>NW_027423002.1:0-4800000 GCF_048934315.1 Petromyzon marinus
CCCGGGACTGCCCGGGAACGCCCGCAACCGCCCGGGACCGCCCGGGACTGCCCGGGAACGCCCGCAACCGCCCGGGACCGCCCGGGACTGCCTGGGACCGCCCGGGACCGCCCGGGACCGCCCCGGACCGCCCGGGACCGCCCGGGACCGCCTCGGACCGCCCGGGACCGCCCCGGACCGCCCGGGACCGCCCGGGATCGCCCGGGACCGCCCGGGACCGCCCCGGACCGCCCGGGACCGCCCGGGACCGCCCGCAACCGCCCGGGACCGCCCGGGACCGCCCCGGGACAGCCCAGGACCGCCCGGGATCGCCCGGAACCGCCCGGGACCGCCCGGGACCGCCCGGAACCGCCGGGACCGCCCCCGGACCGCCCGGGACTGCCCCGGACCGCCCGGGACCGCCCCGGACCGCCCGGGACCGCCCGGGACCGCCCGGGACCGCCCGGGACCGCGCGGGACCACCCGGGATCGCCCGGGACCACCCGGGACCGCCCGGGACTGCCCTGGACCGCCCGGGACCGCCCCGGACCGCCCGGGACCGCCCGGACCGCCCATGACCGCCCCGGACCGCCCGGGAACGCCCGGGACCGCCCCGGACCTCCCCGGACCGCCCGGGACCGCCCGGGACCGCCCGGGACCGCCCGGGACCGCCCGGGACCGCCCGGGACCGCCCCGGACCGCCCGAGACCGCCCCGGACCGCCCGGGACCGCCCCGGACCGCCCGGGACCGCCCTGGACCGCCCCGGGACCGCCCGGGACCGCCCGGAACGCCCCGGACCGCCCGGGACCACCCGGGACCACCCCTGACCGCCCCGGACCGCCTGGGACCACACCGGACCGCCCGGGACCGCCCGGGACCGCCCGGGACCACGTGGGACCGCCCGGAACCGCCCGGGACCACACGGGACCGCGCCGGACCGCCCGGGACCGCCCGGGACCTCCCGCGACAGCCCGGGACCGCCCGGGACCGCCCGGGACCGCCCGGGACCACCCCGGACCGCCCGGAACCGAACGGGACCGCCCGGGACCGCCCGGGTCCGCCCAGGACCGCCCGGGACCGCCCGGGTCCGCCCAGGGACCGCCCGGGACCGCCCTGGACCGCCCGGGACCGCCCCGGACCACCCGGGACCGCCCCGGACTGCCCGGGACCGCCCGGGACTGCCGGGACCGCCCGGGACCGCCCGGGACCGCCCGGGACCGCCCGGGACCGCCCCGGACCGCCCAGGACCGCCCTGGAACGCCCCGGACCGGCCGGGACCGGACCGCCTGCGACCGCCCCGGACCGACCGGGACCGCCCCGGACCGCCCGGGACCGCCCAGGTCCGCCCGGGACCGCGCCGGACCGCCCGGGACCGCCCGGGACCGCCCCAGACCGCCCCGGACCGCCCGGGACCGCCCCGGACCGCCCGGGACAGCCCGGGACTGCCCGGGACCGCCCTGGACCGCCCGGGACCACTCGGGACCGCCCGGGAGCGCACGGGACCGCCCGGGACCGCCCGGGACCGCCCGGGAACGCCCGGGACTGGCAGGGACCGCCCTGGACCGCCCGGGACCGCCCTGGAACGCCCGGGACCGCCCGGAACTGCCCGGGACCGCCCGGGAACGCCCGGGACCGTCCGGACCGTCCTGGACCGCCCAGGACCGCACGGGACCGCCTGGGACCACCCCGGACCGCCCGGGACCGCCCCGGACCGCCCGGGACCGCCCCAGACCGCCCGGGACCGCCCCGGACCGCACGGGACCGCCCCGGACCACCCGGGACCGCCCGGGACCGCCCGAGACCGCCCGGGACAGCCCGGGACCGCCCAGGACCGGCCCGGACCGCCCGGGACCGCCCGGGACCGCCCCGGACCGCCCGGGACCGCCCGGGACCGCCCGGGACCGCCCGGGACCACCCTGCACCGCCCGGGACCGCCAGGAATGCTCGGGTCCGCCCGGGACCGCCCGGGACCGCCCGGGACCGCCCGGGACCGACCGGGACCGTCCGGACCGTCTGGGACCGCCCGGGACCACACGGGACCGCCCGGGACTGCCCCGGACCGCCCGGGACCGCCCCGGACCGCCCGGGACCGCCCCGGACCGCCCATGACCGCCCCGGACCGCCCGGGAACGCCCGGGACCGCCCCGGACCTCCCGGACCGCCCGGGACCGCCCGGGACCGCCCGGGACCGCCCGGGACCGCCCGGGACCGCCCGGGACCGCCCCGGACCGCCCGAGACCGCCCCGGACCGCCCGGGACCGCCCCGGACCGCCCGGGACCGCCCTGGACCGCCCGGGACCGCCCGGGACCGCCCGGGAACGCCCCGGACCGCCCGGGACCACCCGGGACCACCCCTGACCGCCCCGACCGCCTGGGACCACACCGGACCGCCCGGGACCGCCCGGGACCGCCCGGGACCACGTGGGACCGCCCGGAACCGCCCGGGACCACACGGGACCGCGCCGGACCGCCCGGGACCGCCCGGGACCTCCCGCGACAGCCCGGGACCGCCCGGGACCGCCCGGGACCGCCCGGGACCACCCGGACCGCCCGGGACCGAACGGGACCGCCCGGGACCGCCCGGGTCCGCCCAGGACCGCCCGGGACCGCCCGGGTCCGCCCAGGACCGCCCGGGACCGCCCTGGACCGCCCGGGACCGCCCCGGACCACCCGGGACCGCCCCGGACTGCCCGGGACCGCCCGGGACTGCCCGGGACCGCCCGGGACCGCCCGGGACCGCCCGGGACCGCCCGGGACCGCCCCGGACCGCCCAGGACCGCCCTGGAACGCCCCGGACCGGCCGGGACCGGACCGCCTGCGACCGCCCCGGACCGACCGGGACCGCCCCGGACCGCCCGGGACCGCCCAGGTCCGCCCGGGACCGCGCCGGACCGCCCGGGACCGCCCGGGACCGCCCCAGACCGCCCGGACCGCCCGGGACCGCCCCGGACCGCCCGGGACAGCCCGGGACTGCCCGGGACCGCCCTGGACCGCCCGGGACCACTCGGGACCGCCCGGGAGCGCACGGGACCGCCCGGGACCGCCCGGGACCGCCCGGGAACGCCCGGGACTGGCAGGGACCGCCCTGGACCGCCCGGGACCGCCCTGGAACGCCCGGGACCGCCCGGAACTGCCCGGGACCGCCCGGGAACGCCCGGGACCGTCCGGACCGTCCTGGACCGCCCAGGACCGCACGGGACCGCCTGGGACCACCCCGGACCGCCCGGGACCGCCCCGGACCGCCCGGGACCGCCCCAGACCGCCCGGGACCGCCCCGGACCGCACGGGACCGCCCCGGACCACCCGGGACCGCCCGGGACCGCCCGAGACCGCCCGGGACAGCCCGGGACCGCCCAGGACCGGCCCGGACCGCCCGGGACCGCCCGGGACCGCCCCGGACCGCCCGGGACCGCCCGGGACCGCCCGGGACCGCCCGGGACCACCCTGCACCGCCCGGGACCGCCAGGAATGCTCGGGTCCGCCCGGGACCGCCCGGGACCGCCCGGGACCGCCCGGGACCGACCGGACCGTCCGGACCGTCTGGGACCGCCCGGGACCACACGGGACCGCCCGGGACTGCCCCGGACCGCCCGGGACCGCCCTGGACCGCCCAGGACCGCCCCGGACCGCCCGGGACCGCCCCGGACCGCCCGGGACCGCCCCGGACCGCCCGGGACCGCCCGGGAACGCCCGGGAACGCCCCGGACCGCCCGGGACCGCCCGGGACCGCCCCTGACCGCCCCGGACCGCCCGGGACCACCCCGGACCGCCCGGGACCGCCCGGGACCGCCCGGGACCGCCCGGGACCGCCCGGGACCGCCCCGGACCGCCCGGGACCGCCCGGGACAGCCTCGGACCGCCCGGGACCGCCCCGGACCGCCCGGGACCGCCCGCGATCGCCCGGGACTGCCCGGGACCGCCCCGGACCGCCCGGGACCGCCCGGGACCGCCCACAACCGCCCGGGACCGCCCGGGACCGCCCGGGACCGCCCAGGACCGCCCGGGATCGCCCGGGACCGCCCGGGACCGCGCGGGACCGCCCGGGACCGCCCGGGACCGCCCGGGACCGCCCCGGACCGCCCGGGACCGCCCCGGACCGCCCGGGACCGCCCCGGACCGCCCGGGACCGCCCGGGACCGCCCGGGACCGCCCAGGACCGCCCGGGACTGCCCGGGATCGCCCGGGACCGCCCGGGACCGCCCGGGACTGCCCTGGACCGCCCGGGACCGCCCCGGACCGCCCGGGCCCGCCCCGGACCGCCCATGACCGCCCCGGACCGCCCGGGACCGCCCGGGACCGCCCCGGACCTCCCCGGACCGCCCGGGACCGCCCGGGACCGCCCGGGACCGCCCGGGACCGCCCGGGACCGCCCCGGACCGCCCGGGACCGCCCGGGACCGCCCGGGACCGCCCCGGACCGCCCGGGACCGCCCCGGACCGCCCGGGACCGCCCGGGACCGCCCGGGAACGCCCCGGACCGCCCGGGACCGCCCGGGACCGCCCCTGACCGCCCCGGACCGCCTGGGACCACCCCGGACCGCCCGGGACCGCCCGGGACCGCCCGGGACCGCCCGGAACCGCCCAGGACCACACGGACCGCGCCGGACCGCCCGGGACCGCCCAGGACCGCCCGCGACCGCCCGGGACCGCCCGGGACCGCCCGGGACCGCCCGGGACCACCCCGGACCGCCCGGGACCGCCCGGGACCGCCCGGGACCGCCCGGGACCGCCCAGGACCGCCCGGGACCGCCCGGGACCGCCCCGGACCGCCCGAGACCGCCCCGGACCGCACAGAACCTCCCGGGACCGCTCCGGACCGCCCCGGACTGCCCGGGACCGCCCGGGACCCCCCGGGACCGCCCGGGACCGCCAGGGACCCCCGGGACCGCCCCGGACCGCCCGGGACCGCCCCGGACCGCCGGGGACCGCCCCAGACCGCCCGGGACCGCCCGGTACTGCCCGGGACCGCCCGGGACCGCCCGGGACCGCCCGGGACCGCCCGGGACCGCCTCGGACCGCCCGGGACCACCCCGGACCGCCCGGGACAGCCCGGGACCGCCCGGGACGGCCCGGGACCGCCCGGGACCGCTCGGGACCGCCCGGGAGCGCACGGGACCGCCCGGGACCGCCCGGGACCGCCCGGGAACGCCCGAGACTGGCAGGGACCGCCCTGGACCGCCCGGGACCGCCCTGGAACGCCCGGGACCGCCCGGAACTGCCCGGGACCGCCCGGGAACGCCCGGGACCGTCCGGACCGTCCTGGACCGCCCAGGACCGCACGGGACCGCCTGGGACCACCCCGGACCGCCCGGGACCGCCCCGGACCGCCCGGGACCGCCCCAGACCGCCCGGGACCGCCCCAGACCGCCCGGGACCGCCCCGGACCACTCGGGACCGCCCGGGACCGCCCGAGACCGCCCGGGACAGCCCGGGGACCGCCCAGGTCCGCCCCGGACCGCCCGGGACCGCCCGGGACCGCCCGGGACCGCCCGGGACCGCCCGGGACCGCCCGGGACCGCTCGGGACCACCCTGGACCGCACGGGACCGCCATGGAATGCTCGGGTCCGTCCGGGACCGCCCGGGACCGCCCGGGACCGCCCGGGACCGACCGGGACCGTCCGGACCGTCCGGGACCGCCCGGGACCACACGGGACCGCCCGGGACCACCCCGGACCGCCCGGGACCGCCCTGGACCGCCCAGGATCGCCCCGGACCGCCCGGGACCGCCCCGGACCGCCCGGGACCGCCCCGGACCGCCCGGGACCGCCCGGGAACGCCCGGGAACGCCCCGGACCGCCCGGGACCGCCCGGGACCGCCCCTGACCGCCCCGGACCGCCCGGGACCACCCCGGACCGCCCGGGACCGCCCAGGACCGCCCGGGACCGCCGGGACCGCCCGGGACCGCCCAGAACCACCCGGGACCGCACGGGACCGCCCCGGACCGCCCGGGACCGCCCGGGACCGCCCGCGACCGCCCGGGACCGCCTGGGACTGCCCGGGACCGCCCAGGACCGCCCGGGACCGCCCGGGACCACCCCGGACATCCCGGGACCGCCCGGGACCGCCCGGGACCGCCCGGGACCGCCCGGGACCGCCCGTTACCGCCCGGGACCGCCCGGGACCGCCGCGGACCGCCCTGGCCCGCCCGGGACCACCCCGGACCACCCGGGATTGCCCCGGACTGCCCGGGACCGCCCCGGACAGCCCGGGACCGCGCGGGACCGCCCCGGACCGCCCGGGACCGCCCGGGATCGCCCGGGACCGCCCGGGACCGCCGGGGACCGCCCGGGACCGCCCGGGACCGCCCGGGAACGCCCGGGACCGGCAGGGACCGCCCTGGACCGCCCGGGACCGCCCTGGAACGCCCGGGACCGCCCGGAACCGCCCGGGACCGCCAGGGAACGCCCGGGACCGTCCGGACCGTTCTGGACCACCCAGGACCGCACGGGACCGCCCAGGACCACCCCGGACCGCCCAGGACCGCCCCGGACCACCCGGGACCGCCCCAGACCGCCCGGGACCGCCCCAGACCGCCCGGGACCGCCCCGGACCGCACGGGACCGCCCCGGACCACCCGGGACCGCCCGGGACCGCCCGAGACCGCCCGGGACAGCCCGGGACCGCCCAGGACCGGCCCGGACCGCCCGGGACCGCCCGGGACCGCCCCGGACCGCCCGGGACCGCCCGGGACCGCCCGGGACCGCCCGGGACCACCCTGCACCGCCCGGGACCGCCAGGAATGCTCGGGTCCGCCCGGGACCGCCCGGGACCGCCCGGGACCGCCCGGGACCGACCGGGACCGTCCGGACCGTCTGGGACCGCCCGGGACCACACGGGACCGCCCGGGACTGCCCCGGACCGCCCGGGACCGCCCTGGACCGCCCAGGACCGCCCCGGACCGCCCGGGACCGCCCCGGACCGCCCGGGACCGCCCCGGACCGCCCGGGACCGCCCGGGAACGCCCGGGAACGCCCCGGACCGCCCGGGACCGCCCGGGACCGCCCCTGACCGCCCCGGACCGCCCGGGACCACCCCGGACCGCCCGGGACCGCCCGGGACCGCCCGGGACCGCCCGGGACCGCCCGGGACCGCCCCGGACCGCCCGGGACCGCCCGGGACAGCCTCGGACCGCCCGGGACCGCCCCGGACCGCCCGGGACCGCCCGCGATCGCCCGGGACTGCCCGGGACCGCCCCGGACCGCCCGGGACCGCCCGGGACCGCCCACAACCGCCCGGGACCGCCCGGGACCGCCCGGGACCGCCCAGGACCGCCCGGGATCGCCCGGGACCGCCCGGGACCGCGCGGGACCGCCCGGGACCGCCCGGGACCGCCCGGGACCGCCCCGGACCGCCCGGGACCGCCCCGGACCGCCCGGGACCGCCCCGGACCGCCCGGGACCGCCCGGGACCGCCCGGGACCGCCCAGGACCGCCCGGGACTGCCCGGGATCGCCCGGGACCGCCCGGGACCGCCCGGGACTGCCCTGGACCGCCCGGGACCGCCCCGGACCGCCCGGGCCCGCCCCGGACCGCCCATGACCGCCCCGGACCGCCCGGGACCGCCCGGGACCGCCCCGGACCTCCCCGGACCGCCCGGGACCGCCCGGGACCGCCCGGGACCGCCCGGGACCGCCCGGGACCGCCCCGGACCGCCCGGGACCGCCCGGGACCGCCCGGGACCGCCCCGGACCGCCCGGGACCGCCCCGGACCGCCCGGGACCGCCCGGGACCGCCCGGGAACGCCCCGGACCGCCCGGGACCGCCCGGGACCGCCCCTGACCGCCCCGGACCGCCTGGGACCACCCCGGACCGCCCGGGACCGCCCGGGACCGCCCGGGACCGCCCGGAACCGCCCAGGACCACACGGGACCGCGCCGGACCGCCCGGGACCGCCCGGGACCGCCCGCGACCGCCCGGGACCGCCCGGGACCGCCCGGGACCGCCCGGGACCACCCCGGACCGCCCGGGACCGCCCGGGACCGCCCGGGACCGCCCGGGACCGCCCAGGACCGCCCGGGACCGCCCGGGACCGCCCCGGACCGCCCGAGACCGCCCCGGACCGCACAGAACCTCCCGGGACCGCTCCGGACCGCCCCGGACTGCCCGGGACCGCCCGGGACCCCCCGGGACCGCCCGGGACCGCCAGGGACCCCCCGGGACCGCCCCGGACCGCCCGGGACCGCCCCGGACCGCCGGGGACCGCCCCAGACCGCCCGGGACCGCCCGGTACTGCCCGGGACCGCCCGGGACCGCCCGGGACCGCCCGGGACCGCCCGGGACCGCCTCGGACCGCCCGGGACCACCCCGGACCGCCCGGGACAGCCCGGGACCGCCCGGGACGGCCCGGGACCGCCCGGGACCGCTCGGGACCGCCCGGGAGCGCACGGGACCGCCCGGGACCGCCCGGGACCGCCCGGGAACGCCCGAGACTGGCAGGGACCGCCCTGGACCGCCCGGGACCGCCCTGGAACGCCCGGGACCGCCCGGAACTGCCCGGGACCGCCCGGGAACGCCCGGGACCGTCCGGACCGTCCTGGACCGCCCAGGACCGCACGGGACCGCCTGGGACCACCCCGGACCGCCCGGGACCGCCCCGGACCGCCCGGGACCGCCCCAGACCGCCCGGGACCGCCCCAGACCGCCCGGGACCGCCCCGGACCACTCGGGACCGCCCGGGACCGCCCGAGACCGCCCGGGACAGCCCGGGACCGCCCAGGACCGCCCCGGACCGCCCGGGACCGCCCGGGACCGCCCCGGACCGCCCGGGACCGCCCGGGACCGCCCGGGACCGCTCGGGACAACCCTGGACCGCACGGGACCGCCATGGAATGCTCGGGTCCGTCCGGGACCGCCCGGGACCGCCCGGGACCGCCCGGGACCGACCGGGACCGTCCGGACCGTCCGGGACCGCCCGGGACCACACGGGACCGCCCGGGACCACCCCGGACCGCCCGGGACCGCCCTGGACCGCCCAGGATCGCCCCGGACCGCCCGGGACCGCCCCGGACCGCCCGGGACCGCCCCGGACCGCCCGGGACCGCCCGGGAACGCCCGGGAACGCCCCGGACCGCCCGGGACCGCCCGGGACCGCCCCTGACCGCCCCGGACCGCCCGGGACCACCCCGGACCGCCCTTGACCGCCCAGGACCGCCCGGGACCGCCGGGACCGCCCGGGACCGCCCAGAACCACCCGGGACCGCACGGGACCGCCCCGGACCGCCCGGGACCGCCCGGGACCGCCCGCGACCGCCCGGGACCGCCTGGGACTGCCCGGGACCGCCCAGGACCGCCCGGGACCGCCCGGGACCACCCCGGACATCCCGGGACCGCCCGGGACCGCCCGGGACCGCCCGGGACCGCCCGGGACCGCCCGTTACCGCCCGGGACCGCCCGGGACCGCCGCGGACCGCCCTGGCCCGCCCGGGACCACCCCGGACCACCCGGGATTGCCCCGGACTGCCCGGGACCGCCCCGGACAGCCCGGGACCGCGCGGGACCGCCCCGGACCGCCCGGGACCGCCCGGGACCGCGCGGGACCGCCCGGGACCGCCCGGGACCGCCCGGGACCGCCCCGGACCGCCCGGGACCGCCCCGGACCGCCCGGGACCGCCCCGGACCGCCCGGGACCGCCCGGGACCGCCCGGGACCGCCCAGGACCGCCCGGGACTGCCCGGGATCGCCCGGGACCGCCCGGGACCGCCCGGGACTGCCCTGGACCGCCCGGGACCGCCCCGGACCGCCCGGGCCCGCCCCGGACCGCCCATGACCGCCCCGGACCGCCCGGGACCGCCCGGGACCGCCCCGGACCTCCCCGGACCGCCCGGGACCGCCCGGGACCGCCCGGGACCGCCCGGGACCGCCCGGGACCGCCCCGGACCGCCCGGGACCGCCCGGGACCGCCCGGGACCGCCCCGGACCGCCCGGGACCGCCCCGGACCGCCCGGGACCGCCCGGGACCGCCCGGGAACGCCCCGGACCGCCCGGGACCGCCCGGGACCGCCCCTGACCGCCCCGGACCGCCTGGGACCACCCCGGACCGCCCGGGACCGCCCGGGACCGCCCGGGACCGCCCGGAACCGCCCAGGACCACACGGGACCGCGCCGGACCGCCCGGGACCGCCCGGGACCGCCCGCGACCGCCCGGGACCGCCCGGGACCGCCCGGGACCGCCCGGGACCACCCCGGACCGCCCGGGACCGCCCGGGACCGCCCGGGACCGCCCGGGACCGCCCAGGACCGCCCGGGACCGCCCGGGACCGCCCCGGACCGCCCGAGACCGCCCCGGACCGCACAGAACCTCCCGGGACCGCTCCGGACCGCCCCGGACTGCCCGGGACCGCCCGGGACCCCCCGGGACCGCCCGGGACCGCCAGGGACCCCCCGGGACCGCCCCGGACCGCCCGGGACCGCCCCGGACCGCCGGGGACCGCCCCAGACCGCCCGGGACCGCCCGGTACTGCCCGGGACCGCCCGGGACCGCCCGGGACCGCCCGGGACCGCCCGGGACCGCCTCGGACCGCCCGGGACCACCCCGGACCGCCCGGGACAGCCCGGGACCGCCCGGGACGGCCCGGGACCGCCCGGGACCGCTCGGGACCGCCCGGGAGCGCACGGGACCGCCCGGGACCGCCCGGGACCGCCCGGGAACGCCCGAGACTGGCAGGGACCGCCCTGGACCGCCCGGGACCGCCCTGGAACGCCCGGGACCGCCCGGAACTGCCCGGGACCGCCCGGGAACGCCCGGGACCGTCCGGACCGTCCTGGACCGCCCAGGACCGCACGGGACCGCCTGGGACCACCCCGGACCGCCCGGGACCGCCCCGGACCGCCCGGGACCGCCCCAGACCGCCCGGGACCGCCCCAGACCGCCCGGGACCGCCCCGGACCACTCGGGACCGCCCGGGACCGCCCGAGACCGCCCGGGACAGCCCGGGACCGCCCAGGACCGCCCCGGACCGCCCGGGACCGCCCGGGACCGCCCCGGACCGCCCGGGACCGCCCGGGACCGCCCGGGACCGCTCGGGACCACCCTGGACCGCACGGGACCGCCATGGAATGCTCGGGTCCGTCCGGGACCGCCCGGGACCGCCCGGGACCGCCCGGGACCGACCGGGACCGTCCGGACCGTCCGGGACCGCCCGGGACCACACGGGACCGCCCGGGACCACCCCGGACCGCCCGGGACCGCCCTGGACCGCCCAGGATCGCCCCGGACCGCCCGGGACCGCCCCGGACCGCCCGGGACCGCCCCGGACCGCCCGGGACCGCCCGGGAACGCCCGGGAACGCCCCGGACCGCCCGGGACCGCCCGGGACCGCCCCTGACCGCCCCGGACCGCCCGGGACCACCCCGGACCGCCCTTGACCGCCCAGGACCGCCCGGGACCGCCGGGACCGCCCGGGACCGCCCAGAACCACCCGGGACCGCACGGGACCGCCCCGGACCGCCCGGGACCGCCCGGGACCGCCCGCGACCGCCCGGGACCGCCTGGGACTGCCCGGGACCGCCCAGGACCGCCCGGGACCGCCCGGGACCACCCCGGACATCCCGGGACCGCCCGGGACCGCCCGGGACCGCCCGGGACCGCCCGGGACCGCCCGTTACCGCCCGGGACCGCCCGGAGACCGCCGCGGACCGCCCTGGCCCGCCCGGGACCACCCCGGACCACCCGGGATTGCCCCGGACTGCCCGGGACCGCCCCGGACAGCCCGGGACCGCGCGGGACCGCCCCGGACCGCCCGGGACCGCCCGGGATCGCCCGGGACCGCCCGGGACCGCCGGGGACCGCCCGGGACCGCCCGGGACCGCCCGGGAACGCCCGGGACCGGCAGGGACCGCCCTGGACCGCCCGGGACCGCCCTGGAACGCCCGGGACCGCCCGGAACCGCCCGGGACCGCCAGGGAACGCCCGGGACCGTCCGGACCGTTCTGGACCACCCAGGACCGCACGGGACCGCCCAGGACCACCCCGGACCGCCCAGGACCGCCCCGGACCACCCGGGACCGCCCCAGACCGCCCGGGACCGCCCCAGACCGCCCGGGACCGCCTCGGACCGCCCGGGACTGCCCGGGACCGCCCGAGACCGCCCGGGACCGCCCGGTACCGCCCGGGACCGCCGGGACCGCCCCGGACCGCCCCGGACCGCCCGGGACCGCACGGGACCGCCCGGGACCGCCCCGGACCGCCCTGGACCGCCCCGGACCGCCCGGGACCACCCCGGACTGCCCGGGACTGCCCGGGACCGGCCAGGACCGCCCGGGACCGCTGGTTGCCATGTTGTATAGGTGACTTCCAAGTCAGCCATATTGCATTGGGGACATTGTGCTGGTTGTATTGTATAGGTGACTTCCAAGTCAGCCATATTGCATGGGGGACATTGTGCTGGTTGCCATGTCCTATAGGTGACTTCCAAGTCAGCCATATTGCATGGGGGAAATTGTGCTGGTTGTCTTGTATAGGTGACTTCCAAGTCAGCCATATTGCTTGGGGGACATTGTGCTGGTTGCCATGTTCTATAGGTGACTTCCAAGTCAGCCATATTGCATGGGGGACATTGTGCTGGTGGCCATGTTCTATAGGTGACTTCCAAGTCAGCCATATTGCATTTGGGACATTGTGCTGGTTGTATTGTATAGGTGACTTCCAAGTCAGCCATATTGCATGGGGGACATTGTGCTGGTTGTATTGTATAGGTGACTTCAAAGTGAGCCATATTGCTTGGGGGACATTGTGCTGGTGGCCATGTTCTATAGGTGACTTCCAAGTCAGCCATATTGCATGGGGGACATTGTGCTGGTTGCCATGTCCTATAGGTGACTTCCAAGTCAGCCATATTGCATTAGGGACATTGTGCTGGTTGTCTTGTATAGGTGACTTCCAAGTCAGCCATATTGCTTGGGGGACATTGTGCTGGTTGCCATGTTCTATAGGTGACTTCCAAGTCAGCAATATTGCATTTGGGACATTGTGCTGGTTGTATTGTATAGGTGACTTCCAAGTCAGCCATATTGCATGGGGGACATTGTGCTGGTTGTATTGTATAGGTGACTTCCAAGTCAGCCATATTGCATGGGGGACATTGTGCTGGTTGCCATGTTGTATAGGTGACTTCCAAGTCAGCGATATTGCTTGGGGGACATTGTGCTGGTGGCCATGTTCTATAGGTGACTTCCAAGTCAGCCATATTGCATGGGGGACATTGTGCTGGTTGCCATGTCCTATAGGTGACTTCCAAGTCAGCCATATTGCTTGGGGGACATTGTGCTGGTTGCCATGTTGTATAGGTGACTTCCAAGTCAGCCATATTGCTTGGGGGACATTGTGCTGGTGGCCATGTTCTATAGGTGACTTCCAAGTCAGCCATATTGCTTGGGGGACATTGTGCTGGTTGCCATGTTGTATAGGTGACTTCCAAGTCAGCCATATTGCATGGGGGACATTGTGCTGGTGGCCATGTTCTATAGGTGACTTCCAAGTCAGCCATATTGCATGGGGGACATTGTGCTGGTTGCCATGTTGTATAGGTGACTTCCAAGTCAGCCATATTGCATTGGGGGACATTGTGCTGGTTGTATTGTATAGGTGACTTCCAAGTCAGCCATATTGCATGGGGGACATTGTGCTGGTTGCCATGTCCTATAGGTGACTTCCAAGTCAGCCATATTGCATGGGGGAAATTGTGCTGGTTGTCTTGTATAGGTGACTTCCAAGTCAGCCATATTGCTTGGGGGACATTGTGCTGGTTGCCATGTTCTATAGGTGACTTCCAAGTCAGCCATATTGCATGGGGGACATTGTGCTGGTGGCCATGTTCTATAGGTGACTTCCAAGTCAGCCATATTGCATTTGGGACGTTGTGCTGGTTGTATTGTATAGGTGACTTCCAAGTCAGCCATATTGCATGGGGGACATTGTGCTGGTTGTATTGTATAGGTGACTTCAAAGTGAGCCATATTGCTTGGGGGACATTGTGCTGGTGGCCATGTTCTATAGGTGACTTCCAAGTCAGCCATATTGCATGGGGGACATTGTGCTGGTTGCCATGTCCTATAGGTGACTTCCAAGTCAGCCATATTGCATTAGGGACATTGTGCTGGTTGTCTTGTATAGGTGACTTCCAAGTCAGCCATATTGCTTGGGGGACATTGTGCTGGTTGCCATGTTCTATAGGTGACTTCCAAGTCAGCAATATTGCATTTGGGACATTGTGCTGGTTGTATTGTATAGGTGACTTCCAAGTCAGCCATATTGCATGGGGGACATTGTGCTGGTTGTATTGTATAGGTGACTTCCAAGTCAGCCATATTGCATGGGGGACATTGTGCTGGTTGCCATGTTGTATAGGTGACTTCCAAGTCAGCGATATTGCTTGGGGGACATTGTGCTGGTGGCCATGTTCTATAGGTGACTTCCAAGTCAGCCATATTGCATGGGGGACATTGTGCTGGTTGCCATGTCCTATAGGTGACTTCCAAGTCAGCCATATTGCTTGGGGGACATTGTGCTGGTTGCCATGTTGTATAGGTGACTTCCAAGTCAGCCATATTGCTTGGGGGACATTGTGCTGGTGGCCATGTTCTATAGGTGACTTCCAAGTCAGCCATATTGCTTGGGGGACATTGTGCTGGTTGCCATGTTGTATAGGTGACTTCCAAGTCAGCCATATTGCATGGGGGACATTGTGCTGGTGGCCATGTTCTATAGGTGACTTCCAAGTCAGCCATATTGCATGGGGGACATTGTGCTGGTTGCCATGTTGTATAGGTGACTTCCAAGTCAGCCATATTGCATTGGGGGACATTGTGCTGGTTGTATTGTATAGGTGACTTCCAAGTCAGCCATATTGCATGGGGGACATTGTGCTGGTTGCCATGTCCTATAGGTGACTTCCAAGTCAGCCATATTGCATGGGGGAAATTGTGCTGGTTGTCTTGTATAGGTGACTTCCAAGTCAGCCATATTGCTTGGGGGACATTGTGCTGGTTGCCATGTTCTATAGGTGACTTCCAAGTCAGCCATATTGCATGGGGGACATTGTGCTGGTGGCCATGTTCTATAGGTGACTTCCAAGTCAGCCATATTGCATTTGGGACATTGTGCTGGTTGTATTGTATAGGTGACTTCCAAGTCAGCCATATTGCATGGGGGACTTTGTGCTGGTTGTATTGTATAGGTGACTTCCAAGTGAGCCATATTGCTTGGGGGACATTGTGCTGGTGGCCATGTTCTATAGGTGACTTCCAAGTCAGCCATATTGCATGGGGGACATTGTGCTGGTTGCCATGTCCTATAGGTGACTTCCAAGTCAGCCATATTGCATGGGGGACATTGTGCTGGTTGTCTTGTATAGGTGACTTCCAAGTCAGCCATATTGCTTGGGGGACATTGTGCTGGTTGCCATGATCTATAGGTGACTTCCAAGTCAGCCATATTGCTTGGGGGGCATTGTGCTGGAGGCCATGTTCTATAGGTGACTTCCAAGTCAGCCATATTGCTTGGGGGACATTGTGCTGGTTGTATTGTATAGGTGACTTCCAAGTCAGCCATATTGCATGGGGGACATTGTGCTGGTTGTATTGTATAGGTGACTTCCAAGTCAGCCATATTGCATGGGGGACATTGTGCTGGTGGCCATGTCCTATAGGTGACTTCCAAGTCAGCCATATTGCATGGGGGACATTGTGCTGGTTGTCTTGTATAGGTGACTTCCAAGTCAGCCATATTGCATGGGGGAAATTGTGCTGGTTGCCATGTTGTATAGGTGACTTCAAAGTCAGCCATATTGCATGGGGGACATTGTGCTGGTGGCCATGTTCTATAGGTGACTTCCAAGTCAGCCATATTGCATGGGGGACATTGTGCTGGTTGTCTTGTATAGGTGACTTCCAAGTCAGCCATATTGCATGGGGTACATTGTGCTGGTTGTGTTGTATAGGTGACTTCCAAATCAGCCATATTGCATGGGGGACATTGTGCTGGTTGTATTGTATAGGTGACTTCCAAGTCAGCCATATTGCATGGGGGACATTGTGCTGGTTGTCTTGTATAGGTGACTTCCAAGTCAGCCATATTGCTTGGGGGACATTGTGCTGGTTGTATTGTATAGGTGACTTCCAAGTCAGCCATATTGCATGGGGGACATTGTGCTGGTTGCCATGTTGTATAGGTGACTTACAATCCAGCCATATTGCATGGGGGACATTGTGCTGATGGCCATGTTCTATAGTTGACTTCCAAGTCAGCCATATTGCATTTGGGACATTGTGCTGGTTGTATTGTATAAGTGACTTCCAAGTCAGCCATATTGCATGGGGGACATTGTGCTGGTTGTATTGTATAGGTGACTTCCAAGTCAGCCATATTGCATGGGGGACATTGTGCTGGTTGCCATGTTGTATAGGTGACTTCCAAGTCAGCCATATTGCATGGGGGACATTGTGCTGGTGGCCATGTTCTATAGGTGAATTCCAAGTCAGCCATATTGCATTTGGGACATTGTGCTGGTTGTCTTGTATAGGTGACTTCCAAGTCAGCCATATTGCTTGGGGGACATTGTGCTGGTTGCCATGTCCTATAGGTGACTTCCAAGTCAGCCATATTGCATGGGGGACATTGTGCTGGTTGTCTTGTATAGGTGACTTCCAAGTCAGCCATATTGCATGGGGGACATTGTGCTGGTTGCCATGTTGTATAGGTGACTTCCAAGTCAGCCATATTGCATGGGGGACATTGTGCTGGTGGCCATGTTCTATAGGTGACTTCCAAGTCAGCCATATTGCGTTTGGGACATTGTGCTGGTTGTCTTGTATAGGTGACTTCCAAGTCAGCCATATTGCATGGGGGACATTGTGCTGGTTGTGTTGTATAGGTGACTTCCAAATCAGCCATATTGCATGGGGGACATTGTGCTGGTTGTATTGTATAGGTGACTTCCAAGTCAGCCATATTGCATGGGGGACATTGTGCTGGTTGTCTTGTATAGGTGACTTCCAAGTCAGACATATTGCTTGGGGGACATTGTGCTGGTTGTATTGTATAGGTGACTTCCAAGTCAGCCATATTGCATGGGGGACATTGTGCTGGTTGAGATGTTGTATAGGTGACTTCCAAGTCAGCCATATTGCATGGGGGACATTGTGCTGGTGGCCATGTTCTATAGGTGACTTCCAAAGCAGCCATATTGCATTTTGGACATTGTGCTGGTTGTATTGTATAGGTGACTTCCAAGTCAGCCATATTGCTTGGGGGACATTGTGCTGGTTGCCATGTTCTATAGGTGACTTCCAAGTCAGCCATATTGCATGGGGGACATTGTGCTGGTGGCCATGTTCTATAGGTGACTTCCAAGTCAGCCATATTGCATTTGGGACGTTGTGCTGGTTGTATTGTATAGGTGACTTCCAAGTCAGCCATATTGCATGGGGGACATTGTGCTGGTTGTATTGTATAGGTGACTTCAAAGTGAGCCATATTGCTTGGGGGACATTGTGCTGGTGGCCATGTTCTATAGGTGACTTCCAAGTCAGCCATATTGCATGGGGGACATTGTGCTGGTTGCCATGTCCTATAGGTGACTTCCAAGTCAGCCATATTGCATTAGGGACATTGTGCTGGTTGTCTTGTATAGGTGACTTCCAAGTCAGCCATATTGCTTGGGGGACATTGTGCTGGTTGCCATGTTCTATAGGTGACTTCCAAGTCAGCAATATTGCATTTGGGACATTGTGCTGGTTGTATTGTATAGGTGACTTCCAAGTCAGCCATATTGCATGGGGGACATTGTGCTGGTTGTATTGTATAGGTGACTTCCAAGTCAGCCATATTGCATGGGGGACATTGTGCTGGTTGCCATGTTGTATAGGTGACTTCCAAGTCAGCGATATTGCTTGGGGGACATTGTGCTGGTGGCCATGTTCTATAGGTGACTTCCAAGTCAGCCATATTGCATGGGGGACATTGTGCTGGTTGCCATGTCCTATAGGTGACTTCCAAGTCAGCCATATTGCTTGGGGGACATTGTGCTGGTTGCCATGTTGTATAGGTGACTTCCAAGTCAGCCATATTGCTTGGGGGACATTGTGCTGGTGGCCATGTTCTATAGGTGACTTCCAAGTCAGCCATATTGCTTGGGGGACATTGTGCTGGTTGCCATGTTGTATAGGTGACTTCCAAGTCAGCCATATTGCATGGGGGACATTGTGCTGGTGGCCATGTTCTATAGGTGACTTCCAAGTCAGCCATATTGCATGGGGGACATTGTGCTGGTTGCCATGTTGTATAGGTGACTTCCAAGTCAGCCATATTGCATTGGGGGACATTGTGCTGGTTGTATTGTATAGGTGACTTCCAAGTCAGCCATATTGCATGGGGGACATTGTGCTGGTTGCCATGTCCTATAGGTGACTTCCAAGTCAGCCATATTGCATGGGGGAAATTGTGCTGGTTGTCTTGTATAGGTGACTTCCAAGTCAGCCATATTGCTTGGGGGACATTGTGCTGGTTGCCATGTTCTATAGGTGACTTCCAAGTCAGCCATATTGCATGGGGGACATTGTGCTGGTGGCCATGTTCTATAGGTGACTTCCAAGTCAGCCATATTGCATTTGGGACATTGTGCTGGTTGTATTGTATAGGTGACTTCCAAGTCAGCCATATTGCATGGGGGACTTTGTGCTGGTTGTATTGTATAGGTGACTTCCAAGTGAGCCATATTGCTTGGGGGACATTGTGCTGGTGGCCATGTTCTATAGGTGACTTCCAAGTCAGCCATATTGCATGGGGGACATTGTGCTGGTTGCCATGTCCTATAGGTGACTTCCAAGTCAGCCATATTGCATGGGGGACATTGTGCTGGTTGTCTTGTATAGGTGACTTCCAAGTCAGCCATATTGCTTGGGGGACATTGTGCTGGTTGCCATGATCTATAGGTGACTTCCAAGTCAGCCATATTGCTTGGGGGGCATTGTGCTGGAGGCCATGTTCTATAGGTGACTTCCAAGTCAGCCATATTGCTTGGGGGACATTGTGCTGGTTGTATTGTATAGGTGACTTCCAAGTCAGCCATATTGCATGGGGGACATTGTGCTGGTTGTATTGTATAGGTGACTTCCAAGTCAGCCATATTGCATGGGGGACATTGTGCTGGTGGCCATGTCCTATAGGTGACTTCCAAGTCAGCCATATTGCATGGGGGACATTGTGCTGGTTGTCTTGTATAGGTGACTTCCAAGTCAGCCATATTGCATGGGGGAAATTGTGCTGGTTGCCATGTTGTATAGGTGACTTCAAAGTCAGCCATATTGCATGGGGGACATTGTGCTGGTGGCCATGTTCTATAGGTGACTTCCAAGTCAGCCATATTGCATGGGGGACATTGTGCTGGTTGTCTTGTATAGGTGACTTCCAAGTCAGCCATATTGCATGGGGTACATTGTGCTGGTTGTGTTGTATAGGTGACTTCCAAATCAGCCATATTGCATGGGGGACATTGTGCTGGTTGTATTGTATAGGTGACTTCCAAGTCAGCCATATTGCATGGGGGACATTGTGCTGGTTGTCTTGTATAGGTGACTTCCAAGTCAGCCATATTGCTTGGGGGACATTGTGCTGGTTGTATTGTATAGGTGACTTCCAAGTCAGCCATATTGCATGGGGGACATTGTGCTGGTTGCCATGTTGTATAGGTGACTTACAATCCAGCCATATTGCATGGGGGACATTGTGCTGATGGCCATGTTCTATAGTTGACTTCCAAGTCAGCCATATTGCATTTGGGACATTGTGCTGGTTGTATTGTATAAGTGACTTCCAAGTCAGCCATATTGCATGGGGGACATTGTGCTGGTTGTATTGTATAGGTGACTTCCAAGTCAGCCATATTGCATGGGGGACATTGTGCTGGTTGCCATGTTGTATAGGTGACTTCCAAGTCAGCCATATTGCATGGGGGACATTGTGCTGGTGGCCATGTTCTATAGGTGAATTCCAAGTCAGCCATATTGCATTTGGGACATTGTGCTGGTTGTCTTGTATAGGTGACTTCCAAGTCAGCCATATTGCTTGGGGGACATTGTGCTGGTTGCCATGTCCTATAGGTGACTTCCAAGTCAGCCATATTGCATGGGGGACATTGTGCTGGTTGTCTTGTATAGGTGACTTCCAAGTCAGCCATATTGCATGGGGGACATTGTGCTGGTTGCCATGTTGTATAGGTGACTTCCAAGTCAGCCATATTGCATGGGGGACATTGTGCTGGTGGCCATGTTCTATAGGTGACTTCCAAGTCAGCCATATTGCGTTTGGGACATTGTGCTGGTTGTCTTGTATAGGTGACTTCCAAGTCAGCCATATTGCATGGGGGACATTGTGCTGGTTGTGTTGTATAGGTGACTTCCAAATCAGCCATATTGCATGGGGGACATTGTGCTGGTTGTATTGTATAGGTGACTTCCAAGTCAGCCATATTGCATGGGGGACATTGTGCTGGTTGTCTTGTATAGGTGACTTCCAAGTCAGACATATTGCTTGGGGGACATTGTGCTGGTTGTATTGTATAGGTGACTTCCAAGTCAGCCATATTGCATGGGGGACATTGTGCTGGTTGAGATGTTGTATAGGTGACTTCCAAGTCAGCCATATTGCATGGGGGACATTGTGCTGGTGGCCATGTTCTATAGGTGACTTCCAAAGCAGCCATATTGCATTTTGGACATTGTGCTGGTTGTATTGTATAGGTGACTTCCAAGTCAGCCATATTGCATGGGGGACATTGTGCTGGTTGTATTGTATAGGTGACTTCCAAGTGAGCCATATTGCTTGGGGGACATTGTGCTGATGGCCATGTTCTATAGGTGACTTCCAAGTCAGCCATATTGCATGGGGGACATTGTGCTGGTTGCCATGTCCTATAGGTGACTTCCAAGTCAGCCATATTGCATGGGGCACATTGTGCTGGTTGTCTTGTATAGGTGACTTCCAAGTCAGCCATATTGCTTGGGGGACATTGTGCTGGTTGCCATGTTCTATAGGTGACTTCCAAGTCAGCCATATTGCTTGGGGGACATTGTGCTGGTGGTCATGTTCTATAGGTGACTTCCAAGTCAGCCATATTGCTTGGGGGACATTGTGCTTTTTGCCATGTTGTATAGGTGACTTCCAAGTCAGCCATATTGCATGGGGGACATTGTGCTGGTGGCCATGTTCTATAGGTGACTTCCAAGTCAGCCATATTGCATGGGGGACATTGTGCTGGTTGCCATGTTGTATAGGTGACTTCAATGTCAGCCATATTGCATGGGGGACATTGTGCTGGTGGCCATGTTCTATAGGTTACTTCCAATTCAGCCATATTGCATGGGGGACATTGTGCTGGTTGTCTTGTATAGGTGACTTCCAAGTCAGCCATATTGCATGGGGGACATTGTGCTGGTTGTGTTGTATAGGTGACTTCCAAATCAGCCATATTGCATGGGGGACATTGTGCTGGTTGTATTGTATAGGTGACTTCCAAGTCAGCCATATTGCATGGGGGACATTGTGCTGGTTGTATTGTATAGGTGACTTCCAAGTCAGCCATATTGCATGGGGGACATTGTGCTGGTGGCCATGTCCTATAGGTGACTTCCAAGTCAGCCATATTGCATGGGGGACATTGTGCTGGTTGTCTTGTATAGGTGACTTCCAAGTCAGCCATATTGCTTGGGGGACATTGTGCTGGTTGTATTGTATAGGTGACTTCCAAGTCAGCCATATTGCATGGGGGACATTGTGCTGGTTGCCATGTTGTATAGGTGCCTTCCAAGTCAGCCATATTGCATGGGGGACATTGTGCTGGTGGCCATGTTCTATAGTTGACTTCCAAGTCAGCCATATTGCATTTGGGACATTGTGCTGGTTGTCTTGTATAGGTGACTTCCAAGTCAGCCATATTGCATGGGGGACATTGTGCTGGTTGTATTGTATAGGTGACTTCCAAGTCAGCCATATTGCATGGGGGACATTGTGCTGGTGGCCATGTCCTATAGGTGACTTCCAAGTCAGCCATATTGCATGGGGGACATTGTGCTGGTTGTCTTGTATAGGTGACTTCCAAGTCAGCCATATTGCTTGTGGGACATTGTGCTGGTTGTATTGTATAGGTGACTTCCAAGTCAGCCATATTGCATGGGGGACATTGTGCTGGTTGTATTGTATAGGTGACTTCCAAGTCAGCCATATTGCATGGGGGACATTGTGCTGGTTGTCTTGTATAGGTGACTTCCAAGTCAGCCATATTGCATGGGGGACATTGTGCTGGTGGCCATGTCCTATAGGTGACTTCCAAGTCAGCGATATTGCATGGGGGACATTGTGCTGGTTGTCTTGTATAGGTGACTTCCAAGTCAGCCATATTGCATGGGGGACATTGTGCTGGTGGCCATGTCCTATAGGTGACTTCCAAGTCAGCCATATTGCATGGGGGACATTGTGCTGGTTGTCTTGTATAGGTGACTTCCAAGTCAGCCATATTGCTTGGGGGACATTGTGCTGGTTGTATTGTATAGGTGACTTCCAAGTCAGCCATATTGCATGGGGGACATTGTGCTGGTTGCCATGTTGTATAGATGACTTCCAAGTCAGCCATATTGCATGGGGGACATTGTGCTGGTGGCCATGTTCTATAGGTGACTTCCAAGTCAGCCATATTGCATTTGGGACATTGTGCTGGTTGTCTTGTATAGGTGACTTCCAAGTCAGCCATATTGCATGGGGGACATTGTGCTGGTTGTATTGTATAGGTGACTTCCAAGTCAGCCATATTGCATGGGGGACATTGTGCTGGTGGCCATGTCCTATAGGTGACTTCCAAGTCAGCCATATTGCATGGGGGACATTGTGCTGGTTGTCTTGTATAGGTGACTTCCAAGTCAGCCATATTGCTTGGGGGACATTGTGCTGGTTGTATTGTATAGGTGACTTCCAAGTCAGCCATATTGCATGGGGGACATTGTTCTGGTTGCCATGTTGTATAGGTGACTTCCAAGTCAGCCATATTGCATGGGGGACATTGTGCTGGTGGCCATGTTCTATAGGTGACTTCCAAGTCAGCCATATTGCATTTGGGACATTGTGCTGGTTGTCTTGTATAGGTGACTTCCAAGTCAGCCATATTGCATGGGGGACATTGTGCTGGTTGTGTTGTATAGGTGACTTCCAAATCAGCCATATTGCATGGGGGACATTGTGCTGGTTGTATTGTATAGGTGACTTCCAAGTCAGCCATATTGCATGGGGGACATTGTGCTGGTTGTCTTGTATAGGTGACTTCCAAGTCAGCCATATTGCTTGGGGGACATTGTGCTGGTTGTATTGTATAGGTGACTTCCAAGTCAGCCATATTGCATGGGGGACATTGTGCTTGTTGCCATGTTGTATAGGTGACTTCCAAGTCAGCCATATTGCATGGGGGCATTGTGCTGGTGGCCATGTTCTATAGGTGACTTCCAAGTCAGCCATATTGCATTTGGGACATTGTGCTGGTTGTATTGTATAGGTGACTTCCAAGTCAGCCATATTGCATGGGGGACATTGTGCTGGTTGTATTGTATAGGTGACTTCCAAGTGAGCCATATTGCTTGGGGGACATTGTGCTGGTGGCCATGTTCTATAGGTGACTTCCAAGTCAGCCATATTGCATGGGGGACATTGTGCTGGTTGCCATGTCCTATAGGTGACTTCCAAGTCAGCCATATTGCATGGGGGACATTGTGCTGGTTGTCTTGTATAGGTGACTTCCAAGTCAGCCATATTGCTTGGGGGACATTGTGCTGGTTGCCATGTTCTATAGGTGACTTCCAAGTCAGCCATATTGCTTGGGGGACATTGTGCTGGTGGCCATGTTCTATAGGTGACTTCCAAGTCAGCCATATTGCTTGGGGGACATTGTGCTGGTTGCCATGTTGTATAGGTGACTTACAAGTCAGCCATATTGCATGGGGGACATTGTGCTGGTGGCCATGTTGTATAGGTGACTTCCAAGTCAGCCATATTGCATGGGGGACATTGTGCTGGTTGTCTTGTATAGGTGACTTCCAAGTCAGCCATATTGCATGGGGGACATTGTGCTGGTTGTATTGTATAGGTGACTTCCAAGTCAGCCATATTGCATGGGGGACATTGTGCTGGTTGCCATGTCCTATAGGTGACTTCCAAGTCAGCCATATTGCATGGGGGAAATTGTGCTGGTTGTCTTGTATAGGTGACTTCCAAGTCAGCCATATTGCATGGGGGACATTGTGCTGGTGGCCATGTTCTATAGGTGACTTCCAAGTCAGCCATATTGCATTTGGGACATTGTGCTGGTTGTATTGTATAAGTGACTTCCAAGTCAGCCATATTGCATGGGGGACATTGTGCTGGTTGTATTGTATAGGTGACTTCCAAGTGAGCCATATTGCTTGGGGGACATTGTGCTGGTGGCCATGTTCTATAGGTGACTTCCAAGTCAGCCATATTGCATGGGGGACATTGTGCTGGTTGCCATGTCCTATAGGTGACTTCCAAGTCAGCCATATTGCATGGGGGACATTGTGCTGGTTGTCTTGTATAGGTGACTTCCAAGTCAGCCATATTGCTTGGGGGACATTGTGCTGGTTCCCATGTTCTATAGGTGACTTCCAAGTCAGCCATAATGCTTGGGGGACATTGTGCTGGTGGCCATGTTCTATAGGTGACTTCCAAGTCAGCCATATTGCTTGGGGGACATTGTGCTGGTTGTTTTGTATAGGTGACGTCCAAGTCAGCCATATTGCATGGGGGACATTGTGCTGGTTGTATTGAATAGGTGACTTCCAAGTCAGCCATATTGCATGGGGGACATTGTGCTGGTGGCCATGTCCTATAGGTGACTTCCAAGTCAGCCATATTGCATGGGGGACATTGTGCTGGTTGTCTTGTATAGGTGACTTCCAAGTCAGCCATATTGCTTGGGGGACATTGTGCTGGTTCCCATGTTCTATAGGTGACTTCCAAGTCAGCCATATTGCTTGGGGGACATTGTGCTGGTGGCCATGTTCTATAGGTGACTTCCAAGTCAGCCATATTGCTTGGGGGACATTGTGCTGGTTGTTTTGTATAGGTGACGTCCAAGTCAGCCATATTGCATGGGGGACATTGTGCTGGTTGTATTGTATAGGTGACTTCCAAGTCAGCCATATTGCATGGGGGACATTGTGCTGGTGGCCATGTCCTATAGGTGACTTCCAAGTCAGCCATATTGCATGGGGGACATTGTGCTGGTTGTCTTGTATAGGTGACTTCCAAGTCAGCCATATTGCTTGGGGGACATTGTGCTGGTTGTAATGTATAGGTGACTTCCAAGTCAGCCATATTGCATGGGGGACATTGTGCTGGTTGCCATGTTGTATAGATGACTTCCAAGTCAGCCATATTGCATGGGGGACATTGTGCTGGTGGCCATGTTCTATAGGTGACTTCCAAGTCAGCCATATTGCATTTGGGACATTGTGCTGGTTGTCTTGTATAGGTGACTTCCAAGTCAGCCATATTGCTTGGGGGACATTGTGCTGGTTGCCATGTTCTATAGGTGACTTCCAAGTCAGCCATATTGCTTGGGGGACATTTTGCTGGTGGCCATGTTCTATAGGTGACTTCCAAGTCAGCCATATTGCTTGGGGGACATTGTGCTGGTTGCCATGTTGTATAGGTGACTTACAAGTCAGCCATATTGCATGGGGGACATTGTGCTGGTGGCCATGTTGTATAGGTGACTTCCAAGTCAGCCATATTGCATGGGGGACATTGTGCTGGTTGTCTTGTATAGGTGACTTCCAAGTCAGCCATATTGCATGGGGGACATTGTGCTGGTTGTATTGTATAGGTGACTTCCAAGTCAGCCATATTGCATGGGGGACATTGTGCTGGTTGCCATGTCCTATAGGTGACTTCCAAGTCAGCCATATTGCATGGGGGAAATTGTGCTGGTTGTCTTGTATAGGTGACTTCCAAGTCAGCCATATTGCATGGGGGACATTGTGCTGGTGGCCATGTTCTATAGGTGACTTCCAAGTCAGCCATATTGCATTTGGGACATTGTGCTGGTTGTATTGTATAAGTGACTTCCAAGTCAGCCATATTGCATGGGGGACATTGTGCTGGTTGTATTGTATAGGTGACTTCCAAGTGAGCCATATTGCTTGGGGGACATTGTGCTGGTGGCCATGTTCTATAGGTGACTTCCAAGTCAGCCATATTGCATGGGGGACATTGTGCTGGTTGCCATGTCCTATAGGTGACTTCCAAGTCAGCCATATTGCATGGGGGACATTGTGCTGGTTGTCTTGTATAGGTGACTTCCAAGTCAGCCATATTGCTTGGGGGACATTGTGCTGGTTCCCATGTTCTATAGGTGACTTCCAAGTCAGCCATATTGCTTGGGGGACATTGTGCTGGTGGCCATGTTCTATAGGTGACTTCCAAGTCAGCCATATTGCTTGGGGGACATTGTGCTGGTTGTTTTGTATAGGTGACGTCCAAGTCAGCCATATTGCATGGGGGACATTGTGCTGGTTGTATTGTATAGGTGACTTCCAAGTCAGCCATATTGCATGGGGGACATTGTGCTGGTGGCCATGTCCTATAGGTGACTTCCAAGTCAGCCATATTGCATGGGGGACATTGTGCTGGTTGTCTTGTATAGGTGACTTCCAAGTCAGCCATATTGCTTGGGGGACATTGTGCTGGTTCCCATGTTCTATAGGTGACTTCCAAGTCAGCCATATTGCTTGGGCGACATTGTGCTGGTGGCCATGTTCTATAGGTGACTTCCAAGTCAGCCATATTGCTTGGGGGACATTGTGCTGGTTGTTTTGTATAGGTGACGTCCAAGTCAGCCATATTGCATGGGGGACATTGTGCTGGTTGTATTGTATAGGTGACTTCCAAGTCAGCCATATTGCATGGGGGACATTGTGCTGGTGGCCATGTCCTATAGGTGACTTCCAAGTCAGCCATATTGCATGGGGGACATTGTGCTGGTTGTCTTGTATAGGTGACTTCCAAGTCAGCCATATTGCTTGGGGGACATTGTGCTGGTTGTAATGTATAGGTGACTTCCAAGTCAGCCATATTGCATGGGGGAAATTGTGCTGGTTGCCATGTTGTATAGGTGACTTCCAAGTCAGCCATATTGCATTTGGGACATTGTGCTGGTTGTCTTGTATAGGTGACTTCCAAGTCAGCCATATTTCATGGGGGACATTGTGCTGGTTGTGTTGTATAGGTGACTTCCAAATCAGCCATATTGCATGGGGGACATTGTGCTGGTTGTATTGTATAGGTGACTTCCAAGTCAGCCATATTGCATGGGGGACATTGTGCTGGTTGTCTTGTATAGGTGACTTCCAAGTCAGCCATATTTCTTGGGGGACATTGTGCTGGTTGTATTGTATAGGTGACTTCCAAGTCAGCCATATTGCATGGGGGACATTGTGCTGGTTGCCATGTTGTATAGGTGACTTCCAAGTCAGCCATATTGCATGGGGGACATTGTGCTGGTGGCCATGTTCTATAGGTGACTTCCAAGTCAGCCATATTGCATTTGGGACATTGTGCTGGTTGTATTGTATAGGTGACTTCCAAGTCAGCCATATTGCATGGGGGACATTGTGCTGGTTGTATTGCATAGGTGACTTCCAAGTGAGCCATATTGCTTGGGGGACATTGTGCTGGTGGCCATGTTCTATAGGTGACTTCCAAGTCAGCCATATTGCATGGGGGACATTGTGCTGGTTGCCATGTCCTATAGGTGACTTCCGAGTCAGCCATATTGCATGGGGCACATTGTGCTGGTTGTCTTGTATAGGTGACTTCCAAGTCAGCCATATTGCTTGGGGGACATTGTGCTGGTTGCCATGTTCTATAGGTGACTTCCAAGTCAGCCATATTGCTTGGGGGACATTGTGCTGGTGGCCATGTTCTATAGGTGACTTCCAAGTCAGCCATATTGCTTGGGGGACATTGTGCTGGTTGCCATGTTGTATAGGTGACTTCCAAGTCAGCCATATTGCATGGGGCACATTGTGCTGGTGGCCATGTTCTATAGGTGACTTCCAAGTCAGCCATATTGCATGGGGGACATTGTGCTGGTTGCCATGTTGTAGAGGTGACTTCAAAGTCAGCCATATTGCATGGGGGACATTGTGCTGGTGGCCATGTTCTATAGGTGACTTCCAAGTCAGCCATATTGCATGGGGGACATTGTGCTGGTTGTCTTGTATAGGTGACTTCCAAGTCAGCCATATTGCATGGGGGACATTGTGCTGGTTGTGTTGTATAGGTGACTTCCAAATCAGCCATATTGCATGTTGGACATTGTGCTGGTTGTATTGTATAGGTGACTTCCAAGTCAGCCATATTGCATGGAGGACATTGTGCTGGTGGCCATGTCCTATAGGTGACTTCCAAGTCAGCCATATTGCATGGGGGACATTGTGCTGGTTGTCTTGTATAGGTGACTTCCAAGTCAGCCATATTGCTTGGGGGACATTGTGCTGGTTGTATTGTAAAGGTGACTTCCAAGTCAGCCATATTGCATGGGGGAAATTGTGCTGGTTGCCATGTTGTATAGGTGACTTCCAAGTCAGCCATATTGCATGGGGGACATTGTGCTGGTCGCCATGTTCTATAGGTGACTTCCAAGTCAGCCATATTGCATTTGGGACATTGTGCTGGTTGTCTTGTATAGGTGACTTCCAAGTCAGCCATATTGCATGCGGGACATTGTGCTGGTTGTGTTGTATAGGTTACTTCCAAATCAGCCATATTGCATGGGGGACATTGTGCTGGTTGTATTGTATAGGTTACTTCCAAGTCAGCCATATTGCATGGGGGACATTGTGCTGGTTGTCTTGTATAGGTGACTTCCAAGTCAGCCATATTGCTTGGGGGACATTGTGCTGGTTGTATTGTATAGGTGACTTCCAAGTCAGCCATATTGCATGGGGGACATTGTGCTGGTTGCCATTTGTATAGGTGACTTCCAAGTCAGCCATATTGCATGGGGGACATTGTGCTGGTGGCCATGTTCTATAGGTGACTTGCAAGTCAGCCATATTGCATTTGGGACATTGTGCTGGTTGTATTGTATAGGTGACTTCCAAGTCAGCCATATTGCATGGGGGACATTGTGCTGGTTGTATTGTATAGGTGACTTCCAAGTGAGCCATATTGCTTGGGGGACATTGTGCTGGTGGCCATGTTCTATAGGTGACTTCCAAGTCAGCCATATTGCATGCGGGACATTGTGCTGGTTGCCATGTCCTATAGGTGACTTCCAAGTCAGCCATATTGCATGGGGCACATTGTACTGGTTGTCTTGTATAGGTGACTTCCAAGTCAGCCATATTGCTTGTGGGACATTGTGCTGGTTGCCATGTTCTATAGGTGACTTCCAAGTCAGCCATATTGCTTGCGGGACATTGTGCTGGTGGTCATGTTCTATAGGTGACTTCCAAGTCAGCCAGATTGCTTGGGGGACATTGTGCTGGTTGCCATGTTGTATAGGTGACTTCCAAGTCAGCCATATTGCATGGGGGACATTGTGCTGGTGGCCATGTTCTATAGGTGACTTCCATGTCAGCCATATTGCATGGGGGACATTGTGCTGGTTGCCATGTTGTATAGGTGACTTCAAAGTCAGCCATATTGCATGGGGGACATTGTGCTGGTGGCCATGTTCTATAGGTGACTTCCAAGTCAGCCATATTGCATGAGGGACATTGTGCTGGTTGTGTTGTATAGGTGACTTCCAAATCAGCCATATTGCATGGGGGACATTGTGCTGGTTGTATTGTATAGGTGACTTCCAAGTCAGCCATATTGCATGGGGGACATTGTGCTGGTTGTATTGTATAGGTGACTTCCAAGTCAGCCATATTGCATGGGGGACATTGTGCTGGTGGCCATGAACCTATAGGTGACTTCCAAGTCAGCCATATTGCATGGGGGACATTGTGCTGGTTGTCTTGTATAGGTGACTTCCAAGTCAGCCATATTGCTTGGGGGACATTGTGCTGGTTGTATTGTATAGGTGACTTCCAAGTCAGGAATATTGCATGGGGGACATTGTGCTGGTTGCCATGTTGTATAGGTGACTTCCAAGTCAGCCATATTGCATGGGGGACATTGTGCTGGTGGCCATGTTCTATAGGTGACTTCCAAGTCACCCATATTGCATTTGGGACATTGTGCTGGTTGTCTTGTATAGGTGACTTCCAAGTCAGCCATATTGCATGGGGGACATTGTGCTGGTTGTGTTGTATAGGTGACTTCCAAATCAGCCATATTGCATGGGGGACATTGTGCTGGTTGTATTGTATAGGTGACTTCCAAGTCAGCAATATTGCTTGGGGGACATAGTGCTGGTTGTATTGTATAGGTGACTTCCAAGTCAGCCATATTGCATGGGGGACATTGTGCTTGTTGCCATGTTGTAAAGGTGACTTCCAAGGCAGCCATATTGCATGGGGGCATTGTGCTGGTGGCCATGTTCTATAGGTGACTTCCAAGTCAGCCATATTGCATTTGGGACATTGTGCTGGTTGTATTGTATAGGTGACTTCCAAGTCAGCCATATTGCATGGGGGACATTGTGCTGGTTGTATTGTATAGGTGACTTCCAAGTGAGCCATATTGCTTGGGGGACATTGTGCTGGTGGCCATGTTCTATAGGTGACTTCCAAGTCAGCCATATTGCATGGGGGACCTTGTGCTGGTTGCCATGTCCTATAGGTGACTTCCAAGTCAGCCATATTGCATGGGGGACATTGTGCTGGTTGTCTTGTATAGGTGACTTCCAAGTCAGCCATATTGCTTGGGGGACATTGTGCTGGTTGCCATGTTCTATAGGTGACTTCCAAGTCAGCCATATTGCTTGGGGGACATTGTGCTGGTGGCCATGTTCTATAGGTGACTTCCAAGTCAGCCATATTGCTTGGGGGACATTGTGCTGGTTGCCATGTTGTATAGGTGACTTCCAAGTCAGCCATATTGCATGGGGGACATTGTGCTGGTGGCCATGTTGTATAGGTGACTTCCAAGTCAGCCATATTGCATGGGGGACATTGTGCTGGTTGTCTTGTATAGGTGACTTCCAAGTCAGCCATATTGCATGGGGGACATTGTGCTGGTTGTATTGTATAGGTGACTTCCAAGTCAGCCATATTGCATGGGGGACATTGTGCTGGTTGCCATGTCCTATAGGTGACTTCCAAGTCAGCCATATTGCATGGGGGAAATTGTGCTGGTTGTCTTGTATAGGTGACTTCCAAGTCAGCCATATTGCATGGGGGACATTGTGCTGGTGGCCATGTTCTATAGGTGACTTCCAAGTCAGCCATATTGCATTTGGGACATTGTGGTGGTTGTATTGAATAGGTGACTTCCAAGTCAGCCATATTGCATGGGGGACATTGTGCTGGTTGTATTGTATAGGTGACTTCCAAGTGAGCCATATTGCTTGGGGGACATTGTGCTGGTGGCCATGTTCTATAGGTGACTTCCAAGTCAGCCATATTGCATGGGGGACATTGTGCTGGTTGCCATGTCCTATAGGTGACTTCCAAGTCAGCCATATTGCATGGGGGACATTGTGCTGGTTGTCTTGTATAGGTGACTTCCAAGTCAGCCATATTGCTTGGGGGACATTGTGCTGGTTGCCATGTTCTATAGGTGACTTCCAAGTCAGCCATATTGCTTGGGGGACATTGTGCTGGTGGCCATGTTCTATAGGTGACTTCCAAGTCAGCCATATTGCTTGGGGGACATTGTGCTGGTTGTATTGTATAGGTGACTTCCAAGTCAGCCATATTGCATGGGGGACATTGTGCTGGTTGTATTGTATAGGTGACTTCCAAGTCAGCCATATTGCATGGGGGACATTGTGCTGGTGGCCATGTCCTATAGGTGACTTCCAAGTCAGCCATATTGCATGGGGGACATTGTGCTGGTTGTCTTGTATAGGTGACTTCCAAGTCAGCCATATTGCTTGGGGGACATTGTGCTGGTTGTATTGTATAGGTGACTTCCAAGTCAGCCATATTGCATGGGGGAAATTGTGCTGGTTGCCATGTTGTATAGGTGACTTCCAAGTCAGCCATATTGCATGGGGGACATTGTGCTGGTGGCCATGTTCTATAGGTGACTTCCAAGTCAGCCATATTGCATTTGGGACATTGTGTTGGTTGTCTTGTATAGGTGACTTCCAAGTCAGCCATATTGCATGGGGGACAATGTGCTGGTTGTGTTTTATAGGTGACTTCCAAATCAGCCATATTGCATGGGGGACATTGTGCTGGTTGTATTGTATAGGTGACTTCCAAGTCAGCCATATTGCACGGGGGACATTGTGCTGGTTGTCTTGTATAGGTGACTTCCAAGTCAGCCATATTGCTTGGGGGACATTGTGCTGGTGGCCATGTTCTATAGGTGACTTCCAAGTCAGCCATATTGCATGGGGGACATTGTGCTGGTTGCCATGTCCTATAGGTGACTTCCAAGTCAGCCATATTGCATGGGGGACATTGTGCTGGTGGCCATGTTCTATAGGTGACTTCCAAGTCAGCCATATTGCATTTGGGACATTGTGCTGGTTGTATTGAATAGGTGACTTCCAAGTCAGCCATATTGCATGGGGGACATTGTGCTGGTTGTATTGTATAGGTGACTTCCAAGTGAGCCATATTGCTTGGGGGACATTGTGCTGGTGGCCATGTTCTATAGGTGACTTCCAAGTCAGCCATATTGCATGGGGGACATTGTGCTGGTTGCCATGTCCAATAGGTGACTTCCAAGTCAGCCATATTGCATGGGGGACATTGTGCTGGTTGTCTTGTATAGGTGACTTCCAAGTCAGCCATATTGCTTGGGGGACATTGTGCTGGTTGCCATGTTCTATAGGTGACTTCCAAGTCAGCCATATTGCTTGGGGGACATTGTGCTGGTGGCCATGTTCTATAGGTGACTTCCAAGTCAGCCATATTGCTTGGGGGACATTGTGCTGGTTGTATTGTATAGGTGACTTCCAAGTCAGCCATATTGCATGGGGGACATTGTGCTGGTTGTATTGTATAGGTGACTTCCAAGTCAGCCATATTGCATGGGGGACATTGTGCTGGTGGCCATGTCCTATAGGTGACTTCCAAGTCAGCCATATTGCATGGGGGACATTGTGCTGGTTGTCTTGTATAGGTGACTTCCAAGTCAGCCATATTGCTTGGGGGACATTGTGCTGGTTGTATTGTATAGGTGACTTCCAAGTCAGCCATATTGCATGGGGGAAATTGTGCTGGTTGCCATGTTGTATAGGTGACTTCCAAGTCAGCCATATTGCATGGGGGACATTGTGCTGGTGGCCATGTTCTATAGGTGACTTCCAAGTCAGCCATATTGCATTTGGGACATTGTGTTGGTTGTCTTGTATAGGTGACTTCCAAGTCAGCCATATTGCATGGGGGACAATGTGCTGGTTGTGTTTTATAGGTGACTTCCAAATCAGCCATATTGCATGGGGGACATTGTGCTGGTTGTATTGTATAGGTGACTTCCAAGTCAGCCATATTGCACGGGGGACATTGTGCTGGTTGTCTTGTATAGGTGACTTCCAAGTCAGCCATATTGCTTGGGGGACATTGTGCTGGTGGCCATGTTCTATAGGTGACTTCCAAGTCAGCCATATTGCATGGGGGACATTGTGCTGGTTGCCATGTCCTATAGGTGACTTCCAAGTCAGCCATATTGCATGGGGGACATTGTGCTGGTGGCCATGTTCTATAGGTGACTTCCAAGTCAGCCATATTGCATTTGGGACATTGTGCTGGTTGTATTGAATAGGTGACTTCCAAGTCAGCCATATTGCATGGGGGACATTGTGCTGGTTGTATTGTATAGGTGACTTCCAAGTGAGCCATATTGCTTGGGGGACATTGTGCTGGTGGCCATGTTCTATAGGTGACTTCCAAGTCAGCCATATTGCATGGGGGACATTGTGCTGGTTGCCATGTCCAATAGGTGACTTCCAAGTCAGCCATATTGCATGGGGGACATTGTGCTGGTTGTCTTGTATAGGTGACTTCCAAGTCAGCCATATTGCTTGGGGGACATTGTGCTGGTTGCCATGTTCTATAGGTGACTTCCAAGTCAGCCATATTGCTTGGGGGACATTGTGCTGGTGGCCATGTTCTATAGGTGACTTCCAAGTCAGCCATATTGCTTGGGGGACATTGTGCTGGTTGTATTGTATAGGTGACTTCCAAGTCAGCCATATTGCATGGGGGACATTGTGCTGGTTGTATTGTATAGGTGACTTCCAAGTCAGCCATATTGCATGGGGGACATTGTGCTGGTGGCCATGTCCTATAGGTGACTTCCAAGTCAGCCATATTGCATGGGGGACATTGTGCTGGTTGTCTTGTATAGGTGACTTCCAAGTCAGCCATATTGCTTGGGGGACATTGTGCTGGTTGTATTGTATAGGTGACTTCCAAGTCAGCCATATTGCATGGGGGAAATTGTGCTGGTTGCCATGTTGTATAGGTGACTTCCAAGTCAGCCATATTGCATGGGGGACATTGTGCTGGTGGCCATGTTCTATAGGTGACTTCCAAGTCAGCCATATTGCATTTGGGACATTGTGTTGGTTGTCTTGTATAGGTGACTTCCAAGTCAGCCATATTGCATGGGGGACAATGTGCTGGTTGTGTTGTATAGGTGACTTCCAAATCAACCATATTGCATGGGGGACATTGTGCTGGTTGTATTGTATAGGTGACTTCCAAGTCAGCCATATTGCATGGGGGACATTGTGCTGGTTGTCTTGTATAGGTGACTTCCAAGTCAGCCATATTGCTTGGGGGACATTGTGCTGGTGGCCATGTTCTATAGGTGACTTCCAAGTCAGCCATATTGCATGGGGGACATTGTGCTGGTTGCCATGTCCTATAGGTGACTTCCAAGTCAGCCATATTGCATGGGGGACATTGTGCTGGTTGTCTTGTATAGGTGACTTCCAAGTCAGCCATATTGCTTGGGGGACATTGTGCTGGTTCCCATGTTCTATAGGTGACTTCCAAGTCAGCCATATTGCTTGGGGGACATTGTGCTGGTGGCCATGTTCTATAGGTGACTTCCAAGTCAGCCATATTGCTTGGGGGACATTGTGCTGGTTGCCATGTTGTATAGGTGACTTCCAAGTCAGCCATATTGCATGGGGGACATTGTGCTGGTGGCCATGTTCTATAGGTGACTTCCAAGTCAGCCATATTGCATGGGGGACATTGTGCTGGTTGCCATGTTGTATAGGTGACTTCCAAGTCAGCCATATTGCATGGGGGACATTGTGCTGGTTGTATTGTATAGGTGAATTCCAAGTCAGCCATATTGCATGGGGGACATTGTGCTGGTTGCCATGTCCTATAGGTGACTTCCAAGTCAGCCATATTGCATGGGGGACATTGTGCTGGTTGTATTGTATAGGTGACTTCCAAGTCAGCCATATTGCATGGGGGACATTGTGCTGGTTGCCATGTCCTATAGGTGACTTCCAAGTCATCCATATTGCATGGGGGAAATTGTGCTGGTTGTCTTGTATAGGTGACTTCCAAGTCAGCCATATTGCTTGGGGGACATTGTGCTGGTTGCCATGTTCTATAGGTGACTTCCAAGTCAGCCATATTGCATGGGGGACATTGTGCTGGTGGCCATGTTCTATAGGTGACTTCCAAGTCAGCCATATTGCATTTGGGACATTGTGCTGGTTGTATTGTATAGGTGACTTCCAAGTCAGCCATATTGCATGGGGGACATTGTGCTGGTTGTCTTGTATAGGTGAGTTCCAAGTGAGCCATATTGCTTGGGGGACATTGTGCTGGTGGCCATGTTCTATAGGTGACTTCCAAGTCAGCCATATTGCATGGGGGACATTGTGCTGGTTGCCATGTCCTATAGGTGACTTCCAAGTCAGCCATATTGCATGGGGGACATTGTGCTGGTTGTCTTGTATAGGTGACTTCCAAGTCAGCCATATTGCTTGGGGGACATTGTGCTGGTTGCCATGTTCTATAGGTGACTTCCAAGTCAGCCATATTGCTTGGGGGACATTGTGCTGGTGGCCATGTTCTATAGGTGACTTCCAAGTCAGCCATATTGCTTGGGGGACATTGTGCTGGTTGTATTGTATAGGTGACTTCCAAGTCAGCCATATTGCATGGGGGACATTGTGCTGGTTGTATTGTATAGGTGACTTCCAAGTCAGCCATATTGCATGGGGGACATTGTGCTGGTGGCCATGTCCTATAGGTGACTTCCAAGTCAGCCATATTGCATGGGGGACATTGTGCTGGTTGTCTTGTATAGGTGACTTCCAAGTCAGCCATATTGCTTGGGGGACATTGTGCTGGTTGTATTGTATAGGTGACTTCCAAGTCAGCCATATTGCATGGGGGAAATTGTGCTGGTTGCCATGTTGTATAGGTGACTTCCAAGTCAGCCATATTGCATGGGGGACATTGTGCTGGTGGCCATGTTCTATAGGTGACTTCCAAGTCAGCCATATTGCATTTGGGACATTGTGTTGGTTGTCTTGTATAGGTGACTTCCAAGTCAGCCATATTGCATGGGGGACAATGTGCTGGTTGTGTTGTATAGGTGACTTCCAAATCAGCCATGTTGCATGGGGGACATTGTGCTGGTTGTATTGTATAGGTGACTTCCAAGTCAGCCATATTGCATGGGGGACATTGTGCTGGTTGTCTTGTATAGGTGACTTCCAAGTCAGCCATATTGCTTGGGGGACATTGTGCTGGTGGCCATGTTCTATAGGTGACTTCCAAGTCAGCCATATTGCATGGGGGACATTGTGCTGGTTGCCATGTCCTATAGGTGACTTCCAAGTCAGCCATATTGCATGGGGGACATTGTGCTGGTTGTCTTGTATAGGTGACTTCCAAGTCAGCCATATTGCTTGGGGGACATTGTGCTGGTTGCCATGTTCTATAGGTGAGTTCCAAGTCAGCCATATTGCTTGGGGGACATTGTGCTGGTGGCCATGTTCTATAGGTGACTTCCAAGTCAGCCATATTGCTTGGGGGACATTGTGCTGGTTGCCATGTTGTATAGGTGACTTCCAAGTCAGCCATATTGCATGGGGGACATTGTGCTGGTGGCCATGTTCTATAGGTGACTTCCAAGTCAGCCATATTGCATGGGGGACATTGTGCTGGTTGCCATGTTGTATAGGTGACTTCCAAGTCAGCCATATTGCATGGGGGACATTGTGCTGGTTGTATTGTATAGGTGACTTCCAAGTCAGCCATATTGCATGGGGGACATTGTGCTGGTTGCCATGTCCTATAGGTGACTTCCAAGTCAGCCATATTGCATGGTGGACATTGTGCTGGTTGTATTGTATAGGTGACTTCCAAGTCAGCCATATTGCATGGGGGACATTGTGCTGGTTGCCATGTCCTATAGGTGACTTCCAAGTCAGCCATATTGCATGGGGGAAATTGTGCTGGTTGTCTTGTATAGGTGACTTCCAAGTCTACCCATATTGCTTGGGGGACATTGTGCTGGTTGCCATGTTCTATAGGTGACTTCCAAGTCAGCCATATTGCATGGGGGACATTGTGCTGGTGGCCATGTTCTATAGGTGACTTCCAAGTCAGCCATATTGCATTTGGGACATTGTGCTGGTTGTATTGTATAGGTGACTTCCAAGTCAGCCATATTGCATGGGGGACATTGTGCTGGTTGTATTGTATAGGTGAGTTCCAAGTGAGCCATATTGCTTGGGGGACATTGTGCTGGTGGCCATGTTCTATAGGTGACTTCCAAGTCAGCCATATTGCATGGGGGACATTGTGCTGGTTGCCATGTCCTATAGGTGACTTCCAAGTCAGCCATATTGCATGGGGGACATTGTGCTGGTTGTCTTGTATAGGTGACTTCCAAGTCAGCCATATTGCTTGGGGGACATTGTGCTGGTTGCAATGTTCTATAGGTGAATTCCAAGTCAGCCATATTGCTTGGGGGACATTGTGCTGGTGGCCATGTTCTATAGGTGACTTCCAAGTCAGCCATATTGCTTGGGGGACATTGTGCTGGTTGTATTGTATAGGTGACTTCCAAGTCAGCCATATTGCATGGGGGACATTGTGCTGGTGGCCATGTCCTATAGGTGACTTCCAAGTCAGCCATATTGCATGGGGGACATTGTGCTGGTTGTCTTGTATAGGTGACTTCCAAGTCAGCCATATTGCTTGGGGGACATTGTGCTGGTTGTATTGTATAGGTGACTTCCAAGTCAGCCATATTGCATGGGGGAAATTGTGCTGGTTGCCATGTTGTATAGGTGACTTCCAAGTCAGCCATATTGCATGGGGGACAATGTGCTGGTGGCCATGTTCTATAGGTGACTTCCAAGTCAGCCATATTGCATTTGGGACATTGTGCCGGTTGTCTTGTATAGGTGACTTCCAAGTCAGCCATATTGCATGGGGGACATTGTGCTGGTTGTGTTGTATAGGTGACTTCCAAATCAGCCATATTGCATGGGGGACATTGTGCTGGTTGTATTGTATAGGTGACTTCCAAGTCAGCCATATTGCATGGGGGACATTGTGCTGGTTGTCTTGTATAGGTGACTTCCAAGTCAGCCATATTGCATGGGGGACATTGTGCTGGTTGTCTTGTATAGGTGACTTCCAAGTCAGCCATATTGCTTGGGGGACATTGTGCTGGTTGTATTGTATAGGTGACTTCCAAGTCAGCCATATTGCATGGGGGGCATTGTGCTGGTTGCCATGTTGTATAGGTGACTTCCAAGTCAGCCATATTGCATTTGGGACATTGTGCTGGTTGTATTGTATAGGTGACTTCCAAGTCAGCCATATTGCATGGGGGACATTGTGCTGGTTGTATTGTATAGGTGACTTCCAAGTCAGCCATATTGCATGGGGGACATTGTGCTGGTTGTATTGTATAGGTGACTTCCAAGTCATCCATATTGCATGGGGGACATTGTGCTGGTTGCCATGTTGTATAGGTGACTTCCAAGTCAGCCATATTGCATGGGGGAAATTGTGCTGGTGGCCATGTTCTATAGGTGACTTCCAAGTCAGCCATATTGCATTTGGGACATTGTGCTGGTTGTCTTGTATAGGTGACTTCCAAGTCAGCCATATTGCTTGGGGGACATTGTGCTGGTTGCCATGTCCTATAGGTGACTTCCAAGTCATGCATATTGCATGGGGGACATTGTGCTGGTTGTCTTGTATAGGTGACTTCCAAGTCAGCCATATTGCATGGGGGACATTGTGCTGATTGTATTGTATAGGTGACTTCCAAGTCATCCATATTGCATGGGGGACATTGTGCTGGTTGCCATGTTGTATAGGTGACTTCCAAGTCAGCCATATTGCTTGGGGGACATTGTGCTGGTGGCCATGTTCTATAGGTGACTTCCAAGTCAGCCATATTGCATGGGGGACATTGTGCTGGTTGCCATGTCCTATAGGTGACTTCCAAGTCAGCCATATTGCATGGGGGACATTGTGCTGGTTGTCTTGTATAGGTGACTTCCAAGTCAGCCATATTGCTTGGGGGACATTGTGCTGGTTGCCATGTTCTATAGGTGACTTCCAAGTCAGCCATATTGCTTGGGGGACATTGTGCTGGTGGCCATGTTCTATAGGTGACTTCCAAGTCAGCCATATTGCTTGGGGGACATTGTGCTGGTTGCCATGTTGTATAGGTGACTTCCAAGTCAGCCATATTGCATGGGGGACATTGTGCTGGTGGCCATGTTCTATAGGTGACTTCCAAGTCAGCCATATTGCATGGGGGACATTGTGCTGGTTGCCATGTTGTATAGGTGAATTCCAAGTCAGCCATATTGCATGGGGGACATTGTGCTGGTTGTATTGTATAGGTGACTTCCAAGTCAGCCATATTGCATGGGGGACATTGTGCTGGTTGCCATGTCCTATAGGTGACTTCCAAGTCAGCCATATTGCATGGGGGAAATTGTGCTGGTTGTCTTGTATAGGTGACTTCCAAGTCAGCCATATTGCTTGGGGGACATTGTGCTGGTTGTCTTGTATAGGTGACTTCCAAGTCAGCCATATTGCTTGGGGGACATTGTGCTGGTTGTATTGTATAGGTGACTTCCAAGTCAGCCATATTGCATGGGGGAAATTGTGCTGGTTGCCAGGTTGTATAGGTGACTTCCAAGTCAGCCATATTGCATGGGGGACAATGTGCTGGTGGCCATGTTCTATAGGTGACTTCCAAGTCAGCCATATTGCATTTGGGACATTGTGCTGGTTGTCTTGTATAGGTGACTTCCAAGTCAGCCATATTGCATGGGGGACATTGTGCTGGTTGTGTTGTATAGGTGACTTCCAAATCAGCCATATTGCATGGGGGACATTGTGCTGGTTGTATTGTATAGGTGACTTCCAAGTCAGCCATATTGCATGGGGGACATTGTGCTGGTTGTATTGTATAGGTGACTTCCAAGTCATCCATATTGCATGGGGGACATTGTGCTGGTTGCCATGTTGTATAGGTGACTTCCAAGTCAGCCATATTGCTTGGGGGACATTGTGCTGGTGGCCATGTTCTATAGGTGACTTCCAAGTCAGCCATATTGCATGGGGGACATTGTGCTGGTTGCCATGTCCTATAGGTGACTTCCAAGTCAGCCATATTGCATGGGGGACATTGTGCTGGTTGTCTTGTATAGGTGACTTCCAAGTCAGCCATATTGCTTGGGGGACATTGTGCTGGTTGCCATGTTCTATAGGTGACTTCCAAGTGAGCCATATTGCTTGGGGGACATTGTGCTGGTTGCCATGTTGTATAGGTGACTTCCAAGTCAGCCATATTGCATGGGGGACATTGTGCTGGTTGCCATGTCCTATAGGTGACTTCCAAGTCAGCCATATTGCATGGGGGAAATTGTGCTGGTTGTCTTGTATAGGTGACTTCCAAGTCAGCCATATTGCTTGGCGGACATTGTGCTGGTTGCCATGTTCTATAGGTGACTTCCAGGTCAGCCATATTGCATGGGGGACATTGTGCTGGTGGCCATGTTCTATAGGTGACTTCCAAGTCAGCCATATTGCTTGGGGGACATTGTGCTGGTTGTATTGTATAGGTGACTTCCAAGTCAGCCATATTGCATGGGGGACATTGTGCTGGTTGTCTTGTATAGGTGACTTCCAAGTCAGCCATATTGCTTGGGGGACATTGTGCTGGTTGTATTGTATAGGTGACTTCCAAGTCAGCCATATTGCATGGGGGAAATTGTGCTGGTTGCCATGTTGTATAGGTGACTTCCAAGTCAGCCATATTGCATGGGGGACAATGTGCTGGTGGCCATGTTCTATAGGTGACTTCCAAGTCAGCCATATTGCATTTGGGACATTGTGCTGGTTGTCTTGTATAGGTGACTTCCAAGTCAGCCATATTGCATGGGGGAAATTGTGCTGGTTGCCATGTTGTATAGGTGACTTCCAAGTCAGCCATATTGCATGGGGGACAATGTGCTGGTGGCCATGTTCTATAGGTGACTTCCAAGTCAGCGATATTGCATGGGGGACATTGTGCTGGTGGCCATGTTGTATAGGTGACTTCCAAGTCAGCCATATTGCATGGGGGACATTGTGCTGGTTGTATTGTATAGGTGACTTCCAAGTCAGCCATATTGCATGGGGGACATTGTGCTGGTTGTCTTGTATAGGTGAGTTCCAAGTGAGCCATATTGCTTGGGGGACATTGTGCTGGTGGCCATGTTCTATAGGTGACTTCCAAGTCAGCCATATTGCATGGGGGACATTGTGCTGGTTGCCATGTCCTATAGGTGACTTCCAAGTCAGCCATATTGCATGGGGGACATTGTGCTGGTTGTCTTGTATAGGTGACTTCCAAGTCAGCCATATTGCTTGGGGGACATTGTGCTGGTTGCCATGTTCTATAGGTGACTTCCAAGTCAGCCATATTGCTTGGGGGACATTGTGCTGGTGGCCATGTTCTATAGGTGACTTCCAAGTCAGGCATATTGCTTGGGGGACATTGTGCTGGTTGTATTGTATAGGTGACTTCCAAGTCAGCCATATTGCATGGGGGACATTGTGCTGGTTGTATTGTATAGGTGACTTCCAAGTCAGCCATATTGCATGGGGGACATTGTGCTGGTGGCCATGTCCTATAGGTGACTTCCAAGTCAGCCATATTGCATGGGGGACATTGTGCTGGTTGTCTTGTATAGGTGACTTCCAAGTCAGCCATATTGCTTGGGGGACATTGTGCTGGTTGTATTGTATAGGTGACTTCCAAGTCAGCCATATTGCATGGGGGACATTGTGCTGGTGGCCATGTTCTATAGGTGACTTCCAAGTCAGCCATATTGCATTTGGGACATTGTGTTGGTTGTCTTGTATAGGTGACTTCCAAGTCAGCCATATTGCATGGGGGACAATGTGCTGGTTGTGTTGTATAGGTGACTTCCAAATCAGCCATATTGCATGGGGGACATTGTGCTGGTTGTATTGTATAGGTGACTTCCAAGTCAGCCATATTGCATGGGGGACATTGTGCTGGTTGTCTTGTATAGGTGACTTCCAAGTCAGCCATATTGCTTGGGGGACATTGTGCTGGTGGCCATGTTCTATAGGTGACTTCCAAGTCAGCCATATTGCATGGGGGACATTGTGCTGGTTGCCATGTCCTATAGGTGACTTCCAAGTCAGCCATATTGCATGGGGGACATTGTGCTGGTTGTCTTGTATAGGTGACTTCCAAGTCAGCCATATTGCTTGGGGGACATTGTGCTGGTTGCCATGTTCTATAGGTGACTTCCAAGTCAGCCATATTGCTTGGGGGACATTGTGCTGGTGGCCATGTTCTATAGGTGACTTCCAAGTCAGCCATATTGCTTGGGGGACATTGTGCTGGTTGCCATGTTGTATAGGTGACTTCCAAGTCAGCCATATTGCATGGGGGACATTGTGCTGGTGGCCATGTTCTATAGGTGACTTCCAAGTCAGCCATATTGCATGGGGGACATTGTGCTGGTTGCCATGTTGTATAGGTGACTTCCAAGTCAGCCATATTGCATGGGGGACATTGTGCTGGTTGTATTGTATAGGTGACTTCCAAGTCAGCCATATTGCATGGGGGACATTGTGCTGGTTGCCATGTCCTATAGGTGACTTCCAAGTCAGCCATATTGCATGGGGGACATTGTGCTGGTTGTATTGTATAGGTGACTTCCAAGTCAGCCATATTGCATGGGGGACATTGTGCTGGTTGCCATGTCCTATAGGTGACTTCAAAGTCAGCCATATTGCATGGGGGAAATTGTGCTGGTTGTCTTGTATAGGTGACTTCCAAGTCTACCCATATTGCTTGGGGGACATTGTGCTGGTTGCCATGTTCTATAGGTGACTTCCAAGTCAGCCATATTGCATGGGGGACATTGTGCTGGTGGCCATGTTCTATAGGTGACTTCCAAGTCAGCCATATTGCATTTGGGACATTGTGCTGGTTGTATTGTATAGGTGACTTCCAAGTCAGCCATATTGCATGGGGGACATTGTGCTGGTTGTATTGTATAGGTGAGTTCCAAGTGAGCCATATTGCTTGGGGGACATTGTGCTGGTGGCCATGTTCTATAGGTGACTTCCAAGTCAGCCATATTGCATGGGGGACATTGTGCTGGTTGCCATGTCCTATAGGTGACTTCCAAGTCAGCCATATTGCATGGGGGACGTTGTGCTGGTTGTCTTGTATAGGTGACTTCCAAGTCAGCCATATTGCTTGGGGGACATTGTGCTGGTTGCAATGTTCTATAGGTGAATTCCAAGTCAGCCATATTGCTTGGGGGACATTGTGCTGGTGGCCATGTTCTATAGGTGACTTCCAAGTCAGCCATATTGCTTGGGGGACATTGTGCTGGTTGTATTGTATAGGTGACTTCCAAGTCAGCCATATTGCATGGGGGACATTGTGCTGGTGGCCATGTCCTATAGGTGACTTCCAAGTCAGCCATATTGCATGGGGGACATTGTGCTGGTTGTCTTGTATAGGTGACTTCCAAGTCAGCCATATTGCTTGGGGGACATTGTGCTGGTTGTATTGTATAGGTGACTTCCAAGTCAGCCATATTGCATGGGGGAAATTGTGCTGGTTGCCATGTTGTATAGGTGACTTCCAAGTCAGCCATATTGCATGGGGGACAATGTGCTGGTGGCCATGTTCTATAGGTGACTTCCAAGTCAGCCATATTGCATTTGGGACATTGTGCCGGTTGTCTTGTATAGGTGACTTCCAAGTCAGCCATATTGCATGGGGGACATTGTGCTGGTTGTGTTGTATAGGTGACTTCCAAATCAGCCATATTGCATGGGGGACATTGTGCTGGTTGTATTGTATAGGTGACTTCCAAGTCAGCCATTTTGCATGGGGGACATTGTGCTGGTTGTCTTGTATAGGTGACTTCCAAGTCAGCCATATTGCATGGGGGACATTGTGCTGGTTGTCTTGTATAGGTGACTTCCAAGTCAGCCATATTGCTTGGGGGACATTGTGCTGGTTGTATTGTATAGGTGACTTCCAAGTCAGCCATATTGCATGGGGGGCATTGTGCTGGTTGCCATGTTGTATAGGTGACTTCCAAGTCAGCCATATTGCATTTGGGACATTGTGCTGGTTGTATTGTATAGGTGACTTCCAAGTCAGCCATATTGCATGGGGGACATTGTGCTGGTTGTATTGTATAGGTGACTTCCAAGTCAGCCATATTGCATGGGGGACATTGTGCTGGTTGTATTGTATAGGTGACTTCCAAGTCATCCATATTGCATGGGGGACATTGTGCTGGTTGCCATGTTGTATAGGTGACTTCCAAGTCAGCCATATTGCATGGGGGAAATTGTGCTGGTGGCCAAGTTCTATAGGTGACTTCCAAGTCAGCCATATTGCATTTGGGACATTGTGCTGGTTGTCTTGTATAGGTGACTTCCAAGTCAGCCATATTGCTTGGGGGACATTGTGCTGGTTGCCATGTCCTATAGGTGACTTCCAAGTCATCCATATTGCATGGGGGACATTGTGCTGGTTGTCTTGTATAGGTGACTTCCAAGTCAGCCATATTGCATGGGGGACATTGTGCTGATTGTATTGTATAGGTGACTTCCAAGTCATCCATATTGCATGGGGGACATTGTGCTGGTTGCCATGTTGTATAGGTGACTTCCAAGTCAGCCATATTGCTTGGGGGACATTGTGCTGGTGGCCATGTTCTATAGGTGACTTCCAAGTCAGCCATATTGCATGGGGGACATTGTGCTGGTTGCCATGTCCTATAGGTGACTTCCAAGTCAGCCATATTGCATGGGGGACATTGTGCTGGTTGTCTTGTATAGGTGACTTCCAAGTCAGCCATATTGCTTGGGGGACATTGTGCTGGTTGCCATGTTCTATAGGTGACTTCCAAGTCAGCCATATTGCTTGGGGGACATTGTGCTGGTGGCCATGTTCTATAGGTGACTTCCAAGTCAGCCATATTGCTTGGGGGACATTGTGCTGGTTGCCATGTTGTATAGGTGACTTCCAAGTCAGCCATATTGCATGGGGGACATTGTGCTGGTGGCCATGTTCTATAGGTGACTTCCAAGTCAGCCATATTGCATGGGGGACATTGTGCTGGTTGCCATGTTGTATAGGTGAATTCCAAGTCAGCCATATTGCATGGGGGACATTGTGCTGGTTGTATTGTATAGGTGACTTCCAAGTCAGCCATATTGCATGGGGGACATTGTGCTGGTTGCCATGTCCTATAGGTGACTTCCAAGTCAGCCATATTGCATGGGGGAAATTGTGCTGGTTGTCTTGTATAGGTGACTTCCAAGTCAGCCATATTGCTTGGGGGACATTGTGCTGGTTGTCTTGTATAGGTGACTTCCAAGTCAGCCATATTGCTTGGGGGACATTGTGCTGGTTGTATTGTATAGGTGACTTCCAAGTAAGCCATATTGCATGGGGGAAATTGTGCTGGTTGCCAGGTTGTATAGGTGACTTCCAAGTCAGCCATATTGCATGGGGGACAATGTGCTGGTGGCCATGTTCTATAGGTGACTTCCAAGTCAGCCATATTGCATTTGGGACATTGTGCTGGTTGTCTTGTATAGGTGACTTCCAAGTCAGCCATATTGCATGGGGGACATTGTGCTGGTTGTGTTGTATAGGTGACTTCCAAATCAGCCATATTGCATGGGGGACATTGTGCTGGTTGTATTGTATAGGTGACTTCCAAGTCAGCCATATTGCATGGGGGACATTGTGCTGGTTGTATTGTATAGGTGACTTCCAAGTCATCCATATTGCATGGGGGACATTGTGCTGGTTGCCATGTTGTATAGGTGACTTCCAAGTCAGCCATATTGCTTGGGGGACATTGTGCTGGTGGCCATGTTCTATAGGTGACTTCCAAGTCAGCCATATTGCATGGGGGACATTGTGCTGGTTGCCATGTCCTATAGGTGACTTCCAAGTCAGCCATATTGCATGGGGGACATTGTGCTGGTTGTCTTGTATAGGTGACTTCCAAGTCAGCCATATTGCTTGGGGGACATTGTGCTGGTTGCCATGTTCTATAGGTGACTTCCAAGTGAGCCATATTGCTTGGGGGACATTGTGCTGGTTGCCATGTTGTATAGGTGACTTCCAAGTCAGCCATATTGCATGGGGGACATTGTGCTGGTTGCCATGTCCTATAGGTGACTTCCAAGTCAGCCATATTGCATGGGGGAAATTGTGCTGGTTGTCTTGTATAGGTGACTTCCAAGTCAGCCATATTGCTTGGCGGACATTGTGCTGGTTGCCATGTTCTATAGGTGACTTCCAGGTCAGCCATATTGCATGGGGGACATTGTGCTGGTGGCCATGTTCTATAGGTGACTTCCAAGTCAGCCATATTGCTTGGGGGACATTGTGCTGGTTGTATTGTATAGGTGACTTCCAAGTCAGCCATATTGCATGGGGGACATTGTGCTGGTTGTCTTGTATAGGTGACTTCCAAGTCAGCCATATTGCTTGGGGGACATTGTGCTGGTTGTATTGTATAGGTGACTTCCAAGTCAGCCATATTGCATGGGGGAAATTGTGCTGGTTGCCATGTTGTATAGGTGACTTCCAAGTCAGCCATATTGCATGGGGGACAATGTGCTGGTGGCCATGTTCTATAGGTGACTTCCAAGTCAGCCATATTGCATTTGGGACATTGTGCTGGTTGTCTTGTATAGGTGACTTCCAAGTCAGCCATATTGCATGGGGGAAATTGTGCTGGTTGCCATGTTGTATAGGTGACTTCCAAGTCAGCCATATTGCATGGGGGACAATGTGCTGGTGGCCATGTTCTATAGGTGACTTCCAAGTCAGCCATATTGCATGGGGGACATTGTGCTGGTGGCCATGTTGTATAGGTGACTTCCAAGTCAGCCATATTGCATGGGGGACATTGTGCTGGTTGTCTTGTATAGGTGACTTCCAAGTCAGCCATATTGCATGGGGGACATTGTGCTGGTTGTATTGTATAGGTGACTTCCAAGTCAGCCATATTGCATGGGGGACATTGTGCTGGTTGCCATGTCCTATAGGTGACTTCCAAGTCAGCCATATTGCATGGGGGAAATTGTGCTGGTTGTCTTGTATAGGTGACTTTCAAGTCAGCCATATTGCATGGGGGACATTGTGCTGGTGGCCATGTTCTATAGGTGACTTCCAAGTCAGCCATATTGCATTTGGGACATTGTGCTGGTTGTATTGAATAGGTGACTTCCAAGTCAGCCATATTGCATGGGGGACATTGTGCTGGTTGTATTGTATAGGTGACTTCCAAGTGAGCCATATTGCTTGGGGGACATTGTGCTGGTGGCCATGTTCTATAGGTGACTTCCAAGTCAGCCATATTGCATGGGGGACATTGTGCTGGTTGCCATGTCCTATAGGTGACTTCCAAGTCAGCCATATTGCATGGGGGACATTGTGCTGGTTGTCTTGTATAGGTGACTTCCAAGTCAGCCATATTGCTTGGGGGACATTGTGCTGGTTGCCATGTTCTATAGGTGACTTCCAAGTCAGCCATATTGCTTGGGGGACATTGTGCTGGTGGCCATGTTCTATAGGTGACTTTCAAGTCAGCCATATTGCTTGGGGGACATTGTGCTGGTTGTATTGTATAGGTGACTTCCAAGTCAGCCATATTGCATGGGGGACATTGTGCTGGTTGTATTGTATAGGTGACTTCCAAGTCAGCCATATTGCATGGGGGACATTGTGCTGGTGGCCATGTCCTATAGGTGACTTCCAAGTCAGCCATATTGCATGGGGGACATTGTGCTGGTTGTCTTGTATAGGTGACTTCCAAGTCAGCCATATTGCTTGGGGGACATTGTGCTGGTTGTATTGTATAGGTGACTTCCAAGTCAGCCATATTGCATGGGGGAAATTGTGCTGGTTGCCATGTTGTATAGGTGACTTCCAAGTCAGCCATATTGCATGGGGGACATTGTGCTGGTGGCCATGTTCTATAGGTGACTTCCAAGTCAGCCATATTGCATTTGGGACATTGTTTTGGTTGTCTTGTATAGGTGACTTCCAAGTCAGCCATATTGCATGGGGGACATTGTGCTGGTTGTGTTGTATAGGTGACTTTCAAATCAGCCATATTGCATGGGGGACATTGTGCTGGTTGTATTGTATAGGTGACTTCCAAGTCAGCCATATTGCATGGGGGACATTGTGCTGGTTGTCTTGTATAGGTGACTTCCAAGTCAGCCATATTGCTTGGGGGACATTGTGCTGGTTGTATTGTATAGGTGACTTCCAAGTCAGCCATATTGCATGGGGAACATTGTGCTGGTTGCCATGATGTATAGGTGACTTCCAAGTCAGCCATATTGCATGGGGGACATTGTGCTGGTGGCCATGTTCTATAGGTGACTTCCAAGTCAGCCATATTGCATTTGGGACATTGTGCTGGTTGTATTGTATAGGTGACTTCCAAGTCAGCCATATTGCATGGGGGACATTGTGCTGGTTGTATTGTATAGGTGACTTCCAAGTCAGCCATATTGCATGGGGGACATTGTGCTGGTTGCCATGTTGTATAGGTGACTTCCAAGTCAGCCATATTGCTTGGGGGACATTGTGCTGGTGGCCATGTTCTATAGGTGACTTCCAAGTCAGCCATAATGCATGGGGGACATTGTGCTGGTTGCCATGTCCTATAGGTGACTTCCAAGTCAGCCATATTGCATGGGGGACATTGTGCTGGTTGTCTTGTATAGGTGACTTCCAAGTCAGCCATATTGCTTGGGGGACATTGTGCTGGTTGCCATGTTCTATAGGTGACTTCCAAGTCAGCCATATTGCTTGGGGGACATTGTGCTGGTTGCCATGTTGTATAGGTGACTTCCAAGTCAGCCATATTGCATGGGGGACATTGTGCTGGTGGCCATGTTCTATAGGTGACTTCCAAGTCAGCCATATTGCATGGGGGGACATTGTGCTGGTTGCCATGTTGTATAGGTGACTTCCAAGTCAGCCATATTGCATGGGGGACATTGTGCTGGTTGTATTGTATAGGTGACTTCCAAGTCAGCCATATTGCATGGGGGACATTGTGCTGGTTGCCATGTCCTATAGGTGACTTCCAAGTCAGCCATATTGCATGGGGGACATTGTGCTGGTTGTATTGTATAGGTGACTTCCAAGTCAGCCATATTGCATGGGGGACATTGTGCTGGTTGCCATGTCCTATAGGTGACTTCCAAGTCAGCCATATTGCATGGGGGAAATTGTGCTGGTTGTCTTGTATAGGTGACTTCCAAGTCAGCCATATTGCTTGGGGGACATTGTGCTGGTTGCCATGTTCTATAGGTGACTTCCAAGTCAGCCATATTGCATGGGGGACATTGTGCTGGTGGCCATGTTCTATAGGTGACTTCCAAGTCAGCCATATTGCATTTGGGACATTGTGCTGGTTGTATTGTATAGGTGACTTCCAAGTCAGCCATATTGCATGGGGGACATTGTGCTGGTTGTATTGTATAGGTGAGTTCCAAGTGAGCCATATTGCTTGGGGGACATTGTGCTGGTGGCCATGTTCTATAGGTGACTTCCAAGTCAGCCATATTGCATGGGGGACATTGTGCTGGTTGCCATGTCCTATAGGTGACTTCCAAGTCAGCCATATTGCATGGGGGACATTGTGCTGGTTGTCTTGTATAGGTGACTTCCAAGTCAGCCATATTGCTTGGGGGACATTGTGCTGGTTGCCATGTTCTATAGGTGACTTCCAAGTCAGCCATATTGCTTGGGGGACATTGTGCTGGTGGCCATGTTCTATAGGTGACTTCCAAGTCAGCCATATTGCTTGGGGGACATTGTGCTGGTTGTATTGTATAGGTGACTTCCAAGTCAGCCATATTGCATGGGGGACATTGTGCTGGTGGCCATGTCCTATAGGTGACTTCCAAGTCAGCCATATTGCATGGGGGACATTGTGCTGGTTGTCTTGTATAGGTGACTTCCAAGTCAGCCATATTGCTTGGGGGACATTGTGCTGGTTGTATTGTATAGGTGACTTCCAAGTCAGCCATATTGCATGGGGGAAATTGTGCTGGTTGCCATGTTGTATAGGTGACTTCCAAGTCAGCCATATTGCATGGGGGACAATGTGCTGGTGGCCATGTTCTATAGGTGACTTCCAAGTCAGCCATATTGCATTTGGGACATTGTGCTGGTTGTCTTGTATAGGTGACTTCCAAGTCAGCCATATTGCATGGGGGACATTGTGCTGGTTGTGTTGTATAGGTGACTTCCAAATCAGCCATATTGCATGGGGGACATTGTGCTGGTTGTATTGTATAGGTGACTTCCAAGTCAGCCATATTGCATGGGGGACATTGTGCTGGTTGTCTTGTATAGGTGACTTCCAAGTCAGCCATATTGCATGGGGGACATTGTGCTGGTTGTCTTGTATAGGTGACTTCCAAGTCAGCCATATTGCTTGGGGGACATTGTGCTGGTTGTATTGTATAGGTGACTTCCAAGTCAGCCATATTGCATGGGGACATTGTGCTGGTTGCCATGTTGTATAGGTGACTTCCAAGTCAGCCATATTGCATTTGGGACATTGTGCTGGTTGTATTGTATAGGTGACTTCCAAGTCAGCCATATTGCATGGGGGACATTGTGCTGGTTGTATTGTATAGGTGACTTCCAAGTCAGCCATATTGCATGGGGACATTGTGCTGGTTGCCATGTTGTATAGGTGACTTCCAAGTCAGCCATATTGCATTTGGGACATTGTGCTGGTTGTATTGTATAGGTGACTTCCAAGTCAGCCATATTGCATGGGGGACATTGTGCTGGTTGTATTGTATAGGTGACTTCCAAGTCATCCATATTGCATGGGGGACATTGTGCTGGTTGCCATGTTGTATAGGTGACTTCCAAGTCAGCCATATTGCATGGGGGAAATTGTGCTGGTGGCCATGTTCTATAGGTGACTTCCAAGTCAGCCATATTGCATTTGGGACATTGTGCTGGTTGTCTTGTATATGTGACTTCCAAGTCAGCCATATTGCATGGGGGACATTGTGCTGATTGTATTGTATAGGTGACTTCCAAGTCATCCATATTGCATGGGGGACATTGTGCTGGTTGCCATGTTGTATAGGTGACTTCCAAGTCAGCCATATTGCTTGGGGGACATTGTGCTGGTGGTCATGTTCTATAGGTGACTTCCAAGTCAGCCATATTGCATGGGGGACATTGTGCTGGTTGCCATGTCCTATAGGTGACTTCCAAGTCAGCCATATTGCATGGGGGACATTGTGCTGGTTGTCTTGTATAGGTGACTTCCAAGTCAGCCATTTTGCTTGGGGGACATTGTGCTGGTTGCCATGTTCTATAGGTGACTTCCAAGTCAGCCATATTGCTTGGGGGACATTGTGCTGGTGGCCATGTTCTATAGGTGACTTCCAAGTCAGCCATATTGCTTGGGGGACATTGTGCTGGTTGCCATGTTGTATAGGTGACTTCCAAGTCAGCCATATTGCATGGGGGACATTGTGCTGGTGGCCATGTTCTATAGGTGACTTCCAAGTCAGCCATATTGCATGGGGGACATTGTGCTGGTTGCCATGTTGTATAGGTGACTTCCAAGTCAGCCATATTGCATGGGGGACATTGTGCTGGTTGTATTGTATAGGTGACTTCCAAGTCAGCCATATTGCATGGGGGACATTGTGCTGGTTGCCATGTCCTATAGGTGACTTCCAAGTCAGCCATATTGCATGGGGGAAATTGTGCTGGTTGTCTTGTATAGGTGACTTCCAAGTCAGCCATATTGCTTGGGGGACATTGTGCTGGTTGTCTTGTATAGGTGACTTCCAAGTCAGCCATATTGCTTGGGGGACATTGTGCTGGTTGTATTGTATAGGTGACTTCCAAGTCAGCCATATTGCATGGGGGAAATTGTGCTGGTTGCCATGTTGTATAGGTGACTTCCAAGTCAGCCATATTGCATGGGGGACAATGTGCTGGTGGCCATGTTCTATAGGTGACTTCCAAGTCAGCCATATTGCATTTGGGACATTGTGCTGGTTGTCTTGTATAGGTGACTTCCAAGTCAGCCATATTGCATGGGGGACATTGTGCTGGTTGTGTTGTATAGGTGACTTCCAAATCAGCCATATTGCATGGGGGACATTGTGCTGGTTGTATTGTATAGGTGACTTCCAAGTCAGCCATATTGCATGGGGGACATTGTGCTGGTTGTATTGTATAGGTGACTTCCAAGTCATCCATATTGCATGGGGGACATTGTGCTGGTTGCCATGTTGTATAGGTGACTTCCAAGTCAGCCATATTGCTTGGGGGACATTGTGCTGGTGGCCATGTTCTATAGGTGACTTCCAAGTCAGCCATATTGCATGGGGGACATTGTGCTGGTTGCCATGTCCTATAGGTGACTTCCAAGTCAGCCATATTGCATGGGGGACATTGTGCTGGTTGTCTTGTATAGGTGACTTCCAAGTCAGCCAAATTGCTTGGGGGACATTGTGCTGGTTGCCATGTTCTATAGGTGACTTCCAAGTCAGCCATATTGCTTGGGGGACATTGTGCTGGTGGCCATGTTCTATAGGTGACTTCCAAGTCAGCCATATTGCTTGGGGGACATTGTGCTGGTTGCCATGTTGTATAGGTGACTTCCAAGTCAGCCATATTGCATGGGGGACATTGTGCTGGTGGCCATGTTCTATAGGTGACTTCCAAGTCAGCCATATTGCATGGGGGACATTGTGCTGGTTGCCATGTTGTATAGGTGACTTCCAAGTCAGCCATATTGCATGGGGGACATTGTGCTGGTTGTATTGTATAGGTGACTTCCAAGTCAGCCATATTGCATGGGGGACATTGTGCTGGTTGCCATGTCCTATAGGTGACTTCCAAGTCAGCCATATTGCATGGGGGAAATTGTGCTGGTTGTCTTGTATAGGTGACTTCCAAGTCAGCCATATTGCTTGGCGGACATTGTGCTGGTTGCCATGTTCTATAGGTGACTTCCAAGTCAGCCATATTGCATGGGGGACATTGTGCTGGTGGCCATGTTCTATAGGTGACTTCCAAGTCAGCCATATTGCTTGGGGGACATTGTGCTGGTTGTATTGTATAGGTGACTTCCAAGTCAGCCATATTGCATGGGGGACATTGTGCTGGTGGCCATGTCCTATATGTGACTTCCAAGTCAGCCATATTGCATGGGGGACATTGTGCTGGTTGTCTTGTATAGGTGACTTCCAAGTCAGCCATATTGCTTGGGGGACATTGTGCTGGTTGTATTGTATAGGTGACTTCCAAGTCAGCCATATTGCATGGGGGAAATTGTGCTGGTTGCCATGTTGTATAGGTGACTTCCAAGTCAGCCATATTGCATGGGGGACAATGTGCTGGTGGCCATGTTCTATAGGTGACTTCCAAGTCAGCCATATTGCATGTGGGACATTGTGCTGGTTGTGTTGTATAGGTGACTTCCAAATCAGCCATATTGCATGGGGGACATTGTGCTGGTTGTATTGTATAGGTGACTTCCAAGTCAGCCATATTGCATGGGGGACATTGTGCTGGTTGTCTTGTATAGGTGACTTCCAAGTCAGCCATATTGCATGGGGGACATTGTGCTGGTTGTCTTGTATAGGTGACTTCCAAGTCAGCCATATTGCTTGGGGGACATTGTGCTGGTTGTATTGTATAGGTGACTTCCAAGTCAGCCATATTGCATGGGGGACATTGTGCTGGTTGCCATGTTGTATAGGTGACTTCCAAGTCAGCCATATTGCATTTGGGACATTGTGCTGGTTGTATTGTATAGATGACTTCCAAGTCAGCCATATTGCATGGGGGACATTGTGCTGGTTGTATTGTATAGGTGACTTCCAAGTCAGCCATATTGCATGGGGGACATTGTGCTGGTTGTATTGTATAGGTGACTTCCAAGTCAGCCATATTGCATGGGGGACATTGTGCTGGTGGCCATGTTCTATAGGTGACTTCCAAGTCAGCCATATTGCATTTGGGACATTGTGCTGGTTGTCTTGTATAGGTGACTTCCAAGTCAGCCATATTGCTTGGGGGACATTGTGCTGGTTGCCATGTCCTATAGGTGACTTCCAAGTCAGCCATATTGCATGGGGGACATTGTGCTGGTTGTCTTGTATAGGTGACTTCCAAGTCAGCCATATTGCATGGGGGACATTGTGCTGGTTGTATTGTATAGGTGACTTACAAGTCATCCATATTGCATGGGGGACATTGTGCTGGTTGCCATGTTGTATAGGTGACTTCCAAGTCAGCCATATTGCTTGGGGGACATTGTGCTGGTGGCCATGTTCTATAGGTGACTTCCAAGTCAGCTATATTGCATGGGGGACATTGTGCTGGTTGCCATGTCCTATAGGTGACTTCCAAGTCAGCCATATTGCATGGGGGACATTGTGCTGGTTGTCTTGTATAGGTGACTTCCAAGTCAGCCATATTGCATGGGGGACATTGTGCTGGTTGCCATGTCCTATAGGTGACTTCCAAGTCAGCCATATTGCATGGGGGACATTGTGCTGGTTGTCTTGTATAGGTGACTTCCAAGTCAGCTATATTGCATGGGGGACATTGTGCTGGTTGCCATGTCCTATAGGTGACTTCCAAGTCAGCCATATTGCATGGCGGACATTGTGCTGGTTGTATTGTATAGGTGACTTCCAAGTCAGCCATATTGCATGGGGGACATTGTGCTGGTTGCCATGTCCTATAGGTGACTTCCAAGTCAGCCATATTGCATGGGGGAAATTGTGCTGGTTGTCTTGTATAGGTGACTTCCAAGTCAGCCATATTGCTTGGGGGACATTGCGCTGGTTGCCATGTTCTATAGGTGACTTCCAAGTCAGCCATATTGCATGGGGGACATTGTGCTGGTGGCCATGTTCTATAGGTGACTTCCAAGTCAGCCATATTGCATTGGGACATTGTGCTGGTTGTATTGTATAGGTGACTTCCAAGTCAGCCATATTGCATGGGGGACATTGTGCTGGTTGTATTGTATAGGTGACTTCCAAGTGAGCCATATTGCTTGGGGGACATTGTGCTGGTGGCCATGTTCTATAGGTGACTTCCAAGTCAGCCATATTGCATGGGGGACATTGTGCTGGTTGCCATGTCCTATAGGTGACTTCCAAGTCAGCCATATTGCATGGGGGACATTGTGCTGGTTGTCTTGTATAGGTGACTTCCAAGTCAGCCATATTGCATGGGGGATATTGTGCTGGTTGCCATGTCCTATAGGTGACTTCCAAGTCAGCCGTATTGAATGGGGGACATTGTGCTGGTTGTCTTGTATAGGTGACTTCCAAGTCAGCTATATTGCATGGGGGACATTGTGCTGGTTGCCATGTCCTATAGGTGACTTCCAAGTCAGCCATATTGCATGGCGGACATTGTGCTGGTTGTATTGTATAGGTGACTTCCAAGTCAGCCATATTGCATGGGGGACATTGTGCTGGTTGCCATGTCCTATAGGTGACTTCCAAGTAAGCCATATTGCATGGGGGAAATTGTGCTGGTTGTCTTGTATAGGTGACTTCCAAGTCAGCCATATTGCTTGGGGGACATTGTGCTGGTTGCCATGTTCTATAGGTGACTTCCAAGTCAGCCATATTGCATGGGGGACATTGTGCTGGTGGCCATGTTCTATAGGTGACTTCCAAGTCAGCCATATTGCATTGGGACATTGTGCTGGTTGTATTGTATAGGTGACTTCCAAGTCAGCCATATTGCATGGGGGACATTGTGCTGGTTGTATTGTATAGGTGACTTCCAAGTGAGCCATATTGCTTGGGGGACATTGTGCTGGTGGCCATGTTCTATAGGTGACTTCCAAGTCAGCCATATTGCATGTGGGACATTGTGCTGGTTGTGTTGTATAGGTGACTTCCAAATCAGCCATATTGCATGGGGGACATTGTGCTGGTTGTATTGTATAGGTGACTTCCAAGTCAGCCATATTGCATGGGGGACATTGTGCTGGTTGTCTTGTATAGGTGACTTCCAAGTCAGCCATATTGCATGGGGGACATTGTGCTGGTTGTCTTGTATAGGTGACTTCCAAGTCAGCCATATTGCTTGGGGGACATTGTGCTGGTTGTATTGTATAGGTGACTTCCAAGTCAGCCATATTGCATGGGGGACATTGTGCTGGTTGCCATGTTGTATAGGTGACTTCCAAGTCAGCCATATTGCATTTGGGACATTGTGCTGGTTGTATTGTATAGATGACTTCCAAGTCAGCCATATTGCATGGGGGACATTGTGCTGGTTGTATTGTATAGGTGACTTCCAAGTCAGCCATATTGCATGGGGGACATTGTGCTGGTTGTATTGTATAGGTGACTTCCAAGTCAGCCATATTGCATGGGGGACATTGTGCTGGTGGCCATGTTCTATAGGTGACTTCCAAGTCAGCCATATTGCATTTGGGACATTGTGCTGGTTGTCTTGTATAGGTGACTTCCAAGTCAGCCATATTGCTTGGGGGACATTGTGCTGGTTGCCATGTCCTATAGGTGACTTCCAAGTCAGCCATATTGCATGGGGGACATTGTGCTGGTTGTCTTGTATAGGTGACTTCCAAGTCAGCCATATTGCATGGGGGACATTGTGCTGGTTGTATTGTATAGGTGACTTACAAGTCATCCATATTGCATGGGGGACATTGTGCTGGTTGCCATGTTGTATAGGTGACTTCCAAGTCAGCCATATTGCTTGGGGGACATTGTGCTGGTGGCCATGTTCTATAGGTGACTTCCAAGTCAGCTATATTGCATGGGGGACATTGTGCTGGTTGCCATGTCCTATAGGTGACTTCCAAGTCAGCCATATTGCATGGGGGACATTGTGCTGGTTGTCTTGTATAGGTGACTTCCAAGTCAGCCATATTGCATGGGGGACATTGTGCTGGTTGCCATGTTCTATAGGTGACTTCCAAGTCAGCCATATTGCTTGGGGGACATTGTGCTGGTGGCCATGTTCTATAGGTGACTTCCAAGTCAGCCATATTGCTTGGGGGACATTGTGCTGGTTGCCATGTTGTATAGGTGACTTCCAAGTCAGCCATATTGCATGGGGGACATTGTGCTGGTGGCCATGTTCTATAGGTGACTTCCAAGTCAGCCATATTGCATGGGGGACATTGTGCTGGTTGCCATGTTGTATAGGTGACTTCCAAGTCAGCCATATTGCATGGGGGACATTGTGCTGGTTGTATTGTATAGGTGACTTCCAAGTCAGCCATATTGCATGGGGGACATTGTGCTGGTTGCCATGTCCTATAGGTGACTTCCAAGTCAGCCATATTGCATGGGGGAAATTGTGCTGGTTGTCTTGTATAGGTGACTTCCAAGTCAGCCATATTGCTTGGCGGACATTGTGCTGGTTGCCATGTTCTATAGGTGACTTCCAAGTCAGCCATATTGCATGGGGGACATTGTGCTGGTGGCCATGTTCTATAGGTGACTTCCAAGTCAGCCATATTGCTTGGGGGACATTGTGCTGGTTGTATTGTATAGGTGACTTCCAAGTCAGCCATATTGCATGGGGGACATTGTGCTGGTGGCCATGTCCTATATGTGACTTCCAAGTCAGCCATATTGCATGGGGGACATTGTGCTGGTTGTCTTGTATAGGTGACTTCCAAGTCAGCCATATTGCTTGGGGGACATTGTGCTGGTTGTATTGTATAGGTGACTTCCAAGTCAGCCATATTGCATGGGGGAAATTGTGCTGGTTGCCATGTTGTATAGGTGACTTCCAAGTCAGCCATATTGCATGGGGGACAATGTGCTGGTGGCCATGTTCTATAGGTGACTTCCAAGTCAGCCATATTGCATGTGGGACATTGTGCTGGTTGTGTTGTATAGGTGACTTCCAAATCAGCCATATTGCATGGGGGACATTGTGCTGGTTGTATTGTATAGGTGACTTCCAAGTCAGCCATATTGCATGGGGGACATTGTGCTGGTTGTCTTGTATAGGTGACTTCCAAGTCAGCCATATTGCATGGGGGACATTGTGCTGGTTGTCTTGTATAGGTGACTTCCAAGTCAGCCATATTGCTTGGGGGACATTGTGCTGGTTGTATTGTATAGGTGACTTCCAAGTCAGCCATATTGCATGGGGGACATTGTGCTGGTTGCCATGTTGTATAGGTGACTTCCAAGTCAGCCATATTGCATTTGGGACATTGTGCTGGTTGTATTGTATAGATGACTTCCAAGTCAGCCATATTGCATGGGGGACATTGTGCTGGTTGTATTGTATAGGTGACTTCCAAGTCAGCCATATTGCATGGGGGACATTGTGCTGGTTGTATTGTATAGGTGACTTCCAAGTCAGCCATATTGCATGGGGGACATTGTGCTGGTGGCCATGTTCTATAGGTGACTTCCAAGTCAGCCATATTGCATTTGGGACATTGTGCTGGTTGTCTTGTATAGGTGACTTCCAAGTCAGCCATATTGCTTGGGGGACATTGTGCTGGTTGCCATGTCCTATAGGTGACTTCCAAGTCAGCCATATTGCATGGGGGACATTGTGCTGGTTGTCTTGTATAGGTGACTTCCAAGTCAGCCATATTGCATGGGGGACATTGTGCTGGTTGTATTGTATAGGTGACTTACAAGTCATCCATATTGCATGGGGGACATTGTGCTGGTTGCCATGTTGTATAGGTGACTTCCAAGTCAGCCATATTGCTTGGGGGACATTGTGCTGGTGGCCATGTTCTATAGGTGACTTCCAAGTCAGCTATATTGCATGGGGGACATTGTGCTGGTTGCCATGTCCTATAGGTGACTTCCAAGTCAGCCATATTGCATGGGGGACATTGTGCTGGTTGTCTTGTATAGGTGACTTCCAAGTCAGCCATATTGCATGGGGGACATTGTGCTGGTTGCCATGTCCTATAGGTGACTTCCAAGTCAGCCATATTGCATGGGGGACATTGTGCTGGTTGTCTTGTATAGGTGACTTCCAAGTCAGCTATATTGCATGGGGGACATTGTGCTGGTTGCCATGTCCTATAGGTGACTTCCAAGTCAGCCATATTGCATGGCGGACATTGTGCTGGTTGTATTGTATAGGTGACTTCCAAGTCAGCCATATTGCATGGGGGACATTGTGCTGGTTGCCATGTCCTATAGGTGACTTCCAAGTCAGCCATATTGCATGGGGGAAATTGTGCTGGTTGTCTTGTATAGGTGACTTCCAAGTCAGCCATATTGCTTGGGGGACATTGCGCTGGTTGCCATGTTCTATAGGTGACTTCCAAGTCAGCCATATTGCATGGGGGACATTGTGCTGGTGGCCATGTTCTATAGGTGACTTCCAAGTCAGCCATATTGCATTGGGACATTGTGCTGGTTGTATTGTATAGGTGACTTCCAAGTCAGCCATATTGCATGGGGGACATTGTGCTGGTTGTATTGTATAGGTGACTTCCAAGTGAGCCATATTGCTTGGGGGACATTGTGCTGGTGGCCATGTTCTATAGGTGACTTCCAAGTCAGCCATATTGCATGGGGGACATTGTGCTGGTTGCCATGTCCTATAGGTGACTTCCAAGTCAGCCATATTGCATGGGGGACATTGTGCTGGTTGTCTTGTATAGGTGACTTCCAAGTCAGCCATATTGCATGGGGGATATTGTGCTGGTTGCCATGTCCTATAGGTGACTTCCAAGTCAGCCGTATTGAATGGGGGACATTGTGCTGGTTGTCTTGTATAGGTGACTTCCAAGTCAGCTATATTGCATGGGGGACATTGTGCTGGTTGCCATGTCCTATAGGTGACTTCCAAGTCAGCCATATTGCATGGCGGACATTGTGCTGGTTGTATTGTATAGGTGACTTCCAAGTCAGCCATATTGCATGGGGGACATTGTGCTGGTTGCCATGTCCTATAGGTGACTTCCAAGTCAGCCATATTGCATGGGGGAAATTGTGCTGGTTGTCTTGTATAGGTGACTTCCAAGTCAGCCATATTGCTTGGGGGACATTGTGCTGGTTGCCATGTTCTATAGGTGACTTCCAAGTCAGCCATATTTCATGGGGGACATTGTGCTGGTGGCCATGTTCTATAGGTGACTTCCAAGTCAGCCATATTGCATTGGGACATTGTGCTGGTTGTATTGTATAGGTGACTTCCAAGTCAGCCATATTGCATGGGGGACATTGTGCTGGTTGTATTGTATAGGTGACTTCCAAGTGAGCCATATTGCTTGGGGGACATTGTGCTGGTGGCCATGTTCTATAGGTGACTTCCAAGTCAGCCATATTGCATGTGGGACATTGTGCTGGTTGTGTTGTATAGGTGACTTCCAAATCAGCCATATTGCATGGGGGACATTGTGCTGGTTGTATTGTATAGGTGACTTCCAAGTCAGCCATATTGCATGGGGGACATTGTGCTGGTTGTCTTGTATAGGTGACTTCCAAGTCAGCCATATTGCATGGGGGACATTGTGCTGGTTGTCTTGTATAGGTGACTTCCAAGTCAGCCATATTGCTTGGGGGACATTGTGCTGGTTGTATTGTATAGGTGACTTCCAAGTCAGCCATATTGCATGGGGGACATTGTGCTGGTTGCCATGTTGTATAGGTGACTTCCAAGTCAGCCATATTGCATTTGGGACATTGTGCTGGTTGTATTGTATAGATGACTTCCAAGTCAGCCATATTGCATGGGGGACATTGTGCTGGTTGTATTGTATAGGTGACTTCCAAGTCAGCCATATTGCATGGGGGACATTGTGCTGGTTGTATTGTATAGGTGACTTCCAAGTCAGCCATATTGCATGGGGGACATTGTGCTGGTGGCCATGTTCTATAGGTGACTTCCAAGTCAGCCATATTGCATTTGGGACATTGTGCTGGTTGTCTTGTATAGGTGACTTCCAAGTCAGCCATATTGCTTGGGGGACATTGTGCTGGTTGCCATGTCCTATAGGTGACTTCCAAGTCAGCCATATTGCATGGGGGACATTGTGCTGGTTGTCTTGTATAGGTGACTTCCAAGTCAGCCATATTGCATGGGGGACATTGTGCTGGTTGTATTGTATAGGTGACTTACAAGTCATCCATATTGCATGGGGGACATTGTGCTGGTTGCCATGTTGTATAGGTGACTTCCAAGTCAGCCATATTGCTTGGGGGACATTGTGCTGGTGGCCATGTTCTATAGGTGACTTCCAAGTCAGCTATATTGCATGGGGGACATTGTGCTGGTTGCCATGTCCTATAGGTGACTTCCAAGTCAGCCATATTGCATGGGGGACATTGTGCTGGTTGTCTTGTATAGGTGACTTCCAAGTCAGCCATATTGCATGGGGGACATTGTGCTGGTTGCCATGTCCTATAGGTGACTTCCAAGTCAGCCATATTGCATGGCGGACATTGTGCTGGTTGTATTGTATAGGTGACTTCCAAGTCAGCCATATTGCATGGGGGACATTGTGCTGGTTGCCATGTCCTATAGGTGACTTCCAAGTCAGCCATATTGCATGGGGGAAATTGTGCTGGTTGTCTTGTATAGGTGACTTCCAAGTCAGCCATATTGCTTGGGGGACATTGCGCTGGTTGCCATGTTCTATAGGTGACTTCCAAGTCAGCCATATTGCATGGGGGACATTGTGCTGGTGGCCATGTTCTATAGGTGACTTCCAAGTCAGCCATATTGCATTGGGACATTGTGCTGGTTGTATTGTATAGGTGACTTCCAAGTCAGCCATATTGCATGGGGGACATTGTGCTGGTTGTATTGTATAGGTGACTTCCAAGTGAGCCATATTGCTTGGGGGACATTGTGCTGGTGGCCATGTTCTATAGGTGACTTCCAAGTCAGCCATATTGCATGGGGGACATTGTGCTGGTTGCCATGTCCTATAGGTGACTTCCAAGTCAGCCATATTGCATGGGGGACATTGTGCTGGTTGTCTTGTATAGGTGACTTCCAAGTCAGCCATATTGCATGGGGGATATTGTGCTGGTTGCCATGTCCTATAGGTGACTTCCAAGTCAGCCATATTGAATGGGGGACATTGTGCTGGTTGTCTTGTATAGGTGACTTCCAAGTCAGCTATATTGCATGGGGGACATTGTGCTGGTTGCCATGTCCTATAGGTGACTTCCAAGTCAGCCATATTGCATGGCGGACATTGTGCTGGTTGTATTGTATAGGTGACTTCCAAGTCAGCCATATTGCATGGGGGACATTGTGCTGGTTGCCATGTCCTATAGGTGACTTCCAAGTCAGCCATATTGCATGGGGGAAATTGTGCTGGTTGTCTTGTATAGGTGACTTCCAAGTCAGCCATATTGCTTGGGGGACATTGTGCTGGTTGCCATGTTCTATAGGTGACTTCCAAGTCAGCCATATTGCATGGGGGACATTGTGCTGGTGGCCATGTTCTATAGGTGACTTCCAAGTCAGCCATATTGCATTGGGACATTGTGCTGGTTGTATTGTATAGGTGACTTCCAAGTCAGCCATATTGCATGGGGGACATTGTGCTGGTTGTATTGTATAGGTGACTTCCAAGTGAGCCATATTGCTTGGGGGACATTGTGCTGGTGGCCATGTTCTATAGGTGACTTCCAAGTCAGCCATATTGCATGGGGGACATTGTGCTGGTTGCCATGTCCTATAGGTGACTTCCAAGTCAGCCATATTGCATGGGGGACATTGTGCTGGTTGTCTTGTATAGGTGACTTCCAAGTCAGCCATATTGCTTGGGGGACATTGTGCTGGTTGCCATGTTCTATAGGTGACTTCCAAGTCAGCCATATTGCTTGGGGGACATTGTGCTGGTGGCCATGTTCTATAGGTGACTTCCAAGTCAGCCATATTGCTTGGGGGACATTGTGCTGGTTGTATTGTATAGGTGACTTCCAAGTCAGCCATATTGCATGGGGGACATTGTGCTGGTGGCCATGTCCTATAGGTGACTTCCAAGTCAGCCATATTGCATGGGGGACATTGTGCTGGTTGTCTTGTATAGGTGACTTCCAAGTCAGCCATATTGCATGGGGGAAATTGTGCTGGTTGCCATGTTGTATAGGTGACTTCCAAGTCAGCCATATTGCATGGGGGACAATGTGCTGGTGGCCATGTTCTATAGGTGACTTCCAAGTCAGCCATATTGCATTTGGGACATTGTGCTGGTTGTCTTGTATAGGTGACTTCCAAGTCAGCCATATTGCATGGGGGACATTGTGCTGGTTGTGTTGTATAGGTGACTTCCAAATCAGCCATATTGCATGGGGGACATTGTGCTGGTTGTATTGTATAGGTGACTTCCAAGTCAGCCATATTGCATGGGGGACATTGTGCTGGTTGTCTTGTATAGGTGACTTCCAAGTCAGCCATATTGCATGGGGGACATTGTGCTGGTTGTCTTGTATAGGTGACTTCCAAGTCAGCCATATTGCTTGGGGGACATTGTGCTGGTTGTATTGTATAGGTGACTTCCAAGTCAGCCATATTGCATGGGGGACATTGTGCTGGTTGCCATGTTGTATAGGTGACTTCCAAGTCAGCCATATTGCATTTGGGACATTGTGCTGGTTGTATTGTATAGGTGACTTCCAAGTCAGCCATATTGCATGGGGGACATTGTGCTGGTGGCCATGTTCTATAGGTGACTTCCAAGTCAGCCATATTGCTTGCGGGACATTGTGCTGGTTGTATTGTATGGGTGACTTCCAAGTCAGCCATATTGCATGGGGGACATTGTGCTGGTGGCCATGTCCTATATGTGACTTCCAAGTCAGCCATATTGCATGGGGGACATTGTGCTGGTTGTCTTGTATAGGTGACTTCCAAGTCAGCCATATTGCTTGGGGGACATTGTGCTGGTTGTATTGTATAGGTGACTTCCAAGTCAGCCATATTGCATGGGGGAAATTGTGCTGGTTGCCATGTTGTATAGGTGACTTCCAAGTCAGCCATATTGCATGGGGGACAATGTGCTGGTGGCCATGTTCTATAGGTGACTTCCAAGTCAGCCATATTGCATTTGGGACATTGTGCTGGTTGTCTTGTATAGGTGACTTCCAAGTCAGCCATATTGCATGGGGGACATTGTGCTGGTTGTGTTGTATAGGTGACTTCCAAATCAGCCATATTGCATGGGGGACATTGTGCTGGTTGTATTGTATAGGTGACTTCCAAGTCAGCCATATTGCATGGGGGACATTGTGCTGGTTGTCTTGTATAGGTGACTTCCAAGTCAGCCATATTGCATGGGGGACATTGTGCTGGTTGTCTTGTATAGGTGACTTCCAAGTCAGCCATATTGCTTGGGGGACATTGTGCTGGTTGTATTGTATAGGTGACTTCCAAGTCAGCCATATTGCATGGGGGACATTGTGCTGGTTGCCATGTTGTATAGGTGACTTCCAAGTCAGCCATATTGCATTTGGGACATTGTGCTGGTTGTATTGTATAGGTGACTTCCAAGTCAGCCATATTGCATGGGGGACATTGTGCTGGTTGTATTGTATAGGTGACTTCCAAGTCAGCCATATTGCATGGGGGACATTGTGCTGGTTGTATTGTATAGGTGACTTCCAAGTCAGCCATATTGCATGGGGGACATTGTGCTGGTGGCCATGTTCTATAGGTGACTTACAAGTCAGCCATATTGCTTGGGGGACATTGTGCTGGTTGCCATGTCCTATAGGTGACTTCCAAGTCAGCCATATTGCATGGGGGACATTGTGCTGGTTGTCTTGTATAGGTGACTTCCAAGTCAGCCATATTGCATGGGGGACATTGTGCTGGTTGTCTTGTATAGGTGACTTCCAAGTCAGCCATATTGCATGGGGGACATTGTGCTGGTTGTATTGTATAGGTGACTTACAAGTCATCCATATTGCATGGGGGACATTGTGCTGGTTGCCATGTTGTATAGGTGACTTCCAAGTCAGCCATATTGCTTGGGGGACATTGTGCTGGTGGCCATGTTCTATAGGTGACTTCCAAGTCAGCTATATTGCATGGGGGACATTGTGCTGGTTGCCATGTCCTATAGGTGACTTCCAAGTCAGCCATATTGCATGGGGGACATTGTGCTGGTTGTCTTGTATAGGTGACTTCCAAGTCAGCCATATTGCTTGGGGGACATTGTGCTGGTTGCCATGTTCTATAGGTGACTTCCAAGTCAGCCATATTGCTTGGGGGACATTGTGCTGGTGGCCATGTTCTATAGGTGACTTCCAAGTCAGCCATATTGCTTGGGGGACATTGTGCTGGTTGCCATGTTGTATAGGTGACTTCCAAGTCAGCCATATTGCATGGGGGACATTGTGCTGGTGGCCATGTTCTATAGGTGACTTCCAAGTCAGCCATATTGCATGGGGGACATTGTGCTGGATGCCATGTTGTATAGGTGACTTCCAAGTCAGCCATATTGCATGGCGGACATTGTGCTGGTTGTATTGTATAGGTGACTTCCAAGTCAGCCACATTGCATGGGGGACATTGTGCTGGTTGCCATGTCCTATAGGTGACTTCCAAGTCAGCCATATTGCATGGGGGAAATTGTGCTGGTTGTCTTGTATAGGTGACTTCCAAGTCAGCAATATTGCTTGGGGGACATTGTGCTGGTTGCCATGTTCTATAGGTGACTTCCAAGTCAGCCATATTGCATGGGGGATATTGTGCTGGTGGCCATGTTCTATAGGTGACTTCCAAGTCAGCCATATTGCATTTGGGACATTGTGCTGGTTGTATTGTATAGGTGACTTCCAAGTCAGCCATATTGCATGGGGGACATTGTGCTGGTTGTATTGTATAGGTGACTTCCAAGTGAGCCATATTGCTTGGGGGACATTGTGCTGGTGGCCATGTTCTATAGGTGACTTCCAAGTCAGCCATATTGCATGGGGGACATTGTGCTGGTTGCCATGTCCTATAGGTGACTTCCAAGTCAGCCATATTGCATGGGGGACATTGTGCTGGTTGTCTTGTATAGGTGACTTCCAAGTCAGCCATATTGCTTGGGGGACATTGTGCTGGTTGCCATGTTCTATAGGTGACTTCCAAGTCAGCCATATTGCTTGGGGGACATTGTGCTGGTGGCCATGTTCTATAGGTGACTTCCAAGTCAGCCATATTGCTTGGGGGACATTGTGCTGGTTGTATTGTATAGGTGACTTCCAAGTCAGCCATATTGCATGGGGGACATTGTGCTGGTGGCCATGTCCTATAGGTGACTTCCAAGTCAGCCATATTGCATGGGGGACATTGTGCTGGTTGTCTTGTATAGGTGACTTCTAAGTCAGCCATATTGCATGGGGGAAATTGTGCTGGTTGCCATGTTGTATAGGTGACTTCCAAGTCAGCCATATTGCATGGGGGACAATGTGCTGGTGGCCATGTTCTATAGGTGACTTCCAAGTCAGCCATATTGCATTTGGGACATTGTGCTGGTTGTCTTGTATAGGTGACTTCCAAGTCAGCCATATTGCATGGGGGACATTGTGCTGGTTGTGTTGTATAGGTGACTTCCAAATCAGCCATATTGCATGGGGGACATTGTGCTGGTTGTATTGTATAGGTGACTTCCAAGTCAGCCATATTGCATGGGGGACATTGTGCTGGTTGTCTTGTATAGGTGACTTCCAAGTCAGCCATATTGCATGGGGGACATTGTGCTGGTTGTCTTGTATAGGTGAATTCCAAGTCAGCCATATTGCTTGGGGGACATTGTGCTGGTTGTATTGTATAGGTGACTTCCAAGTCAGCCATATTGCATGGGGGACATTGTGCTGGTTGCCATGTTGTATAGGTGACTTCCAAGTCAGCCATATTGCATTTGGGACATTGTGCTGGTTGTATTGTATAGGTGACTTCCAAGTCAGCCATATTGCATGGGGGACATTGTGCTGGTTGTATTGTATAGGTGACTTCCAAGTCAGCCATATTGCATGGGGGACATTGTGCTGGTTGTATTGTATAGGTGACTTCCAAGTCATCCATATTGCATGGGGGACATTGTGCTGGTTGCCATGTTGTATAGGTGACTTCCAAGTCAGCCATATTGCATGGGGGACATTGTGCTGGTGGCCATGTTCTATAGGTGACTTCCAAGTCAGCCATATTGCATTTGGAACATTGTGCTGGTTGTCTTGTATAGGTGACTTCCAAGTCAGCCATATTGCTTGGGGGACATTGTGCTGGTTGCCATGTCCTATAGGTGACATCCAAGTCAGCCATATTGCATGGGGGACATTGTGCTGGTTGTCTTGTATAGGTGACTTCCAAGTCAGCCATATTGCATGGGGGACATTGTGCTGGTTGTATTGTATAGGTGACTTCCAAGTAATCCATATTGCATGGGGGACATTGTGCTGGTTGCCATGTTGTATAGGTGACTTCCAAGTCAGCCATATTGCATGGGGGACATTGTGCTGGTGGCCATGTTCTATAGGTGACTTCCAAGTCAGCCATATTGCATTTGGGACATTGTGCTGGTTGTCTTGTATAGGTGACTTCCAAGTCAGCCATATTGCATGGGGGACATTGTGCCGGTTGTGTTGTATAGGTGACTTCCAAATCAGCCATATTGCATGGGGGACATTGTACTGGTTGTATTGTATAGGTGACTTCCAAGTCAGCCATATTGCATGGGGGACATTGTGCTGGTTGTCTTGTATAGGTGACTTCCAAGTCAGCCATATTGCTTGGGGGACATTGTGCTGGTTGTATTGTATAGGTGACTTCCAAGTCAGCCATATTGCTTGGGGGACATTGTGCTGGTGGCCATGTTCTATAGGTGACTTCCAAGTCAGCCATATTGCATGGGGGACATTGTGCTGGTTGCCATGTCCTATAGGTGACTTCCAAGTCAGCCATATTGCATGGGGGACATTGTGCTGGTTGTCTTGTATAGGTGACTTCCAAGTCAGCCATATTGCTTGGGGGACATTGTGCTTTTTGCCATGTTCTATAGGTGACTTCCAAGTCAGCCATATTGCTTGGGGGACATTGTGCTGGTGGCCATGTTCTATAGGTGACTTCCAAGTCAGCCATATTGCATGGGGGACATTGTGCTGGTGGCCATGTTCTATAGGTGACTTCCAAGTCAGCCATATTGCATGGGGGACATTGTGCTGGTTGTCTTGTATAGGTGACTTCCAAGTCAGCCATATTGCATGGGGGACATTGTGCTGGTTGTGTTGTATAGGTGACTTCCAAATCAGCCATATTGCATGGGGGACATTGTGCTGGTTGTATTGTATAGGTGACTTCCAAGTCAGCCATATTGCATGGGGGACATTGTGCTGGTTGTATTGTATAGGTGACTTCCAAGTCAGCCATATTGCATGGGGGACATTGTGCTGGTTGTATTGTATAGGTGACTTCCAAGTCAGCCATATTGCATAGGGGACATTGTGCTGGTGGCCATGTCCTATAGGTGACTTCCAAGTCAGCCATATTGCATGGGGGACATTGTGCTGGTTGTCTTGTATAGGTGACTTCCAAGTCAGCCATATTGCTTGGTGGACATTGTGCTGGTTGTATTGTATAGGTGACTTCCAAGTCAGCCATATTGCATGGGGGACATTGTGCTGGTTGCCATGTTGTATAGGTGACTTCCAAGTCAGCCATATTGCATGGGGGACATTGTGCTGGTGGCCATGTTCTATAGGTGACTTCCAAGTCAGCCATATTGCATTTGGGACATTGTGCTGGTTGTCTTGTATAGGTGACTTCCAAGTCAGCCATATTGCATGGGGGACATTGTGCTGGTTGTGTTGTATAGGTGACTTCCAAATCAGCCATATTGCATGGGGGACATTGTGCTGGTTGTATTGTATAGGTGACTTCCAAGTCAGCCATATTGCATGGGGGACATTGTGCTGGTTGTCTTGTATAGGTGACTTCCAAGTCAGCCATATTGCATTTGGGACATTGTGCTGGTTGTATTGTATAGGTGACTTCCAAGTCAGCCATATTGCATGGGGGACATTGTGCTGGTTGTATTGTATAGGTGACTTCCAAGTGAGCCATATTGCTTGGGGGACATTGTGCTGGTGGCCATGTTCTATAGGTGACTTCCAAGTCAGCCATATTGCATGGGGGACATTGTGCTGGTTGCCATGTCCTATAGGTGACTTCCAAGTCAGCCATATTTCATGGGGGACATTGTGCTGGTTGTCTTGTATAGGTGACTTCCAAGTCAGCCATATTGCTTGGGGGACATTGTGCTGGTTGCCATGTTCTATAGGTGACTTCCAAGTCAGCCATATTGCTTGGGGGACATTGTGCTGGTGGCCATGTTCTATAGGTGACTTCCAAGTCAGCCATATTGCTTGGGGGACATTGTGCTGGTTGCCATGTTGTATAGGTGACTTCCAAGTCAGCCATTTTGCATGGGGGACATTGTGCTGGTGGCCATGTTGTATAGGTGACTTCCAAGTCAGCCATATTGCATGGGGGACATTGTGCTGGTTGTCTTGTATAGGTGACTTCCAAGTCAGCCATATTGCATGGGGGACATTGTGCTGGTTGCCATGTTGTATAGGTGACTTCCAAGTCAGCCATATTGCATGGGGGACATTGTGCTGGTTGTATTGTATAGGTGACTTCCAAGTCAGCCATATTGCATGGGGGACATTGTGCTGGTTGTCTTGTATAGGTGACTTCCAAGTCAGCCATATTGCTTGGGGGACATTGTGCTGGTTGTATTGTATAGGTGACTTCCAAGTCAGCCATATTGCATGGGGGAAATTGTGCTGGTTGCCATGTTGTATAGGTGACTTCCAAGTCAGCCATATTGCATGGGGGACATTGTGCTGGTGGCCATGTTCTATAGGTGACTTCCAAGTCAGCCATATTGCATTTGGGACATTGTGCTGGTTGTCTTGTATAGGTGACTTCCAAGTCAGCCATATTGCATGGGGGACATTGTGCTGGTTGTGTTGTATAGGTGACTTCCAAATCAGCCATATTGCATGGGGGACATTGTGCTGGTTGTATTGTATAGGTGACTTCCAAGTCAGCCATATTGCATGGGGGACATTGTGCTGGTTGTCTTGTATAGGTAACTTCCAAGTCAGCCATATTGCTTGGGGGACATTGTGCTGGTTGTATTGTATAGGTGACTTCCAAGTCAGCCATATTGCATGGGGGACATTGTGCTGGTTGCCATGTTGTATAGGTGACTTCCAAGTCAGCCATATTGCATGGGGGACATTGTGCTGGTTGTGTTGTATAGGTGACTTCCAAATCAGCCATATTGCATGGGGGACATTGTGCTGGTTGTATTGTATAGGTGACTTCCATGTCAGCCATATTGCATGGGGGACATTGTGCTGGTTGCCATGTTCTATAGGTGACTTCCAAGTGAGCCATATTGCATGGGGGACATTGTGCTGGTGGCCATGTTCTATAGGTGACTTCCAAGTCAGCCATATTGCATGGGGGACATTGTGCTGGTTGTCTTGTATAGGTGACTTCCAAGTCAGCCATATTGCTTCGGGGACATTGTGCTGGTGGCCATGTTCTATAGGTGACTTCCAAGTCAGCCATATTGCTTGGGGGACATTGTCCTGGTTGCCATGTTGTATAGGTGACTTCCAAGTCAGCCAAATTGCATGGGGGACATTGTGCTGGTGGCCATGTTCTATAGGTGACTTCCAAGTCAGCCATATTGCATGGGGGACATTGTGCTGGTTGTCTTGTATAGGTGACTTCCAAGTCAGCCATATTGCATGGGGGACATTGTGCTGCTGGCCATGTTCTATAGGTGACTTCCAAGTCAGCCATATTGCTTGGGGGACATTGTGCTGGTTGTATTGTATAGGTGACTTCCAAGTCAGCCATATTGCATGCGGGACATTTTGCTGGTTGCCATGTCCTATAGGTGACTTCCAAGTCAGCCATATTGCATGGGGGACATTGTGCTGGTTGTCTTGTATAGGTGACTTCCAAGTCAGCCATATTGCTTGGGGGACATTGTGCTGGTTGCCATGTTCTATAGGTGACTTCCAAGTCAGCCATATTGCTTGGGGGACATTGTGCTGGTGGCCATGTTCTATAGGTGACTTCCAAGTCAGCCATATTGCTTGGGGGACATTGTGCTGGTTGCCATGTTGTATAGGTGACTTCCAAGTCAGCCATATTGCATGGGGGACATTGTGCTGGTGGCCATGTTCTATAGGTGACTTCCAAGTCAGCCATATTGCATGGGGGACATTGTGCTGGTTGTCTTGTATAGGTGACTTCCAAGTCAGCCATATTGCATGGGGGACATTGTGCTGGTGGCCATGTTCTATAGGTGACTTCCAAGTCAGCCATATTGCTTGGGGGACATTGTGCTGGTTGTATTGTATAGGTGACTTCCAAGTCAGCCATATTGCATGGGGGACATTGTGCTGGTTGCCATGTTGTATAGGTGACTTCCAAGTGAGCCATATTGCTTGGGGGACATTGTGCTGGTTGTGTTGTATAGGTGACTTCCAAGTCAGCCATATTGCATGGGGGACATTGTGCTAGTTGTCTTGTATAGGTGACTTCCAAGTCAGCCGTGTTGCATGGGGGACATTGTGCTGGTGGCCATGTTGTATAGGTGACTTTCAAGTCAGCCATATTGCATGGGGGACATTGTGCTGGTTGCCATGTTGTATAGGTGACTTCCAAGTCAGCCATATTGCATGGGCGACATTGTGCTGGTTGCCATGTTGTATAGGTGACTTACAAGTCAGCCATATTGCATGGGGGACATTGTGCTGGTTGCCATGTCCTATAGGTGACTTCCAAGTCAGCCATATTGCATGGGGGAAATTGTGCTGGTTGTCTTGTATAGGTGACTTTTAAGTCAGCCATATTGCTTGGGGGACATTGTGCTGGTTGCCATGTTCTATAGGTGACTTCCAAGTCAGCCATATTGCTTGTGGGACATTGTGCTGGTTGCCATGTTGTATAGGTGACTTCCAAGTCAGCCATATTGCTTGGGGGACATTGTGCTGGTTGCCATGTTGTATAGGTGACTTCCAAGTCAGCCATATTGCATGGGGGACATTGTGCTGGTGGCCATGTTCTATAGGTGACTTCCAAGTCAGCCATATTGCATGGGGGACATTGTGCTGGTTGTCTTGTATTGGTGACTTCCAAGTCAGCCATATTGCATGGGGGACATTGTGCTGGTTGTGTTGTATAGGTGACTTCCAAATCAGCCATATTGCATGGGGGACATTGTGCTGGTTGTATTGTATAGGTGACTTCCAAGTCAGCCATATTGCATGGGGGACATTGTGCTGGTGGCCATGTCCTATAGGTGACTTCCAAGTCAGCCATATTGCATGGGGGACATTGTGCTGGTTGTCTTGTATAGGTGACTTCCAAGTCAGCCATATTGCATGGGGGACATTGTGCTGGTGGCCATGTTCTATAGGTGACTTCCAAGTCAGCCATATTGCATTTGGGACATTGTGCTGGTTGTCTTGTATAGGTGATTTCCAAGTCAGCCATATTGCATGGGGGACATTGTGCTGGTTGTGTTTTATAGGTGACTTCCAAAATCAGCCATATTGCATGGGGGACATTGTGCTGGTTGTATTGTATAGGTGACTTCCAAGTCAGCCATATTGCATGGGGGACATTGTGCTGGTTGTATTGTATAGGTGACTTCCAAGTCAGCCATATTGCATGGGGGACATTGTGCTGGTGGCCATGTCCTATAGGTGACTTCCAAGTCAGCCATATTGCATGGGGGACATTGTGCTGGTTGTCTTGTATAGGTGACTTCCAAGTCAGCCATATTGCTTAGGGGACATTGTGCTGGTTGTATGTTGTATAGGTGACTTCCAAGTCAGCCATATTGCATGGGGGACATTGTGCTGGTGGCAATGTTCTATAGGTGACTTCCAAGTCAGCCATATTGCATTTGGGACATTGTGCTGGTTGTCTTGTATAGGTGACTTCCAAGTCAGCCATATTGCTTGGGGGACATTGTGCTGGTTGCCATGTCCTATAGGTGACTTCCAAGTCAGCCATATTGCATGGGGGACATTGTGCTGGTTGTCTTGTATAGGTGACTTCCAAGTAAGCCATATTGCATGGGGGACATTGTGCTGGTTGCCATGTTGTATAGGTGACTTCCAAGTCAGCCATATTGCATGGGGGACATTGTGCTGGTTGTATTGTATAGGTGACTTCCAAGTCAGCCATATTGCATGCGGGACATTGTGCTGGTTGTATTGTATAGGTGACTTCCAAGTCAGCCATATTGCATGCGGGACATTGTGCTGGTTGCCATGTCCTATAGGTGACTTCCAAATCAGCCATATTGCATGGGGGACATTGTGCTGGTTGTCTTGTATAGGTGACTTCCAAGTCAGCCATATTGCTTGGGGGACATTGTGCTGGTGGCCATGTTCTATTAGGTGACTTCCAAGTCAGCCATATTGCTTGGGGGACATTGTGCTGGTTGCCATGTTGTATAGGTGACTTCCATATTGCATGGGGGACATTGTGCTGGTGGCCATGTTCTATAGGTGACTTCCAAGTCAGCCATATTGCATGGGGGACATTGTGCTGGTGGCCATGTTCTATAGGTGACTTCCAAATCAGCCATATTGCTTGGGGGACATTGTGCTGGTTGTATTGTATAGGTGACTTCCAAGTCAGCCATATTGCATGGGGGACATTGTGCTGGTGGCCATGTTGTATAGGTGACTTCCAAGTGAGCCATATTGCTTGGGGGACATTGTGCTGGTTGTGTTGTATAGGTGACTTCCAAGTCAGCCATATTGCATGGGGGACATTGTGCTGGTGGCCATGTTCTATAGGTGACTGCCAAGTCAGGCATATTGCATTTGGGACATTGTGCTGGTTGTCTTGTATAGGTGACTTCCAAGTCAGCCATATTGCATGGGGGACATTGTGCTGGTTGCCATGTTGTATAGGTGACTTCCAAGTCAGCCATATTGCATGGGGGACATTGTGCTGGTTGCCATGTTGTATAGGTGACTTACAAGTCAGCCATATTGCATGGGGGACATTGTGCTGGTTGCCATGTCCTATAGGTGACTTCCAAGTCAGCCATATTGCATGGGGGAAATTGTGCTGGTTGTCATGTTGTATAGGTGACTTCCAAGTCAGCCATATTGCTTGGGGGACATTGTGCTGGTTGCCATGTTGTATAGGTGACTTCCAAGTCAGCCATATTGCATGGGGGACATTGTGCTGGTGGCCATGTTCTGTAGTTGACTTCCAAGTCAGCCATATTGCATGGGGGACATTGTGCTGGTTGTCTTGTATTGGTGACTTCCAAGTCAGCCATATTGCATGGGGGACATTGTGCTGGTTGTGTTGTATAGGTGACTTCCAAATCAGCCATATTGCATGGGGGACATTGTGCTGGTTGTATTGTATAGGTGACTTCCAAGTCAGCCAGATTGCATGGGGGACATTGTGCTGGTTGTATTGTATAGGTGACTTCCAAGTCAGCCATATTGCATGGGGGACATTGTGCTGGTTGTATTGTATAGGTGACTTCCAAGTCAGCCATATTGCATGGGGGACATTGTGCTGGTGGCCATGTCCTATAGGTGACTTCCAAGTCAGCCATATTGCATGGGGGACATTGTGCTGGTTGTCTTGTATAGGTGACTTCCAAGTCAGCCATATTGCTTAGGGGACATTGTGCTGGTTGTATGTTGTATAGGTGACTTCCAAGTCAGCCATATTGCATGGGGGACATTGTGCTGGTGGCAATGTTCTATAGGTGACTTCCAAGTCAGCCATATTGCATTTGGGACATTGTGCTGGTTGTCTTGTATAGGTGACTTCCAAGTCAGCCATATTGCTTGGGGGACATTGTGCTGGTTGCCATGTCCTATAGGTGACTTCCAAGTCAGCCATATTGCATGGGGGACATTGTGCTGGTTGTCTTGTATAGGTGACTTCCAAGTAAGCCATATTGCATGGGGGACATTGTGCTGGTTGCCATGTTGTATAGGTGACTTCCAAGTCAGCCATATTGCATGGGGGACATTGTGCTGGTTGTATTGTTTAGGTGACTTCCAAGTCAGCCATATTGCATGGGGGACATTGTGCTGGTTGTATTGTATAGGTGACTTCCAAGTCAGCCATATTGCATGCGGGACATTGTGCTGGTTGCCATGTCCTATAGGTGACTTCCAAGTCAGCCATATTGCATGGGGGACATTGTGCTGGTTGTCTTGTATAGGTGACTTCCAAGTCAGCCATATTGCTAGGGGGACATTGTGCTGGTTGCCATGTTCTATAGGTGACTTCCAAGTCAGCCATATTGCTTGGGGGACATTGTGCTGGTGGCCATGTTCTATTAGGTGACTTCCAAGTCAGCCATATTGCTTGGGGGACATTGTGCTGGTTGCCATGTTGTATAGGTGACTTCCATATTGCATGGGGGACATTGTGCTTGTGGCCATGTTCTATAGGTGACTTCCAAGTCAGCCATATTGCATGGGGGACATTGTGCTGGTGGCCATGTTCTATAGGTGACTTCCAAATCAGCCATATTGCTTGGGGGACATTGTGCTGGTTGTATTGTATAGCTGACTTCCAAGTCAGCCATATTGCATGGGGGACATTGTGCTGGTGGCCATGTTGTATAGGTGACTTCCAAGTGAGCCATATTGCTTGGGGGACATTGTGCTGGTTGTGTTGTATAGGTGACTTCCAAGTCAGCCATATTGCATGGGGGACATTGTGCTGGTGGCCATGTTCTATAGGTGACTGCCAAGTCAGGCATATTGCATTTGGGACATTGTGCTGGTTGTCTTGTATAGGTGACTTCCAAGTCAGCCATATTGCATGGGGGACATTGTGCTGGTTGCCATGTTGTATAGGTGACTTCCAAGTCAGCCATATTGCATGGGGGACATTGTGCTGGTTGCCATGTTGTATAGGTGACTTACAAGTCAGCCATATTGCATGGGGGACATTGTGCTGGTTGCCATGTCCTATAGGTGACTTCCAAGTCAGCCATATTGCATGGGGGAAATTGTGCTGGTTGTCATGTTGTATAGGTGACTTCCAAGTCAGCCATATTGCTTGGGGGACATTGTGCTGGTTGCCATGTTGTATAGGTGACTTCCAAGTCAGCCATATTGCATGGGGGACATTGTGCTGGTGGCCATGTTCTATAGTTGACTTCCAAGTCAGCCATATTGCATGGGGGACATTGTGCTGGTTGTCTTGTATTGGTGACTTCCAAGTCAGCCATATTGCATGGGGGACATTGTGCTGGTTGTGTTGTATAGGTGACTTCCAAATCAGCCATATTGCATGGGGGACATTGTGCTGGTTGTATTGTATAGGTGACTTCCAAGTCAGCCATATTGCATGGGGGACATTGTGCTGGTGGCCATGTCCTATAGGTGACTTCCAAGTCAGCCATATTGCATGGTGGACATTGTGCTGGTTGTCTTGTATAGGTGACTTCCAAGTCAGCCATATTGCATGGGGGACATTGTGCTGGTGGCCATGTTCTATAGGTGACTTCCAAGTCAGCCATATTGCATTTGGGACATTGTGCTGGTTGTCTTGTATAGGTGACTTCCAAGTCAGCCATATTGCATGGGGGACATTGTGCTGGTTGCCATGTCCTATAGGTGACTTCCAAGTCAGCCATATTGCATGGGGGACATTGTGCTGGTTGTATTGTATAGGTGACTTCCAAGTCAGCCATATTGCATGGGGGACATTGTGCTGGTTGTATTGTATAGGTGACTTCCAAGTCAGCCATATTGCATGCGGGACATTGTGCTGGTTGCCATGTCCTATAGGTGACTTCCAAGTCAGCCATATTGCATGGGGGACATTGTGCTGGTTGTCTTGTATAGGTGACTTCCAAGTCAGCCATATTGCTTGGGGGACATTGTGCTGGTTGCCATGTTCTATAGGTGACTTCCAAGTCAGCCATATTGCTTGGGGGACATTGTGCTGGTGGCCATGTTCTATTAGGTGACTTCCAAGTCAGCCATATTGCTTGGGGGAAATTGTGCTGGTTGCCATGTTGTATAGGTGACTTCCATATTGCATGGGGGACATTGTGCTGGTGGCCATGTTCTATAGGTGACTTCCAAGTCAGCCATATTGCATGGGGGACATTGTGCTGGTGGCCATGTTCTATAGGTGACTTCCAAATCAGCCATATTGCTTGGGGGACATTGTGCTGGTTGTATTGTATAGGTGACTTCCAAGTCAGCCATATTGCATGGGGGACATTGTGCTGGTGGCCATGTTGTATAGGTGACTTCCAAGTGAGCCATATTGCTTGGGGGACATTGTGCTGGTTGTGTTGTATAGGTGACTTCCAAGTCAGCCATATTGCATGGGGGACATTGTGCTGGTGGCCATGTTCTATAGGTGACTGCCAAGTCAGGCATATTGCATTTGGGACATTGTGCTGGTTGTCTTGTATAGGTGACTTCCAAGTCAGCCATATTGCATGGGGGACATTGTGCTGGTTGCCATGTTGTATAGGTGACTTCCAAGTCAGCCATATTGCATGGGGGACATTGTGCTGGTTGCCATGTTGTATAGGTGACTTACAAGTCAGCCATATTGCATGGGGGACATTGTGCTGGTTGCCATGTCCTATAGGTGACTTCCAAGTCAGCCATATTGCATGGGGGAAATTGTGCTGGTTGTCATGTTGTATAGGTGACTTCCAAGTCAGCCATATTGCTTGGGGGACATTGTGCTGGTTGCCATGTTGTATAGGTGACTTCCAAGTCAGCCATATTGCATGGGGGACATTGTGCTGGTGGCCATGTTCTGTAGTTGACTTCCAAGTCAGCCATATTGCATGGGGGACATTGTGCTGGTTGTCTTGTATTGGTGACTTCCAAGTCAGCCATATTGCATGGGGGACATTGTGCTGGTTGTGTTGTATAGGTGACTTCCAAATCAGCCATATTGCATGGGGGACATTGTGCTGGTTGTATTGTATAGGTGACTTCCAAGTCAGCCAGATTGCATGGGGGACATTGTGCTGGTTGTATTGTATAGGTGACTTCCAAGTCAGCCATATTGCATGGGGGACATTGTGCTGGTTGTATTGTATAGGTGACTTCCAAGTCAGCCATATTGCATGGGGAACATTGTGCTGGTGGCCATGTCCTATAGGTGACTTCCAAGTCAGCCATATTGCATGGGGGACATTGTGCTGGTTGTCTTGTATAGGTGACTTCCAAGTCAGCCATATTGCTTAGGGGACATTGTGCTGGTTGTATGTTGTATAGGTGACTTCCAAGTCAGCCATATTGCATGGGGGACATTGTGCTGGTGGCAATGTTCTATAGGTGACTTCCAAGTCAGCCATATTGCATTTGGGACATTGTGCTGGTTGTCTTGTATAGGTGACTTCCAAGTCAGCCATATTGCTTGGGGGACATTGTGCTGGTTGCCATGTCCTATAGGTGACTTCCAAGTCAGCCATATTGCATGGGGGACATTGTGCTGGTTGTCTTGTATAGGTGACTTCCAAGTAAGCCATATTGCATGGGGGACATTGTGCTGGTTGCCATGTTGTATAGGTGACTTCCAAGTCAGCCATATTGCATGGGGGACATTGTGCTGGTTGTATTGTTTAGGTGACTTCCAAGTCAGCCATATTGCATGGGGGACATTGTGCTGGTTGTATTGTATAGGTGACTTCCAAGTCAGCCATATTGCATGCGGGACATTGTGCTGGTTGCCATGTCCTATAGGTGACTTCCAAGTCAGCCATATTGCATGGGGGACATTGTGCTGGTTGTCTTGTATAGGTGACTTCCAAGTCAGCCATATTGCTTGGGGGACATTGTGCTGGTTGTATTGTATAGGTGACTTCCAAGTCAGCCATATTGCATGGGGGAAATTGTGCTGGTTGCCATGTTGTATAGGTGACTTCCAAGTCAGCCATATTGCATGGGGGACATTGTGCTGGTGGCCATGTTCTATAGGTGACTTCCAAGTCAGCCATATTGCATTTGGGACATTGTGCTGGTTGTCTTGTATAGGTGACTTCCAAGTCAGCCATATTGCATGGGGGACATTGTGCTGGTTGTGTTGTATAGGTGACTTCCAAATCAGCCATATTGCATGGGGGACATTGTGCTGGTTGTATTGTATAGGTGACTTCCAAGTCAGCCATATTGCATGGGGGACATTGTGCTGGTTGTCTTGTATAGGTAACTTCCAAGTCAGCCATATTGCTTGGGGGACATTGTGCTGGTTGTATTGTATAGGTGACTTCCAAGTCAGCCATATTGCATGGGGGACATTGTGCTGGTTGCCATGTTGTATAGGTGACTTCCAAGTCAGCCATATTGCATGGGGGACATTGTGCTGGTTGTGTTGTATAGGTGACTTCCAAATCAGCCATATTGCATGGGGGACATTGTGCTGGTTGTATTGTATAGGTGACTTCCATGTCAGCCATATTGCATGGGGGACATTGTGCTGGTTGCCATGTTCTATAGGTGACTTCCAAGTGAGCCATATTGCATGGGGGACATTGTGCTGGTGGCCATGTTCTATAGGTGACTTCCAAGTCAGCCATATTGCATGGGGGACATTGTGCTGGTTGTCTTGTATAGGTGACTTCCAAGTCAGCCATATTGCTTCGGGGACATTGTGCTGGTGGCCATGTTCTATAGGTGACTTCCAAGTCAGCCATATTGCTTGGGGGACATTGTGCTGGTTGCCATGTTGTATAGGTGACTTCCAAGTCAGCCAAATTGCATGGGGGACATTGTGCTGGTGGCCATGTTCTATAGGTGACTTCCAAGTCAGCCATATTGCATGGGGGACATTGTGCTGGTTGTCTTGTATAGGTGACTTCCAAGTCAGCCATATTGCATGGGGGACATTGTGCTGCTGGCCATGTTCTATAGGTGACTTCCAAGTCAGCCATATTGCTTGGGGGACATTGTGCTGGTTGTATTGTATAGGTGACTTCCAAGTCAGCCATATTGCATGCGGGACATTTTGCTGGTTGCCATGTCCTATAGGTGACTTCCAAGTCAGCCATATTGCATGGGGGACATTGTGCTGGTTGTCTTGTATAGGTGACTTCCAAGTCAGCCATATTGCTTGGGGGACATTGTGCTGGTTGCCATGTTCTATAGGTGACTTCCAAGTCAGCCATATTGCTTGGGGGACATTGTGCTGGTGGCCATGTTCTATAGGTGACTTCCAAGTCAGCCATATTGCTTGGGGGACATTGTGCTGGTTGCCATGTTGTATAGGTGACTTCCAAGTCAGCCATATTGCATGGGGGACATTGTGCTGGTGGCCATGTTCTATAGGTGACTTCCAAGTCAGCCATATTGCATGGGGGACATTGTGCTGGTTGTCTTGTATAGGTGACTTCCAAGTCAGCCATATTGCATGGGGGACATTGTGCTGGTGGCCATGTTCTATAGGTGACTTCCAAGTCAGCCATATTGCTTGGGGGACATTGTGCTGGTTGTATTGTATAGGTGACTTCCAAGTCAGCCATATTGCATGGGGGACATTGTGCTGGTTGCCATGTTGTATAGGTGACTTCCAAGTGAGCCATATTGCTTGGGGGACATTGTGCTGGTTGTGTTGTATAGGTGACTTCCAAGTCAGCCATATTGCATGGGGGACATTGTGCTAGTTGTCTTGTATAGGTGACTTCCAAGTCAGCCGTGTTGCATGGGGGACATTGTGCTGGTGGCCATGTTGTATAGGTGACTTTCAAGTCAGCCATATTGCATGGGGGACATTGTGCTGGTTGCCATGTTGTATAGGTGACTTCCAAGTCAGCCATATTGCATGGGGGACATTGTGCTGGTTGCCATGTTGTATAGGTGACTTACAAGTCAGCCATATTGCATGGGGGACATTGTGCTGGTTGCCATGTCCTATAGGTGACTTCCAAGTCAGCCATATTGCATGGGGGAAATTGTGCTGGTTGTCTTGTATAGGTGACTTTTAAGTCAGCCATATTGCTTGGGGGACATTGTGCTGGTTGCCATGTTCTATAGGTGACTTCCAAGTCAGCCATATTGCTTGTGGGACATTGTGCTGGTTGCCATGTTGTATAGGTGACTTCCAAGTCAGCCATATTGCTTGGGGGACATTGTGCTGGTTGCCATGTTGTATAGGTGACTTCCAAGTCAGCCATATTGCATGGGGGACATTGTGCTGGTGGCCATGTTCTATAGGTGACTTCCAAGTCAGCCATATTGCATGGGGGACATTGTGCTGGTTGTCTTGTATTGGTGACTTCCAAGTCAGCCATATTGCATGGGGGACATTGTGCTGGTTGTGTTGTATAGGTGACTTCCAAATCAGCCATATTGCATGGGGGACATTGTGCTGGTTGTATTGTATAGGTGACTTCCAAGTCAGCCATATTGCATGGGGGACATTGTGCTGGTGGCCATGTCCTATAGGTGACTTCCAAGTCAGCCATATTGCATGGGGGACATTGTGCTGGTTGTCTTGTATAGGTGACTTCCAAGTCAGCCATATTGCATGGGGGACATTGTGCTGGTGGCCATGTTCTATAGGTGACTTCCAAGTCAGCCATATTGCATTTGGGACATTGTGCTGGTTGTCTTGTATAGGTGATTTCCAAGTCAGCCATATTGCATGGGGGACATTGTGCTGGTTGTGTTTTATAGGTGACTTCCAAAATCAGCCATATTGCATGGGGGACATTGTGCTGGTTGTATTGTATAGGTGACTTCCAAGTCAGCCATATTGCATGGGGGACATTGTGCTGGTGGCCATGTCCTATAGGTGACTTCCAAGTCAGCCATATTGCATGGGGGACATTGTGCTGGTTGTCTTGTATAGGTGACTTCCAAGTCAGCCATATTGCTTAGGGGACATTGTGCTGGTTGTATGTTGTATAGGTGACTTCCAAGTCAGCCATATTGCATGGGGGACATTGTGCTGGTGGCAATGTTCTATAGGTGACTTCCAAGTCAGCCATATTGCATTTGGGACATTGTGCTGGTTGTCTTGTATAGGTGACTTCCAAGTCAGCCATATTGCTTGGGGGACATTGTGCTGGTTGCCATGTCCTATAGGTGACTTCCAAGTCAGCCATATTGCATGGGGGACATTGTGCTGGTTGTCTTGTATAGGTGACTTCCAAGTAAGCCATATTGCATGGGGGACATTGTGCTGGTTGCCATGTTGTATAGGTGACTTCCAAGTCAGCCATATTGCATGGGGGACATTGTGCTGGTTGTATTGTATAGGTGACTTCCAAGTCAGCCATATTGCATGCGGGACATTGTGCTGGTTGTATTGTATAGGTGACTTCCAAGTCAGCCATATTGCATGCGGGACATTGTGCTGGTTGCCATGTCCTATAGGTGACTTCCAAGTCAGCCATATTGCATGGGGGACATTGTGCTGGTTGTCTTGTATAGGTGACTTCCAAGTCAGCCATATTGCTTGGGGGACATTGTGCTGGTTGCCATGTTCTATAGGTGACTTCCAAGTCAGCCATATTGCTTGGGGGACATTGTGCTGGTGGCCATGTTCTATTAGGTGACTTCCAAGTCAGCCATATTGCTTGGGGGACATTGTGCTGGTTGCCATGTTGTATAGGTGACTTCCATATTGCATGGGGGACATTGTGCTGGTGGCCATGTTCTATAGGTGACTTCCAAGTCAGCCATATTGCATGGGGGACATTGTGCTGGTGGCCATGTTCTATAGGTGACTTCCAAATCAGCCATATTGCTTGGGGGACATTGTGCTGGTTGTATTGTATAGGTGACTTCCAAGTCAGCCATATTGCATGGGGGACATTGTGCTGGTGGCCATGTTGTATAGGTGACTTCCAAATGAGCCATATTGCTTGGGGGACATTGTGCTGGTTGTGTTGTATAGGTGACTTCCAAGTCAGCCATATTGCATGGGGGACATTGTGCTGGTGGCCATGTTCTATAGGTGACTGCCAAGTCAGGCATATTGCATTTGGGACATTGTGCTGGTTGTCTTGTATAGGTGACTTCCAAGTCAGCCATATTGCATGGGGGACATTGTGCTGGTTGCCATGTTGTATAGGTGACTTCCAAGTCAGCCATATTGCATGGGGGACATTGTGCTGGTTGCCATGTTGTATAGGTGACTTACAAGTCAGCCATATTGCATGGGGGACATTGTGCTGGTTGCCATGTCCTATAGGTGACTTCCAAGTCAGCCATATTGCATGGGGGAAATTGTGCTGGTTGTCATGTTGTATAGGTGACTTCCAAGTCAGCCATATTGCTTGGGGGACATTGTGCTGGTTGCCATGTTGTATAGGTGACTTCCAAGTCAGCCATATTGCATGGGGGACATTGTGCTGGTGGCCATGTTCTGTAGTTGATTTCCAAGTCAGCCATATTGCATGGGGGACATTGTGCTGGTTGTCTTGTATTGGTGACTTCCAAGTCAGCCATATTGCATGGGGGACATTGTGCTGGTTGTGTTGTATAGGTGACTTCCAAATCAGCCATATTGCATGGGGGACATTGTGCTGGTTGTATTGTATAGGTGACTTCCAAGTCAGCCAGATTGCATGGGGGACATTGTGCTGGTTGTATTGTATAGGTGACTTCCAAGTCAGCCATATTGCATGGGGGACATTGTGCTGGTTGTATTGTATAGGTGACTTCCAAGTCAGCCATATTGCATGGGGGACATTGTGCTGGTGGCCATGTCCTATAGGTGACTTCCAAGTCAGCCATATTGCATGGGGGACATTGTGCTGGTTGTCTTGTATAGGTGACTTCCAAGTCAGCCATATTGCTTAGGGGACATTGTGCTGGTTGTATGTTGTATAGGTGATTTCCAAGTCAGCCATATTGCATGGGGGACATTGTGCTGGTGGCAATGTTCTATAGGTGACTTCCAAGTCAGCCATATTGCATTTGGGACATTGTGCTGGTTGTCTTGTATAGGTGACTTCCAAGTCAGCCATATTGCTTGGGGGACATTGTGCTGGTTGCCATGTCCTATAGGTGACTTCCAAGTCAGCCATATTGCATGGGGGACATTGTGCTGGTTGTCTTGTATAGGTGACTTCCAAGTAAGCCATATTGCATGGGGGACATTGTGCTGGTTGCCATGTTGTATAGGTGACTTCCAAGTCAGCCATATTGCATGGGGGACATTGTGCTGGTTGTATTGTTTAGGTGACTTCCAAGTCAGCCATATTGCATGGGGGACATTGTGCTGGTTGTATTGTATAGGTGACTTCCAAGTCAGCCATATTGCATGCGGGACATTGTGCTGGTTGCCATGTCCTATAGGTGACTTCCAAGTCAGCCATATTGCATGGGGGACATTGTGCTGGTTGTCTTGTATAGGTGACTTCCAAGTCAGCCATATTGCTAGGGGGACATTGTGCTGGTTGCCATGTTCTATAGGTGACTTCCAAGTCAGCCATATTGCTTGGGGGACATTGTGCTGGTGGCCATGTTCTATTAGGTGACTTCCAAGTCAGCCATATTGCTTGGGGGACATTGTGCTGGTTGCCATGTTGTATAGGTGACTTCCATATTGCATGGGGGACATTGTGCTTGTGGCCATGTTCTATAGGTGACTTCCAAGTCAGCCATATTGCATGGGGGACATTGTGCTGGTGGCCATGTTCTATAGGTGACTTCCAAATCAGCCATATTGCTTGGGGGACATTGTGCTGGTTGTATTGTATAGGTGACTTCCAAGTCAGCCATATTGCATGGGGGACATTGTGCTGGTGGCCATGTTGTATAGGTGACTTCCAAGTGAGCCATATTGCTTGGGGGACATTGTGCTGGTTGTGTTGTATAGGTGACTTCCAAGTCAGCCATATTGCATGGGGGACATTGTGCTGGTGGCCATGTTCTATAGGTGACTGCCAAGTCAGGCATATTGCATTTGGGACATTGTGCTGGTTGTCTTGTATAGGTGACTTCCAAGTCAGCCATATTGCATGGGGGACATTGTGCTGGTTGCCATGTTGTATAGGTGACTTCCAAGTCAGCCATATTGCATGGGGGACATTGTGCTGGTTGCCATGTTGTATAGGTGACTTACAAGTCAGCCATATTGCATGGGGGACATTGTGCTGGTTGCCATGTCCTATAGGTGACTTCCAAGTCAGCCATATTGCATGGGGGACATTGTGCTGGTTGCCATGTTGTATAGGTGACTTCCAAGTCAGCCATATTGCTTGGGGGACATTGTGCTGGTGGCCATGTTCTATAGGTGACTTCCAAGTCAGCCATATTGCATGGGGGACATTGTGCTGGTTGCCATGTCCTATAGGTGACTTCCAAGTCAGCCATATTGCTTGGGGGACATTGTGCTGGTTGTCTTGTATTGGTGACTTCCAAGTCAGCCATATTGCATGGGGGACATTGTGCTGGTTGTGTTGTATAGGTGACTTCCAAATCAGCCATATTGCATGGGGGACATTGTGCTGGTTGCCATGTTGTATAGGTGACTTCCAAGTCAGCCATATTGCTTGGGGGACATTGTGCTGGTGGCCATGTTCTATAGGTGACTTCCAAGTCAGCCATATTGCTTGGGGGACATTGTGCTGGTTGCCATGTTGTATAGGTGACTTCCAAGTCAGCCATATTGCATGGGGGACATTGTGCTGGTGGCCATGTTCTATAGGTGACTTCCAAGTCAGCCATATTGCATGGGGGACATTGTGCTGGTTGCCATGTTGTATAGGTGACTTCCAAGTCAGCCATATTGCATTGGGGGACATTGTGCTGGTTGTATTGTATAGGTGACTTCCAAGTCAGCCATATTGCATGGGGGACATTGTGCTGGTTGCCATGTCCTATAGGTGACTTCCAAGTCAGCCATATTGCATGGGGGAAATTGTGCTGGTTGTCTTGTATAGGTGACTTCCAAGTCAGCCATATTGCTTGGGGGACATTGTGCTGGTTGCCATGTTCTATAGGTGACTTCCAAGTCAGCCATATTGCATGGGGGACATTGTGCTGGTGGCCATGTTCTATAGGTGACTTCCAAGTCAGCCATATTGCATTTGGGACATTGTGCTGGTTGTATTGTATAGGTGACTTCCAAGTCAGCCATATTGCATGGGGGACTTTGTGCTGGTTGTATTGTATAGGTGACTTCCAAGTGAGCCATATTGCTTGGGGGACATTGTGCTGGTGGCCATGTTCTATAGGTGACTTCCAAGTCAGCCATATTGCATGGGGGACATTGTGCTGGTTGCCATGTCCTATAGGTGACTTCCAAGTCAGCCATATTGCATGGGGGACATTGTGCTGGTTGTCTTGTATAGGTGACTTCCAAGTCAGCCATATTGCTTGGGGGACATTGTGCTGGTTGCCATGATCTATAGGTGACTTCCAAGTCAGCCATATTGCTTGGGGGGCATTGTGCTGGAGGCCATGTTCTATAGGTGACTTCCAAGTCAGCCATATTGCATGCGGGACATTGTGCTGGTTGCCATGTCCTATAGGTGACTTCCAAGTCAGCCATATTGCATGGGGGACATTGTGCTGGTTGTCTTGTATAGGTGACTTCCAAGTCAGCCATATTGCTAGGGGGACATTGTGCTGGTTGCCATGTTCTATAGGTGACTTCCAAGTCAGCCATATTGCTTGGGGGACATTGTGCTGGTGGCCATGTTCTATTAGGTGACTTCCAAGTCAGCCATATTGCTTGGGGGACATTGTGCTGGTTGCCATGTTGTATAGGTGACTTCCATATTGCATGGGGGACATTGTGCTTGTGGCCATGTTCTATAGGTGACTTCCAAGTCAGCCATATTGCATGGGGGACATTGTGCTGGTGGCCATGTTCTATAGGTGACTTCCAAATCAGCCATATTGCTTGGGGGACATTGTGCTGGTTGTATTGTATAGGTGACTTCCAAGTCAGCCATATTGCATGGGGGACATTGTGCTGGTGGCCATGTTGTATAGGTGACTTCCAAGTGAGCCATATTGCTTGGGGGACATTGTGCTGGTTGTGTTGTATAGGTGACTTCCAAGTCAGCCATATTGCATGGGGGACATTGTGCTGGTGGCCATGTTCTATAGGTGACTGCCAAGTCAGGCATATTGCATTTGGGACATTGTGCTGGTTGTCTTGTATAGGTGACTTCCAAGTCAGCCATATTGCATGGGGGACATTGTGCTGGTTGCCATGTTGTATAGGTGACTTCCAAGTCAGCCATATTGCATGGGGGACATTGTGCTGGTTGCCATGTTGTATAGGTGACTTACAAGTCAGCCATATTGCATGGGGGACATTGTGCTGGTTGCCATGTCCTATAGGTGACTTCCAAGTCAGCCATATTGCATGGGGGACATTGTGCTGGTTGCCATGTTGTATAGCTGACTTCCAAGTCAGCCATATTGCTTGGGGGACATTGTGCTGGTGGCCATGTTCTATAGGTGACTTCCAAGTCAGCCATATTGCATGGGGGACATTGTGCTGGTTGCCATGTCCTATAGGTGACTTCCAAGTCAGCCATATTGCTTGGGGGACATTGTGCTGGTTGTCTTGTATTGGTGACTTCCAAGTCAGCCATATTGCATGGGGGACATTGTGCTGGTTGTGTTGTATAGGTGACTTCCAAATCAGCCATATTGCATGGGGGACATTGTGCTGGTTGCCATGTTGTATAGGTGACTTCCAAGTCAGCCATATTGCTTGGGGGACATTGTGCTGGTGGCCATGTTCTATAGGTGACTTCCAAGTCAGCCATATTGCTTGGGGGACATTGTGCTGGTTGCCATGTTGTATAGGTGACTTCCAAGTCAGCCATATTGCATGGGGGACATTGTGCTGGTGGCCATGTTCTATAGGTGACTTACAAGTCAGCCATATTGCATGGGGGACATTGTGCTGGTTGCCATGTTGTATAGGTGACTTCCAAGTCAGCCATATTGCATTGGGGGACATTGTGCTGGTTGTATTGTATAGGTGACTTCCAAGTCAGCCATATTGCATGGGGGACATTGTGCTGGTTGCCATGTCCTATAGGTGACTTCCAAGTCAGCCATATTGCATGGGGGAAATTGTGCTGGTTGTCTTGTATAGGTGACTTCCAAGTCAGCCATATTGCTTGGGGGACATTGTGCTGGTTGCCATGTTCTATAGGTGACTTCCAAGTCAGCCATATTGCATGGGGGACATTGTGCTGGTGGCCATGTTCTATAGGTGACTTCCAAGTCAGCCATATTGCATTTGGGACATTGTGCTGGTTGTATTGTATAGGTGACTTCCAAGTCAGCCATATTGCATGGGGGACTTTGTGCTGGTTGTATTGTATAGGTGACTTCCAAGTGAGCCATATTGCTTGGGGGACATTGTGCTGGTGGCCATGTTCTATAGGTGACTTCCAAGTCAGCCATATTGCATGGGGGACATTGTGCTGGTTGCCATGTCCTATAGGTGACTTCCAAGTCAGCCATATTGCATGGGGGACATTGTGCTGGTTGTCTTGTATAGGTGACTTCCAAGTCAGCCATATTGCTTGGGGGACATTGTGCTGGTTGCCATGATCTATAGGTGACTTCCAAGTCAGCCATATTGCTTGGGGGGCATTGTGCTGGAGGCCATGTTCTATAGGTGACTTCCAAGTCAGCCATATTGCTTGGGGGACATTGTGCTGGTTGTATTGTATAGGTGACTTCCAAGTCAGCCATATTGCATGGGGGACATTGTGCTGGTTGTATTGTATAGGTGACTTCCAAGTCAGCCATATTGCATGGGGGACATTGTGCTGGTGGCCATGTCCTATAGGTGACTTCCAAGTCAGCCATATTGCATGGGGGACATTGTGCTGGTTGTCTTGTATAGGTGACTTCCAAGTCAGCCATATTGCATGGGGGAAATTGTGCTGGTTGCCATGTTGTATAGGTGACTTCAAAGTCAGCCATATTGCATGGGGGACATTGTGCTGGTGGCCATGTTCTATAGGTGACTTCCAAGTCAGCCATATTGCATGGGGGACATTGTGCTGGTTGTCTTGTATAGGTGACTTCCAAGTCAGCCATATTGCATGGGGTACATTGTGCTGGTTGTGTTGTATAGGTGACTTCCAAATCAGCCATATTGCATGGGGGACATTGTGCTGGTTGTATTGTATAGGTGACTTCCAAGTCAGCCATATTGCATGGGGGACATTGTGCTGGTTGTCTTGTATAGGTGACTTCCAAGTCAGCCATATTGCTTGGGGGACATTGTGCTGGTTGTATTGTATAGGTGACTTCCAAGTCAGCCATATTGCATGGGGGACATTGTGCTGGTTGCCATGTTGTATAGGTGACTTCCAATCCAGCCATATTGCATGGGGGACATTGTGCTGATGGCCATGTTCTATAGTTGACTTCCAAGTCAGCCATATTGCATTTGGGACATTGTGCTGGTTGTATTGTATAAGTGACTTCCAAGTCAGCCATATTGCATGGGGGACATTGTGCTGGTTGTATTGTATAGGTGACTTCGAAGTCAGCCATATTGCATGGGGGACATTGTGCTGGTTGCCATGTTGTATAGGTGACTTCCAAGTCAGCCATATTGCATGGGGGACATTGTGCTGGTGGCCATGTTCTATAGGTGAATTCCAAGTCAGCCATATTGCATTTGGGACATTGTGCTGGTTGTCTTGTATAGGTGACTTCCAAGTCAGCCATATTGCTTGGGGGACATTGTGCTGGTTGCCATGTCCTATAGGTGACTTCCAAGTCAGCCATATTGCATGGGGGACATTGTGCTGGTTGTCTTGTATAGGTGACTTCCAAGTCAGCCATATTGCATGGGGGACATTGTGCTGGTTGCCATGTTGTATAGGTGACTTCCAAGTCAGCCATATTGCATGGGGGACATTGTGCTGGTGGCCATGTTCTATAGGTGACTTCCAAGTCAGCCATATTGCGTTTGGGACATTGTGCTGGTTGTCTTGTATAGGTGACTTCCAAGTCAGCCATATTGCATGGGGGACATTGTGCTGGTTGTGTTGTATAGGTGACTTCCAAATCAGCCATATTGCATGGGGGACATTGTGCTGGTTGTATTGTATAGGTGACTTCCAAGTCAGCCATATTGCATGGGGGACATTGTGCTGGTTGTCTTGTATAGGTGACTTCCAAGTCAGACATATTGCTTGGGGGACATTGTGCTGGTTGTATTGTATAGGTGACTTCCAAGTCAGCCATATTGCATGGGGGACATTGTGCTGGTTGAGATGTTGTATAGGTGACTTCCAAGTCAGCCATATTGCATGGGGGACATTGTGCTGGTGGCCATGTTCTATAGGTGACTTCCAAAGCAGCCATATTGCATTTTGGACATTGTGCTGGTTGTATTGTATAGGTGACTTCCAAGTCAGCCATATTGCATGGGGGACATTGTGCTGGTTGTATTGTATAGGTGACTTCCAAGTGAGCCATATTGCTTGGGGGACATTGTGCTGGTGGCCATGTTCTATAGGTGACTTCCAAGTCAGCCATATTGCATGGGGGACATTGTGCTGGTTGCCATGTCCTATAGGTGACTTCCAAGTCAGCCATATTGCATGGGGCACATTGTGCTGGTTGTCTTGTATAGGTGACTTCCAAGTCAGCCATATTGCTTGGGGGACATTGTGCTGGTTGCCATGTTCTATAGGTGACTTCCAAGTCAGCCATATTGCTTGGGGGACATTGTGCTGGTGGTCATGTTCTATAGGTGACTTCCAAGTCAGCCATATTGCTTGGGGGACATTGTGCTGGTTGCCATGTTGTATAGGTGACTTCCAAGTCAGCCATATTGCATGGGGGACATTGTGCTGGTGGCCATGTTCTATAGGTGACTTCCAAGTCAGCCATATTGCATGGGGGACATTGTGCTGGTTGCCATGTTGTATAGGTGACTTCAAAGTCAGCCATATTGCATGGGGGACATTGTGCTGGTGGCCATGTTCTATAGGTTACTTCCAATTCAGCCATATTGCATGGGGGACATTGTGCTGGTTGTCTTGTATAGGTGACTTCCAAGTCAGCCATATTGCATGGGGGACATTGTGCTGGTTGTGTTGTATAGGTGACTTCCAAATCAGCCATATTGCATGGGGGACATTGTGCTGGTTGTATTGTATAGGTGACTTCCAAGTCAGCCATATTGCATGGGGGACATTGTGCTGGTTGTATTGTATAGGTGACTTCCAAGTCAGCCATATTGCATGGGGGACATTGTGCTGGTGGCCATGTCCTATAGGTGACTTCCAAGTCAGCCATATTGCATGGGGGACATTGTGCTGGTTGTCTTGTATAGGTGACTTCCAAGTCAGCCATATTGCTTGTGGGACATTGTGCTGGTTGTATTGTATAGGTGACTTCCAAGTCAGCCATATTGCATGGGGGACATTGTGCTGGTTGTATTGTATAGGTGACTTCCAAGTCAGCCATATTGCATGGGGGACATTGTGCTGGTTGTCTTGTATAGGTGACTTCCAAGTCAGCCATATTGCATGGGGGACATTGTGCTGGTGGCCATGTCCTATAGGTGACTTCCAAGTCAGCGATATTGCATGGGGGACATTGTGCTGGTTGTCTTGTATAGGTGACTTCCAAGTCAGCCATATTGCATGGGGGACATTGTGCTGGTGGCCATGTCCTATAGGTGACTTCCAAGTCAGCCATATTGCATGGGGGACATTGTGCTGGTTGTCTTGTATAGGTGACTTCCAAGTCAGCCATATTGCTTGGGGGACATTGTGCTGGTTGTATTGTATAGGTGACTTCCAAGTCAGCCATATTGCATGGGGGACATTGTGCTGGTTGCCATGTTGTATAGATGACTTCCAAGTCAGCCATATTGCATGGGGGACATTGTGCTGGTGGCCATGTTCTATAGGTGACTTCCAAGTCAGCCATATTGCATTTGGGACATTGTGCTGGTTGTCTTGTATAGGTGACTTCCAAGTCAGCCATATTGCATGGGGGACATTGTGCTGGTTGTATTGTATAGGTGACTTCCAAGTCAGCCATATTGCATGGGGGACATTGTGCTGGTGGCCATGTCCTATAGGTGACTTCCAAGTCAGCCATATTGCATGGGGGACATTGTGCTGGTTGTCTTGTATAGGTGACTTCCAAGTCAGCCATATTGCTTGGGGGACATTGTGCTGGTTGTATTGTATAGGTGACTTCCAAGTCAGCCATATTGCATGGGGGACATTGTTCTGGTTGCCATGTTGTATAGGTGACTTCCAAGTCAGCCATATTGCATGGGGGACATTGTGCTGGTGGCCATGTTCTATAGGTGACTTCCAAGTCAGCCATATTGTATTTGGGACATTGTGCTGGTTGTCTTGTATAGGTGACTTCCAAGTCAGCCATATTGCATGGGGGACATTGTGCTGGTTGTGTTGTATAGGTGACTTCCAAATCAGCCATATTGCATGGGGGACATTGTGCTGGTTGTATTATATAGGTGACTTCCAAGTCAGCCATATTGCATGGGGGACATTGTGCTGGTTGTCTTGTATAGGTGACTTCCAAGTCAGCCATATTGCTTGGGGGACATTGTGCTGGTTGTATTGTATAGGTGACTTCCAAGTCAGCCATATTGCATGGGGGACATTGTGCTTGTTGCCATGTTGTATAGGTGACTTCCAAGTCAGCCATATTGCATGGGGGCATTGTGCTGGTGGCCATGTTCTATAGGTGACTTCCAAGTCAGCCATATTGCATTTGGGACATTGTGCTGGTTGTATTGTATAGGTGACTTCCAAGTCAGCCATATTGCATGGGGGACATTGTGCTGGTTGTATTGTATAGGTGACTTCCAAGTGAGCCATATTGCTTGGGGGACATTGTGCTGGTGGCCATGTTCTATAGGTGACTTCCAAGTCAGCCATATTGCATGGGGGACATTGTGCTGGTTGCCATGTCCTATAGGTGACTTCCAAGTCAGCCATATTGCATGGGGGACATTGTGCTGGTTGTCTTGTATAGGTGACTTCCAAGTCAGCCATATTGCTTGGGGGACATTGTGCTGGTTGCCATGTTCTATAGGTGACTTCCAAGTCAGCCATATTGCTTGGGGGACATTGTGCTGGTGGCCATGTTCTATAGGTGACTTCCAAGTCAGCCATATTGCTTGGGGGACATTGTGCTGGTTGCCATGTTGTATAGGTGACTTACAAGTCAGCCATATTGCATGGGGGACATTGTGCTGGTGGCCATGTTGTATAGGTGACTTCCAAGTCAGCCATATTGCATGGGGGACATTGTGCTGGTTGTCTTGTATAGGTGACTTCCAAGTCAGCCATATTGCATGGGGGACATTGTGCTGGTTGTATTGTATAGGTGACTTCCAAGTCAGCCATATTGCATGGGGGACATTGTGCTGGTTGCCATGTCCTATAGGTGACTTCCAAGTCAGCCATATTGCATGGGGGAAATTGTGCTGGTTGTCTTGTATAGGTGACTTCCAAGTCAGCCATATTGCATGGGGGACATTGTGCTGGTGGCCATGTTCTATAGGTGACTTCCAAGTCAGCCATATTGCATTTGGGACATTGTGCTGGTTGTATTGTATAAGTGACTTCCAAGTCAGCCATATTGCATGGGGGACATTGTGCTGGTTGTATTGTATAGGTGACTTCCAAGTGAGCCATATTGCTTGGGGGACATTGTGCTGGTGGCCATGTTCTATAGGTGACTTCCAAGTCAGCCATATTGCATGGGGGATATTGTGCTGGTTGCCATGTCCTATAGGTGACTTCCAAGTCAGCCATATTGCATGGGGGACATTGTGCTGGTTGTCTTGTATAGGTGACTTCCAAGTCAGCCATATTGCTTGGGGGACATTGTGCTGGTTCCCATGTTCTATAGGTGACTTCCAAGTCAGCCATATTGCTTGGGGGACATTGTGCTGGTGGCCATGTTCTATAGGTGACTTCCAAGTCAGCCATATTGCTTGGGGGACATTGTGCTGGTTGTTTTGTATAGGTGACGTCCAAGTCAGCCATATTGCATGGGGGACATTGTGCTGGTTGTATTGTATAGGTGACTTCCAAGTCAGCCATATTGCATGGGGGACATTGTGCTGGTGGCCATGTCCTATAGGTGACTTCCAAGTCAGCCATATTGCATGGGGGACATTGTGCTGGTTGTCTTGTATAGGTGACTTCCAAGTCAGCCATATTGCTTGGGGGACATTGTGCTGGTTCCCATGTTCTATAGGTGACTTCCAAGTCAGCCATATTGCTTGGGGGACATTGTGCTGGTGGCCATGTTCTATAGGTGACTTCCAAGTCAGCCATATTGCTTGGGGGACATTGTGCTGGTTGTTTTGTATAGGTGACGTCCAAGTCAGCCATATTGCATGGGGGACATTGTGCTGGTTGTATTGTATAGGTGACTTCCAAGTCAGCCATATTGCATGGGGGACATTGTGCTGGTGGCCATGTCCTATAGGTGACTTCCAAGTCAGCCATATTGCATGGGGGACATTGTGCTGGTTGTCTTGTATAGGTGACTTCCAAGTCAGCCATATTGCTTGGGGGACATTGTGCTGTTTGTAATGTATAGGTGACTTCCAAGTCAGCCATATTGCATGGGGGACATTGTGCTGGTTGCCATGTTGTATAGATGACTTCCAAGTCAGCCATATTGCATGGGGGACATTGTGCTGGTGGCCATGTTCTATAGGTGACTTCCAAGTCAGCCATATTGCATTTGGGACATTGTGCTGGTTGTCTTGTATAGGTGACTTCCAAGTCAGCCATATTGCTTGGGGGACATTGTGCTGGTTGCCATGTTCTATAGGTGACTTCCAAGTCAGCCATATTGCTTGGGGGACATTTTGCTGGTGGCCATGTTCTATAGGTGACTTCCAAGTCAGCCATATTGCTTGGGGGACATTGTGCTGGTTGCCATGTTGTATAGGTGACTTACAAGTCAGCCATATTGCATGGGGGACATTGTGCTGGTGGCCATGTTGTATAGGTGACTTCCAAGTCAGCCATATTGCATGGGGGACATTGTGCTGGTTGTCTTGTATAGGTGACTTCCAAGTCAGCCATATTGCATGGGGGACATTGTGCTGGTTGTATTGTATAGGTGACTTCCAAGTCAGCCATATTGCATGGGGGACATTGTGCTGGTTGCCATGTCCTATAGGTGACTTCCAAGTCAGCCATATTGCATGGGGGAAATTGTGCTGGTTGTCTTGTATAGGTGACTTCCAAGTCAGCCATATTGCATGGGGGACATTGTGCTGGTGGCCATGTTCTATAGGTGACTTCCAAGTCAGCCATATTGCATTTGGGACATTGTGTTGGTTGTATTGTATAAGTGACTTCCAAGTCAGCCATATTGCATGGGGGACATTGTGCTGGTTGTATTGTATAGGTGACTTCCAAGTGAGCCATATTGCTTGGGGGACATTGTGCTGGTGGCCATGTTCTATAGGTGACTTCCAAGTCAGCCATATTGCATGGGGGACATTGTGCTGGTTGCCATGTCCTATAGGTGACTTCCAAGTCAGCCATATTGCATGGGGGACATTGTGCTGGTTGTCTTGTATAGGTGACTTCCAAGTCAGCCATATTGCTTGGGGGACATTGTGCTGGTTCCCATGTTCTATAGGTGACTTCCAAGTCAGCCATATTGCTTGGGGGACATTGTGCTGGTGGCCATGTTCTATAGGTGACTTCCAAGTCAGCCATATTGCTTGGGGGACATTGTGCTGGTTGTTTTGTATAGGTGACGTCCAAGTCAGCCATATTGCATGGGGGACATTGTGCTGGTTGTATTGTATAGGTGACTTCCAAGTCAGCCATATTGCATGGGGGACATTGTGCTGGTGGCCATGTCCTATAGGTGACTTCCAAGTCAGCCATATTGCATGGGGGACATTGTGCTGGTTGTCTTGTATAGGTGACTTCCAAGTCAGCCATATTGCTTGGGGGACATTGTGCTGGTTCCCATGTTCTATAGGTGACTTCCAAGTCAGCCATATTGCTTGGGCGACATTGTGCTGGTGGCCATGTTCTATAGGTGACTTCCAAGTCAGCCATATTGCTTGGGGGACATTGTGCTGGTTGTTTTGTATAGGTGACGTCCAAGTCAGCCATATTGCATGGGGGACATTGTGCTGGTTGTATTGTATAGGTGACTTCCAAGTCAGCCATATTGCATGGGGGACATTGTGCTGGTGGCCATGTCCTATAGGTGACTTCCAAGTCAGCCATATTGCATGGGGGACATTGTGCTGGTTGTCTTGTATAGGTGACTTCCAAGTCAGCCATATTGCTTGGGGGACATTGTGCTGGTTGTAATGTATAGGTGACTTCCAAGTCAGCCATATTGCATGGGGGAAATTGTGCTGGTTGCCATGTTGTATAGGTGACTTCCAAGTCAGCCATATTGCATTTGGGACATTGTGCTGGTTGTCTTGTATAGGTGACTTCCAAGTCAGCCATATTTCATGGGGGACATTGTGCTGGTTGTGTTGTATAGGTGACTTCCAAATCAGCCATATTGCATGGGGGACATTGTGCTGGTTGTATTGTATAGGTGACTTCCAAGTCAGCCATATTGCATGGGGGACATTGTGCTGGTTGTCTTGTATAGGTGACTTCCAAGTCAGCCATATTGCTTGGGGGACATTGTGCTGGTTGTATTGTATAGGTGACTTCCAAGTCAGCCATATTGCATGGGGGACATTGTGCTGGTTGCCATGTTGTATAGGTGACTTCCAAGTCAGCCATATTGCATGGGGGACATTGTGCTGGTGGCCATGTTCTATAGGTGACTTCCAAGTCAGCCATATTGCATTTGGGACATTGTGCTGGTTGTATTGTATAGGTGACTTCCAAGTCAGCCATATTGCATGGGGGACATTGTGCTGGTTGTATTGCATAGGTGATTTCCAAGTGAGCCATATTGCTTGGGGGACATTGTGCTGGTGGCCATGTTCTATAGGTGACTTCCAAGTCAGCCATATTGCATGGGGGACATTGTGCTGGTTGCCATGTCCTATAGGTGACTTCCGAGTCAGCCATATTGCATGGGGCACATTGTGCTGGTTGTCTTGTATAGGTGACTTCCAAGTCAGCCATATTGCTTGGGGGACATTGTGCTGGTTGCCATGTTCTATAGGTGACTTCCAAGTCAGCCATATTGCTTGGGGGACATTGTGCTGGTGGCCATGTTCTATAGGTGACTTCCAAGTCAGCCATATTGCTTGGGGGACATTGTGCTGGTTGCCATGTTGTATAGGTGACTTCCAAGTCAGCCATATTGCATGGGGCACATTGTGCTGGTGGCCATGTTCTATAGGTGACTTCCAAGTCAGCCATATTGCATGGGGGACATTGTGCTGGTTGCCATGTTGTAGAGGTGACTTCAAAGTCAGCCATATTGCATGGGGGACATTGTGCTGGTGGCCATGTTCTATAGGTGACTTCCAAGTCAGCCATATTGCATGGGGGACATTGTGCTGGTTGTCTTGTATAGGTGACTTCCAAGTCAGCCATATTGCATGGGGGACATTGTGCTGGTTGTGTTGTATAGGTGACTTCCAAATCAGCCATATTGCATGTTGGACATTGTGCTGGTTGTATTGTATAGGTGACTTCCAAGTCAGCCATATTGCATGGAGGACATTGTGCTGGTGGCCATGTCCTATAGGTGACTTCCAAGTCAGCCATATTGCATGGGGGACATTGTGCTGGTTGTCTTGTATAGGTGACTTCCAAGTCAGCCATATTGCTTGGGGGACATTGTGCTGGTTGTATTGTATAGGTGACTTCCAAGTCAGCCATATTGCATGGGGGAAATTGTGCTGGTTGCCATGTTGTATAGGTGACTTCCAAGTCAGCCATATTGCATGGGGGACATTGTGCTGGTCGCCATGTTCTATAGGTGACTTCCAAGTCAGCCATATTGCATTTGGGACATTGTGCTGGTTGTCTTGTATAGGTGACTTCCAAGTCAGCCATATTGCATGCGGGACATTGTGCTGGTTGTGTTGTATAGGTTACTTCCAAATCAGCCATATTGCATGGGGGACATTGTGCTGGTTGTATTGTATAGGTGACTTCCAAGTCAGCCATATTGCATGGGGGACATTGTGCTGGTTGTCTTGTATAGGTGACTTCCAAGTCAGCCATATTGCTTGGGGGACATTGTGCTGGTTGTATTGTATAGGTGACTTCCAAGTCAGCCATATTGCATGGGGGACATTGTGCTGGTTGCCATTTGTATAGGTGACTTCCAAGTCAGCCATATTGCATGGGGGACATTGTGCTGGTGGCCATGTTCTATAGGTGACTTGCAAGTCAGCCATATTGCATTTGGGACATTGTGCTGGTTGTATTGTATAGGTGACTTCCAAGTCAGCCATATTGCATGGGGGACATTGTGCTGGTTGTATTGTATAGGTGACTTCCAAGTGAGCCATATTGCTTGGGGGACATTGTGCTGGTGGCCATGTTCTATAGGTGACTTCCAAGTCAGCCATATTGCATGCGGGACATTGTGCTGGTTGCCATGTCCTATAGGTGACTTCCAAGTCAGCCATATTGCATGGGGCACATTGTACTGGTTGTCTTGTATAGGTGACTTCCAAGTCAGCCATATTGCTTGTGGGACATTGTGCTGGTTGCCATGTTCTATAGGTGACTTCCAAGTCAGCCATATTGCTTGCGGGACATTGTGCTGGTGGTCATGTTCTATAGGTGACTTCCAAGTCAGCCAGATTGCTTGGGGGACATTGTGCTGGTTGCCATGTTGTATAGGTGACTTCCAAGTCAGCCATATTGCATGGGGGACATTGTGCTGGTGGCCATGTTCTATAGGTGACTTCCATGTCAGCCATATTGCATGGGGGACATTGTGCTGGTTGCCATGTTGTATAGGTGACTTCAAAGTCAGCCATATTGCATGGGGGACATTGTGCTGGTGGCCATGTTCTATAGGTGACTTCCAAGTCAGCCATATTGCATGGGGGACATTGTGCTGGTTGTGTTGTATAGGTGACTTCCAAATCAGCCATATTGCATGGGGGACATTGTGCTGGTTGTATTGTATAGGTGACTTCCAAGTCAGCCATATTGCATGGGGGACATTGTGCTGGTTGTATTGTATAGGTGACTTCCAAGTCAGCCATATTGCATGGGGGACATTGTGCTGGTGGCCATGTCCTATAGGTGACTTCCAAGTCAGCCATATTGCATGGGGGACATTGTGCTGGTTGTCTTGTATAGGTGACTTCCAAGTCAGCCATATTGCTTGGGGGACATTGTGCTGGTTGTATTGTATAGGTGACTTCCAAGTCAGGAATATTGCATGGGGGACATTGTGCTGGTTGCCATGTTGTATAGGTGACTTCCAAGTCAGCCATATTGCATGGGGGACATTGTGCTGGTGGCCATGTTCTATAGGTGACTTCCAAGTCAGCCATATTGCTTGGGGGACATTGTGCTGGTTGTTTTGTATAGGTGACGTCCAAGTCAGCCATATTGCATGGGGGACATTGTGCTGGTTGTATTGTATAGGTGACTTCCAAGTCAGCCATATTGCATGGGGGACATTGTGCTGGTGGCCATGTCCTATAGGTGACTTCCAAGTCAGCCATATTGCATGGGGGACATTGTGCTGGTTGTCTTGTATAGGTGACTTCCAAGTCAGCCATATTGCTTGGGGGACATTGTGCTGGTTCCCATGTTCTATAGGTGACTTCCAAGTCAGCCATATTGCTTGGGGGACATTGTGCTGGTGGCCATGTTCTATAGGTGACTTCCAAGTCAGCCATATTGCTTGGGGGACATTGTGCTGGTTGTTTTGTATAGGTGACGTCCAAGTCAGCCATATTGCATGGGGGACATTGTGCTGGTTGTATTGTATAGGTGACTTCCAAGTCAGCCATATTGCATGGGGGACATTGTGCTGGTGGCCATGTCCTATAGGTGACTTCCAAGTCAGCCATATTGCATGGGGGACATTGTGCTGGTTGTCTTGTATAGGTGACTTCCAAGTCAGCCATATTGCTTGGGGGACATTGTGCTGTTTGTAATGTATAGGTGACTTCCAAGTCAGCCATATTGCATGGGGGACATTGTGCTGGTTGCCATGTTGTATAGATGACTTCCAAGTCAGCCATATTGCATGGGGGACATTGTGCTGGTGGCCATGTTCTATAGGTGACTTCCAAGTCAGCCATATTGCATTTGGGACATTGTGCTGGTTGTCTTGTATAGGTGACTTCCAAGTCAGCCATATTGCTTGGGGGACATTGTGCTGGTTGCCATGTTCTATAGGTGACTTCCAAGTCAGCCATATTGCTTGGGGGACATTTTGCTGGTGGCCATGTTCTATAGGTGACTTCCAAGTCAGCCATATTGCTTGGGGGACATTGTGCTGGTTGCCATGTTGTATAGGTGACTTACAAGTCAGCCATATTGCATGGGGGACATTGTGCTGGTGGCCATGTTGTATAGGTGACTTCCAAGTCAGCCATATTGCATGGGGGACATTGTGCTGGTTGTCTTGTATAGGTGACTTCCAAGTCAGCCATATTGCATGGGGGACATTGTGCTGGTTGTATTGTATAGGTGACTTCCAAGTCAGCCATATTGCATGGGGGACATTGTGCTGGTTGCCATGTCCTATAGGTGACTTCCAAGTCAGCCATATTGCATGGGGGAAATTGTGCTGGTTGTCTTGTATAGGTGACTTCCAAGTCAGCCATATTGCATGGGGGACATTGTGCTGGTGGCCATGTTCTATAGGTGACTTCCAAGTCAGCCATATTGCATTTGGGACATTGTGTTGGTTGTATTGTATAAGTGACTTCCAAGTCAGCCATATTGCATGGGGGACATTGTGCTGGTTGTATTGTATAGGTGACTTCCAAGTGAGCCATATTGCTTGGGGGACATTGTGCTGGTGGCCATGTTCTATAGGTGACTTCCAAGTCAGCCATATTGCTTGGGGGACATTGTGCTGGTGGCCATGTTCTATAGGTGACTTCCAAGTCAGCCATATTGCTTGGGGGACATTGTGCTGGTTGCCATGTTGTATAGGTGACTTCCAAGTCAGCCATATTGCATGGGGCACATTGTGCTGGTGGCCATGTTCTATAGGTGACTTCCAAGTCAGCCATATTGCATGGGGGACATTGTGCTGGTTGCCATGTTGTAGAGGTGACTTCAAAGTCAGCCATATTGCATGGGGGACATTGTGCTGGTGGCCATGTTCTATAGGTGACTTCCAAGTCAGCCATATTGCATGGGGGACATTGTGCTGGTTGTCTTGTATAGGTGACTTCCAAGTCAGCCATATTGCATGGGGGACATTGTGCTGGTTGTGTTGTATAGGTGACTTCCAAATCAGCCATATTGCATGTTGGACATTGTGCTGGTTGTATTGTATAGGTGACTTCCAAGTCAGCCATATTGCATGGAGGACATTGTGCTGGTGGCCATGTCCTATAGGTGACTTCCAAGTCAGCCATATTGCATGGGGGACATTGTGCTGGTTGTCTTGTATAGGTGACTTCCAAGTCAGCCATATTGCTTGGGGGACATTGTGCTGGTTGTATTGTATAGGTGACTTCCAAGTCAGCCATATTGCATGGGGGAAATTGTGCTGGTTGCCATGTTGTATAGGTGACTTCCAAGTCAGCCATATTGCATGGGGGACATTGTGCTGGTCGCCATGTTCTATAGGTGACTTCCAAGTCAGCCATATTGCATTTGGGACATTGTGCTGGTTGTCTTGTATAGGTGACTTCCAAGTCAGCCATATTGCATGCGGGACATTGTGCTGGTTGTGTTGTATAGGTTACTTCCAAATCAGCCATATTGCATGGGGGACATTGTGCTGGTTGTATTGTATAGGTGACTTCCAAGTCAGCCATATTGCATGGGGGACATTGTGCTGGTTGTCTTGTATAGGTGACTTCCAAGTCAGCCATATTGCTTGGGGGACATTGTGCTGGTTGTATTGTATAGGTGACTTCCAAGTCAGCCATATTGCATGGGGGACATTGTGCTGGTTGCCATTTGTATAGGTGACTTCCAAGTCAGCCATATTGCATGGGGGACATTGTGCTGGTGGCCATGTTCTATAGGTGACTTGCAAGTCAGCCATATTGCATTTGGGACATTGTGCTGGTTGTATTGTATAGGTGACTTCCAAGTCAGCCATATTGCATGGGGGACATTGTGCTGGTTGTATTGTATAGGTGACTTCCAAGTGAGCCATATTGCTTGGGGGACATTGTGCTGGTGGCCATGTTCTATAGGTGACTTCCAAGTCAGCCATATTGCATGCGGGACATTGTGCTGGTTGCCATGTCCTATAGGTGACTTCCAAGTCAGCCATATTGCATGGGGCACATTGTACTGGTTGTCTTGTATAGGTGACTTCCAAGTCAGCCATATTGCTTGTGGGACATTGTGCTGGTTGCCATGTTCTATAGGTGACTTCCAAGTCAGCCATATTGCTTGCGGGACATTGTGCTGGTGGTCATGTTCTATAGGTGACTTCCAAGTCAGCCAGATTGCTTGGGGGACATTGTGCTGGTTGCCATGTTGTATAGGTGACTTCCAAGTCAGCCATATTGCATGGGGGACATTGTGCTGGTGGCCATGTTCTATAGGTGACTTCCATGTCAGCCATATTGCATGGGGGACATTGTGCTGGTTGCCATGTTGTATAGGTGACTTCAAAGTCAGCCATATTGCATGGGGGACATTGTGCTGGTGGCCATGTTCTATAGGTGACTTCCAAGTCAGCCATATTGCATGGGGGACATTGTGCTGGTTGTGTTGTATAGGTGACTTCCAAATCAGCCATATTGCATGGGGGACATTGTGCTGGTTGTATTGTATAGGTGACTTCCAAGTCAGCCATATTGCATGGGGGACATTGTGCTGGTTGTATTGTATAGGTGACTTCCAAGTCAGCCATATTGCATGGGGGACATTGTGCTGGTGGCCATGTCCTATAGGTGACTTCCAAGTCAGCCATATTGCATGGGGGACATTGTGCTGGTTGTCTTGTATAGGTGACTTCCAAGTCAGCCATATTGCTTGGGGGACATTGTGCTGGTTGTATTGTATAGGTGACTTCCAAGTCAGGAATATTGCATGGGGGACATTGTGCTGGTTGCCATGTTGTATAGGTGACTTCCAAGTCAGCCATATTGCATGGGGGACATTGTGCTGGTGGCCATGTTCTATAGGTGACTTCCAAGTCACCCATATTGCATTTGGGACATTGTGCTGGTTGTCTTGTATAGGTGACTTCCAAGTCAGCCATATTGCATGGGGGACATTGTGCTGGTTGTGTTGTATAGGTGACTTCCAAATCAGCCATATTGCATGGGGGACATTGTGCTGGTTGTATTGTATAGGTGACTTCCAAGTCAGCAATATTGCTTGGGGGACATAGTGCTGGTTGTATTGTATAGGTGACTTCCAAGTCAGCCATATTGCATGGGGGACATTGTGCTTGTTGCCATGTTGTAAAGGTGACTTCCAAGGCAGCCATATTGCATGGGGGCATTGTGCTGGTGGCCATGTTCTATAGGTGACTTCCAAGTCAGCCATATTGCATGGGGGACATTGTGCTGGTTGTATTGTATAGGTGACTTCCAAGTGAGCCATATTGCTTGGGGGACATTGTGCTGGTGGCCATGTTCTATAGGTGACTTCCAAGTCAGCCATATTGCATGGGGGACCTTGTGCTGGTTGCCATGTCCTATAGGTGACTTCCAAGTCAGCCATATTGCATGGGGGACATTGTGCTGGTTGTCTTGTATAGGTGACTTCCAAGTCAGCCATATTGCTTGGGGGACATTGTGCTGGTTGCCATGTTCTATAGGTGACTTCCAAGTCAGCCATATTGCTTGGGGGACATTGTGCTGGTGGCCATGTTCTATAGGTGACTTCCAAGTCAGCCATATTGCTTGGGGGACATTGTGCTGGTTGCCATGTTGTATAGGTGACTTCCAAGTCAGCCATATTGCATGGGGGACATTGTGCTGGTGGCCATGTTGTATAGGTGACTTCCAAGTCAGCCATATTGCATGGGGGATATTGTGCTGGTTGTCTTGTATAGGTGACTTCCAAGTCAGCCATATTGCATGGGGGACATTGTGCTGGTTGTATTGTATAGGTGACTTCCAAGTCAGCCATATTGCATGGGGGACATTGTGCTGGTTGCCATGTCCTATAGGTGACTTCCAAGTCAGCCATATTGCATGGGGGAAATTGTGCTGGTTGTCTTGTATAGGTGACTTCCAAGTCAGCCATATTGCATGGGGGACATTGTGCTGGTTGTCTTGTATAGGTGACTTCCAAGTCAGCCATATTGCTTGGGGGACATTGTGCTGGTTGCCATGTTCTATAGGTGACTTCCAAGTCAGCCATATTGCTTGGGGGACATTGTGCTGGTGGCCATGTTCTATAGGTGACTTCCAAGTCAGCCATATTGCTTGGGGGACATTGTGCTGGTTGCCATGTTGTATAGGTGACTTCCAAGTCAGCCATATTGCATGGGGGACATTGTGCTGGTGGCCATGTTGTATAGGTGACTTCCAAGTCAGCCATATTGCATGGGGGATATTGTGCTGGTTGTCTTGTATAGGTGACTTCCAAGTCAGCCATATTGCATGGGGGACATTGTGCTGGTTGTATTGTATAGGTGACTTCCAAGTCAGCCATATTGCATGGGGGACATTGTGCTGGTTGCCATGTCCTATAGGTGACTTCCAAGTCAGCCATATTGCATGGGGGAAATTGTGCTGGTTGTCTTGTATAGGTGACTTCCAAGTCAGCCATATTGCATGGGGGACATTGTGCTGGTGGCCATGTTCTATAGGTGACTTCCAAGTCAGCCATATTGCATTTGGGACATTGTGGTGGTTGTATTGAATAGGTGACTTCCAAGTCAGCCATATTGCATTTGGGACATTGTGCTGGTTGTATTGTATAGGTGACTTCGAAGTGAGCCATATTGCTTGGGGGACATTGTGCTGGTGGCCATGTTCTATAGGTGACTTCCAAGTCAGCCATATTGCATGGGGGACATTGTGCTGGTTGCCATGTCCTATAGGTGACTTCCAAGTCAGCCATATTGCATGGGGGACATTGTGCTGGTTGTCTTGTATAGGTGACTTCCAAGTCAGCCATATTGCTTGGGGGACATTGTGCTGGTTGCCATGTTCTATAGGTGACTTCCAAGTCAGCCATATTGCTTGGGGGACATTGTGCTGGTGGCCATGTTCTATAGGTGACTTCCAAGTCAGCCATATTGCTTGGGGGACATTGTGCTGGTTGTATTGTATAGGTGACTTCCAAGTCAGCCATATTGCATGGGGGACATTGTGCTGGTTGTATTGTATAGGTGACTTCCAAGTCAGCCATATTGCATGGGGGACATTGTGCTGGTGGCCATGTCCTATAGGTGACTTCCAAGTCAGCCATATTGCATGGGGGACATTGTGCTGGTTGTCTTGTATAGGTGACTTCCAAGTCTGCCATATTGCTTGGGGGACATTGTGCTGGTTGTATTGTATAGGTGACTTCCAAGTCAGCCATATTGCATGGGGGAAATTGTGCTGGTTGCCATGTTGTATAGGTGACTTCCAAGTCAGCCATATTGCATGGGGGACATTGTGCTGGTGGCCATGTTCTATAGGTGACTTCCAAGTCAGCCATATTGCATTTGGGACATTGTGTTGGTTGTCTTGTATAGGTGACTTCCAAGTCAGCCATATTGCATGGGGGACAATGTGCTGGTTGTGTTTTATAGGTGACTTCCAAATCAGCCATATTGCATGGGGGACATTGTGCTGGTTGTATTGTATAGGTGACTTCCAAGTCAGCCATATTGCACGGGGGACATTGTGCTGGTTGTCTTGTATAGGTGACTTCCAAGTCAGCCATATTGCTTGGGGGACATTGTGCTGGTGGCCATGTTCTATAGGTGACTTCCAAGTCAGCCATATTGCATGGGGGACATTGTGCTGGTTGCCATGTCCTATAGGTGACTTCCAAGTCAGCCATATTGCATGGGGGACATTGTGCTGGTGGCCATGTTCTATAGGTGACTTCCAAGTCAGCCATATTGCATTTGGGACATTGTGCTGGTTGTATTGAATAGGTGACTTCCAAGTCAGCCATATTGCATGGGGGACATTGTGCTGGTTGTATTGTATAGGTGACTTACAAGTGAGCCATATTGCTTGGGGGACATTGTGCTGGTGGCCATGTTCTATAGGTGACTTCCAAGTCAGCCATATTGCATGGGGGACATTGTGCTGGTTGCCATGTCCTATAGGTGACTTCCAAGTCAGCCATATTGCATGGGGGACATTGTGCTGGTTGTCTTGTATAGGTGACTTCCAAGTCAGCCATATTGCTTGGGGGACATTGTGCTGGTTGTATTGTATAGGTGACTTCCAAGTCAGCCATATTGCATGGGGGACATTGTGCTGGTGGCCATGTCCTATAGGTGACTTCCAAGTCAGCCATATTGCATGGGGGACATTGTGCTGGTTGTCTTGTATAGGTGACTTCCAAGTCAGCCATATTGCTTGGGGGACATTGTGCTGGTTGTATTGTATAGGTGACTTCCAAGTCAGCCATATTGCATGGGGGAAATTGTGCTGGTTGCCATGTTGTATAGGTGACTTCCAAGTCAGCCATATTGCATGGGGGACATTGTGCTGGTGGCCATGTTCTATAGGTGACTTCCAAGTCAGCCATATTGCATTTGGGACATTGTGTTGGTTGTCTTGTATTGGTGACTTCCAAGTCAGCCATATTGCATGGGGGACAATGTGCTGGTTGTGTTGTATAGGTGACTTCCAAATCAGCCATATTGCATGGGGGACATTGTGCTGGTTGTATTGTATAGGTGACTTCCAAGTCAGCCATATTGCATGGGGGACATTGTGCTGGTTGTCTTGTATAGGTGACTTCCAAGTCAGCCATATTGCTTGGGGGACATTGTGCTGGTGGCCATGTTCTATAGGTGACTTCCAAGTCAGCCATATTGCATGGGGGACATTGTGCTGGTTGCCATGTCCTATAGGTGACTTCCAAGTCAGCCATATTGCATGGGGGACATTGTGCTGGTTGTCTTGTATAGGTGACTTCCAAGTCAGCCATATTGCTTGGGGGACATTGTGCTGGTTCCCATGTTCTATAGGTGACTTCCAAGTCAGCCATATTGCTTGGGGGACATTGTGCTGGTGGCCATGTTCTATAGGTGACTTCCAAGTCAGCCATATTGCTTGGGGGACATTGTGCTGGTTGCCATGTTGTATAGGTGACTTCCAAGTCAGCCATATTGCATGGGGGACATTGTGCTGGTGGCCATGTTCTATAGGTGACTTCCAAGTCAGCCATATTGCATGGGGGACATTGTGCTGGTTGCCATGTTGTATAGGTGACTTCCAAGTCAGCCATATTGCATGGGGGACATTGTGCTGGTTGTATTGTATAGGTGAATTCCAAGTCAGCCATATTGCATGGGGGACATTGTGCTGGTTGCCATGTCCTATAGGTGACTTCCAAGTCAGCCATATTGCATGGGGGACATTGTGCTGGTTGTATTGTATAGGTGACTTCCAAGTCAGCCATATTGCATGGGGGACATTGTGCTGGTTGCCATGTCCTATAGGTGACTTCCAAGTCAGCCATATTGCATGGGGGAAATTGTGCTGGTTGTCTTGTATAGGTGACTTCCAAGTCAGCCATATTGCTTGGGGGACATTGTGCTGGTTGCCATGTTCTATAGGTGACTTCCAAGTCAGCCATATTGCATGGGGGACATTGTGCTGGTGGCCATGTTCTATAGGTGACTTCCAAGTCAGCCATATTGCATTTGGGACATTGTGCTGGTTGTATTGTATAGGTGACTTCCAAGTCAGCCATATTGCATGGGGGACATTGTGCTGGTTGTCTTGTATAGGTGAGTTCCAAGTGAGCCATATTGCTTGGGGGACATTGTGCTGGTGGCCATGTTCTATAGGTGACTTCCAAGTCAGCCATATTGCATGGGGGACATTGTGCTGGTTGCCATGTCCTATAGGTGACTTCCAAGTCAGCCATATTGCATGGGGGACATTGTGCTGGTTGTCTTTTATAGGTGACTTCCAAGTCAGCCATATTGCTTGGGGGACATTGTGCTGGTTGCCATGTTCTATAGGTGACTTCCAAGTCAGCCATATTGCTTGGGGGACATTGTGCTGGTGGCCATGTTCTATAGGTGACTTCCAAGTCAGCCATATTGCTTGGGGGACATTGTGCTGGTTGTATTGTATAGGTGACTTCCAAGTCAGCCATATTGCAAAGGGGACATTGTGCTGGTTGTATTGTATAGGTGACTTCCAAGTCAGCCATATTGCATGGGGGACATTGTGCTGGTGGCCATGTCCTATAGGTGACTTCCAAGTCAGCCATATTGCATGGGGGACATTGTGCTGGTTGTCTTGTATAGGTGACTTCCAAGTCAGCCATATTGCTTGGGGGACATTGTGCTGGTTGTATTGTATAGGTGACTTCCAAATCAGCCATATTGCATGGGGGAAATTGTGCTGGTTGCCATGTTGTATAGGTGACTTCCAAGTCAGCCATATTGCATGGGGGACATTGTGCTGGTGGCCATGTTCTATAGGTGACTTCCAAGTCAGCCATATTGCATTTGGGACATTGTGTTGGTTGTCTTGTATAGGTGACTTCCAAGTCAGCCATATTGCATGGGGGACAATGTGCTGGTTGTGTTGTATAGGTGACTTCCAAATCAGCCATATTGCATGGGGGACATTGTGCTGGTTGTATTGTATAGGTGACTTCCAAGTCAGCCATATTGCATGGGGGACATTGTGCTGGTTGTCTTGTATAGGTGACTTCCAAGTCAGCCATATTGCTTGGGGGACATTGTGCTGGTGGCCATGTTCTATAGGTGACTTCCAAGTCAGCCATATTGCATGGGGGACATTGTGCTGGTTGCCATGTCCTATAGGTGACTTCCAAGTCAGCCATATTGCATGGGGGACATTGTGCTGGTTGTCTTGTATAGGTGACTTCCAAGTCAGCCATATTGCTTGGGGGACATTGTGCTGGTTGCCATGTTCTATAGGTGACTTCCAAGTCAGCCATATTGCTTGGGGGACATTGTGCTGGTGGCCATGTTCTATAGGTGACTTCCAAGTCAGCCATATTGCTTGGGGGACATTGTGCTGGTTGCCATGTTGTATAGGTGACTTCCAAGTCAGCCATATTGCATGGGGGACATTGTGCTGGTGGCCATGTTCTATAGGTGACTTCCAAGTCAGCCATATTGCATGGGGGACATTGTGCTGGTTGCCATGTTGTATAGGTGACTTCCAAGTCAGCCATATTGCATGGGGGACATTGTGCTGGTTGTATTGTATAGGTGACTTCCAAGTCAGCCATATTGCATGGGGGACATTGTGCTGGTTGCCATGTCCTATAGGTGACTTCCAAGTCAGCCATATTGCATGGGGGACATTGTGCTGGTTGTATTGTATAGGTGACTTCCAAGTCAGCCATATTGCATGGGGGACATTGTGCTGGTTGCCATGTCCTATAGGTGACTTCCAAGTCAGCCATATTGCATGGGGGAAATTGTGCTGGTTGTCTTGTATAGGTGACTTCCAAGTCTACCCATATTGCTTGGGGGACATTGTGCTGGTTGCCATGTTCTATAGGTGACTTCCAAGTCAGCCATATTGCATGGGGGACATTGTGCTGGTGGCCATGTTCTATAGGTGACTTCCAAGTCAGCCATATTGCATTTGGGACATTGTGCTGGTTGTATTGTATAGGTGACTTCCAAGTCAGCCATATTGCATGGGGGACATTGTGCTGGTTGTATTGTATAGGTGAGTTCCAAGTGAGCCATATTGCTTGGGGGACATTGTGCTGGTGGCCATGTTCTATAGGTGACTTCCAAGTCAGCTATATTGCATGGGGGACATTGTGCTGGTTGCCATGTCCTATAGGTGACTTCCAAGTCAGCCATATTGCATGGGGGACATTGTGCTGGTTGTCTTGTATAGGTGACTTCCCAGTCAGCCATATTGCTTGGGGGACATTGTGCTGGTTGCAATGTTCTATAGGTGAATTCCAAGTCAGCCATATTGCTTGGGGGACATTGTGCTGGTGGCCATGTTCTATAGGTGACTTCCAAGTCAGCCATATTGCTTGGGGGACATTGTGCTGGTTGTATTGTATAGGTGACTTCCAAGTCAGCCATATTGCATGGGGGACATTGTGCTGGTGGCCATGTCCTATAGGTGACTTCCAAGTCAGCCATATTGCATGGGGGACATTGTGCTGGTTGTCTTGTATAGGTGACTTCCAAGTCAGCCATATTGCTTGGGGGACATTGTGCTGGTTGTATTGTATAGGTGACTTCCAAGTCAGCCATATTGCATGGGGGAAATTGTGCTGGTTGCCATGTTGTATAGGTGACTTCCAAGTCAGCCATATTGCATGGGGGACAATGTGCTGGTGGCCATGTTCTATAGGTGACTTCCAAGTCAGCCATATTGCATTTGGGACATTGTGCCGGTTGTCTTGTATAGGTGACTTCCAAGTCAGCCATATTGCATGGGGGACATTGTGCTGGTTGTGTTGTATAGGTGACTTCCAAATCAGCCATATTGCATGGGGGACATTGTGCTGGTTGTATTGTATAGGTGACTTCCAAGTCAGCCATATTGCATGGGGGACATTGTGCTGGTTGTCTTGTATAGGTGACTTCCAAGTCAGCCATATTGCATGGGGGACATTGTGCTGGTTGTCTTGTATAGGTGACTTCCAAGTCAGCCATATTGCTTGGGGGACATTGTGCTGGTTGTATTGTATAGGTGACTTCCAAGTCAGCCATATTGCATGGGGGGCATTGTGCTGGTTGCCATGTTGTATAGGTGACTTCCAAGTCAGCCATATTGCATTTGGGACATTGTGCTGGTTGTATTGTATAGGTGACTTCCAAGTCAGCCATATTGCATGGGGGACATTGTGCTGGTTGTATTGTATAGGTGACTTCCAAGTCAGCCATATTGCATGGGGGACATTGTGCTGGTTGTATTGTATAGGTGACTTCCAAGTCATCCATATTGCATGGGGGACATTGTGCTGGTTGCCATGTTGTATAGGTGACTTCCAAGTCAGCCATATTGCATGGGGGAAATTGTGCTGGTGGCCATGTTCTATAGGTGACTTCCAAGTCAGCCATATTGCATTTGGGACATTGTGCTGGTTGTCTTGTATAGGTGACTTCCAAGTCAGCCATATTGCTTGGGGGACATTGTGCTGGTTGCCATGTCCTATAGGTGACTTCCAAGTCATCCATATTGCATGGGGGACATTGTGCTGGTTGTCTTGTATAGGTGACTTCCAAGTCAGCCATATTGCATGGGGGACATTGTGCTGATTGTATTGTATAGGTGACTTCCAAGACATCCATATTGCATGGGGGACATTGTGCTGGTTGCCATGTTGTATAGGTGACTTCCAAGTCAGCCATATTGCTTGGGGGACATTGTGCTGGTGGCCATGTTCTATAGGTGACTTCCAAGTCAGCCATATTGCATGGGGGACATTGTGCTGGTTGCCATGTCCTATAGGTGACTTCCAAGTCAGCCATATTGCATGGGGGACATTGTGCTGGTTGTCTTGTATAGGTGACTTCCAAGTCAGCCATATTGCTTGGGGGACATTGTGCTGGTTGCCATGTTCTATAGGTGACTTCCAAGTCAGCCATATTGCTTGGGGGACATTGTGCTGGTGGCCATGTTCTATAGGTGACTTCCAAGTCAGCCATATTGCATTTGGGACATTGTGCTGGTTGTCTTGTATAGGTGACTTCCAAGTCAGCCATATTGCATGGGGGAAATTGTGCTGGTTGCCATGTTGTATAGGTGACTTCCAAGTCAGCCATATTGCATGGGGGACAATGTGCTGGTGGCCATGTTCTATAGGTGACTTCCAAGTCAGCCATATTGCATGGGGGACATTGTGCTGGTGGCCATGTTGTATAGGTGACTTCCAAGTCAGCCATATTGCATGGGGGACATTGTGCTGGTTGTCTTGTATAGGTGACTTCCAAGTCAGCCATATTGCATGGGGGACATTGTGCTGGTTGTATTGTATAGGTGACTTCCAAGTCAGCCATATTGCATGGGGGACATTGTGCTGGTTGCCATGTCCTATAGGTGACTTCCAAGTCAGCCATATTGCATGGGGGAAATTGTGCTGGTTGTCTTGTATAGGTGACTTTCAAGTCAGCCATATTGCATGGGGGACATTGTGCTGGTGGCCATGTTCTATAGGTGACTTCCAAGTCAGCCATATTGCATTTGGGACATTGTGCTGGTTGTATTGAATAGGTGACTTCCAAGTCAGCCATATTGCATGGGGGACATTGTGCTGGTTGTATTGTATAGGTGACTTCCAAGTGAGCCATATTGCTTGGGGGACATTGTGCTGGTGGCCATGTTCTATAGGTGACTTCCAAGTCAGCCATATTGCATGGGGGACATTGTGCTGGTTGCCATGTCCTATAGGTGACTTCCAAGTCAGCCATATTGCATGGGGGACATTGTGCTGGTTGTCTTGTATAGGTGACTTCCAAGTCAGCCATATTGCTTGGGGGACATTGTGCTGGTTGCCATGTTCTATAGGTGACTTCCAAGTCAGCCATATTGCTTGGGGGACATTGTGCTGGTGGCCATGTTCTATAGGTGACTTTCAAGTCAGCCATATTGCTTGGGGGACATTGTGCTGGTTGTATTGTATAGGTGACTTCCAAGTCAGCCATATTGCATGGGGGACATTGTGCTGGTTGTATTGTATAGGTGACTTCCAAGTCAGCCATATTGCATGGGGGACATTGTGCTGGTGGCCATGTCCTATAGGTGACTTCCAAGTCAGCCATATTGCATGGGGGACATTGTGCTGGTTGTCTTGTATAGGTGACTTCCAAGTCAGCCATATTGCTTGGGGGACATTGTGCTGGTTGTATTGTATAGGTGACTTCCAAGTCAGCCATATTGCATGGGGGAAATTGTGCTGGTTGCCATGTTGTATAGGTGACTTCCAAGTCAGCCATATTGCATGGGGGACATTGTGCTGGTGGCCATGTTCTATAGGTGACTTCCAAGTCAGCCATATTGCATTTGGGACATTGTGTTGGTTGTCTTGTATAGGTGACTTCCAAGTCAGCCATATTGCATGGGGGACATTGTGCTGGTTCTGTTGTATAGGTGACTTTCAAATCAGCCATATTGCATGGGGGACATTGTGCTGGTTGTATTGTATAGGTGACTTCCAAGTCAGCCATATTGCATGGGGGACATTGTGCTGGTTGTCTTGTATAGGTGACTTCCAAGTCAGCCATATTGCTTGGGGGACATTGTGCTGGTTGTATTGTATAGGTGACTTCCAAGTCAGCCATATTGCATGGGGAACATTGTGCTGGTTGCCATGATGTATAGGTGACTTCCAAGTCAGCCATATTGCATGGGGGACATTGTGCTGGTGGCCATGTTCTATAGGTGACTTCCAAGTCAGCCATATTGCATTTGGGACATTGTGCTGGTTGTATTGTATAGGTGACTTCCAAGTCAGCCATATTGCATGGGGGACATTGTGCTGGTTGTATTGTATAGGTGACTTCCAAGTCAGCCATATTGCATGGGGGACATTGTGCTGGTTGCCATGTTGTATAGGTGACTTCCAAGTCAGCCATATTGCTTGGGGGACATTGTGCTGGTGGCCATGTTCTATAGGTGACTTCCAAGTCAGCCATAATGCATGGGGGACATTGTGCTGGTTGCCATGTCCTATAGGTGACTTCCAAGTCAGCCATATTGCATGGGGGACATTGTGCTGGTTGTCTTGTATAGGTGACTTCCAAGTCAGCCATATTGCTTGGGGGACATTGTGCTGGTTGCCATGTTCTATAGGTGACTTCCAAGTCAGCCATATTGCTTGGGGGACATTGTGCTGGTGGCCATGTTCTATAGGTGACTTTCAAGTCAGCCATATTGCTTGGGGGACATTGTGCTGGTTGTATTGTATAGGTGACTTCCAAGTCAGCCATATTGCATGGGGGACATTGTGCTGGTTGTATTGTATAGGTGACTTCCAAGTCAGCCATATTGCATGGGGGACATTGTGCTGGTGGCCATGTCCTATAGGTGACTTCCAAGTCAGCCATATTGCATGGGGGACATTGTGCTGGTTGTCTTGTATAGGTGACTTCCAAGTCAGCCATATTGCTTGGGGGACATTGTGCTGGTTGTATTGTATAGGTGACTTCCAAGTCAGCCATATTGCATGGGGGAAATTGTGCTGGTTGCCATGTTGTATAGGTGACTTCCAAGTCAGCCATATTGCATGGGGGACATTGTGCTGGTGGCCATGTTCTATAGGTGACTTCCAAGTCAGCCATATTGCATTTGGGACATTGTGTTGGTTGTCTTGTATAGGTGACTTCCAAGTCAGCCATATTGCATGGGGGACATTGTGCTGGTTGTGTTGTATAGGTGACTTTCAAATCAGCCATATTGCATGGGGGACATTGTGCTGGTTGTATTGTATAGGTGACTTCCAAGTCAGCCATATTGCATGGGGGACATTGTGCTGGTTGTCTTGTATAGGTGACTTCCAAGTCAGCCATATTGCTTGGGGGACATTGTGCTGGTTGTATTGTATAGGTGACTTCCAAGTCAGCCATATTGCATGGGGAACATTGTGCTGGTTGCCATGATGTATAGGTGACTTCCAAGTCAGCCATATTGCATGGGGGACATTGTGCTGGTGGCCATGTTCTATAGGTGACTTCCAAGTCAGCCATATTGCATTTGGGACATTGTGCTGGTTGTATTGTATAGGTGACTTCCAAGTCAGCCATATTGCATGGGGGACATTGTGCTGGTTGTATTGTATAGGTGACTTCCAAGTCAGCCATATTGCATGGGGGACATTGTGCTGGTTGCCATGTTGTATAGGTGACTTCCAAGTCAGCCATATTGCTTGGGGGACATTGTGCTGGTGGCCATGTTCTATAGGTGACTTCCAAGTCAGCCATAATGCATGGGGGACATTGTGCTGGTTGCCATGTCCTATAGGTGACTTCCAAGTCAGCCATATTGCATGGGGGACATTGTGCTGGTTGTCTTGTATAGGTGACTTCCAAGTCAGCCATATTGCTTGGGGGACATTGTGCTGGTTGCCATGTTCTATAGGTGACTTCCAAGTCAGCCATATTGCTTGGGGGACATTGTGCTGGTTGCCATGTTGTATAGGTGACTTCCAAGTCAGCCATATTGCATGGGGAACATTGTGCTGGTGGCCATGTTCTATAGGTGACTTCCAAGTCAGCCATATTGCATGGGGGGACATTGTGCTGGTTGCCATGTTGTATAGGTGACTTCCAAGTCAGCCATATTGCATGGGGGACATTGTGCTGGTTGTATTGTATAGGTGACTTCCAAGTCAGCCATATTGCATGGGGGACATTGTGCTGGTTGCCATGTCCTATAGGTGACTTCCAAGTCAGCCATATTGCATGGGGGACATTGTGCTGGTTGTATTGTATAGGTGACTTCCAAGTCAGCCATATTGCATGGGGGACATTGTGCTGGTTGCCATGTCCTATAGGTGACTTCCAAGTCAGCCATATTGCATGGGGGAAATTGTGCTGGTTGTCTTGTATAGGTGACTTCCAAGTCAGCCATATTGCTTGGGGGACATTGTGCTGGTTGCCATGTTCTATAGGTGACTTCCAAGTCAGCCATATTGCATGGGGGACATTGTGCTGGTGGCCATGTTCTATAGGTGACTTCCAAGTCAGCCATATTGCATTTGGGACATTGTGCTGGTTGTATTGTATAGGTGACTTCCAAGTCAGCCATATTGCATGGGGGACATTGTGCTGGTTGTATTGTATAGGTGAGTTCCAAGTGAGCCATATTGCTTGGGGGACATTGTGCTGGTGGCCATGTTCTATAGGTGACTTCCAAGTCAGCCATATTGCATGGGGGACATTGTGCTGGTTGCCATGTCCTATAGGTGACTTCCAAGTCAGCCATATTGCATGGGGGACATTGTGCTGGTTGTCTTGTATAGGTGACTTCCAAGTCAGCCATATTGCTTGGGGGACATTGTGCTGGTTGCCATGTTCTATAGGTGACTTCCAAGTCAGCCATATTGCTTGGGGGACATTGTGCTGGTGGCCATGTTCTATAGGTGACTTCCAAGTCAGCCATATTGCTTGGGGGACATTGTGCTGGTTGTATTGTATAGGTGACTTCCAAGTCAGCCATATTGCATGGGGGACATTGTGCTGGTGGCCATGTCCTATAGGTGACTTCCAAGTCAGCCATATTGCATGGGGGACATTGTGCTGGTTGTCTTGTATAGGTGACTTCCAAGTCAGCCATATTGCTTGGGGGACATTGTGCTGGTTGTATTGTATAGGTGACTTCCAAGTCAGCCATATTGCATGGGGGAAATTGTGCTGGTTGCCATGTTGTATAGGTGACTTCCAAGTCAGCCATATTGCATGGGGGACAATGTGCTGGTGGCCATGTTCTATAGGTGACTTCCAAGTCAGCCATATTGCATTTGGGACATTGTGCTGGATTTCTTGTATAGGTGACTTCCAAGTCAGCCATATTGCATGGGGGACATTGTGCTGGTTGTGTTGTATAGGTGACTTCCAAATCAGCCATATTGCATGGGGGACAATGTTGCTGGTTGTATTGTATAGGTGACTTCCAAGTCAGCCATATTGCATGGGGGACATTGTGCTGGTTGTCTTGTATAGGTGACTTCCAAGTCAGCCATATTGCATGGGGGACATTGTGCTGGTTGTCTTGTATAGGTGACTTCCAAGTCAGCCATATTGCTTGGGGGACATTGTGCTGGTTGTATTGTATAGGTGACTTCCAAGTCAGCCATATTGCATGGGGACATTGTGCTGGTTGCCATGTTGTATAGGTGACTTCCAAGTCAGCCATATTGCATTTGGGACATTGTGCTGGTTGTATTGTATAGGTGACTTCCAAGTCAGCCATATTGCATGGGGGACATTGTGCTGGTTGTATTGTATAGGTGACTTCCAAGTCAGCCATATTGCATGGGGGACATTGTGCTGGTTGTATTGTATAGGTGACTTCCAAGTCATCCATATTGCATGGGGGACATTGTGCTGGTTGCCATGTTGTATAGGTGACTTCCAAGTCAGCCATATTGCATGGGGGAAATTGTGCTGGTGGCCATGTTCTATAGGTGACTTCCAAGTCAGCCATATTGCATTTGGGACATTGTGCTGGTTGTCTTGTATATGTGACTTCCAAGTCAGCCATATTGCATGGGGGACATTGTGCTGATTGTATTGTATAGGTGACTTCCAAGTCATCCATATTGCATGGGGGACATTGTGCTGGTTGCCATGTTGTATAGGTGACTTCCAAGTCAGCCATATTGCTTGGGGGACATTGTGCTGGTGGTCATGTTCTATAGGTGACTTCCAAGTCAGCCATATTGCATGGGGGACATTGTGCTGGTTGCCATGTCCTATAGGTGACTTCCAAGTCAGCCATATTGCATGGGGGACATTGTGCTGGTTGTCTTGTATAGGTGACTTCCAAGTCAGCCATATTGCTTGGGGGACATTGTGCTGGTTGCCATGTTCTATAGGTGACTTCCAAGTCAGCCATAATGCTTGGGGGACATTGTGCTGGTGGCCATGTTCTATAGGTGACTTCCAAGTCAGCCATATTGCTTGGGGGACATTGTGCTGGTTGCCATGTTGTATAGGTGACTTCCAAGTCAGCCATATTGCATGGGGGACATTGTGCTGGTGGCCATGTTCTATAGGTGACTTCCAAGTCAGCCATATTGCATGGGGGACATTGTGCTGGTTGCCATGTTGTATAGGTGACTTCCAAGTCAGCCATATTGCATGGGGGACATTGTGCTGGTTGTATTGTATATGTGACTTCCAAGTCAGCCATATTGCATGGGGGACATTGTGCTGGTTGCCATGTCCTATAGGTGACTTCCAAGTCAGCCATATTGCATGGGGGAAATTGTGCTGGTTGTCTTGTATAGGTGACTTCCAAGTCAGCCATATTGCTTGGGGGACATTGTGCTGGTTGTCTTGTATAGGTGACTTCCAAGTCAGCCATATTGCTTGGGGGACATTGTGCTGGTTGTATTGTATAGGTGACTTCCAAGTCAGCCATATTGCATGGGGGAAATTGTGCTGGTTGCCATGTTGTATAGGTGACTTCCAAGTCAGCCATATTGCATGGGGGACAATGTGCTGGTGGCCATGTTCTATAGGTGACTTCCAAGTCAGCCATATTGCATTTGGGACATTGTGCTGGTTGTCTTGTATAGGTGACTTCCAAGTCAGCCATATTGCATGGGGGACATTGTGCTGGTTGTGTTGTATAGGTGACTTCCAAATCAGCCATATTGCATGGGGGACATTGTGCTGGTTGTATTGTATAGGTGACTTCCAAGTCAGCCATATTGCATGGGGGACATTGTGCTGGTTGTATTGTATAGGTGACTTCCAAGTCATCCATATTGCATGGGGGACATTGTGCTGGTTTGCCATGTTGTATAGGTGACTTCCAAGTCAGCCATATTGCTTGGGGGACATTGTGCTGGTGGCCATGTTCTATAGGTGACTTCCAAGTCAGCCATATTGCATGGGGGACATTGTGCTGGTTGCCATGTCCTATAGGTGACTTCCAAGTCAGCCATATTGCATGGGGGACATTGTGCTGGTTGTCTTGTATAGGTGACTTCCAAGTCAGCCATATTGCTTGGGGGACATTGTGCTGGTTGCCATGTTCTATAGGTGACTTCCAAGTCAGCCATATTGCTTGGGGGACATTGTGCTGGTGGCCATGTTCTATAGGTGACTTCCAAGTCAGCCATATTGCTTGGGGGACATTGTGCTGGTTGCCATGTTGTATAGGTGACTTCCAAGTCAGCCATATTGCATGGGGGACATTGTGCTGGTGGCCATGTTCTATAGGTGACTTCCAAGTCAGCCATATTGCATGGGGGACATTGTGCTGGTTGCCATGTTGTATAGGTGACTTCCAAGTCAGCCATATTGCATGGGGGACATTGTGCTGGTTGTATTGTATAGGTGACTTCCAAGTCAGCCATATTGCATGGGGGACATTGTGCTGGTTGCCATGTCCTATAGGTGACTTCCAAGTCAGCCATATTGCATGGGGGAAATTGTGCTGGTTGTCTTGTATAGGTGACTTCCAAGTCAGCCATATTGCTTGGCGGACATTGTGCTGGTTGCCATGTTCTATAGGTGACTTCCAAGTCAGCCATATTGCATGGGGGACATTGTGCTGGTGGCCATGTTCTATAGGTGCCTTCCAAGTCAGCCATATTGCTTGGGGGACATTGTGCTGGTTGTATTGTATAGGTGACTTCCAAGTCAGCCATATTGCATGGGGGACATTGTGCTGGTGGCCATGTCCTATATGTGACTTCCAAGTCAGCCATATTGCATGGGGGACATTGTGCTGGTTGTCTTGTATAGGTGACTTCCAAGTCAGCCATATTGCTTGGGGGACATTGTGCTGGTTGTATTGTATAGGTGACTTCCAAGTCAGCCATATTGCATGGGGGAAATTGTGCTGGTTGCCATGTTGTATAGGTGACTTCCAAGTCAGCCATATTGCATGGGGGACAATGTGCTGGTGGCCATGTTCTATAGGTGACTTCCAAGTCAGCCATATTGCATGTGGGACATTGTGCTGGTTGTGTTGTATAGGTGACTTCCAAATCAGCCATATTGCATGGGGGACATTGTGCTGGTTGTATTGTATAGGTGACTTCCAAGTCAGCCATATTGCATGGGGGACATTGTGCTGGTTGTCTTGTATAGGTGACTTCCAAGTCAGCCATATTGCATGGGGGACATTGTGCTGGTTGTCTTGTATAGGTGACTTCCAAGTCAGCCATATTGCTTGGGGGACATTGTGCTGGTTGTATTGTATAGGTGACTTCCAAGTCAGCCATATTGCATGGGGGACATTGTGCTGGTTGCCATGTTGTATAGGTGACTTCCAAGTCAGCCATATTGCATTTGGGACATTGTGCTGGTTGTATTGTATAGATGACTTCCAAGTCAGCCATATTGCATGGGGGACATTGTGCTGGTTGTATTGTATAGGTGACTTCCAAGTCAGCCATATTGCATGGGGGACATTGTGCTGGTTGTATTGTATAGGTGACTTCCAAGTCAGCCATATTGCATGGGGGACATTGTGCTGGTGGCCATGTTCTATAGGTGACTTCCAAGTCAGCCATATTGCATTTGGGACATTGTGCTGGTTGTCTTGTATAGGTGACTTCCAAGTCAGCCATATTGCTTGGGGGACATTGTGCTGGTTGCCATGTCCTATAGGTGACTTCCAAGTCAGCCATATTGCATGGGGGACATTGTGCTGGTTGTCTTGTATAGGTGACTTCCAAGTCAGCCATATTGCATGGGGGACATTGTGCTGGTTGTATTGTATAGGTGACTTACAAGTCATCCATATTGCATGGGGGACATTGTGCTGGTTGCCATGTTGTATAGGTGACTTCCAAGTCAGCCATATTGCTTGGGGGACATTGTGCTGGTGGCCATGTTCTATAGGTGACTTCCAAGTCAGCTATATTGCATGGGGGACATTGTGCTGGTTGCCATGTCCTATAGGTGACTTCCAAGTCAGCCATATTGCATGGGGGACATTGTGCTGGTTGTCTTGTATAGGTGACTTCCAAGTCAGCCATATTGCATGGGGGACATTGTGCTGGTTGCCATGTCCTATAGGTGACTTCCAAGTCAGCCATATTGCATGGGGGACATTGTGCTGGTTGTCTTGTATAGGTGACTTCCAAGTCAGCTATATTGCATGGGGGACATTGTGCTGGTTGCCATGTCCTATAGGTGACTTCCAAGTCAGCCATATTGCATGGCGGACATTGTGCTGGTTGTATTGTATAGGTGACTTCCAAGTCAGCCATATTGCATGGGGGACATTGTGCTGGTTGCCATGTCCTATAGGTGACTTCCAAGTCAGCCATATTGCATGGGGGAAATTGTGCTGGTTGTCTTGTATAGGTGACTTCCAAGTCAGCCATATTGCTTGGGGGACATTGTGCTGGTTGCCATGTTCTATAGGTGACTTCCAAGTCAGCCATATTGCATGGGGGACATTGTGCTGGTGGCCATGTTCTATAGGTGACTTCCAAGTCAGCCATATTGCATTGGGACATTGTGCTGGTTGTATTGTATAGGTGACTTCCAAGTCAGCCATATTGCATGGGGGACATTGTGCTGGTTGTATTGTATAGGTGACTTCCAATTGAGCCATATTGCTTGGGGGACATTGTGCTGGTGGCCATGTTCTATAGGTGACTTCCAAGTCAGCCATATTGCATGGGGGACATTGTGCTGGTTGCCATGTCCTATAGGTGACTTCCAAGTCAGCCATATTGCATGGGGGACATTGTGCTGGTTGTCTTGTATAGGTGACTTCCAAGTCAGCCATATTGCATGGGGGACATTGTGCTGGTTGCCATGTCCTATAGGTGACTTCCAAGTCAGCCATATTGCATGGGGGACATTGTGCTGGTTGTCTTGTATAGGTGACTTCCAAGTCAGCTATATTGCATGGGGGACATTGTGCTGGTTGCCATGTCCTATAGGTGACTTCCAAGTCAGCCATATTGCATGGTGGACATTGTGCTGGTTGTATTGTATAGGTGACTTCCAAGTCAGCCATATTGCATGGGGGACATTGTGCTGGTTGCCATGTCCTATAGGTGACTTCCAAGTCAGCCATATTGCATGGGGGAAATTGTGCTGGTTGTCTTGTATAGGTGACTTCCAAGTCAGCCATATTGCTTGGGGGACATTGTGCTGGTTGCCATGTTCTATAGGTGACTTCCAAGTCAGCCATATTGCATGGGGGACATTGTGCTGGTGGCCATGTTCTATAGGTGACTTCCAAGTCAGCCATATTGCATTGGGACATTGTGCTGGTTGTATTGTATAGGTGACTTCCAAGTCAGCCATATTGCATGGGGGACATTGTGCTGGTTGTATTGTATAGGTGACTTCCAAGTGAGCCATATTGCTTGGGGGACATTGTGCTGGTGGCCATGTTCTATAGGTGACTTCCAAGTCAGCCATATTGCATGGGGGACATTGTGCTGGTTGCCATGTCCTATAGGTGACTTCCAAGTCAGCCATATTGCATGGGGGACATTGTGCTGGTTGTCTTGTATAGGTGACTTCCAAGTCAGCCATATTGCTTGGGGGACATTGTGCTGGTTGCCATGTTCTATAGGTGACTTCCAAGTCAGCCATATTGCTTGGGGGACATTGTGCTGGTGGCCATGTTCTATAGGTGACTTCCAAGTCAGCCATATTGCTTGGGGGACATTGTGCTGGTTGTATTGTATAGGTGACTTCCAAGTCAGCCATATTGCATGGGGGACATTGTTCTGGTGGCCATGTCCTATAGGTGACTTCCAAGTCAGCCATATTGCATGGGGGACATTGTGCTGGTTGTCTTGTATAGGTGACTTCCAAGTCAGCCATATTGCATGGGGGAAATTGTGCTGGTTGCCATGTTGTATAGGTGACTTCCAAGTCAGCCATATTGCATGGGGGACAATGTGCTGGTGGCCATGTTCTATAGGTGACTTCCAAGTCAGCCATATTGCATTTGGGACATTGTGCTGGTTGTCTTGTATAGGTGACTTCCAAGTCAGCCATATTGCATGGGGGACATTGTGCTGGTTGTGTTGTATAGGTGACTTCCAAATCAGCCATATTGCATGGGGGACATTGTGCTGGTTGTATTGTATAGGTGACTTCCAAGTCAGCCATATTGCATGGGGGACATTGTGCTGGTTGTCTTGTATAGGTGACTTCCAAGTCAGCCATATTGCATGGGGGACATTGTGCTGGTTGTCTTGTATAGGTGACTTCCAAGTCAGCCATATTGCTTGGGGGACATTGTGCTGGTTGTATTGTATAGGTGACTTACAAGTCATCCATATTGCATGGGGGACATTGTGCTGGTTGCCATGTTGTATAGGTGACTTCCAAGTCAGCCATATTGCTTGGGGGACATTGTGCTGGTGGCCATGTTCTATAGGTGACTTCCAAGTCAGCTATATTGCATGGGGGACATTGTGCTGGTTGCCATGTCCTATAGGTGACTTCCAAGTCAGCCATATTGCATGGGGGACATTGTGCTGGTTGTCTTGTATAGGTGACTTCCAAGTCAGCCATATTGCATGGGGGACATTGTGCTGGTTGCCATGTCCTATAGGTGACTTCCAAGTCAGCCATATTGCATGGGGGACATTGTGCTGGTTGTCTTGTATAGGTGACTTCCAAGTCAGCTATATTGCATGGGGGACATTGTGCTGGTTGCCATGTCCTATAGGTGACTTCCAAGTCAGCCATATTGCATGGCGGACATTGTGCTGGTTGTATTGTATAGGTGACTTCCAAGTCAGCCATATTGCATGGGGGACATTGTGCTGGTTGCCATGTCCTATAGGTGACTTCCAAGTCAGCCATATTGCATGGGGGAAATTGTGCTCGTTGTCTTGTATAGGTGACTTCCAAGTCAGCCATATTGCTTGGGGGACATTGTGCTGGTTGCCATGTTCTATAGGTGACTTCCAAGTCAGCCATATTGCATGGGGGACATTGTGCTGGTGGCCATGTTCTATAGGTGACTTCCAAGTCAGCCATATTGCATTGGGACATTGTGCTGGTTGTATTGTATAGGTGACTTCCAAGTCAGCCATATTGCATGGGGGACATTGTGCTGGTTGTATTGTATAGGTGACTTCCAAGTGAGCCATATTGCTTGGGGGACATTGTGCTGGTGGCCATGTTCTATAGGTGACTTCCAAGTCAGCCATATTGCATGGGGGACATTGTGCTGGTTGCCATGTCCTATAGGTGACTTCCAAGTCAGCCATATTGCATGGGGGACATTGTGCTGGTTGTCTTGTATAGGTGACTTCCAAGTCAGCCATATTGCATGGGGGACATTGTGCTGGTTGCCATGTCCTATAGGTGACTTCCAAGTCAGCCATATTGCATGGGGGACATTGTGCTGGTTGTCTTGTATAGGTGACTTCCAAGTCAGCTATATTGCATGGGGGACATTGTGCTGGTTGCCATGTCCTATAGGTGACTTCCAAGTCAGCCATATTGCATGGTGGACATTGTGCTGGTTGTATTGTATAGGTGACTTCCAAGTCAGCCATATTGCATGGGGGACATTGTGCTGGTTGCCATGTCCTATAGGTGACTTCCAAGTCAGCCATATTGCATGGGGGAAATTGTGCTGGTTGTCTTGTATAGGTGACTTCCAAGTCAGCCATATTGCTTGGGGGACATTGTGCTGGTTGCCATGTTCTATAGGTGACTTCCAAGTCAGCCATATTGCATGGGGGACATTGTGCTGGTGGCCATGTTCTATAGGTGACTTCCAAGTCAGCCATATTGCATTGGGACATTGTGCTGGTTGTATTGTATAGGTGACTTCCAAGTCAGCCATATTGCATGGGGGACATTGTGCTGGTTGTATTGTATAGGTGACTTCCAAGTGAGCCATATTGCTTGGGGGACATTGTGCTGGTGGCCATGTTCTATAGGTGACTTCCAAGTCAGCCATATTGCATGGGGGACATTGTGCTGGTTGCCATGTCCTATAGGTGACTTCCAAGTCAGCCATATTGCATGGGGGACATTGTGCTGGTTGTCTTGTATAGGTGACTTCCAAGTCAGCCATATTGCTTGGGGGACATTGTGCTGGTTGCCATGTTCTATAGGTGACTTCCAAGTCAGCCATATTGCTTGGGGGACATTGTGCTGGTGGCCATGTTCTATAGGTGACTTCCAAGTCAGCCATATTGCTTGGGGGACATTGTGCTGGTTGTATTGTATAGGTGACTTCCAAGTCAGCCATATTGCATGGGGGACATTGTTCTGGTGGCCATGTCCTATAGGTGACTTCCAAGTCAGCCATATTGCATGGGGGACATTGTGCTGGTTGTCTTGTATAGGTGACTTCCAAGTCAGCCATATTGCATGGGGGAAATTGTGCTGGTTGCCATGTTGTATAGGTGACTTCCAAGTCAGCCATATTGCATGGGGGACAATGTGCTGGTGGCCATGTTCTATAGGTGACTTCCAAGTCAGCCATATTGCATTTGGGACATTGTGCTGGTTGTCTTGTATAGGTGACTTCCAAGTCAGCCATATTGCATGGGGGACATTGTGCTGGTTGTGTTGTATAGGTGACTTCCAAATCAGCCATATTGCATGGGGGACATTGTGCTGGTTGTATTGTATAGGTGACTTCCAAGTCAGCCATATTGCATGGGGGACATTGTGCTGGTTGTCTTGTATAGGTGACTTCCAAGTCAGCCATATTGCATGGGGGACATTGTGCTGGTTGTCTTGTATAGGTGACTTCCAAGTCAGCCATATTGCTTGGGGGACATTGTGCTGGTTGTATTGTATAGGTGACTTCCAAGTCAGCCATATTGCATGGGGGACATTGTGCTGGTTGCCATGTTGTATAGGTGACTTCCAAGTCAGCCATATTGCATTTGGGACATTGTGCTGGTTGTATTGTATAGGTGACTTCCAAGTCAGCCATATTGCATGGGGGACATTGTGCTGGTGGCCATGTTCTATAGGTGACTTCCAAGTCAGCCATATTGCTTGCGGGACATTGTGCTGGTTGTATTGTATAGGTGACTTCCAAGTCAGCCATATTGCATGGGGGACATTGTGCTGGTGGCCATGTCCTATATGTGACTTCCAAGTCAGCCATATTGCATGGGGGACATTGTGCTGGTTGTCTTGTATAGGTGACTTCCAAGTCAGCCATATTGCTTGGGGGACATTGTGCTGGTTGTATTGTATAGGTGACTTCCAAGTCAGCCATATTGCATGGGGGAAATTGTGCTGGTTGCCATGTTGTATAGGTGACTTCCAAGTCAGCCATATTGCATGGGGGACAATGTGCTGGTGGCCATGTTCTATAGGTGACTTCCAAGTCAGCCATATTGCATTTGGGACATTGTGCTGGTTGTCTTGTATAGGTGACTTCCAAGTCAGCCATATTGCATGGGGGACATTGTGCTGGTTGTGTTGTATAGGTGACTTCCAAATCAGCCATATTGCATGGGGGACATTGTGCTGGTTGTATTGTATAGGTGACTTCCAAGTCAGCCATATTGCATGGGGGACATTGTGCTGGTTGTCTTGTATAGGTGACTTCCAAGTCAGCCATATTGCATGGGGGACATTGTGCTGGTTGTCTTGTATAGGTGACTTCCAAGTCAGCCATATTGCTTGGGGGACATTGTGCTGGTTGTATTGTATAGGTGACTTCCAAGTCAGCCATATTGCATGGGGGACATTGTGCTGGTTGCCATGTTGTATAGGTGACTTCCAAGTCAGCCATATTGCATTTGGGACATTGTGCTGGTTGTATTGTATAGGTGACTTCCAAGTCAGCCATATTGCATGGGGGACATTGTGCTGGTTGTATTGTATAGGTGACTTCCAAGTCAGCCATATTGCATGGGGGACATTGTGCTGGTTGTATTGTATAGGTGACTTCCAAGTCAGCCATATTGCATGGGGGACATTGTGCTGGTGGCCATGTTCTATAGGTGACTTACAAGTCAGCCATATTGCTTGGGGGACATTGTGCTGGTTGCCATGTCCTATAGGTGACTTCCAAGTCAGCCATATTGCATGGGGGACATTGTGCTGGTTGTCTTGTATAGGTGACTTCCAAGTCAGCCATATTGCATGGGGGACATTGTGCTGGTTGTCTTGTATAGGTGACTTCCAAGTCAGCCATATTGCATGGGGGACATTGTGCTGGTTGTATTGTATAGGTGACTTACAAGTCATCCATATTGCATGGGGGACATTGTGCTGGTTGCCATGTTGTATAGGTGACTTCCAAGTCAGCCATATTGCTTGGGGGACATTGTGCTGGTGGCCATGTTCTATAGGTGACTTCCAAGTCAGCTATATTGCATGGGGGACATTGTGCTGGTTGCCATGTCCTATAGGTGACTTCCAAGTCAGCCATATTGCATGGGGGACATTGTGCTGGTTGTCTTGTATAGGTGACTTCCAAGTCAGCCATATTGCTTGGGGGACATTGTGCTGGTTGCCATGTTCTATAGGTGACTTCCAAGTCAGCCATATTGCTTGGGGGACATTGTGCTGGTGGCCATGTTCTATAGGTGACTTCCAAGTCAGCCATATTGCTTGGGGGACATTGTGCTGGTTGCCATGTTGTATAGGTGACTTCCAAGTCAGCCATATTGCATGGGGGACATTGTGCTGGTGGCCATGTTCTATAGGTGACTTCCAAGTCAGCCATATTGCATGGGGGACATTGTGCTGGATGCCATGTTGTATAGGTGACTTCCAAGTCAGCCATATTGCATGGCGGACATTGTGCTGGTTGTATTGTATAGGTGACTTCCAAGTCAGCCATATTGCATGGGGGACATTGTGCTGGTTGCCATGTCCTATAGGTGACTTCCAAGTCAGCCATATTGCATGGGGGAAATTGTGCTGGTTGTCTTGTATAGGTGACTTCCAAGTCAGCAATATTGCTTGGGGGACATTGTGCTGGTTGCCATGTTCTATAGGTGACTTCCAAGTCAGCCATATTGCATGGGGGATATTGTGCTGGTGGCCATGTTCTATAGGTGACTTCCAAGTCAGCCATATTGCATTTGGGACATTGTGCTGGTTGTATTGTATAGGTGACTTCCAAGTCAGCCATATTGCATGGGGGACATTGTGCTGGTTGTATTGTATAGGTGACTTCCAAGTGAGCCATATTGCTTGGGGGACATTGTGCTGGTGGCCATGTTCTATAGGTGACTTCCAAGTCAGCCATATTGCATGGGGAACATTGTGCTGGTTGCCATGTCCTATAGGTGACTTCCAAGTCAGCCATATTGCATGGGGGACATTGTGCTGGTTGTCTTGTATAGGTGACTTCCAAGTCAGCCATATTGCTTGGGGGACATTGTGCTGGTTGCCATGTTCTATAGGTGACTTCCAAGTCAGCCATATTGCTTGGGGGACATTGTGCTGGTGGCCATGTTCTATAGGTGACTTCCAAGTCAGCCATATTGCTTGGGGGACATTGTGCTGGTTGTATTGTATAGGTGACTTCCAAGTCAGCCATATTGCATGGGGGACATTGTGCTGGTGGCCATGTCCTATAGGTGACTTCCAAGTCAGCCATATTGCATGGGGGACATTGTGCTGGTTGTCTTGTATAGGTGACTTCTAAGTCAGCCATATTGCATGGGGGAAATTGTGCTGGTTGCCATGTTGTATAGGTGACTTCCAAGTCAGCCATATTGCATGGGGGACAATGTGCTGGTGGCCATGTTCTATAGGTGACTTCCAAGTCAGCCATATTGCATTTGGGACATTGTGCTGGTTGTCTTGTATAGGTGACTTCCAAGTCAGCCATATTGCATGGGGGACATTGTGCTGGTTGTGTTGTATAGGTGACTTCCAAATCAGCCATATTGCATGGGGGACATTGTGCTGGTTGTATTGTATAGGTGACTTCCAAGTCAGCCATATTGCATGGGGGACATTGTGCTGGTTGTCTTGTATAGGTGACTTCCAAGTCAGCCATATTGCATGGGGGACATTGTGCTGGTTGTCTTGTATAGGTGAATTCCAAGTCAGCCATATTGCTTGGGGGACATTGTGCTGGTTGTATTGTATAGGTGACTTCCAAGTCAGCCATATTGCATGGGGGACATTGTGCTGGTTGCCATGTTGTATAGGTGACTTCCAAGTCAGCCATATTGCATTTGGGACATTGTGCTGGTTGTATTGTATAGGTGACTTCCAAGTCAGCCATATTGCATGGGGGACATTGTGCTGGTTGTATTGTATAGGTGACTTCCAAGTCAGCCATATTGCATGGGGGACATTGTGCTGGTTGTATTGTATAGGTGACTTCCAAGTCATCCATATTGCATGGGGGACATTGTGCTGGTTGCCATGTTGTATAGGTGACTTCCAAGTCAGCCATATTGCATGGGGGACATTGTGCTGGTGGCCATGTTCTATAGGTGACTTCCAAGTCAGCCATATTGCATTTGGAACATTGTGCTGGTTGTCTTGTATAGGTGACTTCCAAGTCAGCCATATTGCTTGGGGGACATTGTGCTGGTTGCCATGTCCTATAGGTGACATCCAAGTCAGCCATATTGCATGGGGGACATTGTGCTGGTTGTCTTGTATAGGTGACTTCCAAGTCAGCCATATTGCATGGGGGACATTGTGCTGGTTGTATTGTATAGGTGACTTCCAAGTAATCCATATTGCATGGGGGACATTGTGCTGGTTGCCATGTTGTATAGGTGACTTCCAAGTCAGCCATATTGCATGGGGGACATTGTGCTGGTGGCCATGTTCTATAGGTGACTTCCAAGTCAGCCATATTGCATTTGGGACATTGTGCTGGTTGTCTTGTATAGGTGACTTCCAAGTCAGCCATATTGCATGGGGGACATTGTGCGTGTTGTGTTGTATAGGTGACTTCCAAATCAGCCATATTGCATGGGGGACATTGTACTGGTTGTATTGTATAGGTGACTTCCAAGTCAGCCATATTGCATGGGGGACATTGTGCTGGTTGTCTTGTATAGGTGACTTCCAAGTCAGCCATATTGCTTGGGGGACATTGTGCTGGTTGTATTGTATAGGTGACTTCCAAGTCAGCCATATTGCTTGGGGGACATTGTGCTGGTGGCCATGTTCTATAGGTGACTTCCAAGTCAGCCATATTGCATGGGGGACATTGTGCTGGTTGCCATGTCCTATAGGTGACTTCCAAGTCAGCCATATTGCATGGGGGACATTGTGCTGGTTGTCTTGTATAGGTGACTTCCAAGTCAGCCATATTGCTTGGGGGACATTGTGCTTTTTGCCATGTTCTATAGGTGACTTCCAAGTCAGCCATATTGCTTGGGGGACATTGTGCTGGTGGCCATGTTCTATAGGTGACTTCCAAGTCAGCCATATTGCATGGGGGACATTGTGCTGGTGGCCATGTTCTATAGGTGACTTCCAAGTCAGCCATATTGCATGGGGGACATTGTGCTGGTTGTCTTGTATAGGTGACTTCCAAGTCAGCCATATTGCATGGGGGACATTGTGCTGGTTGTGTTGTATAGGTGACTTCCAAATCAGCCATATTGCATGGGGGACATTGTGCTGGTTGTATTGTATAGGTGACTTCCAAGTCAGCCATATTGCATGGGGGACATTGTGCTGGTTGTATTGTATAGGTGACTTCCAAGTCAGCCATATTGCATGGGGGACATTGTGCTGGTTGTATTGTATAGGTGACTTCCAAGTCAGCCATATTGCATAGGGGACATTGTGCTGGTGGCCATGTCCTATAGGTGACTTCCAAGTCAGCCATATTGCATGGGGGACATTGTGCTGGTTGTCTTGTATAGGTGACTTCCAAGTCAGCCATATTGCTTGGTGGACATTGTGCTGGTTGTATTGTATAGGTGACTTCCAAGTCAGCCATATTGCATGGGGGACATTGTGCTGGTTGCCATGTTGTATAGGTGACTTCCAAGTCAGCCATATTGCATGGGGGACATTGTGCTGGTGGCCATGTTCTATAGGTGACTTCCAAGTCAGCCATATTGCATTTGGGACATTGTGCTGGTTGTCTTGTATAGGTGACTTCCAAGTCAGCCATATTGCATGGGGGACATTGTGCTGGTTGTGTTGTATAGGTGACTTCCAAATCAGCCATATTGCATGGGGGACATTGTGCTGGTTGTATTGTATAGGTGACTTCCAAGTCAGCCATATTGCATGGGGGACATTGTGCTGGTTGTCTTGTATAGGTGACTTCCAAGTCAGCCATATTGCATTTGGGACATTGTGCTGGTTGTATTGTATAGGTGACTTCCAAGTCAGCCATATTGCATGGGGGACATTGTGCTGGTTGTATTGTATAGGTGACTTCCAAGTGAGCCATATTGCTTGGGGGACATTGTGCTGGTGGCCATGTTCTATAGGTGACTTCCAAGTCAGCCATATTGCATGGGGGACATTGTGCTGGTTGCCATGTCCTATAGGTGACTTCCAAGTCAGCCATATTTCATGGGGGACATTGTGCTGGTTGTCTTGTATAGGTGACTTCCAAGTCAGCCATATTGCTTGGGGGACATTGTGCTGGTTGCCATGTTCTATAGGTGACTTCCAAGTCAGCCATATTGCTTGGGGGACATTGTGCTGGTGGCCATGTTCTATAGGTGACTTCCAAGTCAGCCATATTGCTTGGGGGACATTGTGCTGGTTGCCATGTTGTATAGGTGACTTCCAAGTCAGCCATTTTGCATGGGGGACATTGTGCTGGTGGCCATGTTGTATAGGTGACTTCCAAGTCAGCCATATTGCATGGGGGACATTGTGCTGGTTGTCTTGTATAGGTGACTTCCAAGTCAGCCATATTGCATGGGGGACATTGTGCTGGTTGCCATGTTGTATAGGTGACTTCCAAGTCAGCCATATTGCATGGGGGACATTGTGCTGGTTGTATTGTATAGGTGACTTCCAAGTCAGCCATATTGCATGGGGGACATTGTGCTGGTTGTCTTGTATAGGTGACTTCCAAGTCAGCCATATTGCTTGGGGGACATTGTGCTGGTTGTATTGTATAGGTGACTTCCAAGTCAGCCATATTGCATGGGGGAAATTGTGCTGGTTGCCATGTTGTATAGGTGACTTCCAAGTCAGCCATATTGCATGGGGGACATTGTGCTGGTGGCCATGTTCTATAGGTGACTTCCAAGTCAGCCATATTGCATTTGGGACATTGTGCTGGTTGTCTTGTATAGGTGACTTCCAAGTCAGCCATATTGCATGGGGGACATTGTGCTGGTTGTGTTGTATAGGTGACTTCCAAATCAGCCATATTGCATGGGGGACATTGTGCTGGTTGTATTGTATAGGTGACTTCCAAGTCAGCCATATTGCATGGGGGACATTGTGCTGGTTGTCTTGTATAGGTAACTTCCAAGTCAGCCATATTGCTTGGGGGACATTGTGCTGGTTGTATTGTATAGGTGACTTCCAAGTCAGCCATATTGCATGGGGGACATTGTGCTGGTTGCCATGTTGTATAGGTGACTTCCAAGTCAGCCATATTGCATGGGGGACATTGTGCTGGTTGTGTTGTATAGGTGACTTCCAAATCAGCCATATTGCATGGGGGACATTGTGCTGGTTGTATTGTATAGGTGACTTCCATGTCAGCCATATTGCATGGGGGACATTGTGCTGGTTGCCATGTTCTATAGGTGACTTCCAAGTGAGCCATATTGCATGGGGGACATTGTGCTGGTGGCCATGTTCTATAGGTGACTTCCAAGTCAGCCATATTGCATGGGGGACATTGTGCTGGTTGTCTTGTATAGGTGACTTCCAAGTCAGCCATATTGCTTCGGGGACATTGTGCTGGTGGCCATGTTCTATAGGTGACTTCCAAGTCAGCCATATTGCTTGGGGGACATTGTGCTGGTTGCCATGTTGTATAGGTGACTTCCAAGTCAGCCAAATTGCATGGGGGACATTGTGCTGGTGGCCATGTTCTATAGGTGACTTCCAAGTCAGCCATATTGCATGGGGGACATTGTGCTGGTTGTCTTGTATAGGTGACTTCCAAGTCAGCCATATTGCATGGGGGACATTGTGCTGCTGGCCATGTTCTATAGGTGACTTCCAAGTCAGCCATATTGCTTGGGGGACATTGTGCTGGTTGTATTGTATAGGTGACTTCCAAGTCAGCCATATTGCATGCGGGACATTTTGCTGGTTGCCATGTCCTATAGGTGACTTCCAAGTCAGCCATATTGCATGGGGGACATTGTGCTGGTTGTCTTGTATAGGTGACTTCCAAGTCAGCCATATTGCTTGGGGGACATTGTGCTGGTTGCCATGTTCTATAGGTGACTTCCAAGTCAGCCATATTGCTTGGGGGACATTGTGCTGGTGGCCATGTTCTATAGGTGACTTCCAAGTCAGCCATATTGCTTGGGGGACATTGTGCTGGTTGCCATGTTGTATAGGTGACTTCCAAGTCAGCCATATTGCATGGGGGACATTGTGCTGGTTGTCTTGTATAGGTGACTTCCAAGTCAGCCATATTGCTTGGGGGACATTGTGCTGGTTGTATTGTATAGGTGACTTCCAAGTCAGCCATATTGCATGGGGGAAATTGTGCTGGTTGCCATGTTGTATAGGTGACTTCCAAGTCAGCCATATTGCATGGGGGACATTGTGCTGGTGGCCATGTTCTATAGGTGACTTCCAAGTCAGCCATATTGCATTTGGGACATTGTGCTGGTTGTCTTGTATAGGTGACTTCCAAGTCAGCCATATTGCATGGGGGACATTGTGCTGGTTGTGTTGTATAGGTGACTTCCAAATCAGCCATATTGCATGGGGGACATTGTGCTGGTTGTATTGTATAGGTGACTTCCAAGTCAGCCATATTGCATGGGGGACATTGTGCTGGTTGTCTTGTATAGGTAACTTCCAAGTCAGCCATATTGCTTGGGGGACATTGTGCTGGTTGTATTGTATAGGTGACTTCCAAGTCAGCCATATTGCATGGGGGACATTGTGCTGGTTGCCATGTTGTATAGGTGACTTCCAAGTCAGCCATATTGCATGGGGGACATTGTGCTGGTTGTGTTGTATAGGTGACTTCCAAATCAGCCATATTGCATGGGGGACATTGTGCTGGTTGTATTGTATAGGTGACTTCCATGTCAGCCATATTGCATGGGGGACATTGTGCTGGTTGCCATGTTCTATAGGTGACTTCCAAGTGAGCCATATTGCATGGGGGACATTGTGCTGGTGGCCATGTTCTATAGGTGACTTCCAAGTCAGCCATATTGCATGGGGGACATTGTGCTGGTTGTCTTGTATAGGTGACTTCCAAGTCAGCCATATTGCTTCGGGGACATTGTGCTGGTGGCCATGTTCTATAGGTGACTTCCAAGTCAGCCATATTGCTTGGGGGACATTGTGCTGGTTGCCATGTTGTATAGGTGACTTCCAAGTCAGCCAAATTGCATGGGGGACATTGTGCTGGTGGCCATGTTCTATAGGTGACTTCCAAGTCAGCCATATTGCATGGGGGACATTGTGCTGGTTGTCTTGTATAGGTGACTTCCAAGTCAGCCATATTGCATGGGGGACATTGTGCTGCTGGCCATGTTCTATAGGTGACTTCCAAGTCAGCCATATTGCCTGGGGGACATTGTGCTGGTTGTATTGTATAGGTGACTTCCAAGTCAGCCATATTGCATGCGGGACATTTTGCTGGTTGCCATGTCCTATAGGTGACTTCCAAGTCAGCCATATTGCATGGGGGACATTGTGCTGGTTGTCTTGTATAGGTGACTTCCAAGTCAGCCATATTGCTTGGGGGACATTGTGCTGGTTGCCATGTTCTATAGGTGACTTCCAAGTCAGCCATATTGCTTGGGGGACATTGTGCTGGTGGCCATGTTCTATAGGTGACTTCCAAGTCAGCCATATTGCTTGGGGGACATTGTGCTGGTTGCCATGTTGTATAGGTGACTTCCAAGTCAGCCATATTGCATGGGGGACATTGTGCTGGTGGCCATGTTCTATAGGTGACTTCCAAGTCAGCCATATTGCATTTGGGACATTGTGCTGGTTGTCTTGTATAGGTGACTTCCAAGTCAGCCATATTGCATGGGGGACATTGTGCTGGTTGTGTTGTATAGGTGACTTCCAAATCAGCCATATTGCATGGGGGACATTGTGCTGGTTGTATTGTATAGGTGACTTCCAAGTCAGCCATATTGCATGGGGGACATTGTGCTGGTTGTCTTGTATAGGTGACTTCCAAGTCAGCCATATTGCATTTGGGACATTGTGCTGGTTGTATTGTATAGGTGACTTCCAAGTCAGCCATATTGCATGGGGGACATTGTGCTGGTTGTATTGTATAGGTGACTTCCAAGTGAGCCATATTGCTTGGGGGACATTGTGCTGGTGGCCATGTTCTATAGGTGACTTCCAAGTCAGCCATATTGCATGGGGGACATTGTGCTGGTTGCCATGTCCTATAGGTGACTTCCAAGTCAGCCATATTTCATGGGGGACATTGTGCTGGTTGTCTTGTATAGGTGACTTCCAAGTCAGCCATATTGCTTGGGGGACATTGTGCTGGTTGCCATGTTCTATAGGTGACTTCCAAGTCAGCCATATTGCTTGGGGGACATTGTGCTGGTGGCCATGTTCTATAGGTGACTTCCAAGTCAGCCATATTGCTTGGGGGACATTGTGCTGGTTGCCATGTTGTATAGGTGACTTCCAAGTCAGCCATTTTGCATGGGGGACATTGTGCTGGTGGCCATGTTGTATAGGTGACTTCCAAGTCAGCCATATTGCATGGGGGACATTGTGCTGGTTGTCTTGTATAGGTGACTTCCAAGTCAGCCATATTGCATGGGGGACATTGTGCTGGTTGCCATGTTGTATAGGTGACTTCCAAGTCAGCCATATTGCATGGGGGACATTGTGCTGGTTGTATTGTATAGGTGACTTCCAAGTCAGCCATATTGCATGGGGGACATTGTGCTGGTTGTCTTGTATAGGTGACTTCCAAGTCAGCCATATTGCTTGGGGGACATTGTGCTGGTTGTATTGTATAGGTGACTTCCAAGTCAGCCATATTGCATGGGGGAAATTGTGCTGGTTGCCATGTTGTATAGGTGACTTCCAAGTCAGCCATATTGCATGGGGGACATTGTGCTGGTGGCCATGTTCTATAGGTGACTTCCAAGTCAGCCATATTGCATTTGGGACATTGTGCTGGTTGTCTTGTATAGGTGACTTCCAAGTCAGCCATATTGCATGGGGGACATTGTGCTGGTTGTGTTGTATAGGTGACTTCCAAATCAGCCATATTGCATGGGGGACATTGTGCTGGTTGTATTGTATAGGTGACTTCCAAGTCAGCCATATTGCATGGGGGACATTGTGCTGGTTGTCTTGTATAGGTAACTTCCAAGTCAGCCATATTGCTTGGGGGACATTGTGCTGGTTGTATTGTATAGGTGACTTCCAAGTCAGCCATATTGCATGGGGGACATTGTGCTGGTTGCCATGTTGTATAGGTGACTTCCAAGTCAGCCATATTGCATGGGGGACATTGTGCTGGTTGTGTTGTATAGGTGACTTCCAAATCAGCCATATTGCATGGGGGACATTGTGCTGGTTGTATTGTATAGGTGACTTCCATGTCAGCCATATTGCATGGGGGACATTGTGCTGGTTGCCATGTTCTATAGGTGACTTCCAAGTGAGCCATATTGCATGGGGGACATTGTGCTGGTGGCCATGTTCTATAGGTGACTTCCAAGTCAGCCATATTGCATGGGGGACATTGTGCTGGTTGTCTTGTATAGGTGACTTCCAAGTCAGCCATATTGCTTCGGGGACATGGTGCTGGTGGCCATGTTCTATAGGTGACTTCCAAGTCAGCCATATTGCTTGGGGGACATTGTGCTGGTTGCCATGTTGTATAGGTGACTTCCAAGTCAGCCAAATTGCATGGGGGACATTGTGCTGGTGGCCATGTTCTATAGGTGACTTCCAAGTCAGCCATATTGCATGGGGGACATTGTGCTGGTTGTCTTGTATAGGTGACTTCCAAGTCAGCCATATTGCATGGGGTACATTGTGCTGCTGGCCATGTTCTATAGGTGACTTCCAAGTCAGCCATATTGCTTGGGGGACATTGTGCTGGTTGTATTGTATAGGTGACTTCCAAGTCAGCCATATTGCATGCGGGACATTTTGCTGGTTGCCATGTCCTATAGGTGACTTCCAAGTCAGCCATATTGCATGGGGGACATTGTGCTGGTTGTCTTGTATAGGTGACTTCCAAGTCAGCCATATTGCTTGGGGGACATTGTGCTGGTTGCCATGTTCTATAGGTGACTTCCAAGTCAGCCATATTGCTTGGGGGACATTGTGCTGGTGGCCATGTTCTATAGGTGACTTCCAAGTCAGCCATATTGCTTGGGGGACATTGTGCTGGTTGCCATGTTGTATAGGTGACTTCCAAGTCAGCCATATTGCATGGGGGACATTGTGCTGGTTGTCTTGTATAGGTGACTTCCAAGTCAGCCATATTGCTTGGGGGACATTGTGCTGGTTGTATTGTATAGGTGACTTCCAAGTCAGCCATATTGCATGGGGGAAATTGTGCTGGTTGCCATGTTGTATAGGTGACTTCCAAGTCAGCCATATTGCATGGGGGACATTGTGCTGGTGGCCATGTTCTATAGGTGACTTCCAAGTCAGCCATATTGCATTTGGGACATTGTGCTGGTTGTCTTGTATAGGTGACTTCCAAGTCAGCCATATTGCATGGGGGACATTGTGCTGGTTGTGTTGTATAGGTGACTTCCAAATCAGCCATATTGCATGGGGGACATTGTGCTGGTTGTATTGTATAGGTGACTTCCAAGTCAGCCATATTGCATGGGGGACATTGTGCTGGTTGTCTTGTATAGGTAACTTCCAAGTCAGCCATATTGCTTGGGGGACATTGTGCTGGTTGTATTGTATAGGTGACTTCCAAGTCAGCCATATTGCATGGGGGACATTGTGCTGGTTGCCATGTTGTATAGGTGACTTCCAAGTCAGCCATATTGCATGGGGGACATTGTGCTGGTTGTGTTGTATAGGTGACTTCCAAATCAGCCATATTGCATGGGGGACATTGTGCTGGTTGTATTGTATAGGTGACTTCCATGTCAGCCATATTGCATGGGGGGCATTGTGCTGGTTGCCATGTTCTATAGGTGACTTCCAAGTGAGCCATATTGCATGGGGGACATTGTGCTGGTGGCCATGTTCTATAGGTGACTTCCAAGTCAGCCATATTGCATGGGGGACATTGTGCTGGTTGTCTTGTATAGGTGACTTCCAAGTCAGCCATATTGCTTCGGGGACATTGTGCTGGTGGCCATGTTCTATAGGTGACTTCCAAGTCAGCCATATTGCTTGGGGGACATTGTGCTGGTTGCCATGTTGTATAGGTGACTTCCAAGTCAGCCAAATTGCATGGGGGACATTGTGCTGGTGGCCATGTTCTATAGGTGACTTCCAAGTCAGCCATATTGCATGGGGGACATTGTGCTGGTTGTCTTGTATAGGTGACTTCCAAGTCAGCCATATTGCATGGGGGACATTGTGCTGCTGGCCATGTTCTATAGGTGACTTCCAAGTCAGCCATATTGCTTGGGGGACATTGTGCTGGTTGTATTGTATAGGTGACTTCCAAGTCAGCCATATTGCATGCGGGACATTTTGCTGGTTGCCATGTCCTATAGGTGACTTCCAAGTCAGCCATATTGCATGGGGGACATTGTGCTGGTTGTCTTGTATAGGTGACTTCCAAGTCAGCCATATTGCTTGGGGGACATTGTGCTGGTTGCCATGTTCTATAGGTGACTTCCAAGTCAGCCATATTGCTTGGGGGACATTGTGCTGGTGGTCATGTTCTATAGGTGACTTCCAAGTCAGCCATATTGCTTGGGGGACATTGTGCTGGTTGCCATGTTGTATAGGTGACTTCCAAGTCAGCCATATTGCATGGGGGACATTGTGCTGGTGGCCATGTTCTATAGGTGACTTCCAAGTCAGCCATATTGCATGGGGGACATTGTGCTGGTTGTCTTGTATAGGTGACTTCCAAGTCAGCCATATTGCATGGGGGACATTGTGCTGGTGGCCATGTTCTATAGGTGACTTCCAAGTCAGCCATATTGCTTGGGGGACATTGTGCTGGTTGTATTGTATAGGTGACTTCCAAGTCAGCCATATTGCATGGGGGACATTGTGCTGGTTGCCATGTTGTATAGGTGACTTCCAAGTGAGCCATATTGCTTGGGGGACATTGTGCTGGTTGTGTTGTATAGGTGACTTCCAAGTCAGCCATATTGCATGGGGGACATTGTGCTAGTTGTCTTGTATAGGTGACTTCCAAGTCAGCCGTGTTGCATGGGGGACATTGTGCTGGTGGCCATGTTGTATAGGTGACTTTCAAGTCAGCCATATTGCATGGGGGACATTGTGCTGGTTGCCATGTTGTATAGGTGACTTCCAAGTCAGCCATATTGCATGGGGGACATTGTGCTGGTTGCCATGTTGTATAGGTGACTTACAAGTCAGCCATATTGCATGGGGGACATTGTGCTGGTTGCCATGTCCTATAGGTGACTTCCAAGTCAGCCATATTGCATGGGGGAAATTGTGCTGGTTGTCTTGTATAGGTGACTTTTAAGTCAGCCATATTGCTTGGGGGACATTGTGCTGGTTGCCATGTTCTATAGGTGACTTCCAAGTCAGCCATATTGCTTGTGGGACATTGTGCTGGTTGCCATGTTGTATAGGTGACTTCCAAGTCAGCCATATTGCTTGGGGGACATTGTGCTGGTTGCCATGTTGTATAGGTGACTTCCAAGTCAGCCATATTGCATGGGGGACATTGTGCTGGTTGTCTTGTATAGGTGACTTCCAAGTCAGCCATATTGCATGGGGGACATTGTGCTGGTGGCCATGTTCTATAGGTGACTTCCAAGTCAGCCATATTGCATGGGGGACATTGTGCTGGTTGTCTTGTATTGGTGACTTCCAAGTCAGCCATATTGCATGGGGGACATTGTGCTGGTTGTGTTGTATAGGTGACTTCCAAATCAGCCATATTGCATGGGGGACATTGTGCTGGTTGTATTGTATAGGTGACTTCCAAGTCAGCCATATTGCATGGGGGACATTGTGCTGGTGGCCATGTCCTATAGGTGACTTCCAAGTCAGCCATATTGCATGGGGGACATTGTGCTGGTTGTCTTGTATAGGTGACTTCCAAGTCAGCCATATTGCATGGGGGACATTGTGCTGGTGGCCATGTTCTATAGGTGACTTCCAAGTCAGCCATATTGCATTTGGGACATTGTGCTGGTTGTCTTGTATAGGTGATTTCCAAGTCAGCCATATTGCATGGGGGACATTGTGCTGGTTGTGTTTTATAGGTGACTTCCAAAATCAGCCATATTGCATGGGGGACATTGTGCTGGTTGTATTGTATAGGTGACTTCCAAGTCAGCCATATTGCATGGGGGACATTGTGCTGGTTGTATTGTATAGGTGACTTCCAAGTCAGCCATATTGCATGGGGGACATTGTGCTGGTGGCCATGTCCTATAGGTGACTTCCAAGTCAGCCATATTGCATGGGGGACATTGTGCTGGTTGTCTTGTATAGGTGACTTCCAAGTCAGCCATATTGCTTAGGGGACATTGTGCTGGTTGTATGTTGTATAGGTGACTTCCAAGTCAGCCATATTGCATGGGGGACATTGTGCTGGTGGCAATGTTCTATAGGTGACTTCCAAGTCAGCCATATTGCATTTGGGACATTGTGCTGGTTGTCTTGTATAGGTGACTTCCAAGTCAGCCATATTGCTTGGGGGACATTGTGCTGGTTGCCATGTCCTATAGGTGACTTCCAAGTCAGCCATATTGCATGGGGGACATTGTGCTGGTTGTCTTGTATAGGTGACTTCCAAGTAAGCCATATTGCATGGGGGACATTGTGCTGGTTGCCATGTTGTATAGGTGACTTCCAAGTCAGCCATATTGCATGGGGGACATTGTGCTGGTTGTATTGTATAGGTGACTTCCAAGTCAGCCATATTGCATGCGGGACATTGTGCTGGTTGTATTGTATAGGTGACTTCCAAGTCAGCCATATTGCATGCGGGACATTGTGCTGGTTGCCATGTCCTATAGGTGACTTCCAAGTCAGCCATATTGCATGGGGGACATTGTGCTGGTTGTCTTGTATAGGTGACTTCCAAGTCAGCCATATTGCTTGGGGGACATTGTGCTGGTTGCCATGTTCTATAGGTGACTTCCAAGTCAGCCATATTGCTTGGGGGACATTGTGCTGGTGGCCATGTTCTATTAGGTGACTTCCAAGTCAGCCATATTGCTTGGGGGACATTGTGCTGGTTGCCATGTTGTATAGGTGACTTCCATATTGCATGGGGGACATTGTGCTGGTGGCCATGTTCTATAGGTGACTTCCAAGTCAGCCATATTGCATGGGGGACATTGTGCTGGTGGCCATGTTCTATAGGTGACTTCCAAATCAGCCATATTGCTTGGGGGACATTGTGCTGGTTGTATTGTATAGGTGACTTCCAAGTCAGCCATATTGCATGGGGGACATTGTGCTGGTGGCCATGTTGTATAGGTGACTTCCAAGTGAGCCATATTGCTTGGGGGACATTGTGCTGGTTGTGTTGTATAGGTGACTTCCAAGTCAGCCATATTGCATGGGGGACATTGTGCTGGTGGCCATGTTCTATAGGTGACTGCCAAGTCAGGCATATTGCATTTGGGACATTGTGCTGGTTGTCTTGTATAGGTGACTTCCAAGTCAGCCATATTGCATGGGGGACATTGTGCTGGTTGCCATGTTGTATAGGTGACTTCCAAGTCAGCCATATTGCTTGGGGGACATTGTGCTGGTTGCCATGTTCTATAGGTGACTTCCAAGTCAGCCATATTGCTTGGGGGACATTGTGCTGGTGGTCATGTTCTATAGGTGACTTCCAAGTCAGCCATATTGCTTGGGGGACATTGTGCTGGTTGCCATGTTGTATAGGTGACTTCCAAGTCAGCCATATTGCATGGGGGACATTGTGCTGGTGGCCATGTTCTATAGGTGACTTCCAAGTCAGCCATATTGCATGGGGGACATTGTGCTGGTTGTCTTGTATAGGTGACTTCCAAGTCAGCCATATTGCATGGGGGACATTGTGCTGGTGGCCATGTTCTATAGGTGACTTCCAAGTCAGCCATATTGCTTGGGGGACATTGTGCTGGTTGTATTGTATAGGTGACTTCCAAGTCAGCCATATTGCATGGGGGACATTGTGCTGGTTGCCATGTTGTATAGGTGACTTCCAAGTGAGCCATATTGCTTGGGGGACATTGTGCTGGTTGTGTTGTATAGGTGACTTCCAAGTCAGCCATATTGCATGGGGGACATTGTGCTAGTTGTCTTGTATAGGTGACTTCCAAGTCAGCCGTGTTGCATGGGGGACATTGTGCTGGTGGCCATGTTGTATAGGTGACTTTCAAGTCAGCCATATTGCATGGGGGACATTGTGCTGGTTGCCATGTTGTATAGGTGACTTCCAAGTCAGCCATATTGCATGGGGGACATTGTGCTGGTTGCCATGTTGTATAGGTGACTTACAAGTCAGCCATATTGCATGGGGGACATTGTGCTGGTTGCCATGTCCTATAGGTGACTTCCAAGTCAGCCATATTGCATGGGGGAAATTGTGCTGGTTGTCTTGTATAGGTGACTTTTAAGTCAGCCATATTGCTTGGGGGACATTGTGCTGGTTGCCATGTTCTATAGGTGACTTCCAAGTCAGCCATATTGCTTGTGGGACATTGTGCTGGTTGCCATGTTGTATAGGTGACTTCCAAGTCAGCCATATTGCTTGGGGGACATTGTGCTGGTTGCCATGTTGTATAGGTGACTTCCAAGTCAGCCATATTGCATGGGGGACATTGTGCTGGTTGTCTTGTATAGGTGACTTCCAAGTCAGCCATATTGCATGGGGGACATTGTGCTGGTGGCCATGTTCTATAGGTGACTTCCAAGTCAGCCATATTGCATGGGGGACATTGTGCTGGTTGTCTTGTATTGGTGACTTCCAAGTCAGCCATATTGCATGGGGGACATTGTGCTGGTTGTGTTGTATAGGTGACTTCCAAATCAGCCATATTGCATGGGGGACATTGTGCTGGTTGTATTGTATAGGTGACTTCCAAGTCAGCCATATTGCATGGGGGACATTGTGCTGGTGGCCATGTCCTATAGGTGACTTCCAAGTCAGCCATATTGCATGGGGGACATTGTGCTGGTTGTCTTGTATAGGTGACTTCCAAGTCAGCCATATTGCATGGGGGACATTGTGCTGGTGGCCATGTTCTATAGGTGACTTCCAAGTCAGCCATATTGCATTTGGGACATTGTGCTGGTTGTCTTGTATAGGTGATTTCCAAGTCAGCCATATTGCATGGGGGACATTGTGCTGGTTGTGTTTTATAGGTGACTTCCAAAATCAGCCATATTGCATGGGGGACATTGTGCTGGTTGTATTGTATAGGTGACTTCCAAGTCAGCCATATTGCATGGGGGACATTGTGCTGGTTGTATTGTATAGGTGACTTCCAAGTCAGCCATATTGCATGGGGGACATTGTGCTGGTGGCCATGTCCTATAGGTGACTTCCAAGTCAGCCATATTGCATGGGGGACATTGTGCTGGTTGTCTTGTATAGGTGACTTCCAAGTCAGCCATATTGCTTAGGGGACATTGTGCTGGTTGTATGTTGTATAGGTGACTTCCAAGTCAGCCATATTGCATGGGGGACATTGTGCTGGTGGCAATGTTCTATAGGTGACTTCCAAGTCAGCCATATTGCATTTGGGACATTGTGCTGGTTGTCTTGTATAGGTGACTTCCAAGTCAGCCATATTGCTTGGGGGACATTGTGCTGGTTGCCATGTCCTATAGGTGACTTCCAAGTCAGCCATATTGCATGGGGGACATTGTGCTGGTTGTCTTGTATAGGTGACTTCCAAGTAAGCCATATTGCATGGGGGACATTGTGCTGGTTGCCATGTTGTATAGGTGACTTCCAAGTCAGCCATATTGCATGGGGGACATTGTGCTGGTTGTATTGTATAGGTGACTTCCAAGTCAGCCATATTGCATGCGGGACATTGTGCTGGTTGTATTGTATAGGTGACTTCCAAGTCAGCCATATTGCATGCGGGACATTGTGCTGGTTGCCATGTCCTATAGGTGACTTCCAAGTCAGCCATATTGCATGGGGGACATTGTGCTGGTTGTCTTGTATAGGTGACTTCCAAGTCAGCCATATTGCTTGGGGGACATTGTGCTGGTTGCCATGTTCTATAGGTGACTTCCAAGTCAGCCATATTGCTTGGGGGACATTGTGCTGGTGGCCATGTTCTATTAGGTGACTTCCAAGTCAGCCATATTGCTTGGGGGACATTGTGCTGGTTGCCATGTTGTATAGGTGACTTCCATATTGCATGGGGGACATTGTGCTGGTGGCCATGTTCTATAGGTGACTTCCAAGTCAGCCATATTGCATGGGGGACATTGTGCTGGTGGCCATGTTCTATAGGTGACTTCCAAATCAGCCATATTGCTTGGGGGACATTGTGCTGGTTGTATTGTATAGGTGACTTCCAAGTCAGCCATATTGCATGGGGGACATTGTGCTGGTGGCCATGTTGTATAGGTGACTTCCAAGTGAGCCATATTGCTTGGGGGACATTGTGCTGGTTGTGTTGTATAGGTGACTTCCAAGTCAGCCATATTGCATGGGGGACATTGTGCTGGTGGCCATGTTCTATAGGTGACTGCCAAGTCAGGCATATTGCATTTGGGACATTGTGCTGGTTGTCTTGTATAGGTGACTTCCAAGTCAGCCATATTGCATGGGGGACATTGTGCTGGTTGCCATGTTGTATAGGTGACTTCCAAGTCAGCCATATTGCATGGGGGACATTGTGCTGGTTGCCATGTTGTATAGGTGACTTACAAGTCAGCCATATTTCATGGGGGACATTGTGCTGGTTGCCATGTCCTATAGGTGACTTCCAAGTCAGCCATATTGCATGGGGGAAATTGTGCTGGTTGTCATGTTGTATAGGTGACTTCCAAGTCAGCCATATTGCTTGGGGGACATTGTGCTGGTTGCCATGTTGTATAGGTGACTTCCAAGTCAGCCATATTGCATGGGGGACATTGTGCTGGTTGTCTTGTATTGGTGACTTCCAAGTCAGCCATATTGCATGGGGGACATTGTGCTGGTTGTGTTGTATAGGTGACTTCCAAATCAGCCATATTGCATGGGGGACATTGTGCTGGTTGTATTGTATAGGTGACTTCCAAGTCAGCCAGATTGCATGGGGGACATTGTGCTGGTTGTATTGTATAGGTGACTTCCAAGTCAGCCATATTGCATGGGGGACATTGTGCTGGTTGTATTGTATAGGTGACTTCCAAGTCAGCCATATTGCATGGGGGACATTGTGCTGGTGGCCATGTCCTATAGGTGACTTCCAAGTCAGCCATATTGCATGGGGGACATTGTGCTGGTTGTCTTGTATAGGTGACTTCCAAGTCAGCCATATTGCTTAGGGGACATTGTGCTGGTTGTATGTTGTATAGGTGACTTCCAAGTCAGCCATATTGCATGGGGGACATTGTGCTGGTGGCAATGTTCTATAGGTGACTTCCAAGTCAGCCATATTGCATTTGGGACATTGTGCTGGTTGTCTTGTATAGGTGACTTCCAAGTCAGCCATATTGCTTGGGGGACATTGTGCTGGTTGCCATGTCCTATAGGTGACTTCCAAGTCAGCCATATTGCATGGGGGACATTGTGCTGGTTGTCTTGTATAGGTGACTTCCAAGTAAGCCATATTGCATGGGGGACATTGTGCTGGTTGCCATGTTGTATAGGTGACTTCCAAGTCAGCCATATTGCATGGGGGACATTGTGCTGGTTGTATTGTTTAGGTGACTTCCAAGTCAGCCATATTGCATGGGGGACATTGTGCTGGTTGTATTGTATAGGTGACTTCCAAGTCAGCCATATTGCATGCGGGACATTGTGCTGGTTGCCATGTCCTATAGGTGACTTCCAAGTCAGCCATATTGCATGGGGGACATTGTGCTGGTTGTCTTGTATAGGTGACTTCCAAGTCAGCCATATTGCTAGGGGGACATTGTGCTGGTTGCCATGTTCTATAGGTGACTTCCAAGTCAGCCATATTGCATGGGGGACATTGTGCTGGTGGCCATGTTCTATAGGTGACTTCCAAATCAGCCATATTGCTTGGGGGACATTGTGCTGGTTGTATTGTATAGGTGACTTCCAAGTCAGCCATATTGCATGGGGGACATTGTGCTGGTGGCCATGTTGTATAGGTGACTTCCAAGTGAGCCATATTGCTTGGGGGACATTGTGCTGGTTGTGTTGTATAGGTGACTTCCAAGTCAGCCATATTGCATGGGGAACATTGTGCTGGTGGCCATGTTCTATAGGTAACTGCCAAGTCAGGCATATTGCATTTGGGACATTGTGCTGGTTGTCTTGTATAGGTGACTTCCAAGTCAGCCATATTGCATGGGGGACATTGTGCTGGTTGCCATGTTGTATAGGTGACTTCCAAGTCAGCCATATTGCATGGGGGACATTGTGCTGGTTGCCATGTTGTATAGGTGACTTACAAGTCAGCCATATTGCATGGGGGACATTGTGCTGGTTGCCATGTCCTATAGGTGACTTCCAAGTCAGCCATATTGCATGGGGGAAATTGTGCTGGTTGTCATGTTGTATAGGTGACTTCCAAGTCAGCCATATTGCTTGGGGGACATTGTGCTGGTTGCCATGTTGTATAGGTGACTTCCAAGTCAGCCATATTGCATGGGGGACATTGTGCTGGTGGCCATGTTCTATAGTTGACTTCCAAGTCAGCCATATTGCATGGGGGACATTGTGCTGGTTGTCTTGTATTGGTGACTTCCAAGTCAGCCATATTGCATGGGGGACATTGTGCTGGTTGTGTTGTATAGGTGACTTCCAAATCAGCCATATTGCATGGGGGACATTGTGCTGGTTGTATTGTATAGGTGACTTCCAAGTCAGCCATATTGCATGGGGGACATTGTGCTGGTGGCCATGTCCTATAGGTGACTTCCAAGTCAGCCATATTGCATGGTGGACATTGTGCTGGTTGTCTTGTATAGGTGACTTCCAAGTCAGCCATATTGCATGGGGGACATTGTGCTGGTGGCCATGTTCTATAGGTGACTTCCAAGTCAGCCATATTGCATTTGGGACATTGTGCTGGTTGTCTTGTATAGGTGACTTCCAAGTCAGCCATATTGCATGGGGGACATTGTGCTGGTTGTATTGTATAGGTGACTTCCAAGTCAGCCATATTGCATGCGGGACATTGTGCTGGTTGCCATGTCCTATAGGTGACTTCCAAGTCAGCCATATTGCATGGGGGACATTGTGCTGGTTGTATTGTATAGGTGACTTCCAAGTCAGCCATATTGCATGCGGGACATTGTGCTGGTTGCCATGTCCTATAGGTGACTTCCAAGTCAGCCATATTGCATGGGGGACATTGTGCTGGTTGTCTTGTATAGGTGACTTCCAAGTCAGCCATATTGCTTGGGGGACATTGTGCTGGTTGCCATGTTCTATAGGTGACTTCCAAGTCAGCCATATTGCTTGGGGGACATTGTGCTGGTGGCCATGTTCTATTAGGTGACTTCCAAGTCAGCCATATTGCTTGGGGGACATTGTGCTGGTTGCCATGTTGTATAGGTGACTTCCATATTGCATGGGGGACATTGTGCTGGTGGCCATGTTCTATAGGTGACTTCCAAGTCAGCCATATTGCATGGGGGACATTGTGCTGGTGGCCATGTTCTATAGGTGACTTCCAAATCAGCCATATTGCTTGGGGGACATTGTGCTGGTTGTATTGTATAGGTGACTTCCAAGTCAGCCATATTGCATGGGGGACATTGTGCTGGTGGCCATGTTGTATAGGTGACTTCCAAGTGAGCCATATTGCTTGGGGGACATTGTGCTGGTTGTGTTGTATAGGTGACTTCCAAGTCAGCCATATTGCATGGGGGACATTGTGCTGGTGGCCATGTTCTATAGGTGACTGCCAAGTCAGGCATATTGCATTTGGGACATTGTGCTGGTTGTCTTGTATAGGTGACTTCCAAGTCAGCCATATTGCATGGGGGACATTGTGCTGGTTGCCATGTTGTATAGGTGACTTCCAAGTCAGCCATATTGCATGGGGGACATTGTGCTGGTTGCCATGTTGTATAGGTGACTTACAAGTCAGCCATATTGCATGGGGGACATTGTGCTGGTTGCCATGTCCTATAGGTGACTTCCAAGTCAGCCATATTGCATCGGGGAAATTGTGCTGGTTGTCATGTTGTATAGGTGACTTCCAAGTCAGCCATATTGCTTGGGGGACATTGTGCTGGTTGCCATGTTGTATAGGTGACTTCCAAGTCAGCCATATTGCATGGGGGACATTGTGCTGGTGGCCATGTTCTGTAGTTGACTTCCAAGTCAGCCATATTGCATGGGGGACATTGTGCTGGTTGTCTTGTATTGGTGACTTCCAAGTCAGCCATATTGCATGGGGGACATTGTGCTGGTTGTGTTGTATAGGTGACTTCCAAATCAGCCATATTGCATGGGGGACATTGTGCTGGTTGTATTGTATAGGTGACTTCCAAGTCAGCAAGATTGCATGGGGGACATTGTGCTGGTTGTATTGTATAGGTGACTTCCAAGTCAGCCATATTGCATGGGGGACATTGTGCTGGTTGTATTGTATAGGTGACTTCCAAGTCAGCCATATTGCATAGGGGACATTGTGCTGGTGGCCATGTCCTATAGGTGACTTCCAAGTCAGCCATATTGCATGGGGGACATTGTGCTGGTTGTCTTGTATAGGTGACTTCCAAGTCAGCCATATTGCTTAGGGGACATTGTGCTGGTTGTATGTTGTATAGGTGACTTCCAAGTCAGCCATATTGCATGGGGGACATTGTGCTGGTGGCAATGTTCTATAGGTGACTTCCAAGTCAGCCATATTGCATTTGGGACATTGTGCTGGTTGTCTTGTATAGGTGACTTCCAAGTCAGCCATATTGCTTGGGGGACATTGTGCTGGTTGCCATGTCCTATAGGTGACTTCCAAGTCAGCCATATTGCATGGGGGACATTGTGCTGGTTGTCTTGTATAGGTGACTTCCAAGTAAGCCATATTGCATGGGGGACATTGTGCTGGTTGCCATGTTGTATAGGTGACTTCCAAGTCAGCCATATTGCATGGGGGACATTGTGCTGGTTGTATTGTTTAGGTGACTTCCAAGTCAGCCATATTGCATGGGGGACATTGTGCTTGGTTGTATTGTATAGGTGACTTCCAAGTCAGCCATATTGCATGCGGGACATTGTGCTGGTTGCCATGTCCTATAGGTGACTTCCAAGTCAGCCATATTGCATGGGGGACATTGTGCTGGTTGTCTTGTATAGGTGACTTCCAAGTCAGCCATATTGCTAGGGGGACATTGTGCTGGTTGCCATGTTCTATAGGTGACTTCCAAGTCAGCCATATTGCTTGGGGGACATTGTGCTGGTGGCCATGTTCTATTAGGTGACTTCCAAGTCAGACATATTGCTTGGGGGACATTGTGCTGGTTGCCATGTTGTATAGGTGACTTCCATATTGCATGGGGGACATTGTGCTGGTGGCCATGTTCTATAGGTGACTTCCAAGTCAGCCATATTGCATGGGGGACATTGTGCTGGTGGCCATGTTCTATAGGTGACTTCCAAATCAGCCATATTGCTTGGGGGACATTGTGCTGGTTGTATTGTATAGGTGACTTCCAAGTCAGCCATATTGCATGGGGGACATTGTGCTGGTGGCCATGTTGTATAGGTGACTTCCAAGTGAGCCATATTGCTTGGGGGACATTGTGCTGGTTGTGTTGTATAGGTGACTTCCAAGTCAGCCATATTGCATGGGGGACATTGTGCTGGTGGCCATGTTCTATAGGTGACTGCCAAGTCAGGCATATTGCATTTGGGACATTGTGCTGGTTGTCTTGTATAGGTGACTTCCAAGTCAGCCATATTGCATGGGGGACATTGTGCTGGTTTCCATGTTGTATAGGTGACTTCCAAGTCAGCCATATTGCATGGGGGACATTGTGCTGGTTGCCATGTTGTATAGGTTACTTACAAGTCAGCCATATTGCATGGGGGACATTGTGCTGGTTGCCATGTCCTATAGGTGACTTCCAAGTCAGCCATATTGCATGGGGGAAATTGTGCTGGTTGTCATGTTGTATAGGTGACTTCCAAGTCAGCCATATTGCTTGGGGGACATTGTGCTGGTGGCCATGTTCTATAGTTGACTTCCAAGTCAGCCATATTGCATGGGGGACATTGTGCTGGTTGTCTTGTATTGGTGACTTCCAAGTCAGCCATATTGCATGGGGGACATTGTGCTGGTTGTGTTGTATAGGTGACTTCCAAATCAGCCATATTGCATGGGGGACATTGTGCTGGTTGTATTGTATAGGTGACTTCCAAGTCAGCCATATTGCATGGGGGACATTGTGCTGGTGGCCATGTCCTATAGGTGACTTCCAAGTCAGCCATATTGCATGGTGGACATTGTGCTGGTTGTCTTGTATAGGTGACTTCCAAGTCAGCCATATTGCATGGGGGACATTGTGCTGGTGGCCATGTTCTATAGGTGACTTCCAAGTCAGCCATATTGCATTTGGGACATTGTGCTGGTTGTCTTGTATAGGTGACTTCCAAGTCAGCCATATTGCATGGGGGACATTGTGCTGGTTGCCATGTCCTATAGGTGACTTCCAAGTCAGCCATATTGCATGGGGGAAATTGTGCTGGTTGTCATGTTGTATAGGTGACTTCCAAGTCAGCCATATTGCTTGGGGGACATTGTGCTGGTTGCCATGTTGTATAGGTGACTTCCAAGTCAGCCATATTGCATGGGGGACATTGTGCTGGTGGCCATGTTCTATAGGTGACTTCCAAGTCAGCCATATTGCATGGGGGACATTGTGCTGGTTGTCTTGTATTGGTGACTTCCAAGTCAGCCATATTGCATGGGTGACATTGTGCTGGTTGTGTTGTATAGGTGACTTCCAAATCAGCCATATTGCATGGGGGACATTGTGCTGGTTGTATTGTATAGGTGACTTCCAAGTCAGCCATATTGCATGGGGGACATTGTGCTGGTGGCCATGTCCTATAGGTGACTTCCAAGTCAGCCATATTGCATGGGGGACATTGTGCTGGTTGTCTTGTATAGGTGACTTCCAAGTCAGCCATATTGCATGGGGGACATTGTGCTGGTGGCCATGTTCTATAGGTGACTTCCAAGTCAGCCATATTGCATTTGGGACATTGTGGTGGTTGTCTTGTATAGGTGATTTCCAAGTCAGCCATATTGCATGGGAGACATTGTGCTGGTTGTGTTTTATAGGTGACTTCCAAATCAGCCATATTGCATGGGGGACATTGTGCTGGTTGTATTGTATAGGTGACTTCCAAGTCAGCCATATTGCATGGGGGACATTGTGCTGGTTGTATTGTATAGGTGACTTCCAAGTCAGCCATATTGCATGGGGGACATTGTGCTGGTGGCCATGTCCTATAGGTGACTTCCAAGTCAGCCATATTGCATGGGGGACATTGTGCTGGTTGTCTTGTATAGGTGACTTCCAAGTCAGCCATATTGCTTAGGGGACATTGTGCTGGTTGTATGTTGTATAGGTGACTTCCAAGTCAGCCATATTGCATGGGGGACATTGTGCTGGTGGCCATGTTCTATAGGTGACTTCCAAGTCAGCCATATTGCATTTGGGACATTGTGCTGGTTGTCTTGTATAGGTGACTTCCAAGTCAGCCATATTGCATGGGGGACATTGTGCTGGTTGTCTTGTATAGGTGACTTCCAAGTCAGCCATATTGCATGGGGGACATTGTGCTGGTTGCCATGTTGTATAGGTGACTTCCAAGTCAGCCATATTGCATGGGGGACATTGTGCTGGTTGTATTGTATAGGTGACTTCCAAGTCAGCCATATTGCATGGGGGACATTGTGCTGGTTGTATTGTATAGGTGACTTCCAAGTCAGCCATATTGCATGGGGGACATTGTGCTGGTGGCCATGTTCTATAGTTGACTTCCAAGTCAGCCATATTGCATGGGGGACATTGTGCTGGTTGCCATGTTGTATAGGTGACTTCCAAGTCAGCCATATTGCATGGGGGACATTGTGCTGGTTGTATTGTATAGGTGACTTCCAAGTCAGCCATATTGCATGTGGGACATTGTGCTGGTTGTATTGTATAGGTGACTTCCAAGTCAGCCATATTGCATGCGGGACATTGTGCTGGTTGCCATGTCCTATAGGTGACTTCCAAGTCAGCCATATTGCATGGGGGACATTGTGCTGGTTGTCTTGTATAGGTGACTTCCAAGTCAGCCATATTGCTTGGGGGACATTGTGCCGGTTGCCATGTTCTATAGGTGACTTCCAAGTCAGCCATATTGCTTGGGGGACATTGTGCTGGTGGCCATGTTCTATTAGGTGACTTCCAAGTGAGCCATATTGCTTGGGGGACATTGTGCTGGTTGCCATGTTGTATAGGTGACTTCCATATTGCATGGGGGACATTGTGCTGGTGGCCATGTTCTATAGGTGACTTCCAAGTCAGCCATATTGCATGGGGGACATTGTGCTGGTTTGCCATGTTCTATAGGTGACTTCCAAATCAGCCATATTGCTTGGGGGACATTGTGCTGGTTGTATTGTATAGGTGACTTCCAAGTCAGCCATATTGCATGGGGGACATTGTGCTGGTGGCCATGTTGTATAGGTGACTTCCAAGTGAGCCATATTGCTTGGGGGACATTGTGCTGGTTGTGTTGTATAGGTGACTTCCAAGTCAGCCATATTGCATGGGGGACATTGTGCTGGTGGCCATGTTCTATAGGTGACTGCCAAGTCAGGCATATTGCATTTGGGACATTGTGCTGGTTGTCTTGTATAGGTGACTTCCAAGTCAGCCATATTGCATGGGGGACATTGTGCTGGTTGCCATGTTGTATAGGTGACTTCCAAGTCAGCCATATTGCATGGGGGACATTGTGCTGGTTGCCATGTTGTATAGGTGACTTACAAGTCAGCCATATTGCATGGGGGACATTGTGCTGGTTGCCATGTCCTATAGGTGACTTCCAAGTCAGCCATATTGCATGGGGGAAATTGTGCTGGTTGTCATGTTGTATAGGTGACTTCCAAGTCAGCCATATTGCTTGGGGGACATTGTGCTGGTTGCCATGTTGTATAGGTGACTTCCAAGTCAGCCATATTGCATGGGGGACATTGTGCTGGTGGCCATGTTCTATAGTTGACTTCCAAGTCAGCCATATTGCATGGGGGACATTGTGCTGGTTGTCTTGTATTGGTGACTTCCAAGTCAGCCATATTGCATGGGGGACATTGTGCTGGTTGTGTTGTATAGGTGACTTCCAAATCAGCCATATTGCATGGGGGACATTGTGCTGGTTGTATTGTATAGGTGACTTCCAAGTCAGCCATATTGCATGGGGGACATTGTGCTGGTGGCCATGTCCTATAGGTGACTTCCAAGTCAGCCATATTGCATGGTGGACATTGTGCTGGTTGTCTTGTATAGGTGACTTCCAAGTCAGCCATATTGCATGGGGGACATTGTGCTGGTGGCCATGTTCTATAGGTGACTTCCAAGTCAGCCATATTGCATTTGGGACATTGTGCTGGTTGTCTTGTATAGGTGATTTCCAAGTCAGCCATATTGCATGGGAGACATTGTGCTGGTTGTGTTTTATAGGTGACTTCCAAATCAGCCATATTGCATGGGGGACATTGTGCTGGTTGTATTGTATAGGTGACTTCCAAGTCAGCCATATTGCATGGGGGACATTGTGCTGGTTGTATTGTATAGGTGACTTCCAAGTCAGCCATATTGCATGGGGGACATTGTGCTGGTGGCCATGTCCTATAGGTGACTTCCAAGTCAGCCATATTGCATGGGGGACATTGTGCTGGTTGTCTTGTATAGGTGACTTCCAAGTCAGCCATATTGCTTAGGGGACATTGTGCTGGTTGTATGTTGTATAGGTGACTTCCAAGTCAGCCATATTGCATGGGGGACATTGTGCTGGTGGCCATGTTCTATAGGTGACTTCCAAGTCAGCCATATTGCATTTGGGACATTGTGCTGGTTGTCTTGTATAGGTGACTTCCAAGTCAGCCATATTGCATGGGGGACATTGTGCTGGTTGTCTTGTATAGGTGACTTCCAAGTCAGCCATATTGCATGGGGGACATTGTGCTGGTTGCCATGTTGTATAGGTGACTTCCAAGTCAGCCATATTGCATGGGGGACATTGTGCTGGTTGTATTGTATAGGTGACTTCCAAGTCAGCCATATTGCATGGGGGACATTGTGCTGGTTGTATTGTATAGGTGACTTCCAAGTCAGCCATATTGCATGGGGGACATTGTGCTGGTGGCCATGTTCTATAGTTGACTTCCAAGTCAGCCATATTGCATGGGGGACATTGTGCTGGTTGCCATGTTGTATAGGTGACTTCCAAGTCAGCCATATTGCATGGGGGACATTGTGCTGGTTGTATTGTATAGGTGACTTCCAAGTCAGCCATATTGCATGGGGGACATTGTGCTGGTTGTATTGTATAGGTGACTTCCAAGTCAGCCATATTGCATGCGGGACATTGTGCTGGTTGCCATGTCCTATAGGTGACTTCCAAGTCAGCCATATTGCATGGGGGACATTGTGCTGGTTGTCTTGTATAGGTGACTTCCAAGTCAGCCATATTGCTTGGGGGACATTGTGCCGGTTGCCATGTTCTATAGGTGACTTCCAAGTCAGCCATATTGCTTGGGGGACATTGTGCTGGTGGCCATGTTCTATTAGGTGACTTCCAAGTGAGCCATATTGCTTGGGGGACATTGTGCTGGTTGCCATGTTGTATAGGTGACTTCCATATTGCATGGGGGACATTGTGCTGGTGGCCATGTTCTATAGGTGACTTCCAAGTCAGCCATATTGCATGGGGGACATTGTGCTGGTTTGCCATGTTCTATAGGTGACTTCCAAATCAGCCATATTGCTTGGGGGACATTGTGCTGGTTGTATTGTATAGGTGACTTCCAAGTCAGCCATATTGCATGGGGGACATTGTGCTGGTGGCCATGTTGTATAGGTGACTTCCAAGTGAGCCATATTGCTTGGGGGACATTGTGCTGGTTGTGTTGTATAGGTGACTTCCAAGTCAGCCATATTGCATGGGGGACATTGTGCTGGTGGCCATGTTCTATAGGTGACTGCCAAGTCAGGCATATTGCATTTGGGACATTGTGCTGGTTGTCTTGTATAGGTGACTTCCAAGTCAGCCATATTGCATGGGGGACATTGTGCTGGTTGCCATGTTGTATAGGTGACTTCCAAGTCAGCCATATTGCATGGGGGACATTGTGCTGGTTGCCATGTTGTATAGGTGACTTACAAGTCAGCCATATTGCATGGGGGACATTGTGCTGGTTGCCATGTCCTATAGGTGACTTCCAAGTCAGCCATATTGCATGGGGGAAATTGTGCTGGTTGTCATGTTGTATAGGTGACTTCCAAGTCAGCCATATTGCTTGGGGGACATTGTGCTGGTTGCCATGTTGTATAGGTGACTTCCAAGTCAGCCATATTGCATGGGGGACATTGTGCTGGTGGCCATGTTCTATAGTTGACTTCCAAGTCAGCCATATTGCATGGGGGACATTGTGCTGGTTGTCTTGTATTGGTGACTTCCAAGTCAGCCATATTGCATGGGGGACATTGTGCTGGTTGTGTTGTATAGGTGACTTCCAAATCAGCCATATTGCATGGGGGACATTGTGCTGGTTGTATTGTATAGGTGACTTCCAAGTCAGCCATATTGCATGGGGGACATTGTGCTGGTGGCCATGTCCTATAGGTGACTTCCAAGTCAGCCATATTGCATGGTGGACATTGTGCTGGTTGTCTTGTATAGGTGACTTCCAAGTCAGCCATATTGCATGGGGGACATTGTGCTGGTGGCCATGTTCTATAGGTGACTTCCAAGTCAGCCATATTGCATTTGGGACATTGTGCTGGTTGTCTTGTATAGGTGACTTCCAAGTCAGCCATATTGCATGGGGGACATTGTGCTGGTTGCCATGTCCTATAGGTGACTTCCAAGTCAGCCATATTGCATGGGGGAAATTGTGCTGGTTGTCATGTTGTATAGGTGACTTCCAAGTCAGCCATATTGCTTGGGGGACATTGTGCTGGTTGCCATGTTGTATAGGTGACTTCCAAGTCAGCCATATTGCATGGGGGACATTGTGCTGGTGGCCATGTTCTATAGGTGACTTCCAAGTCAGCCCTATTGCATGGGGGACATTGTGCTGGTTGTCTTGTATTGGTGACTTCCAAGTCAGCCATATTGCATGGGTGACATTGTGCTGGTTGTGTTGTATAGGTGACTTCCAAATCAGCCATATTGCATGGGGGACATTGTGCTGGTTGTATTGTATAGGTGACTTCCAAGTCAGCCATATTGCATGGGGGACATTGTGCTGGTGGCCATGTCCTATAGGTGACTTCCAAGTCAGCCATATTGCATGGGGGACATTGTGCTGGTTGTCTTGTATAGGTGACTTCCAAGTCAGCCATATTGCATGGGGGACATTGTGCTGGTGGCCATGTTCTATAGGTGACTTCCAAGTCAGCCATATTGCATTTGGGACATTGGGCTGGTTGTCTTGTATAGGTGATTTCCAAGTCAGCCATATTGCATGGGGGACATTGTGCTGGTTGTGTTTTATAGGTGACTTCCAAATCAGCCATATTGCATGGGGGACATTGTGCTGGTTGTATTGTATAGGTGACTTCCAAGTCAGCCATATTGCATGGGGGACATTGTGCTGGTTGTATTGTATAGGTGACTTCCAAGTCAGCCATATTGCATGGGGGACATTGTGCTGGTGGCCATGTCCTATAGGTGACTTCCAAGTCAGCCATATTGCATGGGGGACATTGTGCTGGTTGTCTTGTATAGGTGACTTCCAAGTCAGCCATATTGCTTAGGGGACATTGTGCTGGTTGTATGTTGTATAGGTGACTACCAAGTCAGCCATATTGCATGGGGGACATTGTGCTGGTGGCCATGTTCTGTAGTTGACTTCCAATTCAGCCATATTGCATGGGGGACATTGTGCTGGTTGTCTTGTATTGGTGACTTCCAAGTCAGCCATATTGCATGGGGGACATTGTGCTGGTTGTGTTGTATAGGTGACTTCCAAATCAGCCATATTGCATGGGGGACATTGTGCTGGTTGTATTGTATAGGTGACTTCCAAGTCAGCCATATTGCATGGGGGACATTGTGCTGGTTGTATTGTATAGGTGACTTCCAAGTCAGCCATATTGCATGGGGGACATTGTGCTGGTTGTATTGTATAGGTGACTTCCAAGTCAGCCATATTGCATGGGGGACATTGTGCTGGTGGCCATGTTCTATAGTTGACTTCCAAGTCAGCCATATTGCATGGGGGACATTGTGCTGGTTGCCATGTTGTATAGGTGACTTCCAAGTCAGCCATATTGCATGGGGGACATTGTGCTGGTTGTATTGTATAGGTGACTTCCAAGTCAGCCATATTGCATGGGGGACATTGTGCTGGTTGTATTGTATAGGTGACTTCCAAGTCAGCCATATTGCATGCGGGACATTGTGCTGGTTGCCATGTCCTATAGGTGACTTCCAAGTCAGCCATATTGCATGGGGGACATTGTGCTGGTTGTCTTGTATAGGTGACTTCCAAGTCAGCCATATTGCTTGGGGGACATTGTGCCGGTTGCCATGTTCTAAAGGTGACTTCCAAGTCAGCCATATTGCTTGGGGGACATTGTGCTGGTGGCCATGTTCTATTAGGTGACTTCCAAGTGAGCCATATTGCTTGGGGGACATTGTGCTGGTTGCCATGTTGTATAGGTGACTTCCATATTGCATGGGGGACATTGTGCTGGTGGCCATGTTCTATAGGTGACTTCCAAGTCAGCCATATTGCATGGGGGACATTGTGCTGGTTTGCCATGTTCTATAGGTGACTTCCAAATCAGCCATATTGCTTGGGGGACATTGTGCTGGTTGTATTGTATAGGTGACTTCCAAGTCAGCCATATTGCATGGGGGACATTGTGCTGGTGGCCATGTTGTATAGGTGACTTCCAAGTGAGCCATATTGCTTGGGGGACATTGTGCTGGTTGTGTTGTATAGGTGACTTCCAAGTCAGCCATATTGCATGGGGGACATTGTGCTGGTGGCCATGTTCTATAGGTGACTGCCAAGTCAGGCATATTGCATTTGGGACATTGTGCTGGTTGTCTTGTATAGGTGACTTCCAAGTCAGCCATATTGCATGGGGGACATAGTGCTGGTTGCCATGTTGTATAGGTGACTTCCAAGTCAGCCATATTGCATGGGGGACATTGTGCTGGTTGCCATGTTGTATAGGTGACTTACAAGTCAGCCATATTGCATGGGGGACATTGTGCTGGTTGCCATGTCCTATAGGTGACTTCCAAGTCAGCCATATTGCATGGGGGAAATTGTGCTGGTTGTCATGTTGTATAGGTGACTTCCAAGTCAGCCATATTGCTTGGGGGACATTGTGCTGGTTGCCATGTTGTATAGGTGACTTCCAAGTCAGCCATATTGCATGGGGGACATTGTGCTGGTGGCCATGTTCTATAGTTGACTTCCAAGTCAGCCATATTGCATGGGGGACATTGTGCTGGTTGTCTTGTATTGGTGACTTCCAAGTCAGCCATATTGCATGGGGGACATTGTGCTGGTTGTGTTGTATAGGTGACTTCAAAATCAGCCATATTGCATGGGGGACATTGTGCTGGTTGTATTGTATAGGTGAATTCCAAGTCAGCCATATTGCATGGGGGACATTGTGCTGGTGGCCATGTCCTATAGGTGACTTCCAAGTCAGCCATATTGCATGGTGGACATTGTGCTGGTTGTCTTGTATAGGTGACTTCCAAGTCAGCCATATTGCATGGGGGACATTGTGCTGGTGGCCATGTTCTATAGGTGACTTCCAAGTCAGCCATATTGCATTTGGGACATTGTGCTGGTTGTCTTGTATAGGTGACTTCCAAGTCAGCCATATTGCATGGGGGACATTGTGCTGGTTGCCATGTCCTATAGGTGACTTCCAAGTCAGCCATATTGCATGGGGGAAATTGTGCTGGTTGTCATGTTGTATAGGTGACTTCCAAGTCAGCCATATTGCTTGGGGGACATTGTGCTGGTTGCCATGTTGTATAGGTGACTTCCAAGTCAGCCATATTGCATGGGGGACATTGTGCTGGTGGCCATGTTCTATAGGTGACTTCCAAGTCAGCCCTATTGCATGGGGGACATTGTGCTGGTTGTCTTGTATTGGTGACTTCCAAGTCAGCCATATTGCATGGGTGACATTGTGCTGGTTGTGTTGTATAGGTGACTTCCAAATCAGCCATATTGCATGGGGGACATTGTGCTGGTTGTATTGTATAGGTGACTTCCAAGTCAGCCATATTGCATGGGGGACATTGTGCTGGTGGCCATGTCCTATAGGTGACTTCCAAGTCAGCCATATTGCATGGGGGACATTGTGCTGGTTGTCTTGTATAGGTGACTTCCAAGTCAGCCATATTGCATGGGGGACATTGTGCTGGTGGCCATGTTCTATAGGTGACTTCCAAGTCAGCCATATTGCATTTGGGACATTGTGCTGGTTGTCTTGTATAGGTGATTTCCAAGTCAGCCATATTGCATGGGGGACATTGTGCTGGTTGTGTTTTATAGGTGACTTCCAAATCAGCCATATTGCATGGGGGACATTGTGCTGGTTGTATTGTATAGGTGACTTCCAAGTCAGCCATATTGCATGGGGGACATTGTGCTGGTTGTATTGTATAGGTGACTTCCAAGTCAGCCATATTGCATGGGGGACATTGTGCTGGTGGCCATGTCCTATAGGTGACTTCCAAGTCAGCCATATTGCATGGGGGACATTGTGCTGGTTGTCTTGTATAGGTGACTTCCAAGTCAGCCATATTGCTTAGGGGACATTGTGCTGGTTGTATGTTGTATAGGTGACTTCCAAGTCAGCCATATTGCATGGGGGACATTGTGCTGGTGGCCATGTTCTGTAGTTGACTTCCAATTCAGCCATATTGCATGGGGGACATTGTGCTGGTTGTCTTGTATTGGTGACTTCCAAGTCAGCCATATTGCATGGGGGACATTGTGCTGGTTGTGTTGTATAGGTGACTTCCAAATCAGCCATATTGCATGGGGGACATTGTGCTGGTTGTATTGTATAGGTGACTTCCAAGTCAGCCATATTGCATGGGGGACATTGTGCTGGTTGTATTGTATAGGTGACTTCCAAGTCAGCCATATTGCATGGGGGACATTGTGCTGGTTGTATTGTATAGGTGACTTCCAAGTCAGCCATATTGCATGGGGGACATTGTGCTGGTGGCCATGTCCTATAGGTGACTTCCAAGTCAGCCATATTGCATGGGGGACATTGTGCTGGTTGTCTTGTATAGGTGACTTCCAAGTCAGCCATATTGCTTAGGGGACATTGTGCTGGTTGTATGTTGTATAGGTGACTTCCAAGTCAGCCATATTGCATGGGGGACATTGTGCTGGTGGCAATGTTCTATAGGTGACTTCCAAGTCAGCCATATTGCATTTGGGACATTGTGCTGGTTGTCTTGTATAGGTGACTTCCAAGTCAGCCATATTGCTTGGGGGACATTGTGCTGGTTGCCATATCCTATAGGTGACTTCCAAGTCAGCCATATTGCATGGGGGACATTGTGCTGGTTGTCTTGTATAGGTGACTTCCAAGTAAGCCATATTGCATGGGGGACATTGTGCTGGTTGCCATGTTGTATAGGTGACTTCCAAGTCAGCCATATTGCATGGGGGACATTGTGCTGGTTGTATTGTTTAGGTGACTTCCAAGTCAGCCATATTGCATGGGGGACATTGTGCTGGTTGTATTGTATAGGTGACTTCCAAGTAAGCCATATTGCATGCGGGACATTGTGCTGGTTGCCATGTTGTATAGGTGACTTCCAAGTCAGCCATATTGCATTTGGGACATTGTGCTGGTTGTATTGTATAGGTGACTTCCAAGTCAGCCATATTGCATGGGGGACATTGTGCTGGTTGTATTGTATAGGTGACTTCCAAGTCAGCCATATTGCATGGGGGACATTGTGCTGGTTGTCTTGTATAGGTGACTTCCAAGTCAGCCATATTGCTAGGGGGACATTGTGCTGGTTGCCATGTTCTATAGGTGACTTCCAAGTCAGCCATATTGCTTGGGGGACATTGTGCTGGTGGCCATGTTCTATTAGGTGACTTCCAAGTCAGCCATATTGCTTGGGGGACATTGTGCTGGTTGCCATGTTGTATAGGTGACTTCCATATTGCATGGGGGACATTGTGCTGGTTGTCTTGTATAGGTGACTTCCAAGTCAGCCATATTGCATGGGGGACATTGTGCTGGTTGTCTTGTATAGGTGACTTCCAAGTCAGCCATATTGCTTGTGGGACATTGTGCTGGTTGTATTGTATAGGTGACTTCCAAGTCAGCCATATTGCATGGGGGACATTGTGCTGGTTGCCATGTTGTATAGGTGACTTCCAAGTCAGCCATATTGCATTTGGGACATTGTGCTGGTTGTATTGTATAGGTGACTTCCAAGTCAGCCATATTGCATGGGGGACATTGTGCTGGTTGTATTGTATAGGTGACTTCCAAGTCAGCCATATTGCATGGGGGACATTGTGCTGGTTGTATTGTATAGGTGACTTCCAAGTCAGCCATATTGCATGGGGGACATTGTGCTGGTGGCCATGTTCTATAGGTGACTTACAAGTCAGCCATATTGCATTTGGGACATTGTGCTGGTTGTCTTGTATAGGTGACTTCCAAGTCAGCCATATTGCTTGGGGGACATTGTGCTGGTTGCCATGTCCTATAGGTGACTTCCAAGTCAGCCATATTGCATGGGGGACATTGTGCTGGTTGTCTTGTATAGGTGACTTCCAAGTCAGCCATATTGCATGGGGGACATTGTGCTGGTTGTATTGTATAGGTGACTTACAAGTCATCCATATTGCATGGGGGACATTGTGCTGGTTGCCATGTTGTATAGGTGACTTCCAAGTCAGCCATATTGCTTGGGGGACATTGTGCTGGTGGCCATGTTCTATAGGTGACTTCCAAGTCAGCTATATTGCATGGGGGACATTGTGCTGGTTGCCATGTCCTATAGGTGACTTCCAAGTCAGCCATATTGCATGGGGGACATTGTGCTGGTTGTCTTGTATAGGTGACTTCCAAGTCAGCCATATTGCTTGGGGGACATTGTGCTGGTTGCCATGTTCTATAGGTGACTTGCAAGTCAGCCATATTGCTTGGGGGACATTGTGCTGGTGGCCATGTTCTATAGGTGACTTCCAAGTCAGCCATATTGCTTGGGGGACATTGTGCTGGTTGCCATGTTGTATAGGTGACTTCCAAGTCAGCCATATTGCATGGGGGACATTGTGCTGGTGGCCATGTTCTATAGGTGACTTCCAAGTCAGCCATATTGCATGGGGGACATTGTGCTGGATGCCATGTTGTATAGGTGACTTCCAAGTCAGCCATATTGCATGGCGGACATTGTGCTGGTTGTATTGTATAGGTGACTTCCAAGTCAGCCATATTGCATGGGGGACATTGTGCTGGTTGCCATGTCCTATAGGTGACTTCCAAGTCAGCCATATTGCATGGGGGAAATTGTGCTGGTTGTCTTGTATAGGTGACTTCCAAGTCAGCAATATTGCTTGGGGGACATTGTGCTGGTTGCCATGTTCTATAGGTGACTTCCAAGTCAGCCATATTGCATGGGGGACATTGTGCTGGTGGCCATGTTCTATAGGTGACTTCCAAGTCAGCCATATTGCATGGGGGACATTGTGCTGGTTGCCATGTCCTATAGGTGACTTCCAAGTCAGCCATATTGCATGGGGGACATTGTGCTGGTTGTCTTGTATAGGTGAATTCCAAGTCAGCCATATTGCTTGGGGGACATTGTGCTGGTTGCCATGTTCTATAGGTGACTTCCAAGTCAGCCATATTGCTTGGGGGACATTGTGCTGGTGGCCATGTTCTATAGGTGACTTCCAAGTCAGCCATATTGCTTGGGGGACATTGTGCTGGTTGTATTGTATAGGTGACTTCCAAGTCAGCCATATTGCATGGGGGACATTGTGCTGGTGGCCATGTCCTATAGGTGACTTCCAAGTCAGCCATATTGCATGGGGGACATTGTGCTGGTTGTCTTGTATAGGTGACTTCCAAGTCAGCCATATTGCATGGGGGAAATTGTGCTGGTTGCCATGTTGTATAGGTGACTTCCAAGTCAGCCATATTGCATGGGGGACAATGTGCTGGTGGCCATGTTCTATAGGTGACTTCCAAGTCAGCCATATTGCATTTGGGACATTGTGCTGGTTGTCTTGTATAGGTGACTTCCAAGTCAGCCATATTGCATGGGGGACATTGTGCTGGTTGTGTTGTATAGGTGACTTCCAAATCAGCCATATTGCATGGGGGACATTGTGATGGTTGTATTGTATAGGTGACTTCCAAGTCAGCCATATTGCATGGGGGACATTGTGCTGGTTGTCTTGTATAGGTGACTTCCAAGTCAGCCATATTGCATGGGGGACATTGTGCTGGTTGTCTTGTATAGGTGACTTCCAAGTCAGCCATATTGCTTAGGGGACATTGTGCTGGTTGTATTGTATAGGTGACTTCCAAGTCAGCCATATTGCATGGGGGACATTGTGCTGGTTGCCATGTTGTATAGGTGACTTCCAAGTCAGCCATATTGCATTTGGGACATTGTGCTGGTTGTATTGTATAGGTGACTTCCAAGTCAGCCATATTGCATGGGGGACATTGTGCTGGTTGTATTGTATAGGTGACTTCCAAGTCAGCCATATTGCATGGGGGACATTGTGCTGGTTGTATTGTATAGGTGACTTCCAAGTCATCCATATTGCATGGGGGACATTGTGCTCGTTGCCATGTTGTATAGGTGACTTCCAAGTCAGCCATATTGCATGGGGGACATTGTGCTGGTGGCCATGTTCTATAGGTGACTTCCAAGTCAGCCATATTGCATTTGGAACATTGTGCTGGTTGTCTTGTATAGGTGACTTCCAAGTCAGCCATATTGCTTGGGGGACATTGTGCTGGTTGCCATTTCCTATAGGTGACATCCAAGTCAGCCATATTGCATGGGGGACATTGTGCTGGTTGTCTTGTATAGGTGACTTCCAAGTCAGCCATATTGCATGGGGGACATTGTGCTGGTTGTATTGTATAGGTGACTTCCAAGTAATCCATATTGCATGGGGGACATTGTGCTGGTTGCCATGTTGTATAGGTGACTTCCAAGTCAGCCATATTGCATGGGGGACATTGTGCTGGTGGCAATGTTCTATAGGTGACTTCCAAGTCAGCCATATTGCATTTGGGACATTGTGCTGGTTGTCTTGTATAGGTGACTTCCAAGTCAGCCATATTGCTTGGGGGACAATGTGCTGGTTGTATTGTATAGGTGACTTCCAAGTCAGCCATATTGCTTGGGGGACATTGTGCTGGTGGCCATGTTCTATAGGTGACTTCCAAGTCAGCCATATTGCATGGGGGACATTGTGCTGGTTGTATGTTGTATAGGTGACTTCCAAGTCAGCCATATTGCATGGGGGACATTGTGCTGGTGGCAATGTTCTATAGGTGACTTCCAAGTCAGCCATATTGCACTTGGGACATTGTGCTGGTTGTCTTGTATAGGTGACTTCCAAGTCAGCCATATTGCTTGGGGGACATTGTGCTGGTTGCCATGTCCTATAGGTGACTTCCAAGTCAGCCATATTGCATGGGGGACATTGTGCTGGTTGTCTTGTATAGGTGACTTCCAAGTAAGCCATATTGCATGGGGGACATTGTGCTGGTTGCCATGTTGTATAGGTGACTTCCAAGTCAGCCATATTGCATGGGGGACATTGTGCTGGTTGTATTGTTTAGGTGACTTCCAAGTCAGCCATATTGCATGGGGGACATTGTGCTGGTTGTATTGTATAGGTGACTTCCAAGTAAGCCATATTGCATGCGGGACATTGTGCTGGTTGCCATGTCCTATAGGTGACTTCCAAGTCAGCCATATTGCATGGGGGACATTGTGCTGGTTGTCTTGTATAGGTGACTTCCAAGTCAGCCATATTGCTAGGGGGACATTGTGCTGGTTGCCATGTTCTATAGGTGACTTCCAAGTCAGCCATATTGCTTGGGGGACATTGTGCTGGTGGCCATGTTCTATTAGGTGACTTCCAAGTCAGCCATATTGCTTGGGGGACATTGTGCTGGTTGCCATGTTGTATAGGTGACTTCCATATTGCATGGGGGACATTGTGCTGGTTGTCTTGTATAGGTGACTTCCAAGTCAGCCATATTGCATGGGGGACATTGTGCTGGTTGTCTTGTATAGGTGACTTCCAAGTCAGCCATATTGCTTGGGGGACATTGTGCTGGTTGTATTGTATAGGTGACTTCCAAGTCAGCCATATTGCATGGGGGACAGTGTGCTGGTTGCCATGTTGTATAGGTGACTTCCAAGTCAGCCATATTGCATTTGGGACATTGTGCTGGTTGTATTGTATAGGTGACTTCCAAGTCAGCCATATTGCATGGGGGACATTGTGCTGGTTGTATTGTATAGGTGACTTCCAAGTCAGCCATATTGCATGGGGGACATTGTGCTGGTTGTATTGTATAGGTGACTTCCAAGTCAGCCATATTGCATGGGGGACATTGTGCTGGTGGCCATGTTCTATAGGTGACTTACAAGTCAGCCATATTGCATTTGGGACATTGTGCTGGTTGTCTTGTATAGGTGACTTCCAAGTCAGCCATATTGCTTGGGGGACATTGTGCTGGTTGCCATGTCCTATAGGTGACTTCCAAGTCAGCCATATTGCATGGGGGACATTGTGCTGGTTGTCTTGTATAGGTGACTTCCAAGTCAGCCATATTGCATGGGGGACATTGTGCTGGTTGTATTGTATAGGTGACTTACAAGTCATCCATATTGCATGGGGGACATTGTGCTGGTTGCCATGTTGTATAGGTGACTTCCAAGTCAGCCATATTGCTTGGGGGACATTGTGCTGGTGGCCATGTTCTATAGGTGACTTCCAAGTCAGCTATATTGCATGGGGGACATTGTGCTGGTTGCCATGTCCTATAGGTGACTTCCAAGTCAGCCATATTGCATGGGGGACATTGTGCTGGTTGTCTTGTATAGGTGACTTCCAAGTCAGCCATATTGCTTGGGGGACATTGTGCTGGTTGCCATGTTCTATAGGTGACTTGCAAGTCAGCCATATTGCTTGGGGGACATTGTGCTGGTGGCCATGTTCTATAGGTGACTTCCAAGTCAGCCATATTGCTTGGGGGACATTGTGCTGGTTGCCATGTTGTATAGGTGACTTCCAAGTAAGCCATATTGCATGGGGGACATTGTGCTGGTTGCCATGTTGTATAGGTGACTTCCAAGTCAGCCATATTGCATGGGGGACATTGTGCTGGTTGTATTGTTTAGGTGACTTCCAAGTCAGCCATATTGCATGGGGGACATTGTGCTGGTTGTATTGTATAGGTGACTTCCAAGTAAGCCATATTGCATGCGGGACATTGTGCTGGTTGCCATGTCCTATAGGTGACTTCCAAGTCAGCCATATTGCATGGGGGACATTGTGCTGGTTGTCTTGTATAGGTGACTTCCAAGTCAGCCATATTGCTAGGGGGACATTGTGCTGGTTGCCATGTTCTATAGGTGACTTCCAAGTCAGCCATATTGCTTGGGGGACATTGTGCTGGTGGCCATGTTCTATTAGGTGACTTCCAAGTCAGCCATATTGCTTGGGGGACATTGTGCTGGTTGCCATGTCCTATAGGTGACTTCCAAGTCAGCCATATTGCATGGGGGACATTGTGCTGGTTGTCTTGTATAGGTGAATTCCAAGTCAGCCATATTGCTTGGGGGACATTGTGCTGGTTGCCATGTTCTATAGGTGACTTCCAAGTCAGCCATATTGCTTGGGGGACATTGTGCTGGTGGCCATGTTCTATAGGTGACTTCCAAGTCAGCCATATTGCTTGGGGGACATTGTGCTGGTTGTATTGTATAGGTGACTTCCAAGTCAGCCATATTGCATGGGGGACATTGTGCTGGTGGCCATGTCCTATAGGTGACTTCCAAGTCAGCCATATTGCATGGGGGACATTGTGCTGGTTGTCTTGTATAGGTGACTTCCAAGTCAGCCATATTGCATGGGGGAAATTGTGCTGGTTGCCATGTTGTATAGGTGACTTCCAAGTCAGCCATATTGCATGGGGGACAATGTGCTGGTGGCCATGTTCTATAGGTGACTTCCAAGTCAGCCATATTGCATTTGGGACATTGTGCTGGTTGTCTTGTATAGGTGACTTCCAAGTCAGCCATATTGCATGGGGGACATTGTGCTGGTTGTGTTGTATAGGTGACTTCCAAATCAGCCATATTGCATGGGGGACATTGTGCTGGTTGTATTGTATAGGTGACTTCCAAGTCAGCCATATTGCATGGGGGACATTGTGCTGGTTGTCTTGTATAGGTGACTTCCAAGTCAGCCATATTGCATGGGGGACATTGTGCTGGTTGTCTTGTATAGGTGACTTCCAAGTCAGCCATATTGCTTGGGGGACATTGTGCTGGTTGTATTGTATAGGTGACTTCCAAGTCAGCCATATTGCATGGGGGACATTGTGCTGGTTGCCATGTTGTATAGGTGACTTCCAAGTCAGCCATATTGCATTTGGGACATTGTGCTGGTTGTATTGTATAGGTGACTTCCAAGTCAGCCATATTGCATGGGGGACATTGTGCTGGTTGTATTGTATAGGTGACTTCCAAGTCAGCCATATTGCATGGGGGACATTGTGCTGGTTGTATTGTATAGGTGACTTCCAAGTCATCCATATTGCATGGGGGACATTGTGCTGGTTGCCATGTTGTATAGGTGACTTCCAAGTCAGCCATATTGCATGGGGGACATTGTGCTGGTGGCCATGTTCTATAGGTGACTTCCAAGTCAGCCATATTGCATTTGGAACATTGTGCTGGTTGTCTTGTATAGGTGACTTCCAAGTCAGCCATATTGCTTGGGGGACATTGTGCTGGTTGCCATGTCCTATAGGTGACATCCAAGTCAGCCATATTGCATGGGGGACATTGTGCTGGTTGTCTTGTATAGGTGACTTCCAAGTCAGCCATATTGCATGGGGACATTGTGCTGGTTGTATTGTATAGGTGACTTCCAAGTAATCCATATTGCATGGGGGACATTGTGCTGGTTGCCATGTTGTATAGGTGACTTCCAAGTCAGCCATATTGCATGGGGGACATTGTGCTGGTGGCCATGTTCTATAGGTGACTTCCAAGTCAGCCATATTGCATTTGGGACATTGTGCTGGTTGTCTTGTATAGGTGACTTCCAAGTCAGCCATATTGCTTGGGGGACATTGTGCTGGTTGTATTGTATAGGTGACTTCCAAGTCAGCCATATTGCTTGGGGGACATTGTGCTGGTGGCCATGTTCTATAGGTGACTTCCAAGTCAGCCATATTGCATGGGGGACATTGTGCTGGTTGCCATGTCCTATAGGTGACTTCCAAGTCAGCCATATTGCATGGGGGACATTGTGCTGGTTGTCTTGTATAGGTGACTTCCAAGTCAGCCATATTGCTTGGGGGACATTGTGCTGGTTGCCATGTTCTATAGGTGACTTCCAAGTCAGCCATATTGCTTGGGGGACATTGTGCTGGTGGCCATGTTCTATAGGTGACTTCCAAGTCAGCCATATTGCATGGGGGACATTGTGCTGGTGGCCATGTTCTATAGGTGACTTCCAAGTCAGCCATATTGCATGGGGGACATTGTGCTGGTTGTCTTGTATAGGTGACTTCCAAGTCAGCCATATTGCATGGGGGACATTGTGCTGGTTGTGTTGTATAGGTGACTTCCAAATCAGCCATATTGCATGGGGGACATTGTGCTGGTTGTATTGTATAGGTGACTTCCAAGTCAGCCATATTGCATGGGGGACATTGTGCTGGTTGTATTGTATAGGTGACTTCCAAGTCAGCCATATTGCATAGGGGACATTGTGCTGGTGGCCATGTCCTATAGGTGACTTCCAAGTCAGCCATATTGCATGGGGGACATTGTGCTGGTTGTCTTGTATAGGTGACTTCCAAGTCAGCCATATTGCTTGGGGGACATTGTGCTGGTTGTATTGTATAGGTGACTTCCAAGTCAGCCATATTGCATGGGGGACATTGTGCTGGTTGCCATGTTGTATAGGTGACTTCCAAGTCAGCCATATTGCATGGGGGACATTGTGCTGGTGGCCATGTTCTATAGGTGACTTCCAAGTCAGCCATATTGCATTTGGGACATTGTGCTGGTTGTCTTGTATAGGTGACTTCCAAGTCAGCCATATTGCATGGGGGACATTGTGCTGGTTGTGTTGTATAGGTGACTTCCAAATCAGCCATATTGCATGGGGGACATTGTGCTGGTTGTATTGTATAGGTGACTTCCAAGTCAGCCATATTGCATGGGGGACATTGTGCTGGTTGTCTTGTATAGGTGACTTCCAAGTCAGCCATATTGCTTGTGGGACATTGTGCTGGTTGTATTGTATAGGTGACTTCCAAGTCAGCAATATTGCATGGGGGACATTGTGCTGGTTGCCATGTTGTATAGGTGACTTCCAAGTCAGCCATATTGCATGGGGGACATTGTGCTGGTGGCCATGTTCTATAGGTGACTTCCAAGTCAGCCATATTGCATTTGGGACATTGTGCTGGTTGTATTGTATAGGTGACTTCCAAGTCAGCCATATTGCATGGGGGACATTGTGCTGGTTGTATTGTATAGGTGACTTCCAAGTGAGCCATATTGCTTGGGGGACATTGTGCTGGTGGCCATGTTCTATAGGTGACTTCCAAGTCAGCCATATTGCATGGGGGACATTGTGCTGGTTGCCATGTCCTATAGGTGACTTCCAAGTCAGCCATATTTCATGGGGGACATTGTGCTGGTTGTCTTGTATAGGTGACTTCCAAGTCAGCCATATTGCTTGGGGGACATTGTGCTGGTTGCCATGTTCTATAGGTGACTTCCAAGTCAGCCATATTGCTTGGGGGACATTGTGCTGGTGGCCATGTTCTATAGGTGACTTCCAAGTCAGCCATATTGCTTGGGGGACATTGTGCTGGTTGCCATGTTGTATAGGTGACTTCCAAGTCAGCCATTTTGCATGGGGGACATTGTGCTGGTTGCCATGTTGTATAGGTGACTTCCAAGTCAGCCATATTGCATGGGGGACATTGTGCTGGTGGCCATGTTCTATAGGTGACTTCCAAGTCAGCCATATTGCATTTGGGACATTGTGCTGGTTGTCTTGTATAGGTGACTTCCAAGTCAGCCATATTGCATGGGGGACATTGTGCTGGTTGTGTTGTATAGGTGACTTCCAAATCAGCCATATTGCATGGGGGACATTGTGCTGGTTGTATTGTATAGGTGACTTCCAAGTCAGCCATATTGCATGGGGGACATTGTGCTGGTTGTCTTGTATAGGTGACTTCCAAGTCAGCCATATTGCTTGTGGGACATTGTGCTGGTTGTATTGTATAGGTGACTTCCAAGTCAGCAATATTGCATGGGGGACATTGTGCTGGTTGCCATGTTGTATAGGTGACTTCCAAGTCAGCCATATTGCATGGGGGACATTGTGCTGGTGGCCATGTTCTATAGGTGACTTCCAAGTCAGCCATATTGCATTTGGGACATTGTGCTGGTTGTATTGTATAGGTGACTTCCAAGTCAGCCATATTGCATGGGGGACATTGTGCTGGTTGTATTGTATAGGTGACTTCCAAGTGAGCCATATTGCTTGGGGGACATTGTGCTGGTGGCCATGTTCTATAGGTGACTTCCAAGTCAGCCATATTGCATGGGGGACATTGTGCTGGTTGCCATGTCCTATAGGTGACTTCCAAGTCAGCCATATTTCATGGGGGACATTGTGCTGGTTGTCTTGTATAGGTGACTTCCAAGTCAGCCATATTGCTTGGGGGACATTGTGCTGGTTGCCATGTTCTATAGGTGACTTCCAAGTCAGCCATATTGCTTGGGGGACATTGTGCTGGTGGCCATGTTCTATAGGTGACTTCCAAGTCAGCCATATTGCTTGGGGGACATTGTGCTGGTTGCCATGTTGTATAGGTGACTTCCAAGTCAGCCATTTTGCATGGGGGACATTGTGCTGGTGGCCATGTTGTATAGGTGACTTCCAAGTCAGCCATATTGCATGGGGGACATTGTGCTGGTTGTCTTGTATAGGTGACTTCCAAGTCAGCCATATTGCATGGGGGACATTGTGCTGGTTGCCATGTTGTATAGGTGACTTCCAAGTCAGCCATATTGCATGGGGGACATTGTGCTGGTTGTATTGTATAGGTGACTTCCAAGTCAGCCATATTGCATGGGGGAAATTGTGCTGGTTGCCATGTTGTATAGGTGACTTCCAAGTCAGCCATATTGCTTGGGGGACATTGTGCTGGTTGTATTGTATAGGTGACTTCCAAGTCAGCCATATTGCATGGGGGAAATTGTGCTGGTTGCCATGTTGTATAGGTGACTTCCAAGTCAGCCATATTGCATGGGGGACATTGTGCTGGTGGCCATGTTCTATAGGTGACTTCCAAGTCAGCCATATTGCATTTGGGACATTGTGCTGGTTGTCTTGTATAGGTGACTTCCAAGTCAGCCATATTGCATGGGGGACATTGTGCTGGTTGTGTTGTATAGGTGACTTCCAAATCAGCCATATTGCATGGGGGACATTGTGCTGGTTGTATTGTATAGGTGACTTCCAAGTCAGCCATATTGCATGGGGGACATTGTGCTGGTTGTCTTGTATAGGTAACTTCCAAGTCAGCCATATTGCTTGGGGGACATTGTGCTGGTTGTATTGTATAGGTGACTTCCAAGTCAGCCATATTGCATGGGGGACATTGTGCTGGTTGCCATGTTGTATAGGTGACTTCCAAGTCAGCCATATTGCATGGGGGACATTGTGCTGGTTGTGTTGTATAGGTGACTTCCAAATCAGCCATATTGCATGGGGGACATTGTGCTGGTTGTATTGTATAGGTGACTTCCATGTCAGCCATATTGCATGGGGGACATTGTGCTGGTTGCCATGTTCTATAGGTGACTTCCAAGTGAGCCATATTGCATGGGGGACATTGTGCTGGTTGTGTTGTATAGGTGACTTCCAAATCAGCCATATTGCATGGGGGACATTGTGCTGGTTGTATTGTATAGGTGACTTCCATGTCAGCCATATTGCATGGGGGACATTGTGCTGGTTGCCATGTTCTATAGGTGACTTCCAAGTCAGCCATATTGCATGGGGGACATTGTGCTGGTTGTCTTGTATAGGTGACTTCCAAGTCAGCCATATTGCTTCGGGGACATTGTGCTGGTGGCCATGTTCTATAGGTGACTTCCAAGTCAGCCATATTGCTTGGGGGACATTGTGCTGGTGGCCATGTTCTATAGGTGACTTCCAAGTCAGCCATATTGCATGGGGGACATTGTGCTGGTGGCCATGTTCTATAGGTGACTTCCAAGTCAGCCATATTGCATGGGGGACATTGTGCTGGTTGTCTTGTATAGGTGACTTCCAAGTCAGCCATATTGCATGGGGGACATTGTGCTGGTTGTGTTGTATAGGTGACTTCCAAATCAGCCATATTGCATGGGGGACATTGTGCTGGTTGTATTGTATAGGTGACTTCCAAGTCAGCCATATTGCATGGGGGACATTGTGCTGGTTGTATTGTATAGGTGACTTCCAAGTCAGCCATATTGCATAGGGGACATTGTGCTGGTGGCCATGTCCTATAGGTGACTTCCAAGTCAGCCATATTGCATGGGGGACATTGTGCTGGTTGTCTTGTATAGGTGACTTCCAAGTCAGCCATATTGCTTGGGGGACATTGTGCTGGTTGTATTGTATAGGTGACTTCCAAGTCAGCCATATTGCATGGGGGACATTGTGCTGGTTGCCATGTTGTATAGGTGACTTCCAAGTCAGCCATATTGCATGGGGGACATTGTGCTGGTGGCCATGTTCTATAGGTGACTTCCAAGTCAGCCATATTGCATTTGGGACATTGTGCTGGTTGTCTTGTATAGGTGACTTCCAAGTCAGCCATATTGCATGGGGGACATTGTGCTGGTTGTGTTGTATAGGTGACTTCCAAATCAGCCATATTGCATGGGGGACATTGTGCTGGTTGTATTGTATAGGTGACTTCCAAGTCAGCCATATTGCATGGGGGACATTGTGCTGGTTGTCTTGTATAGGTGACTTCCAAGTCAGCCATATTGCTTGGGGGACATTGTGCTGGTTGTATTGTATAGGTGACTTCCAAGTCAGCAATATTGCATGGGGGACATTGTGCTGGTTGCCATGTTGTATAGGTGACTTCCAAGTCAGCCATATTGCATGGGGGACATTGTGCTGGTGGCCATGTTCTATAGGTGACTTCCAAGTCAGCCATATTGCATTTGGGACATTGTGCTGGTTGTATTGTATAGGTGACTTCCAAGTCAGCCATATTGCATGGGGGACATTGTGCTGGTTGTATTGTATAGGTGACTTCCAAGTGAGCCATATTGCTTGGGGGACATTGTGCTGGTGGCCATGTTCTATAGGTGACTTCCAAGTCAGCCATATTGCATGGGGGACATTGTGCTGGTTGCCATGTCCTATAGGTGACTTCCAAGTCAGCCATATTTCATGGGGGACATTGTGCTGGTTGTCTTGTATAGGTGACTTCCAAGTCAGCCATATTGCTTGGGGGACATTGTGCTGGTTGCCATGTTCTATAGGTGACTTCCAAGTCAGCCATATTGCTTGGGGGACATTGTGCTGGTGGCCATGTTCTATAGGTGACTTCCAAGTCAGCCATATTGCTTGGGGGACATTGTGCTGGTTGCCATGTTGTATAGGTGACTTCCAAGTCAGCCATTTTGCATGGGGGACATTGTGCTGGTGGCCATGTTGTATAGGTGACTTCCAAGTCAGCCATATTGCATGGGGGACATTGTGCTGGTTGTCTTGTATAGGTGACTTCCAAGTCAGCCATATTGCATGGGGGACATTGTGCTGGTTGCCATGTTGTATAGGTGACTTCCAAGTCAGCCATATTGCATGGGGGACATTGTGCTGGTTGTATTGTATAGGTGACTTCCAAGTCAGCCATATTGCATGGGGGACATTGTGCTGGTTGTCTTGTATAGGTGACTTCCAAGTCAGCCATATTGCTTGGGGGACATTGTGCTGGTTGTATTGTATAGGTGACTTCCAAGTCAGCCATATTGCATGGGGGAAATTGTGCTGGTTGCCATGTTGTATAGGTGACTTCCAAGTCAGCCATATTGCATGGGGGACATTGTGCTGGTGGCCATGTTCTATAGGTGACTTCCAAGTCAGCCATATTGCATTTGGGACATTGTGCTGGTTGTCTTGTATAGGTGACTTCCAAGTCAGCCATATTGCATGGGGGACATTGTGCTGGTTGTGTTGTATAGGTGACTTCCAAATCAGCCATATTGCATGGGGGACATTGTGCTGGTTGTATTGTATAGGTGACTTCCAAGTCAGCCATATTGCATGGGGGACATTGTGCTGGTTGTCTTGTATAGGTAACTTCCAAGTCAGCCATATTGCTTGGGGGACATTGTGCTGGTTGTATTGTATAGGTGACTTCCAAGTCAGCCATATTGCATGGGGGACATTGTGCTGGTTGCCATGTTGTATAGGTGACTTCCAAGTCAGCCATATTGCATGGGGGACATTGTGCTGGTTGTGTTGTATAGGTGACTTCCAAATCAGCCATATTGCATGGGGGACATTGTGCTGGTTGTATTGTATAGGTGACTTCCATGTCAGCCATATTGCATGGGGGACATTGTGCTGGTTGCCATGTTCTATAGGTGACTTCCAAGTGAGCCATATTGCATGGGGGACATTGTGCTGGTGGCCATGTTCAATAGGTGACTTCCAAGTCAGCCATATTGCATGGGGGACATTGTGCTGGTTGTCTTGTATAGGTGACTTCCAAGTCAGCCATATTGCTTCGGGGACATTGTGCTGGTGGCCATGTTCTATAGGTGACTTCCAAGTCAGCCATATTGCTTGGGGGACATTGTGCTGGTTGCCATGTTGTATAGGTGACTTCCAAGTCAGCCAAATTGCATGGGGGACATTGTGCTGGTGGCCATGTTCTATAGGTGACTTCCAAGTCAGCCATATTGCATGGGGGACATTGTGCTGGTTGTCTTGTATAGGTGACTTCCAAGTCAGCCATATTGCATGGGGGACATTGTGCTGCTGGCCATGTTCTATAGGTGACTTCCAAGTCAGCCATATTGCTTGGGGGACATTGTGCTGGTTGTATTGTATAGGTGACTTCCAAGTCAGCCATATTGCATGCGGGACATTTTGCTGGTTGCCATGTCCTATAGGTGACTTCCAAGTCAGCCATATTGCATGGGGGACATTGTGCTGGTTGTCTTGTATAGGTGACTTCCAAGTCAGCCATATTGCATGGGGGACATTGTGCTGGTTGCCATGTTGTATAGGTGACTTCCAAGTCAGCAATATTGCATGGGGGACATTGTGCTGGTTGCCATGTTGTATAGGTGACTTCCAAGTCAGCCATATTGCATGGGGGACATTGTGCTGGTGGCCATGTTCTATAGGTGACTTCCAAGTCAGCCATATTGCATTTGGGACATTGTGCTGGTTGTATTGTATAGGTGACTTCCAAGTCAGCCATATTGCATGGGGGACATTGTGCTGGTTGTATTGTATAGGTGACTTCCAAGTGAGCCATATTGCTTGGGGGACATTGTGCTGGTGGCCATGTTCTATAGGTGACTTCCAAGTCAGCCATATTGCATGGGGGACATTGTGCTGGTTGCCATGTCCTATAGGTGACTTCCAAGTCAGCCATATTTCATGGGGGACATTGTGCTGGTTGTCTTGTATAGGTGACTTCCAAGTCAGCCATATTGCTTGGGGGACATTGTGCTGGTTGCCATGTTCTATAGGTGACTTCCAAGTCAGCCATATTGCTTGGGGGACATTGTGCTGGTGGCCATGTTCTATAGGTGACTTCCAAGTCAGCCATATTGCTTGGGGGACATTGTGCTGGTTGCCATGTTGTATAGGTGACTTCCAAGTCAGCCATTTTGCATGGGGGACATTGTGCTGGTGGCCATGTTGTATAGGTGACTTCCAAGTCAGCCATATTGCATGGGGGACATTGTGCTGGTTGTCTTGTATAGGTGACTTCCAAGTCAGCCATATTGCATGGGGGACATTGTGCTGGTTGCCATGTTGTATAGGTGACTTCCAAGTCAGCCATATTGCATGGGGGACATTGTGCTGGTTGTATTGTATAGGTGACTTCCAAGTCAGCCATATTGCATGGGGGACATTGTGCTGGTTGTCTTGTATAGGTGACTTCCAAGTCAGCCATATTGCTTGGGGGACATTGTGCTGGTTGTATTGTATAGGTGACTTCCAAGTCAGCCATATTGCATGGGGGAAATTGTGCTGGTTGCCATGTTGTATAGGTGACTTCCAAGTCAGCCATATTGCATGGGGGACATTGTGCTGGTGGCCATGTTCTATAGGTGACTTCCAAGTCAGCCATATTGCATTTGGGACATTGTGCTGGTTGTCTTGTATAGGTGACTTCCAAGTCAGCCATATTGCATGGGGGACATTGTGCTGGTTGTGTTGTATAGGTGACTTCCAAATCAGCCATATTGCATGGGGGACATTGTGCTGGTTGTATTGTATAGGTGACTTCCAAGTCAGCCATATTGCATGGGGGACATTGTGCTGGTTGTCTTGTATAGGTAACTTCCAAGTCAGCCATATTGCTTGGGGGACATTGTGCTGGTTGTATTGTATAGGTGACTTCCAAGTCAGCCATATTGCATGGGGGACATTGTGCTGGTTGCCATGTTGTATAGGTGACTTCCAAGTCAGCCATATTGCATGGGGGACATTGTGCTGGTTGTGTTGTATAGGTGACTTCCAAATCAGCCATATTGCATGGGGGACATTGTGCTGGTTGTATTGTATAGGTGACTTCCATGTCAGCCATATTGCATGGGGGACATTGTGCTGGTGGCCATGTTCTATAGGTGACTTCCAAGTCAGCCATATTGCATGGGGGACATTGTGCTGGTTGTCTTGTATAGGTGACTTCCAAGTCAGCCATATTGCTTCGGGGACATTGTGCTGGTGGCCATGTTCTATAGGTGACTTCCAAGTCAGCCATATTGCTTGGGGGACATTGTGCTGGTTGCCATGTTGTATAGGTGACTTCCAAGTCAGCCAAATTGCATGGGGGACATTGTGCTGGTGGCCATGTTCTATAGGTGACTTCCAAGTCAGCCATATTGCATGGGGGACATTGTGCTGGTTGTCTTGTATAGGTGACTTCCAAGTCAGCCATATTGCATGGGGGACATTGTGCTGCTGGCCATGTTCTATAGGTGACTTCCAAGTCAGCCATATTGCTTGGGGGACATTGTGCTTGTTGTATTGTATAGGTGACTTCCAAGTCAGCCATATTGCATGCGGGACATTTTGCTGGTTGCCATGTCCTATAGGTGACTTCCAAGTCAGCCATATTGCATGGGGGACATTGTGCTGGTTGTCTTGTATAGGTGACTTCCAAGTCAGCCATATTGCTTGGGGGACATTGTGCTGGTTGCCATGTTCTATAGGTGACTTCCAAGTCAGCCATATTGCTTGGGGGACATTGTGCTGGTGGCCATGTTCTATAGGTGACTTCCAAGTCAGCCATATTGCTTGGGGGACATTGTGCTGGTTGCCATGTTGTATAGGTGACTTCCAAGTCAGCCATATTGCATGGGGGACATTGTGCTGGTGGCCATGTTCTATAGGTGACTTCCAAGTCAGCCATATTGCATGGGGGACATTGTGCTGGTTGTCTTGTATAGGTGACTTCCAAGTCAGCCATATTGCATGGGGGACATTGTGCTGGTGGCCATGTTCTATAGGTGACTTCCAAGTCAGCCATATTGCTTGGGGGACATTGTGCTGGTTGTATTGTATAGGTGACTTCCAAGTCAGCCATATTGCATGGGGGACATTGTGCTGGTTGCCATGTTGTATAGGTGACTTCCAAGTGAGCCATATTGCTTGGGGGACATTGTGCTGGTTGTGTTGTATAGGTGACTTCCAAGTCAGCCATATTGCATGGGGGACATTGTGCTAGTTGTCTTGTATAGGTGACTTCCAAGTCAGCCGTGTTGCATGGGGAACATTGTGCTGGTGGCCATGTTGTATAGGTGACTTTCAAGTCAGCCATATTGCATGGGGGACATTGTGCTGGTTGCCATGTTGTATAGGTGACTTCCAAGTCAGCCATATTGCATGGGGGACATTGTGCTGGTTGCCATGTTGTATAGGTGACTTACAAGTCAGCCATATTGCATGGGGGACATTGTGCTGGTTGTCATGTCCTATAGGTGACGTCCAAGTCAGCCATATTGCATGGGGGAAATTGTGCTGGTTGTCTTGTATAGGTGACTTTTAAGTCAGCCATATTGCTTGGGGGACATTGTGCTGGTTGCCATGTTCTATAGGTGACTTCCAAGTCAGCCATATTGCTTGTGGGACATTGTGCTGGTTGCCATGTTGTATAGGTGACTTCCAAGTCAGCCATATTGCTTGGGGGACATTGTGCTGGTTGCCATTTTGTATAGGTGACTTCCAAGTCAGCCATATTGCATGGGGGACATTGTGCTGGTGGCCATGTTCTATAGGTGACTTCCAAGTCAGCCATATTGCATGGGGGACATTGTGCTGGTTGTCTTGTATTGGTGACTTCCAAGTCAGCCATATTGCATGGGGGACATTGTGCTGGTTGTGTTGTATAGGTGACTTCCAAATCAGCCATATTGCATGGGGGACATTGTGCTGGTTGTATTGTATAGGTGACTTCCAAGTCAGCCATATTGCATGGGGGACATTGTGCTGGTGGCCATGTCCTATAGGTGACTTCCAAGTCAGCCATATTGCATGGGGGACATTGTGCTGGTTGTCTTGTATAGGTGACTTCCAAGTCAGCCATATTGCATGGGGGACATTGTGCTGGTGGCCATGTTCTATAGGTGACTTCCAAGTCAGCCATATTGCATTTGGGACATTGTGCTGGTTGTCTTGTATAGGTGATTTCCAAGTCAGCCATATTGCATGGGGGACATTGTGCTGGTTGTGTTTTATAGGTGACTTCCAAATCAGCCATATTGCATGGGGGACATTGTGCTGGTTGTATTGTATAGGTGACTTCCAAGTCAGCCATATTTCATGGGGGACATTGTGCTGGTTGTATTGTATAGGTGACTTCCAAGTCAGCCATATTGCATGGGGGACATTGTGCTGGTGGCCATGTCCTATAGGTGACTTCCAAGTCAGCCATATTGCATGGGGGACATTGTGCTGGTTGTCTTGTATAGGTGACTTCCAAGTCAGCCATATTGCTTAGGGGACATTGTGCTGGTTGTATGTTGTATAGGTGACTTCCAAGTCAGCCATATTGCATGGGGGACATTGTGCTGGTGGCAATGTTCTATAGGTGACTTCCAAGTCAGCCATATTGCATTTGGGACATTGTGCTGGTTGTCTTGTATAGGTGACTTCCAAGTCAGCCATATTGCTTGGGGGACATTGTGCTGGTTGCCATGTCCTATAGGTGACTTCCAAGTCAGCCATATTGCATGGGAGACATTGTGCTGGTTGTCTTGTATAGGTGACTTCCAAGTAAGCCATATTGCATGGGGGACATTGTGCTGGTTGCCATGTTGTATAGGTGACTTCCAAGTCAGCCATATTGCATGGGGGACATTGTGCTGGTTGTATTGTATAGGTGACTTCCAAGTCAGCCATATTGCATGGGGGACATTGTGCTGGTTGTATTGTATAGGTGACTTCCAAGTCAGCCATATTGCATGCGGGACATTGTGCTGGTTGCCATGTCCTATAGGTGACTTCCAAGTCAGCCATATTGCATGGGGGACATTGTGCTGGTTGTCTTGTATAGGTGACTTCCAAGTCAGCCATATTGCTTGGGGGACATTGTGCTGGTTGCCATGTTCTATAGGTGACTTCCAAGTCAGCCATATTGCTTGGGGGACATTGTGCTGGTGGCCATGTTCTATTAGGTGACTTCCAAGTCAGCCATATTGCTTGGGGGACATTGTGCTGGTTGCCATGTTGTATAGGTGACTTCCATATTGCATGGGGGACATTGTGCTGGTGGCCAAGTTCTATAGGTGACTTCCAAGTCAGCCATATTGCATGGGGGACATTGTGCTGGTGGCCATGTTCTATAGGTGACTTCCAAATCAGCCATATTGCTTGGGGGACATTGTGCTGGTTGTATTGTATAGGTGACTTCCAAGTCAGCCATATTGCATGGGGGACATTGTGCTGGTGGCCATGTTGTATAGGTGACTTCCAAGTGAGCCATATTGCTTGGGGGACATTGTGCTGGTTGTGTTGTATAGGTGACTTCCAAGTCAGCCATATTGCATGGGGGACATTGTGCTGGTGGCCATGTTCTATAGGTGACTGCCAAGTCAGGCATATTGCATTTGGGACATTGTGCTGGTTGTCTTGTATAGGTGACTTCCAAGTCAGCCATATTGCATGGTGGACATTGTGCTGGTTGCCATGTTGTATAGGTGACTTCCAAGTCAGCCATATTGCATGGGGGACATTGTGCTGGTTGCCATGTTGTATAGCTGACTTACAAGTCAGCCATATTGCATGGGGGACATTGTGCTGGTTGCCATGTCCTATAGGTGACTTCCAAGTCAGCCATATTGCATGGGGGAAATTGTGCTGGTTGTCATGTTGTATAGGTGACTTCCAAGTCAGCCATATTGCTTGGGGGACATTGTGCTGGTTGCCATGTTGTATAGGTGACTTCCAAGTCAGCCATATTGCATGGGGGACATTGTGCTGGTGGCCATGTTCTGTAGTTGACTTCCAAGTCAGCCATATTGCATGGGGGACATTGTGCTGGTTGTCTTGTATTGGTGACTTCCAAGTCAGCCATATTGCATGGGGGACATTGTGCTGGTTGTGTTGTATAGGTGACTTCCAAATCAGCCATATTGCATGGGGGACATTGTGCTGGTTGTATTGTATAGGTGACTTCCAAGTCAGCCATATTGCATGGGGGACATTGTGCTGGTTGTATTGTATAGGTGACTTCCAAGTCAGCCATATTGCATGGGGGACATTGTGCTGGTTGTATTGTATAGGTGACTTCCAAGTCAGCCATATTGCATGGGGGACATTGTGCTGGTGGCCATGTCCTATAGGTGACTTCCAAGTCAGCCATATTACATGGGGGACATTGTGCTGGTTGTCTTGTATAGGTGACTTCCAAGTCAGCCATATTGCTTAGGGGACATTGTGCTGGTTGTATGTTGTATAGGTGACTTCCAAGTCAGCCATATTGCATGGGGGACATTGTGCTGGTGGCAATGTTCTATAGGTGACTTCCAAGTCAGCCATATTGCATTTGGGACATTGTGCTGGTTGTCTTGTATAGGTGACTTCCAAGTCAGCCATATTGCTTGGGGGACATTGTGCTGGTTGCCATGTCCTATAGGTGACTTCCAAGTCAGCCATATTGCATGGGGGACATTGTGCTGGTTGTCTTGTATAGGTGACTTCCAAGTAAGCCATATTGCATGGGGGACATTGTGCTGGTTGCCATGTTGTATAGGTGACTTCCAAGTCAGCCATATTGCATGGGGGACATTGTGCTGGTTGTATTGTTTAGGTGACTTCCAAGTCAGCCATATTGCATGGGGGACATTGTGCTGGTTGTATTGTATAGGTGACTTCCAAGTCAGCCATATTGCATGCGGGACATTGTGCTGGTTGCCATGTCCTATAGGTGACTTCCAAGTCAGCCATATTGCATGGGGGACATTGTGCTGGTTGTCTTGTATAGGTGACTTCCAAGTCAGCCATATTGCTAGGGGGACATTGTGCTGGTTGCCATGTTCTATAGGTGACTTCCAAGTCAGCCATATTGCTTGGGGGACATTGTGCTGGTGGCCATGTTCTATTAGGTGACTTCCAAGTCAGCCATATTGCTTGGAGGACATTGTGCTGGTTGCCATGTTGTATAGGTGACTTCCATATTGCATGGGGGACATTGTGCTGGTGGCCATGTTCTATAGGTGACTTCCAAGTCAGCCATATTGCATGGGGGACATTGTGCTGGTGGCCATGTTCTATAGGTGACTTCCAAATCAGCCATATTGCTTGGGGGACATTGTGCTGGTTGTATTGTATAGGTGACTTCCAAGTCAGCCATATTGCATGGGGGACATTGTGCTGGTGGCCATGTTGTATAGGTGACTTCCAAGTGAGCCATATTGCTTGGGGGACATTGTGCTGGTTGTGTTGTATAGGTGACTTCCAAGTCAGCCATATTGCATGGGGGACATTGTGCTGGTGGCCATGTTCTATAGGTGACTGCCAAGTCAGGCATATTGCATTTGGGACATTGTGCTGGTTGTCTTGTATAGGTGACTTCCAAGTCAGCCATATTGCATGGGGGACATTGTGCTGGTTGCCATGTTGTATAGGTGACTTCCAAGTCAGCCATATTGCATGGGGGACATTGTGCTGGTTGCCATGTTGTATAGGTGACTTACAAGTCAGCCATATTGCATGGGGGACATTGTGCTGGTTGCCATGTCCTATAGGTGACTTCCAAGTCAGCCATATTGCATGGGGGAAATTGTGCTGGTTGTCATGTTGTATAGGTTACTTCCAAGTCAGCCATATTGCTTGGGGGACATTGTGCTGGTTGCCATGTTGTATAGGTGACTTCCAAGTCAGCCATATTGCATGGGGGACATTGTGCTGGTGGCCATGTTCTATAGTTGACTTCCAAGTCAGCCATATTGCATGGGGGACATTGTGCTGGTTGTCTTGTATTGGTGACTTCCAAGTCAGCCATATTGCATGGGGGACATTGTGCTGGTTGTGTTGTATAGGTGACTTCCAAATCAGCCATATTGCATGGGGGACATTGTGCTGGTTGTATTGTATAGGTGACTTCCAAGTCAGCCATATTGCATGGGGGACATTGTGCTGGTGGCCATGTCCTATAGGTGACTTCCAAGTCAGCCATATTGCATGGTGGACATTGTGCTGGTTGTCTTGTATAGGTGACTTCCAAGTCAGCCATATTGCATGGGGGACATTGTGCTGGTGGCCATGTTCTATAGGTGACTTCCAAGTCAGCCATATTGCATTTGGGACATTGTGATGGTTGTCTTGTATAGGTGACTTCCAAGTCAGCCATATTGCATGGGGGACATTGTGCTGGTTGCCATGTCCTATAGGTGACTTCCAAGTCAGCCATATTGCATGGGGGAAATTGTGCTGGTTGTCATGTTGTATAGGTGACTTCCAAGTCAGCCATATTGCTTGGGGGACATTGTGCTGGTTGCCATGTTGTATAGGTGACTTCCAAGTCAGCCATATTGCATGGGGGAAATTGTGCTGGTGGCCATGTTCTATAGGTGACTTCCAAGTCAGCCATATTGCATGGGGGACATTGTGCTGGTTGTCTTGTATTGGTGACTTCCAAGTCAGCCATATTGAATGGGTGACATTGTGCTGGTTGTGTTGTATAGGTGACTTCCAAATCAGCCATATTGCATGGGGGACATTGTGCTGGTTGTATTGTATAGGTGACTTCCAAGTCAGCCATATTGCATGGGGGACATTGTGCTGGTGGCCATGTCCTATAGGTGACTTCCAAGTCAGCCATATTGCATGGGGGACATTGTGCTGGTTGTCTTGTATAGGTGACTTCCAAGTCAGCCATATTGCATGGGGGACATTGTGCTGGTGGCCATGTTCTATAGGTGACTTCCAAGTCAGCCATATTGCATTTGGGACATTGTGCTGGTTGTCTTGTATAGGTGATTTCCAAGTCAGCCATATTGCATGGGGGACATTGTGCTGGTTGTGTTTTATAGTGACTTCCAAATCAGCCATATTGCATGGGGGACATTGTGCTGGTTGTATTATATAGGTGACTTCCAAGTCAGCCATATTGCATGGGGGACATTGTGCTGGTGGCCATGTCCTATAGGTGACTTCCAAGTCAGCCATATTGCATGGGGGACATTGTGCTGGTTGTCTTGTATAGGTGACTTCCAAGTCAGCCATATTGCTTAGGGGACATTGTGCTGGTTGTATGTTGTATAGGTGACTTCCAAGTCAGCCATATTGCATTTGGGACATTGTGCTGGTTGTCTTGTATAGGTGACTTCCAAGTCAGCCATATTGCTTGGGGGACATTGTGCTGGTTGCCATGTCCTATAGGTGACTTCCAAGTCAGCCATATTGCATGGGGGACATTGTGCTGGTTGTCTTGTATAGGTGACTTCCAAGTCAGCCATATTGCATGGGGGACATCGTGCTGGTTGCCATGTTGTATAGGTGACTTCCAAGTCAGCCATATTGCATGGGGGACATTGTGCTGGTTGTATTGTATAGGTGACTTCCAAGTCAGCCATATTGCATGGGGGACATTGTGCTGGTTGTATTGTATAGGTGACTTCCAAGTCAGCCATATTGCATGGGGGACATTGTGCTGGTGGCCATGTTCTATAGTTGACTTCCAAGTCAGCCATATTGCATGGGGGACATTGTGCTGGTTGCCATGTTGTATAGGTGACTTCCAAGTCAGCCATATTGCATGGGGGACATTGTGCTGGTTGTATTGTATAGGTGACTTCCAAGTCAGCCATATTGCATGGGGGACATTGTGCTGGTTGTATTGTATAGGTGACTTCCAAGTCAGCCATATTGCATGCGGGACATTGTGCTGGTTGCCATGTCCTATAGGTGACTTCCAAGTCAGCCATATTGCTTGGGGGACATTGTGCTGGTTGCCATGTTCTATAGGTGACTTCCAAGTCAGCCATATTGCTTGGGGGACATTGTGCTGGTGGCCATGTTCTATTAGGTGACTTCCAAGTCAGCCATATTGCTTGGGGGACATTGTGCTGGTTGCCATGTTGTATAGGTGACTTCCATATTGCATGGGGGACATTGTGCTGGTGGCCATGTTCTATAGGTGACTTCCAAGTCAGCCATATTGCATGGGGGACATTGTGCTGGTGGCCATGTTCTATAGGTGACTTCCAAATCAGCCATATTGCTTGGGGGACATTGTGCTGGTTGTATTGTATAGGTGACTTCCAAGTCAGCCATATTGCATGGGGGACATTGTGCTGGTGGCCATGTTGTATAGGTGACTTCCAAGTGAGCCATATTGCTTGGGGGACATTGTGCTGGTTGTGTTGTATAGGTGACTTCCAAGTCAGCCATATTGCATGGGGGACATTGTGCTGGTGGCCATGTTCTATAGGTGACTGCCAAGTCAGGCATATTGCATTTGGGACATTGTGCTGGTTGTCTTGTATAGGTGACTTCCAAGTCAGCCATATTGCATGGGGGACATTGTGCTGGTTGCCATGTTGTATAGGTGACTTCCAAGTCAGCCATATTGCATGGGGGACATTGTGCTGGTTGCCATGTTGTATAGGTGACTTACAAGTCAGCCATATTGCATGGGGGACATTGTGCTGGTTGCCATGTCCTATAGGTGACTTCCAAGTCAGCCATATTGCATGGGGGAAATTGTGCTGGTTGTCATGTTGTATAGGTGACTTCCAAGTCAGCCATATTGCTTGGGGGACATTGTGCTGGTTGCAATGTTGTATAGGTGACTTCCAAGTCAGCCATATTGCATGGGGGACATTGTGCTGGTGGCCATGTTCTATAGTTGACTTCCAAGTCAGCCATATTGCATGGGGGACATTGTGCTGGTTGTCTTGTATTGGTGACTTCCAAGTCAGCCAAATTGCATGGGGGACATTGTGCTGGTTGTGTTGTATAGGTGACTTCCAAATCAGCCATATTGCATGGGGGACATTGTGCTGGTTGTATTGTATAGGTGACTTCCAAGTCAGCCATATTGCATGGGGGACATTGTGCTGGTGGCCATGTCCTATAGGTGACTTCCAAGTCAGCCATATTGCATGGTGGACATTGTGCTGGTTGTCTTGTATAGGTGACTTCCAAGTCAGCCATATTGCATGGGGGACATTGTGCTGGTGGCCATGTTCTATAGGTGACTTCCAAGTCAGCCATATTGCATTTGGGACATTGTGCTGGTTGTCTTGTATAGGTGACTTCCAAGTCAGCCATATTGCATGGGGGACATTGTGCTGGTTGCCATGTCCTATAGGTGACTTCCAAGTCAGCCATATTGCATGGGGGAAATTGTGCTGGTTGTCATGTTGTATAGGTGACTTCCAAGTCAGCCATATTGCTTGGGGGACATTGTGCTGGTTGCCATGTTGTATAGGTGACTTCCAAGTCAGCCATATTGCATGGGGGACATTGTGCTGGTGGCCATGTTCTATAGGTGACTTCCAAGTCAGCCATATTGCATGGGGGACATTGTGCTGGTTGTCTTGTATTGGTGACTTCCAAGTCAGCCATATTGCATGGGTGACATTGTGCTGGTTGTGTTGTATAGGTGACTTCCAAATCAGCCATATTGCATGGGGGACATTGTGCTGGTTGTATTGTATAGGTGACTTCCAAGTCAGCCATATTGCATGGGGGACATTGTGCTGGTGGCCATGTCCTATAGGTGACTTCCAAGTCAGCCATATTGCATGGGGGACATTGTGCTGGTTGTCTTGTATAGGTGACTTCCAAGTCAGCCATATTGCATGGGGGACATTCTGCTGGTGGCCATGTTCTATAGGTGACTTCCAAGTCAGGCATATTGCATTTGGGACATTGTGCTGGTTGTCTTGTATAGGTGATTTCCAAGTCAGCCATATTGCATGGGGGACATTGTGCTGGTTGTGTTTTATAGGTGACTTCCAAATCAGCCATATTGCATGGGGGACATTGTGCTGGTTGTATTGTATAGGTGACTTCCAAGTCAGCCATATTGCATGGGGGACATTGTGCTGGTTGTATTGTATAGGTGACTTCCAAGTCAGCCATATTGCATGGGGGACATTGTGCTGGTGGCCATGTCCTATAGGTGACTTCCAAGTCAGCCATATTGCATGGGGGACATTGTGCTGGTTGTCTTGTATAGGTGACTTCCAAGTCAGCCATATTGCTTAGGGGACATTGTGCTGGTTGTATGTTGTATAGGTGACTTCCAAGTCAGCCATATTGCATGGGGGACATTGTGCTGGTGGCCATGTTCTATAGGTGACTTCCAAGTCAGCCATATTGCATTTGGGACATTGTGCTGGTTGTCTTGTATAGGTGACTTCCAAGTCAGCCATATTGCTTGGGGGACATTGTGCTGGTTGCCATGTCCTATAGGTGACTTCCAAGTCAGCCATATTGCATGGGGGACATTGTGCTGGTTGTCTTGTATAGGTGACTTCCAAGTCAGCCATATTGCATGGGGGACATTGTGCTGGTTGCCATGTTGTATAGGTGACTTCCAAGTCAGCCATATTACATGGGGGACATTGTGCTGGTTGTATTGTATAGGTGACTTCCAAGTCAGCCATATTGCAATGGGGACATTGTGCTGGTTGTATTGTATAGGTGACTTCCAAGTCAGCCATATTGCATGCGGGACATTGTGCTGGTTGCCATGTCCTATAGGTGACTTCCAAGTCAGCCATATTGCATGGGGGACATTGTGCTGGTTGTCTTGTATAGGTGACTTCCAAGTCAGCCATATTGCTTGGGGGACATTGTGCTGGTTGCCATGTTCTATAGGTGACTTCCAAGTCAGCCATATTGCTTGGGGGACATTGTGCTGGTGGCCATGTTCTATAGGTGACTTCCAAGTCAGCCATATTGCTTGGGGGACATTGTGCTGGTTGCCATGTTGTATAGGTGACTTCCATATTGCATGGGGGACATTGTGCTGGTGGCCATGTTCTATATGTGACTTCCAAGTCAGCCATATTGCATGGGGGACATTGTGCTGGTGGCCATGTTCTATAGGTGACTTCCAAATCAGCCATATTGCTTGGGGGACATTGTGCTGGTTGTATTGTATAGGTGACTTCCAAGTCAGCCATATTGCATGGGGGACATTGTGCTGGTGGCCATGTTGTATAGGTGACTTCCAAGTGAGCCATATTGCTTGGGGGACATTGTGCTGGTTGTGTTGTATAGGTGACTTCCAAGTCAGCCATATTGCATGGGGGACATTGTGCTGGTGGCCATGTTCTATAGGTGACTGCCAAGTCAGGCATATTGCATTTGGGACATTGTGCTGGTTGTCTTGTATAGGTGACTTCCAAGTCAGCCATATTGCATGGGGGACATTGTGCTGGTTGCCATATTGTATAGGTGACTTCCAAGTCAGCCATATTGCATGGGGGACATTGTGCTGGTTGCCATGTTGTATAGGTGACTTACAAGTCAGCCATATTGCATGGGGGACATTGTGCTGGTTGCCATGTCCTATAGGTGACTTCCAAGTCAGCCATATTGCATGGGGGAAATTGTGCTGGTTGTCATGTTGTATAGGTGACTTCCAAGTCAGCCATATTGCTTGGGGGACATTGTGCTGGTTGCCATGTTGTATAGGTGACTTCCAAGTCAGCCATATTGCATGGGGGACATTGTGCTGGTGGCCATGTTCTATAGGTGACTTCCAAGTCAGCCATATTGCATGGGGGACATTGTGCTGGTTGTCTTGTATTGGTGACTTCCAAGTCAGCCATATTGCATGGGGGACATTGTGCTGGTTGTGTTGTATAGGTGACTTCCAAATCAGCCATATTGCATGGGGGACATTGTGCTGGTTGTATTGTATAGGTGACTTCCAAGTCAGCCATATTGCATGGGGGACATTGTGCTGGTGGCCATGTTCTATAGGTGACTTCCAAGTCAGCCATATTGCATGGTGGACATTGTGCTGGTTGTCTTGTATAGGTGACTTCCAAGTCAGCCATATTGCATGGGGGACATTGTGCTGGTGGCCATGTTCTATAGGTGACTTCCAAGTCAGCCATATTGCATTTGGGACATTGTGCTGGTTGTCTTGTATAGGTGACTTCCAAGTCAGCCATATTGCATGGGGGACATTGTGCTGGTTGCCATGTCCTATAGGTGACTTCCAAGTCAGCCATATTGCATGGGGGAAATTGTGCTGGTTGTCATGTTGTATAGGTGACTTCCAAGTCAGCCATATTGCTTGGGGGACATTGTGCTGGTTGCCATGTTGTATAGGTGACTTCCAAGTCAGCCATATTGCATGGGGGACATTGTGCTGGTGGCCATGTTCTTTAGGTGACTTCCAAGTCAGCCATATTGCATGGGGGACATTGTGCTGGTTGTCTTGTATTGGTGACTTCCAAGTCAGCCATATTGCATGGGGGACATTGTGCTGGTTGTGTTGTATAGGTGACTTCCAAATCAGCCATATTGCATGGGGGACATTGTGCTGGTTGTATTGTATAGGTGACTTCCAAGTCAGCCATATTGCATGGGGGAAATTGTGCTGGTGGCCATGTCCTATAGGTGACTTCCAAGTCAGCCATATTGCATGGGGGACATTGTGCTGGTGGCCATGTTCTATAGGTGACTGCCAAGTCAGGCATATTGCATTTGGGACATTGTGCTGGTTGTCTTGTATAGGTGACTTCCAAGTCAGCCATATTGCATGGGGGACATTGTGCTGGTTGCCATATTGTATAGGTGACTTCCAAGTCAGCCATATTGCATGGGGGACATTGTGCTGGTTGCCATGTTGTATAGGTGACTTCCAAATCAGCCATATTGCATGGGGGACATAGTGCTGGTTGTATTGTATAGGTGACTTCCAAGTCAGCCATATTGCTTGGGGGACATTGTGCTGGTTGCCATGTTGTATAGGTGACTTCCAAGTCAGCCATATTGCATGGGGGACATTGTGCTGGTGGCCATGTTCTATAGGTGACTTCCAAGTCAGCCATATTGCATGGGGGACATTGTGCTGGTGGCCATGTTCTATAGGTGACTTCCAAGTCAGCCATATTGCATGGGGGACATAGTGCTGGTTGTATTGTATAGGTGACTTCCAAGTCAGCCATATTGCTTGGGGGACATTGTGCTGGTTGCCATGTTGTATAGGTGACTTCCAAGTCAGCCATATTGCATGGGGGACATTGTGCTGGTGGCCATGTTCTATAGGTGACTTCCAAGTCAGCCATATTGCATGGGGGACATTGTGCTGGTGGCCATGTTCTATAGGTGACTTCCAAGTCAGCCATATTGCATTTGGGACATTGTGCTGGTTGTCTTGTATAGGTGACTTCCAAGTCAGCCATATTGCATGGGGGACATTGTGCTGGTTGCCATGTCCTATAGGTGACTTCCAAGTCAGCCATATTGCATGGGGGAAATTGTGCTGGTTGTCATGTTGTATAGGTGACTTCCAAGTCAGCCATATTGCTTGGGGGACATTGTGCTGGTTGCCATGTTGTATAGGTGACTTCCAAGTCAGCCATATTGCATGGGGGACATTGTGCTGGTGGCCATGTTCTTTAGGTGACTTCCAAGTCAGCCATATTGCATGGGGGACATTGTGCTGGTTGTCTTGTATTGGTGACTTCCAAGTCAGCCATATTGCATGGGGGACATTGTGCTGGTGGCCATGTTCTATAGGTGACTTCCAAATCAGCCATATTGCTTGGGGGACATTGTGCTGGTTGTATTGTATAGGTGACTTCCAAGTCAGCCATATTGCATGGGGGACATTGTGCTGGTGGCCATGTTGTATAGGTGACTTCCAAGTGAGCCATATTGCTTGGGGGACATTGTGCTGGTTGTGTTGTATAGGTGACTTCCAAGTCAGCCATATTGCATGGGGGACATTGTGCTGGTGGCCATGTTCTATAGGTGACTGCCAAGTCAGGCATATTGCATTTGGGACATTGTGCTGGTTGTCTTGTATAGGTGACTTCCAAGTCAGCCATATTGCATGGGGGACATTGTGCTGGTTGCCATATTGTATAGGTGACTTCCAAGTCAGCCATATTGCATGGGGGACATTGTGCTGGTTGCCATGTTGTATAGGTGACTTACAAGTCAGCCATATTGCATGGGGGACATTGTGCTGGTTGCCATGTCCTATAGGTGACTTCCAAGTCAGCCATATTGCATGGGGGAAATTGTGCTGGTTGTCATGTTGTATAGGTGACTTCCAAGTCAGCCATATTGCTTGGGGGACATTGTGCTGGTTGCCATGTTGTATAGGTGACTTCCAAGTCAGCCATATTGCATGGGGGACATTGTGCTGGTGGCCATGTTCTATAGGTGACTTCCAAGTCAGCCATATTGCATGGGGGACATTGTGCTGGTTGTCTTGTATTGGTGACTTCCAAGTCAGCCATATTGCATGGGGGACATTGTGCTGGTTGTGTTGTATAGGTGACTTCCAAATCAGCCATATTGCATGGGGGACATTGTGCTGGTTGTATTGTATAGGTGACTTCCAAGTCAGCCATATTGCATGGGGGACATTGTGCTGGTGGCCATGTTCTATAGGTGACTTCCAAGTCAGCCATATTGCATGGTGGACATTGTGCTGGTTGTCTTGTATAGGTGACTTCCAAGTCAGCCATATTGCATGGGGGACATTGTGCTGGTGGCCATGTTCTATAGGTGACTTCCAAGTCAGCCATATTGCATTTGGGACATTGTGCTGGTTGTCTTGTATAGGTGACTTCCAAGTCAGCCATATTGCATGGGGGACATTGTGCTGGTTGCCATGTCCTATAGGTGACTTCCAAGTCAGCCATATTGCATGGGGGAAATTGTGCTGGTTGTCATGTTGTATAGGTGACTTCCAAGTCAGCCATATTGCTTGGGGGACATTGTGCTGGTTGCCATGTTGTATAGGTGACTTCCAAGTCAGCCATATTGCATGGGGGACATTGTGCTGGTGGCCATGTTCTTTAGGTGACTTCCAAGTCAGCCATATTGCATGGGGGACATTGTGCTGGTTGTCTTGTATTGGTGACTTCCAAGTCAGCCATATTGCATGGGGGACATTGTGCTGGTTGTGTTGTATAGGTGACTTCCAAATCAGCCATATTGCATGGGGGACATTGTGCTGGTTGTATTGTATAGGTGACTTCCAAGTCAGCCATATTGCATGGGGGAAATTGTGCTGGTGGCCATGTCCTATAGGTGACTTCCAAGTCAGCCATATTGCATGGGGGACATTGTGCTGGTGGCCATGTTCTATAGGTGACTGCCAAGTCAGGCATATTGCATTTGGGACATTGTGCTGGTTGTCTTGTATAGGTGACTTCCAAGTCAGCCATATTGCATGGGGGACATTGTGCTGGTTGCCATATTGTATAGGTGACTTCCAAGTCAGCCATATTGCATGGGGGACATTGTGCTGGTTGCCATGTTGTATAGGTGACTTCCAAATCAGCCATATTGCATGGGGGACATAGTGCTGGTTGTATTGTATAGGTGACTTCCAAGTCAGCCATATTGCTTGGGGGACATTGTGCTGGTTGCCATGTTGTATAGGTGACTTCCAAGTCAGCCATATTGCATGGGGGACATTGTGCTGGTGGCCATGTTCTATAGGTGACTTCCAAGTCAGCCATATTGCATGGGGGACATTGTGCTGGTGGCCATGTTCTATAGGTGACTTCCAAGTCAGCCATATTGCATTTGGGACATTGTGCTGGTTGTCTTGTATAGGTGACTTCCAAGTCAGCCATATTGCATGGGGGACATTGTGCTGGTTGCCATGTCCTATAGGTGACTTCCAAGTCAGCCATATTGCATGGGGGAAATTGTGCTGGTTGTCATGTTGTATAGGTGACTTCCAAGTCAGCCATATTGCTTGGGGGACATTGTGCTGGTTGCCATGTTGTATAGGTGACTTCCAAGTCAGCCATATTGCATGGGGGACATTGTGCTGGTGGCCATGTTCTTTAGGTGACTTCCAAGTCAGCCATATTGCATGGGGGACATTGTGCTGGTTGTCTTGTATTGGTGACTTCCAAGTCAGCCATATTGCATGGGGGACATTGTGCTGGTTGTGTTGTATAGGTGACTTCCAAATCAGCCATATTGCATGGGGGACATTGTGCTGGTTGTATTGTATAGGTGACTTCCAAGTCAGCCATATTGCATGGGGGACATTGTGCTGGTGGCCATGTCCTATAGGTGACTTACAAGTCAGCCATATTGCATGGTGGACATTGTGCTGGTTGTCTTGTATAGGTGACTTCCAAGTCAGCCATATTGCATGGGGGACATTGTGCTGGTTGTCTTGTATAGGTGACTTCCAAGTCAGCCATATTGCTTGGGGGACTTTGTGCTGGTTGTATGTTGTATAGGTGACTTCCAAGTCAGCCATTTTGCATGGGGGACATTGTGCTGGTGGCCATGTTCTATAGGTGACTTCCAAGTCAGCCATATTGCATTTGGGACATTGTGCTGGTTGTCTTGTATAGGTGACTTCCAAGTCAGCCATATTGCTTGGGGGACATTGTGCTGGTTGCCATGTCCTATAGGTGACATCCAAGTCAGCCATATTGCATGGGGGACATTGTGCTGGTTGTCTTGTATAGGTGACTTCCAAGTCAGGCATATTGCATGGGGGACATTGTGCTGGTTGCCATGTTGTATAGGTAACTTCCAAGTCAGCCATATTGCATGGGGGACATTGTGCTGGTTGCCATGTTGTATAGGTGACTTCCAAGTGAGCCATATTGCTTGGGGGACATTGTGCTGGTTGCCATGTTGTATAGGTGACTTCCAAGTCAGCCATATTGCATGGGGGACATTGTGCTGGTTGTCTTGTAAAGGTGACTTCCAAGTCAGCCGTGTTGCATGGGGGACATTGTGCTGGTGGCCATGTTCTATAGGTGACTTCCAAGTCAGCCATATTGCATGGGGGACATTGTGCTGGTTGCCAAGTTGTATAGGTTACTTCCAAGTCAGCCATATTGCATGGGGGACATTGTGCTGGTGGCCATGTTCTATAGGTGACTTCCAAGTCAGCCACATTGCATGGGGGACATTGTGCTTGTTTCTTGTATAGGTGACTTCCAAGTCAGCCATATTGCATGGGGGACATTGTGCTGGTTGCCATGTTGTATAGGTGACTTCCAAGTCAGCCATATTGCATGGGGGACATTGTGCTGGTTGCCATGTTGTATAGGTGACTTCCAAGTCAGCCATATTGCATGGGGGACATTGTGCTGGTTGCAATGTTGTATAGGTGACTTCCAAGTCAGCCATATTGCATGGGGGACATTGTGCTGGTTGTGTTGTATAGGTGACTTCCAAGTCAGCCATATTGCATGGGGGACATTGTGCTGGTTGTGTTGTATAGGTGACTTCCAAGTCAGCCATATTGCATGGGGGACATTGTGCTGGTTGTATTGTATAGGTGACTTCCAAGTCAGCCATATTGCATGGGGGACATTGTGCTGGTTGCCATGTCCTATAGGTGACTTCCAAGTCAGCCATATTGCATGGGGGACATTGTGCTGGTTGCCATGTTGTATAGGTGACTTCCAAGTGAGCCATATTGCTTGGGGGACATTGTGCTGGTTGTGTTGTATAGGTGACTTCCAAGTCAGCCATATTGCATGGGGGACATTGTGCTGGTTGCCATGGCCTATAGGTGACTTCCAAGTCAGCCATATTGCATGGGGGACATTGTGCTGGTTGCCATGTTGTATAGGTGACTTCCAAGTCAGCCATATTGCATGGGGGACATTGTGCTGGTTGCCATGTCCTATAGGTGACTTCCAAGTCAGCCATGTTGCATGGGGGAAATTGTGCTGGTTGTCTTGTACAGGTGACTTTTAAGTCAGCCATATTGCTTGGGGGACATTGTGCTGGTTGCCATGTTCTATAGGTGACTTCCAAGTCAGCCATATTGCTTGTGGGACATTGTGCTGGTTGCCATGTTGTATAGGTGACTTCCAAGTCAGCCATATTGCTTGGGGGACATTGTGCTGGTTGCCATGTTGTATAGGTGACTTCCAAGTCAGCCATATTGCATGGGGGACATTGTGCTGGTGGCCATGTTCTATAGGTGACTTCCAAGTCAGCCATATTGCATGGGGGACATTGTGCTGGTTGTCTTGTATTGGTGACTTCCAAGTCAGCCATATTGCATGGGGGACATTGTGCTGGTTGTGTTGTATAGGTGACTTCCAAATCAGCCATATTGCATGGGGGACATTGTGCTGGTTGTATTGTATAGGTGACTTCCAAGTCAGCCATATTGCATGGGGGACATTGTGCTGGTGGCCATGTTCTATAGGTGACTTCCAAGTCAGCCATATTGCATTTGGGACATTGTGCTGGTTGTCTTGTATAGGTGACTTCCAAGTCAGCCATATTGCATGGGGGACATTGTGCTGGTTGTGTTTTATAGGTGACTTCCAAATCAGCCATATTGCATGGGGGACATTGTGCTGCTTGTATTGTATAGGTGACTTCCAAGTCAGCCATATTGCATGGGGGACATTGTGCTGGTTGTATTGTATAGGTGACTTCCAAGTCAGCCATATTGCATGGGGGACATTGTGCTGGTGGCCATGTCCTATAGGTGACTTCCAAGTCAGCCATATTGCATGGGGGACATTGTGCTGGTTGTCTTGTATAGGTGACTTCCAAGTCAGCCATATTGCTTGGGGAACATTGTGCTGGTTGTATGTTGTATAGGTGACTTCCAAGTCAGCCATATTGCATGGGGGACATTGTGTTGGTGGCCATGTTCTATAGGTGACTTCCAAGTCAGCCATATTGCATTTGGGACATTGTGCTGGTTGTCTTGTATAGGTGACTTCCAAGTCAGCCATATTGCTTGGGGGACATTGTGCTGGTTGCCATGTCCTATAGGTGACTTCCAAGTCAGCCATATTGCATGGGGGACATTGTGCTGGTTGTCTTGTATAGGTGACTTCCAAGTCAGCCATATTGCATCGGGGACATTGTGCTGGTTGCCATGTTGTATAGTTGACTTCCAAGTGAGCCATTTTGCTTGGGGGACATTGTGCTGGTTGCCATGTTGTATAGGTGACTTCCAAGTCAGCCATATTGCATGGGGGACATTGTGCTGGTTGTCTTGTATAGGTGACTTCCAAGTCAGCCGTGTTGCATAGGGGACATTGTGCTGGTGGCCATGTTCTATAGGTGACTTCCAAGTCAGCCATATTGCATGGGGGACATTGTGCTGGTTGCCATGTTGTATAGGTGACTTCCAAGTCAGCCATATTGCTTGGGGGGCATTGTGCTGGTTGCCATGTTGTATAGGTGACTTCCAAGTCAGCCATATTGCATGGGGGACATTGTGCTGGTGGCCATGTTCTATAGGTGACTTCCAAGTCAGCCACATTGCATGAGGGACATTGTGCTTGTTTCTTGTATAGGTGACTTCCAAGTCAGCCATATTGCATGGGGGACATTGTGCTGGTTGCCATGTTGTATAGGTGACTTCCAAGTCAGCCATATTGCATGGGGGACATTGTGCTGGTCGCCATGTTGTATAGGTGACTTCCAAGTCAGCCATATTGCATGGGGGACATTGTGCTGGTTGTGTTGTATAGGTGACTTCCAAGTCAGCCATATTGCATGGGGGACATTGTGCTGGTTGTCTTGTATAGGTGACTTCCAAGTCAGCCATATTGCTTGGGGGACTTTGTGCTGGTTGTATGTTGTATAGGTGACTTCCAAGTCAGCCATTTTGCATGGGGGACATTGTGCTGGTGGCCATGTTCTATAGGTGACTTCCAAGTCAGCCATATTGCATTTGGGACATTGTGCTGGTTGTCTTGTATAGGTGACTTCCAAGTCAGCCATATTGCTTGGGGGACATTGTGCTGGTTGCCATGTCCTATAGGTGACATCCAAGTCAGCCATATTGCATGGGGGACATTGTGCTGGTTGTCTTGTATAGGTGACTTCCAAGTCAGGCATATTGCATGGGGGACATTGTGCTGGTTGCCATGTTGTATAGGTAACTTCCAAGTCAGCCATATTGCATGGGGGACATTGTGCTGGTTGCCATGTTGTATAGGTGACTTCCAAGTGAGCCATATTGCTTGGGGGACATTGTGCTGGTTGCCATGTTGTATAGGTGACTTCCAAGTCAGCCATATTGCATGGGGGACATTGTGCTGGTTGTCTTGTAAAGGTGACTTCCAAGTCAGCCGTGTTGCATGGGGGACATTGTGCTGGTGGCCATGTTCTATAGGTGACTTCCAAGTCAGCCATATTGCATGGGGGACATTGTGCTGGTTGCCAAGTTGTATAGGTTACTTCCAAGTCAGCCATATTGCATGGGGGACATTGTGCTGGTGGCCATGTTCTATAGGTGACTTCCAAGTCAGCCACATTGCATGGGGGACATTGTGCTTGTTTCTTGTATAGGTGACTTCCAAGTCAGCCATATTGCATGGGGGACATTGTGCTGGTTGCCATGTTGTATAGGTGACTTCCAAGTCAGCCATATTGCATGGGGGACATTGTGCTGGTTGCCATGTTGTATAGGTGACTTCCAAGTCAGCCATATTGCATGGGGGACATTGTGCTGGTTGCCATGTTGTATAGGTGACTTCCAAGTCAGCCATATTGCATGGGGGACATTGTGCTGGTTGCCATGTTGTATAGGTGACTTCCAAGTCAGCCATATTGCATGGGGGACATTGTGCTGGTTGTGTTGTATAGGTGACTTCCAAGTCAGCCATATTGCATGGGGGACATTGTGCTGGTTGTGTTGTATAGGTGACTTCCAAGTCAGCCATATTGCATGGGGGACATTGTGCTGGTTGTATTGTATAGGTGACTTCCAAGTCAGCCATATTGCATGGGGGACATTGTGCTGGTTGCCATGTCCTATAGGTGACTTCCAAGTCAGCCATATTGCATGGGGGACATTGTGCTGGTTGCCATGTTGTATAGGTGACTTCCAAGTGAGCCATATTGCTTGGGGGACATTGTGCTGGTTGTGTTGTATAGGTGACTTCCAAGTCAGCCATATTGCATGGGGGACATTGTGCTGGTTGCCATGGCCTATAGGTGACTTCCAAGTCAGCCATATTGCATGGGGGACATTGTGCTGGTTGCCATGTTGTATAGGTGACTTACAAGTCAGCCATATTGCATGGGGGACATTGTGCTGGTTGCCATGTCCTATAGGTGACTTCCAAGTCAGCGATGTTGCATGGGGGAAATTGTGCTGGTTGTCTTGTACAGGTGACTTTTAAGTCAGCCATATTGCTTGGGGGACATTGTGCTGGTTGCCATGTTCTATAGGTGACTTCCAAGTCAGCCATATTGCTTGTGGGACATTGTGCTGGTTGCCATGTTGTATAGGTGACTTCCAAGTCAGCCATATTGCTTGGGGGACATTGTGCTGGTTGCCATGTTGTATAGGTGACTTCCAAGTCAGCCATATTGCATGGGGGACATTGTGCTGGTGGCCATGTTCTATAGGTGACTTCCAAGTCAGCCATATTGCATGGGGGACATTGTGCTGGTTGTCTTGTATTGGTGACTTCCAAGTCAGCCATATTGCATGGGGGACATTGTGCTGGTTGTGTTGTATAGGTGACTTCCAAATCAGCCATATTGCATGGGGGACATTGTGCTGGTTGTATTGTATAGGTGACTTCCAAGTCAGCCATATTGCATGGGGGACATTGTGCTGGTGGCCATGTTCTATAGGTGACTTCCAAGTCAGCCATATTGCATTTGGGACATTGTGCTGGTTGTCTTGTATAGGTGACTTCCAAGTCAGCCATATTGCATGGGGGACATTGTGCTGGTTGTGTTTTATAGGTGACTTCCAAATCAGCCATATTGCATGGGGGACATTGTGCTGGTTGTATTGTATAGGTGACTTCCAAGTCAGCCATATTGCATGGGGGACATTGTGCTGGTTGTATTGTATAGGTGACTTCCAAGTCAGCCATATTGCATGGGGGACATTGTGCTGGTGGCCATGTCCTATAGGTGACTTCCAAGTCAGCCATATTGCATGGGGGAAATTGTGCTGGTTGTCTTGTATAGGTGACTTCCAAGTCAGCCATATTGCTTGGGGAACATTGTGCTGGTTGTATGTTGTATAGGTGACTTCCAAGTCAGCCATATTGCATGGGGGACATTGTGCTGGTGGCCATGTTCTATAGGTGACTTCCAAGTCAGCCATATTGCATTTGGGACATTGTGCTGGTTGTCTTGTATAAGTGACTTCCAAGTCAGCCATATTGCTTGGGGGACATTGTGCTGGTTCCCATGTCCTATAGGTGACTTCCAAGTCAGCCATATTGCATGGGGGACATTGTGCTGGTTGTCTTGTATAGGTGACTTCCAAGTCAGCCATATTGCATCGGGGACATTGTGCTGGTTGCCATGTTGTATAGTTGACTTCCAAGTGAGCCATTTTGCTTGGGGGACATTGTGCTGGTTGCCATGTTGTATAGGTGACTTCCAAGTCAGCCATATTGCATGGGGGACATTGTGCTGGTTGTCTTGTATAGGTGACTTCCAAGTCAGCCGTGTTGCATAGGGGACATTGTGCTGGTGGCCATGTTCTATAGGTGACTTCCAAGTCAGCCATATTGCATGGGGGACATTGTGCTGGTTGCCATGTTGTATAGGTGACTTCCAAGTCAGCCATATTGCTTGGGGGGCATTGTGCTGGTTGCCATGTTGTATAGGTGACTTCCAAGTCAGCCATATTGCATGGGGGACATTGTGCTGGTGGCCATGTTCTATAGGTGACTTCCAAGTCAGCCACATTGCATGAGGGACATTGTGCTGGTTTCTTGTATAGGTGACTTCCAAGTCAGCCATATTGCATGGGGGACATTGTGCTGGTTGCCATGTTGTATAGGTGACTTCCAAGTCAGCCATATTGCATGGGGGACATTGTGCTGGTCGCCATGTTGTATAGGTGACTTCCAAGTCAGCCATATTGCATGGGGGACATTGTGCTGGTTGTGTTGTATAGGTGACTTCCAAGTCAGCCATATTGCATGGGGGACATTGTGCTGGTTGTGTTGTATAGGTGACTTCCAAGTCAGCCATATTGCATGGGGGACATTGTGCTGGTTGTATTGTATAGGTGACTTCCAAGTCAGCCATATTGCATGGGGGACATTGTGCTGGTTGCCATGTTGTATAGGTGACTTCCAAGTCAGCCATATTGCATGGGGGACATTGTGCTGCTTGTCTTGTATAGGTGACTTCCAAGTCAGCCGTGTTGCATGGGGGACATTGTGCTGGTGGCCATGTTCTATAGGTGACTTCCAAGTCAGCCATATTGCATGGGGGACATTGTGCTGGTTTCCATGTTGTAGAGGTGACTTCCAAGTCAGCCATATTGCTTGGGGGACATTGTGCTGGTTGCCATGTTGTATAGGTGACTTCCAAGTCAGCCATATTGCATGGGGGACATTGTGCTTGTGGCCATGTTCTATAGGTGACTTCCAAGTCAGCCACATTGCATGGGGGACATTGTGCTGGTTTCTTGTATAGGTGACTTCCAAGTCAGCCATATTGCATGGGGGACATTGTGCTGGTTGCCATGTTGTATAGGTGACTTCCAAGTCAGCCATATTGCATGGGGGACATTGTGCTGGTTGCCATGTTGTATAGGTGACTTCCAAGTCAGCCATATTGCATGGGGGACATTGTGCTGGTTGCCATGTTGTACAGGTGACTTCCAAGTCAGCCATATTGCATGGGGGACATTGTGCTGGTTGTGTTGTATAGGTGACTTCCAAGTCAGCCATATTGCATGGGGGACATTGTGCTGGTTGTGTTGTATAGGTGACTTCCAAGTCAGCCATATTGCATGGGGGACATTGTGCTGGTTGTATTGTATAGGTGACTTCCAAGTCAGCCATATTGCATGGGGGACATTGTGCTGGTTGCCATAACCTATAGGTGACTTCGAAGTCAGCCATATTGCATGGGGGACATTGTGCTGGTTGCCATGTTGTATAGGTGACTTCCAAGTGAGCCATATTGCTTGGGGGACATTGTGCTGGTTGTGTTGTATAGGTGACTTCCAAGTCAGCCATATTGCATGGGGGACATTGTGCTGGTTGCCATGGCCTATAGGTGACTTCCAAGTCAGCCATATTGCATGGGGGACATTGTGCTGGTTGCCATGTTGTATAGGTGACTTACAAGTCAGCCATATTGCATGGGGGACATTGTGCTGGTTGCCATGTCCTATAGGTGACTTCCAAGTCAGCCATATTGCATGGGGAAAATTGTGCTGGTTGTCTTGTATAGGTGACTTTTAAGTCAGCCATATTGCTTGGGGGACATTGTGCTGGTTGCCATGTTCTATAGGTGACTTCCAAGTCAGCCATATAGCTTGGGGGACATTGTGCTGGTTGCCATGTTGGATAGGTGACTTCCAAGTCAGCCATATTGCTTGGGGGACATTGTGCTGGTTGCCATGTTGTATAGGTGACTTCTCAGTCAGCCATATTGCATGGGGGACATTGTGCTGGTGGCCATGTTCTATAGGTGACTTCCAAGTCAGCCATATTGCATGGGGGACATTGTGCTGGTTGTCTTGTATTAGTGACTTCCAAGTCAGCCATATTGCAAGGGGGACATTGTGCTGGTTGTGTTGTATAGGTGACTTCCAAATCAGCCATATTGTATGGGGGACATTGTGCTGGTTGTATTGTATAGGTGACTTCCAAGTCAGCCATATTGCATGGGGGACATTGTGCTGGTGGCCATGTCCTATAGGTGACTTCCAAGTCAGCCATATTGCATGGGGGACATTGTGCTGGTTGTCTTGTATAGGTGACTTCCAAGTCAGCCATATTGCATGGGTGACATTGTGCTGGTTGTATTGTATAGGTGACTTCCAAGTCAGCCATATTGCATGGGGGACATTGTGCTGGTTGTATTGTATAGGTGACTTCCAAGTCAGCCATATTTCATGGGGGACATTGTGCTGGTTGTGTTGTATAGGTGACTTCCAAGTCAGCCATATTGCTTGGGGGACATTGTGCTGGTTGTATTGTATAGGTGACTTCCAAGTCAGCCATATTGCATGGGGGACATTGTGCTGGTTGTATTGTATAGGTGACTTCCAAGTCAGCCATATTGCATGGGGGACATTGTGCTGGTGGCCATGTCCTATAGGTGACTTCCAAGTCAGCCATATTGCATGGGGGACATTGTGCTGGTTGTCTTGTATAGGTGACTTCCAAGTCAGCCATATTGCTTGGGGGACATTGTGCTGGTTGTATTGTATAGGTGACTTCCAAGTCAGCCATATTGCATGGGGGACATTGTGCTGGTTGCCATGTTGTATTGGTGACTTCCAAGTCAGCCATATTGCATGGGGGACATTGTGCTGGTGGCCATGTTCTATAGGTGACTTCCAAGTCAGCCATATTGCATTTGGGACATTGTGCTGGTTGTCTTGTATAGGTGACTTCCAAGTCAGCCATATTGCTTGGGGGACATTGTGCTGGTTGCCATGTCCTATAGGTGACTTCCAAGTCAGCCATATTGCATGGGGGACATTGTGCTGGTTGTCTTGTATAGGTGACTTCCAAGTCAGCCATATTGCATGGGGGACATTGTGCTGGTTGCCATGTTGTATAGGTGACTTCCAAGTCAGCCATATTGCATGGGGGACATTGTGCTGGTTGTCTTGTATAGGTGACTGCCAAGTCAGCCATATTGCATGGGGGACATTGTGCTGGTTGTATTGTATAGGTGACTTCCAAGTCAGCCATATTGCATGGGGGACATTGTGCTGGTTGCCATAACCTATAGGTGACTTCGAAGTCAGCCATATTGCATGGGGGACATTGTGCTGGTTGCCATGTTGTATAGGTGACTTCCAAGTGAGCCATATTGCTTGGGGGACATTGTGCTGGTTGTGTTGTATAGGTGACTTCCAAGTCAGCCATATTGCATGGGGGACATTGTGATGGTTGCCATGGCCTATAGGTGACTTCCAAGTCAGCCATATTGCATGGGGGACATTGTGCTGGTTGCCATGTTGTATAGGTGACTTACAAGTCAGCCATATTGCATGGGGGACATTGTGCTGGTTGCCATGTCCTATAGGTGACTTCCAAGTCAGCCATATTGCATGGGGAAAATTGTGCTGGTTGTCTTGTATAGGTGACATTTAAGTCAGCCATATTGCTTGGGGGACATTGTGCTGGTTGCCATGTTCTATAGGTGACTTCCAAGTCAGCCATATAGCATATGGGACATTGTGCTGGTTGCCATGTTGGATAGGTGACTTCCAAGTCAGCCATATTGCTTGGGGGACATTGTGCTGGTTGCCATGTTGTATAGGTGACTTCCAAGTCAGCCATATTGCATGGGGGACATTGTGCTGGTGGCCATGTTCTATAGGTGACTTCCAAGTCAGCCATATTGCATGGGGGACATTGTGCTGGTTGTCTTGTATTAGTGACTTCCAAGTCAGCCATATTGCAAGGGGGACATTGTGCTGGTTGTGTTGTATAGGTGACTTCCAAATCAGCCATATTGTATTGGGGACATTGTGCTGGTTGTATTGTATAGGTGACTTCCAAGTCAGCCATATTGCATGGGGGACATTGTGCTGGTGGCCATGTCCTATAGGTGACTTCCAAGTCAGCCATATTGCATGGGGGACATTGTGCTGGTTGTCTTGTATAGGTGACTTCCAAGTCAGCCATATTGCATGGGGGACATTGTGCTGGTTGTATTGTATAGGTGACTTCCAAGTCAGCCATATTGCATGGGGGACATTGTGCTGGTTGTATTGTATAGGTGACTTCCAAGTCAGCCATATTGCATGGGGGACATTGTGCTGGTTGTGTTGTATAGGTGACTTCCAAGTCAGCCATATTGCTTGGGGGACATTGTGCTTGTTGTATTGTATAGGTGACTTCCAAGTCAGCCATATTGCATGGGGGACATTGTGCTGGTTGTATTGTATAGGTGACTTCCAAGTCAGCCATATTGCATGGGGGACATTGTGCTGGTGGCCATGTCCTATAGGTGACTTCCAAGTCAGCCATATTGCATGGGGGACATTGTGCTGGTTGTCTTGTATAGGTGACTTCCAAGTCAGCCATATTGCTTGGGGGACATTGTGCTGGTTGTATTGTATAGGTGACTTCCAAGTCAGCCATATTGCATGTGGGACATTGTGCTGGTTGCCATGTTGTATTGGTGACTTCCAAGTCAGCCATATTGCATGGGGGACATTGTGCTGGTGGCCATGTTCTATAGGTGACTTCCAAGTCAGCCATATTGCATTTGGGACATTGTGCTGGTTGTCTTGTATAGGTGACTTCCAAGTCAGCCATATTGCTTGGGGGACATTGTGTTGGTTGCCATGTCCTATAGGTGACTTCCAAGTCAGCCATATTGCATGGGGGACATTGTGCTGGTTGTCTTGTATAGGTGACTTCCAAGTCATCCATATTGCATGGGGGACATTGTGCTGGTTGCCATGTTGTATAGGTGACTTCCAAGTCAGCCATATTGCATGGGGGACATTGTGCTGGTTGTCTTGTATAGGTGACTGCCAAGTCAGCCATATTGCATGGGGGACATTGTGCTGGTGGCCATGTTCTATAGGTGACTTCCAAGTCAGCCACATTGCATGGGGGACATTGTGCTGGTTTCTTGTATAGGTGACTTCCAAGTCAGCCATATTGCATGGGGGACATTGTGCTGGTTGCCATGTTGTATAGGTGACTTCCAAGCCATCCATATTGCATGGGGGACATTGTGCTGGTTGCCATGTTGTATAGGTGACTTCCAAGTCAGCCATATTGCATGGGGGACATTGTGCTGGTTGCCATGTTGTATAGGTGACTTACAAGTGAGCCATATTGCATGGGGGACATTGTGCTGGTTGTGTTGTATAGGTGACTTCCAAGTCAGCCATATTGCATGGGGGACATTGTGCTGGTTGTATTGTATAGGTGACTTCCAAGTGAGCCATATTGCTTGGGGGACATTGTGCTGGTGGCCATGTTCTATAGGTGACTTCCAAGTCAGCCATATTGCATGGGGGACATTGTGCTGGTTGCCATGTCCTTTAGGTGACTTCCAAGTCAGCCATATTGCATGGGGGACATTGTGCTGGTTGCCAGGTCCTATAGGTGACTTCCAAGTCAGCCATATTGCATGGGGGACATTGTGCTGGTTGCCATGTTGTATAGGTGACTTCCAAGTGAGCCATATTGCTTGGGAGACATGGTGCTGGTTGTATTGTATAGGTGACTTCCAAGTCAGCCATATTGCATGGGGGACATTGTGCTGGTTGTCTTGTATAGGTGACTTCCAAGTCAGCCGTGTTGCATGGGGGACATTGTGCTGGTGGCCATGTTGTATAGGTGACTTCCAAGTCAGCCATATTGCATGGGGGACATTGTGCTGGTTGTATTGTATAGGTGACTTCCAAGTCAGCCATATTGCATGGGGGACATTGTGCTGGTTGTGTTGTATAGGTGACTTCCAAGTCAGCCATATTGCTTGGGGGACATTGTGCTGGTTGTATTGTATAGGTGACTTCCAAGTCAGCCATATTGCATGGGGGACATTGTGCTGGTTGTATTGTATAGGTGACTTTCAAGTCAGCCATATTGCATGGGGGACATTGTGCTGGTGGCCATGTCCTATAGGTGACTTCCAAGTCAGCCATATTGCATGGGGGACATTGTGCTGGTTGTCTTGTATAGGTGACTTCCAAGTCAGCCATATTGCTTGGGGGACATTGTGCTGGTTGTATTGTATAGGTGACTTCCAAGTCAGCCATATTGCATGGGGGACATTGTGCTGGTTGCCATGTTGTATTGGTGACTTCCAAGTCAGCCATATTGCATGGGGGACATTGTGCTGGTGGCCATGTTCTATAGGTGACTTCCAAGTCAGCCATATTGCATTTGGGACATTGTGCTGGTTGTCTTGTATAGGTGACTTCCAAGTCAGCCATATTGCTTGGGGGACATTGTGCTGGTTGCCTGTCCTATAGGTGACTTCCAAGTCAGCCATATTGCATGGGGGACATTGTGCTGGTTGTCTTGTATAGGTGACTTCCAAGTCAGCCATATTGCATGGGGGACATTGTGCTGGTTGCCATGTTGTATAGGTGACTTCCAAGTCAGCCATATTGCATGGGGGACATTGTGCCGGTTGTATTGTATAGGTGACTTCCAAGTCAGCCATATTGCATGGGGGACATTGTGCTGGTGGCCATGTCCTATAGGTGACTTCCAAGTCAGCCATATTGCATGGTGGACATTGTGCTGGTTGTCTTGTATAGGTGACTTCCAAGTCAGCCATATTGCATGGGGGACATTGTGCTGGTGGCCATGTTCTATAGGTGACTTCCAAGTCAGCCATATTGCATTTGGGACATTGTGCTGGTTGTCTTGTATAGGTGACTTCCAAGTCAGCCATATTGCATGGGGGACATTGTGCTGGTTGTGTTTTATAGGTGACTTCCAAATCAGCCATATTGCATGGGGGACATTGTGCTGGTTGTATTGTATAGGTGACTTCCAAGTCAGCCATATTGCATGGGGGACATTGTGCTGGTTGTATTGTATAGGTGACTTCCAAGTCAGCCATATTGCATGGGGGACATTGTGCTGGTGGCCATGTCCTATAGGTGACTTCCAAGTCAGCCATATTGCATGGGGGACATTGTGCTGGTTGTCTTGTATAGGTGACTTCCAAGTCAGCCATATTGCTTGGGGGACATTGTGCTGGTTGTATGTTGTATAGGTGACTTCCAAGTCAGCCATATTGCATGGGGGACATTGTGCTGGTGGCCATGTTCTATAGGTGACTTCCAAGTCAGCCACATTGCATTTGGGACATTGTGCTGGTTGTCTTGTATAGGTGACTTCCAAGTCAGCCATATTGCTTGGGGGACATTGTGCTGGTTGCCATGTCCTATAGGTGACTTCCAAGTCAGCCATATTGCATGGGGGACATTGTGCTGGTTGTCTTGTATAGGTGACTTCCAAGTCAGCCATATTGCATGGGGGACATTGTGCTGGTTGCCATGTTGTATAGGTGACTTCCAAGTGAGCCATTTTGCTTGGGGGACATTGTGCTGGTTGCCATGTTGTATAGGTGACTTCCAAGTCAGCCATATTGCATGGGGGACATTGTGCTGGTGGCCATGTTCTATAGGTGACTTCCAAGTCAGCCACATTGCATGGGGGACATTGTGCTGGTTGTGTTGTATAGGTGACTTCCAAGTCAGCCATATTGCATGGGGGACATTGTGCTGGTTGTATTGTAAAGGTGACTTCCAAGTCAGCCATATTGCATGGGGGACATTGTGCTGGTTGCCATGTTGTATAGGTGACTTCCAAGTCAGCCATATTGCATGGGGGACATTGTGCTGCTTGTCTTGTATAGGTGACTTCCAAGTCAGCCGTGTTGCATGGGGGACATTGTGCTGGTGGCCATGTTCTATAGGTGACTTCCAAGTCAGCCATATTGCATGGGGGACATTGTGCTGGTTTCCATGTTGTATAGGTGACTTCCAAGTCAGACATATTGCTTGGGGGACATTGTGCTGGTTGCCATGTTGTATAGGTGACTTCCAAGTCAGCCATATTGCATGGGGGACATTGTGCTGGTGGCCATGTTCTATAGGTGACTTCCAAGTCAGCCACATTGCATGGGGGACATTGTGCTGGTTTCTTGTATAGGTGACTTCCAAGTCAGCCATATTGCATGGGGGACATTGTGCTGGTTGTGTTTTATAGGTGACTTCCAAATCAGCCATATTGCATGGGGGACATTGTGCTGGTTGTATTGTATAGGTGACTTCCAAGTCAGCCATATTGCATGGGGGACATTGTGCTGGTTGTATTGTATAGGTGACTTCCAAGTCAGCCATATTGCATGGGGGACATTGTGCTGGTTGTCTTGTATAGGTGACTTCCAAGTCAGCCATATTGCTTGGGGGACATTGTGCTGGTTGTATGTTGTATAGGTGACTTCCAAGTCAGCCATATTGCATGGGGGACATTGTGCTGGTGGCCATGTTCTATAGGTGACTTCCAAGTCAGCCACATTGCATTTGGGACATTGTGCTGGTTGTCTTGTATAGGTGACTTCCAAGTCAGCCATATTGCTTGGGGGACATTGTGCTGGTTGCCATGTCCTATAGGTGACTTCCAAGTCAGCCATATTGCATGGGGGACATTGTGCTGGTTGTCTTGTATAGGTGACTTCCAAGTCAGCCATATTGCATGGGGGACATTGTGCTGGTTGCCATGTTGTATAGGTGACTTCCAAGTGAGCCATTTTGCTTGGGGGACATTGTGCTGGTTGCCATGTTGTATAGGTGACTTCCAAGTCAGCCATATTGCATGGGGGACATTGTGCTGGTGGCCATGTTCTATAGGTGACTTCCAAGTCAGCCACATTGCATGGGGGACATTGTGCTGGTTGTGTTGTATAGGTGACTTCCAAGTCAGCCATATTGCATGGGGGACATTGTGCTGGTTGTATTGTAAAGGTGACTTCCAAGTCAGCCATATTGCATGGGGGACATTGTGCTGGTTGCCATGTTGTATAGGTGACTTCCAAGTCAGCCATATTGCATGGGGGACATTGTGCTGCTTGTCTTGTATAGGTGACTTCCAAGTCAGCCGTGTTGCATGGGGGACATTGTGCTGGTGGCCATGTTCTATAGGTGACTTCCAAGTCAGCCATATTGCATGGGGGACATTGTGCTGGTTTCCATGTTGTATAGGTGACTTCCAAGTCAGACATATTGCTTGGGGGACATTGTCCTGGTTGCCATGTTGTATAGGTGACTTCCAAGTCAGCCATATTGCATGGGGGACATTGTGCTGGTGGCCATGTTCTATAGGTGACTTCCAAGTCAGCCACATTGCATGGGGGACATTGTGCTGGTTTCTTGTATAGGTGACTTCCAAGTCAGCCATATTGCATGGGGGACATTGTGCTGGTTGCCATGTTGTATAGGTGACTTCCAAGTCAGCCATATTGCATGGGGGACATTGTGCTGGTTGCCATGTTGTATAGGTGACTTCCAAGTCAGCCATATTGCATGGGGGACATTGTGCTGGTTGCCATGTTGTATAGGTGACTTCCAAGTCAGCCATATTGCATGGGGGACATTGTGCTGGTTGTGTTGTATAGGTGACTTCCAAGTCAGCCATATTGCATGGGGGACATTGTGCTGGTTGTGTTGTATAGGTGACTTCCAAGTCAGCCATAATGCATGGGGGACATTGTGCTGGTTGTATTGTATAGGTGACTTCCAAGTCAGCCATATTGCATGGGGGACATTGTGCTGGTTGCCATGTCCTATAGGTGACTTCCAAGTCAGCCATATTGCATGGGGGACATTGTGCTGGTTGCCATGTTGTATAGGTGACTTCCAAGTGAGCCATATTGCTTGGGGGACATTGTGCTGGTTGTGTTGTATAGGTGACTTCCAAGTCAGCCATATTGCATGGGGGACATTGTGCTGGTTGCCATGGCCTATAGGTGACTTCCAAGTCAGCCATATTGCATGGGGGACATTGTGCTGGTTGCCATGTTGTATAGGTGACTTACAAGTCAGCCATATTGCATGGGGGACATTGTGCTGGTTGCCATGTCCTATAGGTGACTTCCAAGTCAGCCATATTGCATGGGGAAAATTGTGCTGGTTGTCTTGTATAGGTGACTTTTAAGTCAGCCATATTGCTTGGGGGACATTGTGCTGGTTGCCATGTTCTATAGGTGACTTCCAAGTCAGCCATATAGCTTGGGGGACATTGTGCTGGTTGCCATGTTGTATAGGTGACTTCCAAGTCAGCCATATTGCTTGGGGGACATTGTGCTGGTTGCCATGTTGTATAGGTGACTTCCAAGTCAGCCATATTGCATGGGAGACATTGTGCTGGTGGCCATGTTCTATAGGTGACTTCCAAGTCAGCCATATTGCATGGGGGACATTGTGCTGGTTGTCTTGTATTAGTGACTTCCAAGTCAGACATATTGCATGGGGGACATTGTGCTGGTTGTGTTGTATAGGTGACTTCCAAATCAGCCATATTGTATGGGGGACATTGTGCTGGTTGTATTGTATAGGTGACTTCCAAGTCAGCCATATTGCATGGGGGACATTGTGCTGGTTGTATTGTATAAGTGCCTTCCAAGTCAGCCATATTGCATAGGGGACATTGTGCTGGTGGCCATGTCCTATAGGTGACTTCCAATCAGCCATATTGCATGGGGGACATTGTGCTGGTTGTCTTTTATAGGTGACTTCTAAGTCAGCCATATTGCATGGGGGACATTGTGCTGGTTGTATTGTATAGGTGACTTCCAAGTCAGCCATATTGCATGGGGGACATTGTGCTGGTTGTATTGTATAGGTGACTTCCAAGTCAGCCATATTGCATGGGGGACATTGTGCTGGTTGTGTTGTATAGGTGACTTCCAAGTCAGCCATATTGCTTGGGGGACATTGTGCTGGTTGTATTGTATAGGTGACTTCCAAGTCAGCCATATTGCATGGGGGACATTGTGCTGGTTGTATTGTATAGGTGACTTCCAAGTCAGCCATATTGCATGGGGGACATTGTGCTGGTGGCCATGTCCTATAGGTGACTTCCAAGTCAGCCATATTGCATGGGGGACATTGTGCTGGTTGTCTTGTATAGGTGACTTCCAAGTCAGCCATATTGCTTGGGGGACATTGTGCTGGTTGTATTGTATAGGTGACTTCCAAGTCAGCCATATTGCATGGGGGACATTGTGCTGGTTGCCATGTTGTATTGGTGACTTCCAAGTCAGCCATATTGCATGGGGGACATTGTGCTGGTGGCCATGTTCTATAGGTGACTTCCAAGTCAGCCATATTGCATTTGGGACATTGTGCTGGTTGTCTTGCATAGGTGACTTCCAAGTCAGCCATATTGCTTGGGGGACATTGTGCTGGTTGCCATGTCCTATAGGTGACTTCCAAGTCAGCCATATTGCATGGGGGACATTGGGCTGGTTTCTTGTATAGGTGACTTCCAAGTCAGCCATATTGCATGGGGGACATTGTGCTGGTTTCCATGTTGTATAGGTGACTTCCAAGCCAGCCATATTGCATGGGGGACATTGTGCTGGTTGCCATGTTGTATAGGTGACTTCCAAGTCAGCCATATTGCATGGGGGACATTGTGCTGGTTGCCATGTTGTATAGGTGACTTACAAGTGAGCCATATTGCATGGGGGACATTGTGCTGGTTGTGTTGTATAGGTGACTTCCAAGTCAGCCATATTGCATGGGGGACATTGTGCTGGTTGTATTGTATAGGTGACTTCCAAGTCAGCCGTGTTGCATGGGGGACATTGTGCTGGTGGCCATGTTCTATAGGTGACTTCCAAGTCAGCCATATTGCATGGGGGACATTGTGCTGGTTTCCATGTTGTATAGGTGACTTCCAAGTCAGACATATTGCTTGGGGGACATTGTCCTGGTTGCCATGTTGTATAGGTGACTTCCAAGTCAGCCATATTGCATGGGGGACATTGTGCTGGTTGCCATGTTGTATAGGTGACTTCCAAGTCAGCCATATTGCATGGGGGACATTGTGCTGGTTGCCATGTTGTATAGGTGACTTCCAAGTCAGCCATATTGCATGGGGGACATTGTGCTGGTTGCCATGTTGTATAGGTGACTTCCAAGTCAGCCATATTGCATGGGGGACATTGTGCTGGTTGTGTTGTATAGGTGACTTCCAAGTCAGCCATATTGCATGGGGGACATTGTGCTGGTTGTGTTGTATAGGTGACTTCCAAGTCAGCCATAATGCATGGGGGACATTGTGCTGGTTGTATTGTATAGGTGACTTCCAAGTCAGCCATATTGCATGGGGGACATTGTGCTGGTTGCCATGTCCTATAGGTGACTTCCAAGTCAGCCATATTGCATGGGGGACATTGTGCTGGTTGCCATGTTGTATAGGTGACTTCCAAGTGAGCCATATTGCTTGGGGGACATTGTGCTGGTTGTGTTGTATAGGTGACTTCCAAGTCAGCCATATTGCATGGGGGACATTGTGCTGGTTGCCATGGCCTATAGGTGACTTCCAAGTCAGCCATATTGCATGGGGGACATTGTGCTGGTTGCCATGTTGTATAGGTGACTTACAAGTCAGCCATATTGCATTGGGGACATTGTGCTGGTTGCCATGTCCTATAGGTGACTTCCAAGTCAGCCATATTGCATGGGGAAAATTGTGCTGGTTGTCTTGTATAGGTGACTTTTAAGTCAGCCATATTGCTTGGGGGACATTGTGCTGGTTGCCATGTTCTATAGGTGACTTCCAAGTCAGCCATATAGCTTGGGGGACATTGTGCTGGTTGCCATGTTGTATAGGTGACTTCCAAGTCAGCCATATTGCTTGGGGGACATTGTGCTGGTTGCCATGTTGTATAGGTGACTTCCAAGTCAGCCATATTGCATGGGGGACATTGTGCTGGTGGCAATGTTCTATAGGTGACTTCCAAGTCAGCCATATTGCATGGGGGACATTGTGCTGGTTGTCTTGTATTAGTGACTTCCAAGTCAGACATATTGCATGGGGGACATTGTGCTGGTTGTGTTGTATAGGTGACTTCCAAATCAGCCATATTGTATGGGGGACATTGTGCTGGTTGTATTGTATAGGTGACTTCCAAGTCAGCCATATTGCATGGGGGACATTGTGCTGGTTGTATTGTATAAGTGCCTTCCAAGTCAGCCATATTGCATAGGGGACATTGTGCTGGTGGCCATGTCCTATAGGTGACTTCCAATCAGCCATATTGCATGGGGGACATTGTGCTGGTTGTCTTTTATAGGTGACTTCCAAGTCAGCCATATTGCATGGGGGACATTGTGCTGGTTGTATTGTATAGGTGACTTCCAAGTCAGCCATATTGCATGGGGGACATTGTGCTGGTTGTATTGTATAGGTGACTTCCAAGTCAGCCATATTGCATGGGGGACATTGTGCTGGTTGTGTTGTATAGGTGACTTCCAAGTCAGCCATATTGCTTGGGGGACATTGTGCTGGTTGTATTGTATAGGTGACTTCCAAGTCAGCCATATTGCATGGGGGACATTGTGCTGGTTGTATTGTATAGGTGACTTCCAAGTCAGCCATATTGCATGGGGGACATTGTGCTGGTGGCCATGTCCTATAGGTGACTTCCAAGTCAGCCATATTGCATGGGGGACATTGTGCTGGTTGTCTTGTATAGGTGACTTCCAAGTCAGCCATATTGCTTGGGGGACATTGTGCTGGTTGTATTGTATAGGTGACTTCCAAGTCAGCCATATTGCATGGGGGACATTGTGCTGGTTGCCATGTTGTATTGGTGACTTCCAAGTCAGCCATATTGCATGGGGGACATTGTGCTGGTGGCCATGTTCTATAGGTGACTTCCAAGTCAGCCATATTGCATTTGGGACATTGTGCTGGTTGTCTTGTATAGGTGACTTCCAAGTCAGCCATATTGCTTGGGGGACATTGTGCTGGTTGCCATGTCCTATAGGTGACTTCCAAGTCAGCCATATTGCATGGGGGACATTGGGCTGGTTTCTTGTATAGGTGACTTCCAAGTCAGCCATATTGCATGGGGGACATTGTGCTGGTTGCCATGTTGTATAGGTGACTTCCAAGCCAGCCATATTGCATGGGGGACATTGTGCTGGTTGCCATGTTGTATAGGTGACTTCCAAGTCAGCCATATTGCATGGGGGACATTGTGCTGGTTGCCATGTTGTATAGGTGACTTACAAGTGAGCCATATTGCATGGGGGACATTGTGCTGGTTGTGTTGTATAGGTGACTTCCAAGTCAGCCATATTGCATGGGGGACATTGTGCTGGTTGTATTGTATAGGTGACTTCCAAGTCAGCCATATTGCATGGGGAACATTGTGCTGGTTGTATTGTATTGGTGACTTCCAAGTCAGCCATATTGCTTGGGGGACATTGTGCTGGTGGCCATGTTCTATAGGTGACTTCCAAGTCAGCCATATTGCATGGGGGACATTGTGCTGGTTGCCATGTCCTATAGGTGACTTCCAAGTCAGCCATATTGCATGGGGGACATTGTGCTCGTTGCCAGGTCCTATAGGTGACTTCCAAGTCAGCCATATTGCATGGGGGACATTGTGCTGGTTGCCATGTTGTATAGGTGACTTCCAAGTGAGCCATATTGCTTGGGGGACATGGTGCTGGTTGTGTTGTATAGGTGACTTCCAAGTCAGCCATATTGCATGGGGGACATTGTGCTGGTTGTCTTGTATAGGTGACTTCCAAGTCAGCCGTGTTGCATGGGGGACATTGTGCTGGTGGCCATGTTGTATAGGTGACTTCCAAGTCAGCCATATTGCATGGGGGACATTGTGCTGGTTGTATTGTATAGGTGACTTCCAAGTCAGCCATATTGCATGGGGGACATTGTGCTGGTTGTGTTGTATAGGTGACTTCCAAGTCAGCCATATTGCTTGGGGGACATTGTGCTGGTTGTATTGTACAGGTGACTTCCAAGTCAGCCATATTGCATGGGGGACATTGTGCTGGTTGTATTGTATAGGTGACTTCCAAGTCAGCCATATTGTATGGGGGACATTGTGCTGGTTGTATTGTATAGGTGACTTCCAAGTCAGCCATATTGCATGGGGGACATTGTGCTGGTTGTATTGTATAAGTGCCTTCCAAGTCAGCCATATTGCATAGGGGACATTGTGCTGGTGGCCATGTCCTATAGGTGACTTCCAATCAGCCATATTGCATGGGGGACATTGTGCTGGTTGTCTTGTATAGGTGACTTCCAAGTCAGCCATATTGCATGGGGGACATTGTGCTGGTTGTATTGTATAGGTGACTTCCAAGTCAGCCATATTGCATGGGGGACATTGTGCTGGTTGTATTGTATAGGTGACTTCCAAGTCAGCCATATTGCATGGGGGACATTGTGCTGGTTGTGTTGTATAGGTGACTTCCAAGTCAGCCATATTGCTTGGGGGACATTGTGCTGGTTGTATTGTATAGGTGACTTCCAAGTCAGCCATATTGCATGGGGGACATTGTGCTGGTTGTATTGTATAGGTGACTTCCAAGTCAGCCATATTGCATGGGGGACATTGTGCTGGTGGCCATGTCCTATAGGTGACTTCCAAGTCAGCCATATTGCATGGGGGACATTGTGCTGGTTGTCTTGTATAGGTGACTTCCAAGTCAGCCATATTGCTTGGGGGACATTGTGCTGGTTGTATTGTATAGGTGACTTCCAAGTCAGCCATATTGCATGGGGGACATTGTGCTGGTTGCCATGTTGTATTGGTGACTTCCAAGTCAGCCATATTGCATGGGGGACATTGTGCTGGTGGCCATGTTCTATAGGTGACTTCCAAGTCAGCCATATTGCATTTGGGACATTGTGCTGGTTGTCTTGTATAGGTGACTTCCAAGTCAGCCATATTGCTTGGGGGACATTGTGCTGGTTGCCATGTCCTATAGGTGACTTCCAAGTCAGCCATATTGCATGGGGGACATTGTGCTGGTTGTCTTGTATAGGTGACTTCCAAGTCAGCCATATTGCATGGGGGACATTGTGCTGGTTGCCATGTTGTATAGGTGACTTCCAAGTCAGCCATATTGCATGGGGGACATTGTGCTGGTTGTCTTGTATAGGTGACTGCCAAGTCAGCCATATTGCATGGGGGACATTGTGCTGGTGGCCATGTTCTATAGGTGACTTCCAAGTCAGCCACATTGCATGGGGGACATTGGGCTGGTTTCTTGTATAGGTGACTTCCAAGTCAGCCATATTGCATGGGGGACATTGTGCTGGTTGCCATGTTGTATAGGTGACTTCCAAGCCAGCCATATTGCATGGGGGACATTGTGCTGGTTGCCATGTTGTATAGGTGACTTCCAAGTCAGCCATATTGCATGGGGGACATTGTGCTGGTTGCCATGTTGTATAGGTGACTTACAAGTGAGCCATATTGCATGGGGGACATTGTGCTGGTTGTGTTGTATAGGTGACTTCCAAGTCAGCCATATTGCATGGGGGACATTGTGCTGGTTGTATTGTATAGGTGACTTCCAAGTCAGCCATATTGCATGGGGGACATTGTGCTGGTTGTATTGTATTGGTGACTTCCAAGTGAGCCATATTGCTTGGGGGACATTGTGCTGGTGGCCATGTTCTATAGGTGACTTCCAAGTCAGCCATATTGCATGGGGGACATTGTGCTGGTTGCCATGTCCTATAGGTGACTTCCAAGTCAGCCATATTGCATGGGGGACATTGTGCTCGTTGCCAGGTCCTATAGGTGACTTCCAAGTCAGCCATATTGCATGGGGGACATTGTGCTGGTTGCCATGTTGTATAGGTGACTTCCAAGTGAGCCATATTGCTTGGGGGACATGGTGCTGGTTGTGTTGTATAGGTGACTTCCAAGTCAGCCATATTGCATGGGGGACATTGTGCTGGTTGTCTTGTATAGGTGACTTCCAAGTCAGCCGTGTTGCATGGGGGACATTGTGCTGGTGGCCATGTTGTATAGGTGACTTCCAAGTGAGCCATATTGCATGGGGGAAATTGTGCTGGTTGTATTGTATAGGTGACTTCCAAGTCAGCCATATTGCATGGGGGACATTGTGCTGGTTGTGTTGTATAGGTGACTTCCAAGTCAGCCATATTGCTTGGGGGACATTGTGCTGGTTGTATTGTATAGGTGACTTCCAAGTCAGCCATATTGCATGGGGGACATTGTGCTGGTTGTATTGTATAGGTGACTTCCAAGTCAGCCATATTGCATGGGGGACATTGTGCTGGTGGCCATGTCCTATAGGTGACTTCCAAGTCAGCCATATTGCATGGGGGACATTGTGCTGGTTGTCTTGTATAGGTGACTTCCAAGTCAGCCATATTGCTTGGGGGACATTGTGCTGGTTGTATTGTATAGGTGACTTCCAAGTCAGCCATATTGCATGGGGGACATTGTGCTGGTTGCCATGTTGTATTGGTGACTTCCAAGTCAGCCATATTGCATGGGGGACATTGTGCTGGTGGCCATGTTCTATAGGTGACTTCCAAGTCAGCCATATTGCATTTGGGACATTGTGCTGGTTGTCTTGTATAGGTGACTTCCAAGTCAGCCATATTGCTTGGGGGACATTGTGCTGGTTGCCATGTCCTATAGGTGACTTCCAAGTCAGCCATATTGCATGGGGGACATTGTGCTGGTTGTCTTGTATAGGTGACTTCCAAGTCAGCCATATTGCATGGGGGACATTGTGCTGGTTGCCATGTTGTATAGGTGACTTCCAAGTCAGCCATATTGCATGGGGGACATTGTGCTGGTTGTCTTGTATAGGTGACTGCCAAGTCAGCCATATTGCATGGGGGACATTGTGCTGGTGGCCATGTTCTATAGGTGACTTCCAAGTCAGCCACATTGCATCGGGGACATTGTGCTGGTTTCTTGTATAGGTGACTTCCAAGTCAGCCATATTGCATGGGGGACATTGTGCTGGTTGCCATGTTCTATAGGTGACTTCCAAGTCAGCCACATTGCATGGGGGACATTGTGCTGGTTTCTTGTATAGGTGACTTCCAAGTCAGCCATATTGCATGGGGGACATTGTGCTGGTTGCCATGTTGTATAGGTGACTTCCAAGCCAGCCATATTGCATGGGGGACATTGTGCTGGTTGCCATGTTGTATAGGTGACTTCCAAGTCAGCCATATTGCATGGGGGACATTGTGCTGGTTGCCATGTTGTATAGGTGACTTACAAGTGAGCCATATTGCATGGGGGACATTGTGCTGGTTGTGTTGTATAGGTGACTTCCAAGTCAGCCATATTGCATGGGGGACATTGTGCTGGTTGTATTGTATAGGTGACTTCCAAGTCAGCCATATTGCATGGGGGACATTGTGCTGGTTGTATTGTATTGGTGACTTCCAAGTCAGCCATATTGCATGGGGGACATTGTGCTGGTTGCCATGTTGTATAGGTGACTTCCAAGCCAGCCATATTGCATGGGGGACATTGTGCTGGTTGCCATGTTGTATAGGTGACTTCCAAGTCAGCCATATTGCATGGGGGACATTGTGCTGGTTGCCATGTTGTATAGGTGACTTACAAGTGAGCCATATTGCATGGGGGACATTGTGCTGGTTGTGTTGTATAGGTGACTTCCAAGTCAGCCATATTGCATGGGGGACATTGTGCTGGTTGTATTGTATAGGTGACTTCCAAGTCAGCCATATTGCATGAGGGACATTGTGCTGGTTGTATTGTATAGGTGACTTCCAAGTGAGCCATATTGCTTGGGGGACATTGTGCTCTTGGCCATGTTCTATAGGTGACTTCCAAGTCAGCCATATTGCATGGGGGACATTGTGCTGGTGGCCATGTTCTATAGGTGACTTCCAAGTCAGCCACATTGCATCGGGGACATTGTGCTGGTTTCTTGTATAGGTGACTTCCAAGTCAGCCATATTGCATGGGGGACATTGTGCTGGTTGCCATGTTCTATAGGTGACTTCCAAGTCAGCCACATTGCATGGGGGACATTGTGCTGGTTTCTTGTATAGGTGACTTCCAAGTCAGCCATATTGCATGGGGGACATTGTGCTGGTTGCCATGTTGTATAGGTGACTTCCAAGCCAGCCATATTGCATGGGGGACATTGTGCTGGTTGCCATGTTGTATAGGTGACTTCCAAGTCAGCCATATTGCATGGGGGACATTGTGCTGGTTGCCATGTTGTATAGGTGACTTACAAGTGAGCCATATTGCATGGGGGACATTGTGCTGGTTGTGTTGTATAGGTGACTTCCAAGTCAGCCATATTGCATGGGGGACATTGTGCTGGTTGTATTGTATAGGTGACTTCCAAGTCAGCCATATTGCATGGGGGACATTGTGCTGGTTGTATTGTATTGGTGACTTCCAAGTCAGCCATATTGCATGGGGGACATTGTGCTGGTTGCCATGTTGTATAGGTGACTTCCAAGCCAGCCATATTGCATGGGGGACATTGTGCTGGTTGCCATGTTGTATAGGTGACTTCCAAGTCAGCCATATTGCATGGGGGACATTGTGCTGGTTGCCATGTTGTATAGGTGACTTACAAGTGAGCCATATTGCATGGGGGACATTGTGCTGGTTGTGTTGTATAGGTGACTTCCAAGTCAGCCATATTGCATGGGGGACATTGTGCTGGTTGTATTGTATAGGTGACTTCCAAGTCAGCCATATTGCATGAGGGACATTGTGCTGGTTGTATTGTATAGGTGACTTCCAAGTGAGCCATATTGCTTGGGGGACATTGTGCTCTTGGCCATGTTCTATAGGTGACTTCCAAGTCAGCCATATTGCATGGGGGACATTGTGCTGGTTGCCATGTCCTATAGGTGACTTCCAAGTCAGCCATATTGCATGGGGGACATTGTGCTGTTTGCCAGGTCCTATAGGTGACTTCCAAGTCAGCCATATTGCATGGGGGACATTGTGCTGGTTGCCATGTTGTATAGGTGACTTCCAAGTGAGCCATATTGCTTGGGGGACATGGTGCTGGTTGTGTTGTATAGGTGACTTCCAAGTCAGCCATATTGCATGGGGGACATTGTGCAGGTTGTCTTGTATAGGTGACTTCCAAGTCAGCCGTGTTGCATGGGGGACATTGTGCTGGTGGCCATGTTGTATAGGTGACTTCCAAGTCAGCCATATTGCATGGGGGACATTGTGCTGGTTGCCATGTTGTATAGGTGACTTCCAAGTCAGCCATATTGCATGGGGGACATTGTGCTGGTTGTATTGTATAGGTGACTTCCAAGTCAGCCATATTGCATGGGGGACATTGTGCTGGTTGTGTTGTATAGGTGACTTCCAAGTCAGCCATATTGCTTGGGGGACATTGTGCTGGTTGTATTGTATAGGTGACTTCCAAGTCAGCCATATTGCATGGGGGACATTGTGCTGGTTGTATTGTATAGGTGACTTCCAAGTCAGCCATATTGCATGGGGGACATTGTGCTGGTGGCCATGTCCTATAGGTGACTTCCAAGTCAGCCATATTGCATGGGGGACATTGTGCTGGTTGTCTTGTATAGGTGACTTCCATGTCAGCCATATTGCTTGGGGGACATTGTGCTGGTTGTATTGTATAGGTGACTTCCAAGTCAGCCATATTGCATGGGGGACATTGTGCTGGTTGCCATGTTGTATTGGTGACTTCCAAGTCAGCCATATTGCATGGGGGACATTGTGCTGGTGGCCATGTTCTATAGGTGACTTCCAAGTCAGCCATATTGCATTTGGGACATTGTGCTGGTTGTCTTGTATAGGTGACTTCCAAGTCAGCCATATTGCTTGGGGGACATTGTGCTGGTTGCCATGTCCTATAGGTGACTTCCAAGTCAGCCATATTGCAAGGGGGACATTGTGCTGGTTGTCTTGTATAGGTGAATTCCAAGTCAGCCATATTGCATGGGGGACATTGTGCTGGTTGCCATGTTGTATAGGTGACTTCCAAGTCAGCCATATTGCATGGGGGACATTGTGCTGGTTGTCTTGTATAGGTGACTGCCAAGTCAGCCATATTGCATGGGGGACATTGTGCTGGTGGCCATGTTCTATAGGTGACTTCCAAGTCAGCCACATTGCATGGGGGACATTGTGCTGGTTTCTTGTATAGGTGACTTCCAAGTCAGCCACATTGCATGGGGGACATTGTGCTGGTTTCTTGTATAGGTGACTTCCAAGTCAGCCATATTGCATGGGGGACATTGTGCTGGTTGCCATGTTGTATAGGTGACTTCCAAGCCAGCCATATTGCATGGGGGACATTGTGCTGGTTGCCATGTTGTATAGGTGACTTCCAAGTCAGCCATATTGCATGGGGGACATTGTGCTGGTTGCCATGTTGTATAGGTGACTTACAAGTGAGCCATATTGCATGGGGGACATTGTGCTGGTTGTGTTGTATAGGTGACTTCCAAGTCAGCCATATTGCATGGGGGACATTGTGCTGGTTGTATTGTATAGGTGACTTCCAAGTCAGCCATATTGCATGGGGGACATTGTGCTGGTTGTATTGTATAGGTGACTTCCAAGTCAGCCATATTGCATGGGGGACATTGTGCTGGTTGCCATGTTGTATAGGTGACTTCCAAGCCAGCCATATTGCATGGGGGACATTGTGCTGGTTGCCATGTTGTATAGGTGACTTCCAAGTCAGCCATATTGCATGGGGGACATTGTGCTGGTTGCCATGTTGTATAGGTGACTTACAAGTGAGCCATATTGCATGGGGGACATTGTGCTGGTTGTGTTGTATAGGTGACTTCCAAGTCAGCCATATTGCATGGGGGACATTGTGCTGGTTGTATTGTATAGGTGACTTCCAAGTCAGCCATATTGCATGGGGGACATTGTGCTGGTTGTATTGTATAGGTGACTTCCAAGTGAGCCATATTGCTTGGGGGACATTGTGCTCTTGGCCATGTTCTATAGGTGACTTCCAAGTCAGCCATATTGCATGGGGGACATTGTGCTGGTTGCCATGTCCTATAGGTGACTTCCAAGTCAGCCATATTGCATGGGGGACATTGTGCTGTTTGCCAGGTCCTATAGGTGACTTCCAAGTCAGCCATATTGCATGGGGGACATTGTGCTGGTTGCCATGTTGTATAGGTGACTTCCAAGTGAGCCATATTGCTTGGGGGACATGGTGCTGGTTGTGTTGTATAGGTGACTTCCAAGTCAGCCATATTGCATGGGGGACATTGTGCTGGTTGTCTTGTATAGGTGACTTCCAAGTCAGCCGTGTTGCATGGGGGACATTGTGCTGGTGGCCATGTTGTATAGGTGACTTCCAAGTCAGCCATATTGCATGGGGGACATTGTGCTGGTTGCCATGTTGTATAGGTGACTTCCAAGTCAGCCATATTGCATGGGGGACATTGTGCTGGTTGTATTGTATAGGTGACTTCCAAGTCAGCCATATTGCATGGGGGACATTGTGCTGGTTGTGTTGTATAGGTGACTTCCAAGTCAGCCATATTGCTTGGGGGACATTGTGCTGGTTGTATTGTATAGGTGACTTCCAAGTCAGCCATATTGCATGGGGGACATTGTGCTGTTTGTATTGTATAGGTGACTTCCAAGTCAGCCATATTGCATGGGGGACATTGTGCTGGTGGCCATGTCCTATAGGTGACTTCCAAGTCAGCCATATTGCATGGGGGACATTGTGCTGGTTGTCTTGTATAGGTGACTTCCATGTCAGCCATATTGCTTGGGGGACATTGTGCTGGTTGTATTGTATAGGTGACTTCCAAGTCAGCCATATTGCATGGGGGACATTGTGCTGGTTGCCATGTTGTATTGGTGACTTCCAAGTCAGCCATATTGCATGGGGGACATTGTGCTGGTGGCCATGTTCTATAGGTGACTTCCAAGTCAGCCATATTGCATTTGGGACATTGTGCTGGTTGTCTTGTATAGGTGACTTCCAAGTCAGCCATATTGCTTGGGGGACATTGTGCTGGTTGCCATGTCCTATAGGTGACTTCCAAGTCAGCCATATTGCATGGGGGACATTGTGCTGGTTGTCTTGTATAGGTGACTTCCAAGTCAGCCATATTGCATGGGGGACATTGTGCTGGTTGCCATGTTGTATAGGTGACTTCCAAGTCAGCCATATTGCATGGGGGACATTGTGCTGGTTGTCTTGTATAGGTGACTGCCAAGTCAGCCATATTGCATGGGGGACATTGTGCTGGTGGCCATGTTCTATAGGTCACTTCCAAGTCAGCCACATTGCATGGGGGACATTGTGCTGGTTTCTTGTATAGGTGACTTCCAAGTCAGCCATATTGCATGGGGGACATTGTGCTGGTTGCCATGTTCTATAGGTGACTTCCAAGTCAGCCACATTGCATGGGGGACATTGTGCTGGTTTCTTGTATAGGTGACTTCCAAGTCAGCCATATTGCATGGGGGACATTGTGCTGGTTGCCATGTTGTATAGGTGACTTCCAAGCCAGCCATATTGCATGGGGGACATTGTGCTGGTTGCCATGTTGCATAGGTGACTTCCAAGTCAGCCATATTGCATGGGGGACATTGTGCTGGTTGCCATGTTGTATAGGTGACTTACAAGTGAGCCATATTGCATGGGGGACATTGTGCTGGTTGTGTTGTATAGGTGACTTCCAAGTCAGCCATATTGCATGGGGGACATTGTGCTGGTTGTATTGTATAGGTGACTTCCAAGTCAGCCATATTGCATGGGGGACATTGTGCTGGTTGTATTGTATAGGTGACTTCCAAGTCAGCCATATTGCATGGGGGACATTGTGCTGGTTGCCATGTTGTATAGGTGACTTCCAAGCCAGCCATATTGCATGGGGGACATTGTGCTGGTTGCCATGTTGTATAGGTGACTTCCAAGTCAGCCATATTGCATGGGGGACATTGTGCTGGTTGCCATGTTGTATAGGTGACTTACAAGTGAGCCATATTGCATGGGGGACATTGTGCTGGTTGTATTGTATAGGTGACTTCCAAGTGAGCCATATTGCTTGGGGGACATTGTGCTCTTGGCCATGTTCTATAGGTGACTTCCAAGTCAGCCATATTGCATGGGGGACATTGTGCTGGTTGCCATGTCCTATAGGTGACTTCCAAGTCAGCCATATTGCTTGGGGGACATTGTGCTGGTTGCCATGTCCTATAGGTGACTTCCAAGTCAGCCATATTGCATGGGGGACATTGTGCTGGTTGTCTTGTATAGGTGACTTCCAAGTCAGCCATATTGCATGGGGGACATTGTGCTGGTTGCCATGTTGTATAGGTGACTTCCAAGTCAGCCATATTGCATGGGGGACATTGTGCTGGTTGTCTTGTATAGGTGACTGCCAAGTCAGCCATATTGCATGGGGGACATTGTGCTGGTGGCCATGTTCTATAGGTGACTTCCAAGTCAGCCACATTGCATGGGGGACATTGTGCTGGTTTCTTGTATAGGTGACTTCCAAGTCAGCCATATTGCATGGGGGACATTGTGCTGGTTGCCATGTTCTATAGGTGACTTCCAAGTCAGCCACATTGCATGGGGGACATTGTGCTGGTTTCTTGTATAGGTGACTTCCAAGTCAGCCATATTGCATGGGGGACATTGTGCTGGTTGCCATGTTGTATAGGTGACTTCCAAGCCAGCCATATTGCATGGGGGACATTGTGCTGGTTGCCATGTTGCATAGGTGACTTCCAAGTCAGCCATATTGCATGGGGGACATTGTGCTGGTTGCCATGTTGTATAGGTGACTTACAAGTGAGCCATATTGCATGGGGGACATTGTGCTGGTTGTGTTGTATAGGTGACTTCCAAGTCAGCCATATTGCATGGGGGACATTGTGCTGGTTGTATTGTATAGGTGACTTCCAAGTCAGCCATATTGCATGGGGGACATTGTGCTGGTTGTATTGTATAGGTGACTTCCAAGTCAGCCATATTGCATGGGGGACATTGTGCTGGTTGCCATGTTGTATAGGTGACTTCCAAGCCAGCCATATTGCATGGGGGACATTGTGCTGGTTGCCATGTTGTATAGGTGACTTCCAAGTCAGCCATATTGCATGGGGGACATTGTGCTGGTTGCCATGTTGTATAGGTGACTTACAAGTGAGCCATATTGCATGGGGGACATTGTGCTGGTTGTATTGTATAGGTGACTTCCAAGTGAGCCATATTGCTTGGGGGACATTGTGCTCTTGGCCATGTTCTATAGGTGACTTCCAAGTCAGCCATTTTGCATGGGGGACATTGTGCTGGTTGCCATGTCCTATAGGTGACTTCCAAGTCAGCCATATTGCATGGGGGACATTGTGCTGTTTGCCAGGTCCTATAGGTGACTTCCAAGTCAGCCATATTGCATGGGGGACATTGTGCTGGTTGCCATGTTGTATAGGTGACTTCCAAGTGAGCCATATTGCTTGGGGGACATGGTGCTGGTTGTGTTGTATAGGTGACTTCCAAGTCAGCCATATTGCATGGGGGACATTGTGCTGGTTGTCTTGTATAGGTGACTTCCAAGTCAGCTGTGTTGCAGGGGGGACATTGTGCTGGTGGCCATGTTGTATAGGTGACTTCCAAGTCAGCCATATTGCATGGGGGACATTGTGCTGGTTGCCATGTTGTATAGGTGACTTCCAAGTCAGCCATATTGCATGGGGGACATTGTGCTGGTTGCCATGTTGTATAGGTGACTTACAAGTCAGCCATATTGCATGGGGGACATTGTGCTGGTTGCCATGTCCCATAGGTGACTTCCAAGTCAGCCACATTGCATGGGGGAAATTGTGCTGGTTGTCTTGTATAGGTGACTTTTAAGTCAGCCATGTTGCTTGGGGGACATTGTGCTGGTTGCCATGTTGTATAGGTGACTTCCAAGTCAGCCATATTGCTTGGGGGACATTGTGCTGGTTGCCATGTTGTATAGGTGACTTCCAAGTCAGCCATATTGCATGGGGGACATTGTGCTGGTGGCCATGTTCTATAGGTGACTTCCAAGTCAGCCATATTGCATGGGGGACATTGTGCTGGTTGTCTTGTATAGGTGACTTCCAAGTCAGCCATATTGCATGGGGGACATTGTGCTGGTTGCCATGTCCTATAGGTGACTTCCAAGTCAGCCATATTGCTTGGGGGACATTGTGCTGGTTGCCATGTCCTATAGGTGACTTCCAAGTCAGCCATATTGCATGGGGGACATTGTGCTGGTTGCCATGTTGTATAGGTGACTTCCAAGTCAGCCATATTGCATGGGGGACATTGTGCTGGTGGCCATGTTCTATAGGTGACTTCCAAGTCAGCCATATTGCATGGGGACATTGTGCTGGTTGTCTTGTATAGGTGACTTCCAAGTCAGCCATATTGCTTGGGGGACATTGTGCTGGTTGCCATGTTGTATAGGTGACTTCCAAGTCAGCCATATTGCATGGGGGACATTGTGCTGGTGGCCATGTTCTATAGGTGACTTCCAAGTCAGCCATATTGCATGGGGGACATTGTGCTGGTTGTCTTGTATAGGTGACTTCCAAGTCAGCCATATTGCATGGGGGACATTGTGCTGGTTGCCATGTCCTATAGGTGACTTCCAAGTCAGCCATATTGCTTGGGGGACATTGTGCTGGTTGCCATGTCCTATAGGTGACTTCCAAGTCAGCCATATTGCATGGGGGACATTGTGCTGGTTGTCTTGTATAGGTGACTTCCAAGTCAGCCATATTGCATGGGGGACATTGTGCTGGTTGCCATGTTGTATAGGTGACTTCCAAGTCAGCCATATTGCATGGGGGACATTGTGCTGGTTGTCTTGTATAGGTGACTGCCAAGTCAGCCATATTGCATGGGGGACATTGTGCTGGTGGCCATGTTCTATAGGTGACTTCCAAGTCAGCCACATTGCATGGGGGACATTGTGCTGGTTTCTTGTATAGGTGACTTCCAAGTCAGCCATATTGCATGGGGGACATTGTGCTGGTTGCCATGTTCTATAGGTGACTTCCAAGTCAGCCACATTGCATGGGGGACATTGTGCTGGTTTCTTGTATAGGTGACTTCCAAGTCAGCCATATTGCATGGGGGACATTGTGCTGGTTGCCATGTTGTATAGGTGACTTCCAAGCCAGCCATATTGCATGGGGGACATTGTGCTGGTTGCCATGTTGCATAGGTGACTTCCAAGTCAGCCATATTGCATGGGGGACATTGTGCTGGTTGCCATGTTGTATAGGTGACTTGCAAGTGAGCCATATTGCATGGGGGACATTGTGCTGGTTGTGTTGTATAGGTGACTTCCAAGTCAGCCATATTGCATGGGGGACATTGTGCTGGTTGTATTGTATAGGTGACTTCCAAGTCAGCCATATTGCATGGGGGACATTGTGCTGGTTGTATTGTATAGGTGACTTCCAAGTCAGCCATATTGCATGGGGGACATTGTGCTGGTTGCCATGTTGTATAGGTGACTTCCAAGCCAGCCATATTGCATGGGGGACATTGTGCTGGTTGCCATGTTGTATAGGTGACTTCCAAGTCAGCCATATTGCATGGGGGACATTGTGCTGGTTGCCATGTTGTATAGGTGACTTACAAGTGAGCCATATTGCATGGGGGACATTGTGCTGGTTGTGTTGTATAGGTGACTTCCAAGTCAGCCATATTGCATGGGGGACATTGTGCTGGTTGTATTGTATAGGTGACTTCCAAGTCAGCCATATTGCATGGGGGACATTGTGCTGGTTGTATTGTATAGGTGACTTCCAAGTCAGCCATATTGCATGGGGGACATTGTGCTGGTTGCCATGTTGTATAGGTGACTTCCAAGCCAGCCATATTGCATGGGGGACATTGTGCTGGTTGCCATGTTGTATAGGTGACTTCCAAGTCAGCCATATTGCATGGGGGACATTGTGCTGGTTGCCATGTTGTATAGGTGACTTACAAGTGAGCCATATTGCATGGGGGACATTGTGCTGGTTGTATTGTATAGGTGACTTCCAAGTGAGCCATATTGCTTGGGGGACATTGTGCTCTTGGCCATGTTCTATAGGTGACTTCCAAGTCAGCCATTTTGCATGGGGGACATTGTGCTGGTTGCCATGTCCTATAGGTGACTTCCAAGTCAGCCATATTGCATGGGGGACATTGTGCTGTTTGCCAGGTCCTATAGGTGACTTCCAAGTCAGCCATATTGCATGGGGGACATTGTGCTGGTTGCCATGTTGTATAGGTGACTTCCAAGTGAGCCATATTGCTTGGGGGACATGGTGCTGGTTGTGTTGTATAGGTGACTTCCAAGTCAGCCATATTGCATGGGGGACATTGTGCTGGTTGTCTTGTATAGGTGACTTCCAAGTCAGCTGTGTTGCAGGGGGGACATTGTGCTGGTGGCCATGTTGTATAGGTGACTTCCAAGTCAGCCATATTGCATGGGGGACATTGTGCTGGTTGCCATGTTGTATAGGTGACTTCCAAGTCAGCCATATTGCATGGGGGACATTGTGCTGGTTGCCATGTTGTATAGGTGACTTACAAGTCAGCCATATTGCATGGGGGACATTGTGCTGGTTGCCATGTCCCATAGGTGACTTCCAAGTCAGCCACATTGCATGGGGGAAATTGTGCTGGTTGTCTTGTATAGGTGACTTTTAAGTCAGCCATGTTGCTTGGGGGACATTGTGCTGGTTGCCATGTTGTATAGGTGACTTCCAAGTCAGCCATATTGCTTGGGGGACATTGTGCTGGTTGCCATGTTGTATAGGTGACTTCCAAGTCAGCCATATTGCATGGGGGACATTGTGCTGGTGGCCATGTTCTATAGGTGACTTCCAAGTCAGCCATATTGCATGGGGGACATTGTGCTGGTTGTCTTGTATAGGTGACTTCCAAGTCAGCCATATTGCATGGGGGACATTGTGCTGGTTGCCATGTCCTATAGGTGACTTCCAAGTCAGCCATATTGCTTGGGGGACATTGTGCTGGTTGCCATGTCCTATAGGTGACTTCCAAGTCAGCCATATTGCATGGGGGACATTGTGCTGGTTGCCATGTTGTATAGGTGACTTCCAAGTCAGCCATATTGCATGGGGGACATTGTGCTGGTGGCCATGTTCTATAGGTGACTTCCAAGTCAGCCATATTGCATGGGGACATTGTGCTGGTTGTCTTGTATAGGTGACTTCCAAGTCAGCCATATTGCTTGGGGGACATTGTGCTGGTTGCCATGTTGTATAGGTGACTTCCAAGTCAGCCATATTGCATGGGGGACATTGTGCTGGTGGCCATGTTCTATAGGTGACTTCCAAGTCAGCCATATTGCATGGGGGACATTGTGCTGGTTGTCTTGTATAGGTGACTTCCAAGTCAGCCATATTGCATGGGGGACATTGTGCTGGTTGCCATGTCCTATAGGTGACTTCCAAGTCAGCCATATTGCTTGGGGGACATTGTGCTGGTTGCCATGTCCTATAGGTGACTTCCAAGTCAGCCATATTGCATGGGGGACATTGTGCTGGTTGTCTTGTATAGGTGACTTCCAAGTCAGCCATATTGCATGGGGGACATTGTGCTGGTTGCCATGTTGTATAGGTGACTTCCAAGTCAGCCATATTGCATGGGGGACATTGTGCTGGTTGTCTTGTATAGGTGACTGCCAAGTCAGCCATATTGCATGGGGGACATTGTGCTGGTGGCCATGTTCTATAGGTGACTTCCAAGTCAGCCACATTGCATGGGGGACATTGTGCTGGTTTCTTGTATAGGTGACTTCCAAGTCAGCCATATTGCATGGGGGACATTGTGCTGGTTGCCATGTTCTATAGGTGACTTCCAAGTCAGCCACATTGCATGGGGGACATTGTGCTGGTTTCTTGTATAGGTGACTTCCAAGTCAGCCATATTGCATGGGGGACATTGTGCTGGTTGCCATGTTGTATAGGTGACTTCCAAGCCAGCCATATTGCATGGGGGACATTGTGCTGGTTGCCATGTTGCATAGGTGACTTCCAAGTCAGCCATATTGCATGGGGGACATTGTGCTGGTTGCCATGTTGTATAGGTGACTTGCAAGTGAGCCATATTGCATGGGGGACATTGTGCTGGTTGTGTTGTATAGGTGACTTCCAAGTCAGCCATATTGCATGGGGGACATTGTGCTGGTTGTATTGTATAGGTGACTTCCAAGTCAGCCATATTGCATGGGGGACATTGTGCTGGTTGTATTGTATAGGTGACTTCCAAGTCAGCCATATTGCATGGGGGACATTGTGCTGGTTGCCATGTTGTATAGGTGACTTCCAAGCCAGCCATATTGCATGGGGGACATTGTGCTGGTTGCCATGTTGTATAGGTGACTTCCAAGTCAGCCATATTGCATGGGGGACATTGTGCTGGTTGCCATGTTGTATAGGTGACTTACAAGTGAGCCATATTGCATGGGGGACATTGTGCTGGTTGTGTTGTATAGGTGACTTCCAAGTCAGCCATATTGCATGGGGGACATTGTGCTGGTTGTATTGTATAGGTGACTTCCAAGTCAGCCATATTGCATGGGGGACATTGTGCTGGTTGTATTGTATAGGTGACTTCCAAGTGAGCCATATTGCTTGGGGGACATTGTGCTCTTGGCCATGTTCTATAGGTGACTTCCAAGTCAGCCATATTGGAAGGGGGATACATTGTGCTGGTTGCCATGTCCTATAGGTGACTTCCAAGTCAGCCATATTGCATGGGGGACATTGTGCTGTTTGCCAGGTCCTATAGGTGACTTCCAAGTCAGCCATATTGCATGGGGGACATTGTGCTGGTTGCCATGTTGTATAGGTGACTTCCAAGTGAGCCATATTGCTTGGGGGACATGGTGCTGGTTGTGTTGTATAGGTGACTTCCAAGTCAGCCATATTGCATGGGGGACATTGTGCTGGTTGTCTTGTATAGGTGACTTCCAAGTCAGCTGTGTTGCATGGGGGACATTGTGCTGGTGGCCATGTTGTATAGGTGACTTCCAAGTCAGCCATATTGCATGGGGGACATTGTGCTGGTTGCCATGTTGTATAGATGACTTCCAAGTCAGCCATATTGCATGGGGGACATTGTGCTGGTTGCCATGTTGTATAGGTGACTTACAAGTCAGCCATATTGCATGGGGGACATTGTGCTGGTTGCCATGTCCCATAGGTGACTTCCAAGTCAGCCACATTGCATGGGGGAAATTGTGCTGGTTGTCTTGTATAGGTGACTTTTAAGTCAGCCATGTTGCTTGGGGGACATTGTGCTGGTGGCCATGTTCTATAGGTGACTTCCAAGTCAGCCATATTGCATGGGGGACATTGTGCTGGTTGTCTTGTATAGGTGACTTCCAAGTCAGCCATATTGCATGGGGGACATTGTGCTGGTTGCCATGTTGTATAGGTGACTTACAAGTCAGCCATATTGCATGGGGGACATTGTGCTGGTTGCCATGTCCCATAGGTGACTTCCAAGTCAGCCACATTGCATGGGGGAAATTGTGCTGGTTGTCTTGTATAGGTGACTTTTAAGTCAGCCATGTTGCTTGGGGGACATTGTGCTGGTTGCCATGTTGTATAGGTGACTTCCAAGTCAGCCATATTGCTTGGGGGACATTGTGCTGGTTGCCATGTTGTATAGGTGACTTCCAAGTCAGCCATATTGCATGGGGGACATTGTGCTGGTGGCCATGTTCTATAGGTGACTTCCAAGTCAGCCATATTGCATGGGGGACATTGTGCTGGTTGTCTTGTATAGGTGACTTCCAAGTCAGCCATATTGCATGGGGGACATTGTGCTGGTTGCCATGTCCTATAGGTGACTTCCAAGTCAGCCATATTGCTTGGGGGACATTGTGCTGGTTGCCATGTCCTATAGGTGACTTCCAAGTCAGCCATATTGCATGGGGGACATTGTGCTGGTTGCCATGTTGTATAGGTGACTTCCAAGTCAGCCATATTGCATGGGGGACATTGTGCTGGTGGCCATGTTCTATAGGTGACTTCCAAGTCAGCCATATTGCATGGGGGACATTGTGCTGGTTGTCTTGTATAGGTGACTTCCAAGTCAGCCATATTGCTTGGGGGACATTGTGCTGGTTGCCATGTTGTATAGGTGACTTCCAAGTCAGCCATATTGCATGGGGGACATTGTGCTGGTGGCCATGTTCTATAGGTGACTTCCAAGTCAGCCATATTGCATGGGGGACATTGTGCTGGTTGTCTTGTATAGGTGACTTCCAAGTCAGCCATATTGCATGGGGGACATTGTGCTGGTTGCCATGTCCTATAGGTGACTTCCAAGTCAGCCATATTGCTTGGGGGACATTGTGCTGGTTGCCATGTCCTATAGGTGACTTCCAAGTCAGCCATATTGCATGGGGGACATTGTGCTGGTTGTCTTGTATAGGTGACTTCCAAGTCAGCCATATTGCATGGGGGACATTGTGCTGGTTGCCATGTTGTATAGGTGACTTCCAAGTCAGCCATATTGCATGGGGGACATTGTGCTGGTTGTCTTGTATAGGTGACTGCCAAGTCAGCCATATTGCATGGGGGACATTGTGCTGGTGGCCATGTTCTATAGGTGACTTCCAAGTCAGCCACATTGCATGGGGGACATTGTGCTGGTTTCTTGTATAGGTGACTTCCAAGTCAGCCATATTGCATGGGGGACATTGTGCTGGTTGCCATGTTCTATAGGTGACTTCCAAGTCAGCCACATTGCATGGGGGACATTGTGCTGGTTTCTTGTATAGGTGACTTCCAAGTCAGCCATATTGCATGGGGGACATTGTGCTGGTTGCCATGTTGTATAGGTGACTTCCAAGCCAGCCATATTGCATGGGGGACATTGTGCTGGTTGCCATGTTGCATAGGTGACTTCCAAGTCAGCCATATTGCATGGGGGACATTGTGCTGGTTGCCATGTTGTATAGGTGACTTGCAAGTGAGCCATATTGCATGGGGGACATTGTGCTGGTTGTGTTGTATAGGTGACTTCCAAGTCAGCCATATTGCATGGGGGACATTGTGCTGGTTGTATTGTATAGGTGACTTCCAAGTCAGCCATATTGCATGGGGGACATTGTGCTGGTTGTATTGTATAGGTGACTTCCAAGTCAGCCATATTGCATGGGGGACATTGTGCTGGTTGCCATGTTGTATAGGTGACTTCCAAGCCAGCCATATTGCATGGGGGACATTGTGCTGGTTGCCATGTTGTATAGGTGACTTCCAAGTCAGCCATATTGCATGGGGGACATTGTGCTGGTTGCCATGTTGTATAGGTGACTTACAAGTGAGCCATATTGCATGGGGGACATTGTGCTGGTTGTGTTGTATAGGTGACTTCCAAGTCAGCCATATTGCATGGGGGACATTGTGCTGGTTGTATTGTATAGGTGACTTCCAAGTCAGCCATATTGCATGGGGGACATTGTGCTGGTTGTATTGTATAGGTGACTTCCAAGTGAGCCATATTGCTTGGGGGACATTGTGCTCTTGGCCATGTTCTATAGGTGACTTCCAAGTCAGCCATATTGGAAGGGGGATACATTGTGCTGGTTGCCATGTCCTATAGGTGACTTCCAAGTCAGCCATATTGCATGGGGGACATTGTGCTGTTTGCCAGGTCCTATAGGTGACTTCCAAGTCAGCCATATTGCATGGGGGACATTGTGCTGGTTGCCATGTTGTATAGGTGACTTCCAAGTGAGCCATATTGCTTGGGGGACATGGTGCTGGTTGTGTTGTATAGGTGACTTCCAAGTCAGCCATATTGCATGGGGGACATTGTGCTGGTTGTCTTGTATAGGTGACTTCCAAGTCAGCTGTGTTGCATGGGGGACATTGTGCTGGTGGCCATGTTGTATAGGTGACTTCCAAGTCAGCCATATTGCATGGGGGACATTGTGCTGGTTGCCATGTTGTATAGATGACTTCCAAGTCAGCCATATTGCATGGGGGACATTGTGCTGGTTGCCATGTTGTATAGGTGACTTACAAGTCAGCCATATTGCATGGGGGACATTGTGCTGGTTGCCATGTCCCATAGGTGACTTCCAAGTCAGCCACATTGCATGGGGGAAATTGTGCTGGTTGTCTTGTATAGGTGACTTTTAAGTCAGCCATGTTGCTTGGGGGACATTGTGCTGGTGGCCATGTTCTATAGGTGACTTCCAAGTCAGCCATATTGCATGGGGGACATTGTGCTGGTTGTCTTGTATAGGTGACTTCCAAGTCAGCCATATTGCATGGGGGACATTGTGCTGGTTGTGTTGTATAGGTGACTTCCAAATCAGCCATATTGCATGGGGGACATTGTGCTGGTTGTATTGTATAGGTGACTTCCAAGTCAGCCATATTGCATGCGGGACATTGTGCTGGTTGTATTGTATAGGTGACTTCCAAGTCAGCCATATTGCATGGGGGACATTGTGCTGGTGGCCATGTTCTATAGGTGACTTCCAAGTCAGCCATATTGCATGGGGGACATTGTGCTGGTTGTCTTGTATAGGTGACTTCCAAGTCAGCCATATTGCATGGGGGACATTGTGCTGGTTGTGTTGTATAGGTGACTTCCAAATCAGCCATATTGCATGGGGGACATTGTGCTGGTTGTATTGTATAGGTGACTTCCAAGTCAGCCATATTGCATGCGGGACATTGTGCTGGTTGTATTGTATAGGTGACTTCCAAGTCAGCCATTTTGCATGGGGGACATTGTGCTGGTGGCCATGTCCTATAGGTGACTTCCAAGTCAGCCATATTGCATGGGGGACATTGTGCTGGGTGTCTTGTATAGGTGACTTCCAAGTCAGCCATATTGCTTGGGGGACATTGTGCTGGTTGTATTGTATAGGTGACTTCCAAGTCAGCCATATTGCATGGGGGACATTGTGTTGGTTGCCATGTTGTATAGGTGACTTCCAAGTCAGCCATATTGCATGGGGGACATTGTGCTGGTGGCCATGTTCTATAGTTGACTTCCAAGTCAGCCATATTGCATTTGGGACATTGTGCTGGTTGTCTTGTATAGGTGACTTCCAAGTCAGCCATATTGCATGGGGGACATTGTGCTGGTTGCCATGTTGTATAGGTGACTTCCAAGTCAGCCATATTGCATGGGGGACATTGTGCTGGTTGTATTGTATAGGTGACTTCCAAGTCAGCCATATTGCATGGGGGACATTGTGCTGGTTGTATTGTATTGTTGACTTCCAAGTCAGCCATATTGCATGGGGGACATTGTGCTGGTGGCCATGTCCTATAGGTGACTTCCAAGTCAACCATATTGCATGGAGGACATTGTGCTGGTTGTCTTGTATAGGTGACTTCCAAGTCAGCCATATTGCTTGGGGGACATTGTGCTGGTTGTATTGTATAGGTGACTTCCAAGTCAGCCATATTGCATGGGGGACATTGTGCTGGTTGCCATGTTGTATAGGTGACTTCCAACTCAGCCATATTGCATGGGGGACATTGTGCTGGTGGCCATGTTCTATAGGTGACTTCTAAGTCAGCCATATTGCATTTGGGACATTGTGCTGGTTGTCTTGTATAGGTGACTTCCAAGTCAGCCATATTGCTTGGGGGACATTGTGCTGGTTGCCATGTCCTATAGGTGACTTCTGTGTCAGCCATATTGCATGGGGGACATTGAGCTGGTTGTCTTGTATAGGTGACTTCAAAGTCAGCCATATTGCATGGGGGACATTGTGCTGGTTGCCATGTTGTATAGGTGACTTCCAAGTCAGCCATATTGCATGGGGGACATTGTGCTGGTTGCCATGTTGTATAGGTGACTTCCAAGTGAGCCATATTGCTTGGGGGACATTGTGCTGGTTGTGTTGTATAGGTGACTTCCAAGTCAGCCATTTTGCATGGGGGACATTGTGCTGGTTGTCTTGTATAGGTGACTTCCAAGTCAGCCGTGTTGCATGGGGGACATTGTGCTGGTGGCCATGTTCTATAGGTGACTTCCAAGTCAGCCATATTGCATGGGGGACACTGTGCTGGTTGCCATGTTGTATAGGTGACTTCCAAGTGAGCCATATTGCTTGGGGGACATTGTGCTGGTTGCCATGTTGTATAGGTGACTTCCAAGTCAGCCATATTGCATGGGGGACATTGTGCTGGTAGCCATGTTCTATAGGTGACTTCCAAGTCAGCCACATTGCATGGGGGACATTGTGCTGGTTTCTTGTATAGGTGAGTTCCAAGTCAGCCATATTGCATGGAGGACATTGTGCTGGTTGCCATGTTGTATAGGTGACTTTCAAGTCAGCCATATTGCATGGGGGACATTGTGCTGGTTGCCATGTTGTATAGGTGACTTCCAAGTCAGCCATATTGCATGGGGGACATTGTGCTGGTTGCCATGTTGTATAGGTGAATTCCAAGTGAGCCATATTGCATGGGGGACATTGTGCTGGTTGTGTTGTATAGGTGACTTCCAAGTCAGCCATATTGCATGGGGGACATTGTGCTGGTTGTGTTGTATAGGTGACTTCCAAGTCAGCCATATTGCATGGGGGACATTGTGCTGGTTGTATTGTATAGGTGACTTCCAAGTCAGCCATATTGCATGGGGGACATTGTGCTGGTTGTATTGTATAGGTGACTTCCAAGTCAGCCATATTGCATGGGGGACATTGTGCTGGTTGTCTTGTATAGGTGACTTCCAAGTCAGCCATATTGCTTCGGGGACATTGTGCTGGTTGCCATGTTCTATTAGGTGACTTCCAAGTCAGCCATATTGCTTGGGGGACATTGTGCTGGTGGCCATGTTCTATAGGTGACTTCCAAGTCAGCCATATTGCTTGGGGGACATTGTGCTGGTTGCCATGTTGTATAGGTGACTTCCAAGTCAGCCATATTGCATGGGGGACATTGTGCTGGTGGCCATGTTCTATAGGTGACTTCCAAGTCAGCCATATTGCATGGGGGACATTGTGCTGGTTGTCTTGTATAGGTGACTTCCAAGTCAGCCATATTGCATTGGGGACATTGTGCTGGTGGCCATGTTCTATAGTTGACTTCCAAGTCAGCCATATTGCTTGGGGGACATTGTGCTGGTTGTATTGTATAGGTGAATTCCATGTCAGCCATATTGCTTGGGGGACATTGTGCTGGTTGCCATGTTGTATAGGTGACTTCCAAGTCAGCCATATTGCATGGGGGACATTGTGCTGGTTGCCATGTCCTATAGGTGACTTCCAAGTCAGCCATATTGCATGGGGGAAATTGTGCTGGTTGTCTTTTATAGGTGACTTTTAAGTCAGCCATATTGCTTGGGGGACATTGTGCTGGTTGCCATGTTCTATAGGTGACTTCCAAGTCAGCCATATTGCTTGGGGGACATTGTGCTGGTTGCCATGTTGTATAGGTGACTTCCAAGTCAGCCATATTGCTTGGGGGACATTGTGCTGGTTGTCTTGTATAGGTGACTTCCAAGTCAGCCGTGTTGCATGGGGGACATTGTGCTGGTGGCCATGTTGTATAGGTGACTTCCAAGTCAGCCATATTGCATGGGGGACATTGTGCTGGTTGCCATGTTGTATAGGTGACTTCCAAGTCAGCCATATTGCATGGGGGACATTGTGCTGGTTGCCATGTTGTATAGGTGACTTACAAGTCAGCCATATTGCATGGGGGACATTGTGCTGGTTGCCATGTCCTATAGGTGACTTCCAAGTCAGCCACATTGCATGGGGGAAATTGTGCTGGTTGTCTTGTATAGGTGACTTTTAAGTCAGCCATATTGCTTGGGGGACATTGTGCTGGTTGCCATGTTGTATAGGTGACTTCCAAGTCAGCCATATTGCTTGGGGGACATTGTGCTGGTTGCCATGTTGTATAGGTGACTTCCAAGTCAGCCATATTGCATGGGGGACATTGTGCTGGTGGCCATGTTCTATAGGTGACTTCCAAGTCAGCCATATTGCATGCGGGACATTGTGCTGGTTGTCTTGTATAGGTGACTTCCAAGTCAGCCATATTGCATGGGGGACATTGTGCTGGTTGTGTTTTATAGGTGACTTCCAAATCAGCCATATTGCATGGGGGACATTGTGCTGGTTGTATTGTATAGGTGACTTCCAAGTCAGCCATATTGCATGGGGGACATTGTGCTGGTTGTATTGTATAGGTGACTTCCAAGTCAGCCATATTGCATGGGGGACATTGTGCTGGTGGCCATGTCCTATAGGTGACTTCCAAGTCAGCCATATTGCATGGGGGACATTGTGCTGGTTGTCTTGTATAGATGACTTCCAAGTCAGCCATATTGCTTGGGGGACATTGTGCTGGTTGTATTGTATAGGTGACTTCCAAGTGAGCCATATTGCTTGGGGGACATTGTGCTCTTGGCCATGTTCTATAGGTGACTTCCAAGTCAGCCATATTGGAAGGGGGATACATTGTGCTGGTTGCCATGTCCTATAGGTGACTTCCAAGTCAGCCATATTGCATGGGGGACATTGTGCTGTTTGCCAGGTCCTATAGGTGACTTCCAAGTCAGCCATATTGCATGGGGGACATTGTGCTGGTTGCCATGTTGTATAGGTGACTTCCAAGTGAGCCATATTGCTTGGGGGACATGGTGCTGGTTGTGTTGTATAGGTGACTTCCAAGTCAGCCATATTGCATGGGGGACATTGTGCTGGTTGTCTTGTATAGGTGACTTCCAAGTCAGCTGTGTTGCATGGGGGACATTGTGCTGGTGGCCATGTTGTATAGGTGACTTCCAAGTCAGCCATATTGCATGGGGGACATTGTGCTGGTTGCCATGTTGTATAGATGACTTCCAAGTCAGCCATATTGCATGGGGGACATTGTGCTGGTTGCCATGTTGTATAGGTGACTTACAAGTCAGCCATATTGCATGGGGGACATTGTGCTGGTTGCCATGTCCCATAGGTGACTTCCAAGTCAGCCACATTGCATGGGGGAAATTGTGCTGGTTGTCTTGTATAGGTGACTTTTAAGTCAGCCATGTTGCTTGGGGGACATTGTGCTGGTTGCCATGTTGTATAGGTGACTTCCAAGTCAGCCATATTGCTTGGGGGACATTGTGCTGGTTGCCATGTTGTATAGGTGACTTCCAAGTCAGCCATATTGCATGGGGGACATTGTGCTGGTGGCCATGTTCTATAGGTGACTTCCAAGTCAGCCATATTGCATGGGGGACATTGTGCTGGTTGTCTTGTATAGGTGACTTCCAAGTCAGCCATATTGCATGGGGGACATTGTGCTGGTTGTGTTGTATAGGTGACTTCCAAATCAGCCATATTGCATGGGGGACATTGTGCTGGTTGTATTGTATAGGTGACTTCCAAGTCAGCCATATTGCATGCGGGACATTGTGCTGGTTGTATTGTATAGGTGACTTCCAAGTCAGCCATTTTGCATGGGGGACATTGTGCTGGTGGCCATGTCCTATAGGTGACTTCCAAGTCAGCCATATTGCATGGGGGACATTGTGCTGGGTGTCTTGTATAGGTGACTTCCAAGTCAGCCATATTGCTTGGGGGACATTGTGCTGGTTGTATTGTATAGGTGACTTCCAAGTCAGCCATATTGCATGGGGGACATTGTGTTGGTTGCCATGTTGTATAGGTGACTTCCAAGTCAGCCATATTGCATGGGGGACATTGTGCTGGTGGCCATGTTCTATAGTTGACTTCCAAGTCAGCCATATTGCATTTGGGACATTGTGCTGGTTGTCTTGTATAGGTGACTTCCAAGTCAGCCATATTGCATGGGGGACATTGTGCTGGTTGCCATGTTGTATAGGTGACTTCCAAGTCAGCCATATTGCATGGGGGACATTGTGCTGGTTGTATTGTATAGGTGACTTCCAAGTCAGCCATATTGCATGGGGGACATTGTGCTGGTTGTATTGTATTGTTGACTTCCAAGTCAGCCATATTGCATGGGGGACATTGTGCTGGTGGCCATGTCCTATAGGTGACTTCCAAGTCAACCATATTGCATGGAGGACATTGTGCTGGTTGTCTTGTATAGGTGACTTCCAAGTCAGCCATATTGCTTGGGGGACATTGTGCTGGTTGTATTGTATAGGTGACTTCCAAGTCAGCCATATTGCATGGGGGACATTGTGCTGGTTGCCATGTTGTATAGGTGACTTCCAACTCAGCCATATTGCATGGGGGACATTGTGCTGGTGGCCATGTTCTATAGGTGACTTCTAAGTCAGCCATATTGCATTTGGGACATTGTGCTGGTTGTCTTGTATAGGTGACTTCCAAGTCAGCCATATTGCTTGGGGGACATTGTGCTGGTTGCCATGTCCTATAGGTGACTTCTGTGTCAGCCATATTGCATGGGGGACATTGAGCTGGTTGTCTTGTATAGGTGACTTCCAAGTCAGCCATATTGCATGGGGGACATTGTGCTGGTTGCCATGTTGTATAGGTGACTTCCAAGTCAGCCATATTGCATGGGGGACATTGTGCTGGTTGCCATGTTGTATAGGTGACTTCCAAGTGAGCCATATTGCTTGGGGGACATTGTGCTGGTTGTGTTGTATAGGTGACTTCCAAGTCAGCCATTTTGCATGGGGGACATTGTGCTGGTTGTCTTGTATAGGTGACTTCCAAGTCAGCCGTGTTGCATGGGGGACATTGTGCTGGTGGCCATGTTCTATAGGTGACTTCCAAGTCAGCCATATTGCATGGGGGACACTGTGCTGGTTGCCATGTTGTATAGGTGACTTCCAAGTGAGCCATATTGCTTGGGGGACATTGTGCTGGTTGCCATGTTGTATAGGTGACTTCCAAGTCAGCCATATTGCATGGGGGACATTGTGCTGGTAGCCATGTTCTATAGGTGACTTCCAAGTCAGCCACATTGCATGGGGGACATTGTGCTGGTTTCTTGTATAGGTGAGTTCCAAGTCAGCCATATTGCATGGAGGACATTGTGCTGGTTGCCATGTTGTATAGGTGACTTTCAAGTCAGCCATATTGCATGGGGGACATTGTGCTGGTTGCCATGTTGTATAGGTGACTTCCAAGTCAGCCATATTGCATGGGGGACATTGTGCTGGTTGCCATGTTGTATAGGTGAATTCCAAGTGAGCCATATTGCATGGGGGACATTGTGCTGGTTGTGTTGTATAGGTGACTTCCAAGTCAGCCATATTGCATGGGGGACATTGTGCTGGTTGTGTTGTATAGGTGACTTCCAAGTCAGCCATATTGCATGGGGGACATTGTGCTGGTTGTATTGTATAGGTGACTTCCAAGTCAGCCATATTGCATGGGGGACATTGTGCTGGTTGTATTGTATAGGTGACTTCCAAGTCAGCCATATTGCATGGGGGACATTGTGCTGGTTGTCTTGTATAGGTGACTTCCAAGTCAGCCATATTGCTTCGGGGACATTGTGCTGGTTGCCATGTTCTATTAGGTGACTTCCAAGTCAGCCATATTGCTTGGGGGACATTGTGCTGGTGGCCATGTTCTATAGGTGACTTCCAAGTCAGCCATATTGCTTGGGGGACATTGTGCTGGTTGCCATGTTGTATAGGTGACTTCCAAGTCAGCCATATTGCATGGGGGACATTGTGCTGGTGGCCATGTTCTATAGGTGACTTCCAAGTCAGCCATATTGCATGGGGGACATTGTGCTGGTTGTCTTGTATAGGTGACTTCCAAGTCAGCCATATTGCATTGGGGACATTGTGCTGGTGGCCATGTTCTATAGGTGACTTCCAAGTCAGCCATATTGCTTGGGGGACATTGTGCTGGTTGTATTGTATAGGTGAATTCCATGTCAGCCATATTGCTTGGGGGACATTGTGCTGGTTGCCATGTTGTATAGGTGACTTCCAAGTCAGCCATATTGCATGGGGGACATTGTGCTGGTTGCCATGTCCTATAGGTGACTTCCAAGTCAGCCATATTGCATGGGGGAAATTGTGCTGGTTGTCTTTTATAGGTGACTTTTAAGTCAGCCATATTGCTTGGGGGACATTGTGCTGGTTGCCATGTTCTATAGGTGACTTCCAAGTCAGCCATATTGCTTGGGGGACATTGTGCTGGTTGCCATGTTGTATAGGTGACTTCCAAGTCAGCCATATTGCTTGGGGGACATTGTGCTGGTTGTCTTGTATAGGTGACTTCCAAGTCAGCCGTGTTGCATGGGGGACATTGTGCTGGTGGCCATGTTGTATAGGTGACTTCCAAGTCAGCCATATTGCATGGGGGACATTGTGCTGGTTGCCATGTTGTATAGGTGACTTCCAAGTCAGCCATATTGCATGGGGGACATTGTGCTGGTTGCCATGTTGTATAGGTGACTTACAAGTCAGCCATATTGCATGGGGGACATTGTGCTGGTTGCCATGTCCTATAGGTGACTTCCAAGTCAGCCACATTGCATGGGGGAAATTGTGCTGGTTGTCTTGTATAGGTGACTTTTAAGTCAGCCATATTGCTTGGGGGACATTGTGCTGGTTGCCATGTTGTATAGGTGACTTCCAAGTCAGCCATATTGCTTGGGGGACATTGTGCTGGTTGCCATGTTGTATAGGTGACTTCCAAGTCAGCCATATTGCATGGGGGACATTGTGCTGGTGGCCATGTTCTATAGGTGACTTCCAAGTCAGCCATATTGCATGCGGGACATTGTGCTGGTTGTCTTGTATAGGTGACTTCCAAGTCAGCCATATTGCATGGGGGACATTGTGCTGGTTGTGTTTTATAGGTGACTTCCAAATCAGCCATATTGCATGGGGGACATTGTGCTGGTTGTATTGTATAGGTGACTTCCAAGTCAGCCATATTGCATGGGGGACATTGTGCTGGTTGTATTGTATAGGTGACTTCCAAGTCAGCCATATTGCATGGGGGACATTGTGCTGGTGGCCATGTCCTATAGGTGACTTCCAAGTCAGCCATATTGCATGGGGGACATTGTGCTGGTTGTCTTGTATAGGTGACTTCCAAGTCAGCCATATTGCTTGGGGGACATTGTGCTGGTTGTATTGTATAGGTGACTTCCAAGTCAGCCATATTGCATGGGGGACATTGTGTTGGTTGCCATGTTGTATAGGTGACTTCCAAGTCAGCCATATTGCATGGGGGACATTGTGCTGGTTGTCTTGTATAGGTGACTTCCAAGTCAGCCATATTGCTTCGGGGACATTGTGCTGGTTGCCATGTTCTATTAGGTGACTTCCAAGTCAGCCATATTGCTTGGGGGACATTGTGCTGGTGGCCATGTTCTATAGGTGACTTCCAAGTCAGCCATATTGCTTGGGGGACATTGTGCTGGTTGCCATGTTGTATAGGTGACTTCCAAGTCAGCCATATTGCATGGGGGACATTGTGCTGGTGGCCATGTTCTATAGGTGACTTCCAAGTCAGCCATATTGCATGGGGGACATTGTGCTGGTTGTCTTGTATAGGTGCCTTCCAAGTCAGCCATATTGCATGGGGGACATTGTGCTGGTGGCCATGTTCTATAGGTGACTTCCAAGTCAGCCATATTGCTTGGGGGACATTGTGCTGGTTGTATTGTATAGGTGACTTCCAAGTCAGCCATATTGCATGGGGGACATTGTGCTGGTTGCCATGTTGTATAGGTGACTTCCAAGTCAGCCATATTGCATGGGGGACATTGTGCTGGTTGCCATGTTGTATAGGTGACTTCCAAGTCAGCCATATTGCTTGGGGGACATTGTGCTGGTTGTCTTGTATAGGTGACTTCCAAGTCAGCCGTGTTGCATGGGGGACATTGTGCTGGTGGCCATGTTGTATAGCTGACTTCCAAGTCAGCCATATTGCATGGGGGACATTGTGCTGGTTGCCATGTTGTATAGGTGACTTCCAAGTCAGCCATATTGCATGGCGGACATTGTGCTGGTTGCCATGTTGTATAGGTGACTTACAAGTCAGCCATATTGCATGGGGGACATTGTGCTGGTTGCCATGTCCTATAGGTGACTTCCAAGTCAGCCACATTGCATGGGGGAAATTGTGCTGGTTGTCTTGTATAGGTGACTTTTAAGTCAGCCATATTGCTTGGGGGATATTGTGCTGGTTGCCATGTTGTATAGGTGACTTCCAAGTCAGCCATATTGCTTGGGGGACATTGTGCTGGTTGCCATGTTGTATAGGTGACTTCCAAGTCAGCCATATTGCATGGGGGACATTGTGCTGGTGGCCATGTTCTATAGGTGACTTCCAAGTCAGCCATATTGCATGCAGGACATTGTGCTGGTTGTCTTGTATAGGTGACTTCCAAGTCAGCCATATTGCATGGGGGACATTGTGCTGGTTGTGTTGTATAGGTGACTTCCAAATCAGCCATATTGCATGGGGGACATTGTGCTGGTTGTATTGTATAGGTGACTTCCAAGTCAGCCATATTGCATGGGGGACATTGTGCTGGTTGTATTGTATAGGTGACTTCCAAGTCAGCCATATTGCATGGGGGACATTGTGCTAATGGCCATGTCCTATAGGTGACTTCCAAGTCAGCCATATTGCATGGGGGAAATTGTGCTGGTTGTCTTGTATAGGTGACTTTTAAGTCAGCCATATTGCTTGGGGGACATTGTGCTGGTTGCCATGTTGTATAGGTGACTTCCAAGTCAGCCATATTGCTTGGGGGACATTGTGCTGGTTGCCATGTTGTATAGGTGACTTCCAAGTCAGCCATATTGCATGGGGGACATTGTGCTGGTGGCCATGTTCTATAGGTGACTTCCAAGACAGCCATATTGCATGCGGGACATTGTGCTGGTTGTCTTGTATAGGTGACTTCCAAGTCAGCCATATTGCATGGGGGACATTGTGCTGGTTGTGTTTTATAGGTGACTTCCAAATCAGCCATATTGCATGGGGGACATTGTGCTGGTTGTATTGTATAGGTGACTTCCAAGTCAGCCATATTGCATGGGGGACATTGTGCTGGTTGTATTGTATAGGTGACTTCCAAGTCAGCCATATTGCATGGGGGACATTGTGCTGGTGGCCATGTCCTATAGGTGACTTCCAAGTCAGCCATATTGCATGGGGGACATTGTGCTGGTTGTCTTGTATAGGTGACTTCCAAGTCAGCCATATTGCTTGGGGGACATTGTGCTGGTTGTATTGTATAGGTGACTTCCAAGTCAGCCATATTGCTTCGGGGACATTGTGCTGGTTGCCATGTTCTATTAGGTGACTTCCAAGTCAGCCATATTGCTTGGGGGACATTGTGCTGGTGGCCATGTTCTATAGGTGACTTCCAAGTCAGCCATATTGCTTGGGGGACATTGTGCTGGTTGCCATGTTGTATAGGTGACTTCCAAGTCAGCCATATTGCATGGGGGACATTGTGCTGGTGGCCATGTTCTATAGGTGACTTCCAAGTCAGCCATATTGCATGGGGGACATTGTGCTGGTTGTCTTGTATAGGTGCCTTCCAAGTCAGCCATATTGCATGGGGGACATTGTGCTGGTGGCCATGTTCTATAGGTGACTTCCAAGTCAGCCATATTGCTTGGGGGACATTGTGCTGGTTGTATTGTATAGGTGACTTCCAAGTCAGCCATATTGCATGGGGGACATTGTGCTGGTTGCCATGTTGTATAGGTGACTTCCAAGTCAGCCATATTGCATGGGGAACATTGTGCTGGTTGCCATGTTGTATAGGTGACTTCCAAGTCAGCCATATTGCTTGGGGGACATTGTGCTGGTTGTCTTGTATAGGTGACTTCCAAGTCAGCCGTGTTGCATGGGGGACATTGTGCTGGTGGCCATGTTGTATAGCTGACTTCCAAGTCAGCCATATTGCATGGGGGACATTGTGCTGGTTGCCATGTTGTATAGGTGACTTCCAAGTCAGCCATATTGCATGGGGGACATTGTGCTGGTTGCCATGTTGTATAGGTGACTTACAAGTCAGCCATATTGCATGGGGGACATTGTGCTGGTTGCCATGTCCTATAGGTGACTTCCAAGTCAGCCACATTGCATGGGGGAAATTGTGCTGGTTGTCTTGTATAGGTGACTTTTAAGTCAGCCATATTGCTTGGGGGACATTGTGCTGGTTGCCATATTGTATAGGTGACTTCCAAGTCAGCCATATTGCTTGGGGGACATTGTGCTGGTGGCCATGTTCTATAGGTGACTTCCAAGTCAGCCATATTGCTTGGGGGACATTGTGCTGGTTGCCATGTTGTATAGGTGACTTCCAAGTCAGCCATATTGCATGGGGGACATTGTGCTGGTGGCCATGTTCTATAGGTGACTTCCAAGTCAGCCATATTGCATGGGGGACATTGTGCTGGTTGTCTTGTATAGGTGCCTTCCAAGTCAGCCATATTGCATGGGGGACATTGTGCTGGTGGCCATGTTCTATAGGTGACTTCCAAGTCAGCCATATTGCTTGGGGGACATTGTGCTGGTTGTATTGTATAGGTGACTTCCAAGTCAGCCATATTGCATGGGGGACATTGTGCTGGTTGCCATGTTGTATAGGTGACTTCCAAGTCAGCCATATTGCATGGGGGACATTGTGCTGGTTGCCATGTTGTATAGGTGACTTCCAAGTCAGCCATATTGCTTGGGGGACATTGTGCTGGTTGTCTTGTATAGGTGACTTCCAAGTCAGCCGTGTTGCATGGGGGACATTGTGCTGGTGGCCATGTTGTATAGGTGACTTCCAAGTCAGCCATATTGCATGGGGGACATTGTGCTGGTTGCCATGTTGTATAGGTGACTTACAAGTCAGCCATATTGCATGGGGGACATTGTGCTGGTTGCCATGTCCTATAGGTGACTTCCAAGTCAGCCACATTGCATGGGGGAAATTGTGCTGGTTGTCTTGTATAGGTGACTTTTAAGTCAGCCATATTGCTTGGGGGACATTGTGCTGGTTGCCATATTGTATAGGTGACTTCCAAGTCAGCCATATTGCTTGGGGGACATTGTGCTGGTTGCCATGTTGTATAGGTGACTTCCAAGTCAGCCATATTGCATGGGGGACATTGTGCTGGTGGCCATGTTCTATAGGTGACTTCCAAGTCAGCCATATTGCATGCAGGACATTGTGCTGGTTGTCTTGTATAGGTGACTTCCAAGTCAGCCATATTGCATGGGGGACATTGTGCTGGTTGTGTTGTATAGGTGACTTCCAAATCAGCCATATTGCATGGGGGACATTGTGCTGGTTGTATTGTATAGGTGACTTCCAAGTCAGCCATATTGCATGGGGGACATTGTGCTGGTTGTATTGTATAGGTGACTTCCAAGTCAGCCATATTGCATGGGGGACATTGTGCTAATGGCCATGTCCTATAGGTGACTTCCAAGTCAGCCATATTGCATGGGGGACATTGTGCTGGTTGTCTTGTATAGGTGACTTCCAAGTCAGCCATATTGCTTGGGGGACATTCTGCTGGTTGTATTGTATAGGTGACTTCCAAGTCAGCCATATTGCATGGGGGACATTGTGTTGGTTGCCATGTTGTATAGGTGACTTCCAAGTCAGCCATATTGCATGGGGGACATTGTGCTGGTGGCCATGTTCTATAGGTGACTTCCAAGTCAGCCATATTGCATTTGGGACATTGTGCTGGTTGTCTTGTATAGGTGACTTCCAAGTCAGCCATATTGCATGGGGGACATTGTGCTGGTTGCCATGTTGTATAGGTGACTTCCAAGTCAGCCATATTGCATGGGGGACATTGTGCTGGTTGTATTGTATTGGTGACTTCCAAGACAGCCATATTGCATGGGGGACATTGTGCTGGTTGTATTGTATAGGTGACTTCCAAGTCAGCCATATTGCATGGGGGACATTGTGCTGGTGGCCATGTCCTATAGGTGACTTCCAAGTCAACCATATTGCATGGGAGACATTGTGCTGGTTGTCTTGTATAGGTGACTTCCAAGTCAGCCATATTGCTTGGGGGACATTGTGCTGGTTGTATTGTATAGGTGACTTCCAAGTCAGCCATATTGCATGGGGGACATTGTGCTGGTTGCCATGTTGTATAGGTGACTTCCAAGTCAGCCATATTGCATGGGGGACATTGTGCTGGTGGCCATGTTCTATAGGTGACTTCCAAGTCAGCCATATTGCATGGGGGACATTGTGCTGGTTGCCATGTCCTATAGGTGACTTCCAAGTCAGCCACATTGCATGGGGGAAATTGTGCTGGTTGTCTTGTATAGGTGACTTTTAAGTCAGCCATATTGCTTGGGGGACATTGTGCTGGTTGCCATGTTGTATAGGTGACTTCCAAGTCAGCCATATTGCTTGGGGGACATTGTGCTGGTTGCCATGTTGTATACGTGACTTCCAAGTCAGCCATATTGCATGGGGGACATTGTGCTGGTGGCCATGTTCTATAGGTGACTTCCAAGTCAGCCATATTGCATGCAGGACATTGTGCTGGTTGTCTTGTATAGGTGACTTCCAAGTCAGCCATATTGCATGGGGGACATTGTGCTGGTTGTGTTGTATAGGTGACTTCCAAATCAGCCATATTGCATGGGGGACATTGTGCTGGTTGTATTGTATGGGTGACTTCCAAGTCAGCCATATTGCATGGGGGACATTGTGCTGGTTGTATTGTATAGGTGACTTCCAAGTCAGCCATATTGCATGGGGGACATTGTGCTAATGGCCATGTCCTATAGGTGACTTCCAAGTCAGCCATATTGCATGGGGGACATTGTGCTGGTTGTCTTGTATAGGTGACTTCCAAGTCAGCCATATTGCTTGGGGGACATTGTGCTGGTTGTATTGTATAGGTGACTTCCAAGTCAGCCATATTGCATGGGGGACATTGTGTTGGTTGCCATGTTGTATAGGTGACTTCCAAGTCAGCCATATTGCATGGGGGACATTGTGCTGGTGGCCATGTTCTATAGGTGACTTCCAAGTCAGCCATATTGCATTTGGGACATTGTGCTGGTTGTCTTGTATAGGTGACTTCCAAGTCAGCCATATTGCATGGGGGACATTGTGCTGGTTGCCATGTTGTATAGGTGACTTCCAAGTCAGCCATATTGCATGGGGGACATTGTGCTGGTTGTATTGTATAGGTGACTTCCAAGTCAGCCATATTGCATGGGGGACATTGTGCTGGTTGTATTGTATCGGTGACTTCCAAGTCAGCCATATTGCATGGGGGACATTGTGCTGGTGGCCATGTCCTATAGGTGACTTCCAAGTCAACCATATTGCATGGGAGACATTGTGCTGGTTGTCTTGTATAGGTGACTTCCAAGTCAGCCATATTGCTTGGGGGACATTGTGCTGGTTGTATTGTATAGGTGACTTCCAAGTCAGCCATATTGCATGGGGGACATTGTGCTGGTTGCCATGTTGTATAGGTGACTTCCAAGTGAGCCATATTGCTTGGGGGACATTGTGCTGGTTGTGTTGTATAGGTGACTTCCAAGTCAGCCATATTGCATGGGGGACATTGTGCTGGTTGTCTTGTATAGGTGACTTCCAAGTCAGCCGTGTTGCATGGGGGACATTGTGCTGGTGGCCATGTTCTATAGGTGACTTCCAAGTCAGCCATATTGCATGGGGGACATTGTGCTGGTTGCCATGTTGTATAGGTGACTTCCAAGTGAGCCATATTGCTTGGGGGACATTGTGCTGGTTGCCATGTTGTATAGGTGTCTTCCAAGTCAGCCATATTGCATGGGGGACATTGTGCTGGTAGCCATGTTCTATAGGTGACTTCCAAGTCAGCCACATTGCATGGGGGACATTGTGCTGGTTTCTTGTATAGGTGACTTCCAAGTCAGCCATATTGCATGGGGGACATTGTGCTGGTTGCCATGTTGTATAGGTGACTTCCAAGTCAGCCATATTGCATGGGGGACATTGTGCTGGTTGCCATGTTGTATAGGTGACTTCCAAGTCAGCCATATTGCATGGGGGACATTGTGCTGGTTGCCATGTTGTATAGGTGACTTCCAAGTGAGCCATATTGCATGGGGGACATTGTCTGGTTGTGTTGTATAGGTGACTTCCAAGTCAGCCATATTGCATGAGGGACATTGTGCTGGTTGTGTTGTATAGGTGACTTCCAAGTCAGCCATATTGCATGGGGGACATTGTGCTGGTTGTATTGTATAGGTGACTTCCAAGTCAGCCATATTGCATGGGGGACATTGTGCTGGTTGTATTGTATAGGTGACTTTCAAATCAGCCATATTGCTTGGGGGACATTGTGCTGGTGGCCATGTTCTATAGGTGACTTCCAAGTCAGCCATATTGCATGGGGGACATTGTGCTGGTTGCCATGTCCTATAGGTGACTTCCAAGTCAGCCATATTGCATGGGGGACATTGTGCTGGTTGTCTTGTATAGGTGACTTCCAAGTCAGCCATATTGCTTCGGGGACATTGTGCTGGTTGCCATGTTCTATTAGGTGACTTCCAAGTGGGCCATATTGCTTGGGGGACATTGTGCTGGTGGCCATGTTCTATAGGTGACTTCCAAGTCAGCCATATTACTTGGGGGACATTGTGCTGGTTGCCATGTTGTATAGGTGACTTCCAAGTCAGCCTTATTGCATGGGGGACATTGTGCTGGTGGCCATGTTCTATAGGTGACTTCCAAGTCAGCCATATTGCATGGGGGACATTGTGCTGGTTGTCTTGTATAGGTGACTTCCAAGTCAGCCATATTGCATGGGGGACATTGTGCTGGTGGCCATGTTCTATTGGTGACTTCCAAGTCAGCCATATTGCTTGGGGGACATTGTGCTGGTTGTATTGCATAGGTGACTTCCAAGTCAGCCATATTGCATGGGGGACATTGTGCTGGTTGCCATGTTGTATAGGTGACTTCCAAGTCAGCCATATTGCATGGGGGACATTGTGCTGGTTGCCATGTCCTATAGGTGACTTCCAAGTCAGACATATTGCATGGGGGAAATTGTGCTGGTTGTCTTGTATAGGTGACTTTTAAGTCAGCCATATTGCTTGGGGGACATTGTGCTGGTTGCCATGTTCTCTAGGTGACTTACAAGTCAGCCATATTGCTTGTGGGACATTGTGCTGGTTGCCATGTTGTATAGGTGAATTCCAAGTCAGCCATATTGCTTGGGGGACATTGTGCTGGTTGCCATGTTGTATAGGTGACTTCCAAGTCAGCCATATTGCAACGGGGACATTGTGCTGGTGGCCATGTTCTATAGGTGACTTCCAAGTCAGCCATATTGCATGGGGGACATTGTGCTGGTTGTCTTGTATAGGTGACTTCCAAGTCAGCCATATTGCTTGGGGGACATTGTGCTGGTGGCCATGTCCTATAGGTGACTTCCAAGTCAGCCATATTGCATTTGGGACATTGTGCTGGTTGTCTTGTATAGGTGACTTCCAAGTCAGCCATATTGCATGGGGGACATTGTGCTGGTTGTGTTGTATAGGTGACTTCCAAATCAGCCATATTGCATGGGGGACATTGTGCTGGTTGTATTGTATAGGTGACTTCCAAGTCAGCCATATTGCATGGGGGACATTGTGCTGGTTGTATTGTATAGGTGACTTCCAAGTCAGTCATATTGCATGGGGGACATTGTACTGGTGGCCATGTCCTATAGGTGACTTCCAAGTCAGCCATATTGCATGGGGGACATTGTGCTGGTTGTCTTGTATAGGTGACTTCCAAGTCAGCCATATTGCTTGGGGGACATTGTGCTGGTTGTATTGTATAGGTGACTTCCAAGTCAGCCATATTGCATGGGGGACATTGTGCTGGTTGCCATGTTGTATAGGTGACTTCCAAGTCAGCCATATTGCATGGGGGACATTGTGCTGGTGGCCATGTTCTATAGGTGACTTCCAAGTCAGCCATATTACATTTTGGACATTGTGCTGGTTGTCTTGTATAGGTGACTTCCAAGTCAGCCATATTGCATGGGGGACATTGTTCTGGTTGTGTTGTATAGGTGACTTCCAAATCAGCCATATTGCATGGGGGACATTGTGCTGGTTGTATTGTAAAGGTGACTTCCAAGTCAGCCATATTGCATGGGGGACATTGTGCTTGTTGTATTGTATAGGTGACTTCCAAGTGAGCCATATTGCTTGGGGGACATTGTGATGGTGGCCATGTTCTATAGGTGACTTCCAAGTCAGCCATATTGCATGGGGGACATTGTGCTGGTTGCCATGTCCTATAGGTGACTTCCAAGTCAGCCATATTGCATGGGGGACATTGTGCTGGTTGTCTTGTATAGGTGACTTCTAAGTCAGCCATATTGCTTGGGGGACATTGTGCTGGTTGCCATGTTCTATAGGTGACTTCCAAGTCAGCCATATTGCTTGGGGGACATTGTGCTGGTGGCCATGTTCTATAGGTGACTTCCAAGTCAGCCATATTGCTTGGGGGACATTGTGCTGGTTGCCATGTTGTATAGGTGACTTCCAAGTCAGCCATATTGCATGGGGGACATTGTGCTGGTGGCCATGTTCTATAGGTGACTTCCAAGTCAGCCATATTGCATGGGGGACATTGTGCTGGTTGCCATGTTGTATAGGTGACTTCCAAGTCAGCCATATTGCATGGGGGACATTGTGCTGGTGGCCATGTTCTATAGGTGACTTCCAAGTCAGCCATATTGCATGGGGGACATTGTGCTGGTTGTCTTGTATAGGTGACTTCCAAGTCAGCCATATTGCATGGGGGACATTGTGCTGGTTGTGTTGTATAGGTGACTTCCAAATCAGCCATATTGCATGGGGGACATTGTGCTGGTTGTATTGTATAGGTGACTTCCAAGTCAGCCATATTGCATGGGGGACATTGTGCTGGTTGTATTGTATAGGTGACTTCCAAGTCAGCCATATTGCATGGGGGACATTGTGCTGGTGGCCATGTCCTATAGGTGACTTCCAAGTCAGCCATATTGCATGGGGGACATTGTGCTGGTTGTCTTGTATAGGTGACTTCCAAGTCAGCCATATTGCTTGGGGGACATTGTGCTGGTTGTATTGTATAGGTGACTTCCAAGTCAGCCATATTGCATGGGGGACATTGTGCTGGTTGCCATGTTGTATAGGTGACTTCCAAGTCAGCCATATTGCATGGGGGACATTGTGCTGGTGGCCATGTTCTATAGGTGACTTCCAAGTCAGCCATATTGCATTTGGGACATTGTGCTGGTTGTCTTGTATAGGTGACTTCCAAGTCAGCCATATTGCATGGGGGACATTGTGCTGGTTGTGTTGTATAGGTGACTTCCAAATCAGCCATATTGCATGGGGGACATTGTGCTGGTTGTATTGTATAGGTGACTTCCAAGTCAGCCATATTGCATGGGGGACATTGTGCTGGTTGTCTTGTATAGGTGACTTCCAAGTCAGCCATATTGCTTGGGGGACATTGTGCTGGTTGTATTGTATAGGTGACTTCCAAGTCAGCCATATTGCATGGGGGACATTGTGCTGGTTGCCATGTTGTATAGGTGACTTCCAAGTCAGCCATATTGCATGGGGGACATTGTGCTGGTTGTATTGTATAGGTGACTTCCAAGTCCGCCATATTGCATGGGGGACATTGTGCTGGTGGCCATGTCCTATAGGTGACTTCCAAGTCAGCCATATTGCATTTGGGACATTGTGCTGGTTGTCTTGTATAGGTGACTTCCAAGTCAGCCATATTGCATGGGGGACATTGTGCTGGTTGTGTTGTATAGGTGACTTCCAAATCAGCCATATTGCATGGGGGACATTGTGCTGGTTGTATTGTATAGGTGACTTCCAAGTCAGCCATATTGCATGGGGGACATTGTGCTGGTTGTCTTGTATAGGTGACTTCCAAGTCAGCCATATTGCTTGGGGGACATTGTGCTGGTTGTATTGTATAGGTGACTTCCAAGTGAGCCATATTGCTTGGGGGACATTGTGCTGGTGGCCATGTTCTATAGGTGACTTCCAAGTCAGCCATATTGCTTGGGGGACATTGTGCTGGTTGCCATGTTGTATAGGTGACTTCCAAGTCAGCCATATTGCATGGGGGACATTGTGCTGGTGGCCATGTTCTATAGGTGACTTCCAAGTCAGCCATATTGCAGGGGGGAAATTGTGCTGGTTGTCTTGTATAGGTGACTTCCAAGTCAGCCATATTGCTTGGGGGACATTGTGCTGGTTGCCATGTTCTATAGGTGACTTCCAAGTCAGCTATATTGCATGGGGGACATTGTGCTGGTTGTCTTGTATAGGTGACTTCCAAGTCAGCCATATTGCATGGAGGACATTGTGCTGGTGGCCATGTTCTATAGGTGACTTCCAAGTCAGCCATATTGCTTGGGGGACATTGTGCTGGTTGTATTGTATAGGTGAATTCCAAGTCAGCCATATTGCATGGGGGACATTGTGCTGGTTGCCATGTTGTATAGGTGACTTCCAAGTGAGCCATATTGCTTGGGGGACATTGTGCTGGTTGTGTTGTATAGGTGACTTCCAAGTCAGCCATATTGCATGGGGGACATTGTGCTGGTTGTCTTGTATAGGTGACTTCCAAGTCAGCCGTGTTGCATGAGGGACATTGTGCTGGTTGTCTTGTATAGGTGACTTCCAAGTCAGCCATATTGCTTGGGGGACATTGTGCTGGTTGCCATGTTCTGTAGGTGACTTCCAAGTCAGCCCTATTGCTTGGAGGACATTGTGCTGGTGGCCATGTTCTATAGGTGACTTCCAAGTCAGCCATATTGCTTGGGGGACATTGTGCTGGTTGCCATGTTGTATAGGTGACTTACAAGTCAGCCATATTGCATTTGGGACATTGTGCTGGTTGTCTTGTATAGGTGACTTCCAAGTCAGCCATATTGCTTGGGGGACATTGTGCTGGTTGCCATGTCCTAAAGGTGACTTCCAAGTCAGCCATATTGCATGGGGGACATTGTGCTGGTTGTCTTGTATAGGTGACTTCCAAGTCAGCCATATTGCATGGGGGACATTGTGCTGGTGGCCATGTTGTATAGGTGACTTCCAAGTCAGCCATATTGCATGGGGGACATGGTGCTGGTTGCCATGTTGTATAGGTGACTTCCAAGTCAGCCATATTGCATGGGGGACATTGTGCTGGTTGCCATGTTGTATAGGTGACTTCCAAGTCAGCCATATTGCTTGGGGGACATTGTGCTGGTTACCATGTTGTATAGGTGACTTCCAAGTCAGCCATATTGCCTGTGGGACATTGTGCTGGTTGTATTGTATAGGTGACTTCCAAGTCAGCCATATTGCATGGGGGACATTGTGCTGGTTGCCATGTTGTATAGGTGACTTCCAAGTCAGCCATATTGCATGGGGGACATTGTGCTGGTTGCCATGTTGTATAGGTGACTTCCAAGTGAGCCATATTGCTTGGGGGACATTGTGCTGGTTGTGTTGTATAGGTGACTTCCAAGTCAGCCATATTGCATAGGGGACATTGTGCTGGTTGTCTTGTATAGGTGACTTCCAAGTCAGCCGTGTTGCATGGGGGACATTGTGCTGGTGGCCATGTTCTATAGGTGACTTCCAAGTCAGCCATATTGCATGGGGGACATTGTGCTGGTTGCCATGTTGTATAGGTGACTTCCAAGTGAGCCATATTGCTTGGGGGACATTGTGCTGGTTGCCATGTTGTATAAGTGACTTCCAAGTCAGCCATATTGCATGGGGGACATTGTGCTGGTGGCCATGTTCTATAGGTGACTTCCAAGTCAGCCATATTGCATGGGGACATTGTGCTGGTTGTCTTGTATAGGTGCCTTCCAAGTCAGCCATATTGCATGGGGGACATTGTGCTGGTTGCCATGTTGTATAGTTGACTTCCAAGTCAGCCATATTGCATGGGGGACATTGTGCTGGTTGCCATGTTGTATAGGTGACTTCCAAGTCAGCCGTATTGCATGGGGGACATTGTGCTGGTTGTGTTGTATAGGTGACTTCCAAGTCAGCCATATTGCATGGGGGACATTGTGCTGGTTGTATTGTATAGGTGACTTCCAAGTCAGCCATATTACATGGGGGACATTGTGATGGTTGTATTGTATAGGTGACTTCCAAGTGAGCCATATTGCTTGGGGGACATTGTGCTGGTGGCCATGTTGTATAGGTGACTTCCAAGTCAGCCATATTGCTTGGGGGACATTGTGTTGGTTGCCATGTTCTATAGGTGACTTCCAAGTCAGCCATATTGCATGGGGGACATTGTGCTGGTTGTCTTGTATAGGTGACTTCCAAGTCAGCCATATTGCTTGGGGGACATTGTGCTGGTTGTATTGTATAGGTGACTTCCAAGTCAGCCATATTGCATGGGGGACATTGTGCTGGTTGCCATGTTGTATAGGTGACTTCCAAGTCAGCCATATTGCATGGGGGACATTGTGCTGGTGGCCATGTTCTATAGGTTACTTCCAAGTCAGCCATATTGCATGGGTGACATTGTGCTGGTTGTCTTGTATAGGTGACTTCCAAGTCAGCCATATTGCATGGGGGACATTGTGCTGGTTGTGTTGTATAGGTGAATTCCAAATCAGCCATATTGCATGGGGGACATTGTGCTGGTTGTATTGTATAGGTGACTTCCAAGTCAGCCATATTGCATGGGGGACATTGTGCTGGTTGTATTGTATAGGTGACTTCCAAGTCCGCCATATTGCATGGGGGACATTGTGCTGGTGGCCATGTCCTATAGGTGACTTCCAAGTCAGCCATATTGCATTTGGGACATTGTGCTGGTTGTCTTGTATAGGTGACTTCCAAGTCAGCCATATTGCATGGGGGACATTGTGCTGGTTGTGTTGTATAGGTGACTTCCAAATCAGCCATATTGCATGGGGGACATTGTGCTGGTTGTATTGTATAGGTGACTTCCAAGTCAGCCATATTGCATGGGGGACATTGTGCTGGTTGTCTTGTATAGGTGACTTCCAAGTCAGCCATATTGCTTGGGGGACATTGTGCTGGTTGTATTGTATAGGTGACTTCCAAGTGAGCCATATTGCTTGGGGGACATTGTGCTGGTGGCCATGTTCTATAGGTGACTTCCAAGTCAGCCATATTGCATGGGGGAAATTGTGCTGGTTGTCTTGTATAGGTGACTTCCAAGTCAGCCATATTGCTTGGGGGACATTGTGCTGGTTGCCATGTTCTATAGGTGACTTCCAAGTCAGCTATATTGCATGGGGGACATTGTGCTGGTTGTCTTGTATAGGTGACTTCCAAGTCAGCCATATTGCTTGGGGGACATTGTGCTGGTTGCCATGTTGGATAGGTGACTTCCAAGTCAGCCATATTGCATGGGGGACATTGTGCTGGTGGCCATGTTCTATAGGTGACTTCCAAGTCAGCCATATTGCATGGGGGAAATTGTGCTGGTTGTCTTGTATAGGTGACTTCCAAGTCAGCCATATTGCTTGGGGGACATTGTGCTGGTTGCCATGTTCTATAGGTGACTTCCAAGTCAGCTATATTGCATGGGGGACATTGTGCTGGTTGTCTTGTATAGGTGACTTCCAAGTCAGCCATATTGCATGGAGGACATTGTGCTGGTGGCCATGTTCTATAGGTGACTTCCAAGTCAGCCATATTGCTTGGGGGACATTGTGCTGGTTGTATTGTATAGGTGAATTCCAAGTCAGCCATATTGCATGGGGGACATTGTGCTGGTTGCCATGTTGTATAGGTGACTTCCAAGTGAGCCATATTGCTTGGGGGACATTGTGCTGGTTGTGTTGTATAGGTGACTTCCAAGTCAGCCATATTGCATGGGGGACATTGTGCTGGTTGTCTTGTATAGGTGACTTCCAAGTCAGCCGTGTTGCATGGGGGACATTGTGCTGGTTGTCTTGTATAGGTGACTTCCAAGTCAGCCATATTGCTTGGGGGACATTGTGCTGGTTGCCATGTTCTGTAGGTGACTTCCAAGTCAGCCATATTGCTTGGAGGACATTGTGCTGGTGGCCATGTTCTATAGGTGACTTCCAAGTCAGCCATATTGCTTGGGGGACATTGTGCTGGTTGCCATGTTGTATAGGTGACTTCCAAGTCAGCCATATTGCATTTGGGACATTGTGCTGGTTGTCTTGTATAGGTGACTTCCAAGTCAGCCATATTGCTTGGGGGACATTGTGCTGGTTGCCATGTCCTATAGGTGTGTTCCAAGTCAGCCATATTGCATGGGGGACATTGTGCTGGTTGTCTTGTATAGGTGACTTCCAAGTCAGCCATATTGCATGGGGGACATTGTGCTGGTGGCCATGTTGTATAGGTGACTTCCAAGTCAGCCATATTGCATGGGGGACATTGTGCTGGTTGCCATGTTGTATAGGTGACTTCCAAGTCAGCCATATTGCATGGGGGACATTGTGCTGGTTGCCATGTTGTATAGGTGACTTCCAAGTCAGCCATATTGCTTGGGGGACATTGTGCTGGTTGCCATGTTGTATAGGTGACTTCCAAGTCAGCCATATTGCCTGTGGGACATTGTGCTGGTTGTATTGTATAGGTGACTTCCAAGTCAGCCATATTGCATGGGGGACATTGTGCTGGTTGCCATGTTGTATAGGTGACTTCCAAGTCAGCCATATTGCATGGGGGACATTGTGCTGGTTGCCATGTTGTATAGGTGACTTCCAAGTGAGCCATATTGCTTGGGGGACATTGTGCTGCTTGTGTTGTATAGGTGACTTCCAAGTCAGCCATATTGCATGGGGGACATTGTGCTGGTTGTCTTGTATAGGTGACTTCCAAGTCAGCCGTGTTGCATGGGGGACATTGTGCTGGTGGCCATGTTCTATAGGTGACTTCCAAGTCAGCCATATTGCATGGGGGACATTGTGCTGGTTTGCCATGTTGTATAGGTGACTTCCAAGTGAGCCATATTGCTTGGGGGACATTGTGCTGGTTGCCATGTTGTATAAGTGACTTCCAAGTCAGCCATATTGCATGGGGGACATTGTGCTGGTGGCCATGTTCTATAGGTGACTTCCAAGTCAGCCATATTGCATGGGGACTTTGTGCTGGTTGTCTTGTATAGGTGCCTTCCAAGTCAGCCATATTGCATGGGGGACATTGTGCTGGTTGCCATGTTGTATAGGTGACTTCCAAGTCAGCCGTATTGCATGGGGGACATTGTGCTGGTTGTGTTGTATAGGTGACTTCCAAGTCAGCCATATTGCATGGGGGACATTGTGCTGGTTGTATTGTATAGGTGACTTCCAAGTCAGCCATATTACATGGGGGACATTGTGATGGTTGTATTGTATAGGTGACTTCCAAGTGAGCCATATTGCTTGGGGGACATTGTGCTGGTGGCCATGTTGTATAGGTGACTTCCAAGTCAGCCATATTGCTTGGGGGACATTGTGTTGGTTGCCATGTTCTATAGGTGACTTCCAAGTCAGCCATATTGCATGGGGGACATTGTGCTGGTTGTGTTGTATAGGTGACTTCCAAGTCAGCCATATTGCATGGGGGACATTGTGCTGGCTGTGTTGTATAGGTGACTACAAGTCAGCCATATTGCATGGGGGACATTGTGCTGGTTGTATTGCATAGGTGACTTCCAAGTCAGCCATATTGCATGGGGGACATTGTGCTGGTTGCCATGTTGTATAGGTGACTTCCAAGTCAGCCATATTGCATGGGGGACATTGTGCTGGTGGCCATGTTCTATAGGTGACTTCCAATTCAGCCATATTGCATTTGGGACATTGTGCTGGTTGTCTTGTATAGGTCACTTCCAAGTCAGCCATATTGCATGGGGGACATTGTGCTGGTTGTGTTGTATAGGTGACTTCCAAATCAGCCATATTGCATGGGGGACATTGTGCTGGTTGTATTGTATAGGTGACTTCCAAGTCAGCCATATTGCATGGGGGACATTGTGCTGGTTGTCTTGTATTGGTGACTTCCAAGTCAGCCATATTGCTTGGGGGACATTGTGCTGGTTGTATTGTATAGGTGACTTCCAAGTCAGCCATATTGCATGGGGGACATTGTGCTGGTTGCCATGTTGTATAGGTGACTTCCAAGTCAGCCATATTGCATGGGGGACATTGTGCTGGTGGCCATGTTCTATAGGTGACTTCCAAGTCAGCCATATTGCATTTGGGACATTGTCCTGGTTGTCTTGTATAGGTGACTTCCAAGTCAGCCATATTGCTTGGGGGACATTGTGCTGGTTGCCATGTCCTATAGGTGACTTCCAAGTCAGCCATATTGCATGGGGGACATTGTGCTGGTTGCCATGTTGTATAGGTGACTTCCAAGTCAGCCATATTGCATGGGGGACATTGTGCTGGTTGCCATGTTGTATAGGTGACTTCCAAGTCAGCCATATTGCTTGGGGGACATTGTGCTGGTTGCCATGTTGTATAGGTGACTTCCAAGTCAGCCATATTTCCTGTGGGACATTGTGCTGGTTGTATTGTATAGGTGACTTCCAAGTCAGCCATATTGCATGGGGGACATTGTGCTGGTTGCCATGTGGTATAGGTGACTTCCAAGTCAGCCATATTGCATGGGGGACATTGTGCTGGTTGCCATGTTGTATAGGTGACTTCCAAGTGAGCCATATTGCTTGGGGGACATTGTGCTGGTTGTGTTGTATAGGTGACTTCCAAGTCAGCCATATTGCATGGGGGACATTGTGCTGGTTGTCTTGTATAGGTGACTTCCAAGTCAGCCGTGTTGCATGGGGGACATTGTGCTGGTGGCCATGTTCTATAGGTGACTTCCAAGTTAGCCATATTGCATGGGGGACATTGTGCTGGTTGCAATGTTGTATAGGTGACTTCCAAGTGAGCCATATTGCTTGGGGGACATTGTGCTGGTTGCCATGTTGTATAGGTGACTTCCAAGTCAGCCATATTGCATGGGGGACATTGTGCTGGTGGCCATTTCTATAGGTGACTTCCAAGTCAGCCATATTGCATGGGGACATTGTGCTGGTTGTCTTGTATAGGTGCCTTCCAAGTCAGCCATATTGCATGGGGGACATTGTGCTGGTTGTGTTGTATAGGTGACTTCCAAGTCAGCCATATTGCATGGGGGACATTGTGCTGGTTGTATTGCATAGGTGACTTCCAAGTCAGCCATATTGCATGGGGGACATTGTGCTGGTTGCCATGTTGTATAGGTGACTTCCAAGTCAGCCATATTGCATGGGGGACATTGTGCTGGTGGCCATGTTCTATAGGTGACTTCCAAGTCAGCCATATTGCATTTGGGACATTGTGCTGGTTGTCATGTATAGGTCACTTCCAAGTCAGCCATATTGCATGGGGGACATTGTGCTGGTTGTGTTGTATAGGTGACTTCCAAATCAGCCATATTGCATGGGGGACATTGTGCTGGTTGTATTGTATAGGTGACTTCCAAGTCAGCCATATTGCATGGGGGACATTGTGCTGGTTTTCTTGTATAGGTGACTTCCAAGTCAGCCATATTGTTTGGGGGACATTGTGCTGGTTGTATTGTATAGGTGACTTCCAAGTCAGCCATATTGCATGGGGGACATTGTGCTGGTTGCCATGTTGTATAGGTGAATTCCAAGTCAGCCATATTGCATGGGGGACATTGTGCTGGTGGCCATGTTCTATAGGTGACTTCCAAGTCAGCCATATTGCATTTGGGACATTGTGCTGGTTGTCTTGTATAGGTGACTTCCAAGTCAGCCATATTGCTTGGGGGACATTGTGCTGGTTGCCATGTCCTATAGGTGACTTCCAAGTCAGCCATATTGCATGGGGGACATTGTGCTGGTTGTCTTGTATAGGTGACTTCCAAGTCAGCCATATTGCATGGGGGACATTGTGCTTGTTGCCATGTTGTATAGGTGACTTCCAAGTCAGCCATATTGCATGGGGGACATTGTGCTGGTTGCCATGTTGTATAGGTGACTTCCAAGTCAGCCATATTGCTTGGGGGACATTGTGCTGGTTGTGTTGTATAGGTGACTTCCAAGTCAGCCATATTGCATGGGGGACATTGTGCTGGTTGTCTTGTATAGGTGACTTCCAAGTCAGCCGTGTTGCATGGGGGACATTGTGCTGGTGGCCATGTTCTATAGGTGACGTCCAAGTCAGCCATATTGCATGGGGGACATTGTGCTGGTTGCCATGTTGTATAGGTGACTTCCAAGTCAGCCATATTGCTTGGGGGACATTGTGCTGGTTGCCATGTTCTATAGGTGACTTCCAAGTGAGCCATATTGCTTGGGGGATATTGTGCTGGTTGCCATGTTGTATAGGTGACTTCCAAGTCAGCCGTGTTGCATGGGGGACATTGTGCTGGTGGTCATGTTGTATAGGTGACTTCCAAGTCAGCCATATTGCATGGGGGACATTGTGCTGGTTGCCATGTTGTATAGGTGACTTCCAAGTCAGCCATATTGCATGGGGGACATTGTGCTGGTTGCCATGTTGTATAGGTGACTTCCAAGTCAGCCATATTGCATAGGGGACATTGTGCTGGTTGCCATGTTGTATAGGTGACTTCCAAGTCAGCCATATTGCTTGGGGGACATTGTGCTGGTTGCCATGTTGTATAGGTGACTTCCAAGTCAGCCATATTGCCTGTGGGACATTGTGCTGGTTGTATTGTATAGGTGACTTCCAAGTCAGCCATATTGCATGGGGGACATTGTGCTGGTTGCCATGTTGTATAGGTGACTTCCAAGTCAGCCATATTGCATGGGGGACATTGTGCTGGTTGCCATGTTGTATAGGTGACTTCCAAGTGAGCCATATTGCTTGGGGGACATTGTGCTGGTTGTGTTGTATAGGTGACTTCCAAGTCAGCCATATTGCATGGGGGACATTGTGCTGGTTGTCTTGTATAGGTGACTTCCAAGTCAGCCGTGTTGCATGGGGGACATTGTGCTGGTGGCCATGTTCTATAGGTGACTTCCAAGTCAGCCATATTGCATGGGGGACATTGTGCTGGTTGCCATGTTGTATAGGTGACTTCCAAGTCAGCCGTGTTGCATGGGGGACATTGTGCTGGTTGTTTTGTATAGGTGACTTCCAAGTCAGCCATATTGCTTGGGGGACATTGTGCTGGTTGCCATGTTCTGTAGGTGACTTCCAAGTCAGCCATATTGCTTGGAGGACATTGTGCTGGTGGCCATGTTCTATAGGTGACTTCCAAGTCAGCCATATTGCTTGGGGGACATTGTGCTGGTTGCCATGTTGTATAGGTGACTTCCAAGTCAGCCATATTGCATTTGGGACATTGTGCTGGTTGTCTTGTATAGGTGACTTCCAAGTCAGCCATATTGCTTGGGGGACATTGTGCTGGTTGCCATGTCCTATAGGTGACTTCCAAGTCAGCCATATTGCATGGGGGACATTGTGCTATTTGTCTTGTATAGGTGACTTCCAAGTCAGCCATATTGCATGGGGGACATTGTGCTGGTGGCCATGTTGTATAGGTGACTTCTAAGTCAGCCATATTGCATGGGGGACATTGTGCTGGTTGCCATGTTGTATAGGTGACTTCCAAGTCAGCCATATTGCTTGGGGGACATTGTGCTGGTTGCCATGTTGTATAGGTGACTTCCAAGTCAGCCATATTGCCTGTGGGACATTGTGCTGGTTGTATTGTATAGGTGACTTCCAAGTCAGCCATATTGCATGGGGGACATTGTGCTGGTTGCCATGTTGTATAGGTGACTTCCAAGTCAGCCATATTGCATGGGGGACATTGTGCTGGTTGCCATGTTGTATAGGTGACTTCCAAGTGAGCCATATTGCTTGGGGGACATTGTGCTGGTTGTGTTGTATAGGTGACTTCCAAGTCAGCCATATTGCATGGGGGACATTGTGCTGGTTGTCTTGTATAGGTGACTTCCAAGTCAGCCGTGTTGCATGGGGGACATTGTGCTGGTGGCCATGTTCTATAGGTGACTTCCAAGTCAGCCATATTGCATGGGGGACATTGTGCTGGTTGCCATGTTGTATAGGTGACTTCCAAGTGAGCCATATTGCTTGGGGGACATTGTGCTGGTTGCCATGTTGTATAAGTGACTTCCAAGTCAGCCATATTGCATGGGGGACATTGTGCTGGTGGCCATGTTCTATAGGTGACTTCCAAGTCAGCCATATTGCATGGGGACATTGTGCTGGTTGTCTTGTATAGGTGCCTTCCAAGTCAGCCATATTGCATGGGGGACATTGTGCTGGTTGCCATGTTGTGTAGGTGACTTCCAAGTCAGCCATATTGCATGGGGGACATTGTGCTGGTTGTATTGCATAGGTGACTTCCAAGTCAGCCATATTGCATGGGGGACATTGTGCTGGTTGCCATGTTGTATAGGTGACTTCCAAGTCAGCCATATTGCATGGGGGACATTGTGCTGGTGGCCATGTTCTATAGGTGACTTCCAAGTCAGCCATATTGCATTTGGGACATTGTGCTGGTTGTCTTGTATAGGTCACTTCCAAGTCAGCCATATTGCATGGGGGACATTGTGCTGGTTGTGTTGTATAGGTGACTTCCAAATCAGCCATATTGCATGGGGGACATTGTGCTGGTTGTATTGTATAGGTGACTTCCAAGTCAGCCATATTGCATGGGGGACATTGTGCTGGTTGTCTTGTATAGGTGACTTCCAAGTCAGCCATATTGCTTGGGGGACATTGTGCTGGTTGTATTGTATAGGTGACTTCCAAGTCAGCCATATTGCATGGGGGACATTGTGCTGGTTGCCATGTTGTATAGGTGAATTCCAAGTCAGCCATATTGCATGGGGGACATTGTGCTGGTGGCCATGTTCTATAGGTGACTTCCAAGTCAGCCATATTGCATTTGGGACATTGTGCTGGTTGTCTTGTATAGGTGACTTCCAAGTCAGCCATATTGCTTGGGGGACATTGTGCTGGTTGCCATGTCCTATAGGTGACTTCCAAGTCAGCCATATTGCATGGGGGACATTGTGCTGGTTGTCTTGTATAGGTGACTTCCAAGTCAGCCATATTGCATGGGGGACATTGTGCTGGTTGCCATGTTGTATAGGTGACTTCAAAGTCAGCCATATTGCATGGGGGACATTGTGCTGGTTGCCATGTTGTATAGGTGACTTCCAAGTCAGCCATATTGCTTGGGGGACATTGTGCTGGTTGTGTTGTATAGGTGACTTCCAAGTCAGCCATATTGCATGGGGGACATTGTGCTGGTTGTCTTGTATAGGTGACTTCCAAGTCAGCCGTGTTGCATGGGGGACATTGTGCTGGTGGCCATGTTCTATAGGTGACTTCCAAGTCAGCCATATTGCATGGGGGACATTGTGCTGGTTGCCATGTTGTATAGGTGACTTCCAAGTCAGCCATATTGCTTGGGGCACATTGTGCTGGTTGCCATGTTCTATAGGTGACTTCCAAGTGAGCCATATTGCTTGGGGGATATTGTGCTGGTTGCCATGTTGTATAGGTGACTTCCAAGTCAGCTGTGTTGCATGGGGGACATTGTGCTGGTGGCCATGTTGTATAGGTGACTTCCAAGTCAGCCATATTGCATGGGGGACATTGTGCTGGTTGCCATGTTGTATAGGTGACTTCCAAGTCAGCCATATTGCATGGGAGACATTGTGCTGGTTGCCATGTTGTATAGGTGACTTCCAAGTCAGCCATATTGCATGGGGGACATTGTGCTGGTTGCCATGTTGTATAGGTGACTTCCAAGTCAGCCATATTGCTTGGGGGACATTGTGCTGGTTGCCATGTTGTATAGGTGACTTCCAAGTCAGCCATATTGCCTGTGGGACATTGTGCTGGTTGTATTGTATAGGTGACTTCCAAGTCAGCCATATTGCATGGGGGACATTGTGCTGGTTGCCATGTTGTATAGGTGACTTCCAAGTCAGCCATATTGCATGGGGGACATTGTGCTGGTTGCCATGTTGTATAGGTGACTTCCAAGTGAGCCATATTGCTTGGGGGACATTGTGCTGGTTGTGTTGTATAGGTGACTTCCAAGTCAGCCATATTGCATGGGGGACATTGTGCTGGTTGTCTTGTATAGGTGACTTCCAAGTCAGCCGTGTTGCATGGGGGACATTGTGCTGGTGGCCATGTTCTATAGGTGACTTCCAAGTCAGCCATATTGCATGGGGGACATTGTGCTGGTTGCCATGTTGTATAGGTGACTTCCAAGTGAGCCATATTGCTTGGGGGACATTGTGCTGGTTGCCATGTTGTATAAGTGACTTCCAAGTCAGCCATATTGCATGGGGGACATTGTGCTGGTGGCCATGTTCTATAGGTGACTTCCAAGTCAGCCATATTGCATGGGGACATTGTGCTGGTTGCCATGTTGTATAGGTGACTTCCAAGTCAGCCATATTGCATAGGGGACATTGTGCTGGTTGCCATGTTGTATAGGTGACTTCCAAGTCAGCCATATTGCTTGGGGGACATTGTGCTGGTTGCCATGTTGTATAGGTGACTTCCAAGTCAGCCATATTGCCTGTGGGACATTGTGCTGGTTGTATTGTATAGGTGACTTCCAAGTCAGCCATATTGCATGGGGGACATTGTGCTGGTTGCCATGTTGTATAGGTGACTTCCAAGTCAGCCATATTGCATGGGGGACATTGTGCTGGTTGCCATGTTGTATAGGTGACTTCCAAGTGAGCCATATTGCTTGGGGGACATTGTGCTGGTTGTGTTGTATAGGTGACTTCCAAGTCAGCCATATTGCATGGGGGACATTGTGCTGGTTGTCTTGTATAGGTGACTTCCAAGTCAGCCGTGTTGCATGGGGGACATTGTGCTGGTGGCCATGTTCTATAGGTGACTTCCAAGTCAGCCATATTGCATGGGGGACATTGTGCTGGTTGCCATGTTGTATAGGTGACTTCCAAGTCAGCCGTGTTGCATGGGGGACATTGTGCTGGTTGTTTTGTATAGGTGACTTCCAAGTCAGCCATATTGCTTGGGGGACATTGTGCTGGTTGCCATGTTCTGTAGGTGACTTCCAAGTCAGCCATATTGCTTGGAGGACATTGTGCTGGTGGCCATGTTCTATAGGTGACTTCCAAGTCAGCCATATTGCTTGGGGGACATTGTGCTGGTTGCCATGTTGTATAGGTGACTTCCAAGTCAGCCATATTGCATTTGGGACATTGTGCTGGTTGTCTTGTATAGGTGACTTCCAAGTCAGCCATATTGCTTGGGGGACATTGTGCTGGTTGCCATGTCCTATAGGTGACTTCCAAGTCAGCCATATTGCATGGGGGACATTGTGCTATTTGTCTTGTATAGGTGACTTCCAAGTCAGCCATATTGCATGGGGGACATTGTGCTGGTGGCCATGTTGTATAGGTGACTTCTAAGTCAGCCATATTGCATGGGGGACATTGTGCTGGTTGCCATGTTGTATAGGTGACTTCCAAGTCAGCCATATTGCTTGGGGGACATTGTGCTGGTTGCCATGTTGTATAGGTGACTTCCAAGTCAGCCATATTGCCTGTGGGACATTGTGCTGGTTGTATTGTATAGGTGACTTCCAAGTCAGCCATATTGCATGGGGGACATTGTGCTGGTTGCCATGTTGTATAGGTGACTTCCAAGTCAGCCATATTGCATGGGGGACATTGTGCTGGTTGCCATGTTGTATAGGTGACTTCCAAGTGAGCCATATTGCTTGGGGGACATTGTGCTGGTTGTGTTGTATAGGTGACTTCCAAGTCAGCCATATTGCATGGGGGACATTGTGCTGGTTGTCTTGTATAGGTGACTTCCAAGTCAGCCGTGTTGCATGGGGGACATTGTGCTGGTGGCCATGTTCTATAGGTGACTTCCAAGTCAGCCATATTGCATGGGGGACATTGTGCTGGTTGCCATGTTGTATAGGTGACTTCCAAGTGAGCCATATTGCTTGGGGGACATTGTGCTGGTTGCCATGTTGTATAAGTGACTTCCAAGTCAGCCATATTGCATGGGGGACATTGTGCTGGTGGCCATGTTCTATAGGTGACTTCCAAGTCAGCCATATTGCATGGGGACATTGTGCTGGTTGTCTTGTATAGGTGCCTTCCAAGTCAGCCATATTGCATGGGGGACATTGTGCTGGTTGCCATGTTGTGTAGGTGACTTCCAAGTCAGCCATATTGCATGGGGGACATTGTGCTGGTTGTATTGCATAGGTGACTTCCAAGTCAGCCAAATTGCATGGGGGACATTGTGCTGGTTGCCATGTTGTATAGGTGACTTCCAAGTCAGCCATATTGCATGGGGGACATTGTGCTGGTGGCCATGTTCTATAGGTGACTTCCAAGTCAGCCATATTGCATTTGGGACATTGTGCTGGTTGTCTTGTATAGGTCACTTCCAAGTCAGCCATATTGCATGGGGGACATTGTGCTGGTTGTGTTGTATAGGTGACTTCCAAATCAGCCATATTGCATGGGGGACATTGTGCTGGTTGTATTGTATAGGTGACTTCCAAGTCAGCCATATTGCATGGGGGACATTGTGCTGGTTGTCTTGTATAGGTGACTTCCAAGTCAGCCATATTGCTTGGGGGACATTGTGCTGGTTGTATTGTATAGGTGACTTCCAAGTCAGCCATATTGCATGGGGGACATTGTGCTGGTTGCCATGTTGTATAGGTGAATTCCAAGTCAGCCATATTGCATGGGGGACATTGTGCTGGTGGCCATGTTCTATAGGTGACTTCCAAGTCAGCCATATTGCATTTGGGACATTGTGCTGGTTGTCTTGTATAGGTGACTTCCAAGTCAGCCATATTGCTTGGGGGACATTGTGCTGGTTGCCATGTCCTATAGGTGACTTCCAAGTCAGCCATATTGCATGGGGGACATTGTGCTGGTTGTCTTGTATAGGTGACTTCCAAGTCAGCCATATTGCATGGGGGACATTGTGCTGGTTGCCATGTTGTATAGGTGACTTCCAAGTCAGCCATATTGCATGGGGGACATTGTGCTGGTTGCCATGTTGTATAGGTGACTTCCAAGTCAGCCATATTGCTTGGGGGACATTGTGCTGGTTGTGTTGTATAGGTGACTTCCAAGTCAGCCATATTGCATGGGGGACATTGTGCTGGTTGTCTTGTATAGGTGACTTCCAAGTCAGCCGTGTTGCATGGGGGACATTGTGCTGGTGGCCATGTTCTATAGGTGACTTCCAAGTCAGCCATATTGCATGGGGGACATTGTGCTGGTTGCCATGTTGTATAGGTGACTTCCAAGTCAGCCATATTGCTTGGGGCACATTGTGCTGGTTGCCATGTTCTATAGGTGACTTCCAAGTGAGCCATATTGCTTGGGGGATATTGTGCTGGTTGCCATGTTGTATAGGTGACTTCCAAGTCAGCTGTGTTGCATGGGGGACATTGTGCTGGTGGCCATGTTGTATAGGTGACTTCCAAGTCAGCCATATTGCATGGGGGACATTGTGCTGGTTGCCATGTTGTATAGGTGACTTCCAAGTCAGCCATATTGCATGGGAGACATTGTGCTGGTTGCCATGTTGTATAGGTGACTTCCAAGTCAGCCATATTGCATGGGGGACATTGTGCTGGTTGCCATGTTGTATAGGTGACTTCCAAGTCAGCCATATTGCTTGGGGGACATTGTGCTGGTTGCCATGTTGTATAGGTGACTTCCAAGTCAGCCATATTGCCTGTGGGACATTGTGCTGGTTGTATTGTATAGGTGACTTCCAAGTCAGCCATATTGCATGGGGGACATTGTGCTGGTTGCCATGTTGTATAGGTGACTTCCAAGTCAGCCATATTGCATGGGGGACATTGTGCTGGTTGCCATGTTGTATAGGTGACTTCCAAGTGAGCCATATTGCTTGGGGGACATTGTGCTGGTTGTGTTGTATAGGTGACTTCCAAGTCAGCCATATTGCATGGGGGACATTGTGCTGGTTGTCTTGTATAGGTGACTTCCAAGTCAGCCGTGTTGCATGGGGGACATTGTGCTGGTGGCCATGTTCTATAGGTGACTTCCAAGTCAGCCATATTGCATGGGGGACATTGTGCTGGTTGCCATGTTGTATAGGTGACTTCCAAGTGAGCCATATTGCTTGGGGGACATTGTGCTGGTTGCCATGTTGTATAAGTGACTTCCAAGTCAGCCATATTGCATGGGGGACATTGTGCTGGTGGCCATGTTCTATAGGTGACTTCCAAGTCAGCCATATTGCATGGGGACATTGTGCTGGTTGTCTTGTATAGGTGCCTTCCAAGTCAGCCATATTGCATGGGGGACATTGTGCTGGTTGCCATGTTGTGTAGGTGACTTCCAAGTCAGCCATATTGCATGGGGGACATTGTGCTGGTTGTATTGCATAGGTGACTTCCAAGTCAGCCATATTGCATGGGGGACATTGTGCTGGTTGCCATGTTGTATAGGTGACTTCCAAGTCAGCCATATTGCATGGGGGACATTGTGCTGGTGGCCATGTTCTATAGGTGACTTCCAAGTCAGCCATATTGCATTTGGGACATTGTGTTGGTTGTCTTGTATAGGTCACTTCCAAGTCAGCCATATTGCATGGGGGACATTGTGCTGGTTGTGTTGTATAGGTGACTTCCAAATCAGCCATATTGCATGGGGGACATTGTGCTGGTTGTATTGTATAGGTGACTTCCAAGTCAGCCATATTGCATGGGGGACATTGTGCTGGTTGTCTTGTATAGGTGACTTCCAAGTCAGCCATATTGCTTGGGGGACATTGTGCTGGTTGTATTGTATAGGTGACTTCCAAGTCAGCCATATTGCATGGGGGACATTGTGCTGGTTGCCATGTTGTATAGGTGAATTCCAAGTCAGCCATATTGCATGGGGGACATTGTGCTGGTGGCCATGTTCTATAGGTGACTTCCAAGTCAGCCATATTGCATTTGGGACATTGTGCTGGTTGTCTTGTATAGGTGACTTCCAAGTCAGCCATATTGCTTGGGGGACATTGTGCTGGTTGCCATGTCCTATAGGTGACTTCCAAGTCAGCCATATTGCATGGGGGACATTGTGCTGGTTGTCTTGTATAGGTGACTTCCAAGTCAGCCATATTGCATGGGGGACATTGTGCTGGTTGCCATGTTGTATAGGTGACTTCCAAGTCAGCCATATTGCATGGGGGACATTGTGCTGGTTGCCATGTTGTATAGGTGACTTCCAAGTCAGCCATATTGCTTGGGGGACATTGTGCTGGTTGTGTTGTATAGGTGACTTCCAAGTCAGCCATATTGCATGGGGGACATTGTGCTGGTTGTCTTGTATAGGTGACTTCCAAGTCAGCCGTGTTGCATGGGGGACATTGTGCTGGTGGCCATGTTCTATAGGTGACTTCCAAGTCAGCCATATTGCATGGGGGACATTGTGCTGGTTGCCATGTTGTATAGGTGACTTCCAAGTCAGCCATATTGCTTGGGGCACATTGTGCTGGTTGCCATGTTCTATAGGTGACTTCCAAGTGAGCCATATTGCTTGGGGGATATTGTGCTGGTTGCCATGTTGTATAGGTGACTTCCAAGTCAGCTGTGTTGCATGGGGGACATTGTGCTGGTGGCCATGTTGTATAGGTGACTTCCAAGTCAGCCATATTGCATGGGGGACATTGTGCTGGTTGCCATGTTGTATAGGTGACTTCCAAGTCAGCCATATTGCATGGGGGACATTGTGCTGGTTGCCATGTTGTATAGGTGACTTCCAAGTCAGCCATATTGCATGGGGGACATTGTGCTGGTTGCCATGTTGTATAGGTGACTTCCAAGTCAGCCATATTGCTTGGGGGACATTGTGCTGGTTGCCATGTTGTATAGGTGACTTCCAAGTCAGCCATATTGCCTGTGGGACATTGTGCTGGTTGTATTGTATAGGTGACTTCCAAGTCAGCCATATTGCATGGGGGACATTGTGCTGGTTGCCATGTTGTATAGGTGACTTCCAAGTCAGCCATATTGCATGGGGGACATTGTGCTGGTTGCCATGTTGTATAGGTGACTTCCAAGTGAGCCATATTGCTTGGGGGACATTGTGCTGGTTGTGTTGTATAGGTGACTTCCAAGTCAGCCATATTGCATGGGGGACATTGTGCTGGTTGTCTTGTATAGGTGACTTCCAAGTCAGCCGTGTTGCATGGGGGACATTGTGCTGGTGGCCATGTTCTATAGGTGACTTCCAAGTCAGCCATATTGCATGGGGGACATTGTGCTGGTTGCCATGTTGTTTAGGTGACTTCCAAGTCAGCCGTGTTGCATGGGGGACATTGTGCTGGTTGTTTTGTATAGGTGACTTCCAAGTCAGCCATATTGCTTGGGGGACATTGTGCTGGTTGCCATGTTCTGTAGGTGACTTCCAAGTCAGCCATATTGCTTGGAGGACATTGTGCTGGTGGCCATGTTCTATAGGTGACTTCCAAGTCAGCCATATTGCTTGGGGGACATTGTGCTGGTTGCCATGTTGTATAGGTGACTTCCAAGTCAGCCATATTGCATTTGGGACATTGTGCTGGTTGTCTTGTATAGGTGACTTCCAAGTCAGCCATATTGCTTGGGGGACATTGTGCTGGTTGCCATGTCCTATAGGTGACTTCCAAGTCAGCCATATTGCATGGGGGACATTGTGCTATTTGTCTTGTATAGGTGACTTCCAAGTCAGCCATATTGCATGGGGGACATTGTGCTGGTGGCCATGTTGTATAGGTGACTTACAAGTCAGCCATATTGCATGGGGGACATTGTGCTGGTTGCCATGTTGTATAGGTGACTTCCAAGTCAGCCATATTGCATGGGGGACATTGTGCTGGTTGCCATGTTGTATAGGTGACTTCCAAGTCAGCCATATTGCTTGGGGGACATTGTGCTGGTTGCCATGTTGTATAGGTGACTTCCAAGTCAGCCATATTGCCTGTGGGACATTGTGCTGGTTGTATTGTATAGGTGACTTCCAAGTCAGCCATATTGCATGGGGGACATTGTGCTGGTTGCCATGTTGTATAGGTGACTTCCAAGTCAGCCATATTGCATGGGGGACATTGTGCTGGTTGCCATGTTGTATAGGTGACTTCCAAGTGAGCCATATTGCTTGGGGGATATTGTGCTGGTTGTGTTGTATAGGTGACTTCCAAGTCAGCCATATTGCATGGGGGACATTGTGCTGGTTGTCTTGTATAGGTGACTTCCAAGTCAGCCGTGTTGCATGGGGGACATTGTGCTGGTGGCCATGTTCTATAGGTGAATTCCAAGTCAGCCATATTGCATGGGGGACATTGTGCTGGTTGCCATGTTGTATAGGTGACTTCCAAGTGAGCCATATTGCTTGGGGGACATTGTGCTGGTTGCCATGTTGTATAAGTGACTTCCAAGTCAGCCATATTGCATGGGGGACATTGTGCTGGTGGCCATGTTCTATAGGTGACTTCCAAGTCAGCCATATTGCATGGGGACATTGTGCTGGTTGTCTTGTATAGGTGCCTTCCAAGTCAGCCATATTGCATGGGGGACATTGTGCTGGTTGCCATGTTGTATAGGTGACTTCCAAGTCAGCCATATTGCATGGGGGACATTGTGCTGGTTGCCATGTTGTATAGGTGACTTCCAAGTCAGCCGTATTGCATGGGGGACATTGTGCTGGTTGTGTTGTATAGGTGACTTCCAAGTCAGCCATATTGCATGGGGGACATTGTGCTGGTTGTATTGTATAGGTGACTTCCAAGTCAGCCATATTACATGGGGGACATTGTGATGGTTGTATTGTATAGGTGAATTCCAAGTGAGCCATATTGCTTGGGGGACATTGTGCTGGTGGCCATGTTGTATAGGTGACTTCCAAGTCAGCCATATTGCTTGGGGGACATTGAGTTGGTTGCCATGTTCTATAGGTGACTTCCAAATCAGCCATATTGCATGGGGGACATTGTGCTGGTTGTGTTGTATAGGTGACTTCCAAGTCAGCCATATTGCATGGGGGACATTGTGCTGGCTGTGTTGTATAGGTGACTTCCAAGTCAGCCATATTGCATGGGGGACATTGTGCTGGTTGTATTGCATAGGTGACTTCCAAGTCAGCCATATTGCATGGGGGACATTGTGCTGGTTGCCATGTTGTATAGGTGAATTCCAAGTCAGCCATATTGCATGGGGGACATTGTGCTGGTGGCAATGTTCTATAGGTGACTTCCAATTCAGCCATATTGCATTTGGGACATTGTGCTGGTTGTCTTGTATAGGTCACTTCCAAGTCAGCCATATTGCATGGGGGACATTGTGCTGGTTGTGTTGTATAGGTGACTTCCAAATCAGCCATATTGCATGGGGGACATTGTGCTGGTTGTATTGTATAGGTGACTTCCAAGTCAGCCATATTGCATGGGGGACATTGTGCTGGTTGTCTTGTATAGGTGACTTCCAAGTCAGCCACATTGCTTGGGGGACATTGTGCTGGTTGTATTGTATAGGTGACTTCCAAGTCAGCCATATTGCATGGGGGACATTGTGCTGGTTGCCATGTTGTATAGGTGACTTCCAAGTCAGCCATATTGCATGGGGGACATTGTGCTGGTGGCCATGTTCTATAGGTGACTTCCAAGTCAGCCATATTGCATTTGGGACATTGTGCTGGTTGTCTTGTATAGGTGACTTCCAAGTCAGCCATATTGCTTGGGGGACATTGTGCTGGTTGCCATGTCCTATAGGTGACTTCCAAGTCAGCCATATTGCATGGGGGACATTGTGCTGGTTGTCTTGTATAGGTGACTTCCAAGTCAGCCATATTGCATGGGGGACATTGTGCTGGTTGCCATGTTGTATAGGTGACTTCCAAGTCAGATATATTGCATGGGGGACATTGTGCTGGTTGCCATGTTGTATAGGTGACTTCCAAGTCAGCCATATTGCTTGGGGGACATTGTGCTGGTTGTGTTGTATAGGTGACTTCCAAGTCAGCCATATTGCATGGGGGACATTGTGCTGGTTGTCTTGTATAGGTGACTTCCATTTCAGCCGTGTTGCATGGGGGACATTGTGCTGGTGGCCATGTTCTATAGGTGACTTCCAAGTCAGCCATATGGCATGGGGGACATTGTGCTGGTTGCCATGTTCTATAGGTGACTTCCAAGTGAGCCATATTGCTTGGGGGATATTGTGCTGGTGGCCATGTTGTATAGGTGACTTCCAAGTCAGCCATATTGCATGGGGGACATTGTGCTGGTTGCCATGTTGTATAGGTGACTTCCAAGTCAGCCATATTGCATGGGGGACATTGTGCTGGTTGCCATGTTGTATAGGTGACTTCCAATTCAGCCATATTGCATGGGGGACATTGTGCTGGTTGCCATGTTGTATAGGTGACTTCCAAGTCAGCCATATTGCTTGGGGGACATTGTGCTGGTTGCCATGTTGTATAGGTGACTTCCAAGTCAGCCATATTGCCTGTGGGACATTGTGCTGGTTGTATTGTATAGGTGACTTCCAAGTCAGCCATATTGCATGGGGGACATTGTGCTGGTTGCCATGTGGTATAGGTGACTTCCAAGTCAGCCATATTGCATGGGGGACATTGTGCTGGTTGCCATGTTGTATAGGTGACTTCCAAGTGAGCCATATTGCTTGGGGGACATTGTGCTGGTTGTGTTGTATAGGTGACTTCCAAGTCAGCCATATTGCATGGGGGACATTGTGCTGGTTGTCTTGTATAGGTGACTTCCAAGTCAGCCGTGTTGCATGGGGGACATTGTGCTGGTTGCCATGTTGTATAGGTGACTTCCAAGTGAGCCATATTGCTTGGGGGACATTGTGCTGGTTGCCATGTTGTATAGGTGACTTCCAAGTCAGCCATATTGCATGGGGGACATTGTGCTGGTGGCCATTTCTATAGGTGACTTCCAAGTCAGCCATATTGCATGGGGACATTGTGCTGGTTGTCTTGTATAGGTGCCTTCCAAGTCAGCCATATTGCATGGGGGACATTGTGCTGGTTGTGTTGTATAGGTGACTTCCAAGTCAGCCATATTGCATGGGGGACATTGTGCTGGCTGTGTTGTATAGGTGACTTCCAAGTCAGCCATATTGCATGGGGGACATTGTGCTGGTTGTATTGCATAGGTGACTTCCAAGTCAGTCATATTGCATGGGGGACATTGTGCTGGTTGCCATGTTGTATAGGTGACTTCCAAGTCAGCCATATTGCATGGGGGACATTGTGCTGGTGGCCATGTTCTATAGGTGACTTCCAAGTCAGCCATATTGCATTTGGGACATTGTGCTGGTTGTCTTGTATAGGTCACTTCCAAGTCAGCCATATTGCATGGGGGACATTGTGCTGGTTGTGTTGTATAGGTGACTTCCAAATCAGCCATATTGCATGGGGGACATTGTGCTGGTTGTATTGTATAGGTGACTTCCAAGTCAGCCATATTGCATGGGGGACATTGTGCTGGTTGTCTTGTATAGGTGACTTCCAAGTAAGCCATATTGCTTGGGGGACATTGTGCTGGTTGTATTGTATAGGTGACTTCCAAGTCAGCCATATTGCATGGGGGACATTGTGCTGGTTGCCATGTTGTATAGGTGAATTCCAAGTCAGCCATATTGCATGGGGGACATTGTGCTGGTGGCCATGTTCTATAGGTGACTTCCAAGTCAGCCATATTGCATTTGGGACATTGTGCTGGTTGTCTTGTATAGGTGACTTCCAAGTCAGCCATATTGCTTGGGGGACATTGTGCTGGTTGCCATGTCCTATAGGTGACTTCCAAGTCAGCCATATTGCATGGGGGACATTGTGCTGGTTGCCATGTTGTATAGGTGACTTCCAAGTCAGCCATATTGCATGGGGGACATTGTGCTGGTTGCCATGTTGTATAGGTGACTTCCAAGTCAGCCATATTGCTTGGGGGACATTGTGCTGGTTGTGTTGTATAGGTGACTTCCAAGTCAGCCATATTGCATGGGGGACATTGTGCTGGTTGTCTTGTATAGGTGACTTCCAAGTCAGCCGTGTTGCATGGGGGACATTGTGCTGGTGGCCATGTTCTATAGGTGACTTCCAAGTCAGCCATATTGCATGGGGGACATTGTGCTGGTTGCCATGTTGTATAGGTGACTTCCAAGTCAGCCATATTGCGTGGGGGACATTGTGCTGGTTGCCATGTTCTATAGGTGACTTCCAAGTGAGCCATATTGCTTGGGGGATATTGTGCTGGTTGCCATGTTGTATAGGTGACTTCCAAGTCAGCCGTGTTGCATGGGGGACATTGTGCTGGTTGCCATGTTGTATAGGTGACTTCCAAGTCAGCCATATTGCTTGGGGGACATTGTGCTGGTTGCCATGTTGTATAGGTGACTTCCAAGTCAGCCATATTGCCTGTGGTACATTGTGCTGGTTGTATTGTATAGGTGACTTCCAAGTCAGCCATATTGCATGGGGGACATTGTGCTGGTTGCCATGTTGTATAGGTGACTTCCAAGTCAGCCATATTGCATGGGGGACATTGTGCTGGTTGCCATGTTGTATAGGTGACTTCCAAGTGAGCCATATTGCTTGGGGGACATTGTGCTGGTTGTGTTGTATAGGTGATTTCCAAGTCAGCCATATTGCATGGGGGACATTGTGCTGGTTGTCTTGTATAGGTGACTTCCAAGTCAGCCGTGTTGCATGGGGGACATTGTGCTGGTGGCCATGTTCTATAGGTGACTTCCAAGTCAGCCATATTGCATGGGGGACATTGTGCTGGTTGCCATGTTGTATAGGTGACTTCCAAGTGAGCCATATTGCTTGGGGGACATTGTGCTGGTTGCCATGTTGTATAGGTGACTTCCAAGTCAGCCATATTGCATGGGGGACATTGTGCTGGTGGCCATTTCTATAGGTGACTTCCAAGTCAGCCATATTGCATGGGGACATTGTGCTGGTTGTCTTGTATAGGTGCCTTCCAAGTCAGCCATATTGCATGGGGGACATTGTGCTGGTTGCCATGTTGTATAGGTGACTTCCAAGTCAGCCATATTGCATGGGGGACATTGTGCTGGTTGCCATGTTGTATAGATGACTTCCAAGTCAGCCATATTGCATGGGGGACATTGTGCTGGTTGTGTTGTATAGGTGACTTCCAAGTCAGCCATATTGCATGGGGGACATTGTGCTGGTTGTATTGTATAGGTGACTTCCAAGTCAGCCATATTACATGGGGGACATTGTGATGGTTGTATTGTATAGGTGACTTCCAAGTGAGCCATATTGCTTGGGGGACATTGTGCTGGTGGCCATGTTGTATAGGTGACTTCCAAGTCAGCCATATTGCTTGGGGGACATTGTGTTGGTTGCCATGTTCTATAGGTGACTTCCAAGTCAGCCATATTGCATGGGGGACATTGTGCTGGTTGTGTTGTATAGGTGACTTCCAAGTCAGCCATATTGCATGGGGGACATTGTTCTGTCTGTGTTGTATAGGTGACTTCCAAGTCAGCCATATTGCATGGGGGACATTGTGCTGGTTGTATTGCATAGGTGACTTCCAAGTTAGCCATATTGCATGGGGGACATTGTGCTGGTTGCCATGTTGTATAGGTGACTTCCAAGTCAGCCATATTGCATGGGGGACATTGTGCTGGTGGCCATGTTCTATAGGTGACTTCCAAGTCAGCCATATTGCATTTGGGACATTGTGCTGGTTGTCTTGTATAGGTCACTTCCAAGTCAGCCATATTGCATGGGGGACATTGTGCTGGTTGTGTTGTATAGGTGACTTCCAAATCAGCCATATTGCATGGGGGACATTGTGCTGGTTGTATTGTATAGGTGACTTCCAAGTCAGCCATTTTGCATGGGGGACATTGTGCTGGTTGTCTTGTATAGGTGACTTCCAAGTCAGCCATATTGCTTGGGGGACATTGTGCTGGTTGTATTGTATAGGTGACTTCCAAGTCAGCCATATTGCATGGGGGACATTGTGCTGGTTGCCATGTTGTATAGGTGACTTCCAAGTCAGCCATATTGCATGGGGGACATTGTGCTGGTTGCCATGTTGTATAGGTGACTTCCAAGTGAGCCATATTGCTTGGGGGACATTGTGCTGGTTGTGTTGTATAGGTGATTTCCAAGTCAGCCATATTGCATGGGGGACATTGTGCTGGTTGTCTTGTATAGGTGACTTCCAAGTCAGCCGTGTTGCATGGGGGACATTGTGCTGGTGGCCATGTTCTATAGGTGACTTCCAAGTCAGCCATATTGCATGGGGGACATTGTGCTGGTTGCCATGTTGTATAGGTGACTTCCAAGTGAGCCATATTGCTTGGGGGACATTGTGCTGGTTGCCATGTTGTATAGGTGACTTCCAAGTCAGCCATATTGCATGGGGGACATTGTGCTGGTGGCCATTTCTATAGGTGACTTCCAAGTCAGCCATATTGCATGGGGACATTGTGCTGGTTGTCTTGTATAGGTGCCTTCCAAGTCAGCCATATTGCATGGGGGACATTGTGCTGGTTGCCATGTTGTATAGGTGACTTCCAAGTCAGCCATATTGCATGGGGGACATTGTGCTGGTTGCCATGTTGTATAGATGACTTCCAAGTCAGCCATATTGCATGGGGGACATTGTGCTGGTTGTGTTGTATAGGTGACTTCCAAGTCAGCCATATTGCATGGGGGACATTGTGCTGGTTGTATTGTATAGGTGACTTCCAAGTCAGCCATATTACATGGGGGACATTGTGATGGTTGTATTGTATAGGTGACTTCCAAGTGAGCCATATTGCTTGGGGGACATTGTGCTGGTGGCCATGTTGTATAGGTGACTTCCAAGTCAGCCATATTGCTTGGGGGACATTGTGTTGGTTGCCATGTTCTATAGGTGACTTCCAAGTCAGCCATATTGCATGGGGGACATTGTGCTGGTTGTGTTGTATAGGTGACTTCCAAGTCAGCCATATTGCATGGGGGACATTGTTCTGTCTGTGTTGTATAGGTGACTTCCAAGTCAGCCATATTGCATGGGGGACATTGTGCTGGTTGTATTGCATAGGTGACTTCCAAGTTAGCCATATTGCATGGGGGACATTGTGCTGGTTGCCATGTTGTATAGGTGACTTCCAAGTCAGCCATATTGCATGGGGGACATTGTGCTGGTGGCCATGTTCTATAGGTGACTTCCAAGTCAGCCATATTGCATTTGGGACATTGTGCTGGTTGTCTTGTATAGGTCACTTCCAAGTCAGCCATATTGCATGGGGGACATTGTGCTGGTTGTGTTGTATAGGTGACTTCCAAATCAGCCATATTGCATGGGGGACATTGTGCTGGTTGTATTGTATAGGTGACTTCCAAGTCAGCCATTTTGCATGGGGGACATTGTGCTGGTTGTCTTGTATAGGTGACTTCCAAGTCAGCCATATTGCTTGGGGGACATTGTGCTGGTTGTATTGTATAGGTGACTTCCAAGTCAGCCATATTGCATGGGGGACATTGTGCTGGTTGCCATGTTGTATAGGTGACTTCCAAGTCAGCCATATTGCATGGGGGACATTGTGCTGGTTGCCATGTTGTATAGGTGACTTCCAAGTCAGCCATATTGCTTGGGGGACATTGTGCTGGTTGTGTTGTATAGGTGACTTCCAAGTCAGCCATATTGCATGGGGGACATTGTGCTGGTTGTCTTGTATAGGTGACTTCCAAGTCAGCCGTGTTGCATGGGGGACATTGTGCTGGTGGCCATGTTCTATAGGTGACTTCCAAGTCAGCCATATTGCATGGGGGACATTGTGCTGGTTGCCATGTTCTATAGGTGACTTCCAAGTGAGCCATATTGCTTGGGGGATATTGTGCTGGTGGCCATGTTGTATAGGTGACTTCCAAGTCAGCCATATTGCATGGGGGACATTGTGCTGGTTGCCATGTTGTATAGGTGACTTCCAAGTCAGCCATATTGCATGGGGGACATTGTGCTGGTTGCCATGTTGTATAGGTGACTTCCAAGTCAGCCATATTGCATGGGGGACATTGTGCTGGTTGCCATGTTGTATAGGTGACTTCCAAGTCAGCCATATTGCTTGGGGGACATTGTGCTGGTTGCCATGTTTTATAGGTGACTTCCAAGTCAGCCATATTGCCTGTGGGACATTGTGCTGGTTGTATTGTATAGGTGACTTCCAAGTCAGCCATATTGCATGGGGGACATTGTGCTGGTTGCCATGTTGTATAGGTGACTTCCAAGTCAGCCATATTGCATGGGGGACATTGTGCTGGTTGCCATGTTGTATAGGTGACTTCCAAGTGAGCCATATTGCTTGGGGGACATTGTGCTGGTTGTGTTGTATAGGTGACTTCCAAGTCAGCCATATTGCATGGGGGACATTGTGCTGGTTGTCTTGTATAGGTGACTTCCAAGTCAGCCGTGCTGCATGGGGGACATTGTGCTGGTGGCCATGTTCTATAGGTGACTTCCAAGTCAGCCATATTGCATGGGGGACATTGTGCTGGTTGCCATGTTGTATAGGTGACTTCCAAGTGAGCCATATTGCTTGGGGGACATTGTGCTGGTTGCCATGTTGTATAGGTGACTTCCAAGTCAGCCATATTGCATGGGGGACATTGTGCTGGTGGCCATTTCTATAGGTGACTTCCAAGTCAGCCATATTGCATGGGGACATTGTGCTGGTTGTCTTGTATAGGTGCCTTCCAAGTCAGCCATATTGCATGGGGGACATTGTGCTGGTTGTCTTGTATAGGTGACTTCCAAGTCAGCCATATTGCATGGGGGACATTGTGCTGGTTGCCATGTTGTATAGGTGACTTCCAAGTCAGCCATATTGCATGGGGGACATTGTGCTGGTTGCCATGTTGTATAGGTGACTTCCAAGTGAGCCATATTGCTTGGGGGACATTGTGCTGGTTGTGTTGTATAGGTGACTTCCAAGTCAGCCATATTGCATGGGGGACATTGTGCTGGTTGTCTTGTATAGGTGACTTCCAAGTCAGCCGTGTTGCATGGGGGACATTGTGCTGGTGGCCATGTTCTATAGGTGACTTCCAAGTCAGCCATATTGCATGGGGGACATTGTGCTGGTTGCTATGTTGTATAGGTGACTTCCAAGTGAGCCATATTGCTTGGGGGGCATTGTGCTGGTTGCCATGTTGTATAGGTGACTTCCAAGTCAGCCATATTGCATGGGGGACATTGTGCTGGTGGCCATTTCTATAGGTGACTTCCAAGTCAGCCATATTGCATGGGGACATTGTGCTGGTTGTCTTGTATAGGTGCCTTCCAAGTCAGCCATATTGCATGGGGGACATTGTGCTGGTTGTGTTGTATAGGTGACTTCCAAGTCAGCCATATTGCATGAGGGACATTGTGCTGGCTGTGTTGTATAGGTGACTTCCAAGTCAGCCATATTGCATGGGGGACATTGTGCTGGTTGTATTGCATAGGTGACTTCCAAGTCAGCCATATTGCATGGGGGACATTGTGCTGGTTGCCATGTTGTATAGGTGACTTCCAAGTCAGCCATATTGCATGGGGGACATTGTGCTGGTGGCCATGTTCTATAGGTGACTTCCAAGTCAGCCATATTGCATTTGGGACATTGTGCTGGTTGTCTTGTATAGGTCACTTCCAAGTCAGCCATATTGCATGGGGGACATTGTGCTGGTTGTGTTGTATAGGTGACTTCCAAATCAGCCATATTGCACGGGGGACATTGTGCTGGTTGTATTGTATAGGTGACTTCCAAGTCAGCCATATTGCATGGGGGACATTGTGCTGGTTGTCTTGTATAGGTGACTTCAAAGTCAGCCATATTGGTTGGGGGACATTGTGATGGTTGTATTGTATAGGTGACTTCCAAGTCAGCCATATTGCATGGGGGACATTGTGCTGGTTGCCATGTTGTATAGGTGAATTCCAAGTCAGCCATATTGCATGGGGGACATTGTGCTGGTGGCCATGTTCTATAGGTGACTTCCAAGTCAGCCATATTGCATTTGGGACATTGTGCTGGTTGTCTTGTATAGGTGACTTCCAAGTCAGCCATATTGCTTGGGGGACATTGTGCTGGTTGCCATGTCCTATAGGTGACTTCCAAGTCAGCCATATTGCATGGGGGACATTGTGCTGGTTGTCTTGTATAGGTGACTTCCAAGTCAGCCATATTGCATGGGGGACATTGTGCTGGTTGCCATGTTGTATAGGTGACTTCCAAGTCAGCCATATTGCATGGGGGACATTGTGCTGGTTGCCATGTTGTATAGGTGACTTCCAAGTCAGCCATATTGCTTGGGGGACATTGTGCTGGTTGTGTTGTATAGGTGACTTCCAAGTCAGCCATATTGCATGGGGGACATTGTGCTGGTTGTCTTGTATAGGTGACTTCCAAGTCAGCCGTGTTGCATGGGGGACATTGTGCTGGTGGCCATGTTCTATAGGTGACTTCCAAGTCAGCCATATTGCATGGGGGACATTGTGCTGGTTGCCATGTTGTATAGGTGACTTCCAAGTCAGCCATATTGCTTGGGGGACATTGTGCTGGTTGCCATGTTCTAGAGGTGACTTCCAAGTGAGCCATATTGCTTGGGGGATATTGTGCTGGTTGCCATGTTGTATAGGTGACTTCCAAGTCAGCCGTGTTGCATGGGGGACATTGTGCTGGTGGCCATGTTGTATAGGTGACTTCCAAGTCAGCCATATTGCATGGGGGACATTGTGCTGGTTGCCATGTTGTATAGGTGACTTCCAAGTCAGCCATATTGCATGGGGGACATTGTGCTGGTTGCCATGTTGTATAGGTGACTTCCAAGTCAGCCATATTGCATGGGGGACATTGTGCTCTTTGCCATGTTGTATAGGTGACTTCCAAGTCAGCCATATTGCTTGGGGGACATTGTGCTGGTTGCCATGTTGTATAGGTGACTTCCAAGTCAGCCATATTGCCTGTGGGACATTGTGCTGGTTGTATTGTATAGGTGACTTCCAAGTCAGCCATATTGCATGGGGGACATTGTGCTGTTTGCCATGTTGTATAGGTGACTTCCAAGTCAGCCATATTGCATGGGGGACATTGTGCTGGTTGCCATGTTGTATAGGTGACTTCCAAGTGAGCCATATTGCTTGGGGGACATTGTGCTGGTTGTGTTGTATAGGTGACTTCCAAGTCAGCCATATTGCATGGGGGACATTGTGCTGGTTGTCTTGTATAGGTGACTTCCAAGTCAGCCGTGTTGCATGGGGGACATTGTGCTGGTGGCCATGTTCTATAGGTGACTTCCAAGTCAGCCATATTGCATGGGGGACATTGTGCTGGTTGCCATGTTGTATAGGTGACTTCCAAGTGAGCCATATTGCTTGGGGGACATTGTGCTGGTTGCCATGTTGTATAGGTGACTTCCAAGTCAGCCATATTGCATGGGGGACATTGTGCTGGTGGCCATTTCTATAGGTGACTTCCAAGTCAGCCATATTGCATGGGGACATTGTGCTGGTTGTCTTGTATAGGTGCCTTCCAAGTCAGCCATATTGCATGGGGGACATTGTGCTGGTTGCCATGTTGTATAGGTGACTTCCAAGTCAGCCATATTGCATGGGGGACATTGTGCTGGTTGCCATGTTGTATAGATGACTTCCAAGTCAGCCATATTGCATGGGGGACATTGTGCTGGTTGTGTTGTATAGGTGACTTCCAAGTCAGCCATATTGCATGGGGGACATTGTGCTGGTTGTATTGTATAGGTGACTTCCAAGTCAGCCATATTACATGGGGGACATTGTGATGGTTGTATTGTATAGGTGACTTCCAAGTGAGCCATATTGCTTGGGGGACATTGTGCTGGTGGCCATGTTGTATAGGTGACTTCCAAGTCAGCCATATTGCTTGGGGGACATTGTGTTGGTTGCCATGTTCTATAGGTGACTTCCAAGTCAGCCATATTACATGGGGGACATTGTGATGGTTGTATTGTATAGGTGACTTCCAAGTGAGCCATATTGCTTGGGGGACATTGTGCTGGTGGCCATGTTGTATAGGTGACTTCCAAGTCAGCCATATTGCTTGGGGGACATTGTGTTGGTTGCCATGTTCTATAGGTGACTTCCAAGTCAGCCATATTGCATGGGGGACATTGTGCTGGTTGTTTTGTATAGGTGACTTCCAAGTCAGCCATATTGCATGGGGGACATTGTTCTGTCTGTGTTGTATAGGTGACTTCCAAGTCAGCCATATTGCATGGGGGACATTGTGCTGGTTGTATTGCATAGGTGACTTCCAAGTTAGCCATATTGCATGGGGGACATTGTGCTGGTTGCCATGTTGTATAGGTGACTTCCAAGTCAGCCATATTGCATGGGGGACATTGTGCTGGTGGCCATGTTCTATAGGTGACTTCCAAGTCAGCCATATTGCATTTGGGACATTGTGCTGGTTGTCTTGTATAGGTCACTTCCAAGTCAGCCATATTGCATGGGGGACATTGTGCTGGTTGTGTTGTATAGGTGACTTCCAAATCAGCCATATTGCATGGGGGACATTGTGCTGGTTGTATTGTATAGGTGACTTCCAAGTCAGCCATTTTGCATGGGGGACATTGTGCTGGTTGTCTTGTATAGGTGACTTCCAAGTCAGCCATATTGCTTGGGGGACATTGTGCTGGTTGTATTGTATAGGTGACTTCCAAGTCAGCCATATTGCATGGGGGACATTGTGCTGGTTGCCATGTTGTATAGGTGACTTCCAAGTCAGCCATATTGCATGGGGGACATTGTGCTGGTTGCCATGTTGTATAGGTGACTTCCAAGTCAGCCATATTGCTTGGGGGACATTGTGCTGGTTGTGTTGTATAGGTGACTTCCAAGTCAGCCATATTGCATGGGGGACATTGTGCTGGTTGTCTTGTATAGGTGACTTCCAAGTCAGCCGTGTTGCATGGGGGACATTGTGCTGGTGGCCATGTTCTATAGGTGACTTCCAAGTCAGCCATATTGCATGGGGGACATTGTGCTGGTTGCCATGTTCTATAGGTGACTTCCAAGTGAGCCATATTGCTTGGGGGATATTGTGCTGGTGGCCATGTTGTATAGGTGACTTCCAAGTCAGCCATATTGCATGGGGGACATTGTGCTGGTTGCCATGTTGTATAGGTGACTTCCAAGTCAGCCATATTGCATGGGGGACATTGTGCTGGTTGCCATGTTGTATAGGGGACTTCCAAGTCAGCCATATTGCTTGGGGGACATTGTGCTGGTTGCCATGTTGTATAGGTGACTTCCAAGTCAGCCATATTGCATGGGGGACATTGTGCTGGTTGCCATGTTGTATAGGTGACTTCCAAGTCAGCCATATTGCATGGGGGACATTGTGCTGGTTGCCATGTTGTATAGGTGACTTCCAAGTGAGCCATATTGCTTGGGGGACATTGTGCTGGTTGTGTTGTATAGGTGACTTCCAAGTCAGCCATATTGCATGGGGGACATTGTGCTGGTTGCCATGTTGTATAGGTGACTTCCAAGTCAGCCATATTGCATGGGGGACATTGTGCTGGTTGCCATGTTGTATAGGTGACTTCCAAGTGAGCCATATTGCTTGGGGGACATTGTGCTGGCTGTGTTGTATAGGTGACTTCCAAGTCAGCCATATTGCATGGGGGACATTGTGCTGGTTGTCTTGTATAGGTGACTTCCAAGTCAGCCGTGTTGCATGGGGGACATTGTGCTGGTGGCCATGTTCTATAGGTGACTTCCAAGTCAGCCATATTGCATGGGGGACATTGTGCTGGTTGCCATGTTGTATAGGTGACTTCCAAGTGAGCCATATTGCTTGGGGGACATTGTGCTGGTTGCCATGTTGTATAGGTGACTTCCAAGTCAGCCATATTGCATGGGGGACATTGTGCTGGTGGCCATTTCTATAGGTGACTTCCAAGTCAGCCATATTGCATGGGGACATTGTGCTGGTTGTCTTGTATAGGTGCCTTCCAAGTCAGCCATATTGCATGGGGGACATTGTGCTGGTTGTCTTGTATAGGTGACTTCCAAGTCAGCCATATTGCATGGGGGACATTGTGCTGGTTGCCATGTTGTATAGGTGACTTCCAAGTCAGCCATATTGCTTGGGGGACATTGTGCTGGTTGCCATGTTGTATAGGTGACTTCCAAGTCAGCCATATTGCCTGTGGGACATTGTGCTGGTTGTATTCTATAGGTGACTTCCAAGTCAGCCATATTGCATGGGGGACATTGTGCTGGTTGCCATGTTGTATAGGTGACTTCCAAGTGAGCCATATTGCTTGGGGGACATTGTGCTGGTTGTGTTGTATAGGTGACTTCCAAGTCAGCCATATTGCATGGGGGACATTGTGCTGGTTGTCTTGTATAGGTGACTTCCAAGTCAGCCGTGTTGCATGGGGGACATTGTGCTGGTGGCCATGTTCTATAGGTGACTTCCAAGTCAGCCATATTGCATGGGGGACATTGTGCTGGTTGCTATGTTGTATAGGTGACTTCCAAGTGAGCCATATTGCTTGGGGGACATTGTGCTGGTTGCCATGTTGTATAGGTGACTTCCAAGTCAGCCATATTGCATGGGGGACATTGTGCTGGTGGCCATTTCTATAGGTGACTTCCAAGTCAGCCATATTGCATGGGGACATTGTGCTGGTTGTCTTGTATAGGTGCCTTCCAAGTCAGCCATATTGCATGGGGGACATTGTGCTGGTTGTCTTGTATAGGTGACTTCCAAGTCAGCCATATTGCATGGGGGACATTGTGCTGGTTGCCATGTTGTATAGGTGATTTCCAAGTCAGCCATATTGCATGGGGGACATTGTGCTGGTTGCCATGTTGTATAGGTGACTTCCAAGTGAGCCATATTGCTTGGGGGACATTGTGCTGGTTGTGTTGTATAGGTGACTTCCAAGTCAGCCATATTGCATGGGGGACATTGTGCTGGTTGTCTTGTATAGGTGACTTCCAAGTCAGCCGTGTTGCATGGGGGACATTGTGCTGGTGGCCATGTTCTATAGGTGACTTCCAAGTCAGCCATATTGCATGGGGGACATTGTGCTGGTTGCCATGTTGTATAGGTGACTTCCAAGTGAGCCATATTGCTTGGGGGGCATTGTGCTGGTTGCCATGTTGTATAGGTGACTTCCAAGTCAGCCATATTGCATGGGGGACATTGTGCTGGTGGCCATTTCTATAGGTGACTTCCAAGTCAGCCATATTGCATGGGGACATTGTGCTGGTTGTCTTGTATAGGTGCCTTCCAAGTCAGCCATATTGCATGGGGGACATTGTGCTGGTTGTGTTGTATAGGTGACTTCCAAGTCAGCCATATTGCATGGGGGACATTGTGCTGGCTGTGTTGTATAGGTGACTTCCAAGTCAGCCATATTGCATGGGGGACATTGTGCTGGTTGTATTGCATAGGTGACTTCCAAGTCAGCCATATTGCATGGGGGACATTGTGCTGGTTGCCATGTTGTATAGGTGACTTCCAAGTCAGCCATATTGCATGGGGGACATTGTGCTGGTGGCCATGTTCTATAGGTGACTTCCAAGTCAGCCATATTGCATTTCGGACATTGTGCTGGTTGTCTTGTATAGGTCACTTCCAAGTCAGCCATATTGCATGGGGGACATTGTGCTGGTTGTGTTGTATAGGTGACTTCCAAATCAGCCATATTGCATGGGGGACATTGTGCTGGTTGCCATGTTGTATAGGTGACTTCCAAGTGAGCCATATTGCTTGGGGGACATTGTGCTGGTTGTGTTGTATAGGTGACTTCCAAGTCAGCCATATTGCTTGGGGGACATTGTGATGGTTGTATTGTATAGGTGACTTCCAAGTCAGCCATATTGCATGGGGGACATTGTGCTGGTTGCCATGTTGTATAGGTGAATTCCAAGTCAGCCATATTGCATGGGGGACATTGTGCTGGTGGCCATGTTCTATAGGTGACTTCCAAGTCAGCCATATTGCATTTGGGACATTGTGCTGGTTGTCTTGTATAGGTGACTTCCAAGTCAGCCATATTGCTTGGGGGACATTGTGCTGGTTGCCATGTCCTATAGGTGACTTCCAAGTCAGCCATATTGCATGGGGGACATTGTGCTGGTTGTCTTGTATAGGTGACTTCCAAGTCAGCCATATTGCATGGGGGACATTGTGCTGGTTGCCATGTTGTATAGGTGACTTCCAAGTCAGCCATATTGCATGGGGGACATTGTGCTGGTTGCCATGTTGTATAGGTGACTTCCAAGTCAGCCATATTGCTTGGGGGACATTGTGCTGGTTGTGTTGTATAGGTGACTTCCAAGTCAGCCATATTGCATGGGGGACATTGTGCTGGTTGTCTTGTATAGGTGACTTCCAAGTCATCCGTGTTGCATGGGGGACATTGTGCTGGTGGCCATGTTCTATAGGTGACTTCCAAGTCAGCCATATTGCATGGGGGACATTGTGCTGGTTGCCATGTTGTATAGGTGACTTCCAAGTCAGCCATATTGCTTGGGGGACATTGTGCTGGTTGCCATGTTCTATAGGTGACTTCCAAGTGAGCCATATTGCTTGGGGGATATTGTGCTGGTTGCCATGTTGTATAGGTGACTTCCAAGTCAGCCGTGTTGCATGGGGGACATTGTGCTGGTGGCCATGTTGTATAGGTGACTTCCAAGTCAGCCATATTGCATGGGGGACATTGTGCTGGTTGCCATGTTGTATAGGTGACTTCCAAGTCAGCCATATTGCATGGGGGACATTGTGCTGGTTGCCATGTTGTATAGGTGACTTCCAAGTCAGCCATATTGCATGGGGGACATTGTGCTGGTTGCCATGTTGTATAGGTGACTTCCAAGTCAGCCATATTGCTTGGGGGACATTGTGCTGGTTGCCATGTTGTATAGGTGACTTCCAAGTCAGCCATATTGCCTGTGGGACATTGTGCTGGTTGTATTGTATAGGTGACTTCCAAGTCAGCCATATTGCATGGGGGACATTGTGCTGGTTGCCATGTTGTATAGGTGACTTCCAAGTCAGCCATATTGCATGGGGGACATTGTGCTGGTTGCCATGTTGTATAGGTGACTTCCAAGTGAGCCATATTGCTTGGGGGACATTGTGCTGGTTGTGTTGTATAGGTGACTTCCAAGTCAGCCATATTGCATGGGGGACATTGTGCTGGTTGTCTTGTATAGGTGACTTCCAAGTCAGCCGTGTTGCATGGGGGACATTGTGCTGGTGGCCATGTTCTATAGGTGACTTCCAAGTCAGCCATATTGCATGGGGGACATTGTGCTGGTTGCCATGTTGTATAGGTGACTTCCAAGTGAGCCATATTGCTTGGGGGACATTGTGCTGGTTGCCATGTTGTATAGGTGACTTCCAAGTCAGCCATATTGCATGGGGGACATTGTGCTGGTGGCCATTTCTATAGGTGACTTCCAAGTCAGCCATATTGCATGGGGACATTGTGCTGGTTGTCTTGTATAGGTGCCTTCCAAGTCAGCCATATTGCATGGGGGACATTGTGCTGGTTGCCATGTTGTATAGGTGACTTCCAAGTCAGCCATATTGCATGGGGGACATTGTGCTGGTTGCCATGTTGTATAGATGACTTCCAAGTCAGCCATATTGCATGGGGGACATTGTGCTGGTTGTGTTGTATAGGTGACTTCCAAGTCAGCCATATTGCATGGGGGACATTGTGCTGGTTGTATTGTATAGGTGACTTCCAAGTCAGCCATATTACATGGGGGACATTGTGATGGTTGTATTGTATAGGTGACTTCCAAGTGAGCCATATTGCTTGGGGGACATTGTGCTGGTGGCCATGTTGTATAGGTGACTTCCAAGTCAGCCATATTGCTTGGGGGACATTGTGTTGGTTGCCATGTTCTATAGGTGACTTCCAAGTCGGCCATATTGCATGGGGGACATTGTGCTGGTTGTGTTGTATAGGTGACTTCCAAGTCAGCCATATTGCATGGGGGACATTGTTCTGTCTGTGTTGTATAGGTGACTTCCAAGTCAGCCATATTGCATGGGGGACATTGTGCTGGTTGTATTGCATAGGTGACATCCAAGTTAGCAAAATTGCATGGGGGACATTGTGCTGGTTGCCATGTTGTATAGGTGACTTCCAAGTCAGCCATATTGCATGGGGGACATTGTGCTGGTGGCCATGTTCTATAGGTGACTTCCAAGTCAGCCATATTGCATTTGGGACATTGTGCTGGTTGTCTTGTATAGGTCACTTCCAAGTCAGCCATATTGCATGGGGGACATTGTGCTGGTTGTGTTGTATAGGTGACTTCCAAATCAGCCATATTGCATGGGGGACATTGTGCTGGTTGTATTGTATAGGTGACTTCCAAGTCAGCCATTTTGCATGGGGGACATTGTGCTGGTTGTCTTGTATAGGTGACTTCCAAGTCAGCCATATTGCTTGGGGGACATTGTGCTGGTTGTATTGTATAGGTGACTTCCAAGTCAGCCATATTGCATGGGGGACATTGTGCTGGTTGCCATGTTGTATAGGTGACTTCCAAGTCAGCCATATTGCATGGGGGACATTGTGCTGGTGGCCATGTTCTATAGGTGACTTCCAAGTCAGCCATATTGCCTGTGGGACATTGTGCTGGTTGTATTGTATAGGTGACTTCCAAGTCAGCCATATTGCATGGGGAACATTGTGCTGGTTGCCATGTTGTATAGGTGACTTCCAAGTCAGCCATATTGCATGGGGGACATTGTGCTGGTTGCCATGTTGTATAGGTGACTTCCAAGTGAGCCATATTGCTTGGGGGACATTGTGCTGGTTGTGTTGTATAGGTGACTTCCAAGTCAGCCATATTGCATGGGGGACATTGTTCTGGTTGTCTTGTATAGGTGACTTCCAAGTCAGCCGTGTTGCATGGGGGACATTGTGCTGGTGGCCATGTTCTATAGGTGACTTCCAAGTCAGCCATATTGCATGGGGGACATTGTGCTGGTTGCCATGTTGTATAGGTGACTTCCAAGTGAGCCATATTGCTTGGGGGACATTGTGCTGGTTGCCATGTTGTATAGGTGACTTCCAAGTCAGCCATATTGCATGGGGGACATTGTGCTGGTGGCCATTTCTATAGGTGACTTCCAAGTCAGCCATATTGCATGGGGACATTGTGCTGGTTGTCTTGTATAGGTGCCTTCCAAGTCAGCCATTTTGCATGGGGGACATTGTGCTGGTTGCCATGTTGTATAGGTGACTTCCAAGTCAGCCATATTGCATGGGGGACATTGTGCTGGTTGCCATGTTGTATAGATGACTTCCAAGTCAGCCATAATGCATGGGGGACATTGTGCTGGTTGTGTTGTATAGGTGACTTCCAAGTCAGCCATATTGCATGGGGGACATTGTGATGGTTGTATAGTATAGGTGACTTCCAAGTCAGCCATATTACATGGGGGACATTGTGATGGTTGTATTGTATAGGTGACGTCCAAGTGAGCCATATTGCTTGGGGGACATTGTGCTGGTGGCCATGTTGTATAGGTGACTTCCAAGTCAGCCATATTGCTTGGGGGACATTGTGCTGGTGGCCATTTCTATAGGTGACTTCCAAATCAGCCATATTGCATGGGGACATTGTGCTGGTTGTCTTGTATAGGTGCCTTCCAAGTCAGCCATATTGCATGGGGGACATTGTGCTGGTTGTGTTGTATAGGTGACTTCCAAGTCAGCCATATTGCATGTGGGACATTGTGCTGGCTGTGTTGTATAGGTGACTTCCAAGTCAGCCATATTGCATGGGGGACATTGTGCTGGTTGTATTGCATAGGTGACTTCCAAGTCAGCCATATTGCATGGGGACATTGTGCTGGTTGCCATGTTGTATAGGTGACTTCCAAGTCAGCCATATTGCATGGGGGACATTGTGCTGGTGGCCATGTTCTATAGGTGACTTCCAAGTCAGCCATATTGCATTTGGGACATTGTGCTGGTTGTCTTGTATAGGTCACTTCCAAGTCAGCCATATTGCATGGGGGACATTGTGCTGGTTGTGTTGTATAGGTGACTTCCAAATCAGCCATATTGCATGGGGGACATTGTGCTGGTTGTATTGTATAGGTGACTTCCAAGTCAGCCATATTGCATGGGGGACATTGTGCTGGTTGTCTTGTATAGGTGACTTCCAAGTCAGCCATATTGCTTGGGGGACATTGTGATGGTTGTATTGTATAGGTGACTTCCAAGTCAGCCATATTGCATGGGGGACATTGTGCTGGTTGCCATGTTGTATAGGTGAATTCCAAGTCAGCCATATTGCATGGGGGACATTGTGCTGGTGGCCATGTTCTATAGGTGACTTCCAAGTCAGCCATATTGCATTTGGGACATTGTGCTGGTTGTCTTGTATAGGTGACTTCCAAGTCAGCCATATTGCTTGGGGGACATTGTGCTGGTTGCCATGTCCTATAGGTGACTTCCAAGTCAGCCATATTGCATGGGGGACATTGTGCTGGTTGTCTTGTATAGGTGACTTCCAAGTCAGCCATATTGCATGGGGGACATTGTGCTGGTTGCCATGTTGTATAGGTGACTTCCAAGTCAGCCATATTGCATGGGGGACATTGTGCTGGTTGCCATGTTGTATAGGTGACTTCCAAGTCAGCCATATTGCTTGGGGGACATTGTGCTGGTTGTGTTGTATAGGTGACTTCCAAGTCAGCCATATTGCATGGGGGACATTGTGCTGGTTGTCTTGTATAGGTGACTTCCAAGTCAGCCGTGTTGCATGGGGGACATTGTGCTGGTGGCCATGTTCTATAGGTGACTTCCAAGTCAGCCATATTGCATGGGGGACATTGTGCTGGTTGCCATGTTGTATAGGTGACTTCCAAGTCAGCCATATTGCTTGGGGGACATTGTGCTGGTTGCCATGTTCTATAGGTGACTTCCAAGTGAGCCATATTGCTTGGGGGATATTGTGCTGGTTGCCATGTTGTATAGGTGACTTCCAAGTCAGCCGTGTTGCATGGGGGACATTGTGCTGGTGGCCATGTTGTATAGGTGACTTCCAAGTCAGCCATATTGCATGGGGGACATTGTGCTGGTTGCCATGTTGTATAGGTGACTTCCAAGTCAGCCATATTGCATGGGGGACATTGTGCTGGTTGCCATGTTGTATAGGTGACTTCCAAGTCAGCCATATTGCATGGGGGACATTGTGCTGGTTGCCATGTTGTATAGGTGACTTCCAAGTCAGCCATATTGCTTGGGGGACATTATGCTGGTTGCCATGTTGTATAGGTGACTTCCAAGTCAGCCATATTGCCTGTGGGACATTGTGCTGGTTGTATTGTATAGGTGACTTCCAAGTCAGCCATATTGCATGGGGGACATTGTGCTGGTTGCCATGTTGTATAGGTGACTTCCAAGTCAGCCATATTGCATGGGGGACATTGTGCTGGTTGCCATGTTGTATAGGTGACTTCCAAGTGAGCCATATTGCTTGGGGGACATTGTGCTGGTTGTGTTGTATAGGTGACTTCCAAGTCAGCCATATTGCATGGGGGACATTGTGCTAGTTGTCTTGTATAGGTGACTTCCAAGTCAGCCGTGTTGCATGGGGGACATTGTGCTGGTGGCCATGTTCTATAGGTGACTTCCAAGTCAGCAATATTGCATGGGGGACATTGTGCTGGTTGCCATGTTGTATAGGTGACTTCCAAGTGAGCCATATTGCTTGGGGGACATTGTGCTGGTTGCCATGTTGTATAGGTGACTTCCAAGTCAGCCATATTGCATGGGGGACATTGTGCTGGTGGCCATTTCTATAGGTGACTTCCAAGTCAGCCATATTGCATGGGGACATTGTGCTGGTTGTCTTGTATAGGTGCCTTCCAAGTCAGCCATATTGCATGGGGGACATTGTGCTGGTTGCCATGTTGTATAGGTGACTTCCAAGTCAGCCATATTGCATGGGGGACATTGTGCTGGTTGCCATGTTGTATAGATGACTTCCAAGTCAGCCATATTGCATGGGGGACATTGTGCTGGTTGTGTTGTATAGGTGACTTCCAAGTCAGCCATATTGCATGGGGGACATTGTGCTGGTTGTATTGTATAGGTGACTTCCAAGTCAGCCATATTACATGGGGGACATTGTGATGGTTGTATTGTATAGGTGACTTCCAAGTGAGCCATATTGCTTGGGGGACATTGTGCTGGTGGCCATGTTGTATAGGTGACTTCCAAGTCAGCCATATTGCTTGGGGGACATTGTGTTGGTTGCCATGTTCTATAGGTGACTTCCAAGTCAGCCATATTGCATGGGGGACATTGTGCTGGTTGTGTTGTATAGGTGACTTCCAAGTCAGCCATATTGCATGGGGGACATTGTTCTGTCTGTGTTGTATAGGTGACTTCCAAGTCAGCCATATTGCATGGGGGACATTGTGCTGGTTGTATTGCATAGGTGACATCCAAGTTAGCCAAATTGCATGGGGGACATTGTGCTGGTTGCCATGTTGTATAGGTGACTTCCAAGTCAGCCATATTGCATGGGGGACATTGTGCTGGTGGCCATGTTCTATAGGTGACTTCCAAGTCAGCCATATTGCATTTGGGACATTGTGCTGGTTGTCTTGTATAGGTCACTTCCAAGTCAGCCATATTGCATGGGGGACATTGTGCTGGTTGTGTTGTATAGGTGACTTCCAAATCAGCCATATTGCATGGGGGACATTGTGCTGGTTGTATTGTATAGGTGACTTCCAAGTCAGCCATTTTGCATGGGGGACATTGTGCTGGTTGTCTTGTATAGGTGACTTCCAAGTCAGCCATATTGCTTGGGGGACATTGTGCTGGTTGTATTGTATAGGTGACTTCCAAGTCAGCCATATTGCATGGGGGACATTGTGCTGGTTGCCATGTTGTATAGGTGACTTCCAAGTCAGCCATATTGCCTGTGGGACATTGTGCTGGTTGTATTGTATAGGTGACTTCCAAGTCAGCCATATTGCATGGGGGACATTGTGCTGGTTGTGTTGTATAGGTGACTTCCAAATCAGCCATATTGCATGGGGGACATTGTGCTGGTTGTATTGTATAGGTGACTTCCAAGTCAGCCATTTTGCATGGGGGACATTGTGCTGGTTGTCTTGTATAGGTGACTTCCAAGTCAGCCATATTGCTTGGGGGACATTGTGCTGGTTGTATTGTATAGGTGACTTCCAAGTCAGCCATATTGCATGGGGGACATTGTGCTGGTGGCCATGTTCTATAGGTGACTTCCAAGTCAGCCATATTGCCTGTGGGACATTGTGCTGGTTGTATTGTATAGGTGACTTCCAAGTCAGCCATATTGCATGGGGAACATTGTGCTGGTTGCCATGTTGTATAGGTGACTTCCAAGTCAGCCATATTGCATGGGGGACATTGTGCTGGTTGCCATGTTGTATAGGTGACTTCCAAGTGAGCCATATTGCTTGGGGGACATTGTGCTGGTTGTGTTGTATAGGTGACTTCCAAGTCAGCCATATTGCATGGGGGACATTGTGCTGGTTGTCTTGTATAGGTGACTTCCAAGTCAGCCGTGTTGCATGGGGGACATTGTGCTGGTGGCCATGTTCTATAGGTGACTTCCAAGTCAGCCATATTGCATGGGGGACATTGTGCTGGTTGCCATGTTGTATAGGTGACTTCCAAGTGAGCCATATTGCTTGGGGGACATTGTGCTGGTTGCCATGTTGTATAGGTGACTTCCAAGTCAGCCATATTGCATGGGGGACATTGTGCTGGTGGCCATTTCTATAGGTGACTTCCAAGTCAGCCATATTGCATGGGGACATTGTGCTGGTTGTCTTGTATAGGTGCCTTCCAAGTCAGCCATATTGCATGGGGGACATTGTGCTGGTTGCCATGTTGTATAGGTGACTTCCAAGTCAGCCATATTGCATGGGGGACATTGTGCTGGTTGCCATGTTGTATAGATGACTTCCAAGTCAGCCATAATGCATGGGGGACATTGTGCTGGTTGTGTTGTATAGGTGACTTCCAAGTCAGCCATATTGCATGGGGGACATTGTGCTGGTTGTATAGTATAGGTGACTTCCAAGTCAGCCATATTACATGGGGGACATTGTGATGGTTGTATTGTATAGGTGACTTCCAAGTGAGCCATATTGCTTGGGGGACATTGTGCTGGTGGCCATGTTGTATAGGTGACTTCCAAGTCAGCCATATTGCTTGGGGTACATTGTGTTGGTTGCCATGTTCTATAGGTGACTTCCAAGTCAGCCATATTGCATGGGGGACATTGTGCTGGTTGTGTTGTATAGGTGACTTCCAAGTCAGCCATATTGCATGGGGGACATTGTTCTGGCTGTGTTGTATAGGTGACTTCCAAGTCAGCCATATTGCATGGGGGACATTGTGCTGGTTGTATTGCATAGGTGACTTCCAAGTCAGCCATATTGCATGGGGGACATTGTGCTGGTTGCCATGTTGTATAGGTGACTTCCAAGTCAGCCATATTGCATGGGGGACATTGTGCTGGTGGCCATGTTCTATAGGTGACTTCCAAGTCAGCCATATTGCATTTGGGACATTGTGCTGGTTGTCTTGTATAGGTCACTTCCAAGTCAGCCATATTGCATGGGGGACATTGTGCTGGTTGTGTTGTTTAGGTGACTTCTAAATCAGCCATATTGCATGGGGGACATTGTGCTGGTTGTATTGTATAGGTGACTTCCAAGTCAGCCATAATGCATGGGGGACATTGTGCTGGTTGTCTTGTATAGGTGACTTCCAAGTCAGCCATATTGCTTGGGGGACATTGTGCTGGTTGTATTGTATAGGTGACTTCCAAGTCAGCCATATTGCATGGGGGACATTGTGCTGGTTGCCATGTTGTATAGGTGACTTCCAAGTCAGCCATATTGCATGGGGGACATTGTGCTGGTGGCCATGTTCTATAGGTGACTTCCAAGTCAGCCATATTGCATTTGGGACATTGTGCTGGTTGTCTTGTATAGGTGACTTCCAAGTCAGCCATATTGCTTGGGGGACATTGTGCTGGTTGCCATGTCCTATAGGTGACTTCCAAGTCAGCCATATTGCATGGGGGACATTATGCTGGTTGTCTTGTATAGGTGACTTCCAAGTCAGCCATATTGCATGGGGGACATTGTGCTGGTTGCCATGTTGTATAGGTGACTTCCAAGTCAGCCATATTGCATGGGGGACATTGTGCTGGTTGCCATGTTGTATAGGTGACTTCCAAGTCAGCCATATTGCTTGGGGGACATTGTGCTGGTTGTGTTGTATAGGTGACTTCCAAGTAAGCCATATTGCATGGGGGACATTGTGCTGGTTGTCTTGTATAGGTGACTTCCAAGTCAGCCGTGTTGCATGGGGGACATTGTGCTGGTGGCCATGTTCTATAGGTGACTTCCAAGTCAGCCATATTGCATGGGGGACATTGTGCTGGTTGCCATGTTGTATAGGTGACTTCCAAGTCAGCCATATTGCTTGGGGGACATTGTGCTGGTTGCCATATTCTATAGGTGACTTCCAAGTGAGCCATATTGCTTGGGGGATATTGTGCTGGTTGCCATGTTGTATAGGTGACTTCCAAGTCAGCCATATTGCATGGGGGACATTGTGCTGGTGGCCATGTTCTATAGGTGACTTCCAAGTCAGCCACATTGCATGGGGGACATTGTGCTGGTTTCTTGTATAGGTGACTTCCAAGTCAGCCATATTGCATGGGGGACATTGTGCTGGTTGCCATGTTGTATAGGTGACTTCCAAGTCAGCCATATTGCATGGGGGACATTGTGCTGGTTGCCATGTTGTATAGGTGACTTGCAAGTCAGCCATATTGCATGGGGGACATTGTGCTGGATGCCATGTTGTATAGGTGACTTCCAAGTGAGCCATATTGCATGGGGGACATTGTGCTGGTTGTGTTGTATAGGTGACTTCCAAATCAGCCATATTGCATGGGGGACATTGTGCTGGTTGTGTTGTATAGGTGACTTCCAAGTCAGCCATATTGCATGGGGGACATTGTGCTGGTTGTATTGTATAGGTGACTTCCAAGTCAGCCATATTGCATGGGGGACATTGTGCTGGTTGTATTGTATAGGTGCCTTCCAAGTGAGCCATATTGCTTGGGGGACATTGTGCTGGTGGCCATGTTCTATAGGTGACTTCCAAGTCAGCCATATTGCATGGGGGACATTGTGCTGGTTGCCATGTCCTATAGGTGACTTCCAAGTCAGCCATATTGCATGGGAGACATTGTGCTGGTTGCCATGTTGTATAGGTGACTTCCAAGTGAGCCATATTGCTTGGGGGACATTGTGCTGGTTGTGTTGTATAGGTGACTTCCAAGTCAGCCATATTGCATGGGGGACATTGTGCTGGTTGTCTTGTATAGGTGACTTCCAAGTCAGCCGTGTTGCATGGGGGACATTGTGCTGGTTGTATTGTATAGGTGACTTCCAAGTCAGCCATATTGCATGGGGGACATTGTGCTGGTGGCCATGTTGTAAAGGTGACTTCCAAGTCAGCCATATTGCATGGGGGACATTGTGCTGGTTGCCATGTTGTATAGGTGACTTCCAAGTCAGCCATATTGCATGGGGGACATTGTGCTGGTTGCCATGTTGTATAGGTGACTTACAAGTCAGCCATATTGCATGGGGGACATTGTGCTGGTTGCCATGTCCGATAGGTAACTTCCAAGTCAGCCATATTGCTTGGTAGACATTGTGCTGGTTGCCATGTTGTATAGGTGACTTCCAAGTCAGCCATATTGCTTGGGGGATATTGTGCTGGTTGCCATGTTGTATAGGTGACTTCCAAGTCAGCCATATTGCATGGGGGACATTGTGCTGGTGGCCATGTTCTATAGGTGACTTCCAAGTCAGCCATATTGCATGGGGGACAATGTGCTGGTTGTGTTGTATAGGTGACTTCCAAATCAGCCATATTGCATGGGGGACATTGTGCTGGTTGTATTGTATAGGTGACTTCCAAGTCAGCCATATTGCATGGGGGACATTGTGCTGGTTGTATTGTATAGGTGACTTCCAAGTCAGCCATATTGCATGGGGGACATTGTGCTGGTGGCCATGTCCTATAGGTGACTTCCAAGTCAGCCATATTGCATGGGGGACATTGTGCTGGTTGTCTTGTATAGGTGACTTCCAAGTCAGCCATATTGCTTGGGGGACATTGTGCTGGTTGTATTGTATAGGTGACTTCCAATCAGCCATATTGCATGGGGGACATTGTGCTGATTGCCATGTTGTATAGGTGACTTCCAAGTCAGCCATATTGCATGGGGGACATTGTGCTGGTGGCCATGTTCTATAGGTGACTTCCAAGTCAGCCATATTGCATTTGGGACATTGTGCTGGTTGTCTTGTATAGGTGACTTCCAAGTCAGCCATATTGCATGGGGGACATTGTGCTGGTGGCCATGTTCTATAGGTGACTTCCAAGTCAGCCATATTGCATGGGGGACATTGTGCTGGTTGTCTTGTATAGGTGACTTCCAAGTCAGCCATATTGCATGGGGGACATTGTGCTGGTTGTGTTGTATAGGTGACTTCCAAATCAGCCATATTGCATGGGGGACATTGTGCTGGTTGTATTGTATAGGTGACTTCCAAGTCAGCCATATTGCATGGGGGACATTGTGCTGGTTGTATTGTATAGGTGACTTCCAAGTCAGCCATATTGCATGGGGGACATTGTGCTGGTGGCCATGTCCTATAGGTGACTTCCAAGTCAGCCATATTGCATGGGGGACATTGTGCTGGTTGTCTTGTATAGGTGACTTCCAAGTCAGCCATATTGCTTGGGGGACATTGTGCTGGTTGTATTGTATAGGTGACTTCCAATTCAGCCATATTGCATGGGGGACATTGTGCTGGTTGCCATGTTGTATAGTTGACTTCCAAGTCAGCCATATTGCATGGGGGACATTGTGCTGGTGGCCATGTTCTATAGGTGACTTCCAAGTCAGCCATATTGCATTTGGGACATTGTGCTGGTTGTCTTGTATAGGTGACTTCCAAGTCAGCCATATTGCATGGGGGACATTGTGCTGGTCGTGTTGTATAGGTGACTTCCAAATCAGCCATATTGCATGGGGGACATTGTGCTGGTTGTATTGTATAGGTGACTTCCAAGTCAGCCATATTGCATGGGGGACATTGTGCTGGTTGTCTTGTATAGGTGACTTCCAAGTCAGCCATATTGCTTGGGGGACATTGTGCTGGTTGTATTGTATAGGTGACTTCCAAGTCAGCCATATTGCATGGGGGACATTGTGCTGGTTGCCATGTTGTATAGGTGACTTCCAAGTCAGCCATATTGCATGGGGGACATTGTGCTGGTTGTCTTGTATAGGTGACTTCCAAGTCAGCCGTGTTGCATGGGGGACATTGTGCTGGTTGTATTGTATAGGTGACTTCCAAGTCAGCCATATTGCATGGGGGACATTGTGCTGGTGGCCATGTTGTAAAGGTGACTTCCAAGTCAGCCATATTGCATGGGGGACATTGTGCTGGTTGCCATGTTGTATAGGTGACTTCCAAGTCAGCCATATTGCATGGGGGACATTGTGCTGGTTGCCATGTTGTATAGGTGACTTACAAGTCAGCCATATTGCTTGGGGGAAATTGTGCTGGTTGTCTTGTATAGGTGACTTTTAAGTCAGCCATATTGCTTGGGGGACATTGTGCTGGTTGCCATGTTCTATAGGTGACTTCCAAGTCAGCCATATTGCATGGGGGACATTGTGCTGGTTGCCATGTCCTATAGGTGACTTCCAAGTCAGCCATATTGCATGGGGGAAATTGTGCTGGTTGTCTTGTATAGGTGACTTTTAAGTCAGCCATATTGCTTGGGGGACATTGTGCTGGTTGCCATGTTCTATAGGTGACTTCCAAGTCAGCCATATTGCTTGGTAGACATTGTGCTGGTTGCCATGTTGTATAGGTGACTTCCAAGTCAGCCATATTGCTTGGGGGATATTGTGCTGGTTGCCATGTTGTATAGGTGACTTCCAAGTCAGCCATATTGCATGGGGGACATTGTGCTGGTGGCCATGTTCTATAGGTGACTTCCAAGTCAGCCATATTGCATGGGGGACATTGTGCTGGTTGTCTTGTATAGGTGACTTCCAAGTCAGCCATATTGCATGGGGGACATTGTGCTGGTTGTGTTGTATAGGTGACTTCCAAATCAGCCATATTGCATGGGGGACATTGTGCTGGTTGTATTGTATAGGTGACTTCCAAGTCAGCCATATTGCATGGGGGACATTGTGCTGGTTGTATTGTATAGGTGACTTCCAAGTCAGCCATATTGCATGGGGGACATTGTGCTGGTGGCCATGTCCTATAGGTGACTTCCAAGTCAGCCATATTGCATGGGGGACATTGTGCTGGTTGTCTTGTATAGGTGACTTCCAAGTCAGCCATATTGCTTGGGGGACATTGTGCTGGTTGTATTGTATAGGTGACTTCCAAGTCAGCCATATTGCATGGGGGACATTGTGCTGGTTGCCATGTTGTATAGGTGACTTCCAAGTCAGCCATATTGCATGGTGGACATTGTGCTGGTGGCCATGTTCTATAGGTGACTTCCAAGTCAGCCATATTGCATTTGGGACATTGTGCTGGTTGTCTTGTATAGGTGACTTCCAAGACGGGCCATATTGCATGGGGGACATTGTGCTGGTGGCCATGTTCTATAGGTGACTTCCAAGTCAGCCATATTGCATGGGGGACATTGTGCTGGTTGTCTTGTATAGGTGACTTCCAAGTCAGCCATATTGCATGGGTGACATTGTGCTGGTTGTGTTGTATAGGTGACTTCCAAATCAGCCATATTGCATAGGGGACATTGTGCTGGTTGTATTGTATAGGTGACTTCCAAGTCAGCCATATTGCATGGGGGACATTGTGCTGGTTGTATTGTATAGGTGACTTCCAAGTCAGCCATTTTGCATGGGGGACATTGTGCTGGTGGCCATGTCTTATAGGTGACTTCCAAGTCAGCCATATTGCATGGGGGACATTGTGCTGGTTGTCTTGTATAGGTGACTTCCAAGTCAGCCATATTGCTTGGCGGACATTGTGCTGGTTGTCTTGTATAGGTGACTTCCAAGTCAGCCATATTGCATGGGGGACATTGTGCTGGTTGCCATGTTGTATAGTTGACTTCCAAGTCAGCCATATTGCATGGGGGACATTGTGCTGGTGGCCATGTTCTATAGGTGACTTCCAAGTCAGCCATATTGCATTTGGGACATTGTGCTAGTTGTCTTGTATAGGTGACTTCCAAGTCAGCCATATTGCATGGGGGACATTGTGCTGGTTGTATTGTATAGGTGACTTCCAAGTCAGCCATATTGCATGGGGGACATTGTGCTGGTTGTCTTGTATAGGTGACTTCCAAGTCAGCCATATTGCTTGGGGGACATTGTGCTGGTTGTATTGTATAGGTGACTTCCAAGTCAGCCATATTGCATGGGGGACATTGTGCTGGTTGCCATGTTGTATAGGTGACTTCCAAGTCAGCCATATTGCATGGGGGACATTGTGCTGGTGGCCATATTCTATAGGTGACTTCCAAGTCAGCCATATTGCATTTGGGACATTGTGCTGGTTGTATTGTATAGGTGACTTCCAAGTCAGCCATATTGCATGGGGGACATTGTGCTGGTTGTATTGTATAGGTGACTTCCAAGTGAGCCATATTGCTTGGGGGACATTGTGCTGGTGGCCATGTTCTATAGGTGACTTCCAAGTCAGCCATATTGCATGGGGGACATTGTGCTGGTTGCCATGTCCTATAGGTGACTTCCAAGTCAGCCATATTGCATGGGGGACATTGTGCTGGTTGTCTTGTATAGGTGACTTCCAAGTCAGCCATATTGCTTGGGGGACATTGTGCTGGTTGCCATGTTCTATAGGTGACTTCCAAGTCAGCGATATTGCTTGGGGGACATTGTGCTGGTGTCCATGTTCTATAGGTGACTTCCAAGTCAGCCATATTGCTTGGGGGACATTGTGCTGGTTGTCTTGTATAGGTGACTTCCAAGTCAGCCGTGTTGCATGGGGGACATTGTGCTGGTGGCCATGTTCTATAGGTGACTTCCAAGTCAGCCATATTGCATGGGGGACATTGTGCTGGTTGCCATGTTGTATAGGTGACTTCCAAGTCAGCCATATTGCTTGGGGGACATTGTGCTGGTTGCCATATTCTATAGGTGACTTCCAAGTGAGCCATATTGCTTGGGGGATATTGTGCTGGTTGCCATGTTGTATAGGTGACTTCCAAGTCAGCCATATTGCATGGGGGACATTGTGCTGGTGGCCATGTTCTATAGGTGACTTCCAAGTCAGCCACATTGCATGGGGGACATTGTGCTGGTTTCTTGTATAGGTGACTTCCAAGTCAGCCATATTGCATGGGGGACATTGTGCTGGTTGCCATGTTGTATAGGTGACTTCCAAGTCAGCCATATTGCATGGGGGACATTGTGCTGGTTGCCATGTTGTATAGGTGACTTGCAAGTCAGCCATATTGCATGGGGGACATTGTGCTGGATGCCATGTTGTATAGGTGACTTCCAAGTGAGCCATATTGCATGGGGGACATTGTGCTGGTTGTGTTGTATAGGTGACTTCCAAATCAGCCATATTGCATGGGGGACATTGTGCTGGTTGTGTTGTATAGGTGACTTCCAAGTCAGCCATATTGCATGGGGGACATTGTGCTGGTTGTATTGTATAGGTGACTTCCAAGTCAGCCATATTGCATGGGGGACATTGTGCTGGTTGTATTGTATAGGTGCCTTCCAAGTGAGCCATATTGCTTGGGGGACATTGTGCTGGTGGCCATGTTCTATAGGTGACTTCCAAGTCAGCCATATTGCATGGGGGACATTGTGCTGGTTGCCATGTCCTATAGGTGACTTCCAAGTCAGCCATATTGCATGGGAGACATTGTGCTGGTTGCCATGTTGTATAGGTGACTTCCAAGTGAGCCATATTGCTTGGGGGACATTGTGCTGGTTGTGTTGTATAGGTGACTTCCAAGTCAGCCATATTGCATGGGGGACATTGTGCTGGTTGTCTTGTATAGGTGACTTCCAAGTCAGCCGTGTTGCATGGGGGACATTGTGCTGGTTGTATTGTATAGGTGACTTCCAAGTCAGCCATATTGCATGGGGGACATTGTGCTGGTGGCCATGTTGTAAAGGTGACTTCCAAGTCAGCCATATTGCATGGGGGACATTGTGCTGGTTGCCATGTTGTATAGGTGACTTCCAAGTCAGCCATATTGCATGGGGGACATTGTGCTGGTTGCCATGTTGTATAGGTGACTTACAAGTCAGCCATATTGCATGGGGGACATTGTGCTGGTTGCCATGTCCGATAGGTAACTTCCAAGTCAGCCATATTGCTTGGTAGACATTGTGCTGGTTGCCATGTTGTATAGGTGACTTCCAAGTCAGCCATATTGCTTGGGGGATATTGTGCTGGTTGCCATGTTGTATAGGTGACTTCCAAGTCAGCCATATTGCATGGGGGACATTGTGCTGGTGGCCATGTTCTATAGGTGACTTCCAAGTCAGCCATATTGCATGGGGGACAATGTGCTGGTTGTGTTGTATAGGTGACTTCCAAATCAGCCATATTGCATGGGGGACATTGTGCTGGTTGTATTGTATAGGTGACTTCCAAGTCAGCCATATTGCATGGGGGACATTGTGCTGGTTGTATTGTATAGGTGACTTCCAAGTCAGCCATATTCCATGGGGGACATTGTGCTGGTGGCCATGTCCTATAGGTGACTTCCAAGTCAGCCATATTGCATGGGGGACATTGTGCTGGTTGTCTTGTATAGGTGACTTCCAAGTCAGCCATATTGCTTGGGGGACATTGTGCTGGTTGTATTGTATAGGTGACTTCCAATCAGCCATTTTGCATGGGGGACATTGTGCTGGTTGCCATGTTGTATAGGTGACTTCCAAGTCAGCCATATTGCATGGGGGACATTGTGCTGGTGGCCATGTTCTATAGGTGACTTCCAAGTCAGCCATATTGCATTTGGGACATTGTGCTGGTTGTCTTGTATAGGTGACTTCCAAGTCAGCCATATTGCATGGGGGACATTGTGCTGGTGGCCATGTTCTATAGGTGACTTCCAAGTCAGCCATATTGCATGGGGGACATTGTGCTGGTTGTCTTGTATAGGTGACTTCCAAGTCAGCCATATTGCATGGGGGACATTGTGCTGGTTGTGTTGTATAGGTGACTTCCAAATCAGCCATATTGCATGGGGGACATTGTGCTGGTTGTATTGTATAGGTGACTTCCAAGTCAGCCATATTGCATGGGGGACATTGTGCTGGTTGTATTGTATAGGTGACTTCCAAGTCAGCCATATTGCATGGGGGACATTGTGCTGGTGGCCATGTCCTATAGGTGACTTCCAAGTCAGCCATATTGCATGGGGGACATTGTGCTGGTTGTCTTGTATAGGTGACTTCCAAGTCAGCCATATTGCTTGGGGGACATTGTGCTGGTTGTATTGTATAGGTGACTTCCAAGTCAGCCATATTGCATGGGGGACATTGTGCTGGTTGCCATGTTGTATAGTTGACTTCCAAGTCAGCCATATTGCATGGGGGACATTGTGCTGGTGGCCATGTTCTATAGGTGACTTCCAAGTCAGCCATATTGCATTTGGGACATTGTGCTGGTTGTCTTGTATAGGTGACTTCCAAGTCAGCCATATTGCATGGGGGACATTGTGCTGGTCGTGTTGTATAGGTGACTTCCAAATCAGCCATATTGCATGGGGGACATTGTGCTGGTTGTATTGTATAGGTGACTTCCAAGTCAGCCATATTGCATGGGGGACATTGTGCTGGTTGTCTTGTATAGGTGACTTCCAAGTCAGCCATATTGCTTGGGGGACATTGTGCTGGTTGTATTGTATAGGTGACTTCCAAGTCAGCCATATTGCATGGGGGACATTGTGCTGGTTGCCATGTTGTATAGGTGACTTCCAAGTCAGCCATATTGCATGGGGGACATTGTGCTGGTTGTCTTGTATAGGTGACTTCCAAGTCAGCCGTGTTGCATGGGGGACATTGTGCTGGTTGTATTGTATAGGTGACTTCCAAGTCAGCCATATTGCATGGGGGACATTGTGCTGGTGGCCATGTTGTAAAGGTGACTTCCAAGTCAGCCATATTGCATGGGGGACATTGTGCTGGTTGCCATGTTGTATAGGTGACTTCCAAGTCAGCCATATTGCATGGGGGACATTGTGCTGGTTGCCATGTTGTATAGGTGACTTACAAGTCAGCCATATTGCTTGGGGGAAATTGTGCTGGTTGTCTTGTATAGGTGACTTTTAAGTCAGCCATATTGCTTGGGGGACATTGTGCTGGTTGCCATGTTCTATAGGTGACTTCCAAGTCAGCCATATTGCATGGGGGACATTGTGCTGGTTGCCATGTCCTATAGGTGACTTCCAAGTCAGCCATATTGCATGGGGGAAATTGTGCTGGTTGTCTTGTATAGGTGACTTTTAAGTCAGCCATATTGCTTGGGGGACATTGTGCTGGTTGCCATGTTCTATAGGTGACTTCCAAGTCAGCCATATTGCTTGGTAGACATTGTGCTGGTTGCCATGTTGTATAGGTGACTTCCAAGTCAGCCATATTGCTTGGGGGATATTGTGCTGGTTGCCATGTTGTATAGGTGACTTCCAAGTCAGCCATATTGCATGGGGGACATTGTGCTGGTGGCCATGTTCTATAGGTGACTTCCAAGTCAGCCATATTGCATGGGGGACATTGTGCTGGTTGTCTTGTATAGGTGACTTCCAAGTCAGCCATATTGCATGGGGGACATTGTGCTGGTTGTGTTGTATAGGTGACTTCCAAATCAGCCATATTGCATGGGGGACATTGTGCTGGTTGTATTGTATAGGTGACTTCCAAGTCAGCCATATTGCATGGGGGACATTGTGCTGGTTGTATTGTATAGGTGACTTCCAAGTCAGCCATATTGCATGGGGGACATTGTGCTGGTGGCCATGTCCTATAGGTGACTTCCAAGTCAGCCATATTGCATGGGGGACATTGTGCTGGTTGTCTTGTATAGGTGACTTCCAAGTCAGCCATATTGCTTGGGGGACATTGTGCTGGTTGTATTGTATAGGTGACTTCCAAGTCAGCCATATTGCATGGGGGACATTGTGCTGGTTGCCATGTTGTATAGGTGACTTCCAAGTCAGCCATATTGCATGGTGGACATTGTGCTGGTGGCCATGTTCTATAGGTGACTTCCAAGTCAGCCATATTGCATTTGGGACATTGTGCTGGTTGTCTTGTATAGGTGACTTCCAAGACGGGCCATATTGCATGGGGGACATTGTGCTGGTGGCCATGTTCTATAGGTGACTTCCAAGTCAGCCATATTGCATGGGGGACATTGTGCTGGTTGTCTTGTATAGGTGACTTCCAAGTCAGCCATATTGCATGGGTGACATTGTGCTGGTTGTGTTGTATAGGTGACTTCCAAATCAGCCATATTGCATAGGGGACATTGTGCTGGTTGTATTGTATAGGTGACTTCCAAGTCAGCCATATTGCATGGGGGACATTGTGCTGGTTGTATTGTATAGGTGACTTCCAAGTCAGCCATTTTGCATGGGGGACATTGTGCTGGTGGCCATGTCTTATAGGTGACTTCCAAGTCAGCCATATTGCATGGGGGACATTGTGCTGGTTGTCTTGTATAGGTGACTTCCAAGTCAGCCATATTGCTTGGCGGACATTGTGCTGGTTGTCTTGTATAGGTGACTTCCAAGTCAGCCATATTGCATGGGGGACATTGTGCTGGTTGCCATGTTGTATAGTTGACTTCCAAGTCAGCCATATTGCATGGGGGACATTGTGCTGGTGGCCATGTTCTATAGGTGACTTCCAAGTCAGCCATATTGCATTTGGGACATTGTGCTAGTTGTCTTGTATAGGTGACTTCCAAGTCAGCCATATTGCATGGGGGACATTGTGCTGGTTGTATTGTATAGGTGACTTCCAAGTCAGCCATATTGCATGGGGGACATTGTGCTGGTTGTCTTGTATAGGTGACTTCCAAGTCAGCCATATTGCTTGGGGGACATTGTGCTGGTTGTATTGTATAGGTGACTTCCAAGTCAGCCATATTGCATGGGGGACATTGTGCTGGTTGCCATGTTGTATAGGTGACTTCCAAGTCAGCCATATTGCATGGGGGACATTGTGCTGGTGGCCATATTCTATAGGTGACTTCCAAGTCAGCCATATTGCATTTGGGACATTGTGCTGGTTGTATTGTATAGGTGACTTCCAAGTCAGCCATATTGCATGGGGGACATTGTGCTGGTTGTATTGTATAGGTGACTTCCAAGTGAGCCATATTGCTTGGGGGACATTGTGCTGGTGGCCATGTTCTATAGGTGACTTCCAAGTCAGCCATATTGCATGGGGGACATTGTGCTGGTTGCCATGTCCTATAGGTGACTTCCAAGTCAGCCATATTGCATGGGGGACATTGTGCTGGTTGTCTTGTATAGGTGACTTCCAAGTCAGCCATATTGCTTGGGGGACATTGTGCTGGTTGCCATGTTCTATAGGTGACTTCCAAGTCAGCGATATTGCTTGGGGGACATTGTGCTGGTGTCCATGTTCTATAGGTGACTTCCAAGTCAGCCATATTGCTTGGGGGACATTGTGCTGGTTGTATTGTATAGGTGACTTCCAAGTCAGCCATATTGCATGGGGGACATTGTGCTGGTTGTATTGTATAGGTGACTTCCAAGTCAGCCATATTGCATGGGGGACATTGTGCTGGTGGCCATGTCCTATAGGTGACCTCCAAGTCAGCCATATTGCATGGGGGACATTATGCTGGTTGTCTTGTATAGGTGACTTCCAAGTCAGCCATATTGCTTGGGGGACATTGTGCTGGTTGTATTGTATAAGTGACTTCCAAGTCAGCCATATTGCCTGGGGGAAATTTTGCTGGTTGCCATGTTGTATAGGTGACTTCCAAGTCAGCCATATTGCATGGGGGACATTGTGCTGGTGGCCATGTTCTATAGGTGACTTCCAAGTCAGCCATATTGCATTTGGGACATTGTGCTGGTTGTCTTGTATAGGTGACTTCCAAGTCAGCCATATTGCATGGCGGACATTGTGCTGGTTGTGTTGTATAGGTGACTTCCAAATCAGCCATATTGCATGGGGGACATTGTGCTGGTTGTATTGTATAGGTGACTTCCAAGTCAGCCATATTGCATGGGGGACATTGTGCTGGTTGTCTTGTATAGGTGACTTCCAAGTCAGCCATATTGCTTGGGGGACATTGTGCTGGTTGTATTGTATAGGTGATTTCCAAGTCAGCCATATTGCATGGGGGACATTGTGCTGGTTGCCATGTTGTATAGGTGACTTCCAAGTCAGCCATATTGCATGGGGGATATTGTGCTGGTGGCCATGTTCTATAGGTGACTTCCAAGTCAGCCATATTGCATTTGGGACATTGTGCTGGTTGTATTGTATAGGTGACTTCCAAGTCAGCCATATTGCATGGGGGACATTGTGCTGGTTGTATTGTATAGGTGACTTCCAAGTCAGCCATATTGCATGGGGGACATTGTGCTGGTTGCCATGTTGTATAGGTGACTTCCAAGTCAGCCATATTGCTTGGGGGACATTGTGCTGGTGGCCATGTTCTATAGGTGACTTCCAAGTCAGCCATATTGCATGGGGGACATTGTGCTGGTTGCCATGTCCTATAGGTGACTTCCAAGTCAGCCATATTGCATGGGGGACATTGTGCTGGTTGTCTTGTATAGGTGACTTCCAAGTCAGCCATATTGCTTGGGGGACATTGTGCTGGTTGCCATGTTCTATAGGTGACTTCCAAGTCAGCCATATTGCTTGGGGGACATTGTGCTGGTGGCCATGTTCTATAGGTGACTTCCAAGTCAGCCATATTGCATGGGGGACATTGTGCTGGTGGCCATGTTCTATAGGTGACTTCCAAGTCATCCATATTGCATTTGGGACATTGTGCTGGTTGTCTTGAATAGGTGACTTCCAAGTCAGCCATATTGCATGGGGGACATTGTGCTGGTTGTCTTGTATAGGTGACTTCCAAGTCAGCCATATTGCTTGGGGGACATTGTGCTGGTTGCCATGTTCTATAGGTGACTTCCAAGTCAGCCATATTGCTTGGGGGACATTGTGCTGGTGGCCATGTTCTATAGGTGACTTCCAAGTCAGCCATATTGCATGGGGGACATTGTGCTGGTGGCCATGTTCTATAGGTGACTTCCAAGTCATCCATATTGCATTTGGGACATTGTGCTGGTTGTCTTGTATAGGTGACTTCCAAGTCAGCCATATTGCATGGGGGACATTGTGCTGGTTGTCTTGTATAGGTGACTTCCAAGTCAGCCATATTGCATGGCGGACATTGTGCTGGTTGTGTTGTATAGGTGACTTCCAAATCAGCCATATTGCATGGGGGACATTGTGCTGGTTGTATTGTATAGGTGACTTCCAAGTCAGCCATATTGCATGGGGGACATTGTGCTGGTTGTCTTGTATAGGTGACTTCCAAGTCAGCCATATTGCTTGGGGGACATTGTGCTGCTTGTATTGTATAGGTGACTTCCAAGTCAGCCATATTGCATGGGGGACATTGTGCTGGTTGCCATGTTGTATAGGTGACTTCCAAGTCAGCCATATTGCATGGGGGATATTGTGCTGGTGGCCATGTTCTATAGGTGACTTCCAAGTCAGCCATATTGCATTTGGGACATTGTGCTGGTTGTATTGTATAGGTGACTTCCAAGTCAGCCATATTGCATGGGGGACATTGTGCTGGTTGTATTGTATAGGTGACTTCCAAGTCAGCCATATTGCATGGGGGACATTGTGCTGGTTGCCATGTTGTATAGGTGACTTCCAAGTCAGCCATATTGCTTGGGGGACATTGTGCTGGTGGCCATGTTCTATAGGTGACTTCCAAGTCAGACATATTGCATGGGGGACATTGTGCTGGTTGCCATGTTGTATAGGTGACTTCCAAGTCAGCCATATTGCATGGGGGACATTGTGCTGGTGGCCATGTTCTATAGGTGACTTCCAAGTCAGCCAAATTGCATTTGGGACATTGTGCTGGTTGTCTTGTATAGGTGACTTCCAAGTCAGCCATATTGCATGGGGGACATTGTGCTGGTTGTCTTGTATAGGTGACTTCCAAGTCAGCCATATTGCTTGGGGGACATTGTGCTGGTTGCCATGTTCTATAGGTGACTTCCAAGTCAGCCATATTGCTTGGGGGACATTGTGCTGGTGGCCATGTTCTATAGGTGACTTCCAAGTCAGCCATATTGCATGGGGGACATTGTGCTGGTGGCCATGTTCTATAGGTGACTTCCAAGTCATCCATATTGCATTTGGGACATTGTGCTGGTTGTCTTGTATAGGTGACTTCCAAGTCAGCCATATTGCATGGGGGACATTGTGCTGGTTGTGTTGTATAGGTGACTTCCAAATCAGCCATATTGCATGGGGGACATTGTGCTGGTTGTTTTGTATAGGTGACTTCCAAGTCAGCCATATTGCATGGGGGACATTGTGCTGGTTGTCTTGTATAGGTGACTTCCAAGTCAGCCATATTGCTTGGGGGACATTGTGCTGGTTGTATTGTATAGGTGACTTCCAAGTCAGCCATATTGCATGGGGGACATTGTGCTGGTTGCCATGTTGTATAGTTGACTTCCAAGTCAGCCATATTGCATGGGGGACATTGTGCTGGTGGCCATGTTCTAGAGGTGACTTCCAAGTCAGCCATATTGCATTTGGGACATTGTGCTGGTTGTATTGTATAGGTGACTTCCAAGTCAGCCATATTGCATGGGGGACATTGTGCTGGTTGTATTGTATAGGTGACTTCCAAGTGAGCCATATTGCTTGGGGGACATTGTGCTGGGGGCCATGTTCTATAGGTGACTTCCAAGTCAGCCATATTGCATGGGGGACATTGTGCTGGTTGCAATGTCCTATAGGTGACTTCCAAGTCAGCCATATTGCATGGGGGACATTGTGCTGGTTGTCTTGTATAGGTGACTTCCAAGTCAGCCATATTGCTTGGGGGACAATGTGCTGGTTGCCATGTTCTATAGGTGACTTCCAAGTCAGCCATATTGCTTGGGGGACATTGTGCTGGTGGCCATGTTCTATAGGTGACTTCCAAGTCAGCCATATTGCTTGGGGGACATTGTGCTGGTTGTATTGTATAGGTGACTTCCAAGTCAGCCATATTGCATGGGGGACATTGTGCTGGTTGTATTGTATAGGTGACTTCCAAGTCAGCCATATTGCATGGGGGACATTGTGCTGGTTGCCATGTTGTATAGGTGACTTCCAAGTCAGCCAAATTGCTTGGGGGACATTGTGCTGGTGGCCATGTTCTATAGGTGACTTCCAAGTCAGCCATATTGCATGGGGGACATTGTGCTGGTTGCCATGTCCTATAGGTGACTTCCAAGTCAGCCATATTGCATGGGGGACATTGTGCTGGTTGTCTTGTATAGGTGACTTCCAAGTCAGCCATATTGCTTGGGGGACATTGTGCTGGTTGCCATGTTCTATAGGTGACTTCCAAGTCAGCCATATTGCTTGGGGGACATTGTGCTGGTGGCCATGTTCTATAGGTGACTTCCAAGTCAGCCATATTGCATGGGGGACATTGTGCTGGTGGCCATGTTCTATAGGTGACTTCCAAGTCATCCATATTGCATTTGGGACATTGTGCTGGTTGTCTTGTATAGGTGACTTCCAAGTCAGCCATATTGCATGGGGGACATTGTGCTGGTTGTGTTGTATAGGTGACTTCCAAATCAGCCATATTGCATGGGGGACATTGTGCTGGTTGTATTGTATAGGTGACTTCCAAGTCAGCCATATTGCATGGGGGACATTGTGCTGGTTGTCTTGTATAGGTGACTTCCAAGTCAGCCATATTGCTTGGGGGACATTGTGCTGGTTGTATTGTATAGGTGACTTCCAAGTCAGCCATATTGCATGGGGGACATTGTGCTGGTTGCCATGTTGTATAGTTGACTTCCAAGTCAGCCATATTGCATGGGGACATTGTGCTGGTGGCCATGTTCTAGAGGTGACTTCCAAGTCAGCCATATTGCATTTGGGACATTGTGCTGGTTGTATTGTATAGGTGACTTCCAAGTCAGCCATATTGCATGGGGGACATTGTGCTGGTTGTATTGTATAGGTGACTTCCAAGTGAGCCATATTGCTTGGGGGACATTGTGCTGGGGGCCATGTTCTATAGGTGACTTCCAAGTCAGCCATATTGCATGGGGGACATTGTGCTGGTTGCCATGTTGTATAGGTGACTTCCAAGTCAGCCATATTGCATGGGGGACATTGTGCTGGTTGCCATGTTGTATAGGTGACTTACAAGTCAGCCATATTGCTTGGGGGAAATTGTGCTGGTTGTCTTGTATAGGTGACTTTTAAGTCAGCCATATTGCTTGGGGGACATTGTGCTGGTTGCCATGTTCTATAGGTGACTTCCAAGTCAGCCATATTGCATGGGGGACATTGTGCTGGTTGCCATGTCCTATAGGTGACTTCCAAGTCAGCCATATTGCATGGGGGAAATTGTGCTGGTTGTCTTGTATAGGTGACTTTTAAGTCAGCCATATTGCTTGGGGGACATTGTGCTGGTTGCCATGTTCTATAGGTGACTTCCAAGTCAGCCATATTGCTTGGTAGACATTGTGCTGGTTGCCATGTTGTATAGGTGACTTCCAAGTCAGCCATATTGCTTGGGGGATATTGTGCTGGTTGCCATGTTGTATAGGTGACTTCCAAGTCAGCCATATTGCATGGGGGACATTGTGCTGGTGGCCATGTTCTATAGGTGACTTCCAAGTCAGCCATATTGCATGGGGGACATTGTGCTGGTTGTCTTGTATAGGTGACTTCCAAGTCAGCCATATTGCATGGGGGACATTGTGCTGGTTGTGTTGTATAGGTGACTTCCAAATCAGCCATATTGCATGGGGGACATTGTGCTGGTTGTATTGTATAGGTGACTTCCAAGTCAGCCATATTGCATGGGGGACATTGTGCTGGTTGTATTGTATAGGTGACTTCCAAGTCAGCCATATTGCATGGGGGACATTGTGCTGGTGGCCATGTCCTATAGGTGACTTCCAAGTCAGCCATATTGCATGGGGGACATTGTGCTGGTTGTCTTGTATAGGTGACTTCCAAGTCAGCCATATTGCTTGGGGGACATTGTGCTGGTTGTATTGTATAGGTGACTTCCAAGTCAGCCATATTGCATGGGGGACATTGTGCTGGTTGCCATGTTGTATAGGTGACTTCCAAGTCAGCCATATTGCATGGTGGACATTGTGCTGGTGGCCATGTTCTATAGGTGACTTCCAAGTCAGCCATATTGCATTTGGGACATTGTGCTGGTTGTCTTGTATAGGTGACTTCCAAGACGGGCCATATTGCATGGGGGACATTGTGCTGGTGGCCATGTTCTATAGGTGACTTCCAAGTCAGCCATATTGCATGGGGGACATTGTGCTGGTTGTCTTGTATAGGTGACTTCCAAGTCAGCCATATTGCATGGGTGACATTGTGCTGGTTGTGTTGTATAGGTGACTTCCAAATCAGCCATATTGCATAGGGGACATTGTGCTGGTTGTATTGTATAGGTGACTTCCAAGTCAGCCATATTGCATGGGGGACATTGTGCTGGTTGTATTGTATAGGTGACTTCCAAGTCAGCCATTTTGCATGGGGGACATTGTGCTGGTGGCCATGTCTTATAGGTGACTTCCAAGTCAGCCATATTGCATGGGGGACATTGTGCTGGTTGTCTTGTATAGGTGACTTCCAAGTCAGCCATATTGCTTGGCGGACATTGTGCTGGTTGTCTTGTATAGGTGACTTCCAAGTCAGCCATATTGCATGGGGGACATTGTGCTGGTTGCCATGTTGTATAGTTGACTTCCAAGTCAGCCATATTGCATGGGGGACATTGTGCTGGTGGCCATGTTCTATAGGTGACTTCCAAGTCAGCCATATTGCATTTGGGACATTGTGCTAGTTGTCTTGTATAGGTGACTTCCAAGTCAGCCATATTGCATGGGGGACATTGTGCTTGTTGTATTGTATAGGTGACTTCCAAGTCAGCCATATTGCATGGGGGACATTGTGCTGGTTGTCTTGTATAGGTGACTTCCAAGTCAGCCATATTGCTTGGGGGACATTGTGCTGGTTGTATTGTATAGGTGACTTCCAAGTCAGCCATATTGCATGGGGGACATTGTGCTGGTTGCCATGTTGTATAGGTGACTTCCAAGTCAGCCATATTGCATGGGGGACATTGTGCTGGTGGCCATATTCTATAGGTGACTTCCAAGTCAGCCATATTGCATTTGGGACATTGTGCTGGTTGTATTGTATAGGTGACTTCCAAGTCAGCCATATTGCATGGGGGACATTGTGCTGGTTGTATTGTATAGGTGACTTCCAAGTGAGCCATATTGCTTGGGGGACATTGTGCTGGTGGCCATGTTCTATAGGTGACTTCCAAGTCAGCCATATTGCATGGGGGACATTGTGCTGGTTGCCATGTCCTATAGGTGACTTCCAAGTCAGCCATATTGCATGGGGGACATTGTGCTGGTTGTCTTGTATAGGTGACTTCCAAGTCAGCCATATTGCTTGGGGGACATTGTGCTGGTTGCCATGTTCTATAGGTGACTTCCAAGTCAGCGATATTGCTTGGGGGACATTGTGCTGGTGTCCATGTTCTATAGGTGACTTCCAAGTCAGCCATATTGCTTGGGGGACATTGTGCTGGTTGTATTGTATAGGTGACTTCCAAGTCAGCCATATTGCATGGGGGACATTGTGCTGGTTGTATTGTATAGGTGACTTCCAAGTCAGCCATATTGCATGGGGGACATTGTGCTGGTGGCCATGTCCTATAGGTGACCTCCAAGTCAGCCATATTGCATGGGGGACATTATGCTGGTTGTCTTGTATAGGTGACTTCCAAGTCAGCCATATTGCTTGGGGGACATTGTGCTGGTTGTATTGTATAAGTGACTTCCAAGTCAGCCATATTGCCTGGGGGAAATTTTGCTGGTTGCCATGTTGTATAGGTGACTTCCAAGTCAGCCATATTGCATGGGGGACATTGTGCTGGTGGCCATGTTCTATAGGTGACTTCCAAGTCAGCCATATTGCATTTGGGACATTGTGCTGGTTGTCTTGTATAGGTGACTTCCAAGTCAGCCATATTGCATGGCGGACATTGTGCTGGTTGTGTTGTATAGGTGACTTCCAAATCAGCCATATTGCATGGGGGACATTGTGCTGGTTGTATTGTATAGGTGACTTCCAAGTCAGCCATATTGCATGGGGGACATTGTGCTGGTTGTCTTGTATAGGTGACTTCCAAGTCAGCCATATTGCTTGGGGGACATTGTGCTGGTTGTATTGTATAGGTGACTTCCAAGTCAGCCATATTGCATGGGGGACATTGTGCTGGTTGCCATGTTGTATAGGTGACTTCCAAGTCAGCCATATTGCATGGGGGATATTGTGCTGGTGGCCATGTTCTATAGGTGACTTCCAAGTCAGCCATATTGCATTTGGGACATTGTGCTGGTTGTATTGTATAAGTGACTTCCAAGTCAGCCATATTGCATGGGGGACATTGTGCTGGTTGTATTGTATAGGTGACTTCCAAGTCAGCCATATTGCATGGGGGACATTGTGCTGGTTGCCATGTTGTATAGGTGACTTCCAAGTCAGCCATATTGCTTGGGGGACATTGTGCTGGTGGCCATGTTCTATAGGTGACTTCCAAGTCAGCCATATTGCATGGGGGACATTGTGCTGGTTGCCATGTCCTATAGGTGACTTCCAAGTCAGCCATATTGCATGGGGGACATTGTGCTGGTTGTCTTGTATAGGTGACTTCCAAGTCAGCCATATTGCTTGGGGGACATTGTGCTGGTTGCCATGTTCTATAGGTGACTTCCAAGTCAGCCATATTGCTTGGGGGACATTGTGCTGGTGGCCATGTTCTATAGGTGACTTCCAAGTCAGCCATATTGCATGGGGGACATTGTGCTGGTGGCCATGTTCTATAGGTGACTTCCAAGTCATCCATATTGCATTTGGGACATTGTGCTGGTTGTCTTGAATAGGTGACTTCCAAGTCAGCCATATTGCATGGGGGACATTGTGCTGGTTGTCTTGTATAGGTGACTTCCAAGTCAGCCATATTGCTTGGGGGACATTGTGCTGGTTGCCATGTTCTATAGGTGACTTCCAAGTCAGCCATATTGCTTGGGGGACATTGTGCTGGTGGCCATGTTCTATAGGTGACTTCCAAGTCAGCCATATTGCATGGGGGACATTGTGCTGGTGGCCATGTTCTATAGGTGACTTCCAAGTCATCCATATTGCATTTGGGACATTGTGCTGGTTGTCTTGTATAGGTGACTTCCAAGTCAGCCATATTGCATGGGGGACATTGTGCTGGTTGTCTTGTATAGGTGACTTCCAAGTCAGCCATATTGCATGGCGGACATTGTGCTGGTTGTGTTGTATAGGTGACTTCCAAATCAGCCATATTGCATGGGGGACATTGTGCTGGTTGTATTGTATAGGTGACTTCCAAGTCAGCCATATTGCATGGGGGACATTGTGCTGGTTGTCTTGTATAGGTGACTTCCAAGTCAGCCATATTGCTTGGGGGACATTGTGCTGCTTGTATTGTATAGGTGACTTCCAAGTCAGCCATATTGCATGGGGGACATTGTGCTGGTTGCCATGTTGTATAGGTGACTTCCAAGTCAGCCATATTGCATGGGGGATATTGTGCTGGTGGCCATGTTCTATAGGTGACTTCCAAGTCAGCCATATTGCATTTGGGACATTGTGCTGGTTGTATTGTATAGGTGACTTCCAAGTCAGCCATATTGCATGGGGGACATTGTGCTGGTTGTATTGTATAGGTGACTTCCAAGTCAGCCATATTGCATGGGGGACATTGTGCTGGTTGCCATGTTGTATAGGTGACTTCCAAGTCAGCCATATTGCTTGGGGGACATTGTGCTGGTGGCCATGTTCTATAGGTGACTTCCAAGTCAGACATATTGCATGGGGGACATTGTGCTGGTTGCCATGTTGTATAGGTGACTTCCAAGTCAGCCATATTGCATGGGGGACATTGTGCTGGTGGCCATGTTCTATAGGTGACTTCCAAGTCAGCCAAATTGCATTTGGGACATTGTGCTGGTTGTCTTGTATAGGTGACTTCCAAGTCAGCCATATTGCATGGGGGACATTGTGCTGGTTGTCTTGTATAGGTGACTTCCAAGTCAGCCATATTGCTTGGGGGACATTGTGCTGGTTGCCATGTTCTATAGGTGACTTCCAAGTCAGCCATATTGCTTGGGGGACATTGTGCTGGTGGCCATGTTCTATAGGTGACTTCCAAGTCAGCCATATTGCATGGGGGACATTGTGCTGGTGGCCATGTTCTATAGGTGACTTCCAAGTCATCCATATTGCATTTGGGACATTGTGCTGGTTGTCTTGTATAGGTGACTTCCAAGTCAGCCATATTGCATGGGGGACATTGTGCTGGTTGTGTTGTATAGGTGACTTCCAAATCAGCCATATTGCATGGGGGACATTGTGCTGGTTGTTTTGTATAGGTGACTTCCAAGTCAGCCATATTGCATGGGGGACATTGTGCTGGTTGTCTTGTATAGGTGACTTCCAAGTCAGCCATATTGCTTGGGGGACATTGTGCTGGTTGTATTGTATAGGTGACTTCCAAGTCAGCCATATTGCATGGGGGACATTGTGCTGGTTGCCATGTTGTATAGTTGACTTCCAAGTCAGCCATATTGCATGGGGGACATTGTGCTGGTGGCCATGTTCTAGAGGTGACTTCCAAGTCAGCCATATTGCATTTGGGACATTGTGCTGGTTGTATTGTATAGGTGACTTCCAAGTCAGCCATATTGCATGGGGGACATTGTGCTGGTTGTATTGTATAGGTGACTTCCAAGTGAGCCATATTGCTTGGGGGACATTGTGCTGGGGGCCATGTTCTATAGGTGACTTCCAAGTCAGCCATATTGCATGGGGGACATTGTGCTGGTTGCAATGTCCTATAGGTGACTTCCAAGTCAGCCATATTGCATGGGGGACATTGTGCTGGTTGTCTTGTATAGGTGACTTCCAAGTCAGCCATATTGCTTGGGGGACAATGTGCTGGTTGCCATGTTCTATAGGTGACTTCCAAGTCAGCCATATTGCTTGGGGGACATTGTGCTGGTGGCCATGTTCTATAGGTGACTTCCAAGTCAGCCATATTGCTTGGGGGACATTGTGCTGGTTGTATTGTATAGGTGACTTCCAAGTCAGCCATATTGCATGGGGGACATTGTGCTGGTTGTATTGTATAGGTGACTTCCAAGTCAGCCATATTGCATGGGGGACATTGTGCTGGTTGCCATGTTGTATAGGTGACTTCCAAGTCAGCCAAATTGCTTGGGGGACATTGTGCTGGTGGCCATGTTCTATAGGTGACTTCCAAGTCAGCCATATTGCATGGGGGACATTGTGCTGGTTGCCATGTCCTATAGGTGACTTCCAAGTCAGCCATATTGCATGGGGGACATTGTGCTGGTTGTCTTGTATAGGTGACTTCCAAGTCAGCCATATTGCTTGGGGGACATTGTGCTGGTTGCCATGTTCTATAGGTGACTTCCAAGTCAGCCATATTGCTTGGGGGACATTGTGCTGGTGGCCATGTTCTATAGGTGACTTCCAAGTCAGCCATATTGCATGGGGGACATTGTGCTGGTGGCCATGTTCTATAGGTGACTTCCAAGTCATCCATATTGCATTTGGGACATTGTGCTGGTTGTCTTGTATAGGTGACTTCCAAGTCAGCCATATTGCATGGGGGACATTGTGCTGGTTGTGTTGTATAGGTGACTTCCAAATCAGCCATATTGCATGGGGGACATTGTGCTGGTTGTATTGTATAGGTGACTTCCAAGTCAGCCATATTGCATGGGGGACATTGTGCTGGTTGTCTTGTATAGGTGACTTCCAAGTCAGCCATATTGCTTGGGGGACATTGTGCTGGTTGTATTGTATAGGTGACTTCCAAGTCAGCCATATTGCATGGGGGACATTGTGCTGGTTGCCATGTTGTATAGTTGACTTCCAAGTCAGCCATATTGCATGGGGACATTGTGCTGGTGGCCATGTTCTAGAGGTGACTTCCAAGTCAGCCATATTGCATTTGGGACATTGTGCTGGTTGTATTGTATAGGTGACTTCCAAGTCAGCCATATTGCATGGGGGACATTGTGCTGGTTGTATTGTATAGGTGACTTCCAAGTGAGCCATATTGCTTGGGGGACATTGTGCTGGGGGCCATGTTCTATAGGTGACTTCCAAGTCAGCCATATTGCATGGGGGACATTGTGCTGGTTGCCATGTCCTATAGGTGACTTCCAATTCAGCCATATTGCATGGGGGACATTGTGCTGGTTGTCTTGTATAGGTGACTTCCAAGTCAGCCATATTGCTTGGGGGACATTGTGCTGGTTGCCATGTTCTATAGGTGACTTCCAAGTCAGCCATATTGCTTGGGGGACATTGTGCTGGTGGCCATGTTCTATAGGTGACTTCCAAGTCAGCCATATTGCTTGGGGGACATTGTGCTGGTTGTATTGTATAGGTGACTTCCAAGTCAGCCATATTGCATGGGGGACATTGTGCTGGTTGTATTGTATAGGTGACTTCCAAGTCAGCCATATTGCATGGGGGACATTGTGCTGGTGGCCATGTCCTATAGGTGACTTCCAAGTCAGCCATATTGCATGGGTGACATTGTGCTGGTTGTCTTATATAGGTGACTTCCAAGTCAGCCATATTGCTTGGGGGACATTGTGCTGGTTGTATTGTATAGGTGACTTCCAAGTCAGCCATATTGCCTGGGGGAAATTTTGCTGGTTGCCATGTTGTATAGGTGACTTCCAAGTCAGCCATATTGCATGGGGGACATTGTGCTGGTGGCCATGTTCTATAGGTGACTTCCAAGTCAGCCATATTGCATTTGGGACATTGTGCTGGTTGTCTTGTATAGGTGACTTCCAAGTCAGCCATATTGCATGGGGGACATTGTGCTGGTTGTGTTGTATAGGTGACTTCCAAATCAGCCATATTGCATGGGGGACATTGTGCTGGTTGTATTGTATAGGTGACTTCCAAGTCAGCCATATTGCATGGGGGACATTGTGCTGGTTGTCTTGTATAGGTGACTTCCAAGTCAGCCATATTGCTTGGGGGACATTGTGCTGGTTGTATTGTATAGGTGACTACCAAGTCAGCCGTATTGCATGGGGGACATTGTGCTGGTTGCCATGTTGTATAGGTGACTTCCAAGTCAGCCATATTGCATGGGGGACATTGTGCTAAATGCCATGTTGTATAGGTGACTTCCAAGTGAGCCATATTGCATGGGGGACATTGTGCTGGTTGTGTTGTATAGGTGACTTCCAAGTCAGCCATATTGCATGGGGGACATTGTGCTGGTTGTGTTGTATAGGTGACTTCCAAGTCAGCCATATTGCATGGGGGACATTGTGCTGGTTGTATTGTATAGGTGACTTCCAAGTCAGCCATATTGCATGGGGGACATTGTGCTGGTTGTATTGTATAGGTGACTTCCAAGTGAGCCATATTGCTTGGGGGACATTGTGCTGGTGGCCATGTTCTATAGGTGAATTCCAAGTCAGCCATATTGCATGGGGGACATTGTGCTGGTTGCCATGTCCTATAGGTGACTTCCAAGTCAGCCATATTGCATGGGGGACATTGTGCTGGTTGCCATGTTGTATAGGTGACTTCCAAGTGAGCCATATTGCTTGGGGGACATTGTGCTGGTTGTGTTGTATAGGTGACTTCCAAATCAGCCATATTGCATGGGGGACATTGTGCTGGTTGTTTTGTATAGGTGACTTCCAAGTCAGCCATATTGCATGGGGGACATTGTGCTGGTTGTCTTGTATAGGTGACTTCCAAGTCAGCCATATTGCTTGGGGGACATTGTGCTGGTTGTATTGTATAGGTGACTTCCAAGTCAGCCATATTGCATGGGGGACATTGTGCTGGTTGCCATGTTGTATAGTTGACTTCCAAGTCAGCCATATTGCATGGGGGACATTGTGCTGGTGGCCATGTTCTAGAGGTGACTTCCAAGTCAGCCATATTGCATTTGGGACATTGTGCTGGTTGTATTGTATAGGTGACTTCCAAGTCAGCCATATTGCATGGGGGACATTGTGCTGGTTGTATTGTATAGGTGACTTCCAAGTGAGCCATATTGCTTGGGGGACATTGTGCTGGGGGCCATGTTCTATAGGTGACTTCCAAGTCAGCCATATTGCATGGGGGACATTGTGCTGGTTGCAATGTCCTATAGGTGACTTCCAAGTCAGCCATATTGCATGGGGGACATTGTGCTGGTTGTCTTGTATAGGTGACTTCCAAGTCAGCCATATTGCTTGGGGGACAATGTGCTGGTTGCCATGTTCTATAGGTGACTTCCAAGTCAGCCATATTGCTTGGGGGACATTGTGCTGGTGGCCATGTTCTATAGGTGACTTCCAAGTCAGCCATATTGCTTGGGGGACATTGTGCTGGTTGTATTGTATAGGTGACTTCCAAGTCAGCCATATTGCATGGGGGACATTGTGCTGGTTGTATTGTATAGGTGACTTCCAAGTCAGCCATATTGCATGGGGGACATTGTGCTGGTTGCCATGTTGTATAGGTGACTTCCAAGTCAGCCAAATTGCTTGGGGGACATTGTGCTGGTGGCCATGTTCTATAGGTGACTTCCAAGTCAGCCATATTGCATGGGGGACATTGTGCTGGTTGCCATGTCCTATAGGTGACTTCCAAGTCAGCCATATTGCATGGGGGACATTGTGCTGGTTGTCTTGTATAGGTGACTTCCAAGTCAGCCATATTGCTTGGGGGACATTGTGCTGGTTGCCATGTTCTATAGGTGACTTCCAAGTCAGCCATATTGCTTGGGGGACATTGTGCTGGTGGCCATGTTCTATAGGTGACTTCCAAGTCAGCCATATTGCATGGGGGACATTGTGCTGGTGGCCATGTTCTATAGGTGACTTCCAAGTCATCCATATTGCATTTGGGACATTGTGCTGGTTGTCTTGTATAGGTGACTTCCAAGTCAGCCATATTGCATGGGGGACATTGTGCTGGTTGTGTTGTATAGGTGACTTCCAAATCAGCCATATTGCATGGGGGACATTGTGCTGGTTGTATTGTATAGGTGACTTCCAAGTCAGCCATATTGCATGGGGGACATTGTGCTGGTTGTCTTGTATAGGTGACTTCCAAGTCAGCCATATTGCTTGGGGGACATTGTGCTGGTTGTATTGTATAGGTGACTTCCAAGTCAGCCATATTGCATGGGGGACATTGTGCTGGTTGCCATGTTGTATAGTTGACTTCCAAGTCAGCCATATTGCATGGGGACATTGTGCTGGTGGCCATGTTCTAGAGGTGACTTCCAAGTCAGCCATATTGCATTTGGGACATTGTGCTGGTTGTATTGTATAGGTGACTTCCAAGTCAGCCATATTGCATGGGGGACATTGTGCTGGTTGTATTGTATAGGTGACTTCCAAGTGAGCCATATTGCTTGGGGGACATTGTGCTGGGGGCCATGTTCTATAGGTGACTTCCAAGTCAGCCATATTGCATGGGGGACATTGTGCTGGTTGCCATGTCCTATAGGTGACTTCCAATTCAGCCATATTGCATGGGGGACATTGTGCTGGTTGTCTTGTATAGGTGACTTCCAAGTCAGCCATATTGCTTGGGGGACATTGTGCTGGTTGCCATGTTCTATAGGTGACTTCCAAGTCAGCCATATTGCTTGGGGGACATTGTGCTGGTGGCCATGTTCTATAGGTGACTTCCAAGTCAGCCATATTGCTTGGGGGACATTGTGCTGGTTGTATTGTATAGGTGACTTCCAAGTCAGCCATATTGCATGGGGGACATTGTGCTGGTTGTATTGTATAGGTGACTTCCAAGTCAGCCATATTGCATGGGGGACATTGTGCTGGTGGCCATGTCCTATAGGTGACTTCCAAGTCAGCCATATTGCATGGGTGACATTGTGCTGGTTGTCTTATATAGGTGACTTCCAAGTCAGCCATATTGCTTGGGGGACATTGTGCTGGTTGTATTGTATAGGTGACTTCCAAGTCAGCCATATTGCCTGGGGGAAATTTTGCTGGTTGCCATGTTGTATAGGTGACTTCCAAGTCAGCCATATTGCATGGGGGACATTGTGCTGGTGGCCATGTTCTATAGGTGACTTCCAAGTCAGCCATATTGCATTTGGGACATTGTGCTGGTTGTCTTGTATAGGTGACTTCCAAGTCAGCCATATTGCATGGGGGACATTGTGCTGGTTGTGTTGTATAGGTGACTTCCAAATCAGCCATATTGCATGGGGGACATTGTGCTGGTTGTATTGTATAGGTGACTTCCAAGTCAGCCATATTGCATGGGGGACATTGTGCTGGTTGTCTTGTATAGGTGACTTCCAAGTCAGCCATATTGCTTGGGGGACATTGTGCTGGTTGTATTGTATAGGTGACTACCAAGTCAGCCGTATTGCATGGGGGACATTGTGCTGGTTGCCATGTTGTATAGGTGACTTCCAAGTCAGCCATATTGCATGGGGGACATTGTGCTAAATGCCATGTTGTATAGGTGACTTCCAAGTGAGCCATATTGCATGGGGGACATTGTGCTGGTTGTGTTGTATAGGTGACTTCCAAGTCAGCCATATTGCATGGGGGACATTGTGCTGGTTGTGTTGTATAGGTGACTTCCAAGTCAGCCATATTGCATGGGGGACATTGTGCTGGTTGTATTGTATAGGTGACTTCCAAGTCAGCCATATTGCATGGGGGACATTGTGCTGGTTGTATTGTATAGGTGACTTCCAAGTGAGCCATATTGCTTGGGGGACATTGTGCTGGTGGCCATGTTCTATAGGTGAATTCCAAGTCAGCCATATTGCATGGGGGACATTGTGCTGGTTGCCATGTCCTATAGGTGACTTCCAAGTCAGCCATATTGCATGGGGGACATTGTGCTGGTTGCCATGTTGTATAGGTGACTTCCAAGTGAGCCATATTGCTTGGGGGACATTGTGCTGGTTGTGTTGTATAGGTGACTTCCAAGTCAGCCATATTGCATGGGGGACATTGTGCTGGTTGTCTTGTATAGGTGACTTCCAAGTCAGCCGTGTTGCATGGGGGACATTGTGCTGGTTGTATTGTATAGGTGACTTCCAAGTTAGCCATATTGCATGGGAGGACATTGTGCTGGTGGCCATGTTGTAAAGGTGACTTCCAAGTCAGCCATATTGCATGGGGGACATTGTGCTGGTTGCCATGTTGTATAGGTGACTTCCAAGTCAGCCATATTGCATGGGGGACATTGTACTGGTTGCCATGTTGTATAGGTGATTTCCAAGTCAGCCATATTGCATGGGGGAAATTGTGCTGGTTGTCTTGTATAGGTGACTTCCAAGTCAGCCATATTGCATGGGGGACATTGTGCTGGTTGTATTGTATAGGTGACATCCAAGTCAGCCATATTGCATGGGGGACATTGTGCTGGTTGTATTGTATAGGTGACTTCCAAGTGAGCCATATTGCTTGGGGGACATTGTGCTGGTGGCCATGTTGTATAGGTGACTTCCAAGTCAGCCATATTGCTTGGGGGACATTGTACTGGTTGCCATGTTCTATAGGTGACTTCCAAGTCAGCCATATTGCATGGGGGACATTGTGCTGGTTGTGTTGTATAGGTGACTTCCAAGTCAGCCATATTGCATGGGGGACATTGTGCTGGTTGTGTTGTATAGGTGACTTCCAAGTCAGCCATATTTCATGGGGGACATTGTGCTGGTTGTATTGCATAGGTGACTTCCAAGTCAGCCATATTGCATGGGGGACATTGTGCTGGTTGCCATGTTGTATAGGTGACTTCCAAGTCAGCCATATTGCATGGGGGACATTGTGCTGGTGGCCATGTTCTATAGGTGACTTCCAAGTCAGCCATATTGCATGGGGGACATTGTGCTGGTTGTCTTGTATAGGTGACTTTCAAGTCAGCCATATTGCATGGGGGACATTGTGCTGGTTGTGTTGTATAGGTGACTTACAAATCAGCCATATTGCATGGGGGACATTGTGCTGGTTGTATTGTATAGGTGACTTCCAAGTCAGCCATATTGCACGGGGGACATTGTGCTGGTTGTCTTGTATAGGTGACTTCCAAGTCAGCCGTGTTGCATGGGGGACATTGTGCTGGTGGCCATGTTCTATAGGTGACTTCCAAGTCAGCCATATTGCATGGGGGACATTGTGCTGGTTGCCATGTTGTATAGGTGACTTCCAAGTCAGCCATATTGCATGGGGGACATTGTGCTGGAGGCCATGTTCTATAGGTGACTTCCAAGTCAGCCATATTGCATGGGGACATTGTGCTGGTTGTCTTGTATAGGTGACTTCCAAGTCAGCCATATTGCATGGGGGACATTGTGCTGGTTGCCATGTTGTATAGGTGACTTCCAAGTCAGCCATATTGCATGGGGGACATTGTGCTGGTTGTGTTGTATAGGTGACTTCCAAGTCAGCCATATTGCATGGGGGACATTGTGCTGGTTGTATTGTATAGGTGAGTTCCAAGTCAGCCATATTGCATGGGGGACATTGTGCTGGTTGTATTGTATAGGTGACTTCCAAGTGAGCCATATTGCTTGGGGGACATTGTGCTGGTGGCCATGTTGTATAGGTGACTTCCAAGTCAGCCATATTGCTTGGGGGACATTGTGCTGGTTGCAATGTTCTATAGGTGACTTCCAAGTCAGCCATATTGCATGGGGGACATTGTGCTGGTTGTGTTGTATAGGTGACTTCCAAGTCAGCCATATTGCATGGGGGACATTGTGCTGGTTGTGTTGTATAGGTGACTTCCAAGTCAGCCATATTGCATGGGGGACATTGTGCTGGTTGTATTGCATAGGTGACTTCCAAGTCAGCCATATTGCATGGGGGACATTGTGCTGGTTGCCATGTTGTATAGGTGACTTCCAAGTCAGCCATATTGCATTGGGGACATTGTGCTGGTGGCCATGTTCTATAGGTGACTTCCAAGTCAGCCATATTGCATTTGGGACATTGTGCTGGTTGTCTTGTATAGGTGACTTCCAAGTCAGCCATATTGCATGGGGGACATTGTGCTGGTTGTGTTGTATAGGTGACTTCCAAATCAGCCATATTGCATGGGGGACATTGTGCTGGTTGTATTGTATAGGTGACTTCCAAGTCAGCCATATTGCATGGGGGACATTGTGCTGGTTGTCTTGTATAGGTGACTTCCAAGTCAGCCATAATGCTTGGGGGACATTGTGCTGGTTGTATTGTATAGGTGACTTCCAAGTCAGCCATATTGCATGGGGGACATTGTGCTGGTTGCCATGTTGTATAGGTGACTTCCAAGTCAGCCATATTGCATGGGGGACATTGTGCTGGTGGCCATGTTCTATAGGTGACTTCCAAGTCAGCCATATTGCATTTGGGACATTGTGCTGGTTGTCTTGTATAGGTGACTTCCAAGTCAGCCATATTGCTTGGGGGACATTGTGCTGGTTGCCATGTCCTATAGGTGACTTCCAAGTCAGCCATATTGCATGGGGGACATTGTGCTGGTTGTCTTGTATAGGTGACTTCCAAGTCAGTTATATTGCATGGGGGACATTGTGCTGGTTGCCATGTTGTATAGGTGACTTCCAAGTCAGCCATATTGCATGGGGGACATTGTGCTGGTTGCCATGTTGTATAGGTGACTTCCAAGTGAGCCATATTGCTTGGGGGACATTGTGCTGGTTGTGTTGTATAGGTGACTTCCAAGTCAGCCATATTGCATGGGGGACATTGTGCTGGTTGTGTTGTATAGGTGACTTTCAAGTCAGCCATATTGCATGGGGGACATTGTGCTGGTTGTATTGCATAGGTGACTTCCAAGTCAGCCATATTGCATGGGGGACATTGTGCTGGTTGCCATGTTGTATAGGTGACTTCCAAGTCAGCCATATTGCATGGGGGACATTGTGCTGGTGGCCATGTTCTATAGGTGACTTCCAAGTCAGCCATATTGCATGGGGGACATTGTGCTGGTTGTCTTGTATAGGTGACTTTCAAGTCAGCCATATTGCATGGGGGACATTGTGCTGGTTGTGTTGTATAGGTGACTTACAAATCAGCCATATTGCATGGGGGACATTGTGCTGGTTGTATTGTATAGGTGACTTCCAAGTCAGCCATATTGCATGGGGGACATTGTGCTGGTTGTCTTGTATAGGTGACTTCCAAGTCAGCCGTGTTGCATGGGGGACATTGTGCTGGTGGCCATGTTCTATAGGTGACTTCCAAGTCAGCCATATTGCATGGGGGACATTGTGCTGGTTGTGTTGTATAGGTGACTTCCAAGTCAGCCATATTGCATGGGGGACATTGTGCTGGTTGTGTTGTATAGGTGACTTTCAAGTCAGCCATATTGCATGGGGGACATTGTGCTGGTTGTATTGCATAGGTGACTTCCAAGTCAGCCATATTGCATGGGGGACATTGTGCTGGTTGCCATGTTGTATAGGTGACTTCCAAGTCAGCCATATTGCATGGGGGACATTGTGCTGGTGGCCATGTTCTATAGGTGACTTCCAAGTCAGCCATATTGCATGGGGGACATTGTGCTGGTTGTCTTGTATAGGTGACTTTCAAGTCAGCCATATTGCATGGGGGACATTGTGCTGGTTGTGTTGTATAGGTGACTTACAAATCAGCCATATTGCATGGGGGACATTGTGCTGGTTGTATTGTATAGGTGACTTCCAAGTCAGCCATATTGCATGGGGGACATTGTGCTGGTTGTCTTGTATAGGTGACTTCCAAGTCAGCCGTGTTGCATGGGGGACATTGTGCTGGTGGCCATGTTCTATAGGTGACTTCCAAGTCAGCCATATTGCATGGGGGACATTGTGCTGGTTGCCATGTTGTATAGGTGACTTCCAAGTCAGCCATATTGCATGGGGGACATTGTGCTGGAGGCCATGTTCTATAGGTGACTTCCAAGTCAGCCATATTGCATGGGGACATTGTGCTGGTTGTCTTGTATAGGTGACTTCCAAGTCAGCCATATTGCATGGGGGACATTGTGCTGGTTGCCATGTTGTATAGGTGACTTCCAAGTCAGCCATATTGCATGGGGGACATTGTGCTGGTTGCCATGTTGTATAGGTGACTTCCAAGTCAGCCATATTGCATGGGGGACATTGTGCTGGTTGTGTTGTATAGGTGACTTCCAAGTCAGCCATATTGCATGGGGGACATTGTGCTGGTTGTATTGTATAGGTGAGTTCCAAGTCAGCCATATTGCATGGGGGACATTGTGCTGGTTGTATTGTATAGGTGACTTCCAAGTGAGCCATATTGCTTGGGGAACATTGTGCTGGTGGCCATGTTGTATAGGTGACTTCCAAGTCAGCCATATTGCTTGGGGGACATTGTGCTGGTTGCCATGTTCTATAGGTGACTTCCAAGTCAGCCATATTGCATGGGGGACATTGTGCTGGTTGTGTTGTATAGGTGACTTCCAAGTCAGCCATATTGCATGGGGGACATTGTGCTGGTTGTGTTGTATAGGTGACTTCCAAGTCAGCCATATTGCATGGGGGACATTGTACTGGTTGCCATGTTGTATAGGTGACTTCCAAGTCAGCCATATTGCATGGGGGACATTGTGCAGGTTGCCATGTTGTATAGGTGACTTCCAAGTGAGCCATATTGCTTGGGGGACATTGTGCTGGTTGTGTTGTATAGGTGACTTCCAAGTCAGCCATATTGCATGGGGGACATTGTGCTGGTTGTCTTGTATAGGTGACTTCCAAGTCAGCCGTGTTGCATGGGGGACATTGTGCTGATGGCCATGTTCTATAGGTGACTTCCAAGTCAGCCATATTGCATGGGGAACATTGTGCTGGTTGCCATGTTGTATAGGTGACTTCCAAGTCAGCCATATTGCATGGGGGACATTGTGCTGGTGGCCATGTTCTATAGGTGACTTCCAAGTCAACCATATTGCATTTGGGACATTGTGCTGGTTGTATTGTATAGGTGACTTCCAAGTGAGCCATATTGCTTGGGGGACATTGTGCTGGTGGCCATGTTCTATAGGTGACTTCCAAGTCAGCCATATTGCATGGGGGACATTGTGCTGGTTGCCATGTCCTATAGGTGACTTCCAATTCAGCCATATTGCATGGGGGACATTGTGCTGGTTGTCTTGTATAGGTGACTTCCAAGTCAGCCATATTGCATGGGGGACATTGTGCTGGTTGTCTTGTATAGGTGACTTCCAAGTCAGCCATATTGCTTGGGGGACATTGTGCTGGTTGCCATGTTCTATAGGTGACTTCCAAGTCAGCCATATTGCTTGGGGGACATTGTGCTGGTGGCCATGTTCTATAGGTGACTTCCAAGTCAGCCATATTGCTTGGGGGACATTGTGCTGGTTGCCATGTTGTATAGGTGACTTCCAAGTCAGCCATATTGCATGTGGGACATTCTGCTGGAGGCCATGTTCTATAGGTGACTTCCAAGTCAGCCATATTGCATGGGGGACATTGTGCTGGTGGCCATGTTCTATAGGTGACTTCCAAGTCAGCCATATTGCATGGGGGACATTGTGCTGGTTGCCATGTCCTATAGGTGACTTCCAAGTCAGCCATATTGCATGGGGGAAATTGTGCTGGTTGTCTTGTATAGGTGACTTCCAAGTCAGCCATATTGCTTGGGGAACATTGTGCTGGTTGCCATGTTCTATAGGTGACTTCCAAGTCAGCCATATTGCATGGGGGACATTGTGCTGGTTGCCATGTTGTATAGGTGACTTCCAAGTCAGCCATATTGCATGGGGGACATTGTGCTGGTTGTGTTGTATAGGTGACTTCCAAGTCAGCCATATTGCATGGGGGACATTGTGCTGGTTGTATTGTATAGGTGAGTTCCAAGTCAGCCATATTGCATGGGGGACATTGTGCTGGTTGTATTGTATAGGTGACTTCCAAGTGAGCCATATTGCTTGGGGAACATTGTGCTGGTGGCCATGTTGTATAGGTGACTTCCAAGTCAGCCATATTGCTTGGGGGACATTGTGCTGGTTGCCATGTTCTATAGGTGACTTCCAAGTCAGCCATATTGCATGGGGGACATTGTGCTGGTTGTGTTGTATAGGTGACTTCCAAGTCAGCCATATTGCATGGGGGACATTGTGCTGGTTGTGTTGTATAGGTGACTTCCAAGTCAGCCATATTGCATGGGGGACATTGTACTGGTTGCCATGTTGTATAGGTGACTTCCAAGTCAGCCATATTGCATGGGGGACATTGTGCAGGTTGCCATGTTGTATAGGTGACTTCCAAGTGAGCCATATTGCTTGGGGGACATTGTGCTGGTTGTGTTGTATAGGTGACTTCCAAGTCAGCCATATTGCATGGGGGACATTGTGCTGGTTGTCTTGTATAGGTGACTTCCAAGTCAGCCGTGTTGCATGGGGGACATTGTGCTGATGGCCATGTTCTATAGGTGACTTCCAAGTCAGCCATATTGCATGGGGAACATTGTGCTGGTTGCCATGTTGTATAGGTGACTTCCAAGTCAGCCATATTGCATGGGGGACATTGTGCTGGTGGCCATGTTCTATAGGTGACTTCCAAGTCAACCATATTGCATTTGGGACATTGTGCTGGTTGTATTGTATAGGTGACTTCCAAGTGAGCCATATTGCTTGGGGGACATTGTGCTGGTGGCCATGTTCTATAGGTGACTTCCAAGTCAGCCATATTGCATGGGGGACATTGTGCTGGTTGCCATGTCCTATAGGTGACTTCCAATTCAGCCATATTGCATGGGGGACATTGTGCTGGTTGTCTTGTATAGGTGACTTCCAAGTCAGCCATATTGCATGGGGGACATTGTGCTGGTTGTCTTGTATAGGTGACTTCCAAGTCAGCCATATTGCTTGGGGGACATTGTGCTGGTTGCCATGTTCTATAGGTGACTTCCAAGTCAGCCATATTGCTTGGGGGACATTGTGCTGGTGGCCATGTTCTATAGGTGACTTCCAAGTCAGCCATATTGCTTGGGGGACATTGTGCTGGTTGCCATGTTGTATAGGTGACTTCCAAGTCAGCCATATTGCATGTGGGACATTCTGCTGGAGGCCATGTTCTATAGGTGACTTCCAAGTCAGCCATATTGCATGGGGGACATTGTGCTGGTGGCCATGTTCTATAGGTGACTTCCAAGTCAGCCATATTGCATGGGGGACATTGTGCTGGTTGCCATGTCCTATAGGTGACTTCCAAGTCAGCCATATTGCATGGGGGAAATTGTGCTGGTTGTCTTGTATAGGTGACTTCCAAGTCAGCCATATTGCTTGGGGAACATTGTGCTGGTTGCCATGTTCTATAGGTGACTTCCAAGTCAGCCATATTGCATGGGGGAAATTGTGCTGGTTGTCTTGTATAGGTGACTTCCAAGTCAGCCATATTGCTTGGGGGACATTGTCCTGGTTGCCATGTTCTATAGGTGACTTCCAAGTCAGCCATATTGCATGGGGGACATTGTGCTGGTGGCCATGTTCTATAGGTGACTTCCAAGTCAGCCATATTGCACGGGGGACATTGTGCTGGTTGTCTTGTATAGGTGACTTCCAAGTCAGCCATATTGCATGGGGGACATTGTGCTGGTGGCCAAGTTCTATAGGTGACTTCCAAGTCAGCCATATTGCTTGGGGGACATTGTGCTGGTTGTATTGTATAGGTGACTTCCAAGTCAGCCATATTGCATGGGGGACATTGTGCTGGTTGCCATGTTGTATAGGTGACTTCCAAGTGAGCCATATTGCTTGGGGGACATTGTGCTGGTTGTGTTGTATAGGTGACTTCCAAGTCAGCCATATTGCATGGGGGACATTGTGCTGGTTGTCTTGTATAGGTGACTTCCAAGTCAGCCGTGTTGCATGGGGGACATTGTGCTGGTGGTCTTGTATAGGTGACTTCCAAGTCAGCCATATTGCTTGGGGGACATTGTGCTGGTTGCCATGTTCTGTAGGTGACTTCCAAGTCAGCCATATTGCTTGGGGGACATTGTGCTGGTGGCCATGTTCTATAGGTGACTTCCAAGTCAGCCATATTGCTTGGGGGACATTGTGCTGGTTGCCATGTTGTATAGGTGACTTGCAAGTCAGCCATATTGCATGGGGGACATTGTGCTGGTGGCCATGTTCTATAGGTGACTTCCAAGTCAGCCATATTGCATTTGGGACATTCTGCTAGTTGTCTTGTATAGGTGACTTCCAAGTCAGCCATATTGCTTGGGGGACATTGTGCTGGTGGCCAAGTTCTATAGGTGACTTCCAAGTCAGCCATATTGCTTGGGGGACATTGTGCTGGTTGTATTGTATAGGTGACTTCCAAGTCAGCCATATTGCATGGGGGACATTGTGCTGGTTGCCATGTTGTATAGGTGACTTCCAAGTGAGCCATATTGCTTGGGGGACATTGTGCTGGTTGTGTTGTATAGGTGACTTCCAAGTCAGCCATATTGCATGGGGGACATTGTGCTGGTTGTCTTGTATAGGTGACTTCCAAGTCAGCCGTGTTGCATGGGGGACATTGTGCTGGTGGTCTTGTATAGGTGACTTCCAAGTCAGCCATATTGCTTGGGGGACATTGTGCTGGTTGCCATGTTCTGTAGGTGACTTCCAAGTCAGCCATATTGCTTGGGGGACATTGTGCTGGTGGCCATGTTCTATAGGTGACTTCCAAGTCAGCCATATTGCTTGGGGGACATTGTGCTGGTTGCCATGTTGTATAGGTGACTTGCAAGTCAGCCATATTGCATGGGGGACATTGTGCTGGTGGCCATGTTCTATAGGTGACTTCCAAGTCAGCCATATTGCATTTGGGACATTGTGCTAGTTGTCTTGTATAGGTGACTTCCAAGTCAGCCATATTGCTTGGGGGACATTGTGCTGGTTGCCATGTCCTATAGGTGACTTCCAAGTCAGCCATATTGCATGGGGGACATTGTGCTGGTTGTCTTGTATAGGTGACTTCCACGTCAGCCATATTGCATGGGGGACATTGTGCTGGTGGCCATGTTGTATAGGTGATTTCCAAGTCAGCCATATTGCATGGGGGACATTGTGCTGGTTGCCATGTTGTATAGGTGACTTCCAAGTCAGCCATATTGCATGGGGGACATTGTGCTGGTTGCCATGTTGTATAGGTGACTTCCAAGTCAGCCATATTGCATGGGGGACATTGTGCTGGTTGCCATGTTGTATAGGTGACTTCCAAGTCAGCCATATTGCTTGGGGGACATTGTGCTGGTTGCCATGTTGTATAGGTGACTTCCAAGTCAGCCATATTGCCTGGGGGACATTCTGCTGGTTGTATTGTATAGGTGACTTCCAAGTCAGCCATATTGCATGGGGGACATTGTGCTGGTTGCCATGTTGTATAGGTGACTTCCAAGTCAGCCATATTGCATGGGGGACATTGTGCTGGTTGCCATGTTGTATAGGTGACTTCCAAGTGAGCCATATTGATTGGGGGACATTGTGCTGGTTGTGTTGTATAGGTGACTTCCAAGTCAGCCATATTGCATGGGGGACATTGTGCTGGTTGTCTTGTATAGGTGACTTCCAAGTCAGCCGTGTTGCATGGGGGACATTGTGCTGGTGGCCATGTTCTATAGGTGACTTCCAAGTCAGCCATATTGCATGGGTGACATTGTGCTGGTGGCCATGTTGTATAGGTGACTTCCAAGTCAGCCATATTGCATGGGGACATTGTGCTGGTTGTCTTGTATAGGTGACTTCCAAGTCAGCCATATTGCATGGGGGACATTGTGCTGGTTGCCATGTTGTATAGGTGACTTCCAAGTCAGCCATGTTGCATGGGGGACATTGTGCTGGTTGCCATGTTGTATAGGTGACTTCCAAGTCAGCCATATTGCATGGGGGACATTGTGCTGGTTGTGTTGTATAGGTGACTTCCAAGTCAGCCATTTTGCATGGGGGACATTGTGCTGGTTGTATTGTATAGGTGAATTCCAAGTCAGCCATATTGCATGGGGGACATTGTGCTGGTTGTATTGTATAGGTGACTTCCAAGTGAGCCATATTGCTTGGGGGACATTGTGCTGGTGGCCATGTTGTATAGGTGACTTCCAAGTCAGCCATATTGCTTGGGGGACATTGTGCTGGTTGCCATGTTCTATAGGTGACTTCCAAGTCAGCCATATTGCATGGGGGACATTGTGCTGGTTGTGTTGTATAGGTGACTTCCAAGTCAGCCATATTGCATGGGGGACATTGTGCTGGTTGTGTTGTATAGGTGACTTCCAAGTCAGCCATATTGCATGGGGGACATTGTGCTGGTTGTATTGCATAGGTGACTTCCAAGTCAGCCATATTGCATGGGGGACATTGTGCTGGTTGCAATGTTGTATAGGTGACTTCCAAGTCAGCCATATTGCATGGGGGACATTGTGCTGGTGGCCATGTTCTATAGGTGACTTCCAAGTCAGCCATATTGCATGGGGGACATTGTGCTGGTTGTCTTGTATAGGTGACTTCCAAGTCAGCCATATTGCATGGGGGACATTGTGCTGGTTGTGTTGTATAGGTGACTTACAAATCAGCCATATTGCATGGGGGACATTGTGCTGGTTGTATTGTATAGGTGACTTCCAAGTCAGCCATATTGCATGGGGGACATTGTGCTGGTTGTCTTGTATAGGTGACTTCCAAGTCAGCCGTTAGGCATGGGGGACATTGTCCTGGTGGCCATGTTCTATAGGTGACTTCCAAGTCAGCCATATTGCATGGGGGACATTGTGCTGGTTGCCATGTTGTATAGGTGACTTCCAAGTCAGCCATATTGCATGGGGGACATTGTGCTGGAGGCCATGTTCTATAGGTGACTTCCAAGTCAGCCATATTGCATGGGGACATTGTGCTGGTTGTCTTGTATAGGTGACTTCCAAGTCAGCCATATTGCATGGGGGACATTGTGCTGGTTGCCATGTTGTATAGGTGACTTCCAAGTCAGCCATATTGCATGGGGGACATTGTGCTGGTTGCCATGTTGTATAGGTGACTTCCAAGTCAGCCATATTGCATGGGGGACATTGTGCTGGTTGTGTTGTATAGGTGACTTCCAAGTCAGCCATATTGCATGGGGGACATTGTGCTGGAGGCCATGTTCTATAGGTGACTTCCAAGTCAGCCATATTGCATGGGGGACATTGTGCTGGTTGTGTTGTATAGGTGACTTCCAAGTCAGCCATATTGCATGGGGGACATTGTGCTGGAGGCCATGTTGTATAGGTGACTTCCAAGTCAGCCATATTGCATGTGGGACATTCTGCTGGAGGCCATGTTCTATAGGTGACTTCCAAGTCAGCCATATTGCATGGGGGACATTGTGCTGGTGGCCATGTTCTATAGGTGACTTCCAAGTCAGCCATATTGCATGGGGGACATTGTGCTGGTTGCCATGTCCTATAGGTGACTTCCAAGTCAGCCATATTGCATGGGGGAAATTGTGCTGGTTGTCTTGTATAGGTGACTTCCAAGTCAGCCATATTGCTTGGGGAACATTGTGCTGGTTGCCATGTTCTATAGGTGACTTCCAAGTCAGCCATATTGCATGGGGGAAATTGTGCTGGTTGTCTTGTATAGGTGACTTCCAAGTCAGCCATATTGCTTGGGGGACATTGTGCTGGTTGCCATGTTCTATAGGTGACTTCCAAGTCAGCCATATTGCATGGGGGAAATTGTGCTGGTTGTCTTGTATAGGTGACTTCCAAGTCAGCCATATTGCTTGGGGGACATTGTGCTGGTTGCCATGTTCTATAGGTGACTTCCAAGTCAGCCATATTGCATGGGGGACATTGTGCTGGTTGCCATGTTGTATAGGTGACTTCCAAGTCAGCCATATTGCATGGGGGACATTGTGCTGGTTGCCATGTTGTATAGGTGACTTCCAAGTCAGCCATATTGCATGGGGGACATTGTGCTGGTTGTGTTGTATAGGTGACTTCCAAGTCAGCCATATTGCATGGGGGACATTGTGCTGGAGGCCATGTTCTATAGGTGACTTCCAAGTCAGCCATATTGCATGGGGGACATTGTGCTGGTTGTGTTGTATAGGTGACTTCCAAGTCAGCCATATTGCATGGGGGACATTGTGCTGGAGGCCATGTTGTATAGGTGACTTCCAAGTCAGCCATATTGCATGTGGGACATTCTGCTGGAGGCCATGTTCTATAGGTGACTTCCAAGTCAGCCATATTGCATGGGGGACATTGAGCTGGTGGCCATGTTCTATAGGTGACTTCCAAGTCAGCCATATTGCATGGGGGACATTGTGCTGGTTGCCATGTCCTATAGGTGACTTCCAAGTCAGCCATATTGCATGGGGGAAATTGTGCTGGTTGTCTTGTATAGGTGACTTCCAAGTCAGCCATATTGCTTGGGGAACATTGTGCTGGTTGCCATGTTCTATAGGTGACTTCCAAGTCAGCCATATTGCATGGGGGAAATTGTGCTGGTTGTCTTGTATAGGTGACTTCCAAGTCAGCCATATTGCTTGGGGGACATTGTGCTGGTTGCCATGTTCTATAGGTGACTTCCAAGTCAGCCATATTGCATGGGGGACATTGTGCTGGTGGCCTTGTTCTATAGGTGACTTCCAAGTCAGCCATATTGCATGGGGGACATTGTGCTGGAGGCCATGTTCTATAGGTGACTTCCAAGTCAGCCATATTGCATGGGGGACATTGTGCTGGTTGTGTTGTATAGGTGACTTCCAAGTCAGCCATATTGCATGGGGGACATTGTGCTGGAGGCCATGTTGTATAGGTGACTTCCAAGTCAGCCATATTGCATGTGGGACATTCTGCTGGAGGCCATGTTCTATAGGTGTCTTCCAAGTCAGCCATATTGCATGGGGGACATTGTGCTGGTGGCCATGTTCTATAGGTGACTTCCAAGTCAGCCATATTGCATGGGGGACATTGTGCTGGTTGCCATGTCCTATAGGTGACTTCCAAGTCAGCCATATTGCATGGGGGAAATTGTGCTGGTTGTCTTGTATAGGTGACTTCCAAGTCAGCCATATTGCTTGGGGAACATTGTGCTGGTTGCCATGTTCTATAGGTGACTTCCAAGTCAGCCATATTGCATGGGGGAAATTGTGCTGGTTGTCTTGTATAGGTGACTTCCAAGTCAGCCATATTGCTTGGGGGACATTGTGCTGGTTGCCATGTTCTATAGGTGACTTCCAAGTCAGCCATATTGCATGGGGGACATTGTGCTGGTGGCCATGTTCTATAGGTGACTTCCAAGTCAGCCATATTGCACGGGGGACATTGTGCTGGTTGTCTTGTATAGGTGACTTCCAAGTCAGCCATATTGCATGGGGGACATTGTGCTGGTGGCCAAGTTCTATAGGTGACTTCCAAGTCAGCCATATTGCTTGGGGGACATTGTGCTGGTTGTATTGTATAGGTGACTTCCAAGTCAGCCATATTGCATGGGGGACATTGTGCTGGTTGCCATGTTGTATAGGTGACTTCCAAGTGAGCCATATTGCTTGGGGGACATTGTGCTGGTTGTGTTGTATAGGTGACTTCCAAGTCAGCCATATTGCATGGGGGACATTGTGCTGGTTGTCTTGTATAGGTGACTTCCAAGTCAGCCGTGTTGCATGGGGGACATTGTGCTGGTGGTCTTGTATAGGTGACTTCCAAGTCAGCCATATTGCTTGGGGGACATTGTGCTGGTTGCCATGTTCTGTAGGTGACTTCCAAGTCAGCCATATTGCTTGGGGGACATTGTGCTGGTGGCCATGTTCTATAGGTGACTTCCAAGTCAGCCATATTGCTTGGGGGACATTGTGCTGGTTGCCATGTTGTATAGGTGACTTGCAAGTCAGCCATATTGCATGGGGGACATTGTGCTGGTGGCCATGTTCTATAGGTGACTTCCAAGTCAGCCATATTGCATTTGGGACATTGTGCTAGTTGTCTTGTATAGGTGACTTCCAAGTCAGCCATATTGCTTGGGGGACATTGTGCTGGTGGCCAAGTTCTATAGGTGACTTCCAAGTCAGCCATATTGCTTGGGGGACATTGTGCTGGTTGTATTGTATAGGTGACTTCCAAGTCAGCCATATTGCATGGGGGACATTGTGCTGGTTGCCATGTTGTATAGGTGACTTCCAAGTGAGCCATATTGCTTGGGGGACATTGTGCTGGTTGTGTTGTATAGGTGACTTCCAAGTCAGCCATATTGCATGGGGGACATTGTGCTGGTTGTCTTGTATAGGTGACTTCCAAGTCAGCCGTGTTGCATGGGGGACATTGTGCTGGTGGTCTTGTATAGGTGACTTCCAAGTCAGCCATATTGCTTGGGGGACATTGTGCTGGTTGCCATGTTCTGTAGGTGACTTCCAAGTCAGCCATATTGCTTGGGGGACATTGTGCTGGTGGCCATGTTCTATAGGTGACTTCCAAGTCAGCCATATTGCTTGGGGGACATTGTGCTGGTTGCCATGTTGTATAGGTGACTTGCAAGTCAGCCATATTGCATGGGGGACATTGTGCTGGTGGCCATGTTCTATAGGTGACTTCCAAGTCAGCCATATTGCATTTGGGACATTGTGCTAGTTGTCTTGTATAGGTGACTTCCAAGTCAGCCATATTGCTTGGGGGACATTGTGCTGGTTGCCATGTCCTATAGGTGACTTCCAAGTCAGCCATATTGCATGGGGGACATTGTGCTGGTTGTCTTGTATAGGTGACTTCCACGTCAGCCATATTGCATGGGGGACATTGTGCTGGTGGCCATGTTGTATAGGTGACTTCCAAGTCAGCCATATTGCATGGGGGACATTGTGCTGGTTGCCATGTTGTATAGGTGACTTCCAAGTCAGCCATATTGCATGGGGGACATTGTGCTGGTTGCCATGTTGTATAGGTGACTTCCAAGTCAGCCATATTGCATGGGGGACATTGTGCTGGTTGCCATGTTGTATAGGTGACTTCCAAGTCAGCCATATTGCTTGGGGGACATTGTGCTGGTTGCCATGTTGTATAGGTGACTTCCAAGTCAGCCATATTGCATGGGGGACATTCTGCTGGTTGTATTGTATAGGTGACTTCCAAGTCAGCCATATTGCATGGGGGACATTGTGCTGGTTGCCATGTTGTATAGGTGACTTCCAAGTTAGCCATATTGCATGGGGGACATTGTGCTGGTTGCCATGTTGTATAGGTGACTTCCAAGTGAGCCATATTGATTGGGGGACATTGTGCTGGTTGTGTTGTATAGGTGACTTCCAAGTCAGCCATATTGCATGGGGGACATTGTGCTGGTTGTCTTGTATAGGTGACTTCCAAGTCAGCCGTGTTGCATGGGGGACATTGTGCTGGTGGCCATGTTCTATAGGTGACTTCCAAGTCAGCCATATTGCATGGGGGACATTGTGCTGGTTGCCATGTTGTATAGGTGACTTCCAATTCAGCCATATTGCATGGGTGACATTGTGCTGGTGGCCATGTTGTATAGGTGACTTCCAAGTCAGCCATATTGCATGGGGACATTGTGCTGGTTGTCTTGTATAGGTGACTTCCAAGTCAGCCATATTGCATGGGGGACATTGTGCTGGTTGCCATGTTGTATAGGTGACTTCCAAGTCAGCCATATTGCATGGGGGACATTGTGCTGGTTGCCATGTTGTATAGGTGACTTCCAAGTCAGCCATATTGCATGGGGGACATTGTGCTGGTTGTGTTGTATAGGTGACTTCCAAGTCAGCCATATTGCATGGGGGACATTGTGCTGGTTGTATTGTATAGGTGAATTCCAAGTCAGCCATATTGCATGGGGGACATTGTGCTGGTTGTATTGTATAGGTGACTTCCAAGTGAGCCATATTGCTTGGGGGACATTGTGCTGGTGGCCATGTTGTATAGGTGACTTCCAAGTCAGCCATATTGCTTGGGGGACATTGTGCTGGTTGCCATGTTCTATAGGTGACTTCCAAGTCAGCCATATTGCATGGGGGACATTGTGCTGGTTGTGTTGTATAGGTGACTTCCAAGTCAGCCATATTGCATGGGGGACATTGTGCTGGTTGTGTTGTATAGGTGACTTCCAAGTCAGCCATATTGCATGGGGGACATTGTGCTGGTTGTGTTGCATAGGTGACTTCCAAGTCAGCCATATTGCATGGGGGACATTGTGCTGGTTGCCATGTTGTATAGGTGACTTCCAAGTCAGCCATATTGCATGGGGGACATTGTGCTGGTGGCCATGTTCTATAGGTGACTTCCAAGTCAGCCATATTGCATGGGGGACATTGTGCTGGTTGTCTTGTATAGGTGACTTCCAAGTCAGCCATATTGCATGGGGGACATTGTGCTGGTTGTGTTGTAAAGGTGACTTACAAATCAGCCATATTGCATGGGGGACATTGTGCTGGTTGTATTGTATAGGTGACTTCCAAGTCAGCCATATTGCATGGGGGACATTGTGCTGGTTGTCTTGTATAGGTGACTTCCAAGTCAGCCGTTAGGCATGGGGGACATTGTCCTGGTGGCCATGTTCTATAGGTGACTTCCAAGTCAGCCATATTGCATGGGGGACATTGTGCTGGTTGCCATGTTGTATAGGTGACTTCCAAGTCAGCCATATTGCATGGGGGACATTGTGCTGGAGGCCATGTTCTATAGGTGACTTCCAAGTCAGCCATATTGCATGGGGACATTGTGCTGGTTGTCTTGTATAGGTGACTTCCAAGTCAGCCATATTGCATGGGGGACATTGTGCTGGTTGCCATGTTGTATAGGTGACTTCCAAGTCAGCCATATTGCATGGGGGACATTGTGCTGGTTGCCATGTTGTATAGGTGACTTCCAAGTCAGCCATATTGCATGGGGGACATTGTGCTGGTTGTGTTGTATAGGTGACTTCCAAGTCAGCCATATTGCATGGGGGACATTGTGCTGGTTGTGTTGTATAGGTGACTTCCAAGTCAGCCATATTGCATGGGGGACATTGTGCTGGTTGTGTTGTATAGGTGACTTCCAAGTCAGCCATATTGCATGGGGGACATTGTGCTGGTTGTATTGCATAGGTGACTTCCAAGTCAGCCATATTGCATGGGGGACATTGTGCTGGTTGCCATGTTGTATAGGTGACTTCCAAGTCAGCCATATTGCATTGGGGACATTGTGCTGGTGGCCATGTTCTATAGGTGACTTCCAAGTCAGCCATATTGCATTTGGGACATTGTGCTGGTTGTCTTGTATAGGTGACTTCCAAGTCAGCCATATTGCATGGGGGACATTGTGCTGGTTGTGTTGTATAGGTGACTTCCAAATCAGCCATATTGCATGGGGGACATTGTGCTGGTTGTATTGTATAGGTGACTTCCAAGTCAGCCATATTGCATGGGGGACATTGTGCTGGTTGTCTTGTATAGGTGACTTCCAAGTCAGCCATAATGCTTGGGGGACATTGTGCTGGTTGTCTTGTATAGGTGACTTCCAAGTCAGCCATATTGCATGGGGGACATTGTGCTGGTTGCCATGTTGTATAGGTGACTTCCAAGTCAGCCATATTGCATGGGGGACATTGTGCTGGTTGCCATGTTGTATAGGTGACTTCCAAGTCAGCCATATTGCATGGGGGACATTGTGCTGGTTGTGTTGTATAGGTGACTTCCAAGTCAGCCATATTGCATGGGGGACATTGTGCTGGTTGTGTTGTATAGGTGACTTCCAAGTCAGCCATATTGCATGGGGGACATTGTGCTGGTTGTGTTGTATAGGTGACTTCCAAGTCAGCCATATTGCATGGGGGACATTGTGCTGGTTGTATTGCATAGGTGACTTCCAAGTCAGCCATATTGCATGGGGGACATTGTGCTGGTTGTCATGTTGTATAGGTGACTTCCAAGTCAGCCATATTGCATTGGGGACATTGTGCTGGTGGCCATGTTCTATAGGTGACTTCCAAGTCAGCCATATTGCATTTGGGACATTGTGCTGGTTGTCTTGTATAGGTGACTTCCAAGTCAGCCATATTGCATGGGGGACATTGTGCTGGTTGTGTTGTATAGGTGACTTCCAAATCAGCCATATTGCATGGGGGACATTGTGCTGGTTGTATTGTATAGGTGACTTCCAAGTCAGCCATATTGCATGGGGGACATTGTGCTGGTTGTCTTGTATAGGTGACTTCCAAGTCAGCCATAATGCTTGGGGGACATTGTGCTGGTTGTATTGTATAGGTGACTTCCAAGTCAGCCATATTGCATGGGGGACATTGTGCTGGTTGTCTTGTATAGGTGACTTCCAAGTCAGCCATATTGCTTGGGGGACATTGTGCTGGTTGCCATGTCCTATAGGTGACTTCCAAGTCAGCCATATTGCATGGGGGACATTGTGCTGGTTGTCTTGTATAGGTGACTTCCAAGTCAGCCATATTGCATGGGGGACATTGTGCTGGTTGCCATGTTGTATAGGTGACTTCCAAGTCAGCCATATTGCATTGGGGACATTGTGCTGGTTGCCATGTTGTATAGGTGACTTCCAAGTGAGCCATATTGCTTGGGGGACATTGTGCTGGTTGTGTTGTATAGGTGACTTCCAAGTCAGCCATATTGCATGGGGGACATTGTGCTGGTTGTCTTGTATAGGTGACTTCCAAGTCAGCCGTGTTGCATGGGGGACATTGTGCTGGTGGCCATGTTCTATAGGTGACTTCCAAGTCAGCCATATTGCATGGGGGACATTGTGCTGGTTGCCATGTTGTATAGGTGACTTCCAAGTCAGCCATATTGCTTGGGGGACATTGTGCTGGTTGCCATGTTCTATAGGTGACTTCCAAGTGAGCCATATTGCTTGGGGGACATTGTGCTGGTTGCCATGTTGTATAGGTGACTTCCAAGTCAGCCATAATGCATGGGGGACATTGTGCTGGTGGCCATGTTCTATAGGTGACTTCCAAGTCAGCCACATTGCATGGGGGACATTGTGCTGGTTTCTTGGATAGGTGACTTCCAAGTCAGCCATATTGCATGGGGGACATTGTGCTGGTTGCCATGTTGTATAGGTGACTTCCAAGTCAGCCATATTGCATGGGGGACATTGTGCTGGTTGCCATGTTGTATAGGTGACTTCCAAGTCAGCCATATTGCATGGGGGACATTGTGCTAAATGCCATGTTGTATAGGTGACTTCCAAGTGAGCCATATTGCATGGGGGACATTGTGCTGGTTGTGTTGTATAGGTGACTTCCAAGTCAGCCATATTGCATGGGGGACATTGTGCTGGTTGTGTTGTATAGGTGACTTCCAAGTCAGCCATATTGCATGGGGGACATTGTGCTGGTTGTATTGTATAGGTGACTTCCAAGTCAGCCATATTGCATGGGGGACATTGTGCTGGTTGTATTGTATAGGTGACTTCCAAGTGAGCCATATTGCTTGGGGGACATTGTGCTGGTGGCCATGTTCTATAGGTGACTTCCAAGTCAGCCATATTGCATGGGGGACATTGTGCTGGTTGCCATGTCCTATAGGTGACTTCCAAGTCAGCCATATTGCATGGGGGACATTGTGCTGGTTGCCATGTTGTATAGGTGACTTCCAAGTGAGCCATATTGCTTGGGGGACATTGTGCTGGTTGTGTTGTATAGGTGACTTCCAAGTCAGCCATATTGCATGGGGGACATTGTGCTGGTTGTCTTGTATAGGTGACTTCCAAGTCAGCCGTGTTGCATGGGGGACATTGTGCTGGTTGTATTGTATAGGTGACTTCCAAGTTAGCCATATTGCATGGGGGACATTGTGCTGGTGGCCATGTTGTAAAGGTGACTTCCAAGTCAGCCATATTGCATGGGGGACATTGTGCTGGTTGCCATGTTGTATAGGTGACTTCCAAGTCAGCCATATTGCATGGGGGACATTGTACTGGTTGCCATGTTGTATAGGTGATTTCCAAGTCAGCCATATTGCATGGGGGAAATTGTGCTGGTTGTCTTGTATAGGTGACTTCCAAGTCAGCCATATTGCATGGGGGACATTGTGCTGGTTGTATTGTATAGGTGACTTCCAAGTCAGCCATATTGCATGGGGGACATTGTGCTGGTTGTATTGTATAGGTGACTTCCAAGTGAGCCATATTGCTTGGGGGACATTGTGCTGGTGGCCATGTTGTATAGGTGACTTCCAAGTCAGCCATATTGCTTGGGGGACATTGTGCTGGTTGCCATGTTCTATAGGTGACTTCCAAGTCAGCCATATTGCATGGGGGACATTGTGCTGGTTGTCTTGTATAGGTGACTTCCAAGTCAGCCATATTGCATGGGGGACATTGTGCTGGTTGCCATGTTGTATAGGTGACTTCCAAGTCAGCCATATTGCATGGGGGACATTGTGCTGGTTGCCATGTTGTATAGGTGACTTCCAAGTGAGCCATATTGCTTGGGGGACATTGTGCTGGTTGTGTTGTATAGGTGACTTCCAAGTCAGCCATATTGCATGGGGGACATTGTGCTGGTTGTCTTGTATAGGTGACTTCCAAGTCAGCCGTGTTGCATGGGTGACATTGTGCTGGTGGCCATGTTCTATAGGTGACTTCCAAGTCAGCCATATTGCATGGGGGACATTGTGCTGGTTGCCATGTTGTATAGGTGACTTCCAAGTCAGCCATATTGCTTGGGGGACATTGTGCTGGTTGCCATGTTCTATAGGTGACTTCCAAGTGAGCCATATTGCTTGGGGGACATTGTGCTGGTTGCCATGTTGTATAGGTGACTTCCAAGTCAGCCATAATGCATGGGGGACATTGTGCTGGTGGCCATGTTCTATAGGTGACTTCCAGGTCAGCCACATTGCATGGGGGACATTGTGCTGGTTTCTTGGATAGGTGACTTCCAAGTCAGCCATATTGCATGGGGGACATTGTGCTGGTTGCCATGTTGTATAGGTGACTTCCAAGTCAGCCATATTGCATGGGGGACATTGTGCTGGTTGCCATGTTGTATAGGTGACTTCCAAGTCAGCCATATTGCATGGGGGACATTGTGCTAAATGCCATGTTGTATAGGTGACTTCCAAGTGAGCCATATTGCATGGGGGACATTGTGCTGGTTGTGTTGTATAGGTGACTTCCAAGTCAGCCATATTGCATGGGGGACATTGTGCTGGTTGTGTTGTATAGGTGACTTCCAAGTCAGCCATATTGCATGGGGGACATTGTGCTGGTTGTATTGTATAGGTGACTTCCAAGTCAGCCATATTGCATGGGGGACATTGTGCTGGTTGTATTGTATAGGTGACTTCCAAGTGAGCCATATTGCTTGGGGGACATTGTGCTGGTGGCCATGTTCTATAGGTGACTTCCAAGTCAGCCATATTGCATGGGGGACATTGTGCTGGTTGCCATGTCCTATAGGTGACTTCCAAGTCAGCCATATTGCATGGGGGACATTGTGCTGGTTGCCATGTTGTATAGGTGACTTCCAAGTGAGCCATATTGCTTGGGGGACATTGTGCTGGTTGTGTTGTATAGGTGACTTCCAAGTCAGCCATATTGCATGGGGGACATTGTGCTGGTTGTCTTGTATAGGTGACTTCCAAGTCAGCCGTGTTGCATGGGGGACATTGTGCTGGTTGTATTGTATAGGTGACTTCCAAGTTAGCCATATTGCATGGGGGACATTGTGCTGGTGGCCATGTTGTAAAGGTGACTTCCAAGTCAGCCATATTGCATGGGGGACATTGTGCTGGTTGCCATGTTGTATAGGTGACTTCCAAGTCAGCCATATTGCATGGGGGACATTGTACTGGTTGCCATGTTGTATAGGTGATTTCCAAGTCAGCCATATTGCATGGGGGAAATTGTGCTGGTTGTCTTGTATAGGTGACTTCCAAGTCAGCCATATTGCATGGGGGACATTGTGCTGGTTGTATTGTATAGGTGACTTCCAAGTCAGCCATATTGCATGGGGGACATTGTGCTGGTTGTATTGTATAGGTGACTTCCAAGTGAGCCATATTGCTTGGGGGACATTGTGCTGGTGGCCATGTTGTATAGGTGACTTCCAAGTCAGCCATATTGCTTGGGGGACATTGTGCTGGTTGCCATGTTCTATAGGTGACTTCCAAGTCAGCCATATTGCATGGGGGACATTGTGCTGGTTGTGTTGTATAGGTGACTTCCAAGTCAGCCATATTGCATGGGGGACATTGTGCTGGTTGTGTTGTATAGGTGACTTCCAAGTCAGCCATATTTCATGGGGGACATTGTGCTGGTTGTATTGCATAGGTGACTTCCAAGTCAGCCATATTGCATGGGGGACATTGTGCTGGTTGCCATGTTGTATAGGTGACTTCCAAGTCAGCCATATTGCATGGGGGACATTGTGCTGGTGGCCATGTTCTATAGGTGACTTCCAAGTCAGCCATATTGCATGGGGGACATTGTGCTGGTTGTCTTGTATAGGTGACTTTCAAGTCAGCCATATTGCATGGGGGACATTGTGCTGGTTGTGTTGTATAGGTGACTTACAAATCAGCCATATTGCATGGGGGACATTGTGCTGGTTGTATTGTATAGGTGACTTCCAAGTCAGCCATATTGCATGGGGGACATTGTGCTGGTTGTCTTGTATAGGTGACTTCCAAGTCAGCCGTGTTGCATGGGGGACATTGTGCTGGTGGCCATGTTCTATAGGTGACTTCCAAGTCAGCCATATTGCATGGGGGACATTGTGCTGGTTGCCATGTTGTATAGGTGACTTCCAAGTCAGCCATATTGCATGGGGGATATTGTGCTGGAGGCCATGTTCCATAGGTGACTTCCAAGTCAGCCATATTGCATGGGGACATTGTGCTGGTTGTCTTGTATAGGTGACTTCCAAGTCAGCCATATTGCATGGGGGACATTGTGCTGGTTGCCATGTTGTATAGGTGACTTCCAAGTCAGCCATATTGCATGGGGGACATTGTGCTGGTTGCCATGTTGTATAGGTGACTTCCAAGTCAGCCATATTGCATGGGGGACATTGTGCTGGTTGTGTTGTATAGGTGACTTCCAAGTCAGCCATATTGCATGGGGGACATTGTGCTGGTTGTATTGTATAGGTGAGTTCCAAGTCAGCCATATTGCATGGGGGACATTGTGCTGGTTGTATTGTATAGGTGACTTCCAAGTGAGCCATATTGCTTGGGGGACATTGTGCTGGTGGCCATGTTGTATAGGTGACTTCCAGGTCAGCCATATTGCTTGGGGGACATTGTGCTGGTTGCCATGTTCTATAGGTGACTTCCAAGTCAGCCATATTGCATGGGGGACATTGTGCTGGTTGTGTTGTATAGGTGACTTCCAAGTCAGCCATATTGCATGGGGGACATTGTGCTGGTTGTGTTGTATAGGTGACTTCCAAGTCAGCCATATTGCATGGGGGACATTGTGCTGGTTGTATTGCATAGGTGACTTCCAAGTCAGCCATATTGCATGGGGGACATTGTGCTGGTTGCCATGTTGTATAGGTGACTTCCAAGTCAGCCATATTGCATTGGGGACATTGTGCTGGTGGCCATGTTCTATAGGTGACTTCCAAGTCAGCCATATTGCATTTGGGACATTGTGCTGGTTGTCTTGTATAGGTGACTTCCAAGTCAGCCATATTGCATGGGGGACATTGTGCTGGTTGTGTTGTATAGGTGACTTCCAAATCAGCCATATTGCATGGGGGACATTGTGCTGGTTGTATTGTATAGGTGACTTCCAAGTCAGCCATATTGCATGGGGGACATTGTGCTGGTTGTCTTGTATAGGTGACTTCCAAGTCAGCCATAATGCTTGGGGGACATTGTGCTGGTTGTATTGTATAGGTGACTTCCAAGTCAGCCATATTGCATGGGGGACATTGTGCTGGTTGCCATGTTGTATAGGTGACTTCCAAGTCAGCCATATTGCATGGGGGACATTGTGCTGGTGGCCATGTTCTATAGGTGACTTCCAAGTCAGCCATATTGCATTTGGGACATTGTGCTGGTTGTCTTGTATAGGTGACTTCCAAGTCAGCCATATTGCTTGGGGGACATTGTGCTGGTTGCCATGTCCTATAGGTGACTTCCAAGTCAGCCATATTGCATGGGGGACATTGTGCTGGTTGTCTTGTATAGGTGACTTCCAAGTCAGCCATATTGCATGGGGGACATTGTGCTGGTTGCCATGTTGTATAGGTGACTTCCAAGTCAGCCATATTGCATGGGGGACATTGTGCTGGTTGCCATGTTGTATAGGTGACTTCCAAGTGAGCCATATTGCTTGGGGACATTGTGCTGGTTGTGTTGTATAGGTGACTTCCAAGTCAGCCATATTGCATGGGGGACATTGTGCTGGTTGTGTTGTATAGGTGACTTCCAAGTCAGCCATATTGCATGGGGGACATTGTGTTGGTTGTATTGTATAGGTGACTTCCAAGTGAGCCATATTGCTTGGGGGACATTGTGCTGGTGGCCATGTTGTATAGGTGACTTCCAAGTCAGCCATATTGCTTGGGGGACATTGTGCTGGTTGCCATGTTCTATAGGTGACTTCCAAGTCAGCCATATTGCATGGGGGACATTGTGCTGGTTGTGTTGTATAGGTGACTTCCAAGTCAGCCATATTGCATGGGGGACATTGTGCTGGTTGTGTTGTATAGGTGACTTCCAAGTCAGCCATATTTCATGGGGGACATTGTGCTGGTTGTATTGCATAGGTGACTTCCAAGTCAGCCATATTGCATGGGGGACATTGTGCTGGTTGCCATGTTGTATAGGTGACTTCCAAGTCAGCCATATTGCATGGGGGACATTGTGCTGGTGGCCATGTTCTATAGGTGACTTCCAAGTCAGCCATATTGCATGGGGGACATTGTGCTGGTTGTCTTGTATAGGTGACTTTCAAGTCAGCCATATTGCATGGGGGACATTGTGCTGGTTGTGTTGTATAGGTGACTTACAAATCAGCCATATTGCATGGGGGACATTGTGCTGGTTGTATTGTATAGGTGACTTCCAAGTCAGCCATATTGCATGGGGGACATTGTGCTGGTTGTCTTGTATAGGTGACTTCCAAGTCAGCCGTGTTGCATGGGGGACATTGTGCTGGTGGCCATGTTCTATAGGTGACTTCCAAGTCAGCCATATTGCATGGGGGACATTGTGCTGGTTGCCATGTTGTATAGGTGACTTCCAAGTCAGCCATATTGCATGGGGGACATTGTGCTGGAGGCCATGTTCTATAGGTGACTTCCAAGTCAGCCATATTGCATGGGGACATTGTGCTGGTTGTCTTGTATAGGTGACTTCCAAGTCAGCCATATTGCATGGGGGACATTGTGCTGGTTGCCATGTTGTATAGGTGACTTCCAAGTCAGCCATATTGCATGGGGGACATTGTGCTGGTTGCCATGTTGTATAGGTGACTTCCAAGTCAGCCATATTGCATGGGGGACATTGTGCTGGTTGTGTTGTATAGGTGACTTCCAAGTCAGCCATATTGCATGGGGGACATTGTGCTGGTTGTCTTGTATAGGTGACTTCCAAGTCAGCCGTGTTGCATGGGGGACATTGTGCTGGTGGCCATGTTCTATAGGTGACTTCCAAGTCAGCCATATTGCATGGGGGACATTGTGCTGGTTGTGTTGTATAGGTGACTTCCAAATCAGCCATATTGCATGGGGGACATTGTGCTGGTTGTATTGTATAGGTGACTTCCAAGTCAGCCATATTGCATGGGGGACATTGTGCTGGTTGTCTTGTATAGGTGACTTCCAAGTCAGCCATAATGCTTGGGGGACATTGTGCTGGTTGTATTGTATAGGTGACTTCCAAGTCAGCCATTTTGCATGGGGGACATTGTGCTGGTTGCCATGTTGTATAGGTGACTTCCAAGTCAGCCATATTGCATGGGGGACATTGTGCTGGTGGCCATGTTCTATAGGTGACTTCCAAGTCAGCCATATTGCATTTGGGACATTGTGCTGGTTGTCTTGTATAGGTGACTTCCAAGTCAGCCATATTGCTTGGGGGACATTGTGCTGGTTGCCATGTCCTATAGGTGACTTCCAAGTCAGCCATATTGCATGGGGGACATTGTGCTGGTTGTCTTGTATAGGTGACTTCCAAGTCAGCCATATTGCATGGGGGACATTGTGCTGGTTGCCATGTTGTATAGGTGACTTCCAAGTCAGCCATATTGCATGGGGGACATTGTGCTGGTTGCCATGTTGTATAGGTGACTTCCAAGTGAGCCATATTGCTTGGGGACATTGTGCTGGTTGTGTTGTATAGGTGACTTCCAAGTCAGCCATATTGCATGGGGGACATTGTGCTGGTTGTGTTGTATAGGTGACTTCCAAGTCAGCCATATTGCATGGGGGACATTGTGTTGGTTGTATTGTATAGGTGACTTCCAAGTGAGCCATATTGCTTGGGGGACATTGTGCTGGGGGCCATGTTGTATAGGTGACTTCCAAGTCAGCCATATTGCTTGGGGGACATTGTGCTGGTTGCCATGTTCTATAGGTGACTTCCAAGTCAGCCATATTGCATGGGGGACATTGTGCTGGTTGTGTTGTATAGGTGACTTCCAAGTCAGCCATATTGCATGGGGGACATTGTGCTGGTTGTGTTGTATAGGTGACTTCCAAGTCAGCCATATTTCATGGGGGACATTGTGCTGGTTGTATTGCATAGGTGACTTCCAAGTCAGCCATATTGCATGGGGGACATTGTGCTGGTTGCCATGTTGTATAGGTGACTTCCAAGTCAGCCATATTGCATGGGGGACATTGTGCTGGTGGCCATGTTCTATAGGTGACTTCCAAGTCAGCCATATTGCATGGGGGACATTGTGCTGGTTGTCTTGTATAGGTGACTTTCAAGTCAGCCATATTGCATGGGGGACATTGTGCTAGTTGTGTTGTATAGGTGACTTACAAATCAGCCATATTGCATGGGGGACATTGTGCTGGTTGTATTGTATAGGTGACTTCCAAGTCAGCCATATTGCATGGGGGACATTGTGCTGGTTGTCTTGTATAGGTGACTTCCAAGTCAGCCGTGTTGCATGGGGGACATTGTGCTGGTGGCCATGTTCTATAGGTGACTTCCAAGTCAGCCATATTGCATGGGGGACATTGTGCTGGTTGCCATGTTGTATAGGTGACTTCCAAGTCAGCCATATTGCATGGGGGACATTGTGCTGGAGGCCATGTTCTATAGGTGACTTCCAAGTCAGCCATATTGCATGGGGACATTGTGCTGGTTGTCTTGTATAGGTGACTTCCAAGTCAGCCATATTGCATGGGGGACATTGTGCTGGTTGCCATGTTGTATAGGTGACTTCCAAGTCAGCCATATTGCATGGGGGACATTGTGCTGGTTGTCTTGTATAGGTGACTTCCAAGTCAGCCATATTGCATGGGGGACATTGTGCTGGTTGCCATGTTGTATAGGTGACTTCCAAGTCAGCCATATTGCATGGGGGACATTGTGCTGGTTGCCATGTTGTATAGGTGACTTCCAAGTCAGCCATATTGCTTGGGGGACATTGTGCTGGTTGCCATGTTCTATAGGTGACTTCCAAGTCAGCCATATTGCATGGGGGACATTGTGCTGGTTGTGTTGTATAGGTGACTTCCAAGTCAGCCATATTGCATGGGGGACATTGTGCTGGTTGTGTTGTATAGGTGACTTCCAAGTCAGCCATATTTCATGGGGGACATTGTGCTGGTTGTATTGCATAGGTGACTTCCAAGTCAGCCATATTGCATGGGGGACATTGTGCTGGTTGCCATGTTGTATAGGTGACTTCCAAGTCAGCCATATTGCATGGGGGACATTGTGCTGGTGGCCATGTTCTATAGGTGACTTCCAAGTCAGCCATATTGCATGGGGGACATTGTGCTGGTTGTCTTGTATAGGTGACTTTCAAGTCAGCCATATTGCATGGGGGACATTGTGCTGGTTGTGTTGTATAGGTGACTTACAAATCAGCCATATTGCATGGGGGACATTGTGCTGGTTGTATTGTATAGGTGACTTCCAAGTCAGCCATATTGCATGGGGGACATTGTGCTGGTTGTCTTGTATAGGTGACTTCCAAGTCAGCCGTGTTGCATGGGGGACATTGTGCTGGTGGCCATGTTCTATAGGTGACTTCCAAGTCAGCCATATTGCATGGGGGACATTGTGCTGGTTGCCATGTTGTATAGGTGACTTCCAAGTCAGCCATATTGCATGGGGGACATTGTGCTGGAGGCCATGTTCTATAGGTGACTTCCAAGTCAGCCATATTGCATGGGGACATTGTGCTGGTTGTCTTGTATAGGTGACTTCCAAGTCAGCCATATTGCATGGGGGACATTGTGCTGGTTGCCATGTTGTATAGGTGACTTCCAAGTCAGCCATATTGCATGGGGGACATTGTGCTGGTTGCCATGTTGTATAGGTGACTTCCAAGTCAGCCATATTGCATGGGGGACATTGTGCTGGTTGTGTTGTATAGGTGACTTCCAAGTCAGCCATATTTCATGGGGGACATTGTGCTGGTTGTCTTGTATAGGTGACTTCCAAGTCAGCCGTGTTGCATGGTGGACATTGTGCTGGTGGCCATGTTCTATAGGTGACTTCCAAGTCAGCCATATTGCATGGGGGACATTGTGCTGGTTGCCATGTTGTATAGGTGACTTCCAAGTCAGCCATATTGCTTGGGGGACATTGTGCTGGTTGCCATGTTCTATAGGTGACTTCCAAGTGAGCCATATTGCTTGGGGGACATTGTGCTGGTTGCCATGTTGTATAGGTGACTTCCAAGTCAGCCATAATGCATGGGGGACATTGTGCTGGTGGCCATGTTCTATAGGTGACTTCCAAGTCAGCCACATTGCATGGGGGACATTGTGCTGGTTTCTTGGATAGGTGACTTCCAAGTCAGCCATATTGCATGGGGGACATTGTGCTGGTTGCCATGTTGTATAGGTGACTTCCAAGTCAGCCATATTGCATGGGGGACATTGTGCTGGTTGTATTGTATAGGTGACTTCCAAGTCAGCCATATTGCATGGGGGACATTGTGCTGGTTGTCTTGTATAGGTGACTTCCAAGTCAGCCGTGTTGCATGGGGGACATTGTGCTGGTGGCCATGTTCTATAGGTGACTTCCAAGTCAGCCATATTGCATGGGGGACATTGTGCTGGTTGCCATGTTGTATAGGTGACTTCCAAGTCAGCCATATTGCATGGGGGACATTGTGCTGGAGGTCATGTTCTATAGGTGACTTCCAAGTCAGCCATATTGCATGGGGACATTGTGCTGGTTGTCTTGTATAGGTGACTTCCAAGTCAGCCATATTGCATGGGGGACATTGTGCTGGTTGCCATGTTGTATAGTTGACTTCCAAGTCAGCCATATTGCATGGGGGACATTGTGCTGGTTGCCATGTTGTATAGGTGACTTCCAAGTCAGCCATATTGCATGGGGGACATTGTGCTGGTTGTGTTGTATAGGTGACTTCCAAGTCAGCCGTGTTGCATGGGGGACATTGTGCTGGTGGCCATGTTCTATAGGTGACTTCCAAGTCAGCCATATTGCATGGGGGACATTGTGCTGGTTGCCATGTTGTATAGGTGACTTCCAAGTCAGCCATATTGCTTGGGGGACATTGTGCTGGTTGCCATGTTCTATAGGTGACTTCCAAGTGAGCCATATTGCTTGGGGGACATTGTGCTGGTTGCCATGTTGTATAGGTGACTTCCAAGTCAGCCATAATGCATGGGGGACATTGTGCTGGTGGCCATGTTCTATAGGTGACTTCCAAGTCAGCCACATTGCATGGGGGACATTGTGCTGGTTTCTTGGATAGGTGACTTCCAAGTCAGCCATATTGCATGGGGGACATTGTGCTGGTTGCCATGTTGTATAGGTGACTTCCAAGTCAGCCATATTGCATGGGGGACATTGTGCTGGTTGCCATGTTGTATAGGTGACTTCCAAGTCAGCCATATTGCATGGGGGACATTGTGCTAAATGCCATGTTGTATAGGTGACTTCCAAGTGAGCCATATTGCATGGGGGACATTGTGCTGGTTGTATTGTATAGGTGACTTCCAAGTCAGCCATATTGCATGGGGGACATTGTGCTGGTTGTATTGTATAGGTGACTTCCAAGTGAGCCATATTGCTTGGGGGACATTGTGCTGGTGGCCATGTTCTATAGGTGACTTCCAAGTCAGCCATATTGCATGGGGGACATTGTGCTGGGTGCCATGTCCTATAGGTGACTTCCAAGTCAGCCATATTGCATGGGGGACATTGTGCTGGTTGCCATGTTGTATAGGTGACTTCCAAGTGAGCCATATTGCTTGGGGGACATTGTGCTGGTTGTGTTGTATAGGTGACTTCCAAGTCAGCCATATTGCATGGGGGACATTGTGCTGGTTGTCTTGTATAGGTGACTTCCAAGTCAGCCGTGTTGCATGGGGGACATTGTGCTGGTTGTATTGTATAGGTGACTTCCAAGTTAGCCATATTGCATGGGGGACATTGTGCTGGTGGCCATGTTGTAAAGGTGACTTCCAAGTCAGCCATATTGCATGGGGGACATTGTGCTGGTTGCCATGTTGTATAGGTGACTTCCAAGTCAGCCATATTGCATGGGGGACATTGTACTGGTTGCCATGTTGTATAGGTGATTTCCAAGTCAGCCATATTGCATGGGGGAAATTGTGCTGGTTGTCTTGTATAGGTGACTTCCAAGTCAGCCATATTGCATGGGGGACATTGTGCTGGTTGTATTGTATAGGTGACTTCCAAGTCAGCCATATTGCATGGGGGACATTGTGCTGGTTGTATTGTATAGGTGACTTCCAAGTGAGCCATATTGCTTGGGGGACATTGTGCTGGTGGCCATGTTGTATAGGTGACTTCCAAGTCAGCCATATTGCTTGGGGGACATTGTGCTGGTTGCCATGTTCTATAGGTGACTTCCAAGTCAGCCATATTGCATGGGGGACATTGTGCTGGTTGTGTTGTATAGGTGACTTCCAAGTCAGCCATATTGCATGGGGGACATTGTGCTGGTTGTGTTGTATAGGTGACTTCCAAGTCAGCCATATTTCATGGGGGACATTGTGCTGGTTGCCATGTTGTATAGGTGACTTCCAAGTCAGCCATATTGCATGGGGGACATTGTGCTGGTGGCCATGTTCTATAGGTGACTTCCAAGTCAGCCATATTGCATGGGGGACATTGTGCTGGTTGTCTTGTATAGGTGACTTTCAAGTCAGCCATATTGCATGGGGGACATTGTGCTGGTTGTGTTGTATAGGTGACTTACAAATCAGCCATATTGCATGGGGGACATTGTGCTGGTTGTATTGTATAGGTGACTTCCAAGTCAGCCATATTGCATGGGGGACATTGTGCTGGTTGTCTTGTATAGGTGACTTCCAAGTCAGCCGTGTTGCATGGGGGACATTGTGCTGGTGGCCATGTTCTATAGGTGACTTCCAAGTCAGCCATATTGCATGGGGGACATTGTGCTGGTTGCCATGTTGTATAGGTGACTTCCAAGTCAGCCATATTGCATGGGGGACATTGTGCTGGAGGCCATGTTCTATAGGTGACTTCCAAGTCAGCCATATTGCATGGGGACATTGTGCTGGTTGTCTTGTATAGGTGACTTCCAAGTCAGCCATATTGCATGGGGGACATTGTGCTGGTTGCCATGTTGTATAGGTGACTTCCAAGTCAGCCATATTGCATGGGGGACATTGTGCTGGTTGCCATGTTGTATAGGTGACTTCCAAGTCAGCCATATTGCATGGGGGACATTGTGCTGGTTGTGTTGTATAGGTGACTTCCAAGTCAGCCATATTGCATGGGGGACATTGTGCTGGTTGTATTGTATAGGTGAGTTCCAAGTCAGCCATATTGCATGGGGGACATTGTGCTGGTTGTATTGTATAGGTGACTTCCAAGTGAGCCATATTGCTTGGGGGACATTGTGCTGGTGGCCATGTTGTATAGGTGACTTCCAAGTCAGCCATATTGCTTGGGGGACATTGTGCTGGTTGCCATGTTCTATAGGTGACTTCCAAGTCAGCCATATTGCATGGGGGACATTGTGCTGGTTGTGTTGTATAGGTGACTTCCAAGTCAGCCATATTGCATGGGGGACATTGTGCTGGTTGTGTTGTATAGGTGACTTCCAAGTCAGCCATATTGCATGGGGGACATTGTGCTGGTTGTATTGCATAGGTGACTTCCAAGTCAGCCATATTGCATGGGGGACATTGTGCTGGTTGCCATGTTGTATAGGTGACTTCCAAGTCAGCCACATTGCATTGGGGACATTGTGCTGGTGGCCATGTTCTATAGGTGACTTCCAAGTCAGCCATATTGCATTTGGGACATTGTGCTGGTTGTCTTGTATAGGTGACTTCCAAGTCAGCCATATTGCATGGGGGACATTGTGCTGGTTGTGTTGTATAGGTGACTTCCAAATCAGCCATATTGCATGGGGGACATTGTGCTGGTTGTATTGTATAGGTGACTTCCAAGTCAGCCATATTGCATGGGGGACATTGTGCTGGTTGTCTTGTATAGGTGACTTCCAAGTCAGCCATAATGCTTGGGGGACATTGTGCTGGTTGTATTGTATAGGTGACTTCCAAGTCAGCCATATTGCATGGGGGACATTGTGCTGGTTGCCATGTTGTATAGGTGACTTCCAAGTCAGCCATATTGCATGGGGGACATTGTGCTGGTGACCATGTTCTATAGGTGACTTCCAAGTCAGCCATATTGCATTTGGGACATTGTGCTGGTTGTCTTGTATAGGTGACTTCCAAGTCAGCCATATTGCTTGGGGGACATTGTGCTGGTTGCCATGTCCTATAGGTGACTTCCAAGTCAGCCATATTGCATGGGGGACATTGTGCTGGTTGTCTTGTATAGGTGACTTCCAAGTCAGCCATATTGCATGGGGGACATTGTGCTGGTTGCCATGTTGTATAGGTGACTTCCAAGTCAGCCATATTGCATGGGGGACATTGTGCTGATTGCCATGTTGTATAGGTGACTTCCAAGTGAGCCATATTGCTTGGGGGACATTGTGCTGGTTGTGTTGTATAGGTGACTTCCAAGTCAGCCATATTGCATGGGGGACATTGTGCTGGTTGTGTTGTATAGGTGACTTCCAAGTCAGCCATATTGCATGGGGGACATTGTGCTGGTTGTATTGTATAGGTGACTTCCAAGTGAGCCATATTGCTTGGGGGACATTGTGCTGGTGGCCATGTTGTATAGGTGACTTCCAAGTCAGCCATATTGCTTGGGGGACATTGTGCTGGTTGCCATGTTCTATAGGTGACTTCCAAGTCAGCCATATTGCATGGGGGACATTGTGCTGGTTGTGTTGTATAGGTGACTTCCAAGTCAGCCATATTGCATGGGGGACATTGTGCTGGTTGTGTTGTATAGGTGACTTCCAAGTCAGCCATATTTCATGGGGGACATTGTGCTGGTTGTATTGCATAGGTGACTTCCAAGTCAGCCATATTGCATGGGGGACATTGTGCTGGTTGCCATGTTGTATAGGTGACTTCCAAGTCAGCCATATTGCATGGGGGACATTGTGCTGGTGGCCATGTTCTATAGGTGACTTCCAAGTCAGCCATATTGCATTGGGGACATTGTGCTGGTTGTCTTGTATAGGTGACTTTCAAGTCAGCCATATTGCATGGGGGACATTGTGCTGGTTGTGTTGTATAGGTGACTTACAAATCAGCCATATTGCATGGGGGACATTGTGCTGGTTGTATTGTATAGGTGACTTCCAAGTCAGCCATATTGCATGGGGGACATTGTGCTGGTTGTCTTGTATAGGTGACTTCCAAGTCAGCCGTGTTGCATGGGGGACATTGTGCTGGTGGCCATGTTCTATAGGTGACTTCCAAGTCAGCCATATTGCATGGGGGACATTGTGCTGGTTGCCATGTTGTATAGGTGACTTCCAAGTCAGCCATATTGCATGGGGGACATTGTGCTGGAGGCCATGTTCTATAGGTGACTTCCAAGTCAGCCATATTGCATGGGGACATTGTGCTGGTTGTCTTGTATAGGTGACTTCCAAGTCAGCCATATTGCATGGGGGACATTGTGCTGGTTGCCATGTTGTATAGGTGACTTCCAAGTCAGCCATATTGCATGGGGGACATTGTGCTGGTTGCCATGTTGTATAGGTGACTTCCAAGTCAGCCATATTGCATGGGGGACATTGTGCTGGTTGTGTTGTATAGGTGACTTCCAAGTCAGCCATATTGCATGGGGGACATTGTGCTGGTTGTATTGTATAGGTGAGTTCCAAGTCAGCCATATTGCATGGGGGACATTGTGCTGGTTGTATTGTATAGGTGACTTCCAAGTGAGCCATATTGCTTGGGGGACATTGTGCTGGTGGCCATGTTGTATAGTTGACTTCCAAGTCAGCCATATTGCTTGGGGGACATTGTGCTGGTTGCCATGTTCTATAGGTGACTTCCAAGTCAGCCATATTGCATGGGGGACATTGTGCTGGTTGTGTTGTATAGGTGACTTCCAAGTCAGCCATATTGCATGGGGGACATTGTGCTGGTTGTGTTGTATAGGTGACTTCCAAGTCAGCCATATTGCATGGGGGACATTGTGCTGGTTGTATTGCATAGGTGACTTCCAAGTCAGCCATATTGCATGGGGGACATTGTGCTGGTTGCCATGTTGTATAGGTGACTTCCAAGTCAGCCATATTGCATTGGGGACATTGTGCTGGTGGCCATGTTCTATAGGTGACTTCCAAGTCAGCCATATTGCATTTGGAACATTGTGCTGGTTGTCTTGTATAGGTGACTTCCAAGTCAGCCATATTGCATGGGGGACATTGTGCTGGTTGTGTTGTATAGGTGACTTCCAAGTCAGCCATATTGCATGGGGGACATTGTGCTGGTTGTATTGCATAGGTGACTTCCAAGTCAGCCATATTGCATTGGGGACATTGTGCTGGTTGCCATGTTGTATAGGTGACTTCCAAGTCAGCCATATTGCATTGGGGACATTGTGCTGGTGGCCATGTTCTATAGGTGACTTCCAAGTCAGCCATATTGCATTTGGGACATTGTGCTGGTTGTCTTGTATAGGTGACTTCCAAGTCAGCCATATTGCATGGGGGACATTGTGCTGGTTGTGTTGTATAGGTGACTTCCAAATCAGCCATATTGCATGGGGGACATTGTGCTGGTTGTATTGTATAGGTGACTTCCAAGTCAGCCATATTGCATGGGGGACATTGTGCTGGTTGTCTTGTATAGGTGACTTCCAAGTCAGCCATAATGCTTGGGGGACATTGTGCTGGTTGTATTGTATAGGTGACTTCCAAGTCAGCCATATTGCATGGGGGACATTGTGCTGGTTGCCATGTTGTATAGGTGACTTCCAAGTCAGCCATATTGCATGGGGGACATTGTGCTGGTGACCATGTTCTATAGGTGACTTCCAAGTCAGCCATATTGCATTTGGGACATTGTGCTGGTTGTCTTGTATAGGTGACTTCCAAGTCAGCCATATTGCTTGGGGGACATTGTGCTGGTTGCCATGTCCTATAGGTGACTTCCAAGTCAGCCATATTGCATGGGGGACATTGTGCTGGTTGTCTTGTATAGGTGACTTCCAAGTCAGCCATATTGCATGGGGGACATTGTGCTGGTTGCCATGTTGTATAGGTGACTTCCAAGTCAGCCATATTGCATGGGGGACATTGTGCTGATTGCCATGTTGTATAGGTGACTTCCAAGTGAGCCATATTGCTTGGGGGACATTGTGCTGGTTGTGTTGTATAGGTGACTTCCAAGTCAGCCATATTGCATGGGGGACATTGTGCTGGTTGTGTTGTATAGGTGACTTCCAAGTCAGCCATATTGCATGGGGGACATTGTGCTGGTTGTATTGTATAGGTGACTTCCAAGTGAGCCATATTGCTTGGGGGACATTGTGCTGGTGGCCATGTTGTATAGGTGACTTCCAAGTCAGCCATATTGCTTGGGGGACATTGTGCTGGTTGCCATGTTCTATAGGTGACTTCCAAGTCAGCCATATTGCATGGGGGACATTGTGCTGGTTGTGTTGTATAGGTGACTTCCAAGTCAGCCATATTGCATGGGGGACATTGTGCTGGTTGTGTTGTATAGGTGACTTCCAAGTCAGCCATATTTCATGGGGGACATTGTGCTGGTTGTATTGCATAGGTGACTTCCAAGTCAGCCATATTGCATGGGGGACATTGTGCTGGTTGCCATGTTGTATAGGTGACTTCCAAGTCAGCCATATTGCATGGGGGACATTGTGCTGGTGGCCATGTTCTATAGGTGACTTCCAAGTCAGCCATATTGCATGGGGGACATTGTGCTGGTTGTCTTGTATAGGTGACTTTCAAGTCAGCCATATTGCATGGGGGACATTGTGCTGGTTGTGTTGTATAGGTGACTTACAAATCAGCCATATTGCATGGGGGACATTGTGCTGGTTGTATTGTATAGGTGACTTCCAAGTCAGCCATATTGCATGGGGGACATTGTGCTGGTTGTCTTGTATAGGTGACTTCCAAGTCAGCCGTGTTGCATGGGGGACATTGTGCTGGTGGCCATGTTCTATAGGTGACTTCCAAGTCAGCCATATTGCATGGGGGACATTGTGCTGGTTGCCATGTTGTATAGGTGACTTCCAAGTCAGCCATATTGCATGGGGGACATTGTGCTGGAGGCCATGTTCTATAGGTGACTTCCAAGTCAGCCATATTGCATGGGGACATTGTGCTGGTTGTCTTGTATAGGTGACTTCCAAGTCAGCCATATTGCATGGGGGACATTGTGCTGGTTGCCATGTTGTATAGGTGACTTCCAAGTCAGCCATATTGCATGGGGGACATTGTGCTGGTTGCCATGTTGTATAGGTGACTTCCAAGTCAGCCATATTGCATGGGGGACATTGTGCTGGTTGTGTTGTATAGGTGACTTCCAAGTCAGCCATATTGCATGGGGGACATTGTGCTGGTTGTATTGTATAGGTGAGTTCCAAGTCAGCCATATTGCATGGGGGACATTGTGCTGGTTGTATTGTATAGGTGACTTCCAAGTGAGCCATATTGCTTGGGGGACATTGTGCTGGTGGCCATGTTGTATAGTTGACTTCCAAGTCAGCCATATTGCTTGGGGGACATTGTGCTGGTTGCCATGTTCTATAGGTGACTTCCAAGTCAGCCATATTGCATGGGGGACATTGTGCTGGTTGTGTTGTATAGGTGACTTCCAAGTCAGCCATATTGCATGGGGGACATTGTGCTGGTTGTGTTGTATAGGTGACTTCCAAGTCAGCCATATTGCATGGGGGACATTGTGCTGGTTGTATTGCATAGGTGACTTCCAAGTCAGCCATATTGCATGGGGGACATTGTGCTGGTTGCCATGTTGTATAGGTGACTTCCAAGTCAGCCATATTGCATTGGGGACATTGTGCTGGTGGCCATGTTCTATAGGTGACTTCCAAGTCAGCCATATTGCATTTGGAACATTGTGCTGGTTGTCTTGTATAGGTGACTTCCAAGTCAGCCATATTGCATGGGGGACATTGTGCTGGTTGTGTTGTATAGGTGACTTCCAAATCAGCCATATTGCATGGGGGACATTGTGCTGGTTGTATTGTATAGGTGACTTCCAAGTCAGCCATATTGCATGGTGGACATTGTGCTGGTTGTCTTGTATAGGTGACTTCCAAGTCAGCCATATTGCATGGGGGACATTGTGCTGGTGGCCATGTTCTATAGGTGACTTCCAAGTCAGCCATATTGCATGGGGGACATTGTGCTGGTTGTGTTGTATAGGTGACTTCCAAGTCAGCCATATTGCATGGGGGACATTGTGCTGGTGGCCATGTTCTATAGGTGACTTCCAAGTCAGCCATATTGCATGGGGGACATTGTGCTGGTTGTGTTGTATAGGTGACTTCCAAGTCAGCCATATTGCATGGGGGACATTGTGCTGGTGGCCATGTTCTATAGGTGACTTCCAAGTCAGCCATATTGCATGGGGGACATTGTGCTGGTTGTGTTGTATAGGTGACTTCCAAGTCAGCCATATTGCATGGGGGACATTGTGCTGGTGGCCATGTTCTATAGGTGACGTCCAAGTCAGCCATATTGCATGGGGGACATTGTGCTGGTTGTGTTGTATAGGTGACTTCCAAGTCAGCCATATTGCATGGGGGACATTGTGCTGGTTGTGTTGTATGGGTGACTTCCAAGTCAGCCATATTGCATGGGGGACATTGTGCTGGTGGCCATGTTCTATAGGTGACTTCCAAGTCAGCCATATTGCATGGGGGACATTGTGCTGGTTGTGTTCTATAGGTGACTTCCAAGTCAGCCATATTGCATTTGGGACATTGTGCTGGTTGTCTTGTATAGGTGACTTCCAAGTCAGCCATATTGCATGGGGGACATTGTGCTGGTTGTGTTGTATAGGTGACTTCCAAATCAGCCATATTGCATGGGGGACATTGTGCTGGTTGTATTGTATAGGTGACTTCCAAGTCAGCCATATTGCATGGGGGACATTGTGCTGGTTGTCTTGTATAGGTGACTTCCAAGTCAGCCATATTGCATGGGGGACATTGTGCTGGTGGCCATGTTCTATAGGTGACTTCCAAGTCAGCCATATTGCATGGGGGACATTGTGCTGGTTGTGTTGTATAGGTGACTTCCAAGTCAGCCATATTGCATGGGGGACATTGTGCTGGTTGTGTTGTATAGGTGACTTCCAAGTCAGCCATATTTCATGGGGGACATTGTGCTGGTTGTATTGCATAGGTGACTTCCAAGTCAGCCATATTGCATGGGGGACATTGTGCTGGTTGCCATGTTGTATAGGTGACTTCCAAGTCAGCCATATTGCATGGGGGACATTGTGCTGGTGGCCATGTTCTATAGGTGACTTCCAGGTCAGCCATATTGCATGGGGGACATTGTGCTGGTTGTCTTGTATAGGTGACTTTCAAGTCAGCCATATTGCATGGGGGACATTGTGCTGGTTGTATTGTATTGGTGACTTCCAAGTCAGCCATATTGCATGGGGGACATTTATCTGGTTGTCTTGTATAGGTGACTTCCAAGTCAGCCTTGTTGCATGGGGGACATTGTGCTGGTGGCCATGTTCTATAGGTGACTTCCAAGTCAGCCATATTGCATGGGGGACATTGTGCTGGTTGCCATGTTGTATAGGTGACTTCCAAGTCAGCCATATTGCATGGGGGACATTGTGCTGGTTGTCTTGTATAGGTGACTTCCAAGTCAGCCGTGTTGCATGGGGGACATTGTGCTGGTGGCCATGTTCTATAGGTGACTTCCAAGTCAGCCATATTGCATGGGGGACATTGTGCTGGTTGCCATGTTGTATAGGTGACTTCCAAGTCAGCCATATTGCATGGGGGACATTGTGCTGGAGGCCATGTTCTATAGGTGACTTCCAAGTCAGCCATATTGCATGGGGACATTGTGCTGGTTGTATTGTATAGGTGACTTCCAAGTCAGCCATATTGCATGGGGGACATTGTGCTGGTTGTCTTGTATAGGTGACTTCCAAGTCAGCCATATTGCTTGGGGGACATTGTGCTGGTGGCCATGTTCTATAGGTGACTTCCAAGTCAGCCATATTGCATGGGGGACATTGTGCTGGTTGTATTGTATAGGTGACTTCCAAGTCAGCCATATTGCATGGGGGACATTGTGCTGGTTGTGTTGTATAGGTGACTTCCAAGTCAGCCATATTTCATGGGGGACATTGTGCTGGTTGTATTGCATAGGTGACTTCCAAGTCAGCCATATTGCATGGGGGACATTGTGCTGGTTGCCATGTTGTATAGGTGACTTCCAAGTCAGCCATATTGCATTGGGGACATTGTGCTGGTGGCCATGTTCTATAGGTGACTTCCAAGTCAGCCATATTGCATGGGGGACATTGTGCTGGTGGCCATGTTCTATAGGTGACTTCCAAGTCAGCCATATTGCATGGGGGACATTGTGCTGGTTGTCTTGTATTGGTGACTTTCAAGTCAGCCATATTGCATGGGGGACATTGTGCTGGTTGTGTTGTATAGGTGACTTCCAAGTCAGCCATATTGCATGGGGGACATTGTGCTGGTTGTATTGCATAGGTGACTTCCAAGTCAGCCATATTGCATGGGGGACATTGTGCTGGTTGCCATGTTGTATAGGTGACTTCCAAGTCAGCCATATTGCATTGGGGACATTGTGCTGGTGGCCATGTTCTATAGGTGACTTCCAAGTCAGCCATATTGCATTTGGGACATTGTGCTGGTTGTCTTGTATAGGTGACTTCCAAGTCAGCCATATTGCATGGGGGACATTGTGCTGGTTGTGTTGTATAGGTGACTTCCAAATCAGCCATATTGCATGGGGGACATTGTGCTGGTTGTATTGTATAGGTGACTTCCAAGTCAGCCATATTGCATGGGGGACATTGTGCTGGTTGTCTTGTATAGGTGACTTCCAAGTCAGCCATAATGCTTGGGGGACATTGTGCTGGTTGTATTGTATAGGTGACTTCCAAGTCAGCCATATTGCATGGGGGACATTGTGCTGGTTGCCATGTTGTATAGGTGACTTCCAAGTCAGCCATATTGCATGGGGGACATTGTGCTGGTGGCCATGTTCTATAAGTGACTTCCAAGTCAGCCATATTGCATTTGGGACATTGTGCTGGTTGTCTTGTATAGGTGACTTCCAAGTCAGCCATATTGCTTGGGGGACATTGTGCTGGTTGCCATGTCCTATAGGTGACTTCCAAGTCAGCCATATTGCATGGGGGTCATTGTGCTGGTTGTCTTGTATAGGTGACTTCCAAGTCAGCTATATTGCATGGGGGACATTGTGCTGGTTGCCATGTTGTATAGGTGACTTCCAAGTCAGCCATATTGCATGGGGGACATTGTGCTGGTTGCCATGTTGTATAGGTGACTTCCAAGTGAGCCATATTGCTTGGGGGACATTGTGCTGGTTGTGTTGTATAGGTGACTTCCAAGTCAGCCATATTGCATGGGGGACATTGTGCTGGTTGTGTTGTATAGGTGACTTTCAAGTCAGCCATATTGCATGGGGGACATTGTGCTGGTTGTATTGCATAGGTGACTTCCAAGTCAGCCATATTGCATGGGGGACATTGTGCTGGTTGCCATGTTGTATAGGTGACTTCCAAGTCAGCCATATTGCATGGGGGACATTGTGCTGGTGGCCATGTTCTATAGGTGACTTCCAAGTCAGCCATATTGCATGGGGGACATTGTGCTGGTTGTCTTGTATAGGTGACTTTCAAGTCAGCCATATTGCATGGGGGACATTGTGCTGGTTGTGTTGTATAGGTGACTTACAAATCAGCCATATTGCATGGGGGACATTGTGCTGGTTGTATTGTATAGGTGACTTCCAAGTCAGCCATATTGCATGGGGGACATTGTGCTGGTTGTCTTGTATAGGTGACTTCCAAGTCAGCCGTGTTGCATGGGGGACATTGTGCTGGTGGCCATGTTCTATAGGTGACTTCCAAGTCAGCCATATTGCATGGGGGACATTGTGCTGGTTGCCATGTTGTATAGGTGACTTCCAAGTCAGCCATATTGCATGGGGGACATTGTGCTGGAGGCCATGTTCTATAGGTGACTTCCAAGTCAGCCATATTGCATGGGGACATTGTGCTGGTTGTCTTGTATAGGTGACTTCCAAGTCAGCCATATTGCATGGGGGACATTGTGCTTTTTGCCATGTTGTATAGGTGACTTCCAAGTCAGCCATATTGCATGGGGGACATTGTGCTGGTTGCCATGTTGTATAGGTGACTTCCAAGTCAGCCATATTGCATGGGGGACATTGTGCTGGTTGTGTTGTATAGGTGACTTCCAAGTCAGCCATATTGCATGGGGGACATTGTGCTGGTTGTATTGTATAGGTGAGTTCCAAGTCAGCCATATTGCATGGGGGACATTGTGCTGGTTGTATTGTATAGGTGACTTCCAAGTGAGCCATATTGCTTGGGGAACATTGTGCTGGTGGCCATGTTGTATAGGTGACTTCCAAGTCAGCCATATTGCTTGGGGGACATTGTGCTGGTTGCCATGTTCTATAGGTGACTTCCAAGTCAGCCATATTGCATGGGGGACATTGTGCTGGTTGTGTTGTATAGGTGACTTCCAAGTCAGCCATATTGCATGGGGGACATTGTGCTGGTTGTATTGCATAGGTGACTTCCAAGTCAGCCATATTGCATGGGGGACATTGTGCTGGTTGCCATGCTGTATAGGTGACTTCCAAGTCAGCCATATTGCATTGGGGACATTGTGCTGGTGGCCATGTTCTATAGGTGACTTCCAAGTCAGCCATATTGCATTTGGGACATTGTGCTGGTTGTCTTGTATAGGTGACTTCCAAGTCAGCCATATTGCATGGGGGACATTGTGCTGGTTGTGTTGTATAGGTGACTTCCAAATCAGCCATATTGCATGGGGGACATTGTGCTGGTTGTATTGTATAGGTGACTTCCAAGTCAGCCATATTGCATGGGGGACATTGTGCTGGTTGTCTTGTATAGGTGACTTCCAAGTCAGCGATAATGCTTGGGGGACATTGTGCTGGTTGTATTGTATAGGTGACTTCCAAGTCAGCCATATTGCATGGGGGACATTGTGCTGGTTGCCATGTTGTATAGGTGACTTCCAAGTCAGCCATATTGCATGGGGGACATTGTGCTGGTGGCCACGTTCTATAGGTGACTTCCAAGTCAGCCATATTGCATTTGGGACATTGTGCTGGTTGTCTTGTATAGGTGACTTCCAAGTCAGCCATATTGCTTGGGGGACATTGTGCTGGTTGCCATGTACTATAGGTGACTTCCAAGTCAGCCATATTGCATGGGGGACATTGTGCTGGTTGTCTTGTATAGGTGACTTCCAAGTCAGCCATATTGCATGGGGGACATTGTGCTGGTTGCCATGTGGTATAGGTGACTTCCAAGTCAGCCATATTGCATGGGGGACATTGTGCTGGTTGCCATGTTGTATAGGTGACTTCCAAGTGAGCCATATTGCTTGGGGGACATTGTGCTGGTTGTGTTGTATAGGTGACTTCCAAGTCAGCCATATTGCATGGGGGACATTGTGCTGGTTGTCTTGTATAGGTGACTTCCAAGTCAGCCGTGTTGCATGGGGGACATTGTGCTGGTGGCCATGTTCTATAGGTGACTTCCAAGTGAGCCATATTGCATGGGGGACATTGTGCTGGTTGCCATGTTGTATAGGTGACTTCCAAGTCAGCCATATTGCTTGGGGGACATTGTGCTGGTTGCCATGTTCTATAGGTGACTTCCAAGTCAGCCATATTGCATGGGGGACATTGTGCTGGTTGTGTTGTATAGGTGACTTCCAAGTCAGCCATATTGCATGGGGGACATTGTGCTGGTTGTGTTGTATAGGTGACTTCCAAGTCAGCCATATTGCATGGGGGACATTGTGCTGGTTGTATTGCATAGGTGACTTCCAAGTCAGCCATATTGCATGGGGGACTTTGTGCTGGTTGCCATGTTGTATAGGTGACTTCCAAGTCAGCCATATTGCATGGGGGACATTGTGCTGGTGGCCATGTTCTATAGGTGACTTCCAAGTCAGCCATATTGCATGGGGGACATTGTGCTGGTTGTCTTGTATAGGTGACTTTCAAGTCAGCCATATTGCATGGGGGACATTGTGCTGGTTGTGTTGTATAGGTGACTTACAAATCAGCCATATTGCATGGGGGACATTGTGCTGGTTGTATTGTATAGGTGACTTCCAAGACAGCCATATTGCATGGGGGACATTGTGCTGGTTGTCTTGTATAGGTGACTTCCAAGTCAGCCGTGTTGCATGGGGGACATTGTGCTGGTGGCCATGTTCTATAGGTGACTTCCAAGTCAGCCATATTGCATGGGGGACATTGTGCTGGTTGCCATGTTGTATAGGTGACTTCCAAGTCAGCCATATTGCATGGGGGACATTGTGCTGGAGGCCATGTTCTATAGGTGACTTCCAAGTCAGCCATATTGCATGGGGACATTGTGCTGGTTGTCTTGTATAGGTGACTTCCAAGTCAGCCATATTGCATGGGGGACATTGTGCTGGTTGCCATGTTGTATAGGTGACTTCCAAGTCAGCCATATTGCATGGGGGACATTGTGCTGGTTGCCATGTTGTATAGGTGACTTCCAAGTCAGCCATATTGCATGGGGGACATTGTGCTGGAGGTCATGTTCTATAGGTGACTTCCAAGTCAGCCATATTGCATGGGGACATTGTGCTGGTTGTCTTGTATAGGTGACTTCCAAGTCAGCCATATTGCATGGGGGACATTGTGCTGGTTGCCATGTTGTATAGTTGACTTCCAAGTCAGCCATATTGCATGGGGGACATTGTGCTGGTTGCCATGTTGTATAGGTGACTTCCAAGTCAGCCATATTGCATGGGGGACATTGTGCTGGTTGTGTTGTATAGGTGACTTCCAAGTCAGCCGTGTTGCATGGGGGACATTGTGCTGGTGGCCATGTTCTATAGGTGACTTCCAAGTCAGCCATATTGCATGGGGGACATTGTGCTGGTTGCCATGTTGTATAGGTGACTTCCAAGTCAGCCATATTGCTTGGGGGACATTGTGCTGGTTGCCATGTTCTATAGGTGACTTCCAAGTGAGCCATATTGCTTGGGGGACATTGTGCTGGTTGCCATGTTGTATAGGTGACTTCCAAGTCAGCCATAATGCATGGGGGACATTGTGCTGGTGGCCATGTTCTATAGGTGACTTCCAAGTCAGCCACATTGCATGGGGGACATTGTGCTGGTTTCTTGGATAGGTGACTTCCAAGTCAGCCATATTGCATGGGGGACATTGTGCTGGTTGCCATGTTGTATAGGTGACTTCCAAGTCAGCCATATTGCATGGGGGACATTGTGCTGGTTGCCATGTTGTATAGGTGACTTCCAAGTCAGCCATATTGCATGGGGGACATTGTGCTAAATGCCATGTTGTATAGGTGACTTCCAAGTGAGCCATATTGCATGGGGGACATTGTGCTGGTTGTATTGTATAGGTGACTTCCAAGTCAGCCATATTGCATGGGGGACATTGTGCTGGTTGTATTGTATAGGTGACTTCCAAGTGAGCCATATTGCTTGGGGGACATTGTGCTGGTGGCCATGTTCTATAGGTGACTTCCAAGTCAGCCATATTGCATGGGGGACATTGTGCTGGTTGCCATGTCCTATAGGTGACTTCCAAGTCAGCCATATTGCATGGGGGACATTGTGCTGGTTGCCATGTTGTATAGGTGACTTCCAAGTGAGCCATATTGCTTGGGGGACATTGTGCTGGTTGTGTTGTATAGGTGACTTCCAAGTCAGCCATATTGCATGGGGGACATTGTGCTGGTTGTCTTGTATAGGTGACTTCCAAGTCAGCCGTGTTGCATGGGGGACATTGTGCTGGTTGTATTGTATAGGTGACTTCCAAGTTAGCCATATTGCATGGGGGACATTGTGCTGGTGGCCATGTTGTAAAGGTGACTTCCAAGTCAGCCATATTGCATGGGGGACATTGTGCTGGTTGCCATGTTGTATAGGTGACTTCCAAGTCAGCCATATTGCATGGGGGACATTGTACTGGTTGCCATGTTGTATAGGTGATTTCCAAGTCAGCCATATTGCATGGGGGAAATTGTGCTGGTTGTCTTGTATAGGTGACTTCCAAGTCAGCCATATTGCATGGGGGACATTGTGCTGGTTGTATTGTATAGGTGACTTCCAAGTCAGCCATATTGCATGGGGGACATTGTGCTGGTTGTATTGTATAGGTGACTTCCAAGTGAGCCATATTGCTTGGGGGACATTGTGCTGGTGGCCATGTTGTATAGGTGACTTCCAAGTCAGCCATATTGCTTGGGGGACATTGTGCTGGTTGCCATGTTCTATAGGTGACTTCCAAGTCAGCCATATTGCATGGGGTACATTGTGCTGGTTGTGTTGTATAGGTGACTTCCAAGTCAGCCATATTGCATGGGGGACATTGTGCTGGTTGTGTTGTATAGGTGACTTCCAAGTCAGCCATATTTCATGGGGGACATTGTGCTGGTTGTATTGCATAGGTGACTTCCAAGTCAGCCATATTGCATGGGGGACATTGTGCTGGTTGCCATGTTGTATAGGTGACTTCCAAGTCAGCCATATTGCATGGGGGACATTGTGCTGGTGGCCATGTTCTATAGGTGACTTCCAAGTCAGCCATATTGCATGGGGGACATTGTGCTGGTTGTCTTGTATAGGTGACTTTCAAGTCAGCCATATTGCATGGGGGACATTGTGCTGGTTGTGTTGTATAGGTGACTTACAAATCAGCCATATTGCATGGGGGACATTGTGCTGGTTGTCTTGTATAGGTGACTTCCAAGTCAGCCGTGTTGCATGGGGGACATTGTGCTGGTGGCCATGTTCTATAGGTGACTTCCAAGTCAGCCATATTGCATGGGGGACATTGTGCTGGTTGCCATGTTGTATAGGTGACTTCCAAGTCAGCCATATTGCATGGGGGACATTGTGCTGGAGGCCATGTTCTATAGGTGACTTCCAAGTCAGCCATATTGCATGGGGACATTGTGCTGGTTGTCTTGTATAGGTGACTTCCAAGTCAGCCATATTGCATGGGGGACATTGTGCTGGTTGCCATGTTGTATAGGTGACTTCCAAGTCAGCCATATTGCATGGGGGACATTGTGCTGGTTGCCATGTTGTATAGGTGACTTCCAAGTCAGCCATATTGCATGGGGGACATTGTGCTGGTTGTGTTGTATAGGTGACTTCCAAGTCAGCCATATTGCATGGGGGACATTGTGCTGGTTGTATTGTATAGGTGAGTTCCAAGTCAGCCATATTGCATGGGGGACATTGTGCTGGTTGTATTGTATAGGTGACTTCCAAGTGAGCCATATTGCTTGGGGGACATTGTGCTGGTGGCCATGTTGTATAGGTGACTTCCAAGTCAGCCATATTGCTTGGGGGACATTGTGCTGGTTGCCATGTTCTATAGGTGACTTCCAAGTCAGCCATATTGCATGGGGGACATTGTGCTGGTTGTGTTGTATAGGTGACTTCCAAGTCAGCCATATTGCATGGGGGACATTGTGCTGGTTGTGTTGTATAGGTGACTTCCAAGTCAGCCATATTGCATGGGGGACATTGTGCTGGTTGTATTGCATAGGTGACTTCCAAGTCAGCCATATTGCATGGGGGACATTGTGCTGGTTGCCATGTTGTATAGGTGACTTCCAAGTCAGCCACATTGCATTGGGGACATTGTGCTGGTGGCCATGTTCTATAGGTGACTTCCAAGTCAGCCATATTGCATTTGGGACATTGTGCTGGTTGTCTTGTATAGGTGACTTCCAAGTCAGCCATATTGCATAGGGGACATTGTGCTGGTTGTGTTGTATAGGTGACTTCCAAATCAGCCATATTGCATGGGGGACATTGTGCTGGTTGTATTGTATAGGTGACTTCCAAGTCAGCCATATTGCATGGGGGACATTGTGCTGGTTGTCTTGTATAGGTGACTTCCAAGTCAGCCATAATGCTTGGGGGACATTGTGCTGGTTGTATTGTATAGGTGACTTCCAAGTCAGCCATATTGCATGGGGGACATTGTGCTGGTTGCCATGTTGTATAGGTGACTTCCAAGTCAGCCATATTGCATGGGGGACATTGTGCTGGTGACCATGTTCTATAGGTGACTTCCAAGTCAGCCATATTGCATTTGGGACATTGTGCTGGTTGTCTTGTATAGGTGACTTCCAAGTCAGCCATATTGCTTGGGGGACATTGTGCTGGTTGCCATGTCCTATAGGTGACTTCCAAGTCAGCCATATTGCATGGGGGACATTGTGCTGGTTGTCTTGTATAGGTGACTTCCAAGTCAGCCATATTGCATGGGGGACATTGTGCTGGTTGCCATGTTGTATAGGTGACTTCCAAGTCAGCCATATTGCATGGGGGACATTGTGCTGATTGCCATGTTGTATAGGTGACTTCCAAGTGAGCCATATTGCTTGGGGGACATTGTGCTGGTTGTGTTGTATAGGTGACTTCCAAGTCAGCCATATTGCATGGGGGACATTGTGCTGGTTGTGTTGTATAGGTGACTTCCAAGTCAGCCATATTGCATGGGGGACATTGTGCTGGTTGTATTGTATAGGTGACTTCCAAGTGAGCCATATTGCTTGGGGGACATTGTGCTGGTGGCCATGTTGTATAGGTGACTTCCAAGTCAGCCATATTGCTTGGGGGACATTGTGCTGGTTGCCATGTTCTATAGGTGACTTCCAAGTCAGCCATATTGCATGGGGGACATTGTGCTGGTTGTGTTGTATAGGTGACTTCCAAGTCAGCCATATTGCATGGGGGACATTGTGCTGGTTGTGTTGTATAGGTGACTTCCAAGTCAGCCATATTTCATGGGGGACATTGTGCTGGTTGTATTGCATAGGTGACTTCCAAGTCAGCCATATTGCATGGGGGACATTGTGCTGGTTGCCATGTTGTATAGGTGACTTCCAAGTCAGCCATATTGCATGGGGGACATTGTGCTGGTGGCCATGTTCTATAGGTGACTTCCAAGTCAGCCATATTGCATGGGGGACATTGTGCTGGTTGTCTTGTATAGGTGACTTTCAAGTCAGCCATATTGCATGGGGGACATTGTGCTGGTTGTGTTGTATAGGTGACTTACAAATCAGCCATATTGCATGGGGGACATTGTGCTGGTTGTATTGTATAGGTGACTTCCAAGTCAGCCATATTGCATGGGGGACATTGTGCTGGTTGTCTTGTATAGGTGACTTCCAAGTCAGCCGTGTTGCATGGGGGACATTGTGCTGGTGGCCATGTTCTATAGGTGACTTCCAAGTCAGCCATATTGCATGGGGGACATTGTGCTGGTTGCCATGTTGTATAGGTGACTTCCAAGTCAGCCATATTGCATGGGGGACATTGTGCTGGAGGCCATGTTCTATAGGTGACTTCCAAGTCAGCCATATTGCATGGGGACATTGTGCTGGTTGTCTTGTATAGGTGACTTCCAAGTCAGCCATATTGCATGGGGGACATTGTGCTGGTTGCCATGTTGTATAGGTGACTTCCAAGTCAGCCATATTGCATGGGGGACATTGTGCTGGTTGCCATGTTGTATAGGTGACTTCCAAGTCAGCCATATTGCATGGGGGACATTGTGCTGGTTGTGTTGTATAGGTGACTTCCAAGTCAGCCATATTGCATGGGGGACATTGTGCTGGTTGTATTGTATAGGTGAGTTCCAAGTCAGCCATATTGCATGGGGGACATTGTGCTGGTTGTATTGTATAGGTGACTTCCAAGTGAGCCATATTGCTTGGGGGACATTGTGCTGGTGGCCATGTTGTATAGTTGACTTCCAAGTCAGCCATATTGCTTGGGGGACATTGTGCTGGTTGCCATGTTCTATAGGTGACTTCCAAGTCAGCCATATTGCATGGGGGACATTGTGCTGGTTGTGTTGTATAGGTGACTTCCAAGTCAGCCATATTGCATGGGGGACATTGTGCTGGTTGTGTTGTATAGGTGACTTCCAAGTCAGCCATATTGCATGGGGGACATTGTGCTGGTTGTATTGCATAGGTGACTTCCAAGTCAGCCATATTGCATGGGGGACATTGTGCTGGTTGCCATGTTGTATAGGTGACTTCCAAGTCAGCCATATTGCATTGGGGACATTGTGCTGGTGGCCATGTTCTATAGGTGACTTCCAAGTCAGCCATATTGCATTTGGAACATTGTGCTGGTTGTCTTGTATAGGTGACTTCCAAGTCAGCCATATTGCATGGGGGACATTGTGCTGGTTGTGTTGTATAGGTGACTTCCAAGTCAGCCATATTGCATGGGGGACATTGTGCTGGTTGTATTGCATAGGTGACTTCCAAGTCAGCCATATTGCATGGGGGACATTGTGCTGGTTGCCATGTTGTATAGGTGACTTCCAAGTCAGCCATATTGCATTGGGGACATTGTGCTGGTGGCCATGTTCTATAGGTGACTTCCAAGTCAGCCATATTGCATTTGGGACATTGTGCTGGTTGTCTTGTATAGGTGACTTCCAAGTCAGCCATATTGCATGGGGGACATTGTGCTGGTTGTGTTGTATAGGTGACTTCCAAATCAGCCATATTGCATGGGGGACATTGTGCTGGTTGTATTGTATAGGTGACTTCCAAGTCAGCCATATTGCATGGGGGACATTGTGCTGGTTGTCTTGTATAGGTGACTTCCAAGTCAGCCATAATGCTTGGGGGACATTGTGCTGGTTGTATTGTATAGGTGACTTCCAAGTCAGCCATATTGCATGGGGGACATTGTGCTGGTTGCCATGTTGTATAGGTGACTTCCAAGTCAGCCATATTGCATGGGGGACATTGTGCTGGTGACCATGTTCTATAGGTGACTTCCAAGTCAGCCATATTGCATTTGGGACATTGTGCTGGTTGTCTTGTATAGGTGACTTCCAAGTCAGCCATATTGCTTGGGGGACATTGTGCTGGTTGCCATGTCCTATAGGTGACTTCCAAGTCAGCCATATTGCATGGGGGACATTGTGCTGGTTGTCTTGTATAGGTGACTTCCAAGTCAGCCATATTGCATGGGGGACATTGTGCTGGTTGCCATGTTGTATAGGTGACTTCCAAGTCAGCCATATTGCATGGGGGACATTGTGCTGATTGCCATGTTGTATAGGTGACTTCCAAGTGAGCCATATTGCTTGGGGGACATTGTGCTGGTTGTGTTGTATAGGTGACTTCCAAGTCAGCCATATTGCATGGGGGACATTGTGCTGGTTGTGTTGTATAGGTGACTTCCAAGTCAGCCATATTGCATGGGGGACATTGTGCTGGTTGTATTGTATAGGTGACTTCCAAGTGAGCCATATTGCTTGGGGGACATTGTGCTGGTGGCCATGTTGTATAGGTGACTTCCAAGTCAGCCATATTGCTTGGGGGACATTGTGCTGGTTGCCATGTTCTATAGGTGACTTCCAAGTCAGCCATATTGCATGGGGGACATTGTGCTGGTTGTGTTGTATAGGTGACTTTCAAGTCAGCCATATTGCATGGGGGACATTGTGCTGGTTGTGTTGTATAGGTGACTTCCAAGTCAGCCATATTTCATGGGGGACATTGTGCTGGTTGTATTGCATAGGTGACTTCCAAGTCAGCCATATTGCATGGGGGACATTGTGCTGGTTGCCATGTTGTATAGGTGACTTCCAAGTCAGCCATATTGCATGGGGGACATTGTGCTGGTGGCCATGTTCTATAGGTGACTTCCAAGTCAGCCATATTGCATGGGGGACATTGTGCTGGTTGTCTTGTATAGGTGACTTTCAAGTCAGCCATATTGCATGGGGGACATTGTGCTGGTTGTGTTGTATAGGTGACTTACAAATCAGCCATATTGCATGGGGGACATTGTGCTGGTTGTATTGTATAGGTGACTTCCAAGTCAGCCATATTGCATGGGGGACATTGTGCTGGTTGTCTTGTATAGGTGACTTCCAAGTCAGCCGTGTTGCATGGGGGACATTGTGCTGGTGGCCATGTTCTATAGGTGACTTCCAAGTCAGCCATATTGCATGGGGGACATTGTGCTGGTTGCCATGTTGTATAGGTGACTTCCAAGTCAGCCATATTGCATGGGGGACATTGTGCTGGAGGCCATGTTCTATAGGTGACTTCCAAGTCAGCCATATTGCATGGGGACATTGTGCTGGTTGTCTTGTATAGGTGACTTCCAAGTCAGCCATATTGCATGGGGGACATTGTGCTGGTTGCCATGTTGTATAGGTGACTTCCAAGTCAGCCATATTGCATGGGGGACATTGTGCTGGTTGCCATGTTGTATAGGTGACTTCCAAGTCAGCCATATTGCATGGGGGACATTGTGCTGGTTGTGTTGTATAGGTGACTTCCAAGTCAGCCATATTGCATGGGGGACATTGTGCTGGTTGTATTGTATAGGTGAGTTCCAAGTCAGCCATATTGCATGGGGGACATTGTGCTGGTTGTATTGTATAGGTGACTTCCAAGTGAGCCATATTGCTTGGGGGACATTGTGCTGGTGGCCATGTTGTATAGTTGACTTCCAAGTCAGCCATATTGCTTGGGGGACATTGTGCTGGTTGCCATGTTCTATAGGTGACTTCCAAGTCAGCCATATTGCATGGGGGACATTGTGCTGGTTGTGTTGTATAGGTGACTTCCAAGTCAGCCATATTGCATGGGGGACATTGTGCTGGTTGTGTTGTATAGGTGACTTCCAAGTCAGCCATATTGCATGGGGGACATTGTGCTGGTTGTATTGCATAGGTGACTTCCAAGTCAGCCATATTGCATGGGGGACATTGTGCTGGTTGCCATGTTGTATAGGTGACTTCCAAGTCAGCCATATTGCATTGGGGACATTGTGCTGGTGGCCATGTTCTATAGGTGACTTCCAAGTCAGCCATATTGCATTTGGAACATTGTGCTGGTTGTCTTGTATAGGTGACTTCCAAGTCAGCCATATTGCATGGGGGACATTGTGCTGGTTGTGTTGTATAGGTGACTTCCAAATCAGCCATATTGCATGGGGGACATTGTGCTGGTTGTATTGTATAGGTGACTTCCAAGTCAGCCATATTGCATGGTGGACATTGTGCTGGTTGTCTTGTATAGGTGACTTCCAAGTCAGCCATATTGCATGGGGGACATTGTGCTGGTGGCCATGTTCTATAGGTGACTTCCAAGTCAGCCATATTGCATGGGGGACATTGTGCTGGTTGTGTTGTATAGGTGACTTCCAAGTCAGCCATATTGCATGGGGGACATTGTGCTGGTGGCCATGTTCTATAGGTGACTTCCAAGTCAGCCATATTGCATGGGGGACATTGTGCTGGTTGTGTTGTATAGGTGACTTCCAAGTCAGCCATATTGCATGGGGGACATTGTGCTGGTGGCCATGTTCTATAGGTGACTTCCAAGTCAGCCATATTGCATGGGGGACATTGTGCTGGTTGTGTTGTATAGGTGACTTCCAAGTCAGCCATATTGCATGGGGGACATTGTGCTGGTGGCCATGTTCTATAGGTGACTTCCAAGTCAGCCATATTGCATGGGGGACATTGTGCTGGTTGTGTTGTATAGGTGACTTCCAAGTCAGCCATATTGCATGGGGGACATTGTGCTGGTTGTGTTGTATGGGTGACTTCCAAGTCAGCCATATTGCATGGGGGACATTGTGCTGGTGGCCATGTTCTATAGGTGACTTCCAAGTCAGCCATATTGCATGGGGGACATTGTGCTGGTTGTGTTCTATAGGTGACTTCCAAGTCAGCCATATTGCATTTGGGACATTGTGCTGGTTGTCTTGTATAGGTGACTTCCAAGTCAGCCATATTGCATGGGGGACATTGTGCTGGTTGTGTTGTATAGGTGACTTCCAAATCAGCCATATTGCATGGGGGACATTGTGCTGGTTGTATTGTATAGGTGACTTCCAAGTCAGCCATATTGCATAGGGGACATTGTGCTGGTTGTCTTGTATAGGTGACTTCCAAGTCAGCCATATTGCATGGGGGACATTGTGCTGGTGGCCATGTTCTATAGGTGACTTCCAAGTCAGCCATATTGCATGGGGGACATTGTGCTGGTTGTGTTGTATAGGTGACTTCCAAGTCAGCCATATTGCATGGGGGACATTGTGCTGGTTGTGTTGTATAGGTGACTTCCAAGTCAGCCATATTTCATGGGGGACATTGTGCTGGTTGTATTGCATAGGTGACTTCCAAGTCAGCCATATTGCATGGGGGACATTGTGCTGGTTGCCATGTTGTATAGGTGACTTCCAAGTCAGCCATATTGCATGGGGGACATTGTGCTGGTGGCCATGTTCTATAGGTGACTTCCAGGTCAGCCATATTGCATGGGGGACATTGTGCTGGTTGTCTTGTATAGGTGACTTTCAAGTCAGCCATATTGCATGGGGGACATTGTGCTGGTTGTATTGTATTGGTGACTTCCAAGTCAGCCATATTGCATGGGGGACATTTATCTGGTTGTCTTGTATAGGTGACTTCCAAGTCAGCCTTGTTGCATGGGGGACATTGTGCTGGTGGCCATGTTCTATAGGTGACTTCCAAGTCAGCCATATTGCATGGGGGACATTGTGCTGGTTGCCATGTTGTATAGGTGACTTCCAAGTCAGCCATATTGCATGGGGGACATTGTGCTGGTTGTCTTGTATAGGTGACTTCCAAGTCAGCCGTGTTGCATGGGGGACATTGTGCTGGTGGCCATGTTCTATAGGTGACTTCCAAGTCAGCCATATTGCATGGGGGACATTGTGCTGGTTGCCATGTTGTATAGGTGACTTCCAAGTCAGCCATATTGCATGGGGGACATTGTGCTGGAGGCCATGTTCTATAGGTGACTTCCAAGTCAGCCATATTGCATGGGGACATTGTGCTGGTTGTATTGTATAGGTGACTTCCAAGTCAGCCATATTGCATGGGGGACATTGTGCTGGTTGTCTTGTATAGGTGACTTCCAAGTCAGCCATATTGCTTGGGGGACATTGTGCTGGTGGCCATGTTCTATAGGTGACTTCCAAGTCAGCCATATTGCATGGGGGACATTGTGCTGGTTGTATTGTATAGGTGACTTCCAAGTCAGCCATATTGCATGGGGGACATTGTGCTGGTTGTGTTGTATAGGTGACTTCCAAGTCAGCCATATTTCATGGGGGACATTGTGCTGGTTTTATTGCATAGGTGACTTCCAAGTCAGCCATATTGCATGGGGGACATTGTGCTGGTTGCCATGTTGTATAGGTGACTTCCAAGTCAGCCATATTGCATTGGGGACATTGTGCTGGTGGCCATGTTCTATAGGTGACTTCCAAGTCAGCCATATTGCATGGGGGACATTGTGCTGGTGGCCATGTTCTATAGGTGACTTCCAAGTCAGCCATATTGCATGGGGGACATTGTGCTGGTTGTCTTGTATTGGTGACTTTCAAGTCAGCCATATTGCATGGGGGACATTGTGCTGGTTGTGTTGTATAGGTGACTTCCAAGTCAGCCATATTGCATGGGGGACATTGTGCTGGTTGTATTGCATAGGTGACTTCCAAGTCAGCCATATTGCATGGGGGACATTGTGCTGGTTGCCATGTTGTATAGGTGACTTCCAAGTCAGCCATATTGCATTGGGGACATTGTGCTGGTGGCCATGTTCTATAGGTGACTTCCAAGTCAGCCATATTGCATTTGGGACATTGTGCTGGTTGTCTTGTATAGGTGACTTCCAAGTCAGCCATATTGCATGGGGGACATTGTGCTGGTTGTGTTGTATAGGTGACTTCCAAATCAGCCATATTGCATGGGGGACATTGTGCTGGTTGTATTGTATAGGTGACTTCCAAGTCAGCCATATTGCATGGGGGACATTGTGCTGGTTGTCTTGTATAGGTGACTTCCAAGTCAGCCATAATGCTTGGGGGACATTGTGCTGGTTGTATTGTATAGGTGACTTCCAAGTCAGCCATATTGCATGGGGGACATTGTGCTGGTTGCCATGTTGTATAGGTGACTTCCAAGTCAGCCATATTGCATGGGGGACATTGTGCTGGTGGCCATGTTCTATAGGTGACTTCCAAGTCAGCCATATTGCATTTGGGACATTGTGCTGGTTGTCTTGTATAGGTGACTTCCAAGTCAGCCATATTGCTTGGGGGACATTGTGCTGGTTGCCATGTCCTATAGGTGACTTCCAAGTCAGCCATATTGCATGGGGGTCATTGTGCTGGTTGTCTTGTATAGGTGACTTCCAAGTCAGCCATATTGCATGGGGGACATTGTGCTGGTTGCCATGTTGTATAGGTGACTTCCAAGTCAGCCATATTGCATGGGGGACATTGTGCTGGTTGCCATGTTGTATAGGTGACTTCCAAGTGAGCCATATTGCTTGGGGGACATTGTGCTGGTTGTGTTGTATAGGTGACTTCCAAGTCAGCCATATTGCATGGGGGACATTGTGCTGGTTGTGTTGTATAGGTGACTTTCAAGTCAGCCATATTGCATGGGGGACATTGTGCTGGTTGTATTGCATAGGTGACTTCCAAGTCAGCCATATTGCATGGGGGACATTGTGCTGGTTGCCATGTTGTATAGGTGACTTCCAAGTCAGCCATATTGCATGGGGGACATTGTGCTGGTGGCCATGTTCTATAGGTGACTTCCAAGTCAGCCATATTGCATGGGGGACATTGTGCTGGTTGTCTTGTATAGGTGACTTTCAAGTCAGCCATATTGCATGGGGGACATTGTGCTGGTTGTGTTGTATAGGTGACTTACAAATCAGCCATATTGCATGGGGGACATTGTGCTGGTTGTATTGTATAGGTGACTTCCAAGTCAGCCATATTGCATGGGGGACATTGTGCTGGTTGTCTTGTATAGGTGACTTCCAAGTCAGCCGTGTTGCATGGGGGACATTGTGCTGGTGGCCATGTTCTATAGGTGACTTCCAAGTCAGCCATATTGCATGGGGGACATTGTGCTGGTTGCCATGTTGTATAGGTGACTTCCAAGTCAGCCATATTGCATGGGGGACATTGTGCTGGAGGCCATGTTCTATAGGTGACTTCCAAGTCAGCCATATTGCATGGGGACATTGTGCTGGTTGTCTTGTATAGGTGACTTCCAAGTCAGCCATATTGCATGGGGGACATTGTGCTGGTTGCCATGTTGTATAGGTGACTTCCAAGTCAGCCATATTGCATGGGGGACATTGTGCTGGTTGCCATGTTGTATAGGTGACTTCCAAGTCAGCCATATTGCATGGGGGACATTGTGCTGGTTGTGTTGTATAGGTGACTTCCAAGTCAGCCATATTGCATGGGGGACATTGTGCTGGTTGTATTGTATAGGTGAGTTCCAAGTCAGCCATATTGCATGGGGGACATTGTGCTGGTTGTATTGTATAGGTGACTTCCAAGTGAGCCATATTGCTTGGGGAACATTGTGCTGGTGGCCATGTTTATTATAGGTGACTTCCAAGTCAGCCATATTGCTTGGGGGACATTGTGCTGGTTGCCATGTTCTATAGGTGACTTCCAAGTCAGCCATATTGCATGGGGGACATTGTGCTGGTTGTGTTGTATAGGTGACTTCCAAGTCAGCCATATTGCATGGGGGACATTGTGCTGGTTGTATTGCATAGGTGACTTCCAAGTCAGCCATATTGCATGGGGGACATTGTGCTGGTTGCCATGCTGTATAGGTGACTTCCAAGTCAGCCATATTGCATTGGGGACATTGTGCTGGTGGCCATGTTCTATAGGTGACTTCCAAGTCAGCCATATTGCATTTGGGACATTGTGCTGGTTGTCTTGTATAGGTGACTTCCAAGTCAGCCATATTGCATGGGGGACATTGTGCTGGTTGTGTTGTATAGGTGACTTCCAAATCAGCCATATTGCATGGGGGACATTGTGCTGGTTGTATTGTATAGGTGACTTCCAAGTCAGCCATATTGCATGGGGGACATTGTGCTGGTTGTCTTGTATAGGTGACTTCCAAGTCAGCGATAATGCTTGGGGGACATTGTGCTGGTTGTATTGTATAGGTGACTTCCAAGTCAGCCATATTGCATGGGGGACATTGTGCTGGTTGCCATGTTGTATAGGTGACTTCCAAGTCAGCCATATTGCATGGGGGACATTGTGCTGGTGGCCACGTTCTATAGGTGACTTCCAAGTCAGCCATATTGCATTTGGGACATTGTGCTGGTTGTCTTGTATAGGTGACTTCCAAGTCAGCCATATTGCTTGGGGGACATTGTGCTGGTTGCCATGTCCTATAGGTGACTTCCAAGTCAGCCATATTGCATGGGGGACATTGTGCTGGTTGTCTTGTATAGGTGACTTCCAAGTCAGCCATATTGCATGGGGGACATTGTGCTGGTTGCCATGTGGTTTTGGTGACTTCCAAGTCAGCCATATTGCATGGGGGACATTGTGCTGGTTGCCATGTTGTATAGGTGACTTCCAAGTGAGCCATATTGCTTGGGGGACATTGTGCTGGTTGTGTTGTATAGGTGACTTCCAAGTCAGCCATATTGCATGGGGGACATTGTGCTGGTTGTCTTGTATAGGTGACTTCCAAGTCAGCCGTGTTGCATGGGGGACATTGTGCTGGTGGCCATGTTCTATAGGTGACTTCCAAGTGAGCCATATTGCATGGGGGACATTGTGCTGGTTGCCATGTTGTATAGGTGACTTCCAAGTCAGCCATATTGCTTGGGGGACATTGTGCTGGTTGCCATGTTCTATAGGTGACTTCCAAGTCAGCCATATTGCATGGGGGACATTGTGCTGGTTGTGTTGTATAGGTGACTTCCAAGTCAGCCATATTGCATGGGGGACATTGTGCTGGTTGTGTTGTATAGGTGACTTCCAAGTCAGCCATATTGCATGGGGGACATTGTGCTGGTTGTATTGCATAGGTGACTTCCAAGTCAGCCATATTGCATGGGGGACATTGTGCTGGTTGCCATGTTGTATAGGTGACTTCCAAGTCAGCCATATTGCATGGGGGACATTGTGCTGGTGGCCATGTTCTATAGGTGACTTCCAAGTCAGCCATATTGCATGGGGGACATTGTGCTGGTTGTCTTGTATAGGTGACTTTCAAGTCAGCCATATTGCATGGGGGACATTGTGCTGGTTGTGTTGTATAGGTGACTTACAAATCAGCCATATTGCATGGGGGACATTGTGCTGGTTGTATTGTATAGGTGACTTCCAAGACAGCCATATTGCATGGGGGACATTGTGCTGGTTGTCTTGTATAGGTGACTTCCAAGTCAGCCGTGTTGCATGGGGGACATTGTGCTGGTGGCCATGTTCTATAGGTGACTTCCAAGTCAGCCATATTGCATGGGGGACATTGTGCTGGTTGCCATGTTGTATAGGTGACTTCCAAGTCAGCCATATTGCATGGGGGACATTGTGCTGGAGGCCATGTTCTATAGGTGACTTCCAAGTCAGCCATATTGCATGGGGACATTGTGCTGGTTGTCTTGTATAGGTGACTTCCAAGTCAGCCATATTGCATGGGGGACATTGTGCTGGTTGCCATGTTGTATAGGTGACTTCCAAGTCAGCCATATTGCATGGGGGACATTGTGCTGGTTGCCATGTTGTATAGGTGACTTCCAAGTCAGCCATATTGCATGGGGGACATTGTGCTGGTTGTGTTGTATAGGTGACTTCCAAGTCAGCCATATTGCATGGGGGACATTGTGCTGGTTGTATTGTATAGGTGAGTTCCAAGTCAGCCATATTGCATTGGGGACATTGTGCTGGTTGTGTTGTATAGGTGACTTCCAAATCAGCCATATTGCATGGGGGACATTGTGCTGGTTGTATTGTATAGGTGACTTCCAAGTCAGCCATATTGCATGGGGGACATTGTGCTGGTTGTCTTGTATAGGTGACTTCCAAGTCAGCCATAATGCTTGGGGGACATTGTGCTGGTTGTATTGTATAGGTGACTTCCAAGTCAGCCATATTGCATGGGGGACATTGTGCTGGTTGCCATGTTGTATAGGTGACTTCCAAGTCAGCCATATTGCATGGGGGACATTGTGCTGGTTGAATTGCATAGGTGACTTCCAAGTCAGCCATATTGCATGGGGGACATTGTGCTGGTTGCCATGTTGTATAGGTGACTTCCAAGTCAGCCATATTGCATTGGGGACATTGTGCTGGTGGCCATGTTCTATAGGTGACTTCCAAGTCAGCCATATTGCATTTGGGACATTGTGCTGGTTGTCTTGTATAGGTGACTTCCAAGTCAGCCATATTGCATGGGGGACATTGTGCTGGTTGTGTTGTATAGGTGACTTCCAAATCAGCCATATTGCATGGGGGACATTGTGCTGGTTGTATTGTATAGGTGACTTCCAAGTCAGCCATATTGCATGGGGGACATTGTGCTGGTTGTCTTGTATAGGTGACTTCCAAGTCAGCCATAATGCTTGGGGGACATTGTGCTGGTTGTATTGTATAGGTGACTTCCAAGTCAGCCATATTGCATGGGGGACATTGTGCTGGTTGCCATGTTGTATAGGTGACTTCCAAGTCAGCCATATTGCATGGGGGACATTGTGCTGGTGGCCATGTTCTATAGGTGACTTCCAAGTCAGCCATATTGCATTTGGGACATTGTGCTGGTTGTCTTGTATAGGTGACTTCCAAGTCAGCCATATTGCTTGGGGGACATTGTGCTGGTTGCCATGTCCTATAGGTGACTTCCAAGTCAGCCATATTGCATGGGGGACATTGTGCTGGTTGTCTTGTATAGGTGACTTCCAAGTCAGCCATATTGCATGGGGGACATTGTGCTGGTTGCCATGTTGTATAGGTGACTTCCAAGTCAGCCATATTGCATGGGGGACATTGTGCTGGTTGCCATGTTGTATAGGTGACTTCCAAGTGAGCCATATTGCTTGGGGGACATTGTGCTGGTTGTGTTGTATAGGTGACTTCCAAGTCAGCCATATTGCATGGGGGACATTGTGCTGGTTGTGTTGTATAGGTGACTTTCAAGTCAGCCATATTGCATGGGGGACATTGTGCTGGTTGTATTGCATAGGTGACTTCCAAGTCAGCCATATTGCATGGGGGACATTGTGCTGGTTGCCATGATGTATAGGTGACTTCCATGTCAGCCATATTGCATGGGGGACATTGTGCTGGTGGCCATGTTCTATAGGTGACTTCCAAGTCAGCCATATTGCATGGGGGACATTGTGCTGGTTGTCTTGTATAGGTGACTTTCAAGTCAGCCATATTGCATGGGGGACATTGTGCTGGTTGTATTGCATAGGTGACTTCCAAGTCAGCCATATTGCATGGGGGACATTGTGCTGGTTGCCATGATGTATAGGTGACTTCCAAGTCAGCCATATTGCATGGGGGACATTGTGCTGGTGGCCATGTTCTATAGGTGACTTCCAAGTCAGCCATATTGCATGGGGGACATTGTGCTGGTTGTGTTGTATAGGTGACTTACAAATCAGCCATATTGCATGGGGGACATTGTGCTGGTTGTATTGTATAGGTGACTTCCAAGTCAGCCATATTGCATGGGGGACATTGTGCTGGTTGCCATGTTGTATAGGTGACTTCCAAGTCAGCCATATTGCATGGGGGACATTGTGCTGGTTGCCATGTTGTATAGGTGACTTTCAAGTCAGCCATATTGCATGGGGGACATTGTGCTGGTTGTATTGTATAGGTGAGTTCCAAGTCAGCAATATTGCATGGGGGACATTGTGCTGGTTGTATTGTATAGGTGACTTCCAAGTGAGCCATATTGCTTGGGGAACATTGTGCTGGTGGCCATGTTGTATAGGTGACTTCCAAGTCAGCCATATTGCTTGGGGGACATTGTGCTGGTTGCCATGTTCTATAGGTGACTTCCAAGTCAGCCATATTGCATGGGGGACATTGTGCTGGTTGTGTTGTATAGGTGACTTCCAAGTCAGCCATATTGCATGGGGGACATTGTGCTGGTTGTGTTGTATAGGTGACTTCCAAGTCAGCCATATTGCATGGGGGACATTGTGCTGGTTGTATTGCATAGGTGACTTCCAAGTCAGCCATATTGCATGGGGGACATTGTGCTGGTTGCCATGTTGTATAGGTGACTTCCCAGTCAGCCATATTGCATTGGGGACATTGTGCTGGTGGCCATGTTCTATAGGTGACTTCCAAGTCAGCCATATTGCATTTGGGACATTGTGCTGGTTGTCTTGTATAGGTGACTTCCAAGTCAGCCATATTGCATGGGGGACATTGTGCTGGTTGTGTTGTATAGGTGACTTCCAAATCAGCCATATTGCATGGGGGACATTGTGCTGGTTGTATTGTATAGGTGACTTCCAAGTCAGCCATATTGCATGGGGGACATTGTGCTGGTTGTCTTGTATAGGTGACTTCCAAGTCAGCCATAATGCTTGGGGGACATTGTGCTGGTTGTATTGTATAGGTGACTTCCAAGTCAGCCATATTGCATGGGGGACATTGTGCTGGTTGCCATGTTGTATAGGTGACTTCCAAGTCAGCCATATTGCATGGGGGACATTGTGCTGGTGGCCATGTTCTATAGGTGACTTCCAAGTCAGCCATATTGCATTTGGGACATTGTGCTGGTTGTCTTGTATAGGTGACTTCCAAGTCAGCCATATTGCTTGGGGGACATTGTGCTGGTTGCCATGTCCTATAGGTGACTTCCAAGTCAGCCATATTGCATGGGGGACATTGTGCTGGTTGTCTTGTATAGGTGACTTCCAAGTCAGCCATATTGCATGGGGGACATTGTGCTGGTTGCCATGTTGTATAGGTGACTTCCAAGTCAGCCATATTGCATGGGGGACATTGTGCTGGTTGCCATGTTGTATAGGTGACTTCCAAGTGAGCCATATTGCTTGGGGGACATTGTGCTGGTTGTGTTGTATAGGTGACTTCCAAGTCAGCCATATTGCATGGGGGACATTGTGCTGGTTGTCTTGTATAGGTGACTTCCAAGTCAGCCGTGTTGCATGGGGGACATTGTGCTGGTGGCCATGTTCTATAGGTGACTTCCAAGTCAGCCATATTGCATGGGGGACATTGTGCTGGTTGCCATGTTGTATAGGTGACTTCCAAGTCAGCCATATTGCTTGGGGGACATTGTGCTGGTTGCCATGTTCTATAGGTGACTTCCAAGTGAGCCATATTGCTTGGGGGACATTGTGCTGGTTGCCATGTTGTATAGGTGACTTCCAAGTCAGCCATATTGCATGGGGGACATTGTGCTGGTGGCCATGTTCTATAGGTGACTTCCAAGTCAGCCACATTGCATGGGGGACATTGTGCTGGTTTCTTGTATAGGTGACTTCCAAGTCAGCCATATTGCATGGGGGACATTGTGCTGGTTGCCATGTTGTATAGGTGACTTCCAAGTCAGCCATATTGCATGGGGGACATTGTGCTGGTTGCCATGTTGTATAGGTGACTTCCAAGTCAGCCATATTGCATGGGGGACATTGTGCTAAATGCCATGTTGTATAGGTGACTTCCAAGTGAGCCATATTGCATGGGGGACATTGTGCTGGTTGTGTTGTATAGGTGACTTCCAAGTCAGCCATATTGCATGGGGGACATTGTGCTGGTTGTGTTGTATAGGTGACTTCCAAGTCAGCCATATTGCATGGGGGACATTGTGCTGGTTGTATTGTATAGGTGACTTCCAAGTCAGCCATATTGCATGGGGGACATTGTGCTGGTTGTATTGTATAGGTGACTTCCAAGTGAGCCATATTGCTTGGGGGACATTGTGCTGGTGGCCATGTTCTATAGGTGACTTCCAAGTCAGCCATATTGCATGGGGGACATTGTGCTGGTTGCCATGTCCTATAGGTGACTTCCAAGTCAGCCATATTGCATGGGGGACATTGTGCTGGTTGCCATGTTGTATAGGTGACTTCCAAGTGAGCCATATTGCTTGGGGGACATTGTGCTGGTTGTGTTGTATAGGTGACTTCCAAGTCAGCCATATTGCATGGGGGACATTGTGCTGGTTGTCTTGTATAGGTGACTTCCAAGTCAGCCGTGTTGCATGGGGGACATTGTGCTGGTTGTATTGTATAGGTGACTTCCAAGTTAGCCATATTGCATGGGGGACATTGTGCTGGTGGCCATGTTGTAAAGGTGACTTCCAAGTCAGCCATATTGCATGGGGGACATTGTGCTGGTTGCCATGTTGTATAGGTGACTTCCAAGTCAGCCATATTGCATGGGGGACATTGTACTGGTTGCCATGTTGTATAGGTGATTTCCAAGTCAGCCATATTGCATGGGGGAAATTGTGCTGGTTGTCTTGTATAGGTGACTTTTAAGTCAGCCATATTGCTTGGAGGACATTGTGCTGGTTGCCATGTTCTATAGGTGATTTCCAAGTCAGCCATATTGCTTGGGGGACATTGTGCTGGTTGCCATGTTGTATAGGTGACTTCCAAGTCAGCCATATTGCTTGGGGGACATTGTGCTGGTTGCCATGTTGTATAGGTGACTTCCAAGTCAGCCATATTGCATGGGGGACATTGTGCTGGTGGCCATGTTCTATAGGTGACTTCCAAGTCAGCCATATTGCATGGGGGACATTGTGCTGGTTGTCTTGTATAGGTGACTTCCAAGTCAGCCATATTGCATGGGGGACATTGTGCTGGTTGTGTTGTATAGGTGACTTCCAAATCAGCCATATTGCATGGGGGACATTGTTCTGGTTGTATTGTATAGGTGACTTCCAAGTCAGCCATATTGCATGGGGGACATTGTGCTGGTTGTATTGTATAGGTGACTTCCAAGTCAGCCATATTGCATGGGGGACATTGTGCTGGTGGCCATGTCCTATAGGTGACTTCCAAGTCAGCCATATTGCATGGGGGACATTGTGCTGGTTGTCTTGTATAGGTGACTTCCAAGTCAGCCATATTGCATGGGGGACATTGTGCTGGTTGCCATGTTGTATAGGTGACTTCCAAGTCAGCCATATTGCATGGGGGACATTGTGCTGGCGGCCATGTTCTATAGCTGACTTCCAAGTCAGCCATATTGCATTTGGGACATTGTGCTGGTTGTCTTGTATAGGTGACTTCCAAGTCAGCCATATTGCATGGGGGACATTGTGCTGGTTGTGTTGTATAGGTGACTTCCAAATCAGCCATATTGCATGGGGGACATTGTGCTGGTTGTATTGTATAGGTGACTTCCAAGTCAGCCATATTGCATGGGGGACATTGTGCTGGTTGTCTTGTATAGGTGACTTCCAAGTCAGCCATATTGCTTGGGGGACATTGTGCTGGTTGTATTGTATAGGTGACTTCCAAGTCAGCCATATTGCATGGGGGACATTGTGCTGGTTGCCATGTTGTATAGGTGACTTCCAAGTCAGCCATATTGCATGGGGGACATTGTGCTGGTGGCCATGTTCTATAGGTGACTTCCAAGTCAGCCATATTGCATTTGGGACATTGTGCTGGTTGTATTGTATAGGTGACTTCCAAGTCAGCCATATTGCATGGGGGACATTGTTCTGGTTGTATTGTATAGGTGACTTCCAAGTCAGCCATATTGCATGGGGGACATTGTGCTGGTTGTATTGTATAGGTGACTTCCAAGTCAGCCATATTGCATGCGGGACATTGTGCTGGTGGCCATGTCCTATAGGTGACTTCCAAGTCAGCCATATTGCATGGGGGACATTGTGCTGGTTGTCTTGTATAGGTGACTTCCAAGTCAGCCATATTGCATGGGGGACATTGTGCTGGTTGCCATGTTGTATAGGTGACTTCCAAGTCAGCCATATTGCATGGGGGACATTGTGCTGGCGGCCATGTTCTATAGGTGACTTCCAAGTCAGCCATATTGCATTTGGGACATTGTGCTGGTTGTCTTGTATAAGTGACTTCCAAGTCAGCCATATTGCATGGGGGACATTGTGCTGGTTGTATTGTATAGGTGACTTCCAAATCAGCCATATTGCATGGGGGACATTGTGCTGGTGGCCATGTTCTATAGGTGACTTCCAAGTCAGCCATATTGCATTTGGGACATTGTGCTGGTTGTCTTGTATAGGTGACTTCCAAGTCAGCCATATTGCATGGGGGACATTGTGCTGGTTGTGTTGTATAGGTGACTTCCAAATCAGCCATATTGCATGGGGGACATTGTGCTGGTTGTATTGTATAGGTGACTTCCAAGTGAGCCATATTGCTTGGGGGACATTGTGCTGGTGGCCATGTTCTATAGGTGACTTCCAAGTCAGCCATATTGCATGGGGGACATTGTGCTGGTTGCCATGTCCTATAGGTGACTTCCAAGTCAGCCATATTGCATGGGGGACATTGTGCTGGTGGCCATGTTCTATAGGTGACTTCCAAGTCAGCCATATTGCATTTGGGACATTGTGCTGGTTGTATTGTATAGGTGACTTCCAAGTCAGCCATATTGCATGGGGGACATTGTGCTGGTTGTATTGTATAGGTGACTTCCAAGTGAGCCATATTGCTTGGGGGACATTGTGCTGGTGGCCATGTTCTATAGGTGACTTCCAAGTCAGCCATATTGCATGGGGGACATTGTGCTGGTTGCCATGTCCTATAGGTGACTTCCAAGTCAGCCATATTGCATGGGGGACATTGTGCTGGTTGTCTTGTATAGGTGACTTCCAAGTCAGCCATATTGCTTGGGGGACATTGTGCTGGTTGCCATGTTCTATAGGTGGCTTCCAAGTCAGCCAAATTGCTTGGGGGACATTGTGCTGGTGGCCATGTTCTATAGGTGACTTCCAAGTCAGCCATATTGCTTGGGGGACATTGTGCTGGTTGTATTGTATAGGTGACTTCCAAGTCAGCCATATTGCATGGGGGACATTGTGCTGGTTGTATTGTATAGGTGACTTCCAAGTCAGCCATATTGCATGGGGGACATTGTGCTGGTGGCCATGTCCTGTAGGTGACTTCCAAGTCAGCCATATTGCATGGGGGACATTGTGCTGGTTGTCTTGTATAGGTGACTTCCAAGTCAGCCATATTGCTTGGGGGACATTGTGCTGGTTGTATTGTATAGGTGACTTCCAAGTCAGCCATATTGCATTGGGGAAATTGTGCTGGTTGCCATGTTGTATAGGTGACTTCCAAGTCAGCCATATTGCATGGGGGACATTGTGCTGGTGGCCATGTTCTATAGGTGACTTCCAAGTCAGCCATATTGCATTTGGGACATTGTGCTGGTTGTCTTGTATAGGTGACTTCCAAGTCAGCCATATTGCATGGGGGACATTGTGGTGGTTGTGTTGTATAGGTGACTTCCAAATCAGCCATATTGCTTGGGGGACATTGTGCTGGTTGTATTGTATAGGTGACTTCCAAGTCAGCCATATTGCATGGGGGACATTATGCTGGTTGTCTTGTATAGGTGACTTCCAAGTCAGCCATATTGCATGGGGGACATTGTGCTGGTTGTATTGTATAGGTGACTTCCAAGTGAGCCATATTGCTTGGGGGACATTGTGCTGGTGGCCATGTTGTATAGGTGACTTCCAAGTCAGCCATATTGCTTGGGGGACATTGTGCTGGTTGTATTGTATAGGTGACTTCCAAGTCAGCCATATTGCATGGGGGACATTGTGCTGGTTACCATGTCCTATAGGTGACTTCCAAGTCAGCCATATTGCATGGGGGACATTGTGCTGGTTGCCATGTTGTATAGGTGACTTCCAAGTGAGCCATATTGCTTGGGGGACATTGTGCTGGTTGTGTTGTATAGGTGAGTTCCAAGTCAGCCATATTGCATGGGGGACATTGTGCTGGTTGTCTTGTATAGGTGACTTCCAAGTCAGCCGTGTTGCATGGGGGACATTGTGCTGGTTGTCTTGTATAGGTGACTTCCAAGTCAGCCATATTGCATGGGGGACATTGTGCTGGTTGTCTTGTATAGGTGACTTCCAAGTCAGCCATATTGCATGGGGGACATTGTGCTGGTTGCCATGTTGTATAGGTGACTTCCAAGTCAGCCATATTACATGGGGGACATTGTGCTGGCGGCCATGTTCTATAGGTAACTTCCAAGTCAGCCATATTGCATTTGTGACATTGTGCTGGTTGTCTTGTATAGGTGACTTCCAAGTCAGCCATATTGCATGGGGGACATTGTGCTGGTTGTGTTGTATAGGTGACTTCCAAATCAGCCATATTGCATGGGGGACATTGTGCTGGTTGTATTGTATAGGTGACTTCCAAGTCAGCCATATTGCATGGGGGACATTGTGCTGGTTGCCATGTTGTATAGGTGACTTCCAAGTCAGCCATATTGCATGGGGGACATTGTGCTGGTGGCCATGTTCTATAGGTGACTTCCAAGTCAGCCATATTGCATTTGGGACATTGTGCTGGTTGTATTGTATAGGTGACTTCCAAGTCAGCCATATTGCATGGGGGACATTGTTCTGGTTGTATTGTATAGGTGACTTCCAAGTCAGCCATATTGCATGGGGGACATTGTGCTGGTTGTATTGTATAGGTGACTTCCAAGTCAGCCATATTGCATGGGGGACATTGTGCTGGTGGCCATGTCCTATAGGTGACTTCCAAGTCAGCTATATTGCATGGGGGACATTGTGCTGGTTGTCTTGTATAGGTGACTTCCAAGTCAGCCATATTGCATGGGCGACATTGTGCTGGTTGCCATGTTGTATAGGTGACATCCAAGTCGGCCATATTGCATGGGGGACATTGTGCTGGCGGCCATGTTCTATAGGTGACTTCCAAGTCAGCCATATTGCATTTGGGACAATGTGCTCGTTGTCTTGTATAGGTGACTTCCAAGTCAGCCATATTGCATGGGGGACATTGTGCTGGTTGTGTTGTATAGGTGACTTCCAAATCAGCCATATTGCATGGGGGACATTGTGCTGGTTGTATTGTATAGGTGACTTCCAAGTCAGCCATATTGCATGGGGGACATTGTGCTGGTTGTCTTGTATAGGTGACTTCCAAGTCAGCCATATTGCTTGGGGGACATTGTGCTGGTTGTATTGTATAGGTGACTTCCAAGTCAGCCATATTGCATGGGGGACATTGTGCTGGTTGCCATGTCCTATAGGTGACTTCCAAGTCAGCCATATTGCATGGGGGACATTGTGCTGGTTGCCATGTTGTATAGGTGACTTCCAAGTGAGCCATATTGCTTGGGGGACATTGTGCTGGTTGTGTTGTATAGGTGACTTCCAAGTCAGCCATATTGCATGGGGGACATTGTGCTGGTTGTCTTGTATAGGTGACTTCCAAGTCAGCCATGTTGCATGGGGGACATTGTGCTGGTGGCCATGTCCTATAGGTGACTTCCAAGTCAGCCATATTGCATGGGGGACATTGTGCTGGTTGTCTTGTATAGGTGACTTCCAAGTCAGCCATATTGCATGGGGGACATTGTGCTGGTTGCCATGTTGTATAGGTGACTTCCAAGTCAGCCATATTGCATGGGGGACATTGTGCTGGCGGCCATGTTCTATAGGTGACTTCCAAGTCAGCCATATTGCATTTGGGACATTGTGCTGGTTGTCTTGTATAGGTGACTTCCAAGTCAGCCATATTGCTTGGGGGACATTGTGCTGGTTGTGTTGTATAGGTGACTTCCAAATCAGCCATATTGCATGGGGGACATTGTGCTGGTTGTATTGTATAGGTGACTTCCAAGTCAGCCATATTGCATGGGGGACATTGTGCTGGTTGTCTTGTATAGGTGACTTCCAAGTCAGCCATATTGCATGGGGGACATTGTGCTGGTTGTGTTGTATAGGTGACTTCCAAATCAGCCATATTGCATGGGGGACATTGTGCTGGTTGTATTGTATAGGTGACTTCCAAGTCAGCCATATTGCATGGGGGACATTGTGCTGGTTGTCTTGTATAGGTGACTTCCAAGTCAGCCATATTGCTTGGGGGACATTGTGCTGGTTGTATTGTATAGGTGACTTCCAAGTCAGCCATATTGCATGGGGGACATTGTGCTGGTTGCCATGTTGTATAGGTGACTTCCAAGTCAGCCATATTGCATGGGGGACATTGTGCTGGTGGCCATGTTCTATAGGTGACTTCCAAGTCAGCCATATTGCATTTGGGACATTGTGCTGGTTGTATTGTATAGGTGACTTCCAAGTCAGCCATATTGCATGGGGGACATTGTTCTGGTTGTATTGTATAGGTGACTTCCAAGTCAGCCATATTGCATGGGGGACATTGTGCTGGTTGTATTGTATAGGTGACTTCCAAGTCAGCCATATTGCATGGGGGACATTGTGCTGGTGGCCATGTCCTATAGGTGACTTCCAAGTCAGCTATATTGCATGGGGGACATTGTGCTGGTTGTCTTGTATAGGTGACTTCCAAGTCAGCCATATTGCATGGGGGACATTGTGCTGGTTACCATGTCCTATAGGTGACTTCCAAGTCAGCCATATTGCATGGGGGACATTGTGCTGGTTGCCATGTTGTATAGGTGACTTCCAAGTGAGCCATATTGCTTGGGGGACATTGTGCTGGTTGTGTTGTATAGGTGAGTTCCAAGTCAGCCATATTGCATGGGGGACATTGTGCTGGTTGTCTTGTATAGGTGACTTCCAAGTCAGCCGTGTTGCATGGGGGACATTGTGCTGGTTGTCTTGTATAGGTGACTTCCAAGTCAGCCATATTGCATGGGGGACATTGTGCTGGTTGTCTTGTATAGGTGACTTCCAAGTCAGCCATATTGCATGGGGGACATTGTGCTGGTTGCCATGTTGTATAGGTGACTTCCAAGTCAGCCATATTACATGGGGGACATTGTGCTGGCGGCCATGTTCTATAGGTAACTTCCAAGTCAGCCATATTGCATTTGTGACATTGTGCTGGTTGTCTTGTATAGGTGACTTCCAAGTCAGTCATATTGCATGGGGGACATTGTGCTGGTTGTGTTGTATAGGTGACTTCCAAATCAGCCATATTGCATGGGGGACATTGTGCTGGTTGTATTGTATAGGTGACTTCCAAGTCAGCCATATTGCATGGGGGACATTGTGCTGGTTGTCTTGTATAGGTGACTTCCAAGTCAGCCATATTGCTTGGGGGACATTGTGCTGGTTGTATTGTATAGGTGACTTCCAAGTCAGCCATATTGCATGGGGGACATTGTGCTGGTTGCCATGTTGTATAGGTGACTTCCAAGTCAGCCATATTGCATGGGGGACATTGTGCTGGTGGCCATGTTCTATAGGTGACTTCCAAGTCAGCCATATTGCATTTGGGACATTGTGCTGGTTGTATTGTATAGGTGACTTCCAAGTCAGCCATATTGCATGGGGGACATTGTTCTGGTTGTATTGTATAGGTGACTTCCAAGTCAGCCATATTGCATGGGGGACATTGTGCTGGTTGTATTGTATAGGTGACTTCCAAGTCAGCCATATTGCATGGGGGACATTGTGCTGGTGGCCATGTCCTATAGGTGACTTCCAAGTCAGCTATATTGCATGGGGGACATTGTGCTGGTTGTCTTGTATAGGTGACTTCCAAGTCAGCCATATTGCATGGGCGACATTGTGCTGGTTGCCATGTTGTATAGGTGACATCCAAGTCGGCCATATTGCATGGGGGACATTGTGCTGGCGGCCATGTTCTATAGGTGACTTCCAAGTCAGCCATATTGCATTTGGGACAATGTGCTCGTTGTCTTGTATAGGTGACTTCCAAGTCAGCCATATTGCATGGGGGACATTGTGCTGGTTGTGTTGTATAGGTGACTTCCAAATCAGCCATATTGCATGGGGGACATTGTGCTGGTTGTATTGTATAGGTGACTTCCAAGTCAGCCATATTGCATGGGGGACATTGTGCTGGTTGTCTTGTATAGGTGACTTCCAAGTCAGCCATATTGCTTGGGGGACATTGTGCTGGTTGTATTGTATAGGTGACTTCCAAGTCAGCCATATTGCATGGGGGACATTGTGCTGGTTGCCATGTCCTATAGGTGACTTCCAAGTCAGCCATATTGCATGGGGGACATTGTGCTGGTTGCCATGTTGTATAGGTGACTTCGAAGTGAGCCATATTGCTTGGGGGACATTGTGCTGGTTGTGTTGTATAGGTGACTTCCAAGTCAGCCATATTGCATGGGGGACATTGTGCTGGTTGTCTTGTATAGGTGACTTCCAAGTCAGCCATATTGCATGGGGGACATTGTGCTGGTGGCCATGTCCTATAGGTGACTTCCAAGTCAGCCATATTGCATGGGGGACATTGTGCTGGTTGTCTTGTATAGGTGACTTCCAAGTCAGCCATATTGCATGGGGGACATTGTGCTGGTTGCCATGTTGTATAGGTGACTTCCAAGTCAGCCATATTGCATGGGGGACATTGTGCTGGCGGCCATGTTCTATAGGTGACTTCCAAGTCAGCCATATTGCATTTGGGACATTGTGCTGGTTGTCTTGTATAGGTGACTTCCAAGTCAGCCATATTGCTTGGGGGACATTGTGCTGGTTGTGTTGTATAGGTGACTTCCAAATCAGCCATATTGCATGGGGGACATTGTGCTGGTTGTATTGTATAGGTGACTTCCAAGTCAGCCATATTGCATGGGGGACATTGTGCTGGTTGTCTTGTATAGGTGACTTCCAAGTCAGCCATATTGCATGGGGGACATTGTGCTGGTTGTGTTGTATAGGTGACTTCCAAATCAGCCATATTGCATGGGGGACATTGTGCTGGTTGTATTGTATAGGTGACTTCCAAGTCAGCCATATTGCATGGGGGACATTGTGCTGGTTGTCTTGTATAGGTGACTTCCAAGTCAGCCATATTGCTTGGGGGACATTGTGCTGGTTGTATTGTATAGGTGACTTCCAAGTCAGCCATATTGCATGGGGGACATTGTGCTGGTTGCCATGTTGTATAGGTGACTTCCAAGTCAGCCATATTGCATGGGGGACATTGTGCTGGTGGCCATGTTCTATAGGTGACTTCCAAGTCAGCCATATTGCATTTGGGACATTGTGCTGGTTGTATTGTATAGGTGACTTCCAAGTCAGCCATATTGCATGGGGGACATTGTTCTGGTTGTATTGTATAGGTGACTTCCAAGTCAGCCATATTGCATGGGGGACATTGTGCTGGTTGTATTGTATAGGTGACTTCCAAGTCAGCCATATTGCATGGGGGACATTGTGCTGGTGGCCATGTCCTATAGGTGACTTCCAAGTCAGCTATATTGCATGGGGGACATTGTGCTGGTTGTCTTGTATAGGTGACTTCCAAGTCAGCCATATTGCATGGGCGACATTGTGCTGGTTGCCATGTTGTATAGGTGACATCCAAGTCGGCCATATTGCATGGGGGACATTGTGCTGGCGGCCATGTTCTATAGGTGACTTCCAAGTCAGCCATATTGCATTTGGGACAATGTGCTCGTTGTCTTGTATAGGTGACTTCCAAGTCAGCCATATTGCATGGGGGACATTGTGCTGGTTGTGTTGTATAGGTGACTTCCAAATCAGCCATATTGCATGGGGGACATTGTGCTGGTTGTATTGTATAGGTGACTTCCAAGTCAGCCATATTGCATGGGGGACATTGTGCTGGTTGTCTTGTATAGGTGACTTCCAAGTCAGCCATATTGCTTGGGGGACATTGTGCTGGTTGTATTGTATAGGTGACTTCCAAGTCAGCCATATTGCATGGGGGACATTGTGCTGGTTGCCATGTCCTATAGGTGACTTCCAAGTCAGCCATATTGCATGGGGGACATTGTGCTGGTTGCCATGTTGTATAGGTGACTTCCAAGTGAGCCATATTGCTTGGGGGACATTGTGCTGGTTGTGTTGTATAGGTGACTTCCAAGTCAGCCATATTGCATGGGGGACATTGTGCTGGTTGTCTTGTATAGGTGACTTCCAAGTCAGCCATATTGCATGGGGGACATTGTGCTGGTGGCCATGTCCTATAGGTGACTTCCAAGTCAGCCATATTGCATGGGGGACATTGTGCTGGTTGTCTTGTATAGGTGACTTCCAAGTCAGCCATATTGCATGGGGGACATTGTGCTGGTTGCCATGTTGTATAGGTGACTTCCAAGTCAGCCATATTGCATGGGGGACATTGTGCTGGCGGCCATGTTCTATAGGTGACTTCCAAGTCAGCCATATTGCATTTGGGACATTGTGCTGGTTGTCTTGTATAGGTGACTTCCAAGTCAGCCATATTGCTTGGGGGACATTGTGCTGGTTGTCTTGTATAGGTGACTTCCAAGTCAGCCATATTGCATGGGGGACATTGTGCTGGTGGCCATGTCCTATAGGTGACTTCCAAGTCAGCCATATTGCATGGGGGACATTGTGCTGGTTGTCTTGTATAGGTGACTTCCAAGTCAGCCATATTGCATGGGGGACATTGTGCTGGTTGCCATGTTGTATAGGTGACTTCCAAGTCAGCCATATTGCATGGGGGACATTGTGCTGGCGGCCATGTTCTATAGGTGACTTCCAAGTCAGCCATATTGCATTTGGGACATTGTGCTGGTTGTCTTGTATAGGTGACTTCCAAGTCAGCCATATTGCTTGGGGGACATTGTGCTGGTTGTGTTGTATAGGTGACTTCCAAATCAGCCATATTGCATGGGGGACATTGTGCTGGTTGTATTGTATAGGTGACTTCCAAGTCAGCCATATTGCATGGGGGACATTGTGCTGGTTGTCTTGTATAGGTGACTTCCAAGTCAGCCATATTGCATGGGGGACATTGTGCTGGTTGTGTTGTATAGGTGACTTCCAAATCAGCCATATTGCATGGGGGACATTGTGCTGGTTGTATTGTATAGGTGACTTCCAAGTCAGCCATATTGCATGGGGGACATTGTGCTGGTTGTCTTGTATAGGTGACTTCCAAGTCAGCCATATTGCTTGGGGGACATTGTGCTGGTTGTATTGTATAGGTGACTTCCAAGTCAGCCATATTGCATGGGGGACATTGTGCTGGTTGCCATGTTGTATAGGTGACTTCCAAGTCAGCCATATTGCATGGGGGACATTGTGCTGGTGGCCATGTTCTATAGGTGACTTCCAAGTCAGCCATATTGCATTTGGGACATTGTGCTGGTTGTATTGTATAGGTGACTTCCAAGTCAGCCATATTGCATGGGGGACATTGTTCTGGTTGTATTGTATAGGTGACTTCCAAGTCAGCCATATTGCATGGGGGACATTGTGCTGGTTGTATTGTATAGGTGACTTCCAAGTCAGCCATATTGCATGGGGGACATTGTGCTGGTGGCCATGTCCTATAGGTGACTTCCAAGTCAGCTATATTGCATGGGGGACATTGTGCTGGTTGTCTTGTATAGGTGACTTCCAAGTCAGCCATATTGCATGGGCGACATTGTGCTGGTTGCCATGTTGTATAGGTGACATCCAAGTCGGCCATATTGCATGGGGGACATTGTGCTGGCGGCCATGTTCTATAGGTGACTTCCAAGTCAGCCATATTGCATTTGGGACAATGTGCTCGTTGTCTTGTATAGGTGACTTCCAAGTCAGCCATATTGCATGGGGGACATTGTGCTGGTTGTGTTGTATAGGTGACTTCCAAATCAGCCATATTGCATGGGGGACATTGTGCTGGTTGTATTGTATAGGTGACTTCCAAGTCAGCCATATTGCATGGGGGACATTGTGCTGGTTGTCTTGTATAGGTGACTTCCAAGTCAGCCATATTGCTTGGGGGACATTGTGCTGGTTGTATTGTATAGGTGACTTCCAAGTCAGCCATATTGCATGGGGGACATTGTGCTGGTTGCCATGTCCTATAGGTGACTTCCAAGTCAGCCATATTGCATGGGGGACATTGTGCTGGTTGCCATGTTGTATAGGTGACTTCCAAGTGAGCCATATTGCTTGGGGGACATTGTGCTGGTTGTGTTGTATAGGTGACTTCCAAGTCAGCCATATTGCATGGGGGACATTGTGCTGGTTGTCTTGTATAGGTGACTTCCAAGTCAGCCATATTGCATGGGGGACATTGTGCTGGTGGCCATGTCCTATAGGTGACTTCCAAGTCAGCCATATTGCATGGGGGACATTGTGCTGGTTGTCTTGTATAGGTGACTTCCAAGTCAGCCATATTGCATGGGGGACATTGTGCTGGTTGCCATGTTGTATAGGTGACTTCCAAGTCAGCCATATTGCATGGGGGACATTGTGCTGGCGGCCATGTTCTATAGGTGACTTCCAAGTCAGCCATATTGCATTTGGGACATTGTGCTGGTTGTCTTGTATAGGTGACTTCCAAGTCAGCCATATTGCTTGGGGGACATTGTGCTGGTTGTGTTGTATAGGTGACTTCCAAATCAGCCATATTGCATGGGGGACATTGTGCTGGTTGTATTGTATAGGTGACTTCCAAGTCAGCCATATTGCATGGGGGACATTGTGCTGGTTGTCTTGTATAGGTGACTTCCAAGTCAGCCATATTGCTTGGGGGACATTGTGCTGGTTGTATTGTATAGGTGACTTCCAAGTCAGCCATATTGCATGGGGAACATTGTGCTGGTTGCCATGTCCTATAGGTGACTTCCAAGTCAGCCATATTGCATGGGGGACATTGTGCTGGTTGCCATGTTGTATAGGTGACTTCCAAGTGAGCCATATTGCTTGGGGGACATTGTGCTGGTTGTGTTGTATAGGTGACTTCCAAGTCAGCCATATTGCATGGGGGACATTGTGCTGGTTGTCTTGTATAGGTGACTTCCAAGTCAGCCGTGTTGCATGGGGGACATTGTGCTGGTTGTATTGTATAGGTGACTTCCAAGTCAGCCATATTGCATGGGGGACATTGTGCTGGTGGCCATGTTGTAAAGGTGACTTCCAAGTCAGCCATATTGCATGGGGGACATTGTGCTGGTTGCCATGTTGTATAGGTGACTTCCAAGTCAGCCATATTGCATGGGGGACATTGTGCTGGTTGCCATGTTGTATAGGTGACTTCCAAGTCAGCCATATTGCATGGGGGAAATTATGCTGGTTGTCTTGTATAGGTGACTTTTAAGTCAGCCATATTGCTTGGGGGACATTGTGCTGGTTACCATGTTCTATAGGTGACTTCCAAGTCAGCCATATTGCTTGGGGGACATTGTGCTGGTTGCCATGTTGTATAGGTGACTTCCAAGTCAGCCATATTGCTTGGGGGACATTGTGCTGGTTGCCATGTTGTATAGGTGACTTCCAAGTCAGCCATATTGCATGGGGGACATTGTGCTGGTGGCCATGTTCTATAGGTGACTTCCAATTCAGCCATATTGCATGGGGGACATTGTGCTGGTTGTCTTGTATAGGTGACTTCCAAGTCAGCCATATTGCATGGGGGACATTGTGCTGGTTGTGTTGTTTAGGTGACTTCCAAATAAGCCATATTGCATGGGGGACATTGTTCTGGTTGTATTGTATAGGTGACTTCCAAGTCAGCCATATTGCATGGGGGACATTGTGCTGGTTGTATTGTATAGGTGACTTCCAAGTCAGCCATATTGCATGGGGGACATTGTGCTGGTGGCCATGTCCTATAGGTGACTTCCAAGTCAGCCATATTGCATGGGGGACATTGTGCTGGTTGTCTTGTATAGGTGACTTCCAAGTCAGCCATATTGCATGGGGGACATTGTGCTGGTTGCCATGTTGTATAGGTGACTTCCAAGTCAGCCATATTGCATGGGGGACATTGTGCTGGCGGCCATGTTCTATAGGTGACTTCCAAGTCAGCCATATTGCATTTGGGACATTGTGCTGGTTGTCTTGTATAGGTGACTTCGAAGTCAGCCATATTGCATGGGGGACATTGTGCTGGTTGTCTTGTATAGGTGACTTCCAAGTCAGCCATATTGCATGGGGGACATTGTGCTGGTTGTATTGTATAGGTGACTTCCAAGTCAGCCATATTGCATGGGGGACATTGTGCTGGTGGCCATGTCCTATAGGTGACTTCCAAGTCAGCCATATTGCATGGGGGACATTGTGCTGGTTGTCTTGTATAGGTAACTTCCAAGTCAGCCATATTGCATGGGGGACATTGTGCTGGTTGCCATGTTGTATAGGTGACTTCCAAGTCAGCCATATTGCATGGGGGACATTGTGCTGGCGGCCATGTTCTATAGGTGACTTCCAAGTCAGCCATATTGCATTTGGGACATTGTGCTGGTTGTCTTGTATAGGTGACTTCCAAGTCAGCCATATTGCATGGGGGACATTGTGCTGGTTGTCTTGTATAGGTGACTTCCAAGTCAGCCATATTGCATGGGGGACATTGTGCTGGTTGCCATGTTGTATAGGTGACTTCCAAGTGAGCCATATTGCTTGGGGGACATTGTGCTGGTTGTGTTGTATAGGTGACTTCCAAATCAGCCATATTGCATGGGGGACATTGTGCTGGTTGTCTTGTATAGGTGACTTCCAAGTCAGCCATATTGCATGGGGGACATTGTGCTGGTGGCCATGTCCTATAGGTGACTTCCAAGTCAGCCATATTGCATGGGGGACATTGTGCTGGTTGTCTTGTATAGGTGACTTCCAAGTCAGCCATATTGCATGGGGGACATTGTGCTGGTTGCCATGTTGTATAGGTGACTTCCAAGTCAGCCATATTGCATGGGGGACATTGTGCTGGCGGCCATGTTCTATAGGTGACTTCCAAGTCAGCCATATTGCATTTGGGACATTGTGCTGGTTGTCTTGTATAGGTGACTTCCAAGTCAGCCATATTGCATGGGGGACATTGTGCTGGTTGTGTTGTATAGGTGACTTCCAAATCAGCCATATTGCATGGGGGACATTGTGCTGGTTGTATTGTATAGGTGACTTCCAAGTCAGCCATATTGCATGGGGGACATTGTGCTGGTTGTCTTGTATAGGTGACTTCCAAGTCAGCCATATTGCTTGGGGGACATTGTGCTGGTTGTATTGTATAGGTGACTTCCAAGTCAGCCATATTGCATGGGGGACATTGTGCTGGTTGTATTGTATAGGTGACTTCCAAGTCAGCCATATTGCATGGGGGACATTGTGCTGGTGGCCATGTCCTATAGGTGACTTCCAAGTCAGCCATATTGCATGGGGGACATTGTGCTGGTTGTCTTGTATAGGTGACTTCCAAGTCAGCCATATTGCATGGGGGACATTGTGCTGGTTGCCATGTTGTATAGGTGACTTCCAAGTCAGCCATATTGCATGGGGGACATTGTGCTGGCGGCCATGTTCTATAGGTGACTTCCAAGTCAGCCATATTGCATTTGGGACATTGTGCTGGTTGTCTTGTATAGGTGACTTCCAAGTCAGCCATATTGCATGGGGGACATTGTGCTGGTTGTGTTGTATAGGTGACTTCCAAATCAGCCATATTGCATGGGGGACATTGTGCTGGTTGTATTGTATAGGTGACTTCCAAGTCAGCCATATTGCATGGGGGACATTGTGCTGGTTGTCTTGTATAGGTGACTTCCAAGTCAGCCATATTGCTTGGGGGACATTGTGCTGGTTGTATTGTATAGGTGACTTCCAAGTCAGCCATATTGCATGGGGGACATTGTGCTGGTTGTATTGTATAGGTGACTTCCAAGTCAGCCATATTGCATGGGGGACATTGTGCTGGTGGCCATGTCCTATAGGTGACTTCCAAGTCAGCCATATTGCATGGGGGACATTGTGCTGGTTGTCTTGTATAGGTGACTTCCAAGTCAGCCATATTGCATGGGGGACATTGTGCTGGTTGCCATGTTGTATAGGTGACTTCCAAGTCAGCCATATTGCATGGGGGACATTGTGCTGGCGGCCATGTTCTATAGGTGACTTCCAAGTCAGCCATATTGCATTTGGGACATTGTGCTGGTTGTCTTGTATAGGTGACTTCCAAGTCAGCCATATTGCATGGGGGACATTGTGCTGGTTGTCTTGTATAGGTGACTTCCAAGTCAGCCATATTGCATGGGGGACATTGTGCTGGTTGCCATGTTGTATAGGTGACTTCCAAGTGAGCCATATTGCTTGGGGGACATTGTGCTGGTTGTGTTGTATAGGTGACTTCCAAGTCAGCCATATTGCATGGGGGACATTGTGCTGGTTGTCTTGTATAGGTGACTTCCAAGTCAGCCATATTGCATGGGGGACATTGTGCTGGTGGCCATGTCCTATAGGTGATTTCCAAGTCAGCCATATTGCATGGGGGACATTGTGCTGGTTGTCTTGTATAGGTGACTTCCAAGTCAGCCATATTGCATGGGGGACATTGTGCTGGTTGCCATGTTGTATAGGTGACTTCCAAGTCAGCCATATTGCATGGGGGACATTGTGCTGGCGGCCATGTTCTATAGGTGACTTCCAAGTCAGCCATATTGCATTTGGGACATTGTGCTGGTTGTCTTGTATAGGTGACTTCCAAGTCAGCCATATTGCATGGGGGACATTGTGCTGGTTGTCTTGTATAGGTGACTTCCAAGTCAGCCATATTGCATGGGGGACATTGTGCTGGTTGCCATGTTGTATAGGTGACTTCCAAGTGAGCCATATTGCTTGGGGGACATTGTGCTGGTTGTGTTGTATAGGTGACTTCCAAGTCAGCCATATTGCATGGGGGACATTGTGCTGGTTGTCTTGTATAGGTGACTTCCAAGTCAGCCATATTGCATGGGGGACATTGTGCTGGTGGCCATGTCCTATAGGTGACTTCCAAGTCAGCCATATTGCATGGGGGACATTGTGCTGGTTGTCTTGTATAGGTGACTTCCAAGTCAGCCACATTGCATGGGGGACATTGTGCTGGTTGCCATGTTGTATAGGTGACTTCCAAGTCAGCCATATTGCATGGGGGACATTGTGCTGGCGGCCATGTTCTATAGGTGACTTCCAAGTCAGCCATATTGCATTTGGGACATTGTGCTGGTTGTCTTGTATAGGTGACTTCCAAGTCAGCTATATTGCATGGGGGACATTGTGCTGGTTGTGTTGTATAGGTGACTACCAAATCAGCCATATTGCATGGGGGACATTGTGCTGGTTGTATTGTATAGGTGACTTCCAAGTCAGCCATATTGCATGGGGGACATTGTGCTGGTTGTCTTGTATAGGTGACTTCCAAGTCAGCAATATTGCTTGGGGGACATTGTGCTGGTTGTATTGTATAGGTGACTTCCAAGTCAGCCATATTGCATGGGGAACATTGTGCTGGTTGCCATGTCCTATAGGTGACTTCCAAGTCAGCCATATTGCATGGGGGACATTGTGCTGGTTGCCATGTTGTATAGGTGACTTCCAAGTGAGCCATATTGCTTGGGGGACATTGTGCTGGTTGTGTTGTATAGGTGACTTCCAAGTCAGCCATATTGCATGGGGGACATTGTGCTGGTTGTCTTGTATAGGTGACTTCCAAGTCAGCCGTGTTGCATGGGGGACATTGTGCTGGTTGTATTGTATAGATGACTTCCAAGTCAGCCATATTGCATGGGGGACATTGTGCTGGTGGCCATGTTGTAAAGGTGACTTCCAAGTCAGCCATATTGCATGGGGGACATTGTGCTGGTTGCCATGTTGTATAGGTGACTTCCAAGTCAGCCATATTGCATGGGGGACATTGTGCTGGTTGCCATGTTGTATAGGTGACTTCCAAGTCAGCCATATTGCATGAGGGACATTGTGCTGGTGGCCATGTCCTATAGGTGACTTCCAAGTCAGCCATATTGCATGGGGGACATTGTGCTGGTTGTCTTGTATAGGTGACTTCCAAGTCAGCCATATTGCATGGGGGACATTGTGCTGGTTGCCATGTTGTATAGGTGACTTCCAAGTCAGCCATATTGCATGGGGGACATTGTGCTGGCGGCCATGTTCTATAGGTGACTTCCAAGTCAGCCATATTGCATTTGGGACATTGTGCTGGTTGTCTTGTATAGGTGATTTCCAAGTCAGCCATATTGCATGGGGGACATTGTGCTGGTTGTCTTGTATAGGTGACTTCCAAGTCAGCCATATTGCATGGGGGACATTGTGCTGGTTGCCATGTTGTATAGGTGACTTCCAAGTGAGCCATATTGCTTGGGGGACATTGTGCTGGTTGTGTTGTATAGGTGACTTCCAAGTCAGCCATATTGCATGGGGGACATTGTGCTGGTTGTCTTGTATAGGTGACTTCCAAGTCAGCCATATTGCATGGGGGACATTGTGCTGGCGGCCATGTTCTATAGGTGACTTCCAAGTCAGCCATATTGCATTTGGGACATTGTGCTGGTTGTCTTGTATAGGTGACTTCCAAGTCAGCCATATTGCATGGGGGACATTGTGCTGGTTGTGTTGTATAGGTGACTTCCAAATCAGCCATATTGCATGGGGGACATTGTGCTGGTTGTATTGTATAGGTGACTTCCAAGTCAGCCATATTGCATGGGGGACATTGTGCTGGTTGTCTTGTATAGGTGACTTCCAAGTCAGCCATATTGCTTGGGGGACATTGTGCTGGTTGTATTGTATAGGTGACTTCCAATTCAGCCATATTGCATGGGGGACATTGTGCTGGTTGCCATGTTGTATAGGTGACTTCCAAGTAAGCCATATTGCATGGGGGACATTGTGCTGGTGGCCATGTTCTATAGGTGACTTCCAAGTCAGCCATATTGCATTTGGGACATTGTGCTGGTTGTATTGTATAGGTGACTTCCAAGTCAGCCATATTGCATGGGGGACATTGTTCTGGTTGTATTGTATAGGTGACTTCCAAGTCAGCCATATTGCATGGGGGACATTGTGCTGGTTGTCTTGTATAGGTGACTTCCAAGTCAGCCATATTGCATGGGGGACATTGTGCTGGTTGCCATGTTGTATAGGTGACTTCCAAGTGAGCCATATTGCTTGGGGGACATTGTGCTGGTTGTGTTGTATAGGTGACTTCCAAGTCAGCCATATTGCATGGGGGACATTGTGCTGGTTGCCATGTTGTATAGGTGACTTCCAAGTCAGCCATATTGCATGGGGGACATTGTGCTGGCGGCCATGTTCTATAGGTGACTTCCAAGTCAGCCATATTGCATTTGGGACATTGTGCTGGTTGTCTTGTATAGGTGACTTCCAAGTCAGCCATATTGCATGGGGGACATTGTGCTGGTTGTGTTGTATAGGTGACTTCCAAATCAGCCATATTGCATGGGGGACATTGTGCTGGTTGTATTGTATAGGTGACTTCCAAGTCAGCCATATTGCATGGGGGACATTGTGCTGGTTGTCTTGTATAGGTGACTTCCAAGTCAGCCATATTGATTGGGGGACATTGTGCTGGTTGTATTGTATAGGTGACTTCCAAGTCAGCCATATTGCATGGGGGACATTGTTCTGGTTGCCATGTTGTATAGGTGACTTCCAAGTCAGCCATATTGCATGGGGGACATTGTGCTGGTGGCCATGTTCTATAGGTGACTTCCAAGTCAGCCATATTGCATTTGGGACATTGTGCTGGTTGTATTGTATAGGTTCATTTCAGAGTCAGCCATATTGCATGGGGGACATTGTGCTGGTTGTATTGTATAGGTGACTTCCAAGTGAGCCATATTGCTTGGGGGACATTGTGCTGGTTGTATTATATAGGTGACTTCCAAGTCAGCCATATTGCATGGGGGACATTGTGCTGGTGGCCATGTCCTATAGGTGACTTCCAAGTCAGCCATATTGCATGGGGGACATTGTGCTGGTTGTCTTGTATAGGTGACTTCCAAGTCAGCCATATTGCATGGGGGACATTGTGCTGGTTGCCATGTTGTATAGGTGACTTCCAAGTCAGCCATATTGCATGGGGGACATTGTGCTGGCGGCCATGTTCTATAGGTGACTTCCAAGTCAGCCATATTGCATTTGGGACATTGTGCTGGTTGTCTTGTATAGGTGACTTCCAAGTCAGCCATATTGCATGGGGGACATTGTGCTGGTTGTGTTGTATAGGTGACTTCCAAATCAGCCATATTGCATGGGGGACATTGTGCTGGTTGTATTGTATAGGTGACTTCCAAGTCAGCCATATTGCATGGGGGACATTGTGCTGGTTGCCATGTTGTATAGGTGACTTCCAAGTGAGCCATATTGCTTGGGGGACATTGTGCTGGTTGTGTTGTATAGGTGACTTCCAAGTCAGCCATATTGCATGGGGGACATTGTGCTGGTTGCCATGTTGTATAGGTGACTTCCAAGTCAGCCATATTGCATGGGGGACATTGTGCTGGCGGCCATGTTCTATAGGTGACTTCCAAGTCAGCCATATTGCATTTGGGACATTGTGCTGGTTGTCTTGTATAGGTGACTTCCAAGTCAGCCATATTGCATGGGGGACATTGTGCTGGTTGTGTTGTATAGGTGACTTCCAAATCAGCCATATTGCATGGGGGACATTGTGCTGGTTGTATTGTATAGGTGACTTCCAAGTCAGCCATATTGCATGGGGGACATTGTGCTGGTTGTCTTGTATAGGTGACTTCCAAGTCAGCCATATTGCTTGGGGGACATTGTGCTGGTTGTATTGTATGGGTGACTTCCAAGTCAGCCATATTGCATGGGGGACATTGTGCTGGTTGCCATGTTGTATAGGTGACTTCCAAGTCAGCCATATTGCATGGGGGACATTGTGCTGGTGGCCATGTTCTATAGGTGACTTCCAAGTCAGCCATATTGCATTTGGGACATTGTGCTGGTTGTATTGTATAGGTGACTTCCAAGTCAGCCATATTGCATGGGGGACATTGTGCTGGTTGTATTGTATAGGTGACTTCCAAGTGAGCCATATTGCTTGGGGGACATTGTGCTGGTTGTATTGTATAGGTGACTTCCAAGTCAGCCATATTGCATGGGGGACATTGTGCTGGTGGCCATGTCCTATAGGTGACTTCCAATTCAGCCATATTGCATGGGGGACATTGTGCTGGTTGTCTTGTATAGGTGACTTCCAAGTCAGCCATATTGCATGGGGGACATTGTGCTGGTTGCCATGTTGTATAGGTGACTTCCAAGTCAGCCATATTGCATGGGGGACATTGTGCTGGCGGCCATGTTCTATAGGTGACTTCCAATTCAGCCATATTGCATTTGGGACATTGTGCTGGTTGTCTTGTATAGGTGACTTCCAAGTCAGCCATATTGCATGGGGGACATTGTGCTGGTTGTGTTGTATAGGTGACTTCCAAATCAGCCATATTGCATGGGGGACATTGTGCTGGTTGTATTGTATAGGTGACTTCCAAGTCAGCCATTTTGCATGGGGGACATTGTGCTGGTTGTCTTGTATAGGTGACTTCCAAGTCAGCCATATTGCTTGGGGGACATTGTGCTGGTTGTATTGTATAGGTGACTTCCAAGTCAGCCATATTGCATGGGGGACATTGTGCTGGTTGCCATGTTGTATAGGTGACTTCCAAGTCAGCCACATTGCATGGGGGACATTGTGCTGGTGGCCATGTTCTATAGGTGACTTCCAATTCAGCCATATTGCATTTGGGACATTGTGCTGGTTGTATTGTATAGGTGACTTCCAAGTCAGCCATATTGCATGGGGGACATTGTGCTGGTTGTATTGTATAGGTGACTTCCAAGTGAGCCATATTGCTTGGGGGACATTGTGCTGGTGGCCATGTTCTATAGGTGACTTCCAAGTCAGCCATATTGCATGGGGGACATTGTGCTGGTTGCCATGTCCTATAGGTGACTTCCAAGTCAGCCATATTGCATGGGGGACATTGTGCTGGTTGTCTTGTATAGGTGACTTCCAAGTCAGCCATATTGCTTGGGGGAAATTGTGCTGGTTGTCTTGTATAGGTGACTTCCAAGTCAGCCATATTGCTTGGGGGACATTGTGCTGGTTGCCATGTTCTATAGGTGACTTCCAAGTCAGCCATATTGCATGGGGGACATTGTGCTGGTTGTGTTGTATAGGTGACTTCCAAATCAGCCATATTGCATGGGGGACATTGTGCTGGTTGTATTGTATAGGTGACTTCCAAGTCAGCCATTTTGCATGGGGGACATTGTGCTGGTTGTCTTGTATAGGTGACTTCCAAGTCAGCCATATTGCTTGGGGGACATTGTGCTGGTTGTATTGTATAGGTGACTTCCAAGTCAGCCATATTGCATGGGGGAGATTGTGCTGGTTGCCATGTTGTATAGGTGACTTCCAAGTCAGCCATATTGCATGGGGGACATTGTGCTGGTGGCCATGTTCTATAGGTGACTTCCAAGTCAGCCATATTGCATTTGGGACATTGTGCTGGTTGTATTGTATAGGTGACTTCCAAGTCAGCCATATTGCATGGGGGACATTGTGCTGGTTGTATTGTATAGGTGACTTCCAAGTGAGCCATATTGCTTGGGGGACATTGTGCTGGTGGCCATGTTCTATAGGTGACTTCCAAGTCAGCCATATTGCATGGGGGACATTGTGCTGGTTGCCATGTCCTATAGGTGACTTCCAAGTCAGCCATATTGCATGGGGGACATTGTGCTGGTTGTCTTGTATAGGTGACTTCCAAGTCAGCCATATTGCTTGGGGGACATTGTGCTGGTTGCCATGTTCTATAGGTGACTTCCAAGTCAGCCATATTGCTTGGGGGACATTGTGCTGGTGGCCATGTTCTATAGGTGACTTCCAAGTCAGCCATATTGCTTGGGGGACATTGTGCTGGTTGTATTGTATAGGTGACTTCCAAGTCAGCCATATTGCATGGGGGACATTGTGCTGGTTGTATTGTATAGGTGACTTCCAAGTCAGCCATATTGCATGGGGGACATTGTGCTGGTGGCCATGTCCTATAGGTGACTTCCAAGTCAGCCATATTGCATGGGGGACATTGTGCTGGTTGTCTTGTATAGGTGACTTCCAAGTCAGCCATATTGCTTGGGGGACATTGTGCTGGTTGGATTGTATAGGTGACTTCCAAGTCAGCCATATTGCATTGGGGAAATTGTGCTGGTTGCCATGTTGTATAGGTGACTTCCAAGTCAGCCATATTGCATGGGGGACATTGTGCTGGTGGCCATGTTCTATAGGTGACTTCCAAGTCAGCCATATTGCATTTGGGACATTGTGCTGGTTGTCTTGTATAGGTGACTTCCAAGTCAGCCATATTGCATGGGGGACATTGTGCTGGTTGTGTTGTATAGGTGACTTCCAAATCAGCCATATTGCTTGGGGGACATTGTGCTGGTTGTATTGTATAGGTGACTTCCAAGTCAGCCATATTGCATGGGGGACATTGTGCTGGTTGTCTTGTATAGGTGACTTCCAAGTCAGCCATATTGCATGGGGGACATTGTGCTGGTTGTATTGTATAGGTGACTTCCAAGTGAGCCATATTGCTTGGGGGACATTGTGCTGGTGGCCATGTTGTATAGGTGACTTCCAAGTCAGCCATATTGCTTGGGGGACATTGTGCTGGTTGCCATGTTCTATAGGTGACTTCCAAGTCAGCCATATTGCTTGGGGGACATTATGCTGGTTGTGTTGTATAGGTGACTTCCAAGTCACCCATATTGCATGGGGGACATTGTGCTGGTTGTGTTGTATAGGTGACTTCCAAGTCAGCCATATTGCATGGGGGACATTGTGCTGGTTGTATTGGATAGGTGACTTCCAAGTCAGCCATATTGCATGGGGGACATTGTGCTGGTTGCCATGTTGTATAGGTGACTTCCAAGTCAGCCATATTGCATTTGGGACATTGTGCTGGTTGTCTTGTATAGGTGACTTCCAAGTCAGCCATATTGCATGGGGGACATTGTGCTGGTTGTGTTGTATAGGTGACTTCCAAATCAGCCATATTGCATGGGGGACATTGTGCTGGTTGTATTGTATAGGTGACTTCCAAGTCAGCCATATTGCATGGGGGACATTGTGCTGGTTGTCTTGTATAGGTGACTTCCAAGTCAGCCATATTGCTTGGGGGACATTGTGCTGGTTGTATTGTATAGGTGACTTCCAAGTTACCCATATTGCATTGGGGACATTGTGCTGGTTGACATGTTGTATAGGTGACTTCCAAGTCAGCCATATTGCATGGGGGACATTGTGCTGGTGGCCATGTTCTATAGGTGACTTCCAAGTCAGCCATATTGCATTTGGGACATTGTGCTGGTTGTCTTGTATAGGTGACTTCCAAGTCTGCCATATTGCTTGGGGGACATTGTGCTGGTTGCCATGTCCTATAGGTGACTTCCAAGTCAGCCATTTTGCATGGGGGACATTGTGCTGGTTGTCTTGTATAGGTGACTTCCAAGTCAGCCATATTGCATGGGGGACATTGTGCTGGTTGCCATGTTGTATAGGTGACTTCCAAGTCAGCCATTTTGCATGGGGGACATTGTGCTGGTTGTCTTGTATAGGTGACTTCCAAGTCAGCCATATTGCATGGGGGACATTGTGCTGGTTGCCATGTTGTATAGGTGACTTCCAAGTCAGCCATATTGCATGGGGGACATTGTGCTGGTTGCCATGTTGTATAGGTGACTTCCAAGTGAGCCATATTGCTTGGGGGACATTGTGCTGGTTGTGTTGTATAGGTGACTTCCAAGTCAGCCATATTGCATGGGGGACATTGTGCTTGTTGTCTTGTATAGGTGACTTCCAAGTCAGCCGTGTTGCATGGGGGACATTGTGCTGGTGGCCATGTTCTATAGGTGACTTCCAAGTCAGCCATATTGCATGGGGGACATTGTGCTGGTTGCCATGTTGTATAGGTGCCTTCCAAGTCAGCCATATTGCTTGGGGGACATTGTGCTGGTTGCCATGTTCTATAGGTGACTTCCAAGTGAGCCATATTGCTTGGGGGACATTGTGCTGGTTGCCATGTTGTATAGGTGACTTCCAAGTCAGCCATATTGCATGGGGGACATTGTGCTGGTGGCCATGTTCTATAGGTGACTTCCAAGTCAGCCACATTGCATGGGGGACATTGTGCTGGTTTCTTGTATAGGTGACTTCCAAGTCAGCCATATTGCTTGGGGGACATTGTGCTGGTTGCCATGTTGTATAGGTGACTTCCAAGTCAGCCATATTGCTTGGGGGACATTGTGCTGGTTGCCATGTTGTATAGGTGACTTCCAAGTGAGCCATATTGCTTGGGGGACATTGTGCTGGTGGCCATGTTGTATAGGTTACTTCCAAGTCAGCCATATTGCTTGGGGGACATTGTGCTGGTTGCCATGTTCTATAGGTGACTTCCAAGTCAGCCATATTGCTTTGGGGACATTGTGCTGGTTGTGTTGTATAGGTGACTTCCAAGTCACCCATATTGCATGGGGGACATTGTGCTGGTTGTGTTGTATAGGTGACTTCCAAGTCAGCCATATTGCATGGGGGACATTGTGCTGGTTGTATTGGATAGGTGACTTCCAAGTCAGCCATATTGCATGGGGGACATTGTGCTGGTTGCCATGTTGTATAGGTGACTTCCAAGTCAGCCATATTGCATGGGGGACATTGTGCTGGTGGCCATGTTCTATAGGTGACTTCCAAGTCAGCCATATTGCATTTGGGACATTGTGCTGGTTGTCTTGTATAGGTGACTTCCAAGTCAGCCATATTGCATGGGGGACATTGTGCTGGTTGTGTTGTATAGGTGACTTCCAAATCAGCCATATTGCATGGGGGACATTGTGCTGGTTGTATTGTATAGGTGACTTCCAAGTCAGCCATATTGCATGGGGGACATTGAGCTGGTTGTCTTGTATAGGTGACTTCCAAGTCAGCCATATTGCTTGGGGGACATTGTGCTGGTTGTATTGTATAGGTGACTTCCAAGTCACCCATATTGCATTGGGGACATTGTGCTGGTTGCCATGTTGTATAGGTGACTTCCAAGTCAGCCATATTGCATGGGGGACATTGTGCTGGTGGCCATGTTCTATAGGTGACTTCCAAGTCAGCCATATTGCATGGGGGACATTGTGCTGGTTGTCTTGTATAGGTGACTTCCAAGTCAGCCATATTGCATGGGTGACATTGTGCTGGTTGCCATGTTGTATAGGTGACTTCCAAGTCAGCCATATTGCATGGGGGACATTGTGCTGGTTGCCATGTTGTATAGGTGACTTCCAAGTGAGCCATATTGCTTGGGGGACATTGTGCTGGTTGTGTTGTATAGGTGACTTCCAAGTCAGCCATATTGCATGGGGGACATTGTGCTTGTTGTCTTGTATAGGTGACTTCCAAGTCAGCCGTGTTGTTAGTGGGACATTGTGCTGGTGGCCATGTTCTATAGGTGACTTCCAAGTCAGCCATATTGCATGGGGGACATTGTGCTGGTTGCCATGGTGTATAGGTGACTTCCAAGTCAGCCATATTAGTTGGGGGACATTGTGCTGGTTGCCATGTTCTATAGGTGACTTCCAAGTGAGCCATATTGCTTGGGGGACATTGTGCTGGTTGCCATGTTGTATAGGTGACTTCCAAGTCAGCCATATTGCATGGGGGACATTGTGCTGGTGGCCATGTTCTATAGGTGACTTCCAAGTCAGCCACATTGCATGGGGGACATTGTGCTGGTTTCTTGTATAGGTGACTTCCAAGTCAGCCATATTGCATGGGGGGCATTGTGCTGGTTGCCATGTTGTATAGGTGACTTCCAAGTCAGCCATATTGCATGGGGGACATTGTGCTGGTTGCCATGTTGTATAGGTGACTTCCAAGTCAGCCATATTGCATGGGGGACATTGTGCTGGATGCCATGTTGTATAGGTGACTTCCAAGTGAGCCATATTGCATGGGGGACATTGTGCTGGTTGTGTTGTATAGGTGACTTCCAAGTCAGCCATATTGCATGGGGGATATTGTGCTGGTTGTATTGTATAGGTGACTTCCAAGTCAGCCATATTGCATGGGGGACATTGTGCTGGTTGTATTGTATAGGTGACTTCCAAGTGAGCCATATTGCATGGGGGACATTGTGCTGGTTGTATTGTATAGGTGACTTCCAAGTGAGCCATATTGCTTGGGGGACCTTGTGTTGGTGGCCATGTTCTATAGGTGACTTCCAAGTCAGCCATATTGCATGGGGGACATTGTGCTGGTTGCCATGTTGTATAGGTGACTTCCAAGTCAGCCATATTGCATGGGGGACATTGTGCTGGTGGCCATGTTCTATAGTTGACTTCCAAGTCAGCCATATTGCATTTGGGACATTGTGCTGGTTGTCTTGTATAGGTTACTTCCAAGTCAGCCATATTGCTTGGGGGACATTGTGCTGGTTGCCATGTCCTATAGGTGACTTCCAAGTCAGCCATATTGCATGGGGGACATTGTGCTGGTTGTCTTGTATAGGTGACTTGCAAGTCAGCCATATTGCATGGGGGACATTGTGCTGGTTGCCATGTTGTATAGGTGACTTCCAAGTCAGCCATATTGCATGGGGGACATTGTGCTGGTTGCCATGTTGTATAGGTGACTTCCAAGTGAGCCATATTGCTTGGGGGACATTGTGCTGGTTGTGTTGTATAGGTGACTTCCAAGTCAGCCATATTGCATGGGGGACATTGTGCTTGTTGTCTTGTATAGGTGACTTCCAAGTCAGCCGTGTTGCATGGGGGACATTGTGCTGGTGGCCATGTTCTATAGGTGACTTCCAAGTCAGCCATATTGCATGGGGGACATTGTGCTGGTTGCCATGGTGTATAGGTGACTTCCAAGTCAGCCATATTAGTTGGGGGACATTGTGCTGGTTGCCATGTTCTATAGGTGACTTCCAAGTGAGCCATATTGCTTGGGGGACATTGTGCTGGTTGCCATGTTGTATAGGTGACTTCCAAGTCAGCCATATTGCATGGGGGACATTGTGCTGGTGGCCATGTTCTATAGGTGACTTCCAAGTCAGCCACATTGCATGGGGGACATTGTGCTGGTTTCTTGTATAGGTGACTTCCAAGTCAGCCATATTGCTTGGGGGACATTGTGCTGGTTGCCATGTTGTATAGGTGACTTCCAAAGTCAGCCATATTGCATGGGGGACATTGTGCTGGTTGCCATGTTGTATAGGTGACTTCCAAGTCAGCCATATTGCATGGGGGACATTGTGCTGGATGCCATGTTGTATAGGTGACTTCCAAGTGAGCCATATTGCATGGGGGACATTGTGCTGGTTGTGTTGTATAGGTGACTTCCAAGTCAGCCATATTGCATGGGGGACATTGTGCTGGTTGTATTGTATAGGTGACTTCCAAGTCAGCCATATTGCATGGGGGACATTGTGCTGGTTGTATTGTATAGGTGACTTCCAAGTGAGCCATATTGCATGGGGGACATTGTGCTGGTTGTATTGTATAGGTGACTTCCAAGTGAGCCATATTGCTTGGGGGACCTTGTGTTGGTGGCCATGTTCTATAGGTGACTTCCAAGTGAGCCATATTGCTTGGGGGACCTTGTGTTGGTGGCCATGTTCTATAGGTGACTTCCAAGTCAGCCATATTGCATGGGGGACATTGTGCTGGTTGCCATGTTGTATAGGTGACTTCCAAGTGAGCCATATTGCTTGGGGGACATTGTGCTGGTTGTGTTGTATAGGTGACTTCCAAGTTAGCCATATTGCATGGGGGACATTGTGCTGGTTGTCTTGTATAGGTGACTTCCAAGTCAGCCGTGTTGCATGGGGGACATTGTGCTGGTTGTATTGTATAGGTGACTTCCAAGTCAGCCATATTGCATGGGGGACATTGTGCTGGTGGCCATGTTGTAAAGGTGACTTCCAAGTCAGCCATATTGCATGGGGGACATTGTGCTGGTTGCCATGTTGTATAGGTGACTTCCAAGTCAGCCATATTGCAAGGGGGACATTGTGCTGGTTGCCATGTTGTATAGGTGACTTACAAGTTAGCCATATTGCATGGGGGACATTGTGCTGGTTGCCATGTCCTATAGGTGACTTCCAAGTCAGCCATATTGCATGGGGGAAATTGTGCTGGTTGTCTTGTATAGGTGACTTTTAAGTCAGCCATATTACTTGGGGGACATTGTGCTGGTTGCTTTGTTCTATAGGTGACTTCCAAGTCAGCCATATTGCTTGGGGGACATTGTGCTGGTTGCCATGTTGTATAGGTGACTTCCAAGTCAGCCATATTGCTTGGGGGACATTGTGCTGGTTGCCATGTTGTATAGGTGACTTCCAAGTCAGCCATATTGCATGGGGGACATTGTGCTGGTGGCCATGTTCTATAGGTGACTTCCAAGTCAGCCATATTGCTTGGGGGACATTGTGCTGGTTGCCATGTTGTATAGGTGACTTCCAAGTCAGCCATATTGCATGGGGGACATTGTGCTGGTTGTATTGTATAGGTGACTTCCAAGTGAGCCATATTGCTTGGGGGACATTGTGCTGGTGGCCATGTTGTATAGGTGACTTCCAAGTCAGCCATATTGCTTGGGGGACATTGTGCTGGTTGCCATGTTCTATAGGTGACTTCCAAGTCAGCCATATTGCTTGGGGGACATTGTGCTGGTTGTGTTGTATAGGTGACTTCCAAGTCACCCATATTGCATGGGGGACATTGTGCTGGTTGTGTTGTATAGGTGACTTCCAAGTCAGCCATATTGCATGGGGGACATTGTGCTGGTTGTATTGGATAGGTGACTTCCAAGTCAGCCATATTGCATGGGGGACATTGTGCTGGTTGCCATGTTGTATAGGTGACTTCCAAGTCAGCCATATTGCATGGGGGACATTGTGCTGGTGTCCATGTTCTATAGGTGACTTCCAAGTCAGCCATATTGCATTTGGGACATTGTGCTGGTTGTCTTGTATAGGTGACTTCCAAGTCAGCCATATTGCATGGGGGACATTGTGCTGGTTGTGTTGTATAGGTGACTTCCAAATCAGCCATATTGCATGGGGGACATTGTGCTGGTTGTATTGTATAGGTGACTTCCAAGTCAGCCATATTGCATGGGGGACATTGAGCTGGTTGTCTTGTATAGGTGACTTCCAAGTCAGCCATATTGCTTGGGGGACATTGTGCTGGTTGTATTGTATAGGTGACTTCCAAGTCACCCATATTGCATTGGGGACATTGTGCTGGTTGCCATGTTGTATAGGTGACTTCCAAGTCAGCCATATTGCATGGGGGACATTGTGCTGGTGGCCATGTTCTATAGGTGACTTCCAAGTCAGCCATATTGCATTTGGGACATTGTGCTGGTTGTCTTGTATAGGTGACTTCCAAGTCAGCCATATTGCTTGGGGGACATTGTGCTGGTTGCCATGTCCTATAGGTGACTTCCAAGTCAGCCATATTGCATGGGGGACATTGTGCTGGTTGTCTTGTATAGGTGACTTCCAAGTCAGCCATATTGCATGGGGGACATTGTGCTGGTTGCCATGTTGTATAGGTGACTTCCAAGTCAGCCATATTGCATGGGGGACATTGTGCTGGTTGCCATGTTGTATAGGTGACTTCCAAGTGAGCCATATTCCTTTGGGACATTGTGCTGGTTGTGTTGTATAGGTGACTTCCAAGTCAGCCATATTGCATGGGTGACATTGTGCTTGTTGTCTTGTATAGGTGACTTCCAAGTCAGCCGTGTTGCATGGGGGACATTGTGCTGGTGGCCATGTTCTATAGGTGACTTCCAAGTCAGCCATATTGCATGGGGGACATTGTGCTGGTTGCCATGGTGTATAGGTGACTTCCAAGTCAGCCATATTAGTTGGGGGACATTGTGCCGGTTTCCATGTTCTATAGGTGACTTCCAAGTGAGCCATATTGCTTGGGGGACATTGTGCTGGTTGCCATGTTGTATAGGTGACTTCCAAGTCAGCCATATTGCATGGGGGACATTGTGCTGGTGGCCATGTTCTATAGGTGACTTCCAAGTCAGCCACATTGCATGGGGGACATTGTGCTGGTTTCTTGTATAGGTGACTTCCAAGTCAGCCATATTGCTTGGGGGACATTGTGCTGGTTGCCATGTTGTATAGGTGACTTCCAAGTCAGCCATATTGCATGGGGGACATTGTGCTGGTTGCCATGTTGTATAGGTGACTTCCAAGTCAGCCATATTGCATGGGGGACATTGTGCTGGATGCCATGTTGTATAGGTGACTTCCAAGTGAGCCATATTGCATGGGGGACATTGTGCTGGTTGTGTTGTATAGGTGACTTCCAAGTCAGCCATATTGCATGGGGGACATTGTGCTGGTTGTATTGTATAGGTGACTTCCAAGTCAGCCATATTGCATGGGGGACATTGTGCTGGTTGTATTGTATAGGTGACTTCCAAGTGAGCCATATTGCATGGGGGACATTGTGCTGGTTGTATTGTATAGGTGACTTCCAAGTGAGCCATATTGCTTGGGGGACCTTGTGTTGGTGGCCATGTTCTATAGGTGACTTCCAAGTCAGCCATATTGCATGGGGGACATTGTGCTGGTTGCCATGTTGTATAGGTGACTTCCAAGTCAGCCATATTGCATGGGGGACATTGTGCTGGTGGCCATGTTCTATAGGTGACTTCCAAGTCAGCCATATTGCATTTGGGACATTGTGCTGGTTGTCATGTATAGGTGACTTCCAAGTCAGCCATATTGCTTGGGGACATTGTGCTGGTTGCCATGTCCTATAGGTGACTTCCAAGTCAGCCATATTGCATGGGGGACATTGTGCTGGTTGTCTTGTATAGGTGACTTCCAAGTCAGCCATATTGCATGGGGGACATTGTGCTGGTTGCCATGTTGTATAGGTGACTTCCAAGTCAGCCATATTGCATGGGGGACATTGTGCTGGTTGCCATGTTGTATAGGTGACTTCCAAGTGAGCCATATTGCTTGGGGGACATTGTGCTGGTTGTCTTGTATAGGTGACTTCCAAGTCAGCCATATTGCATGGGGGACATTGTTCTGGTTGCCATGTTGTATAGGTGACTTGCAAGTCAGCCATATTGCATGGGGGACATTGTGCTGGTTGCCATGTTGTATAGGTGACTTCCAAGTGAGCCATATTGCTTGGGGGACATTGTGCTGGTTGTGTTGTATAGGTGACTTCCAAGTCAGCCATATTGCATGGGGGACATTGTGCTTGTTGTCTTGTATAGGTGACTTCCAAGTCAGCCGTGTTGCATGGGGGACATTGTGCTGGTGGCCATGTTCTATAGGTGACTTCCAAGTCAGCCATATTGCATAGGGGACAATGTGCAGGTTGCCATGGTGTATAGGTGACTTCCAAGTCAGCCATATTAGTTGGGGGACATTGTGCTGGTTGCCATGTTCTATAGGTGACTTCCAAGTGAGCCATATTGCTTGGGGGACATTGTGCTGGTTGCCATGTTGTATAGGTGACTTCCAAGTCAGCCATATTGCATGGGGGACATTGTGCTGGTGGCCATGTTCTATAGGTGACTTCCAAGTCAGCCACATTGCATGGGGGACATTGTGCTGGTTTCTTGTATAGGTGACTTCCAAGTCAGCCATATTGCTTGGGGGACATTGTGCTGGTTGCCATGTTGTATAGGTGACTTCCAAGTCAGCCATATTGCATGGGGGACATTGTGCTGGTTGCCATGTTGCATAGGTGACTTCCAAGTCAGCCATATTGCATGGGGGACATTGTGCTGGATGCCATGTTGTATAGGTGACTTCCAAGTGAGCCATATTGCATGGGGGACATTGTGCTGGTTGTGTTGTATAGGTGACTTCCAAGTCAGCCATATTGCATGGGGGACATTGTGCTGGTTGTATTGTATAGGTGACTTCCAAGTCAGCCATATTGCATGGGGGACATTGTGCTGGTTGTATTGTATAGGTGACTTCCAAGTGAGCCATATTGCATGGGGGACATTGTGCTGGTTGTATTGTATAGGTGACTTCCAAGTGAGCCATATTGCTTGGGGGACCTTGTGTTGGTGGCCATGTTCTATAGGTGACTTCCAAGTCAGCCATATTGCATGGGGGACATTGTGCTGGTTGCCATGTTGTATAGGTGACTTCCAAGTCAGCCATATTGCATGGGGGACATTGTGCTGGTGGCCATGTTCTATAGGTGACTTCCAAGTCAGCCATATTGCATTTGGGACATTGTGCTGGTTGTCTTGTATAGGTGACTTCCAAGTCAGCCATATTGCTTGGGGGACATTGTGCTGGTTGCCATGTCCTATAGGTGACTTCCAAGTCAGCCATATTGCATGGGGGACATTGTGCTGGTTGTCTTGTATAGGTGACTTCCAAGTCAGCCATATTGCATGGGGGACATTGTGCTGGTTACCATGTTGTATAGGTGACTTCCAAGTCAGCCATATTGCATGGGGGACATTGTGCTGGTTGCCATGTTGTATAGGTGACTTCCAAGTGAGCCATATTGCTTGGGGGACATTGTGCTGGTTGTGTTGTATAGGTGACTTCCAAGTCAGCCATATTGCATGGGGGACATTGTGCTTGTTGTCTTGTATAGGTGACTTCCAAGTCAGCCGTGTTGCATGGGGGACATTGTGCTGGTGGCCATGTTCTATAGGTGACTTCCAAGTCAGCCATATTGCATGGGGGACATTGTGCTGGTTGCCATGGTGTATAGGTGACTTCCAAGTCAGCCATATTAGTTGGGGGACATTGTGCTGGTTGCCATGTTCTATAGGTGACTTCCAAGTGAGCCATATTGCTTGGGGGACATTGTGCTGGTTGCCATGTTGTATAGGTGACTTCCAAGTCAGCCATATTGCATGGGGGACATTGTGCTGGTGGCCATGTTCTATAGGTGACTTCCAAGTCAGCCACATTGCATGGGGGACATTGTGCTGGTTTCTTGTATAGGTGACTTCCAAGTCAGCCATATTGCTTGGGGGACATTGTGCTGGTTGCCATGTTGTATAGGTGACTTCCAAGTCAGCCATATTGCATGGGGGACATTGTGCTGGTTGCCATGTTGTATAGGTGACTTCCAAGTCAGCCATATTGCATGGGGGACATTGTGCTGGATGCCATGTTGTATAGGTGACTTCCAAGTGAGCCATATTGCATGGGGGACATTGTGCTGGTTGTGTTGTATAGGTGACTTCCAAGTCAGCCATATTGCATGGGGGACATTGTGCTGGTTGTATTGTATAGGTGACTTCCAAGTCAGCCATATTGCATGGGGGACATTGTGCTGGTTGTATTGTATAGGTGACTTCCAAGTGAGCCATATTGCATGGGGGACATTGTGCTGGTTGTATTGTATAGGTGACTTCCAAGTGAGCCATATTGCTTGGGGGACCTTGTGTTGGTGGCCATGTTCTATAGGTGACTTCCAAGTGAGCCATATTGCTTGGGGGACCTTGTGTTGGTGGCCATGTTCTATAGGTGACTTCCAAGTCAGCCATATTGCATGGGGGACATTGTGCTGGTTGCCATGTTGTATAGGTGACTTCCAAGTGAGCCATATTGCTTGGGGGACATTGTGCTGGTTGTGTTGTATAGGTGACTTCCAAGTTAGCCATATTGCATGGGGGACATTGTGCTGGTTGTCTTGTATAGGTGACTTCCAAGTCAGCCGTGTTGCATGGGGGACATTGTGCTGGTTGTATTGTATAGGTGACTTCCAAGTCAGCCATATTGCATGGGGGACATTGTGCTGGTGGCCATGTTGTAAAGGTGACTTCCAAGTCAGCCATATTGCATGGGGGACATTGTGCTGGTTGCCATGTTGTATAGGTGACTTCCAAGTCAGCCATATTGCAAGGGGGACATTGTGCTGGTTGCCATGTTGTATAGGTGACTTACAAGTCAGCCATATTGCATGGGGGACATTGTGCTGGTTGCCATGTCCTATAGGTGACTTCCAAGTCAGCCATATTGCATGGGGGAAATTGTGCTGGTTGTCTTGTATAGGTGACTTTTAAGTCAGCCATATTACTTGGGGGACATTGTGCTGGTTGCTTTGTTCTATAGGTGACTTCCAAGTCAGCCATATTGCTTGGGGGACATTGTGCTGGTTGCCATGTTGTATAGGTGACTTCCAAGTCAGCCATATTGCTTGAGGGACATTGTGCTGGTTGCCATGTTGTATAGGTGACTTCCAAGTCAGCCATATTGCATGGGGGACATTGTGCTGGTGGCCATGTTCTATAGGTGACTTCCAAGTCAGCCATATTGCATGGGGGACATTGTGCTGGTTGTCTTGTATAGGTGACTTCCAAGTCAGCCATATTGCTTGGGGGACATTGTGCTGGTTGCCATGTTGTATAGGTGACTTCCAAGTCAGCCATATTGCATGGGGGACATTGTGCTGGTGGCCATGTTCTATAGGTGACTTCCAAGTCAGCCATATTGCATGGGGGACATTGTGCTGGTTGTCTTGTATAGGTGACTTCCAAGTCAGCCATATTGCATGGGGGACATTGTGCTGGTTGTGTTGTATAGGTGACTTCCAAATCAGCCATATTGCATGGGGGAAATTGTGCTGGTTGCCATGTTGTATAGGTGACTTCCAAGTCAGCCATATTGCTTGGGGGACATTGTGCTGGTTGCCATGTTCTATAGGTGACTTCCAAGTGAGCCATATTGCTGGGGGGACATTGTGCTGGGTGCCATGTTGTATAGGTGACTTCCAAGTCAGCCATATTGCATGGGGGACATTGTGCTGGTGGCCATGTTCTATAGGTGACTTCCAAGTCAGCCACATTGCATGGGGGACATTGTGCTGGTTTTAGGTATAGGTGACTTCCAAGTCAGCCATATTGCATGGGGGACATTGTGCTGGTTGCCATGTTGTATAGGTGACTTCCAAGTCAGCCATATTGCATGGGGGACATTGTGCTGGTTGCCATGTTGTATAGGTGACTTCCAAGTCAGCCATATTGCATGGTGGACATTGTGCTGGATGCCATGTTGTATAGGTGACTTCCAAGTGAGCCATATTGCATGGGGGACATTGTGCTGGTTGTGTTGTATAGGTGACTTCCAAGTGAGCCATTTTGCATGGGGGACATTGTGCTGGTGGCCATGTTCTATAGGTGACTTCCAAGTCAGCCACATTGCATGGGGGACATTGTGCTGGTTGTGTTGTATAGGTGACTTCCAAGTGAGCCATATTGCATGGGGGACATTGTGCTGGTTGTGTTGTATAGGTGACTTCCAAGTCAGCCATATTGCATGGGGGACATTGTGCTGGTTGTATTGTATAGGTGACTTCCAAGTCAGCCATATTGCATGGGGGACATTGTGCTGGTTGTATTGTATAGGTGACTTCCAAGTGAGCCATATTGCTTGGGGGACATTGTGCTGGTGGCCATGTTCTATAGGTGACTTCCAAGTCAGCCATATTGCATGGGGGACATTGTGCTGGTTGCCATGTTGTATAGGTGACTTCCAAGTGAGCCATATTGCTTGGGGGACATTGTGCTGGTTGTGTTGTATAGGTGACTTCCAAGTCAGCCATATTGCATGGGGGACATTGTGCTGGTTGTCTTGTATAGGTGACTTCCAAGTCAGCCGTGTTGCATGGGGGACATTGTGCTGGTTGTATTGTATAGGTGACTTCCAAGTCAGCCATATTGCATGGGGGACATTGTGCTGGTGGCCATGTTGTAAAGGTGACTTCCAAGTAAGCCATATTGCATTTGGGGACATTGTGCTGGTTGCCATGTTGTATAGGTGACTTCCAAGTCAGCCATATTGCATGGGGGACATTCTGCTGGTTGCCATGTTGTATAGGTGACTTACAAGTCAGCCATATTGCATGGGGGACATTGTGCTGGTTGCCATGTCCTATAGGTGACTTCCAAGTCAGCCATATTGCATGGGGGAAATTGTGCTGGTTGTCTTGTATAGGTGACTTTTAAGTCAGCCATATTGCTTGGGGGACATTGTGCTCTTTGCCATGTTCTATAGGTGACTTCCAAGTCAGCCATATTGCTTGGGGGACATTGTGCTGGTTGCCATGTTGTATAGGTGACTTCCAAGTCAGCCATATTGCTTGGGGGACATTGTGCTGGTTGCCATGTTGTATAGGTGACTTCCAAGTCAGCCATATTGCATGGGGGACATTGTGCTGGTGGCCATGTTCTATAGGTGACTTCCAAGTCAGCCATATTGCATGGGGGACATTGTGCTGGTTGTCTTGTATAGGTGACTTCCAAGTCAGCCATATTGCATGGGGGACATTGTGCTGGTTGTGTTGTATAGGTGACTTCCAAATCAGCCATATTGCATGGGGGACATTGTGCTGGTTGTATTGTATAGGTGACTTCCAAGTCAGCCATATTGCATGGGGGACATTGTGCTGGTTGTATTGTATAGGTGACTTCCAAGTCAGCCATATTGCATGGGGGACATTGTGCTGGTGGCCATGTCCTATAGGTGACTTCCAAGTCAGCCATATTGCATGGGGGACATTGTGCTGGTTGTCTTGTATAGGTGACTTCCAAGTCAGCCATATTGCTTGGGGGACATTGTGCTGGTTGTATTGTATAGGTGACTTCCAAGTCAGCCATATTGCATGGGGGACATTGTGCTGGTTGCCATGTTGTATAGGTGACTTCCAAGTCAGCCATATTGCATGGGGGACATTGTGCTGGTTGTATTGTATAGGTGACTTCCAAGTCAGCCATATTGCATGGGGGACATTGTGCTGGTTGCCATGTTGTATAGGTGACTTCCAAGTCAGCCATATTGCATGGGGGACATTGTGCTGGTTGCCATGTTGTATAGGTGACTTACAAGTCAGCCATATTGCATGGGGGAAATTGTGCTGGTTGTCTTGTATAGGTGACTTTTAAGTCAGCCATATTGCTTGGGGGACATTGTGCTGGTTGCCATGTTCTATAGGTGACTTCCAAGTCAGCCATATTGCTTGGGGGACATTGTGCTGGTTGCCATGTTGTATAGGTGACTTCCAAGTCAGCCATATTGCTTGGGGGACATTGTGCTGGTTGCCATGTTGTATAGGTGACTTCCTAGTCAGCCATATTGCATGGGGGACATTGTGCTGGTGGCCATGTTCTATAGGTGACTTCCAAGTCAGCCATATTGCATGGGGGACATTGTGCTGGTTGTCTTGTATAGGTGACTTCCAAGTCAGCCATATTGCATGGGGGACATTGTGCTGGTTGTGTTGTATAGGTGACTTCCAAATCAGCCATATTGCATGGGGGACATTGTGCTGGTTGTATTGTATAGGTGACTTCCAAGTCAGCCATATTGCATGGGGGACATTGTGCTGGTTGTATTGTATAGGTGACTTCCAAGTCAGCCATATTGCATGGGGGACATTGTGCTGGTGGCCATGTCCTATAGGTGACTTCCAAGTCAGCCATATTGCATGGGGGACATTGTGATGGTTGTCTTGTATAGGTGACTTCCAAGTCAGCCATATTGCTTGGGGGACATTGTGCTGGTTGTATTGTATAGGTGACTTCCAAGTCAGCCATATTGCATGGGGGACATTGTGCTGGTTGCCATGTTGTATAGGTGACTTCCAAGTCAGCCATATTGCATGGGGGACATTGTGCTGGTGGCCATGTTCTATAGGTGACTTCCAAGTCAGCCATATTGCATTTGGGACATTGTGCTGGTTGTCTTGATTAGGTGACTTCCAAGTCAGCCATATTGCATGGGGGACATTGTGCTGGTTGTGTTGTATAGGTGACTTCCAAATCAGCCATATTGCATGGGGAACATTGTGCTGGTTGTATTGTATAGGTGACTTCCAAGTCAGCCATATTGCATGGGGGACATTGTGCTGGTTGTCTTGTATAGGTGACTTCCAAGTCAGCCATATTGCTTGGGGGACATTGTGCTGGTTGTATTGCATGGGGGACATTGTGCTGGTGGCCATGTTCTGTAGGTGACTTCCAAGTCAGCCATATTGCATGGGGGACATTGTGCTGGTTGTCTTGTATAGGTGACTTCCAAGTCAGCCATATTTCTTGGGGGACATTGTGCTGGTTGTATTGTATAGGTGACTTCCAAGTCAGCCATATTGCATGGGGGACATTGTGCTGGTTGCCATGTTGTATAGGTGACTTCCAAGTCAGCCATATCGCATGGGGGACATTGTGCTGGTGGCCATGTTCTATAGGTGACTTCCAAGTCAGCCATATTGCATTTGGGACATTGTGCTGGTTGTCTTGTATAGGTGATTTCAAAGTCAGCCATATTGCTTGGGGGACATTGTGCTGGTTGCCATGTCCTATAGGTGACTTCCAAGTCAGCCATATTGCATGGGGGACATTGTGCTGGTTGTCTTGTATAGGTGACTTCCAAGTCAGCCATATTGCATGGGGGACATTGTGCTGGTTGCCATGTTGTATAGGTGAATTCCAAGTCAGCCATATTGCATGGGGGACATTGTGCTGGTTGCCACGTTGTATAGGTGACTTCCAAGTGAGCCATATTGCTTGGGGGACATTGTGCTGGTTGTGTTGTATAGGTGACTTCCAAGTCAGCCATATTGCATGGAGGACATTGTGCTGGTTTTCTTGTATAGGTGACTTCCAAGTCAGCCGTGTTGCATGGGGGACATTGTGCTGGTGGCCATGTTATATAGGTGACTTCCAAGTCAGCCATATTGCATGGGGGACATTGTGCTGGTTGCCATGTTGTATAGGTGACTTCCAAGTCAGCCATATTGCTTGGGGGACATTGTGCCGGTTGCCACGTTCTATAGGTGACTTCCAAGTGAGCCATATTGCTTGGGGGACATTGTGCTGGTTGCCATGTTGTATAGGTGACTTCCAAGTCAGCCATATTGCATGGGGGACATTGTGCTGGTGGCCATGTTCTATAGGTGACTTCCAAGTCAGCCACATTGCATGGGGGACATTGTGCTGGTTTCTTGTATAGGTGACTTCCAAGTCAGCCAAATTGCATGGGGGACATTGTGCTGGTTACCATGTTGTATAGGTGACTTCCAAGTCAGCCATATTGCATGGGGGACATTGTGCTGGTTGCCATGTTGTATAGGTGACTTCCAAGTCAGCCATATTGCATGGGGGACATTGTGCTGGATGCCATGTTGTATAGGTGACTTCCAAGTGAGCCATATTGCATGGGGGACATTGTGCTGGTTGTGTTGTATAGGTGACTTCCAAGTCAGCCATATTGCATGGGGGACATTGTGTTGGTTGTGTTGTATAGGTGACTTCCAAGTCAGCCATATTGCATGGGGGACATTGTGCTGGTTGTATTGTATAGGTGACTTCCAAGTCAGCCATATTGCATGGGGGACATTGTGCTGGTTGTATTGTATAGGTGACTTCCAAGTGAGCCAAATTGCTTGGGGGGCATTGTGCTGGTGGCCATGTTCTATAGGTGACTTCCAAGTCAGCCATATTGCATGGGGGACATTGTGCTGGTTGCCATGTCCTATAGGTGACTTCCAAGTCAGCCATATTGCATGGGGGACATTGTGCTGGTTGCCATGTTGTATAGGTGACTTCCAAGTGAGCCATATTGCTTGGGGGACATTGTGCTGGTTGTGTTGTATAGGTGACTTCCAAGTCAGCCATATTGCATGGGGGACATTGTGCTGGTTGTCTTGTATAGGTGACTTCCAAGTCAGCCGTGTTGCATGGGGGACATTGTGCTGGTTGTCTTGTATAGGTGACTTCCAAGTCAGCCATATTGCATGGGGGACATTGTGCTGGTTGTGTTGTATAGGTGACTTCCAAATCAGCCATATTGCATGGGGGACATTGTGCTGGTTGTATTGTATAGGTGACTTCCAAGTCAGCCATATTGCATGGGGGACATTGTGCTGGTTGTATTGTATAGGTGACTTCCAAGTCAGCCATATTGCATGGGGGACATTGTGCTGGTGGCCATGTCCTATAGGTGACTTCCAAGTCAGCCATATTGCATGGGGGACATTGTGCTGGTTGTCTTGTATAGGTGACTTCCAAGTCAGCCATTTTGCTTGGGGGACATTGTGCTGGTTGTATTGTATAGGTGACTTCCAAGTCAGCCATATTGCATGGGGGACATTGTGCTGGTTGCCATGTTGTATAGGTGACTTCCAAGTCAGCCATATTGCATGGGGGACATTGTGCTGGTTGTATTGTATAGGTGACTTCCAAGTCAGCCATATTGCATGGGGGACATTGTGCTGGTTGCCATGTTGTATAGGTGACTTCCAAGTCAGCCATATTGCATGGGGGACATTGTGCTGGTTGCCATGTTGTATAGGTGACTTACAAGTCAGCCATATTGCATGGGGGAAATTGTGCTGGTTGTCTTGTATAGGTGACTTTTAAGTCAGCCATATTGCTTGGGGGACATTGTGCTGGTTGCCATGTTCTATAGGTGACTTCCAAGTCAGCCATATTGCTTGGGGGACATTGTGCTGGTTGCCATGTTGTATAGGTGACTTCCAAGTCAGCCATATTGCTTGGGGGACATTGTGCTGGTTGCCATGTTGTATAGGTGACTTCCTAGTCAGCCATATTGCATGGGGGACATTGTGCTGGTGGCCATGTTCTATAGGTGACTTCCAAGTCAGCCATATTGCATGGGGGACATTGTGCTGGTTGTCTTGTATAGGTGACTTCCAAGTCAGCCATATTGCATGGGGGACATTGTGCTGGTTGTGTTGTATAGGTGACTTCCAAATCAGCCATATTGCATGGGGGACATTGTGCTGGTTGTATTGTATAGGTGACTTCCAAGTCAGCCATATTGCATGGGGGACATTGTGCTGGTTGTATTGTATAGGTGACTTCGAAGTCAGCCATATTGCATGGGGGACATTGTGCTGGTGGCCATGTCCTATAGGTGACTTCCAAGTCAGCCATATTGCATGGGGGACATTGTGATGGTTGTCTTGTATAGGTGACTTCCAAGTCAGCCATATTGCTTGGGGGACATTGTGCTGGTTGTATTGTATAGGTGACTTCCAAGTCAGCCATATTGCATGGGGGACATTGTGCTGGTTGCCATGTTGTATAGGTGACTTCCAAGTCAGCCATATTGCATGGGGGACATTGTGCTGGTGGCCATGTTCTATAGGTGACTTCCAAGTCAGCCATATTGCATTTGGGACATTGTGCTGGTTGTCTTGATTAGGTGACTTCCAAGTCAGCCATATTGCATGGGGGACATTGTGCTGGTTGTGTTGTATAGGTGACTTCCAAATCAGCCATATTGCATGGGGGACATTGTGCTGGTTGTATTGTATAGGTGACTTCCAAGTCAGCCATATTGCATGGGGGACATTGTGCTGGTTGTCTTGTATAGGTGACTTCCAAGTCAGCCATATTGCTTGGGGGACATTGTGCTGGTTGTATTGCATGGGGGACATTGTGCTGGTGGCCATGTTCTGTAGGTGACTTCCAAGTCAGCCATATTGCATGGGGGACATTGTGCTGGTTGTCTTGTATAGGTGACTTCCAAGTCAGCCATATTTCTTGGGGGACATTGTGCTGGTTGTATTGTATAGGTGACTTCCAAGTCAGCCATATTGCATGGGGGACATTGTGCTGGTTGCCATGTTGTATAGGTGACTTCCAAGTCAGCCATATTGCATGGGGGACATTGTGCTGGTGGCCATGTTCTATAGGTGACTTCCAAGTCAGCCATATTGCATTTGGGACATTGTGCTGGTTGTCTTGTATAGGTGATTTCAAAGTCAGCCATATTGCTTGGGGGACATTGTGCTGGTTGCCATGTCCTATAGGTGACTTCCAAGTCAGCCATATTGCATGGGGGACATTGTGCTGGTTGTCTTGTATAGGTGACTTCCAAGTCAGCCATATTGCATGGGGGACATTGTGCTGGTTGCCATGTTGTATAGGTGAATTCCAAGTCAGCCATATTGCATGGGGGACATTGTGCTGGTTGCCACGTTGTATAGGTGACTTCCAAGTGAGCCATATTGCTTGGGGGACATTGTGCTGGTTGTGTTGTATAGGTGACTTCCAAGTCAGCCATATTGCATGGAGGACATTGTGCTGGTTTTCTTGTATAGGTGACTTCCAAGTCAGCCGTGTTGCATGGGGGACATTGTGCTGGTGGCCATGTTATATAGGTGACTTCCAAGTCAGCCATATTGCATGGGGGACATTGTGCTGGTTGCCATGTTGTATAGGTGACTTCCAAGTCAGCCATATTGCTTGGGGGACATTGTGCCGGTTGCCACGTTCTATAGGTGACTTCCAAGTGAGCCATATTGCTTGGGGGACATTGTGCTGGTTGCCATGTTGTATAGGTGACTTCCAAGTCAGCCATATTGCATGGGGGACATTGTGCTGGTGGCCATGTTCTATAGGTGACTTCCAAGTCAGCCACATTGCATGGGGGACATTGTGCTGGTTTCTTGTATAGGTGACTTCCAAGTCAGCCAAATTGCATGGGGGACATTGTGCTGGTTACCATGTTGTATAGGTGACTTCCAAGTCAGCCATATTGCATGGGGGACATTGTGCTGGTTGCCATGTTGTATAGGTGACTTCCAAGTCAGCCATATTGCATGGGGGACATTGTGCTGGATGCCATGTTGTATAGGTGACTTCCAAGTGAGCCATATTGCATGGGGGACATTGTGCTGGTTGTGTTGTATAGGTGACTTCCAAGTCAGCCATATTGCATGGGGGACATTGTGTTGGTTGTGTTGTATAGGTGACTTCCAAGTCAGCCATATTGCATGGGGGACATTGTGCTGGTTGTATTGTATAGGTGACTTCCAAGTCAGCCATATTGCATGGGGGACATTGTGCTGGTTGTATTGTATAGGTGACTTCCAAGTGAGCCAAATTGCTTGGGGGGCATTGTGCTGGTGGCCATGTTCTATAGGTGACTTCCAAGTCAGCCATATTGCATGGGGAACATTGTGCTGGTTGCCATGTCCTATAGGTGACTTCCAAGTCAGCCATATTGCATGGGGGACATTGTGCTGGTTGCCATGTTGTATAGGTGACTTCCAAGTGAGCCATATTGCTTGGGGGACATTGTGCTGGTTGTGTTGTATAGGTGACTTCCAAGTCAGCCATATTGCATGGGGGACATTGTGCTGGTTGTCTTGTATAGGTGACTTCCAAGTCAGCCGTGTTGCATGGGGGACATTGTGCTGGTTGTATTGTATAGGTGACTTCCAAGTCAGCCATATTGCATGGGGGACATTGTGCTGGTTGCCATGTTGTAAAGGTGACTTCCAAGTCAGCCATATTGCATGGGGGACATTGTGCTGGTTGCCATGTTGTATAGGTGACTTACAATTCAGCCATATTGCATGGGGGACATTGTGCTGGTTGCGATGTCCTATAGGTGACTTCCAAGTCAGCTATATTGCATGGGGGAAATTGTGCTGGTTGTCTTGTATAGGTGACTTTTAACTCAGCCATATTGGTTGGGGGGCATTGTGCTAGTTGCCATGTTCTATAGGTGACTTCCAAGTCAGCCATATTGCTTGGGGGACATTGTGCTGGTTGCCATGTTGTATAGGTGACTTCCAAGTCAGCCATATTGCTTGGGGGACATTGTGCTGGTTGCCATGTTGTATAGGTGACTTCCAAGTCTGCCATATTGCATGGGGGACATTGTGCTGGTGGCCATGTTCTATAGGTGACTTCCAAGTCAGCCATATTGCATGGGGGACATTGTGCTGGTTGTCTTGTATAGGTGACTTCCAAATCAGCCATATTGCATGGGGGACATTGTGCTGGTTGTATTGTATAGGTGACTTCCAAGTCAGCCATATTGCATGGGGGACATTGTGCTGGTTGTATTGTATAGGTGACTTCCAAGTCAGCCATATTGCATGGGGGACATTGTGCTGGTGGCCATGTCCTATAGGTAACTTCCAAGTCAGCCATATTGCATGGGGGACATTGTGCTGGTTGTCTTGTATAGGTGACTTCCAAGTCAGCCATATTGCTTGGGGGACATTGTGCTGGTTGTATTGTATAGGTGACTTCCAAGTCAGCCATATTCCATGGGGGACATTGTGCTGGTGGCCATGTTCTATAGGTGACTTCCATGTCAGCCATATTGCATTTGGGACATTGTGCTGGTTGTATTGTATAGGTGACTTCCAAGTCAGCCATATTGCATGGGGGACATTGTGCTGTTGGCCATGTCGTATAGGTGACTTCCAAGTCAGCCATATTGCATGGGGGACATTGTGCTGGTTGTCTTGTATAGGTGACTTCCAAGTCAGCCATATTGCTTGGGGGACATTGTGCTGGTTGTATTGTATAGGTGACTTCCAAGTCAGCCATATTGCATGGGGGACATTGTGCTGGTTGCCATGTTGTATAGGTGACTTCCAAGTCAGCCATATTGCATGGGGGACATTGTGCTGGTGGCCATGTTCTATAGGTGACTTCCAAGTCAGCCATATTGCATTTGGCACATTGTGCTGGTTGTATTGTATAGGTGACTTCCAAGTCAGCCATATTGCATGGGGGACATTGTGCTGGTTGTATTGTATAGGTGACTTCCAAGTGAGCCATATTGCTTGGGGGACATTGTGCTGGTGGCCATGTTCTATAGGTGACTTCCAAGTCAGCCATATTGCATGGGGGACATTGTGCTGGTTGCATTGTCCTATAGGTGACTTCCAAGTCAGCCATATTGCATGGGGGACATTGTGCTGGTGGCCATGTTCTATAGGTGACTTCCAAGTCAGCCATATTGCATGGGGGACATTGTGCTGGTTGTATTGTATAGGTGACTTCCAAGTCAGCCATATTGCATGGGTGACATTGTGCTGGTGGCCATGTTCTATAGGTGACTTCCAAGTCAGCCACATTGCATGGGGGACATTGTGCTGGTTTCTTGTATAGGTGACTTCCAAGTCTGCCATATTGCTTGGGGGACATTGTGCTGGTTGCCATGTTGTATAGGTGACTTCCAAGTCAGCCATATTGCATGGGGGACATTGTGCTGGTTGCCATGTTGTATAGGTGACTTCCAAGTCAGCCATATTGCATGGGGGACATTGTGCTGGATGCCATGTTGTATAGGTGACTTCCAAGTGAGCCATATTGCATGGGGGACATTGTGCTGGTTGTGTTGTATAGGTGACTTCCAAGTCAGCCATATTGCATGGGGGACATTGTGCTGGTTGTATTGTATAGGTGACTTCCAAGTCAGCCATATTGCATGGGGGACATTGTGCTGGTTGTATTGTATAGGTGACTTCCAAGTGAGCCATATTGCATGTGGGACATTGTGCTGGTTGCGATGTCCTATAGGTGACTTCCAAGTCAGCTATATTGCATGGGGGAAATTGTGCTGGTTGTCTTGTATAGGTGACTTTTAACTCAGCCATATTGGTTGGGGGGCATTGTGCTAGTTGCCATGTTCTATAGGTGACTTCCAAGTCAGCCATATTGCTTGGGGGACATTGTGCTGGTTGCCATGTTGTATAGGTGACTTCCAAGTCAGCCATATTGCTTGGGGGACATTGTGCTGGTTGCCATGTTGTATAGGTGACTTCCAAGTCTGCCATATTGCATGGGGGACATTGTGCTGGTGGCCATGTTCTATAGGTGACTTCCAAGTCAGCCATATTGCATGGGGGACATTGTGCTGGTTGTCTTGTATAGGTGACTTCCAAATCAGCCATATTGCATGGGGGACATTGTGCTGGTTGTATTGTATAGGTGACTTCCAAGTCAGCCATATTGCATGGGGGACATTGTGCTGGTTGTATTGTATAGGTGACTTCCAAGTCAGCCATATTGCATGGGGGACATTGTGCTGGTTGCCATGTTGTATAGGTGACTTCCAAGTCAGCCATATTGCATGGGGGACATTGTGCTGGATGCCATGTTGTATAGGTGACTTCCAAGTGAGCCATATTGCATGGGGGACATTGTGCTGGTTGTGTTGTATAGGTGACTTCCAAGTCAGCCATATTGCATGGGGGACATTGTGCTGGTTGTATTGTATAGGTGACTTCCAAGTCAGCCATATTGCATGGGGGACATTGTGCTGGTTGTATTGTATAGGTGACTTCCAAGTGAGCCATATTGCATGGGGGACATTGTGCTTGTTGCGATGTCCTATAGGTGACTTCCAAGTCAGCTATATTGCATGGGGGAAATTGTGCTGGTTGTCTTGTATAGGTGACTTTTAACTCAGCCATATTGGTTGGGGGGCATTGTGCTAGTTGCCATGTTCTATAGGTGACTTCCAAGTCAGCCATATTGCTTGGGGGACATTGTGCTGGTTGCCATGTTGTATAGGTGACTTCCAAGTCAGCCATATTGCTTGGGGGACATTGTGCTGGTTGCCATGTTGTATAGGTGACTTTTAACTCAGCCATATTGGTTGGGGGGCATTGTGCTAGTTGCCATGTTCTATAGGTGACTTCCAAGTCAGCCATATTGCTTGGGGGACATTGTGCTGGTTGCCATGTTGTATAGGTGACTTCCAAGTCAGCCATATTGCTTGGGGGACATTGTGCTGGTTGCCATGTTGTATAGGTGACTTCCAAGTCTGCCATATTGCATGGGGGACATTGTGCTGGTGGCCATGTTCTATAGGTGACTTCCAAGTCAGCCATATTGCATGGGGGACATTGTGCTGGTTGTCTTGTATAGGTGACTTCCAAATCAGCCATATTGCATGGGGGACATTGTGCTGGTTGTATTGTATAGGTGACTTCCAAGTCAGCCATATTGCATGGGGGACATTGTGCTGGTTGTATTGTATAGGTGACTTCCAAGTCAGCCATATTGCATGGGGGACATTGTGCTGGTGGCCATGTCCTATAGGTAACTTCCAAGTCAGCCATATTGCATGGGGGACATTGTGCTGGTTGTCTTGTATAGGTGACTTCCAAGTCAGCCATATTGCTTGGGGGACATTGTGCTGGTTGTATTGTATAGGTGACTTCCAAGTCAGCCATATTCCATGGGGGACATTGTGCTGGTGGCCATGTTCTATAGGTGACTTCCATGTCAGCCATATTGCATTTGGGACATTGTGCTGGTTGTATTGTATAGGTGACTTCCAAGTCAGCCATATTGCATGGGGGACATTGTGCTGTTGGCCATGTCGTATAGGTGACTTCCAAGTCAGCCATATTGCATGGGGGACATTGTGCTGGTTGTCTTGTATAGGTGACTTCCAAGTCAGCCATATTGCTTGGGGGACATTGTGCTGGTTGTATTGTATAGGTGACTTCCAAGTCAGCCATATTGCATGGGGGACATTGTGCTGGTTGCCATGTTGTATAGGTGACTTCCAAGTCAGCCATATTGCATGGGGGACATTGTGCTGGTGGCCATGTTCTATAGGTGACTTCCAAGTCAGCCATATTGCATTTGGCACATTGTGCTGGTTGTATTGTATAGGTGACTTCCAAGTCAGCCATATTGCATGGGGGACATTGTGCTGGTTGTATTGTATAGGTGACTTCCAAGTGAGCCATATTGCTTGGGGGACATTGTGCTGGTGGCCATGTTCTATAGGTGACTTCCAAGTCAGCCATATTGCATGGGGGACATTGTGCTGGTTGCATTGTCCTATAGGTGACTTCCAAGTCAGCCATATTGCATGGGGGACATTGTGCTGGTGGCCATGTTCTATAGGTGACTTCCAAGTCAGCCATATTGCATGGGGGACATTGTGCTGGTTGTATTGTATAGGTGACTTCCAAGTCAGCCATATTGCATGGGTGACATTGTGCTGGTGGCCATGTTCTATAGGTGACTTCCAAGTCAGCCACATTGCATGGGGGACATTGTGCTGGTTTCTTGTATAGGTGACTTCCAAGTCAGCCATATTGCTTGGGGGACATTGTGCTGGTTGCCATGTTGTATAGGTGACTTCCAAGTCAGCCATATTGCATGGGGGACATTGTGCTGCTTGCCATGTTGTATAGGTGACTTCCAAGTCAGCCATATTGCATGGGGGACATTGTGCTGGATGCCATGTTGTATAGGTGACTTCCAAGTGAGCCATATTGCATGGGGGACATTGTGCTGGTTGTGTTGTATAGGTGACTTCCAAGTCAGCCATATTGCATGGGGGACATTGTGCTGGTTGTATTGTATAGGTGACTTCCAAGTCAGCCATATTGCATGGGGGACATTGTGCTGGTTGTATTGTATAGGTGACTTCCAAGTGAGCCATATTGCATGGGGGACATTGTGCTGGTTGCGATGTCCTATAGGTGACTTCCAAGTCAGCTATATTGCATGGGGGAAATTGTGCTGGTTGTCTTGTATAGGTGACTTTTAACTCAGCCATATTGGTTGGGGGGCATTGTGCTAGTTGCCATGTTCTATAGGTGACTTCCAAGTCAGCCATATTGCTTGGGGGACATTGTGCTGGTTGCCATGTTGTATAGGTGACTTCCAAGTCAGCCATATTGCTTGGGGGACATTGTGCTGGTTGCCATGTTGTATAGGTGACTTCCAAGTCTGCCATATTGCATGGGGGACATTGTGCTGGTGGCCATGTTCTATAGGTGACTTCCAAGTCAGCCATATTGCATGGGGGACATTGTGCTGGTTGTCTTGTATAGGTGACTTCCAAATCAGCCATATTGCATGGGGGACATTGTGCTGGTTGTATTGTATAGGTGACTTCCAAGTCAGCCATATTGCATGGGGGACATTGTGCTGGTTGTATTGTATAGGTGACTTCCAAGTCAGCCATATTGCATGGGGGACATTGTGCTGGTTGCCATGTTGTATAGGTGACTTCCAAGTCAGCCATATTGCATGGGGGACATTGTGCTGGATGCCATGTTGTATAGGTGACTTCCAAGTGAGCCATATTGCATGGGGGACATTGTGCTGGTTGTGTTGTATAGGTGACTTCCAAGTCAGCCATATTGCATGGGGGACATTGTGCTGGTTGTATTGTATAGGTGACTTCCAAGTCAGCCATATTGCATGGGGGACATTGTGCTGGTTGTATTGTATAGGTGACTTCCAAGTGAGCCATATTGCATGGGGGACATTGTGCTGGTTGCGATGTCCTATAGGTGACTTCCAAGTCAGCTATATTGCATGGGGGAAATTGTGCTGGTTGTCTTGTATAGGTGACTTTTAACTCAGCCATATTGGTTGGGGGGCATTGTGCTAGTTGCCATGTTCTATAGGTGACTTCCAAGTCAGCCATATTGCTTGGGGGACATTGTGCTGGTTGCCATGTTGTATAGGTGACTTCCAAGTCAGCCATATTGCTTGGGGGACATTGTGCTGGTTGCCATGTTGTATAGGTGACTTCCAAGTCTGCCATATTGCATGGGGGACATTGTGCTGGTGGCCATGTTCTATAGGTGACTTCCAAGTCAGCCATATTGCATGGGGGACATTGTGCTGGTTGTCTTGTATAGGTGACTTCCAAATCAGCCATATTGCATGGGGGACATTGTGCTGGTTGTATTGTATAGGTGACTTCCAAGTCAGCCATATTGCATGGGGGACATTGTGCTGGTTGTATTGTATAGGTGACTTCCAAGTCAGCCATATTGCATGGGGGACATTGTGCTGGTGGCCATGTCCTATAGGTAACTTCCAAGTCAGCCATATTGCATGGGGGACATTGTGCTGGTTGTCTTGTATAGGTGACTTCCAAGTCAGCCATATTGCTTGGGGGACATTGTGCTGGTTGTATTGTATAGGTGACTTCCAAGTCAGCCATATTCCATGGGGGACATTGTGCTGGTTGCCATTTTGTATAGGTGACTTCCAAGTCAGCCATATTGCATGGGGGACATTGTGCTGGTGGCCATGTTCTATAGGTGACTTCCATGTCAGCCATATTGCATTTGGGACATTGTGCTGGTTGTCTTGTATAGGTGACTTCCAAGTCAGCCATATTGCATGGGGGACATTGTGCTGGTTGTGTTGTATAGGTGACTTCCAAATCAGCCATATTGCATGGGGGACATTGTGCTGGTTGTATTGTATAGGTGACTTCCAAGTCAGCCATATTGCATGGGGGACATTGTGCTGGTTGTATTGTATAGGTGACTTCCAAGTCAGCCATATTGCATGGGGGACATTGTGCTGTTGGCCATGTCGTATAGGTGACTTCCAAGTCAGCCATATTGCATGGGGGACATTGTGCTGGTTGTCTTGTATAGGTGACTTCCAAGTCAGCCATATTGCTTGGGGGACATTGTGCTGGTTGTATTGTATAGGTGACTTCCAAGTCAGCCATATTGCATGGGGGACATTGTGCTGGTTGCCATGTTGTATAGGTGACTTCCAAGTCAGCCATATTGCATGGGGGACATTGTGCTGGTGGCCATGTTCTATAGGTGACTTCCAAGTCAGCCATATTGCATTTGGCACATTGTGCTGGTTGTATTGTATAGGTGACTTCCAAGTCAGCCATATTGCATGGGGGACATTGTGCTGGTTGTATTGTATAGGTGACTTCCAAGTGAGCCATATTGCTTGGGGGACATTGTGCTGGTGGCCATGTTCTATAGGTGACTTCCAAGTCAGCCATATTGCATGGGGGACATTGTGCTGGTTGCATTGTCCTATAGGTGACTTCCAAGTCAGCCATATTGCATGGGGGACATTGTGCTGGTGGCCATGTTCTATAGGTGACTTCCAAGTCAGCCATATTGCATGGGGGACATTGTGCTGATTGTATTGTATAGGTGACTTCCAAGTCAGCCATATTGCATGGGGGACATTGTGCTGGTGGCCATGTTCTATAGGTGACTTCCAAGTCAGCCACATTGCATGGGGGACATTGTGCTGGTTTCTTGTATAGGTGACTTCCAAGTCAGCCATATTGCTTGGGGGACATTGTGCTGGTTGCCATGTTGTATAGGTGACTTCCAAGTCAGCCATATTGCATGGGGGACATTGTGCTGGTTGCCATGTTGTATAGGTGACTTCCAAGTCAGCCATATTGCATGGGGGACATTGTGCTGGATGCCATGTTGTATAGGTGACTTCCAAGTGAGCCATATTGCATGGGGGACATTGTGCTGGTTGTGTTGTATAGGTGACTTCCAAGTCAGCCATATTGCATGGGGGACATTGTGCTGGTTGTATTGTATAGGTGACTTTCAAGTCAGCCATATTGCATGGGGGACATTGTGCTGGTTGTATTGTATAGGTGACTTCCAAGTGAGCCATATTGCATGGGGGACATTGTGCTGGTTGTATTGTATAGGTGACTTCCAAGTGAGCCATATTGCTTGGGGGACCTTGTGTTGGTGGCCATGTTCTATAGGTGACTTCCAAGTGAGCCATATTGCTTGGGGGACCTTGTGTTGGTGGCCATGTTCTATAGGTGACTTCCAAGTCAGCCATATTGCATGGGGGACATTGTGCTGGTTGCCATGTTGTATAGGTGACTTCCAAGTGAGCCATATTGCTTGGGGGACATTGTGCTGGTTGTGTTGTATAGGTGACTTCCAAGTTAGCCATATTGCATGGGGGACATTGTGCTGGTTGTCTTGTATAGGTGACTTCCAAGTCAGCCGTGTTGCATGGGGGACATTGTGCTGGTTGTATTGTATAGGTGACTTCCAAGTCAGCCATATTGCATGGGGGACATTGTGCTGGTGGCCATGTTGTAAAGGTGACTTCCAAGTCAGCCATATTGCATGGGGGACATTGTGCTGGTTGCCATGTTGTATAGGTGACTTCCAAGTCAGCCATATTGCAAGGGGGACATTGTGCTGGTTGCCATGTTGTATAGGTGACTTACAAGTCAGCCATATTGCATGGGGGACATTGTGCTGGTTGCCATGTCCTATAGGTGACTTCCAAGTCAGCCATATTGCATGGGGGAAATTGTGCTGGTTGTCTTGTATAGGTGACTTTTAAGTCAGCCATATTACTTGGGGGACATTGTGCTGGTTGCTTTGTTCTATAGGTGACTTCCAAGTCAGCCATATTGCTTGGGGGACATTGTGCTGGTTGCCATGTTGTATAGGTGACTTCCAAGTCAGCCATATTGCTTGGGGGACATTGTGCTGGTTGCCATGTTGTATAGGTGACTTCCAAGTCAGCCATATTGCATGGGGGACATTGTGCTGGTGGCCATGTTCTATAGGTGACTTCCAAGTCAGCCATATTGCATGGGGGACATTGTGCTGGTTGTCTTGTATAGGTGACTTCCAAGTCAGCCATATAACATGGGGGACATTGTGCTGGTTGTGTTGTATAGGTGACTTCCAAATCAGCCATATTGCATGGGGGAAATTGTGCTGGTTGCCATGTTGTATAGGTGACTTCCAAGTCAGCCATATTGCTTGGGGGTCATTGTGCTGGTTGCCATGTTCTATAGGTGACTTCCAAGTGAGCCATATTGCTGGGGGGACATTGTGCTGGGTGCCATGTTGTATAGGTGACTTCCAAGTCAGCCATATTGCATGGGGGACATTGTGCTGGTGGCCATGTTCTATAGGTGACTTCCAAGTCAGCCACATTGCATGGGGGACATTGTGCTGGTTTTAGGTATAGGTGACTTCCAAGTCAGCCATATTGCATGGGGGACATTGTGCTGGTTGCCATGTTGTATAGGTGACTTCCAAGTCAGCCATATTGCATGGGGGACATTGTGCTGGTTGCCATGTTGTATAGGTGACTTCCAAGTCAGCCATATTGCATGGTGGACATTGTGCTGGATGCCATGTTGTATAGGTGACTTCCAAGTGAGCCATATTGCATGGGGGACATTGTGCTGGTTGTGTTGTATAGGTGACTTCCAAGTGAGCCATATTGCATGGGGGACATTGTGCTGGTGGCCATGTTCTATAGGTGACTTCCAAGTCAGCCATATTGCATGGGGGAAATTGTGCTGGTTGCCATGTTGTATAGGTGACTTCCAAGTCAGCCATATTGCTTGGGGGACATTGTGCTGGTTGCCATGTTCTATAGGTGACTTCCAAGTGAGCCATATTGCTTGGGGGACATTGTGCTGGGTGCCATGTTGTATAGGTGACTTCCAAGTCAGCCATATTGCATGGGGGACATTGTGCTGGTGGCCATGTTCTATAGGTGACTTCCAAGTCAGCCACATTGCATGGGGGACATTGTGCTGGTTGTGTTGTATAGGTGACTTCCAAGTGAGCCATATTGCATGGGGGACATTGTGCTGGTTGTGTTGTATAGGTGACTTCCAAGTCAGCCATATTGCATGGGGGACATTGTGCTGGTTGTATTGTATAGGTGACTTCCAAGTCAGCCATATTGCATGGGGGACATTGTGCTGGTTGTATTGTATAGGTGACTTCCAAGTGAGCCATATTGCTTGGGGGACATTGTGCTGGTGGCCATGTTCTATAGGTGACTTCCAAGTCAGCCATATTGCATGGGGGACATTGTGCTGGTTGCCATGTCCTATAGGTGACTTCCAAGTCAGCCATATTGCATGGGGGACATTGTGCTGGTTGCCATGTTGTATAGGTGACTTCCAAGTGAGCCATATTGCTTGGGGGACATTGTGCTGGTTGTGTTGTATAGGTGACTTCCAAGTCAGCCATATTGCATGGGGGACATTGTGCTGGTTGTCTTGTATAGGTGACTTCCAAGTCAGCCGTGTTGCATGGGGGACATTGTGCTGGTTGTATTGTATAGGTGACTTCCAAGTCAGCCATATTGCATGGGGAACATTGTGCTGGTGGCCATGTTGTAAAGGTGACTTCCAAGTAAGCCATATTGCATTGGGGACATTGTGCTGGTTGCCATGTTGTATAGGTGACTTCCAAGTCAGCCATATTGCATGGGGGACATTCTGCTGGTTGCCATGTTGTATAGGTGACTTACAAGTCAGCCATATTGCATGGGGGACATTGTGCTGGTTGCCATGTCCTATAGGTGACTTCCAAGTCAGCCATATTGCATGGGGGAAATTGTGCTGGTTGTCTTGTATAGGTGACTTTTAAGTCAGCCATATTGCTTGGGGGACATTGTGCTCTTTGCCATGTTCTATAGGTGACTTCCAAGTCAGCCATATTGCTTGGGGGACATTGTGCTGGTTGCCATGTTGTATAGGTGACTTCCAAGTCAGCCATATTGCTTGGGGGACATTGTGCTGGTTGCCATGTTGTATAGGTGACTTCCAAGTCAGCCATATTGCATGGGGGACATTGTGCTGGTGGCCATGTTCTATAGGTGACTTCCAAGTCAGCCATATTGCATGGGGGACATTGTGATGGTTGTCTTGTATAGGTGACTTCCAAGTCAGCCATATTGCATGGGGGACATTGTGCTGGTTGTGTTGTATAGGTGACTTCCAAATCAGCCATATTGCATGGGGGACATTGTGCTGGTTGTATTGTATAGGTGACTTCCAAGTCAGCCATATTGCATGGGGGACATTGTGCTGGTTGTATTGTATAGGTGACTTCCAAGTCAGCCATATTGCATGGGGGACATTGTGCTGGTGGCCATGTCCTATAGGTGACTTCCAAGTCAGCCATATTGCATGGGGGACATTGTGCTGGTTGTCTTGTATAGGTGACTTCCAAGTCAGCCATATTGCTTGGGGGACATTGTGCTGGTTGTATTGTATAGGTGACTTCCAAGTCAGCCATATTGCATGGGGGACATTGTGCTGGTTGCCATGTTGTATAGGTGACTTCCAAGTCAGCCATATTGCATGGGGGACATTGTGCTGGTTGTATTGTATAGGTGACTTCCAAGTTAGCCATATTGCATGGGGGACATTGTGCTGGTTGCCATGTTGTATAGGTGACTTCCAAGTCAGCCATATTGCATGGGGGACATTGTGCTGGTTGCCATGTTGTATAGGTGACTTACAAGTCAGCCATATTGCATGGGGGAAATTGTGCTGGTTGTCTTGTATAGGTGACTTTTAAGTCAGCCATATTGCTTGGGGGACATTGTGCTGGTTGCCATGTTCTATAGGTGACTTCCAAGTCAGCCATATTGCTTGGGGGACATTGTGCTGGTTGCCATGTTGTATAGGTGACTTCCAAGTCAGCCATATTGCTTGGGGGACATTGTGCTGGTTGCCATGTTGTATAGGTGACTTCCTAGTCAGCCATATTGCATGGGGGACATTGTGCTGGTTGTATTGTATAGGTGACTTCCAAGTCAGCCATATTGCATGGGGGACATTGTGCTGGTTGTATTGTATAGGTGACTTCCAAGTCAGCCATATTGCATGGGGGACATTGTGCTGGTTGTCTTGTATAGGTGACTTCCAAGTCAGCCATATTGCTTGGGGGACATTGTGCTGGTTGTATTGCATGGGGGACATTGTGCTGGTGGCCATGTCCTGTAGGTGACTTCCAAGTCAGCCATATTGCATGGGGGACATTGTGCTGGTTGTCTTGTATAGGTGACTTCCAAGTCAGCCATATTTCTTGGGGGACATTGTGCTGGTTGTATTGTATAGGTGACTTCCAAGTCAGCCATATTGCATGGGGGACATTGTGCTGGTTGCCATGTTGTATAGGTGACTTCCAAGTCAGCCATATTGCATGGGGGACATTGTGCTGGTGGCCATGTTCTATAGGTGACTTCCAAGTCAGCCATATTGCATTTGGGACATTGTGCTGGTTGTCTTGTATAGGTGATTTCAAAGTCAGCCATATTGCTTGGGGGGCATTGTGCTGGTTGCCATGTCATATAGGTGACTTCCAAGTCAGCCATATTGCATGGGGGACATTGTGCTGGTTGTCTTGTATAGGTGACTACCAAGTCAGCCATATTGCATGGGGGACATTGTGCTGGTTGCCATGTTGTATAGGTGAATTCCAAGTCAGCCATATTGCATGGGGGACATTGTGCTGGTTGCCACGTTGTATAGGTGACTTCCAAGTGAGCCATATTGCTTGGGGGACATTGTGCTGGTTGTGTTGTATAGGTGACTTCCAAGTCAGCCATATTGCATGGAGGACATTGTGCTGGTTTTCTTGTATAGGTGACTTCCAAGTCAGCCGTGTTGCATGGGGGACATTGTGCTGGTGGCCATGTTATATAGGTGACTTCCAAGTCAGCCATATTGCATGGGGGACATTGTGCTGGTTGCCATGTTGTATAGGTGACTTCCAAGTCAGCCATATTGCTTGGGGGACATTGTGCCGGTTGCCACGTTCTATAGGTGACTTCCAAGTGAGCCATATTGCTTGGGGGACATTGTGCTGGTTGCCATGTTGTATAGGTGACTTCCAAGTCAGCCATATTGCATGGGGGACATTGTGCTGGTGGCCATGTTCTATAGGTGACTTCCAAGTCAGCCACATTGCATGGGGGACATTGTGCTGGTTTCTTGTATAGGTGACTTCCAAGTCAGCCAAATTGCATGGGGGACATTGTGCTGGTTACCATGTTGTATAGGTGACTTCCAAGTCAGCCATATTGCATGGGGGACATTGTGCTGGTTGCCATGTTGTATAGGTGACTTCCAAGTCAGCCATATTGCATGGGGGACATTGTGCTGGATGCCATGTTGTATAGGTGACTTCCAAGTGAGCCATATTGCATGGGGGACATTGTGCTGGTTGTGTTGTATAGGTGACTTCCAAGTCAGCCATATTGCATGGGGGACATTGTGTTGGTTGTGTTGTATAGGTGACTTCCAAGTCAGCCATATTGCATGGGGGACATTGTGCTGGTTGTATTGTATAGGTGACTTCCAAGTCAGCCATATTGCATGGGGGACATTGTGCTGGTTGTATTGTATAGGTGACTTCCAAGTGAGCCAAATTGCTTGGGGGGCATTGTGCTGGTGGCCATGTTCTATAGGTGACTTCCAAGTCAGCCATATTTCATGGGGGACATTGTGCTGGTTGCCATGTCCTATAGGTGACTTCCAAGTCAGCCATATTGCATGGGGGACATTGTGCTGGTTGCCATGTTGTATAGGTGACTTCCAAGTGAGCCATATTGCTTGGGGGACATTGTGCTGGTTGTGTTGTATAGGTGACTTCCAAGTCAGCCATATTGCATGGGGGACATTGTGCTGGTTGTCTTGTATAGGTGACTTCCAAATCAGCCATATTGCATGGGGGACATTGTGCTGGTTGTATTGTATAGGTGACTTCCAAGTCAGCCATATTGCATGGGGGACATTGTGCTGGTTGTATTGTATAGGTGACTTCCAAGTCAGCCATATTGCATGGGGGACATTGTGCTGGTGGCCATGTCCTATAGGTAACTTCCAAGTCAGCCATATTGCATGGGGGACATTGTGCTGGTTGTCTTGTATAGGTGACTTCCAAGTCAGCCATATTGCTTGGGGGACATTGTGCTGGTTGTATTGTATAGGTGACTTCCAAGTCAGCCATATTCCATGGGGGACATTGTGCTGGTTGCCATTTTGTATAGGTGACTTCCAAGTCAGCCATATTGCATGGGGGACATTGTGCTGGTGGCCATGTTCTATAGGTGACTTCCATGTCAGCCATATTGCATTTGGGACATTGTGCTGGTTGTCTTGTATAGGTGACTTCCAAGTCAGCCATATTGCATGGGGGACATTGTGCTGGTTGTGTTGTATAGGTGACTTCCAAATCAGCCATATTGCATGGGGGACATTGTGCTGGTTGTATTGTATAGGTGACTTCCAAGTCAGCCATATTGCATGGGGGACATTGTGCTGGTTGTATTGTATAGGTGACTTCCAAGTCAGCCATATTGCATGGGGGACATTGTGCTGTTGGCCATGTCGTATAGGTGACTTCCAAGTCAGCCATATTGCATGGGGGACATTGTGCTGGTTGTCTTGTATAGGTGACTTCCAAGTCAGCCATATTGCTTGGGGGACATTGTGCTGGTTGTATTGTATAGGTGACTTCCAAGTCAGCCATATTGCATGGGGGACATTGTGCTGGTTGCCATGTTGTATAGGTGACTTCCAAGTCAGCCATATTGCATGGGGGACATTGTGCTGGTGGCCATGTTCTATAGGTGACTTCCAAGTCAGCCATATTGCATTTGGCACATTGTGCTGGTTGTATTGTATAGGTGACTTCCAAGTCAGCCATATTGCATGGGGGACATTGTGCTGGTTGTATTGTATAGGTGACTTCCAAGTGAGCCATATTGCTTGGGGGACATTGTGCTGGTGGCCATGTTCTATAGGTGACTTCCAAGTCAGCCATATTGCATGGGGGACATTGTGCTGGTTGCATTGTCCTATAGGTGACTTCCAAGTCAGCCATATTGCATGGGGGACATTGTGCTGGTGGCCATGTTCTATAGGTGACTTCCAAGTCAGCCATATTGCATGGGGGACATTGTGCTGGTTGTCTTGTATAGGTGACTTCCAAGTCAGCCATATTGCATGGGGGACATTGTGCTGGTGGCCATGTTCTATAGGTGACTTCCAAGTCAGCCATATTGCTTGGGGGACATTGTGCTGGTTGTATTGTATAGGTGACTTCCAAGTCAGCCATATTGCATGGGGGACATTGTGCTGGTTGCCATGCTGTATAGGTGACTTCCAAGTCAGCCATATTGCATGGGGGACATTGTGCTGGTTGTCTTGTATAGGGACTTCCAAGTCAGCCATATTGCATGGGGGACATTGTGCTGGTTGCCATGTTGTAAAGGTGACTTCCAAGTCAGGCATATTGCATGGGGGACATTGTGCTGGTTGCCATGTTGTATAGGTGACTTCCAAGTGAGCCATATTGCTTGGGGGACATTGTGCTGGTTGTGTTGTATAGGTGACTTCCAAGTCAGCCATATTGCATGGGGGACATTGTGCTGGTTGTCTTGTATAGGTGACTTCCAAGTCAGCCGTGTTGCATGGGGGACATTGTGCTGGTGGCCATGTTCTATAGGTGACTTCCAAGTCAGCCATATTGCATTTGGGACATTGTGCTGGTTGTCTTGTATAGGTGACTTCCAAGTCAGCCATATTGCATGGGGGACATTGTGCTGGTTGTGTTGTATAGGTGACTTCCAAATCAGCCATATTGCATGGGGGACATTGTGCTGGTTGTATTGTATAGGTGACTTCCAAGTCAGCCATATTGCATGGGGGACATTGTGCTGGTTGTATTGTATAGGTGACTTCCAAGTCAGCCATATTGCATGGGGGACATTGTGCTGGTGGCCATGTCGTATAGGTGACTTCCAAGTCAGCCATATTGCATGGGGGACATTGTGCTGGTTGTCTTGTATAGGTGACTTCCAAGTCAGCCATATTGCTTGGGGGACATTGTGCTGGTTGTATTGTATAGGTGACTTCCAAGTCAGCCATATTGCATGGGGGACATTGTGCTGGTGGCCATGTGCTATAGGTGACTTCCAAGTCAGCCATATTGCATTTGGGACATTGTGCTGGTTGTATTGTATAGGTGACTTCCAAGTCAGCCATATTGCATGGGGGACATTGTGCTGGTTGTATTGTATAGGTGACTTCCAAGTGAGCCATATTGCTTGGGGGACATTGTGCTGGTGGCCATGTTCTATAGGTGACTTCCAAGTCAGCCATATTGCATGGGGGACATTGTGCTGGTTGCATTGTCCTATAGGTGACTTCCAAGTCAGCCATATTGCATGGGGGACATTGTGCTGGTGGCCTAGTTCTATAGGTGACTTCCAAGTCAGCCATATTGCATGGGGGACATTGTGCTGGTTGTCTTGTATAGGTGACTTCCAAATCAGCCATATTGCATGGGGGACATGTGCTGGTTGTATTGTATAGGTGACTTCCAAGTCAGCCATATTGCATGGGGGACATTGTGCTGGTTGTATTGTATAGGTGACTTCCAAGTCAGCCATATTGCATGGGGGACATTGTGCTGGTGGCCATGTCCTATAGGTAACTTCCAAGTCAGCCATATTGCATGGGGGACATTGTGCTGGTTGTCTTGTATAGGTGACTTCCAAGTCAGCCATATTGCTTGGGGGACATTGTGCTGGTTGTATTGTATAGTTGACTTCCAAGTCAGCCATATTGCATGGGGGACATTGTGCTGGTTGCCATTTTGTATAGGTGACTTCCAAGTCAGCCATATTGCATGGGGGACATTGTGCTGGTGGCCATGTTCTATAGGTGACTTCCATGTCAGCCATATTGCATTTGGGACATTTTGCTGGTTGTCTTGTATAGGTGACTTCCAAGTCAGCCATATTGCATGGGGGACATTGTGCTGGTTGTGTTGTATAGGTGACTTCCAAATCAGCCATATTGCATGGGGGACATTGTGCTGGTTGTATTGTATAGGTGACTTCCAAGTCAGCCATATTGCATGGGGGACATTGTGCTGGTTGTATTGTATAGGTGACTTCCAAGTCAGCCATATTGCATGGGGGACATTGTGCTGTTGGCCATGTCGTATAGGTGACTTCCAAGTCAGCCATATTGCATGGGGGACATTGTGCTGGTTGTCTTGTATAGGTGACTTCCAAGTCAGCCATATTGCTTGGGGTGACATTGTGCTGGTTGTATTGTATAGGTGACTTCCAAGTCAGCCATATTGCATGGGGGACATTGTGCTGGTTGCCATGTTGTATAGGTGACTTCCAAGTCAGCCATATTGCATGGGGGACATTGTGCTGGTGGCCATGTTCTATAGGTGACTTCCAAGTCAGCCATATTGCATTTGGGACATTGTGCTGGTTGTATTGTATAGGTGACTTCCAAGTCAGCCATATTGCATGGGGGACATTGTGCTGGTTGTATTGTATAGGTGACTTCCAAGTGAGCCATATTGCATGGGGGACATTGTGCTGGTGGCCATGTTCTATAGGTGACTTCCAAGTCAGCCATATTGCTTGGGGGACATTGTGCTGGTTGTATTGTATAGGTGACTTCCAAGTCAGCCATATTGCATGGGGGACATTGTGCTGGTTGCCATGCTGTATAGGTGACTTCCAAGTCAGCCATATTGCATGGGGGACATTGTGCTGGTTGTCTTGTATAGGTGACTTCCAAGTCAGCCATATTGCATGGGGGACATTGTGCTGGTGGCCATGTTCTATAGGTGACTTCCAAGTCAGCCATATTGCTTGGGGGACATTGTGCTGGTTGTATTGTATAGGTGACTTCCAAGTCAGCCATATTGCATGGGGGACATTGTGCTGGTTGCCATGCTGTATAGGTGACTTCCAAGTCAGCCATATTGCATGGGGGACATTGTGCTGGTTGTCTTGTATAGGTGACTTCCAAGTCAGCCATATTGCATGGGGGACATTGTGCTGGTTGCCATGTTGTATAGGTGACTTCCAAGTCAGGCATATTGCATGGGGGACATTGTGCTGGTTGCCATGTTGTATAGGTGACTTCCAAGTGAGCCATATTGCTTGGGGGACATTGTGCTGGTTGTGTTGTATAGGTGACTTCCAAGTCAGCCATATTGCATGGGGGACATTGTGCTGGTTGTCTTGTATAGGTGACTTCCAAGTCAGCCGTGTTGCATGGGGGACATTGTGCTGGTGGCCATGTTCTATAGGTGACTTCCAAGTCAGCCATATTGCATTTGGGACATTGTGCTGGTTGTCTTGTATAGGTGACTTCCAAGTCAGCCATATTGCATGGGGGACATTGTGCTGGTTGTGTTGTATAGGTGACTTCCAAGTCAGCCATATTGCATGGGGGACATTGTGCTGGTGGCCATGTCGTATAGGTGACTTCCAAGTCAGCCATATTGCATGGGGGACATTGTGCTGGTTGTCTTGTATAGGTGACTTCCAAGTCAGCCATATTGCTTGGGGGACATTGTGCTGGTTGTATTGTATAGGTGACTTCCAAGTCAGCCATATTGCATGGGGGACATTTTGCTGGTTGCCATGTTGTATAGGTGACTTCCAAGTCAGCCATATTGCATGGGGGACATTGTGCTGGTGGCCATGTGCTATAGGTGACTTCCAAGTCAGCCATATTGCATTTGGGACATTGTGCTGGTTGTATTGTATAGGTGACTTCCAAGTCAGCCATATTGCATGGGGGACATTGTGCTGGTTGTATTGTATAGGTGACTTCCAAGTGAGCCATATTGCTTGGGGGACATTGTGCTGGTGGCCATGTTCTATAGGTGACTTCCAAGTCAGCCATATTGCATGGGGGACATTGTGCTGGTTGCATTGTCCTATAGGTGACTTCCAAGTCAGCCATATTGCATGGGGGACATTGTGCTGGTGGCCTAGTTCTATAGGTGACTTCCAAGTCAGCCATATTGCATGGGGGACATTGTGCTGGTTGTCTTGTATAGGTGACTTCCAAATCAGCCATATTGCATGGGGGACATGTGCTGGTTGTATTGTATAGGTGACTTCCAAGTCAGCCATATTGCATGGGGGACATTGTGCTGGTTGTATTGTATAGGTGACTTCCAAGTCAGCCATATTGCATGGGGGACATTGTGCTGGTGGCCATGTCCTATAGGTAACTTCCAAGTCAGCCATATTGCATGGGGGACATTGTGCTGGTTGTCTTGTATAGGTGACTTCCAAGTCAGCCATATTGCTTGGGGGACATTGTGCTGGTTGTATTGTATAGTTGACTTCCAAGTCAGCCATATTGCATGGGGGACATTGTGCTGGTTGCCATTTTGTATAGGTGACTTCCAAGTCAGCCATATTGCATGGGGGACATTGTGCTGGTGGCCATGTTCTATAGGTGACTTCCATGTCAGCCATATTGCATTTGGGACATTTTGCTGGTTGTCTTGCATAGGTGACTTCCAAGTCAGCCATATTGCATGGGGGACATTGTGCTGGTTGTGTTGTATAGGTGACTTCCAAATCAGCCATATTGCATGGGGGACATTGTGCTGGTTGTATTGTATAGGTGACTTCCAAGTCAGCCATATTGCATGGGGGACATTGTGCTGGTTGTATTGTATAGGTGACTTCCAAGTCAGCCATATTGCATGGGGGACATTGTGCTGTTGGCCATGTCGTATAGGTGACTTCCAAGTCAGCCATATTGCATGGGGGACATTGTGCTGGTTGTCTTGTATAGGTGACTTCCAAGTCAGCCATATTGCTTGGGGTGACATTGTGCTGGTTGTATTGTATAGGTGACTTCCAAGTCAGCCATATTGCATGGGGGACATTGTGCTGGTTGCCATGTTGTATAGGTGACTTCCAAGTCAGCCATATTGCATGGGGGACATTGTGCTGGTGGCCATGTTCTATAGGTGACTTCCAAGTCAGCCATATTGCATTTGGGACATTGTGCTGGTTGTATTGTATAGGTGACTTCCAAGTCAGCCATATTGCATGGGGGACATTGTGCTGGTTGTATTGTATAGGTGACTTCCAAGTGAGCCATATTGCATGGGGGACATTGTGCTGGTGGCCATGTTCTATAGGTGACTTCCAAGTCAGCCATATTGCTTGGGGGACATTGTGCTGGTTGTATTGTATAGGTGACTTCCAAGTCAGCCATATTGCATGGGGGACATTGTGCTGGTTGCCATGCTGTATAGGTGACTTCCAAGTCAGCCATATTGCATGGGGGACATTGTGCTGGTTGTCTTGTATAGGTGACTTCCAAGTCAGCCATATTGCATGGGGGACATTGTGCTGGTGGCCATGTTCTATAGGTGACTTCCAAGTCAGCCATATTGCTTGGGGGACATTGTGCTGGTTGTATTGTATAGGTGACTTCCAAGTCAGCCATATTGCATGGGGGACATTGTGCTGGTTGCCATGCTGTATAGGTGACTTCCAAGTCAGCCATATTGCATGGGGGACATTGTGCTGGTTGTCTTGTATAGGTGACTTCCAAGTCAGCCATATTGCATGGGGGACATTGTGCTGGTTGCCATGTTGTATAGGTGACTTCCAAGTCAGGCATATTGCATGGGGGACATTGTGCTGGTTGCCATGTTGTATAGGTGACTTCCAAGTGAGCCATATTGCTTGGGGGACATTGTGCTGGTTGTGTTGTATAGGTGACTTCCAAGTCAGCCATATTGCATGGGGGACATTGTGCTGGTTGTCTTGTATAGGTGACTTCCAAGTCAGCCGTGTTGCATGGGGGACATTGTGCTGGTGGCCATGTTCTATAGGTGACTTCCAAGTCAGCCATATTGCATTTGGGACATTGTGCTGGTTGTCTTGTATAGGTGACTTCCAAGTCAGCCATATTGCATGGGGGACATTGTGCTGGTTGTGTTGTATAGGTGACTTCCAAGTCAGCCATATTGCATGGGGGACATTGTGCTGGTGGCCATGTCGTATAGGTGACTTCCAAGTCAGCCATATTGCATGGGGGACATTGTGCTGGTTGTCTTGTATAGGTGACTTCCAAGTCAGCCATATTGCTTGGGGGACATTGTGCTGGTTGTATTGTATAGGTGACTTCCAAGTCAGCCATATTGCATGGGGGACATTGTGCTGGTTGCCATGTTGTATAGGTGACTTCAAGTTAGCCATATTGCATGGGGGACATTGTGCTGGTGGCCATGTTCTATAGGTGACTTCCAAGTCAGATATATTGCATGGGGGACATTGTGCTGGTTGTCTTGTATAGGTGACTTCCAAGTCAGCCATATTGCATGGGGGACATTGTGCTGGTTGCCATGTTGTATAGGTGACTTCCAAGTCAGGCATATTGCATGGGGGACATTGTGCTGGTTGCCATGTTGTATAGGTGACTTCCAAGTGAGCCATATTGCTTGGGGGACATTGTGCTGGTTGTGTTGTATAGGTGACTTCCAAGTCAGCCATATTGCATGGGGGACATTGTGCTGGTTGTCTTGTATAGGTGACTTCCAAGTCAGCCGTGTTGCATGGGGGACATTGTGCTGGTGGCCATGTTCTATAGGTGACTTCCAAGTCAGCCATATTGCATTTGGGACATTGTGCTGGTTGTCTTGTATAGGTGACTTCCAAGTCAGCCATATTGCATGGGGGACATTGTGCTGGTTGTGTTGTATAGGTGACTTCCAAATCAGCAATATTGCATGGGGGACATTGTGCTGGTTGTATTGTATAGGTGACTTCCAAGTCAGCCATATTGCATGGGGGACATTGTGCTGGTTGTATTGTATAGGTGACTTCCAAGTCAGCCATATTGCATGGGGGACATTGTTCTGGTGGCCATGTCGTATAGGTGACTTCCAAGTCAGCCATATTGCATGGGGGACATTGTGCTGGTTGTCTTGTATAGGTGACTTCCAAGTCAGCCATATTGCTTGGGGGACATTGTGCTGGTTGTATTGTATAGGTGACTTCCAAGTCAGCCATATTGCATGGGGGACATTGTGCTGGTTGCCATGTTGTATAGGTGACTTCCAAGTCAGCCATATTGCATGGGGGACATTGTGCTGGTGGCCATGTGCTATAGGTGACTTCCAAGTCAGCCATATTGCATTTGGGACATTGTGCTGGTTGTATTGTATAGGTGACTTCCAAGTCAGCCATATTGCATGGGGGACATTGTGCTGGTTGTATTGTATAGGTGACTTCCAAGTGAGCCATATTGCTTGGGGGACATTGTGCTGGTGGCCATGTTCTATAGGTGACTTCCAAGTCAGCCATATTGCATGGGGGACATTGTGCTGGTTGCATTGTCCTATAGGTGACTTCCAAGTCAGCCATATTGCATGGGGGACATTGTGCTGGTGGCCATGTTCTATAGGTGACTTCCAAGTCAGCCATATTGCATGGGGGACATTGTGCTGATTGTCTTGTATAGGTGACTTCCAAGTCAGCCATATTGCATGGGGGAAATTGTGCTGGTGGCCATGTTCTATAGGTGACTTCCAAGTCAGCCATATTGCTTGGGGGACATTGTGCTGGTTGTATTGTATAGGTGACTTCCAAGTCAGCCATATTGCATGGGGGACATTGTGCTGGTTGCCATGTTGTATAGGTGACTTCCAAGTCAGCCATATTGCATTTGTGACATTGTGCTGGTTGTATTGTATAGGTGACTTCCAAGTCAGCCATATTGCATGGGGGACATTGTGCTGGTTGTATTGTATAGGTGACTTCCAAGTGAGCCATATTGCTTGGGGGACATTGTGCTGGTGGCCATGTTCTATAGGTGACTTCCAAGTCAGCCATATTGCATGGGGGACATTGTGCTGGTTGCATTGTCCTATAGGTGACTTCCAAGTCAGCCATATTGCATGGGGGACATTGTGCTGGTGGCCATGTTCTATAGGTGACTTCCAAGTCAGCCATATTGCATGGGGGACATTGTGCTGGTTATCTTGTATAGGTGACTTCCAAATCAGCCATATTGCATGGGGGACATTGTGCTGGTTGTATTGTATAGGTGACTTCCAAGTCAGCCATATTGCATGGGGGACATTGTGCTGGTTGTATTGTATAGGTGACTTCCAAGTCAGCCATATTGCATGGGGGACATTGTGCTGGTGGCCATGTCCTATAGGTAACTTCCAAGTCAGCCATATTGCATGGGGGACATTGTGCTGGTTGTCTTGTATAGGTGACTTCCAAGTCAGCCATATTGCTTGGGGGACATTGTGCTGGTTGTATTGTATAGGTGACTTCCAAGTCAGCCATATTGCATGGGGGACATTGTGCTGGTTGCCATTTTGTATAGGTGACTTCCAAGTCAGCCATATTGCATTGGGGACATTGTGCTGGTGGCCATGTTCTATAGGTGACTTCCATGTCAGCCATATTGCATTTGGGACATTGTGCTGGTTGTCTTGTATAGGTGACTTCCAAGTCAGCCATATTGCATGGGGGACATTGTGCTGGTTGTGTTGTATAGGTGACTTCCAAATCAGCCATATTGCATGGGGGACATTGTGCTGGTTGTATTGTATAGGTGACTTCCAAGTCAGCCATATTGCATGGGGGACATTGTGCTGGTGGCCATGTCCTATAGGTAACTTCCAAGTCAGCCATATTGCATGGCGGACATTGTGCTGGTTGTCTTGTATAGGTGACTTCCAAGTCAGCCATATTGCTTGGGGGACATTGTGCTGGTTGTATTGTATAGTTGACTTCCAAGTCAGCCATATTGCATGGGGGACATTGTGCTGGTTGCCATTTTGTATAGGTGACTTCCAAGTCAGCCATATTGCATGGGGGACATTGTGCTGGTGGCCATGTTCTATAGGTGACTTCCATGTCAGCCATATTGCATTTGGGACATTTTGCTGGTTGTCTTGTATAGGTGACTTCCAAGTCAGCCATATTGCATGGGGGACATTGTGCTGGTTGTGTTGTATAGTTGACTTCCAAATCAGCCATATTGCATGGGGGACATTGTGCTGGTTGTATTGTATAGGTGACTTCCAAGTCAGCCATATTGCATGGGGGACATTGTGCTGGTTGTATTGTATAGGTGACTTCCAAGTCAGCCATATTGCATGGGGGACATTGTGCTGTTGGCCATGTCGTATAGGTGACTTCCAAGTCAGCCATATTGCATGGGGGACATTGTGCTGGTTGTCTTGTATAGGTGACTTCCAAGTCAGCCATATTGCATGGGGGACATTGTGCTGGTTGCCATGTTGTATAGGTGACTTCCAAGTCAGCCATATTGCATGGGGGACATTGTGCTGGTTGTATTGTATAGGTGACTTCCAAGTCAGCCATATTGCATGGGGGACATTGTGCTGGTTGCCATGTTGTATAGGTGACTTCCAAGTCAGCCATATTGCATGGGGGACATTGTGCTGGTGGCCATGTGCTATAGGTGACTTCCAAGTCAGCCATATTGCATTTGGGACATTGTGCTGGTTGTCTTGTATAGGTGACTTCCAAGTCAGCCATATTGCATGGGGGACATTGTGCTGGTTGTGTTGTATAGGTGACTTCCAAGTCAGCCATATTGCATGGGGGACATTGTGCTGGTGGCCATGTCGTATAGGTGACTTCCAAGTCAGCCATATTGCATGGGGGACATTGTGCTGGTTGTCTTGTATAGGTGACTTCCAAGTCAGCCATATTGCTTGGGGGACATTGTGCTGGTTGTATTGTATAGGTGACTTCCAAGTCAGCCATATTGCATGGGGGACATTGTGCTGGTTGCCATGTTGTATAGGTGACTTCAAGTTAGCCATATTGCATGGGGGACATTGTGCTGGTGGCCATGTGCTATAGGTGACTTCCAAGTCAGCCATATTGCATTTGGGACATTGTGCTGGTTGTATTGTATAGGTGACTTCCAAGTCAGCCATATTGCATGGGGGACATTGTGCTGGTTGTATTGTATAGGTGACTTCCAAGTGAGCCATATTGCTTGGGGGACATTGTGCTGGTGGCCATGTTCTATAGGTGACTTCCAAGTCAGCCATATTGCATGGGGGACATTGTGCTGGTTGCATTGTCCTATAGGTGACTTCCAAGTCAGCCATATTGCATGCGGGACATTGTGCTGGTGGCCATGTTCTATAGGTGACTTCCAAGTCAGATATATTGCATGGGGGACATTGTGCTGGTTGTCTTGTATAGGTGACTTCCAAGTCAGCCATATTGCATGGGGGACATTGTGCTGGTTGCCATGTTGTATAGGTGACTTCCAAGTCAGGCATATTGCATGGGGGACATTGTGCTGGTTGCCATGTTGTATAGGTGACTTCCAAGTGAGCCATATTGCTTGGGGGACATTGTGCTGGTTGTGTTGTATAGGTGACTTCCAAGTCAGCCATATTGCATGGGGGACATTGTGCTGGTTGTCTTGTATAGGTGACTTCCAAGTCAGCCGTGTTGCATGGGGGACATTGTGCTGGTGGCCATGTTCTATAGGTGACTTCCAAGTCAGCCATATTGCATTTGGGACATTGTGCTGGTTGTCTTGTATAGGTGACTTCCAAGTCAGCCATATTGCATGGGGGACATTGTGCTGGTTGTGTTGTATAGGTGACTTCCAAATCAGCAATATTGCATGGGGGACATTGTGCTGGTTGTATTGTATAGGTGACTTCCAAGTCAGCCATATTGCATGGGGGACATTGTGCTGGTTGTATTGTATAGGTGACTTCCAAGTCAGCCATATTGCATGGGGGACATTGTGCTGGTGGCCATGTCGTATAGGTGACTTCCAAGTCAGCCATATTGCATGGGGGACATTGTGCTGGTTGTCTTGTATAGGTGACTTCCAAGTCAGCCATATTGCTTGGGGGACATTGTGCTGGTTGTATTGTATAGGTGACTTCCAAGTCAGCCATATTGCATGGGGGACATTGTGCTGGTTGCCATGTTGTATAGGTGACTTCCAAGTCAGCCATATTGCATGGGGGACATTGTGCTGGTGGCCATGTGCTATAGGTGACTTCCAAGTCAGCCATATTGCATTTGGGACATTGTGCTGGTTGTATTGTATAGGTGACTTCCAAGTCAGCCATATTGCATGGGGGACATTGTGCTGGTTGTATTGTATAGGTGACTTCCAAGTGAGCCATATTGCTTGGGGGACATTGTGCTGGTGGCCATGTTCTATAGGTGACTTCCAAGTCAGCCATATTGCATGGGGGACATTGTGCTGGTTGCATTGTCCTATAGGTGACTTCCAAGTCAGCCATATTGCATGGGGGACATTGTGCTGGTGGCCATGTTCTATAGGTGACTTCCAAGTCAGCCATATTGCATGGGGGACATTGTGCTGATTGTCTTGTATAGGTGACTTCCAAGTCAGCCATATTGCATGGGGGAAATTGTGCTGGTGGCCATGTTCTATAGGTGACTTCCAAGTCAGCCATATTGCTTGGGGGACATTGTGCTGGTTGTATTGTATAGGTGACTTCCAAGTCAGCCATATTGCATGGGGGACATTGTGCTGGTTGCCATGTTGTATAGGTGACTTCCAAGTCAGCCATATTGCATTTGTGACATTGTGCTGGTTGTATTGTATAGGTGACTTCCAAGTCAGCCATATTGCATGGGGGACATTGTGCTGGTTGTATTGTATAGGTGACTTCCAAGTGAGCCATATTGCTTGGGGGACATTGTGCTGGTGGCCATGTTCTATAGGTGACTTCCAAGTCAGCCATATTGCATGGGGGACATTGTGCTGGTTGCATTGTCCTATAGGTGACTTCCAAGTCAGCCATATTGCATGGGGGACATTGTGCTGGTGGCCATGTTCTATAGGTGACTTCCAAGTCAGCCATATTGCATGGGGGACATTGTGCTGGTTGTCTTGTATAGGTGACTTCCAAATCAGCCATATTGCATGGGGGACATTGTGCTGGTTGTATTGTATAGGTGACTTCCAAGTCAGCCATATTGCATGGGGGACATTGTGCTGGTTGTATTGTATAGGTGACTTCCAAGTCAGCCATATTGCATGGGGGACATTGTGCTGGTGGCCATGTCCTATAGGTAACTTCCAAGTCAGCCATATTGCATGGGGGACATTGTGCTGGTTGTCTTGTATAGGTGACTTCCAAGTCAGCCATATTGCTTGGGGGACATTGTGCTGGTTGTATTGTATAGGTGACTTCCAAGTCAGCCATATTGCATGGGGGACATTGTGCTGGTTGCCATTTTGTATAGGTGACTTCCAAGTCAGCCATATTGCATGGGGGACATTGTGCTGGTGGCCATGTTCTATAGGTGACTTACATGTCAGCCATATTGCATTTGGGACATTGTGCTGGTTGTCTTGTATAGGTGACTTCCAAGTCAGCCATATTGCATGGGGGACATTGTGCTGGTTGTGTTGTATAGGTGACTTCCAAATCAGCCATATTGCATGGGGGACATTGTGCTGGTTGTATTGTATAGGTGACTTCCAAGTCAGCCATATTGCATGGGGGACATTGTGCTGGTTGTATTGTATAGGTGACTTCCAAGTCAGCCATGTTGCATGGGGGACATTGTGCTGTTGGCCATGTCGTATAGGTGACTTCCAAGTCAGCCATATTGCATGGGGGACATTGTGCTGGTTGTCTTGTATAGGTGACTTCCAAGTCAGCCATATTGCTTGGGGTGACATTGTGCTGGTTGTATTGTATAGGTGACTTCCAAGTCAGCCATATTGCATGGGGGACATTGTGCTGGTTGCCATGTTGTATAGGTGACTTCCAAGTCAGCCATATTGCATGGGGGACATTGTGCTGGTGGCCATGTTCTATAGGTGACTTCCAAGTCAGCCATATTGCATTTGGGACATTGTGCTGGTTGTATTGTATAGGTGACTTCCAAGTCAGCCATATTGCATGGGGGATATTGTGCTGGTTGTATTGTATAGGTGACTTCCAAGTGAGCCATATTGCATGGGGGACATTGTGCTGGTGGCCATGTTCTATAGGTGACTTCCAAGTCAGCCATATTGCTTGGGGGACATTGTGCTGGTTGTATTGTATAGGTGACTTCCAAGTCAGCCATATTGCATGGGGGACATTGTGCTGGTTGCCATGCTGTATAGGTGACTTCCAAGTCAGCCATATTGCATGGGGGACATTGTGCTGGTTGTCTTGTATAGGTGACTTCCAAGTCAGCCATATTGCATGGGGGACATTGTGCTGGTGGCCATGTTATATAGGTGACTTCCAAGTCAGCCATATTGCTTGGGGGACATTGTGCTGGTTGTATTGTATAGGTGACTTCCAAGTCAGCCATATTGCATGGGGGACATTGTGCTGGTTGCCATGCTGTATAGGTGACTTCCAAGTCAGCCATATTGCATGGGGGACATTGTGCTGGTTGTCTTGTATAGGTGACTTCCAAGTCAGCCATATTGCATGGGGGACATTGTGCTGGTTGCCATGTTGTATAGGTGACTTCCAAGTCAGGCATATTGCATGGGGGACATTGTGCTGGTTGCCATGTTGTATAGGTGACTTCCAAGTGAGCCATATTGCTTGGGGGACATTGTGCTGGTTGTGTTGTATAGGTGACTTCCAAGTCAGCCATATTGCATGGGGGACATTGTGCTGGTTGTCTTGTATAGGTGACTTCCAAGTCAGCCGTGTTGCATGGGGGACATTGTGCTGGTGGCCATGTTCTATAGGTGACTTCCAAGTCAGCCATATTGCATTTGGGACATTGTGCTGGTTGTCTTGTATAGGTGACTTCCAAGTCAGCCATATTGCATGGGGGACATTGTGCTGGTTGTGTTGTATAGGTGACTTCCAAATCAGCCATATTGGATGGGGGACATTGTGCTGGTTGTATTGTATAGGTGACTTCCAAGTCAGCCATATTGCATGGGGGACATTGTGCTGGTTGTATTGTATAGGTGACTTCCAAGTCAGCCATATTGCATGGGGGACATTGTGCTGTTGGCCATGTCGTATAGGTGACTTCCAAGTCAGCCATATTGCATGGGGGACATTGTGCTGGTTGTCTTGTATAGGTGACTTCCAAGTCAGCCATATTGCTTGGGGGACATTGTGCTGGTTGTATTGTATAGGTGACTTCCAAGTCAGCCATATTGCATGGGGGACATTGTGCTGGTTGCCATGTTGTATAGGTGACTTCCAAGTCAGCCATATTGCATGGGGGACATTGTGCTGGTGGCCATGTGCTATAGGTGACTTCCAAGTCAGCCATATTGCATTTGGGACATTGTGCTGGTTGTATTGTATAGGTGACTTCCAAGTCAGCCATATTGCATGGGGGACATTGTGCTGGTTGTATTGTATAGGTGACTTCCAAGTGAGCCATATTGCTTGGGGGACATTGTGCTGGTGGCCATGTTCTATAGGTGACTTCCAAGTCAGCCATATTGCATGGGGGACATTGTGCTGGTTGCATTGTCCTATAGGTGACTTCCAAGTCAGCCATATTGCATGGGGGACATTGTGCTGGTGGCCATGTTCTATAGGTGACTTCCAATTCAGCCATATTGCTTGGGGGACATTGTGCTGGTGGCCATGTTCTATAGGTGACTTCCAAGTCAGCCATATTGCATGGGGGACATTGTGCTGGTTGTCTTGTATAGGTGACTTCCAAGTCAGCCGTGTTGCATGGGGGACATTGTGCTGGTTGTATTGTATAGGTGACTTCCAAGTCAGCCATATTGCATGGGGGACATTGTGCTGGTTGCCATGTTGTAAAGGTGACTTCCAAGTCAGCCATATTGCATGGGGGACATTGTGCTGGTTGTCTTGTATAGGTGACTTCCAAGTCAGCCATATTGCATGGGGGACATTGTGCTGCTTGCCATGTTGTATAGGTGACTTCCAAGTCAGGCATATTGCATGGGGGACATTGTGCTGGTTGCCATGTTGTATAGGTGACTTCCAAGTAAGCCATATTGCTTGGGGGACATTGTGCTGGTTGTGTTGTATAGGTGTCTTCCAAGTCAGCCATATTGCATAGGGGACATTGTGCTGGTTGTCTTGTATAGGTGACTTCCAAGTCAGTCGTGTTGCATGGGGGACATTGTGCTGGTGGCCATGTTCTATAGGTGACTTCCAAGTCAGCCATATTGCATGGGGGACATTGTGCTGGTTGCCATGTTGTATAGGTGACTTCCAAGTCAGCCATATTGCTTGGGGGACATTGTGCTGGTTGTATTGTATAGGTGACTTCCAAGTCAGCCATATTGCATGGGGGACATTGTGCTGGTTGCCATGCTGTATAGGTGACTTCCAAGTCAGCCATATTGCATGGGGGACATTGTGCTGGTTGTCTTGTATAGGTGACTTCCAAGTCAGCCATATTGCATGGGGGACATTGTGCTGGTTGCCATGTTGTATAGGTGACTTCCAAGTCAGGCATATTGCATGGGGGACATTGTGCTGGTTGCCATGTTGTATAGGTGACTTCCAAGTGAGCCATATTGCTTGGGGGACATTGTGCTGGTTGTGTTGTATAGGTGACTTCCAAGTCAGCCATATTGCATGGGGGACATTGTGCTGGTTGTCTTGTATAGGTGACTTCCAAGTCAGCCGTGTTGCATGGGGGACATTGTGCTGGTGGCCATGTTCTATAGGTGACTTCCAAGTCAGCCATATTGCATTTGGGACATTGTGCTGGTTGTCTTGTATAGGTGACTTCCAAGTCAGCCATATTGCATGGGGGACATTGTGCTGGTTGTGTTGTATAGGTGACTTCCAAATCAGCCATATTGGATGGGGGACATTGTGCTGGTTGTATTGTATAGGTGACATCCAAGTCAGCCATATTGCATGGGGGACATTGTGCTGGTTGTATTGTATAGGTGACTTCCAAGTCAGCCATATTGCATGGGGGACATTGTGCTGTTGGCCATGTCGTATAGGTGACTTCCAAGTCAGCCATATTGCATGGGGGACATTGTGCTGGTTGTCTTGTATAGGTGACTTCCAAGTCAGCCATATTGCTTGGGGGACATTGTGCTGGTTGTATTGTATAGGTGACTTCCAAGTCAGCCATATTGCATGGGGGACATTGTGCTGGTTGCCATGTTGTATAGGTGACTTCCAAGTCAGCCATATTGCATGGGGGACATTGTGCTGGTGGCCATGTGCTATAGGTGACTTCCAAGTCAGCCATATTGCATTTGGGACATTGTGCTGGTTGTATTGTATAGGTGACTTCCAAGTCAGGCATATTGCATGGGGGACATTGTGCTGGTTGTATTGTATAGGTGACTTCCAAGTGAGCCATATTGCTTGGGGGACATTGTGCTGGTGGCCATGTTCTATAGGTGACTTCCAAGTCAGCCATATTGCATGGGGGACATTGTGCTGGTTGCATTGTCCTATAGGTGACTTCCAAGTCAGCCATATTGCATGGGGGACATTGTGCTGGTGGCCATGTTCTATAGGTGACTTCCAATTCAGCCATATTGCTTGGGGGACATTGTGCTGGTGGCCATGTTCTATAGGTGACTTCCAAGTCAGCCATATTGCATGGGGGACATTGTGCTGGTTGTCTTGTATAGGTGACTTCCAAGTCAGCCGTGTTGCATGGGGGACATTGTGCTGATTGTATTGTATAGGTGACTTCCAAGTCAGCCATATTGCATGGGGGACATTGTGCTGGTTGCCATGTTGTAAAGGTGACTTCCAAGTCAGCCATATTGCATGGGGGACATTGTGCTGGTTGTCTTGTATAGGTGACTTCCAAGTCAGCCATATTGCATGGGGGACATTGTGCTGCTTGCCATGTTGTATAGGTGACTTCCAAGTCAGGCATATTGCATGGGGGACATTGTGCTGGTTGCCATGTTGTATAGGTGACTTCCAAGTAAGCCATATTGCTTGGGGGACATTGTGCTGGTTGTGTTGTATAGGTGTCTTCCAAGTCAGCCATATTGCATAGGGGACATTGTGCTGGTTGTCTTGTATAGGTGACTTCCAAGTCAGTCGTGTTGCATGGGGGACATTGTGCTGGTGGCCATGTTCTATAGGTGACTTCCAAGTCAGCCATATTGCATGGGGGACATTGTGCTGGTTGCCATGTTGTATAGGTGACTTCCAAGTGAGCCATATTGCTTGGGGGACATTGTGCTGGTTGCCATGTTGTATAGGTGACTTCCAAGTCAGCCATATTGCATGGGGGACATTGTGCTGGTGGCCATGTTCTATAGGTGACTTCCAAGTCAGCCATATTGCTTGGAGGACATTGTGCTGGTTGTCTTGTATAGGTGACTTCCAAGTCAGCCATATTGCATGGAGGACATTGTGCTGGTTGTCTTGTATAGGTGACTTCCAAGTCAGCCATATTGCTTGGCGGACATTGTGCTGGTTGTCTTGTATAGGTGACTTCCAAGTCAGCAATATTACATGGGGGAAATTGTGCTGGTTGCCATGTTGTATAGGTGACTTCCAAGTCAGCCATATTGCATGGGGGACATTGTGCTAGTTGCCATGTTGTATAGGTGACTTCCAAGTCAGCCATATTGCATGGGGGACATTGTGCTGGGGGCCATGTCCTATAGGTGACTTCCAAGTCAGCCATATTGCATGGGGGACATTGTGCTGGTTGTCTTGTATAGGTGACTTCCAAGTCAGCCATATTGCTTGGGGGACATTGTAATGGTTGTATTGTATAGGTGACTTCCAAGTCAGCCATATTGCATGGGGGACATTGTGCTGGTTGCCATGTTCTATAGGTGACTTCCAAGTCATCCATATTGCATGGGGGACATTGTGCTGGTGGCCATGTTCTATACGTGACTTCCAAGTCAGCCATATTGCATTTGGGACATTGTGCTGGTTGTCTTGTATAGGTGACTTCCAAGTCAGCCATATTGCATGGGGGACATTGTGCTGGTTGTGTTGTATAGGTGACTTCCAAATCAGCCATATTGCATGGGGGACATTGTGCTGGTTGTATTGTATAGGTGACTTCCAAGTCAGCCATATTGCATGGGGGACATTGTGCTGGTTGTCTTGTATAGGTGACTTCCAAGTCAGCCATATTGCTTGGGGGACATTGTGCTGGTTGTATTGTATAGGTGACTTCCAAGTCAGCCATATTGCATGGGGGACATTGTGCTGGTTGCCATGTTGTATAGGTGACTTCCAAGTCAGCCATATTGCATGGGGGACATTGTGCTGGTGGCCATGTTCTATAGGTGACTTCTAAGTCAGCCATATTGCATATGGGACATTGTGCTGGTTGTATTGTATAGGTGACTTCCAAGTCAGCCATATTGCATGGGGGACATTGTGCTGGTTGTCTTGTATAGGTGACTTCCAAGTCAGCCATATTGCTTGGGGGACATTGTGCTGGTTGCCATGTTCTATAGGTGACTTCCAAGTCAGCCATATTGCTTGGGGGACATTGTGCTGGTGGCCATGTTCTATAGGTGACTTCCAAGTCAGCCATATTGCATGGGGGACATTGTGCTGGTTGTCTTGTATAGGTGACTTCCAAGTCAGCCGTGTTGCATGGGGGACATTGTGCTGGTTGTATTGTATAGGTGACTTCCAAGTCAGCCATATTGCATGGGGGACATTGTGCTGGTGGCCATGTCCTATAGGTGACTTCCAAGTCAGCCATATTGCATGGGGGACATTGTGCTGGTTGTCTTGTATAGGTGACTTCCAAGTCAGCCATATTGCTTGGGGGACATTGTGCTGGTTGTATTGTATAGGTGACTTCCAAGTCAGCCATATTGCATGGGGGACATTGTGCTGGTTGCCATGTTCTATAGGTGACTTCCAAGTCATCCATATTGCATGGGGGACATTGTGCTGGTGGCCATGTTCTATACGTGACTTCCAAGTCAGCCATATTGCATTTGGGACATTGTGCTAGTTGTCTTGTATAGGTGACTTCCAAGTCAGCCATATTGCATGGGGGACATTGTGCTGGTTGTGTTGTATAGGTGACTTCCAAATCAGCCATATTGCATGGGGGACATTGTGCTGGTTGTATTGTATAGGTGACTTCCAAGTCAGCCATATTGCATGGGGGACATTGTGCTGGTTGTCTTGTATAGGTGACTTCCAAGTCAGCCATATTGCTTGGGGGACATTGTGCTGGTTGTATTGTATAGGTGACTTCCAAGTCAGCCATATTGCATGGGGGACATTGTGCTGGTTGCCATGTTGTATAGGTGACTTCCAAGTCAGCCATATTGAATGGGGGACATTGTGCTGGTGGCCATGTTCTATAGGTGACTTCTAAGTCAGCCATATTGCATTTGGGACATTGTGCTGGTTGTAGTGTATAGGTGACTTCCAAGTCAGCCATATTGCTTGGGGGACATTGTGCTGGTTGTATTGTATAGGTGACTTCCAAGTCAGCCATATTGAATGGGGGACATTGTGCTGGTTGCCATGTTCTATAGGTGACTTCCAAGTCATCCATATTGCATGGGGGACATTGTGCTGGTGGCCATGTTCTATACGTGACTTCCAAATCAGCCATATTGCATTTGGGACATTGTGCTGGTTGTCTTGTATAGGTGACTTCCAAGTCAGCCATATTGCATGGGGGACATTGTGCTGGTTGTGTTGTATAGGTGACTTCCAAATCAGCCATATTGCATGGGGGACATTGTGCTGGTTGTATTGTATAGGTGACTTCCAAGTCAGCCATATTGCATGGGGGACATTGTGCTGGTTGTCTTGTATAGGTGACTTCCAAGTCAGCCATATTGCTTGGGGGACATTGTGCTGGTTGTATTGTATAGGTGACTTCCAAGTCAGCCATATTGCATGGGGGACATTGTGCTGGTGGCCATGTTCTATACGTGACTTCCAAGTCAGCCATATTGCATTTGGGACATTGTGCTAGTTGTCTTGTATAGGTGACTTCCAAGTCAGCCATATTGCATGGGGGACATTGTGCTGGTTGTGTTGTATAGGTGACTTCCAAATCAGCCATATTGCATGGGGGACATTGTGCTGGTTGTATTGTATAGGTGACTTCCAAGTCAGCCATATTGCATGGGGGACATTGTGCTGGTTGTCTTGTATAGGTGACTTCCAAGTCAGCCATATTGCTTGGGGGACATTGTGCTGGTTGTATTGTATAGGTGACTTCCAAGTCAGCCATATTGCATGGGGGACATTGTGCTGGTTGCCATGTTGTATAGGTGACTTCCAAGTCAGCCATATTGAATGGGGGACATTGTGCTGGTGGCCATGTTCTATAGGTGACTTCTAAGTCAGCCATATTGCATTTGGGACATTGTGCTGGTTGTAGTGTATAGGTGACTTCCAAGTCAGCCATATTGCTTGGGGGACATTGTGCTGGTTGTATTGTATAGGTGACTTCCAAGTCAGCCATATTGAATGGGGGACATTGTGCTGGTTGCCATGTTCTATAGGTGACTTCCAAGTCATCCATATTGCATGGGGGACATTGTGCTGGTGGCCATGTTCTATACGTGACTTCCAAATCAGCCATATTGCATTTGGGACATTGTGCTGGTTGTCTTGTATAGGTGACTTCCAAGTCAGCCATATTGCATGGGGGACATTGTGCTGGTTGTGTTGTATAGGTGACTTCCAAATCAGCCATATTGCATGGGGGACATTGTGCTGGTTGTATTGTATAGGTGACTTCCAAGTCAGCCATATTGCATGGGGGACATTGTGCTGGTTGTCTTGTATAGGTGACTTCCAAGTCAGCCATATTGCTTGGGGGACATTGTGCTGGTTGTATTGTATAGGTGACTTCCAAGTCAGCCATATTGCATGGGGGACATTGTGCTGGTTGCCATGTTGTATAGGTGACTTCCAAGTCAGCCATATTGCATGGGGGACATTGTGCTGGTGGCCATGTTCTATAGGTGAATTCTAAGTCAGCCATATTGCATTTGGGACATTGTGCTGGTTGTATTGTATAGGTGACTTCCAAGTCAGCCATATTGCATGGGGGACATTGTGCTGGTTGTCTTGTATAGGTGACTTCCAAGTCAGCCATATTGCTTGGGGGACATTGTGCTGGTTGCCATGTTCTATAGGTGACTTCCAAGTCAGCCATATTGCTTGGGGGACATTGTGCTGGTGGCCATGTTCTATAGGTGACTTCCAAGTCAGCCATATTGCATGGGGGGCATTGTGCTGGTTGTCTTGTATAGGTGACTTCCAAGTCAGCCGTGTTGCATGGGGGACATTGTGCTGGTTGTATTGTATAGGTGACTTCCAAGTCAGCCATATTGCATGGGGGACATTGTGCTGGTTGCCATGTTGTAAAGGTGACTTCCAAGTCAGCCATATTGCATGGGGGACATTGTGCTGGTTGTCTTGTATAGGTGACTTCCAAGTCAGCCATATTGCTTGGGGGACATTGTGCTGGTTGTATTGTATAGGTGACTTCCAAGTCAGCCATATTGCATGGGGGACATTGTGCTGGTTGCCATGTTCTATAGGTGACTTCCAAGTCATCCATATTGCATGGGGGACATTGTGCTGGTGGCCATGTTCTATACGTGACTTCCAAGTCAGCCATATTGCATTTGGGACATTGTGCTGGTTGTCTTGTATAGGTGACTTCCAAGTCAGCCATATTGCATGGGGGACATTGTGCTGGTTGTGTTGTATAGGTGACTTCCAAATCAGCCATATTGCATGGGGGACATTGTGCTGGTTGTATTGTATAGTTGACTTCCAAGTCAGCCATATTGCATGGGGGACATTGTGCTGGTTGTCTTGTATAGGTGACTTCCAAGTCAGCCATATTGCTTGGGGGACATTGTGCTGGTTGTATTGTATAGGTGACTTCCAAGTCAGCCATATTGCATGGGGGACATTGTGCTGGTTGCCATGTTGTATAGGTGACTTCCAAGTCAGCCATATTGCATGGGGGACATTGTGCTGGTGGCCATGTTCTATAGGTGACTTCTAAGTCAGCCATATTGCATTTGGGACATTGTGCTGGTTGTATTGTATAGGTGACTTCCAAGTCTGCCATATTGCATGGGGGACATTGTGCTGGTTGTCTTGTATAGGTGACTTCCAAGTCAGCCATATTGCTTGGGGGACATTGTGCTGGTTGCCATGTTCTATAGGTGACTTCCAAGTCAGCCATATTGCTTGGGGGACATTGTGCTGGTGGCCATGTTCTATAGGTGACTTCCAAGTCAGCCATATTGCATGGGGGACATTGTGCTGGTTGTCTTGTATAGGTGACTTCCAAGTCAGCCATATTGCATGGGGGACATTGTGCTGGTTGCCATGTTGTAAAGGTGACTTCCAAGTCAGCCATATTGCATGGGGGACATTGTGCTGGTTGTCTTGTATAGGTGACTTCCAAGTCAGCCATATTGCATGGGGGACATTGTGCTGGTTGTGTTGTATAGGTGACTTCCAAATCAGCCATATTGCATGGGGGACATTGTGCTGGTTGTATTGTATAGTTGACTTCCAAGTCAGCCATATTGCATGGGGGACATTGTGCTGGTTGTCTTGTATAGGTGACTTCCAAGTCAGCCATATTGCATGGGGGACATTGTGCTGGTTGTATTGTATAGGTGACTTCCAAGTCAGCCATATTGCATGGGGGACATTGTGCTGGTTGCCATGTTGTATAGGTGACTTCCAAGTCAGCCATATTGCATGGGGGACATTGTGCTGGTGGCCATGTTCTATAGGTGACTTCTAAGTCAGCCATATTGCATTTGGGACATTGTGCTGGTTGTATTGTATAGGTGACTTCCAAGTCAACCATATTGCATGGGGACATTGTGCTGGTTGTATTGTATAGGTGACTTCCAAGTGAGCCATATTGTTTGGGGGACATTGTGCTGGTGGCCATGTTCTATAGGTGACTTCCAAGTCAGCCATATTGCATGGGGGACATTGTGCTGGTTGCCATGTCCTATAGGTGACTTCCAAGTCAGCCATATTGCATGGGGGACATTGTGCTGGTTGCCATGTTGTATAGGTGACTTCCAAGTGAGCCATATTGCTTGGGGGACATTGTGCTGGTTGTGTTGTATAGGTGACTTCCAAGTCAGCCATATTGCATGGGGGACATTGTGCTGGTTGCCATGTTGTATAGGTGACTTCCAAGTCAGCCATTTTGCATGGGGGACATTGTGCTGGTGGCCATGTTCTATAGGTGACTTCCAAGTCAGCCATATTGCAAGGGGGACATTGCGCTGGTTGCCATGTTGTATAGGTGACTTCCAAGTCAGCCATATTGCATGGGGGACATTGTGCTGGTGGCCATGTTCTATAGGTGACTTCCAAGTCAGCAATATTGCATGGGGGACATTGTGCTGGTTGTATTGCATAGGTGACTTCCAAGTGAGCCATATTGCTTGGGGGACATTGTGCTGGTGGCCATGTTCTATAGGTGACTTCCAAGTCAGCCATATTGCATGGGGGACATTGTGCTGGTTGCCATGTCCTATAGGTGACTTCCAAGTCAGCCATATTGCAAGGGGGACATTGTGCTGGTTGTCTTGTATAGGTGACTTCCAAGTCAGCCATATTGCTTGGGGGACATTGTGCTGGTTGCCATGTTCTATAGGTGACTTCCAAGTCAGCCATATTGCTTGGGGGACATTGTGCTGGTGGCCATGTTCTATAGGTGACTTCCAAGTCAGCCATATTGCATTTGGGACATTGTGCTGGTTGTCTTGTATAGGTGACTTCCAAGTCAGCCATATTGCATGGGGGACATTGTGCTGGTTGTGTTGTATAGGTGACTTACAAATCAGCCATATTGCATGGGGGACATTGTGCTGGTTGTGTTGTATAGGTGACTTACAAATCAGCCATATTGCATGGGGGACATTGTGCTGGTTGCCATGTTGTATAGGTGACTTCCAAGTCAGCCATATTGCATGGGGGACATTGTGCTGGTGGCCATGTTCTATAGGTGACTTCCAAGTCAGCCATATTGCATTTGGGACATTGTGCTGGTTGTCTTGTATAGGTGACTTCCAAGTCAGCCATATTGCATGGGGGACATTGTGCTGGTTGTGTTGTATAGGTGACTTACAAATCAGCCATATTGCATGGGGGACATTGTGCTGGTTGTATTGTATAGGTGACTTCCAAGTCAGCCATATTGCATGGGGGACATTGTGCTGGTTGTATTGTATAGGTGACTTCCAAGTGAGCCATATTGCTTGGGGGACATTGTGCTGGTGGCCATGTTCTCTAGGTGACTTCCATGTCAGCCATATTGCATGGGGGACATTGTGCTGGTTGCCATGTCCTATAGGTGACTTCCAAGTCAGCCATATTGCATGGGGGACATTGTGCTGGTTTTCTTGTATAGGTTACTTCCAATTTAGCCATATTGCTTGGGGGACATTGTGCTGGTTGCCATGTTCTATAGGTGACTTCCAAGTCAGCCATATTGCTTGGGGGACATTGTGCTGGTGGCCATGTTCTATAGGTGACTTCCAAGTCAGCCATATTGCTTGGGGGACATTGTGCTGGTTGCCATGTTGTATAGGTGACTTCCAAGTCAGCCATATTGCATGGGGGACATTGTGCTGGTGGCCATGTTCTATAGGTGACTTCCAAGTAAGCCATATTGCATGGGGGACATTGTGCTGGTTGCCATGTTGTATAGGTGACTTCCAAGTCAGCCATATTGCATGGGGGACATTGTGCTGGATGCCATGTTGTATAGGTGACTTCCAAGTGAGCCATATTGCATGGGGGACATTGTGCTGGTTGTGTTGTATAGGTGACTTCCAAGTCAGCCATATTGCATGGGGGACATTGTGCTGGTTGTGTTGTATAGGTGACTTCCAAGTCAGCCATATTGCATGGGGGACATTGTGCTGGTTGTATTGTATAGGTGACTTCCAAGTCATCCATATTGCATTGGGGACATTGTGCTGGTTGTATTGTATAGGTGACTTCCAAGTGAGCCATATTGTTTGGGGGACATTGTGCTGGTGGCCATGTTCTATAGGTGACTTCCAAGTCAGCCATATTGCATGGGGGACATTGTGCTGGTTGCCATGTCCTATAGGTGACTTCCAAGTCAGCCATATTGCATGGGGGACATTGTGCTGGTTGCCATGTTGTATAGGTGACTTCCAAGTGAGCCATATTGCTTGGGGGACATTGTGCTGGTTGTGTTGTATAGGTGACTTCCAAGTCAGCCATATTGCATGGGGGACATTGTGCTGGTTGTCTTGTATAGGTGACTTCCAAGTCAGCCGTGTTGCATGGGGGACATTGTGCTGGTTGTGTTGTATAGGTGACTTCCAAGTCAGCCATATTGCATGGGGGACATTGTGCTGGTGGCCATGTTGTAAAGGTGACTTCCAAGTCAGCCATATTGCATGGGGGACATTGTGCGGGTTGCCATGTTGTATAGGTGACTTCCAAGTCAGCCATATTGCATGGGGGACATTGTGCTGGTTGCCATGTTGTATAGGTGACTTCCAAGTCAGCCATATTGCATGGGGGACATTGTGCTGGTTGCCATGTTGTATAGGTGACTTCCAAGTCAGCCATATTGCATGGGGACATTGTGCTGGTTGCCATGTTGTATAGGTGACTTACAAGTCAGCCATATTGCATGGGGGAAATTGTGCTGGTTGTCTTGTATAGGTGACTTTTAAGTCAGCCATATTGCTTGGGGGACATTGTGCTGGTTGCCAGGTTCTAAAGGTGACTTCCAAGTCAGCCATATTGCATTGGGGACATTGTGCTGGTTGTCTTGTATAGGTGACTTCCAAGTCAGCCATATTGCTTGGGGGACATTGTGCTGGTTGTATTGTATAGGTGACTTCCAAGTCAGCCATATTGCATGGGGGACATTGTGCTGTTTGCCATGTTGTATAGGTGACTTCCAAGTCAGCCATATTGCATGGGGGACATTGTGCTGGTGGCCATGTTCTATAGGTGACTTCCAAGTCAGCCATATTGCATTTGGGACATTGTGCTGGTTGTCTTGTATAGGTGACTTCCAAGTCAGCCATATTGCATGGGGGACATTGTGCTGGTTGTATTGTATAGGTGACTTCCAAGTCAGCCATATTGCATGGGGGACATTGTGCTGGTTGTATTGTATAGGTGACTTCCAAGTGAGCCATATTGCTTGGGGGACATTGTGCTGGTGGCCATGTTCTATAGGTGACTTCCATGTCAGCCATATTGCATGGGGGACAATGTGCTGGTTGCCATGTCCTATAGGTGACTTCCAAGTCAGCCATATTGCATGGGGGACATTGTGCTGGTTTTCTTGTATAGGTGACTTCCAATTTAGCCATATTGCTTGGGGGACATTGTGCTGGTTGCCATGTTCTATAGGTGACTTCCAAGTCAGCCATATTGCTTGGGGGACATTGTGCTGGTGGCCATGTTCTATAGGTGACTTCCAAGTCAGCCATATTGCTTGGGGGACATTGTGCTGGTTGCCATGTTGTATAGGTGACTTCCAAGTCAGCCATATTGCATGGGGGACATTGTGCTGGTGGCCATGTTCTATAGGTGACTTCCAAGTCAGCCATATTGCATGGGGGACATTGTGCTGGTTGCCATGTTGTATAGGTGACTTCCAAGTCAGCCATATTGCATGGGGGACATTGTGCTGGTGGCCATGTTCTATAGGTGACTTCCAAGTCAGCCATATTGCATGGGGGACATTGTGCTGGTTGTCTTGTATAGGTGACTTCCAAGTCAGCCATATTGCATGGGGGACATTGTCCTGGTTGTGTTGTATAGGTGACTTCCAAGTCAGCCATATTGCATGGGGGACATTGTGCTGGTGGCCATGTTCTATAGGTGACTTCCAAGTCAGCCATATTGCATGGGGGACATTGTGCTGGTTGTCTTGTATAGGTGACTTCCAAGTCAGCCATATTGCATAGGGGACATTGTGCTGGTTGTGTTGTATAGGTGACTTCCAAATCAGCCATATTGCATGGGGGACATTGTGCTGGTTGTATTGTATAGGTGACTTCCAAGTCAGCCATATTGCATGGGGGACATTGTGCTGGTTGTATTGTATAGGTGACTTCCAAGTCAGCCATATTGCATGGGGGACATTGTGCTGGTGGCCATGTCCTATAGGTGACTTCCAAGTCAGCCATATTGCATGGGGGACATTGTGCTGGTTGTCTTGTATAGGTGACGTCCAAGTCAGCCATATTGCTTGGGGGACATTGTGCTGGTTGTATTGTATAGGTGACTTCCAAGTCAGCCATATTGCATGGGGGACATTGTGCTGGTTGCCATGTTGTATAGGTGACTTCCAAGTCAGCCATATTGCCTGGGGGACATTGTGCTGGTGGCCATGTTCTATAGGTGACTTCCAAGTCAGCCATATTGCATTTGGGACATTGTGCTGGTTGTCTTGTATAGGTGACTTCCAAGTCAGCCATATTGCATGGGGGACATTGTGCTGGTTGTGTTGTATAGGTGACTTCCAAATCAGCCATATTGCATGGGGGACATTGTGCTGGTTGTATTGTATAGGTGACTTCCAAGTGAGCCATATTGCATGGGGGACATTGTGCTAGTTGTCTTGTATAGGTGACTTCCAAGTCAGCCATATTGCTTGGGGGACATTGTGCTGGTTGTATTGTATAGGTGACTTCCAAGTCAGCCATATTGCATGGGGGACATTGTGCTGGTTGCCATGTTGTATAGGTGACTTCCAAGTCAGCCATATTGCATGGGGGACATTGTGCTGGTGGCTATGTTCTATAGGTGACTTCCAAGTCAGCCATATTGCATTTGGGACATTGTGCTGGTTGTATTGTATAGGTGACTTCCAAGTCAGCCATATTGCATGGGGGACATTGTGCTGGTTGTATTGTATAGGTGACTTCCAAGTGAGCCGTATTGCTTGGGGGACATTGTGCGGGTGGCCATGTTCTATAGGTGACTTCCAAGTCAGCCATATTGCATGGGGGAAATTGTGCTGGTTGCCATGTCCTATAGGTGACTTCCAAGTCAGCCATATTGCATGGGGGACATTGTGCTGGTTGTCTTGTATAGGTGACTTCCAAGTCAGCCATATTGCTTGGGGGACATTGTGCTGGTTGCCATGTTCTATAGGTGACTTCCAAGTCAGCCATATTGCTTGGGGGACATTGTGCTGGTGGCCATGTTCTATAGGTGACTTCCAAGTCAGCCATATTGCTTGGGGGACATTGTGCTGGTTGCCATGTTATATAGGTGACTTCCAAGTCAGCCATATTGCATGGGGGACATTGTGCTTGTGGCCATGTTCTATAGGTGACTTCCAAGTCAGCCATATTGCATAGGGGACTTTGTGCTGGTTGCCATGTTGTATAGGTGACTTCCAAGTCAGCCATATTGCATGGGGGACATTGTGCTGGTTGCCATGTTCTATAGGTGACTTCCAAGTCAGTCATATTGCATTTGGGACATTGTGCTGGTTGTCTTGTATAGGTGACTTCCAAGTCAGCCATATTACATGGGGGACATTGTGCTGGTTGTGTTGTATAGGTGACTTACAAATCAGCCATATTGCATGGGGGACATTGTGCTGGTTGTATTGTATAGGTGACTTCCAAGTCAGCCATATTGCATGGGGGACATTGTGCTGGTTGTATTGTATAGGTGACTTCCAAGTGAGCCATATTGCTTGGGGGACATTGTGCTGGTGGCCATGTTCTATAGGTGACTTCCATGTCAGCCATATTGCATGGGGGACATTGTGCTGGTTGCCATGTCCTATAGGTGACTTCCAAGTCAGCCATATTGCATGGGGGACATTGTGCTGGTTTTCTTGTATAGGTGACTTCCAATTTAGCCATATTGCTTGGGGGACATTGTGCTGGTTGCCATGTTCTATAGGTGACTTCCAAGTCAGCCATATTGCTTGGGGGACATTGTGCTGGTGGCCATGTTCTATAGGTGACTTCCAAGTCAGCCATATTGCTTGGGGGACATTGTGCTGGTTGCCATGTTGTATAGGTGACTTCCAAGTCAGCCATATTGCATGGGGGACATTGTGCTGGTGGCCATGTTCTATAGGTGACTTCCAAGTCAGCCATATTGCATGGGGGACATTGTGCTGGTTGCCATGTTGTATAGGTGACTTCCAAGTCAGCCATATTGCATGGGGGACATTGTGCTGGTGGCCATGTTCTAAAGGTGACTTCCAAGTCAGCCATATTGCATGGGGGACATTGTGCTGGTTGTCTTGTATAGGTGACTTCCAAGTCAGCCATATTGCATGGGGGACATTGTGCTGGTTGTGTTGTATAGGTGACTTCCAAGTCAGCCATATTGCATGGGGGACATTGTGCTGGTGGCCATGTTCTATAGGTGACTTCCAAGTCAGCCATATTGCATGGGGGACATTGTGCTGGTTGTCTTGTATAGGTGACTTCCAAGTCAGCCATATTGCATGGGGGACATTGTGCTGGTTGTGTTGTATAGGTGACTTCCAAATCAGCCATATTGCATGGGGGACATTGTTCTGGTTGTATTGTATAGGTGACTTCCAAGTCAGCCATATTGCATGGGGGACATTGTGCTGGTTGTATTGTATAGGTGACTTCCAAGTCAGCCATATTGCATGGGGGACATTGTGCTGGTGGCCATGTCCTATAGGTGACTTCCAAGTCAGCCATATTGCATGGGGGACATTGTGCTGGTTGTCTTGTATAGGTGACGTCCAAGTCAGCCATATTGCTTGGGGGACATTGTGCTGGTTGTATTGTATAGGTGACTTCCAAGTGAGCCATATTGCATGGGGGACATTGTGCTGGTTGTCTTGTATAGGTGACTTCCAAGTCAGCCATATTGCTTGGGGGACATTGTGCTGGTTGTATTGTATAGGTGACTTCCAAGTCAGCCATATTGCATGGGGGACATTGTGCTGGTTGTCATGTTGTATAGGTGACTTCCAAGTCAGCCATATTGCATGGGGGACATTGTGCTGGTGGCTATGTTCTATACGTGACTTCCAAGTCAGCCATATTGCATTTGGGACATTGTGCTGGTTGTATTGTATAGGTGACTTCCAAGTCAGCCATATTGCATGGGGGACATTGTGCTGGTTGTATTGTATAGGTGACTTCCAAGTGAGCCATATTGCTTGGGGGACATTGTGCGGGTGGCCATGTTCTATAGGTGACTTCCAAGTCAGCCATATTGCATGGGGGACATTGTGCTGGTTGCCATGTCCTATAGGTGACTTCCAAGTCAGCCATATTGCATGGGGGACATTGTGCTGGTTGTCTTGTATAGGTGACTTCCAAGTCAGCCATATTGCTTGGGGGACATTGTGCTGGTTGCCATGTTCTATAGGTGACTTCCAAGTCAGCCATATTGCTTGGGGGACATTGTGCTGGTGGCCATGTTCTATAGGTGACTTCCAAGTCAGCCATATTGCTTGGGGGACATTGTGCTGGTTGCCATGTTGTATAGGTGACTTCCAAGTCAGCCATATTGCATGGGGGACATTGTGCTGGTGGCCATGTTCTATAGGTGACTTCCAAGTCAGCCATATTGCATGGGGGACATTGTGCTGGTTGCCATGTTGTATAGGTGACTTCCAAGTCAGCCATATTGCATGGGGGACATTGTGCTGGTTGTATTGTATAGGTGACTTCCAAGTCAGCCATATTGCATGGGGGACATTGTGCTGGTTGCCATGTCCTATAGGCGACTTCCAAGTCAGCCATATTGCATGGGGGAAATTGTGCTGGTTGTCTTGTATAGGTGACTTCCAAGTCAGCCATATTGCTTGGGGGACATTGTGCTGGTTGCCATGTTCTATAGGTGACTTCCAAGTCAGCCATATTGCATGGGGGACATTGTGCTGGTGGCCATGTTCTATAGGTGACTTCCAAGTCAGCCATATTGCATGGGGGACATTGTGCTGGTTGTCTTGTATAGGTGACTTCCAAGTCAGCCATATTGCATGGGGGACATTGTGCTGGTGGCCATGTTCTATAGGTGACTTCCAAGTCAGCCATATTGCTTGGGGGACATTGTGCTGGTTGTATTGTAAAGGTGACTTCCAATTCAGCCATATTGCATGGGGGACATTGTGCTGGTTGCCATGTCCTATAGGGGACTTCCAAGTCAGCCATATTGCATGGGGGAAATTGTGCTGGTTGTCTTGTATAGGTGACTTCCAAGTCAGCCATATTGCTTGGGGGACATTGTGCTGGTTGCCATGTTCTATAGGTGACTTCCAAGTCAGCCATATTGCATGGGGGACATTGTGCTGGTGGCCATGTTCTATAGGTGACTTCCAAGTCAGCCATATTGCATGGGGGACATTGTGCTGGTTGTCTTGTATAGGTGACTTCCAAGTCAGCCATATTGCATGGGGGACATTGTGCTGGTGGCCATGTTCTATAGGTGACTTCCAAGTCAGCCATATTGCTTGGGGGACATTGTGCTGGTTGTATTGTAAAGGTGACTTCCAATTCAGCCATATTGCATGGGGGACATTGTGCTGGTTGCCATGTTGTATAGGTGACTTCCAAGTGTGCCATATTGCTTGGGGGACATTGTGCTGGTTGCCATGTTCTGTAGGTGACTTCCAAGTCAGCCATATTGCTTGGGGGACATTGTGCTGGTGGCCATGTTCTATAGGTGACTTCCAAGTCAGCCATATTGCTTGGGGGACATTGTGCTGGTTGCCATGTTGTATAGGTGACTTCCAAGTCAGCCATATTGCATGGGGGACATTGTGCTGGTGGCCATGTTCTATAGGTGACTTCCAAGTCAGCCATATTGCATTTGGGACATTGTGCTGGTTGTCTTGTATAGGTGACTTCCAAGTCAGCCATATTGCTTGGGGGACATTGTGCTGGTTGCCATGTCCTATAGGTGACTTCCAAGTCAGCCATATTGCTTGGGGGACATTGTGCTGGTGGCCATGTTCTATAGGTGACTTCCAAGTCAGCCATATTGCTTGGGGGACATTGTGCTGGTTGCCATGTTATATAGGTGACTTCCAAGTCAGCCATATTGCATGGGGGACATTGTGCTGGTGGCCATGTTCTATAGGTGACTTCCAAGTCAGCCATATTGCATGGGGGACATTGTGCTGGTTGCCATGTTGTATAGGTGACTTCCAAGTCAGCCATATTGCATGGGGGACATTGTGCTGGTTGCCATGTTCTATAGGTGACTTCCAAGTCAGTCATATTGCATTTGGGACATTGTGCTGGTTGTCTTGTATAGGTGACTTCCAAGTCAGCCATATTACATGGGGGACATTGTGCTGGTTGTGTTGTATAGGTGACTTACAAATCAGCCATATTGCATGGGGGACATTGTGCTGGTTGTATTGTATAGGTGACTTCCAAGTCAGCCATATTGCATGGGGGACATTGTGCTGGTTGTATTGTATAGGTGACTTCCAAGTGAGCCATATTGCTTGGGGGACATTGTGCGGGTGGCCATGTTCTATAGGTGACTTCCAAGTCAGCCATATTGCATGGGGGACATTGTGCTGGTTGCCATGTCCTATAGGTGACTTCCAAGTCAGCCATATTGCATGGGGGACATTGTGCTGGTTGTCTTGTATAGGTGACTTCCAAGTCAGCCATATTGCTTGGGGGACATTGTGCTGGTTGCCATGTTCTATAGGTGACTTCCAAGTCAGCCATATTGCTTGGGGGACATTGTGCTGGTGGCCATGTTCTATAGGTGACTTCCAAGTCAGCCATATTGCTTGGGGGACATTGTGCTGGTTGCCATGTTGTATAGGTGACTTCCAAGTCAGCCATATTGCATGGGGGACATTGTGCTGGTGGCCATGTTCTATAGGTGACTTCCAAGTCAGCCATATTGCATGGGGGACATTGTGCTGGTTGCCATGTTGTATAGGTGACTTCCAAGTCAGCCATATTGCATGGGGGACATTGTGCTGGTTGTATTGTATAGGTGACTTCCAAGTCAGCCATATTGCATGGGGGACATTGTGCTGGTTGCCATGTCCTATAGGCGACTTCCAAGTCAGCCATATTGCATGGGGGAAATTGTGCTGGTTGTCTTGTATAGGTGACTTCCAAGTCAGCCATATTGCTTGGGGGACATTGTGCTGGTTGCCATGTTCTATAGGTGACTTCCAAGTCAGCCATATTGCATGGGGGACATTGTGCTGGTGGCCATGTTCTATAGGTGACTTCCAAGTCAGCCATATTGCATGGGGGACATTGTGCTGGTTGTCTTGTATAGGTGACTTCCAAGTCAGCCATATTGCATGGGGGACATTGTGCTGGTGGCCATGTTCTATAGGTGACTTCCAAGTCAGCCATATTGCTTGGGGGACATTGTGCTGGTTGTATTGTAAAGGTGACTTCCAATTCAGCCATATTGCATGGGGGACATTGTGCTGGTTGCCATGTCCTATAGGGGACTTCCAAGTCAGCCATATTGCATGGGGGAAATTGTGCTGGTTGTCTTGTATAGGTGACTTCCAAGTCAGCCATATTGCTTGGGGGACATTGTGCTGGTTGCCATGTTCTATAGGTGACTTCCAAGTCAGCCATATTGCATGGGGGACATTGTGCTGGTGGCCATGTTCTATAGGTGACTTCCAAGTCAGCCATATTGCATGGGGGACATTGTGCTGGTTGTCTTGTATAGGTGACTTCCAAGTCAGCCATATTGCATGGGGGACATTGTGCTGGTGGCCATGTTCTATAGGTGACTTCCAAGTCAGCCATATTGCTTGGGGGACATTGTGCTGGTTGTATTGTAAAGGTGACTTCCAATTCAGCCATATTGCATGGGGGACATTGTGCTGGTTGCCATGTTGTATAGGTGACTTCCAAGTGTGCCATATTGCTTGGGGGACATTGTGCTGGTTGCCATGTTCTGTAGGTGACTTCCAAGTCAGCCATATTGCTTGGGGGACATTGTGCTGGTGGCCATGTTCTATAGGTGACTTCCAAGTCAGCCATATTGCTTGGGGGACATTGTGCTGGTTGCCATGTTATATAGGTGACTTCCAAGTCAGCCATATTGCATGGGGGACATTGTGCTGGTGGCCATGTTCTATAGGTGACTTCCAAGTCAGCCATATTGCATGGGGGACATTGTGCTGGTTGCCATGTTGTATAGGTGACTTCCAAGTCAGTCATATTGCATGGGGGACATTGTGCTGGTTGCCATGTTCTATAGGTGACTTCCAAGTCAGTCATATTGCATTTGGGACATTGTGCTGGTTGTCTTGTATAGGTGACTTCCAAGTCAGCCATATTACATGGGGGACATTGTGCTGGTTGTGTTGTATAGGTGACTTACAAATCAGCCATATTGCATGGGGGACATTGTGCTGGTTGTATTGTATAGGTGACTTCCAAGTCAGCCATATTGCATGGGGGACATTGTGCTGGTTGTATTGTATAGGTGACTTCCAAGTGAGCCATATTGCTTGGGGGACATTGTGCGGGTGGCCATGTTCTATAGGTGACTTCCAAGTCAGCCATATTGCATGGGGGACATTGTGCTGGTTGCCATGTCCTATAGGTGACTTCCAAGTCAGCCATATTGCATGGGGGACATTGTGCTGGTTGTCTTGTATAGGTGACTTCCAAGTCAGCCATATTGCTTGGGGGACATTGTGCTGGTTGCCATGTTCTATAGGTGACTTCCAAGTCAGCCATATTGCTTGGGGGACATTGTGCTGGTGGCCATGTTCTATAGGTGACTTCCAAGTCAGCCATATTGCTTGGGGGACATTGTGCTGGTTGCCATGTTGTATAGGTGACTTCCAAGTCAGCCATATTGCATGGGGGACATTGTGCTGGTGGCCATGTTCTATAGGTGACTTCCAAGTCAGCCATATTGCATGGGGGACATTGTGCTGGTTGCCATGTTGTATAGGTGACTTCCAAGTCAGCCATATTGCATGGGGGACATTGTGCTGGTTGTATTGTATAGGTGACTTCCAAGTCAGCCATATTGCATGGGGGACATTGTGCTGGTTGCCATGTCCTATAGGCGACTTCCAAGTCAGCCATATTGCATGGGGGAAATTGTGCTGGTTGTCTTGTATAGGTGACTTCCAAGTCAGCCATATTGCTTGGGGGACATTGTGCTGGTTGCCATGTTCTATAGGTGACTTCCAAGTCAGCCATATTGCATGGGGGACATTGTGCTGGTGGCCATGTTCTATAGGTGACTTCCAAGTCAGCCATATTGCATGGGGGACATTGTGCTGGTTGTCTTGTATAGGTGACTTCCAAGTCAGCCATATTGCATGGGGGACATTGTGCTGGTGGCCATGTTCTATAGGTGACTTCCAAGTCAGCCATATTGCTTGGGGGACATTGTGCTGGTTGTATTGTAAAGGTGACTTCCAATTCAGCCATATTGCATGGGGGACATTGTGCTGGTTGCCATGTCCTATAGGGGACTTCCAAGTCAGCCATATTGCATGGGGGAAATTGTGCTGGTTGTCTTGTATAGGTGACTTCCAAGTCAGCCATATTGCTTGGGGGACATTGTGCTGGTTGCCATGTTCTATAGGTGACTTCCAAGTCAGCCATATTGCATGGGGGACATTGTGCTGGTGGCCATGTTCTATAGGTGACTTCCAAGTCAGCCATATTGCATGGGGGACATTGTGCTGGTTGTCTTGTATAGGTGACTTCCAAGTCAGCCATATTGCATGGGGGACATTGTGCTGGTGGCCATGTTCTATAGGTGACTTCCAAGTCAGCCATATTGCTTGGGGGACATTGTGCTGGTTGTATTGTAAAGGTGACTTCCAATTCAGCCATATTGCATGGGGGACATTGTGCTGGTTGCCATGTTGTATAGGTGACTTCCAAGTGTGCCATATTGCTTGGGGGACATTGTGCTGGTTGCCATGTTCTGTAGGTGACTTCCAAGTCAGCCATATTGCTTGGGGGACATTGTGCTGGTGGCCATGTTCTATAGGTGACTTCCAAGTCAGCCATATTGCTTGGGGGACATTGTGCTGGTTGCCATGTTGTATAGGTGACTTCCAAGTCAGCCATATTGCATGGGGGACATTGTGCTGGTGGCCATGTTCTATAGGTGACTTCCAAGTCAGCCATATTGCATTTGGGACATTGTGCTGGTTGTCTTGTATAGGTGACTTCCAAGTCAGCCATATTGCTTGGGGGACATTGTGCTGGTTGCCATGTCCTATAGGTGACTTCCAAGTCAGCCATATTGCTTGGGGGACATTGTGCTGGTGGCCATGTTCTATAGGTGACTTCCAAGTCAGCCATATTGCTTGGGGGACATTGTGCTGGTTGCCATGTTATATAGGTGACTTCCAAGTCAGCCATATTGCATGGGGGACATTGTGCTGGTGGCCATGTTCTATAGGTGACTTCCAAGTCAGCCATATTGCATGGGGGACATTGTGCTGGTTGCCATGTTGTATAGGTGACTTCCAAGTCAGCCATATTGCATGGGGGACATTGTGCTGGTTGCCATGTTCTATAGGTGACTTCCAAGTCAGTCATATTGCATTTGGGACATTGTGCTGGTTGTCTTGTATAGGTGACTTCCAAGTCAGCCATATTACATGGGGGACATTGTGCTGGTTGTGTTGTATAGGTGACTTACAAATCAGCCATATTGCATGGGGGACATTGTGCTGGTGGCCATGTTCTATAGGTGACTTCCAAGTCAGCCATATTGCTTGGGGGACATTGTGCTGGTTGCCATGTTGTATAGGTGACTTCCAAGTCAGCCATATTGCATGGGGGACATTGTGCTGGTGGCCATGTTCTATAGGTGACTTCCAAGTCAGCCATATTGCATTTGGGACATTGTGCTGGTTGTCTTGTATAGGTGACTTCCAAGTCAGCCATATTGCTTGGGGGACATTGTGCTGGTTGCCATGTCCTATAGGTGACTTCCAAGTCAGCCATATTGCTTGGGGGACATTGTGCTGGTGGCCATGTTCTATAGGTGACTTCCAAGTCAGCCATATTGCTTGGGGGACATTGTGCTGGTTGCCATGTTATATAGGTGACTTCCAAGTCAGCCATATTGCATGGGGGACATTGTGCTGGTGGCCATGTTCTATAGGTGACTTCCAAGTCAGCCATATTGCATGGGGGACATTGTGCTGGTTGCCATGTTGTATAGGTGACTTCCAAGTCAGCCATATTGCATGGGGGACATTGTGCTGGTTGCCATGTTCTATAGGTGACTTCCAAGTCAGTCATATTGCATTTGGGACATTGTGCTGGTTGTCTTGTATAGGTGACTTCCAAGTCAGCCATATTACATGGGGGACATTGTGCTGGTTGTGTTGTATAGGTGACTTACAAATCAGCCATATTGCATGGGGGACATTGTGCTGGTTGTATTGTATAGGTGACTTCCAAGTCAGCCATATTGCATGGGGGACATTGTGCTGGTTGTATTGTATAGGTGACTTCCAAGTGAGACATATTGCTTGGGGGACATTGTGCTGGTGGCCATGTTCTATAGGTGACTTCCATGTCAGCCATATTGCATGGGGGACATTGTGCTGGTTGCCATGTCCTATAGGTGACTTCCAAGTCAGCCATATTGCATGGGGGACATTGTGCTGGTTTTCTTGTATAGGTGACTTCCAATTTAGCCATATTGCTTGGGGGACATTGTGCTGGTTGCCATGTTCTATAGGTGACTTCCAAGTCAGCCATATTGCTTGGGGGACATTGTGCTGGTGGCCATGTTCTATAGGTGACTTCCAAGTCAGCCATATTGCTTGGGGGACATTGTGCTGGTTGCCATGTTGTATAGGTGACTTCCAAGTCAGCCATATTGCATGGGGGACATTGTGCTGGTGGCCATGTTCTATAGGTGACTTCCAAGTCAGCCATATTGCATGGGGGACATTGTGCTGGTTGCCATGTTGTATAGGTGACTTCCAAGTCAGCCATATTGCATGGGGGACATTGTGCTGGTGGCCATGTTCTATAGGTGACTTCCAAGTCAGCCATATTGCATGGGGGACATTGTGCTGGTTGTCTTGTATAGGTGACTTCCAAGTCAGCCATATTGCATGGGGGACATTGTGCTGGTTGTGTTGTATAGGTGACTTCCAAGTCAGCCATATTGCATGGGGGACATTGTGCTGGTGGCCATGTTCTATAGGTGACTTCCAAGTCAGCCATATTGCATGGGGGACATTGTGCTGGTTGTCTTGTATAGGTGACTTCCAAGTCAGCCATATTGCATGGGGGACATTGTGCTGGTTGTGTTGTATAGGTGACTTCCAAATCAGCCATATTGCATGGGGGACATTGTTCTGGTTGTATTGTATAGGTGACTTCCAAGTCAGCCATATTGCATGGGGGACATTGTGCTGGTTGTATTGTATAGGTGACTTCCAAGTCAGCCATATTGCATGGGGGACATTGTGCTGGTTGTCTTGTATAGGTGACGTCCAAGTCAGCCATATTGCTTGGGGGACATTGTGCTGGTTGTATTGTATAGGTGACTTCCAAGTGAGCCATATTGCATGGGGGACATTGTGCTGGTTGTCTTGTATAGGTGACTTCCAAGTCAGCCATATTGCTTGGGGGACATTGTGCTGGTTGTATTGTATAGGTGACTTCCAAGTCAGCCATATTGCATGGGGGACATTGTGCTGGTTGTCATGTTGTATAGGTGACTTCCAAGTCAGCCATATTGCATGGGGGACATTGTGCTGGTGGCTATGTTCTATACGTGACTTCCAAGTCAGCCATATTGCATTTGGGACATTATGCTGGTTGTATTGTATAGGTGACTTCCAAGTCAGCCATATTGCATGGGGGACATTGTGCTGGTTGTATTGTATAGGTGACTTCCAAGTGAGCCATATTGCTTGGGGGACATTGTGCGGGTGGCCATGTTCTATAGGTGACTTCCAAGTCAGCCATATTGCATGGGGGACATTGTGCTGGTTGCCATGTCCTATAGGTGACTTCCAAGTCAGCCATATTGCATGGGGGACATTGTGCTGGTTGTCTTGTATAGGTGACTTCCAAGTCAGCCATATTGCTTGGGGGACATTGTGCTGGTTGCCATGTTCTATAGGTGACTTCCAAGTCAGCCATATTGCTTGGGGGACATTGTGCTGGTGGCCATGTTCTATAGGTGACTTCCAAGTCAGCCATATTGCTTGGGGGACATTGTGCTGGTGGCCATGTTCTATAGGTGACTTCCAAGTCAGCCATATTGCATGGGGGACATTGTGCTGGTTGCCATGTTGTATAGGTGACTTCCAAGTCAGCCATATTGCATGGGGGACATTGTGCTGGTTGTATTGTATAGGTGACTTCCAAGTCAGCCATATTGCATGGGGGACATTGTGCTGGTTGCCATGTCCTATAGGTGACTTCCAAGTCAGCCATATTGCATGGGGGAAATTGTGCTGGTTGTCTTGTATAGGTGACTTCCAAGTCAGCCATATTGCTTGGGGGACATTGTGCTGGTTGCCATGTTCTATAGGTGACTTCCAAGTCAGCCATATTGCATGGGGGACATTGTGCTGGTGGCCATGTTCTATAGGTGACTTCCAAGTCAGCCATATTGCATGGGGGACATTGTGCTGGTTGTCTTGTATAGGTGACTTCCAAGTCAGCCATATTGCATGGGGGACATTGTGCTGGAGGCCATGTTCTATAGGTGACTTCCAAGTCAGCCATATTGCTTGGGGGACATTGTGCTGGTTGTATTGTAAAGGTGACTTCCAATTCAGCCATATTGCATGGGGGACATTGTGCTGGTTGCCATGTTGTATAGGTGACTTCCAAGTGTGCCATATTGCTTGGGGGACATTGTGCTGGTTGCCATGTTCTGTAGGTGACTTCCAAGTCAGCCATATTGCTTGGGGGACATTGTGCTGGTGGCCATGTTCTATAGGTGACTTCCAAGTCAGCCATATTGCTTGGGGGACATTGTGCTGGTTGCCATGTTGTATAGGTGACTTCCAAGTCAGCCATATTGCATGGGGAACATTGTGCTGGTGGCCATGTTCTATAGGTGACTTCCAAGTCAGCCATATTGCATTTGGGACATTGTGCTGGTTGTCTTGTATAGGTGACTTCCAAGTCAGCCATATTGCTTGGGGGACATTGTGCTGGTTGCCATGTCCTATAGGTGACTTCCAAGTCAGCCATATTGCATGGGGGACATTGTGCTGGTTGTCTTGTATAGGTGACTTCCACGTCAGCCATATTGCATGGGGGACATTGTGCTGGTGGCCATGTTCTATAGGTGACTTCCAAGTCAGCCATATTGCATGGGGGACATTGTGCTGGTGGCCATGTTCTATAGGTGACTTCCAAGTCAGCCATATTGCATGGGGGACATTGTGCTGGTTGCCATGTCCTATAGGTGACTTCCAAGTCAGCCATATTGCTTGGGGGACATTGTGCTGGTTGCCATGTTGTATAGGTGACTTCCAAGTCAGCCATATTGCATGGGTTACATTGTGCTGGTGGCCATGTTCTATAGGTGACTTCCAAGTCAGCCATATTGCATGGGGGACATTGTGCTGGTGGCCATGTTCTATAGGTGACTTCCAAGTCAGCCATATTGCATGGGGGACATTGTGCTGGTTGTCTTGTATAGGTGACTTCCAAGTCAGCCATATTGCATGGGGGACATTGTGCTGGTTGTGTTGTATAGGTGACGTCCAAATCAGCCATATTGCATGGGGGACATTGTGCTGGTTGCCATGTTGTATAGGTGACTTCCAAGTCAGCCATATTGCATGGGGGACATTGTGCTGGTTGTATTGTATATGTGACTTCCAAGTCAGCCATATTGCATGGGGGACATTGTGCTGGTGGCCATGTCCTTTAGGTGACTTACAAGTCAGCCATATTGCATGGGGGACATTGTGCTGGTTGTCTTGTATAGGTGACTTCCAAGTGAGCCATATTGCTTGGCGGACATTGTGCTGGTTGTGTTGTATAGGTGACTTCCAAATCAGCCATATTGCATGGGGGACATTGTGCTGGTTGTATTGTATAGGTGACTTCCAAGTCAGCCATATTGCATGGGGGACATTGTGCTGGTTGTATTGTATAGGTGACTTCCAAGTCAGCCATATTGCATGGGGGACATTGTGCTGGTGGCCATGTCCTATAGGTGACTTCCAAGTCAGCCATATTGCATGGGGGACATTGTGCTGGTTGTCTTGAATAGGTGACTTCCAAGTCAGCCATATTGCTTGGGGGACATTGTGCTGGTTGTATTGTATAGGTGACTTCCAAGTCAGCCATATTGCATAGGGGACATTGTGCTGGTTGCCATGTTGTATAGGTGACTTCCAAGTCAGCCATATTGCATGGGGGACATTGTCCTGGTGGCCATGTTCTATAGGTGACTTCCAAGTCAGCCATATTGCATGGGGGACATTGTGCTGGTTGTCTTGTATAGGTGACTTCCAAGTCAGCCATATTGCATGGGGGACATTGTGCTGGTTGTGTTGTATAGGTGACTTCCAAATCAGCCATATTGCATGGGGGACATTGTGCTGGTTGTATTGTATAGGTGACTTCCAAGTCAGCCATATTGCATGGGGGACATTGTGCTGGTTGTCTTGTATAGGTGACTTCCAAGTCAGCCATATTGCTTGGGGGACATTGTGCTGGTTGTATTGTATAGGTGACTTCCATGTCAGCCATATTGCATGGGGGACATTGTGCTGGTTGCCATGTTGTATAGGTGACTTCCAAGTCAGCCATATTGCATGGGGGACATTGTGCTGGTGGCAATGTTCTATAGGTGACTTCCAAGTCAGCCATATTGCATTTGGGACATTGTGCTGGTTGTATTGTATAGGTGACTTCCAAGTCAGCCATATTGCATGGGGGACAATGTGCTGGTTGTATTGTATAGGTGACTTCCAAGTGAGCCATATTGCTTGGCGGACATTGTGCTGGTGGCCATGTTCTATAGGTGACTTCCAAGTCAGCCATATTGCATGGGGGACATTGTGCTGGTTGCCATGTCCTATAGGTGACTTCCAAGTCAGCGATATTGCATGGGGGACATTGTGCTGGTTGTCTTGTATAGGTGACTTCCAAGTCAGCCATATTGCTTGGGGGACATTGTGCTGGTTGCCATGTTCTATAGGTGACTTCCAAGTCAGCCATTTTGCTTGGGGGACATTGTGCTGGTGGCCATGTTCTATAGGTGACTTCCAAGTCAGCCATATTGCTTGGGGGACATTGTGCTGGTTGCCATGTTGTATAGGTGACTTCCAAGTCAGCCATATTGCATGGGGGACATTGTGCTGGTGGCCATGTTCTATAGGTGACTTCTAAGTCAGCCATATTGCATGGGGGACATTGTGCTGGTTGCCATGTTGTATAGGTGACTTTCAAGTCAGCCAAATTGCATGGGGGACATTGTGCTGGTTGTATTGTATAGGTGACTTCCAAGTCAGCCATATTGCATGGGGGACATTGTGCTGGTTGCCATGTCCTATAGGTGACTTCCAAGTCAGCCATATTGCATGGGGGAAATTGTGCTGGTTGTCTTGTATAGGTGACTTCCAAGTCAGCCATATTGCTTGGGGGACATTGTGCTGGTTGCCATGTTCTATAGGTGACTTCCAAGTCAGCCATATTGCATGGTGGACATTGTGCTGGTGGCCATGTTCTATAGGTGACTTCCAAGTCAGCAATATTGCATGGGGGACATTGTGCTGGTTGTCTTGTATAGGTGACTTCCAAGTCAGCCATATTGCATGGGGGATATTGTGCTGGTTGTATTGTATAGGTGACTTCCAAGTCAGCCATATTGCATGGGGGACATTGTGCTGGTTGTATTGTATAGGTGACTTCCAAGTGAGCCATATTGCTTGGCGGACATTGTGCTGGTGGCCATGTTCTATAGGTGACTTCCAAGTCAGCCATATTGCATGGGGGACATTGTGCTGGTTGCCATGTCCTATAGGTGACTTCCAAGTCAGCCATATTGCATGGGGGACATTGTGCTGGTTGTCTTGTATAGGTGACTTCCAAGTCAGCCATATTGCTTGGGGGACATTGTGCTGGTTGCCATGTTCTATAGGTGACTTCCAAGTCAGCCATATTGCTTGGGGGACATTGTGCTGGTGGCCATGTTCTATAGGTGACTTCCAAGTCAGCCATATTGCTTGGGGGACATTGTGCTGGTTGCCATGTTGTAAAGGTGACTTCCAAGTCAGCCATATTGCATGGGGGACATTGTGCTGGTGGCCATGTTCTATAGGTGACTTCCAAGTCAGCCATATTGCATGGGGGACATTGTGCTGGTTGCCATGTTGTATAGGTGACTTCCAAGTCAGCCATATTGCATGGGGGACATTGTGCTGGTTGCCATGTTGTATAGGTGACATCCAAGTCAGCCATATTGCATGGGGGACATTGTGCTGGTGGCTATGTTCTATAGGTGACTTCCAAGTCAGCCATATTGCATTTGGGACATTGTGCTGGTTGTATTGTATAGGTGACTTCCAAGTCAGCCATATTGCATGGGGGACATTGTGCTGGTTGTATTGTATAGGTGACTTCCAAGTGAGCCATATTGCTTGGCGGACATTGTGCTGGTGGCCATGTTCTATAGGTGACTTCCAAGTCAGCCATATTGCATGGGGGACATTGTGCTAGTTGCCATGTCCTATAGGTGACTTCCAAGTCAGCCATATTGCATGGGGGACATTGTGCTGGTTGTCTTGTATAGGTGACTTCCAAGTCAGCCATATTGCTTGGGGGACATTGTGCTGGTTGCCATGTTCTATAGGTGACTTCCAAGTCAACCATATTGCTTGGGGGACATTGTGCTGGTGGCCATGTTCTATAGGTGACTTCCAAGTCAGCCATATTGCTTGGGGGACATTGTGCTGGTTGCCATGTTGTATAGGTGACTTCCAAGTCAGCCATATTGCATGGGGGACATTGTGCTGGTGGTCATGTTCTATAGGTGACTTCCAAGTCAGCCATATTGCATGGGGGACATTGTGCTGGTTGCCATGTTGTATAGGTGACTTCCAAGTCAGCCAAATTGCATGGGGGACATTGTGCTGGTTGTATTGTATAGGTGACTTCCAAGTCAGCCATATTGCATGGGGGACATTGTGCTGGTTGCCATGTCCTATAGGTGACTTCCAAGTCAGCCATATTGCATGGGGGAAATTGTGCTGGTTGTCTTGTATAGGTGACTTCCAAGTCAGCCATATTGCTTGGGGGACATTGTGCTGGTTGCCATGTTCTATAGGTGACTTCCAAGTCAGCCATATTGCATGGGGGACATTGTGCTGGTGGCCATGTTCTATAGGTGACTTCCAAGTCAGCAATATTGCATGGGGGACATTGTGCTGGTTGTCTTGTATAGGTGACTTCCAAGTCAGCCATATTGCATGGGGGACATTGTGCTGGTGGCCATGTTCTATAGGTGAATTCCAAGTCAGCCATATTGCATTTGGGACATTGTGCTGGTTGTATTGTATAGGTGACTTCCAAGTCAGCCATATTGCATGGGAGACATTGTGCTGGTTGTATTGTATAGGTGACTTCCAAGTCAGCCATATTGCATGGGGGACATTGTGCTGGTTGCCATGTTGTATAGGTTGTGCTGGTTGCCATGTTGTAACCACTTCCACCTATACAAGACAACCAGCACAATGTCCCCCATGCAATATGGCTGACTTGGAAGTCACCTATACAACACAACCAGCACAATGTCACCCAAGCAATATGGCTCACTTGGAAGTCACCTATACAACATGGCAACCAGCACAATGTCCCCCATGCAATATGGCTGACTTGTAAGTCACCTATACAACATGGCAACCAGCACAATGTCCCCCATGCAATATGCCTGACTTGGAAGTCACCTATACAACATGGCAACCAGCACAATGTCCCCCATGCAATATGGCTGACTTGGAAGTCACCTATACAATACAACCAGCACAATGTCCCCCATGCAATATGGCTGATTTGGAAGTCACCTATACAACACAACCAGCACAATGTCCCCCATGCAATATGGCTGACTTGGAAGTCACCTATACAAGACAACCAGCACAATGTCCCCCATGCAATATGGCTGACTTGGAAGTCACCTATAGAACATGGCCACTAGCACAATGTCCCCATGCAATATGGCTGACTTGGAATTCACCTATACAACATGGCAACCAGCACAATGTCCCCCAAGCAATATGGCTGACTTGGAAGTCACCTATACAACATGGCAACCAGCGCAATTTCTACCAAGCAATATGGCTGACTTGGAAGTCACCTATAGAACATGGCAACCAGCACAATGTCCCCCAAGCAATGTGGCTGACTTGGAAGTCACCTATAGGACATGGCAACCAGCACAATGTCCCCCATGCAATATGGCTGACTTGTAAGTCACCTATACAACATGGCAACCAGCACAATGTCCCCCATGCAATATGGCTGACTTGGAAGTCACCTATACAACATGGCAACCAGCACAATGTCCCCCATGCAATATGGCTGACTTGGAAGTCACCTTTACAACATGGCCACCAGCACAATGTCCCCCATGCAATATGGCTGACTTGGAAGTCACCTATACAATACAACCAGCACAATGTCCCCCATGCAACACGGCTGACTTGGAAGTCACCTATACAAGACAACCAGCACAATGTCCCCCATGCAATATGGCTGACTTGGAAGTCACCTATACAACACAACCAGCACAATGTCCCCCAAGCAATATGGCTCACTTGGAAGTCACCTATACAACATGGCAACCAGCACAATGTCCCCCATGCAATATGGCTGACTTGTAAGTCACCTATACAACATGGCAACCAGCACAATGTCCCCCATGCAATATGGCTGACTTGGAAGTCACCTATACAACATGGCAACCAGCACAATGTCCCCCATGCAATATGGCTGACTTGGAAGTCACCTTTACAACATGGCCACCAGCACAATGTCCCCCATGCAACACGGCTGACTTGGAAGTCACCTATACAAGACAACCAGCACAATGTCCCCCATGCAATATGGCTGACTTGGAAGTCACCTATACAACACAACCAGCACCATGTCCCCCAAGCAATATGGCTCACTTGGAAGTCACCTATACAACATGGCAACCAGCACAATGTCCCCCATGCAATATGGCTGACTTGGAAGTCACCTATAGGACCTGGCAACGAGCACAATGTCCCCCATGCAATATGGCTGACTTGGAAGTCACCTATAGGACATGGCAACCAGCACAATGTCCCCCATGCAATATGGCTGACTTGGAAGTCACCTATAGAACATGGCCACCAGCACAATGTCCCCCAAGCAATATGGCTCACTTGGAAGTCACCAATACAATACAACCAGCACAATGTCCCCCATGCAATATGGCTGACTTGGAAGTCACCTATACAATACAACCAGCACAATGTCCCCCATGCAATATGGCTGACTTGGAAGTCACCTATACAACACAACCAGCACAATGTCCCCCATGCAATATGGCTCACTTGTAAGTCACCTATACAACATGGCAACCAGCACAATGTCCCCCATGCAATATGGCTGACTTGGAAGTCACCTATACAACATGGCAACCAGCACAATGTCCCCCATGCAATATGGCTGGCTTGGAAGTCACCTATACAACATGGCAACCAGCACAATGTCCCCTATGCAATATGGCTGACTTGGAAGTCACCTATACAAGAAACCAGCCCAATGTCCCCCATGCAATGTGGCTGACTTGGAAGTCACCTATAGAACATGGCCACCAGCACAATGTCCCCCATGCAATATGGCTGACTTGGCAGTCACCTATACAAGACAACCAGCACAATGTCCCCCATGCAATATGGCTGACTTGGAAGTCACCTATACAACATGGCAACCAGCACAATGTCCCCCATGCAATATGGCTGACTTGGAAGTCACCTATACAAGACAACCAGCACAATGTCCCCCATGCAATATGGCTGACTTGGAAGTCACCTATAGGACATGGCAACCAGCACAATGTCCCCCAAGCAATATGGCTGACTTGGAAGTCACCTATACAAGACAACCAGCACAATGTCCCAAATGCAATATGGCTGACTTGGAAGTCACCTATAGAACATGGCCACCAGCACAATGTCCCCCATGCAATATGGCTGACTTGGAAGTCACCAATACAACATGGCAACCAGCACAATGTCCCCCATGCAATATGGCTGACTTGGAAGTCACCTATACAATACAACCAGCACAATGTCCCCCAAGCAATATGGCTGACTTGGAAGTCACCTATACAAGACAACCAGCACAATGTCCCCCATGCAATATGGCTGACTTGGAAGTCACCTATAGGACATGGCCACCAGCACAATGTCCCCCATGCAATATGGCTGACTTGGAAGTCACCTATACAATACAACCAGCACAATGTCCCCCATGCAATATGGCTGACTTGGAAGTCACCTATACAATACAACCAGCACAATGTCCCCCAAGCAATATGGCTGACTTGGAAGTCACCTATACAACACAACCAGCACAATGTCCCCCATGCAATATGGCTGACTTGGAAGTCACCTATACAATACAACCAGCACAATGTCCCCCATGCAATATGGCTGACTTGGAAGTCAGCCAAGTCAGCCACAACAAGCACAATGTCCCCCAAGCAATATGGCTGACTTGGAAGTCACCTATACAACACAACCAGCACAATGTCCCCCATGCAATATGGCTGACTTGGAAGTCACCTATACAATACAACCAGCACAATGTCCCCCATGCAATATGGCTGACTTGGAAGTCACCTATACAATACAACCAGCACAATGTCCCCCATGCAATATGGCTGACTTGGAAGTCACCTATACAAGACAACCAGCACAATGTCCCCCATGCAATATGGCTGACTTGGAAGTCACCTATAGGACATGGCCACCAGCACAATGTCCCCCATGCAATATGGCTGACTTGGAAGTCACCTATACAATACAACCAGCACAATGTCCCCAATACAATATGGCTGATTTGGAAGTCACCTATACAACACAACCAGCACAATGTCCCCCTTGCAATATGGCTGACTTGGAAGTCACTAATACAAGACAACCAGCACAATGTCCCCCATGCAATATGGCTGACTTGGAAGTCACCTATAGAACATGGCCACCAGCACAATGTCCCCCATGCAATATGGCTGACTTGGAAGTCACCTATACAACATGGCAACCAGCACAATGTCCCCCAAGCAATATGGCTGACTTGGAAGTCACCTATCCAACATGGCAACCAGCACAATGTCCCATAAGCTATATGGCTGACTTGGAAGTCACCTATAGAACATGGCAACCAGCACAATGTCCCCCAAGCAATATGGCTGACTTAAAAGTCACCTATACAAGACAACCAGCACAATTTTCCCCATGCAATATGGCTGACTTGGAAGTCACCTATAGGACATGGCAACCAGCACAATGTCCCCCATGCAATATGGCTGACTTGTAAGTCACCTATACAACATGGCAACCAGCACAATGTCCCCCATGCAATATGGCTGACTTGGAAGTCACCTATAGGCCATGGCAACCATCACAATGTCCCCCATGCAATATGGCTGACTTGGAAGTCACCTATACAACACAACCAGCACAATGTCCCCCAAGCAATATGGCTCACTTGGAAGTCACCTATACAACATGGCAACCAGCACAATGTCCCCCATGCAATATGGCTGACTTCGAAGTCACCTATAGGTTATGGCAACCAGCACAATGTCCCCCATGCAATATGGCTGACTTGGAAGTCACCTATACAATACAACCAGCACAATGTCCCCCATGCAATATGGCTGACTTGGCAGTCACCTATACAAGACAACCAGCACAATGTCCCCCATGCAATATGGCTGACTTGGAAGTCACCTATACAACATGGCAACCAGCACAATGTCCCCCATGCAATATGGCTGACTTGGAAGTCACCTATACAAGACAACCAGCACAATGTCCCCCATGCAATATGGCTGACTTGGAAGTCACCTATAGGACATGGCAACCAGCACAATGTCCCCCAAGCAATATGGCTGACTTGGAAGTCACCTATACAACATGGCAACCAGCACAATGTCCCCCAAGCAATATGGCTGACTTGGAAGTCACCTATCCAACATGGCAACCAGCACAATGTCCCATAAGCTATATGGCTGACTTGGAAGTCACCTATAGAACATGGCAACCAGCACAATGTCCCCCAAGCAATATGGCTGACTTAAAAGTCACCTATACAAGACAACCAGCACAATTTTCCCCATGCAATATGGCTGACTTGGAAGTCACCTATAGGACATGGCAACCAGCACAATGTCCCCCATGCAATATGGCTGACTTGTAAGTCACCTATACAACATGGCAACCAGCACAATGTCCCCCATGCAATATGGCTGACTTGGAAGTCACCTATAGGCCATGGCAACCATCACAATGTCCCCCATGCAATATGGCTGACTTGGAAGTCACCTATACAACACAACCAGCACAATGTCCCCCAAGCAATATGGCTCACTTGGAAGTCACCTATACAACATGGCAACCAGCACAATGTCCCCCATGCAATATGGCTGACTTCGAAGTCACCTATAGGTTATGGCAACCAGCACAATGTCCCCCATGCAATATGGCTGACTTGGAAGTCACCTATACAATACAACCAGCACAATGTCCCCCATGCAATATGGCTGACTTGGCAGTCACCTATACAAGACAACCAGCACAATGTCCCCCATGCAATATGGCTGACTTGGAAGTCACCTATACAACATGGCAACCAGCACAATGTCCCCCATGCAATATGGCTGACTTGGAAGTCACCTATACAAGACAACCAGCACAATGTCCCCCATGCAATATGGCTGACTTGGAAGTCACCTATAGGACATGGCAACCAGCACAATGTCCCCCAAGCAATATGGCTGACTTGGAAGTCACCTATACAAGACAACCAGCACAATGTCCCAAATGCAATATGGCTGACTTGGAAGTCACCTATAGAACATGGCCACCAGCACAATGTCCCCCATGCAATATGGCTGACTTGGAAGTCACCAATACAACATGGCAACCAGCACAATGTCCCCCATGCAATATGGCTGACTTGGAAGTCACCTATACAATACAACCAGCACAATGTCCCCCAAGCAATATGGCTGACTTGGAAGTCACCTATACAAGACAACCAGCACAATGTCCCCCATGCAATATGGCTGACTTGGAAGTCACCTATAGGACATGGCCACCAGCACAATGTCCCCCATGCAATATGGCTGACTTGGAAGTCACCTATACAATACAACCAGCACAATGTCCCCCATGCAATATGGCTGACTTGGAAGTCACCTATACAATACAACCAGCACAATGTCCCCCAAGCAATATGGCTGACTTGGAAGTCACCTATACAACACAACCAGCACAATGTCCCCCATGAAATATGGCTGACTTGGAAGTCACCTATACAATACAACCAGCACAATGTCCCCCATGCAATATGGCTGACTTGGAAGTCACCTATACAATACAACCAGCACAATGTCACCCATGCAATATGGCTGACTTGGAAGTCACCTATACAAGACAACCAGCACAATGTCCCCCATGCAATATGGCTGACTTGGAAGTCACCTATAGGACATGGCCACCAGCACAATGTCCCCCATGCAATATGGCTGACTTGGAAGTCACCTATACAATACAACCAGCACAATGTCCCCCATACAATATGGCTGATTTGGAAGTCACTAATACAAGACAACCAGCACAATGTCCCCCATGCAATATGGCTGACTTGGAAGTCACCTATAGAACATGGCCACCAGCACAATGTCCCCCATGCAATATGGCTGACTTGGAAGTCACCTATACAACATGGCAACTAGCACAATGTCCCCCAAGCAATATGGCTGACTTGGAAGTCACCTATCCAACATGGCAACCAGCACAATGTCCCCCAAGCTATATGGCTGACTTGGAAGTCACCTATAGAACATGGCAACCAGCACAATGTCCCCCAAGCAATATGGCTGACTTAAAAGTCACCTATACAAGACAACCAGCACAATTTTCCCCATGCAATATGGCTGACTTGGAAGTCACCTATAGGACATGGCAACCAGCACAATGTCCCCCATGCAATATGGCTGACTTGTAAGTCACCTATACAACATGGCAACCAGCACAATGTCCCCCATGCAATATGGCTGACTTGGAAGTCACCTATAGGCCATGGCAACCAGCACAATGTCCCCCATGCAATATGGCTGACTTGGAAGTCACCTATACAACACAACCAGCACAATGTCCCCCAAGCAATATGGCTCACTTGGAAGTCACCTATACAACATGGCAACCAGCACAATGTCCCCCATGCAATATGGCTGACTTCGAAGTCACCTATAGGTTATGGCAACCAGCACAATGTCCCCCATGCAATATGGCTGACTTGGAAGTCACCTATACAATACAACCAGCACAATGTCCCCCATGCAATATGGCTGACTTGGAAGTCACCTATACAACACAACCAGCACAATGTCCCCCATGCAATATGGCTGACTTGGAAGTCACCTATACAACACAACCAGCACAATGTCCCCCATGCAATATGGCTGACTTGGAAGTCACCTGTACAACATGGCAACCAGCACAATGTCCCCCATGCAATATGGCTGACTTGGAAGTCACCTATACAACATGGCAACCAGCACAATGTCCCCCATGCAATATGGCTGACTTGGAAGTCACATATACAACATGGCAACCAGCACAATGTCCCCCATGCAATATGGCTGACTTGGAAGTCACCTATACAAGAAACCAGCACAATGTCCCCCATGCAATGTGGCTGACTTGGAAGTCACCTATAGAACATGGCCACAAGCACAATGTCCCCCATGCAATATGGCTGACTTGGAAGTCACCTATACAACATGGCAACCAGCACAATGTCCCCCAAGCAATATGGCTGACTTGGAAGTCACCTCTACAACATGGAAACCAGCACAATGTCCCCCATGCAATATGGCTGACTTGGAAGTCACCTATAGAACATGGCCACCAGCACAATGTCCCCCATGCAACACGGCTGACTTGGAAGTCACCTATACAAGACAAGCAGCACAATGTCCCCCATGCAATATGGCTGACTTGGAAGTCACCTATACAACATGGCAACCAGCACAATGTCCCCCATGCAATATGGCTGACTTGGAAGTCACCTATACAATACAACCAGCACAATGTCCCCCATGCAATATGGCTGACTTGGAAGTCACCTATACAACACAACCAGCACAATGTCCCCCATGCAATATGGCTGACTTGGAAGTCACCTATATAACACAACCAGCACAATGTCCCCCATGCAATATGGCTGACTTGGAAGTCACCTATACAACATGGCGACCAGCACAATGTCCCCCATGCAATATGGCTGACTTGGAAGTCACCTATACAACATGGCAACCAGCACAATGTCCCCCATTCAATATGGCTGACTTGGAAGTCACCTATTCAAGAAACCAGCACAATGTCCCTCATGCAATGTGGCTGACTTGGAAGTCACCTATAGAACATGGCCACCAGCACAATGTCCCCCATGCAATATGGCTGACTTGGAAGTCACCTATACAACATGGCAACCAGCACAATGCCCCCCAAGCAATATGGCTGACTTGGAAGTCACCTATACAACATGGCAACCAGCACAATGTCCCCCATGCAATATGGCTGACTTGGAAGTCACCTATAGAACATGGCCACCAGCACAATGTCCCCTATGCAACACGGCTGACTTGGAAGTCACCTATACAAGACAACCAGCACAATGTCCCCCATGCAATATGGCTGACTTGGAAGTCACCTATACAACATGGCAACCAGCACAATGTCCCCCAAGCAAAATGGCTCACTTGGAAGTCAACTATACAACATGGCAACCAGCACAATGTCCCCGATGCAATATGGCTGACTTGGAAGTCACCTATACAAGACAACCAGCACAATGTCCCCCATGCAATATGGCTGACTTGGAAGTCACCTATAGGACATGGCAACCAGCACAATGTCCCCCAAGCAATATGGCTGACTTGGAAGTCACTTATACAAGACAACCAGCACAATGTCCCAAATGCAATATGGCTGACTTGGAAGTCACCTTTAGAACATGGCCACCAGCACAATGTCCCCCATGCAATATGGCTGACTTGGAAGTCACCTATACAACATACAACCAGCACAATGTTCCCCAAGCAATATGGCTGACTTGGAAGTCACCTATACAAGACAACCAGCACAATGTCCCCCATGCAATATGGCTGACTTGGAAGTCACCTATAGGACATGGCCACCAGCACAATGTCCCCCATGCAATATGGCTGACTTGGAAGTCACCTATACAATACAACCAGCACAATGTCCCCCATGCAATATGGCTGACTTGGAAGTCACCTATACAATACAACCAGCACAATGTCCCCCATGCAATATGGCTGATTTGGAAGTCACCTATAAAACACAACCAGCACAATGTCCCCCATGCAATATGGCTGACTTGGAAGTCACCTATACAAGACAACCAGCACAATGTCCCAAATGCAATATGGCTGACTTGGAAGTCACCTATAGAACATGGCCACCAGCACAATGTCCCCCATGCAATATGGCTGACTTGGAAGTCACCTATACAATACAACCAGCACAATGTCCCCCATGCAATATGGCTGACTTGGAAGTCACCTATAGGACATGGCCACCAGCACAATGTCCCCCATGCAATATGGCTGACTTGGAAGTCACCTATACAATACAACCAGCACAATGTCCCCCATGCAATATGGCTGACTTGGAAGTCACCTATACAATACAACCAGCACAATGTCCCCCATGCAATATGGCTGATTTGGAAGTCACCTATAAAACACAACCAGCACAATGTCCCCCATGCAATATGGCTGACTTGGAAGTCACCTATACAAGACAACCAGCACAATGTCCCAAATGCAATATGGCTGACTTGGAAGTCACCTATAGAACATGGCCACCAGCACAATGTCCCCCATGCAATATGGCTGACTTGGAAGTCACCTATACAAGACAACCAGCACAATGTCCCCCATGCAATATGGCTGACTTGGAAGTCACCTATAGGACATGGCCACCAGCACAATGTCCCCCATGCAATATGGCTGACTTGGAAGTCACCTATACAATACAACCAGCACAATGTCCCCCATACAATATGGCTGATTTGGAAGTCACTAATACAAGACAACCAGCACAATGTCCCCCATGCAATATGGCTGACTTGGAAGTCACCTATAGAACATGGCCACCAGCACAATGTCCCCCATGCAATATGGCTGACTTGGAAGTCACCTATACAACATGGCAACTAGCACAATGTCCCCCAAGCAATATGGCTGACTTGGAAGTCACCTATCCAACATGGCAACCAGCACAATGTCCCCCAAGCTATATGGCTGACTTGGAAGTCACCTATAGAACATGGCAACCAGCACAATGTCCCCCAAGCAATATGGCTGACTTAAAAGTCACCTATACAAGACAACCAGCACAATTTTCCCCATGCAATATGGCTGACTTGGAAGTCACCTATAGGACATGGCAACCAGCACAATGTCCCCCATGCAATATGGCTGACTTGTAAGTCACCTATACAACATGGCAACCAGCACAATGTCCCCCATGCAATATGGCTGACTTGGAAGTCACCTATAGGCCATGGCAACCAGCACAATGTCCCCCATGCAATATGGCTGACTTGGAAGTCACCTATACAACACAACCAGCACAATGTCCCCCAAGCAATATGGCTCACTTGGAAGTCACCTATACAACATGGCAACCAGCACAATGTCCCCCATGCAATATGGCTGACTTCGAAGTCACCTATAGGTTATGGCAACCAGCACAATGTCCCCCATGCAATATGGCTGACTTGGAAGTCACCTATACAATACAACCAGCACAATGTCCCCCATGCAATATGGCTGACTTGGAAGTCACCTATACAACACAACCAGCACAATGTCCCCCATGCAATATGGCTGACTTGGAAGTCACCTATACAACACAAACAGCACAATGTCCCCCATGCAATATGGCTGACTTGGAAGTCACCTGTACAACATGGCAACCAGCACAATGTCCCCCATGCAATATGGCTGACTTGGAAGTCACCTATACAACATGGCAACCAGCACAATGTCCCCCATGCAATATGGCTGACTTGGAAGTCACATATACAACATGGCAACCAGCACAATGTCCCCCATGCAATATGGCTGACTTGGAAGTCACCTATACAAGAAACCAGCACAATGTCCCCCATGCAATGTGGCTGACTTGGAAGTCACCTATAGAACATGGCCACAAGCACAATGTCCCCCATGCAATATGGCTGACTTGGAAGTCACCTATACAACATGGCAACCAGCACAATGTCCCCCAAGCAATATGGCTGACTTGGAAGTCACCTCTACAACATGGAAACCAGCACAATGTCCCCCATGCAATATGGCTGACTTGGAAGTCACCTATAGAACATGGCCACCAGCACAATGTCCCCCATGCAACACGGCTGACTTGGAAGTCACCTATACAAGACAAGCAGCACAATGTCCCCCATGCAATATGGCTGACTTGGAAGTCACCTATACAACATGGCAACCAGCACAATGTCCCCCATGCAATATGGCTGACTTGGAAGTCACCTATACAATACAACCAGCACAATGTCCCCCATGCAATATGGCTGACTTGGAAGTCACCTATACAACACAACCAGCACAATGTCCCCCATGCAATATGGCTGACTTGGAAGTCACCTATACAACACAACCAGCACAATGTCCCCCATGCAATATGGCTGACTTGGAAGTCACCTATACAACATGGCGACCAGCACAATGTCCCCCATGCAATATGGCTGACTTGGAAGTCACCTATACAACATGGCAACCAGCACAATGTCCCCCATGCAATATGGCTGACTTGGAAGTCACCTATACAAGAAACCAGCACAATGTCCCTCATGCAATGTGGCTGACTTGGAAGTCACCTATAGAACATGGCCACCAGCACAATGTCCCCCATGCAATATGGCTGACTTGGAAGTCACCTATACAACATGGCAACCAGCACAATGCCCCCCAAGCAATATGGCTGACTTGGAAGTCACCTATACAACATGGCAACCAGCACAATGTCCCCCATGCAATATGGCTGACTTGGAAGTCACCTATAGAACATGGCCACCAGCACAATGTCCCCTATGCAACACGGCTGACTTGGAAGTCACCTATACAAGACAACCAGCACAATGTCCCCCATGCAATATGGCTGACTTGGAAGTCACCTATACAACATGGCAACCAGCACAATGTCCCCCAAGCAAAATGGCTCACTTGGAAGTCAACTATACAACATGGCAACCAGCACAATGTTCCCGATGCAATATGGCTGACTTGGAAGTCACCTATACAAGACAACCAGCACAATGTCCCCCATGCAATATGGCTGACTTGGAAGTCACCTATAGGACATGGCAACCAGCACAATGTCCCCCAAGCAATATGGCTGACTTGGAAGTCACTTATACAAGACAACCAGCACAATGTCCCAAATGCAATATGGCTGACTTGGAAGTCACCTTTAGAACATGGCCACCAGCACAATGTCCCCCATGCAATATGGCTGACTTGGAAGTCACCTATACAACATACAACCAGCACAATGTTCCCCAAGCAATATGGCTGACTTGGAAGTCACCTATACAAGACAACCAGCACAATGTCCCCCATGCAATATGGCTGACTTGGAAGTCACCTATAGGACATGGCCACCAGCACAATGTCCCCCATGCAATATGGCTGACTTGGAAGTCACCTATACAATACAACCAGCACAATGTCCCCCATGCAATATGGCTGACTTGGAAGTCACCTATACAATACAACCAGCACAATGTCCCCCATGCAATATGGCTGATTTGGAAGTCACCTATAAAACACAACCAGCACAATGTCCCCCATGCAATATGGCTGACTTGGAAGTCACCTATACAAGACAACCAGCACAATGTCCCAAATGCAATATGGCTGACTTGGAAGTCACCTATAGAACATGGCCACCAGCACAATGTCCCCCATGCAATATGGCTGACTTGGAAGTCACCTATACAATACAACCAGCACAATGTCCCCCATGCAATATGGCTGATTTGGAAGTCACCTATACAACACAACCAGCACAATGTCCCCCATGCAATATGGCTGACTTGGAAGTCACCAATACAAGACAACCAGCACAATGTCCCCCATGCAATATGGCTGACTTGGAAGTCACCTATAGAACATGGCCACCAGCACAATGTCCCCCATGCAATATGGCTGACTTGGAAGTCACCTATACAACATGGCAACCAGCACAATGTCCCCCAAGCAATATGGCTGACTTGGAAGTCACCTATACAACATGGCAACCAGCACAATGTCCCACAAGCAATATGGCTGACTTGGAAGTCACCTATAGAACATGGCAACCAGCACAATGTCCCCCAAGCAATATGGCTGACTTAAAAGTCACCTGTACAAGACAACCAGCACAATTTCCCCCATGCAACATCGCTGACTTGGAAGTCACCTATAGGACATGGCAACCAGCACAATGTCCCCCATGCAATATGGCTGACTTGTAAGTCACCTATACAACATGGCAACCAGCACAATGTCCCCCATGCAATATGGCTGACTTGGAAGTCACCTATAGGCCATGGCAACCAGCACAATGTCCCCCATGCAATATGGCTGACTTGGAAGTCACCTATACAACACAACCAGCACAATGTCCCCCAAGCAATATGGCTCACTTGGAAGTCACCTATACAACATGGCAACCAGCACAATGTCCCCCATGCAATATGGCTGACTTGGAAGTCACCTATAGGACATGGCAACCAGCACAATGTCCCCCATGCAATATGGCTGACTTGGAAGTCACCTATACAATACAACCAGCACAATGTCCCCCATGCAATATGGCTGACTTGGAAGTCACCTATACAACACAACCAGCACAATGTCCCCCATGCAATATGGCTGACTTGGAAGTCACCTATACAACACAACCAGCACAATGTCCCCCATGCAATATGGCTGACTTGGAAGTCACCTATACAACATGGCAACCAGCACAATGTCCCCCATGCAATATGGCTGACTTGGAAGTCACCTATACAACATGGCCACCAGCACAATGTCCCCCATGCAATATGGCTGACTTGGAAGTCACCTATACAACATGGCAACCAGCACAATGTCCCCCATGCAATATGGCTGACTTGGAAGTCACCTATACAACATGGCAACCAGCACAATGTCCCCCATGCAATATGGCTGACTTGGAAGTCACCTATACAAGAAACAAGCACAATGTCCCCCATGCAATGTGGCTGACTTGGAAGTCACCTATAGAACATGGCCACCAGCACAATGTCCCCCATGCAATATGGCTGACTTGGAAGTAACCTATACAACTTGGCAACCAGCACAATGTCCCCCATGCAATATGGCTGACTTGGAAGTCACCTATAGAACATGGCCACCAGCACAATGTCCCCCATGCAACACGGCTGATTTGGAAGTCACCTTTACAAGACAACCAGCACAATGTCCCCCATGCAATACGGCTGACTTGGAAGTCACCTATACAACATGGCAACCAGCACAATGTCCCCCAAGCAATATGGCTCACTTGGAAGTCACCTATACAACATGGCAACCAGCACAATGTCCCCCATGCAATATGGCTGACTTGGAAGTTACCTATACAACATGGCAACCAGCACAATGTCCCCCATGCAATATGCCTGACTTGGAAGTCACCTATACAAGACAACCAGCACAATGTCCCCCATGCAATATGGCTGACTTGGATGTCACCTATAGGACATGGCAACCAGCACAATGTCCCCCAAGCAATATGGCTGACTTGGAAGTCACCTATACAAGACAACCAGCACAATGTCCCAAATGCAATATGGCTGACTTGGAAGTCACCTATAGAACATGGCCACCAGCACAATGTCCCCCATGCAAAATGGCTGACTTGGAAGTCACCTATACAACATACAACCAGCACAAAGTCCCCCAAGCAATATGGCTGACTTGGAAGTCACCTATACAAGACAACCAGCACAATGTCCCCCATGCAATATGGCTGACTTGGAAGTCACCTATACAACACAACCAGCACAATGTCCCCCATGCAATATGGCTGACTTGGAAGTCACCTATACAACATGGCGACCAGCACAATGTCCCCCATGCAATATGGCTGACTTGGAAGTCACCTATACAACATGGCAACCAGCACAATGTCCCCCATGCAATATGGCTGACTTGGAAGTCACCTATACAAGAAACCAGCACAATGTCCCTCATGCAATGTGGTAGACTTGGAAGTCACCTATAGAACATGGCCACCAGCACAATGTCCCCCATGCAATATGGCTGACTTGGAAGTCACCTATACAACATGGCAACCAGCACAATGCCCCCCAAGCAATATGGCTGACTTGGAAGTCACCTATACAACATGGCAACCAGCACAATGTCCCCCATGCAATATGGCTGACTTGGAAGTCACCTATAGAACATGGCCACCAGCACAATGTCCCCTATGCAACACGGCTGACTTGGAAGTCACCTATACAAGACAACCAGCACAATGTCCCCCATGCAATATGGCTGACTTGGAAGTCACCTATACAATATGGCAACCAGCACAATGTCCCCCAAGCAAAATGGCTCACTTGGAAGTCAACTATACAACATGGCAACCAGCACAATGTCCCCGATGCAATATGGCTGACTTGGAAGTCACCTATACAAGACAACCAGCACAATGTCCCCCATGCAATATGGCTGACTTGGAAGTCACCTATAGGACATGGCAACCAGCACAATGTCCCCCAAGCAATATGGCTGACTTGGAAGTCACCTATACAAGACAACCAGCACAATGTCCCAAATGCAATATGGCTGACTTGGAAGTCACCTATAGAACATGGCCACCAGCACAATGTCCCCCATGCAATATGGCTGACTTGGAAGTCACCTATACAACATACAACCAGCACAATGTTCCCCAAGCAATATGGCTGACTTGGAAGTCACCTATACAAGACAACCAGCACAATGTCCCCCATGCAATATGGCTGACTTGGAAGTCACCTATAGGACATGGCCACCAGCACAATGTCCCCCATGCAATATGGCTGACTTGGAAGTCACCTATACAATACAACCAGCACAATGTCCCCCATGCAATATGGCTGACTTGGAAGTCACCTATACAATACAACCAGCACAATGTCCCCCATGCAATATGGCTGATTTGGAAGTCACCTATAAAACACAACCAGCACAATGTCCCCCATGCAATATGGCTGACTTGGAAGTCACCTATACAAGACAACCAGCACAATGTCCCAAATGCAATATGGCTGACTTGGAAGTCACCTATAGAACATGGCCACCAGCACAATGTCCCCCATGCAATATGGCTGACTTGGAAGTCACCTATACAATACAACCAGCACAATGTCCCCCATGCAATATGGCTGATTTGGAAGTCACCTATACAACACAACCAGCACAATGTCCCCCATGCAATATGGCTGACTTGGAAGTCACCAATACAAGACAACCAGCACAATGTCCCCCATGCAATATGGCTGACTTGGAAGTCACCTATAGAACATGGCCACCAGCACAATGTCCCCCATGCAATATGGCTGACTTGGAAGTCACCTATACAACATGGCAACCAGCACAATGTCCCCCATGCAATATGGCTGACTTGGAAGTCACCTATAGGCCATGGCAACCAGCACAATGTCCCCCATGCAATATGGCTGACTTGGAAGTCACCTATACAACACAACCAGCACAATGTCCCCCAAGCAATATGGCTCACTTGGAAGTCACCTATACAACATGGCAACCAGCACAATGTCCCCCATGCAATATGGCTGACTTCGAAGTCACCTATAGGTTATGGCAACCAGCACAATGTCCCCCATGCAATATGGCTGACTTGGAAGTCACCTATACAATACAACCAGCACAATGTCCCCCATGCAATATGGCTGACTTGGAAGTCACCTATACAACACAACCAGCACAATGTCCCCCATGCAATATGGCTGACTTGGAAGTCACCTATACAACACAAACAGCACAATGTCCCCCATGCAATATGGCTGACTTGGAAGTCACCTGTACAACATGGCAACCAGCACAATGTCCCCCATGCAATATGGCTGACTTGGAAGTCACCTATACAACATGGCAACCAGCACAATGTCCCCCATGCAATATGGCTGACTTGGAAGTCACATATACAACATGGCAACCAGCACAATGTCCCCCATGCAATATGGCTGACTTGGAAGTCACCTATACAAGAAACCAGCACAATGTCCCCCATGCAATGTGGCTGACTTGGAAGTCACCTATAGAACATGGCCACAAGCACAATGTCCCCCATGCAATATGGCTGACTTGGAAGTCACCTATACAACATGGCAACCAGCACAATGTCCCCCAAGCAATATGGCTGACTTGGAAGTCACCTCTACAACATGGAAACCAGCACAATGTCCCCCATGCAATATGGCTGACTTGGAAGTCACCTATAGAACATGGCCACCAGCACAATGTCCCCCATGCAACACGGCTGACTTGGAAGTCACCTATACAAGACAAGCAGCACAATGTCCCCCATGCAATATGGCTGACTTGGAAGTCACCTATACAACATGGCAACCAGCACAATGTCCCCCATGCAATATGGCTGACTTGGAAGTCACCTATACAATACAACCAGCACAATGTCCCCCATGCAATATGGCTGACTTGGAAGTCACCTATACAACACAACCAGCACAATGTCCCCCATGCAATATGGCTGACTTGGAAGTCACCTATACAACACAACCAGCACAATGTCCCCCATGCAATATGGCTGACTTGGAAGTCACCTATACAACATGGCGACCAGCACAATGTCCCCCATGCAATATGGCTGACTTGGAAGTCACCTATACAACATGGCAACCAGCACAATGTCCCCCATGCAATATGGCTGACTTGGAAGTCACCTATACAAGAAACCAGCACAATGTCCCTCATGCAATGTGGCTGACTTGGAAGTCACCTATAGAACATGGCCACCAGCACAATGTCCCCCATGCAATATGGCTGACTTGGAAGTCACCTATACAACATGGCAACCAGCACAATGCCCCCCAAGCAATATGGCTGACTTGGAAGTCACCTATACAACATGGCAACCAGCACAATGTCCCCCATGCAATATGGCTGACTTGGAAGTCACCTATAGAACATGGCCACCAGCACAATGTCCCCTATGCAACACGGCTGACTTGGAAGTCACCTATACAAGACAACCAGCACAATGTCCCCCATGCAATATGGCTGACTTGGAAGTCACCTATACAACATGGCAACCAGCACAATGTCCCCCAAGCAAAATGGCTCACTTGGAAGTCAACTATACAACATGGCAACCAGCACAATGTTCCCGATGCAATATGGCTGACTTGGAAGTCACCTATACAAGACAACCAGCACAATGTCCCCCATGCAATATGGCTGACTTGGAAGTCACCTATAGGACATGGCAACCAGCACAATGTCCCCCAAGCAATATGGCTGACTTGGAAGTCACTTATACAAGACAACCAGCACAATGTCCCAAATGCAATATGGCTGACTTGGAAGTCACCTTTAGAACATGGCCACCAGCACAATGTCCCCCATGCAATATGGCTGACTTGGAAGTCACCTATACAACATACAACCAGCACAATGTTCCCCAAGCAATATGGCTGACTTGGAAGTCACCTATACAAGACAACCAGCACAATGTCCCCCATGCAATATGGCTGACTTGGAAGTCACCTATAGGACATGGCCACCAGCACAATGTCCCCCATGCAATATGGCTGACTTGGAAGTCACCTATACAATACAACCAGCACAATGTCCCCCATGCAATATGGCTGACTTGGAAGTCACCTATACAATACAACCAGCACAATGTCCCCCATGCAATATGGCTGATTTGGAAGTCACCTATAAAACACAACCAGCACAATGTCCCCCATGCAATATGGCTGACTTGGAAGTCACCTATACAAGACAACCAGCACAATGTCCCAAATGCAATATGGCTGACTTGGAAGTCACCTATAGAACATGGCCACCAGCACAATGTCCCCCATGCAATATGGCTGACTTGGAAGTCACCTATACAATACAACCAGCACAATGTCCCCCATGCAATATGGCTGATTTGGAAGTCACCTATACAACACAACCAGCACAATGTCCCCCATGCAATATGGCTGACTTGGAAGTCACCAATACAAGACAACCAGCACAATGTCCCCCATGCAATATGGCTGACTTGGAAGTCACCTATAGAACATGGCCACCAGCACAATGTCCCCCATGCAATATGGCTGACTTGGAAGTCACCTATACAACATGGCAACCAGCACAATGTCCCCCAAGCAATATGGCTGACTTGGAAGTCACCTATACAACATGGCAACCAGCACAATGTCCCACAAGCAATATGGCTGACTTGGAAGTCACCTATAGAACATGGCAACCAGCACAATGTCCCCCAAGCAATATGGCTGACTTAAAAGTCACCTGTACAAGACAACCAGCACAATTTCCCCCATGCAACATCGCTGACTTGGAAGTCACCTATAGGACATGGCAACCAGCACAATGTCCCCCATGCAATATGGCTGACTTGTAAGTCACCTATACAACATGGCAACCAGCACAATGTCCCCCATGCAATATGGCTGACTTGGAAGTCACCTATAGGCCATGGCAACCAGCACAATGTCCCCCATGCAATATGGCTGACTTGGAAGTCACCTATACAACACAACCAGCACAATGTCCCCCAAGCAATATGGCTCACTTGGAAGTCACCTATACAACATGGCAACCAGCACAATGTCCCCCATGCAATATGGCTGACTTGGAAGTCACCTATAGGACATGGCAACCAGCACAATGTCCCCCATGCAATATGGCTGACTTGGAAGTCACCTATACAATACAACCAGCACAATGTCCCCCATGCAATATGGCTGACTTGGAAGTCACCTATACAACACAACCAGCACAATGTCCCCCATGCAATATGGCTGACTTGGAAGTCACCTATACAACACAACCAGCACAATGTCCCCCATGCAATATGGCTGACTTGGAAGTCACCTATACAACATGGCAACCAGCACAATGTCCCCCATGCAATATGGCTGACTTGGAAGTCACCTATACAACATGGCCACCAGCACAATGTCCCCCATGCAATATGGCTGACTTGGAAGTCACCTATACAACATGGCAACCAGCACAATGTCCCCCATGCAATATGGCTGACTTGGAAGTCACCTATACAACATGGCAACCAGCACAATGTCCCCCATGCAATATGGCTGACTTGGAAGTCACCTATACAAGAAACAAGCACAATGTCCCCCATGCAATGTGGCTGACTTGGAAGTCACCTATAGAACATGGCCACCAGCACAATGTCCCCCATGCAATATGGCTGACTTGGAAGTAACCTATACAACTTGGCAACCAGCACAATGTCCCCCATGCAATATGGCTGACTTGGAAGTCACCTATAGAACATGGCCACCAGCACAATGTCCCCCATGCAACACGGCTGATTTGGAAGTCACCTTTACAAGACAACCAGCACAATGTCCCCCATGCAATACGGCTGACTTGGAAGTCACCTATACAACATGGCAACCAGCACAATGTCCCCCAAGCAATATGGCTCACTTGGAAGTCACCTATACAACATGGCAACCAGCACAATGTCCCCCATGCAATATGGCTGACTTGGAAGTTACCTATACAACATGGCAACCAGCACAATGTCCCCCATGCAATATGCCTGACTTGGAAGTCACCTATACAAGACAACCAGCACAATGTCCCCCATGCAATATGGCTGACTTGGATGTCACCTATAGGACATGGCAACCAGCACAATGTCCCCCAAGCAATATGGCTGACTTGGAAGTCACCTATACAAGACAACCAGCACAATGTCCCAAATGCAATATGGCTGACTTGGAAGTCACCTATAGAACATGGCCACCAGCACAATGTCCCCCATGCAAAATGGCTGACTTGGAAGTCACCTATACAACATACAACCAGCACAAAGTCCCCCAAGCAATATGGCTGACTTGGAAGTCACCTATACAAGACAACCAGCACAATGTCCCCCATGCAATATGGCTGACTTGGAAGTCACCTATACAACACAACCAGCACAATGTCCCCCATGCAATATGGCTGACTTGGAAGTCACCTATACAACATGGCGACCAGCACAATGTCCCCCATGCAATATGGCTGACTTGGAAGTCACCTATACAACATGGCAACCAGCACAATGTCCCCCATGCAATATGGCTGACTTGGAAGTCACCTATACAAGAAACCAGCACAATGTCCCTCATGCAATGTGGTAGACTTGGAAGTCACCTATAGAACATGGCCACCAGCACAATGTCCCCCATGCAATATGGCTGACTTGGAAGTCACCTATACAACATGGCAACCAGCACAATGCCCCCCAAGCAATATGGCTGACTTGGAAGTCACCTATACAACATGGCAACCAGCACAATGTCCCCCATGCAATATGGCTGACTTGGAAGTCACCTATAGAACATGGCCACCAGCACAATGTCCCCTATGCAACACGGCTGACTTGGAAGTCACCTATACAAGACAACCAGCACAATGTCCCCCATGCAATATGGCTGACTTGGAAGTCACCTATACAATATGGCAACCAGCACAATGTCCCCCAAGCAAAATGGCTCACTTGGAAGTCAACTATACAACATGGCAACCAGCACAATGTCCCCGATGCAATATGGCTGACTTGGAAGTCACCTATACAAGACAACCAGCACAATGTCCCCCATGCAATATGGCTGACTTGGAAGTCACCTATAGGACATGGCAACCAGCACAATGTCCCCCAAGCAATATGGCTGACTTGGAAGTCACCTATACAAGACAACCAGCACAATGTCCCAAATGCAATATGGCTGACTTGGAAGTCACCTATAGAACATGGCCACCAGCACAATGTCCCCCATGCAATATGGCTGACTTGGAAGTCACCTATACAACATACAACCAGCACAATGTTCCCCAAGCAATATGGCTGACTTGGAAGTCACCTATACAAGACAACCAGCACAATGTCCCCCATGCAATATGGCTGACTTGGAAGTCACCTATAGGACATGGCCACCAGCACAATGTCCCCCATGCAATATGGCTGACTTGGAAGTCACCTATACAATACAACCAGCACAATGTCCCCCATGCAATATGGCTGACTTGGAAGTCACCTATACAATACAACCAGCACAATGTCCCCCATGCAATATGGCTGATTTGGAAGTCACCTATAAAACACAACCAGCACAATGTCCCCCATGCAATATGGCTGACTTGGAAGTCACCTATACAAGACAACCAGCACAATGTCCCAAATGCAATATGGCTGACTTGGAAGTCACCTATAGAACATGGCCACCAGCACAATGTCCCCCATGCAATATGGCTGACTTGGAAGTCACCTATACAATACAACCAGCACAATGTCCCCCATGCAATATGGCTGATTTGGAAGTCACCTATACAACACAACCAGCACAATGTCCCCCATGCAATATGGCTGACTTGGAAGTCACCAATACAAGACAACCAGCACAATGTCCCCCATGCAATATGGCTGACTTGGAAGTCACCTATAGAACATGGCCACCAGCACAATGTCCCCCATGCAATATGGCTGACTTGGAAGTCACCTATACAACATGGCAACCAGCACAATGTCCCCCAAGCAATATGGCTGACTTGGAAGTCACCTATACAACATGGCAACCAGCACAATGTCCCACAAGCAATATGGCTGACTTGGAAGTCACCTATAGAACATTGCAACCAGCACAATGTCCCCCAAGCAATATGGCTGACTTAAAAGTCACCTGTACAAGACAACCAGCACAATTTCCCCCATGCAACATGGCTGACTTGGAAGTCACCTATAGGACATGGCAACCAGCACAATGTCCCCCATGCAATATGGCTGACTTGTAAGTCACCTATACAACATGGCAACCAGCACAATGTCCCCCATGCAATATGGCTGACTTGGAAGTCACCTATAGGCCATGGCAACCAGCACAATGTCCCCCATGCAATATGGCTGACTTGGAAGTCACCTATACAACACAACCAGCACAATGTCCCCCAAGCAATATGGCTCACTTGGAAGTCACCTATACAACATGGCAACCAGCACAATGTCCCCCATGCAATATGGCTGACTTGGAAGTCACCTATAGGACATGGCAACCAGCACAATGTCCCCCATGCAATATGGCTGACTTGGAAGTCACCTATACAATACAACCAGCACAATGTCCCCCATGCAATATGGCTGACTTGGAAGTCACCTATACAACACAACCAGCACAATGTCCCCCATGCAATATGGCTGACTTGGAAGTCACCTATACAACACAACCAGCACAATGTCCCCCATGCAATATGGCTGACTTGGAAGTCACCTATACAACATGGCAACCAGCACAATGTCCCCCATGCAATATGGCTGACTTGGAAGTCACCTATACAACATGGCAACCAGCACAATGTCCCCCATGCAATATGGCTGACTTGGAAGTCACCTATACAACATGGCAACCAGCACAATGTCCCCCATGCAATATGGCTGACTTGGAAGTCACCTATACAAGAAACAAGCACAATGTCCCCCATGCAATGTGGCTGACTTGGAAGTCACCTATAGAACATGGCCACCAGCACAATGTCCCCCATGCAATATGGCTGACTTGGAAGTAACCTATACAACTTGGCAACCAGCACAATGTCCCCCATGCAATATGGCTGACTTGGAAGTCACCTATAGAACATGGCCACCAGCACAATGTCCCCCATGCAACACGGCTGACTTGGAAGTCACCTTTACAAGACAACCAGCACAATGTCCCCCATGCAATATGGCTGACTTGGAAGTCACCTATACAACATGGCAACCAGCACAATGTCCCCCAAGCAATATGGCTCACTTGGAAGTCACCTATACAACATGGCAACCAGCACAATGTCCCCCATGCAATATGGCTGACTTGGAAGTTACCTATACAACATGGCAACCAGCACAATGTCCCCCATGCAATATGCCTGACTTGGAAGTCACCTATACAAGACAACCAGCACAATGTCCCCCATGCAATATGGCTGACTTGGATGTCACCTATAGGACATGGCAACCAGCACAATGTCCCCCAAGCAATATGGCTGACTTGGAAGTCACCTATACAAGACAACCAGCACAATGTCCCAAATGCAATATGGCTGACTTGGAAGTCACCTATAGAACATGGCCACCAGCACAATGTCCCCCATGCAAAATGGCTGACTTTGAAGTCACCTATACAACATACAACCAGCACAAAGTCCCCCAAGCAATATGGCTGACTTGGAAGTCACCTATACAAGACAACCAGCACAATGTCCACCATGCAATATGGCTGACTTGGAAGTCACCTATAGGACATGGCCACCAGCACAATGTCCCCCATGCAATATGGCTGACTTGGAAGTCACCTATACAATACAACCAGCACAATGTCCCCCATGCAATATGGCTGATTTGGAAGTCACCTATACAACACAACCAGCACAATGTCCCCCATGCAATATGGCTGACTTGGAAGTCACCAATACAAGACAACCAGCACAATGTCCCCCATGCAATATGGCTGACTTGGAAGTCACCTAAAGAACATGGCCACCAGCACAATGTGCCCCATGCAATATGGCTGACTTGGAAGTCACCTATACAACATGGCAACCAGCACAATGTCCCCCAAGCAATATGGCTGACTTGGAAGTCACCTATACAACATGACAACCAGCACAATTTCCCCCATGCAATATGGCTGACTTGGAAGTCACCTATAGGACATGGCAACCAGCACAATGTCCCCCATGCAATATGGCTGACTTGGAAGTCACCTATACAAGACAACCAGCACAATGTCCCAAATGCAATATGGCTGACTTGGAAGTCACCTATAGAACATGGCCACCAGCACAATGTCCCCCATGCAATATGGCTGACTTGGAAGTCACCTATAGAACATGGCCACCAGCACAATGTCCCCCATGCAATATGGCTGACTTGGAAGTCACCTATACAACATGGCAACCAGCACAATGTCCCCCAAGCAATATGGCTGACTTGGAAGTCACCTATACAATACAACCAGCACTATGTCCCCCATGCAATATGGCTGATTTGGAAGTCACCTATACAACATGGCAACCAGCACAATGTCCCCAATGCAATATGGCTAACTTGGAAGTCACCTATACAATATGGCAACCAGCACAATGTCCCCCATGCAATATGGCTGACTTGGAAGTCACCTATACAAGACAACCAGCACAATGTCCCAAATGCAATATGCCTGACTTGGCAGTCACCTATAGAACATGGCCACCAGCACAATGTCCCCCATGCAATATGGCTGACTTGGAAGTCACCTATAGGACATGGCCACCAGCACAATTTCCCCCATGCAATATGGCTGACTTGGAAGTCACCTATACAATACAACCAGCACAATGTCCCCCATGCAATATGGCTGATTTGGAAGTCACCTATACAACACAACCAGCACAATGTCCCCCATGCAATATGGCTGATTTGGAAGTCACCTATACAACACAACCAGCACAATGTCCCCCATGCAATATGGCTGACTTGGAAGTCACCAATACAAGACAACCAGCACAATGTCCCCCATGCAATATGGCTGACTTGGAAGTCACCTATAGAACATGGCCACCAGCACAATGTCCCCCATGCAATATGGCTGACTTGGAAGTCACCTATACAACATGGCAACCAGCACAATGTCCCCCAAGCAATATGGCTGACTTGGAAGTCACCTATACAACATGACAACCAGCACAATTTCCCCCATGCAATATGGCTGACTTGGAAGTCACCTATAGGACATGGCAACCAGCACAATGTCCCCCATGCAATATGGCTGACTTGTAAGTCACCTATACAACATGGCAACCAGCACAATGTCCCCCATGCAATATGGCTGACTTGGAAGTCACCTATACAATATGGCAACCAGCACAATGTCCCCCATGCAATATGGCTGACTTGGAAGTCACCTATACAAGACAACCAGCACAATGTCCCAAATGCAATATGCCTGACTTGGCAGTCACCTATAGAACATGGCCACCAGCACAATGTCCCCCATGCAATATGGCTGACTTGGAAGTCACCTATACAACACAACCAGCACAATGTCCCCCAAGCAATATGGCTCACTTGGAAGTCACCTATACAACATGGCCACCAGCACAATGTCCCCCATGCAATATGGCTGACTTGGAAGTCACCTATACAACATGGCAACCAGCACAATGTCCCCCAAGCAATATGGCTGACTTGGAAGTCACCTATACAACATGACAACCAGCACAATTTCCCCCATGCAATATGGCTGACTTGGAAGTCACCTATAGGACATGGCAACCAGCACAATGTCCCCCATGCAATATGGCTGACTTGGAAGTCACCTATACAAGACAACCAGCACAATGTCCCAAATGCAATATGGCTGACTTGGAGGTCACCTATAGAACATGGCCACCAGCACAATGTCCCCCATGCAATATGGCTGACTTGGAAGTCACCTATACAAGACAACCAGCACAATGTCCACCATGCAATATGGCTGACTTGGAAGTCACCTATAGAACATGGCCACCAGCACAATGTCCCCCATGCAATATGGCTGACTTGGAAGTCACCTATACAATACAACCAGCACAATGTCCCCCATGCAATATGGCTGATTTGGAAGTCACCTATACAACACAACCAGCACAATGTCCCCCATGCAATATGGCTGACTTGGAAGTCACCAATACAAGACAACCAGCACAATGTCCCCCATGCAATATGGCTGACTTGGAAGTCACCTATAGAACATGGCCACCAGCACAATGTCCCCCATGCAATATGGCTGACTTGGAAGTCACCTATACAACATGGCAACCAGCACAATGTCCCCCAAGCAATATGGCTGACTTGGAAGTCACCTATACAACATGACAACCAGCACAATTTCCCCCATGCAATATGGCTGACTTGGAAGTCACCTATAGGACATGGCAACCAGCACAATGTCCCCCATGCAATATGGCTGACTTGTAAGTCACCTATACAACATGGCAACCAGCACAATGTCCCCCATGCAATATGGCTGACTTGGAAGTCACCTATACAATATGGCAACCAGCACAATGTCCCCCATGCAATATGGCTGACTTGGAAGTCACCTATACAAGACAACCAGCACAATGTCCCAAATGCAATATGCCTGACTTGGCAGTCACCTATAGAACATGGCCACCAGCACAATGTCCCCCATGCAATATGGCTGACTTGGAAGTCACCTATACAACACAACCAGCACAATGTCCCCCAAGCAATATGGCTCACTTGGAAGTCACCTATACAACATGGCCACCAGCACAATGTCCCCCATGCAATATGGCTGACTTGGAAGTCACCTATACAATACAACCAGCACAATGTCCCCCAAGCAATATGGCTGATTTGGAAGTCACCTATAGAACATGGCCACCAGCACAATGTCCCCCATGCAATATGGCTGACTTGGAAGTCACCTATAGAACATGGCCACCAGCACAATGTCCCCCATGCAATATGGAAGTCACCTATACAACATGGCAACCAGCACAATGTCCCCCAAGCAATATGGCTGACTTGGAAGTCACCTATAGAACATGGCCACCAGCACAATGTCCCCCAAGCAATATGGCTGACTTGGAAGTCACCTATAGAACATGGCAACCAGCACAATGTCCCCCAAGCAATATGGCTGACTTGGAAGTCACCTATACAAGACAACCAGCACAATGTCCCCCATGCAATATGGCTGACTTGGAAGTCACCTATAGGACATGGCAACCAGCACAATGTCCCGCATGCAATATGGCTGACTTGGAAGGCACCTATACAATACAACCAGCACAATGTCCCCATTGCAATATGGCTGACTTGGAAGTCACCTATACAATACAACCAGCACAATGTCCCCCATGTAATATGGCTGACTTGGAAGTCACCTATACAACATGGCAACCAGCACAATGTCCCCCATGCAATATGGCTGACTTGGAAGTCACCTATACAAGACAACCAGCACAATGTCCCCCATGCAATATGGCTGACTTGGAAGTCACCTATAGGACATGGCAACCAGCACAATGTCCCCCAAGCAATATGGCTGACTTGGAAGTCACCTATACAAGACAACCAGCACAATGTCCCAAATGCAATATGGCTGACTTGGAAGTCACCTATAGAACATGGCCACCAGCACAATGTCCCCCATGCAATATGGCTGACTTGGAAGTCACCTATACAACATACAACCAGCACAATGTCCCCTAAGCAATATGGCTGACTTGGAAGTCACCTATACAAGACAACCAGCACAATGTCCCCCATGCAATATGGCTGACTTGGAAGTCACCTATAGGACATGGCCACCAGCACAATGTCCCCCATGCAATATGGCTGACTTGGAAGTCACCTATACAATACAACCAGCACAATGTCCCCCATGCAATATGGCTGACTTGGAAGTCACCTATACAATACAACCAGCACAATGTCCCCCATGCAATATGGCTGATTTGGAAGTCACCTATAAAACACAACCAGCACAATGTCCCCCATGCAATATGGCTGACTTGGAAATCACCTATACAAGACAACCAGCACAATGTCCCAAATGCAATATGCCTGACTTGGAAGTCACCTATAGAACATGGCCACCAGCAGAATGTCCCCCATGCAATATGGCTGACTTGGAAGTCACCTATACAAGACAACCAGCACAATGTCCCCCATGCAATATGGCTGACTTGGAAGTCACCTATAGGACATGGCCACCAGCACAATGTCCCCCATGCAATATGGCTGACTTGGAAGTCACCTATACAATACAACCAGCACAATGTCCCCCATGCAATATGGCTGATTTGGAAGTCACCTATACAACACAACCAGCACAATGTCACCCATGCAATATGGCTGACTTGGAAGTCACCAATACAAGACAACCAGCACAATGTCCCCCATGCAATATGGCTGACTTGGAAGTCACCTATAGAACATGGCCACCAGCACAATGTCCCCCATGCAATATGGCTGACTTGGAAGTCACCTACACAACATGGCAACCAGCACAATGTCCCCCAAGCAATATGGCTGACTTGGAAGTCACCTATACAACATGACAACCAGCACAATTTCCCCCATGCAATATGGCTGACTTGGAAGTCACCTATAGGACATGGCAACCAGCACAATGTCCCCCATGCAATATGGCTGACTTGGAAGTCACCTATACAAGACAACCAGCACAATGTCCCAAATGCAATATGGCTGACTTGGAAGTCACCTATAGAACATGGCAACCAGCACAATGTCCCCCAAGCAATATGGCTGACTTGGAAGTCACCTATACAAGACAACCAGCACAATGTCCCCCATGCAATATGGCTGACTTGGAAGTCACCTATAGGACATGGCAACCAGCACAATGTCCCGCATGCAATATGGCTGACTTGGAAGTCACCTATACAATACAACCAGCACAATGTCCCCATTGCAATATGGCTGACTTGGAAGTCACCTATACAATACAACCAGCACAATGTCCCCCATGTAATATGGCTGACTTGGAAGTCACCTATACAACATGGCAACCAGCACAATGTCCCCCATGCAATATGGCTGACTTGGAAGTCACCTATACAAGACAACCAGCACAATGTCCCCCATGCAATATGGCTGACTTGGAAGTCACCTATAGGACATGGCAACCAGCACAATGTCCCCCAAGCAATATGGCTGACTTGGAAGTCACCTATACAAGACAACCAGCACAATGTCCCAAATGCAATATGGCTGACTTGGAAGTCACCTATAGAACATGGCCACCAGCACAATGTCCCCCATGCAATATGGCTGACTTGGAAGTCACCTATACAACATACAACCAGCACAATGTCCCCTAAGCAATATGGCTGATTTGGAAGTCACCTATACAAGACAACCAGCACAATGTCCCCCATGCAATATGGCTGACTTGGAAGTCACCTATAGGACATGGCCACCAGCACAATGTCCCCCATGCAATATGGCTGACTTGGAAGTCACCTATACAATACAACCAGCACAATGTCCCCCATGCAATATGGCTGACTTGGAAGTCACCTATACAATACAACCAGCACAATGTCCCCCATGCAATATGGCTGATTTGGAAGTCACCTATAAAACACAACCAGCACAATGTCCCCCATGCAATATGGCTGACTTGGAAATCACCTATACAAGACAACCAGCACAATGTCCCAAATGCAATATGCCTGACTTGGAAGTCACCTATAGAACATGGCCACCAGCAGAATGTCCCCCATGCAATATGGCTGACTTGGAAGTCACCTATACAAGACAACCAGCACAATGTCCCCCATGCAATATGGCTGACTTGGAAGTCACCTATAGGACATGGCCACCAGCACAATGTCCCCCATGCAATATGGCTGACTTGGAAGTCACCTATACAATACAACCAGCACAATGTCCCCCATGCAATATGGCTGATTTGGAAGTCACCTATACAACACAACCAGCACAATGTCCCCATTGCAATATGGCTGACTTGGAAGTCACCTATACAATACAACCAGCACAATGTCCCCCATGTAATATGGCTGACTTGGAAGTCACCTATACAACATGGCAACCAGCACAATGTCCCCCATGCAATATGGCTGACTTGGAAGTCACCTATACAAGACAACCAGCACAATGTCCCCCATGCAATATGGCTGACTTGGAAGTCACCTATAGGACATGGCAACCAGCACAATGTCCCCCAAGCAATATGGCTGACTTGGAAGTCACCTATACAAGACAACCAGCACAATGTCCCAAATGCAATATGGCTGACTTGGAAGTCACCTATAGAACATGGCCACCAGCACAATGTCCCCCATGCAATATGGCTGACTTGGAAGTCACCTATACAACATACAACCAGCACAATGTCCCCTAAGCAATATGGCTGACTTGGAAGTCACCTATACAAGACAACCAGCACAATGTCCCCCATGCAATATGGCTGACTTGGAAGTCACCTATAGGACATGGCCACCAGCACAATGTCCCCCATGCAATATGGCTGACTTGGAAGTCACCTATACAATACAACCAGCACAATGTCCCCCATGCAATATGGCTGACTTGGAAGTCACCTATACAATACAACCAGCACAATGTCCCCCATGCAATATGGCTGATTTGGAAGTCACCTATAAAACACAACCAGCACAATGTCCCCCATGCAATATGGCTGACTTGGAAATCACCTATACAAGACAACCAGCACAATGTCCCAAATGCAATATGCCTGACTTGGAAGTCACCTATAGAACATGGCCACCAGCAGAATGTCCCCCATGCAATATGGCTGACTTGGAAGTCACCTATACAAGACAACCAGCACAATGTCCCCCATGCAATATGGCTGACTTGGAAGTCACCTATAGGACATGGCCACCAGCACAATGTCCCCCATGCAATATGGCTGACTTGGAAGTCACCTATACAATACAACCAGCACAATGTCCCCCATGCAATATGGCTGATTTGGAAGTCACCTATACAACACAACCAGCACAATGTCACCCATGCAATATGGCTGACTTGGAAGTCACCAATACAAGACAACCAGCACAATGTCCCCCATGCAATATGGCTGACTTGGAAGTCACCTATAGAACATGGCCACCAGCACAATGTCCCCCATGCAATATGGCTGACTTGGAAGTCACCTATACAACATGGCAACCAGCACAATGTCCCCCAAGCAATATGGCTGACTTGGAAGTCACCTATACAACATGACAACCAGCACAATTTCCCCCATGCAATATGGCTGACTTGGAAGTCACCTATAGGACATGGCAACCAGCACAATGTCCCCCATGCAATATGGCTGACTTGGAAGTCACCTATACAAGACAACCAGCACAATGTCCCAAATGCAATATGGCTGACTTGGAAGTCACCTATAGAACATGGCAACCAGCACAATGTCCCCCAAGCAATATGGCTGACTTGGAAGTCACCTATACAAGACAACCAGCACAATGTCCCCCATGCAATATGGCTGACTTGGAAGTCACCTATAGGACATGGCAACCAGCACAATGTCCCGCATGCAATATGGCTGACTTGGAAGTCACCTATACAATACAACCAGCACAATGTCCCCATTGCAATATGGCTGACTTGGAAGTCACCTATACAATACAACCAGCACAATGTCCCCCATGTAATATGGCTGACTTGGAAGTCACCTATACAACATGGCAACCAGCACAATGTCCCCCATGCAATATGGCTGACTTGGAAGTCACCTATACAAGACAACCAGCACAATGTCCCCCATGCAATATGGCTGACTTGGAAGTCACCTATAGGACATGGCAACCAGCACAATGTCCCCCAAGCAATATGGCTGACTTGGAAGTCACCTATACAAGACAACCAGCACAATGTCCCAAATGCAATATGGCTGACTTGGAAGTCACCTATAGGACATGGCAACCAGCACAATGTCCCCCATGCAATATGGCTGACTTGTAAGTCACCTATACAACATGACAACCAGCACAATTTCCCCCATGCAATATGGCTGACTTGGAAGTCACCTATAGGACATGGCAACCAGCACAATGTCCCCCATGCAATATGGCTGACTTGTAAGTCACCTATACAACATGGCAACCAGCACAATGTCCCCCATGCAATATGGCTGACTTGGAAGTCACCTATACAATATGGCAACCAGCACAATGTCCCCCATGCAATATGGCTGACTTGGAAGTCACCTATACAAGACAACCAGCACAATGTCCCAAATGCAATATGCCTGACTTGGCAGTCACCTATAGAACATGGCCACCAGCACAATGTCCCCCATGCAATATGGCTGACTTGGAAGTCACCTATACAACACAACCAGCACAATGTCCCCCAAGCAATATGGCTCACTTGGAAGTCACCTATACAACATGGCCACCAGCACAATGTCCCCCATGCAATATGGCTGACTTGGAAGTCACCTATACAATACAACCAGCACAATGTCCCCCAAGCAATATGGCTGATTTGGAAGTCACCTATAGAACATGGCCACCAGCACAATGTCCCCCATGCAATATGGCTGACTTGGAAGTCACCTATAGAACATGGCCACCAGCACAATGTCCCCCATGCAATATGGAAGTCACCTATACAACATGGCAACCAGCACAATGTCCCCCAAGCAATATGGCTGACTTGGAAGTCACCTATAGAACATGGCCACCAGCACAATGTCCCCCAAGCAATATGGCTGACTTGGAAGTCACCTATAGAACATGGCAACCAGCACAATGTCCCCCAAGCAATATGGCTGACTTGGAAGTCACCTATACAAGACAACCAGCACAATGTCCCCCATGCAATATGGCTGACTTGGAAGTCACCTATAGGACATGGCAACCAGCACAATGTCCCGCATGCAATATGGCTGACTTGGAAGTCACCTATACAATACAACCAGCACAATGTCCCCATTGCAATATGGCTGACTTGGAAGTCACCTATACAATACAACCAGCACAATGTCCCCCATGTAATATGGCTGACTTGGAAGTCACCTATACAACATGGCAACCAGCACAATGTCCCCCATGCAATATGGCTGACTTGGAAGTCACCTATACAAGACAACCAGCACAATGTCCCCCATGCAATATGGCTGACTTGGAAGTCACCTATAGGACATGGCAACCAGCACAATGTCCCCCAAGCAATATGGCTGACTTGGAAGTCACCTATACAAGACAACCAGCACAATGTCCCAAATGCAATATGGCTGACTTGGAAGTCACCTATAGAACATGGCCACCAGCACAATGTCCCCCATGCAATATGGCTGACTTGGAAGTCACCTATACAACATACAACCAGCACAATGTCCCCTAAGCAATATGGCTGACTTGGAAGTCACCTATACAAGACAACCAGCACAATGTCCCCCATGCAATATGGCTGACTTGGAAGTCACCTATAGGACATGGCCACCAGCACAATGTCCCCCATGCAATATGGCTGACTTGGAAGTCACCTATACAATACAACCAGCACAATGTCCCCCATGCAATATGGCTGACTTGGAAGTCACCTATACAATACAACCAGCACAATGTCCCCCATGCAATATGGCTGATTTGGAAGTCACCTATAAAACACAACCAGCACAATGTCCCCCATGCAATATGGCTGACTTGGAAATCACCTATACAAGACAACCAGCACAATGTCCCAAATGCAATATGCCTGACTTGGAAGTCACCTATAGAACATGGCCACCAGCAGAATGTCCCCCATGCAATATGGCTGACTTGGAAGTCACCTATACAAGACAACCAGCACAATGTCCCCCATGCAATATGGCTGACTTGGAAGTCACCTATAGGACATGGCCACCAGCACAATGTCCCCCATGCAATATGGCTGACTTGGAAGTCACCTATACAATACAACCAGCACAATGTCCCCCATGCAATATGGCTGATTTGGAAGTCACCTATACAACACAACCAGCACAATGTCACCCATGCAATATGGCTGACTTGGAAGTCACCAATACAAGACAACCAGCACAATGTCCCCCATGCAATATGGCTGACTTGGAAGTCACCTATAGAACATGGCCACCAGCACAATGTCCCCCATGCAATATGGCTGACTTGGAAGTCACCTACACAACATGGCAACCAGCACAATGTCCCCCAAGCAATATGGCTGACTTGGAAGTCACCTATACAACATGACAACCAGCACAATTTCCCCCATGCAATATGGCTGACTTGGAAGTCACCTATAGGACATGGCAACCAGCACAATGTCCCCCATGCAATATGGCTGACTTGGAAGTCACCTATACAAGACAACCAGCACAATGTCCCAAATGCAATATGGCTGACTTGGAAGTCACCTATAGAACATGGCAACCAGCACAATGTCCCCCAAGCAATATGGCTGACTTGGAAGTCACCTATACAAGACAACCAGCACAATGTCCCCCATGCAATATGGCTGACTTGGAAGTCACCTATAGGACATGGCAACCAGCACAATGTCCCGCATGCAATATGGCTGACTTGGAAGTCACCTATACAATACAACCAGCACAATGTCCCCATTGCAATATGGCTGACTTGGAAGTCACCTATACAATACAACCAGCACAATGTCCCCCATGTAATATGGCTGACTTGGAAGTCACCTATACAACATGGCAACCAGCACAATGTCCCCCATGCAATATGGCTGACTTGGAAGTCACCTATACAAGACAACCAGCACAATGTCCCCCATGCAATATGGCTGACTTGGAAGTCACCTATAGGACATGGCAACCAGCACAATGTCCCCCAAGCAATATGGCTGACTTGGAAGTCACCTATACAAGACAACCAGCACAATGTCCCAAATGCAATATGGCTGACTTGGAAGTCACCTATAGAACATGGCCACCAGCACAATGTCCCCCATGCAATATGGCTGACTTGGAAGTCACCTATACAACATACAACCAGCACAATGTCCCCTAAGCAATATGGCTGATTTGGAAGTCACCTATACAAGACAACCAGCACAATGTCCCCCATGCAATATGGCTGACTTGGAAGTCACCTATAGGACATGGCCACCAGCACAATGTCCCCCATGCAATATGGCTGACTTGGAAGTCACCTATACAATACAACCAGCACAATGTCCCCCATGCAATATGGCTGACTTGGAAGTCACCTATACAATACAACCAGCACAATGTCCCCCATGCAATATGGCTGATTTGGAAGTCACCTATAAAACACAACCAGCACAATGTCCCCCATGCAATATGGCTGACTTGGAAATCACCTATACAAGACAACCAGCACAATGTCCCAAATGCAATATGCCTGACTTGGAAGTCACCTATAGAACATGGCCACCAGCAGAATGTCCCCCATGCAATATGGCTGACTTGGAAGTCACCTATACAAGACAACCAGCACAATGTCCCCCATGCAATATGGCTGACTTGGAAGTCACCTATAGGACATGGCCACCAGCACAATGTCCCCCATGCAATATGGCTGACTTGGAAGTCACCTATACAATACAACCAGAACAATGTCCCCCATGCAATATGGCTGATTTGGAAGTCACCTATACAACACAACCAGCACAATGTCCCCATTGCAATATGGCTGACTTGGAAGTCACCTATACAATACAACCAGCACAATGTCCCCCATGTAATATGGCTGACTTGGAAGTCACCTATACAACATGGCAACCAGCACAATGTCCCCCATGCAATATGGCTGACTTGGAAGTCACCTATACAAGACAACCAGCACAATGTCCCCCATGCAATATGGCTGACTTGGAAGTCACCTATAGGACATGGCAACCAGCACAATGTCCCCCAAGCAATATGGCTGACTTGGAAGTCACCTATACAAGACAACCAGCACAATGTCCCAAATGCAATATGGCTGACTTGGAAGTCACCTATAGAACATGGCCACCAGCACAATGTCCCCCATGCAATATGGCTGACTTGGAAGTCACCTATACAACATACAACCAGCACAATGTCCCCTAAGCAATATGGCTGACTTGGAAGTCACCTATACAAGACAACCAGCACAATGTCCCCCATGCAATATGGCTGACTTGGAAGTCACCTATAGGACATGGCCACCAGCACAATGTCCCCCATGCAATATGGCTGACTTGGAAGTCACCTATACAATACAACCAGCACAATGTCCCCCATGCAATATGGCTGACTTGGAAGTCACCTATACAATACAACCAGCACAATGTCCCCCATGCAATATGGCTGATTTGGAAGTCACCTATAAAACACAACCAGCACAATGTCCCCCATGCAATATGGCTGACTTGGAAATCACCTATACAAGACAACCAGCACAATGTCCCAAATGCAATATGCCTGACTTGGAAGTCACCTATAGAACATGGCCACCAGCAGAATGTCCCCCATGCAATATGGCTGACTTGGAAGTCACCTATACAAGACAACCAGCACAATGTCCCCCATGCAATATGGCTGACTTGGAAGTCACCTATAGGACATGGCCACCAGCACAATGTCCCCCATGCAATATGGCTGACTTGGAAGTCACCTATACAATACAACCAGCACAATGTCCCCCATGCAATATGGCTGATTTGGAAGTCACCTATACAACACAACCAGCACAATGTCACCCATGCAATATGGCTGACTTGGAAGTCACCAATACAAGACAACCAGCACAATGTCCCCCATGCAATATGGCTGACTTGGAAGTCACCTATAGAACATGGCCACCAGCACAATGTCCCCCATGCAATATGGCTGACTTGGAAGTCACCTATACAACATGGCAACCAGCACAATGTCCCCCAAGCAATATGGCTGACTTGGAAGTCACCTATACAACATGACAACCAGCACAATTTCCCCCATGCAATATGGCTGACTTGGAAGTCACCTATAGGACATGGCAACCAGCACAATGTCCCCCATGCAATATGGCTGACTTGGAAGTCACCTATACAAGACAACCAGCACAATGTCCCAAATGCAATATGGCTGACTTGGAAGTCACCTATAGAACATGGCAACCAGCACAATGTCCCCCAAGCAATATGGCTGACTTGGAAGTCACCTATACAAGACAACCAGCACAATGTCCCCCATGCAATATGGCTGACTTGGAAGTCACCTATAGGACATGGCAACCAGCACAATGTCCCGCATGCAATATGGCTGACTTGGAAGTCACCTATACAATACAACCAGCACAATGTCCCCATTGCAATATGGCTGACTTGGAAGTCACCTATACAATACAACCAGCACAATGTCCCCCATGTAATATGGCTGACTTGGAAGTCACCTATACAACATGGCAACCAGCACAATGTCCCCCATGCAATATGGCTGACTTGGAAGTCACCTATACAAGACAACCAGCACAATGTCCCCCATGCAATATGGCTGACTTGGAAGTCACCTATAGGACATGGCAACCAGCACAATGTCCCCCAAGCAATATGGCTGACTTGGAAGTCACCTATACAAGACAACCAGCACAATGTCCCAAATGCAATATGGCTGACTTGGAAGTCACCTATAGAACATGGCCACCAGCACAATGTCCCCCATGCAATATGGCTGACTTGGAAGTCACCTATACAACATACAACCAGCACAATGTCCCCTAAGCAATATGGCTGATTTGGAAGTCACCTATACAAGACAACCAGCACAATGTCCCCCATGCAATATGGCTGACTTGGAAGTCACCTATAGGACATGGCCACCAGCACAATGTCCCCCATGCAATATGGCTGACTTGGAAGTCACCTATACAATACAACCAGCACAATGTCCCCCATGCAATATGGCTGACTTGGAAGTCACCTATACAATACAACCAGCACAATGTCCCCCATGCAATATGGCTGATTTGGAAGTCACCTATAAAACACAACCAGCACAATGTCCCCCATGCAATATGGCTGACTTGGAAATCACCTATACAAGACAACCAGCACAATGTCCCAAATGCAATATGCCTGACTTGGAAGTCACCTATAGAACATGGCCACCAGCAGAATGTCCCCCATGCAATATGGCTGACTTGGAAGTCACCTATACAAGACAACCAGCACAATGTCCCCCATGCAATATGGCTGACTTGGAAGTCACCTATAGGACATGGCCACCAGCACAATGTCCCCCATGCAATATGGCTGACTTGGAAGTCACCTATACAATACAACCAGCACAATGTCCCCCATGCAATATGGCTGATTTGGAAGTCACCTATACAACACAACCAGCACAATGTCACCCATGCAAAATGGCTGACTTGGAAGTCACCAATACAAGACAACCAGCACAATGTCCCCCATGCAATATGGCTGACTTGGAAGTCACCTATAGAACATGGCCACCAGCACAATGTCCCCCATGCAATATGGCTGACTTGGAAGTCACCTATACAACATGGCAACCAGCACAATGTCCCCCAAGCAATATGGCTGACTTGGAAGTCACCTATACAACATGACAACCAGCACAATTTCCCCCATGCAATATGGCTGACTTGGAAGTCACCTATAGGACATGGCAACCAGCACAATGTCCCCCATGCAATATGGCTGACTTGGAAGTCACCTATACAAGACAACCAGCACAATGTCCCAAATGCAATATGGCTGACTTGGAAGTCACCTATAGAACATGGCCACCAGCACAATGTCCCCCATGCAATATGGCTGACTTGGAAGTCACCTATACAAGACAACCAGCACAATGTCCACCATGCAATATGGCTGACTTGGAAGTCACCTATAGGACATGGCCACCAGCACAATGTCCCCCATGCAATATGGCTGACTTGGAAGTCACCTATACAATACAACCAGCACAATGTCCCCCATGCAATATGGCTGATTTGGAAGTCACCTATACAACACAACCAGCACAATGTCCCCCATGCAATTTGGCTGACTTGGAAGTCACCAATACAAGACAACCAGCACAATGTCCCCCATGCAATATGGCTGACTTGGAAGTCAACTATAGAACATGGCCACCAGCACAATGTCCCCCATGCAATATGGCTGACTTGGAAGTCACCTATACAACATTGCAACCAGCACAATGTCCCCCAAGCAATATGGCTGACTTGGAAGTCACCTATACAACATGACAACCAGCACAATTTCCCCCATGCAATATGGCTGACTTGGAAGTCACCTATAGGACATGGCAACCAGCACAATGTCCCCCATGCAATATGGCTGACTTGTAAGTCACCTATACAACATGGCAACCAGCACAATGTCCCCCATGCAATATGGCTGACTTGGAAGTCACCTATACAACATGGCAACCAGCACAATGTCCCCCATGCAATATGGCTGACTTGGAAGTCACCTATACAAGACAACCAGCACAATGTCCCAAATGCAATATGCCTGACTTGGCAGTCACCTATAGAACATGGCCACCAGCACAATGTCCCCCATGCAATATGGCTGACTTGGAAGTCACCTATACAACACAACCAGCACAATGTCCCCCAAGCAATATGGCTCACTTGGAAGTCACCTATACAACATGGCCACCAGCACAATGTCCCCCATGCAATATGGCTGACTTGGAAGTCACCTATACAATACAACCAGCACAATGTCCCCCAAGCAATATGGCTGATTTGGAAGTCACCTATAGAACATGGCCACCAGCACAATGTCCCCCATGCAATATGGCTGACTTGGAAGTCACCTATAGAACATGGCCACCAGCACAATGTCCCCCATGCAATATGGAAGTCACCTATACAACATGGCAACCAGCACAATGTCCCCCAAGCAATATGGCTGACTTGGAAGTCACCTAATAGAACATGGCCACCAGCACAATGTCCCCCAAGCAATATGGCTGACTTGGAAGTCACCTATAGAACATGGCAACCAGCACAATGTCCCCCAAGCAATATGGCTGACTTGGAAGTCACCTATAGGACATGGCAACCAGCACAATGTCCCGCATGCAATATGGCTGACTTGGAAGTCACCTATACAATACAACCAGCACAATGTCCCCCATGCAATATGGCTGACTTGGAAGTCACCTATACAATACAACCAGCACAATGTCCCCCATGCAATATGGCTGACTTGGAAGTCACCTATACAACATGGCAACCAGCACAATGTCCCCCATGCAATATGGCTGACTTGGAAGTCAACTATAGAACATGGCCACCAGCACAATGTCCCCCATGCAATATGGCTGACTTGGAAGTCACCTATACAATACAACCAGCACAATGTCCCCCATGCAATATGGCTGACTTGGAAGTCACCTATACAATACAACCAGCACAATGTCCCCCATGCAATATGGCTGACTTGGAAGTCACCTATACAACATGGCAACCAGCACGATGTCCCCCATGCAATATGGCTGACTTGGAAGTCACCTATACAAGACAACCAGCACAATGTCCCCCATGCAATATGGCTGACTTGGAAGTCACCTATAGGACATGGCAACCAGCACAATGTCCCCCAAGCAATATGGCTGACTTGGAAGTCACCTATACAAGACAACCAGCACAATGTCCCAAATGCAATATGGCTGACTTGGAAGTCACCTATAGAACATGGCCACCAGCACAATGTCCCCCATGCAATATGGCTGACTTGGAAGTCACCTATACAACATACAACCAGCACAATGTCCCCTAAGCAATATTGCTGACTTGGAAGTCACCTATACAAGACAACCAGCACAATGTCCCCCATGCAATATGGCTGACTTGGAAGTCACCTATAGGACATGGCCACCAGCACAATGTCCCCCATGCAATATGGCTGACTTGGAAGTCACCTATACAATACAACCAGCACAATGTCCCCCATGCAATATGGCTGACTTGGAAGTCACCTATACAATACAACCAGCACAATGTCCCCCATGCAATATGGCTGATTTGGAAGTCACTATAAAACACAACCAGCACAATGTCCCCCATGCAATATGGCTGACTTGGAAATCACCTATACAAGACAACCAGCACAATGTCCCAAATGCAATATGGCTGACTTGGAAGTCACCTATAGAACATGGCCACCAGCACAATGTCCCCCATGCAATATGGCTGACTTGGAAGTCACCTATACAAGACAACCAGCACAATGTCCCCCATGCAATATGGCTGACTTGGAAGTCACCTATAGGACATGGCCACCAGCACAATGTCCCCCATGCAATATGGCTGACTTGGAAGTCACCAATACAAGACAACCAGCACAATGTCCCCCATGCAATATGGCTGACTTGGAAGTCACCTATAGAACATGGCCACCAGCACAATTTCCCCCATGCAATATGGCTGACTTGGAAGTCACCTATACAACATGGCAACCAGCACAATGTCCCCCAAGCAATATGGCTGACTTGGAAGTCACCTATACAACATGACAACCAGCACAATTTCCCCCATGCAATATGGCTGACTTGGAAGTCACCTATAGGACATGGCAACCAGCACAATGTCCCCCATGCAATATGGCTGACTTGGAAGTCACCTATACAAGACAACCATCACAATGTCCCCCATGCAATATGGCTGACTTGGAAGTCACCTATAGGACATGGCCACCAGCACAATGTCACCCATGCAATATGGCTGACTTGGAAGTCACCAATACAAGACAACCAGCACAATGTCCCCCATGCAATATGGCTGACTTGGAAGTCACCTATAGAACATGGCCACCAGCACAATTTCCCCCATGCAATATGGCTGACTTGGAAGTCACCTATACAACATGGCAACCAGCACAATGTCCCCCAAGCAATATGGCTGACTTGGAAGTCACCTATACAACATGACAACCAGCACAATTTCCCCCATGCAATATGGCTGACTTGGAAGTCACCTATAGGACATGGCAACCAGCACAATGTCCCCCATGCAATATGGCTGACTTGGAAGTCACCTATACAAGACAACCATCACAATGTCCCAAATGCAATATGGCTGACTTGGAAGTCACCTATAGAACATGGCCACCAGCACAATGTCCCCCATGCAATATGGCTGACTTGGAAGTCACCTATACAAGACAACCAGCACAATGTCCACCATGCAATATGGCTGACTTGGAAGTCACCTATAGGACATGGCCACCAGCACAATGTCCCCCATGCAATATGGCTGACTTGGAAGTCACCTATACAATACAACCAGCACAATGTCCCCCATGCAATATGGCTGATTTGGAAGTCACCTATACAACACAACCAGCACAATGTCCCCCATGCAATATGGCTGACTTGGAAGTCACCAATACAAGACAACCAGCACAATGTCCCCCATGCAATATGGCTGACTTGGAAGTCAACTATAGAACATGGCCACCATCACAATGTCCCCCATGCAATATGGCTGACTTGGAAGTCACCTATACAACATGGCAACCAGCACAATGTCCCCCAAGCAATATGGCTGACTTGGAAGTAACCTATACAACATGACAACCAGCACAATTTCCCCCATGCAATATGGCTGACTTGGAAGTCACCTATAGGACATGGCAACCAGCACAATGTCCCCCATGCAATATGGCTGACTTGTAAGTCACCTATACAACATGGCAACCAGCACAATGTCCCCCATGCAATATGGCTGACTTGGAAGTCACCTATACAACATGGCAACCAGCACAATGTCCCCCATGCAATATGGCTGACTTGGAAGTCACCTATACAAGACAACCAGCACAATGTCCCAAATGCAATATGCCTGACTTGGCAGTCACCTATAGAACATGGCCACCAGCACAATGTCCCCCATGCAATATGGCTGACTTGGAAGTCACCTATACAACACAACCAGCACAATGTCCCCCAAGCAATATGGCTCACTTGGAAGTCACCTATACAACATGGCCACCAGCACAATGTCCCCCATGCAATATGGCTGACTTGGAAGTCACCTATACAATACAACCAGCACAATGTCCCCCAAGCAATATGGCTGATTTGGAAGTCACCTATAGAACATGGCCACCAGCACAATGTCCCCCATGCAATATGGCTGACTTGGAAGTCACCTATAGAACATGGCCACCAGCACAATGTCCCCCATGCAATATGGAAGTCACCTATACAACATGGCAACCAGCACAATGTCCCCCAAGCAATATGGCTGACTTGGAAGTCACCTAATAGAACATGGCCACCAGCACAATGTCCCCCAAGCAATATGGCTGACTTGGAAGTCACCTATAGAACATGTCAACCAGCACAATGTCCCCCTAGCAATATGGCTGACTTGGAAGTCACCTATACAAGACAACCAGCACAATGTCCCCCATGCAATATGGCTGACTTGGAAGTCACCTATAGGACATGGCAACCAGCACAATGTCCCGCATGCAATATGGCTGACTTGGAAGTCACCTATACAATACAACCAGCACAATGTCCCCCATGCAATATGGCTGACTTGGAAGTCACCTAAACAATACAACCAGCACAATGTCCCCCATGCAATATGGCTGACTTGGAAGTCACCTATACAACATGGCAACCAGCACAATGTCCCCCATGCAATATGGCTTACTTGGAAGTCACCTATACAAGACAACCAGCACAATGTCCCCCATGCAATATGGCTGACTTGGAAGTCACCTATAGGACATGGCAACCAGCACAATGTCCCCCAAGCAATATGGCTGACTTGGAAGTCACCTATACAAGACAACCAGCACAATGTCCCAAATGCAATATGGCTGACTTGGAAGTCACCTATAGAACATTGCCACCAGCACAATGTCCCCCATGCAATATGGCTGACTTGGAAGTCACCTATACAACATACAACCAGCACAATGTCCCCTAAGCAATATGGCTGACTTGGAAGTCACCTATACAAGACAACCAGCACAATGTCCCCCATGCAATATGGCTGACTTGGAAGTCACCTATAGGACATGGCCACCAGCACAATGTCCCCCATGCAATATGGCTGACTTGGAAGTCACCTATACAATACAACCAGCACAATGTCCCCCATGCAATATGGCTGACTTGGAAGTCACCTATACAATACAACCAGCACAATGTCCCCCATGCAATATGGCTGACTTGGAAGTCACCTATACAATACAACCAGCACAATGTCCCCCATGCAATACGGCTGATTTGGAAGTCACCTATACAACACAACCAGCACAATGTCCCCCATGCAATATGGCTGACTTGGAAGTCACCAATACAAGACAACCAGCACAATGTCCCCCATGCAATATGGCTGACTTGGAAGTCAACTACAGAACATGGCCACCAGCACAATGTCCCCCATGCAATATGGCTGACTTGGAAGTCACCTATACAACATGGCAACCAGCACAATGTCCCCCAAGCAATATGGCTGACTTGGAAGTCACCTATACAACATGACAACCAGCACAATTTCCCCCATGCAATATGGCTGACTTGGAAGTCACCTATAGGACATGGCAACCAGCACAATGTCCCCCATGCAATATGGCTGACTTGTAAGTCAGCTATACAACATGGCAACCAGCACAATGTCCCCCATGCAATATGGCTGACTTGGAAGTCACCTATACAACATGGCAACCAGCACAATGTCCACCATGCAATATGGCTGACTTGGAAGTCACCTATACAAGACAACCAGCACAATGTCCCAAATGCAATATGCCTGACTTGGCAGTCACCTATAGAACATGGCCACCAGCACAATGTCCCCCATGCAATATGGCTGACTTGGAAGTCACCTATACAACACAACCAGCACAATGTCCCCCAAGCAATATGGCTCACTTGGAAGTCACCTATACAACATGGCCACCAGCACAATGTCCCCCATGCAATATGGCTGACTTGGAAGTCACCTATACAATACAACCAGCACAATGTCCCCCAAGCAATATGGCTGATTTGGAAGTCACCTATAGAACATGGCCACCAGCACAATGTCCCCCATGCAATATGGCTGACTTGGAAGTCACCTATAGAACTTGGCCACCAGCACAATGTCCCCCATGCAATATGGAAGTCACCTATACAACATGGCAACCAGCACAATGTCCCCCAAGCAATATGGCTGACTTGGAAGTCACCTAATAGAACATGGCCACCAGCACAATGTCCCCCAAGCAATATGGCTGACTTGGAAGTCACCTATAGAACATGGCAACCAGCACAATGTCCCCCAAGCAATATGGCTGACTTGGAAGTCACCTATACAAGACAACCAGCACAATGTCCCCCATGCAATATGGCTGACTTGGAAGTCACCTATAGGACATGGCAACCAGCACAATGTCCCGCATGCAATATGGCTGACTTGGAAGTCACCTATACAATACAACCAGCACAATGTCCCCCATGCAATATGGCTGACTTGGAAGTCACCTATACAATACAACCAGCACAATGTCCCCCATGCAATATGGCTGACTTGGAAGTCACCTATACAACATGGCAACCAGCACAATGTCCCCCATGCAATATGGCTTACTTGGAAGTCACCTATACAAGACAACCAGCACAATGTCCCCCATGCAATATGGCTGACTTGGAAGTCACCTATAGGACATGGCAACCAGCACAATGTCCCCCAAGCAATATGGCTGACTTGGAAGTCACCTATACAAGACAACCAGCACAATGTCCCAAATGCAATATGGCTGACTTGGAAGTCACCTATAGAACATTGCCACCAGCACAATGTCCCCCATGCAATATGGCTGACTTGGAAGTCACCTATACAACATACAACCAGCACAATGTCCCCTAAGCAATATGGCTGACTTGGAAGTCACCTATACAAGACAACCAGCACAATGTCCCCCATGCAATATGGCTGACTTGGAAGTCACCTATAGGACATGGCCACCAGCACAATGTCCCCCATGCAATATGGCTGACTTGGAAGTCACCTATACAATACAACCAGCACAATGTCCCCCATGAAATATGGCTGACTTGGAAGTCACCTATACAATACAACCAGCACAATGTCCCCCATGCAATATGGCTGATTTGGAAGTCACCTATAAAACACAACCAGCACAATGTCCCCCATGCAATATGGCTGACTTGGAAATCACCTATACAAGACAACCAGCACAATGTCCCAAATGCAATATGGCTGACTTGGAAGTCACCTATAGAACATGGCCACCAGCACAATGTCCCCCATGCAATATGGCTGACTTGGAAGTCACCTATACAAGACAACCAGCACAATGTCCCCCATGCAATATGGCTGACTTGGAAGTCACCTATAGGACATGGCCACCAGCACAATGTCCCCCATGCAATATGGCTGACTTGGAAGTCACCTATACAATACAACCAGCACAATGTCCCCCATGCAATATGGCTGATTTGGAAGTCACCTATACAACACAACCAGCACAATGTCCCCCATGCAATATGGCTGACTTGGAAGTCACCAATACAAGACAACCAGCACAATGTCCCCCATGCAATATGGCTGACTTGGAAGTCACCTATAGAACATGGCCACCAGCACAATGTCCCCCATGCAATATGGCTGACTTGGAAGTCACCTATACAAAATGGCAACCAGCACAATGTCCCCCAAGCAATATGGCTGACTTGGAAGTCACCTATACAACATGGCAACCAGCACAATGTCCCACAAGCAATATGGCTGACTTGGAAGTCACCTATAGAACATGGCAACCAGCACAATGTCCCCCAAGCAATATGGCTGACTTAAAAGTCACCTATACAAGACAACCAGCACAATTTCCCCCATGCAATATGGCTGACTTGGAAGTCACCTATAGGACATGGCAACCAGCACAATGTCCCCCATGCAATATGGCTGACTTGGAAGTCACCTATACAACATGGCAACCAGCACAATGTCCCCCATGCAATATGGCTGACTTGAAAGTCACCTATACAACATGGCCACCAGCACAATGTCCCCCATGCAACACGGCTGACTTGGAAGTCACCTATACAAGACAACTAGCACAATGTCCCCCATGCAATATGGCTGACTTGGAAGTCACCTATACAACACAACCAGCACAATGTCCCCCAAGCAATATGGCTCACTTGGAAGTCACCTATACAACATGGCAACCAGCACAATGTCCCCCATGCAATATGGCTGACTTGGAAGTCACCTATACAATACAACCAGCACAATGTCCCCCAAGCAATATGGCTGACTTGGAAGTCACCTATAGAACATGGCCACCAGCACAATGTCCCCCATGCAATATGGCTGACTTGGAAGTCACCTATACAAGACAACCAGCACAATGTCCCCCATGCAATATGGCTGACTTGGAAGTCACCTATAGAACATGGCCACCAGCACAATGTCCCCCATGCAATATGGCTGACTTGGAAGTCACCTATACAACATGGCAACCAGCACAATGTCCCCCAAGCAATATGGCTGACTTGGAAGTCACCTATAGAACATGGCCACCAGCACAATGTCCCCCAAGCAATATGGCTGACTTGGAAGTCACCTATAGAACATGGCAACCAGCACAATGTCCCCCAAGCAATATGGCTGACTTGGAAGTCACCTATACAAGACAACCAGCACAATGTCCCCCATGCAATATGGCTGACTTGGAAGTCACCTATAGGACATGGCAACCAGCAAAATGTCCCGCATGCAATATGGCTGACTTGGAAGTCACCTATACAATACAACCAGCACAATGTCCCCCAAGCAATATGGCTGACTTGGAAGTCACCTATAGAACATGGCCAGCAGCACAATGTCCCCCATGCAATATGGCTGACTTGGAAGTCACCTATACAAGACAACCAGCACAATGTCCCCCATGCAATATGGCTGACTTGGAAGTCACCTATAGAACATGGCCACCAGCACAATGTCCCCCATGCAATTTGGCTGACTTGGAAGTCACCTATACAACATGGCAACCAGCACAATGTCCCCCAAGCAATATGGCTGACTTGGAAGTCACCTATAGAACATGGCCACCAGCACAATGTCCCCGAAGCAATATGGCTGACTTGGAAGTCACCTATACAAGACAACCAGCACAATGTCCCCCATGCAATATGGCTGACTTGGAAGTCACCTATAGAACATGGCCACCAGCACAATGTCCCCCATGCAATATTGCTCACTTGGAAGTCACCTATAGAACATGGCAACCAGCACAATGTCCCCCATGCAATATGGCTGACATGGAAGTCACCTATACAATACAACCAGCACAATGTCCCCCATGCAATATGGCTGATTTGGAAGTCACCTATACAACACAACCAGCACAATGTCCCCCATGCAATATGGCTGACTTGGAAGTCACCTATACAACATGGCAACCAGCACAATGTCCCCCATGCAATATGGCTGACTTGGAAGTCACCTATACAATACAACCAGCACAATGTCCCCCAAGCAATATGGCTGACTTGGAAGTTACCTATACAAGACAACCAGCACAATGTCCCCCATGCAATATGGCTGACTTGGAAGTCACCTATACAATACAACCAGCACAATGTCCCCCATGCAATATGGCTGATTTGGAAGTCACCTATACAACACAACCAGCACAATGTCCCCCATGCAATATGGCTGACTTGGAAGTCACCTATACAAGACAACCAGCACAATGTCCCAAATGCAATATGGCTGACTTGGAAGTCACCTATAGAACATGGCCACCAGCACAATGTCCCCCATGCAATATGGCTGACTTGGAAGTCACCTATACAACATGGCAACCAGCACAATTTCCCCCATGCAATATGGCTGACTTGGAAGTCACCTATACAATACAACCAGCACAATGTCCCCCAAGCAATATGGCTGACTTGGAAGTCACCTATACAAGACAACCAGCACAATGTCCCCCATGCAATATGGCTGACTTGGAAGTCACCTATACAATACAACCAGCACAATGTCCCCCGTGCAATATGGCTGACTTGGAAGTCACCTATACAACATGGCAACCAGCACAATGTCCCCCATGCAATATGGCTGACTTGGAAGTCACCTATACAAGACAACCAGCACAATGTCCCCCATGCAATATGGCTGACTTGGAAGTCACCTATACAACATGGCCACCAGCACAATGTCCCCCATGCAAAATGGCTGACTTGGAAGTCACCTATACAACATGGCAACCAGCACAATGTCCCCCAAGCAATATGGCTGACTTGGAAGTCACCTATAGAACATGGCCACCAGCACAATGTCCCCCAAGCAATATGGCTGACTTGGAAGTCACCTATAGAACATGGCAACCAGCACAATGTCCCCCAAGCAATATGGCTGACTTGGAAGTCACCTATACAAGACAACCAGCACAATGTCCCCCATGAAATATGGCTGACTTGGAAGTCACCTATAGGACATGGCAACCAGCACAATGTCCCCCATGCAATATGGCTGACTTGGAAGTCACCTATAGAACATGGCCACCAGCACAATGTCCCCCAAGCAATATGGCTCACTTGGAAGTCACCTATACAATACAACCAGCACAATGTCCCCCATGCAATATGGCTGACTTGGAAGTCACCTATACAATACAACCAGCACAATGTCCCAAATGCAATATGGCTGACTTGGAAGTCACCTATAGAACATGGCCACCAGCACAATGTCCCCCATGCAATATGGCTGACTTGGAAGTCACCTATACAACATGGCAACCAGCACAATGTCCCCCATGCAATATTGCTGACTTGGAAGTCACCTATACAACATGGCAACCAGCACAATGTCCCCCATGCAATATGGCTGACTTGGAAGTCACCTATACAAGACAACCAGCACAATGTCCCCCATGCAATATGGCTGACTTGGAAGTCACCTATAGGACATGGCAACCAGCAAAATGTCCCGCATGCAATATGGCTGACTTGGAAGTCACCTATACAATACAACCAGCACAATGTCCCCCAAGCAATATGGCTGACTTGGAAGTCACCTATAGAACATGGCCAGCAGCACAATGTCCCCCATGCAATATGGCTGACTTGGAAGTCACCTATACAAGACAACCAGCACAATGTCCCCCATGCAATATGGCTGACTTGGAAGTCACCTATAGAACATGGCCACCAGCACAATGTCCCCCATGCAATTTGGCTGACTTGGAAGTCACCTATACAACATGGCAACCAGCACAATGTCCCCCAAGCAATATGGCTGACTTGGAAGTCACCTATAGAACATGGCCACCAGCACAATGTCCCCGAAGCAATATGGCTGACTTGGAAGTCACCTATACAAGACAACCAGCACAATGTCCCCCATGCAATATGGCTGACTTGGAAGTCACCTATAGAACATGGCCACCAGCACAATGTCCCCCATGCAATATGGCTCACTTGGAAGTCACCTATAGAACATGGCAACCAGCACAATGTCCCCCATGCAATATGGCTGACATGGAAGTCACCTATACAATACAACCAGCACAATGTCCCCCATGCAATATGGCTGATTTGGAAGTCACCTATACAACACAACCAGCACAATGTCCCCCATGCAATATGGCTGACTTGGAAGTCACCTATACAACATGGCAACCAGCACAATGTCCCCCATGCAATATGGCTGACTTGGAAGTCACCTATACAATACAACCAGCACAATGTCCCCCAAGCAATATGGCTGACTTGGAAGTTACCTATACAAGACAACCAGCACAATGTCCCCCATGCAATATGGCTGACTTGGAAGTCACCTATACAATACAACCAGCACAATGTCCCCCATGCAATATGGCTGATTTGGAAGTCACCTATACAACACAACCAGCACAATGTCCCCCATGCAATATGGCTGACTTGGAAGTCACCTATACAAGACAACCAGCACAATGTCCCAAATGCAATATGGCTGACTTGGAAGTCACCTATAGAACATGGCCACCAGCACAATGTCCCCCATGCAATATGGCTGACTTGGAAGTCACCTATACAACATGGCAACCAGCACAATTTCCCCCTTGCAATATGGCTGACTTGGAAGTCACCTATACAATACAACCAGCACAATGTCCCCCAAGCAATATGGCTGACTTGGAAGTCACCTATACAAGACAACCAGCACAATGTCCCCCATGCAATATGGCTGACTTGGAAGTCACCTATACAATACAACCAGCACAATGTCCCCCATGCAATATGGCTGACTTGGAAGTCACCTATACAACATGGCAACCAGCACAATGTCCCCCATGCAATATGGCTGACTTGGAAGTCACCTATACAAGACAACCAGCACAATGTCCCCCATGCAATATGGCTGACTTGGAAGTCACCTATACAACATGGCCACCAGCACAATGTCCCCCATGCAAAATGGCTGACTTGGAAGTCACCTATACAACATGGCAACCAGCACAATGTCCCCCAAGCAATATGGCTGACTTGGAAGTCACCTATAGAACATGGCCACCAGCACAATGTCCCCCAAGCAATATGGCTGACTTGGAAGTCACCTATAGAACATGGCAACCAGCACAATGTCCCCCAAGCAATATGGCTGACTTGGAAGTCACCTATACAAGACAACCAGCACAATGTCCCCCATGAAATATGGCTGACTTGGAAGTCACCTATAGGACATGGCAACCAGCACAATGTCCCCCATGCAATATGGCTGACTTGGAAGTCACCTATAGAACATGGCCACCAGCACAATGTCCCCCAAGTAATATGGCTCACTTGGAAGTCACCTATACAATACAACCAGCACAATGTCCCCCATGCAATATGGCTGACTTGGAAGTCACCTATACAATACAACCAGCACAATGTCCCAAATGCAATATGGCTGACTTGGAAGTCACCTATAGAACATGGCCACCAGCACAATGTCCCCCATGCAATATGGCTGACTTGGAAGTCACCTATACAACATGGCAACCAGCACAATGTCCCCCATGCAATATTGCTGACTTGGAAGTCACCTATACAATACAACCAGCACAATGTCCCCCAAGCAATATGGCTGACTTGGAAGTCACCTATACAAGACAACCAGCACAATGTCCCCCATGCAATATGGCTGACTTGGAAGTCACCTATACAATACAACCAGCACAATGTCCCCCATGCAATATGGCTGATTTGGAAGTCACCTATACAACACAACCAGCACAATGTCCCCCATGCAATATGGCTGACTTGGAAGTCACCTATACAAGACAACCAGCACAATGTCCCAAATGCAATATGGCTGACTTGGAAGTCACCTATAGAACATGGCCACCAGCACAATGTCCCCCATGCAATATGGCTGACTTGGAAGTCACCTATACAACATGGCAACCAGCACAATGTCCCCCATGCAATATGGCTGAATTGGAAGTCACCTATACAATACAACCAGCACAATGTCCCCCAAGCAATATGGCTGACTTGGAAGTCACCTATACAAGACAACCAGCACAATGTCCCCCATGCAATATGGCTGACTTGGAAGTCACCTATACAATACAACCAGCACAATGTCCCCCATGCAATATGGCTGACTTGGAAGTCACCTATACAATACAACCAGCACAATGTCCCCCATGCAATATGGCTGATTTGGAAGTCACCTATACAACACAACCAGCACAATGTCCCCCATGCAATATGGCTGACTTGGAAGTCACCTATACAAGACAACCAGCACAATGTCCCCCATGCAATATGGCTGACTTGGAAGTCACCTATAGAACATGGCCACCAGCACAATGTCCCCCATGCAATATGGCTGACTTGGAAGTCACCTATAGAACATGGCCACCAGCACAATGTCCCCCAAGCAATATGGCTGACTTGGAAGTCACCTATAGAACATGGCAACCAGCACAATGTCCCCCAAGCAATATGGCTGACTTGGAAGTCACCTATACAAGACAACCAGCACAATGTCCCCCATGCAATATGGCTGACTTGGAAGTCACCTATAGGACATGGCAACCAGCACAATGTCCCCCATGCAATATGGCTGACTTGGAAGTCACCTATAGAACATGGCCACCAGCACAATGTCCCCCAAGCAATATGGCTGACTTGGAAGTCACCTATACAATACAACCAGCACAATGTCCCCCAAGCAATATGGCTGACTTGGAAGTCACCTATACAAGACAACCAGCACAATGTCCCAAATGCAATATGGCTGACTTGGAAGTCACCTATAGAACATGGCCACCAGCACAATGTCCCCCATGCAATATGGCTGACTTGGAAGTCACCTATACAACATGGCAACCAGCACAATGTCCCCCATGCAATATGGATTACTTGGAAGTCACCTATACAATACAACCAGCACAATGTCCCCCATGCAATATGGCTGACTTGGAAGTCACCTATACAAGACAACCAGCACAATGTCCCCCATGCAATATGGCTGACTTGGATGTCACCTATAGGACATGGCAACCAGCACAATGTCCCCCAAGCAATATGGCTGACTTGGAAGTCACCTATACAAGACAACCAGCACAATGTTCCAAATGCAATATGGCTGACTTGGAAGTCACCTATAGAACATGGCCACCAGCACAATGTCCCCCATGCAATATGGCTGACTTGGAAGTCACCTATACAACATGGCAACCAGCACAATGTCCCCCATGCAATATGGATGACTTGGAAGTCACCTATACAATACAACCAGCACAATGTCCCCCATGCAATATGGCTGACTTGGAAGTCACCTATACAATACAACCAGCACAATGTCCCCCATGCAATATGGCTGACTTGGAAGTCACCTATACAATACAACCAGCACAATGTCCCAAATGCAATATGGCTGACTTGGAAGTCACCTATACAACATGGCAACCAGCACAATGTTCCCCATGCAATATGGCTGACTTGGAAGTCACCTATACAATACAACCAGCACAATGTCCCCCAAGCAATATGGCTGACTTGGAAGTCACCTATACAAGACAACCAGCACAATGTCCCCCATGCAATATGGCTGACTTGGAAGTCACCTATACAAGACAACCAGCACAATGTCCCCCATGCAATATGGCTGACTTGGAAGTCACCTATACAATACAACCAGCACAATGTCCCCCATGCAATATGGCTGATTTGGAAGTCACCTATACAACACAACCAGCACAATGTCCCCCATGCAATATGGCTGACTTGGAAGTCACCTATACAAGACAACCAGCACAATGTCCCAAATGCAATATGGCTGACTTGGAAGTCACCTATAGAACATGGCCACCAGCACATTGTCCCCCATGCAATATGGCTGACTTGGAAGTCACCTATACAACATGGCAACCAGCACAATTTCCCCCATGCAATATGGCTGACTTGGAAGTCACCTATACAAGACAACCAGCACAATGTCCCCCATGCAATATGGCTGACTTGGAAGTCACCTATAGGACATGGCCACCAGCACAATGTCCCCCGTGCAATATGGCTGACTTGGAAGTCACCTATACAATACAACCAGCACAATGTCCCCCAAGCAATATGGCTGACTTGGAAGTCACCTATAGAACATGGCCACCAGCACAATGTCCCCGAAGCAATATGGCTGACTTGGAAGTCACCTATAGAACATGGCAACCAGCACAATGTCCCCCAAGCAATATGGCTGACTTGGAATTCACCTATACAAGACAACCAGCACAATGTCCCCCATGCAATATGGCTGACTTGGAAGTCACCTATAGGACATGGCAACCAGCACAATGTCCCCCATGCAATATGGCTGACTTGGAAGTCACCTATAGAACATGGCCACCAGCACAATGTCCCCCATGCAATATGGCTGACTTGGAAGTCACCTATAGAACATGGCAACCAGCACAATGTCCCCCAAGCAATATTGCTGACTTGGAAGTCACCTATACAAGACAACCAGCACAATTTCCCCCATGCAATATGGCTGACTTGGAAGTCACCTATAGGACATGGCAACCAGCACAATGTCCCCCATGCAATATGGCTGACTTGGAAGTCACCTATACAATACAACCAGCACAATGTCCGCCATGCAATATGGCTGACTTGGAAGTCACCTATACAACATGGCATCCAGCACAATGTCCCCCATGCAATATGGCTGACTTGGAAGTCACCTATAGAACATGGCCACCAGCACAATGTCCCCCATGCAATATGGCTGACTTGGAAGTCACCTATACAACATGGCAACCAGCACAATGTCCCCCAAGCAATATGGCTGACTTGGAAGTCACCTATAGAACATGGCCACCAGCACAATGTCCCCCAAGCAATATGGCTGACTTGCAAGTCACCTATAGAACATGGCAACCAGCACAATGTCCCCCAAGCAATATGGCTGACTTGGAAGTCACCTATACAAGACAACCAGCACAATGTCCCCCATGCAATATGGCTGACTTGGAAGTCACCTATAGGACATGGCAACCAGCACAATGTCCCCCATGCAATATAGCTGACTTGGAAGTCACCTATAGAACATGGCCACCAGCACAATGTCCCCCAAGCAATATGGCTGACTTGGAAGTCACCTATACAACATGGCAACCAGCACAATGTCCCCCATGCAATATGGATGACTTGTAAGTCACCTATACAATACAACCAGCACAATGTCCCCCATGCAATATGGCTGACTTGGAAGTCACCTATACAAGACAACCAGCACAATGTCCCCCATGCAATATGGCTGACTTGGAAGTCACCTATAGGACATGGCAACCAGCACAATGTCCCCCAAGCAATATGGCTGACTTGGAAGTCACCTATACAAGACAACCAGCACAATGTCCCAAATGCAATATGGCTGACTTGTAAGTCACCTATAGAACATGGCCACCAGCACAATGTCCCCCATGCAATATGGCTGACTTGGAAGTCACCTATACAATACAACCAGCACAATGTCCCCCATGCAATATGGCTGACTTGGAAGTCACCTATACAATACAACCAGCACAATGTCCCCCATGCAATATGGCTGACTTGGAAGTCACCTATACAATACAACCAGCACAATGTCCCAAATGCAATATGGCTGACTTGGAAGTCACCTATACAACATGGCAACCAGCACACTGTCCCCCATGCAATATGGCTGACTTGGAAGTCACCTATACAATACAACCAGCACAATGTCCCCCAAGCAATATGGCTGACTTGGAAGTCACCTATACAAGACAACCAGCACAATGTCCCCCATGCAATATGGCTGACTTGGAAGTCACCTATACAAGACAACCAGCACAATGTCCCCCATGCAATATGGAAGTCACCTATACAACATGGCAACCAGCACAATGTCCCCCAAGCAATATGGCTGACTTGGAAGTCACCTAATAGAACATGGCCACCAGCACAATGTCCCCCAAGCAATATGGCTGACTTGGAAGTCACCTATAGAACATGGCAACCAGCACAATGTCCCCCTAGCAATATGGCTGACTTGGAAGTCACCTATACAAGACAACCAGCACAATGTCCCCCATGCAATATGGCTGACTTGGAAGTCACCTATAGGACATGGCAACCAGCACAATGTCCCGCATGCAATATGGCTTACTTGGAAGTCACCTATACAATACAACCAGCACAATGTCCCCCATGCAATATGGCTGACTTGGAAGTCACCTAAACAATACAACCAGCACAATGTCCCCCATGCAATATGGCTGACTTGGAAGTCACCTATACAACATGGCAACCAGCACAATGTCCCCCATGCAATATGGCTTACTTGGAAGTCACCTATACAAGACAACCAGCACAATGTCCCCCATGCAATATGGCTGAATTGGAAGTCACCTATAGGACATGGCCACCAGCACAATGTCCCCCAAGCAATATGGCTGACTTGCAAGTCACCTATAGAACATGGCAACCAGCACAATGTCCCCCAAGCAATATGGCTGACTTGGAAGTCACCTATACAAGACAACCAGCACAATGTCCCCCATGCAATATGGCTGACTTGGAAGTCACCTATAGGACATGGCAACCAGCACAATGTCCCCCATGCAATATAGCTGACTTGGAAGTCACCTATAGAACATGGCCACCAGCACAATGTCCCCCAAGCAATATGGCTGACTTGGAAGTCACCTATACAACATGGCAACCAGCACAATGTCCCCCATGCAATATGGATGACTTGTAAGTCACCTATACAATACAACCAGCACAATGTCCCCCATGCAATATGGCTGACTTGGAAGTCACCTATACAAGACAACCAGCACAATGTCCCCCATGCAATATGGCTGACTTGGAAGTCACCTATAGGACATGGCAACCAGCACAATGTCCCCCAAGCAATATGGCTGACTTGGAAGTCACCTATACAAGACAACCAGCACAATGTCCCAAATGCAATATGGCTGACTTGTAAGTCACCTATAGAACATGGCCACCAGCACAATGTCCCCCATGCAATATGGCTGACTTGGAATTCACCTATACAATACAACCAGCACAATGTCCCCCATGCAATATGGCTGACTTGGAAGTCACCTATACAATACAACCAGCACAATGTCCCCCATGCAATATGGCTGACTTGGAAGTCACCTATACAATACAACCAGCACAATGTCCCAAATGCAATATGGCTGACTTGGAAGTCACCTATACAACATGGCAACCAGCACACTGTCCCCCATGCAATATGGCTGACTTGGAAGTCACCTATACAATACAACCAGCACAATGTCCCCCAAGCAATATGGCTGACTTGGAAGTCACCTATACAAGACAACCAGCACAATGTCCCCCATGCAATATGGCTGACTTGGAAGTCACCTATACAAGACAACCAGCACAATGTCCCCCATGCAATATGGAAGTCACCTATACAACATGGCAACCAGCACAATGTCCCCCAAGCAATATGGCTGACTTGGAAGTCACCTAATAGAACATGGCCACCAGCACAATGTCCCCCAAGCAATATGGCTGACTTGGAAGTCACCTATAGAACATGGCAACCAGCACAATGTCCCCCTAGCAATATGGCTGACTTGGAAGTCACCTATACAAGACAACCAGCACAATGTCCCCCATGCAATATGGCTGACTTGGAAGTCACCTATAGGACATGGCAACCAGCACAATGTCCCGCATGCAATATGGCTTACTTGGAAGTCACCTATACAATACAACCAGCACAATGTCCCCCATGCAATATGGCTGACTTGGAAGTCACCTAAACAATACAACCAGCACAATGTCCCCCATGCAATATGGCTGACTTGGAAGTCACCTATACAACATGGCAACCAGCACAATGTCCCCCATGCAATATGGCTTACTTGGAAGTCACCTATACAAGACAACCAGCACAATGTCCCCCATGCAATATGGCTGAATTGGAAGTCACCTATAGGACATGGCAACCAGCACAATGTCCCCCAAGCAATATGGCTGACTTGGAAGTCACCTATACAAGACAACCAGCACAATGTCCCAAATGCAATATGGCTGACTTGGAAGTCACCTATAGAACATTGCCACCAGCACAATGTCCCCCATGCAATATGGCTGACTTGGAAGTCACCTATACAACATACAACCAGCACAATGTCCCCCATGCAATATGGCTGACTTGGAAGTCACCTATAGAACATGGCCACCAGCACAATGTCCCCCAAGCAATATGGCTGACTTGGAAGTCACCTATACAATACAACCAGCACATTGTCCCCCAAGCAATATGGCTGACTTGGAAGTCACCTATACAAGACAACCAGCACAATGTCCCAAATGCAATATGGCTGACTTGGAAGTCACCTATAGAACATGGCCACCAGCACAATGTCCCCCATGCAATATGGCTGACTTGGAAGTCACCTATACAACATGGCAACCAGCACAATGTCCCCCATGCAATATGGATTACTTGGAAGTCACCTATACAATACAACCAGCACAATGTCCCCCATGCAATATGGCTGACTTGGAAGTCACCTATACAAGACAACCAGCACAATGTCCCCCATGCAATATGGCTGACTTGGATGTCACCTATAGGAAATGGCAACCAGCACAATGTCCCCCAAGCAATATGGCTGACTTGGAAGTCACCTATACAAGACAACCAGCACAATGTTCCAAATGCAATATGGCTGACTTGGAAGTCACCTATAGAACATGGCCACCAGCACAATGTCCCCCATGCAATATGGCTGACTTGGAAGTCACCTATACAACATGGCAACCAGCACAATGTCCCCCATGCAATATGGATGACTTGGAAGTCACCTATACAATACAACCAGCACAATGTCCCCCATGCAATATGGCTGACTTGGAAGTCACCTATACAATACAACCAGCACAATGTCCCCCATGCAATATGGCTGACTTGGAAGTCACCTATACAATACAACCAGCACAATGTCCCAAATGCAATATGGCTGACTTGGAAGTCACCTATACAACATGGCAACCAGCACAATGTCCCCCATGCAATATGGCTGACTTGGAAGTCACCTATACAATACAACCAGCACAATGTCCCCCAAGCAATATGGCTGACTTGGAAGTCACCTATACAAGACAACCAGCACAATGTCCCCCATGCAATATGGCTGACTTGGAAGTCACCTATACAAGACAACCAGCACAATGTCCCCCATGCAATATGGCTGACTTGGAAGTCACCTATACAATACAACCATCACAATGTCCCCCATGCAATATGGCTGATTTGGAAGTCACCTATACAACACAACCAGCACAATGTCCCCCATGCAATATGGCTGACTTGGAAGTCACCTATACAAGACAACCAGCACAATGTCCCAAATGCAATATGGCTGACTTGGAAGTCACCTATAGAACATGGCCACCAGCACATTGTCCCCCATGCAATATGGCTGACTTGGAAGTCACCTATACAACATGGCAACCAGCACAATTTCCCCCATGCAATATGGCTGACTTGGAAGTCACCTATACAAGACAACCAGCACAATGTCCCCCATGCAATATGGCTGACTTGGAAGTCACCTATAGGACATGGCCACCAGCACAATGTCCCCCATGCAATATGGCTGACTTGGAAGTCACCTATACAATACAACCAGCACAATGTCCCCCAAGCAATATGGCTGACTTGGAAGTCACCTATAGAACATGGCCACCAGCACAATGTCCCCCATGCAACATGGCTGACTTGGAAGTCACCTATAGAACATGGCAACCAGCACAATGTCCCCCAAGCAATATTGCTGACTTGGAAGTCACCTATACAAGACAACCAGCACAATTTCCCCCATGCAATATGGCTGACTTGGAAGTCACCTATAGGACATGGCAACCAGCACAATGTCCCCCATGCAATATGGCTGACTTGGAAGTCACCTATACAATACAACCAGCACAATGTCCGCCATGCAATATGGCTGACTTGGAAGTCACCTATACAACATGGCATCCAGCACAATGTCCCCCATGCAATATGGCTGACTTGGAAGTCACCTATAGAACATGGCCACCAGCACAATGTCCCCCATGCAATATGGCTGACTTGGAAGTCACCTATACAACATGGCAACCAGCACAATGTCCCCCAAGCAATATGGCTGACTTGGAAGTCACCTATAGAACATGGCCACCAGCACAATGTCCCCCAAGCAATATGGCTGACTTGGAAGTCACCTATACAATACAACCAGCACAATGTCCCAAATGCAATATGGCTGACTTGGAAGTCACCTATACAACATGGCAACCAGCACAATGTCCCCCATGCAATATGGCTGACTTGGAAGTCACCTATACAATACAACCAGCACAATGTCCCCCAAGCAATATGGCTGACTTGGAAGTCACCTATACAAGACAACCAGCACAATGTCCCCCATGCAATATGGCTGACTTGGAAGTCACCTATACAAGACAACCAGCACAATGTCCCCCATGCAATATGGCTGACTTGGAAGTCACCTATACAATACAACCATCACAATGTCCCCCATGCAATATGGCTGATTTGGAAGTCACCTATACAACACAACCAGCACAATGTCCCCCATGCAATATGGCTGACTTGGAAGTCACCTATACAAGACAACCAGCACAATGTCCCAAATGCAATATGGCTGACTTGGAAGTCACCTATAGAACATGGCCACCAGCACATTGTCCCCCATGCAATATGGCTGACTTGGAAGTCACCTATACAACATGGCAACCAGCACAATTTCCCCCATGCAATATGGCTGACTTGGAAGTCACCTATACAAGACAACCAGCACAATGTCCCCCATGCAATATGGCTTACTTGGAAGTCACCTATAGGACATGGCCACCAGCACAATGTCCCCCATGCAATATGGCTGACTTGGAAGTCACCTATACAATACAACCAGCACAATGTCCCCCAAGCAATATGGCTGACTTGGAAGTCACCTATAGAACATGGCCACCAGCACAATGTCCCCCAAGCAATATGGCTGACTTGGAAGTCACCTATAGAACATGGCAACCAGCACAATGTCCCCCAAGCAATATGGCTGACTTGGAATTCACCTATACAAGACAACCAGCACAATGTCCCCCATGCAATATGGCTGACTTGGAAGTCACCTATAGGACATGGCAACCAGCACAATGTCCCCCATGCAATATGGCTGACTTGGAAGTCACCTATAGAACATGGCCACCAGCACAATGTCCCCCATGCAACATGGCTGACTTGGAAGTCACCTATAGAACATGGCAACCAGCACAATGTCCCCCAAGCAATATTGCTGACTTGGAAGTCACCTATACAACACAACCAGCACAATGTCCCCCATGCAATATGGCTGACTTGGAAGTCACCTATACAAGACAACCAGCACAATGTCCCAAATGCAATATGGCTGACTTGGAAGTCACCTATAGAACATGGCCACCAGCACATTGTCCCCCATGCAATATGGCTGACTTGGAAGTCACCTATACAACATGGCAACCAGCACAATTTCCCCCATGCAATATGGCTGACTTGGAAGTCACCTATACAAGACAACCAGCACAATGTCCCCCATGCAATATGGCTTACTTGGAAGTCACCTATAGGACATGGCCACCAGCACAATGTCCCCCATGCAATATGGCTGACTTGGAAGTCACCTATACAATACAACCAGCACAATGTCCCCCAAGCAATATGGCTGACTTGGAAGTCACCTATAGAACATGGCCACCAGCACAATGTCCCCCAAGCAATATGGCTGACTTGGAAGTCACCTATAGAACATGGCAACCAGCACAATGTCCCCCAAGCAATATGGCTGACTTGGAATTCACCTATACAAGACAACCAGCACAATGTCCCCCATGCAATATGGCTGACTTGGAAGTCACCTATAGGACATGGCAACCAGCACAATGTCCCCCATGCAATATGGCTGACTTGGAAGTCACCTATAGAACATGGCCACCAGCACAATGTCCCCCATGCAACATGGCTGACTTGGAAGTCACCTATAGAACATGGCAACCAGCACAATGTCCCCCAAGCAATATTGCTGACTTGGAAGTCACCTATACAAGACAACCAGCACAATTTCCCCCATGCAATATGGCTGACTTGGAAGTCACCTATAGGACATGGCAACCAGCACAATGTCCCCCATGCAATATGGCTGACTTGGAAGTCACCTATACAATACAACCAGCACAATGTCCGCCATGCAATATGGCTGACTTGGAAGTCACCTATACAACATGGCATCCAGCACAATGTCCCCCATGCAATATGGCTGACTTGGAAGTCACCTATAGAACATGGCCACCAGCACAATGTCCCCCATGCAATATGGCTGACTTGGAAGTCACCTATACAACATGGCAACCAGCACAATGTCCCCCAAGCAATATGGCTGACTTGGAAGTCACCTATAGAACATGGCCACCAGCACAATGTCCCCCAAGCAATATGGCTGACTTGCAAGTCACCTATAGAACATGGCAACCAGCACAATGTCCCCCAAGCAATATGGCTGACTTGGAAGTCACCTATACAAGACAACCAGCACAATGTCCCCCATGCAATATGGCTGACTTGGAAGTCACCTATAGGACATGGCAACCAGCACAATGTCCCCCATGCAATATAGCTGACTTGGAAGTCACCTATAGAACATGGCCACCAGCACAATGTCCCCCAAGCAATATGGCTGACTTGGAAGTCACCTATACAACATGGCAACCAGCACAATGTCCCCCATGCAATATGGATGACTTGTAAGTCACCTATACAATACAACCAGCACAATGTCCCCCATGCAATATGGCTGACTTGGAAGTCACCTATACAAGACAACCAGCACAATGTCCCCCATGCAATATGGCTGACTTGGAAGTCACCTATAGGACATGGCAACCAGCACAATGTCCCCCAAGCAATATGGCTGACTTGGAAGTCACCTATACAAGACAACCAGCACAATGTCCCAAATGCAATATGGCTGACTTGTAAGTCACCTATAGAACATGGCCACCAGCACAATGTCCCCCATGCAATATGGCTGACTTGGAAGTCACCTATACAATACAACCAGCACAATGTCCCCCATGCAATATGGCTGACTTGGAAGTCACCTATACAATACAACCAGCACAATGTCCCCCATGCAATATGGCTGACTTGGAAGTCACCTATACAATACAACCAGCACAATGTCCCAAATGCAATATGGCTGACTTGGAAGTCACCTATACAACATGGCAACCAGCACAATGTCCCCCATGCAATATGGCTGACTTGGAAGTCACCTATACAATACAACCAGCACAATGTCCCACAAGCAATATGGCTGACTTGGAAGTCACCTATACAAGACAACCAGCACAATGTCCCCCATGCAATATGGCTGACTTGGAAGTCACCTATACAAGACAACCAGCACAATGTCCCCCATGCAATATGGAAGTCACCTATACAACATGGCAACCAGCACAATGTCCCCCAAGCAATATGGCTGACTTGGAAGTCACCTAATAGAACATGGCCACCAGCACAATGTCCCCCAAGCAATATGGCTGACTTGGAAGTCACCTATAGAACATGGCAACCAGCACAATGTCCCCCTAGCAATATGGCTGACTTGGAAGTCACCTATACAAGACAACCAGCACAATGTCCCCCATGCAATATGGCTGACTTGGAAGTCACCTATAGGACATGGCAACCAGCACAATGTCCCGCATGCAATATGGCTTACTTGGAAGTCACCTATACAATACAACCAGCACAATGTCCCCCATGCAATATGGCTGACTTGGAAGTCACCTAAACAATACAACCAGCACAATGTCCCCCATGCAATATGGCTGACTTGGAAGTCACCTATACAACATGGCAACCAGCACAATGTCCCCCATGCAATATGGCTTACTTGGAAGTCACCTATACAAGACAACCAGCACAATGTCCCCCATGCAATATGGCTGACTTGGAAGTCACCTATAGGACATGGCAACCAGCACAATGTCCCCCAAGCAATATGGCTGACTTGGAAGTCACCTATACAAGACAACCAGCACAATGTCCCAAATGCAATATGGCTGACTTGGAAGTCACCTATAGAACATTGCCACCAGCACAATGTCCCCCATGCAATATGGCTGACTTGGAAGTCACCTATACAACATACAACCAGCACAATGTCCCCTAAGCAATATGGCTGACTTGGAAGTCACCTATACAAGACAACCAGCACAATGTCCCCCATGCAATATGGCTGACTTGGAAGTCACCTATAGGACATGGCCACCAGCACAATGTCCCCCATGCAATATGGCTGACTTGGAAGTCACCTATACAATACAACCAGCACAATGTCCCCCATGCAATATGGCTGACTTGGAAGTCACCTATACAATACAACCAGCACAATGTCCCCCATGCAATATGGCTGACTTGGAAGTCACCTATACAATACAACCAGCACAATGTCCCCCATGCAATATGGCTGATTTGGAAGTCACCTATACAACACAACCAGCACAATGTCCCCCATGCAATATGGCTGACTTGGAAGTCACCAATACAAGACAACCAGCACAATGTCCCCCATGCAATATGGCTGAATTGGAAGTCAACTACAGAACATGGCCACCAGCACAATGTCCCCCATGCAATATGGCTGACTTGGAAGTCACCTATACAACATACAACCAGCACAATGTCCCCTAAGCAATATGGCTGACTTGGAAGTCACCTATACAAGACAACCAGCACAATGTCCCCCATGCAATATGGCTGACTTGGAAGTCACCTATAGGACATGGCCACCAGCACAATGTCCCCCATGCAATATGGCTGACTTGGAAGTCACCTATACAATACAACCAGCACAATGTCCCCCATGCAATATGGCTGACTTGGAAGTCACCTATACAATACAACCAGCACAATGTCCCCCATGCAATATGGCTGATTTGGAAGTCACCTATAAAACACAACCAGCACAATGTCCCCCATGCAATATGGCTGACTTGGAAATCACATATACAAGACAACCAGCACAATGTCCCAAATGCAATATGGCTGACTTGGAAGTCACCTATAGAACATGGCCACCAGCACAATGTCCCCCATGCAATATGGCTGACTTGGAAGTCACCTATACAAGACAACCAGCACAATGTCCCCCATGCAATATGGCTGACTTGGAAGTCACCTATAGGACATGGCCACCAGCACAATGTCCCCCATGCAATATGGATGACTTGTAAGTCACCTATACAATACAACCAGCACAATGTCCCCCATGCAATATGGCTGACTTGGAAGTCACCTATACAAGACAACCAGCACAATGTCCCCCATGCAATATGGCTGACTTGGAAGTCACCTATAGGACATGGCAACCAGCACAATGTCCCCCAAGCAATATGGCTGACTTGGAAGTCACCTATACAAGACAACCAGCACAATGTCCCAAATGCAATATGGCTGACTTGTAAGTCACCTATAGAACATGGCCACCAGCACAATGTCCCCCATGCAATATGGCTGACTTGGAAGTCACCTATACAATACAACCAGCACAATGTCCCCCATGCAATATGGCTGACTTGGAAGTCACCTGTACAATACAACCAGCACAATGTCCCCCATGCAATATGGCTGATTTGGAAGTCACCTATAAAACACAACCAGCACAATGTCCCCCATGCAATATGGCTGACTTGGAAGTCACCTATAGAACATGGCCACCAGCACAATGTCCCCCATGCAATATGGCTGACTTGGAAGTCACCTATACAACATGGCAACCAGCACAATGTCCCCCAAGCAATATGGCTGACTTGGAAGTCACCTATAGAACATGGCCACCAGCACAATGTCCCCCAAGCAATATGGCTGACTTGGAAGTCACCTATACAATACAACCAGCACAATGTCCCAAATGCAATATGGCTGACTTGGAAGTCACCTATACAACATGGCAACCAGCACAATGTCCCCCATGCAATATGGCTGACTTGGAAGTCACCTATACAATACAACCAGCACAATGTCCCCCAAGCAATATGGCTGACTTGGAAGTCACCTATACAAGACAACCAGCACAATGTCCCCCATGCAATATGGCTGACTTGGAAGTCACCTATACAAGACAACCAGCACAATGTCCCCCATGCAATATGGCTGACTTGGAAGTCACCTATACAATACAACCATCACAATGTCCCCCATGCAATATGGCTGATTTGGAAGTCACCTATACAACACAACCAGCACAATGTCCCCCATGCAATATGGCTGACTTGGAAGTCACCTATACAAGACAACCAGCACAATGTCCCAAATGCAATATGGCTGACTTGGAAGTCACCTATAGAACATGGCCACCAGCACATTGTCCCCCATGCAATATGGCTGACTTGGAAGTCACCTATACAACATGGCAACCAGCACAATTTCCCCCATGCAATATGGCTGACTTGGAAGTCACCTATACAAGACAACCAGCACAATGTCCCCCATGCAATATGGCTTACTTGGAAGTCACCTATAGGACATGGCCACCAGCACAATGTCCCCCATGCAATATGGCTGACTTGGAAGTCACCTATACAATACAACCAGCACAATGTCCCCCAAGCAATATGGCTGACTTGGAAGTCACCTATAGAACATGGCCACCAGCACAATGTCCCCCAAGCAATATGGCTGACTTGGAAGTCACCTATAGAACATGGCAACCAGCACAATGTCCCCCAAGCAATATGGCTGACTTGGAATTCACCTATACAAGACAACCAGCACAATGTCCCCCATGCAATATGGCTGACTTGGAAGTCACCTATAGGACATGGCAACCAGCACAATGTCCCCCATGCAATATGGCTGACTTGGAAGTCACCTATAGAACATGGCCACCAGCACAATGTCCCCCATGCAACATGGCTGACTTGGAAGTCACCTATAGAACATGGCAACCAGCACAATGTCCCCCAAGCAATATTGCTGACTTGGAAGTCACCTATACAAGACAACCAGCACAATTTCCCCCATGCAATATGGCTGACTTGGAAGTCACCTATAGGACATGGCAACCAGCACAATGTCCCCCATGCAATATGGCTGACTTGGAAGTCACCTATACAATACAACCAGCACAATGTCCGCCATGCAATATGGCTGACTTGGAAGTCACCTATACAACATGGCATCCAGCACAATGTCCCCCATGCAATATGGCTGACTTGGAAGTCACCTATAGAACATGGCCACCAGCACAATGTCCCCCATGCAATATGGCTGACTTGGAAGTCACCTATACAACATGGCAACCAGCACAATGTCCCCCAAGCAATATGGCTGACTTGGAAGTCACCTATAGAACATGGCCACCAGCACAATGTCCCCCAAGCAATATGGCTGACTTGCAAGTCACCTATAGAACATGGCAACCAGCACAATGTCCCCCAAGCAATATGGCTGACTTGGAAGTCACCTATACAAGACAACCAGCACAATGTCCCCCATGCAATATGGCTGACTTGGAAGTCACCTATAGGACATGGCAACCAGCACAATGTCCCCCATGCAATATAGCTGACTTGGAAGTCACCTATAGAACATGGCCACCAGCACAATGTCCCCCAAGCAATATGGCTGACTTGGAAGTCACCTATACAACATGGCAACCAGCACAATGTCCCCCATGCAATATGGATGACTTGTAAGTCACCTATACAATACAACCAGCACAATGTCCCCCATGCAATATGGCTGACTTGGAAGTCACCTATACAAGACAACCAGCACAATGTCCCCCATGCAATATGGCTGACTTGGAAGTCACCTATAGGACATGGCAACCAGCACAATGTCCCCCAAGCAATATGGCTGACTTGGAAGTCACCTATACAAGACAACCAGCACAATGTCCCAAATGCAATATGGCTGACTTGTAAGTCACCTATAGAACATGGCCACCAGCACAATGTCCCCCATGCAATATGGCTGACTTGGAAGTCACCTATACAATACAACCAGCACAATGTCCCCCATGCAATATGGCTGACTTGGAAGTCACCTATACAATACAACCAGCACAATGTCCCCCATGCAATATGGCTGACTTGGAAGTCACCTATACAATACAACCAGCACAATGTCCCAAATGCAATATGGCTGACTTGGAAGTCACCTATACAACATGGCAACCAGCACAATGTCCCCCATGCAATATGGCTGACTTGGAAGTCACCTATACAATACAACCAGCACAATGTCCCACAAGCAATATGGCTGACTTGGAAGTCACCTATACAAGACAACCAGCACAATGTCCCCCATGCAATATGGCTGACTTGGAAGTCACCTATACAAGACAACCAGCACAATGTCCCCCATGCAATATGGAAGTCACCTATACAACATGGCAACCAGCACAATGTCCCCCAAGCAATATGGCTGACTTGGAAGTCACCTAATAGAACATGGCCACCAGCACAATGTCCCCCAAGCAATATGGCTGACTTGGAAGTCACCTATAGAACATGGCAACCAGCACAATGTCCCCCTAGCAATATGGCTGACTTGGAAGTCACCTATACAAGACAACCAGCACAATGTCCCCCATGCAATATGGCTGACTTGGAAGTCACCTATAGGACATGGCAACCAGCACAATGTCCCGCATGCAATATGGCTTACTTGGAAGTCACCTATACAATACAACCAGCACAATGTCCCCCATGCAATATGGCTGACTTGGAAGTCACCTAAACAATACAACCAGCACAATGTCCCCCATGCAATATGGCTGACTTGGAAGTCACCTATACAACATGGCAACCAGCACAATGTCCCCCATGCAATATGGCTTACTTGGAAGTCACCTATACAAGACAACCAGCACAATGTCCCCCATGCAATATGGCTGACTTGGAAGTCACCTATAGGACATGGCAACCAGCACAATGTCCCCCAAGCAATATGGCTGACTTGGAAGTCACCTATACAAGACAACCAGCACAATGTCCCAAATGCAATATGGCTGACTTGGAAGTCACCTATAGAACATTGCCACCAGCACAATGTCCCCCATGCAATATGGCTGACTTGGAAGTCACCTATACAACATACAACCAGCACAATGTCCCCTAAGCAATATGGCTGACTTGGAAGTCACCTATACAAGACAACCAGCACAATGTCCCCCATGCAATATGGCTGACTTGGAAGTCACCTATAGGACATGGCCACCAGCACAATGTCCCCCATGCAATATGGCTGACTTGGAAGTCACCTATACAATACAACCAGCACAATGTCCCCCATGCAATATGGCTGACTTGGAAGTCACCTATACAATACAACCAGCACAATGTCCCCCATGCAATATGGCTGACTTGGAAGTCACCTATACAATACAACCAGCACAATGTCCCCCATGCAATATGGCTGATTTGGAAGTCACCTATACAACACAACCAGCACAATGTCCCCCATGCAATATGGCTGACTTGGAAGTCACCAATACAAGACAACCAGCACAATGTCCCCCATGCAATATGGCTGAATTGGAAGTCAACTACAGAACATGGCCACCAGCACAATGTCCCCCATGCAATATGGCTGACTTGGAAGTCACCTATACAACATACAACCAGCACAATGTCCCCTAAGCAATATGGCTGACTTGGAAGTCACCTATACAAGACAACCAGCACAATGTCCCCCATGCAATATGGCTGACTTGGAAGTCACCTATAGGACATGGCCACCAGCACAATGTCCCCCATGCAATATGGCTGACTTGGAAGTCACCTATACAATACAACCAGCACAATGTCCCCCATGCAATATGGCTGACTTGGAAGTCACCTATACAATACAACCAGCACAATGTCCCCCATGCAATATGGCTGATTTGGAAGTCACCTATAAAACACAACCAGCACAATGTCCCCCATGCAATATGGCTGACTTGGAAATCACATATACAAGACAACCAGCACAATGTCCCAAATGCAATATGGCTGACTTGGAAGTCACCTATAGAACATGGCCACCAGCACAATGTCCCCCATGCAATATGGCTGACTTGGAAGTCACCTATACAAGACAACCAGCACAATGTCCCCCATGCAATATGGCTGACTTGGAAGTCACCTATAGGACATGGCCACCAGCACAATGTCCCCCATGCAATATGGATGACTTGTAAGTCACCTATACAATACAACCAGCACAATGTCCCCCATGCAATATGGCTGACTTGGAAGTCACCTATACAAGACAACCAGCACAATGTCCCCCATGCAATATGGCTGACTTGGAAGTCACCTATAGGACATGGCAACCAGCACAATGTCCCCCAAGCAATATGGCTGACTTGGAAGTCACCTATACAAGACAACCAGCACAATGTCCCAAATGCAATATGGCTGACTTGTAAGTCACCTATAGAACATGGCCACCAGCACAATGTCCCCCATGCAATATGGCTGACTTGGAAGTCACCTATACAATACAACCAGCACAATGTCCCCCATGCAATATGGCTGACTTGGAAGTCACCTGTACAATACAACCAGCACAATGTCCCCCATGCAATATGGCTGATTTGGAAGTCACCTATAAAACACAACCAGCACAATGTCCCCCATGCAATATGGCTGACTTGGAAATCACATATACAAGACAACCAGCACAATGTCCCAAATGCAATATGGCTGACTTGGAAGTCACCTATAGAACATGGCCACCAGCACAATGTCCCCCATGCAATATGGCTGACTTGGAAGTCACCTATACAAGACAACCAGCACAATGTCCCAAATGCAATATGGCTGACTTGGAAGTCACCTATACAACATGGCAACCAGCACAATGTCCCCCATGCAATATGGCTGACTTGGAAGTCACCTATACAATACAACCAGCACAATGTCCCACAAGCAATATGGCTGACTTGGAAGTCACCTATACAAGACAACCAGCACAATGTCCCCCATGCAATATGGCTGACTTGGAAGTCACCTATACAAGACAACCAGCACAATGTCCCCCATGCAATATGGAAGTCACCTATACAACATGGCAACCAGCACAATGTCCCCCAAGCAATATGGCTGACTTGGAAGTCACCTAATAGAACATGGCCACCAGCACAATGTCCCCCAAGCAATATGGCTGACTTGGAAGTCACCTATAGAACATGGCAACCAGCACAATGTCCCCCTAGCAATATGGCTGACTTGGAAGTCACCTATACAAGACAACCAGCACAATGTCCCCCATGCAATATGGCTGACTTGGAAGTCACCTATAGGACATGGCAACCAGCACAATGTCCCGCATGCAATATGGCTTACTTGGAAGTCACCTATACAATACAACCAGCACAATGTCCCCCATGCAATATGGCTGACTTGGAAGTCACCTAAACAATACAACCAGCACAATGTCCCCCATGCAATATGGCTGACTTGGAAGTCACCTATACAACATGGCAACCAGCACAATGTCCCCCATGCAATATGGCTTACTTGGAAGTCACCTATACAAGACAACCAGCACAATGTCCCCCATGCAATATGGCTGACTTGGAAGTCACCTATAGGACATGGCAACCAGCACAATGTCCCCCAAGCAATATGGCTGACTTGGAAGTCACCTATACAAGACAACCAGCACAATGTCCCAAATGCAATATGGCTGACTTGGAAGTCACCTATAGAACATTGCCACCAGCACAATGTCCCCCATGCAATATGGCTGACTTGGAAGTCACCTATACAACATACAACCAGCACAATGTCCCCTAAGCAATATGGCTGACTTGGAAGTCACCTATACAAGACAACCAGCACAATGTCCCCCATGCAATATGGCTGACTTGGAAGTCACCTATAGGACATGGCCACCAGCACAATGTCCCCCATGCAATATGGCTGACTTGGAAGTCACCTATACAATACAACCAGCACAATGTCCCCCATGCAATATGGCTGACTTGGAAGTCACCTATACAATACAACCAGCACAATGTCCCCCATGCAATATGGCTGACTTGGAAGTCACCTATACAATACAACCAGCACAATGTCCCCCATGCAATATGGCTGATTTGGAAGTCACCTATACAACACAACCAGCACAATGTCCCCCATGCAATATGGCTGACTTGGAAGTCACCAATACAAGACAACCAGCACAATGTCCCCCATGCAATATGGCTGAATTGGAAGTCAACTACAGAACATGGCCACCAGCACAATGTCCCCCATGCAATATGGCTGACTTGGAAGTCACCTATACAACATACAACCAGCACAATGTCCCCTAAGCAATATGGCTGACTTGGAAGTCACCTATACAAGACAACCAGCACAATGTCCCCCATGCAATATGGCTGACTTGGAAGTCACCTATAGGACATGGCCACCAGCACAATGTCCCCCATGCAATATGGCTGACTTGGTAGTCACCTATACAATACAACCAGCACAATGTCCCCCATGCAATATGGCTGACTTGGAAGTCACCTATACAATACAACCAGCACAATGTCCCCCATGCAATATGGCTGATTTGGAAGTCACCTATAAAACACAACCAGCACAATGTCCCCCATGCAATATGGCTGACTTGGAAATCACCTATACAAGACAACCAGCACAATGTCCCAAATGCAATATGGCTGACTTGGAAGTCACCTATAGAACATGGCCACCAGCACAATGTCCCCCATGCAATATGGCTGACTTGGAAGTCACCTATACAAGACAACCAGCACAATGTCCCCCATGCAATATGGCTGACTTGGAAGTCACCTATAGGACATGGCCACCAGCACAATGTCCCCCATGCAATATGGCTGACTTGGAAGTCACCTATACAATACAACCAGCACAATGTCCCCCATGCAATATGGCTGATTTGGAAGTCACCTATACAACACAACCAGCACAATGTCACCCATGCAATATGGCTGACTTGGAAGTCACCAATACAAGACAACCAGCACAATGTCCCCCATGCAATAGGGCTGACTTGGAAGTCACCTATAGAACATGGCCACCAGCACAATGTCCCCCATGCAATATGGCTGACTTGGAAGTCACCTATACAACATGGCAACCAGCACAATGTCCCCCAAGCAATATGGCTGACTTGGAAGTCACCTATACAACATGACAACCAGCACAATTTCCCCCCATGCAATATGGCTGACTTGGAAGTCACCTATAGGACATGGCAACCAGCACAATGTCCCCCATGCAATATGGCTGACTTGGAAGTCACCTATACAAGACAACCAGCACAATGTCCCAAATGCAATATGGCTGACTTGGAAGTCACCTATAGAACATGGCCACCAGCACAATGTCCCCCATGCAATATGGCTGACTTCGAAGTCACCTATACAAGACAACCAGCACAATGTCCACCATGCAATATGGCTGACTTGGAAGTCACCTATAGGACATGGCCACCAGCACAATGTCCCCCATGCAATATGGCTGACTTGGAAGTCACCTATACAATACAACCAGCACAATGTCCCCCATGCAATATGGCTGATTTGGAAGTCACCTATACAACACAACCAGCACAATGTCCCCCATGCAATATGGCTGACTTGGAAGTCACCAATACAAGACAACCAGCACAATGTCCCCCATGCAATATGGCTGACTTGGAAGTCAACTATAGAACATGGCCACCAGCACAATGTCCCCCATGCAATATGGCTGACTTGGAAGTCACCTATACAACATGGCAACCAGCACAATGTCCCCCAAGCAATATGGCTGACTTGGAAGTCACCTATACAACATGACAACCAGCACAATTTCCCCCATGCAATATGGCTGACTTGGAAGTCACCTATAGGACATGGCAACCAGCACAATGTCCCCCATGCAATATGGCTGACTTGTAAGTCACCTATACAACATGGCAACCAGCACAATGTCCCCCATGCAATATGGCTGACTTGGAAGTCACCTATACAACATGGCAACCAGCACAATGTCCCCCATGCAATATGGCTGACTTGGAAGTCACCTATACAAGACAACCAGCACAATGTCCCAAATGCAATATGCCTGACTTGGCAGTCACCTATAGAACATGGCCACCAGCACAATGTCCCCCATGCAATATGGCTGACTTGGAAGTCACCTATACAACACAACCAGCACAATGTCCCCCAAGCAATATGGCTCACTTGGAAGTCACCTATACAACATGGCAACCAGCACAATGTCCCCCATGCAATATGGCTGACTTGGAAGTCACCTATACAACACAACCAGCACAATGTCCCCCATGCAATATGGCTGACTTGGAACTCACCTATACAACACAACCAGCACAATGTCCCCCATGCAATATGGCTGACTTGGAAGTCACCTATAGAACATGGCAACCAGCACAATGTCCCCCAAGCAATATGGCTGACTTGGAAGTCACCTATACAACATGGCCACCAGCACAATGTCCCCCAAGCAATATGGCTGACTTGGAAGTCACCTATACAACACAACCAGCACAATGTCCCCCATGCAATATGGCTGACTTGGAAGTCACCTATACAACATGGCAACCAGCACAATGTCCCCCATGCAATATGGCTGACTTGGAAGTCACCTATACAACATGGCAACCAGCACAATGTCCCCCATGCAATATGGCTGACTTGGAAGTCACCTATACAAGACAACCAGCACAATGTCCCCATGCAATATGGCTAACTTGGAAGTCACCTATAGAACATGGCCACCAGCACAATGTCCCCCATGCAATATGGCTGACTTGGAAGTCACCTATACAATACAACCATCACAATGTTCCCCATGCAATATGGCTGATTTGGAAGTCACCTATACAACACAACCTGCACAATGTCCCCCATGCAATATGGCTGACTTGGAAGTCACCTATACAACATGGCAACCAGCACAATGTCCCCCATGCAATATGGCCGACTTGGAAGTCACCTATGCAATACAACCAGCACAATGTCCCACATGCAATATGGCTGACTTGGAAGTCACCTATACAACACAACCAGCACAATGTCCCCCATGCAATATGGCTGACTTGGAAGTCACCTATACAACACAACCAGCACAATGTCCCCCATGCAATATGGCTGACTTGGAAGTCACCTATAGAACATGGCAACCAGCACAATGTCCCCCAAGCAATATGGCTGACTTGGAAGTCACCTATACAACATGGCCACCAGCACAATGTCCCCCATGCAATATGGCTGATTTGGAAGTCACCTATACAACACAACCAGCACAATGTCACCCATGCAATATGGCTGACTTGGAAGTCACCAATACAAGACAACCAGCACAATGTCCCCCATGCAATAGGGCTGACTTGGAAGTCACCTATAGAACATGGCCACCAGCACAATGTCCCCCATGCAATATGGCTGACTTGGAAGTCACCTATACAACATGGCAACCAGCACAATGTCCCCCAAGCAATATGGCTGACTTGGAAGTCACCTATACAACATGACAACCAGCACAATTTCCCCCCATGCAATATGGCTGACTTGGAAGTCACCTATAGGACATGGCAACCAGCACAATGTCCCCCATGCAATATGGCTGACTTGGAAGTCACCTATACAAGACAACCAGCACAATGTCCCAAATGCAATATGGCTGACTTGGAAGTCACCTATAGAACATGGCCACCAGCACAATGTCCCCCATGCAATATGGCTGACTTCGAAGTCACCTATACAAGACAACCAGCACAATGTCCACCATGCAATATGGCTGACTTGGAAGTCACCTATAGGACATGGCCACCAGCACAATGTCCCCCATGCAATATGGCTGACTTGGAAGTCACCTATACAATACAACCAGCACAATGTCCCCCATGCAATATGGCTGATTTGGAAGTCACCTATACAACACAACCAGCACAATGTCCCCCATGCAATATGGCTGACTTGGAAGTCACCAATACAAGACAACCAGCACAATGTCCCCCATGCAATATGGCTGACTTGGAAGTCAACTATAGAACATGGCCACCAGCACAATGTCCCCCATGCAATATGGCTGACTTGGAAGTCACCTATACAACATGGCAACCAGCACAATGTCCCCCAAGCAATATGGCTGACTTGGAAGTCACCTATACAACATGACAACCAGCACAATTTCCCCCATGCAATATGGCTGACTTGGAAGTCACCTATAGGACATGGCAACCAGCACAATGTCCCCCATGCAATATGGCTGACTTGTAAGTCACCTATACAACATGGCAACCAGCACAATGTCCCCCATGCAATATGGCTGACTTGGAAGTCACCTATACAACATGGCAACCAGCACAATGTCCCCCATGCAATATGGCTGACTTGGAAGTCACCTATACAAGACAACCAGCACAATGTCCCAAATGCAATATGCCTGACTTGGCAGTCACCTATAGAACATGGCCACCAGCACAATGTCCCCCATGCAATATGGCTGACTTGGAAGTCACCTATACAACACAACCAGCACAATGTCCCCCAAGCAATATGGCTCACTTGGAAGTCACCTATACAACATGGCAACCAGCACAATGTCCCCCATGCAATATGGCTGACTTGGAAGTCACCTATACAACACAACCAGCACAATGTCCCCCATGCAATATGGCTGACTTGGAACTCACCTATACAACACAACCAGCACAATGTCCCCCATGCAATATGGCTGACTTGGAAGTCACCTATAGAACATGGCAACCAGCACAATGTCCCCCAAGCAATATGGCTGACTTGGAAGTCACCTATACAACATGGCCACCAGCACAATGTCCCCCAAGCAATATGGCTGACTTGGAAGTCACCTATACAACACAACCAGCACAATGTCCCCCATGCAATATGGCTGACTTGGAAGTCACCTATACAACATGGCAACCAGCACAATGTCCCCCATGCAATATGGCTGACTTGGAAGTCACCTATACAACATGGCAACCAGCACAATGTCCCCCATGCAATATGGCTGACTTGGAAGTCACCTATACAAGACAACCAGCACAATGTCCCCATGCAATATGGCTAACTTGGAAGTCACCTATAGAACATGGCCACCAGCACAATGTCCCCCATGCAATATGGCTGACTTGGAAGTCACCTATACAATACAACCATCACAATGTTCCCCATGCAATATGGCTGATTTGGAAGTCACCTATACAACACAACCTGCACAATGTCCCCCATGCAATATGGCTGACTTGGAAGTCACCTATACAACATGGCAACCAGCACAATGTCCCCCATGCAATATGGCCGACTTGGAAGTCACCTATGCAATACAACCAGCACAATGTCCCACATGCAATATGGCTGACTTGGAAGTCACCTATACAACACAACCAGCACAATGTCCCCCATGCAATATGGCTGACTTGGAAGTCACCTATACAACACAACCAGCACAATGTCCCCCATGCAATATGGCTGACTTGGAAGTCACCTATAGAACATGGCAACCAGCACAATGTCCCCCAAGCAATATGGCTGACTTGGAAGTCACCTATACAACATGGCCACCAGCACAATGTCCCCCAAGCAATATGGCTGACTTGGAAGTCACCTATACAACACAACCAGCACAATGTCCCCCATGCAATATGGCTGACTTGGAAGTCACCTATACAACATGGCAACCAGCACAATGTCCCCCATGCAATATGGCTGACTTGGAAGTCACCTATAGTACATGGCCACCAGCACAATGTCCCCCATGCAACACGGCTGACTTGAAAGTCACCTATACAAGACAACCAGCACAATGTCCCCCATGCAATATGGCTGACTTGGAAGTCACCTATGCAACACAACCAGCACAATGTCCCCCAAGCAATATGGCTCACTTGGAAGTCACCTATACAACATGGCAACCAGCACAATGTCCCCCATGCAATATGGCTGACTTGGAAGTCACCTATACAACATGGCAACCAGCACAATGTCCCCCATGCAATATGGCTGACTTGGAAGTCACCTATACAATACAACCAGCACAATGTCCCCCAGGCAATATGGCTGACTTGGAAGTCACCTATACAACATGGCAACCAGCACAATGTCCCCCAAGCAATATGGCTGACTTGGAAGTCACCTATACAACATGGCAACCAGCACAATGTCCCCCATGCAATATGGCTGACTTGGAAGTCACCTATAGAACATGGCCACCAGCACAATGTCTCCCATGCAATATGGCTGACTTGGAAGTCACCTATACAACATGGCAACCAGCACAATGTCCCCCATGCAATATGGCTGACTTGGAAGTCACCTATACAATACAACCAGCACAATGTCCCCCAAGCAATATGGCTGACTTGGAAGTCACCTATACAAGACAACCAGCACAATGTCCCCCATGCAATATGGCTGACTTGGAAGTCACCTATACAATACAACCAGCACAATGTTCCCCATGCAATATGGCTGATTTGGAAGTAACCTATACAACACAACCAGCACAATGTCCCCCATGCAATATGGCTGACTTGGAAGTCACCTATACAACATGGCAACCAGCACAATGTCCCCCATGCAATATGGCTGACTTGGAAGTCACCTATGCAATACAACCAGCACAATGTCCCCCATGCAATATGGCTGACTTGGAAGTCACCTATACAACACAACCAGCACAATGTCCCCCATGCAATATGGCTGACTTGGAAGTCACCTATACAACACAACCAGCACAATGTCCCCCATGCAATATGGCTGACTTGGAAGTCACCTATAGAACATGGCAACCAGCACAATGTCGCCCAAGCAATATGGCTGACTTGGAAGTCACCTATACAACATGGCCACCAGCACAATGTCCCCCAAGCAATATGGCTGACTTGGAAGTCACCTATACAACACAACCAGCACAATGTCCCCCATGCAATATGGCTGACTTGGAAGTCACCTATACAACATGGCAACCAGCACAATGTCCCCCATGCAATATGGCTGACTTGGAAGTCACCTATACAACATGGCAACCAGCACAATGTCCCCCATGCAATATGGCTGACTTGGAAGTCACCTATACAAGACAACCAGCACAATGTCCCCATGCAATATGGCTGACTTGGAAGTCACCTATAGAACATGGCCACCAGCACAATGTCCCCCATGCAATATGGCTGACTTGGAAGTCACCTATACAACATGGCAACCAGCACAATGTCCCCCAAGCAATATGGCTCACTTGGAAGTCACCTATACAACATGGCAACCAGCACAATGTCCCCCATGCAATATGGCTGACTTGGAAGTCACCTATACAACACAACCAGCACAATGTCCCCCATGCAATATGGCTGACTTGGAACTCACCTATACAACACAACCAGCACAATGTCCCCCATGCAATATGGCTGACTTGGAAGTCACCTATAGAACATGGCAACCAGCACAATGTCCCCCAAGCAATATGGCTGACTTGGAAGTCACCTATACAACATGGCCACCAGCACAATGTCCCCCAAGCAATATGGCTGACTTGGAAGTCACCTATACAACACAACCAGCACAATGTCCCCCATGCAATATGGCTGACTTGGAAGTCACCTATACAACATGGCAACCAGCACAATGTCCCCCATGCAATATGGCTGACTTGGAAGTCACCTATACAACATGGCAACCAGCACAATGTCCCCCATGCAATATGGCTGACTTGGAAGTCACCTATACAAGACAACCAGCACAATGTCCCCATGCAATATGGCTAACTTGGAAGTCACCTATAGAACATGGCCACCAGCACAATGTCCCCCATGCAATATGGCTGACTTGGAAGTCACCTATACAATACAACCAGCACAATGTTCCCCATGCAATATGGCTGATTTGGAAGTCACCTATACAACACAACCAGCACAATGTCCCCCATGCAATATGGCTGACTTGGAAGTCACCTATACAACATGGCAACCAGCACAATGTCCCCCATGCAATATGGCCGACTTGGAAGTCACCTATGCAATACAACCAGCACAATATCCCCCATGCAATATGGCTGACTTGGAAGTCACCTATACAACACAACCAGCACAATGTCCCCCATGCAATATGGCTGACTTGGAAGTCACCTATACAACACAACCAGCACAATGTCCCCCATGCAATATGGCTGACTTGGAAGTCACCTATAGAACATGGCAACCAGCACAATGTCCCACAAGCAATATGGCTGACTTGGAAGTCACCTATACAACATGGCCACCAGCACAATGTCCCCCAAGCAATATGGCTGACTTGGAAGTCACCTATACAACACAACTAGCACAATGTCCCCCATGCAATATGGCTGACTTGGAAGTCACCTATACAACATGGCAACCAGCACAATGTCCCCCATGCAATATGGCTGACTTGGAAGTCACCTATACAACATGGCAACCAGCACAATGTCCCCCAAGCAATATGGCTGACTTGGAAGTCACCTATACAACACAACTAGCACAATGTCCCCCATGCAATATGGCTGACTTGGAAGTCACCTATACAACACAACCAGCACAATGTCCCCCAAGCAATATGGCTCACTTGGAAGTCACCTATACAACATGGCAACCAGCACAATGTCCCCCATGCAATATGGCTGACTTGGAAGTCACCTATACAACATGGCAACCAGCACAATGTCCCCCATGCAATATGGCTGACTTGGAAGTCACCTATACAATACAACCAGCACAATGTCCCCCAGGCAATATGGCTGACTTGGAAGTCACCTATACAACATGGCAACCAGCACAATGTCCCCCAAGCAATATGGCTGACTTGGAATTCACCTATACAACATGGCAACCAGCACAATGTCCCCCATGCAATATGGCTGACTTGGAAGTCACCTATAGAACATGGCCACCAGCACAATGTCTCCCATGCAATATGGCTGACTTGGAAGTCACCTATACAACATGGCAACCAGCACAATGTCCCCCATGCAATATGGCTGACTTGGAAGTCACCTATACAATACAACCAGCACAATGTCCCCCAAGCAATATGGCTGACTTGGAAGTCACCTATACAAGACAACCAGCACAATGTCCCCCATGCAATATGGCTGACTTGGAAGTCACCTATACAATACAACCAGCACAATGTTCCCCATGCAATATGGCTGATTTGGAAGTAACCTATACAACACAACCAGCACAATGTCCCCCATGCAATATGGCTGACTTGGAAGTCACCTATACAACATGGCAACCAGCACAATGTCCCCCATGCAATATGGCTGACTTGGAAGTCACCTATGCAATACAACCAGCACAATGTCCCCCATGCAATATGGCTGACTTGGAAGTCACCTATACAACACAACCAGCACAATGTCCCCCATGCAATATGGCTGACTTGGAAGTCACCTATACAACACAACCAGCACAATGTCCCCCATGCAATATGGCTGACTTGGAAGTCACCTATAGAACATGGCAACCAGCACAATGTCGCCCAAGCAATATGGCTGACTTGGAAGTCACCTATACAACATGGCCACCAGCACAATGTCCCCGAAGCAATATGGCTGACTTGGAAGTCACCTATACAACACAACCAGCACAATGTCCCCCATGCAATATGGCTGACTTGGAAGTCACCTATACAACATGGCAACCAGCACAATGTCCCCCATGCAATATGGCTGACTTGGAAGTCACCTATACAACATGGCAACCAGCACAATGTCCCCCATGCAATATGGCTGACTTGGAAGTCACCTATACAAGACAACCAGCACAATGTCCCCATGCAATATGGCTGACTTGGAAGTCACCTATAGAACATGGCCACCAGCACAATGTCCCCCATGCAATATGGCTGACTTGGAAGTCACCTATACAACATGGCAACCAGCACAATGTCCCCCAAGCAATATGGCTCACTTGGAAGTCACCTATACAACATGGCAACCAGCACAATGTCCCCCATGCAATATGGCTGACTTGGAAGTCACCTATACAACACAACCAGCACAATGTCCCCCATGCAATATGGCTGACTTGGAACTCACCTATACAACACAACCAGCACAATGTCCCCCATGCAATATGGCTGACTTGGAAGTCACCTATAGAACATGGCAACCAGCACAATGTCCCCCAAGCAATATGGCTGACTTGGAAGTCACCTATACAACATGGCCACCAGCACAATGTCCCCCAAGCAATATGGCTGACTTGGAAGTCACCTATACAACACAACCAGCACAATGTCCCCCATGCAATATGGCTGACTTGGAAGTCACCTATACAACATGGCAACCAGCACAATGTCCCCCATGCAATATGGCTGACTTGGAAGTCACCTATACAACATGGCAACCAGCACAATGTCCCCCAAGCAATATGGCTCACTTGGAAGTCACCTATACAACATGGCAACCAGCACAATGTCCCCATGCAATATGGCTGACTTGGAAGTCACCTATACAACACAACCAGCACAATGTCCCCCATGCAATATGGCTGACTTGGAACTCACCTATACAACACAACCAGCACAATGTCCCCCATGCAATATGGCTGACTTGGAAGTCACCTATAGAACATGGCAACCAGCACAATGTCCCCCAAGCAATATGGCTGACTTGGAAGTCACCTATACAACATGGCCACCAGCACAATGTCCCCCAAGCAATATGGCTGACTTGGAAGTCACCTATACAACACAACCAGCACAATGTCCCCCATGCAATATGGCTGACTTGGAAGTCACCTATACAACATGGCAAACAGCACAATGTCCCCCATGCAATATGGCTGACTTGGAAGTCACCTATACAACATGGCAACCAGCACAATGTCCCCCATGCAATATGGCTGACTTGGAAGTCACCTATACAAGACAACCAGCACAATGTCCCCATGCAATATGGCTGACTTGGAAGTCACCTATAGAACATGGCCACCAGCACAATGTCCCCCATGCAATATGGCTGACTTGGAAGTCACCTATACAACATGGCAACCAGCACAATGTCCCCCAAGCAATATGGCTCACTTGGAAGTCACCTATACAACATGGCAACCAGCACAATGTCCCCCATGCAATATGGCTGACTTGGAAGTCACCTATAGTACATGGCCACCAGCACAATGTCCCCCATGCAACACGGCTGACTTGAAAGTCACCTATACAAGACAACCAGCACAATGTCCCCCATGCAATATGGCTGACTTGGAAGTCACCTATACAACACAACCAGCACAATGTCCCCCAAGCAATATGGCTCACTTGGAAGTCACCTATACAACATGGCAACCAGCACAATGTCCCCCATGCAATATGGCTGACTTGGAAGTCACCTATACAACATGGCAACCAGCACAATGTCCCCCATGCAATATGGCTGACTTGGAAGTCACCTATACAATACAACCAGCACAATGTCCCCCAGGCAATATGGCTGACTTGGAAGTCACCTATACAACATGGCAACCAGCACAATGTCCCCCAAGCAATATGGCTGACTTGGAAGTCACCTATACAACATGGCAACCAGCACAATGTCCCCCATGCAATATGGCTGACTTGGAAGTCACCTATAGAACATGGCCACCAGCACAATGTCCCCCATGCAATATGGCTGACTTGGAAGTCACCTATACAACATGGCAACCAGCACAATGTCCCCCATGCAATATGGCTGACTTGGAAGTCACCTATACAATACAACCAGCACAATGTCCCCCAAGCAATATGGCTGACTTGGAAGTCACCTATACAAGACAACCAGCACAATGTCCCCCATGCAATAAGGCTGACTTGGAAGTCACCTATACAATACAACCAGCACAATGTTCCCCATGCAATATGGCTGATTTGGAAGTCACCTATACAACACAACCAGCACAATGTCCCCCATGCAATATGGCTGACTTGGAAGTCACCTATACAACATGGCAACCAGCACAATGTCCCCCATGCAATATGGCTGACTTGGAAGTCACCTATGCAATACAACCAGCACAATGTCCCCCATGCAATATGGCTGACTTGGAAGTCACCTATACAACACAACCAGCACAATGTCCCCCATGCAATATGGCTGACTTAGAAGTCACCTATACAACACAACCAGCACAATGTCCCCCATGCAATATGGCTGACTTGGAAGTCACCTATAGAACATGGCAACCAGCACAATGTCCCCCAAGCAATATGGCTGACTTGGAAGTCACCTATACAACATGGCCACCAGCACAATGTCCCTCAAGCAATATGGCTGACTTGGAAGTCACCTATACAACACAACCAGCACAATGTCCCCCATGCAATATGGCTGACTTGGAAGTCACCTGTAGAACATGGCAACCAGCACAATGTCCCCCAAGCAATATGGCTGACTTGGAAGTCACCTATACAACATGGCCACCAGCACAATGTCCCCCAAGCAATATGGCTGACTTGGAAGACACCTATACAACACAACCAGCACAATGTCCCCCATGCAATATGGCTGACTTGGAAGTCACCTATACAAGACAACCAGCACAAAGTCCCCATGCAATATGGCTGACTTGGAAGTCACCTATAGAACATGGCCACCAGCACAGTGTCCCCCATGCAATATGGCTGACTTGGAAGTCACCTATACAACATGGCAACCAGCACAATGTCCCCCAAGCAATATGGCTCACTTGGAAGTCACCTATACAACATGGCAACCAGCACAATGTCCCCCATGCAATATGGCTGACTTGGAAGTCACCTATACAACACAACCAGCACAATGTCCCCCATGCAATATGGCTGACTTGGAACTCACCTATACAACACAACCAGCACAATGTCCCCCATGCAATATGGCTGACTTGGAAGTCACCTATAGAACATGGCAACCAGCACAATGTCCCCCAAGCAATATGGCTGACTTGGAAGTCACCTATACAACATGGCCACCAGCACAATGTCCCCCAAGCAATATGGCTGACTTGGAAGTCACCTATACAACACAACCAGCACAATGTCCCCCATGCAATATGGCTGACTTGGAAGTCACCTATACAACATGGCAACCAGCACAATGTCCCCCAAGCAATATGGCTCACTTGGAAGTCACCTATACAACATGGCAACCAGCACAATGTCCCCCATGCAATATGGCTGACTTGGAAGTCACCTATACAAGACAACCAGCACAATGTCCCCATGCAATATGGCTGACTTGGAAGTCACCTATAGAACATGGCCACCAGCACAATGTCCCCCATGCAATATGGCTGACTTGGAAGTCACCTATACAACATGGCAAACCAGCACAATGTCCCCCAAGCAATATGGCTCACTTGGAAGTCACCTATACAACATGGCAACCAGCACAATGTCCCCCATGCAATATGGCTGACTTGGAAGTCACCTATACAACACAACCAGCACAATGTCCCCCATGCAATATGGCTGACTTGGAACTCACCTATACAACACAACCAGCACAATGTCCCCCATGCAATATGGCTGACTTGGAAGTCACCTATAGAACATGGCAACCAGCACAATGTCCCCCAAGCAATATGGCTGACTTGGAAGTCACCTATACAACATGGCCACCAGCACAATGTCCCCCAAGCAATATGGCTGACTTGGAAGTCACCTATACAAGACAACCAGCACAATGTCCCCATGCAATATGGCTGACTTGGAAGTCACCTATACAACATGGCAACCAGCACAATGTCCCCCAAGCAATATGGCTCACTTGGAAGTCACCTATACAACATGGCAACCAGCACAATGTCCCCCATGCAATATGGCTGACTTGGAAGTCACCTATAGTACATGGCCACCAGCACAATGTCCCCCATGCAACACGGCTGACTTGAAAGTCACCTATACAAGACAACCAGCACAATGTCCCCCATGCAATATGGCTGACTTGGAAGTCACCTATACAACACAACCAGCACAATGTCCCCCAAGCAATATGGCTCACTTGGAAGTCACCTATACAACATGGCAACCAGCACAATGTCCCCCATGCAATATGGCTGACTTGGAAGTCACCTATACAACATGGCAACCAGCACAATGTCCCCCATGCAATATGGCTGACTTGGAAGTCACCTATACAATACAACCAGCACAATGTCCCCCAGGCAATATGGCTGACTTGGAAGTCACCTATACAACATGGCAACCAGCACAATGTCCCCCAAGCAATATGGCTGACTTGGAAGTCACCTATGCAACATGGCAACCAGCACAATGTCCCCCATGCAATATGGCTGACTTGGAAGTCACCTATAGAACATGGCCACCAGCACAATGTCCCCCATGCAATATGGCTGACTTGGAAGTCACCTATACAACATGGCAACCAGCACAATGTCCCCCATGCAATATGGCTGACTTGGAAGTCACCTATACAACATGGCAACCAGCACAATGTCCCCCATGCAATATGGCTGACTTGGAAGTCACCTATGCAATACAACCAGCACAATGTCCCCCATGCAATATGGCTGACTTGGAAGTCACCTATACAACACAACCAGCACAATGTCCCCCATGCAATATGGCTGACTTGGAAGTCACCTATACAACACAACCAGCACAATGTCCCCCATGCAATATGGCTGACTTGGAAGTCACCTATAGAACATGGCAACCAGCACAATGTCCCCCAAGCAATATGGCTGACTTGGAAGTCACCTATACAACATGGCCACCAGCACAATGTCCCCCAAGCAATATGGCTGACTTGGAAGTCACCTATACAAGACAACCAGCACAATGTCCCCATGCAATATGGCTGACTTGGAAGTCACCTATACAACATGGCAACCAGCACAATGTCCCCCAAGCAATATGGCTCACTTGGAAGTCACCTATACAACATGGCAACCAGCACAATGTCCCCCATGCAATATGGCTGACTTGGAAGTCACCTATAGTACATGGCCACCAGCACAATGTCCCCCATGCAACACGGCTGACTTGAAAGTCACCTATACAAGACAACCAGCACAATGTCCCCATGCAATATGGCTGACTTGGAAGTCACCTATACAACATGGCAACCAGCACAATGTCCCCCATGCAATATGGCTGACTTGGAAGTCACCTATACAACATGGCAACCAGCACAATGTCCCCCATGCAATATGGCTGACTTGGAAGTCACCTATACAAGACAACCAGCACAATGTCCCCATGCAATATGGCTGACTTGGAAGTCACCTATAGAACATGGCCACCAGCACAATGTCCCCCATGCAATATGGCTGACTTGGAAGTCACCTATAGAACATGGCAACCAGCACAATGTCCCCCAAGCAATATGGCTCACTTGGAAGTCACCTATACAACATGGCAACCAGCACAATGTCCCCCATGCAATATGGCTGACTTGGAAGTCACCTATACAACACAACCAGCACAATGTCCCCCATGCAATATGGCTGACTTGGAAGTCACCTATACAACATGGCAACCAGCACAATGTCCCCCATGCAATATGGCTGACTTGGAAGTCACCTATACAAGACAACCAGCACAATGTCCCCATGCAATATGGCTGACTTGGAAGTCACCTATAGAACATGGCCACCAGCACAATGTCCCCCATGCAATATGGCTGACTTGGAAGTCACCTATACAACATGGCAACCAGCACTATGTCCCCCAAGCAATATGGCTCACTTGGAAGTCACCTATACAACATCGCAACCAGCACAATGTCCCCCATGCAATATGGCTGACTTGGAAGTCACCTATAGTACATGGCCACCAGCACAATGTCCCCCATGCAACACGGCTGACTTGAAAGTCACCTATACAAGACAACCAGCACAATGTCCCCCATGCAATATGGCTGACTTGGAAGTCACCTATACAACACAACCAGCACAATGTCCCCCAAGCAATATGGCTCACTTGGAAGTCACCTATACAACATGGCAACCAGCACAATGTCCCCCATGCAATATGGCTGACTTGGAAGTCACCTATACAACATGGCAACCAGCACAATGTCCCCCATGCAATATGGCTGACTTGGAAGTCACCTATACAATACAACCAGCACAATGTCCCCCAGGCAATATGGCTGACTTGGAAGTCACCTATACAACATGGCAACCAGCACAATGTCCCCCAAGCAATATGGCTGACTTGGAAGTCACCTATACAACATGGCAACCAGCACAATGTCCCCCATGCAATATGGCTGACTTGGAAGTCACCTATAGAACATGGCCACCAGCACAATGTCCCCCATGCAATATGGCTGACTTGGAAGTCACCTATACAACATGGCAACCAGCACAATGTCCCCCATGCAATATGGCTGACTTGGAAGTCACCTATACAATACAACCAGCACAATGTCCCCCAAGCAATATGGCTGACTTGGAAGTCACCTATACAAGACAACCAGCACAATGTCCCCCATGCAATATGGCTGACTTGGAAGTCACCTATACAATACAACCAGCACAATGTTCCCCATGCAATATGGCTGATTTGGAAGTCACCTATACAACACAACCAGCACAATGTCCCCCATGCAATATGGCTGACTTGGAAGTCACCTATACAACATGGCAACCAGCACAATGTCCCCCATGCAATATGGCTGACTTGGAAGTCACCTATGCAATACAACCAGCACAATGTCCCCCATGCAATATGGCTGACTTGGAAGTCACCTATACAACACAACCAGCACAATGTCCCCCATGCAATATGGCTGACTTGGAAGTCACCTATACAACACAACCAGCACAATGTCCCCCATGCAATATGGCTGACTTGGAAGTCACCTATAGAACATGGCAACCAGCACAATGTCCCCCAAGCAATATGGCTGACTTGGAAGTCACCTATACAACATGGCCACCAGCACAATGTCCCTCAAGCAATATGGCTGACTTGGAAGTCACCTATACAACACAACCAGCACAATGTCCCCCATGCAATATGGCTGACTTGGAAGTCACCTATAGAACATGGCAACCAGCACAATGTCCCCCAAGCAATATGGCTGACTTGGAAGTCACCTATACGACATGGCCACCAGCACAATGTCCCCCAAGCAATATGGCTGACTTGGAAGACACCTATACAACACAACCAGCACAATGTCCCCCATGCAATATGGCTGACTTGGAAGTCACCTATACAACATGGCAACCAGCACAATGTCCCCCATGCAATATGGCTGACTTGGAAGTCACCTATACAAGACAACCAGCACAATGTCCCCATGCAATATGGCTGACTTGGAAGTCACCTATAGAACATGGCCACCAGCACAATGTCCCCCATGCAATATGGCTGACTTGGAAGTCACCTATACAACATGGCAACCAGCACAATGTCCCCCAAGCAATATGGCTCACTTGGAAGTCACCTATACAACATGGCAACCAGCACAATGTCCCCCATGCAATATGGCTGACTTGGAAGTCACCTATACAACACAACCAGCACAATGTCCCCCATGCAATATGGCTGACTTGGAACTCACCTATACAACACAACCAGCACAATGTCCCCCATGCAATATGGCTGACTTGGAAGTCACCTATAGAACATGGCAACCAGCACAATGTCCCCCAAGCAATATGGCTGACTTGGAAGTCACCTATACAACATGGCCACCAGCACAATGTCCCCCAAGCAATATGGCTGACTTGGAAGTCACCTATACAACACAACCAGCACAATGTCCCCCATGCAATATGGCTGACTTGGAAGTCACCTATACAACATGGCAACCAGCACAATGTCCCCCATGCAATATGGCTGACTTGGAAGTCACCTATACAACATGGCAACCAGCACAATGTCCCCCATGCAATATGGCTGACTTGGAAGTCACCTATACAAGACAACCAGCACAATGTCCCCATGCAATATGGCTGACTTGGAAGTCACCTATAGAACATGGCCACCAGCACAATGTACCCCATGCAATATGGCTGACTTGGAAGTCACCTATACAACATGGCAACCAGCACAATGTCCCCCAAGCAATATGGCTCACTTGGAAGTCACCTATACAACATGGCAACCAGCACAATGTCCCCCATGCAATATGGCTGACTTGGAAGTCACCTATACAAGACAACCAGCACAATGTCCCCATGCAATATGGCTGACTTGGAAGTCACCTATAGAACATGGCCACCAGCACAATGTCCCCCATGCAATATGGCTGACTTGGAAGTCACCTATACAACATGGCAAACCAGCACAATGTCCCCCAAGCAATATGGCTCACTTGGAAGTCACCTATACAACATGGCAACCAGCACAATGTCCCCCATGCAATATGGCTGACTTGGAAGTCACCTATACAACACAACCAGCACAATGTCCCCCATGCAATATGGCTGACTTGGAACTCACCTATACAACACAACCAGCACAATGTCCCCCATGCAATATGGCTGACTTGGAAGTCACCTATAGAACATGGCAACCAGCACAATGTCCCCCAAGCAATATGGCTGACTTGGAAGTCACCTATACAACATGGCCACCAGCACAATGTCCCCCAAGCAATATGGCTGACTTGGAAGTCACCTATACAAGACAACCAGCACAATGTCCCCATGCAATATGGCTGACTTGGAAGTCACCTATACAACATGGCAACCAGCACAATGTCCCCCAAGCAATATGGCTCACTTGGAAGTCACCTATACAACATGGCAACCAGCACAATGTCCCCCATGCAATATGGCTGACTTGGAAGTCACCTATAGTACATGGCCACCAGCACAATGTCCCCCATGCAACACGGCTGACTTGAAAGTCACCTATACAAGACAACCAGCACAATGTCCCCCATGCAATATGGCTGACTTGGAAGTCACCTATACAACACAACCAGCACAATGTCCCCCAAGCAATATGGCTCACTTGGAAGTCACCTATACAATACAACCAGCACAATGTCCCCCATGCAATATGGCTGACTTGGAAGTCACCTATACAACACAACCAGCACAATGTCCCCCATGCAATATGGCTGACTTGGAAGTCACCTATACAACACAACCAGCACAATGTCCCCCATGCAATATGGCTCACTTGGAAGTCACCTATACAACATGGCATCCAGCACAATGTCCCCCATGCAATATGGCTGACTTGGAAGTCACCTATACAACATGGCAACCAGCACAATGTCCCCCATGCAATATGGTTGAGTTGGAAGTCACCTATACAACAGGGCAACCAGCACAATGTCCCTAATGCAATATGGTTGACTTGGAAGTCACCTATACAAGAAACCAGCACAATGTCCCCCATGCAATGTGGCTGACTTGGAAGTCACCCATATGAACATGGCCACCAGCACAATGTCCACCATGCAATATGGCTGACTTGGAAGTCACCTATACAACATGGCAACCAGCACAATGTCCCCCAAGCAATATGGCTCACTTGGAAGTCACCTATAGAACATGGCAACCAGCAGAATGTCCCCCAAGCAATATGGCTGACTTGGAAGTCACCTATACAACATGGCAAACCAGCACAATTTCCCCCATGCAATATGGCTGACTTGGAAGTCACCTATAGAACATGGCCACCAGCACAATGTCCCCCATGCAACACGGCTGACTTGGAAGTCACCTATACAAGACAACCAGCACAATGTCCCCCATGCAATATGGCTGACTTGGAAGTCACCTATACAACACAACCAGCACAATGTCCCCCAAGCAATATGGCTCACTTGGAAGTCACCTATACAACATGGCAACCAGCACAATGTCCCCCATGCAATATGGCTGACTTGGAAGTCACCTATACAACATGGCAACCAGCACAATGGCCCCCATGCAATATGGCTGACTTGGAAGTCACCAATACAAGACAACCAGCACAATGTCCCCCATGCAATATGGCTGACTTAGAAGTCACCTATAGGACATGGCAACCAGCACAATGTCCCCCAAGCAATATGGCTGACTTGGAAGTCACCTATACAAGACAACCAGCACAATGTCCCAAATGCAATATGGCTGACTTGGAAGTCACCTATAGAACATGGCCACCAGCACAATGTCCCCCATGCAATATGGCTGACTTGGAAGTCACCTATACAACATGGCAACCAGCACAATGTCCCCCATGCAATATGGCTGACTTGGAAGTCACCTATACAATACAACCAGCACAATGTCCCCCAAGCAATATGGCTGACTTGGAAGTCACCTATACAAGACAACCAGCACAATGTCCCCCATGCAATATGGCTGACTTGGAAGTCACCTATACAATACAACCAGCACAATGTCCCCCATGCAATATGGCTGATTTGGAAGTCACCTATACAACACAACCAGCACAATGTCCCCCATGCAATATGGCTGACTTGGAAGTCACCTATACAAGACAACCAACACAATGTCCCAAATGCAATATGGCTGACTCGGAAGTCACCTATAGAACATGGCCACCAGGACAATGTCCCCCATGCAATATTGCTGACTTGGAAGTCACCTATACAACATGGCAACCAGCACAATGTCCCCCATGCAATATGGCTGACTTGGAAGTCACCTATGCAATACAACCAGCACAATGTCCCCAATGCAATATGGCTGACTTGGAAATCACCTATACAACACAACCAGCACAATGTCCCCCATGCAATATGGCTGACTTGGAAGTCACCTATACAACACAACCAGCACAATGTCCCCCATGCAATATGGCTGACTTGGAAGTCACCTATAGAACATGGCAACCAGCACAATGTCCCCCAAGCAATATGGCTGACTTGGAAGTCACCTATACAACATGGCCACCAGCACAATGTCCCCCAAGCAATATGGCTGACTTGGAAGTCACCTATACAACACAACCAGCACAATGTCCCCCATGCAATATGGCTGACTTGGAAGTCACCTATACAACATGGCAACCAGCACAATGTCCCCCATGCAATATGGCTGACTTGGAAGTCACCTATACAACATGGCAACCAGCACAATGTCCCCCATGCAATATGGCTGACTTGGAAGTCACCTATACAAGACAACCAGCACAATGTCCCCATGCAATATGGCTGACTTGGAAGTCACCTATAGAACATGGCCACCAGCACAATGTCCCCCATGCAATATGGCTGACTTGGAAGTCACCTATACAACATGGCAACCAGCACAATGTCCCCCAAGCAATATGGCTCACTTGGAAGTCACCTATACAACATGGCAACCAGCACAATGTCCCCCATGCAATATGGCTGACTTGGAAGTCACCTATAGTACATGGCCACCAGTACAATGTCCCCCATGCAACACGGCTGACTTGAAAGTCACCTATACAAGACAACCAGCACAATGTCCCCCATGCAATATGGCTGACTTGGAAGTCACCTATACAACACAACCAGCACAATGTCACCCAAGCAATATGGCTCACTTGGAAGTCACCTATACAACATGGCAACCAGCACAATGTCCCCCATGCAATATGGCTGACTTGTAAGTCACCTATACAACATGGCAACCAGCACAATGTCCCCCATGCAATATGGCTGACTTGGAAGTCACCTATACAACATGGCAACCAGCACAATGTCCCCCATGCAATATGGCTGACTTGGAAGTCACCTTTACAACATGGCCACCAGCACAATGTCCCCCATGCAATATGGCTGACTTGGAAGTCACCTATACAATACAACCAGCACAATGTCCCCCATGCAACACGGCTGACTTGGAAGTCACCTATACAAGACAACCAGCACAATGTCCCCCATGCAATATGGCTGACTTGGAAGTCACCTATACAACACAACCAGCACAATGTCCCCCAAGCAATATGGCTCACTTGGAAGTCACCTATACAACATGGCAACCAGCACAATGTCCCCCATGCAATATGGCTGACTTTCAAGTCAGCCGTGTTGCATGGGGGACATTGTACTGGTGGCCATGTACTATAGGTGACTTCCAAGTCAGCCATATTGCATGGGGGACATTGTGCTGGTTGCCATGTTGTATAGGTGACTTCCAAGTGAGCCATATTGCTTGGGGGACATTGTGCTGGTTGCCATGTTGTATAGGTGACTTCCAAGTCAGCCATATTGCATGGGAGACATTGTGCTGGTGGCCATGTTCTATAGGTGACTTCCAAGTCAGCCATATTGCATGGGGACATTGTGCTGGTTGTCTTGTATAGGTGACTTCCAAGTCAGCCATATTGCATGGGGGACATTGTGCTGGTTGCCATGTTGTATAGGTGACTTCCAAGTCAGCCATATTGCATGGGGGACATTGTGCTGGTTGCCATGTTGTATAGGTGACTTCCAAGTCAGCCATATTGCATGGGGGACATTGTGCTGGTTGTGTTGTATAGGTGACTTCCAAGTCAGCCATATTGCTTGGGGGACATTGTGCTGGTGGCCATGTTGTATAGGTGACTTCCAAGTCAGCCATATTGCTTGGGGGACATTGTGCTGGTTGCCATGTTCTATAGGTGACTTCCAAGTCAGCCATATTGCATGGGGGACATTGTGCTGGTTGTGTTGTATAGGTGACTTCCAAGTCAGCCATATTGCATGGGGGACATTGTGCTGGTTGTGTTGTATAGGTGACTTCCAAGTCAGCCATATTGCATGGGGGACATTGTGCTGGTTGTATTGCATAGGTGACTTCCAAGTCAGCCATATTGCATGGGGGACATTGTGCTGGTTGCCATGTTGTATAGGTGACTTCCAAGTCAGCCATATTGCATGGGGGACATTGTGCTGGTTGTCTTGTATAGGTGACTTCCAAGTCAGCCATATTGCTTGGGGGACATTGTGCTGGTTGCCATGTCCTATAGGTGACTTCTAAGTCAGCCATATTGCATGGGGGACATTGTGCTGGTTGTCTTGTATAGGTGACTTCCAAGTCAGCCATATTGCATGGGGGCCATTGTGCTGGTTGCCATGTTGTATAGGTGACTTCCAAGTCAGCCATATTGCATGGGGGACATTGTGCTGGTTGCCATGTTGTATAGGTGACTTCCAAGTGAGCCATATTGCTTGGGGGACATTGTGCTGGTTGTGTTGTATAGGTGACTTCCAAGTCAGCCATATTGCATGGGGGACATTGTGCTGGTTGTCTTGTATAGGTGACTTCCAAGTCAGCCGTGTTGCATGGGGGACATTGTGCTGGTGGCCATGTTCTATAGGTGACTTCCAAGTCAGCCATATTGCATGGGGGACATTGTGCTGGTTTGCCATGTTGTATAGGTGACTTCCAAGTCAGCCATATTGCTTGGGGGACATTGTGCTGGTTGCCATGTTCTATAGGTGACTTCCAAGTGAGCCATATTGCTTGGGGGACATTGTGCTGGTTGCCATGTTGTATAGGTGACTTCCAAGTCAGCCATATTGCATGGTGGACATTGTGCTGGTGGCCATGTTCTATGGGTGACTTCCAAGTCAGCCACATTGCATGGGGGACATTGTGCTGGTTTCTTGTATAGGTGACTTCCAAGTCAACCATATTGCATTATGGACATTGTGCTGGTTGCCCTGTTGTATAGGTGACTTCCAAGTCAACCATATTGCATGGGGGACATTGTGCTGGTTGCCATGTTGTATATGTGACTTCCAAGTCAGCCATATTGCATGGGGGACATTGTGCTGGATGCCATGTTGTTTAGGTGACTTCCAAGTAAGCCATATTGCATGGGGGACATTGTGCTGGTTGTGTTGTATAGTTGACTTCCAAGTCAGCCATATTGCATGGGGGACATTGTGCTGGTTGTGTTGTATAGGTGACTTCCAAGTCAGCCATATTGCATGGGGGACATTGTGCTGGTTGTATTGTATAGGTGACTTCCAAGTCAGCCATATTGCATGGGGGACATTGTGCTGGTTGTATTGTATAGGTGACTTCCAAGTGAGCCATATTGCTTGGGGGACATTGTGCTGGTGGCCATGTTCTATAGGTGACTTCCAAGTCAGCCATATTGCATGGGGGACATTGTGCTGGTTGCCATGTCCTATAGGTGACTTCCAAGTCAGCCATATTGCATGGGGGACATTGCGCTGGTTGCCATGTTGTATAGGTGACTTCCAAGTGAGCCATATTGCTTGGGGGACATTGTGCTGGTTGTGTTGTATAGTTGACTTCCAAGTCAGCCATATTGCATGGGGGACATTGTGCTGGTTGTCTTGTATAGGTGACTTCCAAGTCAGCCGTGTTGCATGGGGGACATTGTGCTGGTGGCCATGTTCTATAGGTGACTTCCAAGTCAGCCATATTGCATGGGGGACATTGTGCTGGTTTGCCATGTTGTATAGGTGACTTCCAAGTCAGCCATATTGCTTGGGGGACATTGTGCTGGTTGCCATGTTCTATAGGTGACTTCCAAGTGAGCCATATTGCTTGGGGGACATTGTGCTGGTTGCCATGTTGTATAGGTGACTTCCAAGTCAGCCATATTGCATGGTGGACATTGTGCTGGTGGCCATGTTCTATGGGTGACTTCCAAGTCAGCCACATTGCATGGGGGACATTGTGCTGGTTTCTTGTATAGGTGACTTCCAAGTCAACCATATTGCATTAGGGACATTGTGCTGGTTGCCCTGTTGTATAGGTGACTTCCAAGTCAACCATATTGCATGGGGGACATTGTGCTGGTTGCCATGTTGTATAGGTGACTTCCAAGTCAGCCATATTGCATGGGGGACATTGTGCTGGATGCCATGTTGTATAGGTGACTTCCAAGTGAGCCATATTGCATGGGGGACATTGTGCTGGTTGTGTTGTATAGTTGACTTCCAAGTCAGCCATATTGCATGGGGGACATTGTGCTGGTTGTGTTGTATAGGTGACTTCCAAGTCAGCCATATTGCATGGGGGACATTGTGCTGGTTGTATTGTATAGGTGACTTCCAAGTCAGCCATATTGCATGGGGGACATTGTGCTGGTTGTATTGTGCTGGTTGTGTTGTATAGTTGACTTCCAAGTCAGCCATATTGCATGGGGGACATTGTGCTGGTTGTGTTGTATAGGTGACTTCCAAGTCAGCCATATTGCTTGGGGGACATTGTGCTGGTTGTATTGTATAGGTGACTTCCAAGTCAGCCATATTGCATGGGGGACATTGTGCTGGTTGTATTGTATAGGTGACTTCCAAGTCAGCCATATTGCATGGGGGACATTGTGCTGGTGGCCATGTCCTATAGGTGACTTCCAAGTCAGCCATATTGCATGGGGGACATTGTGCTGGTTGTCTTGTATAGGTGACTTCCAAGTCAGCCATATTGCTTGGGGGACATTGTGCTGGTTGTATTGTATAGGTGACTTCCAAGTCAGCCATATTGCATGGGGGACATTGTGCTGGTTGCCATGTTGTATTGGTGACTTCCAAGTCAGCCATATTGCATGGGGGACATTGTGCTGGTGGCCATGTTCTATAGGTGACTTCCAAGTCAGCCATATTGCATTTGGGACATTGTGCTGGTTGTCTTGTATAGGTGACTTCCAAGTCAGCCATATTGCTTGGGGGACATTGTGCTGGTTGCCATGTCCTATAGGTGACTTCCAAGTCAGCCATATTGCATGGGGGACATTGTGCTGGTTGTCTTGTATAGGTGACTTCCAAGTCAGCCATATTGCATGGGGGACATTGTGCTGGTTGCCATGTTGTATAGGTGACTTCCAAGTCAGCCATATTGCATGGGGGACATTGTGCTGGTTGTCTTGTATAGGTGACTGCCAAGTCAGCCATATTGCATGGGGGACATTGTGCTGGTGGCCATGTTCTATAGGTGACTTCCAAGTCAGCCACATTGCATCGGGGACATTGTGCTGGTTTCTTGTATAGGTGACTTCCAAGTCAGCCATATTGCATGGGGGACATTGTGCTGGTTGCCATGTTCTATAGGTGACTTCCAAGTCAGCCACATTGCATGGGGGACATTGTGCTGGTTTCTTGTATAGGTGACTTCCAAGTCAGCCATATTGCATGGGGGACATTGTGCTGGTTGCCATGTTGTATAGGTGACTTCCAAGCCAGCCATATTGCATGGGGGACATTGTGCTGGTTGCCATGTTGTATAGGTGACTTCCAAGTCAGCCATATTGCATGGGGGACATTGTGCTGGTTGCCATGTTGTATAGGTGACTTACAAGTGAGCCATATTGCATGGGGGACATTGTGCTGGTTGTGTTGTATAGGTGACTTCCAAGTCAGCCATATTGCATGGGGGACATTGTGCTGGTTGTATTGTATAGGTGACTTCCAAGTCAGCCATATTGCATGGGGGACATTGTGCTGGTTGTATTGTATTGGTGACTTCCAAGTCAGCCATATTGCATGGGGGACATTGTGCTGGTTGCCATGTTGTATAGGTGACTTCCAAGCCAGCCATATTGCATGGGGGACATTGTGCTGGTTGCCATGTTGTATAGGTGACTTCCAAGTCAGCCATATTGCATGGGGGACATTGTGCTGGTTGCCATGTTGTATAGGTGACTTACAAGTGAGCCATATTGCATGGGGGACATTGTGCTGGTTGTGTTGTATAGGTGACTTCCAAGTCAGCCATATTGCATGGGGGACATTGTGCTGGTTGTATTGTATAGGTGACTTCCAAGTCAGCCATATTGCATGGGGGACATTGTGCTGGTTGTATTGTATAGGTGACTTCCAAGTGAGCCATATTGCTTGGGGGACATTGTGCTCTTGGCCATGTTCTATAGGTGACTTCCAAGTCAGCCATATTGCATGGGGGACATTGTGCTGGTTGCCATGTCCTATAGGTGACTTCCAAGTCAGCCATATTGCATGGGGGACATTGTGCTGTTTGCCAGGTCCTATAGGTGACTTCCAAGTCAGCCATATTGCATGGGGGACATTGTGCTGGTTGCCATGTTGTATAGGTGACTTCCAAGTGAGCCATATTGCTTGGGGGACATGGTGCTGGTTGTGTTGTATAGGTGACTTCCAAGTCAGCCATATTGCATGGGGGACATTGTGCTGGTTGTCTTGTATAGGTGACTTCCAAGTCAGCCGTGTTGCATGGGGGACATTGTGCTGGTGGCCATGTTGTATAGGTGACTTCCAAGTCAGCCATATTGCATGGGGGACATTGTGCTGGTTGCCATGTTGTATAGGTGACTTCCAAGTCAGCCATATTGCATGGGGGACATTGTGCTGGTTGTATTGTATAGGTGACTTCCAAGTCAGCCATATTGCATGGGGGACATTGTGCTGGTTGTGTTGTATAGGTGACTTCCAAGTCAGCCATATTGCTTGGGGGACATTGTGCTGGTTGTATTGTATAGGTGACTTCCAAGTCAGCCATATTGCATGGGGGACATTGTGCTGGTTGTATTGTATAGGTGACTTCCAAGTCAGCCATATTGCATGGGGGACATTGTGCTGGTGGCCATGTCCTATAGGTGACTTCCAAGTCAGCCATATTGCATGGGGGACATTGTGCTGGTTGTCTTGTATAGGTGACTTCCATGTCAGCCATATTGCTTGGGGGACATTGTGCTGGTTGTATTGTATAGGTGACTTCCAAGTCAGCCATATTGCATGGGGGACATTGTGCTGGTTGCCATGTTGTATTGGTGACTTCCAAGTCAGCCATATTGCATGGGGGACATTGTGCTGGTGGCCATGTTCTATAGGTGACTTCCAAGTCAGCCATATTGCATTTGGGACATTGTGCTGGTTGTCTTGTATAGGTGACTTCCAAGTCAGCCATATTGCTTGGGGGACATTGTGCTGGTTGCCATGTCCTATAGGTGACTTCCAAGTCAGCCATATTGCATGGGGGACATTGTGCTGGTTGTCTTGTATAGGTGACTTCCAAGTCAGCCATATTGCATGGGGGACATTGTGCTGGTTGCCATGTTGTATAGGTGACTTCCAAGTCAGCCATATTGCATGGGGGACATTGTGCTGGTTGTCTTGTATAGGTGACTGCCAAGTCAGCCATATTGCATGGGGGACATTGTGCTGGTGGCCATGTTCTATAGGTGACTTCCAAGTCAGCCACATTGCATGGGGGACATTGTGCTGGTTTCTTGTATAGGTGACTTCCAAGTCAGCCACATTGCATGGGGGACATTGTGCTGGTTTCTTGTATAGGTGACTTCCAAGTCAGCCATATTGCATGGGGGACATTGTGCTGGTTGCCATGTTGTATAGGTGACTTCCAAGCCAGCCATATTGCATGGGGGACATTGTGCTGGTTGCCATGTTGTATAGGTGACTTCCAAGTCAGCCATATTGCATGGGGGACATTGTGCTGGTTGCCATGTTGTATAGGTGACTTACAAGTGAGCCATATTGCATGGGGGACATTGTGCTGGTTGTGTTGTATAGGTGACTTCCAAGTCAGCCATATTGCATGGGGGACATTGTGCTGGTTGTATTGTATAGGTGACTTCCAAGTCAGCCATATTGCATGGGGGACATTGTGCTGGTTGTATTGTATAGGTGACTTCCAAGTCAGCCATATTGCATGGGGGACATTGTGCTGGTTGCCATGTTGTATAGGTGACTTCCAAGCCAGCCATATTGCATGGGGGACATTGTGCTGGTTGCCATGTTGTATAGGTGACTTCCAAGTCAGCCATATTGCATGGGGGACATTGTGCTGGTTGCCATGTTGTATAGGTGACTTACAAGTGAGCCATATTGCATGGGGGACATTGTGCTGGTTGTGTTGTATAGGTGACTTCCAAGTCAGCCATATTGCATGGGGGACATTGTGCTGGTTGTATTGTATAGGTGACTTCCAAGTCAGCCATATTGCATGGGGGACATTGTGCTGGTTGTATTGTATAGGTGACTTCCAAGTGAGCCATATTGCTTGGGGGACATTGTGCTCTTGGCCATGTTCTATAGGTGACTTCCAAGTCAGCCATATTGCATGGGGGACATTGTGCTGGTTGCCATGTCCTATAGGTGACTTCCAAGTCAGCCATATTGCATGGGGGACATTGTGCTGTTTGCCAGGTCCTATAGGTGACTTCCAAGTCAGCCATATTGCATGGGGGACATTTTGCTGGTTGCCATGTTGTATAGGTGACTTCCAAGTGAGCCATATTGCTTGGGGGACATGGTGCTGGTTGTGTTGTATAGGTGACTTCCAAGTCAGCCATATTGCATGGGGGACATTGTGCTGGTTGTCTTGTATAGGTGACTTCCAAGTCAGCCGTGTTGCATGGGGGACATTGTGCTGGTGGCCATGTTGTATAGGTGACTTCCAAGTCAGCCATATTGCATGGGGGACATTGTGCTGGTTGCCATGTTGTATAGGTGACTTCCAAGTCAGCCATATTGCATGGGGGACATTGTGCTGGTTGTATTGTATAGGTGACTTCCAAGTCAGCCATATTGCATGGGGGACATTGTGCTGGTTGTGTTGTATAGGTGACTTCCAAGTCAGCCATATTGCTTGGGGGACATTGTGCTGGTTGTATTGTATAGGTGACTTCCAAGTCAACCATATTGCATGGGGGACATTGTGCTGGTTGTATTGTATAGGTGACTTCCAAGTCAGCCATATTGCATGGGGGACATTGTGCTGGTGGCCATGTCCTATAGGTGACTTCCAAGTCAGCCATATTGCATGGGGGACATTGTGCTGGTTGTCTTGTATAGGTGACTTCCATGTCAGCCATATTGCTTGGGGGACATTGTGCTGGTTGTATTGTATAGGTGACTTCCAAGTCAGCCATATTGCATGGGGGACATTGTGCTGGTTGCCATGTTGTATTGGTGACTTCCAAGTCAGCCATATTGCATGGGGGACATTGTGCTGGTGGCCATGTTCTATAGGTGACTTCCAAGTCAGCCATATTGCATTTGGGACATTGTGCTGGTTGTCTTGTATAGGTGACTTCCAAGTCAGCCATATTGCTTGGGGGACATTGTGCTGGTTGCCATGTCCTATAGGTGACTTCCAAGTCAGCCATATTGCATGGGGGACATTGTGCTGGTTGTCTTGTATAGGTGACTTCCAAGTCAGCCATATTGCATGGGGGACATTGTGCTGGTTGCCATGTTGTATAGGTGACTTCCAAGTCAGCCATATTGCATGGGGGACATTGTGCTGGTTGTCTTGTATAGGTGACTGCCAAGTCAGCCATATTGCATGGGGGACATTGTGCTGGTGGCCATGTTCTATAGGTCACTTCCAAGTCAGCCACATTGCATGGGGGACATTGTGCTGGTTTCTTGTATAGGTGACTTCCAAGTCAGCCATATTGCATGGGGGACATTGTGCTGGTTGCCATGTTCTATAGGTGACTTCCAAGTCAGCCACATTGCATGGGGGACATTGTGCTGGTTTCTTGTATAGGTGACTTCCAAGTCAGCCATATTGCATGGGGGACATTGTGCTGGTTGCCATGTTGTATAGGTGACTTCCAAGCCAGCCATATTGCATGGGGGACATTGTGCTGGTTGCCATGTTGCATAGGTGACTTCCAAGTCAGCCATATTGCATGGGGGACATTGTGCTGGTTGCCATGTTGTATAGGTGACTTACAAGTGAGCCATATTGCATGGGGGACATTGTGCTGGTTGTGTTGTATAGGTGACTTCCAAGTCAGCCATATTGCATGGGGGACATTGTGCTGGTTGTATTGTATAGGTGACTTCCAAGTCAGCCATATTGCATGGGGGACATTGTGCTGGTTGTATTGTATAGGTGACTTCCAAGTCAGCCATATTGCATGGGGGACATTGTGCTGGTTGCCATGTTGTATAGGTGACTTCCAAGCCAGCCATATTGCATGGGGGACATTGTGCTGGTTGCCATGTTGTATAGGTGACTTCCAAGTCAGCCATATTGCATGGGGGACATTGTGCTGGTTGCCATGTTGTATAGGTGACTTACAAGTGAGCCATATTGCATGGTGGACATTGTGCTGGTTGTATTGTATAGGTGACTTCCAAGTGAGCCATATTGCTTGGGGGACATTGTGCTCTTGGCCATGTTCTATAGGTGACTTCCAAGTCAGCCATATTGCATGGGGGACATTGTGCTGGTTGCCATGTCCTATAGGTGACTTCCAAGTCAGCCATATTGCTTGGGGGACATTGTGCTGGTTGCCATGTCCTATAGGTGACTTCCAAGTCAGCCATATTGCATGGGGGACATTGTGCTGGTTGTCTTGTATAGGTGACTTCCAAGTCAGCCATATTGCATGGGGGACATTGTGCTGGTTGCCATGTTGTATAGGTGACTTCCAAGTCAGCCATATTGCATGGGGGACATTGTGCTGGTTGTCTTGTATAGGTGACTGCCAAGTCAGCCATATTGCATGGGGGACATTGTGCTGGTGGCCATGTTCTATAGGTGACTTCCAAGTCAGCCACATTGCATGGGGGACATTGTGCTGGTTTCTTGTATAGGTGACTTCCAAGTCAGCCATATTGCATGGGGGACATTGTGCTGGTTGCCATGTTCTATAGGTGACTTCCAAGTCAGCCACATTGCATGGGGGACATTGTGCTGGTTTCTTGTATAGGTGACTTCCAAGTCAGCCATATTGCATAGGGGACATTGTGCTGGTTGCCATGTTGTATAGGTGACTTCCAAGCCAGCCATATTGCATGGGGGACATTGTGCTGTTTGCCATGTTGCATAGGTGACTTCCAAGTCAGCCATATTGCATGGGGGACATTGTGCTGGTTGCCATGTTGTATAGGTGACTTACAAGTGAGCCATATTGCATGGGGGACATTGTGCTGGTTGTGTTGTATAGGTGACTTCCAAGTCAGCCATATTGCATGGGGGACATTGTGCTGGTTGTATTGTATAGGTGACTTCCAAGTCAGCCATATTGCATGGGGGACATTGTGCTGGTTGTATTGTATAGGTGACTTCCAAGTCAGCCATATTGCATGGGGGACATTGTGCTGGTTGCCATGTTGTATAGGTGACTTCCAAGCCAGCCATATTGCATGGGGGACATTGTGCTGGTTGCCATGTTGTATAGGTGACTTCCAAGTCAGCCATATTGCATGGGGGACATTGTGCTGGTTGCCATGTTGTATAGGTGACTTACAAGTGAGCCATATTGCATGGGGGACATTGTGCTGGTTGTGTTGTATAGGTGACTTCCAAGTCAGCCATATTGCATGGGGGACATTGTGCTGGTTGTATTGTATAGGTGACTTCCAAGTCAGCCATATTGCATGGGGGACATTGTGCTGGTTGTATTGTATAGGTGACTTCCAAGTGAGCCATATTGCTTGGGGGACATTGTGCTCTTGGCCATGTTCTATAGGTGACTTCCAAGTCAGCCATATTGCATGGGGGACATTGTGCTGGTTGCCATGTCCTATAGGTGACTTCCAAGTCAGCCATATTGCATGGGGGACATTGTGCTGTTTGCCAGGTCCTATAGGTGACTTCCAAGTCAGCCATATTGCATGGGGGACATTGTGCTGGTTGCCATGTTGTATAGGTGACTTCCAAGTGAGCCATATTGCTTGGGGGACATGGTGCTGGTTGTGTTGTATAGGTGACTTCCAAGTCAGCCATATTGCATGGGGGACATTGTGCTGGTTGTCTTGTATAGGTGACTTCCAAGTCAGCTGTGTTGCATGGGGGACATTGTGCTGGTGGCCATGTTGTATAGGTGACTTCCAAGTCAGCCATATTGCATGGGGGACATTGTGCTGGTTGCCATGTTGTATAGGTGACTTCCAAGTCAGCCATATTGCATGGGGGACATTGTGCTGGTTGCCATGTTGTATAGGTGACTTACAAGTCAGCCATATTGCATGGGGGACATTGTGCTGGTTGCCATGTCCCATAGGTGACTTCCAAGTCAGCCACATTGCATGGGGGAAATTGTGCTGGTTGTCTTGTATAGGTGACTTTTAAGTCAGCCATGTTGCTTGGGGGACATTGTGCTGGTTGCCATGTTGTATAGGTGACTTCCAAGTCAGCCATATTGCTTGGGGGACATTGTGCTGGTTGCCATGTTGTATAGGTGACTTCCAAGTCAGCCATATTGCATGGGGGACATTGTGCTGGTGGCCATGTTCTATAGGTGACTTCCAAGTCAGCCATATTGCATGGGGGACATTGTGCTGGTTGTCTTGTATAGGTGACTTCCAAGTCAGCCATATTGCATGGGGGACATTGTGCTGGTTGCCATGTCCTATAGGTGACTTCCAAGTCAGCCATATTGCTTGGGGGACATTGTGCTGGTTGCCATGTCCTATAGGTGACTTCCAAGTCAGCCATATTGCATGGGGGACATTGTGCTGGTTGTCTTGTATAGGTGACTTCCAAGTCAGCCATATTGCATGGGGGACATTGTGCTGGTTGCCATGTTGTATAGGTGACTTCCAAGTCAGCCATATTGCATGGGGGACATTGTGCTGGTTGTCTTGTATAGGTGACTGCCAAGTCAGCCATATTGCATGGGGGACATTGTGCTGGTGGCCATGTTCTATAGGTGACTTCCAAGTCAGCCACATTGCATGGGGGACATTGTGCTGGTTTCTTGTATAGGTGACTTCCAAGTCAGCCATATTGCATGGGGGACATTGTGCTGGTTGCCATGTTCTATAGGTGACTTCCAAGTCAGCCACATTGCATGGGGGACATTGTGCTGGTTTCTTGTATAGGTGACTTCCAAGTCAGCCATATTGCATGGGGGACATTGTGCTGGTTGCCATGTTGTATAGGTAACTTCCAAGCCAGCCATATTGCATGGGGGACATTGTGCTGGTTGCCATGTTGCATAGGTGACTTCCAAGTCAGCCGTATTGCATGGGGGACATTGTGCTGGTTGCCATGTTGTATAGGTGACTTACAAGTGAGCCATATTGCATGGGGGACATTGTGCTGGTTGTGTTGTATAGGTGACTTCCAAGTCAGCCATATTGCATGGGGGACATTGTGCTGGTTGTATTGTATAGGTGACTTCCAAGTCAGCCATATTGCATGGGGGACATTGTGCTGGTTGTATTGTATAGGTGACTTCCAAGTCAGCCATATTGCATGGGGGACATTGTGCTGGTTGCCATGTTGTATAGGTGACTTCCAAGCCAGCCATATTGCATGGGGGACATTGTGCTGGTTGCCATGTTGTATAGGTGACTTCCAAGTCAGCCATATTGCATGGGGGACATTGTGCTGGTTGCCATGTTGTATAGGTGACTTACAAGTGAGCCATATTGCATGGGGGACATTGTGCTGGTTGTGTTGTATAGGTGACTTCCAAGTCAGCCATATTGCATGGGGGACATTGTGCTGGTTGTATTGTATAGGTGACTTCCAAGTCAGCCATATTGCATGGGGGACATTGTGCTGGTTGTATTGTATAGGTGACTTCCAAGTGAGCCATATTGCTTGGGGGACATTGTGCTCTTGGCCATGTTCTATAGGTGACTTCCAAGTCAGCCATATTGCATGGGGGACATTGTGCTGGTTGCCATGTCCTATAGGTGACTTCCAAGTCAGCCATATTGCATGGGGGACATTGTGCTGTTTGCCAGGTCCTATAGGTGACTTCCAAGTCAGCCATATTGCATGGGGGACATTGTGCTGGTTGCCATGTTGTATAGGTGACTTCCAAGTGAGCCATATTGCTTGGGGGACATGGTGCTGGTTGTGTTGTATAGGTGACTTCCAAGTCAGCCATATTGCATGGGGGACATTGTGCTGGTTGTCTTGTATAGGTGACTTCCAAGTCAGCTGTGTTGCATGGGGGACATTGTGCTGGTGGCCATGTTGTATAGGTGACTTCCAAGTCAGCCATATTGCATGGGGGACATTGTGCTGGTTGCCATGTTGTATAGGTGACTTCCAAGTCAGCCATATTGCATGGGGGACATTGTGCTGGTTGCCATGTTGTATAGGTGACTTACAAGTCAGCCATATTGCATGGGGGACATTGTGCTGGTTGCCATGTCCCATAGGTGACTTCCAAGTCAGCCACATTGCATGGGGGAAATTGTGCTGGTTGTCTTGTATAGGTGACTTTTAAGTCAGCCATGTTGCTTGGGGGACATTGTGCTGGTTGCCATGTTGTATAGGTGACTTCCAAGTCAGCCATATTGCTTGGGGGACATTGTGCTGGTTGCCATGTTGTATAGGTGACTTCCAAGTCAGCCATATTGCATGGGGGACATTGTGCTGGTGGCCATGTTCTATAGGTGACTTCCAAGTCAGCCATATTGCATGGGGGACATTGTGCTGGTTGTCTTGTATAGGTGACTTCCAAGTCAGCCATATTGCATGGGGGACATTGTGCTGGTTGTGTTGTATAGGTGACTTCCAAATCAGCCATATTGCATGGGGGACATTGTGCTGGTTGTATTGTATAGGTGACTTCCAAGTCAGCCATATTGCATGCGGGACATTGTGCTGGTTGTATTGTATAGGTGACTTCCAAGTCAGCCATTTTGCATGGGGGACATTGTGCTGGTGGCCATGTCCTATAGGTGACTTCCAAGTCAGCCATATTGCATGGGGGACATTGTGCTGGGTGTCTTGTATAGGTGACTTCCAAGTCAGCCATATTGCTTGGGGGACATTGTGCTGGTTGTATTGTATAGGTGACTTCCAAGTCAGCCATATTGCATTGGGGACATTGTGTTGGTTGCCATGTTGTATAGGTGACTTCCAAGTCAGCCATATTGCATGGGGGACATTGTGCTGGTGGCCATGTTCTATAGTTGACTTCCAAGTCAGCCATATTGCATGGGGGACATTGTGCTGGTTGTATTGTATAGGTGACTTCCAAGTCAGCCATATTGCATGGGGGACATTGTGCTGGTTGTATTGTATTGTTGACTTCCAAGTCAGCCATATTGCATGGGGGACATTGTGCTGGTGGCCATGTCCTATAGGTGACTTCCAAGTCAACCATATTGCATGGAGGACATTGTGCTGGTTGTCTTGTATAGGTGACTTCCAAGTCAGCCATATTGCTTGGGGGACATTGTGCTGGTTGTATTGTATAGGTGACTTCCAAGTCAGCCATATTGCATGGGGGACATTGTGCTGGTTGCCATGTTGTATAGGTGACTTCCAACTCAGCCATATTGCATGGGGGACATTGTGCTGGTGGCCATGTTCTATAGGTGACTTCTAAGTCAGCCATATTGCATTTGGGACATTGTGCTGGTTGTCTTGTATAGGTGACTTCCAAGTCAGCCATATTGCTTGGGGGACATTGTGCTGGTTGCCATGTCCTATAGGTGACTTCTGTGTCAGCCATATTGCATGGGGGACATTGAGCTGGTTGTCTTGTATAGGTGACTTCCAAGTCAGCCATATTGCATGGGGGACATTGTGCTGGTTGCCATGTTGTATAGGTGACTTCCAAGTCAGCTATATTGCATGGGGGACATTGTGCTGGTTGCCATGTTGTATAGGTGACTTCCAAGTGAGCCATATTGCTTGGGGGACATTGTGCTGGTTGTGTTGTATAGGTGACTTCCAAGTCAGCCATTTTGCATGGGGGACATTGTGCTGGTTGTCTTGTATAGGTGACTTCCAAGTCAGCCGTGTTGCATGGGGGACATTGTGCTGGTGGCCATGTTCTATAGGTGACTTCCAAGTCAGCCATATTGCATGGGGGACACTGTGCTGGTTGCCATGTTGTATAGGTGACTTCCAAGTGAGCCATATTGCTTGGGGGACATTGTGCTGGTTGCCATGTTGTATAGGTGACTTCCAAGTCAGCCATATTGCATGGGGGACATTGTGCTGGTAGCCATGTTCTATAGGTGACTTCCAAGTCAGCCACATTGCATGGGGGACATTGTGCTGGTTTCTTGTATAGGTGAGTTCCAAGTCAGCCATATTGCATGGAGGACATTGTGCTGGTTGCCATGTTGTATAGGTGACTTTCAAGTCAGCCATATTGCATGGGGGACATTGTGCTGGTTGCCATGTTGTATAGGTGACTTCCAAGTCAGCCATATTGCATGGGGGACATTGTGCTGGTTGCCATGTTGTATAGGTGAATTCCAAGTGAGCCATATTGCATGGGGGACATTGTGCTGGTTGTGTTGTATAGGTGACTTCCAAGTCAGCCATATTGCATGGGGGACATTGTGCTGGTTGTGTTGTATAGGTGACTTCCAAGTCAGCCATATTGCATGGGGGACATTGTGCTGGTTGTATTGTATAGGTGACTTCCAAGTCAGCCATATTGCATGGGGGACATTGTGCTGGTTGTATTGTATAGGTGACTTCCAAGTCAGCCATATTGCATGGGGGACATTGTGCTGGTTGTCTTGTATAGGTGACTTCCAAGTCAGCCATATTGCTTCGGGGACATTGTGCTGGTTGCCATGTTCTATTAGGTGACTTCCAAGTCAGCCATATTGCTTGGGGGACATTGTGCTGGTGGCCATGTTCTATAGGTGACTTCCAAGTCAGCCATATTGCTTGGGGGACATTGTGCTGGTTGCCATGTTGTATAGGTGACTTCCAAGTCAGCCATATTGCATGGGGGACATTGTGCTGGTGGCCATGTTCTATAGGTGACTTCCAAGTCAGCCATATTGCATGGGGGACATTGTGCTGGTTGTCTTGTATAGGTGACTTCCAAGTCAGCCATATTGCATTGGGGACATTGTGCTGGTGGCCATGTTCTATAGGTGACTTCCAAGTCAGCCATATTGCTTGGGGGACATTGTGCTGGTTGTATTGTATAGGTGAATTCCATGTCAGCCATATTGCTTGGGGGACATTGTGCTGGTTGCCATGTTGTATAGGTGACTTCCAAGTAGGCCATATTGCATGGGGGACATTGTGCTGGTTGCCATGTCCTATAGGTGACTTCCAAGTCAGCCATATTGCATGGGGGAAATTGTGCTGGTTGTCTTTTATAGGTGACTTTTAAGTCAGCCATATTGCTTGGGGGACATTGTGCTGGTTGCCATGTTCTATAGGTGACTTCCAAGTCAGCCATATTGCTTGGGGGACATTGTGCTGGTTGCCATGTTGTATAGGTGACTTCCAAGTCAGCCATATTGCTTGGGGGACATTGTGCTGGTTGTCTTGTATAGGTGACTTCCAAGTCAGCCGTGTTGCATGGGGGACATTGTGCTGGTGGCCATGTTGTATAGGTGACTTCCAAGTCAGCCATATTGCATGGGGGACATTGTGCTGGTTGCCATGTTGTATAGGTGACTTCCAAGTCAGCCATATTGCATGGGGGACATTGTGCTGGTTGCCATGTTGTATAGGTGACTTACAAGTCAGCCATATTGCATGGGGGACATTGTGCTGGTTGCCATGTCCTATAGGTGACTTCCAAGTCAGCCACATTGCATGGGGGAAATTGTGCTGGTTGTCTTGTATAGGTGACTTTTAAGTCAGCCATATTGCTTGGGGGACATTGTGCTGGTTGCCATGTTGTATAGGTGACTTCCAAGTCAGCCATATTGCTTGGGGGACATTGTGCTGGTTGCCATGTTGTATAGGTGACTTCCAAGTCAGCCATATTGCATGGGGGACATTGTGCTGGTGGCCATGTTCTATAGGTGACTTCCAAGTCAGCCATATTGCATGCGGGACATTGTGCTGGTTGTCTTGTATAGGTGACTTCCAAGTCAGCCATATTGCATGGGGGACATTGTGCTGGTTGTGTTTTATAGGTGACTTCCAAATCAGCCATATTGCATGGGGGACATTGTGCTGGTTGTATTGTATAGGTGACTTCCAAGTCAGCCATATTGCATGGGGGACATTGTGCTGGTTGTATTGTATAGGTGACTTCCAAGTCAGCCATATTGCATGGGGGACATTGTGCTGGTGGCCATGTCCTATAGGTGACTTCCAAGTCAGCCATATTGCATGGGGGACATTGTGCTGGTTGTCTTGTATAGGTGACTTCCAAGTCAGCCATATTGCTTGGGGGACATTGTGCTGGTTGTATTGTATAGGTGACTTCCAAGTCAGCCATATTGCATGGGGGACATTGTGTTGGTTGCCATGTTGTATAGGTGACTTCCAAGTCAGCCATATTGCATGGGGGACATTGTGCTGGTTGTCTTGTATAGGTGACTTCCAAGTCAGCCATATTGCTTCGGGGACATTGTGCTGGTTGCCATGTTCTATTAGGTGACTTCCAAGTCAGCCATATTGCTTGGGGGACATTGTGCTGGTGGCCATGTTCTATAGGTGACTTCCAAGTCAGCCATATTGCTTGGGGGACATTGTGCTGGTTGCCATGTTGTATAGGTGACTTCCAAGTCAGCCATATTGCATGGGGGACATTGTGCTGGTGGCCATGTTCTATAGGTGACTTCCAAGTCAGCCATATTGCATGGGGGACATTGTGCTGGTTGTCTTGTATAGGTGCCTTCCAAGTCAGCCATATTGCATGGGGGACATTGTGCTGGTGGCCATGTTCTATAGGTGACTTCCAAGTCAGCCATATTGCTTGGGGGACATTGTGCTGGTTGTATTGTATAGGTGACTTCCAAGTCAGCCATATTGCATGGGGGACATTGTGCTGGTTGCCATGTTGTATAGGTGACTTCCAAGTCAGCCATATTGCATGGGGGACATTGTGCTGGTTGCCATGTTGTATAGGTGACTTCCAAGTCAGCCATATTGCTTGGGGGACATTGTGCTGGTTGTCTTGTATAGGTGACTTCCAAGTCAGCCGTGTTGCATGGGGGACATTGTGCTGGTGGCCATGTTGTATAGCTGACTTCCAAGTCAGCCATATTGCATGGGGGACATTGTGCTGGTTGCCATGTTGTATAGGTGACTTCCAAGTCAGCCATATTGCATGGGGGACATTGTGCTGGTTGCCATGTTGTATAGGTGACTTACAAGTCAGCCATATTGCATGGGGGACATTGTGCTGGTTGCCATGTCCTATAGGTGACTTCCAAGTCAGCCACATTGCATGGGGGAAATTGTGCTGGTTGTCTTGTATAGGTGACTTTTAAGTCAGCCATATTGCTTGGGGGACATTGTGCTGGTTGCCATGTTGTATAGGTGACTTCCAAGTCAGCCATATTGCTTGGGGGACATTGTGCTGGTTGCCATGTTGTATAGGTGACTTCCAAGTCAGCCATATTGCATGGGGGACATTGTGCTGGTGGCCATGTTCTATAGGTGACTTCCAAGTCAGCCATATTGCATGCAGGACATTGTGCTGGTTGTCTTGTATAGGTGACTTCCAAGTCAGCCATATTGCATGGGGGACATTGTGCTGGTTGTGTTGTATAGGTGACTTCCAAATCAGCCATATTGCATGGGGGACATTGTGCTGGTTGTATTGTATAGGTGACTTCCAAGTCAGCCATATTGCATGGGGGACATTGTGCTGGTTGTATTGTATAGGTGACTTCCAAGTCAGCCATATTGCATGGGGGACATTGTGCTAATGGCCATGTCCTATAGGTGACTTCCAAGTCAGCCATATTGCATGGGGGAAATTGTGCTGGTTGTCTTGTATAGGTGACTTTTAAGTCAGCCATATTGCTTGGGGGACATTGTGCTGGTTGCCATGTTGTATAGGTGACTTCCAAGTCAGCCATATTGCTTGGGGGATATTGTGCTGGTTGCCATGTTGTATAGGTGACTTCCAAGTCAGCCATATTGCATGGGGGACATTGTGCTGGTGGCCATGTTCTATAGGTGACTTCCAAGACAGCCATATTGCATGCGGGACATTGTGCTGGTTGTCTTGTATAGGTGACTTCCAAGTCAGCCATATTGCATGGGGGACATTGTGCTGGTTGTGTTTTATAGGTGACTTCCAAATCAGCCATATTGCATGGGGGACATTGTGCTGGTTGTATTGTATAGGTGACTTCCAAGTCAGCCATATTGCATGGGGGACATTGTGCTGGTTGTATTGTATAGGTGACTTCCAAGTCAGCCATATTGCATGGGGGACATTGTGCTGGTGGCCATGTCCTATAGGTGACTTCCAAGTCAGCCATATTGCATGGGGGACATTGTGCTGGTTGTCTTGTATAGGTGACTTCCAAGTCAGCCATATTGCTTGGGGGACATTGTGCTGGTTGTATTGTATAGGTGACTTCCAAGTCAGCCATATTGCATGGGGGACATTGTGTTGGTTGCCATGTTGTATAGGTGACTTCCAAGTCAGCCATATTGCATGGGGGACATTGTGCTGGTTGTCTTGTATAGGTGACTTCCAAGTCAGCCATATTGCTTCGGGGACATTGTGCTGGTTGCCATGTTCTATTAGGTGACTTCCAAGTCAGCCATATTGCTTGGGGGACATTGTGCTGGTGGCCATGTTCTATAGGTGACTTCCAAGTCAGCCATATTGCTTGGGGGACATTGTGCTGGTTGCCATGTTGTATAGGTGACTTCCAAGTCAGCCATATTGCATGGGGGACATTGTGCTGGTGGCCATGTTCTATAGGTGACTTCCAAGTCAGCCATATTGCATGGGGGACATTGTGCTGGTTGTCTTGTATAGGTGCCTTCCAAGTCAGCCATATTGCATGGGGGACATTGTGCTGGTGGCCATGTTCTATAGGTGACTTCCAAGTCAGCCATATTGCTTGGGGGACATTGTGCTGGTTGTATTGTATAGGTGACTTCCAAGTCAGCCATATTGCATGGGGGACATTGTGCTGGTTGCCATGTTGTATAGGTGACTTCCAAGTCAGCCATATTGCATGGGGGACATTGTGCTGGTGGCCATGTTCTATAGGTGACTTCCAAGACAGCCATATTGCATGCGGGACATTGTGCTGGTTGTCTTGTATAGGTGACTTCCAAGTCAGCCATATTGCATGGGGGACATTGTGCTGGTTGTGTTTTATAGGTGACTTCCAAATCAGCCATATTGCATGGGGGACATTGTGCTGGTTGTATTGTATAGGTGACTTCCAAGTCAGCCATATTGCATGAGGGACATTGTGCTGGTTGTATTGTATAGGTGACTTCCAAGTCAGCCATATTGCATGGGGGACATTGTGCTGGTGGCCATGTCCTATAGGTGACTTCCAAGTCAGCCATATTGCATGGGGGACATTGTGCTGGTTGTCTTGTATAGGTGACTTCCAAGTCAGCCATATTGCTTGGGGGACATTGTGCTGGTTGTATTGTATAGGTGACTTCCAAGTCAGCCATATTGCATGGGGGACATTGTGTTGGTTGCCATGTTGTATAGGTGACTTCCAAGTCAGCCATATTGCATGGGGGACATTGTGCTGGTTGTCTTGTATAGGTGACTTCCAAGTCAGCCATATTGCTTCGGGGACATTGTGCTGGTTGCCATGTTCTATTAGGTGACTTCCAAGTCAGCCATATTGCTTGGGGGACATTGTGCTGGTGGCCATGTTCTATAGGTGACTTCCAAGTCAGCCATATTGCTTGGGGGACATTGTGCTGGTTGCCATGTTGTATAGGTGACTTCCAAGTCAGCCATATTGCATGGGGGACATTGTGCTGGTGGCCATGTTCTATAGGTGACTTCCAAGTCAGCCATATTGCATGGGGGACATTGTGCTGGTTGTCTTGTATAGGTGCCTTCCAAGTCAGCCATATTGCATGGGGGACATTGTGCTGGTGGCCATGTTCTATAGGTGACTTCCAAGTCAGCCATATTGCTTGGGGGACATTGTGCTGGTTGTATTGTATAGGTGACTTCCAAGTCAGCCATATTGCATGGGGGACATTGTGCTGGTTGCCATGTTGTATAGGTGACTTCCAAGTCAGCCATATTGCATGGGGGACATTGTGCTGGTTGCCATGTTGTATAGGTGACTTCCAAGTCAGCCATATTGCTTGGGGGACATTGTGCTGGTTGTCTTGTATAGGTGACTTCCAAGTCAGCCGTGTTGCATGGGGGACATTGTGCTGGTGGCCATGTTGTATAGCTGACTTCCAAGTCAGCCATATTGCATGGGGGACATTGTGCTGGTTGCCATGTTGTATAGGTGACTTCCAAGTCAGCCATATTGCATGGGGGACATTGTGCTGGTTGCCATGTTGTATAGGTGACTTACAAGTCAGCCATATTGCATGGGGGACATTGTGCTGGTTGCCATGTCCTATAGGTGACTTCCAAGTCAGCCACATTGCATGGGGGAAATTGTGCTGGTTGTCTTGTATAGGTGACTTTTAAGTCAGCCATATTGCTTGGGGGACATTGTGCTGGTTGCCATATTGTATAGGTGACTTCCAAGTCAGCCATATTGCTTGGGGGACATTGTGCTGGTTGCCATGTTGTATAGGTGACTTCCAAGTCAGCCATATTGCATGGGGGACATTGTGCTGGTGGCCATGTTCTATAGGTGACTTCCAAGTCAGCCATATTGCATGCAGGACATTGTGCTGGTTGTCTTGTATAGGTGACTTCCAAGTCAGCCATATTGCATGGGGGACATTGTGCTGGTTGTGTTGTATAGGTGACTTCCAAATCAGCCATATTGCATGGGGGACATTGTGCTGGTTGTATTGTATAGGTGACTTCCAAGTCAGCCATATTGCATGGGGGACATTGTGCTGGTTGTATTGTATAGGTGACTTCCAAGTCAGCCATATTGCATGGGGGACATTGTGCTAATGGCCATGTCCTATAGGTGACTTCCAAGTCAGCCATATTGCATGGGGGACATTGTGCTGGTTGTCTTGTATAGGTGACTTCCAAGTCAGCCATATTGCTTGGGGGACATTGTGCTGGTTGTATTGTATAGGTGACTTCCAAGTCAGCCATATTGCATGGGGGACATTGTGTTGGTTGCCATGTTGTATAGGTGACTTCCAAGTCAGCCATATTGCATGGGGGACATTGTGCTGGTGGCCATGTTCTATAGGTGACTTCCAAGTCAGCCATATTGCATTTGGGACATTGTGCTGGTTGTCTTGTATAGGTGACTTCCAAGTCAGCCATATTGCATGGGGGACATTGTGCTGGTTGTATTGTATAGGTGACTTCCAAGTCAGCCATATTGCATGGGGGACATTGTGCTGGTTGTATTGTATAGGTGACTTCCAAGTCAGCCATATTGCATGGGGGACATTGTGCTGGTGGCCATGTCCTATAGGTGACTTCCAAGTCAACCATATTGCATGGGAGACATTGTGCTGGTTGTCTTGTATAGGTGACTTCCAAGTCAGCCATATTGCTTGGGGGACATTGTGCTGGTTGTATTGTATAGGTGACTTCCAAGTCAGCCATATTGCATGGGGGACATTGTGCTGGTTGCCATGTTGTATAGGTGACTTCCAAGTCAGCCATATTGCATGGGGGACATTGTGCTGGTGGCCATGTTCTATAGGTCACTTCCAAGTCAGCCATATTGCATGGGGGACATTGTGCTGGTTGCCATGTCCTATAGGTGACTTCCAAGTCAGCCACATTGCATGGGGGAAATTGTGCTGGTTGTCTTGTATAGGTGACTTTTAAGTCAGCCATATTGCTTGGGGGACATTGTGCTGGTTGCCATGTTGTATAGGTGACTTCCAAGTCAGCCATATTGCTTGGGGGACATTGTGCTGGTTGCCATGTTGTATACGTGACTTCCAAGTCAGCCATATTGCATGGGGGACATTGTGCTGGTGGCCATGTTCTATAGGTGACTTCCAAGTCAGCCATATTGCATGCAGGACATTGTGCTGGTTGTCTTGTATAGGTGACTTCCAAGTCAGCCATATTGCATGGGGGACATTGTGCTGGTTGTGTTGTATAGGTGACTTCCAAATCAGCCATATTGCATGGGGGACATTGTGCTGGTTGTATTGTATGGGTGACTTCCAAGTCAGCCATATTGCATGGGGGACATTGTGCTGGTTGTATTGTATAGGTGACTTCCAAGTCAGCCATATTGCATGGGGGACATTGTGCTAATGGCCATGTCCTATAGGTGACTTCCAAGTCAGCCATATTGCATGGGGGACATTGTGCTGGTTGTCTTGTATAGGTGACTTCCAAGTCAGCCATATTGCTTGGGGGACATTGTGCTGGTTGTATTGTATAGGTGACTTCCAAGTCAGCCATATTGCATGGGGGACATTGTGTTGGTTGCCATGTTGTATAGGTGACTTCCAAGTCAGCCATATTGCATGGGGGACATTGTGCTGGTGGCCATGTTCTATAGGTGACTTCCAAGTCAGCCATATTGCATTTGGGACATTGTGCTGGTTGTCTTGTATAGGTGACTTCCAAGTCAGCCATATTGCATGGGGGACATTGTGCTGGTTGTGTTTTATAGGTGACTTCCAAATCAGCCATATTGCATGGGGGACATTGTGCTGGTTGTATTGTATAGGTGACTTCCAAGTCAGCCATATTGCATGGGGGACATTGTGCTGGTTGTATTGTATAGGTGACTTCCAAGTCAGCCATATTGCATGGGGGACATTGTGCTGGTGGCCATGTCCTATAGGTGACTTCCAAGTCAGCCATATTGCATGGGGGACATTGTGCTGGTTGTCTTGTATAGGTGACTTCCAAGTCAGCCATATTGCTTGGGGGACATTGTGCTGGTTGTATTGTATAGGTGACTTCCAAGTCAGCCATATTGCATGGGGGACATTGTGTTGGTTGCCATGTTGTATAGGTGACTTCCAAGTCAGCCATATTGCATGGGGGACATTGTGCTGGTTGTCTTGTATAGGTGACTTCCAAGTCAGCCATATTGCTTCGGGGACATTGTGCTGGTTGCCATGTTCTATTAGGTGACTTCCAAGTCAGCCATATTGCTTGGGGGACATTGTGCTGGTGGCCATGTTCTATAGGTGACTTCCAAGTCAGCCATATTGCTTGGGGGACATTGTGCTGGTTGCCATGTTGTATAGGTGACTTCCAAGTCAGCCATATTGCATGGGGGACATTGTGCTGGTGGCCATGTTCTATAGGTGACTTCCAAGTCAGCCATATTGCATGGGGGACATTGTGCTGGTTGTCTTGTATAGGTGCCTTCCAAGTCAGCCATATTGCATGGGGGACATTGTGCTGGTGGCCATGTTCTATAGGTGACTTCCAAGTCAGCCATATTGCTTGGGGGACATTGTGCTGGTTGTATTGTATAGGTGACTTCCAAGTCAGCCATATTGCATGGGGGACATTGTGCTGGTTGCCATGTTGTATAGGTGACTTCCAAGTCAGCCATATTGCATGGGGGACATTGTGCTGGTTGCCATGTTGTATAGGTGACTTCCAAGTCAGCCATATTGCTTGGGGGACATTGTGCTGGTTGTCTTGTATAGGTGACTTCCAAGTCAGCCGTGTTGCATGGGGGACATTGTGCTGGTGGCCATGTTGTATAGCTGACTTCCAAGTCAGCCATATTGCATGGGGGACATTGTGCTGGTTGCCATGTTGTATAGGTGACTTCCAAGTCAGCCATATTGCATGGGGGACATTGTGCTGGTTGCCATGTTGTATAGGTGACTTACAAGTCAGCCATATTGCATGGGGGACATTGTGCTGGTTGCCATGTCCTATAGGTGACTTCCAAGTCAGCCACATTGCATGGGGGAAATTGTGCTGGTTGTCTTGTATAGGTGACTTTTAAGTCAGCCATATTGCTTGGGGGACATTGTGCTGGTTGCCATGTTGTATAGGTGACTTCCAAGTCAGCCATATTGCTTGGGGGACATTGTGCTGGTTGCCATGTTGTATAGGTGACTTCCAAGTCAGCCATATTGCATGGGGGACATTGTGCTGGTGGCCATGTTCTATAGGTGACTTCCAAGTCAGCCATATTGCATGCAGGACATTGTGCTGGTTGTCTTGTATAGGTGACTTCCAAGTCAGCCATATTGCATGGGGGACATTGTGCTGGTTGTGTTGTATAGGTGACTTCCAAATCAGCCATATTGCATGGGGGACATTGTGCTGGTTGTATTGTATAGGTGACTTCCAAGTCAGCCATATTGCATGGGGGACATTGTGCTGGTTGTATTGTATAGGTGACTTCCAAGTCAGCCATATTGCATGGGGGACATTGTGCTAATGGCCATGTCCTATAGGTGACTTCCAAGTCAGCCATATTGCATGGGGGAAATTGTGCTGGTTGTCTTGTATAAGTGACTTTTAAGTCAGCCATATTGCTTGGGGGACATTGTGCTGGTTGCCATGTTGTATAGGTGACTTCCAAGTCAGCCATATTGCTTGGGGGACATTGTGCTGGTTGCCATGTTGTATAGGTGACTTCCAAGTCAGCCATATTGCATGGGGGACATTGTGCTGGTGGCCATGTTCTATAGGTGACTTCCAAGACAGCCATATTGCATGCGGGACATTGTGCTGGTTGTCTTGTATAGGTGACTTCCAAGTCAGCCATATTGCATGGGGGACATTGTGCTGGTTGTGTTTTATAGGTGACTTCCAAATCAGCCATATTGCATGGGGGACATTGTGCTGGTTGTATTGTATAGGTGACTTCCAAGTCAGCCATATTGCATGGGGGACATTGTGCTGGTTGTATTGTATAGGTGACTTCCAAGTCAGCCATATTGCATGGGGGACATTGTGCTGGTGGCCATGTCCTATAGGTGACTTCCAAGTCAGCCATATTGCATGGGGGACATTGTGCTGGTTGTCTTGTATAGGTGACTTCCAAGTCAGCCATATTGCTTGGGGGACATTGTGCTGGTTGTATTGTATAGGTGACTTCCAAGTCAGCCATATTGCATGGGGGACATTGTGTTGGTTGCCATGTTGTATAGGTGACTTCCAAGTCAGCCATATTGCATGGGGGACATTGTGCTGGTTGTCTTGTATAGGTGACTTCCAAGTCAGCCATATTGCTTCGGGGACATTGTGCTGGTTGCCATGTTCTATTAGGTGACTTCCAAGTCAGCCATATTGCTTGGGGGACATTGTGCTGGTGGCCATGTTCTATAGGTGACTTCCAAGTCAGCCATATTGCTTGGGGGACATTGTGCTGGTTGCCATGTTGTATAGGTGACTTCCAAGTCAGCCATATTGCATGGGGGACATTGTGCTGGTGGCCATGTTCTATAGGTGACTTCCAAGTCAGCCATATTGCATGGGGGACATTGTGCTGGTTGTCTTGTATAGGTGCCTTCCAAGTCAGCCATATTGCATGGGGGACATTGTGCTGGTGGCCATGTTCTATAGGTGACTTCCAAGTCAGCCATATTGCTTGGGGGACATTGTGCTGGTTGTATTGTATAGGTGACTTCCAAGTCAGCCATATTGCATGGGGGACATTGTGCTGGTTGCCATGTTGTATAGGTGACTTCCAAGTCAGCCATATTGCATGGGGGACATTGTGCTGGTTGCCATGTTGTATAGGTGACTTCCAAGTCAGCCATATTGCTTGGGGGACATTGTGCTGGTTGTCTTGTATAGGTGACTTCCAAGTCAGCCGTGTTGCATGGGGGACATTGTGCTGGTGGCCATGTTGTATAGCTGACTTCCAAGTCAGCCATATTGCATGGGGGACATTGTGCTGGTTGCCATGTTGTATAGGTGACTTCCAAGTCAGCCATATTGCATGGGGGACATTGTGCTGGTTGCCATGTTGTATAGGTGACTTACAAGTCAGCCATATTGCATGGGGGACATTGTGCTGGTTGCCATGTCCTATAGGTGACTTCCAAGTCAGCCACATTGCATGGGGGAAATTGTGCTGGTTGTCTTGTATAGGTGACTTTTAAGTCAGCCATATTGCTTGGGGGACATTGTGCTGGTTGCCATATTGTATAGGTGACTTCCAAGTCAGCCATATTGCTTGGGGGACATTGTGCTGGTTGCCATGTTGTATAGGTGACTTCCAAGTCAGCCATATTGCATGGGGGACATTGTGCTGGTGGCCATGTTCTATAGGTGACTTCCAAGTCAGCCATATTGCATGCAGGACATTGTGCTGGTTGTCTTGTATAGGTGACTTCCAAGTCAGCCATATTGCATGGGGGACATTGTGCTGGTTGTGTTGTATAGGTGACTTCCAAATCAGCCATATTGCATGGGGGACATTGTGCTGGTTGTATTGTATAGGTGACTTCCAAGTCAGCCATATTGCATGGGGGACATTGTGCTGGTTGTATTGTATAGGTGACTTCCAAGTCAGCCATATTGCATGGGGGACATTGTGCTAATGGCCATGTCCTATAGGTGACTTCCAAGTCAGCCATATTGCATGGGGGACATTGTGCTGGTTGTCTTGTATAGGTGACTTCCAAGTCAGCCATATTGCTTGGGGGACATTGTGCTGGTTGTATTGTATAGGTGACTTCCAAGTCAGCCATATTGCATGGGGGACATTGTGTTGGTTGCCATGTTGTATAGGTGACTTCCAAGTCAGCCATATTGCATGGGGGACATTGTGCTGGTGGCCATGTTCTATAGGTGACTTCCAAGTCAGCCATATTGCATTTGGGACATTGTGCTGGTTGTCTTGTATAGGTGACTTCCAAGTCAGCCATATTGCATGGGGGACATTGTGCTGGTTGCCATGTTGTATAGGTGACTTCCAAGTCAGCCATATTGCATGGGGGACATTGTGCTGGTTGTATTGTATAGGTGACTTCCAAGTCAGCCATATTGCATGGGGGACATTGTGCTGGTTGTATTGTATAGGTGACTTCCAAGTCAGCCATATTGCATGGGGGACATTGTGCTGGTGGCCATGTCCTATAGGTGACTTCCAAGTCAACCATATTGCATGGGAGACATTGTGCTGGTTGTCTTGTATAGGTGACTTCCAAGTCAGCCATATTGCTTGGGGGACATTGTGCTGGTTGTATTGTATAGGTGACTTCCAAGTCAGCCATATTGCATGGGGGACATTGTGCTGGTTGCCATGTTGTATAGGTGACTTCCAAGTCAGCCGTGTTGCATGGGGGACATTGTGCTGGTGGCCATGTTGTATAGCTGACTTCCAAGTCAGCCATATTGCATGGGGGACATTGTGCTGGTTGCCATGTTGTATAGGTGACTTCCAAGTCAGCCATATTGCATGGGGGACATTGTGCTGGTTGCCATGTTGTATAGGTGACTTACAAGTCAGCCATATTGCATGGGGGACATTGTGCTGGTTGCCATGTCCTATAGGTGACTTCCAAGTCAGCCACATTGCATGGGGGAAATTGTGCTGGTTGTCTTGTATAGGTGACTTTTAAGTCAGCCATATTGCTTGGGGGACATTGTGCTGGTTGCCATATTGTATAGGTGACTTCCAAGTCAGCCATATTGCTTGGGGGACATTGTGCTGGTTGCCATGTTGTATAGGTGACTTCCAAGTCAGCCATATTGCATGGGGGACATTGTGCTGGTGGCCATGTTCTATAGGTGACTTCCAAGTCAGCCATATTGCATGCAGGACATTGTGCTGGTTGTCTTGTATAGGTGACTTCCAAGTCAGCCATATTGCATGGGGGACATTGTGCTGGTTGTGTTGTATAGGTGACTTCCAAATCAGCCATATTGCATGGGGGACATTGTGCTGGTTGTATTGTATAGGTGACTTCCAAGTCAGCCATATTGCATGGGGGACATTGTGCTGGTTGTATTGTATAGGTGACTTCCAAGTCAGCCATATTGCATGGGGGACATTGTGCTAATGGCCATGTCCTATAGGTGACTTCCAAGTCAGCCATATTGCATGGGGGACATTGTGCTGGTTGTCTTGTATAGGTGACTTCCAAGTCAGCCATATTGCTTGGGGGACATTGTGCTGGTTGTATTGTATAGGTGACTTCCAAGTCAGCCATATTGCATGGGGGACATTGTGTTGGTTGCCATGTTGTATAGGTGACTTCCAAGTCAGCCATATTGCATGGGGGACATTGTGCTGGTGGCCATGTTCTATAGGTGACTTCCAAGTCAGCCATATTGCATTTGGGACATTGTGCTGGTTGTCTTGTATAGGTGACTTCCAAGTCAGCCATATTGCATGGGGGACATTGTGCTGGTTGTATTGTATAGGTGACTTCCAAGTCAGCCATATTGCATGGGGGACATTGTGCTGGTTGTATTGTATAGGTGACTTCCAAGTCAGCCATATTGCATGGGGGACATTGTGCTGGTGGCCATGTCCTATAGGTGACTTCCAAGTCAACCATATTGCATGGGAGACATTGTGCTGGTTGTCTTGTATAGGTGACTTCCAAGTCAGCCATATTGCTTGGGGGACATTGTGCTGGTTGTATTGTATAGGTGACTTCCAAGTCAGCCATATTGCATGGGGGACATTGTGCTGGTTGCCATGTTGTATAGGTGACTTCCAAGTCAGCCATATTGCATGGGGGACATTGTGCTGGTGGCCATGTTCTATAGGTCACTTCCAAGTCAGCCATATTGCATGGGGGACATTGTGCTGGTTGCCATGTCCTATAGGTGACTTCCAAGTCAGCCACATTGCATGGGGGAAATTGTGCTGGTTGTCTTGTATAGGTGACTTTTAAGTCAGCCATATTGCTTGGGGGACATTGTGCTGGTTGCCATGTTGTATAGGTGACTTCCAAGTCAGCCATATTGCTTGGGGGACATTGTGCTGGTTGCCATGTTGTATACGTGACTTCCAAGTCAGCCATATTGCATGGGGGACATTGTGCTGGTGGCCATGTTCTATAGGTGACTTCCAAGTCAGCCATATTGCATGCAGGACATTGTGCTGGTTGTCTTGTATAGGTGACTTCCAAGTCAGCCATATTGCATGGGGGACATTGTGCTGGTTGTGTTGTATAGGTGACTTCCAAATCAGCCATATTGCATGGGGGACATTGTGCTGGTTGTATTGTATGGGTGACTTCCAAGTCAGCCATATTGCATGGGGGACATTGTGCTGGTTGTATTGTATAGGTGACTTCCAAGTCAGCCATATTGCATGGGGGACATTGTGCTAATGGCCATGTCCTATAGGTGACTTCCAAGTCAGCCATATTGCATGGGGGACATTGTGCTGGTTGTCTTGTATAGGTGACTTCCAAGTCAGCCATATTGCTTGGGGGACATTGTGCTGGTTGTATTGTATAGGTGACTTCCAAGTCAGCCATATTGCATGGGGGACATTGTGTTGGTTGCCATGTTGTATAGGTGACTTCCAAGTCAGCCATATTGCATGGGGGACATTGTGCTGGTGGCCATGTTCTATAGGTGACTTCCAAGTCAGCCATATTGCATTTGGGACATTGTGCTGGTTGTCTTGTATAGGTGACTTCCAAGTCAGCCATATTGCATGGGGGACATTGTGCTGGTTGTGTTTTATAGGTGACTTCCAAATCAGCCATATTGCATGGGGGACATTGTGCTGGTTGTATTGTATAGGTGACTTCCAAGTCAGCCATATTGCATGGGGGACATTGTGCTGGTTGTATTGTATAGGTGACTTCCAAGTCAGCCATATTGCATGGGGGACATTGTGCTGGTGGCCATGTCCTATAGGTGACTTCCAAGTCAGCCATATTGCATGGGGGACATTGTGCTGGTTGTCTTGTATAGGTGACTTCCAAGTCAGCCATATTGCTTGGGGGACATTGTGCTGGTTGTATTGTATAGGTGACTTCCAAGTCAGCCATATTGCATGGGGGACATTGTGTTGGTTGCCATGTTGTATAGGTGACTTCCAAGTCAGCCATATTGCATGGGGGACATTGTGCTGGTTGTCTTGTATAGGTGACTTCCAAGTCAGCCATATTGCTTCGGGGACATTGTGCTGGTTGCCATGTTCTATTAGGTGACTTCCAAGTCAGCCATATTGCTTGGGGGACATTGTGCTGGTGGCCATGTTCTATAGGTGACTTCCAAGTCAGCCATATTGCTTGGGGGACATTGTGCTGGTTGCCATGTTGTATAGGTGACTTCCAAGTCAGCCATATTGCATGGGGGACATTGTGCTGGTGGCCATGTTCTATAGGTGACTTCCAAGTCAGCCATATTGCATGGGGGACATTGTGCTGGTTGTCTTGTATAGGTGCCTTCCAAGTCAGCCATATTGCATGGGGGACATTGTGCTGGTGGCCATGTTCTATAGGTGACTTCCAAGTCAGCCATATTGCTTGGGGGACATTGTGCTGGTTGTATTGTATAGGTGACTTCCAAGTCAGCCATATTGCATGGGGGACATTGTGCTGGTTGCCATGTTGTATAGGTGACTTCCAAGTCAGCCATATTGCATGGGGGACATTGTGCTGGTTGCCATGTTGTATAGGTGACTTCCAAGTCAGCCATATTGCTTGGGGGACATTGTGCTGGTTGTCTTGTATAGGTGACTTCCAAGTCAGCCGTGTTGCATGGGGGACATTGTGCTGGTGGCCATGTTGTATAGCTGACTTCCAAGTCAGCCATATTGCATGGGGGACATTGTGCTGGTTGCCATGTTGTATAGGTGACTTCCAAGTCAGCCATATTGCATGGGGGACATTGTGCTGGTTGCCATGTTGTATAGGTGACTTACAAGTCAGCCATATTGCATGGGGGACATTGTGCTGGTTGCCATGTCCTATAGGTGACTTCCAAGTCAGCCACATTGCATGGGGGAAATTGTGCTGGTTGTCTTGTATAGGTGACTTTTAAGTCAGCCATATTGCTTGGGGGACATTGTGCTGGTTGCCATGTTGTATAGGTGACTTCCAAGTCAGCCATATTGCTTGGGGGACATTGTGCTGGTTGCCATGTTGTATAGGTGACTTCCAAGTCAGCCATATTGCATGGGGGACATTGTGCTGGTGGCCATGTTCTATAGGTGACTTCCAAGTCAGCCATATTGCATGCAGGACATTGTGCTGGTTGTCTTGTATAGGTGACTTCCAAGTCAGCCATATTGCATGGGGGACATTGTGCTGGTTGTGTTGTATAGGTGACTTCCAAATCAGCCATATTGCATGGGGGACATTGTGCTGGTTGTATTGTATAGGTGACTTCCAAGTCAGCCATATTGCATGGGGGACATTGTGCTGGTTGTATTGTATAGGTGACTTCCAAGTCAGCCATATTGCATGGGGGACATTGTGCTAATGGCCATGTCCTATAGGTGACTTCCAAGTCAGCCATATTGCATGGGGGAAATTGTGCTGGTTGTCTTGTATAAGTGACTTTTAAGTCAGCCATATTGCTTGGGGGACATTGTGCTGGTTGCCATGTTGTATAGGTGACTTCCAAGTCAGCCATATTGCTTGGGGGACATTGTGCTGGTTGCCATGTTGTATAGGTGACTTCCAAGTCAGCCATATTGCATGGGGGACATTGTGCTGGTGGCCATGTTCTATAGGTGACTTCCAAGACAGCCATATTGCATGCGGGACATTGTGCTGGTTGTCTTGTATAGGTGACTTCCAAGTCAGCCATATTGCATGGGGGACATTGTGCTGGTTGTGTTTTATAGGTGACTTCCAAATCAGCCATATTGCATGGGGGACATTGTGCTGGTTGTATTGTATAGGTGACTTCCAAGTCAGCCATATTGCATGGGGGACATTGTGCTGGTTGTATTGTATAGGTGACTTCCAAGTCAGCCATATTGCATGGGGGACATTGTGCTGGTGGCCATGTCCTATAGGTGACTTCCAAGTCAGCCATATTGCATGGGGGACATTGTGCTGGTTGTCTTGTATAGGTGACTTCCAAGTCAGCCATATTGCTTGGGGGACATTGTGCTGGTTGTATTGTATAGGTGACTTCCAAGTCAGCCATATTGCATGGGGGACATTGTGTTGGTTGCCATGTTGTATAGGTGACTTCCAAGTCAGCCATATTGCATGGGGGACATTGTGCTGGTTGTCTTGTATAGGTGACTTCCAAGTCAGCCATATTGCTTCGGGGACATTGTGCTGGTTGCCATGTTCTATTAGGTGACTTCCAAGTCAGCCATATTGCTTGGGGGACATTGTGCTGGTGGCCATGTTCTATAGGTGACTTCCAAGTCAGCCATATTGCTTGGGGGACATTGTGCTGGTTGCCATGTTGTATAGGTGACTTCCAAGTCAGCCATATTGCATGGGGGACATTGTGCTGGTGGCCATGTTCTATAGGTGACTTCCAAGTCAGCCATATTGCATGGGGGACATTGTGCTGGTTGTCTTGTATAGGTGCCTTCCAAGTCAGCCATATTGCATGGGGGACATTGTGCTGGTGGCCATGTTCTATAGGTGACTTCCAAGTCAGCCATATTGCTTGGGGGACATTGTGCTGGTTGTATTGTATAGGTGACTTCCAAGTCAGCCATATTGCATGGGGGACATTGTGCTGGTTGCCATGTTGTATAGGTGACTTCCAAGTCAGCCATATTGCATGGGGGACATTGTGCTGGTTGCCATGTTGTATAGGTGACTTCCAAGTCAGCCATATTGCTTGGGGGACATTGTGCTGGTTGTCTTGTATAGGTGACTTCCAAGTCAGCCGTGTTGCATGGGGGACATTGTGCTGGTGGCCATGTTGTATAGCTGACTTCCAAGTCAGCCATATTGCATGGGGGACATTGTGCTGGTTGCCATGTTGTATAGGTGACTTCCAAGTCAGCCATATTGCATGGGGGACATTGTGCTGGTTGCCATGTTGTATAGGTGACTTACAAGTCAGCCATATTGCATGGGGGACATTGTGCTGGTTGCCATGTCCTATAGGTGACTTCCAAGTCAGCCACATTGCATGGGGGAAATTGTGCTGGTTGTCTTGTATAGGTGACTTTTAAGTCAGCCATATTGCTTGGGGGACATTGTGCTGGTTGCCATATTGTATAGGTGACTTCCAAGTCAGCCATATTGCTTGGGGGACATTGTGCTGGTTGCCATGTTGTATAGGTGACTTCCAAGTCAGCCATATTGCATGGGGGACATTGTGCTGGTGGCCATGTTCTATAGGTGACTTCCAAGTCAGCCATATTGCATGCAGGACATTGTGCTGGTTGTCTTGTATAGGTGACTTCCAAGTCAGCCATATTGCATGGGGGACATTGTGCTGGTTGTGTTGTATAGGTGACTTCCAAATCAGCCATATTGCATGGGGGACATTGTGCTGGTTGTATTGTATAGGTGACTTCCAAGTCAGCCATATTGCATGGGGGACATTGTGCTGGTTGTATTGTATAGGTGACTTCCAAGTCAGCCATATTGCATGGGGGACATTGTGCTAATGGCCATGTCCTATAGGTGACTTCCAAGTCAGCCATATTGCATGGGGGACATTGTGCTGGTTGTCTTGTATAGGTGACTTCCAAGTCAGCCATATTGCTTGGGGGACATTGTGCTGGTTGTATTGTATAGGTGACTTCCAAGTCAGCCATATTGCATGGGGGACATTGTGTTGGTTGCCATGTTGTATAGGTGACTTCCAAGTCAGCCATATTGCATGGGGGACATTGTGCTGGTGGCCATGTTCTATAGGTGACTTCCAAGTCAGCCATATTGCATTTGGGACATTGTGCTGGTTGTCTTGTATAGGTGACTTCCAAGTCAGCCATATTGCATGGGGGACATTGTGCTGGTTGCCATGTTGTATAGGTGACTTCCAAGTCAGCCATATTGCATGGGGGACATTGTGCTGGTTGTATTGTATAGGTGACTTCCAAGTCAGCCATATTGCATGGGGGACATTGTGCTGGTTGTATTGTATAGGTGACTTCCAAGTCAGCCATATTGCATGGGGGACATTGTGCTGGTGGCCATGTCCTATAGGTGACTTCCAAGTCAACCATATTGCATGGGAGACATTGTGCTGGTTGTCTTGTATAGGTGACTTCCAAGTCAGCCATATTGCTTGGGGGACATTGTGCTGGTTGTATTGTATAGGTGACTTCCAAGTCAGCCATATTGCATGGGGGACATTGTGCTGGTTGCCATGTTGTATAGGTGACTTCCAAGTCAGCCATATTGCATGGGGGACATTGTGCTGGTGGCCATGTTCTATAGGTGACTTCCAAGTCAGCCATATTGCATGGGGGACATTGTGCTGGTTGCCATGTCCTATAGGTGACTTCCAAGTCAGCCACATTGCATGGGGGAAATTGTGCTGGTTGTCTTGTATAGGTGACTTTTAAGTCAGCCATATTGCTTGGGGGACATTGTGCTGGTTGCCATGTTGTATAGGTGACTTCCAAGTCAGCCATATTGCTTGGGGGACATTGTGCTGGTTGCCATGTTGTATACGTGACTTCCAAGTCAGCCATATTGCATGGGGGACATTGTGCTGGTGGCCATGTTCTATAGGTGACTTCCAAGTCAGCCATATTGCATGCAGGACATTGTGCTGGTTGTCTTGTATAGGTGACTTCCAAGTCAGCCATATTGCATGGGGGACATTGTGCTGGTTGTGTTGTATAGGTGACTTCCAAATCAGCCATATTGCATGGGGGACATTGTGCTGGTTGTATTGTATGGGTGACTTCCAAGTCAGCCATATTGCATGGGGGACATTGTGCTGGTTGTATTGTATAGGTGACTTCCAAGTCAGCCATATTGCATGGGGGACATTGTGCTAATGGCCATGTCCTATAGGTGACTTCCAAGTCAGCCATATTGCATGGGGGACATTGTGCTGGTTGTCTTGTATAGGTGACTTCCAAGTCAGCCATATTGCTTGGGGGACATTGTGCTGGTTGTATTGTATAGGTGACTTCCAAGTCAGCCATATTGCATGGGGGACATTGTGTTGGTTGCCATGTTGTATAGGTGACTTCCAAGTCAGCCATATTGCATGGGGGACATTGTGCTGGTGGCCATGTTCTATAGGTGACTTCCAAGTCAGCCATATTGCATTTGGGACATTGTGCTGGTTGTCTTGTATAGGTGACTTCCAAGTCAGCCATATTGCATGGGGGACATTGTGCTGGTTGCCATGTTGTATAGGTGACTTCCAAGTCAGCCATATTGCATGGGGGACATTGTGCTGGTTGTATTGTATAGGTGACTTCCAAGTCAGCCATATTGCATGGGGGACATTGTGCTGGTTGTATTGTATCGGTGACTTCCAAGTCAGCCATATTGCATGGGGGACATTGTGCTGGTGGCCATGTCCTATAGGTGACTTCCAAGTCAACCATATTGCATGGGAGACATTGTGCTGGTTGTCTTGTATAGGTGACTTCCAAGTCAGCCATATTGCTTGGGGGACATTGTGCTGGTTGTATTGTATAGGTGACTTCCAAGTCAGCCATATTGCATGGGGGACATTGTGCTGGTTGCCATGTTGTATAGGTGACTTCCAAGTCAGCCATATTGCATGGGGGACATTGTGCTGGTGGCCATGTTCTATAGGTGACTTCCAAGTCAGCCATATTGCATTTGGGACATTGTGCTGGTTGTCTTGTATAGGTGACTTCCAAGTCAGCCATACTGCTTGGGGGAAATTGTGCTGGTTGCCATGTCCTATAGGTGACTTCCAAGTCAGCCATATTGCATGGGGGACATTGAGCTGGTTGTCTTGTATAGGTGACTTCCAAGTCAGCCATATTGCATGGGGGACATTGTGCTGGTTGCCATGTTGTATAGGTGACTTCCAAGTCAGCCATATTGCATGGGGGACATTGTGCTGGTTGCCATGTTGTATAGGTGACTTCCAAGTGAGCCATATTGCTTGGGGGACATTGTGCTGGTTGTGTTGTATAGGTGACTTCCAAGTCAGCCATATTGCATGGGGGACATTGTGCTGGTTGTCTTGTATAGGTGACTTCCAAGTCAGCCGTGTTGCATGGGGGACATTGTGCTGGTGGCCATGTTCTATAGGTGACTTCCAAGTCAGCCATATTGCATGGGGGACATTGTGCTGGTTGCCATGTTGTATAGGTGACTTCCAAGTGAGCCATATTGCTTGGGGGACATTGTGCTGGTTGCCATGTTGTATAGGTGTCTTCCAAGTCAGCCATATTGCATGGGGGACATTGTGCTGGTAGCCATGTTCTATAGGTGACTTCCAAGTCAGCCACATTGCATGGGGGACATTGTGCTGGTTTCTTGTATAGGTGACTTCCAAGTCAGCCATATTGCATGGGGGACATTGTGCTGGTTGCCATGTTGTATAGGTGACTTCCAAGTCAGCCATATTGCATGGGGGACATTGTGCTGGTTGCCATGTTGTATAGGTGACTTCCAAGTCAGCCATATTGCATGGGGGACATTGTGCTGGTTGCCATGTTGTATAGGTGACTTCCAAGTGAGCCATATTGCATGGGGGACATTGTCTGGTTGTGTTGTATAGGTGACTTCCAAGTCAGCCATATTGCATGGGGGACATTGTGCTGGTTGTGTTGTATAGGTGACTTCCAAGTCAGCCATATTGCATGGGGGACATTGTGCTGGTTGTATTGTATAGGTGACTTCCAAGTCAGCCATATTGCATGGGGGACATTGTGCTGGTTGTATTGTATAGGTGACTTTCAAGTCAGCCATATTGCTTGGGGGACATTGTGCTGGTGGCCATGTTCTATAGGTGACTTCCAAGTCAGCCATATTGCATGGGGGACATTGTGCTGGTTGCCATGTCCTATAGGTGACTTCCAAGTCAGCCATATTGCATGGGGGACATTGTGCTGGTTGTCTTGTATAGGTGACTTCCAAGTCAGCCATATTGCTTCGGGGACATTGTGCTGGTTGCCATGTTCTATTAGGTGACTTCCAAGTCGGCCATATTGCTTGGGGGACATTGTGCTGGTGGCCATGTTCTATAGGTGACTTCCAAGTCAGCCATATTGCTTGGGGGACATTGTGCTGGTTGCCATGTTGTATAGGTGACTTCCAAGTCAGCCTTATTGCATGGGGGACATTGTGCTGGTGGCCATGTTCTATAGGTGACTTCCAAGTCAGCCATATTGCATGGGGGACATTGTGCTGGTTGTCTTGTATAGGTGACTTCCAAGTCAGCCATATTGCATGGGGGACATTGTGCTGGTGGCCATGTTCTATTGGTGACTTCCAAGTCAGCCATATTGCTTGGGGGACATTGTGCTGGTTGTATTGCATAGGTGACTTCCAAGTCAGCCATATTGCATGGGGGACATTGTGCTGGTTGCCATGTTGTATAGGTGACTTCCAAGTCAGCCATATTGCATGGGGGACATTGTGCTGGTTGCCATGTCCTATAGGTGACTTCCAAGTCAGCCATATTGCATGGGGGAAATTGTGCTGGTTGTCTTGTATAGGTGACTTCCAAGTCAGCCATATTGCTTGGGGGACATTGTGCTGGTGGCCATGTCCTATAGGTGACTTCCAAGTCAGCCATATTGCATTTGGGACATTGTGCTGGTTGTCTTGTATAGGTGACTTCCAAGTCAGCCATATTGCATGGGGGACATTGTGCTGGTTGTGTTGTATAGGTGACTTCCAAATCAGCCATATTGCATGGGGGACATTGTGCTGGTTGTATTGTATAGGTGACTTCCAAGTCAGCCATATTGCATGGGGGACATTGTGCTGGTTGTATTGTATAGGTGACTTCCAAGTCAGTCATATTGCATGGGGGACATTGTACTGGTGGCCATGTCCTATAGGTGACTTCCAAGTCAGCCATATTGCATGGGGGACATTGTGCTGGTTGTCTTGTATAGGTGACTTCCAAGTCAGCCATATTGCTTGGGGGACATTGTGCTGGTTGTATTGTATAGGTGACTTCCAAGTCAGCCATATTGCATGGGGGACATTGTGCTGGTTGCCATGTTGTATAGGTGACTTCCAAGTCAGCCATATTGCATGGGGGACATTGTGCTGGTGGCCATGTTCTATAGGTGACTTCCAAGTCAGCCATATTACATTTTGGACATTGTGCTGGTTGTCTTGTATAGGTGACTTCCAAGTCAGCCATATTGCATGGGGGACATTGTTCTGGTTGTGTTGTATAGGTGACTTCCAAATCAGCCATATTGCATGGGGGACATTGTGCTGGTTGTATTGTAAAGGTGACTTCCAAGTCAGCCATATTGCATGGGGGACATTGTGCTTGTTGTATTGTATAGGTGACTTCCAAGTGAGCCATATTGCTTGGGGGACATTGTGATGGTGGCCATGTTCTATAGGTGACTTCCAAGTCAGCCATATTGCATGGGGGACATTGTGCTGGTTGCCATGTCCTATAGGTGACTTCCAAGTCAGCCATATTGCATGGGGGACATTGTGCTGGTTGTCTTGTATAGGTGACTTCTAAGTCAGCCATATTGCTTGGGGGACATTGTGCTGGTTGCCATGTTCTATAGGTGACTTCCAAGTCAGCCATATTGCTTGGGGGACATTGTGCTGGTGGCCATGTTCTATAGGTGACTTCCAAGTCAGCCATATTGCTTGGGGGACATTGTGCTGGTTGCCATGTTGTATAGGTGACTTCCAAGTCAGCCATATTGCATGGGGGACATTGTGCTGGTGGCCATGTTCTATAGGTGACTTCCAAGTCAGCCATATTGCATGGGGGACATTGTGCTGGTTGCCATGTTGTATAGGTGACTTCCAAGTCAGCCATATTGCATGGGGGACATTGTGCTGGTGGCCATGTTCTATAGGTGACTTCCAAGTCAGCCATATTGCATGGGGGACATTGTGCTGGTTGTCTTGTATAGGTGACTTCCAAGTCAGCCATATTGCATGGGGGACATTGTGCTGGTTGTGTTGTATAGGTGACTTCCAAATCAGCCATATTGCATGGGGGACATTGTGCTGGTTGTATTGTATAGGTGACTTCCAAGTCAGCCATATTGCATGGGGGACATTGTGCTGGTTGTATTGTATAGGTGACTTCCAAGTCAGCCATATTGCATGGGGGACATTGTGCTGGTGGCCATGTCCTATAGGTGACTTCCAAGTCAGCCATATTGCATGGGGGACATTGTGCTGGTTGTCTTGTATAGGTGACTTCCAAGTCAGCCATATTGCATTTGGGACATTGTGCTGGTTGTCTTGTATAGGTGACTTCCAAGTCAGCCATATTGCATGGGGGACATTGTGCTGGTTGTGTTGTATAGGTGACTTCCAAATCAGCCATATTGCATGGGGGACATTGTGCTGGTTGTATTGTATAGGTGACTTCCAAGTCAGCCATATTGCATGGGGGACATTGTGCTGGTTGTCTTGTATAGGTGACTTCCAAGTCAGCCATATTGCTTGGGGGACATTGTGCTGGTTGTATTGTATAGGTGACTTCCAAGTCAGCCATATTGCATGGGGGACATTGTGCTGGTTGCCATGTTGTATAGGTGACTTCCAAGTCAGCCATATTGCATGGGGGACATTGTGCTGGTTGTATTGTATAGGTGACTTCCAAGTCCGCCATATTGCATGGGGGACATTGTGCTGGTGGCCATGTCCTATAGGTGACTTCCAAGTCAGCCATATTGCATTTGGGACATTGTGCTGGTTGTCTTGTATAGGTGACTTCCAAGTCAGCCATATTGCATGGGGGACATTGTGCTGGTTGTGTTGTATAGGTGACTTCCAAATCAGCCATATTGCATGGGGGACATTGTGCTGGTTGTATTGTATAGGTGACTTCCAAGTCAGCCATATTGCATGGGGGACATTGTGCTGGTTGTCTTGTATAGGTGACTTCCAAGTCAGCCATATTGCTTGGGGGACATTGTGCTGGTTGTATTGTATAGGTGACTTCCAAGTGAGCCATATTGCTTGGGGGACATTGTGCTGGTGGCCATGTTCTATAGGTGACTTCCAAGTCAGCCATATTGCTTGGGGGACATTGTGCTGGTTGCCATGTTGTATAGGTGACTTCCAAGTCAGCCATATTGCATGGGGGACATTGTGCTGGTGGCCATGTTCTATAGGTGACTTCCAAGTCAGCCATATTGCAGGGGGGAAATTGTGCTGGTTGTCTTGTATAGGTGACTTCCAAGTCAGCCATATTGCTTGGGGGACATTGTGCTGGTTGCCATGTTCTATAGGTGACTTCCAAGTCAGCTATATTGCATGGGGGACATTGTGCTGGTTGTCTTGTATAGGTGACTTCCAAGTCAGCCATATTGCATGGAGGACATTGTGCTGGTGGCCATGTTCTATAGGTGACTTCCAAGTCAGCCATATTGCTTGGGGGACATTGTGCTGGTTGTATTGTATAGGTGAATTCCAAGTCAGCCATATTGCATGGGGGACATTGTGCTGGTTGCCATGTTGTATAGGTGACTTCCAAGTGAGCCATATTGCTTGGGGGACATTGTGCTGGTTGTGTTGTATAGGTGACTTCCAAGTCAGCCATATTGCATGGGGGACATTGTGCTGGTTGTCTTGTATAGGTGACTTCCAAGTCAGCCGTGTTGCATGAGGGACATTGTGCTGGTTGTCTTGTATAGGTGACTTCCAAGTCAGCCATATTGCTTGGGGGACATTGTGCTGGTTGCCATGTTCTGTAGGTGACTTCCAAGTCAGCCCTATTGCTTGGAGGACATTGTGCTGGTGGCCATGTTCTATAGGTGACTTCCAAGTCAGCCATATTGCTTGGGGGACATTGTGCTGGTTGCCATGTTGTATAGGTGACTTACAAGTCAGCCATATTGCATTTGGGACATTGTGCTGGTTGTCTTGTATAGGTGACTACCAAGTCAGCCATATTGCTTGGGGGACATTGTGCTGGTTGCCATGTCCTAAAGGTGACTTCCAAGTCAGCCATATTGCATGGGGGACATTGTGCTGGTTGTCTTGTATAGGTGACTTCCAAGTCAGCCATATTGCATGGGGGACATTGTGCTGGTGGCCATGTTGTATAGGTGACTTCCAAGTCAGCCATATTGCATGGGGGACATGGTGCTGGTTGCCATGTTGTATAGGTGACTTCCAAGTCAGCCATATTGCATGGGGGACATTGTGCTGGTTGCCATGTTGTATAGGTGACTTCCAAGTCAGCCATATTGCTTGGGGGACATTGTGCTGGTTACCATGTTGTATAGGTGACTTCCAAGTCAGCCATATTGCCTGTGGGACATTGTGCTGGTTGTATTGTATAGGTGACTTCCAAGTCAGCCATATTGCATGGGGGACATTGTGCTGGTTGCCATGTTGTATAGGTGACTTCCAAGTCAGCCATATTGCATGGGGGACATTGTGCTGGTTGCCATGTTGTATAGGTGACTTCCAAGTGAGCCATATTGCTTGGGGGACATTGTGCTGGTTGTGTTGTATAGGTGACTTCCAAGTCAGCCATATTGCATAGGGGACATTGTGCTGGTTGTCTTGTATAGGTGACTTCCAAGTCAGCCGTGTTGCATGGGGGACATTGTGCTGGTGGCCATGTTCTATAGGTGACTTCCAAGTCAGCCATATTGCATGGGGGACATTGTGCTGGTTGCCATGTTGTATAGGTGACTTCCAAGTGAGCCATATTGCTTGGGGGACATTGTGCTGGTTGCCATGTTGTATAAGTGACTTCCAAGTCAGCCATATTGCATGGGGGACATTGTGCTGGTGGCCATGTTCTATAGGTGACTTCCAAGTCAGCCATATTGCATGGGGACATTGTGCTGGTTGTCTTGTATAGGTGCCTTCCAAGTCAGCCATATTGCATGGGGGACATTGTGCTGGTTGCCATGTTGTATAGTTGACTTCCAAGTCAGCCATATTGCATGGGGGACATTGTGCTGGTTGCCATGTTGTATAGGTGACTTCCAAGTCAGCCGTATTGCATGGGGGACATTGTGCTGGTTGTGTTGTATAGGTGACTTCCAAGTCAGCCATATTGCATGGGGGACATTGTGCTGGTTGTATTGTATAGGTAACTTCCAAGTCAGCCATATTACATGGGGGACATTGTGATGGTTGTATTGTATAGGTGACTTCCAAGTGAGCCATATTGCTTGGGGGACATTGTGCTGGTGGCCATGTTGTATAGGTGACTTCCAAGTCAGCCATATTGCTTGGGGGACATTGTGTTGGTTGCCATGTTCTATAGGTGACTTCCAAGTCAGCCATATTGCATGGGGGACATTGTGCTGGTTGTCTTGTATAGGTGACTTCCAAGTCAGCCATATTGCTTGGGGGACATTGTGCTGGTTGTATTGTATAGGTGACTTCCAAGTCAGCCATATTGCATGGGGGACATTGTGCTGGTTGCCATGTTGTATAGGTGACTTCCAAGTCAGCCATATTGCATGGGGGACATTGTGCTGGTGGCCATGTTCTATAGGTTACTTCCAAGTCAGCCATATTGCATGGGTGACATTGTGCTGGTTGTCTTGTATAGGTGACTTCCAAGTCAGCCATATTGCATGGGGGACATTGTGCTGGTTGTGTTGTATAGGTGAATTCCAAATCAGCCATATTGCATGGGGGACATTGTGCTGGTTGTATTGTATAGGTGACTTCCAAGTCAGCCATATTGCATGGGGGACATTGTGCTGGTTGTATTGTATAGGTGACTTCCAAGTCCGCCATATTGCATGGGGGACATTGTGCTGGTGGCCATGTCCTATAGGTGACTTCCAAGTCAGCCATATTGCATTTTGGACATTGTGCTGGTTGTCTTGTATAGGTGACTTCCAAGTCAGCCATATTGCATGGGGGACATTGTGCTGGTTGTGTTGTATAGGTGACTTCCAAATCAGCCATATTGCATGGGGGACATTGTGCTGGTTGTATTGTATAGGTGACTTCCAAGTCAGCCATATTGCATGGGGGACATTGTGCTGGTTGTCTTGTATAGGTGACTTCCAAGTCAGCCATATTGCTTGGGGGACATTGTGCTGGTTGTATTGTATAGGTGACTTCCAAGTGAGCCATATTGCTTGGGGGACATTGTGCTGGTGGCCATGTTCTATAGGTGACTTCCAAGTCAGCCATATTGCATGGGGGAAATTGTGCTGGTTGTCTTGTATAGGTGACTTCCAAGTCAGCCATATTGCTTGGGGGACATTGTGCTGGTTGCCATGTTCTATAGGTGACTTCCAAGTCAGCTATATTGCATGGGGGACATTGTGCTGGTTGTCTTGTATAGGTGACTTCCAAGTCAGCCATATTGCTTGGGGGACATTGTGCTGGTTGCCATGTTGGATAGGTGACTTCCAAGTCAGCCATATTGCATGGGGGACATTGTGCTGGTGGCCATGTTCTATAGGTGACTTCCAAGTCAGCCATATTGCATGGGGGAAATTGTGCTGGTTGTCTTGTATAGGTGACTTCCAAGTCAGCCATATTGCTTGGGGGACATTGTGCTGGTTGCCATGTTCTATAGGTGACTTCCAAGTCAGCTATATTGCATGGGGGACATTGTGCTGGTTGTCTTGTATAGGTGACTTCCAAGTCAGCCATATTGCATGGAGGACATTGTGCTGGTGGCCATGTTCTATAGGTGACTTCCAAGTCAGCCATATTGCTTGGGGGACATTGTGCTGGTTGTATTGTATAGGTGAATTCCAAGTCAGCCATATTGCATGGGGGACATTGTGCTGGTTGCCATGTTGTATAGGTGACTTCCAAGTGAGCCATATTGCTTGGGGGACATTGTGCTGGTTGTGTTGTATAGGTGACTTCCAAGTCAGCCATATTGCATGGGGGACATTGTGCTGGTTGTCTTGTATAGGTGACTTCCAAGTCAGCCGTGTTGCATGGGGGACATTGTGCTGGTTGTCTTGTATAGGTGACTTCCAAGTCAGCCATATTGCTTGGGGGACATTGTGCTGGTTGCCATGTTCTGTAGGTGACTTCCAAGTCAGCCATATTGCTTGGAGGACATTGTGCTGGTGGCCATGTTCTATAGGTGACTTCCAAGTCAGCCATATTGCTTGGGGGACATTGTGCTGGTTGCCATGTTGTATAGGTGACTTCCAAGTCAGCCATATTGCATTTGGGACATTGTGCTGGTTGTCTTGTATAGGTGACTTCCAAGTCAGCCATATTGCTTGGGGGACATTGTGCTGGTTGCCATGTCCTATAGGTGTCTTCCAAGTCAGCCATATTGCATGGGGGACATTGTGCTGGTTGTCTTGTATAGGTGACTTCCAAGTCAGCCATATTGCATGGGGGACATTGTGCTGGTGGCCATGTTGTATAGGTGACTTCCAAGTCAGCCATATTGCATGGGGGACATTGTGCTGGTTGCCATGTTGTATAGGTGACTTCCAAGTCAGCCATATTGCATGGGGGACATTGTGCTGGTTGCCATGTTGTATAGGTGACTTCCAAGTCAGCCATATTGCTTGGGGGACATTGTGCTGGTTGCCATGTTGTATAGGTGACTTCCAAGTCAGCCATATTGCCTGTGGGACATTGTGCTGGTTGTATTGTATAGGTGACTTCCAAGTCAGCCATATTGCATGGGGGACATTGTGCTGGTTGCCATGTTGTATAGGTGACTTCCAAGTCAGCCATATTGCATGGGGGACATTGTGCTGGTTGCCATGTTGTATAGGTGACTTCCAAGTGAGCCATATTGCTTGGGGGACATTGTGCTGGTTGTGTTGTATAGGTGACTTCCAAGTCAGCCATATTGCATGGGGGACATTGTGCTGGTTGTCTTGTATAGGTGACTTCCAAGTCAGCCGTGTTGCATGGGGGACATTGTGCTGGTGGCCATGTTCTATAGGTGACTTCCAAGTCAGCCATATTGCATGGGGGACATTGTGCTGGTTTGCCATGTTGTATAGGTGACTTCCAAGTGAGCCATATTGCTTGGGGGACATTGTGCTGGTTGCCATGTTGTATAAGTGACTTCCAAGTCAGCCATATTGCATGGGGGACATTGTGCTGGTGGCCATGTTCTATAGGTGACTTCCAAGTCAGCCATATTGCATGGGGACTTTGTGCTGGTTGTCTTGTATAGGTGCCTTCCAAGTCAGCCATATTGCATGGGGGACATTGTGCTGGTTGCCATGTTGTATAGGTGACTTCCAAGTCAGCCGTATTGCATGGGGGACATTGTGCTGGTTGTGTTGTATAGGTGACTTCCAAGTCAGCCATATTGCATGGGGGACATTGTGCTGGTTGTATTGTATAGGTGACTTCCAAGTCAGCCATATTACATGGGGGACATTGTGATGGTTGTATTGTATAGGTGACTTCCAAGTGAGCCATATTGCTTGGGGGACATTGTGCTGGTGGCCATGTTGTATAGGTGACTTCCAAGTCAGCCATATTGCTTGGGGGACATTGTGTTGGTTGCCATGTTCTATAGGTGACTTCCAAGTCAGCCATATTGCATGGGGGACATTGTGCTGGTTGTGTTGTATAGGTGACTTCCAAGTCAGCCATATTGCATGGGGGACATTGTGCTGGCTGTGTTGTATAGGTGACTACAAGTCAGCCATATTGCATGGGGGACATTGTGCTGGTTGTATTGCATAGGTGACTTCCAAGTCAGCCATATTGCATGGGGGACATTGTGCTGGTTGCCATGTTGTATAGGTGACTTCCAAGTCAGCCATATTGCATGGGGGACATTGTGCTGGTGGCCATGTTCTATAGGTGACTTCCAATTCAGCCATATTGCATTTGGGACATTGTGCTGGTTGTCTTGTATAGGTCACTTCCAAGTCAGCCATATTGCATGGGGGACATTGTGCTGGTTGTGTTGTATAGGTGACTTCCAAATCAGCCATATTGCATGGGGGACATTGTGCTGGTTGTATTGTATAGGTGACTTCCAAGTCAGCCATATTGCATGGGGGACATTGTGCTGGTTGTCTTGTATTGGTGACTTCCAAGTCAGCCATATTGCTTGGGGGACATTGTGCTGGTTGTATTGTATAGGTGACTTCCAAGTCAGCCATATTGCATGGGGGACATTGTGCTGGTTGCCATGTTGTATAGGTGACTTCCAAGTCAGCCATATTGCATGGGGGACATTGTGCTGGTGGCCATGTTCTATAGGTGACTTCCAAGTCAGCCATATTGCATTTGGGACATTGTCCTGGTTGTCTTGTATAGGTGACTTCCAAGTCAGCCATATTGCTTGGGGGACATTGTGCTGGTTGCCATGTCCTATAGGTGACTTCCAAGTCAGCCATATTGCATGGGGGACATTGTGCTGGTTGCCATGTTGTATAGGTGACTTCCAAGTCAGCCATATTGCATGGGGGACATTGTGCTGGTTGCCATGTTGTATAGGTGACTTCCAAGTCAGCCATATTGCTTGGGGGACATTGTGCTGGTTGCCATGTTGTATAGGTGACTTCCAAGTCAGCCATATTTCCTGTGGGACATTGTGCTGGTTGTATTGTATAGGTGACTTCCAAGTCAGCCATATTGCATGGGGGACATTGTGCTGGTTGCCATGTGGTATAGGTGACTTCCAAGTCAGCCATATTGCATGGGGGACATTGTGCTGGTTGCCATGTTGTATAGGTGACTTCCAAGTGAGCCATATTGCTTGGGGGACATTGTGCTGGTTGTGTTGTATAGGTGACTTCCAAGTCAGCCATATTGCATGGGGGACATTGTGCTGGTTGTATTGTATAGGTGACTTCCAAGTCAGCCATATTGCATGGGGGACATTGTGCTGGTTGTATTGTATAGGTGACTTCCAAGTCAGCCATATTGCATGGGGGACATTGTGCTGGTGGCCATGTCCTATAGGTGACTTCCAAGTCAGCCATATTGCATGGGGGACATTGTGCTGGTTGTCTTGTATAGGTGACTTCCAAGTCAGCCATATTGATTGGGGGACATTGTGCTGGTTGTATTGTATAGGTGACTTCCAAGTCAGCCATATTGCATGGGGGAAATTGTGCAGGTTGCCATGTTGTATAGGTGACTTCCAAGTCAGCCATATTGCATGGGGGACATTGTGCTGGTGGCCATGTTCTATAGGTGACTTCCAAGTCAGCCATATTGCATGGGGGACATTGTGCTGGTTGTGTTGTATAGGTGACTTCCAAATCAGCCATATTGCATGGGGGACATTGTGCTGGTTGTATTGCATAGGTGACTTCCAAGTCAGCCATATTGCATGGGGGACATTGTGCTGGTTGCCATGTTGTATAGGTGACTTCCAAGTCAGCCATATTGCATGGGGGACATTGTGCTGGTGGCCATGTTCTATAGGTGACTTCCAATTCAGCCATATTGCATTTGGGACATTGTGCTGGTTGTATTGTATAGGTGACTTCCAAGTCAGCCATATTGCATGGGGGACATTGTGCTGGTTGTATTGTATAGGTGACTTCCAAGTCAGCCATATTGCATGGGGGACATTGTGCTGGTGGCCATGTCCTATATGTGACTTCCAAGTCAGCCATATTGCATTGGGGACATTGTGCTGGTTGTCTTGTATAGGTGACTTCCAAGTCAGCCATATTGCTTGGGGGACATTGTGCTGGTTGTATTGTATAGATGACTTCCAAGTCAGCCATATTGCATGGGGGAAATTGTGCTGGTTGCCATGTTGTATAGTTGACTTCCAAGTCAGCCATATTGCATGGGGGACATTGTGCTGGGGGCCATGTTCTATAGATGACTTCCAAGTCAGCCATATTGCATTTGGGACATTGTGCTGGTTGTCTTGTATAGGTGACTTCCAAGTCAGCCATATTGCATGGGGGACATTGTGCTGGTTGTGTTGTTTAGGTGACTTCCAAATCAGCCATATTGCATGGGGGACATTGTGCTGGTTGTATTGTATAGTTGACTTCCAAGTCAGCCATATTGCATGGGGGACATTGTGCTGGTTGTCTTGTATAGGTGAATTCCAAGTCAGCCATATTGCTTGGGGGACATTGTGCTGGTTGTATTGTATAGGTGACTTCCAAGTCAGCCATATTGCATGGGGGACATTGTGCTGGTTGCCATGTTGTATAGGTGACTTCCAAGTCAGCCATATTGCATGGGGGACATTGTGCTGGTGGCCATGTTCTATAGGTGACTTCCAAGTCAGCCATATTGCATTTGGGACATTGTGCTTGTTGTATTGTATAGGTGACTTCCAAGTCAGCCATATTGCAAGGGTTGACATTGTGCTGGTTGTATTGTATAGGTGAATTCCAAGTCAGCCATATTGCATGGGGGACATTGTGCTGGTTGTCATGTTGTATAGGTGACTTCCAAGTCAGCCATATTGCTTGGGGGACATTGTGCTGGTGGCCATGTTCTACAGGTGACTTCCAAGTCAGCCATATTGCATGGGGGACATTGTGCTGGTTGCCATGTCCTATAGGTGACTTCCAAGTCAGCCATATTGCATGGGGGACATTGTGCTGGTTGTCTTGTATAGGTGACTTCCAAGTCAGCCATATTGCTTGGGGGACATTGTGCTGGTTGCCATGTTCTATAGGTGACTTCCAAGTCAGCCATATTGCTTGGGGGACATTGTGCTGGTTGTATTGTATAGGTGACTTCCAAGTCAGCCATATTGCATGGGGGACATTGTGCTGGTTGCCATGTTGTATAGGTGACTTCCAAGTCAGCCATATTGCATGGGGGACATTGTGCTGGTGGCCATGTTCTATAGGTGACTTCCAAGTCAGCCATATTGCATGGGGGACATTGTGCTGGTTGCCATGTTGTATAGGTGACTTCCAAGTCAGCCATATTGCATGGGGGACATTGTGCTGGTTGTATTGTATAGGTGACTTCCAAGTCAGCCATATTGCATGGGGGACATTGTGCTGGTGGCCATGTCCTATAGGTGACTTCCAAGTCAGGCATATTGCATGGGGGACATTGTGCTGGTTGTCTTGTATAGGTGACTTCCAAGTCAGCCATATTGCTTGGGGGACATTGTGCTGGTTGTATTGTATAGATGACTTCCAAGTCAGCCATATTGCATGGGGGAAATTGTGCTGGTTGCCATGTTGTATAGTTGACTTCCAAGTCAGCCATATTGCATGGGGGACATTGTGCTGGGGGCCATGTTCTATAGATGACTTCCAAGTCAGCCATATTGCATTTGGGACATTGTGCTGGTTGTCTTGTATAGGTGACTTCCAAGTCAGCCATATTGCATGGGGGACATTGTGCTGGTTGTGTTGTTTAGGTGACTTCCAAATCAGCCATATTGCATGGGGGACATTGTGCTGGTTGTATTGTATAGTTGACTTCCAAGTCAGCCATATTGCATGGGGGACATTGTGCTGGTTGTCTTGTATAGGTGACTTCCAAGTCAGCCATATTGCTTGGGGGACATTGTGCTGGTTGTATTGTATAGGTGACTTCCAAGTCAGCCATATTGCATGGGGGACATTGTGCTGGTTGCCATGTTGTATAGGTGACTTCCAAGTCAGCCATATTGCATGGGGGACATTGTGCTGGTGGCCATGTTCTATAGGTGACTTCCAAGTCAGCCATATTGCATTTGGGACATTGTGCTTGTTGTATTGTATAGGTGACTTCCAAGTCAGCCATATTGCAAGGGTTGACATTGTGCTGGTTGTATTGTATAGGTGACTTCCAAGTCAGCCATATTGCATGGGGGACATTGTGCTGGTTGTCATGTTGTATAGGTGACTTCCAAGTCAGCCATATTGCTTGGGGGACATTGTGCTGGTGGCCATGTTCTACAGGTGACTTCCAAGTCAGCCATATTGCATGGGGGACATTGTGCTGGTTGCCATGTCCTATAGGTGACTTCCAAGTCAGCCATATTGCATGGGGGACATTGTGCTGGTTGTCTTGTATAGGTGACTTCCAAGTCAGCCATATTGCTTGGGGGACATTGTGCTGGTTGCCATGTTCTATAGGTGACTTCCAAGTCAGCCATATTGCTTGGGGGACATTGTGCTGGTGGCCATGTTCTATAGGTGACTTCCAAGTCAGCCATATTGCTTGGGGGACATTGTGCTGGTTGCCATGTTGTATAGGTGACTTCCAAGTCAGCCATATTGCATGGGGGACATTGTGCTGGTGGCCATGTTCTATAGGTGACTTCCAAGTCAGCCATATTGCATGGGGGACATTGTGCTGGTTGCCATGTTGTATAGGTGACTTCCAAGTCAGCCATATTGCATGGGGGACATTGTGCTGGTTGTATTGTATAGGTGACTTCCAAGTCAGCCATATTGCATGGGGGACATTGTGCTGGTTGCCATGTCCTATAGGTGACTTCCAAGTCAGCCATATTGCATGGGGGAAAATGTGCTGGTTGTCTTGTATAGGTGACTTCCAAGTCAGCCATATTGCTTGGGGGACATTGTGCTGGTTGCCATGTTGTATAGGTGACTTCCAAGTCAGCCATATTGCATGGGGGACATTGTGCTGGTGGCCATGTTCTATAGGTGACTTCCAAGTCAGCCATATTGCATGGGGGACATTGTGCTGGTTGCCATGTTGTATAGGTGACTTCCAAGTCAGCCATATTGCATGGGGGACATTGTGATGGTTGTATTGTATAGGTGACTTCCAAGTCAGCCATATTGCATGGGGGACATTGTGCTGGTTGCCATGTCCTATAGGTGACTTCCAAGTCAGCCATATTGCATGGGGGAAAATGTGCTGGTTGTCTTGTATAGGTGACTTCCAAGTCAGCCATATTGCTTGGGGGACATTGTGCTGGTTGCCATGTTCTATAGGTGACTTCCAAGTCAGCCATATTGCATGGGGGACATTGTGCTGGTGGCCATGTCCTATAGGTGACTTCCAAGTCAGCCATATTGCATGGGGGACATTGTGCTGGTTGTCTTGTATAGGTGACTTCCAAGTCAGCCATATTGATTGGGGGACATTGTGCTGGTTGTATTGTATAGGTGACTTCCAAGTCAGCCATATTGCATTGGGGACATTGTGCTGGTTGCCATGTTGTATAGGTGACTTCCAAGTCAGCCATATTGCATGGGGGACATTGTGCTGGTGGCCATGTTCTATAGGTGACTTCCAATTCAGCCATATTGCATTTGGGACATTGTGCTGGTTGTATTGTATAGGTGACTTCCAAGTCAGCCATATTGCATGGGGGACATTGTGCTGGTTGTATTGTATAGGTGACTTCCAAGTGAGCCATATTGCTTGGGGGACATTGTGCTGGTGGCCATGTTCTATAGGTCACTTCCAAGTCAGCCATATTGCATGGGGGACATTGTGCTGGTTGCCATGTCCTATAGGTGACTTCCAAGTCAGCCATATTGCATGGGGGACATTGTGCTGGTTGTCTTGTATAGGTGACTTCCAAGTCAGCCATATTGCTTGGGGGACATTGTGCTGGTTGCCATGTTCTATAGGTGACTTCCAAGTCAGCCATATTGCTTGGGGGACATTGTGCTGGTGGCCATGTTCTATAGGTGTCTTCCAAGTCAGCCATATTGCTTGGGGGACATTGTGCTGGTTGTATTGTATAGGTGACTTCCAATTCAGCCATATTGCATGGGGGACATTGTGCTGGTTGTATTGTATAGGTGACTTCCAAGTCAGCCATATTGCATGGGGGACATTGTGCTGGTGGCCATGTCCTATAGGTGACTTCCAAGTCAGCCATATTGCATGGGGGACATTGTGCTGGTTGTCTTGTATAGGTGACTTCCAAGTCAGCCATATTGCTTGGGGGACATTGTGCTGGTTGTATTGTATAGATGATTTCCAAGTCAGCCATATTGCATGGGGGAAATTGTGCTGGTTGCCATGTTGTATAGTTGACTTCCAAGTCAGCCATATTGCATGGGGGACATTGTGCTGGTGGCCATGTTCTATAGATGACTTCCAAGTCAGCCATATTGCATTTGGGACATTGTGCTGGTTGTCTTGTATAGGTGACTTCCAAGTCAGCCATATTGCATGGGGGACATTGTGCTGGTTGTGTTGTTTAGGTGACTTCCAAATCAGCCATATTGCATGGGGGACATTGTGCTGGTTGTATTGTATAGTTGACTTCCAAGTCAGCCATATTGCATGGGGGACATTGTGCTGGTTGTCTTGTATAGGTGACTTCCAAGTCAGCCATATTGCTTGGGGGACATTGTGCTGGTTGTATTGTATAGGTAACTTCCAAGTCAGCCATATTGCATGGGGGACATTGTGCTGGTTGCCATGTTGTATAGGTGACTTCCAAGTCAGCCATATTGCATGGGGGACATTGTGCTGGTGGCCATGTTCTATAGGTGACTTCCAAGTCAGCCATATTGCATTTGGAACATTGTGCTGGTTGTATTGTATAGGTGACTTCCAAGTCAGCCATATTGCAAGGGTTGACATTGTGCTGGTTGTATTGTATAGGTGACTTCCAAGTCAGCCATATTGCATGGGGGACATTGTGCTGGTTGCCATGTTGTATAGGTGACTTCCAAGTCAGCCATATTGCTTGGGGGACATTGTGCTGGTGGCCATGTTCTATAGGTGACTTCCAAGTCAGCCATATTGCATGGGGGACATTGTGCTGGTTGCCATGTCCTATAGGTGACTTCCAAGTCAGCCATATTGCATGGGGGACATTGTGCTGGTTGTCTTGTATAGGTGACTTCCAAGTCAGCCATATTGCAAGGGTTGACATTGTGCTGGTTGTATTGTATAGGTGACTTCCAAGTCAGCCATATTGCATGGGGGACATTGTGCTGGTTGCCATGTTGTATAGGTGACTTCCAAGTCAGCCATATTGCTTGGGGGACATTGTGCTGGTGGCCATGTTCTATAGGTGACTTCCAAGTCAGCCATATTGCATGGGGGACATTGTGCTGGTTGCCATGTCCTATAGGTGACTTCCAAGTCAGCCATATTGCATGGGGGACATTGTGCTGGTTGTCTTGTATAGGTGACTTCCAAGTCAGCCATATTGCTTGGGGGACATTGTGCTGGTTGCCATGTTCTATAGGTGACTTCCAAGTCAGCCATATTGCTTGGGGGACATTGTGCTGGTGGCCATGTTCTATAGGTGACTTCCAAGTCAGCCATATTGCTTGGGGGACATTGTGCTGGTTGCCATGTTGTATAGGTGACTTCCAAGTCAGCCATATTGCATGGGGGACATTGTGCTGGTGGCCATGTTCTATAGGTGACTTCCAAGTCAGCCATATTGCATGGGGGACATTGTGCTGGTTGTGTTGTATAGGTGACTTCCAAATCAGCCATATTGCATGGGGGACATTGTGCTGGTTGTATTGTATAGGTGACTTCCAAGTCAGCCATATTGCATGGGGGACATTGTGCTGGTTGCCATGTTGTATAGGTGACTTCCAAGTCAGCCATATTGCATGGGGGACATTGTGCTGGTGGCCATGTTCTATAGGTGACTTCCAATTCAGCCATATTGCATTTGGGACATTGTGCTGGTTGTATTGTATAGGTGACTTCCAAGTCAGCCATATTGCATGGGGGACATTGTGCTGGTTGTATTGTATAGGTGACTTCCAAGTCAGCCATATTGCATGGGGGACATTGTGCTGGTGGCCATGTCCTATATGTGACTTCCAAGTCAGCCATATTGCATTGGGGACATTGTGCTGGTTGTCTTGTATAGGTGACTTCCAAGTCAGCCATATTGCTTGGGGGACATTGTGCTGGTTGTATTGTATAGATGACTTCCAAGTCAGCCATATTGCATGGGGGAAATTGTGCTGGTTGCCATGTTGTATAGTTGACTTCCAAGTCAGCCATATTGCATGGGGGACATTGTGCTGGGGGCCATGTTCTATAGATGACTTCCAAGTCAGCCATATTGCATTTGGGACATTGTGCTGGTTGTCTTGTATAGGTGACTTCCAAGTCAGCCATATTGCATGGGGGACATTGTGCTGGTTGTGTTGTTTAGGTGACTTCCAAATCAGCCATATTGCATGGGGGACATTGTGCTGGTTGTATTGTATAGTTGACTTCCAAGTCAGCCATATTGCATGGGGGACATTGTGCTGGTTGTCTTGTATAGGTGACTTCCAAGTCAGCCATATTGCTTGGGGGACATTGTGCTGGTTGTATTGTATAGGTGACTTCCAAGTCAGCCATATTGCATGGGGGACATTGTGCTGGTTGCCATGTTGTATAGGTGACTTCCAAGTCAGCCATATTGCATGGGGGACATTGTGCTGGTGGCCATGTTCTATAGGTGACTTCCAAGTCAGCCATATTGCATTTGGGACATTGTGCTTGTTGTATTGTATAGGTGACTTCCAAGTCAGCCATATTGCAAGGGTTGACATTGTGCTGGTTGTATTGTATAGGTGAATTCCAAGTCAGCCATATTGCATGGGGGACATTGTGCTGGTTGTCATGTTGTATAGGTGACTTCCAAGTCAGCCATATTGCTTGGGGGACATTGTGCTGGTGGCCATGTTCTACAGGTGACTTCCAAGTCAGCCATATTGCATGGGGGACATTGTGCTGGTTGCCATGTCCTATAGGTGACTTCCAAGTCAGCCATATTGCATGGGGGACATTGTGCTGGTTGTCTTGTATAGGTGACTTCCAAGTCAGCCATATTGCTTGGGGGACATTGTGCTGGTTGCCATGTTCTATAGGTGACTTCCAAGTCAGCCATATTGCTTGGGGGACATTGTGCTGGTTGTATTGTATAGGTGACTTCCAAGTCAGCCATATTGCATGGGGGACATTGTGCTGGTTGCCATGTTGTATAGGTGACTTCCAAGTCAGCCATATTGCATGGGGGACATTGTGCTGGTGGCCATGTTCTATAGGTGACTTCCAAGTCAGCCATATTGCATGGGGGACATTGTGCTGGTTGCCATGTTGTATAGGTGACTTCCAAGTCAGCCATATTGCATGGGGGACATTGTGCTGGTTGTATTGTATAGGTGACTTCCAAGTCAGCCATATTGCATGGGGGACATTGTGCTGGTGGCCATGTCCTATAGGTGACTTCCAAGTCAGGCATATTGCATGGGGGACATTGTGCTGGTTGTCTTGTATAGGTGACTTCCAAGTCAGCCATATTGCTTGGGGGACATTGTGCTGGTTGTATTGTATAGATGACTTCCAAGTCAGCCATATTGCATGGGGGAAATTGTGCTGGTTGCCATGTTGTATAGTTGACTTCCAAGTCAGCCATATTGCATGGGGGACATTGTGCTGGGGGCCATGTTCTATAGATGACTTCCAAGTCAGCCATATTGCATTTGGGACATTGTGCTGGTTGTCTTGTATAGGTGACTTCCAAGTCAGCCATATTGCATGGGGGACATTGTGCTGGTTGTGTTGTTTAGGTGACTTCCAAATCAGCCATATTGCATGGGGGACATTGTGCTGGTTGTATTGTATAGTTGACTTCCAAGTCAGCCATATTGCATGGGGGACATTGTGCTGGTTGTCTTGTATAGGTGACTTCCAAGTCAGCCATATTGCTTGGGGGACATTGTGCTGGTTGTATTGTATAGGTGACTTCCAAGTCAGCCATATTGCATGGGGGACATTGTGCTGGTTGCCATGTTGTATAGGTGACTTCCAAGTCAGCCATATTGCATGGGGGACATTGTGCTGGTGGCCATGTTCTATAGGTGACTTCCAAGTCAGCCATATTGCATTTGGGACATTGTGCTTGTTGTATTGTATAGGTGACTTCCAAGTCAGCCATATTGCAAGGGTTGACATTGTGCTGGTTGTATTGTATAGGTGACTTCCAAGTCAGCCATATTGCATGGGGGACATTGTGCTGGTTGTCATGTTGTATAGGTGACTTCCAAGTCAGCCATATTGCTTGGGGGACATTGTGCTGGTGGCCATGTTCTACAGGTGACTTCCAAGTCAGCCATATTGCATGGGGGACATTGTGCTGGTTGCCATGTCCTATAGGTGACTTCCAAGTCAGCCATATTGCATGGGGGACATTGTGCTGGTTGTCTTGTATAGGTGACTTCCAAGTCAGCCATATTGCTTGGGGGACATTGTGCTGGTTGCCATGTTCTATAGGTGACTTCCAAGTCAGCCATATTGCTTGGGGGACATTGTGCTGGTGGCCATGTTCTATAGGTGACTTCCAAGTCAGCCATATTGCTTGGGGGACATTGTGCTGGTTGCCATGTTGTATAGGTGACTTCCAAGTCAGCCATATTGCATGGGGGACATTGTGCTGGTGGCCATGTTCTATAGGTGACTTCCAAGTCAGCCATATTGCATGGGGGACATTGTGCTGGTTGCCATGTTGTATAGGTGACTTCCAAGTCAGCCATATTGCATGGGGGACATTGTGCTGGTTGTATTGTATAGGTGACTTCCAAGTCAGCCATATTGCATGGGGGACATTGTGCTGGTTGCCATGTCCTATAGGTGACTTCCAAGTCAGCCATATTGCATGGGGGAAAATGTGCTGGTTGTCTTGTATAGGTGACTTCCAAGTCAGCCATATTGCTTGGGGGACATTGTGCTGGTTGCCATGTTGTATAGGTGACTTCCAAGTCAGCCATATTGCATGGGGGACATTGTGCTGGTGGCCATGTTCTATAGGTGACTTCCAAGTCAGCCATATTGCATGGGGGACATTGTGCTGGTTGCCATGTTGTATAGGTGACTTCCAAGTCAGCCATATTGCATGGGGGACATTGTGATGGTTGTATTGTATAGGTGACTTCCAAGTCAGCCATATTGCATGGGGGACATTGTGCTGGTTGCCATGTCCTATAGGTGACTTCCAAGTCAGCCATATTGCATGGGGGAAAATGTGCTGGTTGTCTTGTATAGGTGACTTCCAAGTCAGCCATATTGCTTGGGGGACATTGTGCTGGTTGCCATGTTCTATAGGTGACTTCCAAGTCAGCCATATTGCATGGGGGACATTGTGCTGGTGGCCATGTCCTATAGGTGACTTCCAAGTCAGCCATATTGCATGGGGGACATTGTGCTGGTTGTCTTGTATAGGTGACTTCCAAGTCAGCCATATTGATTGGGGGACATTGTGCTGGTTGTATTGTATAGGTGACTTCCAAGTCAGCCATATTGCATTGGGGACATTGTGCTGGTTGCCATGTTGTATAGGTGACTTCCAAGTCAGCCATATTGCATGGGGGACATTGTGCTGGTGGCCATGTTCTATAGGTGACTTCCAATTCAGCCATATTGCATTTGGGACATTGTGCTGGTTGTATTGTATAGGTGACTTCCAAGTCAGCCATATTGCATGGGGGACATTGTGCTGGTTGTATTGTATAGGTGACTTCCAAGTGAGCCATATTGCTTGGGGGACATTGTGCTGGTGGCCATGTTCTATAGGTCACTTCCAAGTCAGCCATATTGCATGGGGGACATTGTGCTGGTTGCCATGTCCTATAGGTGACTTCCAAGTCAGCCATATTGCATGGGGGACATTGTGCTGGTTGTCTTGTATAGGTGACTTCCAAGTCAGCCATATTGCTTGGGGGACATTGTGCTGGTTGCCATGTTCTATAGGTGACTTCCAAGTCAGCCATATTGCTTGGGGGACATTGTGCTGGTGGCCATGTTCTATAGGTGTCTTCCAAGTCAGCCATATTGCTTGGGGGACATTGTGCTGGTTGTATTGTATAGGTGACTTCCAATTCAGCCATATTGCATGGGGGACATTGTGCTGGTTGTATTGTATAGGTGACTTCCAAGTCAGCCATATTGCATGGGGGACATTGTGCTGGTGGCCATGTCCTATAGGTGACTTCCAAGTCAGCCATATTGCATGGGGGACATTGTGCTGGTTGTCTTGTATAGGTGACTTCCAAGTCAGCCATATTGCTTGGGGGACATTGTGCTGGTTGTATTGTATAGATGATTTCCAAGTCAGCCATATTGCATGGGGGAAATTGTGCTGGTTGCCATGTTGTATAGTTGACTTCCAAGTCAGCCATATTGCATGGGGGACATTGTGCTGGTGGCCATGTTCTATAGATGACTTCCAAGTCAGCCATATTGCATTTGGGACATTGTGCTGGTTGTCTTGTATAGGTGACTTCCAAGTCAGCCATATTGCATGGGGGACATTGTGCTGGTTGTGTTGTTTAGGTGACTTCCAAATCAGCCATATTGCATGGGGGACATTGTGCTGGTTGTATTGTATAGTTGACTTCCAAGTCAGCCATATTGCATGGGGGACATTGTGCTGGTTGTCTTGTATAGGTGACTTCCAAGTCAGCCATATTGCTTGGGGGACATTGTGCTGGTTGTATTGTATAGGTAACTTCCAAGTCAGCCATATTGCATGGGGGACATTGTGCTGGTTGCCATGTTGTATAGGTGACTTCCAAGTCAGCCATATTGCATGGGGGACATTGTGCTGGTGGCCATGTTCTATAGGTGACTTCCAAGTCAGCCATATTGCATTTGGAACATTGTGCTGGTTGTATTGTATAGGTGACTTCCAAGTCAGCCATATTGCAAGGGTTGACATTGTGCTGGTTGTATTGTATAGGTGACTTCCAAGTCAGCCATATTGCATGGGGGACATTGTGCTGGTTGCCATGTTGTATAGGTGACTTCCAAGTCAGCCATATTGCTTGGGGGACATTGTGCTGGTGGCCATGTTCTATAGGTGACTTCCAAGTCAGCCATATTGCATGGGGGACATTGTGCTGGTTGCCATGTCCTATAGGTGACTTCCAAGTCAGCCATATTGCATGGGGGACATTGTGCTGGTTGTCTTGTATAGGTGACTTCCAAGTCAGCCATATTGCAAGGGTTGACATTGTGCTGGTTGTATTGTATAGGTGACTTCCAAGTCAGCCATATTGCATGGGGGACATTGTGCTGGTTGCCATGTTGTATAGGTGACTTCCAAGTCAGCCATATTGCTTGGGGGACATTGTGCTGGTGGCCATGTTCTATAGGTGACTTCCAAGTCAGCCATATTGCATGGGGGACATTGTGCTGGTTGCCATGTCCTATAGGTGACTTCCAAGTCAGCCATATTGCATGGGGGACATTGTGCTGGTTGTCTTGTATAGGTGACTTCCAAGTCAGCCATATTGCTTGGGGGACATTGTGCTGGTTGCCATGTTCTATAGGTGACTTCCAAGTCAGCCATATTGCTTGGGGGACATTGTGCTGGTGGCCATGTTCTATAGGTGACTTCCAAGTCAGCCATATTGCTTGGGGGACATTGTGCTGGTTGCCATGTTGTATAGGTGACTTCCAAGTCAGCCATATTGCATGGGGGACATTGTGCTGGTGGCCATGTTCTATAGGTGACTTCCAAGTCAGCCATATTGCATGGGGGACATTGTGCTGGTTGTATTGTATAGGTGACTTCCAAGTCAGCCATATTGCATGGGGGACATTGTCCTGGTTGCCATGTCCTATAGGTGACTTCCAAGTCAGCCATAATGCATGGGGGAAAATGTGCTGGTTGTCTTGTATAGGTGACTTCCAAGTCAGCCATATTGCTTGGGGGACATTGTGCTGGTTGCCATGTTCTATAGGTGACTTCCAAGTCAGCCATATTGCATGGGGGACATTGTGCTGGTGGCCATGTTCTATAGGTGACTTCCAAGTCAGCCATATTGCATTTGGGACATTGTGCTGGTTGTATTGTATAGGTGACTTCCAAGTCAGCCATATTGTATGGGGGACATTGTGCTGGTTGTATTGTATAGGTGACTTCCAAGTGAGCCATATTGCTTAGGGAACATTGTGCTGGTGGCCATGTTCTATAGGTGACTTCCAAGTCAGCCATATTGCATGGGGGACATTGTGCTGGTTGCCATGTCCTATAGGTGACTTCCAAGTCAGCCATATTGCATGGGGGACATTGTGCTGGTTGTCTTGTATAGGTGACTTCCAAGTCAGCCATATTGCTTGGGGGACATTGTGCTGGTTGCCATGTTCTATAGGTGACTTCCAAGTCAGCCATATTGCATGGGGGACATTGTGCTGGTGGCCATGTCCTATAGGTGACTTCCAAGTCAGCCATATTGCATGGGGGACATTGTGCTGGTTGTCTTGTATAGGTGACTTCCAAGTCAGCCATATTGCTTGGGGGACATTGTGCTGGTTGTATTGTATAGGTGACTTCCAAGTCAGCCATATTGCATTGAGGATATTGTGCTGGTTGCCATGTTGTATAGGTGACTTCCAAGTCAGCCATATTGCATGGGGGACATTGTGCTGGTGGCCATGTTCTATAGGTGACTTCCAATTCAGCCATATTGCATTTGGGACATTGTGCTGGTTGTATTGTATAGGTGACTTCCAAGTCAGCCATATTGCATGGGGGACATTGTGCTGGTTGTATTGTATAGGTGACTTCCAAGTGAGCCATATTGCTTGGGGGACATTGTGCTGGTGGCCATGTTCTATAGGTCACTTCCAAGTCAGCCATATTGCATGGGGGACATTGTGCTGGTTGCCATGTCCTATAGGTGACTTCCAAGTCAGCCATATTGCATGGGGGACATTGTGCTGGTTGTCTTGTATAGGTGACTTCCAAGTCAGCCATATTGCTTGGGGGACATTGTGCTGGTTGCCATGTTCTATAGGTGACTTCCAAGTCAGCCATATTGCTTGGGGGACATTGTGCTGGTGGCCATGTTCTATAGGTGTCTTCCAAGTCAGCCATATTGCTTGGGGGACATTGTGCTGGTTGTATTGTATAGGTGACTTCCAAGTCAGCCATATTGCATGGGGGACATTGTGCTGGTTGTATTGTATAGGTGACTTCCAAGTCAGCCATATTGCATGGGGGACATTGTGCTGGTGGCCATGTCCTATAGGTGACATCCAAGTCAGCCATATTGCATGGGGGACATTGTGCTGGTTGTCTTGTATAGGTGACTTCCAAGTCAGCCATATTGCTTGGGGGACATTGTGCTGGTTGTATTGTATAGATGATTTCCAAGTCAGCCATATTGCATGGGGGAAATTGTGCTGGTTGCCATGTTGTATAGTTGACTTCCAAGTCAGCCATATTGCATGGGGGACATTGTGCTGGTGGCCATGTTCTATAGATGACTTCCAAGTCAGCCATATTGCATTTGGGACATTGTGCTGGTTGTCTTGTATAGGTGACTTCAAAGTCAGCCATATTGCATGGGGGACATTGTGCTGGTTGTGTTGTTTAGGTGACTTCCAAATCAGCCATATTGCATGGGGGACATTGTGCTGGTTGTATTGTATAGTTGACTTCCAAGTCAGCCATATTGCATGGGGGACATTGTGCTGGTTGTCTTGTATAGGTGACTTCCAAGTCAGCCATATTGCTTGGGGGACATTGTGCTGGTTGTATTGTATAGGTAACTTCCAAGGCAGCCATATTGCATGGGGGACATTGTGCTGGTTGCCATGTTGTATAGGTGACTTCCAAGTCAGCCATATTGCATGGGGGACATTGTGCTGGTGGCCATGTTCTATAGGTGACTTCCAAGTCAGCCATATTGCATTTGGGACATTGTGCTGGTTGTATTGTATAGGTGACTTCCAAGTCAGCCATATTGCAAGGGTTGACATTGTGCTGGTTGTATTGTATAGGTGACTTCCAAGTCAGCCATATTGCATGGGGGACATTGTGCTGGTTGCCATGTTGTATAGGTGACTTCCAAGTCAGCCATATTGCTTGGGGGACATTGTGCTGGTGGCCATGTTCTATAGGTGACTTCCAAGTCAGCCATATTGCATGGGGGACATTGTGCTGGTTGCCATGTCCTATAGGTGACTTCCAAGTCAGCCATATTGCATGGGGGACATTGTGCTGGTTGTCTTGTATAGGTGACTTCCAAGTCAGCCATATTGCTTGGGGGACATTGTGCTGGTTGCCATGTTCTATAGGTGACTTCCAAGTCAGCCATATTGCTTGGGGGACATTGTGCTGGTGGCCATGTTCTATAGGTGACTTCCAAGTCAGCCATATTGCTTGGGGGACATTGTGCTGGTTGCCATGTTGTATAGGTGACTTCCAAGTCAGCCATATTGCATGGGGGACATTGTGCTGGTGGCCATGTTCTATAGGTGACTTCCAAGTCAGCCATATTGCATGGGGGACATTGTGCTGGTTGTATTGTATAGGTGACTTCCAAGTCAGCCATATTGCATGGGGGACATTGTCCTGGTTGCCATGTCCTATAGGTGACTTCCAAGTCAGCCATATTGCATGGGGGAAAATGTGCTGGTTGTCTTGTATAGGTGACTTCCAAGTCAGCCATATTGCTTGGGGGACATTGTGCTGGTTGCCATGTTCTATAGGTGACTTCCAAGTCAGCCATATTGCATGGGGGACATTGTGCTGGTGGCCATGTTCTATAGGTGACTTCCAAGTCAGCCATATTGCATTTAGGACATTGTGCTGGTTGTATTGTATAGGTGACTTCCAAGTCAGCCATATTGTATGGGGGACATTGTGCTGGTTGTATTGTATAGGTGACTTCCAAGTGAGCCATATTGCTTAGGGAACATTGTGCTGGTGGCCATGTTCTATAGGTGACTTCCAAGTCAGCCATATTGCATGGGGGACATTGTGCTGGTTGCCATGTCCTATAGGTGACTTCCAAGTCAGCCATATTGCATGGGGGACATTGTGCTGGTTGTCTTGTATAGGTGACTTCCAAGTCAGCCATATTGCTTGGGGGACATTGTGCTGGTTGCCATGTTCTATAGGTGACTTCCAAGTCAGCCATATTGCATGGGGGACATTGTGCTGGTGGCCATGTCCTATAGGTGACTTCCAAGTCAGCCATATTGCATGGGGGACATTGTGCTGGTTGTCTTGTATAGGTGACTTCCAAGTCAGCCATATTGCTTGGGGGACATTGTGCTGGTTGTATTGTATAGGTGACTTCCAATTCAGCCATATTGCATGGGGGACATTGTCCTGGTTGTATTGTATAGTTGACTTCCAAGTCAGCCATATTGCATGGGGGACATTGTGCTGGTTGTCTTGTATAGGTGACTTCCAAGTCAGCCATATTGCTTGGGGGACATTGTGCTGGTTGTATTGTATAGGTGACTTCCAAGTCAGCCATATTGCATGGGGGACATTGTGCTGGTTGCCATGTTGTATAGGTGACTTCCAAGTCAGCCATATTGCATGGGGGACATTGTGCTGGTGGCCATGTTCTATAGGTGACTTCCAAGTCAGCCATATTGCATTTGGGACATTGTGCTTGTTGTATTGTATAGGTGAATTCCAAGTCAGCCATATTGCAAGGGTTGACATTGTGCTGGTTGTATTGTATAGGTGACTTCCAAGTCAGCCATATTGCATGGGGGACATTGTGCTGGTTGTCTTGTATAGGTGACTTCCAAGTCAGCCATATTGCTTGGGGGACATTGTGCTGGTTGTATTGTATAGGTGACTTCCAAGTCAGCCATATTGCATGGGGGACATTGTGCTGGTTGCCATGTTGTATAGGTGACTTCCAAGTCAGCCATATTGCATGGGGGACATTGTGCTGGTGGCCATGTTCTATAGGTGACTTCCAAGTCAGCCATATTGCATTTGGGACATTGTGCTTGTTGTATTGTATAGGTGAATTCCAAGTCAGCCATATTGCAAGGGTTGACATTGTGCTGGTTGTATTGTATAGGTGACTTCCAAGTCAGCCATATTGCATGGGGGACATTGTGCTGGTTGTCATGTTGTATAGGTGACTTCCAAGTCAGCCATATTGCTTGGGGGACATTGTGCTGGTGGCCATGTTCTACAGGTGACTTCCAAGTCAGCCATATTGCATGGTGGACATTGTGCTGGTTGCCATGTCCTATAGGTGACTTCCAAGTCAGCCATATTGCATGGGGGACATTGTGCTGGTTGTCTTGTATAGGTGACTTCCAAGTCAGCCACATTGCTTGGGGGACATTGTGCTGGTTGCCATGTTCTATAAGTGACTTCCAAGTCAGCCATATTGCTTGGGGGACATTGTGCTGGTGGCCATGTTCTATAGGTGACTTCCAAGTCAGCCATATTGCTTGGGGGACATTGTGCTGGTTGCCATGTTCTATAAGTGACTTCCAAGTCAGCCATATTGCTTGGGGGACATTGTGCTGGTGGCCATGTCCTATAGGTGACTTCCAAGTCAGCCATATTGCATGGGGGAAAATGTGCTGGTTGTCTTGTATAGGTGACTTCCAAGTCAGCCATATTGCTTGGGGGACATTGTGCTGGTTGCCATGTTGTATAGGTGACTTCCAAGTCAGCCATATTGCATGGGGGACATTGTGATGGTTGTATTGTATAGGTGACTTCCAAGTCAGCCATATTGCATGGGGGACATTGTGCTGGTTGCCATGTCCTATAGGTGACTTCCAAGTCAGCCATATTGCATGGGGGAAAATGTGCTGGTTGTCTTGTATAGGTGACTTCCAAGTCAGCCATATTGCTTGGGGGACATTGTGCTGGTTGCCATGTTCTATAGGTGACTTCCAAGTCAGCCATATTGCATGGGGGACATTGTGCTGGTGGCCATGTCCTATAGGTGACTTCCAAGTCAGCCATATTGCATGGGGGACATTGTGCTGGTTGTCTTGTATAGGTGACTTCCAAGTCAGCCATATTGATTGGGGGACATTGTGCTGGTTGTATTGTATAGGTGACTTCCAAGTCAGCCATATTGCATTGGGGACATTGTGCTGGTTGCCATGTTGTATAGGTGACTTCCAAGTCAGCCATATTGCATGGGGGACATTGTGCTGGTGGCCATGTTCTATAGGTGACTTCCAATTCAGCCATATTGCATTTGGGACATTGTGCTGGTTGTATTGTATAGGTGACTTCCAAGTCAGCCATATTGCATGGGGGACATTGTGCTGGTTGTATTGTATAGGTGACTTCCAAGTGAGCCATATTGCTTGGGGGACATTGTGCTGGTGGCCATGTTCTATAGGTCACTTCCAAGTCAGCCATATTGCATGGGGGACATTGTGCTGGTTGCCATGTCCTATAGGTGACTTCCAAGTCAGCCATATTGCATGGGGGACATTGTGCTGGTTGTCTTGTATAGGTGACTTCCAAGTCAGCCATATTGCTTGGGGGACATTGTGCTGGTTGCCATGTTCTATAGGTGACTTCCAAGTCAGCCATATTGCTTGGGGGACATTGTGCTGGTGGCCATGTTCTATAGGTGTCTTCCAAGTCAGCCATATTGCTTGGGGGACATTGTGCTGGTTGTATTGTATAGGTGACTTCCAATTCAGCCATATTGCATGGGGGACATTGTGCTGGTTGTATTGTATAGGTGACTTCCAAGTCAGCCATATTGCATGGGGGACATTGTGCTGGTGGCCATGTCCTATAGGTGACTTCCAAGTCAGCCATATTGCATGGGGGACATTGTGCTGGTTGTCTTGTATAGGTGACTTCCAAGTCAGCCATATTGCTTGGGGGACATTGTGCTGGTTGTATTGTATAGATGATTTCCAAGTCAGCCATATTGCATGGGGGAAATTGTGCTGGTTGCCATGTTGTATAGTTGACTTCCAAGTCAGCCATATTGCATGGGGGACATTGTGCTGGTGGCCATGTTCTATAGATGACTTCCAAGTCAGCCATATTGCATTTGGGACATTGTGCTGGTTGTCTTGTATAGGTGACTTCCAAGTCAGCCATATTGCATGGGGGACATTGTGCTGGTTGTGTTGTTTAGGTGACTTCCAAATCAGCCATATTGCATGGGGGACATTGTGCTGGTTGTATTGTATAGTTGACTTCCAAGTCAGCCATATTGCATGGGGGACATTGTGCTGGTTGTCTTGTATAGGTGACTTCCAAGTCAGCCATATTGCTTGGGGGACATTGTGCTGGTTGTATTGTATAGGTAACTTCCAAGTCAGCCATATTGCATGGGGGACATTGTGCTGGTTGCCATGTTGTATAGGTGACTTCCAAGTCAGCCATATTGCATGGGGGACATTGTGCTGGTGGCCATGTTCTATAGGTGACTTCCAAGTCAGCCATATTGCATTTGGAACATTGTGCTGGTTGTATTGTATAGGTGACTTCCAAGTCAGCCATATTGCAAGGGTTGACATTGTGCTGGTTGTATTGTATAGGTGACTTCCAAGTCAGCCATATTGCATGGGGGACATTGTGCTGGTTGCCATGTTGTATAGGTGACTTCCAAGTCAGCCATATTGCTTGGGGGACATTGTGCTGGTGGCCATGTTCTATAGGTGACTTCCAAGTCAGCCATATTGCATGGGGGACATTGTGCTGGTTGCCATGTCCTATAGGTGACTTCCAAGTCAGCCATATTGCATGGGGGACATTGTGCTGGTTGTCTTGTATAGGTGACTTCCAAGTCAGCCATATTGCAAGGGTTGACATTGTGCTGGTTGTATTGTATAGGTGACTTCCAAGTCAGCCATATTGCATGGGGGACATTGTGCTGGTTGCCATGTTGTATAGGTGACTTCCAAGTCAGCCATATTGCTTGGGGGACATTGTGCTGGTGGCCATGTTCTATAGGTGACTTCCAAGTCAGCCATATTGCATGGGGGACATTGTGCTGGTTGCCATGTCCTATAGGTGACTTCCAAGTCAGCCATATTGCATGGGGGACATTGTGCTGGTTGTCTTGTATAGGTGACTTCCAAGTCAGCCATATTGCTTGGGGGACATTGTGCTGGTTGCCATGTTCTATAGGTGACTTCCAAGTCAGCCATATTGCTTGGGGGACATTGTGCTGGTGGCCATGTTCTATAGGTGACTTCCAAGTCAGCCATATTGCTTGGGGGACATTGTGCTGGTTGCCATGTTGTATAGGTGACTTCCAAGTCAGCCATATTGCATGGGGGACATTGTGCTGGTGGCCATGTTCTATAGGTGACTTCCAAGTCAGCCATATTGCATGGGGGACATTGTGCTGGTTGTATTGTATAGGTGACTTCCAAGTCAGCCATATTGCATGGGGGACATTGTCCTGGTTGCCATGTCCTATAGGTGACTTCCAAGTCAGCCATAATGCATGGGGGAAAATGTGCTGGTTGTCTTGTATAGGTGACTTCCAAGTCAGCCATATTGCTTGGGGGACATTGTGCTGGTTGCCATGTTCTATAGGTGACTTCCAAGTCAGCCATATTGCATGGGGGACATTGTGCTGGTGGCCATGTTCTATAGGTGACTTCCAAGTCAGCCATATTGCATTTGGGACATTGTGCTGGTTGTATTGTATAGGTGACTTCCAAGTCAGCCATATTGTATGGGGGACATTGTGCTGGTTGTATTGTATAGGTGACTTCCAAGTGAGCCATATTGCTTAGGGAACATTGTGCTGGTGGCCATGTTCTATAGGTGACTTCCAAGTCAGCCATATTGCATGGGGGACATTGTGCTGGTTGCCATGTCCTATAGGTGACTTCCAAGTCAGCCATATTGCATGGGGGACATTGTGCTGGTTGTCTTGTATAGGTGACTTCCAAGTCAGCCATATTGCTTGGGGGACATTGTGCTGGTTGCCATGTTCTATAGGTGACTTCCAAGTCAGCCATATTGCATGGGGGACATTGTGCTGGTGGCCATGTCCTATAGGTGACTTCCAAGTCAGCCATATTGCATGGGGGACATTGTGCTGGTTGTCTTGTATAGGTGACTTCCAAGTCAGCCATATTGCTTGGGGGACATTGTGCTGGTTGTATTGTATAGGTGACTTCCAAGTCAGCCATATTGCATTGAGGATATTGTGCTGGTTGCCATGTTGTATAGGTGACTTCCAAGTCAGCCATATTGCATGGGGGACATTGTGCTGGTGGCCATGTTCTATAGGTGACTTCCAATTCAGCCATATTGCATTTGGGACATTGTGCTGGTTGTATTGTATAGGTGACTTCCAAGTCAGCCATATTGCATGGGGGACATTGTGCTGGTTGTATTGTATAGGTGACTTCCAAGTGAGCCATATTGCTTGGGGGACATTGTGCTGGTGGCCATGTTCTATAGGTCACTTCCAAGTCAGCCATATTGCATGGGGGACATTGTGCTGGTTGCCATGTCCTATAGGTGACTTCCAAGTCAGCCATATTGCATGGGGGACATTGTGCTGGTTGTCTTGTATAGGTGACTTCCAAGTCAGCCATATTGCTTGGGGGACATTGTGCTGGTTGCCATGTTCTATAGGTGACTTCCAAGTCAGCCATATTGCTTGGGGGACATTGTGCTGGTGGCCATGTTCTATAGGTGTCTTCCAAGTCAGCCATATTGCTTGGGGGACATTGTGCTGGTTGTATTGTATAGGTGACTTCCAAGTCAGCCATATTGCATGGGGGACATTGTGCTGGTTGTATTGTATAGGTGACTTCCAAGTCAGCCATATTGCATGGGGGACATTGTGCTGGTGGCCATGTCCTATAGGTGACATCCAAGTCAGCCATATTGCATGGGGGACATTGTGCTGGTTGTCTTGTATAGGTGACTTCCAAGTCAGCCATATTGCTTGGGGGACATTGTGCTGGTTGTATTGTATAGATGATTTCCAAGTCAGCCATATTGCATGGGGGAAATTGTGCTGGTTGCCATGTTGTATAGTTGACTTCCAAGTCAGCCATATTGCATGGGGGACATTGTGCTGGTGGCCATGTTCTATAGATGACTTCCAAGTCAGCCATATTGCATTTGGGACATTGTGCTGGTTGTCTTGTATAGGTGACTTCAAAGTCAGCCATATTGCATGGGGGACATTGTGCTGGTTGTGTTGTTTAGGTGACTTCCAAATCAGCCATATTGCATGGGGGACATTGTGCTGGTTGTATTGTATAGTTGACTTCCAAGTCAGCCATATTGCATGGGGGACATTGTGCTGGTTGTCTTGTATAGGTGACTTCCAAGTCAGCCATATTGCTTGGGGGACATTGTGCTGGTTGTATTGTATAGGTAACTTCCAAGGCAGCCATATTGCATGGGGGACATTGTGCTGGTTGCCATGTTGTATAGGTGACTTCCAAGTCAGCCATATTGCATGGGGGACATTGTGCTGGTGGCCATGTTCTATAGGTGACTTCCAAGTCAGCCATATTGCATTTGGGACATTGTGCTGGTTGTATTGTATAGGTGACTTCCAAGTCAGCCATATTGCAAGGGTTGACATTGTGCTGGTTGTATTGTATAGGTGACTTCCAAGTCAGCCATATTGCATGGGGGACATTGTGCTGGTTGCCATGTTGTATAGGTGACTTCCAAGTCAGCCATATTGCTTGGGGGACATTGTGCTGGTGGCCATGTTCTATAGGTGACTTCCAAGTCAGCCATATTGCATGGGGGACATTGTGCTGGTTGCCATGTCCTATAGGTGACTTCCAAGTCAGCCATATTGCATGGGGGACATTGTGCTGGTTGTCTTGTATAGGTGACTTCCAAGTCAGCCATATTGCTTGGGGGACATTGTGCTGGTTGCCATGTTCTATAGGTGACTTCCAAGTCAGCCATATTGCTTGGGGGACATTGTGCTGGTGGCCATGTTCTATAGGTGACTTCCAAGTCAGCCATATTGCTTGGGGGACATTGTGCTGGTTGCCATGTTGTATAGGTGACTTCCAAGTCAGCCATATTGCATGGGGGACATTGTGCTGGTGGCCATGTTCTATAGGTGACTTCCAAGTCAGCCATATTGCATGGGGGACATTGTGCTGGTTGTATTGTATAGGTGACTTCCAAGTCAGCCATATTGCATGGGGGACATTGTCCTGGTTGCCATGTCCTATAGGTGACTTCCAAGTCAGCCATATTGCATGGGGGAAAATGTGCTGGTTGTCTTGTATAGGTGACTTCCAAGTCAGCCATATTGCTTGGGGGACATTGTGCTGGTTGCCATGTTCTATAGGTGACTTCCAAGTCAGCCATATTGCATGGGGGACATTGTGCTGGTGGCCATGTTCTATAGGTGACTTCCAAGTCAGCCATATTGCATTTAGGACATTGTGCTGGTTGTATTGTATAGGTGACTTCCAAGTCAGCCATATTGTATGGGGGACATTGTGCTGGTTGTATTGTATAGGTGACTTCCAAGTGAGCCATATTGCTTAGGGAACATTGTGCTGGTGGCCATGTTCTATAGGTGACTTCCAAGTCAGCCATATTGCATGGGGGACATTGTGCTGGTTGCCATGTCCTATAGGTGACTTCCAAGTCAGCCATATTGCATGGGGGACATTGTGCTGGTTGTCTTGTATAGGTGACTTCTAAGTCAGCCATATTGCTTGGGGGACATTGTGCTGGTTGCCATGTTCTATAGGTGACTTCCAAGTCAGCCATATTGCATGGGGGACATTGTGCTGGTGGCCATGTCCTATAGGTGACTTCCAAGTCAGCCATATTGCATGGGGGACATTGTGCTGGTTGTCTTGTATAGGTGACTTCCAAGTCAGCCATATTGCTTGGGGGACATTGTGCTGGTTGTATTGTATAGGTGACTTCCAATTCAGCCATATTGCATGGGGGACATTGTCCTGGTTGTATTGTATAGTTGACTTCCAAGTCAGCCATATTGCATGGGGGACATTGTGCTGGTTGTCTTGTATAGGTGACTTCCAAGTCAGCCATATTGCTTGGGGGACATTGTGCTGGTTGTATTGTATAGGTGACTTCCAAGTCAGCCATATTGCATGGGGGACATTGTGCTGGTTGCCATGTTGTATAGGTGACTTCCAAGTCAGCCATATTGCATGGGGGACATTGTGCTGGTGGCCATGTTCTATAGGTGACTTCCAAGTCAGCCATATTGCATTTGGGACATTGTGCTTGTTGTATTGTATAGGTGAATTCCAAGTCAGCCATATTGCAAGGGTTGACATTGTGCTGGTTGTATTGTATAGGTGACTTCCAAGTCAGCCATATTGCATGGGGGACATTGTGCTGGTTGTCTTGTATAGGTGACTTCCAAGTCAGCCATATTGCTTGGGGGACATTGTGCTGGTTGTATTGTATAGGTGACTTCCAAGTCAGCCATATTGCATGGGGGACATTGTGCTGGTTGCCATGTTGTATAGGTGACTTCCAAGTCAGCCATATTGCATGGGGGACATTGTGCTGGTGGCCATGTTCTATAGGTGACTTCCAAGTCAGCCATATTGCATTTGGGACATTGTGCTTGTTGTATTGTATAGGTGAATTCCAAGTCAGCCATATTGCAAGGGTTGACATTGTGCTGGTTGTATTGTATAGGTGACTTCCAAGTCAGCCATATTGCATGGGGGACATTGTGCTGGTTGTCATGTTGTATAGGTGACTTCCAAGTCAGCCATATTGCTTGGGGGACATTGTGCTGGTGGCCATGTTCTACAGGTGACTTCCAAGTCAGCCATATTGCATGGTGGACATTGTGCTGGTTGCCATGTCCTATAGGTGACTTCCAAGTCAGCCATATTGCATGGGGGACATTGTGCTGGTTGTCTTGTATAGGTGACTTCCAAGTCAGCCACATTGCTTGGGGGACATTGTGCTGGTTGCCATGTTCTATAAGTGACTTCCAAGTCAGCCATATTGCTTGGGGGACATTGTGCTGGTGGCCATGTTCTATAGGTGACTTCCAAGTCAGCCATATTGCTTGGGGGACATTGTGCTGGTTGCCATGTTGTATAGGTGACTTCCAAGTCAGCCATGTTGCATGGGGGACATTGTGCTGGTGGCCATGTTCTATAGGTGACTTCCAAGTCAGCCATATTGCATGGGGGACATTGTGCTGGTTGCCATGTTGTATAGGTGACTTCCAAGTCAGCCATATTGCATGGGGGACATTGTGCTGGTTGTATTGTATAGGTGACTTCCAAGTCAGCCATATTGCATGGGGGACATTGTGCTGGTTGCCATGTCCTATAGGTGACTTCCAAGTCAGCCATATTGCATGGGGGAAAATGTGCTGGTTGTCTTGTATAGGTGACTTCCAACTCAGCCATATTGCTTGGGGGACATTGTGCTGGTTGCCATGTTCTATAGGTGACTTCCAAGTCAGCCATATTGCATGGGGGACATTGTGCTGGTGGCCATGTCCTATAGGTGACTTCCAAGTCAGCCATATTGCATGGGGGACATTGTGCTGGTTGTCTTGTATAGGTGACTTCCAAGTCAGCCATATTGATTGGGGGACATTGTGCTGGTTGTATTGTATAGGTGACTTCCAAGTCAGCCATATTGCATGGGGGAAATTGTGCAGGTTGCCATGTTGTATAGGTGACTTCCAAGTCAGCCATATTGCATGGGGGACATTGTGCTGGTTGCCATGTTCTATAGGTGACTTCCAAGTCAGCCATATTGCATTTGGGACATTGTGCTGGTTGTCTTGTATAGGTGACTTCCAAGTCAGCCATATTGCATGGGGGACATTGTGCTGGTTGTGTTGTATAGGTGACTTCCAAATCAGCCATATTGCATGGGGGACATTGTGCTCGTTGTATTGTATAGGTGACTTCCAAGTCAGCCATATTGCATGGGGGACATTGTGCTGGTTGTCTTGTATAGGTGACTTCCAAGTCAGCCATATTGCTTGGGGGACATTGTGCTGGTTGTATTGTATAGGTGACTTCCAAGTCAGCCATATTGCATTGGGGACATTGTGCTGGTTGCCATGTTGTATAGGTGACTTCCAAGTCAGCCATATTGCATGGGGGACATTGTGCTGGTGGCCATGTTCTATAGGTGACTTCCAATTCAGCCATATTGCATTTGGGACATTGTGCTGGTTGTATTGTATAGGTGACTTCCAAGTCAGCCATATTGCATGGGGGACATTGTGCTGGTTGTATTGTATAGGTGACTTCCAAGTGAGCCATATTGCTTGGGGGACATTGTGCTGGTGGCCATGTTCTATAGGTCACTTCCAAGTCAGCCATATTGCATGGGGGACATTGTGCTGGTTGCCATGTCCTATAGGTGACTTCCAAGTCAGCCATATTGCATGGGGGACATTGTGCTGGTTGTCTTGTATAGGTGACTTCCAAGTCAGCCATATTGCTTGGGGGACATTGTGCTGGTTGCCATGTTCTATAGGTGACTTCCAAGTCAGCCATATTGCTTGGGGGACATTGTGCTGGTGGCCATGTTCTATAGGTGACTTCCAAGTCAGCCATATTGCTTGGGGGACATTGTGCTGGTTGTATTGTATATGTGACTTCCAAGTCAGCCATATTGCATGGGGGACATTGTGCTGGTTGTATTGTATAGGTGACTTCCAAGTCAGCCATATTGCATGGGGGACATTGTGCTGGTGGCCATGTCCTATAGGTGACTTCCAAGTCAGCCATATTGCATGGGGGACATTGTGCTGGTTGTCTTGTATAGGTGACTTCCAAGTCAGCCATATTGCTTGGGGGACATTGTGCTGGTTGTATTGTATAGATGATTTCCAAGTCAGCCATATTGCATGGGGGAAATTGTGCTGGTTGCCATGTTGTATAGTTGACTTCCAAGTCAGCCATATTGCATGGGGGACATTGTGCTGGTGGCCATGTTCTATAGATGACTTCCAAGTCAGCCATATTGCATTTGAGACATTGTGCTGGTTGTCTTGTATAGGTGACTTCCAAGTCAGCCATATTGCATGGGGGACATTGTGCTGGTTGTGTTGTTTAGGTGACTTCCAAATCAGCCATATTGCATGGGGGACATTGTGCTGGTTGTATTGTATAGTTGACTTCCAAGTCAGCCATATTGCATGGGGGACATTGTGCTGGTTGTATTGTATAGGTGACTTCCAAGTCAGCCATATTGCATGGGGGACATTGTGCTGGTTGCCATGTCCTATAGGTGACTTCCAAGTCAGCCATATTGCATGGGGGAAAATGTGCTGGTTGTCTTGTATAGGTGACTTCCAAGTCAGCCATATTGCATGGGGGACATTGTGCTGGTGGCCATGTCCTATAGGTGACTTCCAAGTCAGCCATATTGCATGGGGGACATTGTGCTGGTTGTCTTGTATAGGTGACTTCCAAGTCAGCCATATTGATTGGGGGACATTGTGCTGGTTGTATTGTATAGGTGACTTCCAAGTCAGCCATATTGCATGGGGGAAATTGTGCAGGTTGCCATGTTGTATAGGTGACTTCCAAGTCAGCCATATTGCATGGGGGACATTGTGCTGGTGGCCATGTTCTATAGGTGACTTCCAAGTCAGCCATCTTGCATTTGGGACATTGTGCTGGTTGTCTTGTATAGGTGACTTCCAAGTCAGCCATATTGCATGGGGGACATTGTGCTGGTTGTCTTGTATAGGTGACTTCCAAGTCAGCCATATTGCTTGGGGGACATTGTGCTGGTTGCCATGTTCTATAAGTGACTTCCAAGTCAGCCATATTGCTTGGGGGACATTGTGCTGGTGGCCATGTTCTATAGGTGACTTCCAAGTCAGCCATATTGCTTGGGGGACATTGTGCTGGTTGCCATGTTGTATAGGTGACTTCCAAGTCAGCCATATTGCATGGGGGAAAATGTGCTGGTTGTCTTGTATAGGTGACTTCCAACTCAGCCATATTGCTTGGGGGACATTGTGCTGGTTGCCATGTTCTATAGGTGACTTCCAAGTCAGCCATATTGCATGGGGGACATTGTGCTGGTGGCCATGTCCTATAGGTGACTTCCAAGTCAGCCATATTGCATGGGGGACATTGTGCTGGTTGTCTTGTATAGGTGACTTCCAAGTCAGCCATATTGATTGGGGGACATTGTGCTGGTTGTATTGTATAGGTGACTTCCAAGTCAGCCATATTGCATGGGGGAAATTGTGCAGGTTGCCATGTTGTATAGGTGACTTCCAAGTCAGCCATATTGCATGGGGGACATTGTGCTGGTTGCCATGTTCTATAGGTGACTTCCAAGTCAGCCATATTGCATTTGGGACATTGTGCTGGTTGTCTTGTATAGGTGACTTCCAAGTCAGCCATATTGCATGGGGGACATTGTGCTGGTTGTGTTGTATAGGTGACTTCCAAATCAGCCATATTGCATGGGGGACATTGTGCTCGTTGTATTGTATAGGTGACTTCCAAGTCAGCCATATTGCATGGGGGACATTGTGCTGGTTGTCTTGTATAGGTGACTTCCAAGTCAGCCATATTGCTTGGGGGACATTGTGCTGGTTGTATTGTATAGGTGACTTCCAAGTCAGCCATATTGCATTGGGGACATTGTGCTGGTTGCCATGTTGTATAGGTGACTTCCAAGTCAGCCATATTGCATGGGGGACATTGTGCTGGTGGCCATGTTCTATAGGTGACTTCCAATTCAGCCATATTGCATTTGGGACATTGTGCTGGTTGTATTGTATAGGTGACTTCCAAGTCAGCCATATTGCATGGGGGACATTGTGCTGGTTGTATTGTATAGGTGACTTCCAAGTGAGCCATATTGCTTGGGGGACATTGTGCTGGTGGCCATGTTCTATAGGTCACTTCCAAGTCAGCCATATTGCATGGGGGACATTGTGCTGGTTGCCATGTCCTATAGGTGACTTCCAAGTCAACCATATTGCATGGGGGACATTGTGCTGGTTGTCTTGTATAGGTGACTTCCAAGTCAGCCATATTGCTTGGGGGACATTGTGCTGGTTGCCATGTTCTATAGGTGACTTCCAAGTCAGCCATATTGCTTGGGGGACATTGTGCTGGTGGCCATGTTCTATAGGTGACTTCCAAGTCAGCCATATTGCTTGGGGGACATTGTGCTGGTTGTATTGTATATGTGACTTCCAAGTCAGCCATATTGCATGGGGGACATTGTGCTGGTTGTATTGTATAGGTGACTTCCAAGTCAGCCATATTGCATGGGGGACATTGTGCTGGTGGCCATGTCCTATAGGTGACTTCCAAGTCAGCCATATTGCATGGGGGACATTGTGCTGGTTGTCTTGTATAGGTGACTTCCAAGTCAGCCATATTGCTTGGGGGACATTGTGCTGGTTGTATTGTATAGATGATTTCCAAGTCAGCCATATTGCATGGGGGAAATTGTTCTGGTTGCCATGTTGTATAGTTGACTTCCAAGTCAGCCATATTGCATGGGGGACATTGTGCTGGTGGCCATGTTCTATAGATGACTTCCAAGTCAGCCATATTGCATTTGAGACATTGTGCTGGTTGTCTTGTATAGGTGACTTCCAAGTCAGCCATATTGCATGGGGGACATTGTGCTGGTTGTGTTGTTTAGGTGACTTCCAAATCAGCCATATTGCATGGGGGACATTGTGCTGGTTGTATTGTATAGTTGACTTCCAAGTCAGCCATATTGCATGGGGGACATTGTGCTGGTTGTATTGTATAGGTGACTTCCAAGTCAGCCATATTGCATGGGGGACATTGTGCTGGTTGCCATGTCCTATAGGTGACTTCCAAGTCAGCCATATTGCATGGGGGAAAATGTGCTGGTTGTCTTGTATAGGTGACTTCCAAGTCAGCCATATTGCTTGGGGGACATTGTGCTGGTTGCCATGTTCTATAGGTGACTTCCAAGTCAGCCATATTGCATGGGGGACATTGTGCTGGTGGCCATGTCCTATAGGTGACTTCCAAGTCAGCCATATTGCATGGGGGACATTGTGCTGGTTGTCTTGTATAGGTGACTTCCAAGTCAGCCATATTGATTGGGGGACATTGTGCTGGTTGTATTGTATAGGTGACTTCCAAGTCAGCCATATTGCATGGGGGAAATTGTGCAGGTTGCCATGTTGTATAGGTGACTTCCAAGTCAGCCATATTGCATGGGGGACATTGTGCTGGTGGCCATGTTCTATAGGTGACTTCCAAGTCAGCCATCTTGCATTTGGGACATTGTGCTGGTTGTCTTGTATAGGTGACTTCCAAGTCAGCCATATTGCATGGGGGACATTGTGCTGGTTGTGTTGTATAGGTGACTTCCAAATCAGCCATATTGCATGGGGGACATTGTGCTCGTTGTATTGTATAGGTTACTTCCAAGTCAGACATATTGCATGGGGGACATTGTGCTGGTTGTCATGTATAGGTGACTTCCAAGTCAGCCATATTGCTTGGGGGACATTGTGCTGGTTGTATTGTATAGGTGATTTCCAAGTCAGCCATATTGCATTGGGGACATTGTGCTGGTTGCCATGTTGTATAGGTGACTTCCAAGTCAGCCATATTGCATGGGGGACATTGTGCGGGTGGCCATGTTCTATAGGTGACTTCCAATTCAGCCATATTGCATTTGGGACATTGTGCTGGTTGTATTGTATAGGTGACTTCCAAGTCAGCCATATTGCATGGGGGACATTGTGCTGGTTGTATTGTATAGGTGACTTCCAAGTGAGCCATATTGCTTGGGGGACATTGTGCTGGTGGCCATGTTCTATAGGTGACTTCCAAGTCAGCCATATTGCATGGGGGACATTGTGCTGGTTGTCTTGTATAGGTGACTTCCAAGTCAGCCATATTGCTTGGGGGACATTGTGCTGGTTGCCATGTTCTATAGGTGACTTCCAAATCAGCCATATTGCTTGGGGGACATTGTGCTGGTGGCCATGTTCTATAGGTGACTTCCAAGTCAGCCATATTGCTTGGGGGACATTGTGCTGGTTGTATTGTATATGTGACTTCCAAGTCAGCCATATTGCATGGGGGACATTGTGCTGGTTGTATTGTATAGGTGACTTCCAAGTCAGCCATATTGCATGGGGGACATTGTGCTGGTGGCCATGTCCTATAGGTGACTTCCAAGTCAGCCATATTGCATGGGGGACATTGTGCTGGTTGTCTTGTATAGGTGACTTCCAAGTCAGCCATATTGCTTGGGGGACATTGTGCTGGTTGTATTGTATAGATGATTTCCAAGTCAGCCATATTGCATGGGGGAAATTGTGCTGGTTGCCATGTTGTATAGTTGACTTCCAAGTCAGCCATATTGCATGGGGGACATTGTGCTGGTGGCCATGTTCTATAGATGACTTCCAAGTCAGCCATATTGCATTTGGGACATTGTGCTGGTTGTCTTGTATAGGTGACTTCCAAGTCAGCCATATTGCATGGGGGACATTGTGCTGGTTGTGTTGTTTAGGTGACTTCCAAATCAGCCATATTGCATGGGGGACATTGTGCTCGTTGTATTGTATAGGTTACTTCCAAGTCAGCCATATTGCATGGGGGACATTGTGCTGGTTGTCTTGTATAGGTGACTTCCAAGTCAGCCATATTGCTTGGGGGACATTGTGCTGGTTGTATTGTATAGGTGACTTCCAAGTCAGCCATATTGCATTGGGGACATTGTGCTGGTTGCCATGTTGTATAGGTGACTTCCAAGTCAGCCATATTGCATGGGGGACATTGTGCTGGTGGCCATGTTCTATAGGTGACTTCCAATTCAGCCATATTGCATTTGGGACATTGTGCTGGTTGTATTGTATAGGTGACTTCCAAGTCAGCCATATTGCATGGGGGACATTGTGCTGGTTGTATTGTATAGGTGACTTCCAAGTGAGCCATATTGCTTGGGGGACATTGTGCTGGTGGCCATGTTCTATAGGTGACTTCCAAGTCAGCCATATTGCATGGGGGACATTGTGCTGGTTGTCTTGTATAGGTGACTTCCAAGTCAGCCATATTGCTTGGGGGACATTGTGCTGGTTGCCATGTTCTATAGGTGACTTCCAAATCAGCCATATTGCTTGGGGGACATTGTGCTGGTGGCCATGTTCTATAGGTGACTTCCAAGTCAGCCATATTGCTTGGGGGACATTGTGCTGGTTGTATTGTATATGTGACTTCCAAGTCAGCCATATTGCATGGGGGACATTGTGCTGGTTGTATTGTATAGGTGACTTCCAAGTCAGCCATATTGCATGGGGGACATTGTGCTGGTGGCCATGTCCTATAGGTGACTTCCAAGTCAGCCATATTGCATGGGGGACATTGTGCTGGTTGTCTTGTATAGGTGACTTCCAAGTCAGCCATATTGCTTGGGGGACATTGTGCTGGTTGTATTGTATAGATGATTTCCAAGTCAGCCATATTGCATGGGGGAAATTGTGCTGGTTGCCATGTTGTATAGTTGACTTCCAAGTCAGCCATATTGCATGGGGGACATTGTGCTGGTGGCCATGTTCTATAGATGACTTCCAAGTCAGCCATATTGCATTTGGGACATTGTGCTGGTTGTCTTGTATAGGTGACTTCCAAGTCAGCCATATTGCATGGGGGACATTGTGCTGGTTGTGTTGTTTAGGTGACTTCCAAATCAGCCATATTGCATGGGGGACATTGTGCTGGTTGTATTGTATAGTTGACTTCCAAGTCAGCCATATTGCATGGGGGACATTGTGCTGGTTGTCTTGTATAGGTGACTTCCAAGTCAGCCATATTGCTTGGGGGACATTGTGCTGGTTGTATTGTATAGGTGACTTCCAAGTCAGCCATATTGCATGGGGGACATTGTGCTGGTTGCCATGTTGTATAGGTGACTTCCAAGTCAGCCATATTGCATGGGGGACATTGTGCTGGTGGCCATGTTCTATAGGTGACTTCCAAGTCAGCCATATTGCATTTGGGACATTGTGCTGGTTGTATTGTATAGGTGACTTCCAAGTCAGCCATATTGCAAGGGTTGAAATTGTGCTGGTTGTATTGTATAGGTGACTTCCAAGTCAGCCTTATAGCATGGGGGACATTGTGCTGGTTGCCATGTTGTATAGGTGACTTCCAAGTCAGCCATATTGCTTGGGGGACATTGTGCTGGTGGCCATGTTCTATAGGTGACTTCCAAGTCAGCCATATTGCATGGGGGACATTGTGCTGGTTGCCATGTCCTATAGGTGACTTCCAAGTCAGCCATATTGCATGGGGGACATTGTGCTGGTTGTCTTGTATAGGTGACTTCCAAGTCAGCCATATTGCTTGGGGGACATTGTGCTGGTTGCCATGTTCTATAGGTGACTTCCAAGTCAGCCATATTGCTTGGGGGACATTGTGCTGGTGGCCATGTTCTATAGGTGACTTCCAAGTCAGCCATATTGCTTGGGGGACATTGTGCTGGTTGCCATGTTGTATAGGTGACTTCCAAGTCAGCCATATTGCATGGGGGACATTGTGCTGGTGGCCATGTTCTATAGGTGACTTCCAAGTCAGCCATATTGCATTGGGGACATTGTGCTGGTTGTATTGTATAGGTGACTTCCAAGTCAGCCATATTGCATGGGGGACATTGTCCTGGTTGCCATGTCCTATAGGCGACTTCCAAGTCAGCCATATTGCATGGGGGAAAATGTGCTGGTTGTCTTGTATAGGTGACTTCCAAGTCAGCCATATTGCTTGGGGGACATTGTGCTGGTTGCCATGTTCTATAGGTGACTTCCAAGTCAGCCATATTGCATGGGGGACATTGTGCTGGTGGCCATGTTCTATAGGTGACTTCCAAGTCAGCCATATTGCATTTGGGACATTGTGCTGGTTGTATTGTATAGGTGACTTCCAAGTCAGCCATATTGTATGGGGGACATTGTGCTGGTTGTATTGTATAGGTGACTTCCAAGTGAGCCATATTGCTTAGAGAACATTGTGCTGGTGGCCATGTTCTATAGGTGACTTCCAAGTCAGCCATATTGCATGGGGGACATTGTGCTGGTTGCCATGTCCTATAGGTGACTTCCAAGTCAGCCATATTGCATGGGGGACATTGTGCTGGTTGTCTTGTATAGGTGACTTCCAAGTCAGCCATATTGCTTGGGGGACATTGTGCTGGTTGCCATGTTCTATAGGTGACTTCCAAGTCAGCCATATTGCATGGGGGACATTGTGCTGGTGGCCATGTCCTATAGGTGACTTCCAAGTCAGCCATATTGCATGGGGGACATTGTGCTGGTTGTCTTGTATAGGTGACTTCCAAGTCAGCCATATTGTTTGGGGGACATTGTGCTGGTTGTATTGTATAGGTGACTTCCAATTCAGCCAGATTGCATGGGGGACATTGTGCTGGTTGCCATGTTGTATAGGTGACTTCCAAGTCAGCCATATTGCATGGGGGACATTGTGCTGGTGGCCATGTTCTATAGGTGACTTCCAAGTCAGCCATATTGCATTTGGGACATTGTGCTGGTTGTCTTGTATAGGTGACTTCCAAGTCAGCCATATTGCATGGGGAACATTGTGCTGGTGGCCATGTTCTATAGGTGACTTCCAAGTCAGCCATATTGCATGGGGGACATTGTGCTGGTTGTCTTGTATAGGTGACTTCCAAGTCAGCCATATTGCATGGGGGACATTGTGCTGGTTGTGTTGTATAGGTGACTTCCAAATCAGCCATATTGCATGGGGGACATTGTGCTGGTTGTATTGTATAGGTGACTTCCAAGTCAGCCATATTGCATGGGGGACATTGTGCTGGTTGTATTGTATAGGTGACTTCCAAGTCAGCCATATTGCATGGGGGACATTGTGCTGGTGGCCATGTCCTATAGGTGACTTCCAAGTCAGCCATATTGCATGGGGGACATTGTGCTGGTTGTCTTGTATAGGTGACTTCCAAGTCAGCCATATTGCTTGGCGGACATTGTGCTGGTTGTATTGTATAGGTGACTTCCAAGTCAGCCATATTGCATGGGGGACATTGTGCTGGTTGCCATGTTGTATAGTTGACTTCCAAGTCAGCCATATTGCATGGGGGACATTGTGCTGGTGGCCATGTTCTATAGGTGACTTCCAAGTCAGAAATATTGCATTTTGGACATTGTGCTGGTTGTCTTGTATAGGTGACTTCCAAGTCAGCCATATTGCATGGGGGACATTGTGCTGGTTGTGTTGTATAGGTGACTTCCAAATCAGCCATATTGCATGGGGGACATTGTGCTGGTTGTATTGTATAGGTGACTTCCAAGTCAGCCATATTGCATGGGGGACATTGTGCTGGTTGTCTTGTATAGGTGACTTCCAAGTCAGCCATATTGCTTGGGGGACATTTTGCTGGTTGTATTGTATAGGTGACTTCCAAGTCAGCCATATTGCATGGGGGACATTGTGCTGGTTGCCATGTTCTATAGGTGACTTCCAAGTCAGCCATATTGCATGGGGGACATTGTGCTGGTGGCCATGTTCTATAGGTGACTTCCAAGTCAGCCATATTGCATTTGGGACATTGTGCTGGTTGTATTGTATAGGTGACTTCCAAGTCAGCCATATTGCATGGGGGACATTGTGCTGGTTGTATTGTATAGGTGACTTCCAAGTGAGCCATATTGCTTGGGGGACATTGTGCTGGTGGCCATGTTCTATAGGTGACTTCCAAGTCAGCCATATTGCATGGGGGACATTGTGCTGGTTGCCATGTCCTATAGGTGACTTCCAAGTCACCCATATTGCATGGGGGACATTGTGCTGGTTGTCTTGTATAGGTGACTTCCAAGTCAGCCATATTGCTTGGGGGACATTGTGCTGGTTGCCATGTTCTATAGGTGACTTCCAAGTCAGCCATATTGCTTGGGGGACATTGTGCTGGTGGCCATGTTCTATAGGTGACTTCCAAGTCAGCTATATTGCTTGGGGGACATTGTGCTGGTTGTATTGTATAGGTGACTTCCAAGTCAGCCATATTGCATGGGGGACATTGTGCTGGTTGTATTGTATAGGTGACTTCCAAGTCAGCCATATTGCATTGGGGACATTGTGCTGGTGGCCATGTCCTATAGGTGACTTCCAAGTCAGCCATATTGCATGGGGGACATTATGCTGGTTGTCTTGTATAGGTGACTTCCAAGTCAGCCATATTGCTTGGGGGACATTGTGCTGGTTGTATTGTATAGGTGACTTCCAAGTCAGCCATATTGCCTGGGGGAAATTTTGCTGGTTGCCATGTTGTATAGGTGACTTCCAAGTCAGCCATATTGCATGGGGGACATTGTGCTGGTGGCCATGTTCTATAGGTGACTTCCAAGTCAGCCATATTGCATTTGGGACATTGTGCTGGTTGTCTTGTATAGGTGACTTCCAAGTCAGCCATATTGCATGGGGGACATTGTGCTGGTTGTGTTGTATAGGTGACTTCCAAATCAGCCATATTGCATGGGGGACATTGTGCTGGTTGTATTGTATAGGTGACTTCCAAGTCAGCCATATTGCTTGGGGGACATTGTGCTGGTTGTATTGTATAGGTGACTTCCAAGTCAGCCATATTGCATGGGGGACATTGTGCTGGTTGCCATGTTGCATAGGTGACTTCCAAGTCAGCCATATTGCATGGGGGATATTGTGCTGGTGGCCATGTTCTTTAGGTGACTTCCAAGTCAGCCATATTGCATTTGGGACATTGTGCTGGTTGTATTGTATAGGTGACTTCCAAGTCAGCCATATTGCATGGGGGACATTGTGCTGGTTGTATTGTATAGGTGACTTCCAAGTCAGCCATATTGCATGGGGGACATTGTGCTGGTTGCCATGTTGTATAGGTGACTTCCAAGTCAGCCATATTGCTTGGGGGACATTGTGCTGGTGGCCATGTTCTATAGGTGACTTCCAAGTCAGCCATATTGCATGGGGGACATTGTGCTGGTTGCCATGTCCTATAGGTGACTTCCAAGTCAGCCATATTGCATGGGGGACATTGTGCTGGTTGTCTTGTATAGGTGACTTCCAAGTCAGCCATATTGCTTGGGGGACATTGTGCTGGTTGCCATGTTCTATAGGTGACTTCCAAGTCAGCCATATTGCTTGGGGGACATTGTGCTGGTGGCCATGTTCTATAGGTGACTTCCAAGTCAGCCATATTGCATGGGGGACATTGTGCTGGTGGCCATGTTCTATAGGTGACTTCCAAGTCATCCATATTGCATTTGGGACATTGTGCTGGTTGTCTTGTATAGGTGACTTCCAAGTCAGCCATATTGCATGGGGGACATTGTGCTGGTTGTGTTGTATAGGTGACTTCCAAATCAGCCATATTGCATGGGGGACATTGTGCTGGTTGTATTGTATAGGTGACTTCCAAGTCAGCCATATTGCATGGGGGACATTGTGCTGGTTGTCTTATATAGGTGACTTCCAAGTCAGCCATATTGCTTGGGGGACATTGTGCTGGTTGTATTGTATAGGTGACTTCCAAGTCAGCCATATTGCATGGGGGACATTGTGCTGGTTGCCATGTTGTATAGGTGACTTCCAAGTCAGCCATATTGCATGGGGGACATTGTGCTGGTGGCCATGTTCTAGAGGTGACTTCCAAGTCAGCCATATTGCATTTGGGACATTGTGCTGGTTGTATTGTATAGGTGACTTCCAAGTCAGCCATATTGCATGGGGGACATTGTGCTGGTTGTATTGTATAGGTGACTTCCAAGTGAGCCATATTGCTTGGGGGACATTGTGCTGGTGGCCATGTTCTATAGGTGACTTCCAAGTCAGCCATATTGCATGGGGGACATTGTGCTGGTTGCCATGTCCTATAGGTGACTTCCAAGTCAGCCATATTGCATGGGGGACATTGTGCTGGTTGTCTTGTATAGGTGACTTCCAAGTCAGCCATATTGCTTTGGGGACATTGTGCTGGTTGCCATGTTCTATAGGTGACTTCCAAGTCAGCCATATTGCTTGGGGGACATTGTGCTGGAGGCCATGTTCTATAGGTGACTTCCAAGTCAGCCATATTGCTTGGGGGACATTGTGCTGGTTGTATTGTATAGGTGACTTCCAAGTCAGCCATATTGCATGGGGGACATTGTGCTGGTTGTATTGTATAGGTGACTTCCAAGTCAGCCATATTGCATGGGGGACATTGTGCTGGTGGCCATGTCCTATAGGTGACTTCCAAGTCAGCCATATTGCATGGGGGACATTGTGCTGGTTGTCTTGTATAGGTGACTTCCAAGTCAGCCATATTGCTTGGGGGACATTGTGCTGGTTGTATTGTATAGGTGACTTCCAAGTCAGCCATATTGCCTGGGGGAAATTTTGCTGGTTGCCATGTTGTATAGGTGACTTCCAAGTCAGCCATATTGCATGGGGGACATTGTGCTGGTGGCCATGTTCTATAGGTGACTTCCAAGTCAGCCATATTGCATTTGGGACATTGTGCTGGTTGTCTTGTATAGGTGACTTCCAAGTCAGCCATATTGCATGGGGGACATTGTGCTGGTTGTGTTGTATAGGTGACTTCCAAATCAGCCATATTGCATGGGGGACATTGTGCTGGTTGTATTGTATAGTTGACTTCCAAGTCAGCGATATTGCATGGGGGACATTGTGCTGGTTGTCTTGTATAGGTGACTTCCAAGTCAGCCATATTGCTTGGGGGACATTGTGCTGGTTGTATTGTATAGGTGACTACCAAGTCAGCCATATTGCATGGGGGACATTGTGCTGGTTGCCATGTTGTATAGGTGACTTCCAAGTCAGCCATATTGCATGGGGGACATTGTGCTGGTGGCCATGTTCTATAGGTGACTTCCAAGTCAGCCATATTGCATTTGGGACATTGTGCTGGTTGTATTGTATAGGTGACTTCCAAGTCAGCCATATTGCATGGGAGACATTGTGCTGGTTGTATTGTATAGGTGACTTCCAAGTCAGCCATATTGCATGGGGGACATTGTGCTGGTTGTATTGTATAGGTGACTTCCAAGTGAGCCATATTGCTTGGGGGACATTGTGCTGGTGGCCATGTTCTATAGGTGACTTCCAAGTCAGCCATATTGCATGGGGGACATTGTGCTGGTTGCCATGTCCTATAGGTGACTTCCAAGTCAGCCATATTGCATGGGGGACATTGTGCTGGTTGTCTTGTATAGGTGACTTCCAAGTCAGCCATATTGCTTTGGGGACATTGTGCTGGTTGCCATGTTCTATAGGTGACTTCCAAGTCAGCCATATTGCTTGGGGGACATTGTGCTGGAGGCCATGTTCTATAGGTGACTTCCAAGTCAGCCATATTGCTTGGGGGACATTGTGCTGGTTGTATTGTATAGGTGACTTCCAAGTCAGCCATATTGCATGGGGGACATTGTGCTGGTTGTATTGTATAGGTGACTTCCAAGTCAGCCATATTGCATGGGGGACATTGTGCTGGTGGCCATGTCCTATAGGTGACTTCCAAGTCAGCCATATTGCATGGGGGACATTGTGCTGGTTGTCTTGTATAGGTGACTTCCAAGTCAGCCATATTGCTTGGGGGACATTGTGCTGGTTGTATTGTATAGGTGACTTCCAAGTCAGCCATATTGCCTGGGGGAAATTTTGCTGGTTGCCATGTTGTATAGGTGACTTCCAAGTCAGCCATATTGCATGGGGGACATTGTGCTGGTGGCCATGTTCTATAGGTGACTTCCAAGTCAGCCATATTGCATTTGGGACATTGTGCTGGTTGTCTTGTATAGGTGACTTCCAAGTCAGCCATATTGCATGGGGGACATTGTGCTGGTTGTGTTGTATAGGTGACTTCCAAATCAGCCATATTGCATGGGGGACATTGTGCTGGTTGTATTGTATAGTTGACTTCCAAGTCAGCGATATTGCATGGGGGACATTGTGCTGGTTGTCTTGTATAGGTGACTTCCAAGTCAGCCATATTGCTTGGGGGACATTGTGCTGGTTGTATTGTATAGGTGACTAGCAAGTCAGCCATATTGCATGGGGGACATTGTGCTGGTTGCCATGTTGTATAGGTGACTTCCAAGTCAGCCATATTGCATGGGGGACATTGTGCTGGTGGCCATGTTCTATAGGTGACTTCCAAGTCAGCCATATTGCATTTGGGACATTGTGCTGGTTGTATTGTATAGGTGACTTCCAAGTCAGCCATATTGCATGGGAGACATTGTGCTGGTTGTATTGTATAGGTGACTTCCAAGTCAGCCATATTGCATGGGGGACATTGTGCTGGTTGCCATGTTGTATAGGTGACTTCCAAGTCAGCCATATTGCATGGGGGACATTGTGCTGGTTGCCATGTCCTATAGGTGACTTCCAAGTCAGCCATATTGCATGGGGGACATTGTGCTGGTTGCCATGTCCTATAGGTGACTTCCAAGTCAGCCATATTGCATGGGGGACATTGTGCTGGTGGCCATGTTCTATAGGTGACTTCCAAGTCAGCCATATTGCATGGGGGACATTGTGCTGGTTGCCATGTCCTATAGGTAACTTCCAAGTCAGCCATATTGCATGGGGGACATTGTGCTGGTTGTCTTGTATAGGTGACTTCCAAGTCAGCCATATTGCTTTGGGGACATTGTGCTGGTTGCCATGTTCTATAGGTGACTTCCAAGTCAGCCATATTGCTTGGGAGACATTGAGCTGGTGGCCATGTTCTATAGGTGACTTCCAAGTCAGCCATATTGCATGGGGGACATTGTGCTGGTGGCCATGTTCTATAGGTGACTTCCAAGTCATCCATATTGCATTTGGGACATTGTGCTGGTTGTCTTGTATAGGTGACTTCCAAGTCAGCCATATTGCATGGGGGACATTGTGCTGGTTGTGTTGTATAGGTGACTTCCAAATCAGCCATATTGCATGGGGGACATTGTGCTGGTTGTATTGTATAGGTGACTTCCAAGTCAGCCATATTGCATGGGGGACATTGTGCTGGTTGTCTTGTATAGGTGACTTCCAAGTCAGCCATATTGCTTGGGGGACATTGTGCTGGTTGTATTGTATAGGTGACTTCCAAGTCAGCCATATTGCATGGGGGACATTGTGCTGGTTGCCATGTTGTATAGGTGACTTCCAAGTCAGCCATATTGCATGGGGGACATTGTGCTGGTGGCCATGTTCTAGAGGTGACTTCCAAGTCAGCCATATTGCATTTGGGACATTGTGCTGGTTGTATTGTATAGGTGACTTCCAAGTCAGCCATATTGCATCGGGGACATTGTGCTGGTTGTATTGTATAGGTGACTTCCAAGTGAGCCATATTGCTTGGGGGACATTGTGCTGGTGGCCATGTTCTATAGGTGACTTCCAAGTCAGCCATATTGCATGGGGGACATTGTGCTGGTGGCCATGTCCTATAGGTGAATTCCAAGTCAGCCATATTGCATGGGGGACATTATGCTGGTTGTCTTGTATAGGTGACTTCCAAGTCAGCCATATTGCTTGGGGGACATTGTGCTGGTTGTATTGTATAGGTGACTTCCAAGTCAGCCATATTGCCTGGGGGAAATTTTGCTGGTTGCCATGTTGTATAGGTGACTTCCAAGTCAGCCATATTGCATGGGGGACATTGTGCTGGTGGCCATGTTCTATAGGTGACTTCCAAGTCAGCCATATTGCATTTGGGACATTGTGCTGGTTGTCTTGTATAGGTGACTTCCAAGTCAGCCATATTGCATGGGGGACATTGTGCTGGTTGTGTTGTATAGGTGAATTCCAAATCAGCCATATTGCATGGGGGACATTGTGCTGGTTGTATTGTATAGGTGACTTCCAAGTCAGCCATATTGCATGGGGGACATTGTGCTGGTTGCCATGTTGCATAGGTGACTTCCAAGTCAGCCATATTGCATGGGGGATATTGTGCTGGTGGCCATGTTCTATAGGTTACTTCCAAGTCAGCCATATTGCATGGGGGACATTGTGCTGGTGGCCATGTTCTATAGGTGACTTCCAAGTCAGCCATATTGCATGGGGGACATTGTGCTGGTTGCCATGTCCTATAGGTGACTTCCAAGTCAGCCATATTGCATGGGGGACATTGTGCTGGTTGTCTTGTATAGGTGACTTCCAAGTCAGCCATATTGCTTTGGGGACATTGTGCTGGTTGCCATGTTCTATAGGTGACTTCCAAGTCAGCCATATTGCTTGGGGGACATTGTGCTGGAGGCCATGTTCTATAGGTGACTTCCAAGTCAGCCATATTGCATTTGGGACATTGTGCTGGTTGTATTGTATAGGTGACTTCCAAGTCAGCCATATTGCATGGGAGACATTGTGCTGGTTGTATTGTATAGGTGACTTCCAAGTCAGCCATATTGCATGGGGGACATTGTGCTGGTTGCCATGTTGTATAGGTGACTTCCAAGTCAGCCATATTGCATGGGGGACATTGTGCTGGTTGCCATGTCCTATAGGTGACTTCCAAGTCAGCCATATTGCATGGGGGACATTGTGCTGGTTGCCATGTCCTATAGGTGACTTCCAAGTCAGCCATATTGCATGGGGGACATTGTGCTGGTGGCCATGTTCTATAGGTGACTTCCAAGTCAGCCATATTGCATGGGGGACATTGTGCTGGTTGCCATGTCCTATAGGTAACTTCCAAGTCAGCCATATTGCATGGGGGACATTGTGCTGGTTGTCTTGTATAGGTGACTTCCAAGTCAGCCATATTGCTTTGGGGACATTGTGCTGGTTGCCATGTTCTATAGGTGACTTCCAAGTCAGCCATATTGCTTGGGAGACATTGTGCTGGTGGCCATGTTCTATAGGTGACTTCCAAGTCAGACATATTGCATGGGGGACATTGTGCTGGTGGCCATGTTCTATAGGTGACTTCCAAGTCATCCATATTGCATTTGGGACATTGTGCTGGTTGTCTTGTATAGGTGACTTCCAAGTCAGCCATATTGCATGGGGGACATTGTGCTGGTTGTGTTGTATAGGTGACTTCCAAATCAGCCATATTGCATGGGGGACATTGTGCTGGTTGTATTGTATAGGTGACTTCCAAGTCAGCCATATTGCATGGGGGACATTGTGCTGGTTGTCTTGTATAGGTGACTTCCAAGTCAGCCATATTGCTTGGGGGACATTGTGCTGGTTGTATTGTATAGGTGACTTCCAAGTCAGCCATATTGCATGGGGGACATTGTGCTGGTTGCCATGTTGTATAGGTGACTTCCAAGTCAGCCATATTGCATGGGGGACATTGTGCTGGTGGCCATGTTCTAGAGGTGACTTCCAAGTCAGCCATATTGCATTTGGGACATTGTGCTGGTTGTATTGTATAGGTGACTTCCAAGTCAGCCATATTGCATCGGGGACATTGTGCTGGTTGTATTGTATAGGTGACTTCCAAGTGAGCCATATTGCTTGGGGGACATTGTGCTGGTGGCCATGTTCTATAGGTGACTTCCAAGTCAGCCATATTGCATGGGGGACATTGTGCTGGTGGCCATGTCCTATAGGTGAATTCCAAGTCAGCCATATTGCATGGGGGACATTATGCTGGTTGTCTTGTATAGGTGACTTCCAAGTCAGCCATATTGCTTGGGGGACATTGTGCTGGTTGTATTGTATAGGTGACTTCCAAGTCAGCCATATTGCCTGGGGGAAATTTTGCTGGTTGCCATGTTGTATAGGTGACTTCCAAGTCAGCCATATTGCATGGGGGACATTGTGCTGGTGGCCATGTTCTATAGGTGACTTCCAAGTCAGCCATATTGCATTTGGGACATTGTGCTGGTTGTCTTGTATAGGTGACTTCCAAGTCAGCCATATTGCATGGGGGACATTGTGCTGGTTGTGTTGTATAGGTGAATTCCAAATCAGCCATATTGCATGGGGGACATTGTGCTGGTTGTATTGTATAGGTGACTTCCAAGTCAGCCATATTGCATGGGGGACATTGTGCTGGTTGCCATGTTGCATAGGTGACTTCCAAGTCAGCCATATTGCATGGGGGATATTGTGCTGGTGGCCATGTTCTATAGGTTACTTCCAAGTCAGCCATATTGCATGGGGGACATTGTGCTGGTGGCCATGTTCTATAGGTGACTTCCAAGTCAGCCATATTGCATGGGGGACATTGTGCTGGTTGCCATGTCCTATAGGTGACTTCCAAGTCAGCCATATTGCATGGGGGACATTGTGCTGGTTGTCTTGTATAGGTGACTTCCAAGTCAGCCATATTGCTTTGGGGACATTGTGCTGGTTGCCATGTTCTATAGGTGACTTCCAAGTCAGCCATATTGCTTGGGGGACATTGTGCTGGAGGCCATGTTCTATAGGTGACTTCCAAGTCAGCCATATTGCTTGGGGGACATTGTGCTGGTTGTATTGTATAGGTGACTTCCAAGTCAGCCATATTGCATGGGGGACATTGTGCTGGTTGTATTGTATAGGTGACTTCCAAGTCAGCCATATTGCATGGGGGACATTGTGCTGGTGGCCATGTCCTATAGGTGACTTCCAAGTCAGCCATATTGCATGGGGGACATTGTGCTGGTTGTCTTGTATAGGTGACTTCCAAGTCAGCCATATTGCTTGGGGGACATTGTGCTGGTTGTATTGTATAGGTGACTTCCAAGTCAGCCATATTGCCTGGGGGAAATTTTGCTGGTTGCCATGTTGTATAGGTGACTTCCAAGTCAGCCATATTGCATGGGGGACATTGTGCTGGTGGCCATGTTCTATAGGTGACTTCCAAGTCAGCCATATTGCATTTGGGACATTGTGCTGGTTGTCTTGTATAGGTGACTTCCAAGTCAGCCATATTGCATGGGGGACATTGTGCTGGTTGTGTTGTATAGGTGACTTCCAAATCAGCCATATTGCATGGGGGACATTGTGCTGGTTGTATTGTATAGTTGACTTCCAAGTCAGCGATATTGCATGGGGGACATTGTGCTGGTTGTCTTGTATAGGTGACTTCCAAGTCAGCCATATTGCTTGGGGGACATTGTGCTGGTTGTATTGTATAGGTGACTACCAAGTCAGCCATATTGCATGGGGGACATTGTGCTGGTTGCCATGTTGTATAGGTGACTTCCAAGTCAGCCATATTGCATGGGGGACATTGTGCTGGTGGCCATGTTCTATAGGTGACTTCCAAGTCAGCCATATTGCATTTGGGACATTGTGCTGGTTGTATTGTATAGGTGACTTCCAAGTCAGCCATATTGCATGGGAGACATTGTGCTGGTTGTATTGTATAGGTGACTTCCAAGTCAGCCATATTGCATGGGGGACATTGTGCTGGTTGTATTGTATAGGTGACTTCCAAGTGAGCCATATTGCTTGGGGGACATTGTGCTGGTGGCCATGTTCTATAGGTGACTTCCAAGTCAGCCATATTGCATGGGGGACATTGTGCTGGTTGCCATGTCCTATAGGTGACTTCCAAGTCAGCCATATTGCATGGGGGACATTGTGCTGGTTGTCTTGTATAGGTGACTTCCAAGTCAGCCATATTGCTTTGGGGACATTGTGCTGGTTGCCATGTTCTATAGGTGACTTCCAAGTCAGCCATATTGCTTGGGGGACATTGTGCTGGAGGCCATGTTCTATAGGTGACTTCCAAGTCAGCCATATTGCTTGGGGGACATTGTGCTGGTTGTATTGTATAGGTGACTTCCAAGTCAGCCATATTGCATGGGGGACATTGTGCTGGTTGTATTGTATAGGTGACTTCCAAGTCAGCCATATTGCATGGGGGACATTGTGCTGGTGGCCATGTCCTATAGGTGACTTCCAAGTCAGCCATATTGCATGGGGGACATTGTGCTGGTTGTCTTGTATAGGTGACTTCCAAGTCAGCCATATTGCTTGGGGGACATTGTGCTGGTTGTATTGTATAGGTGACTTCCAAGTCAGCCATATTGCCTGGGGGAAATTTTGCTGGTTGCCATGTTGTATAGGTGACTTCCAAGTCAGCCATATTGCATGGGGGACATTGTGCTGGTGGCCATGTTCTATAGGTGACTTCCAAGTCAGCCATATTGCATTTGGGACATTGTGCTGGTTGTCTTGTATAGGTGACTTCCAAGTCAGCCATATTGCATGGGGGACATTGTGCTGGTTGTGTTGTATAGGTGACTTCCAAATCAGCCATATTGCATGGGGGACATTGTGCTGGTTGTATTGTATAGTTGACTTCCAAGTCAGCGATATTGCATGGGGGACATTGTGCTGGTTGTCTTGTATAGGTGACTTCCAAGTCAGCCATATTGCTTGGGGGACATTGTGCTGGTTGTATTGTATAGGTGACTACCAAGTCAGCCATATTGCATGGGGGACATTGTGCTGGTTGCCATGTTGTATAGGTGACTTCCAAGTCAGCCATATTGCATGGGGGACATTGTGCTGGTGGCCATGTTCTATAGGTGACTTCCAAGTCAGCCATATTGCATTTGGGACATTGTGCTGGTTGTATTGTATAGGTGACTTCCAAGTCAGCCATATTGCATGGGAGACATTGTGCTGGTTGTATTGTATAGGTGACTTCCAAGTCAGCCATATTGCATGGGGGACATTGTGCTGGTTGCCATGTTGTATAGGTGACTTCCAAGTCAGCCATATTGCATGGGGGACATTGTGCTGGTTGCCATGTCCTATAGGTGACTTCCAAGTCAGCCATATTGCATGGGGGACATTGTGCTGGTTGCCATGTCCTATAGGTGACTTCCAAGTCAGCCATATTGCATGGGGGACATTGTGCTGGTGGCCATGTTCTATAGGTGACTTCCAAGTCAGCCATATTGCATGGGGGACATTGTGCTGGTTGCCATGTCCTATAGGTAACTTCCAAGTCAGCCATATTGCATGGGGGACATTGTGCTGGTTGTCTTGTATAGGTGACTTCCAAGTCAGCCATATTGCTTTGGGGACATTGTGCTGGTTGCCATGTTCTATAGGTGACTTCCAAGTCAGCCATATTGCTTGGGAGACATTGTGCTGGTGGCCATGTTCTATAGGTGACTTCCAAGTCAGCCATATTGCATGGGGGACATTGTGCTGGTGGCCATGTTCTATAGGTGACTTCCAAGTCATCCATATTGCATTTGGGACATTGTGCTGGTTGTCTTGTATAGGTGACTTCCAAGTCAGCCATATTGTATGGGGGACATTGTGCTGGTTGTGTTGTATAGGTGACTTCCAAATCAGCCATATTGCATGGGGGACATTGTGCTGGTTGTATTGTATAGGTGACTTCCAAGTCAGCCATATTGCATGGGGGACATTGTGCTGGTTGTCTTGTATAGGTGACTTCCAAGTCAGCCATATTGCTTGGGGGACATTGTGCTGGTTGTATTGTATAGGTGACTTCCAAGTCAGCCATATTGCATGGGGGACATTGTGCTGGTTGCCATGTTGTATAGGTGACTTCCAAGTCAGCCATATTGCATGGGGGACATTGTGCTGGTGGCCATGTTCTAGAGGTGACTTCCAAGTCAGCCATATTGCATTTGGGACATTGTGCTGGTTGTATTGTATAGGTGACTTCCAAGTCAGCCATATTGCATCGGGGACATTGTGCTGGTTGTATTGTATAGGTGACTTCCAAGTGAGCCATATTGCTTGGGGGACATTGTGCTGGTGGCCATGTTCTATAGGTGACTTCCAAGTCAGCCATATTGCATGGGGGACATTGTGCTGGTGGCCATGTCCTATAGGTGAATTCCAAGTCAGCCATATTGCATGGGGGACATTATGCTGGTTGTCTTGTATAGGTGACTTCCAAGTCAGCCATATTGCTTGGGGGACATTGTGCTGGTTGTATTGTATAGGTGACTTCCAAGTCAGCCATATTGCCTGGGGGAAATTTTGCTGGTTGCCATGTTGTATAGGTGACTTCCAAGTCAGCCATATTGCATGGGGGACATTGTGCTGGTGGCCATGTTCTATAGGTGACTTCCAAGTCAGCCATATTGCATTTGGGACATTGTGCTGGTTGTCTTGTATAGGTGACTTCCAAGTCAGCCATATTGCATGGGGGACATTGTGCTGGTTGTGTTGTATAGGTGAATTCCAAATCAGCCATATTGCATGGGGGACATTGTGCTGGTTGTATTGTATAGGTGACTTCCAAGTCAGCCATATTGAATGGGGGACATTGTGCTGGTTGCCATGTTGCATAGGTGACTTCCAAGTCAGCCATATTGCATGGGGGATATTGTGCTGGTGGCCATGTTCTATAGGTTACTTCCAAGTCAGCCATATTGCATTTGGGACATTGTGCTGGTTGTATTGTATAGGTGACTTCCAAGTCAGCCATATTGCATGGGGGACATTGTGCTGGTTGTATTGTATAGGTGACTTCCAAGTCAGCCATATTGCATGGGGGACATTGTGCTGGTTGCCATGTTGTATAGGTGACTTCCAAGTCAGCCATATTGCTTGGGGGACATTGTGCTGGTGGCCATGTTCTATAGGTGACTTCCAAGTCAGCCATATTGCATGGGGGACATTGTGCTGGTTGCCATGTCCTATAGGTGACTTCCAAGTCAGCCATATTGCATGGGGGACATTGTGCTGGTTGTCTTGTATAGGTGACTTCCAAGTCAGCCATATTGCTTGGGGGACATTGTGCTGGTTGCCATGTTCTATAGGTGACTTCCAAGTCAGCCATATTGCTTGGGGGACATTGTGCTGGTGGCCATGTTCTATAGGTGACTTCCAAGTCAGCCATATTGCATGGGGGACATTGTGCTGGTGGCCATGTTCTATAGGTGACTTCCAAGTCATCCATATTGCATTTGGGACATTGTGCTGGTTGTCTTGTATAGGTGACTTCCAAGTCAGCCATATTGCATGGGGGACATTGTGCTGGTTGTGTTGTATAGGTGACTTCCAAATCAGCTATATTGCATGGGGGACATTGTGCTGGTTGTATTGTATAGGTGACTTCCAAGTCAGCCATATTGCATGGGGGACATTGTGCTGGTTGTCTTGTATAGGTGACTTCCAAGTCAGCCATATTGCTTGGGGGACATTGTGCTGGTTGTATTGTATAGGTGACTTCCAAGTCAGCCATATTGCATGGGGGACATTGTGCTGGTTGCCATGTTGTATAGGTGACTTCCAAGTCAGCCATATTGCATGGGGGACATTGTGCTGGTGGCCATGTTCTAGAGGTGACTTCCAAGTCAGCCATATTGCATTTGGGACATTGTGCTGGTTGTATTGTATAGGTGACTTCCAAGTCAGCCATATTGCAAGGGGGACATTGTGCTGGTTGTATTGTATAGGTGACTTCCAAGTGAGCCATATTGCTTGGGGGACATTGTGCTGGTGGCCATGTTCTATAGGTGACTTCCAAGTCAGCCATATTGCATGGGGGACATTGTGCTGGTTGCCATGTCCTATAGGTGACTTCCAAGTCAGCCATATTGCATGGGGGACATTGTGCTGGTTGTCTTGTATAGGTGACTTCCAAGTCAGCCATATTGCTTTGGGGACATTGTGCTGGTTGCCATGTTCTATAGGTGACTTCCAAGTCAGCCATATTGCTTGGGGGACATTGTGCTGGTGGCCATGTTCTATAGGTGACTTCCAAGTCAGCCATATTGCTTGGGGGACATTGTGCTGGTTGTATTGTATAGGTGACTTCCAAGTCAGCCATATTGCATTGGGGACATTGTGCTGGTTGTATTGTATAGGTGACTTCCAAGTCAGCCATATTGCATGGGGGACATTGTGCTGGTGGCCATGTCCTATAGGTGACTTCCAAGTCAGCCATATTGCATGGGGGACATTGTGCTGGTTGTCTTGTATAGGTGACTTCCAAGTCAGCCATATTGCTTGGGGGACATTGTGCTGGTTGTATTGTATAGGTGACTTCCAAGTCAGCCATATTGCCTGGGGGAAATTTTGCTGGTTGCCATGTTGTATAGGTGACTTCCAAGTCAGCCATATTGCATGGGGGACATTGTGCTGGTGGCCATGTTCTATAGGTGACTTCCAAGTCAGCCATATTGCATTTGGGACATTGTGCTGGTTGTCTTGTATAGGTGACTTCCAAGTCAGCCATATTGCATGGGGGACATTGTGCTGGTTGTGTTGTATAGGTGACTTCCAAATCAGCCATATTGCATGGGGGACATTGTGCTGGTTGTATTGTATAGGTGACTTCCAAGTCAGCGATATTGCATGGGGGACATTGTGCTGGTTGTCTTGTATAGGTGACTTCCAAGTCAGCCATATTGCTTGGGGGACATTGTGCTGGTTGTATTGTATAGGTGACTTCCAAGTCAGCCATATTGCATGGGGGACATTGTGCTGGTGGCCATGTTCTATAGGTGACTTCCAAGTCAGCCATATTGCATTTGGGACATTGTGCTGGTTGTATTGTATAGGTGACTTCCAAGTCAGCCATATTGCATGGGAGACATTGTGCTGGTTGTATTGTATAGGTGACTTCCAAGTCAGCCATATTGCATGGGGGACATTGTGCTGGTTGCCATGTTGTATAGGTGACTTCCAAGTCAGCCATATTGCATGGGGGACATTGTGCTGGTTGCCATGTCCTATAGGTGACTTCCAAGTCAGCCATATTGCATGGGGGACATTGTGCTGGTTGCCATGTCCTATAGGTGACTTCCAAGTCAGCCATATTGCATGGGGGACATTGTGCTGGTGGCCATGTTCTATAGGTGACTTCCAAGTCAGCCATATTGCATGGGGGACATTGTGCTGGTTGCCATGTCCTATAGGTAACTTCCAAGTCAGCCATATTGCATGTGGGACATTGTGCTGGTTGTCTTGTATAGGTGACTTCCAAGTCAGCCATATTGCTTGGGGGACATTGTGCTGGTTGCCATGTTCTATAGGTGACTTCCAAGTCAGCCATATTGCTTGGGAGACATTGTGCTGGTGGCCATGTTCTATAGGTGACTTCCAAGTCAGCCATATTGCATGGGGGACATTGTGCTGGTGGCCATGTTCTATAGGTGACTTCCAAGTCATCCATATTGCATTTGGGACATTGTGCTGGTTGTCTTGTATAGGTGACTTCCAAGTCAGCCATATTGCATGGGGGACATTGTGCTGGTTGTGTTGTATAGGTGACTTCCAAATCAGCCATATTGCATGGGGGACATTGTGCTGGTTGTATTGTATAGGTGACTTCCAAGTCAGCCATATTGCATGGGGGACATTGTGCTGGTTGTCTTGTATAGGTGACTTCCAAGTCAGCCATATTGCTTGGGGGACATTGTGCTGGTTGTATTGTATAGGTGACTTCCAAGTCAGCCATATTGCATGGGGGACATTGTGCTGGTTGCCATGTTGTATAGGTGACTTCCAAGTCAGCCATATTGCATGGGGGACATTGTGCTGGTGGCCATGTTCTAGAGGTGACTTCCAAGTCAGCCATATTGCATTTGGGACATTGTGCTGGTTGTATTGTATAGGTGACTTCCAAGTCAGCCATATTGCATCGGGGACATTGTGCTGGTTGTATTGTATAGGTGACTTCCAAGTGAGCCATATTGCTTGGGGGACATTGTGCTGGTGGCCATGTTCTATAGGTGACTTCCAAGTCAGCCATATTGCATGGGGGACATTGTGCTGGTTGCCATGTCCTATAGGTGATTTCCAAGTCAGCCATATTGCATGGGGGACATTGTGCTGGTTGTCTTGTATAGGTGACTTCCAAGTCAGCCATATTGCTTGGGGGACATTGTGCTGGTTGCCATGTTCTATAGGTGATTTCCAAGTCAGACATATTGCTTGGGGGACATTGTGCTGGTGGCCATGTTCTATAGGTGACTTCTTAGTCAGCCATATTGCTTGGGGGACATTGTGCTGGTTGTATTGTATAGGTGACTTCCAAGTCAGCCATATTGCATGGGGGACATTGTGCTGGTTGTATTGTATAGGTGACTTCCAAGTCAGCCATATTGCATGGGGGACATTGTGTTGGTGGCCATGTCCTATAGGTGACTTCCAAGTCAGCCATATTGCATGGGGGACATTGTGCTGGTTGTCTTGTATAGGTGACTTCCAAGTCAGCCATATTGCTTGGGGGACATTGTGCTGGTTGTATTGTATAGGTGACTTCCAAGTCAGCCATATTGCATGGGGGAAATTGTGCTGGTTGCCATGTTGTATAGGTGACTTCCAAGTCAGCCATATTGCATGGGGGACATTGTGCTGGTGGCCATGTTCTATAGGTGACTTCCAAGTCAGCCATATTGCATTTGGGACATTGTGCTGGTTGTCTTGTATAGGTGACTTCCAAGTCAGCCATATTGCTTGGGGGACATTGTGCTGGTTGTGTTGTATAGGTGACTTCCAAATCAGCCATATTGCATGGGGGACATTGTGCTGGTTGTATTGTATAGGTGACTTCCAAGTCAGCCATATTGCATGGGGGACATTGTGCTGGTTGCCATGTTGTATAGGTGACTTCCAAGTCAGCCATATTGCATGGGGGACATTGTGCTGGTGGCCATGTTCTATAGGTGACTTCCAATTCAGCCATATAGCATTTGGGACATTGTGCTGGTTGTATTGTATAGGTGACTTCCAAGTCAGCCATATTGCATGGGGGACATTGTGCTGGTTGTATTGTATAGGTGACTTCCAAGTGAGCCATATTGCTTGGGGGACATTGTGCTGGTGGCCATGTTCTATAGGTCACTTCCAAGTCAGCCATATTGCATGGGGGACATTGTGCTGGTTGCCATGTCCTATAGGTGACTTCCAAGTCAGCCATATTGCATGGGGGACATTGTGCTGGTTGTCTTGTATAGGTGATTTGCAAGTCAGCCATATTGCTTGGGGGACATTGTGCTGGTTGCCATGTTCTATAGGTGACTTCCAAGTCAGCCATATTGCTTGGGGGACATTGTGCTGGTTGCCATGTTCTATAGGTGACTTCCAAGTCAGCCATATTGCTTGGGGGACATTGTGCTGGTGGCCATGTTCTATAGGTGACTTCCAAGTCAGCCATATTGCATGGGGGACATTGTGCTGGTTGTATTGTATAGGTGACTTCCAAGTCAGCCATATTGCATGGGGGACATTGTGCTGGTGGCCATGTCCTATAGGTGACTTCCAAGTCAGCCATATTGCATGGGGGACATTGTGCTGGTTGTCTTCTATAGGTGACTTCCAAGTCAGCCATATTGCTTGGGGGACATTGAGCTGGTTGCCATGTTCTATAGGTGACTTCCAAGTCAGCCATATTGCTTGGGGGACATTGTGCTGGTTGTGTTGTATAGGTGACTTCCAAGTTAGCCATATTGCATGGGGGACATTGTGCTGGTTGTATTGTATAGGTGACTTCCAAGTCAGCCATATTGCATGGGGGACATTGTGCTGGTTGTATTGTATAGGTGACTTCCAAGTGAGCCATATTGCATGGGGGACATTGTGCTGGTGGCCATGTCGTATAGGTGACTTCCAAGTCAGCCATATTGCATGGGGGACATTGTGCTGGTTGTCTTGTATAGGTGACTTCCAAGTCAGCCATATTGCTTGGGGGACGTTGTGCTGGTTGTATTGTATAGGTGACTTCCAAGTGAGCCATATTGCTTGGGGGACATTGTGCTGGTGGCCATGTTCTATAGTTGACTTCCAAGTCAGCCATATTGCATGGGGGACATTGTGCTGGTTGCATTGTCCTATAGGTGACTTCCAAGTCAGCCATATTGCATGGGGGACATTGTGCTGGTGGCCATGTTCTATAGGTGACTTCCAAGTCAGCCATATTGCATGGGGGACATTGTGCTGGTTGTCTTGTATAGGTGACTTCCAAGTCAGCCATATTGCATGGGGGACATTGTGCTGGTGGCCATGTTCTATAGGTGACTTCCAAGTCAGCCATATTGCTTGGGGGACATTGTGCTGGTTGTATTGTATAGGTGACTTCCAAGTCAGCCATATTGCATGGGGGACATTGTGCTGGTTGCCATGTTGTATAGGTGACTTCCAAGTCAGCCATATTGCATGGGGGACATTGTGCTGGTTGTCTTGTATAGGTGACTTCCAAGTCAGCCATATTGCATGGGGGACATTGTGCTGCTTGCCATGTTGTATAGGTGACTTCCAAGTCAGGCATATTGCATGGGGGACATTGTGCTGGTTGCCATGTTGTATAGGTGACTTCCAAGTGAGCCATATTGCTTGGGGGACATTGTGCTGGTTGTGTTGTATAGGTGTCTTCCAAGTCAGCCATATTGCATGGGGGACATTGTGCTGGTTGTCTTGTATAGGTGACTTCCAAGTCAGTCGTGTTGCATGGGGGACATTGTGCTGGTGGCCATGTTCTATAGGTGACTTCCAAGTCAACCATATTGCATGGGGGACATTGTGCTGGTTGCCATGTTGTATAGGTGACTTCCAAGTGAGCCATATTGCTTGGGGGACATTGTGCTGGTTGCCATGTTGTATAGGTGACTTCCAAGTCAGCCATATTGCATGGGGGACATTGTGCTGGTGGCCATATTCTATAGGTGACTTCCAAGTCAGCCATATTGCTTGGAGGACATTGTGCTGGTTGTCTTGTATAGGTGACTTCCAAGTCAGCCATATTGCATGGGGGACATTGTGCTGGTTGTCTTGTATAGGTGACTTCCAAGTCAGCCATATTGCTTGGCGGACATTGTGCTGGTTGTCTTGTATAGGTGACTTCCAAGTCAGCCATATTACATGGGGGAAATTGTGCTGGTTGCCATGTTGTATAGGTGACTTCCAAGTCAGCCATATTGCATGGGGGACATTGTGCTGGTTGCCATTTTGTATAGGTGACTTTCAAGTGAGCCATATTGCATGGGGGACATTGTGCTGGTTGTGTTGTATAGGTGACTTCCAAGTCAGCCATATTGCATGGGGGACATTGTGCTGGTTGTGTTGTATAGGTGACTTCCAAGTTAGCCATATTGCATGGGGGACATTGTGCTGGTTGTATTGTATAGGTGACTTCCAAGTCAGCCATATTGCATGGGGGACATTGTGCTGGTTGTATTGTATAGGTGACTTCCAAGTGAGCCATATTGCATGGGGGACATTGTGCTGGTGGCCATGTTCTATAGGTGACTTCCAAGTCAGCCATATTGCATGGGGGACATTTGTGCTGGTTGTGTTGTTTAGGTGACTTCCAAGTCAGCCATATTGCATGGGGGACATTGTGCTGGTTGTGTTGTATAGGTGACTTCCAAGTCAGCCATATTGCATGGGGGACATTGTGCTGGTTGTATTGTATAGGTGACTTCCAAGTCAGCCATATTGCATGGGGGACATTGTGCTGGTTGTATTGTATAGGTGACTTCCAAGTCAGCCATATTGCATGGGGGACATTTTGCTGGTTGTCTTGTATAGGTGACTTCCAAGTCAGCCATATTGCTTGGGGGACATTGTGCTGGTTGCCATTTTCTATAGGTGACTTCCAATTCAGCCATATTGCATGGGGGACATTGTGCTGGATGTATTTTATAGGTGACTTCCAAGTCAGCCATAATGCATGGGGGACATTGTGCTGGTTGTATGTATAGGTGACTTCCAAGTCAGCCATATTGCATGGGGGACATTGTGCTGGTTGTCTTGTATAGGTGACTTCCAAGTCAGCCATATTGCTTGGGGGACATTGTGCTGGTTGCCATGTTCTATAGGTGACTTCCAAGTCAGCCATATTGCTTGGGGGACATTGTGCTGGTGGCCATGTTCTATAGGTGACTTCCAAGTCAGCCATATTGCTTGGGGGACATTGTGCTGGTTGCCATGTTGTATAGGTGACTTCCAAGTCAGCCATATTGCATGGGGGACATTGTGCTGGTGGCCATGTTCTATAGGTGACTTCCAAGTCAGCCATATTGCATGGGGGACATTGTGCTGGTTGTCTTGTATAGGTGACTTCCAAGTCAGCCATATTGCATGGGGGACATTGTGCTGGTGGCCATGTTCTATAGGTGACTTCCAAGTCAGCCATATTGCTTGGGGGACATTGTGCTGGTTGCCATGTTGTATAGGTGACTTCCAAGTGAGCCATATTGCTTGGGGGACATTGTGCTGGTTGTGTTGTATAGGTGACTTCCAAGTCAGCCATATTGCATGGGGGACATTGTGCTGGTCGTCTTGTATAGGTGACTTCCAAGTCAGCCGTGTTGCATCGGGGACATTGTGCTGGTTGCCATGTTCTATAGGTGACTTCCAAGTCAGCCATATTGCTTGGGGGACATTGTGCTGGTTGCCATGTTGTATAGGTGACTTCCAAGTCAGCCATATTGCTTGGAGGACATTGTGCTGGTTGCATGTTGTATAGGTGACTTCCAAGTCAGCCATATTGCATGGGGGACATTGTGCTGGTGGCCATGTTCTATAGGTGACTTCCAAGTCAGCCATATTGCATGGGGGACATTGTGCTGGTTGTCTTGTATAGGTGACTTCCAAGTCAGCCATATTGCATGGGGGACATTGTGCTGGTTGTGTTGTATAGGTGACTTCCAAATCAGCCATATTGCATGGGGGACATTGTGCTGGTTGTATTGTATAGGTGACTTCCAAGTCAGCCATATTGCATGGGGGACATTGTGCTGGTGGCCATGTCCTATAGGTGACTTCCTAGTGAGCCATATTGCATGGGGGACATTGTGCTGGTTGTCTTGTATAGGTGACTTCCAAGTCAGCCATATTGCTTTCGGGACATTGTGCTGGTTGTATTGTATAGGTGACTTCCAAGTCAGCCATATTGCATGGGGGACATTGTGCTGGTTGCCATGTTGTATAGGTGACTTCCAAGTCAGCCATATTGCATGGGGGACATTGTGCTGGTTGTATTGTATAGGTGACTTCCAAGTCAGCCATATTGCATGGGGGACATTGTGCTGGTTGTATTGTATAGGTGACTTCCAAGTCAGCCATATTGCATGGGGGACATTTTGCTGGTTGTCTTGTATAGGTGACTTCCAAGTCAGCCATATTGCTTGGGGGACATTGTGCTGGTTGCCATTTTCTATAGGTGACTTCCAATTCAGCCATATTGCATGGGGGACATTGTGCTGGATGTATTTTATAGGTGACTTCCAAGTCAGCCATATTGCATGGGGGACATTGTGCTGGTTGTATGTATAGGTGACTTCCAAGTCAGCCATATTGCATGGGGGACATTGTGCTGGTTGTCTTGTATAGGTGACTTCCAAGTCAGCCATATTGCTTGGGGGACATTGTGCTGGTTGCCATGTTCTATAGGTGACTTCCAAGTCAGCCATATTGCTTGGGGGACATTGTGCTGGTGGCCATGTTCTATAGGTGACTTCCAAGTCAGCCATATTGCTTGGGGGACATTGTGCTGGTTGCCATGTTGTATAGGTGACTTCCAAGTCAGCCATATTGCATGGGGGACATTGTGCTGGTGGCCATGTTCTATAGGTGACTTCCAAGTCAGCCATATTGCATGGGGGACATTGTGCTGGTTGTCTTGTATAGGTGACTTCCAAGTCAGCCATATTGCATGGGGGACATTGTGCTGGTGGCCATGTTCTATAGGTGACTTCCAAGTCAGCCATATTGCTTGGGGGACATTGTGCTGGTTGCCATGTTGTATAGGTGACTTCCAAGTGAGCCATATTGCTTGGGGGACATTGTGCTGGTTGTGTTGTATAGGTGACTTCCAAGTCAGCCATATTGCATGGGGGACATTGTGCTGGTCGTCTTGTATAGGTGACTTCCAAGTCAGCCGTGTTGCATCGGGGACATTGTGCTGGTTGCCATGTTCTATAGGTGACTTCCAAGTCAGCCATATTGCTTGGGGGACATTGTGCTGGTTGCCATGTTGTATAGGTGACTTCCAAGTCAGCCATATTGCTTGGAGGACATTGTGCTGGTTGCATGTTGTATAGGTGACTTCCAAGTCAGCCATATTGCATGGGGGACATTGTGCTGGTGGCCATGTTCTATAGGTGACTTCCAAGTCAGCCATATTGCATGGGGGACATTGTGCTGGTTGTCTTGTATAGGTGACTTCCAAGTCAGCCATATTGCATGGGGGACATTGTGCTGGTTGTGTTGTATAGGTGACTTCCAAATCAGCCATATTGCATGGGGGACATTGTGCTGGTTGTATTGTATAGGTGACTTCCAAGTCAGCCATATTGCATGGGGGACATTGTGCTGGTGGCCATGTCCTATAGGTGACTTCCTAGTGAGCCATATTGCATGGGGGACATTGTGCTGGTTGTCTTGTATAGGTGACTTCCAAGTCAGCCATATTGCTTTCGGGACATTGTGCTGGTTGTATTGTATAGGTGACTTCCAAGTCAGCCATATTGCATGGGGGACATTGTGCTGGTTGCCATGTTGTATAGGTGACTTCCAAGTCAGCCATATTGCATGGGGGACATTGTGCTGGTGGCCATGTTCTATAGGTGACTTCCAAGTCAGCCATATTGCATGGGGGACATTGTGCTGGTTGTGTTGTATAGGTGACTTCCAAGTCAGCCATATTGCATGGGGGACATTGTGCTGGTTGTATTGTATAGGTGACTTCCAAGTCAGCCATATTGCATGGGGGACATTGTGCTGGTGGCCATGTTCTATAGGTGACTTCCAAGTCAGCCATATTGCATGGGGGACATTGTGCTGGTTGTCTTGTATAGGTGACTTCCAAGTCAGCCATATTGCATGGGGGACATTGTGCTGGTGGCCATGTTCTATAGGTGACTTCCAAGTCAGCCATATTGCTTGGGGGACATTGTGCTGGTTGCCATGTTGTATAGGTGACTTCCAAGTGAGCCATATTGCTTGGGGGACATTGTGCTGGTTGTGTTGTATAGGTGACTTCCAAGTCAGCCATATTGCATGGGGGACATTGTGCTGGTCGTCTTGTATAGGTGACTTCCAAGTCAGCCGTGTTGCATCGGGGACATTGTGCTGGTTGCCATGTTCTATAGGTGACTTCCAAGTCAGCCATATTGCTTGGGGGACATTGTGCTGGTTGCCATGTTGTATAGGTGACTTCCAAGTCAGCCATATTGCTTGGAGGACATTGTGCTGGTTGCATGTTGTATAGGTGACTTCCAAGTCAGCCATATTGCATGGGGGACATTGTGCTGGTGGCCATGTTCTATAGGTGACTTCCAAGTCAGCCATATTGCATGGGGGACATTGTGCTGGTTGTCTTGTATAGGTGACTTCCAAGTCAGCCATATTGCATGGGGGACATTGTGCTGGTTGTGTTGTATAGGTGACTTCCAAATCAGCCATATTGCATGGGGGACATTGTGCTGGTTGTATTGTATAGGTGACTTCCAAATCAGCCATATTGCATGGGGGACATTGTGCTGGTGGCCATGTCCTATAGGTGACTTCCAAGTGAGCCATATTGCATGGGGGACATTGTGCTGGTTGTCTTGTATAGGTGACTTCCAAGTCAGCCATATTGCTTTCGGGACATTGTGCTGGTTGTATTGTATAGGTGACTTCCAAGTCAGCCATATTGCATGGGGGACATTGTGCTGGTTGCCATGTTGTATAGGTGACTTCCAAGTCAGCCATATTGCATGGGGGACATTGTGCTGGTGGCCATGTTCTATAGGTGACTTCCAAGTCAGCCATATTGCATGGGGGACATTGTGCTGGTTGTGTTGTATAGGTGACTTCCAAGTCAGCCATATTGCATGGGGGACATTGTGCTGGTTGTATTGTATAGGTGACTTCCAAGTCAGCCATATTGCATGGGGGACATTGTGCTGGTTGTATTGTATAGGTAACTTCCAAGTCAGCCATATTGCATGGGGGACATTGTGCTGGTTGTCTTGTATAGGTGACATCCAAGTCAGCCATATTGCTTGGGGGACATTGTGCTGGTTGCCATTTTCTATAGGTGACTTCCAATTCAGCCATATTGCATGGGGGACATTGTGCTGGTTGTATTGTATAGGTGACTTCCAAGTCAGCCATATTGCATGGGGGACATTGTGCTGGTTGTATGTATAGGTGACTTCCAAGTCAGCCATATTGCATGGGGGACATTGTGCTGGTTGCCATGTCCTATAGGTGACTTCCAAGTCAGCCATATTGCATGGGGGACATTGTGCTGGTTGTCTTGTATAGGTGAATTCCAAGTCAGCCATATTGCTTGGGGGACATTGTGCTGGTTGTGTTGTATAGGTGACTTCCAAATCAGCCATATTGCATGGGGGACATTGTGCTGGTTGTATTGTATAGGTGACTTCCAAGTCAGCCATATTGCATGGGGGACATTGTGCTGGTGGCCATGTCCTATAGGTGACTTCCAAGTGAGCCATATTGCATGGGGGACATTGTGCTGGTTGTCTTGTATAGGTGACTTCCAAGTCAGCCATATTGCTTTCGGGACATTGTGCTGGTTGTATTGTATAGGTGACTTCCAAGTCAGCCATATTGCATGGGGGACATTGTGCTGGTTGCCATGTTGTATAGGTGACTTCCAAGTCAGCCATATTGCATGGGGGACATTGTGCTGGTGGCCATGTTCTATAGGTGACTTCCAAGTCAGCCATATTGCATGGGGGACATTGTGCTGGTTGTGTTGTATAGGTGACTTCCAAGTCAGCCATATTGCATGGGGGACATTGTGCTGGTTGTATTGTATAGGTGACTTCCAAGTCAGCCATATTGCATGGGGGACATTGTGCTGGTTGTATTGTATAGGTGACTTCCAAGTCAGCCATATTGCATGGGGGACATTGTGCTGGTTGTCTTGTATAGGTGACTTCCAAGTCAGCCATATTGCTTGGTGGACATTGTGCTGGTTGCCATTTTCTATAGGTGACTTCCAATTCAGCCATATTGCATGGGGGACATTGTGCTGGTTGTATTGTATAGGTGACTTCCAAGTCAGCCATATTGCATGGGGGACATTGTGCTGGTTGTATGTATAGGTGACTTCCAAGTCAGCCATATTGCATGGGGGACATTGTGCTGGTTGCCATGTCCTATAGGTGACTTCCAAGTGAGCCATATTGCATGGGGGACATTGTGCTGGTTGTCTTGTATAGGTGACTTCCAAGTCAGCCATATTGCTTTCGGGACATTGTGCTGGTTGTATTGTATAGGTGACTTCCAAGTCAGCCATATTGCATGGGGGACATTGTGCTGGTTGCCATGTTGTATAGGTGACTTCCAAGTCAGCCATATTGCATGGGGGACATTGTGCTGGTGGCCATGTTCTATAGGTGACTTCCAAGTCAGCCATATTGCATGGGGGACATTGTGCTGGTTGTGTTGTATAGGTGACTTCCAAGTCAGCCATATTGCATGGGGGACATTGTGCTGGTTGTATTGTATAGGTGACTTCCAAGTCAGCCATATTGCATGGGGGACATTGTGCTGGTTGTATTGTATAGGTGACTTCCAAGTCAGCCATATTGCATGGGGGACATTGTGCTGGTTGTCTTGTATAGGTGACTTCCAAGTCAGCCATATTGCTTGGTGGACATTGTGCTGGTTGCCATTTTCTATAGGTGACTTCCAATTCAGCCATATTGCATGGGGGACATTGTGCTGGTTGTATTGTATAGGTGACTTCCAAGTCAGCCATATTGCATGGGGGACATTGTGCTGGTTGTATGTATAGGTGACTTCCAAGTCAGCCATATTGCATGGGGGACATTGTGCTGGTTGCCATGTCCTATAGGTGACTTCCAAGTCAGCCATATTGCATGGGGGACATTGTGCTGGTTGTCTTGTATAGGTGACTTCCAAGTCAGCCATATTGCTTGGGGGACATTGTGCTGGTGGCCATGTTCTATAGGTGACTTCCAAGTCAGCCATATTGCTTGGGGGACATTGTGCTGGTTGCCATGTTGTAAAGGTGACTTCCAAGTCAGCCATATTGCATGGGGGACATTGTGCTGGTGGCCATGTTCTATAGGTGACATCCAAGTCAGCCATATTGCATGGGGGACATTGTGCTGGTTGTCTTGTATAGGTGACTTCCAAGTCAGCCATATTGCATGGGGGACATTGTGCTGGTGGCCATGTTCTATAGGTGACTTCCAAGTCAGCCATATTGCTTGGGGGACATTGTGCTGGTTGTATTGTATAGGTGACTTCCAAGTCAGCCATATTGCATGGGGGACATTGTGCTGGTTGCAATGTTGTATAGGTGACTTCCAAGTGAGCCATATTGCTTGGGGGACATTGTGCTGGTTGTGTTGTATAGGTGACTTCCAAGTCAGCCATATTGCATGGGGGACATTGTGCTGGTTGTCTTGTATAGGTGACTTCCAAGTCAGCCGTGTTGCATGGGGGACATTGTGCTGGTGGCCATGTTGTATAGGTGACTTCCAAGTCAGCCATATTGCTTGGGGGACATTGTGCTGGTGGCCATGTTCTATAGGTGACTTCCAAGTCAGCCATATTGCATGGGGGACATTGTGCTGGTTGCCATGTTGTATTGGTGACTTATAAGTCAGCCATATTGCATCGGGGACATTGTGCTGGTTGCCATGTCCTATAGGTGACTTCCAAGTCAGCCATATTGCATGGGGGAAATTGTGCTGGTTGTCTTGTATAGGTGACTTTTAAGTCAGCCATATTGCTTGGGGGACATTGTGCTGGTTGCCATGTTCTATAGGTGACTTCCAAGTCAGCCATATTGCATTTGGGACATTGTGCTGGTTGTCTTGTATAGGTGACTTCCAAGTCAGCCATATTGCATGGGGGACATTGTGCTGGTTGTGTTTGTATAGGTGACTTCCAAATCAGCCATATTGCATCGGGGACATTGTGCTGGTTGTATTGTATAGGTGACTTCCAAGTCAGCCATATTGGATGGGGGACATTGTGCTGGTTGTCTTGTATAGGTGACTTCCAAGTCAGCCATATTGCTTGGGGGACATTGTGCTGGTTGTATTGTATAGGTGACTTCCAAGTCAGCCATATTGCATGGGGGACATTGTGCTGGTTGCCATGTTGTATAGGTGACTTCCAAGTCAGCCATATTGCATGGGGGACATTGTGCTGGTGGCCATGTTCTATAGGTGACTTCCAAGTCAGCCATATTGCATTCGGGACATTGTGCTGGTTGCCATGTCCTATAGGTGACTTCCAAGTCAGCCATATTGCATGGGGGACATTGTGCTGGTTGTCTTGTATAGGTGACTTCCAAGTCAGCCATATTGCTTGGGGGACATTGTGCTGGTTGCCATGTTCTATAGGTGACTTCCAAGTCAGCCATATTGCTTGGGGGACATTGTGCTGGTGGCCATGTTCTATAGGTGACTTCCAAGTCAGCCATATTGCTTGGGGGACATTGTGCTGGTTGCCATGTTGTATAGGTGACTTCCAAGTCAGCCATATTGCATGGGGGACATTGTGCTGGTGGCCATGTTCTATAGGTGACTTCCAAGTCAGCCATATTGCATGGGGACATTGTGCTGGTTGCCATGTTGTATAGGAGACTTCCAAGTCAGCCATATTGCATGGGGGACATTGTGCTGGTTGTATTGTATAGGTGACTTCCAAGTCAGCCATATTGCATGGGGGACATTGTGCTGGTTGTATTGTATAGGTGACTTCCAAGTGAGCCATATTGCTTGGCGGACATTGTGCTGGTGGCCATGTTCTATAGGTGACTTCCAAGTCAGCCATATTGCATTCGGGACATTGTGCTGTTTGCCATGTCCTATAGGTGACTTCCAAGTCAGCCATATTGCATGGGGGACATTGTGCTGGTTGTCTTGTATAGGTGACTTCCAAGTCAGCCATATTGCTTGGGGGACATTGTGCTGGTTGCCATGTTCTATAGGTGACTTCCAAGTCAGCCATATTGCTTGGGGGACATTGTGCTGGTGTCCATGTTCTATAGGTGACTTCCAAGTCAGCCATATTGCTTGGGGGACATTGTGCTGGTTGCCATGTTGTATAGGTGACTTCCAAGTCAGCCATATTGCATGGGGGACATTGTGCTGGTGGCCATGTTCTATAGGTGACTTCCAAGTCAGCCATATTGCATGGGGGACATTGTGCTGGTTGCCATGTTGTATAGGTGACTTCCAAGTCAGCCATATTGCATGGGGGACATTGTGCTGGTTGTATTGTATAGGTGACTTCCAAGTCATCCATATTGCATGGGGGACATTGTGCTGGTTGCCTTGTCCTATAGGTGACTTCCAAGTCAGCCATATTGCTTGGGGGACATTGTGCTGGTTGCCATGTTCTATAGGTGACTTCCAAGTCAGCCATATTGCATGGGGGACATTGTGCTGGTGGCCATGTTCTATAGGTGACTTCCAAGTCAGCCATATTGCATGGGGGACATTGTGCTGGTTGTCTTGTATAGGTGACTTCCAAGTCAGCCATATTGCATGGGGGACATTGTGCTGGTGGCCATGTTCTATAGGTGACTTCCAAGTCAGCCATATTGCTTGGGGGACATTGTGCTGGTTGTATTGTATAGGTGACTTCCAAGTCAGCCATATTGCATGGGGGACATTGTGCTGGTTGCCATGTTGTATAGGTGACTTCCAAGTGAGCCATATTGCTTGGGGGACATTGTGCTGGTTGTGTTGTATAGGTGACTTCCAAGTCAGCCATATTGCATGGGGGACATTGTGCTGGTTGTCTTGTATAGGTGACTTCCAAGTCAGCCGTGTTGCATGGGGGACATTGTGCTGGTTGTCTTGTATAGGTGACTTCCAAGTCAGCCATATTGCTTGGGGGACATTGTGCTCGTTGCCATGTTCTGTAGGTGACTTCCAAGTCAGCCATATTGCTTGGGGGACATTGTGCTGGTGGCCATGTTCTATAGGTGACTTCCAAGTCAGCCATATTGCTTGGGGGACATTGTGCTGGTTGCCATGTTGTATAGGTGACTTCCAAGTCAGCCATATTGCATGGGGGACATTGTGCTGGTGGCCATGTTCTATAGGTGACTTCCAAGTCAGCCATATTGCTTGGGGGACATTGTGCTGGTTGCCATGTTGTATAGGTGACTTCCAAGTCAGCCATATTGCATGGGGGACATTGTGCTGGTGGCCATGTTCTATAGGTGACTTCCAAGTCAGCCCTATTGCATGGGGACATTGTGCTGGTTGCCATGTTGTATAGGAGATTTCCAAGTCAGCCATATTGCATGGGGGACATTGTGCTGGTTGTATTGTATAGGTGACTTCCAAGTCAGCCATATTGCATGGGGGACATTGTGCTGGTTGTATTGTATAGGTGACTTCCAAGTGAGCCATATTGCTTGGCGGACATTGTGCTGGTGGCCATGTTCTATAGGTGACTTCCAAGTCAGCCATATTGCATTCGGGACATTGTGCTGTTTGCCATGTCCTATAGGTGACTTCCAAGTCAGCCATATTGCATGGGGGACATTGTGCTGGTTGTCTTGTATAGGTGACTTCCAAGTCAGCCATATTGCTTGGGGGACATTGTGCTGGTTGCCATGTTCTATAGGTGACTTCCAAGTCAGCCATATTGCTTGGGGGACATTGTGCTGGTGTCCATGTTCTATAGGTGACTTCCAAGTCAGCCATATTGCTTGGGGGACATTGTGCTGGTTGCCATGTTGTATAGGTGACTTCCAAGTCAGCCATATTGCATGGGGGACATTGTGCTGGTGGCCATGTTCTATAGGTGACTTCCAAGTCAGCCATATTGCATGGGGGACATTGTGCTGGTTGCCATGTTGTATAGGTGACTTCCAAGTCAGCCATATTGCATGGGGGACATTGTGCTGGTTGTATTGTATAGGTGACTTCCAAGTCATCCATATTGCATGGGGGACATTGTGCTGGTTGCCTTGTCCTATAGGTGACTTCCAAGTCAGCCATATTGCTTGGGGGACATTGTGCTGGTTGCCATGTTCTATAGGTGACTTCCAAGTCAGCCATATTGCATGGGGGACATTGTGCTGGTGGCCATGTTCTATAGGTGACTTCCAAGTCAGCCATATTGCATGGGGGACATTGTGCTGGTTGTCTTGTATAGGTGACTTCCAAGTCAGCCATATTGCATGGGGGACATTGTGCTGGTGGCCATGTTCTATAGGTGACTTCCAAGTCAGCCATATTGCTTGGGGGACATTGTGCTGGTTGTATTGTATAGGTGACTTCCAAGTCAGCCATATTGCATGGGGGACATTGTGCTGGTTGCCATGTTGTATAGGTGACTTCCAAGTGAGCCATATTGCTTGGGGGACATTGTGCTGGTTGTGTTGTATAGGTGACTTCCAAGTCAGCCATATTGCATGGGGGACATTGTGCTGGTTGTCTTGTATAGGTGACTTCCAAGTCAGCCGTGTTGCATGGGGGACATTGTGCTGGTTGTCTTGTATAGGTGACTTCCAAGTCAGCCATATTGCTTGGGGGACATTGTGCTCGTTGCCATGTTCTGTAGGTGACTTCCAAGTCAGCCATATTGCTTGGGGGACATTGTGCTGGTGGCCATGTTCTATAGGTGACTTCCAAGTCAGCCATATTGCTTGGGGGACATTGTGCTGGTTGCCATGTTGTATAGGTGACTTCCAAGTCAGCCATATTGCATGGGGGACATTGTGCTGGTGGCCATGTTCTATAGGTGACTTCCAAGTCAGCCATATTGCATTTGGGACATTGTGCTGGTTGTCTTGTATAGGTGACTTCCAAGTCAGCCATATTGCATGGGGGACATTGTGCTGGTTGTGTTTGTATAGGTGACTTCCAAATCAGCCATATTGCATCGGGGACATTGTGCTGGTTGTATTGTATAGGTGACTTCCAAGTCAGCCATATTGCATGGGGGACATTGTGCTGGTTGTCTTGTATAGGTGACTTCCAAGTCAGCCATATTGCTTGGGGGACATTGTGCTGCTTGTATTGTATAGGTGACTTCCAAGTCAGCCATATTGCATGGGGGACATTGTGCTGGTTGCAATGTTGTATAGGTGACTTCCAAGTCAGCCATATTGCATGGGGGACATTGTGCTGGTGGCCATGTTCTATAGGTGACTTCCAAGTCAGCCATATTGCATTTGGGACATTGTGCTGGTTGTATTGTATAGGTGACTTCCAAGTCAGCCATATTGCATGGGGGACATTGTGCTGGTTGTATTGTATAGGTGACTTCCAAGTGAGCCATATTGCTTGGCGGACATTGTGCTGGTGGCCATGTTCTATAGGTGACTTCCAAGTCAGCCATATTGCATTCGGGACATTGTGCTGGTTGCCATGTCCTATAGGTGACTTCCAAGTCAGCCATATTGCATGGGGGACATTGTGCTGGTTGTCTTGTATAGGTGACTTCCAAGTCAGTCATATTGCTTGGGGGACATTGTGCTGGTTGCCATGTTCTATAGGTGACTTCCAAGTCAGCCATATTGCTTGGGGGACATTGTGCTGGTGGCCATGTTCTATAGGTGACTTCCAAGTCAGCCATATTGCTTGGGGGACATTGTGCTGGTTGCCATGTTGTATAGGTGACTTCCAAGTCAGCCATATTGCATGGGGGACATTGTGCTGGTGGCCATGTTCTATAGGTGACTTCCAAGTCAGCCATATTGCATGGGGACATTGTGCTGGTTGCCATGTTGTATAGGTGACTTCCAAGTCAGCCATATTGCATGGGGGACATTGTGCTGGTTGTATTGTATAGGTGACTTCCAAGTCAGCCATATTGCATGGGGGACATTGTGCTGGTTGTATTGTATAGGTGACTTCCAAGTGAGCCATATTGCTTGGCGGACATTGTGCTGGTGGCCATGTTCTATAGGTGACTTCCAAGTCAGCAATATTGCATTCGGGACATTGTGCTGGTTGCCATGTCCTATAGGTGACATCCAAGTCAGCCATATTGCATGGGGGACATTGTGCTGGTTGTCTTGTATAGGTGACTTCCAAGTCAGCCATATTGCTTGGGGGACATTGTGCTGGTTGCCATGTTCTATAGGTGACTTCCAAGTCAGCCATATTGCTTGGGGGACATTGTGCTGGTGGCCATGTTCTATAGGTGACTTCCAAGTCAGCCATATTGCTTGGGGGACATTGTGCTGGTTGCCATGTTGTATAGGTGACTTCCAAGTCAGCCATATTGCATGGGGGACATTGTGCTGGTGGCCATGTTCTATAGGTGACTTCCAAGTCAGCCATATTGCATGGGGGACATTGTGCTGGTTGCCATGTTGTATAGGTGACTTCCAAGTCAGCCATATTGCATGGGGGACATTGTGCTGGTTGTATTGTATAGGTGACTTCCAAGTCATCCATATTGCATGGGGGACATTGTGCTGGTTGCCTTGTCCTATAGGTGACTTCCAAGTCAGCCATATTGCATGGGGGAAATTGTGCTGGTTGTCTTGTATAGGTGACTTCCAAGTCAGCCATATTGCATGGGGGACATTGTGCTGGTGGCCATGTTCTATAGGTGACTTCCAAGTCAGCCATATTGCATGGGGGACATTGTGCTGGTTGTCTTGTATAGGTGACTTCCAAGTCAGCCATATTGCATGGGGGACATTGTGCTGGTGGCCATGTTCTATAGGTGACTTCCAAGTCAGCCATATTGCTTGGGGGACATTGTGCTGGTTGTATTGTATAGGTGACTTCCAAGTCAGCCATATTGCATGGGGGACATTGTGCTGGTTGCCATGTTGTATAGGTGACTTCCAAGTGAGCCATATTGCTTGGGGGACATTGTGCTGGTTGTGTTGTATAGGTGACTTCCAAGTCAGCCATATTGCATGGGGGACATTGTGCTGGTTGTCTTGTATAGGTGACTTCCAAGTCAGCCGTGTTGCATGGGGGACATTGTGCTGGTTGTCTTGTATAGGTGACTTCCAAGTCAGCCATATTGCTTGGGGGACATTGTGCTCGTTGCCATGTTCTGTAGGTGACTTCCAAGTCAGCCATATTGCTTGGGGGACATTGTGCTGGTGTCCATGTTCTATAGGTGACTTCCAAGTCAGCCATATTGCTTGGGGGACATTGTGCTGGTTGCCATGTTGTATAGGTGACTTCCAAGTCAGCCATATTGCATGGGGGACATTGTGCTGGTGGCCATGTTCTATAGGTGACTTCCAAGTCAGCCATATTGCATGGGGGACATTGTGCTGGTTGCCATGTTCTATAGGTGACTTCCAAGTCAGCCATATTGCTTGGGGGACATTGTGCTGGTTGCCATGTTCTATAGGTGACTTCCAAGTCAGCCATATTGCTTGGGGGACATTGTGCTGGTGGCCATGTTCTATAGGTGACTTCCAAGTCAGCCATATTGCATGGGGGACATTGTGCTGGTTGTATTGTATAGGTGACTTCCAAGTCAGCCATATTGCATGGGGGACATTGTGCTGGTGGCCATGTCCTATAGGTGACTTCCAAGTCAGCCATATTGCATGGGGGACATTGTGCTGGTTGTCTTCTATAGGTGACTTCCAAGTCAGCCATATTGCTTGGGGGACATTGAGCTGGTTGCCATGTTCTATAGGTGACTTCCAAGTCAGCCATATTGCTTGGGGGACATTGTGCTGGTGGCCATGTTCTATAGGTGACTTCCTAGTCAGCCATATTGCTTGGGGGACATTGTGCTGGTTGTATTGTATAGGTGACTTCCAAGTCAGCCATATTGCATGGGGGACATTGTGCTGGTTGTATTGTATAGGTGACTTCCAAGTCAGCCATATTGCATGGGGGACATTGTGCTGGTGGCCATGTCCTATAGGTGACTTCCAAGTCAGCCATATTGCATGGGGGACATTGTGCTGGTTGTCTTGTATAGGTGACTTCCAAGTCAGCCATATTGCTTGGGGGACATTGTGCTGGTTGTATTGTATAGGTGACTTCCAAGTCAGCCATATTGCATGGGGGACATTGTGCTGGTTGCCATGTTGTATAGGTGACTTCCAAGTCAGCCATATTGCATGGGGGACATTGTGCTGGTGGCCATGTTCTATAGGTGACTTCCAATTCAGCCATATTGCATTTGGGACATTGTGCTGGTTGTATTGTATAGGTGACTTCCAAGTCAGCCATATTGCATGGGGGACATTGTGCTGGTGGCCATGTCCTATAGGTGACTTCCAAGTCAGCCATATTGCATGGGGGACATTGTGCTGGTTGTCTTGTATAGGTGACTTCCAAGTCAGCCATATTGATTGGGGGACATTGTGCTGGTTTTATTGTATAGGTGACTTCCAAGTCAGCCATATTGCATGGGGGAAATTGTGCAGGTTGCCATGTTGTATAGGTGACTTCCAAGTCAGCCATATTGCATGGGGGACATTGTGCTGGTTGTCTTGTATAGGTGACTTGCAAGTCAGCCATATTGCTTGGGGGACATTGTGCTGGTTGCCATGTTCTATAGGTGACTTCCAAGTCAGCCATATTGCTTGGGGGACATTGTGCTGGTGGCCATGTTCTATAGGTGACTTCCAAGTCAGCCATATAGCTTGGGGGACATTGTGCTGGTTGTATTGTATAGGTGACTTCCAAGTCAGCCATATTGCATGGGGGACATTGTGCTGGTTGTATTGTATAGGTGACTTCCAAGTCAGCCATATTGCATGGGGGACATTGTGCTGGTGGCCATGTCCTATAGGTGACTTCCAAGTCAGCCATATTGCATGGGGGACATTGTGCTGGTTGTGTTGTATAGGTGACTTCCAAATCAGCCATATTGCATGGGGGACATTGTGCTCATTGTATTGTATAGGTGACTTCCAAGTCAGCCATATTGCATGGGGGACATTGTGCTGGTTGTCTTGTATAGGTGACTTCCAAGTCAGCCATATTGCTTGGGGGACATTGTGCTGGTTGTATTGTATAGGTGACTTCCAAGTCAGCCATATTGCATGGGGGACATTGTGCTGGTTGCCATGTTGTATAGGTGACTTCCAAGTCAGCCATATTGCATGGGGGACATTGTGCTGGTGGCCATGTTCTATAGGTGACTTCCAATTCAGCCATATTGCATTTGGGACATTGTGCTGGTTGTATTGTATAGGTGACTTCCAAGTCAGCCATATTGCATGGGGGACATTGTGCTGGTTGTATTGTATAGGTGACTTCCAAGTCAGCCATATTGCATGGGGGACATTGTGCTGGTTGCCATGTTGTATAGGTGACTTCCAAGTCAGCCATATTGCATGGGGGACATTGTGCTGGTGGCCATGTTCTATAGGTGACTTCCAATTCAGCCATATAGCATTTGGGACATTGTGCTGGTTGTATTGTATAGGTGACTTCCAAGTCAGCCATATTGCATGGGGGACATTGTGCTGGTTGTATTGTATAGGTGACTTCCAAGTGAGCCATATTGCTTGGGGGACATTGTGCTGGTGGCCATGTTCTATAGGTCACTTCCAAGTCAGCCATATTGCATGGGGGACATTGTGCTGGTTGCCATGTCCTATAGGTGACTTCCAAGTCAGCCATATTGCATGGGGGACATTGTGCTGGTTGTCTTGTATAGGTGATTTGCAAGTCAGCCATATTGCTTGGGGGACATTGTGCTGGTTGCCATGTTCTATAGGTGACTTCCAAGTCAGCCATATTGCTTGGGGGACATTGTGCTGGTTGCCATGTTCTATAGGTGACTTCCAAGTCAGCCATATTGCTTGGGGGACATTGTGCTGGTGGCCATGTTCTATAGGTGACTTCCAAGTCAGCCATATTGCATGGGGGACATTGTGCTGGTTGTATTGTATAGGTGACTTCCAAGTCAGCCATATTGCATGGGGGACATTGTGCTGGTGGCCATGTCCTATAGGTGACTTCCAAGTCAGCCATATTGCATGGGGGACATTGTGCTGGTTGTCTTCTATAGGTGACTTCCAAGTCAGCCATATTGCTTGGGGGACATTGAGCTGGTTGCCATGTTCTATAGGTGACTTCCAAGTCAGCCATATTGCTTGGGGGACATTGTGCTGGTGGCCATGTTCTATAGGTGACTTCCTAGTCAGCCATATTGCTTGGGGGACATTGTGCTGGTTGTATTGTATAGGTGACTTCCAAGTCAGCCATATTGCATGGGGGACATTGTGCTGGTTGTATTGTATAGGTGACTTCCAAGTCAGCCATATTGCATGGGGGACATTGTGCTGGTGGCCATGTCCTATAGGTGACTTCCAAGTCAGCCATATTGCATGGGGGACATTGTGCTGGTTGTCTTGTATAGGTGACTTCCAAGTCAGCCATATTGCTTGGGGGACATTGTGCTGGTTGTATTGTATAGGTGACTTCCAAGTCAGCCATATTGCATGGGGGACATTGTGCTGGTTGCCATGTTGTATAGGTGACTTCCAAGTCAGCCATATTGCATGGGGGACATTGTGCTGGTGGCCATGTTCTATAGGTGACTTCCAATTCAGCCATATTGCATTTGGGACATTGTGCTGGTTGTATTGTATAGGTGACTTCCAAGTCAGCCATATTGCATGGGGGACATTGTGCTGGTTGTATTGTATAGGTGACTTCCAAGTCAGCCATATTGCATGGGGGACATTGTGCTGGTTGCCATGTTGTATAGGTGACTTCCAAGTCAGCCATATTGCATGGGGGACATTGTGCTGGTGGCCATGTTCTATAGGTGACTTCCAATTCAGCCATATAGCATTTGGGACATTGTGCTGGTTGTATTGTATAGGTGACTTCCAAGTCAGCCATATTGCATGGGGGACATTGTGCTGGTTGTATTGTATAGGTGACTTCCAAGTGAGCCATATTGCTTGGGGGACATTGTGCTGGTGGCCATGTTCTATAGGTCACTTCCAAGTCAGCCATATTGCATGGGGGACATTGTGCTGGTTGCCATGTCCTATAGGTGACTTCCAAGTCAGCCATATTGCATGGGGGACATTGTGCTGGTTGTCTTGTATAGGTGATTTGCAAGTCAGCCATATTGCTTGGGGGACATTGTGCTGGTTGCCATGTTCTATAGGTGACTTCCAAGTCAGCCATATTGCTTGGGGGACATTGTGCTGGTTGCCATGTTCTATAGGTGACTTCCAAGTCAGCCATATTGCTTGGGGGACATTGTGCTGGTGGCCATGTTCTATAGGTGACTTCCAAGTCAGCCATATTGCATGGGGGACATTGTGCTGGTTGTATTGTATAGGTGACTTCCAAGTCAGCCATATTGCATGGGGGACATTGTGCTGGTGGCCATGTCCTATAGGTGACTTCCAAGTCAGCCATATTGCATGGGGGACATTGTGCTGGTTGTCTTCTATAGGTGACTTCCAAGTCAGCCATATTGCTTGGGGGACATTGAGCTGGTTGCCATGTTCTATAGGTGACTTCCAAGTCAGCCATATTGCTTGGGGGACATTGTGCTGGTGGCCATGTTCTATAGGTGACTTCCTAGTCAGCCATATTGCTTGGGGGACATTGTGCTGGTTGTATTGTATAGGTGACTTCCAAGTCAGCCATATTGCATGGGGGACATTGTGCTGGTTGTATTGTATAGGTGACTTCCAAGTCAGCCATATTGCATGGGGGACATTGTGCTGGTGGCCATGTCCTATAGGTGACTTCCAAGTCAGCCATATTGCATGGGGGACATTGTGCTGGTTGTCTTGTATAGGTGACTTCCAAGTCAGCCATATTGATTGGGGGACATTGTGCTGGTTTTATTGTATAGGTGACTTCCAAGTCAGCCATATTGCATGGGGGAAATTGTGCAGGTTGCCATGTTGTATAGGTGACTTCCAAGTCAGCCATATTGCATGGGGGACATTGTGCTGGTTGCCATGTTGTATAGGTGACTTCCAAGTCAGCCATATTGCATGGGGGACATTGTGCTGGTGGCCATGTTCTATAGGTGACTTCCAATTCAGCCATATAGCATTTGGGACATTGTGCTGGTTGTATTGTATAGGTGACTTCCAAGTCAGCCATATTGCATGGGGGACATTGTGCTGGTTGTATTGTATAGGTGACTTCCAAGTGAGCCATATTGCTTGGGGGACATTGTGCTGGTGGCCATGTTCTATAGGTCACTTCCAAGTCAGCCATATTGCATGGGGGACATTGTGCTGGTTGCCATGTCCTATAGGTGACTTCCAAGTCAGCCATATTGCATGGGGGACATTGTGCTGGTTGTCTTGTATAGGTGATTTGCAAGTCAGCCATATTGCTTGGGGGACATTGTGCTGGTTGCCATGTTCTATAGGTGACTTCCAAGTCAGCCATATTGCTTGGGGGACATTGTGCTGGTTGCCATGTTCTATAGGTGACTTCCAAGTCAGCCATATTGCTTGGGGGACATTGTGCTGGTGGCCATGTTCTATAGGTGACTTCCAAGTCAGCCATATTGCATGGGGGACATTGTGCTGGTTGTATTGTATAGGTGACTTCCAAGTCAGCCATATTGCATGGGGGACATTGTGCTGGTGGCCATGTCCTATAGGTGACTTCCAAGTCAGCCATATTGCATGGGGGACATTGTGCTGGTTGTCTTCTATAGGTGACTTCCAAGTCAGCCATATTGCTTGGGGGACATTGAGCTGGTTGCCATGTTCTATAGGTGACTTCCAAGTCAGCCATATTGCTTGGGGGACATTGTGCTGGTGGCCATGTTCTATAGGTGACTTCCTAGTCAGCCATATTGCTTGGAGGACATTGTGCTGGTTGTATTGTATAGGTGACTTCCAAGTCAGCCATATTGCATGGGGGACATTGTGCTGGTTGTATTGTATAGGTGACTTCCAAGTCAGCCATATTGCATGGGGGACATTGTGCTGGTGGCCATGTCCTATAGGTGACTTCCAAGTCAGCCATATTGCATGGGGGACATTGTGCTGGTTGTCTTGTATAGGTGACTTCCAAGTCAGCCATATTGATTGGGGGACATTGTGCTGGTTTTATTGTATAGGTGACTTCCAAGTCAGCCATATTGCATGGGGGAAATTGTGCAGGTTGCCATGTTGTATAGGTGACTTCCAAGTCAGCCATATTGCATGGGGGACATTGTGCTGGTTGTCTTGTATAGGTGACTTGCAAGTCAGCCATATTGCTTGGGGGACATTGTGCTGGTTGCCATGTTCTATAGGTGACTTCCAAGTCAGCCATATTGCTTGGGGGACATTGTGCTGGTGGCCATGTTCTATAGGTGACTTCCAAGTCAGCCATATTGCTTGGGGGACATTGTGCTGGTTGTATTGTATAGGTGACTTCCAAGTCAGCCATATTGCATGGGGGACATTGTGCTGGTTGTATTGTATAGGTGACTTCCAAGTCAGCCATATTGCATGGGGGACATTGTGCTGGTGGCCATGTCCTATAGGTGACTTCCAAGTCAGCCATATTGCATGGGGGACATTGTGCTGGTTGTGTTGTATAGGTGACTTCCAAATCAGCCATATTGCATGGGGGACATTGTGCTCATTGTATTGTATAGGTGACTTCCAAGTCAGCCATATTGCATGGGGGACATTGTGCTGGTTGTCTTGTATAGGTGACTTCCAAGTCAGCCATATTGCTTGGGGGACATTGTGCTGGTTGTATTGTATAGGTGACTTCCAAGTCAGCCATATTGCATGGGGGACATTGTGCTGGTTGCCATGTTGTATAGGTGACTTCCAAGTCAGCCATATTGCATGGGGGACATTGTGCTGGTGGCCATGTTCTATAGGTGACTTCCAATTCAGCCATATTGCATTTGGGACATTGTGCTGGTTGTATTGTATAGGTGACTTCCAAGTCAGCCATATTGCATGGGGGACATTGTGCTGGTTGTATTGTATAGGTGACTTCCAAGTGAGCCATATTGCTTGGGGGACATTGTGCTGGTGGCCATGTTCTATAGGTCACTTCCAAGTCAGCCATATTGCATGGGGGACATTGTGCTGGTTGCCATGTCCTATAGGTGACTTCCAAGTCAGCCATATTGCATGGGGGACATTGTGCTGGTTGTCTTGTATAGGTGACTTCCAAGTCAGCCATATTGATTGGGGGACATTGTGCTGGTTTTATTGTATAGGTGACTTCCAAGTCAGCCATATTGCATGGGGGAAATTGTGCAGGTTGCCATGTTGTATAGGTGACTTCCAAGTCAGCCATATTGCATGGGGGACATTGTGCTGGTTGCCATGTTGTATAGGTGACTTCCAAGTCAGCCATATTGCATGGGGGACATTGTGCTGGTGGCCATGTTCTATAGGTGACTTCCAATTCAGCCATATAGCATTTGGGACATTGTGCTGGTTGTATTGTATAGGTGACTTCCAAGTCAGCCATATTGCATGGGGGACATTGTGCTGGTTGTATTGTATAGGTGACTTCCAAGTGAGCCATATTGCTTGGGGGACATTGTGCTGGTGGCCATGTTCTATAGGTCACTTCCAAGTCAGCCATATTGCATGGGGGACATTGTGCTGGTTGCCATGTCCTATAGGTGACTTCCAAGTCAGCCATATTGCATGGGGGACATTGTGCTGGTTGTCTTGTATAGGTGATTTGCAAGTCAGCCATATTGCTTGGGGGACATTGTGCTGGTTGCCATGTTCTATAGGTGACTTCCAAGTCAGCCATATTGCTTGGGGGACATTGTGCTGGTTGCCATGTTCTATAGGTGACTTCCAAGTCAGCCATATTGCTTGGGGGACATTGTGCTGGTGGCCATGTTCTATAGGTGACTTCCAAGTCAGCCATATTGCATGGGGGACATTGTGCTGGTTGTATTGTATAGGTGACTTCCAAGTCAGCCATATTGCATGGGGGACATTGTGCTGGTGGCCATGTCCTATAGGTGACTTCCAAGTCAGCCATATTGCATGGGGGACATTGTGCTGGTTGTCTTCTATAGGTGACTTCCAAGTCAGCCATATTGCTTGGGGGACATTGAGCTGGTTGCCATGTTCTATAGGTGACTTCCAAGTCAGCCATATTGCTTGGGGGACATTGTGCTGGTGGCCATGTTCTATAGGTGACTTCCTAGTCAGCCATATTGCTTGGAGGACATTGTGCTGGTTGTATTGTATAGGTGACTTCCAAGTCAGCCATATTGCATGGGGGACATTGTGCTGGTTGTATTGTATAGGTGACTTCCAAGTCAGCCATATTGCATGGGGGACATTGTGCTGGTGGCCATGTCCTATAGGTGACTTCCAAGTCAGCCATATTGCATGGGGGACATTGTGCTGGTTGTCTTGTATAGGTGACTTCCAAGTCAGCCATATTGATTGGGGGACATTGTGCTGGTTTTATTGTATAGGTGACTTCCAAGTCAGCCATATTGCATGGGGGAAATTGTGCAGGTTGCCATGTTGTATAGGTGACTTCCAAGTCAGCCATATTGCATGGGGGACATTGTGCTGGTTGTCTTGTATAGGTGACTTGCAAGTCAGCCATATTGCTTGGGGGACATTGTGCTGGTTGCCATGTTCTATAGGTGACTTCCAAGTCAGCCATATTGCTTGGGGGACATTGTGCTGGTGGCCATGTTCTATAGGTGACTTCCAAGTCAGCCATATTGCTTGGGGGACATTGTGCTGGTTGTATTGTATAGGTGACTTCCAAGTCAGCCATATTGCATGGGGGACATTGTGCTGGTTGTATTGTATAGGTGACTTCCAAGTCAGCCATATTGCATGGGGGACATTGTGCTGGTGGCCATGTCCTATAGGTGACTTCCAAGTCAGCCATATTGCATGGGGGACATTGTGCTGGTTGTGTTGTATAGGTGACTTCCAAATCAGCCATATTGCATGGGGGACATTGTGCTCATTGTATTGTATAGGTGACTTCCAAGTCAGCCATATTGCATGGGGGACATTGTGCTGGTTGTCTTGTATAGGTGACTTCCAAGTCAGCCATATTGCTTGGGGGACATTGTGCTGGTTGTATTGTATAGGTGACTTCCAAGTCAGCCATATTGCATGGGGGACATTGTGCTGGTTGCCATGTTGTATAGGTGACTTCCAAGTCAGCCATATTGCATGGGGGACATTGTGCTGGTGGCCATGTTCTATAGGTGACTTCCAATTCAGCCATATTGCATTTGGGACATTGTGCTGGTTGTATTGTATAGGTGACTTCCAAGTCAGCCATATTGCATGGGGGACATTGTGCTGGTTGTATTGTATAGGTGACTTCCAAGTGAGCCATATTGCTTGGGGGACATTGTGCTGGTGGCCATGTTCTATAGGTCACTTCCAAGTCAGCCATATTGCATGGGGGACATTGTGCTGGTTGCCATGTCCTATAGGTGACTTCCAAGTCAGCCATATTGCATGGGGGACATTGTGCTGGTTGTCTTGTATAGGTGACTTCCAAGTCAGCCATATTGCTTGGGGGACATTGTGCTGGTTGCCATGTTCTATAGGTGACTTCCAAGTCAGCCATATTGCTTGGGGGACATTGTGCTGGTGGCCATGTTCTATAGGTGACTTCCAAGTCAGCCATATTGCTTGGGGACATTGTGCTGGTTGTATTGTTTAGGTGACTTCCAAGTCAGCCATATTGCATGGGGGACATTGTGCTGGTTGTATTGTATAGGTGACTTCCAAGTCAGCCATATTGCATGGGGGACATTGTGCTGGTGGCCATGTCCTATAGGTGACTTCCAAGTCAGCCATATTGCATGGGGGACATTGTGCTGGTTGTCTTGTATAGGTGACTTCCAAGTCAGCCATATTTCTTGGGGGACATTGTGCTGGTTGTATTGTATAGGTGACTTCCAAGTCAGCCATATTGCATGGGGGAAATTGTGCTGGTTGCCATGTTGTATAGTTGACTTCCAAGTCAGCCATATTGCATGGGGGACATTGTGCTGGTGGCCATGTTCTATAGATGACTTCCAAGTCAGCCATATTGCATTTGGGACATTGTGCTGGTTGTCTTGTATAGGTGACTTCCAAGTCAGCCATATTGCATGGGGGACATTGTGCTGGTTGTGTTGTTTAGGTGACTTCCAAATCAGCCATATTGCATGGGGGACATTGTGCTGGTTGTATTGTATAGTTGACTTCCAAGTCAGCCATATTGCATGGGGGACATTGTGCTGGTTGCCATGTTGTATAGGTGACTTCCAAGTCAGCCATATTGCATGGGGGACATTGTGCTGGTGGCCATGTTCTATAGGTGACTTCCAAGTCAGCCATATTGCATTTGGGACATTGTGCTGGTTGTATTGTATAGGTGACTTCCAAGTCAGCCATATTGCATGGGGGACATTGTGCTGGTTGTATTGTATTGGTGACTTCCAAGTCAGCCATATTGCATGGGGGAAATTGTGCTGGTTGCCATGTTGTATAGGTGACTTCCAAGTCAGCCATATTGCTTGGGGGACATTGTGCTGGTGGCCATGTTCTATATGTGACTTCCAAGTCAGCCATATTGCATGGGGGACATTGTGCTGGTTGCCATGTCCTATAGGTGACTTCCAAGTCAGCCATATTGCATGGGGGACATTGTGCTGGTTGTCTTGTATAGGTGACTTCCAAGTCAGCCATATTGCTTGGGGGACATTGTGCTGGTTGCCATGTTCTATAGGTGACTTCCAAGTCAGCCATATTGCTTGGGGGACATTGTGCTGGTGGCCATGTTCTATAGGTGACTTCCAAGTCAGCCATATTGCTTGGGGGACATTGTGCTGGTTGCCATGTTGTATAGGTGACTTCCAAGTCAGCCATATTGCATGGGGGACATTGTGCTGGTGGCCATGTTCTATAGGTGACTTCCAAGTCAGCCATATTGCATGGGGGACATTGTGCTGGTTGCCATGTTGTATAGGTGACTTGCAAGTCAGCCATATTGCATGGGGGACATTGTGCTGGTTGTATTGTATAGGTGACTTCCAAGTCAGCCATATTGCATGGGGGACATTGTGCTGGTTGCCATGTCCTATAGGTGACTTCCAAGTCAGCCATATTGCATGGGGGAAAATGTGCTGGTTGTCTTGTATAGGTGACTTCCAAGTCAGCCATATTGCTTGGGGGACATTGTGCTGGTTGCCATGTTCTATAGGTGACTTCCAAGTCAGCCATATTGCATTTGGGACATTGTGCTGGTTGTATTGTATAGGTGACTTCCAAGTCAGCCATATTGCATGGGGGACATTGTGCTGGTTGTATTGTATAGGTGACTTCCAAGTGAGCCATATTGCTTGGGGAACATTGTGCTGGTGGCCATGTTCTATAGGTGACTTCCAAGTCAGCCATATTGCATGGGGGACATTGTGCTGGTTGCCATGTCCTATAGGTGACTTCCAAGTCAGCCATATTGCATGGGGGACATTGTGCTGGTTGCCATGTTGTATAGGTGACTTCCAAGTCAGCCATATTGCATGGGGGACATTGTGCTGGTGGCCATGTTCTATAGGTGACTTCCAAGTCAGCCATATTGCATGGGGGACATTGTGCTGGTTGCCATGTTGTATAGGTGACTTCCAAGTCAGCCATATTGCATGGGGGACATTGTGCTGGTTGTATTGTATAGGTGACTTCCAAGTCAGCCATATTGCATGGGGGACATTGTGCTGGTTGCCATGTCCTATAGGTGACTTCCAAGTCAGCCATATTGCATGGGGGAAAATGTGCTGGTTGTCTTGTATAGGTGACTTCCAAGTCAGCCATATTGCTTGGGGGACATTGTGCTGGTTGCCATGTTCTATAGGTGACTTCCAAGTCAGCCATATTGCATGGGGGACATTGTGCTGGTGGCCATGTTCTATAGGTGACTTCCAAGTCAGCCATATTGCATTTGGGACATTGTGCTGGTTGTATTGTATAGGTAACTTCCAAGTCAGCCATATTGCATGGGGGACATTGTGCTGGTTGTATTGTATAGGTGACTTCCAAGTGAGCCATATTGCTTGGGGAACATTGTGCTGGTGGCCATGTTCTATAGGTGACTTCCAAGTCAGCCATATTGCATGGGGGACATTGTGCTGGTTGCCATGTCCTATAGGTGACTTCCAAGTCAGCCATATTGCATGGGGGACATTGTGCTGGTTGTCTTGTATAGGTGACTTCCAAGTCAGCCATATTGCTTGGGGGACATTGTGCTGGTTGCCATGTTCTATAGGTGACTTCCAAGTCAGCAATATTGCTTGGGGGACATTGTGCTGGTGGCCATGTTCTATAGGTGACTTCGAAGTCAGCCATATTGCTTGGGGGACATTGTGCTGGTTGTATTGTATAGGTGACTTCCAAGTCAGCCATATTGCATGGGGGACATTGTGCTGGTTGTATTGTATAGGTGACTTCCAAGTCAGCCATATTGCATGGGGGACATTGTGCTGGTGGCCATGTCCTATAGGTGACTTCCAAGTCAGCCATATTGCATGGGGGACATTGTGCTGGTTGTCTTGTATAGGTGACTTCCAAGTCAGCCATATTGCTTGGGGGACATTGTGCTGGTTGTATTGTATAGGTGACTTCCAAGTCAGCCATATTGCATGGGGGAAATTGTGCTGGTTGCCATGTTGTATAGATGACTTCCAAGTCAGCCATATTGCATGGGGGACATTGTGCTGGTGGCCATGTTCTATAGGTGACTTCCAAGTCAGCCATATTGCATTTGGGACATTGTGCTGATTGTCTTGTATAGGTGACTTCCAAGTCAGCCATATTGCATGGGGGACATTGTGCTGGTTGTGTTGTATAGGTGACTTCCAAATCAGCCATATTGCATGGGGGACATTGTGCTGGTTGTATTGTATAGGTGACTTCCAAGTCAGCCATATTGCATGGGGGACATTGTGCTGGTTGTCTTGTATAGGTGACTTCCAAGTCAGCCATATTGCTTGGGGGACATTGTGCTGGTTGTATTGTATAGGTGACTTCCAAGTCAGCCATATTGCATGGGGGACATTGTGCTGGTTGCAATGTTGTATAGGTGACTTCCAAGTCAGCCATATTGAATGGGGGACATTGTGCTGGTGGCCATGTTCTATAGGTGACTTCCAAGTCAGCCATATTGCATGGGGGACATTGTGCTGGTTGTCTTGTATAGGTGACTTCCAAGTCAGCCATATTGCTTGGGGGACATTGTGCTGGTTGCCATGTTCTATAGGTGACTTCCAAGTCAGCAATATTGCTTGGGGGACATTGTGCTGGTGGCCATGTTCTATAGGTGACTTCCAAGTCAGCCATATTGCATGGGGGACATTGTGCTGGTTGTATTGTATAGGTGACTTCCAAGTCAGCCATATTGCATAGGGGACATTGTGCTGGTTGTCTTGTATAGGTGACTTCCAAGTCAGCCATATTGCTTGGGGGACATTGTGCTGGTTGCCATGTTCTATAGGTGACTTCCAAGTCAGCCATATTGCTTGGCGGACATTGTGCTGGTTGTATTGTATAGGTGACTTCCAAGTCAGCCATATTGCATGGGGGAAATTGTGCTGGTTGCCATGTTGTATAGGTGACTTCCAAGTCAGCCATATTGCATGGGGGACATTGTGCTGGTGGCCATGTTCTATAGGTGACTTCCAAGTCAGCCATATTGCATTTGGGACATTGTGCTGGTTGTATTGTATAGGTGACTTCCAAGTCAGCCATATTGCATGGGGGACATTGTGCTGGTTGTCTTGTATAGGTGACTTCCAAGTCAGCCATATTGCTTGGGGGACATTGTGCTGGTTGTATTGTATAGGTGACTTCCAAGTCAGCCATATTGCATGGGGGACATTGTGCTGGTTGCCATGTTGTATAGGTGACTTCCAAGTCAGCCATATTGAATGGGGGACATTGTGCTGGTGGCCATGTTCTATAGGTGACTTCCAAGTCAGCCATATTGCATTTGGGACATTGTGCTGGTTGTATTGTATAGGTGACTTCCAAGTCAGCCATATTGCATGGGGGACATTGTGCTGGTTGTATTGTATAGGTGACTTCCAAGTCAGCCATATTGCATAGGGGACATTGTGCTGGTTGTCTTGTATAGGTGACTTCCAAGTCAGCCATATTGCTTGGGGGACATTGTGCTGGTTGCCATGTTCTATAGGTGACTTCCAAGTCAGCCATATTGCTTGGGGGACATTGTGCTGGTGGCCATGTTCTATAGGTGACTTCCAAGTCAGCCATATTGCTTGGGGGACATTGTGCTGGTTGCCATGTTGTATAGGTGACTTCCAAGTCAGCCATATTGCATGGGGGACATTGTGCTGGTGGCCATGTTCTATAGGTGACTTCCAAGTCAGCCATATTGCATGGGGGACATTGTGCTGGTTGCCATGTTGTATAGGCGACTTCCAAGTCAGCCATATTGCATGGGGGACATTGTGCTGGTGGCCATGTTCTATAGGTGACTTCCAAGTCAGACATATTGCATGGGGGACATTGTGCTGGTTGCCATGTCCTATAGGTGACTTCCAAGTCAGCCATATTGCATGGGGGACATTGTGCTGGTTGTCTTGTATAGGTGACTTCCAAGTCAGCCATATTGCTTGGGGGACATTGTGCTGGTTGCCATGTTCTATAGGTGACTTCCAAGTCAGCCATATTGCTTGGGGGACATTGTGCTGGTGGCCATGTTCTATAGGTGACTTCCAAGTCAGCCATATTGCTTGGGGACATTGTGCTGGTTGTATTGTATAGGTGACTTCCAAGTCAGCCATATTGCATGGGGGACATTGTGCTGGTTGTATTGTATAGGTGACTTCCAAGTCAGCCATATTGCATGGGGGACATTGTGCTGGTGGCCATGTCCTATAGGTGACTTCCAAGTCAGCCATATTGCATGGGGGACATTGTGCTGGTTGTCTTGTATAGGTGACTTCCAAGTCAGCCATATTTCTTGGGGGACATTGTGCTGGTTGTATTGTATTGGTGACTTCCAAGTCAGCCATATTGCATGGGGGAAATTGTGCTGGTTGCCATGTTGTATAGTTGACTTCCAAGTCAGCCATATTGCATGGGGGACATTGTGCTGGTGGCCATGTTCTATAGATGACTTCCAAGTCAGCCATATTGCATTTGGGACATTGTGCTGGTTGTCTTGTATAGGTGACTTCCAAGTCAGCCATATTGCATGGGGGACATTGTGCTGGTTGTCTTGTTTAGGTGACTTCCAAATCAGCCATATTGCATGGGGGACATTGTGCTGGTTGTATTGTATAGTTGACTTCCAAGTCAGCCATATTGCATGGGGGACATTGTGCTGGTTGCCATGTTGTATAGGTGACTTCCAAGTCAGCCATATTGCATGGGGGACATTGTGCTGGTGGCCATGTTCTATAGGTGACTTCCAAGTCAGCCATATTGCATTTGGGACATTGTGCTGGTTGTATTGTATAGGTGACTTCCAAGTCAGCCATATTGCATGGGGGACATTGTGCTGGTTGTATTGTATTGGTGACTTCCAAGTCAGCCATATTGCATGGGGGAAATTGTGCTGGTTGCCATGTTGTATAGATGACTTCCAAGTCAGCCATATTGCTTGGGGGACATTGTGCTGGTGGCCATGTTCTATATGTGACTTCCAAGTCAGCCATATTGCATGGGGGACATTGTGCTGGTTGCCATGTCCTATAGGTGACTTCCAAGTCAGCCATATTGCATGGGGGACATTGTGCTGGTTGTCTTGTATAGGTGACTTCCAAGTCAGCCATATTGCTTGGGGGACATTGTGCTGGTTGCCATGTTCTATAGGTGACTTCCAAGTCAGCCATATTGCTTGGGGGACATTGTGCTGGTGGCCATGTTCTATAGGTGACTTCCAAGTCAGCCATATTGCTTGGGGGACATTGTGCTGGTTGCCATGTTCTATAGGTGACTTCCAAGTCAGCCATATTGCTTGGGGGACATTGTGCTGGTGGCCATGTTCTATAGGTGACTTCCAAGTCAGCCATATTGCTTGGGGACATTGTGCTGGTTGTATTGTATAGGTGACTTCCAAGTCAGCCATATTGCATGGGGGACATTGTGCTGGTTGTATTGTATAGGTGACTTCCAAGTCAGCCATATTGCATGGGGGACATTGTGCTGGTGGCCATGTCCTATAGGTGACTTCCAAGTCAGCCATATTGCATGGGGGACATTGTGCTGGTTGTCTTGTATAGGTGACTTCCAAGTCAGCCATATTTCTTGGGGGACATTGTGCTGGTTGTATTGTATAGGTGACTTCCAAGTCAGCCATATTGCATGGGGGAAATTGTGCTGGTTGCCATGTTGTATAGTTGACTTCCAAGTCAGCCATATTGCATGGGGGACATTGTGCTGGTGGCCATGTTCTATAGATGACTTCCAAGTCAGCCATATTGCATTTGGGACATTGTGCTGGTTGTCTTGTATAGGTGACTTCCAAGTCAGCCATATTGCATGGGGGACATTGTGCTGGTTGTCTTGTTTAGGTGACTTCCAAATCAGCCATATTGCATGGGGGACATTGTGCTGGTTGTATTGTATAGTTGACTTCCAAGTCAGCCATATTGCATGGGGGACATTGTGCTGGTTGCCATGTTGTATAGGTGACTTCCAAGTCAGCCATATTGCATGGGGGACATTGTGCTGGTGGCCATGTTCTATAGGTGACTTCCAAGTCAGCCATATTGCATTTGGGACATTGTGCTGGTTGTATTGTATAGGTGACTTCCAAGTCAGCCATATTGCATGGGGGACATTGTGCTGGTTGTATTGTATTGGTGACTTCCAAGTCAGCCATATTGCATGGGGGAAATTGTGCTGGTTGCCATGTTGTATAGGTGACTTCCAAGTCAGCCATATTGCTTGGGGGACATTGTGCTGGTGGCCATGTTCTATATGTGACTTCCAAGTCAGCCATATTGCATGGGGGACATTGTGCTGGTTGCCATGTCCTATAGGTGACTTCCAAGTCAGCCATATTGCATGGGGGACATTGTGCTGGTTGTCTTGTATAGGTGACTTCCAAGTCAGCCATATTGCTTGGGGGACATTGTGCTGGTTGCCATGTTCTATAGGTGACTTCCAAGTCAGCCATATTGCTTGGGGGACATTGTGCTGGTGGCCATGTTCTATAGGTGACTTCCAAGTCAGCCATATTGCTTGGGGGACATTGTGCTGGTTGCCATGTTGTATAGATGACTTCCAAGTCAGCCATATTGCATGGGGGACATTGTGCTGGTGGCCATGTTCTATAGGTGACTTCCAAGTCAGCCATATTGCATGGGGGACATTGTGCTGGTTGCCATGTTGTATAGGTGACTTCCAAGTCAGCCATATTGCATGGGGGACATTGTGCTGTTTGTATTGTATAGGTGACTTCCAAGTCAGCCATATTGCATGGGGGACATTGTGCTGGTTGCCATGTCCTATAGGTGACTTCCAAGTCAGCCATATTGCATGGGGGAAAATGTGCTGGTTGTCTTGTATAGGTGACTTCCAAGTCAGCCATATTGCTTGGGGGACATTGTGCTGGTTGCCATGTTCTATAGGTGACTTCCAAGTCAGCCATATTGCATGGGGGACATTGTGCTGGTGGCCATGTTCTATAGGTGACTTCCAAGTCAGCCATATTGCATTTGGGACATTGTGCTGGTTGTATTGTATAGGTGACTTCCAAGTCAGCCATATTGCATGGGGGACATTGTGCTGGTTGTATTGTATAGGTGACTTCCAAGTGAGCCATATTGCTTGGGGAACATTGTGCTGGTGGCCATGTTCTATAGGTGACTTCCAAGTCAGCCATATTGCATGGGGGACATTGTGCTGGTTGCCATGTCCTATAGGTGACTTCCAAGTCAGCCATATTGCATGGGGGAAAATGTGCTGGTTGTCTTGTATAGGTGACTTCCAAGTCAGCCATATTGCTTGGGGGACATTGTGCTGGTTGCCATGTTCTATAGGTGACTTCCAAGTCAGCCATATTGCATGGGGGACATTGTGCTGGTGGCCATGTTCTATAGGTGACTTCCAAGTCAGCCATATTGCATTTGGGACATTGTGCTGGTTGTATTGTATAGGTGACTTCCAAGTCAGCCATATTGCATGGGGGACATTGTGCTGGTTGTATTGTATAGGTGACTTCCAAGTGAGCCATATTGCTTGGGGAACATTGTGCTGGTGGCCATGTTCTATAGGTGACTTCCAAGTCAGCCATATTGCATGGGGGACATTGTGCTGGTTGCCATGTCCTATAGGTGACTTCCAAGTCAGCCATATTGCATGGGGGACATTGTGCTGGTTGTCTTGTTTAGGTGACTTCCAAGTCAGCCATATTGCTTGGGGGACATTGTGCTGGTTGCCATGTTCTATAGGTGACTTCCAAGTCAGCAATATTGCTTGGGGGACATTGTGCTGGTGGCCATGTTCTATAGGTGACTTCGAAGTCAGCCATATTGCTTGGGGGACATTGTGCTGGTTGTATTGTATAGGTGACTTCCAAGTCAGCCATATTGCATGGGGGACATTGTGCTGGTTGTATTGTATAGGTGACTTCCAAGTCAGCCATATTGCATGGGGGATATTGTGCTGGTGGCCATGTCCTATAGGTGACTTCCAAGTCAGCCATATTGCATGGGGGACATTGTGCTGGTTGTCTTGTATAGGTGACTTCCAAGTCAGCCATATTGCTTGGGGGACATTGTGCTGGTTGTATTGTATAGGTGACTTCCAAGTCAGCCATATTGCATGGGGGAAATTGTGCTGGTTGCCATGTTGTATAGATGACTTCCAAGTCAGAAATATTGCATGGGGGACATTGTGCTGGTGGCCATGTTCTATAGGTGACTTCCAAGTCAGCCATATTGCATTTGGGACATTGTGCTGATTGTCTTGTATAGGTGACTTCCAAGTCAGCCATATTGCATGGGGGACATTGTGCTGGTTGTATTGTATAGGTGACTTCCAAGTCAGCCATATTGCATTGGGGACATTGTGCTGGTTGTCTTGTATAGGTGACTTCCAAGTCAGCCATATTGCTTGGGGGACATTGTGCTGGTTGTATTGTATAGGTGACTTCCAAGTCAGCCATATTGCATGGGGGACATTGTGCTGGTTGCCATGTTGTATAGGTGACTTCCAAGTCAGCCATATTGAATGGGGGACATTGTGCTGGTGGCCATGTTCTATAGGTGACTTCCAAGTCAGCCATATTGCATGGGGGACATTGTGCTGGTTGTCTTGTATAGGTGACTTCCAAGTCAGCCATATTGCTTGGGGGACATTGTGCTGGTTGCCATGTTCTATAGGTGACTTCCAAGTCAGCAATATTGCTTGGGGGACATTGTGCTGGTGGCCATGTTCTATAGGTGACTTCGAAGTCAGCCATATTGCTTGGGGGACATTGTGCTGGTTGTATTGTATAGGTGACTTCCAAGTCAGCCATATTGCATGGGGGACATTGTGCTGGTTGTATTGTATAGGTGACTTCCAAGTCAGCCATATTGCATGGGGGACATTGTGCTGGTGGCCATGTCCTATAGGTGACTTCCAAGTCAGCCATATTGCATGGGGGACATTGTGCTGGTTGTCTTGTATAGGTGACTTCCAAGTCAGCCATATTGCTTGGGGGACATTGTGCTGGTTGTATTGTATAGGTGACTTCCAAGTCAGCCATATTGCATGGGGGAAATTGTGCTGGTTGCCATGTTGTATAGGTGACTTCCAAGTCAGCCATATTGCATGGGGGACATTGTGCTGGTGGCCATGTTCTATAGGTGACTTCCAAGTCAGCCATATTGCATTTGGGACATTGTGCTGATTGTCTTGTATAGGTGACTTCCAAGTCAGCCATATTGCATGGGGGACATTGTGCTGGTTGTGTTGTATAGGTGACTTCCAAATCAGCCATATTGCATGGGGGACATTGTGCTGGTTGTATTGTATAGGTGACTTCCAAGTCAGCCATATTGCATGGGGGACATTGTGCTGGTTGTCTTGTATAGGTGACTTCCAAGTCAGCCATATTGCTTGGGGGACATTGTGCTGGTTGTATTGTATAGGTGACTTCCAAGTCAGCCATATTGCATGGGGGACATTGTGCTGGTTGCCATGTTGTATAGGTGACTTCCAAGTCAGCCATATTGAATGGGGGACATTGTGCTGGTGGCCATGTTCTATAGGTGACTTCCAAGTCAGCCATATTGCATTTGGGACATTGTGCTGGTTGTATTGTATAGGTGACTTCCAAGTCAGCCATATTGCATGGGGGACATTGTGCTGGTTGTATTGTATAGGTGACTTCCAAGTCAGCCATATTGCATAGGGGACATTGTGCTGGTTGTCTTGTATAGGTGACTTCCAAGTCAGCCATATTGCTTGGGGGACATTGTGCTGGTTGCCATGTTCTATAGGTGACTTCCAAGTCAGCCATATTGCTTGGGGGACATTGTGCTGGTGGCCATGTTCTATAGGTGACTTCCAAGTCAGCCATATTGCTTGGGGGACATTGTGCTGGTTGCCATGTTGTATAGGTGACTTCCAAGTCAGCCATATTGCATGGGGGACATTGTGCTGGTGGCCATGTTTATAGGTGACTTCCAAGTCAGCCATATTGCATGGGGGACATTGTGCTGGTTGCCATGTTGTATAGGTGACTTCCAAGTCAGCCATATTGCATGGGGGACATTGTGCTGGTGGCCATGTTCTATAGGTGACTTCCAAGTCAGACATATTGCATGGGGGACATTGTGCTGGTTGTCTTGTATAGGTGACTTCCAAGTCAGCCATATTGCATGGGGGACATTGTGCTGGTTGTCTTGTATAGGTGACTTCCAAGTCAGCCATATTGCATGGGTGACATTGTGCTGGTTGTGTTGTATAGGTGACTTCCAAATCAGCCATATTGCATGGGGGACATTGTGCTGGTTGTATTGTATAGGTGACTTCCAAGTCAGCCATATTGCATGGGGGACATTGTGCTGGTTGTCTTGTATAGGTGACTTCCAAGTCAGCCATATTGCTTGGGGGACATTGTGCTGGTTGTATTGTATAGGTGACTTCCAAGTCAGCCATATTGCATGGGGGAAATTGTGCTGGTTGCCATGTTGTATAGGTGACTTCCAAGTCAGCCATATTGCATGGGGGACATTGTGCTGGTGGCCATGTTCTATAGGTGACTTCCAAGTCAGCCATATTGCATTTGGGACATTGTGCTGATTGTCTTGTATAGGTGACTTCCAAGTCAGCCATATTGCATGGGGGACATTGTGCTGGTTGTGTTGTATAGGTGACTTCCAAATCAGCCATATTGCATGGGGGACATTGTGCTGGTTGTATTGTATAGGTGACTTCCAAGTCAGCCATATTGCATGGGGGACATTGTGCTGGTTGTCTTGTATAGGTGACTTCCAAGTCAGCCATATTGCTTGGGGGACATTGTGCTGGTTGTATTGTATAGGTGACTTCCAAGTCAGCCATATTGCATGGGGGACATTGTGCTGGTTGCCATGTTGTATAGGTGACTTCCAAGTCAGCCATATTGAATGGGGGACATTGTGCTGGTGGCCATGTTCTATAGGTGACTTCCAAGTCAGCCATATTGCATTTGGGACATTGTGCTGGTTGTATTGTATAGGTGACTTCCAAGTCAGCCATATTGCATGGGGGACATTGTGCTGGTTGTATTGTATAGGTGACTTCCAATTCAGCCATATTGCATGGGGGAAATTGTGCTGGTTGTATTGCATAGGTGACTTCCAAGTCAGCCATATTGCATGGGGGACATTGTGCTGGTTGCCATTTTGTATAGGTGACTTCCAAGTCAGCCATATTGCATGGGGGACATTGTGCTGGTGGCCATGTTCTATAGGTGACTTCCAAGTCAGCCATATTGCATTTGGGACATTGTGCTGGTTGTCTTGTATAGGTGACTTCCAAGTCAGCCATATTGCTTGGGGGACATTGTGCTGGTTGCCATGTCCTATAGGTGACTTCCAAGTCAGCCATATTGCATGGGGGACATTGTGCTGGTTGTCTTGTATAGGTGACTTCCAAGTCAGCCATATTGCATGGGGGACATTGTGCTGGTTGCAATGTTGTATAGGTGACATCCAAGTCAGCCATATTGCATGGGGGACATTGTGCTGGTGGCCATGTTCTATAGGTGACTTCCAAGTCAGCCATATTGCATTTGGGACATTGTGCTGGTTGTCTTGTATAGGTGACTTCCAAATCAGCCATATTGCATGGGGGACATTGTGCTGGTTGTATTGTATAGGTGACTTCCAAGTCAGCCATATTGCATGGGGGACATTGTGCTGGTTGTCTTGTATAGGTGACTTCCAAGTCAGCCATATTGCTTGGGGGACATTGTGCTGGTTGTATTGTATAGGTGACTTCCAAGTCAGCCATATTGCATGGGGGACATTGTGCTGGTTGCCATGTTGTATAGGTGACTTCCAAGTCAGCCATATTGAATGGGGGACATTGTGCTGGTGGCCATGTTCTATAGGTGACTTCCAAGTCAGCCATATTGCATTTGGGACATTGTGCTGGTTGTATTGTATAGGTGACTTCCAAGTCAGCCATATTGCATGGGGGACATTGTGCTGGTTGTATTGTATAGGTGACTTCCAATTCAGCCATATTGCATGGGGGAAATTGTGCTGGTTGTATTGTATAGGTGACTTCCAAGTCAGCCATATTGCATGGGGGACATTGTGCTGGTTGCCATGTTGTATAGGTGACTTCCAAGTCAGCCATATTGCATAGGGGACATTGTGCTGGTGGCCATGTTCTATAGGTGAGTTCCAAGTCAGCCATATTGCATTTGGGACATTGTGCTGGTTGTCTTGTATAGGTGACTTCCAAGTCAGCCATATTGCTTGGGGGACATTGTGCTGGTTGTCTTGTATAGGTGACTTCCAAGTCAGCCATATTGCATGGGTGACATTGTGCTGGTTGTGTTGTATAGGTGACTTCCAAATCAGCCATATTGCATGGGGGACATTGTGCTGGTTGTATTGTATAGGTGACTTCCAAGTCAGCCATATTGCATGGGGGACATTGTGCTGGTTGTCTTGTATAGGTGACTTCCAAGTCAGCCATATTGCTTGGGGGACATTGTGCTGGTTGTATTGTATAGGTGACTTCCAAGTCAGCCATATTGCATGGGGGAAATTGTGCTGGTTGCCATGTTGTATAGGTGACTTCCAAGTCAGCCATATTGCATGGGGGACATTGTGCTGGTGGCCATGTTCTATAGGTGACTTCCAAGTCAGCCATATTGCATTTGGGACATTGTGCTGATTGTCTTGTATAGGTGACTTCCAAGTCAGCCATATTGCATGGGGGACATTGTGCTGGTTGTGTTGTATAGGTGACTTCCAAATCAGCCATATTGCATGGGGGACATTGTGCTGGTTGTATTGTATAGGTGACTTCCAAGTCAGCCATATTGCATGGGGGACATTGTGCTGGTTGTCTTGTATAGGTGACTTCCAAGTCAGCCATATTGCTTGGGGGACATTGTGCTGGTTGTATTGTATAGGTGACTTCCAAGTCAGCCATATTGCATGGGGGACATTGTGCTGGTTGCCATGTTGTATAGGTGACTTCCAAGTCAGCCATATTGAATGGGGGACATTGTGCTGGTGGCCATGTTCTATAGGTGACTTCCAAGTCAGCCATATTGCATTTGGGACATTGTGCTGGTTGTATTGTATAGGTGACTTCCAAGTCAGCCATATTGCATGGGGGACATTGTGCTGGTTGTATTGTATAGGTGACTTCCAATTCAGCCATATTGCATGGGGGAAATTGTGCTGGTTGTATTGCATAGGTGACTTCCAAGTCAGCCATATTGCATGGGGGACATTGTGCTGGTTGCCATTTTGTATAGGTGACTTCCAAGTCAGCCATATTGCATGGGGGACATTGTGCTGGTGGCCATGTTCTATAGGTGACTTCCAAGTCAGCCATATTGCATTTGGGACATTGTGCTGGTTGTCTTGTATAGGTGACTTCCAAGTCAGCCATATTGCTTGGGGGACATTGTGCTGGTTGCCATGTCCTATAGGTGACTTCCAAGTCAGCCATATTGCATGGGGGACATTGTGCTGGTTGTCTTGTATAGGTGACTTCCAAGTCAGCCATATTGCATGGGGGACATTGTGCTGGTTGCAATGTTGTATAGGTGACATCCAAGTCAGCCATATTGCATGGGGGACATTGTGCTGGTGGCCATGTTCTATAGGTGACTTCCAAGTCAGCCATATTGCATTTGGGACATTGTGCTGGTTGTCTTGTATAGGTGACTTCCAAATCAGCCATATTGCATGGGGGACATTGTGCTGGTTGTATTGTATAGGTGACTTCCAAGTCAGCCATATTGCATGGGGGACATTGTGCTGGTTGTCTTGTATAGGTGACTTCCAAGTCAGCCATATTGCTTGGGGGACATTGTGCTGGTTGTATTGTATAGGTGACTTCCAAGTCAGCCATATTGCATGGGGGACATTGTGCTGGTTGCCATGTTGTATAGGTGACTTCCAAGTCAGCCATATTGAATGGGGGACATTGTGCTGGTGGCCATGTTCTATAGGTGACTTCCAAGTCAGCCATATTGCATTTGGGACATTGTGCTGGTTGTATTGTATAGGTGACTTCCAAGTCAGCCATATTGCATGGGGGACATTGTGCTGGTTGTATTGTATAGGTGACTTCCAATTCAGCCATATTGCATGGGGGAAATTGTGCTGGTTGTATTGTATAGGTGACTTCCAAGTCAGCCATATTGCATGGGGGACATTGTGCTGGTTGCCATGTTGTATAGGTGACTTCCAAGTCAGCCATATTGCATAGGGGACATTGTGCTGGTGGCCATGTTCTATAGGTGAGTTCCAAGTCAGCCATATTGCATTTGGGACATTGTGCTGGTTGTCTTGTATAGGTGACTTCCAAGTCAGCCATATTGCTTGGGGGACATTGTGCTGGTTGCCATGTCCTATAGGTGACTTCCAAGTCAGCCATATTGCATGGGGGACATTGTGCTGGTTGTCTTGTATAGGTGACTTCCAAGTCAGCCATATTGCATGGGGGACATTGTGCTGGTTGTATTGTATAGGTGACTTCCAAGTCAGCCATATTGCATGGGGGACATTGTGCTGGTGGCCATGTTCTATAGGTGACTTCCAAGTCAGCCATATTGCATTTGGGACATTGTGCTGGTTGTCTTGTATAGGTGACTTCCAAGTCAGCCATATTGCATGGGGGACATTGTGCTGGTTGTGTTGTATAGGTGACTTCCAAATCAGCCATATTGCATGGGGACATTGTGCTGGTTGTATTGTATAGGTGACTTCCAAGTCAGCCATATTGCATGGGGGACATTGTGCTGGTTGTCTTGTATAGGTGACTTCCAAGTCAGCCATATTGCTTGGGGGACATTGTGCTGGTTGTATTGTATAGGTGACTTCCAAGTCAGCCATATTGCATGGGGGACATTGTGCTGGTTGCCATGTTGTATTTAGGTGACTTCCAAGTCAGCCATATTGCATGGGGGACATTGTGCTGGTTGTGTTGTATAGGTGACTTCCAAGTCAGCCATATTGCATGGGGGACATTGTGCTGGTTGTATTGTATAGGTGACTTCCAAGTCAGCCATATTGCATGGGGGACATTGTGCTGGTTGTATTGTATAGGTGACTTCCAAGTCAGCCATATTGCATGGGGGACATTGTGCTGGTTGTGTTGTATAGGTGACTTCCAAGTCAGCCATATTGCATGGGGGACATTGTGCTGGTTGTATTGTATAGGTGACTTCCAAGTCAGCCATATTGCATGGGGGACATTGTGCTGGTTGTATTGTATAGGTGACTTCCAAGTCAGCCATATTGCATGGGGGACATTTTGCTGGTTGTCTTGTATAGGTGACTTCCAAGTCAGCCATATTGCTTGGGGGACATTGTGCTGGTTGCCATTTTCTATAGGTGACTTCCAATTCAGCCATATTGCATGGGGGACATTGTGCTGGATGTATTTTATAGGTGACTTCCAAGTCAGCCATATTGCATGGGGGACATTGTGCTGGTTGTATGTATAGGTGACTTCCAAGTCAGCCATATTGCATGGGGGACATTGTGCTGGTTGCCATGTCCTATAGGTGACTTCCAAGTCAGCCATATTGCTTGGGGGACATTGTGCTGGTTGTGTTGTATAGGTGTCTTCCAAGTCAGCCATATTGCTTGGGGGACATTGTGCTGGTTGTCTTGTATAGGTGACTTCCAAGTCAGTCGTGTTGCATGGGGGACATTGTGCTGGTGGCCATGTTCTATAGGTGACTTCCAAGTCAGCCATATTGCATGGGGGACATTGTGCTGGTTGCCATGTTGTATAGGTGACTTCCAAGTGAGCCATATTGCTTGGGGGACATTGTGCTGGTGGCCATGTTCTATAGGTGACTTCCAAGTCAGCCATATTGCATGGGGGACATTGTGCTGGTTGCATTGTCCTATAGGTGACTTCCAAGTCAGCCATATTGCATGGGGGACATTGTGCTGGTGGCCATGTTCTATAGTTGACTTCCAAGTCAGCCATATTGCATGGGGGACATTGTGCTGGTTGTCTTGTATAGGTGACTTCCAAGTCAGCCATATTGCATGTGGGACATTGTGCTGGTGGCCATGTTCTATAGGTGACTTCCAAGTCAGCCATATTGCTTGGGGGACATTGTGCTGGTTGTATTGTATAGGTGACTTCCAAGTCAGCCATATTGCATGGGGGACATTGTGCTGGTTGCCATGTTGTATAGGTGACTTCCAAGTCAGCCATATTGCATGGGGGACATTGTGCTGGTTGCCATGTTGTATAGGTGACTTCCAAGTGAGCCATATTGCTTGGGGGACATTGTGCTGGTTGTGTTGTATAGGTGACTTCCAAGTCAGCCATATTGCATGGGGGACATTGTGCTGGTTGTCTTGTATAGGTGACTTCCAAGTCAGCCATATTGCATGGGGGACATTGTGCTGGTTGTGTTGTATAGGTGACTTCCAAATCAGCCATATTGCATGGGGGACATTGTGCTGGTTGTATTGTATAGGTGACTTCCAAGTCAGCCATATTGCATGGGGGACATTGTGCTGGTTGTATTGTATAGGTGACTTCCAAGTCAGCCATATTGCATGGGGGACATTGTGCTGGTGGCCATGTCGTATAGGTGACTTCCAAGTCAGCCATATTGCATGGGGGACATTGTGCTGGTTGTCTTGTATAGGTGACTTCCAAGTCAGCCATATTGCTTGGGGGACGTTGTGCTGGTTGCTTTGTCCTATAGGTGACTTCCAAGTCAGCCATATTGCATGGGGGACATTGTGCTGGTGGCCATGTTCTATAGGTGACTTCCAAGTCAGCCATATTGCATGGGGGACATTGTGCTGGTTGTCTTGTATAGGTGACTTCCAAGTCAGCCATATTGCATGGGGGACATTGTGCTGGTGGCCATGTTCTATAGGTGACTTCCAAGTCAGCCATATTGCTTGGGGGACATTGTGCTGGTTGTATTGTATAGGTGACTTCCAAGTCAGCCATATTGCATGGGGGACATTGTGCTGGTTGCCATGTTGTATAGGTGACTTCCAAGTCAGCCATATTGCATGGGGGACATTGTGCTGGTTGTCTTGTATAGGTGACTTCCAAGTCAGCCATATTGCATGGGGGACATTGTGCTGCTTGCCATGTTGTATAGGTGACTTCCAAGTCAGGCATATTGCATGGGGGACATTGTGCTGGTTGCCATGTTGTATAGGTGACTTCCAAGTGAGCCATATTGCTTGGGGGACATTGTGCTGGTTGTGTTGTATAGGTGTCTTCCAAGTCAGCCATATTGCTTGGGGGACATTGTGCTGGTTGTCTTGTATAGGTGACTTCCAAGTCAGTCGTGTTGCATGGGGGACATTGTGCTGGTGGCCATGTTCTATAGGTGACTTCCAAGTCAGCCATATTGCATGGGGGACATTGTGCTGGTTGCCATGTTGTATAGGTGACTTCCAAGTGAGCCATATTGCTTGGGGGACATTGTGCTGGTTGCCATGTTGTATAGGTGACTTCCTAGTCAGCCATATTGCATGGGGGACATTGTGCTGGTGGCCATATTCTATAGGTGACTTCCAAGTCAGCCATATTGCTTGGAGGACATTGTGCTGGTTGTCTTGTATAGGTGACTTCCAAGTCAGCCATATTGCATGGGGGACATTGTGCTGGTTGTCTTGTATAGGTGACTTCCAAGTCAGCCATATTGCTTGGCGGACATTGTGCTGGTTGTCTTGTATAGGTGACTTCCAAGTCAGCCATATTACATGGGGGAAATTGTGCTGGTTGCCATGTTGTATAGGTGACTTCCAAGTCAGCCATATTGCATGGGGGACATTGTGCTGGTTGCCATTTTGTATAGGTGACTTTCAAGTGAGCCATATTGCATGGGGGACATTGTGCTGGTTGTGTTGTATAGGTGACTTCCAAGTCAGCCATATTGCATGGGGGACATTGTGCTGGTTGTGTTGTATAGGTGACTTCCAAGTTAGCCATATTGCATGGGGGACATTGTGCTGGTTGTATTGTATAGGTGACTTCCAAGTCAGCCATATTGCAGGGGGGACATTGTGCTGGTTGTATTGTATAGGTGACTTCCAAGTGAACCATATTGCATGGGGGACATTGTGCTGGTGGCCATGTTCTATAGGTGACTTCCAAGTCAGCCATATTGCATGGGGGACATTTGTGCTGGTTGTGTTGTTTAGGTGACTTCCAAGTCAGCCATATTGCATGGGGGACATTGTGCTGGTTGTGTTGTATAGGTGACTTCCAAGTCAGCCATATTGCATGGGGGACATTGTGCTGGTTGTATTGTATAGGTGACTTCCAAGTCAGCCATATTGCATGGGGGACATTGTGCTGGTTGCCATTTTCTATAGGTGACTTCCAAGTCAGCCATATTGCATGGGGGACATTGTGCTGGTTGTATGTATAGGTGACTTCCAAGTCAGCCATATTGCATGGGGGACATTGTGCTGGTTGCCATGTCCTATAGGTGACTTCCAAGTCAGCCATATTGCTTGGGGGACATTGTGCTGGTTGTGTTGTATAGGTGTCTTCCAAGTCAGCCATATTGCTTGGGGGACATTGTGCTGGTTGTCTTGTATAGGTGACTTCCAAGTCAGTCGTGTTGCATGGGGGACATTGTGCTGGTGGCCATGTTCTATAGGTGACTTCCAAGTCAGCAATATTGCATGGGGGACATTGTGCTGGTTGCCATGTTGTATAGGTGACTTCCAAGTGAGCCATATTGCTTGGGGGACATTGTGCTGGTTGCCATGTTGTATAGGTGACTTCCAAGTCAGCCATATTGCATGGGGGACATTGTGCTGGTGGCCATATTCTATAGGTGACTTCCAAGTCAGCCATATTGCTTGGAGGACATTGTGCTGGTTGTCTTGTATAGGTGACTTCCAAGTCAGCCATATTGCATGGGGGACATTGTGCTGGTTGTCTTGTATAGGTGACTTCCAAGTCAGCCATATTGCTTGGCGGACATTGTGCTGGTTGTCTTGTATAGGTGACTTCCAAGTCAGCCATATTACATGGGGGAAATTGTGCTGGTTGCCATGTTGTATAGGTGACTTCCAAGTCAGCCATATTGCATGGGGGACATTGTGCTGGTTGCCATTTTGTATAGGTGACTTTCAAGTGAGCCATATTGCATGGGGGACATTGTGCTGGTTGTGTTGTATAGGTGACTTCCAAGTTAGCCATATTGCATGGGGGACATTGTGCTGGTTGTATTGTATAGGTGACTTCCAAGTCAGCCATATTGCATGGGGGACATTGTGCTGGTTGTATTGTATAGGTGACTTGCAAGTGAGCCATATTGCATGGGGGACATTGTGCTGGTGGCCATGTTCTATAGGTGACTTCCAAGTCAGCCATATTGCATGGGGGACATTTGTGCTGGTTGTGTTGTTTAGGTGACTTCCAAGTCAGCCATATTGCATGGGGGACATTGTGCTGGTTGTGTTGTATAGGTGACTTCCAAGTCAGCCATATTGCATGGGGGACATTGTGCTGGTTGTATTGTATAGGTGACTTCCAAGTCAGCCATATTGCATGGGGGACATTGTGCTGGTTGTATTGTATAGGTGACTTCCAAGTCAGCCATATTGCATGGGGGACATTTTGCTGGTTGTCTTGTATAGGTGACTTCCAAGTCAGCCATATTGCTTGGGGGACATTGTGCTGGTTGCCATTTTCTATAGGTGACTTCCAATTAGGCCAAATTGCATGGGGGACATTGTGCTGGATGTATTTTATAGGTGACTTCCAAGTCAGCCATATTGCATGGGGGACATTGTGCTGGTTGTATGTATAGGTGACTTCCAAGTCAGCCATATTGCATGGGGGACATTGTGCTGGTTGCCATGTCCTATAGGTGACTTCCAAGTCAGCCATATTGCATGGGGGACATTGTGCTGGTTGTCTTGTATAGGTGACTTCCAAGTCAGCCATATTGCTTGGGGGACATTGTGCTGGTTGCCATGTTCTATAGGTGACTTCCAAGTCAGCCATATTGCTTGGGGGACATTGTGCTGGTGGCCATGTTCTATAGGTGACTTCCAAGTCAGCCATATTGCTTGGGGGACATTGTGCTGGTTGCCATGTTGTATAGGTGACTTCCAAGTCAGCCATATTGCATGGGGGACATTGTGCTGGTGGCCATGTTCTATAGGTGACTTCCAAGTCAGCCATATTGCTTGGGGGACATTGTGCTGGTGGCCATGTTCTATAGGTGACTTCCAAGTCAGCCATATTGCATGGGGGACATTGTGCTGGTTGCCATGTTGTATAGGTGACTTACAAGTCAGCCATACTGCATGGGGGACATTGTGCTGGTTGCCATGTCCTATAGGTGACTTCCAAGTCAGCCATATTGCATGGGGGAAATTGTGCTGGTTGTCTTGTATAGGTGACTTTTAAGTCAGCCATATTGCTTGGGGGACATTGTGCTGGTTGCCATGTTCTATAGGTGACTTCCAAGTCAGCCATATTGCTTGGGGGACATTGTGCTGGTTGCCATGTTGTATAGGTGACTTCCAAGTCAGCCATATTGCTTGGAGGACATTGTGCTGGTTGCCATGTTGTATAGGTGACTTCCAAGTCAGCCATATTGCATGGGGGACATTGTGCTGGTGGCCATGTTCTATAGGTGACTTCCAAGTCAGCCATATTGCATGGGGGACATTGTGCTGGTTGTCTTGTATAGGTGACTTCCAAGTCAGCCATATTGCATGGGGGACATTGTGCTGGTTGTGTTGTATAGGTGACTTCCAAATCAGCCATATTGCATGGGGGACATTGTGCTGGTTGTATTGTATAGGTGACTTCCAAGTCAGCCATATTGCATGGGGGACATTGTGCTGGTGGCCATGTCCTCTAGGTGATTTCCAAGTGAGCCATATTGCATGGGGGACATTGTGCTGGTTGTCTTGTATAGGTGACTTCCAAGTCAGCCATATTGCTTTCGGGACATTGTGCTGGTTGTATTGTATAGGTGACTTCCAAGTCAGCCATATTGCATGGGGGACATTGTGCTGGTTGCCATGTTGTATAGGTGACTTCCAAGTCAGCCATATTGCATGGGGGACATTGTGCTGGTGGCCATGTTCTATAGGTGACTTCCAAGTCAGCCATATTGCATGGGGGACATTGTGCTGGTTGTGTTGTATAGGTGACTTCCAAGTCAGCCATATTGCATGGGGGACATTGTGCTGGTTGTATTGTATAGGTGACTTCCAAGTCAGCCATATTGCATGGGGGACATTGTGCTGGTTGTATTGTATAGGTAACTTCCAAGTCAGCCATATTGCATGGGGGACATTGTGCTGGTTGTCTTGTATAGGTGACATCCAAGTCAGCCATATTGCTTGGGGGACATTGTGCTGGTTGCCATTTTCTATAGGTGACTTCCAATTCAGCCATATTGCATGGGGGACATTGTGCTGGTTGTATTGTATAGGTGACTTCCAAGTCAGCCATATTGCATGGGGGACATTGTGCTGGTTGTATGTATAGGTGACTTCCAAGTCAGCCATATTGCATGGGGGACATTGTGCTGGTTGCCATGTCCTATAGGTGACTTCCAAGTCAGCCATATTGCATGGGGGACATTGTGCTGGTTGTCTTGTATAGGTGAATTCCAAGTCAGCCATATTGCTTGGGGGACATTGTGCTGGTTGTGTTGTATAGGTGACTTCCAAATCAGCCATATTGCATGGGGGACATTGTGCTGGTTGTATTGTATAGGTGACTTCCAAGTCAGCCATATTGCATGGGGGACATTGTGCTGGTGGCCATGTCCTATAGGTGACTTCCAAGTGAGCCATATTGCATGGGGGACATTGTGCTGGTTGTCTTGTATAGGTGACTTCCAAGTCAGCCATATTGCTTTCGGGACATTGTGCTGGTTGTATTGTATAGGTGACTTCCAAGTCAGTCATATTGCATGGGGGACATTGTGCTGGTTGCCATGTTGTATAGGTGACTTCCAAGTCAGCCATATTGCATGGGGGACATTGTGCTGGTGGCCATGTTCTATAGGTGACTTCCAAGTCAGCCATATTGCATGGGGGACATTGTGCTGGTTGTTTTGTATAGGTGACTTCCAAGTCAGCCATATTGCATGGGGGACATTGTGCTGGTTGTATTGTATAGGTGACTTCCAAGTCAGCCATATTGCATGGGGGACATTGTGCTGGTTGTATTGTATAGGTGACTTCCAAGTCAGCCATATTGCATGGGGGACATTGTGCTGGTTGTCTTGTATAGGTGACTTCCAAGTCAGCCATATTGCTTGGTGGACATTGTGCTGGTTGCCATTTTCTATAGGTGACTTCCAATTCAGCCATATTGCATGGGGGACATTGTGCTGGTTGTATTGTATAGGTGACTTCCAAGTCAGCCATATTGCATGGGGGACATTGTGCTGGTTGTATGTATAGGTGACTTCCAAGTCAGCCATATTGCATGGGGGACATTGTGCTGGTTGCCATGTCCTATAGGTGACTTCCAAGTCAGCCATATTGCATGGGGGACATTGTGCTGGTTGTCTTGTATAGGTGACTTCCAAGTCAGCCATATTGCTTGGGGGACATTGTGCTGGTTGCCATGTTCTATAGGTGACTTCCAAGTCAGCCATATTGCTTGGGGGACATTGTGCTGGTGGCCATGTTCTATAGGTGACTTCCAAGTCAGCCATATTGCTTGGGGGACATTGTGCTGGTTGCCATGTTGTAAAGGTGACTTCCAAGTCAGCCATATTGCATGGGGGACATTGTGCTGGTGGCCATGTTCTATAGGTGACTTCCAAGTCAGCCATATTGCATGGGGGACATTGTGCTGGTTGTCTTGTATAGGTGACTTCCAAGTCAGCCATATTGCATGGGGGACATTTTGCTGGTGGCCATGTTCTATAGGTGACTTCCAAGTCAGCCATATTGCTTGGGGGACATTGTGCTGGTTGTATTGTATAGGTGACTTCCAAGTCAGCCATATTGCATGGGGGACATTGTGCTGGTTGCAATGTTGTATAGGTGACTTCCAAGTGAGCCATATTGCTTGGGGGACATTGTGCTGGTTGTGTTGTATAGGTGACTTCCAAGTCAGCCATATTGCATGGGGGACATTGTGCTGGTTGTCTTGTATAGGTGACTTCCAAGTCAGCCGTGTTGCATGGGGGACATTGTGCTGGTGGCCATGTTGTATAGGTGACTTCCAAGTCAGCCATATTGCTTGGGGGACATTGTGCTGGTTGCCATGTTGTATAGGTGACTTCCAAGTCAGCCATATTGCATGGGGGACATTGTGCTGGTGGCCATATTCTATAGGTGACTTCCAAGTCAGCCATATTGCTTGGAGGACATTGTGCTGGTTGTCTTGTATAGGTGACTTCCAAGTCAGCCATATTGCATGGGGGACATTGTGCTGGTTGTCTTGTATAGGTGACTTCCAAGTCAGCCATATTGCTTGGCGGACATTGTGCTGGTTGTCTTGTATAGGTGACTTCCAAGTCAGCCATATTACATGGGGGAAATTGTGCTGGTTGCCATGTTGTATAGGTGACTTCCAAGTCAGCCATATTGCATGGGGGACATTGTGCTGGTTGCCATTTTGTATAGGTGACTTTCAAGTGAGCCATATTGCATGGGGGACATTGTGCTGGTTGTGTTGTATAGGTGACTTCCAAGTCAGCCATATTGCATGGGGGACATTGTGCTGGTTGTGTTGTAAAGGTGACTTCCAAGTTAGCCATATTGCATGGGGGACATTGTGCTGGTTGTATTGTATAGGTGACTTCCAAGTCAGCCATATTGCATGGGGGACATTGTGCTGGTTGTATTGTATAGGTGACTTCCAAGTGAGCCATATTGCATGGGGGACATTGTGTTGGTGGCCATGTTCTATAGGTGACTTCCAAGTCAGCCATATTGCATGGGGGACATTTGTGCTGGTTGTGTTGTTTAGGTGACTTCCAAGTCAGCCATATTGCATGGGGGACATTGTGCTGGTTGTGTTGTATAGGTGACTTCCAAGTCAGCCATATTGCATGGGGGACATTGTGCTGGTTGTATTGTATAGGTGACTTCCAAGTCAGCCATATTGCATGGGGGACATTGTGCTGGTTGTATTGTATAGGTGACTTCCAAGTCAGCCATATTGCATGGGGGACATTTTGCTGGTTGTCTTGTATAGGTGACTTCCAAGTCAGCCATATTGCTTGGGGGACATTGTGCTGGTTGCCATTTTCTATAGGTGACTTCCAATTCAGCCATATTGCATGGGGGACATTGTGCTGGATGTATTTTATAGGTGACTTCCAAGTCAGCCATATTGCATGGGGGACATTGTGCTGGTTGTATGTATAGGTGACTTCCAAGTCAGCCATATTGCATGGGGGACATTGTGCTGGTTGCCATGTCCTATAGGTGACTTCCAAGTCAGCCATATTGCTTGGGGGACATTGTGCTGGTTGTCTTGTATAGGTGACTTCCAAGTCAGTCGTGTTGCATGGGGGACATTGTGCTGGTGGCCATGTTCTATAGGTGACTTCCAAGTCAGCCATATTGCATGGGGGACATTGTGCTGGTTGCCATGTTGTATAGGTGACTTCCAAGTGAGCCATATTGCTTGGGGGACATTGTGCTGGTTGCCATGTTGTATAGGTGACTTCCAAGTCAGCCATATTGCATGGGGGACATTGTGCTGGTGGCCATATTCTATAGGTGACTTCCAAGTCAGCCATATTGCTTGGAGGACATTGTGCTGGTTGTCTTGTATAGGTGACTTCCAATTAAGCCATATTGCATGGGGGACATTGTGCTGGTTGTCTTGTATAGGTGACTTCCAAGTCAGCCATATTGCTTGGCGGACATTGTGCTGGTTGTCTTGTATAGGTGACTTCCAAGTCAGCCATATTACATGGGGGAAATTGTGCTGGTTGCCATGTTGTATAGGTGACTTCCAAGTCAGCCATATTGCATGGGGGACATTGTGCTGGTTGCCATTTTGTATAGGTGACTTTCAAGTGAGCCATATTGCATGGGGGACATTGTGCTGGTTGTGTTGTATAGGTGACTTCCAAGTCAGCCATATTGCATGGGGGACATTGTGCTGGTTGTGTTGTATAGGTGACTTCCAAGTTAGCCATATTGCATGGGGGACATTGTGCTGGTTGTCTTGTATAGGTGACTTCCAAGTCAGCCATATTGCTTGGCGGACATTGTGCTGGTTGTCTTGTATAGGTGACTTCCAAGTCAGCCATATTACATGGGGGAAATTGTGCTGGTTGCCATGTTGTATAGGTGACTTCCAAGTCAGCCATATTGCATGGGGGACATTGTGCTGGTTGCCATTTTGTATAGGTGACTTTCAAGTGAGCCATATTGCATGGGGGACATTGTGCTGGTTGTGTTGTATAGGTGACTTCCAAGTCAGCCATATTGCATGGGGGACATTGTGCTGGTTGTGTTGTATAGGTGACTTCCAAGTTAGCCATATTGCATGGGGGACATTGTGCTGGTTGTATTGTATAGGTGACTTCCAAGTCAGCCATATTGCATGGGGGACATTGTGCTGGTTGTATTGTATAGGTGACTTCCAAGTGAGCCATATTGCATGGGGGACATTGTGCTGGTGGCCATGTTCTATAGGTGACTTCCAAGTCAGCCATATTGCATGGGGGACATTTGTGCTGGTTCTGTTGTTTAGGTGACTTCCAAGTCAGCCATATTGCATGGGGGACATTGTGCTGGTTGCCATGTTGTATAGGTGACTTCCAAGTCAGCCATATTGCATGGGGGACATTGTGCTGGTGGCCATGTTCTATAGGTGACTTCCAAGTCAGCCATATTGCATGGGGGACATTGTGCTGGTTGTCTTGTATAGGTGACTTCCAATTCAGCCATATTGCATGGGGGACATTGTGCTGGTGGCCATGTTGTATAGGTGACTTCCAAGTGAGCCATATTGCTTGGGGGACATTGTGCTGGTTGTGTTGTATAGGTGACTTCCAAGTCAGCCATATTGCATGGGGGACATTGTGCTGGTCGTCTTGTATAGGTGACTTCCAAGTCAGCCGTGTTGCATGGGGGACATTGTGCTGGTGGCCATGTTGTATAGGTGACTTCCAAGTCAGCCATATTGCTTGGGGGACATTGTGCTGGTGGCCATGTTCTATAGGTGACTTCCAAGTCAGCCATATTGCATGGGGGACATTGTGCTGGTTGCCATGTTGTATAGGTGACTTACAAGTCAGCCATATTGCATGGGGGACATTGTGCTGGTTGCCATGTCCTATAGGTGACTTCCAAGTCAGCCATATTGCATGGGGGAAATTGTGCTGGTTGTCTTGTATAGGTGACTTTTAAGTCAGCCATATTGCTTGGGGGACATTGTGCTGGTTGCCATGTTCTATAGGTGACTTCCAAGTCAGCCATATTGCTTGGGGGACATTGTGCTGGTTGCCATGTTGTATAGGTGACTTCCAAGTCAGCCATATTGCTTGGAGGACATTGTGCTGGTTGCCATGTTGTATAGGTGACTTCCAAGTCAGCCATATTGCATGGGGGACATTGTGCTGGTGGCCATGTTCTATAGGTGACTTCCAAGTCAGCCATATTGCATGGGGGACATTGTGCTGGTTGTCTTGTATAGGTGACTTCCAAGTCAGCCATATTGCATGGGGGACATTGTGCTGGTTGTGTTGTATAGGTGACTTCCAAATCAGCCATATTGCATGGGGGACATTGTGCTGGTTGTATTGTATAGGTGACTTCCAAGTCAGCCATATTGCATGGGGGACATTGTGCTGGTGGCCATGTCCTCTAGGTGATTTCCAAGTGAGCCATATTGCATGGGGGACATTGTGCTGGTTGTCTTGTATAGGTGACTTCCAAGTCAGCCATATTGCTTTCGGGAGATTGTGCTGGTTGTATTGTATAGGTGACTTCCAAGTCAGCCATATTGCATGGGGGACATTGTGCTGGTTGCCATGTTGTATAGGTGACTTCCAAGTCAGCCATATTGCATGGGGGACATTGTGCTGGTGGCCATGTTCTATAGGTGACTTCCAAGTCAGCCATATTGCATGGGGGACATTGTGCTGGTTGTGTTGTATAGGTGACTTCCAAGTCAGCCATATTGCATGGGGGACATTGTGCTGGTTGTATTGTATAGGTGACTTCCAAGTCAGCCATATTGCATGGGGGACATTGTGCTGGTTGTATTGTATAGGTAACTTCCAAGTCAGCCATATTGCATGGAGGACATTGTGCTGGTTGTCTTGTATAGGTGACATCCAAGTCAGCCATATTGCTTGGGGGACATTGTGCTGGTTGCCATTTTCTATAGGTGACTTCCAATTCAGCCATATTGCATGGGGGACATTGTGCTGGTTGTATTGTATAGGTGACTTCCAAGTCAGCCATATTGCATGGGGGACATTGTGCTGGTTGTATGTATAGGTGACTTCCAAGTCAGCCATATTGCATGGGGGACATTGTGCTGGTTGCCATGTCCTATAGGTGACTTCCAAGTCAGCCATATTGCATGGGGGACATTGTGCTGGTTGTCTTGTATAGGTGAATTCCAAGTCAGCCATATTGCTTGGGGGACATTGTGCTGGTTGTGTTGTATAGGTGACTTCCAAATCAGCCATATTGCATGGGGGACATTGTGCTGGTTGTATTGTATAGGTGACTTCCAAGTCAGCCATATTGCATGGGGGACATTGTGCTGGTGGCCATGTCCTATAGGTGACTTCCAAGTGAGCCATATTGCATGGGGGACATTGTGCTGGTTGTCTTGTATAGGTGACTTCCAAGTCAGCCATATTGCTTTCGGGACATTGTGCTGGTTGTATTGTATAGGTGACTTCCAAGTCAGTCATATTGCATGGGGGACATTGTGCTGGTTGCCATGTTGTATAGGTGACTTCCAAGTCAGCCATATTGCATGGGGGACATTGTGCTGGTGGCCATGTTCTATAGGTGACTTCCAAGTCAGCCATATTGCATGGGGGACATTGTGCTGGTTGTTTTGTATAGGTGACTTCCAAGTCAGCCATATTGCATGGGGGACATTGTGCTGGTTGTATTGTATAGGTGACTTCCAAGTCAGCCATATTGCATGGGGGACATTGTGCTGGTTGTATTGTATAGGTGACTTCCAAGTCAGCCATATTGCATGGGGGACATTGTGCTGGTTGTCTTGTATAGGTGACTTCCAAGTCAGCCATATTGCTTGGTGGACATTGTGCTGGTTGCCATTTTCTATAGGTGACTTCCAATTCAGCCATATTGCATGGGGGACATTGTGCTGGTTGTATTGTATAGGTGACTTCCAAGTCAGCCATATTGCATGGGGGACATTGTGCTGGTTGTATGTATAGGTGACTTCCAAGTCAGCCATATTGCATGGGGGACATTGTGCTGGTTGCCATGTCCTATAGGTGACTTCCAAGTCAGCCATATTGCATGGGGGACATTGTGCTGGTTGTCTTGTATAGGTGACTTCCAAGTCAGCCATATTGCTTGGGGGACATTGTGCTGGTTGCCATGTTCTATAGGTGACTTCCAAGTCAGCCATATTGCTTGGGGGACATTGTGCTGGTGGCCATGTTCTATAGGTGACTTCCAAGTCAGCCATATTGCTTGGGGGACATTGTGCTGGTTGCCATGTTGTAAAGGTGACTTCCAAGTCAGCCATATTGCATGGGGGACATTGTGCTGGTGGCCATGTTCTATAGGTGACTTCCAAGTCAGCCATATTGCATGGGGGACATTGTGCTGGTTGTCTTGTATAGGTGACTTCCAAGTCAGCCATATTGCATGGGGGACATTTTGCTGGTGGCCATGTTCTATAGGTGACTTCCAAGTCAGCCATATTGCTTGGGGGACATTGTGCTGGTTGTATTGTATAGGTGACTTCCAAGTCAGCCATATTGCATGGGGGACATTGTGCTGGTTGCAATGTTGTATAGGTGACTTCCAAGTGAGCCATATTGCTTGGGGGACATTGTGCTGGTTGTGTTGTATAGGTGACTTCCAAGTCAGCCATATTGCATGGGGGACATTGTGCTGGTTGTCTTGTATAGGTGACTTCCAAGTCAGCCGTGTTGCATGGGGGACATTGTGCTGGTGGCCATGTTGTATAGGTGACTTCCAAGTCAGCCATATTGCTTGGGGGACATTGTGCTGGTTGTATTGTATAGGTGACTTCCAAGTCAGCCATATTGCATGGGGGACATTGTGCTGGTTGTATTGTATAGGTGACTTCCAAGTCAGCCATATTGCATGGGGGACATTGTGCTGGTTGTCTTGTATAGGTGACTTCCAAGTCAGCCATATTGCTTGGTGGACATTGTGCTGGTTGCCATTTTCTATAGGTGACTTCCAATTCAGCCATATTGCATGGGGGACATTGTGCTGGTTGTATTGTATAGGTGACTTCCAAGTCAGCCATATTGCATGGGGGACATTGTGCTGGTTGTATGTATAGGTGACTTCCAAGTCAGCCATATTGCATGGGGGACATTGTGCTGGTTGCCATGTCCTATAGGTGACTTCCAAGTCAGCCATATTGCATGGGGGACATTGTGCTGGTTGTCTTGTATAGGTGACTTCCAAGTCAGCCATATTGCTTGGGGGACATTGTGCTGGTTGCCATGTTCTATAGGTGACTTCCAAGTCAGCCATATTGCTTGGGGGACATTGTGCTGGTGGCCATGTTCTATAGGTGACTTCCAAGTCAGCCATATTGCTTGGGGGACATTGTGCTGGTTGCCATGTTGTAAAGGTGACTTCCAAGTCAGCCATATTGCATGGGGGACATTGTGCTGGTGGCCATGTTCTATAGGTGACTTCCAAGTCAGCCATATTGCATGGGGGACATTGTGCTGGTTGTCTTGTATAGGTGACTTCCAAGTCAGCCATATTGCATGGGGGACATTGTGCTGGTTGTCTTGTATAGGTGACTTCCAAGTCAGCCATATTGCATGGGGGACATTTTGCTGGTGGCCATGTTCTATAGGTGACTTCCAAGTCAGCCATATTGCTTGGGGGACATTGTGCTGGTTGTATTGTATAGGTGACTTCCAAGTCAGCCATATTGCATGGGGGACATTGTGCTGGTTGCAATGTTGTATAGGTGACTTCCAAGTGAGCCATATTGCTTGGGGGACATTGTGCTGGTTGTGTTGTATAGGTGACTTCCAAGTCAGCCATATTGCATGGGGGACATTGTGCTGGTTGTCTTGTATAGGTGACTTCCAAGTCAGCCGTGTTGCATGGGGGACATTGTGCTGGTGGCCATGTTGTATAGGTGACTTCCAAGTCAGCCATATTGCTTGGGAGACATTGTGCTGGTTGCCATGTTGTATAGGTGACTTCCAAGTCAGCCATATTGCATGGGGGACATTGTGCTGGTGGCCATATTCTATAGGTGACTTCCAAGTCAGCCATATTGCTTGGAGGACATTGTGCTGGTTGTCTTGTATAGGTGACTTCCAAGTCAGCCATATTGCATGGGGGACATTGTGCTGGTTGTCTTGTATAGGTGACTTCCAAGTCAGCCATATTCCTTGGCGGACATTGTGCTGGTTGTCTTGTATAGGTGACTTCCAAGTCAGCCATATTACATGGGGGAAATTGTGCTGGTTGCCATGTTGTATAGGTGACTTCCAAGTCAGCCATATTGCATGGGGGACATTGTGCTGGTTGCCATTTTGTATAGGTGACTTTCAAGTGAGCCATATTGCATGGGGGACATTGTGCTGGTTGTGTTGTATAGGTGACTTCCAAGTCAGCCATATTGCATGGGGGACATTGTGCTGGTTGTGTTGTATAGGTGACTTCCAAGTTAGCCATATTGCATGGGGGACATTGTGCTGGTTGTATTGTATAGGTGACTTCCAAGTCAGCCATATTGCATGGGGGACATTGTGCTGGTTGTATTGTATAGGTGACTTCCAAGTGAGCCATATTGCATGGGGGACATTGTGCTGGTGGCCATGTTCTATAGGTGACTTCCAAGTCAGCCATATTGCATGGGGGACATTTGTGCTGGTTGTGTTGTTTAGGTGACTTCCAAGTCAGCCATATTGCATGGGGGACATTGTGCTGGTTGTGTTGTATAGGTGACTTCCAAGTCAGCCATATTGCATGGGGGACATTGTGCTGGTTGTATTGTATAGGTGACTTCCAAGTCAGCCATATTGCATGGGGGACATTGTGCTGGTTGTATTGTATAGGTGACTTCCAAGTCAGCCATATTGCATGGGGGACATTTTGCTGGTTGTCTTGTATAGGTGACTTCCAAGTCAGCCATATTGCTTGGGGGACATTGTGCTGGTTGCCATTTTCTATAGGTGACTTCCAATTCAGCCATATTGCATGGGGGACATTGTGCTGGATGTATTTTATAGGTGACTTCCAAGTCAGCCATATTGCATGGGGGACATTGTGCTGGTTGTATGTATAGGTGACTTCCAAGTCAGCCATATTGCATGGGGGACATTGTGCTGGTTGCCATGTCCTATAGGTGACTTCCAAGTCAGCCATATTGCTTGGGGGACATTGTGCTGGTTGTGTTGTATAGGTGTCTTCCAAGTCAGCCATATTGCTTGGGGGACATTGTGCTGGTTGTCTTGTATAGGTGACTTCCAAGTCAGTCGTGTTGCATGGGGGACATTGTGCTGGTGGCCATGTTCTATAGGTGACTTCCAAGTCAGCCATATTGCATGGGGGACATTGTGCTGGTTGCCATGTTGTATAGGTGACTTCCAAGTGAGCCATATTGCTTGGGGGACATTGTGCTGGTTGCCATGTTGTATAGGTGACTTCCAAGTCAGCCATATTGCATGGGGGACATTGTGCTGGTGGCCATATTCTATAGGTGACTTCCAAGTCAGCCATATTGCTTGGAGGACATTGTGCTGGTTGTCTTGTATAGGTGACTTCCAAGTAAGCCATATTGCATGGGGGACATTGTGCTGGTTGTCTTGTATAGGTGACTTCCAAGTCAGCCATATTGCTTGGCGGACATTGTGCTGGTTGTCTTGTATAGGTGACTTCCAAGTCAGCCATATTACATGGGGGAAATTGTGCTGGTTGCCATGTTGTATAGGTGACTTCCAAGTCAGCCATATTGCATGGGGGACATTGTGCTGGTTGCCATTTTGTATAGGTGACTTTCAAGTGAGCCATATTGCATGGGGGACATTGTGCTGGTTGTGTTGTATAGGTGACTTCCAAGTCAGCCATATTGCATGGGGGACATTGTGCTGGTTGTGTTGTATAGGTGACTTCCAAGTTAGCCATATTGCATGGGGGACATTGTGCTGGTTGTATTGTATAGGTGACTTCCAAGTCAGCCATATTGCATGGGGGACATTGTGCTGGTTGTATTGTATAGGTGACTTCCAAGTGAGCCATATTGCATGGGGGACATTGTGCTGGTGGCCATGTTCTATAGGTGACTTCCAAGTCAGCCATATTGCATGGGGGACATTTGTGCTGGTTGTGTTGTTTAGGTGACTTCCAAGTCAGCCATATTGCATGGGGGACATTGTGCTGGTTGTGTTGTATAGGTGACTTCCAAGTCAGCCATATTGCATGGGGGACATTGTGCTGGTTGTATTGTATAGGTGACTTCCAAGTCAGCCATATTGCATGGGGGACATTGTGCTGGTTGTATTGTATAGGTGACTTCCAAGTCAGCCATATTGCATGGGGGACATTTTGCTGGTTGTCTTGTATAGGTGACTTCCAAGTCAGCCATATTGCTTGGGGGACATTGTGCTGGTTGCCATTTTCTATAGGTGACTTCCAATTCAGCCATATTGCATGGGGGACATTGTGCTGGATGTATTTTATAGGTGACTTCCAAGTCAGCCATATTGCATGGGGGACATTGTGCTGGTTGTATGTATAGGTGACTTCCAAGTCAGCCATATTGCATGGGGGACATTGTGCTGGTTGCCATGTCCTATAGGTGACTTCCAAGTCAGCCATATTGCTTGGGGGACATTGTGCTGGTTGTGTTGTATAGGTGTCTTCCAAGTCAGCCATATTGCTTGGGGGACATTGTGCTGGTTGTCTTGTATAGGTGACTTCCAAGTCAGTCGTGTTGCATGGGGGACATTGTGCTGGTGGCCATGTTCTATAGGTGACTTCCAAGTCAGCCATATTGCATGGGGGACATTGTGCTGGTTGCCATGTTGTATAGGTGACTTCCAAGTGAGCCATATTGCTTGGGGGACATTGTGCTGGTTGCCATGTTGTATAGGTGACTTCCAAGTCAGCCATATTGCATGGGGGACATTGTGCTGGTGGCCATATTCTATAGGTGACTTCCAAGTCAGCCATATTGCTTGGAGGACATTGTGCTGGTTGTCTTGTATAGGTGACTTCCAAGTAAGCCATATTGCATGGGGGACATTGTGCTGGTTGTCTTGTATAGGTGACTTCCAAGTCAGCCATATTGCTTGGCGGACATTGTGCTGGTTGTCTTGTATAGGTGACTTCCAAGTCAGCCATATTACATGGGGGAAATTGTGCTGGTTGCCATGTTGTATAGGTGACTTCCAAGTCAGCCATATTGCATGGGGGACATTGTGCTGGTTGCCATTTTGTATAGGTGACTTTCAAGTGAGCCATATTGCATGGGGGACATTGTGCTGGTTGTGTTGTATAGGTGACTTCCAAGTCAGCCATATTGCATGGGGGACATTGTGCTGGTTGTGTTGTATAGGTGACTTCCAAGTTAGCCATATTGCATGGGGGACATTGTGCTGGTTGTATTGTATAGGTGACTTCCAAGTCAGCCATATTGCATGGGGGACATTGTGCTGGTTGTATTGTATAGGTGACTTCCAAGTGAGCCATATTGCATGGGGGACATTGTGCTGGTGGCCATGTTCTATAGGTGACTTCCAAGTCAGCCATATTGCATGGGGGACATTTGTGCTGGTTGTGTTGTTTAGGTGACTTCCAAGTCAGCCATATTGCATGGGGGACATTGTGCTGGTTGCCATGTTGTATAGGTGACTTCCAAGTCAGCCATATTGCATGGGGGACATTGTGCTGGTGGCCATGTTCTATAGGTGACTTCCAAGTCAGCCATATTGCATGGGGGACATTGTGCTGGTTGTCTTGTATAGGTGACTTCCAATTCAGCCATATTGCATGGGGGACATTGTGCTGGTGGCCATGTTGTATAGGTGACTTCCAAGTGAGCCATATTGCTTGGGGGACATTGTGCTGGTTGTGTTGTATAGGTGACTTCCAAGTCAGCCATATTGCATGGGGGACATTGTGCTGGTCGTCTTGTATAGGTGACTTCCAAGTCAGCCGTGTTGCATGGGGGACATTGTGCTGGTGGCCATGTTGTATAGGTGACTTCCAAGTCAGCCATATTGCTTGGGGGACATTGTGCTGGTGGCCATGTTCTATAGGTGACTTCCAAGTCAGCCATATTGCATGGGGGACATTGTGCTGGTTGCCATGTTGTATAGGTGACTTACAAGTCAGCCATATTGCATGGGGGACATTGTGCTGGTTGCCATGTCCTATAGGTGACTTCCAAGTCAGCCATATTGCATGGGGGAAATTGTGCTGGTTGTCTTGTATAGGTGACTTTTAAGTCAGCCATATTGCTTGGGGGACATTGTGCTGGTTGCCATGTTCTATAGGTGACTTCCAAGTCAGCCATATTGCTTGGGGGACATTGTGCTGGTTGCCATGTTGTATAGGTGACTTCCAAGTCAGCCATATTGCTTGGAGGACATTGTGCTGGTTGCCATGTTGTATAGGTGACTTCCAAGTCAGCCATATTGCATGGGGGACATTGTGCTGGTGGCCATGTTCTATAGGTGACTTCCAAGTCAGCCATATTGCATGGGGGACATTGTGCTGGTTGTCTTGTATAGGTGACTTCCAAGTCAGCCATATTGCATGGGGGACATTGTGCTGGTTGTGTTGTATAGGTGACTTCCAAATCAGCCATATTGCATGGGGGACATTGTGCTGGTTGTATTGTATAGGTGACTTCCAAGTCAGCCATATTGCATGGGGGACATTGTGCTGGTGGCCATGTCCTCTAGGTGATTTCCAAGTGAGCCATATTGCATGGGGGACATTGTGCTGGTTGTCTTGTATAGGTGACTTCCAAGTCAGCCATATTGCTTTCGGGACATTGTGCTGGTTGTATTGTATAGGTGACTTCCAAGTCAGCCATATTGCATGGGGGACATTGTGCTGGTTGCCATGTTGTATAGGTGACTTCCAAGTCAGCCATATTGCATGGGGGACATTGTGCTGGTGGCCATGTTCTATAGGTGACTTCCAAGTCAGCCATATTGCATGGGGGACATTGTGCTGGTTGTGTTGTATAGGTGACTTCCAAGTCAGCCATATTGCATGGGGGACATTGTGCTGGTTGTATTGTATAGGTGACTTCCAAGTCAGCCATATTGCATGGGGGACATTGTGCTGGTTGTATTGTATAGGTAACTTCCAAGTCAGCCATATTGCATGGGGGACATTGTGCTGGTTGTCTTGTATAGGTGACATCCAAGTCAGCCATATTGCTTGGGGGACATTGTGCTGGTTGCCATTTTCTATAGGTGACTTCCAATTCAGCCATATTGCATGGGGGACATTGTGCTGGTTGTATTGTATAGGTGACTTCCAAGTCAGCCATATTGCATGGGGGACATTGTGCTGGTTGTATGTATAGGTGACTTCCAAGTCAGCCATATTGCATGGGGGACATTGTGCTGGTTGCCATGTCCTATAGGTGACTTCCAAGTCAGCCATATTGCATGGGGGACATTGTGCTGGTTGTCTTGTATAGGTGAATTCCAAGTCAGCCATATTGCTTGGGGGACATTGTGCTGGTTGTGTTGTATAGGTGACTTCCAAATCAGCCATATTGCATGGGGGACATTGTGCTGGTTGTATTGTATAGGTGACTTCCAAGTCAGCCATATTGCATGGGGGACATTGTGCTGGTGGCCATGTCCTATAGGTGACTTCCAAGTGAGCCATATTGCATGGGGGACATTGTGCTGGTTGTCTTGTATAGGTGACTTCCAAGTCAGCCATATTGCTTTCGGGACATTGTGCTGGTTGTATTGTATAGGTGACTTCCAAGTCAGTCATATTGCATGGGGGACATTGTGCTGGTTGCCATGTTGTATAGGTGACTTCCAAGTCAGCCATATTGCATGGGGGACATTGTGCTGGTGGCCATGTTCTATAGGTGACTTCCAAGTCAGCCATATTGCATGGGGGACATTGTGCTGGTTGTTTTGTATAGGTGACTTCCAAGTCAGCCATATTGCATGGGGGACATTGTGCTGGTTGTATTGTATAGGTGACTTCCAAGTCAGCCATATTGCATGGGGGACATTGTGCTGGTTGTATTGTATAGGTGACTTCCAAGTCAGCCATATTGCATGGGGGACATTGTGCTGGTTGTCTTGTATAGGTGACTTCCAAGTCAGCCATATTGCTTGGTGGACATTGTGCTGGTTGCCATTTTCTATAGGTGACTTCCAATTCAGCCATATTGCATGGGGGACATTGTGCTGGTTGTATTGTATAGGTGACTTCCAAGTCAGCCATATTGCATGGGGGACATTGTGCTGGTTGTATGTATAGGTGACTTCCAAGTCAGCCATATTGCATGGGGGACATTGTGCTGGTTGCCATGTCCTATAGGTGACTTCCAAGTCAGCCATATTGCATGGGGGACATTGTGCTGGTTGTCTTGTATAGGTGACTTCCAAGTCAGCCATATTGCTTGGGGGACATTGTGCTGGTTGCCATGTTCTATAGGTGACTTCCAAGTCAGCCATATTGCTTGGGGGACATTGTGCTGGTGGCCATGTTCTATAGGTGACTTCCAAGTCAGCCATATTGCTTGGGGGACATTGTGCTGGTTGCCATGTTGTAAAGGTGACTTCCAAGTCAGCCATATTGCATGGGGGACATTGTGCTGGTGGCCATGTTCTATAGGTGACTTCCAAGTCAGCCATATTGCATGGGGGACATTGTGCTGGTTGTCTTGTATAGGTGACTTCCAAGTCAGCCATATTGCATGGGGGACATTTTGCTGGTGGCCATGTTCTATAGGTGACTTCCAAGTCAGCCATATTGCTTGGGGGACATTGTGCTGGTTGTATTGTATAGGTGACTTCCAAGTCAGCCATATTGCATGGGGGACATTGTGCTGGTTGCAATGTTGTATAGGTGACTTCCAAGTGAGCCATATTGCTTGGGGGACATTGTGCTGGTTGTGTTGTATAGGTGACTTCCAAGTCAGCCATATTGCATGGGGGACATTGTGCTGGTTGTCTTGTATAGGTGACTTCCAAGTCAGCCGTGTTGCATGGGGGACATTGTGCTGGTGGCCATATTCTATAGGTGACTTCCAAGTCAGCCATATTGCTTGGAGGACATTGTGCTGGTTGTCTTGTATAGGTGACTTCCAAGTCAGCCATATTGCATGGGGGACATTGTGCTGGTTGTCTTGTATAGGTGACTTCCAAGTCAGCCATATTGCTTGGCGGACATTGTGCTGGTTGTCTTGTATAGGTGACTTCCAAGTCAGCCATATTACATGGGGGAAATTGTGCTGGTTGCCATGTTGTATAGGTGACTTCCAAGTCAGCCATATTGCATGGGGGACATTGTGCTGGTTGCCATTTTGTATAGGTGACTTTCAAGTGAGCCATATTGCATGGGGGACATTGTGCTGGTTGTGTTGTATAGGTGACTTCCAAGTCAGCCATATTGCATGGGGGACATTGTGCTGGTTGTGTTGTATAGGTGACTTCCAAGTTAGCCATATTGCATGGGGGACATTGTGCTGGTTGTATTGTATAGGTGACTTCCAAGTCAGCCATATTGCATGGGGGACATTGTGCTGGTTGTATTGTATAGGTGACTTCCAAGTGAGCCATATTGCATGGGGGACATTGTGCTGGTGGCCATGTTCTATAGGTGACTTCCAAGTCAGCCATATTGCATGGGGGACATTTGTGCTGGTTGTGTTGTTTAGGTGACTTCCAAGTCAGCCATATTGCATGGGGGACATTGTGCTGGTTGTGTTGTATAGGTGACTTCCAAGTCAGCCATATTGCATGGGGGACATTGTGCTGGTTGTATTGTATAGGTGACTTCCAAGTCAGCCATATTGCATGGGGGACATTGTGCTGGTTGTATTGTATAGGTGACTTCCAAGTCAGCCATATTGCATGGGGGACATTTTGCTGGTTGTCTTGTATAGGTGACTTCCAAGTCAGCCATATTGCTTGGGGGACATTGTGCTGGTTGCCATTTTCTATAGGTGACTTCCAATTCAGCCATATTGCATGGGGGACATTGTGCTGGATGTATTTTATAGGTGACTTCCAAGTCAGCCATATTGCATGGGGGACATTGTGCTGGTTGTATGTATAGGTGACTTCCAAGTCAGCCATATTGCATGGGGGACATTGTGCTGGTTGCCATGTCCTATAGGTGACTTCCAAGTCAGCCATATTGCTTGGGGGACATTGTGCTGGTTGTGTTGTATAGGTGTCTTCCAAGTCAGCCATATTGCTTGGGGGACATTGTGCTGGTTGTCTTGTATAGGTGACTTCCAAGTCAGTCGTGTTGCATGGGGGACATTGTGCTGGTGGCCATGTTCTATAGGTGACTTCCAAGTCAGCCATATTGCATGGGGGACATTGTGCTGGTTGCCATGTTGTATAGGTGACTTCCAAGTGAGCCATATTGCTTGGGGGACATTGTGCTGGTTGCCATGTTGTATAGGTGACTTCCAAGTCAGCCATATTGCATGGGGGACATTGTGCTGGTGGCCATATTCTATAGGTGACTTCCAAGTCAGCCATATTGCTTGGAGGACATTGTGCTGGTTGTCTTGTATAGGTGACTTCCAAGTAAGCCATATTGCATGGGGGACATTGTGCTGGTTGTCTTGTATAGGTGACTTCCAAGTCAGCCATATTGCTTGGCGGACATTGTGCTGGTTGTCTTGTATAGGTGACTTCCAAGTCAGCCATATTACATGGGGGAAATTGTGCTGGTTGCCATGTTGTATAGGTGACTTCCAAGTCAGCCATATTGCATGGGGGACATTGTGCTGGTTGCCATTTTGTATAGGTGACTTTCAAGTGAGCCATATTGCATGGGGGACATTGTGCTGGTTGTGTTGTATAGGTGACTTCCAAGTCAGCCATATTGCATGGGGGACATTGTGCTGGTTGTATTGTATAGGTGACTTCCAAGTTAGCCATATTGCATGGGGGACATTGTGCTGGTTGTATTGTATAGGTGACTTCCAAGTCAGCCATATTGCATGGGGGACATTGTGCTGGTTGTATTGTATAGGTGACTTCCAAGTGAGCCATATTGCATGGGGGACATTGTGCTGGTGGCCATGTTCTATAGGTGACTTCCAAGTCAGCCATATTGCATGGGGGACATTTGTGCTGGTTGTGTTGTTTAGGTGACTTCCAAGTCAGCCATATTGCATGGGGGACATTGTGCTGGTTGTGTTGTATAGGTGACTTCTAAGTCAGCCATATTGCATGGGGGACATTGTGCTGGTTGTATTGTATAGGTGACTTCCAAGTCAGCCATATTGCATGGGGGACATTGTGCTGGTTGTATTGTATAGGTGACTTCCAAGTCAGCCATATTGCATGGGGGACATTTTGCTGGTTGTCTTGTATAGGTGACTTCCAAGTCAGCCATATTGCTTGGGGGACATTGTGCTGGTTGCCATTTTCTATAGGTGACTTCCAATTCAGCCATATTGCATGGGGGACATTGTGCTGGATGTATTTTATAGGTGACTTCCAAGTCAGCCATATTGCATGGGGGACATTGTGCTGGTTGTATGTATAGGTGACTTCCAAGTCAGCCATATTGCATGGGGGACATTGTGCTGGTTGCCATGTCCTATAGGTGACTTCCAAGTCAGCCATATTGCATGGGGGACATTGTGCTGGTTGTCTTGTATAGGTGAGTTCCAAGTCAGCCATATTGCTTGGGGGACATTGTGCTGGTTGCCATGTTCTATAGGTGACTTCCAAGTCAGCCATATTGCTTGGGGGACATTGTGCTGGTGGCCATGTTCTATAGGTGACTTCCAAGTCAGCCATATTGCTTGGGGGACATTGTGCTGGTTGCCATGTTGTATAGGTGACTTCCAAGTCAGCCATATTGCATGGGGGACATTGTGCTGGTGGCCATGTTCTATAGGTGACTTCCAAGTCAGCCATATTGCATGGGGGACATTGTGCTGGTTGTCTTGTATAGGTGACTTCCAATTCAGCCATATTGCATGGGGGACATTGTGCTGGTGGCCATGTTCTATAGGTGACTTCCAAGTCAGCCATATTGCTTGGGGGACATTGTGCTGGTTGTATTGTATAGGTGACTTCCAAGTCAGCCATATTGCATGGGGGACATTCTGCTGGTTGCCATGTTGTATAGGTGACTTCCAAGTGAGCCATATTGCTTGGGGGACATTGTGCTGGTTGTGTTGTATAGGTGACTTCCAAGTCAGCCATATTGCATGGGGGACATTGTGCTGGTCGTCTTGTATAGGTGACTTCCAAGTCAGCCGTGTTGCATGGGGGACATTGTGCTGGTGGCCATGTTGTATAGGTGACTTCCAAGTCAGCCATATTGCTTGGGGGACATTGTGCTGGTGGCCATGTTCTATAGGTGACTTCCAAGTCAGCCATATTGCATGGGGGACATTGTGCTGGTTGCCATGTTGTATAGGTGACTTACAAGTCAGCCATATTGCATGGGGGACATTGTGCTGGTTGCCATGTCCTATAGGTGACTTCCAAGTCAGCCATATTGCATGGGGGAAATTGTGCTGGTTGTCTTGTATAGGTGACTTTTAAGTCAGCCATATTGCTTGGGGGACATTGTGCTGGTTGCCATGTTCTATAGGTGACTTCCAAGTCTGCCATATTGCTTGGGGGACATTGTGCTGGTTGCCATGTTGTATAGGTGACTTCCAAGTCAGCCATATTGCTTGGAGGACATTGTGCTGGTTGCCATGTTGTATAGGTGACTTCCAAGTCAGCCATATTGCATGGGGGACATTGTGCTGGTGGCCATGTTCTATAGGTGACTTCCAAGTCAGCCATATTGCATGGGGGACATTGTGCTGGTTGTCTTGTATAGGTGACTTCCAAGTCAGCCATATTGCATGGGGGACATTGTGCTGGTTGTGTTGTATAGGTGACTTCCAAATCAGCCATATTGCATGGGGGACATTGTGCTGGTTGTATTGTATAGGTGACTTCCAAGTCAGCCATATTGCATGGGGGACATTGTGCTGGTGGCCATGTCCTATAGGTGATTTCCAAGTGAGCCATATTGCATAGGGGACATTGTGCTGGTTGTCTTGTATAGGTGACTTCCAAGTCAGCCATATTGCTTTCGGGACATTGTGCTGGTTGTATTGTATAGGTGACTTCCAAGTCAGCCATATTGCATGGGGGACATTGTGCTGGTTGCCATGTTGTATAGGTGACTTCCAAGTCAGCCATATTGCATGGGGAACATTGTGCTGGTGGCCATGTTCTATAGGTGACTTCCAAGTCAGCCATATTGCATGGGGGACATTGTGCTGGTTGTGTTGTATAGGTGACTTCCAAGTCAGCCATATTGCATGGGGGACATTGTGCTGGTTGTATTGTATAGGTGACTTCCAAGTCAGCCATATTGCATGGGGGACATTGTGCTGGTTGTATTGTATAGGTAACTTCCAAGTCAGCCATATTGCATGGGGGACATTGTGCTGGTTGTCTTGTATAGGTGACATCCAAGTCAGCCATATTGCTTGGGGGACATTGTGCTGGTTGCCATTTTCTATAGGTGACTTCCAATTCAGCCATATTGCATGGGGGACATTGTGCTGGTTGTATTGTATAGGTGACTTCCAAGTCAGCCATATTGCATGGGGGACATTGTGCTGGTTGTATGTATAGGTGACTTCCAAGTCAGCCATATTGCATGGGGGACATTGTGCTGGTTGCCATGTCCTATAGGTGACTTCCAAGTCAGCCATATTGCATGGGGGACATTGTGCTGGTTGTCTTGTATAGGTGAATTCCAAGTCAGCCATATTGCTTGGGGGACATTGTGCTGGTTGTGTTGTATAGGTGACTTCCAAATCAGCCATATTGCATGGGGGACATTGTGCTGGTTGTATTGTATAGGTGACTTCCAAGTCAGCCATATTGCATGGGGGACATTGTGCTGGTGGCCATGTCCTATAGGTGACTTCCAAGTGAGCCATATTGCATGGGGGACATTGTGCTGGTTGTCTTGTATAGGTGACTTCCAAGTCAGCCATATTGCTTTCGGGACATTGTGCTGGTTGTATTGTATAGGTGACTTCCAAGTCAGCCATATTGCATGGGGGACATTGTGCTGGTTGCCATGTTGTATAGGTGACTTCCAAGTCAGCCATATTGCATGGGGGACATTGTGCTGGTGGCCATGTTCTATAGGTGACTTCCAAGTCAGCCATATTGCATGGGGGACATTGTGCTGGTTGTGTTGTATAGGTGACTTCCAAGTCAGCCATATTGCATGGGGGACATTGTGCTTGTTGTATTGTATAGGTGACTTCCAAGTCAGCCATATTTCATGGGGGACATTGTGCTGGTTGTATTGTATAGGTGACTTCCAAGTCAGCCATATTGCATGGGGGACATTGTGCTGGTTGTCTTGTATAGGTGACTTCCAAGTCAGCCATATTGCTTGGTGGACATTGTGCTGGTTGCCATTTTCTATAGGTGACTTCCAATTCAGCCATATTGCATGGGGGACATTGTGCTGGTTGTATTGTATAGGTGACTTCCAAGTCAGCCATATTGCATGGGGGACATTGTGCTGGTTGTATGTATAGGTGACTTCCAAGTCAGCCATATTGCATGGGGGACATTGTGCTGGTTGCCATGTTGTATAGGTGACATCCAAGTCAGCCATATTGCATGGGGGACATTGTGCTGGTGGCCATGTTCTATAGGTGACTTCCAAGTCAGCCATATTGCATGGGGGACATTGTGCTGGTTGTCTTGTATAGGTGACTTCCAAGTCAGCCATATTGCATGGGGGACATTGTGCTGGTTGTGTTGTATAGGTGACTTCCAAATCAGCCATATTGCATGGGGGACATTGTGCTGGTTGTATTGTATAGGTGACTTCCAAGTCAGCCATATTGCATGGGGGACATTGTGCTGGTGGCCATGTCCTATAGGTGATTTCCAAGTGAGCCATATTGCATGGGGGACATTGTGCTGGTTGTCTTGTATAGGTGACTTCCAAGTCAGCCATATTGCTTTCGGGACATTGTGCTGGTTGTATTGTATAGGTGACTTCCAAGTCAGCCATATTGCATGGGGGACATTGTGCTGGTTGCCATGTTGTATAGGTGACTTCCAAGTCAGCCATATTGCATGGGGAACATTGTGCTGGTGGCCATGTTCTATAGGTGACTTCCAAGTCAGCCATATTGCATGGGGGACATTGTGCTGGTTGTGTTGTATAGGTGACTTCCAAGTCAGCCATATTGCATGGGGGACATTGTGCTGGTTGTATTGTATAGGTGACTTCCAAGTCAGCCATATTGCATGGGGGACATTGTGCTGGTTGTATTGTATAGGTAACTTCCAAGTCAGCCATATTGCATGGGGGACATTGTGCTGGTTGTCTTGTATAGGTGACATCCAAGTCAGCCATATTGCTTGGGGGACATTGTGCTGGTTGCCATTTTCTATAGGTGACTTCCAATTCAGCCATATTGCATGGGGGACATTGTGCTGGTTGTATTGTATAGGTGACTTCCAAGTCAGCCATATTGCATGGGGGACATTGTGCTGGTTGTATGTATAGGTGACTTCCAAGTCAGCCATATTGCATGGGGGACATTGTGCTGGTTGCCATGTCCTATAGGTGACTTCCAAGTCAGCCATATTGCATGGGGGACATTGTGCTGGTTGTCTTGTATAGGTGAATTCCAAGTCAGCCATATTGCTTGGGGGACATTGTGCTGGTTGTGTTGTATAGGTGACTTCCAAATCAGCCATATTGCATGGGGGACATTGTGCTGGTTGTATTGTATAGGTGACTTCCAAGTCAGCCATATTGCATGGGGGACATTGTGCTGGTGGCCATGTCCTATAGGTGACTTCCAAGTGAGCCATATTGCATGGGGGACATTGTGCTGGTTGTCTTGTATAGGTGACTTCCAAGTCAGCCATATTGCTTTCGGGACATTGTGCTGGTTGTATTGTATAGGTGACTTCCAAGTCAGCCATATTGCATGGGGGATATTGTGCTGGTTGCCATGTTGTATAGGTGACTTCCAAGTCAGCCATATTGCATGGGGGACATTGTGCTGGTGGCCATGTTCTATAGGTGACTTCCAAGTCAGCCATATTGCATGGGGGACATTGTGCTGGTTGTGTTGTATAGGTGACTTCCAAGTCAGCCATATTGCATGGGGGACATTGTGCTGGTTGTATTGTATAGGTGACTTCCAAGTCAGCCATATTGCATGGGGGACATTGTGCTGGTTGTATTGTATAGGTGACTTCCAAGTCAGCCATATTGCTTGGGGGACATTGTGCTGGTGGCCATGTTCTATAGGTGACTTCCAAGTCAGCCATATTGCATGGGGGACATTGTGCTGGTTGTCTTGTATAGGTGACTTCCAAGTCAGCCATATTGCATGGGGGACATTTTGCTGGTGGCCATGTTCTATAGGTGACTTCCAAGTCAGCCATATTGCTTGGGGGACATTGTGCTGGTTGTATTGTATAGGTGACTTCCAAGTCAGCCATATTGCATGGGGGACATTGTGCTGGTTGCAATGTTGTATAGGTGACTTCCAAGTGAGCCATATTGCTTGGGGGACATTGTGCTGGTTGTGTTGTATAGGTGACTTCCAAGTCAGCCATATTGCATGGGGGACATTGTGCTGGTTGTCTTGTATAGGTGACTTCCAAGTCAGCCGTGTTGCATGGGGGACATTGTGCTGGTGGCCATGTTGTATAGGTGACTTCCAAGTCAGCCATATTGCTTGGGGGACATTGTGCTGGTGGCCATGTTCTATAGGTGACTTCCAAGTCAGCCATATTGCATGGGGGACATTGTGCTGGTTGCCATGTTGTATTGGTGACTTACAAGTCAGCCATATTGCATCGGGGACATTGTGCTGGTTGCCATGTCCTATAGGTGACTTCCAAGTCAGCCATATTGCATGGGGGAAATTGTGCTGGTTGTCTTGTATAGGTGACTTTTAAGTCAGCCATATTGCTTGGGGGACATTGTGCTGGTTGCCATGTTCTATAGGTGACTTCCAAGTCAGCCATATTGCTTGGGGGACATTGTGCTGGTTGCCATGTTGTATAGGTGACTTCCAAGTCAGCCATATTGCTTGGAGGACATTGTGCTGGTTGCCATGTTGTATAGGTGACTTCCAAGTCAGCCATATTGCATGGGGGACATTGTGCTGGTGGCCATGTTCTATAGGTGACTTCCAAGTCAGCCATATTGCATGGGGGACATTGTGCTGGTTGTCTTGTATAGGTGACTTCCAAGTCAGCCATATTGCATGGGGGACATTGTGCTGGTTGTGTTGTATAGGTGACTTCCAAATCAGCCATATTGCATGGGGGACATTGTGCTGGTTGTATTGTATAGGTGACTTCCAAGTCAGCCATATTGCATGAGGGACATTGTGCTGGTGGCCATGTCCTATAGGTGACTTCCAAGTGAGCCATATTGCATGGGGGACATTGTGCTGGTTGTCTTGTATAGGTGACTTCCAAGTCAGCCATATTGCATGGGGGACATTGTGCTGGTTGCCATGTTGTATAGGTGACTTCCAAGTCAGCCATATTGCATGGGGGACATTGTGCTGGTGGCCATGTTCTATAGGTGACTTCCAAGTCAGCCATATTGCATTTGGGACATTGTGCTGGTTGTCTTGTATAGGTGACTTCCAAGTCAGCCATATTGCATGCGAGATATTGTGCTGGTTGTGTTGTATAGGTGACTTCCAAGTCAGCCATATTGCATGGGGGACATTGTGCTGGTTGTATTGTATAGGTGACTTCCAAGTCAGCCATATTGCATGGGGGACATTGTGCTGGTTGTATTGTATAGGTGACTTCCAAGTCAGCCATATTGCATGGAGGACATTGTGCTGGTGGCCATGTCCTATAGGTGACTTCCAAGTCAGCCATATTGCATGGGGGACATTGTGCTGGTTGTCTTGTATAGGTGACTTCCAAGTCAGCCATATTGCTTGGGGGACATTGTGCTGGTTGTATTGTATAGGTGACTTCCAAGTCAGCCATATTGCATGGGGGACATTGTGCTGGTTGCCATGTTGTATAGGTGACTTCCAAGTCAGCCATATTGCATGGGGGACGTTGTGCTGGTGGCCATGTTCTATAGGTGACTTCCCAGTCAGCCATATTGCATTTGGGACATTGTGCTGGTTGTCTTGTATAGGTGACTTCCAAGTCAGCCATATTGCTTGGGGGACATTGTGCTGGTTGCCATGTCCTATAGGTGACTTCCAAGTCAGCCATATTGCATGGGGAACATTGTGCTGGTTGTCTTGTATAGGTGACTTCCAAGTCAGCCATATTGCATGGGGGACATTGTGCTGGTTGCCATGTTGTATAGGTGACTTCCAAGTCAGCCATATTGCATGGGGGACATTGTGCTGGTTGCCATGTTGTAGAGGTGACTTCCAAGTGAGCCATATTGCTTGGGGGACATTGTGCTGGTTGTGTTGTATAAGTGACTTACAAGTCAGCCATATTGCATGGGGGACATTGTGCTGGTTGTCTTGTATAGGTGACTTCCAAGTCAGCCGTGTTGCATGGGGGACATTGTGCTGGTGGCCATGTTCTATAGGTGACTTCCAAGTCAGCCATATTGCATGGGGGACATTGTGCTGGTTGCCATGTTGTATAGGTGACTTCCAAGTCAGCCATATTGCTTTGGGGACATTGTGCTGGTTGCCATGTCCTATAGGTGACTTGCAAGTCAGCCATATTGCATGGGGGACATTGTGCTGGTTGTGTTGTATAGGTGACTTCCAAATCAGCCATATTGCATGGGGGACATTGTGCTGGTTGTATTGTATAGGTGACTTCCAAGTCAGCCATATTGCATGGGGGACATTGTGCTGGTGGCCATGTCCTATAGGTGACTTCCAAGTGAGCCATATTGCATGGGGGACATTGTGCTGGTTGTCTTGTATAGGTTACTTCCAAGTCAGCCATATTGCTTGGGGGACTTTGTGCTGGTTGCCATGTTGTATAGGTGACTTCCAAGTCAGCCATATTGCATGGGGGACATTGTGCTGGTGGCCATGTTCTATAGGTGACTTCCAAGTCAGCCATATTGCATTTGGGACATTGTGCTGGTTGTCTTGTATAGGTGACTTCCAAGTCAGCCATATTGCATGGGGGACATTGTGCTGGTTGTGTTGTATAGGTGACTTCCAAATCAGCCATATTGCATGGGGGACATTGTGCTGGTTGTATTGTATAGGTGACTTCCAAGTCAGCCATATTGCATGGGGGATATTGTGCTGGTTGTATTGTATAGGTGACTTCCAAGTCAGCCATATTGCATGGGGGACATTGTGCTGGTGGCCATGTCCTATAGGTGACTTCCAAGTCAGCCATATTGCATGGGGGACATTGTGCTGGTTGTCTTGTATAGGTGACTTCCAAGTCAGCCATATTGCTTGGGGGACATTGTGCTGGTTGTATTGTATAGGTGACTTCCAAGTCAGCCATATTGCATGGGGGACATTGTGCTGGTTGCCATGTTGTATAGGTGACTTCCAAGTCAGCCATACTGCATGGGGGACATTGTGCTGGTGGCCATGTTCTATAGGTGACTTCCAAGTCAGCCATATTGCATTTGGGACATTGTGCTGGTTGTCTTGTATAGGTGACTTCCAAGTCAGCCATATTGCTTGGGGGACATTGTGCTGGTTGCCATGTCCTATAGGTGACTTCCAAGTCAGCCATATTGCATGGGGGACATTGTGCTGGTTGTCTTGTATAGGTGACTTCCAAGTCAGCCATATTGCATGGGGGACATTGTGCTGGTTGCCATGTTGAATAGGTGACTTCCAAGTCAGCCATATTGCATGGGGGACATTGTGCTGGTTGCCATGTGATATAGGTGACTTCCAAGTGAGCCATATTGCTTGGGGGACATTGTGCTGGTTGTGTTGTAAAGGTGACTTCCAAGTCAGCCATATTGCATTGGGGACATTGCGCTGGTTGTCTTGTATAGGTGACTTCCAAGTCAGCCGTGTTGCATGAGGGACATTGTGCTGGTGGCCATGTTCTATAGGTGACTTCCAAGTCAGCCATATTGCATGAGGGACATTGTGCTGGTTGCCATGTTGTATAGGTGACTTCCAAGTCAGCCATATTGCTTGGGGGACATTGTGCTGGTTGCCATGTTCTATAGGTGACTTCCAAGTGAGCCATATTGCTTGGGGGACATTGTGCTGGTTGCCATGTTGTATAGGTGACTTCCAAGTCAGCCATATTGCATGGGGGACATTGTGCTGGTGGTCATGTTCTATAGGTGACTTCCAAGTCAGCCATATTGCATGGGGGACATTGTGCTGGTTGTCTTGTATAGGTGACTTCCAAGTCAGCCATATTGCATGGGGGACATTGTGCTGGTTGCCATGTTGTATAGGTGACTTCCAAGTCAGCCATATTGCATGGGGGACATTGTGCTGGTTGTGTTGTATAGGTGACTTCCAAGTCAGCCATATTGCATGGGGGACATTGTGCTGGTTGTGTTGTATAGGTGACTTCCAAGTCAGCCATATTGCATGGGGGTCATTGTGCTGGTTGTATTGTATAGGTGACTTCCAAGTCAGCCATATTGCATGGGGGACATTGTGCTGGTTGTATTGTATAGGTGACTTCCAAGTGAGCCATATTGCTTGGGGGACATTGTGCTGGTGGCCATGTTCTATAGGTGACTTCTAAGTCAGCCATATTGCATGGGGGACATTTTGCTGGTTGCCATGTCCTATAGGTGACTTCCAAGTCAGCCATATTGCATGGGGGACATTGTGCTGGTGGCCATGTTGTAAAGGTGACTTCCAAGTCAGCCATATTGCATGGGGGACATTGTGCTGGTTGCCATGTTGTATAGGTGACTTCCAAGTCAGCCATATTGCATGGGGGACATTGTGCTGGTTGCCATGTTGTATAGGTGACTTACAAGTCAGCCATATTGCATGGGGGACATTGTGCTGGTTGCCCTGTCCTATAGGTGACTTCCAAGTCAGCCATATTGCATGGGGGAAATTGTGCTGGTTGTCTTGTATAGGTGACTTTTAAGTCAGCAATATTGCTTGGGGGACATTGTGCTGGTTGCCATGTTCTATAGGTGACTTGCAAGTCAGCCATATTGCTTGGGGGACATTGTGCTGGTTGCCATGTTGTATAGGTGACTTCCAAGTCAGCCATATTGCTTGGGGGACATTGTGCTGGTTGCCATGTTGTATAGGTGACTTCCAAGTCAGCCATATTGCATGGGGGACATTGTGCTGGTGGCCATGTTCTATAGGTGACTTCCATGTCAGCCATATTGCATTTGGGACATTGTGCTGGTTGTCTTGTATAGGTGACTTCCAAGTCAGCCATATTGCATGGGGGACATTGTGCTGGTTGTGTTGTATAGGTGACTTCCAAATCAGCCATATTGCATGGGGGACATTGTGCTGGTTGTATTGTATAGGTGACTTCCAAGTCAGCCATATTGCATGGGGGACATTGTGCTGGTTGTATTGTATAGGTGACTTCCAAGTCAGCCATATTGCATGGGGGACATTGTGCTGTTGGCCATGTCGTATAGGTGACTTCCAAGTCAGCCATATTGCATGGGGGACATTGTGCTGGTTGTCTTGTATAGGTGACTTCCAAGTCAGCCATATTGCATTTGGGACATTGTGCTGGTTGTATTGTATAGGTGACTTCCAAGTCAGCCATATTGCATGGGGGACATTGTGCTGGTTGTATTGTATAGATGACTTCCAAGTGAGCCATATTGCTTGGGGGACATTGTGCTGGTGGCCATGTTCTATAGGTGACTTCCAAGTCAGCCATATTGCATGGGGGACATTGTGCTGGTTGCATTGTCCTATAGGTGACTTCCAAGTCAGCCATATTGCATGGGGGACATTGTGCTGGTGGCCATGTTCTATAGGTGACTTCCAAGTCAGCCATATTGCATGGGGGACATTGTGCTGGTTGTCTTGTATAGGTGACTTCCAAGTCAGCCATATTGCATGGGGGACATTGTGCTGGTGGCCATGTTCTATAGGTGACTTCCAAGTCAGCCATATTGCTTGGGGGACAATGTGCTGGTTGTATTGTATAGGTGACTTCCAATTCAGCCATATTGCATGGGGGACATTGTGCTGGTTGCCATGCTGTATAGGTGACTTCCAAGTCAGCCATATTGCATGGGGGACATTGTGCTGGTTGTCTTGTATAGGTGACTTCCAAGTCAGCCATATTGCATGGGGGACATTGTGCTGGTTGCCATGTTGTATAGGTGACTTCCAAGTCAGGCATATTGCATGGGGGACATTGTGCTGGTTGCCATGTTGTATAGGTGACTTCCAAGTGAGCCATATTGCTTGGGGGACATTGTGCTGGTTGTGTTGTATAGGTGACTTCCAAGTCAGCCATATTGCATGGGGGACATTGTGCTGGTTGTCTTGTATAGGTGACTTCCAAGTCAGCCGTGTTGCATGGGGGACATTGTGCTGGTGGCCATGTTCTATAGGTGACTTTCAAGTCAGCCATATTGCATTTGGGACATTGTGCTGGTTGTCTTGTATAGGTGACTTCCAAGTCAGCCATATTGCATGGGGGACATTGTGCTGGTTGTGTTGTATAGGTGACTTCCAAATCAGCCATATTGCATGGGGGACATTGTGCTGGTTGTATTGTATAGGTGACTTCCAAGTCAGCCATATTGCATGGGGGACATTGTGCTGTTGGCCATGTCGTATAGGTGACTTCCAAGTCAGCCATATTGCATGGGGGACATTGTGCTGGTTGTCTTGTATAGGTGACTTCCAAGTCAGCCATATTGCTTGGGGGACATTGTGCTGGTTGTATTGTATAGGTGACTTCCAAGTCAGCCATATTGCATGGGGGACATTGTGCTGGTTGCCATGTTGTATAGGTGACTTCCAAGTCAGCCATATTGCATGGGGGACATTGTGCTGGTGGCCATGTTCTATAGGTGACTTCCAAGTCAGCCATATTGCTTGGAGGACATTGTGCTGGTTGCCATGTTGTATAGGTGACTTCCAAGTCAGCCATATTGCATGGGGGACATTGTGCTGGTGGCCATGTTCTATAGGTGACTTCCAAGTCAGCCATATTGCATGGGGGACATTGTGCTGGTTGTCTTGTATAGGTGACTTCCAAGTCAGCCATATTGCATGGGGGACATTGTGCTGGTTGTGTTGTATAGGTGACTTCCAAATCAGCCATATTGCATGGGGGACATTGTGCTGGTGGCCATGTCTTATAGGTGACTTCCAAGTGAGCCATATTGCATGGGGGACATTGTGCTGGTTGTCTTGTATAGGTGACTTCCAAGTCAGCCATATTGCTTTCGGGACATTGTGCTGGTTGTATTGTATAGGTGACTTCCAAGTCAGCCATATTGCATGGGGGACATTGTGCTGGTTGCCATGTTGTATAGGTGACTTCCAAGTCAGCCATATTGCATTGGGGACATTGTGCTGGTGGCCATGTTCTATAGGTGACTTCCAAGTCAGCCATATTGCATTTGGGACATTGTGCTGGTTGTCTTGTATAGGTGACTTCCAAGTCAGCCATTTTGCATGGGAGATATTGTGCTGGTTGTGTTGTATAGGTGACTTCCAAGTCAGCCATATTGCATGGGGGACATTGTGCTGGTTGTATTGTATAGGTGACTTCCAAGTCAGCCATATTGCATGGGGGACATTGTGCTGGTTGTATTGTATAGGTGACTTCCAAGTCAGCCATATTGCATGGGGGACATTGTGCTGGTGGCCATGTCCTATAGGTGACTTCCAAGTCAGCCATATTGCATGGGGGACATTGTGCTGGTTGTCTTGTATAGGTGACTTCCAAGTCAGCCATATTGCTTGGGGGACATTGTGCTGGTTGTATTGTATAGGTGACTTCCAAGTCAGCCATATTGCATGGGGGACATTGTGCTGGTTGCCATGTTGTATAGGTGACTTCCAAGTCAGCCATATTGCATGGGGGACGTTGTGCTGGTGGCCATGTTCTATAGGTGACTTCCAAGTCAGCCATATTGCATTTGGGACATTGTGCTGGTTGTTTTGTATAGGTGACTTCCAAGTCAGCCATATTGCTTGGGGGACATTGTGCTGGTTGCCATGTCCTATAGGTGACTTCCAAGTCAGCCATATTGCATGGGGAACATTGTGCTGGTTGTCTTGTATAGGTGACTTCCAAGTCAGCCATATTGCATGGGGGACATTGTGCTGGTTGCCATGTTGTATAGGTGACTTCCAAGTCAGCCATATTGCATGGGGGACATTGTGCTGGTTGCCATGTTGTAGAGGTGACTTCCAAGTGAGCCATATTGCTTGGGGGACATTGTGCTGGTTGTGTTGTATAAGTGACTTACAAGTCAGCCATATTGCATGGGGGACATTGTGCTGGTTGTCTTGTATAGGTGACTTCCAAGTCAGCCGTGTTGCATGGGGGACATTGTGCTGGTGGCCATGTTCTATAGGTGACTTCCAAGTCAGCCATATTGCATGGGGGACATTGTGCTGGTTGCCATGTTGTATAGGTGACTTCCAAGTCAGCCATATTGCTTGGGGGACATTGTGCTGGTTGCCATGTCCTATAGGTGACTTGCAAGTCAGCCATATTGCATGGGGGACATTGTGCTGGTTGTGTTGTATAGGTGACTTCCAAATCAGCCATATTGCATGGGGGACATTGTGCTGGTTGTATTGTATAGGTGACTTCCAAGTCAGCCATATTGCATGGGGGACATTGTGCTGGTGGCCATGTCCTATAGGTGACTTCCAAGTGAGCCATATTGCATGGGGGACATTGTGCTGGTTGTCTTGTATAGGTTACTTCCAAGTCAGCCATATTGCTTGGGGGACTTTGTGCTGGTTGCCATGTTGTATAGGTGACTTCCAAGTCAGCCATATTGCATGGGGGACATTGTGCTGGTGGCCATGTTCTATAGGTGACTTCCAAGTCAGCCATATTGCATTTGGGACATTGTGCTGGTTGTCTTGTATAGGTGACTTCCAAGTCAGCCATATTGCATGGGGGACATTGTGCTGGTTGTGTTGTATAGGTGACTTCCAAATCAGCCATATTGCATGGGGGACATTGTGCTGGTTGTCTTGTATAGGTGACTTCCAAGTCAGCCGTGTTGCATGGGGGACATTGTGCTGGTGGCCATGTTGTATAGGTGACTTCCAAGTCAGCCATATTGCTTGGGGGACATTGTGCTGGTGGCCATGTTCTATAGGTGACTTCCAAGTCAGCCATATTGCATGGGGGACATTGTGCTGGTTGCCATGTTGTATTGGTGACTTACAAGTCAGCCATATTGCATCGGGGACATTGTGCTGGTTGCCATGTCCTATAGGTGACTTCCAAGTCAGCCATATTGCATGGGGGAAATTGTGCTGGTTGTCTTGTATAGGTGACTTTTAAGTCAGCCATATTGCTTGGGGGACATTGTGCTGGTTGCCATGTTCTATAGGTGACTTCCAAGTCAGCCATATTGCTTGGGGGACATTGTGCTGGTTGCCATGTTGTATAGGTGACTTCCAAGTCAGCCATATTGCTTGGAGGACATTGTGCTGGTTGCCATGTTGTATAGGTGACTTCCAAGTCAGCCATATTGCATGGGGGACATTGTGCTGGTGGCCATGTTCTATAGGTGACTTCCAAGTCAGCCATATTGCATGGGGGACATTCTGCTGGTTGTCTTGTATAGGTGACTTCCAAGTCAGCCATATTGCATGGGGGACATTGTGCTGGTTGTGTTGTATAGGTGACTTCCAAATCAGCCATATTGCATGGGGGACATTGTGCTGGTTGTATTGTATAGGTGACTTCCAAGTCAGCCATATTGCATGGGGGACATTGTGCTGGTGGCCATGTCCTATAGGTGACTTCCAAGTGAGCCATATTGCATGGGGGACATTGTGCTGGTTGTCTTGTATAGGTGACTTCCAAGTCAGCCATATTGCTTTCGGGACATTGTGCTGGTTGTATTGTATAGGTGACTTCCAAGTCAGCCATATTGCATGGGGGACATTGTGCTGGTTGCCATGTTGTATAGGTGACTTCCAAGTCAGCCATATTGCATGGGGGACATTGTGCTGGTGGCCATGTTCTATAGGTGACTTCCAAGTCAGCCATATTGCATTTGGGACATTGTGCTGGTTGTCTTGTATAGGTGACTTCCAAGTCAGCCATATTGCATGGGAGATATTGTGCTGGTTGTGTTGTATAGGTGACTTCCAAGTCAGCCATATTGCATGGGGGACATTGTGCTGGTTGTATTGTATAGGTGACTTCCAAGTCAGCCATATTGCATGGGGGACATTGTGCTGGTTGTATTGTATAGGTGACTTCCAAGTCAGCCATATTGCATGGGGGACATTGTGCTGGTGGCCATGTCCTATAGGTGACTTCCAAGTCAGCCATATTGCATGGGGGACATTGTGCTGGTTGTCTTGTATAGGTGACTTCCAAGTCAGCCATATTGCTTGGGGGACATTGTGCTGGTTGTATTGTATAGGTGACTTCCAAGTCAGCCATATTGCATGGGGGACATTGTGCTGGTTGCCATGTTGTATAGGTGACTTCCAAGTCAGCCATATTGCATGGGGGACGTTGTGCTGGTGGCCATGTTCTATAGGTGACTTCCAAGTCAGCCATATTGCATTTGGGACATTGTGCTGGTTGTCTTGTATAGGTGACTTCCAAGTCAGCCATATTGCTTGGGGGACATTGTGCTGGTTGCCATGTCCTATAGGTGACTTCCAAGTCAGCCATATTGCATGGGGAACATTGTGCTGGTTGTCTTGTATAGGTGACTTCCAAGTCAGCCATATTGCATGGGGGACATTGTGCTGGTTGCCATGTTGTATAGGTGACTTCCAAGTCAGCCATATTGCATGGGGGACATTGTGCTGGTTGCCATGTTGTAGAAGTGACTTCCAAGTGAGCCATATTGCTTGGGGGACATTGTGCTGGTTGTGTTGTATAAGTGACTTACAAGTCAGCCATATTGCATGGGGGACATTGTGCTGGTTGTCTTGTATAGGTGACTTCCAAGTCAGCCGTGTTGCATGGGGGACATTGTGCTGGTGGCCATGTTCTATAGGTGACTTCCAAGTCAGCCATATTGCATGGGGGACATTGTGCTGGTTGCCATGTTGTATAGGTGACTTCCAAGTCAGCCATATTGCTTGGGGGACATTGTGCTGGTTGCCATGTCCTATAGGTGACTTGCAAGTCAGCCATATTGCATGGGGGACATTGTGCTGGTTGTGTTGTATAGGTGACTTCCAAATCAGCCATATTGCATGGGGGACATTGTGCTGGTTGTATTGTATAGGTGACTTCCAAGTCAGCCATATTGCATGGGGGACATTGTGCTGGTGGCCATGTCCTATAGGTGACTTCCAAGTGAGCCATATTGCATGGGGGACATTGTGCTGGTTGTCTTGTATAGGTTACTTCCAAGTCAGCCATATTGCTTGGGGGACTTTGTGCTGGTTGCCATGTTGTATAGGTGACTTCCAAGTCAGCCATATTGCATGGGGGACATTGTGCTGGTGGCCATGTTCTATAGGTGACTTCCAAGTCAGCCATATTGCATTTGGGACATTGTGCTGGTTGTCTTGTATAGGTGACTTCCAAGTCAGCCATATTGCATGGGGGACATTGTGCTGGTTGTGTTGTATAGGTGACTTCCAAATCAGCCATATTGCATGGGGGACATTGTGCTGGTTGTATTGTATAGGTGACTTCCAAGTCAGCCATATTGCATGGGGGATATTGTGCTGGTTGTATTGTATAGGTGACTTCCAAGTCAGCCATATTGCATGGGGGACATTGTGCTGGTGGCCATGTCCTATAGGTGACTTCCAAGTCAGCCATATTGCATGGGGGACATTGTGCTGGTTGTCTTGTATAGGTGACTTCCAAGTCAGCCATATTGCTTGGGGGACATTGTGCTGGTTGTATTGTATAGGTGACTTCCAAGTCAGCCATATTGCATGGGGGACATTGTGCTGGTTGCCATGTTGTATAGGTGACTTCCAAGTCAGCCATACTGCATGGGGGACATTGTGCTGGTGGCCATGTTCTATAGGTGACTTCCAAGTCAGCCATATTGCATTTGGGACATTGTGCTGGTTGTCTTGTATAGGTGACTTCCAAGTCAGCCATATTGCTTGGGGGACATTGTGCTGGTTGCCATGTCCTATAGGTGACTTCCAAGTCAGCCATATTGCATGGGGGACATTGTGCTGGTTGTCTTGTATAGGTGACTTCCAAGTCAGCCATATTGCATGGGGGACATTGTGCTGGTTGCCATGTTGAATAGGTGACTTCCAAGTCAGCCATATTGCATGGGGGACATTGTGCTGGTTGCCATGTGATATAGGTGACTTCCAAGTGAGCCATATTGCTTGGGGGACATTGTGCTGGTTGTGTTGTAAAGGTGACTTCCAAGTCAGCCATATTGCATTGGGGACATTGCGCTGGTTGTCTTGTATAGGTGACTTCCAAGTCAGCCGTGTTGCATGGGGGACATTGTGCTGGTTGCCATGTCCTATAGGTGACTTCCAAGTCAGCCATATTGCATGGGGAACATTGTGCTGGTTGTCTTGTATAGGTGACTTCCAAGTCAGCCATATTGCATGGGGGACATTGTGCCGGTTGCCATGTTGTATAGGTGACTTCCAAGTCAGCCATATTGCATGGGGGACATTGTGCTGGTTGCCATGTTGTAGAGGTGACTTCCAAGTGAGCCATATTGCTTGGGGGACATTGTGCTGGTTGTGTTGTATAAGTGACTTACAAGTCAGCCATATTGCATGGGGGACATTGTGCTGGTTGTCTTGTATAGGTGACTTCCAAGTCAGCCGTGTTGCATGGGGGACATTGTGCTGGTGGCCATGTTCTATAGGTGACTTCCAAGTCAGCCATATTGCATGGGGGACATTGTGCTGGTTGCCATGTTGTATAGGTGACTTCCAAGTCAGCCATATTGCTTGGGGGACATTGTGCTGGTTGCCATGTCCTATAGGTGACTTGCAAGTCAGCCATATTGCATGGGGGACATTGTGCTGGTTGTGTTGTATAGGTGACTTCCAAATCAGCCATATTGCATGGGGGACATTGTGCTGGTTGTATTGTATAGGTGACTTCCAAGTCAGCCATATTGCATGGGGGACATTGTGCTGGTGGCCATGTCCTATAGGTGACTTCCAAGTGAGCCATATTGCATGGGGGACATTGTGCTGGTTGTCTTGTATAGGTTACTTCCAAGTCAGCCATATTGCTTGGGGGACTTTGTGCTGGTTGCCATGTTGTATAGGTGACTTCCAAGTCAGCCATATTGCATGGGGGACATTGTGCTGGTGGCCATGTTCTATAGGTGACTTCCAAGTCAGCCATATTGCATTTGGGACATTGTGCTGGTTGTCTTGTATAGGTGACTTCCAAGTCAGCCATATTGCATGGGGGACATTGTGCTGGTTGTGTTGTATAGGTGACTTCCAAATCAGCCATATTGCATGGGGGACATTGTGCTGGTTGTATTGTATAGGTGACTTCCAAGTCAGCCATATTGCATGGGGGATATTGTGCTGGTTGTATTGTATAGGTGACTTCCAAGTCAGCCATATTGCATGGGGGACATTGTGCTGGTGGCCATGTCCTATAGGTGACTTCCAAGTCAGCCATATTGCTTGGGGGACATTGTGCTGGTTGTCTTGTATAGGTGACTTCCAAGTCAGCCATATTGCTTGGGGGACATTGTGCTGGTTGTATTGTATAGGTGACTTCCAAGTCAGCCATATTGCATGGGGGACATTGTGCTGGTTGCCATGTTGTATAGGTGACTTCCAAGTCAGCCATACTGCATGGGGGACATTGTGCTGGTGGCCATGTTCTATAGGTGACTTCCAAGTCAGCCATATTGCATTTGGGACATTGTGCTGGTTGTCTTGTATAGGTGACTTCCAAGTCAGCCATATTGCTTGGGGGACATTGTGCTGGTTGCCATGTCCTATAGGTGACTTCCAAGTCAGCCATATTGCATGGGGGACATTGTGCTGGTTGTCTTGTATAGGTGACTTCCAAGTCAGCCATATTGCATGGGGGACATTGTGCTGGTTGCCATGTTGAATAGGTGACTTCCAAGTCAGCCATATTGCATGGGGGACATTGTGCTGGTTGCCATGTGATATAGGTGACTTCCAAGTGAGCCATATTGCTTGGGGGACATTGTGCTGGTTGTGTTGTAAAGGTGACTTCCAAGTCAGCCATATTGCATTGGGGACATTGCGCTGGTTGTCTTGTATAGGTGACTTCCAAGTCAGCCGTGTTGCATGAGGGACATTGTGCTGGTGGCCATGTTCTATAGGTGACTTCCAAGTCAGCCATATTGCATGAGGGACATTGTGCTGGTTGCCATGTTGTATAGGTGACTTCCAAGTCAGCCATATTGCTTGGGGGACATTGTGCTGGTTGCCATGTTCTATAGGTGACTTCCAAGCGAGCCATATTGCTTGGGGGACATTGTGCTGGTTGCCATGTTGTATAGGTGACTTCCAAGTCAGCCATATTGCATGGGGGACATTGTGCTGGTGGCCATGTTCTATAGGTGACTTCCAAGTCAGCCATATTGCATGGGGGACATTGTGCTGGTTGTCTTGTATAGGTGACTTCCAAGTCAGCCATATTGCATGGGGGACATTGTGCTGGTTGCCATGTTGTATAGGTGACTTCCAAGTCAGCCATATTGCATGGGGGACATTGTGCTGGTTGTGTTGTATAGGTGACTTCCAAGTCAGCCATATTGCATGGGGGACATTGTGCTGGTTGTGTTGTATAGGTGACTTCCAAGTCAGCCATATTGCATGGGGGTCATTGTGCTGGTTGTATTGTATAGGTGACTTCCAAGTCAGCCATATTGCATGGGGGACATTGTGCTGGTTGTATTGTATAGGTGACTTCCAAGTGAGCCATATTGCTTGGGGGACATTGTGCTGGTGGCCATGTTCTATAGGTGACTTCTAAGTCAGCCATATTGCATGGGGGACATTTTGCTGGTTGCCATGTCCTATAGGTGACTTCCAAGTCAGCCATATTGCATGGGGGACATTGTGCTGGTGGCCATGTTGTAAAGGTGACTTCCAAGTCAGCCATATTGCATGGGGGACATTGTGCTGGTTGCCATGTTGTATAGGTGACTTCCAAGTCAGCCATATTGCATGGGGGACATTGTGCTGGTTGCCATGTTGTATAGGTGACTTACAAGTCAGCCATATTGCATGGGGGACATTGTGCTGGTTGCCATGTCCTATAGGTGACTTCCAAGTCAGCCATATTGCATGGGGGAAATTGTGCTGGTTGTCTTGTATAGGTGACTTTTAAGTCAGCAATATTGCTTGGGGGACATTGTGCTGGTTGCCATGTTCTATAGGTGACTTGCAAGTCAGCCATATTGCTTGGGGGACATTGTGCTGGTTGCCATGTTGTATAGGTGACTTCCAAGTCAGCCATATTGCTTGGGGGACATTGTGCTGGTTGCCATGTTGTATAGGTGACTTCCAAGTCAGCCATATTGCATGGGGGACATTGTGCTGGTGGCCATGTTCTATAGGTGACTTCCATGTCAGCCATATTGCATTTGGGACATTGTGCTGGTTGTCTTGTATAGGTGACTTCCAAGTCAGCCATATTGCATGGGGGACATTGTGCTGGTTGTGTTGTATAGGTGACTTCCAAATCAGCCATATTGCATGGGGGACATTGTGCTGGTTGTATTGTATAGGTGACTTCCAAGTCAGCCATATTGCATGGGGGACATTGTGCTGGTTGTATTGTATAGGTGACTTCCAAGTCAGCCATATTGCATGGGGGACATTGTGCTGTTGGCCATGTCGTATAGGTGACTTCCAAGTCAGCCATATTGCATGGGGGACATTGTGCTGGTTGTCTTGTATAGGTGACTTCCAAGTCAGCCATATTGCTTGGGGGACATTGTGCTGGTTGTATTGTATAGGTGACTTACAAGTCAGCCATATTGCATGGGGGACATTGTGCTGGTTGCCATGTTGTATAGGTGACTTCCAAGTCAGCCATATTGCATGGGGGACATTGTGCTGGTGGCCATGTTCTATAGGTGACTTCCAAGTCAGCCATATTGCATTTGGGACATTGTGCTGGTTGTATTGTATAGGTGACTTCCAAGTCAGCCATATTGCATGGGGGACATTGTGCTGGTTGTATTGTATAGATGACTTCCAAGTGAGCCATATTGCTTGGGGGACATTGTGCTGGTGGCCATGTTCTATAGGTGACTTCCAAGTCAGCCATATTGCATGGGGTACATTGTGCTGGTTGCATTGTCCTATAGGTGACTTCCAAGTCAGCCATATTGCATGGGGGACATTGTGCTGGTGGCCATGTTCTATAGGTGACTTCCAAGTCAGCCATATTGCATGGGGGACATTGTGCTGGTTGTCTTGTATAGGTGACTTCCAAGTCAGCCATATTGCATGGGGGACATTGTGCTGGTGGCCATGTTCTATAGGTGACTTCCAAGTCAGCCATATTGCTTGGGGGACAATGTGCTGGTTGTATTGTATAGGTGACTTCCAATTCAGCCATATTGCATGGGGGACATTGTGCTGGTTGCCATGCTGTATAGGTGACTTCCAAGTCAGCCATATTGCATGGGGGACATTGTGCTGGTTGTCTTGTATAGGTGACTTCCAAGTCAGCCATATTGCATGGGGGACATTGTGCTGGTTGCCATGTTGTATAGGTGACTTCCAAGTCAGGCATATTGCATGGGGGACATTGTGCTGGTTGCCATGTTGTATAGGTGACTTCCAAGTGAGCCATATTGCTTGGGGGACATTGTGCTGGTTGTGTTGTATAGGTGACTTCCAAGTCAGCCATATTGCATGGGGGACATTGTGCTGGTTGTCTTGTATAGGTGACTTCCAAGTCAGCCGTGTTGCATGGGGGACATTGTGCTGGTGGCCATGTTCTATAGGTGACTTCCAAGTCAGCCATATTGCATTTGGGACATTGTGCTGGTTGTCTTGTATAGGTGACTTCCAAGTCAGCCATATTGCATGGGGGACATTGTGCTGGTTGTGTTGTATAGGTGACTTCCAAATCAGCCATATTGCATGGGGGACATTGTGCTGGTTGTATTGTATAGGTGACTTCCAAGTCAGCCATATTGCATGGGGGACATTGTGCTGTTGGCCATGTCGTATAGGTGACTTCCAAGTCAGCCATATTGCATGGGGGACATTGTGCTGGTTGTCTTGTATAGGTGACTTCCAAGTCAGCCATATTGCTTGGGGGACATTGTGCTGGTTGTATTGTATAGGTGACTTCCAAGTCAGCCATATTGCATGGGGGACATTGTGCTGGTTGCCATGTTGTATAGGTGACTTCCAAGTCAGCCATATTGCATGGGGGACATTGTGCTGGTGGCCATGTTCTATAGGTGACTTCCAAGTCAGCCATATTGCTTGGAGGACATTGTGCTGGTTGCCATGTTGTATAGGTGACTTCCAAGTCAGCCATATTGCATGGGGGACATTGTGCTGGTGGCCATGTTCTATAGGTGACTTCCAAGTCAGCCATATTGCATGGGGGACATTGTGCTGGTTGTCTTGTATAGGTGACTTCCAAGTCAGCCATATTGCATGGGGGACATTGTGCTGGTTGTGTTGTATAGGTGACTTCCAAATCAGCCATATTGCATGGGGGACATTGTGCTGGTTGTATTGTATAGGTGACTTCCAAGTCAGCCATATTGCATGGGGGACATTGTGCTGGTGGCCATGTCCTATAGGTGACTTCCAAGTGAGCCATATTGCATGGGGGACATTGTGCTGGTTGTCTTGTATAGGTGACTTCCAAGTCAGCCATATTGCTTTCGGGACATTGTGCTGGTTGTATTGTATAGGTGACTTCCAAGTCAGCCATATTGCATGGGGGACATTGTGCTGGTTGCCATGTTGTATAGGTGACTTCCAAGTCAGCCATATTGCATGGGGGACATTGTGCTGGTGGCCATGTTCTATAGGTGACTTCCAAGTCAGCCATATTGCATTTGGGACATTGTGCTGGTTGTCTTGTATAGGTGACTTCCAAGTCAGCCATATTGCATGGGAGATATTGTGCTGGTTGTGTTGTATAGGTGACTTCCAAGTCAGCCATATTGCATGGGGGACATTGTGCTGGTTGTATTGTATAGGTGACTTCCAAGTCAGCCATATTGCATGGGGGACATTGTGCTGGTTGTATTGTATAGGTGACTTCCAAGTCAGCCATATTGCATGGGGGGCATTGTGCTGGTGGCCATGTCCTATAGGTGACTTCCAAGTCAGCCATATTGCATGGGGGACATTGTGCTGGTTGTCTTGTATAGGTGACTTCCAAGTCAGCCATATTGCTTGGGGGACATTGTGCTGGTTGTATTGTATAGGTGACTTCCAAGTCAGCCATATTGCATGGGGGACATTGTGCTGGTTGCCATGTTGTATAGGTGACTTCCAAGTCAGCCATATTGCATGGGGGACGTTGTGCTGGTGGCCATGTTCTATAGGTGACTTCCAAGTCAGCCATATTGCATTTGGGACATTGTGCTGGTTGTCTTGTATAGGTGACTTCCAAGTCAGCCATATTGCTTGGGGGACATTGTGCTGGTTGCCATGTCCTATAGGTGACTTCCAAGTCAGCCATATTGCATGGGGAACATTGTGCTGGTTGTCTTGTATAGGTGACTTCCAAGTCAGCCATATTGCATGGGGGACATTGTGCTGGTTGCCATGTTGTATAGGTGACTTCCAAGTCAGCCATATTGCATGGGGGACATTGTGCTGGTTGCCATGTTGTAGAGGTGACTTCCAAGTGAGCCATATTGCTTGGGGGACATTGTGCTGGTTGTGTTGTATAAGTGACTTACAAGTCAGCCAAATTGCATGGGGGACATTGTGCTGGTTGTCTTGTATAGGTGACTTCCAAGTCAGCCGTGTTGCATGGGGGACATTGTGCTGGTGGCCATGTTCTATAGGTGACTTCCAAGTCAGCCATATTGCATGGGGGACATTGTGCTGGTTGCCATGTTGTATAGGTGACTTCCAAGTCAGCCATATTGCTTGGGGGACATTGTGCTGGTTGCCATGTCCTATAGGTGACTTGCAAGTCAGCCATATTGCATGGGGGACATTGTGCTGGTTGTGTTGTATAGGTGACTTCCAAATCAGCCATATTGCATGGGGGACATTGTGCTGGTTGTATTGTATAGGTGACTTCCAAGTCAGCCATATTGCATGGGGGACATTGTGCTGGTGGCCATGTCCTATAGGTGACTTCCAAGTGAGCCATATTGCATGGGGGACATTGTGCTGGTTGTCTTGTATAGGTTACTTCCAAGTCAGCCATATTGCTTGGGGGACTTTGTGCTGGTTGCCATGTTGTATAGGTGACTTCCAAGTCAGCCATATTGCATGGGGGACATTGTGCTGGTGGCCATGTTCTATAGGTGACTTCCAAGTCAGCCATATTGCATTTGGGACATTGTGCTGGTTTTCTTGTATAGGTGACTTCCAAGTCAGCCATATTGCATGGGGGACATTGTGCTGGTTGTGTTGTATAGGTGACTTCCAAATCAGCCATATTGCATGGGGGACATTGTGCTGGTTGTATTGTATAGGTGACTTCCAAGTCAGCCATATTGCATGGGGGATATTGTGCTGGTAGTATTGTATAGGTGACTTCCAAGTCAGCCATATTGCATGGGGGACATTGTGCTGGTGGCCATGTCCTATAGGTGACTTCCAAGTCAGCCATATTGCATGGGGGACATTGTGCTGGTTGTCTTGTATAGGTGACTTCCAAGTCAGCCATATTGCTTGGGGGACATTGTGCTGGTTGTATTGTATAGGTGACTTCCAAGTCAGCCATATTGCATGGGGGACATTGTGCTGGTTGCCATGTTGTATAGGTGACTTCCAAGTCAGCCATACTGCATGGGGGACATTGTGCTGGTGGCCATGTTCTATAGGTGACTTCCAAGTCAGCCATATTGCATTTGGGACATTGTGCTGGTTGTCTTGTATAGGTGACTTCCAAGTCAGCCATATTGCTTGGGGGACATTGTGCTGGTTGCCATGTCCTATAGGTGACTTCCAAGTCAGCCATATTGCATGGGGGACATTGTGCTGGTTGTCTTGTATAGGTGACTTCCAAGTCAGCCATATTGCATGGGGGACATTGTGCTGGTTGCCATGTTGAATAGGTGACTTCCAAGTCAGCCATATTGCATGGGGGACATTGTGCTGGTTGCCATGTGATATAGGTGACTTCCAAGTGAGCCATATTGCTTGGGGGACATTGTGCTGGTTGTGTTGTAAAGGTGACTTCCAAGTCAGCCATATTGCATTGGGGACATTGCGCTGGTTGTCTTGTATAGGTGACTTCCAAGTCAGCCGTGTTGCATGAGGGACATTGTGCTGGTGGCCATGTTCTATAGGTGACTTCCAAGTCAGCCATATTGCATGAGGGACATTGTGCTGGTTGCCATGTTGTATAGGTGACTTCCAAGTCAGCCATATTGCTTGGGGGACATTGTGCTGGTTGCCATGTTCTATAGGTGACTTCCAAGTGAGCCATATTGCTTGGGGGACATTGTGCTGGTTGCCATGTTGTATAGGTGACTTCCAAGTCAGCCATATTGCATGGGGGACATTGTGCTGGTGGCCATGTTCTATAGGTGACTTCCAAGTCAGCCATATTGCATGGGGGACATTGTGCTGGTTGTCTTGTATAGGTGACTTCCAAGTCAGCCATATTGCATGGGGGACATTGTGCTGGTGGCCATGTTCTATAGGTGACTTCCAAGTCAGCCATATTGCATGGGGGACATTGTGCTGGTTGCCATGTTGTATAGGTGACTTCCAAGTCAGCCATATTGCTTGGGGGACATTGTGCTGGTTGCCATGTCCTATAAGTGACTTGCAAGTCAGCCATATTGCATGGGGGACATTGTGCTGGTTGTGTTGTATAGGTGACTTCCAAATCAGCCATATTGCATGGGGGACATTGTGCTGGTTGTATTGTATAGGTGACTTCCAAGTCAGCCATATTGCATGGGGGACATTGTGCTGGTGGCCATGTCCTATAGGTGACTTCCAAGTGAGCCATATTGCATGGGGGACATTGTGCTGTTTGTCTTGTATAGGTTACTTCCAAGTCAGCCATATTGCTTGGGGGAATTTGTGCTGGTTGCCATGTTGTATAGGTGACTTCCAAGTCAGCCATATTGCATGGGGGACATTGTGCTGGTGGCCATGTTCTATAGGTGACTTCCAAGTCAGCCATATTGCATTTGGGACATTGTGCTGGTTGTCTTGTATAGGTGACTTCCAAGTGAGCCATATTGCATGGGGGACATTGTGCTGGTTGTCTTGTATAGGTTACTTCCAAGTCAGCCATATTGCTTGGGGGACTTTGTGCTGGTTGCCATGTTGTATAGGTGACTTCCAAGTCAGCCATATTGCATGGGGGACATTGTGCTGGTGGCCATGTTCTATAGGTGACTTCCAAGTCAGCCATATTGCATTTGGGACATTGTGCTGGTTGTCTTGTATAGGTGACTTCCAAGTCAGCCATATTGCATGGGGGACATTGTGCTGGTTGTGTTGTATAGGTGACTTCCAAATCAGCCATATTGCATGGGGGACATTGTGCTGGTTGTATTGTATAGGTGACTTCCAAGTCAGCCATATTGCATGGGGGATATTGTGCTGGTTGTATTGTATAGGTGACTTCCAAGTCAGCCATATTGCATGGGGGACATTGTGCTGGTGGCCATGTCGTATAGGTGACTTCCAAGTCAGCCATATTGCATGGGGGACATTGTGCTGGTTGTCTTGTATAGGTGACTTCCAAGTCAGCCATATTGCTTGGGGGACATTGTGCTGGTTGTATTGTATAGGTGACTTCCAAGTCAGCCATATTGCATGGGGGACATTGTGCTGGTTGCCATGTTGTATAGGTGACTTCCAAGTCAGCCATACTGCATGGGGGACATTGTGCTGGTGGCCATGTTCTATAGGTGACTTCCAAGTCAGCCATATTGCATTTGGGACATTGTGCTGGTTGTCTTGTATAGGTGACTTCCAAGTCAGCCATATTGCATGGGGGACATTGTGCTGGTTGTATTGTATAGATGACTTCCAAGTGAGCCATATTGCTTGGGGGACATTGTGCTGGTGGCCATGTTCTATAGGTGACTTCCAAGTCAGCCATATTGCATGGGGGACATTGTGCTGGTTGCATTGTCCTATAGGTGACTTCCAAGTCAGCCATATTGCATGGGGGACATTGTGCTGGTGGCCATGTTCTATAGGTGACTTCCAAGTCAGCCATATTGCATGGGGGACATTGTGCTGGTTGTCTTGTATAGGTGACTTCCAAGTCAGCCATATTGCATGGGGGACATTGTGCTGGTGGCCATGTTCTATAGGTGACTTCCAAGTCAGCCATATTGCTTGGGGGACAATGTGCTGGTTGTATTGTATAGGTGACTTCCAATTCAGCCATATTGCATGGGGGACATTGTGCTGGTTGCCATGCTGTATAGGTGACTTCCAAGTCAGCCATATTGCATGGGGGACATTGTGCTGGTTGTCTTGTATAGGTGACTTCCAAGTCAGCCATATTGCATGGGGGACATTGTGCTGGTTGCCATGTTGTATAGGTGACTTCCAAGTCAGGCATATTGCATGGGGGACATTGTGCTGGTTGCCATGTTGTATAGGTGACTTCCAAGTGAGCCATATTGCTTGGGGGACATTGTGCTGGTTGTGTTGTATAGGTGACTTCCAAGTCAGCCATATTGCATGGGGGACATTGTGCTGGTTGTCTTGTATAGGTGACTTCCAAGTCAGCCGTGTTGCATGGGGGACATTGTGCTGGTGGCCATGTTCTATAGGTGACTTCCAAGTCAGCCATATTGCATTTGGGACATTGTGCTGGTTGTCTTGTATAGGTGACTTCCAAGTCAGCCATATTGCATGGGGGACATTGTGCTGGTTGTGTTGTATAGGTGACTTCCAAATCAGCCATATTGCATGGGGGACATTGTGCTGGTTGTATTGTATAGGTGACTTCCAAGTCAGCCATATTGCATGGGGGACATTGTGCTGTTGGCCATGTCGTATAGGTGACTTCCAAGTCAGCCATATTGCATGGGGGACATTGTGCTGGTTGTCTTGTATAGGTGACTTCCAAGTCAGCCATATTGCTTGGGGGACATTGTGCTGGTTGTATTGTATAGGTGACTTCCAAGTCAGCCATATTGCATGGGGGACATTGTGCTGGTTGCCATGTTGTATAGGTGACTTCCAAGTCAGCCATATTGCATGGGGGACATTGTGCTGGTGGCCATGTTCTATAGGTGACTTCCAAGTCAGCCATATTGCATTTGGGACATTGTGCTGGTTGTATTTGTATAGGTGACTTCCAAGTCAGCCATATTGCATGGGGGACATTGTGCTGGTTGTATTGTATAAGTGACTTCCAAGTGAGCCATATTGCTTGGGGGACATTGTGCTGGTGGCCATGTTCTATAGGTGACTTCCAAGTCAGCCATATTGCATGGGGGACATTGTGCTGGTTGCATTGTCCTATAGGTGACTTCCAAGTCAGCCATATTGCATGGGGACATTGTGCTGGTTGTCTTGTATAGGTGACTTCCAAGTCAGCCATATTGCATGGGGGACATTGTGCTGGTGGCCATGTTCTATAGGTGACTTCCAAGTCAGCCATATTGCTTGGGGGACATTGTGCTGGTTGTATTGTATAGGTGACTTCCAAGTCAGCCATATTGCATGGGGGACATTGTGCTGGTTGCCATGCTGTATAGGTGACTTCCAAGTCAGCCATATTGCATGGGGGACATTGTGCTGGTTGTCTTGTATAGGTGACTTCCAAGTCAGCCATATTGCATGGGGGACATTGTGCTGGTTGCCATGTTGTATAGGTGACTTCCAAGTCAGGCATATTGCATGGGGGACATTGTGCTGGTTGCCATGTTGTATAGGTGACTTCCAAGTGAGCCATATTGCTTGGGGGACATTGTGCTGGTTGTGTTGTATAGGTGACTTCCAAGTCAGCCATATTGCATGGGGGACATTGTGCTGGTTGTCTTGTATAGGTGACTTCCAAGTCAGCCGTGTTGCATGGGGGACATTGTGCTGGTGGCCATGTTCTATAGGTGACTTCCAAGTCAGCCATATTGCATTTGGGACATTGTGCTGGTTGTCTTGTATAGGTGACTTCCAAGTCAGCCATATTGCATGGGGGACATTGTGCTGGTTGTGTTGTATAGGTGACTTCCAAATCAGCCATATTGCATGGGGGACATTGTGCTGGTTGTATTGTATAGGTGACTTCCAAGTCAGCCATATTGCATGGGGGACATTGTGCTGGTTGTATTGTATAGGTGACTTCCAAGTCAGCCATATTGCATGGGGGACATTGTGCTGGTGGCCATGTCGTATAGGTGACTTCCAAGTCAGCCATATTGCATGGGGGACATTGTGCTGGTGGCCATGTGCTATAGGTGACTTCCAAGTCAGCCATATTGCATTTGGGACATTGTGCTGGTTGTATTGTATAGGTGACTTCCAAGTCAGCCATATTGCATTGGGGACATTGTGCTGGTTGTATTGTATAGGTGACTTCCAAGTGAGCCATATTGCTTGGGGGACATTGTGCTGGTGGCCATGTTCTATAGGTGACTTCCAAGTCAGCCATATTGCATGGGGGACATTGTGCTGGTTGCATTGTCCTATAGGTGACTTCCAAGTCAGCCATATTGCATGGGGGACATTGTGCTGGTGGCCATGTTGTATAGGTGACTTCCAAGTCAGCCATATTGCATGGGGGACATTGTGCTGGTGGCCATGTTCTATAGGTGACTTCCAAGTCAGCCATATTGCATTTGGGACATTGTGCTGGTGGCCATGTTCTATAGGTGACTTCCAAGTCAGCCATATTGCTTGGGGGACAATGTGCTGGTTGTATTGTATAGGTGACTTCCAAGTCAGCCATATTGCATGGGGGACATTGTGCTGGTTGCCATGCTGTATAGGTGACTTCCAAGTCAGCCATATTGCATGGGGGACATTGTGCTGGTTGTCTTGTATAGGTGACTTCCAAGTCAGCCATATTGCATGGGGGACATTGTGCTGGTTGCCATGTTGTATAGGTGACTTCCAAGTCAGGCATATTGCATGGGGGACATTGTGCTGGTTGCCATGTTGTATAGGTGACTTCCAAGTGAGCCATATTGCTTGGGGGACATTGTGCTGGTTGTGTTGTATAGGTGACTTCCAAGTCAGCCATATTGCATGGGGGACATTGTGCTGGTTGTCTTGTATAGGTGACTTCCAAGTCAGCCGTGTTGCATGGGGGACATTGTGCTGGTGGCCATGTTCTATAGGTGACGTCCAAGTCAGCCATATTGCATTTGGGACATTGTGCTGGTTGTCTTGTATAGGTGACTTCCAAGTCAGCCATATTGCATGGGGGACATTGTGCTGGTTGTGTTGTATAGGTGACTTCCAAATCAGCCATATTGCATGGGGGACATTGTGCTGGTTGTATTGTATAGGTGACTTCCAAGTCAGCCATATTGCATGGGGGACATTGTGCTGTTGGCCATGTCGTATAGGTGACTTCCAAGTCAGCCATATTGCATGGGGGACATTGTGCTGGTTGTCTTGTATAGGTGACTTCCAAGTCAGCCATATTGCTTGGGGGACATTGTGCTGGTTGTATTGTATAGGTGACTTCCAAGTCAGCCATATTGCATGGGGGACATTGTGCTGGTGGCCATGTTGTATAGGTGACTTCCAAGTCAGCCATATTGCATGGGGGACATTGTGCTGGTGGCCATGTTCTATAGGTGACTTCCAAGTCAGCCATATTGCATTTGGGACATTGTGCTGGTTGTATTGTATAGGTGACTTCCAAGTCAGCCATATTGCATGGGGGACATTGTGCTGGTTGTATTGTATAGGTGACTTCCAAGTCAGCCATATTGCATGGGGGACATTGTGCTGTTGGCCATGTCGTATAGGTGACTTCCAAGTCAGCCATATTGCATGGGGGACATTGTGCTGGTTGTCTTGTATAGGTGACTTCCAAGTCAGCCATATTGCATGGGGGACATTGTGCTGGTGGCCATGTCGTATAGGTGACTTCCAAGTCAGCCATATTGCATGGGGGACATTGTGCTGGTGGCCATGTGCTATAGGTGACTTCCAAGTCAGCCATATTGCATTTGGGACATTGTGCTGGTTGTATTGTATAGGTGACTTCCAAGTCAGCCATATTGCATTGGGGACATTGTGCTGGTTGTATTGTATAGGTGACTTCCAAGTGAGCCATATTGCTTGGGGGACATTGTGCTGGTGGCCATGTTCTATAGGTGACTTCCAAGTCAGCCATATTGCATGGGGGACATTGTGCTGGTTGCATTGTCCTATAGGTGACTTCCAAGTCAGCCATATTGCATGGGGGACATTGTGCTGGTGGCCATGTTGTATAGGTGACTTCCAAGTCAGCCATATTGCATGGGGGACATTGTGCTGGTGGCCATGTTCTATAGGTGACTTCCAAGTCAGCCATATTGCATTTGGGACATTGTGCTGGTGGCCATGTTCTATAGGTGACTTCCAAGTCAGCCATATTGCTTGGGGGACAATGTGCTGGTTGTATTGTATAGGTGACTTCCAAGTCAGCCATATTGCATGGGGGACATTGTGCTGGTTGCCATGCTGTATAGGTGACTTCCAAGTCAGCCATATTGCATGGGGGACATTGTGCTGGTTGTCTTGTATAGGTGACTTCCAAGTCAGCCATATTGCATGGGGGACATTGTGCTGGTTGCATAGTTGTATAGGTGACTTCCAAGTCAGGCATATTGCATAGGGGACATTGTGCTGGTTGCCATGTTGTATAGGTGACTTCCAAGTGAGCCATATTGCTTGGGGGACATTGTGCTGGTTGTGTTGTATAGGTGACTTCCAAGTCAGCCATATTGCATGGGGGACATTGTGCTGGTTGTCTTGTATAGGTGACTTCCAAGTCAGCCGTGTTGCATGGGGGACATTGTGCTGGTGGCCATGTTCTATAGGTGACGTCCAAGTCAGCCATATTGCATTTGGGACATTGTGCTGGTTGTCTTGTATAGGTGACTTCCAAGTCAGCCATATTGCATGGGGGACATTGTGCTGGTTGTGTTGTATAGGTGACTTCCAAATCAGCCATATTGCATGGGGGACATTGTGCTGGTTGTATTGTATAGGTGACTTCCAAGTCAGCCATATTGCATGGGGGACATTGTGCTGTTGGCCATGTCGTATAGGTGACTTCCAAGTCAGCCATATTGCATGGGGGACATTGTGCTGGTTGTCTTGTATAGGTGACTTCCAAGTCAGCCATATTGCTTGGGGGACATTGTGCTGGTTGTATTGTATAGGTGACTTCCAAGTCAGCCATATTGCATGGGGGACATTGTGCTGGTGGCCATGTTGTATAGGTGACTTCCAAGTCAGCCATATTGCATGGGGGACATTGTGCTGGTGGCCATGTTCTATAGGTGACTTCCAAGTCAGCCATATTGCATTTGGGACATTGTGCTGGTTGTATTGTATAGGTGACTTCCAAGTCAGCCATATTGCATGGGGGACATTGTGCTGGTTGTATTGTATAGGTGACTTCCAAGTCAGCCATATTGCATGGGGGACATTGTGCTGTTGGCCATGTCGTATAGGTGACTTCCAAGTCAGCCATATTGCATGGGGGACATTGTGCTGGTTGTCTTGTATAGGTGACTTCCAAGTCAGCCATATTGCTTGGGGGACATTGTGCTGGTTGTATTGTATAGGTGACTTCCAAGTCAGCCATATTGCATGGGGGACATTGTGCTGGTTGCCATGTTGTATAGGTGACTTCCAAGTCAGCCATATTGCATGGGGGACATTGTGCTGGTGGCCATGTTCTATAGGTGACTTCCAAGTCAGCCATATTGCATTTGGGACATTGTGCTCGTTGTATTGTATAGGTGACTTCCAAGTCAGCCATATTGCATGGGGGACATTGTGCTGGTTGTATTGTATAGGTGACTTCCAAGTGAGCCATATTGCTTGGGGGACATTGTGCTGGTGGCCATGTTCTATAGGTGACTTCCAAGTCAGCCATATTGCATGGGGGACATTGTGCTGGTTGCATTGTCCTATAGGTGACTTCCAAGTCAGCCATATTGCATGGGGGACATTGTGCTAGTGGCCATGTTCTATAGGTGACTTCCAAGTCAGCCATATTGCATGGGGGACATTGTGCTGGTTGTCTTGTATAGGTGACTTCCAAGTCAGCCATATTGCATGGGGGACATTGTGCTGGTGGCCATGTTCTATAGGTGACTTCCAAGTCAGCCATATTGCTTGGGGGACATTCTGCTGGTTGTATTGTATAGGTGACTTCCAAGTCAGCCATATTGCATGGGGGACATTGTGCTGGTTGCCATGCTGTATAGGTGACTTCCAAGTCAGCCATATTGCATGGGGGACATTGTGCTGGTTGTCTTGTATAGGTGACTTCCAAGTCAGCCATATTGCATGGGGGACATTGTGCTGGTTGCCATGTTGTATAGGTGACTTCCAAGTCAGGCATATTGCATGGGGGACATTGTGCTGGTTGCCATGTTGTATAGGTGACTTCCAAGTGAGCCATATTGCTTGGGGGACATTGTGCTGGTTGTGTTGTATAGGTGACTTCCAAGTCAGCCATATTGCATGGGGGACATTGTGCTGGTTGTCTTGTATAGGTGACTTCCAAGTCAGCCGTGTTGCATGGGGGACATTGTGCTGGTGGCCATGTTCTATAGGTGACTTCCAAGTCAGCCATATTGCATTTGGGACATTGTGCTGGTTGTCTTGTATAGGTGACTTCCAAGTCAGCCATATTGCATGGGGGACATTGTGCTGGTTGTGTTGTATAGGTGACTTCCAAATCAGCCATATTGCATGGGGGACATTGTGCTGGTTGTATTGTATAGGTGACTTCCAAGTCAGCCATATTGCATGGGGGACATTGTGCTGGTTGTATTGTATAGGTGACTTCCAAGTCAGCCATATTGCATGGGGGACATTGTGCTGGTGGCCATGTCGTATAGGTGACTTCCAAGTCAGCCATATTGCATGGGGGACATTGTGCTGGTTGTCTTGTATAGGTGACTTCCAAGTCAGCCATATTGCTTGGGGGACATTGTGCTGGTTGTATTGTATAGGTGACTTCCAAGTCAGCCATATTGCATGGGGGACATTGTTCTGGTTGCCATGTTGTATAGGTGACTTCCAAGTCAGCCATATTGCATGGGGGACATTGTGCTGGTGGCCATGTGCTATAGGTGACTTCCAAGTCAGCCATATTGCATTTTGGACATTGTGCTGGTTGTATTGTATAGGTGACTTCCAAGTCAGCCATATTGCATGGGGGACATTGTGCTGGTTGTATTGTATAGGTGACTTCCAAGTGAGCCATATTGCTTGGGGGACATTGTGCTGGTGGCCATGTTCTATAGGTGACTTCCAAGTCAGCCATATTGCATGGGGGACATTGTGCTGGTTGCATTGTCCTATAGGTGACTTCCAAGTCAGCCATATTGCATGGGGGACATTGTGCTGGTGGCCATGTTGTATAGGTGACTTCCAAGTCAGCCATATTGCATGGGGGACATTGTGCTGGTGGCCATGTTCTATAGGTGACTTCCAAGTCAGCCATATTGCATTTGGGACATTGTGCTGGTTGTATTGTATAGGTGACTTCCAAGTCAGCCATATTGCATGGGGGACATTGTGCTGGTTGTATTGTATAGGTGACTTCCAAGTGAGCCATATTGCTTGGGGGACATTGTGCTGGTGGCCATGTTCTATAGGTGACTTCCAAGTCAGCCATATTGCATGGGGGACATTGTGCTGGTTGCATTGTCCTATAGGTGACTTCCAAGTCAGCCATATTGCATGGGGGACATTGTGCTGGTGGCCATGTTCTATAGGTGACTTCCAAGTCAGCCATATTGCATGGGGGACATTGTGCTGGTTGTCTTGTATAGGTGACTTCCAAGTCAGCCATATTGCATGGGGGACATTGTGCTGGTGGCCATGTTCTCTAGGTGACTTCCAAGTCAGCCATATTGCTTGGGGGACAATGTGCTGGTTGTGTTGTATAGGTGACTTCCAAATCAGCCATATTGCATGGAGGACATTGTGCTGGTTGTATTGTATAGGTGACTTCCAAGTCAGCCATATTGCATGGGGGACATTGTGCTGGTTGTATTGTATAGGTGACTTCCAAGTCAGCCATATTGCATGGGGGACATTGTGCTGTTGGCCATGTCGTATAGGTGACTTCCAAGTCAGCCATATTGTATGGGGGACATTGTGCTGGTTGTCTTGTATAGGTGACTTCCAAGTCAGCCATATTGCTTGGGGGACATTGTGCTGGTTGTATTGTATAGGTGACTTCCAAGTCAGCCATATTGCATGGGGGACATTGTGCTGGTTGCCATGTTGTATAGGTGACTTCCAAGTCAGCCATATTGCATGGGGGACATTGTGCTGGTGGCCCTGTTCTATAGGTGACTTCCAAGTCAGCCATATTGCATTTGGGACATTGTGCTGGTTGTATTGTATAGGTGACTTCCAAGTCAGCCATATTCCATGGGGGACATTGTGCTGGTTGTATTGTATAGGTGACTTCCAAGTGAGCCATATTGCTTGGGGGACATTGTGCTGGTGGCCATGTTCTATAGGTGACTTCCAAGTCAGCCATATTGCATGGGGGACATTGTGCTGGTTGCATTGTCCTATAGGTGACTTCCAAGTCAGCCATATTGCATGGGGGACATTGTGCTAGTGGCCATGTTCTATAGGTGACTTCCAAGTCAGCCATATTGCATGGGGGACATTGTGCTGGTTGTCTTGTATAGGTGACTTCCAAGTCAGCCATATTGCATGGGGGACATTGTGCTGGTGGCCATGTTCTATAGGTGACTTCCAAGTCAGCCATATTGCTTGGGGGACATTCTGCTGGTTGTATTGTATAGGTGACTTCCAAGTCAGCCATATTGCATGGGGGACATTGTGCTGGTTGCCATGCTGTATAGGTGACTTCCAAGTCAGCCATATTGCATGGGGGACATTGTGCTGGTTGTCTTGTATAGGTGACTTCCAAGTCAGCCATATTGCATGGGGGACATTGTGCTGGTTGCCATGTTGTATAGGTGACTTCCAAGTCAGGCATATTGCATGGGGGACATTGTGCTGGTTGCCATGTTGTATAGGTGACTTCCAAGTGAGCCATATTGCTTGGGGGACATTGTGCTGGTTGTGTTGTATAGGTGACTTCCAAGTCAGCCATATTGCATGGGGGACATTGTGCTGGTTGTCTTGTATAGGTGACTTCCAAGTCAGCCGTGTTGCATGGGGGACATTGTGCTGGTGGCCATGTTCTATAGGTGACTTCCAAGTCAGCCATATTGCATGGGGGACATTGTGCTGGTGGCCATGTCGTATAGGTGACTTCCAAGTCAGCCATATTGCATGGGGGACATTGTGCTGGTTGTATTGTATAGGTGACTTCCAAGTCAGCCATATTGCATGGGGGACATTGTGCTGGTTGTATTGTATAGGTGACTTCCAAGTCAGCCATATTGCATGGGGGACATTGTGCTGGTGGCCATGTCGTATAGGTGACTTCCAAGTCAGCCATATTGCATGGGGGACATTGTGCTGGTTGTCTTGTATAGGTGACTTCCAAGTCAGCCATATTGCTTGGGGGACATTGTGCTGGTTGTATTGTATAGGTGACTTCCAAGTCAGCCATATTGCATGGGGGACATTGTGCTGGTTGCCATGTTGTATAGGTGACTTCCAAGTCAGCCATATTGCATGGGGGACATTGTGCTGGTGGCCATGTGCTATAGGTGACTTCCAAGTCAGCCATATTGCATTTTGGACATTGTGCTGGTTGTATTGTATAGGTGACTTCCAAGTCAGCCATATTGCATGGGGGACATTGTGCTGGTTGTATTGTATAGGTGACTTCCAAGTGAGCCATATTGCTTGGGGGACATTGTGCTGGTGGCCATGTTCTATAGGTGACTTCCAAGTCAGCCATATTGCATGGGGGACATTGTGCTGGTTGCATTGTCCTATAGGTGACTTCCAAGTCAGCCATATTGCATGGGGGACATTGTGCTGGTGGCCATGTTGTATAGGTGACTTCCAAGTCAGCCATATTGCATGGGGGACATTGTGCTGGTGGCCATGTTCTATAGGTGACTTCCAAGTCAGCCATATTGCATTTGGGACATTGTGCTGGTTGTATTGTATAGGTGACTTCCAAGTCAGCCATATTGCATGGGGGACATTGTGCTGGTTGTATTGTATAGGTGACTTCCAAGTGAGCCATATTGCTTGGGGGACATTGTGCTGGTGGCCATGTTCAATAGGTGACTTCCAAGTCAGCCATATTGCATGGGGGACATTGTGCTGGTTGCATTGTCCTATAGGTGACTTCCAAGTCAGCCATATTGCATGGGGGACATTGTGCTGGTGGCCATGTTCTATAGGTGACTTCCAAGTCAGCCATATTGCATGGGGGACATTGTGCTGGTTGTCTTGTATAGGTGACTTCCAAGTCAGCCATATTGCATGGGGGACATTGTGCTGGTGGCCATGTTCTATAGGTGACTTCCAAGTCAGCCATATTGCTTGGGGGACAATGTGCTGGTTGTATTGTATAGGTGACTTCCAAGTCAGCCATATTGCATGGGGGACATTGTGCTGGTTGTATTGTATAGGTGACTTCCAAGTCAGCCATATTGCATGGGGGACATTGTGCTGGTTGTCTTGTATAGGTGACTTCCAAGTCAGCCATATTGCATGGGGGACATTGTGCTGGTTGCCATGTTGTATAGGTGACTTCCAAGTCAGGCATATTGCATGGGGGACATTGTGCTGGTTGCCATGTTGTATAGGTGACTTCCAAGTGAGCCATATTGCTTGGGGGACATTGTGCTGGTTGTGTTGTATAGGTGACTTCCAAGTCAGCCATATTGCATGGGGGACATTGTGCTGGTTGTCTTGTATAGGTGACTTCCAAGTCAGGCATATTGCATGGGGGACATTGTGCTGGTTGCCATGTTGTATAGGTGACTTCCAAGTGAGCCATATTGCTTGGGGGACATTGTGCTGGTTGTGTTGTATAGGTGACTTCCAAGTCAGCCATATTGCATGGGGGACATTGTGCTGGTTGTCTTGTATAGGTGACTTCCAAGTCAGCCGTGTTGCATGGGGGACATTGTGCTGGTGGCCATGTTCTATAGGTGACTTCCAAGTCAGCCATATTGCATGGGGGACATTGTGCTGGTGGCCATGTCGTATAGGTGACTTCCAAGTCAGCCATATTGCATGGGGGACATTGTGCTGGTTGTATTGTATAGGTGACTTCCAAGTCAGCCATATTCCATGGGGGACATTGTGCTGGTTGTATTGTATAGGTGACTTCCAAGTGAGCCATATTGCTTGGGGGACATTGTGCTGGTGGCCATGTTCTATAGGTGACTTCCAAGTCAGCCATATTGCATGGGGGACATTGTGCTGGTTGCATTGTCCTATAGGTGACTTCCAAGTCAGCCATATTGCATGGGGGACATTGTGCTAGTGGCCATGTTCTATAGGTGACTTCCAAGTCAGCCATATTGCATGGGGGACATTGTGCTGGTTGTCTTGTATAGGTGACTTCCAAGTCAGCCATATTGCATGGGGGACATTGTGCTGGTGGCCATGTTCTATAGGTGACTTCCAAGTCAGCCATATTGCTTGGGGGACATTCTGCTGGTTGTATTGTATAGGTGACTTCCAAGTCAGCCATATTGCATGGGGGACATTGTGCTGGTTGCCATGCTGTATAGGTGACTTCCAAGTCAGCCATATTGCATGGGGGACATTGTGCTGGTTGTCTTGTATAGGTGACTTCCAAGTCAGCCATATTGCATGGGGGACATTGTGCTGGTTGCCATGTTGTATAGGTGACTTCCAAGTCAGGCATATTGCATGGGGGACATTGTGCTGGTTGCCATGTTGTATAGGTGACTTCCAAGTGAGCCATATTGCTTGGGGGACATTGTGCTGGTTGTGTTGTATAGGTGACTTCCAAGTCAGCCATATTGCATGGGGGACATTGTGCTGGTTGTCTTGTATAGGTGACTTCCAAGTCAGCCGTGTTGCATGGGGGACATTGTGCTGGTGGCCATGTTCTATAGGTGACTTCCAAGTCAGCCATATTGCATGGGGGACATTGTGCTGGTGGCCATGTCGTATAGGTGACTTCCAAGTCAGCCATATTGCATGGGGGACATTGTGCTGGTTGTATTGTATAGGTGACTTCCAAGTCAGCCATATTGCATGGGGGACATTGTGCTGGTTGTATTGTATAGGTGACTTCCAAGTCAGCCATATTGCATGGGGGACATTGTGCTGGTGGCCATGTCGTATAGGTGACTTCCAAGTCAGCCATATTGCATGGGGGACATTGTGCTGGTTGTCTTGTATAGGTGACTTCCAAGTCAGCCATATTGCTTGGGGGACATTGTGCTGGTTGTATTGTATAGGTGACTTCCAAGTCAGCCATATTGCATGGGGGACATTGTGCTGGTTGCCATGTTGTATAGGTGACTTCCAAGTCAGCCATATTGCATGGGGGACATTGTGCTGGTGGCCATGTGCTATAGGTGACTTCCAAGTCAGCCATATTGCATTTTGGACATTGTGCTGGTTGTATTGTATAGGTGACTTCCAAGTCAGCCATATTGCATGGGGGACATTGTGCTGGTTGTATTGTATAGGTGACTTCCAAGTGAGCCATATTGCTTGGGGGACATTGTGCTGGTGGCCATGTTCTATAGGTGACTTCCAAGTCAGCCATATTGCATGGGGGACATTGTGCTGGTTGCATTGTCCTATAGGTGACTTCCAAGTCAGCCATATTGCATGGGGGACATTGTGCTGGTGGCCATGTTGTATAGGTGACTTCCAAGTCAGCCATATTGCATGGGGGACATTGTGCTGGTGGCCATGTTCTATAGGTGACTTCCAAGTCAGCCATATTGCATTTGGGACATTGTGCTGGTTGTATTGTATAGGTGACTTCCAAGTCAGCCATATTGCATGGGGGACATTGTGCTGGTTGTATTGTATAGGTGACTTCCAAGTGAGCCATATTGCTTGGGGGACATTGTGCTGGTGGCCATGTTCAATAGGTGACTTCCAAGTCAGCCATATTGCATGGGGGACATTGTGCTGGTTGCATTGTCCTATAGGTGACTTCCAAGTCAGCCATATTGCATGGGGGACATTGTGCTGGTGGCCATGTTCTATAGGTGACTTCCAAGTCAGCCATATTGCATGGGGGACATTGTGCTGGTTGTCTTGTATAGGTGACTTCCAAGTCAGCCATATTGCATGGGGGACATTGTGCTGGTGGCCATGTTCTATAGGTGACTTCCAAGTCAGCCATATTGCTTGGGGGACAATGTGCTGGTTGTATTGTATAGGTGACTTCCAAGTCAGCCATATTGCATGGGGGACATTGTGCTGGTTGTATTGTATAGGTGACTTCCAAGTCAGCCATATTGCATGGGGGACATTGTGCTGGTTGTCTTGTATAGGTGACTTCCAAGTCAGCCATATTGCATGGGGGACATTGTGCTGGTTGCCATGTTGTATAGGTGACTTCCAAGTCAGGCATATTGCATGGGGGACATTGTGCTGGTTGCCATGTTGTATAGGTGACTTCCAAGTGAGCCATATTGCTTGGGGGACATTGTGCTGGTTGTGTTGTATAGGTGACTTCCAAGTCAGCCATATTGCATGGGGGACATTGTGCTGGTTGTCTTGTATAGGTGACTTCCAAGTCAGGCATATTGCATGGGGGACATTGTGCTGGTTGCCATGTTGTATAGGTGACTTCCAAGTGAGCCATATTGCTTGGGGGACATTGTGCTGGTTGTGTTGTATAGGTGACTTCCAAGTCAGCCATATTGCATGGGGGACATTGTGCTGGTTGTCTTGTATAGGTGACTTCCAAGTCAGCCGTGTTGCATGGGGGACATTGTGCTGGTGGCCATGTTCTATAGGTGACTTCCAAGTCAGCCATATTGCATGGGGGACATTGTGCTGGTGGCCATGTCGTATAGGTGACTTCCAAGTCAGCCATATTGCATGGGGGACATTGTGCTGGTTGTATTGTATAGGTGACTTCCAAGTCAGCCATATTGCATGGGGGACATTGTGCTGGTTGTATTGTATAGGTGACTTCCAAGTCAGCCATATTGCATGGGGGACATTGTGCTGGTGGCCATGTCGTATAGGTGACTTCCAAGTCAGCCATATTGCATGGGGGACATTGTGCTGGTTGTCTTGTATAGGTGACTTCCAAGTCAGCCATATTGCTTGGGGGACATTGTGCTGGTTGTATTGTATAGGTGACTTCCAAGTCAGCCATATTGCATGGGGGACATTGTGCTGGTTGCCATGTTGTATAGGTGACTTCCAAGTCAGCCATATTGCATGGGGGACATTGTGCTGGTGGCCATGTGCTATAGGTGACTTCCAAGTCAGCCATATTGCATTTTGGACATTGTGCTGGTTGTATTGTATAGGTGACTTCCAAGTCAGCCATATTGCATGGGGGACATTGTGCTGGTTGTATTGTATAGGTGACTTCCAAGTGAGCCATATTGCTTGGGGGACATTGTGCTGGTGGCCATGTTCTATAGGTGACTTCCAAGTCAGCCATATTGCATGGGGGACATTGTGCTGGTTGCATTGTCCTATAGGTGACTTCCAAGTCAGCCATATTGCATGGGGGACATTGTGCTGGTGGCCATGTTGTATAGGTGACTTCCAAGTCAGCCATATTGCATGGGGGACATTGTGCTGGTGGCCATGTTCTATAGGTGACTTCCAAGTCAGCCATATTGCATTTGGGACATTGTGCTGGTTGTATTGTATAGGTGACTTCCAAGTCAGCCATATTGCATGGGGGACATTGTGCTGGTTGTATTGTATAGGTGACTTCCAAGTGAGCCATATTGCTTGGGGGACATTGTGCTGGTGGCCATGTTCAATAGGTGACTTCCAAGTCAGCCATATTGCATGGGGGACATTGTGCTGGTTGCATTGTCCTATAGGTGACTTCCAAGTCAGCCATATTGCATGGGGGACATTGTGCTGGTGGCCATGTTCTATAGGTGACTTCCAAGTCAGCCATATTGCATGGGGGACATTGTGCTGGTTGTCTTGTATAGGTGACTTCCAAGTCAGCCATATTGCATGGGGGACATTGTGCTGGTGGCCATGTTCTATAGGTGACTTCCAAGTCAGCCATATTGCTTGGGGGACAATGTGCTGGTTGTATTGTATAGGTGACTTCCAAGTCAGCCATATTGCATGGGGGACATTGTGCTGGTTGCCATGCTGTATAGGTGACTTCCAAGTCAGCCATATTGCATGGGGGACATTGTGCTGGTTGTCTTGTATAGGTGACTTCCAAGTCAGCCATATTGCATGGGGGACATTGTGCTGGTTGCCATGTCGTATAGGTGACTTCCAAGTCAGCCATATTGCATGGGGGACATTGTGCTGGTTGTCTTGTATAGGTGACTTCCAAGTCAGCCATATTGCTTGGGGGACATTGTGCTGGTTGTATTGTATAGGTGACTTCCAAGTCAGCCATATTGCATGGGGGACATTGTGCTGGTTGCCATGTCGTATAGGTGACTTCCAAGTCAGCCATATTGCATGGGGGACATTGTGCTGGTTGTCTTGTATAGGTGACTTCCAAGTCAGCCATATTGCTTGGGGGACATTGTGCTGGTTGTATTGTATAGGTGACTTCCAAGTCAGCCATATTGCATGGGGGACATTGTGCTGGTTGCCATGTTGTATAGGTGACTTCCAAGTCAGCCATATTGCATGGGGGACATTGTGCTGGTGGCCATGTTCTATAGGTGACTTCCAAGTGAGCCATATTGCTTGGGGGACATTGTGCTGGTGGCCATGTTCTATAGGTGACTTCCAAGTCAGCCATATTGCATGGGGGACATTGTGCTGGTTGCATTGTCCTATAGGTGACTTCCAAGTCAGCCATATTGCATGGGGGACATTGTGCTGGTGGCCATGTTCTATAGGTGACTTCCAAGTCAGCCATATTGCATGGGGGACATTGTGCTGGTTGTCTTGTATAGGTGACTTCCAAGTCAGCCATATTGCATGGGGGACATTGTGCTGGTGGCCATGTTCTATAGGTGACTTCCAAGTCAGCCATATTGCTTGGGGGACAATGTGCTGGTTGTATTGTATAGGTGACTTCCAAGTCAGCCATATTGCATGGGGGACATTGTGCTGGTTGCCATGCTGTATAGGTGACTTCCAAGTCAGCCATATTGCATGGGGGACATTGTGCTGGTTGTCTTGTATAGGTGACTTCCAAGTCAGCCATATTGCATGGGGGACATTGTGCTGGTTGCCATGTTGTATAGGTGACTTCCAAGTCAGGCATATTGCATGGGGGACATTGTGCTGGTTGCCATGTTGTATAGGTGACTTCCAAGTGAGCCATATTGCTTGGGGGACATTGTGCTGGTTGTGTTGTATAGGTGACTTCCAAGTCAGCCATATTGCATGGGGGACATTGTGCTGGTTGTCTTGTATAGGTGACTTCCAAGTCAGCCGTGTTGCATGGGGGACATTGTGCTGGTGGCCATGTTCTATAGGTGACTTCCAAGTCAGCCATATTGCATTTGGGACATTGTGCTGGTTGTCTTGTATAGGTGACTTCAAGTCAGCCATATTGCATGGGGGACATTGTGCTGGTTGTGTTGTATAGGTGACTTCCAAATCAGCCATATTGCATGGGGGACATTGTGCTGGTTGTATTGTATAGGTGACTTCCAAGTCAGCCATATTGCATGGGGGACATTGTGCTGTTGGCCATGTCGTATAGGTGACTTCCAAGTCAGCCATATTGCATGGGGGACATTGTGCTGGTTGTCTTGTATAGGTGACTTCCAAGTCAGCCATATTGCTTGGGGGACATTGTGCTGGTTGTATTGTATAGGTGACTTCCAAGTCAGCCATATTGCATGGGGGACATTGTGCTGGTTGCCATGTTGTATAGGTGACTTCCAAGTCAGCCATATTGCATGGGGGACATTGTGCTGGTGGCCATGTTCTATAGGTGACTTCCAAGTCAGCCATATTGCATTTGGGACATTGTGCTGGTTGTATTGTATAGGTGACTTCCAAGTCAGCCATATTGCATGGGGGACATTGTGCTGGTTGTATTGTATAGGTGACTTCCAAGTGAGCCATATTGCTTGGGGGACATTGTGCTGGTGGCCATGTTCTATAGGTGACTTCCAAGTCAGCCATATTGCATGGGGGACATTGTGCTGGTTGCATTGTCCTATAGGTGACTTCCAAGTCAGCCATATTGCATGGGGGACATTGTGCTGGTGGCCATGTTCTATAGGTGACTTCCAAGTCAGCCATATTGCATGGGGGACATTGTGCTGGTTGTCTTGTATAGGTGACTTCCAAGTCAGCCATATTGCATGGGGGACATTGTGCTGGTGGCCATGTTCTATAGGTGACTTCCAAGTCAGCCATATTGCTTGGGGGACATTGTGCTGGTTGTATTGTATAGGTGACTTCCAAGTCAGCCATATTGCATGGGGGACATTGTGCTGGTTGCCATGCTGTATAGGTGACTTCCAAGTCAGCCATATTGCATGGGGGACATTGTGCTGGTTGTCTTGTATAGGTGACTTCCAAGTCAGCCATATTGCATGGGGGACATTGTGCTGGTTGCCATGTTGTATAGGTGACTTCCAAGTCAGGCATATTGCATGGGGGACATTGTGCTGGTTGCCATGTTGTATAGGTGACTTCCAAGTGAGCCATATTGCTTGGGGGACATTGTGCTGGTTGTGTTGTATAGGTGACTTCCAAGTCAGCCATATTGCATGGGGGACATTGTGCTGGTTGTCTTGTATAGGTGACTTCCAAGTCAGCCGTGTTGCATGGGGGACATTGTGCTGGTGGCCATGTTCTATAGGTGACTTCCAAGTCAGCCATATTGCATTTGGGACATTGTGCTGGTTGTCTTGTATAGGTGACTTCCAAGTCAGCCATATTGCATGGGGGACATTGTGCTGGTTGTGTTGTATAGGTGACTTCCAAATCAGCCATATTGCATGGGGGACATTGTGCTGGTTGTATTGTATAGGTGACTTCCAAGTCAGCCATATTGCATGGGGGACATTGTGCTGGTTGTATTGTATAGGTGACTTCCAAGTCAGCCATATTGCATGGGGGACATTGTGCTGGTGGCCATGTCGTATAGGTGACTTCCAAGTCAGCCATATTGCATGGGGGACATTGTGCTGGTTGTCTTGTATAGGTGACTTCCAAGTCAGCCATATTGCTTGGGGGACATTGTGCTGGTTGTATTGTATAGGTGACTTCCAAGTCAGCCATATTGCATGGGGGACATTGTGCTGGTTGCCATGTTGTATAGGTGACTTCCAAGTCAGCCATATTGCATGGGGGACATTGTGCTGGTGGCCATGTGCTATAGGTGACTTCCAAGTCAGCCATATTGCATTTGGGACATTGTGCTGGTTGTATTGTATAGGTGACTTCCAAGTCAGCCATATTGCATGGGGGACATTGTGCTGGTTGTATTGTATAGGTGACTTCCAAGTGAGCCATATTGCTTGGGGGACATTGTGCTGGTGGCCATGTTCTATAGGTGACTTCCAAGTCAGCCATATTGCATGGGGGACATTGTGCTGGTTGCATTGTCCTATAGGTGACTTCCAAGTCAGCCATATTGCATGGCGGACATTGTGCTGGTGGCCATGTTCTATAGGTGACTTCCAAGTCAGCCATATTGCATGGGGGACATTGTGCTGGTTGTCTTGTATAGGTGACTTCCAAGTCAGCCATATTGCATGGGGGACATTGTGCTGGTGGCCATGTTCTATAGGTGACTTCCAAGTCAGCCATATTGCTTGGGGGACATTGTGCTGGTTGTATTGTCTAGGTGACTTCCAAGTCAGCCATATTGCATGGGGGACATTGTGCTGGTTGCCATGTTGTATAGGTGACTTCCAAGTCAGCCATATTGCATGGGGGACATTGTGCTGGTTGTCTTGTATAGGTGACTTCCAAGTCAGCCATATTGCATGGGGGACATTGTGCTGCTTGCCATGTTGTATAGGTGACTTCCAAGTCAGGCATATTGCATGGGGGACATTGTGCTGGTTGCCATGTTGTATAGGTGACTTCCAAGTGAGCCATATTGCTTGGGGGACATTGTGCTGGTTGTGCTGTATAGGTGTCTTCCAAGTCAGCCATATTGCATAGGGGACATTGTGCTGGTTGTCTTGTATAGGTGACTTCCAAGTCAGTCGTTTTGCATGGGGGACATTGTGCTGGTGGCCATGTTCTATAGGTGACTTCCAAGTCAGCCATATTGCATGGAGGACATTGTGCTGGTTGTCTTGTATAGGTGACTTCCAAGTCAGACATATTGCTTGGCGGACATTGTGCTGGTTGTCTTGTATAGGTGACTTCCAAGTCAGCCATATTACATGGGGGAAATTGTGCTGGTTGCCATGTTGTATAGGTGACTTCCAAGTCAGCCATATTGCATGGGGGACATTGTGCTGGTTGCCATGTTGTATAGGTGACTTCCAAGTCAGCCATATTGCATGGGGGACATTGTGCTGGTGGCCATGTCCTATAGGTGACTTCCCAGTCAGCCATATTGCATGGGGGACATTGTGCTGGTTGTCTTGTATAGGTGACTTCCAAGTCAGCCATATTGCTTGGGGGACATTGTGCTGGTTGTATTGTATAGGTGACTTCCAAGTCAGCCATATTGCATGGGGGACATTGTGCTGGTTGCCATGTTCTATAGGTGACTTCCAAGTCATCCATATTGCATGGGGGACATTGTGCTGGTGGCCATGTTCTATACGTGACTTCCAAGTCAGCCATATTGCATTTGGGACATTGTGCTGGTTGTCTTGTATAGGTGACTTCCAAGTCAGCCATATTGCATGGGGGACATTGTGCTGGTTGTGTTGTATAGGTGACTTCCAAATCAGCCATATTGCATGGAGGACATTGTGCTGGTTGTATTGTATAGGTGACTTCCAAGTCAGCCATATTGCATGGGGGACATTGTGCTGGTTGTCTTGTATAGGTGACTTCCAAGTCAGCCATATTGCTTGGGGGACATTGTGCTGGTTGTATTGTATAGGTGACTTCCAAGTCAGCCATATTGCATGGGGGACATTGTGCTGGTTGCCATGTTGTATAGGTGACTTCCAAGTCAGCCATATTGCATGGGGGACATTGTGCTGGTGGCCATGTTCTATAGGTGACTTCTAAGTCAGCCATATTGCATTTGGGACATTGTGCTGGTTGTATTGTATAGGTGACTTCCAAGTCAGCCATATTGCATGGGGGACATTGTGCTGGTTGTCTTGTATAGGTGACTTCCAAGTCAGCCATATTGCTTGGGGGACATTGTGCTGGTTGCCATGTTCTATAGGTGACTTCCAAGTCAGCCATATTGCTTGGGGGACATTGTGCTGGTGGCCATGTTCTATAGGTGACTTCCAAGTCAGCCATATTGCATGAGGGACATTGTGCTGGTTGTCTTGTATAGGTGACTTCCAAGTCAGCCGTGTTGCATGGGGGACATTGTGCTGGTTGTATTGTATAGGTGACTTCCAAGTCAGCCATATTGCATGGGGGACATTGTGCTGGTGGCCATGTCCTATAGGTGACTTCCAAGTCAGCCATATTGCATGGGGGACATTGTGCTGGTTGTCTTGTATAGGTGACTTCCAAGTCAGCCATATTGCTTGGGGGACATTGTGCTGGTTGTATTGTATAGGTGACTTCCAAGTCAGCCATATTGCATGGGGGACATTGTGCTGGTTGCCATGTTCTATAGGTGACTTCCAAGTCATCCATATTGCATGGGGGACATTGTGCTGGTGGCCATGTTCTATACGTGACTTCCAAGTCAGCCATATTGCATTTGGGACATTGTGCTAGTTGTCTTGTATAGGTGACTTCCAAGTCAGCCATATTGCATGGGGGACATTGTGCTGGTTGTGTTGTATAGGTGACTTCCAAATCAGCCATATTGCATGGGGGACATTGTGCTGGTTGTATTGTATAGGTGACTTCCAAGTCAGCCATATTGCATGGGGGACATTGTGCTGGTTGTCTTGTATAGGTGACTTCCAAGTCAGCCATATTGCTTGGGGGACATTGTGCTGGTTGTATTGTATAGGTGACTTCCAAGTCAGCCATATTGCATGGGGGACATTGTGCTGGTTGCCATGTTGTATAGGTGACTTCCAAGTCAGCCATATTGCATGGGGGACATTGTGCTGGTGGCCATGTTCTATAGGTGACGTGTAAGTCAGCCATATTGCATTTGGGACATTGTGCTGGTTGTAGTGTATAGGTGACTTCCAAGTCAGCCATATTGCATGGGGGACATTGTGCTGGTTGTCTTGTATAGGTGACTTCCAAGTCAGCCATATTGCCTGGGGGACATTGTGCTGGTTGCCATGTTCTATAGGTGACTTCCAAGTCAGCCATATTGCTTGGGGGACATTGTGCTGGTGGCCATGTTCTATAGGTGACTTCCAAGTCAGCCATATTGCATGGGGGACATTGTGCTGGTTGTCTTGTATAGGTGACTTCCAAGTCAGCCGTGTTGCATGGGGGACATTGTGCTGGTTGTATTGTATAGGTGACTTCCAAGTCAGCCATATTGCATGGGGGACATTGTGCTGGTTGCCATGTTGTAAAGGTGACTTCCAAGTCAGCCATATTGCATGGGGGACATTGTGCTGGTTGTCTTGTATAGGTGACTTCCAAGTCAGCCATATTGCTTGGGGGACATTGTGCTGGTTGCATTGTATAGGTGACTTCCAAGTCAGCCATATTGCATGGGGGACATTGTGCTGGTTGCCATGTTGTATAGGTGACTTCCAAGTCAGCCATATTGCATGGGGGACATTGTGCTGGTGGCCATGTTCTATAGGTGACTTCTAAGTCAGCCATATTGCATTTGGGACATTGTGCTGGTTGTATTGTATAGGTGACTTCCAAGTCAGCCATATTGCATGGGGGACATTGTGCTGGTTGTCTTGTATAGGTGACTTCCAAGTCAGCCATATTGCTTGGGGGACATTGTGCTGGTTGCCATGTTCTATAGGTGACTTCCAAGTCAGCCATATTGCTTGGGGGACATTGTGCTGGTGGCCATGTTCTATAGGTGACTTCCAAGTCAGCCATATTGCATGAGGGACATTGTGCTGGTTGTCTTGTATAGGTGACTTCCAAGTCAGCCGTGTTGCATGGGGGACATTGTGCTGGTTGTATTGTATAGGTGACTTCCAAGTCAGCCATATTGCATGGGGGACATTGTGCTGGTGGCCATGTCCTATAGGTGACTTCCAAGTCAGCCATATTGCATGGGGGACATTGTGCTGGTTGTCTTGTATAGGTGACTTCCAAGTCAGCCATATTGCTTGGGGGACATTGTGCTGGTTGTATTGTATAGGTGACTTCCAAGTCAGCCATATTGCATGGGGGACATTGTGCTGGTTGCCATGTTCTATAGGTGACTTCCAAGTCATCCATATTGCATGGGGGACATTGTGCTGGTGGCCATGTTCTATACGTGACTTCCAAGTCAGCCATATTGCATTTGGGACATTGTGCTAGTTGTCTTGTATAGGTGACTTCCAAGTCAGCCATATTGCATGGGGGACATTGTGCTGGTTGTGTTGTATAGGTGACTTCCAAATCAGCCATATTGCATGGGGGACATTGTGCTGGTTGTATTGTATAGGTGACTTCCAAGTCAGCCATATTGCATGGGGGACATTGTGCTGGTTGTCTTGTATAGGTGACTTCCAAGTCAGCCATATTGCTTGGGGGACATTGTGCTGGTTGTATTGTATAGGTGACTTCCAAGTCAGCCATATTGCATGGGGGACATTGTGCTGGTTGCCATGTTGTATAGGTGACTTCCAAGTCAGCCATATTGCATGGGGGACATTGTGCTGGTGGCCATGTTCTATAGGTGACGTGTAAGTCAGCCATATTGCATTTGGGACATTGTGCTGGTTGTAGTGTATAGGTGACTTCCAAGTCAGCCATATTGCATGGGGGACATTGTGCTGGTTGTCTTGTATAGGTGACTTCCAAGTCAGCCATATTGCCTGGGGGACATTGTGCTGGTTGCCATGTTCTATAGGTGACTTCCAAGTCAGCCATATTGCTTGGGGGACATTGTGCTGGTGGCCATGTTCTATAGGTGACTTCCAAGTCAGCCATATTGCATGGGGGACATTGTGCTGGTTGTCTTGTATAGGTGACTTCCAAGTCAGCCGTGTTGCATGGGGGACATTGTGCTGGTTGTATTGTATAGGTGACTTCCAAGTCAGCCATATTGCATGGGGGACATTGTGCTGGTTGCCATGTTGTAAAGGTGACTTCCAAGTCAGCCATATTGCATGGGGGACATTGTGCTGGTTGTCTTGTATAGGTGACTTCCAAGTCAGCCATATTGCTTGGGGGACATTGTGCTGGTTGTATTGTATAGGTGACTTCCAAGTCAGCCATATTGCATGGGGGACATTGTGCTGGTTGCCATGTTCTATAGGTGACTTCCAAGTCATCCATATTGCATGGGGACATTGTGCTGGTGGCCATGTTCTATACGTGACTTCCAAGTCAGCCATATTGCATTTGGGACATTGTGCTGGTTGTCTTGTATAGGTGACTTCCAAGTCAGCCATATTGCATGGGGGACATTGTGCTGGTTGTGTTGTATAGGTGACTTCCAAATCAGCCATATTGCATGGGGGACATTGTGCTGGTTGTATTGTATAGGTGAATTCCATGTCAGCCATATTGCATGGGGGACATTGTGCTGGTTGTCTTGTATAGGTGACTTCCAAGTCAGCCATATTGCATGGGGGACATTGTGCTGGTTGCCATGTTGTATAGGTGACTTCCAAGTCAGCCATATTGCATGGGGGACATTGTGCTGGTGGCCATGTTCTATAGGTGACTTCTAAGTCAGCCATATTGCATTTGGGACATTGTGCTGGTTGTATTGTATAGGTGACTTCCAAGTCAGCCATATTGCATGGGGGACATTGTGCTGGTTGTCATGTATAGGTGACTTCCAAGTCAGCCATATTGCTTGGGGGACATTGTGCTGGTTGCCATGTTCTATAGGTGACTTCCAAGTCAGCCATATTGCTTGGGGGACATTGTGCTGGTGGCCATGTTCTATAGGTGACTTCCAAGTCAGCAATATTGCATGGGGGACATTGTGCTGGTTGTCTTGTATAGGTGACTTCCAAGTCAGCCGTGTTGCATGGGGGACATTGTGCTGGTTGTATTGTATAGGTGACTTCCAAGTCAGCCATATTGCATGGGGGACATTGTGCTGGTTGCCATGTTGTAAAGGTGACTTCCAAGTCAGCCATATTGCATGGGGGACATTGTGCTGGTTGTCTTGTATAGGTGACTTCCAAGTCAGCCATATTGCTTGGGGGACATTGTGCTGGTTGTATTGTATAGGTGACTTCCAAGTCAGCCATATTGCTTGGGGGACATTGTGCTGGTTGTATTGTATAGGTGACTTCCAAGTCAGCCATATTGCATGGGGGACATTGTGCTGGTTGCCATGTTCTATAGGTGACTTCCAAGTCATCCATATTGCATGGGGGACATTGTGCTGGTGGCCATGTTCCATAGGTGACTTCTAAGTCAGCCATATTGCATTTGGGACATTGTGCTGGTTGTATTGTATAGGTGACTTCCAAGTCAGCCATATTGCATGGGGGACATTGTGCTGGTTGTCTTGTATAGGTGACTTCCAAGTCAGCCATATTGCTTGGGGGACATTGTGCTGGTTGCCATGTTCTATAGGTGACTTCCAAGTCAGCCATATTGCTTGGGGGACATTGTGCTGGTGGCCATGTTCTATAGGTGACTTCCAAGTCAGCCATATTGCATGGGGGACATTGTGCTGGTTGTCTTGTATAGGTGACTTCCAAGTCAGCCGTGTTGCATGGGGGACATTGTGCTGGTTGTATTGTATAGGTGACTTCCAAGTCAGCCGTGTTGCATGGGGGACATTGTGCTGGTTGTATTGTATAGGTGACTTCCAAGTCAGCCATATTGCATGGGGGACATTGTGCTGGTTGCCATGTTGTATAGGTGACTTCCAAGTCAGCCATATTGCATGGGGGACATTGTGCTGGTTGCGATGTCCTATAGGTGACTTCCAAGTCAGCCATATTGCATGGGGGAAATTGTGCTGGTTGTCTTGTATAGGTGACTTTTAAGTCAGCCATATTGCTTGGGGGACATTGTGCTAGTTGCCATGTTGTATAGGTGACTTCCAAGTGAGCCATATTGCATGGGGGACATTGTGCTGGTTGTCTTGTATAGGTGACTTCCAAGTCAGCCATATTGCATGGGGGACATTGTGCTGCTTGCCATGTTGTATAGGTGACTTCCAAGTCAGGCATATTGCATGGGGGACATTGTGCTGGTTGCCATGTTGTATAGGTGACTTCCAAGTGAGCCATATTGCTTGGGGGACATTGTGCTGGTTGTGTTGTATAGGTGTCTTCCAAGTCAGCCATATTGCATGGGGGACATTGTGCTGGTTGTCTTGTATAGGTGACTTCCAAGTCAGTCGTGTTGCATGGGGGACATTGTGCTGGTGGCCATGTTCTATAGGTGACTTCCAAGTCAACCATATTGCATGGGGGACATTGTGCTGGTTGCCATGTTGTATAGGTGACTTCCAAGTGAGCCATATTGCTTGGGGGACATTGTGCTGGTTGCCATGTTGTATAGGTGACTTCCAAGTCAGCCATATTGCATGGGGGACATTGTGCTGGTGGCCATGTTCTATAGGTGACTTCCAAGTCAGCCATATTGCATTTGGGACATTGTGCTGGTTGTATTGTATAGGTGACTTCCAAGTCAGCCATATTGCATGGGGGACATTGTGCTGGATGTATTGTATAGGTGACTTCCAAGTGAGCCATATTGCTTGGGGGACATTGTGCTGGTGGCCATGTTCTATAGGTGACTTCCAAGTCAGCCATATTGCATGGGGGACATTGTGCTGGTTGCATTGTCCTATAGGTGACTTCCAAGTCAGCCATATTGCATGGGGGACATTGTGCTGGTGGCCATGTTCTATAGTTGACTTCCAAGTCAGCCATATTGCATGGGGGACATTGTGCTGGTTGTCTTGTATAGGTGACTTCCAAGTCAGCCATATTGCATGTGGGACATTGTGCTGGTGGCCATGTTCTATAGGTGACTTCCAAGTCAGCCATATTGCTTGGGGGACATTGTGCTGGTTGCCATGTTGTATAGGTGACTTCCAAGTCAGGCATATTGCATAGGGGACATGGTGCTGGTTGCCATGTTGTATAGGTGACTTCCAAGTCAGGCATATTGCATGGGGGACATGGTGCTGGTTGCCATGTTGTATAGGTGACTTCCAAGTGAGCCATATTGCTTGGGGGACATTGTGCTGGTTGTGTTGTATAGGTGACTTCCAAGTCAGCCATATTGCATGGGGGACATTGTGCTGGTTGCCATGTTGTATAGATGACTTCCAAGTCAGGCATATTGCATGGGGGACATGGTGCTGGTTGCCATGTTGTATAGGTGACTTCCAAGTGAGCCATATTGCTTGGGGGACATTGTGCTGGTTGCCATGTTGTATAGGTGACTTCCAAGTCAGCCATATTGCATGGGGGACATTGTGCTGGTGGCCATGTTCTATAGATGACTTCCAAGTCAGCCATATTGCATTTGGGACATTGTGCTGGTTGTATTGTATAGGTGACTTCCAAGTCAGCCATATTGCATGGGGGACATTGTGCTGGTTGTATTGTATAGGTGACTTCCAAGTGAGCCATATTGCTTGGGGGACATTGTGCTGGTGGCCATGTTCTATAGGTGACTTCCAAGTCAGCCATATTGCATGGGGGACATTGTGCTGGTTGCATTGTCCTATAGGTGACTTCCAAGTCAGCCATATTGCATGGGGGACATTGTGCTGGTGGCCATGTTCTATAGTTGACTTCCAAGTCAGCCATATTGCATGGGGGACATTGTGCTGGTTGTCTTGTATAGGTGACTTCCAAGTCAGCCATATTGCATGTGGGACATTGTGCTGGTGGCCATGTTCTATAGGTGACTTCCAAGTCAGCCATATTGCTTGGGGGACATTGTGCTGGTTGCCATGTTGTATAGGTGACTTCCAAGTCAGGCATATTGCATGGGGGACATGGTGCTGGTTGCCATGTTGTATAGGTGACTTCCAAGTCAGGCATATTGCATGGGGGACATGGTGCTGGTTGCCATGTTGTATAGGTGACTTCCAAGTGAGCCATATTGCTTGGGGGACATTGTGCTGGTTGTGTTGTATAGGTGACTTCCAAGTCAGCCATATTGCATGGGGGACATTGTGCTGGTTGCCATGTTGTATAGGTGACTTCCAAGTCAGGCATATTGCATGGGGGACATGGTGCTGGTTGCCATGTTGTATAGGTGACTTCCAAGTGAGCCATATTGCTTGGGGGACATTGTGCTGGTTGTGTTGTATAGGTGACTTCCAAGTCAGCCATATTGCATGGGGGACATTGTGCTGGTTGTCTTGTATAGGTGACTTCCAAGTCAGCCATATTGCATGGGGGACATTGTGCTGGTTGTGTTGTATAGGTGACTTCCAAGTCAGCCATATTGCATGGGGGACATTGTGCTTGTTGTATTGTATAGGTGACTTCCAAGTCAGCCATATTGCATGGGGGACATTGTGCTGGTGGCCATGTCGTATAGGTGACTTCCAAGTCAGCCATATTGCATGGCGGACATTGTGCTGGTTGTCTTGTATAGGTGACTTCCAAGTCAGCCATATTGCTTGGGGGACGTTGTGCTGGTTGTATTGTATAGGTGACTTCCAAGTGAGCCATATTGCTTGGGGGACATTGTGCTGGTGGCCATGTTCTATAGGTGACTTCCAAGTCAGCCATATTGCATGGGGGACATTGTGCTGGTTGCATTGTCCTATAGGTGACTTCCAAGTCAGCCATATTGCATGGGGGACATTGTGCTGGTGGCCATGTTCTATAGGTGACTTCCAAGTCAGCCATATTGCATGGGGGACATTGTGCTGGTTGTCTTGTATAGGTGACTTCCAAGTCAGCCATATTGCATGGGGGACATTGTGCTGGTGGCCATGTTCTATAGGTGACTTCCAAGTCAGCCATATTGCTTGGGGGACATTGTGCTGGTTGTATTGTATAGGTGACTTCCAAGTCAGCCATATTGCATGGGGGACATTGTGCTGGTTGCCATGTTGTATAGGTGACTTCCAAGTCAGCCATATTGCATGGGGGACATTGTGCTGGTTGTCTTGTATAGGTGACTTCCAAGTCAGCCATATTGCATGGGGGACATTGTGCTGCTTGCCATGTTGTATAGGTGACTTCCAAGTCAGGCATATTGCATGGGGGACATTGTGCTGGTTGCCATGTTGTATAGGTGACTTCCAAGTGAGCCATATTGCTTGGGGGACATTGTGCTGGTTGTGTTGTATAGGTGTCTTCCAAGTCAGCCATATTGCATGGGGGACATTGTGCTGGTTGTCTTGTATAGGTGACTTCCAAGTCAGTCGTGTTGCATGGGGGACATTGTGCTGGTGGCCATGTTCTATAGGTGACTTCCAAGTCAACCATTTTGCATGGGGGACATTGTGCTGGTTGCCATGTTGTATAGGTGACTTCCAAGTGAGCCATATTGCTTGGGGGACATTGTGCTGGTTGCCATGTTGTATAGGTGACTTCCAAGTCAGCCATATTGCATGGGGGACATTGTGCTGGTGGCCATATTCTATAGGTGACTTCCAAGTCAGCCATATTGCTTGGAGGACATTGTGCTGGTTGTCTTGTATAGGTGACTTCCAAGTCAGCCATATTGCATGGGGGACATTGTGCTGGTTGTCTTATATAGGTGACTTCCAAGTCAGCCATATTGCTTGGCGGACATTGTGCTGGTTGTCTTGTATAGGTGACTTCCAAGTCAGCCATATTACATGGGGGAAATTGTGCTGGTTGCCATGTTGTATAGGTGACTTCCAAGTCAGCCATATTGCATGGGGGACATTGTGCTGGTTGCCATTTTGTATAGGTGACTTTCAAGTGAGCCATATTGCATGGGGGACATTGTGCTGGTTGTGTTGTATAGGTGACTTCCAAGTCAGCCATATTGCATGGGGGACATTGTGCTGGTTGTGTTGTATAGGTGACTTCCAAGTTAGCCATATTGCATGGGGGACATTGTGCTGGTTGTATTGTATAGGTGACTTCCAAGTCAGCCATATTGCATGGGGGACATTGTGCTGGTTGTATTGTATAGGTGACTTCCAAGTGAGCCATATTGCATGGGGGACATTGTGCTGGTGGCCATGTTCTATAGGTGACTTCCAAGTCAGCCATATTGCATGGGGGACATTTGTGCTGGTTGTGTTGTTTAGGTGACTTCCAAGTCAGCCATATTGCATGGGGGACATTGTGCTGGTTGTGTTGTATAGGTGACTTCCAAGTCAGCCATATTGCATGGGGGACATTGTGCTGGTTGTATTGTATAGGTGACTTCCAAGTCAGCCATATTGCATGGGGGACATTGTGCTGGTTGTATTGTATAGGTGACTTCCAAGTCAGCCATATTGCATGGGGGACATTTTGCTGGTTGTCTTGTATAGGTGACTTCCAAGTCAGCCATATTGCTTGGGGGACATTGTGCTGGTTGCCATTTTCTATAGGTGACTTCCAATTCAGCCATATTGCATGGGGGACATTGTGCTGGTGGCCATGTTCTATAGGTGACTTCCAAGTCAGCCATATTGCATTTGGGACATTGTGCTGGTTGTATTGTATAGGTGACTTCCAAGTCAGCCATATTGCATGGGGGACATTGTGCTGGTTGTATTGTATAGGTGACTTCCAAGTCAGCCATATTGCATGGGGGACATTGTGCTGCTTGCCATGTTGTATAGGTGACTTCCAAGTCAGGCATATTGCATGGGGGACATTGTGCTGGTTGCCATGTTGTATAGGTGACTTCCAAGTGAGCCATATTGCTTGGGGGACATTGTGCTGGTTGTGTTGTATAGGTGTCTTCCAAGTCAGCCATATTGCATGGGGGACATTGTGCTGGTTGTCTTGTATAGGTGACTTCCAAGTCAGTCGTGTTGCATGGGGGACATTGTGCTGGTGGCCATGTTCTATAGGTGACTTCCAAGTCAACCATATTGCATGGGGGACATTGTGCTGGTTGCCGTGTTGTATAGGTGACTTCCAAGTGAGCCATATTGCTTGGGGGACATTGTGCTGGTTGCCATGTTGTATAGGTGACTTCCAAGTCAGCCATATTGCATGGGGGGCATTGTGCTGGTGGCCATGTTCTATAGGTGACTTCCAAGTCAGCCATATTGCATTTGGGACATTGTGCTGGTTGTATTGTATAGGTGACTTCCAAGTCAGCCATATTGCATGGGGGACATTGTGCTGGTTGTATTGTATAGGTGACTTCCAAGTGAGCCATATTGCTTGGGGGACATTGTGCTGGTGGCCATGTTCTATAGGTGACTTCCAAGTCAGCCATATTGCATGGGGGACATTGTGCTGGTTGCATTGTCCTATAGGTGACTTCCAAGTCAGCCATATTGCATGGGGGACATTGTGCTGGTGGCCATGTTCTATAGTTGACTTCCAAGTCAGCCATATTGCATGGGGGACATTGTGCTGGTTGTCTTGTATAGGTGACTTCCAAGTCAGCCATATTGCATGTGGGACATTGTGCTGGTGGCCATGTTCTATAGGTGACTTCCAAGTCAGCCATATTGCTTGGGGGACATTGTGCTGGTTGCCATGTTGTATAGGTGACTTCCAAGTCAGGCATATTGCATGGGGGACATGGTGCTGGTTGCCATGTTGTATAGGTGACTTCCAAGTCAGGCATATTGCATGGGGGACATGGTGCTGGTTGCCATGTTGTATAGGTGACTTCCAAGTGAGCCATATTGCTTGGGGGACATTGTGCTGGTTGTGTTGTATAGGTGACTTCCAAGTCAGCCATATTGCATGGGGTACATTGTGCTGGTTGCCATGTTGTATAGGTGACTTCCAAGTCAGGCATATTGCATGGGGGACATGGTGCTGGTTGCCATGTTGTATAGGTGACTTCCAAGTGAGCCATATTGCTTGGGGGACATTGTGCTGGTTGTGTTGTATAGGTGACTTCCAAGTCAGCCATATTGCATGGGGGACATTGTGCTGGTTGCCATGTTGTATAGGTGACTTCCAAGTCAGGCATATTGCATGGGGGACATGGTGCTGGTTGCCATGTTGTATAGGTGACTTCCAAGTGAGCCATATTGCTTGGGGGACATTGTGCTGGTTGTGTTGTATAGGTGACTTCCAAGTCAGCCATATTGCATGGGGGACATTGTGCTGGTTGTCTTGTATAGGTGACTTCCAAGTCAGCCATATTGCATGGGGGACATTGTGCTGGTTGTGTTGTATAGGTGACTTCCAAATCAGCCATATTGCATGAGGGACATTGTGCTGGTTGTATTGTATAGGTGACTTCCAAGTCAGCCATATTGCATGGGGGACATTGTGCTTGTTGTATTGTATAGGTGACTTCCAAGTCAGCCATATTGCATGGGGGACATTGTGCTGGTGGCCATGTCGTATAGGTGACTTCCAAGTCAGCCATATTGCATGGGGGACATTGTGCTGGTTGTCTTGTATAGGTGACTTCCAAGTCAGCCATATTGCTTGGGGGACGTTGTGCTGGTTGTATTGTATAGGTGACTTCCAAGTGAGCCATATTGCTTGGGGGACATTGTGCTGGTGGCCATGTTCTATAGGTGACTTCCAAGTCAGCCATATTGCATGGGGGACATTGTGCTGGTTGCATTGTCCTATAGGTGACTTCCAAGTCAGCCATATTGCATGGGGGACATTGTGCTGGTGGCCATGTTCTATAGGTGACTTCCAAGTCAGCCATATTGCATGGGGGACATTGTGCTGGTTGTCTTGTATAGGTGACTTCCAAGTCAGCCATATTGCATGGGGGACATTGTGCTGGTGGCCATGTTCTATAGGTGACTTCCAAGTCAGCCATATTGCTTGGGGGACATTGTGCTGGTTGTATTGTATAGGTGACTTCCAAGTCAGCCATATTGCATGGGGGACATTGTGCTGGTTGCCATGTTGTATAGGTGACTTCCAAGTCAGCCATATTGCATGGGGGACATTGTGCTGGTTGTCTTGTATAGGTGACTTCCAAGTCAGCCATATTGCATGGGGGACATTGTGCTGCTTGCCATGTTGTATAGGTGACTTCCAAGTCAGGCATATTGCATGGGGGACATTGTGCTGGTTGCCATGTTGTATAGGTGACTTCCAAGTGAGCCATATTGCTTGGGGGACATTGTGCTGGTTGTGTTGTATAGGTGTCTTCCAAGTCAGCCATATTGCATGGGGGACATTGTGCTGGTTGTCTTGTATAGGTGACTTCCAAGTCAGTCGTGTTGCATGGGGGACATTGTGCTGGTGGCCATGTTCTATAGGTGACTTCCAAGTCAACCATTTTGCATGGGGGACATTGTGCTGGTTGCCATGTTGTATAGGTGACTTCCAAGTGAGCCATATTGCTTGGGGGACATTGTGCTGGTTGCCATGTTGTATAGGTGACTTCCAAGTCAGCCATATTGCATGGGGGACATTGTGCTGGTGGCCATATTCTATAGGTGACTTCCAAGTCAGCCATATTGCTTGGAGGACATTGTGCTGGTTGTCTTGTATAGGTGACTTCCAATTCAGCCATATTGCATGGGGGACATTGTGCTGGTTGTCTTGTATAGGTGACTTCCAAGTCAGCCATATTGCTTGGCGGACATTGTGCTGGTTGTCTTGTATAGGTGACTTCCAAGTCAGCCATATTACATGGGGGAAATTGTGCTGGTTGCCATGTTGTATAGGTGACTTCCAAGTCAGCCATATTGCATGGGGGACATTGTGCTGGTTGCCATTTTGTATAGGTGACTTTCAAGTGAGCCATATTGCATGGGGGACATTGTGCTGGTTGTGTTGTATAGGTGACTTCCAAGTCAGCCATATTGCATGGGGGACATTGTGCTGGTTGTGTTGTATAGGTGACTTCCAAGTTAGCCATATTGCATGGGGGACATTGTGCTGGTTGTATTGTATAGGTGACTTCCAAGTCAGCCATATTGCATGGGGGACATTGTGCTGGTTGTATTGTATAGGTGACTTCCAAGTGAGCCATATTGCATGGGGGACATTGTGCTGGTGGCCATGTTCTATAGGTGACTTCCAAGTCAGCCATATTGCATGGGGGACATTTGTGCTGGTTGTGTTGTTTAGGTGACTTCCAAGTCAGCCATATTGCATGGGGGACATTGTGCTGGTTGTGTTGTATAGGTGACTTCCAAGTCAGCCATATTGCATGGGGGACATTGTGCTGGTTGTATTGTATAGGTGACTTCCAAGTCAGCCATATTGCATGGGGGACATTGTGCTGGTTGTATTGTATAGGTGACTTCCAAGTCAGCCATATTGCATGGGGGACATTTTGCTGGTTGTCTTGTATAGGTGACTTCCAAGTCAGCCATATTGCTTGGGGGACATTGTGCTGGTTGCCATTTTCTATAGGTGACTTCCAATTCAGCCATATTGCATGGGGGACATTGTGCTGGTGGCCATGTTCTATAGGTGACTTCCAAGTCAGCCATATTGCATTTGGGACATTGTGCTGGTTGTATTGTATAGGTGACTTCCAAGTCAGCCATATTGCATGGGGGACATTGTGCTGGTTGTATTGTATAGGTGACTTCCAAGTGAGCCATATTGCTTGGGGGACATTGTGCTGGTGGCCATGTTCTATAGGTGACTTCCAAGTCAGCCATATTGCATGGGGGACATTGTGCTGGTTGCATTGTCCTATAGGTGACTTCCAAGTCAGCCATATTGCATGGGGGACATTGTGCTGGTGGCCATGTTCTATAGTTGACTTCCAAGTCAGCCATATTGCATGGGGGACATTGTGCTGGTTGTCTTGTATAGGTGACTTCCAAGTCAGCCATATTGCATGTGGGACATTGTGCTGGTGGCCATGTTCTATAGGTGACTTCCAAGTCAGCCATATTGCTTGGGGGACATTGTGCTGGTTGTATTGTATAGGTGACTTCCAAGTCAGCCATATTGCATGGGGGACATTGTGCTGGTTGCCATGTTGTATAGGTGACTTCCAAGTCAGGCATATTGCATGGGGGACATTGTGCTGGTTGCCATGTTGTATAGGTGACTTCCAAGTGAGCCATATTGCTTGGGGGACATTGTGCTGGTTGTGTTGTATAGGTGACTTCCAAGTCAGCCATATTGCATGGGGGACATTGTGCTGGTTGTCTTGTATAGGTGACTTCCAAGTCAGCCATATTGCATGGGGGACATTGTGCTGGTTGTGTTGTATAGGTGACTTCCAAATCAGCCATATTGCATGAGGGACATTGTGCTGGTTGTATTGTATAGGTGACTTCCAAGTCAGCCATATTGCATGGGGGACATTGTGCTTGTTGTATTGTATAGGTGACTTCCAAGTCAGCCATATTGCATGGGGGACATTGTGCTGGTGGCCATGTCGTATAGGTGACTTCCAAGTCAGCCATATTGCATGGGGGACATTGTGCTGGTTGTCTTGTATAGGTGACTTCCAAGTCAGCCATATTGCTTGGGGGACGTTGTGCTGGTTGTGTTGTATAGGTGACTTCCAAGTCAGCCATATTGCATGGGGGACATTGTGCTGGTTGTGTTGTATAGGTGACTTCCAAGTTAGCCATATTGCATGGGGGACATTGTGCTGGTTGTATTGTATAGGTGACTTCCAAGTCAGCCATATTGCATGGGGGACATTGTGCTGGTTGTATTGTATAGGTGACTTCCAAGTGAGCCATATTGCATGGGGGACATTGTGCTGGTGGCCATGTTCTATAGGTGACTTCCAAGTCAGCCATATTGCATGGGGGACATTTGTGCTGGTTGTGTTGTTTAGGTGACTTCCAAGTCAGCCATATTGCATGGGGGACATTGTGCTGGTTGTGTTGTATAGGTGACTTCCAAGTCAGCCATATTGCATGGGGGACATTGTGCTGGTTGTATTGTATAGGTGACTTCCAAGTCAGCCATATTGCATGGGGGACATTGTGCTGGTTGTATTGTATAGGTGACTTCCAAGTCAGCCATATTGCATGGGGGACATTTTGCTGGTTGTCTTGTATAGGTGACTTCCAAGTCAGCCATATTGCTTGGGGGACATTGTGCTGGTTGCCATTTTCTATAGGTGACTTCCAATTCAGCCATATTGCATGGGGGACATTGTGCTGGTGGCCATGTTCTATAGGTGACTTCCAAGTCAGCCATATTGCATTTGGGACATTGTGCTGGTTGTATTGTATAGGTGACTTCCAAGTCAGCCATATTGCATGGGGGACATTGTGCTGGTTGTATTGTATAGGTGACTTCCAAGTGAGCCATATTGCTTGGGGGACATTGTGCTGGTGGCCATGTTCTATAGGTGACTTCCAAGTCAGCCATATTGCATGGGGGACATTGTGCTGGTTGCATTGTCCTATAGGTGACTTCCAAGTCAGCCATATTGCATGGGGGACATTGTGCTGGTGGCCATGTTCTATAGTTGACTTCCAAGTCAGCCATATTGCATGGGGGACATTGTGCTGGTTGTCTTGTATAGGTGACTTCCAAGTCAGCCATATTGCATGTGGGACATTGTGCTGGTGGCCATGTTCTATAGGTGACTTCCAAGTCAGCCATATTGCTTGGGGGACATTGTGCTGGTTGTATTGTATAGGTGACTTCCAAGTCAGCCATATTGCATGGGGGACATTGTGCTGGTTGCCATGTTGTATAGGTGACTTCCAAGTCAGGCATATTGCATGGGGGACATTGTGCTGGTTGCCATGTTGTATAGGTGACTTCCAAGTGAGCCATATTGCTTGGGGGACATTGTGCTGGTTGTGTTGTATAGGTGACTTCCAAGTCAGCCATATTGCATGGGGGACATTGTGCTGGTTGTCTTGTATAGGTGACTTCCAAGTCAGCCATATTGCATGGTGGACATTGTGCTGGTTGTGTTGTATAGGTGACTTCCAAATCAGCCATATTGCATGAGGGACATTGTGCTGGTTGTATTGTATAGGTGACTTCCAAGTCAGCCATATTGCATGGGGGACATTGTGCTTGTTGTATTGTATAGGTGACTTCCAAGTCAGCCATATTGCATGGGGGACATTGTGCTGGTGGCCATGTCGTATAGGTGACTTCCAAGTCAGCCATATTGCATGGGGGACATTGTGCTGGTTGTCTTGTATAGGTGACTTCCAAGTCAGCCATATTGCTTGGGGGACGTTGTGCTGGTTGTATTGTATAGGTGACTTCCAAGTGAGCCATATTGCTTGGGGGACATTGTGCTGGTGGCCATGTTCTATAGGTGACTTCCAAGTCAGCCATATTGCATGGGGGACATTGTGCTGGTTGCATTGTCCTATAGGTGACTTCCAAGTCAGCCATATTGCATGGGGGACATTGTGCTGGTGGCCATGTTCTATAGGTGACTTCCAAGTCAGCCATATTGCATGGGGGACATTGTGCTGGTTGTCTTGTATAGGTGACTTCCAAGTCAGCCATATTGCATGGGGGACATTGTGCTGGTGGCCATGTTCTATAGGTGACTTCCAAGTCAGCCATATTGCTTGGGGGACATTGTGCTGGTTGTATTGTATAGGTGACTTCCAAGTCAGCCATATTGCATGGGGGACATTGTGCTGGTTGCCATGTTGTATAGGTGACTTCCAAGTCAGCCATATTGCATGGGGGACATTGTGCTGGTTGTCTTGTATAGGTGACTTCCAAGTCAGCCAAATTGCATGGGGGACATTGTGCTGCTTGCCATGTTGTATAGGTGACTTCCAAGTCAGGCATATTGCATGGGGGACATTGTGCTGGTTGCCATGTTGTATAGGTGACTTCCAAGTGAGCCATATTGCTTGGGGGACATTGTGCTGGTTGTGTTGTATAGGTGTCTTCCAAGTCAGCCATATTGCATGGGGGACATTGTGCTGGTTGTCTTGTATAGGTGACTTCCAAGTCAGTCGTGTTGCATGGGGGACATTGTGCTGGTGGCCATGTTCTAAAGGTGACTTCCAAGTCAACCATATTGCATGGGGGACATTGTGCTGGTTGCCATGTTGTATAGGTGACTTCCAAGTGAGCCATATTGCTTGGGGGACATTGTGCTGGTTGCCATGTTGTATAGGTGACTTCCAAGTCAGCCATATTGCATGGGGGACATTGTGCTGGTGGCCATATTCTATAGGTGACTTCCAAGTCAGCCAAATTGCTTGGAGGACATTGTGCTGGTTGTCTTGTATAGGTGACTTCCAAGTCAGCCATATTGCATGGGGGACATTGTGCTGGTTGTCTTATATAGGTGACTTCCAAGTCAGCCATATTGCTTGGCGGACATTGTGCTGGTTGTCTTGTATAGGTGACTTCCAAGTCAGCCATATTACATGGGGGAAATTGTGCTGGTTGCCATGTTGTATAGGTGACTTCCAAGTCAGCCATATTGCATGGGGGACATTGTGCTGGTTGCCATTTTGTATAGGTGACTTTCAAGTGAGCCATATTGCATGGGGGACATTGTGCTGGTTGTGTTGTATAGGTGACTTCCAAGTCAGCCATATTGCATGGGGGACATTGTGCTGGTTGTGTTGTATAGGTGACTTCCAAGTTAGCCATATTGCATGGGGGACATTGTGCTGGTTGTATTGTATAGGTGACTTCCAAGTCAGCCATATTGCATGGGGGACATTGTGCTGGTTGTATTGTATAGGTGACTTCCAAGTGAGCCATATTGCATGGGGGACATTGTGCTGGTGGCCATGTCGTATAGGTGACTTCCAAGTCAGCCATATTGCATGGGGGACATTGTGCTGGTTGTCTTGTATAGGTGACTTCCAAGTCAGCCATATTGCTTGGGGGACGTTGTGCTGGTTGTATTGTATAGGTGACTTCCAAGTGAGCCATATTGCTTGGGGGACATTGTGCTGGTGGCCATGTTCTATAGTTGACTTCCAAGTCAGCCATATTGCATGGGGGACATTGTGCTGGTTGCATTGTCCTATAGGTGACTTCCAAGTCAGCCATATTGCATGGGGGACATTGTGCTGGTGGCCATGTTCTATAGGTGACTTCCAAGTCAGCCATATTGCATGGGGGACATTGTGCTGGTTGTCTTGTATAGGTGACTTCCAAGTCAGCCATATTGCATGGGGGACATTGTGCTGGTGGCCATGTTCTATAGGTGACTTCCAAGTCAGCCATATTGCTTGGGGGACATTGTGCTGGTTGTATTGTATAGGTGACTTCCAAGTCAGCCATATTGCATGGGGGACATTGTGCTGGTTGCCATGTTGTATAGGTGACTTCCAAGTCAGCCATATTGCATGGGGGACATTGTGCTGGTTGTCTTGTATAGGTGACTTCCAAGTCAGCCATATTGCATGGGGGACATTGTGCTGCTTGCCATGTTGTATAGGTGACTTCCAAGTCAGGCATATTGCATGGGGGACATTGTGCTGGTTGCCATGTTGTATAGGTGACTTCCAAGTGAGCCATATTGCTTGGGGGACATTGTGCTGGTTGTGTTGTATAGGTGTCTTCCAAGTCAGCCATATTGCATGGGGGACATTGTGCTGGTTGTCTTGTATAGGTGACTTCCAAGTCAGTCGTGTTGCATGGGGGACATTGTGCTGGTGGCCATGTTCTATAGGTGACTTCCAAGTCAACCATATTGCATGGGGGACATTGTGCTGGTTGCCATGTTGTATAGGTGACTTCCAAGTGAGCCATATTGCTTGGGGGACATTGTGCTGGTTGCCATGTTGTATAGGTGACTTCCAAGTCAGCCATATTGCATGGGGGACATTGTGCTGGTGGCCATATTCTATAGGTGACTTCCAAGTCAGCCATATTGCTTGGAGGACATTGTGCTGGTTGTCTTGTATAGGTGACTTCCAAGTCAGCCATATTGCATGGGGGACATTGTGCTGGTTGTCTTGTATAGGTGACTTCCAAGTCAGCCATATTGCTTGGCGGACATTGTGCTGGTTGTCTTGTATAGGTGACTTCCAAGTCAGCCATATTACATGGGGGAAATTGTGCTGGTTGCCATGTTGTATAGGTGACTTCCAAGTCAGCCATATTGCATGGGGGACATTGTGCTGGTTGCCATTTTGTATAGGTGACTTTCAAGTGAGCCATATTGCATGGGGGACATTGTGCTGGTTGTGTTGTATAGGTGACTTCCAAGTCAGCCATATTGCATGGGGGACATTGTGCTGGTTGTGTTGTATAGGTGACTTCCAAGTTAGCCATATTGCATGGGGGACATTGTGCTGGTTGTATTGTATAGGTGACTTCCAAGTCAGCCATATTGCATGGGGGACATTGTGCTGGTTGTATTGTATAGGTGACTTCCAAGTGAGCCATATTGCATGGGGGACATTGTGCTGGTGGCCATGTTCTATAGGTGACTTCCAAGTCAGCCATATTGCATGGGGGACATTTGTGCTGGTTGTGTTGTTTAGGTGACTTCCAAGTCAGCCATATTGCATGGGGGACATTGTGCTGGTTGTGTTGTATAGGTGACTTCCAAGTCAGCCATATTGCATGGGGGACATTGTGCTGGTTGTATTGTATAGGTGACTTCCAAGTCAGCCATATTGCATGGGGGACATTGTGCTGGTTGTATTGTATAGGTGACTTCCAAGTCAGCCATATTGCATGGGGGACATTTTGCTGGTTGTCTTGTATAGGTGACTTCCAAGTCAGCCATATTGCTTGGGGGACATTGTGCTGGTTGCCATTTTCTATAGGTGACTTCCAATTCAGCCATATTGCATGGGGGACATTGTGCTGGATGTATTTTATAGGTGACTTCCAAGTCAGCCATAATGCATGGGGGACATTGTGCTGGTTGTATGTATAGGTGACTTCCAAGTCAGCCATATTGCATGGGGGACATTGTGCTGGTTGTCTTGTATAGGTGACTTCCAAGTCAGCCATATTGCTTGGGGGACATTGTGCTGGTTGCCATGTTCTATAGGTGACTTCCAAGTCAGCCATATTGCTTGGGGGACATTGTGCTGGTGGCCATGTTCTATAGGTGACTTCCAAGTCAGCCATATTGCTTGGGGGACATTGTGCTGGTTGCCATGTTGTATAGGTGACTTCCAAGTCAGCCATATTGCATGGGGGACATTGTGCTGGTGGCCATGTTCTATAGGTGACTTCCAAGTCAGCCATATTGCATGGGGGACATTGTGCTGGTTGTCTTGTATAGGTGACTTCCAAGTCAGCCATATTGCATGGGGGACATTGTGCTGGTGGCCATGTTCTATAGGTGACTTCCAAGTCAGCCATATTGCTTGGGGGACATTGTGCTGGTTGCCATGTTGTATAGGTGACTTCCAAGTGAGCCATATTGCTTGGGGGACATTGTGCTGGTTGTGTTGTATAGGTGACTTCCAAGTCAGCCATATTGCATGGGGGACATTGTGCTGGTCGTCTTGTATAGGTGACTTCCAAGTCAGCCGTGTTGCATCGGGGACATTGTGCTGGTTGCCATGTTCTATAGGTGACTTCCAAGTCAGCCATATTGCTTGGGGGACATTGTGCTGGTTGCCATGTTGTATAGGTGACTTCCAAGTCAGCCATATTGCTTGGAGGACATTGTGCTGGTTGCATGTTGTATAGGTGACTTCCAAGTCAGCCATATTGCATGGGGGACATTGTGCTGGTGGCCATGTTCTATAGGTGACTTCCAAGTCAGCCATATTGCATGGGGGACATTGTGCTGGTTGTCTTGTATAGGTGACTTCCAAGTCAGCCATATTGCATGGGGGACATTGTGCTGGTTGTGTTGTATAGGTGACTTCCAAATCAGCCATATTGCATGGGGGACATTGTGCTGGTTGTATTGTATAGGTGACTTCCAAGTCAGCCATATTGCATGGGGGACATTGTGCTGGTGGCCATGTCCTATAGGTGACTTCCTAGTGAGCCATATTGCATGGGGGACATTGTGCTGGTTGTCTTGTATAGGTGACTTCCAAGTCAGCCATATTGCTTTCGGGACATTGTGCTGGTTGTATTGTATAGGTGACTTCCAAGTCAGCCATATTGCATGGGGGACATTGTGCTGGTTGCCATGTTGTATAGGTGACTTCCAAGTCAGCCATATTGCATGGGGGACATTGTGCTGGTTGTATTGTATAGGTGACTTCCAAGTCAGCCATATTGCATGGGGGACATTGTGCTGGTTGTATTGTATAGGTGACTTCCAAGTCAGCCATATTGCATGGGGGACATTTTGCTGGTTGTCTTGTATAGGTGACTTCCAAGTCAGCCATATTGCTTGGGGGACATTGTGCTGGTTGCCATTTTCTATAGGTGACTTCCAATTCAGCCATATTGCATGGGGGACATTGTGCTGGATGTATTTTATAGGTGACTTCCAAGTCAGCCATATTGCATGGGGGACATTGTGCTGGTTGTATGTATAGGTGACTTCCAAGTCAGCCATATTGCATGGGGGACATTGTGCTGGTTGTCTTGTATAGGTGACTTCCAAGTCAGCCATATTGCTTGGGGGACATTGTGCTGGTTGCCATGTTCTATAGGTGACTTCCAAGTCAGCCATATTGCTTGGGGGACATTGTGCTGGTGGCCATGTTCTATAGGTGACTTCCAAGTCAGCCATATTGCTTGGGGGACATTGTGCTGGTTGCCATGTTGTATAGGTGACTTCCAAGTCAGCCATATTGCATGGGGGACATTGTGCTGGTGGCCATGTTCTATAGGTGACTTCCAAGTCAGCCATATTGCATGGGGGACATTGTGCTGGTTGTCTTGTATAGGTGACTTCCAAGTCAGCCATATTGCATGGGGGACATTGTGCTGGTGGCCATGTTCTATAGGTGACTTCCAAGTCAGCCATATTGCTTGGGGGACATTGTGCTGGTTGCCATGTTGTATAGGTGACTTCCAAGTGAGCCATATTGCTTGGGGGACATTGTGCTGGTTGTGTTGTATAGGTGACTTCCAAGTCAGCCATATTGCATGGGGGACATTGTGCTGGTCGTCTTGTATAGGTGACTTCCAAGTCAGCCGTGTTGCATCGGGGACATTGTGCTGGTTGCCATGTTCTATAGGTGACTTCCAAGTCAGCCATATTGCTTGGGGGACATTGTGCTGGTTGCCATGTTGTATAGGTGACTTCCAAGTCAGCCATATTGCTTGGAGGACATTGTGCTGGTTGCATGTTGTATAGGTGACTTCCAAGTCAGCCATATTGCATGGGGGACATTGTGCTGGTGGCCATGTTCTATAGGTGACTTCCAAGTCAGCCATATTGCATGGGGGACATTGTGCTGGTTGTCTTGTATAGGTGACTTCCAAGTCAGCCATATTGCATGGGGGACATTGTGCTGGTTGTGTTGTATAGGTGACTTCCAAATCAGCCATATTGCATGGGGGACATTGTGCTGGTTGTATTGTATAGGTGACTTCCAAGTCAGCCATATTGCATGGGGGACATTGTGCTGGTGGCCATGTCCTATAGGTGACTTCCTAGTGAGCCATATTGCATGGGGGACATTGTGCTGGTTGTCTTGTATAGGTGACTTCCAAGTCAGCCATATTGCTTTCGGGACATTGTGCTGGTTGTATTGTATAGGTGACTTCCAAGTCAGCCATATTGCATGGGGGACATTGTGCTGGTTGCCATGTTGTATAGGTGACTTCCAAGTCAGCCATATTGCATGGGGGACATTGTGCTGGTGGCCATGTTCTATAGGTGACTTCCAAGTCAGCCATATTGCATGGGGGACATTGTGCTGGTTGTGTTGTATAGGTGACTTCCAAGTCAGCCATATTGCATGGGGGACATTGTGCTGGTTGTATTGTATAGGTGACTTCCAAGTCAGCCATATTGCATGGGGGACATTGTGCTGGTGGCCATGTTCTATAGGTGACTTCCAAGTCAGCCATATTGCATGGGGGACATTGTGCTGGTTGTCTTGTATAGGTGACTTCCAAGTCAGCCATATTGCATGGGGGACATTGTGCTGGTGGCCATGTTCTATAGGTGACTTCCAAGTCAGCCATATTGCTTGGGGGACATTGTGCTGGTTGCCATGTTGTATAGGTGACTTCCAAGTGAGCCATATTGCTTGGGGGACATTGTGCTGGTTGTGTTGTATAGGTGACTTCCAAGTCAGCCATATTGCATGGGGGACATTGTGCTGGTCGTCTTGTATAGGTGACTTCCAAGTCAGCCGTGTTGCATCGGGGACATTGTGCTGGTTGCCATGTTCTATAGGTGACTTCCAAGTCAGCCATATTGCTTGGGGGACATTGTGCTGGTTGCCATGTTGTATAGGTGACTTCCAAGTCAGCCATATTGCTTGGAGGACATTGTGCTGGTTGCATGTTGTATAGGTGACTTCCAAGTCAGCCATATTGCATGGGGGACATTGTGCTGGTGGCCATGTTCTATAGGTGACTTCCAAGTCAGCCATATTGCATGGGGGACATTGTGCTGGTTGTCTTGTATAGGTGACTTCCAAGTCAGCCATATTGCATGGGGGACATTGTGCTGGTTGTGTTGTATAGGTGACTTCCAAATCAGCCATATTGCATGGGGGACATTGTGCTGGTTGTATTGTATAGGTGACTTCCAAGTCAGCCATATTGCATGGGGGACATTGTGCTGGTGGCCATGTCCTATAGGTGACTTCCAAGTGAGCCATATTGCATGGGGGACATTGTGCTGGTTGTCTTGTATAGGTGACTTCCAAGTCAGCCATATTTTTTCGGGACATTGTGCTGGTTGTATTGTATAGGTGACTTCCAAGTCAGCCATATTGCATGGGGGACATTGTGCTGGTTGCCATGTTGTATAGGTGACTTCCAAGTCAGCCATATTGCATGGGGGACATTGTGCTGGTGGCCATGTTCTATAGGTGACTTCCAAGTCAGCCATATTGCATGGGGGACATTGTGCTGGTTGTGTTGTATAGGTGACTTCCAAGTCAGCCATATTGCATGGGGGACATTGTGCTGGTTGTATTGTATAGGTGACTTCCAAGTCAGCCATATTGCATGGGGGACATTGTGCTGGTTGTATTGTATAGGTAACTTCCAAGTCAGCCATATTGCATGGGGGACATTGTGCTGGTTGTCTTGTATAGGTGACATCCAAGTCAGCCATATTGCTTGGGGGACATTGTGCTGGTTGCCATTTTCTATAGGTGACTTCCAATTCAGCCATATTGCATGGGGGACATTGTGCTGGTTGTATTGTATAGGTGACTTCCAAGTCAGCCATATTGCATGGGGGACATTGTGCTGGTTGTATGTATAGGTGACTTCCAAGTCAGCCATATTGCATGGGGGACATTGTGCTGGTTGCCATGTCCTATAGGTGACTTCCAAGTCAGCCATATTGCATGGGGGACATTGTGCTGGTTGTCTTGTATAGGTGAATTCCAAGTCAGCCATATTGCTTGGGGGACATTGTGCTGGTTGTGTTGTATAGGTGACTTCCAAATCAGCCATATTGCATGGGGGACATTGTGCTGGTTGTATTGTATAGGTGACTTCCAAGTCAGCCATATTGCATGGGGGACATTGTGCTGGTGGCCATGTCCTATAGGTGACTTCCAAGTGAGCCATATTGCATGGGGGACATTGTGCTGGTTGTCTTGTATAGGTGACTTCCAAGTCAGCCATATTGCTTTCGGGACATTGTGCTGGTTGTATTGTATAGGTGACTTCCAAGTCAGCCATATTGCATGGGGGACATTGTGCTGGTTGCCATGTTGTATAGGTGACTTCCAAGTCAGCCATATTGCATGGGGGACATTGTGCTGGTGGCCATGTTCTATAGGTGACTTCCAAGTCAGCCATATTGCATGGGGGACATTGTGCTGGTTGTGTTGTATAGGTGACTTCCAAGTCAGCCATATTGCATGGGGGACATTGTGCTGGTTGTATTGTATAGGTGACTTCCAAGTCAGCCATATTGCATGGGGGACATTGTGCTGGTTGTATTGTATAGGTGACTTCCAAGTCAGCCATATTGCATGGGGGACATTGTGCTGGTTGTATGTATAGGTGACTTCCAAGTCAGCCATATTGCATGGGGGACATTGTGCTGGTTGCCATGTCCTATAGGTGACTTCCAAGTGAGCCATATTGCATGGGGGACATTGTGCTGGTTGTCTTGTATAGGTGACTTCCAAGTCAGCCATATTGCTTTCGGGACATTGTGCTGGTTGTATTGTATAGGTGACTTCCAAGTCAGCCATATTGCATGGGGGACATTGTGCTGGTTGCCATGTTGTATAGGTGACTTCCAAGTCAGCCATATTGCATGGGGGACATTGTGCTGGTGGCCATGTTCTATAGGTGACTTCCAAGTCAGCCATATTGCATGGGGGACATTGTGCTGGTTGTGTTGTATAGGTGACTTCCAAGTCAGCCATATTGCATGGGGGACATTGTGCTGGTTGTATTGTATAGGTGACTTCCAAGTCAGCCATATTGCATGGGGGACATTGTGCTGGTTGTATTGTATAGGTGACTTCCAAGTCAGCCATATTGCATGGGGGACATTGTGCTGGTTGTCTTGTATAGGTGACTTCCAAGTCAGCCATATTGCTTGGTGGACATTGTGCTGGTTGCCATTTTCTATAGGTGACTTCCAATTCAGCCATATTGCATGGGGGACATTGTGCTGGTTGTATTGTATAGGTGACTTCCAAGTCAGCCATATTGCATGGGGGACATTGTGCTGGTTGTATGTATAGGTGACTTCCAAGTCAGCCATATTGCATGGGGGACATTGTGCTGGTTGCCATGTCCTATAGGTGACTTCCAAGTCAGCCATATTGCATGGGGGACATTGTGCTGGTTGTCTTGTATAGGTGACTTCCAAGTCAGCCATATTGCTTGGGGGACATTGTGCTGGTGGCCATGTTCTATAGGTGACTTCCAAGTCAGCCATATTGCTTGGGGGACATTGTGCTGGTTGCCATGTTGTAAAGGTGACTTCCAAGTCAGCCATATTGCATGGGGGACATTGTGCTGGTGGCCATGTTCTATAGGTGACATCCAAGTCAGCCATATTGCATGGGGGACATTGTGCTGGTTGTCTTGTATAGGTGACTTCCAAGTCAGCCATATTGCATGGGGGACATTGTGCTGGTGGCCATGTTCTATAGGTGACTTCCAAGTCAGCCATATTGCTTGGGGGACATTGTGCTGGTTGTATTGTATAGGTGACTTCCAAGTCAGCCATATTGCATGGGGGACATTGTGCTGGTTGCAATGTTGTATAGGTGACTTCCAAGTGAGCCATATTGCTTGGGGGACATTGTGCTGGTTGTGTTGTATAGGTGACTTCCAAGTCAGCCATATTGCATGGGGGACATTGTGCTGGTTGTCTTGTATAGGTGACTTCCAAGTCAGCCGTGTTGCATGGGGGACATTGTGCTGGTGGCCATGTTGTATAGGTGACTTCCAAGTCAGCCATATTGCTTGGGGGACATTGTGCTGGTGGCCATGTTCTATAGGTGACTTCCAAGTCAGCCATATTGCATGGGGGACATTGTGCTGGTTGCCATGTTGTATTGGTGACTTATAAGTCAGCCATATTGCATCGGGGACATTGTGCTGGTTGCCATGTCCTATAGGTGACTTCCAAGTCAGCCATATTGCATGGGGGAAATTGTGCTGGTTGTCTTGTATAGGTGACTTTTAAGTCAGCCATATTGCTTGGGGGACATTGTGCTGGTTGCCATGTTCTATAGGTGACTTCCAAGTCAGCCATATTGCATTTGGGACATTGTGCTGGTTGTCTTGTATAGGTGACTTCCAAGTCAGCCATATTGCATGGGGGACATTGTGCTGGTTGTGTTTGTATAGGTGACTTCCAAATCAGCCATATTGCATCGGGGACATTGTGCTGGTTGTATTGTATAGGTGACTTCCAAGTCAGCCATATTGGATGGGGGACATTGTGCTGGTTGTCTTGTATAGGTGACTTCCAAGTCAGCCATATTGCTTGGGGGACATTGTGCTGGTTGTATTGTATAGGTGACTTCCAAGTCAGCCATATTGCATGGGGGACATTGTGCTGGTTGCCATGTTGTATAGGTGACTTCCAAGTCAGCCATATTGCATGGGGGACATTGTGCTGGTGGCCATGTTCTATAGGTGACTTCCAAGTCAGCCATATTGCATTCGGGACATTGTGCTGGTTGCCATGTCCTATAGGTGACTTCCAAGTCAGCCATATTGCATGGGGGACATTGTGCTGGTTGTCTTGTATAGGTGACTTCCAAGTCAGCCATATTGCTTGGGGGACATTGTGCTGGTTGCCATGTTCTATAGGTGACTTCCAAGTCAGCCATATTGCTTGGGGGACATTGTGCTGGTGGCCATGTTCTATAGGTGACTTCCAAGTCAGCCATATTGCTTGGGGGACATTGTGCTGGTTGCCATGTTGTATAGGTGACTTCCAAGTCAGCCATATTGCATGGGGGACATTGTGCTGGTGGCCATGTTCTATAGGTGACTTCCAAGTCAGCCATATTGCATGGGGACATTGTGCTGGTTGCCATGTTGTATAGGAGACTTCCAAGTCAGCCATATTGCATGGGGGACATTGTGCTGGTTGTATTGTATAGGTGACTTCCAAGTCAGCCATATTGCATGGGGGACATTGTGCTGGTTGTATTGTATAGGTGACTTCCAAGTGAGCCATATTGCTTGGCGGACATTGTGCTGGTGGCCATGTTCTATAGGTGACTTCCAAGTCAGCCATATTGCATTCGGGACATTGTGCTGTTTGCCATGTCCTATAGGTGACTTCCAAGTCAGCCATATTGCATGGGGGACATTGTGCTGGTTGTCTTGTATAGGTGACTTCCAAGTCAGCCATATTGCTTGGGGGACATTGTGCTGGTTGCCATGTTCTATAGGTGACTTCCAAGTCAGCCATATTGCTTGGGGGACATTGTGCTGGTGTCCATGTTCTATAGGTGACTTCCAAGTCAGCCATATTGCTTGGGGGACATTGTGCTGGTTGCCATGTTGTATAGGTGACTTCCAAGTCAGCCATATTGCATGGGGGACATTGTGCTGGTGGCCATGTTCTATAGGTGACTTCCAAGTCAGCCATATTGCATGGGGGACATTGTGCTGGTTGCCATGTTGTATAGGTGACTTCCAAGTCAGCCATATTGCATGGGGGACATTGTGCTGGTTGTATTGTATAGGTGACTTCCAAGTCATCCATATTGCATGGGGGACATTGTGCTGGTTGCCTTGTCCTATAGGTGACTTCCAAGTCAGCCATATTGCTTGGGGGACATTGTGCTGGTTGCCATGTTCTATAGGTGACTTCCAAGTCAGCCATATTGCATGGGGGACATTGTGCTGGTGGCCATGTTCTATAGGTGACTTCCAAGTCAGCCATATTGCATGGGGGACATTGTGCTGGTTGTCTTGTATAGGTGACTTCCAAGTCAGCCATATTGCATGGGGGACATTGTGCTGGTGGCCATGTTCTATAGGTGACTTCCAAGTCAGCCATATTGCTTGGGGGACATTGTGCTGGTTGTATTGTATAGGTGACTTCCAAGTCAGCCATATTGCATGGGGGACATTGTGCTGGTTGCCATGTTGTATAGGTGACTTCCAAGTGAGCCATATTGCTTGGGGGACATTGTGCTGGTTGTGTTGTATAGGTGACTTCCAAGTCAGCCATATTGCATGGGGGACATTGTGCTGGTTGTCTTGTATAGGTGACTTCCAAGTCAGCCGTGTTGCATGGGGGACATTGTGCTGGTTGTCTTGTATAGGTGACTTCCAAGTCAGCCATATTGCTTGGGGGACATTGTGCTCGTTGCCATGTTCTGTAGGTGACTTCCAAGTCAGCCATATTGCTTGGGGGACATTGTGCTGGTGGCCATGTTCTATAGGTGACTTCCAAGTCAGCCATATTGCTTGGGGGACATTGTGCTGGTTGCCATGTTGTATAGGTGACTTCCAAGTCAGCCATATTGCATGGGGGACATTGTGCTGGTGGCCATGTTCTATAGGTGACTTCCAAGTCAGCCATATTGCTTGGGGGACATTGTGCTGGTTGCCATGTTGTATAGGTGACTTCCAAGTCAGCCATATTGCATGGGGGACATTGTGCTGGTGGCCATGTTCTATAGGTGACTTCCAAGTCAGCCCTATTGCATGGGGACATTGTGCTGGTTGCCATGTTGTATAGGAGACTTCCAAGTCAGCCATATTGCATGGGGGACATTGTGCTGGTTGTATTGTATAGGTGACTTCCAAGTCAGCCATATTGCATGGGGGACATTGTGCTGGTTGTATTGTATAGGTGACTTCCAAGTGAGCCATATTGCTTGGCGGACATTGTGCTGGTGGCCATGTTCTATAGGTGACTTCCAAGTCAGCCATATTGCATTCGGGACATTGTGCTGTTTGCCATGTCCTATAGGTGACTTCCAAGTCAGCCATATTGCATGGGGGACATTGTGCTGGTTGTCTTGTATAGGTGACTTCCAAGTCAGCCATATTGCTTGGGGGACATTGTGCTGGTTGCCATGTTCTATAGGTGACTTCCAAGTCAGCCATATTGCTTGGGGGACATTGTGCTGGTGTCCATGTTCTATAGGTGACTTCCAAGTCAGCCATATTGCTTGGGGGACATTGTGCTGGTTGCCATGTTGTATAGGTGACTTCCAAGTCAGCCATATTGCATGGGGGACATTGTGCTGGTGGCCATGTTCTATAGGTGACTTCCAAGTCAGCCATATTGCATGGGGGACATTGTGCTGGTTGCCATGTTGTATAGGTGACTTCCAAGTCAGCCATATTGCATGGGGGACATTGTGCTGGTTGTATTGTATAGGTGACTTCCAAGTCATCCATATTGCATGGGGGACATTGTGCTGGTTGCCTTGTCCTATAGGTGACTTCCAAGTCAGCCATATTGCTTGGGGGACATTGTGCTGGTTGCCATGTTCTATAGGTGACTTCCAAGTCAGCCATATTGCATGGGGGACATTGTGCTGGTGGCCATGTTCTATAGGTGACTTCCAAGTCAGCCATATTGCATGGGGGACATTGTGCTGGTTGTCTTGTATAGGTGACTTCCAAGTCAGCCATATTGCATGGGGGACATTGTGCTGGTGGCCATGTTCTATAGGTGACTTCCAAGTCAGCCATATTGCTTGGGGGACATTGTGCTGGTTGTATTGTATAGGTGACTTCCAAGTCAGCCATATTGCATGGGGGACATTGTGCTGGTTGCCATGTTGTATAGGTGACTTCCAAGTGAGCCATATTGCTTGGGGGACATTGTGCTGGTTGTGTTGTATAGGTGACTTCCAAGTCAGCCATATTGCATGGGGGACATTGTGCTGGTTGTCTTGTATAGGTGACTTCCAAGTCAGCCGTGTTGCATGGGGGACATTGTGCTGGTTGTCTTGTATAGGTGACTTCCAAGTCAGCCATATTGCTTGGGGGACATTGTGCTCGTTGCCATGTTCTGTAGGTGACTTCCAAGTCAGCCATATTGCTTGGGGGACATTGTGCTGGTGGCCATGTTCTATAGGTGACTTCCAAGTCAGCCATATTGCTTGGGGGACATTGTGCTGGTTGCCATGTTGTATAGGTGACTTCCAAGTCAGCCATATTGCATGGGGGACATTGTGCTGGTGGCCATGTTCTATAGGTGACTTCCAAGTCAGCCATATTGCATTTGGGACATTGTGCTGGTTGTCTTGTATAGGTGACTTCCAAGTCAGCCATATTGCATGGGGGACATTGTGCTGGTTGTGTTTGTATAGGTGACTTCCAAATCAGCCATATTGCATCGGGGACATTGTGCTGGTTGTATTGTATAGGTGACTTCCAAGTCAGCCATATTGCATGGGGGACATTGTGCTGGTTGTCTTGTATAGGTGACTTCCAAGTCAGCCATATTGCTTGGGGGACATTGTGCTGCTTGTATTGTATAGGTGACTTCCAAGTCAGCCATATTGCATGGGGGACATTGTGCTGGTTGCAATGTTGTATAGGTGACTTCCAAGTCAGCCATATTGCATGGGGGACATTGTGCTGGTGGCCATGTTCTATAGGTGACTTCCAAGTCAGCCATATTGCATTTGGGACATTGTGCTGGTTGTATTGTATAGGTGACTTCCAAGTCAGCCATATTGCATGGGGGACATTGTGCTGGTTGTATTGTATAGGTGACTTCCAAGTGAGCCATATTGCTTGGCGGACATTGTGCTGGTGGCCATGTTCTATAGGTGACTTCCAAGTCAGCCATATTGCATTCGGGACATTGTGCTGGTTGCCATGTCCTATAGGTGACTTCCAAGTCAGCCATATTGCATGGGGGACATTGTGCTGGTTGTCTTGTATAGGTGACTTCCAAGTCAGTCATATTGCTTGGGGGACATTGTGCTGGTTGCCATGTTCTATAGGTGACTTCCAAGTCAGCCATATTGCTTGGGGGACATTGTGCTGGTGGCCATGTTCTATAGGTGACTTCCAAGTCAGCCATATTGCTTGGGGGACATTGTGCTGGTTGCCATGTTGTATAGGTGACTTCCAAGTCAGCCATATTGCATGGGGGACATTGTGCTGGTGGCCATGTTCTATAGGTGACTTCCAAGTCAGCCATATTGCATGGGGACATTGTGCTGGTTGCCATGTTGTATAGGTGACTTCCAAGTCAGCCATATTGCATGGGGGACATTGTGCTGGTTGTATTGTATAGGTGACTTCCAAGTCAGCCATATTGCATGGGGGACATTGTGCTGGTTGTATTGTATAGGTGACTTCCAAGTGAGCCATATTGCTTGGCGGACATTGTGCTGGTGGCCATGTTCTATAGGTGACTTCCAAGTCAGCAATATTGCATTCGGGACATTGTGCTGGTTGCCATGTCCTATAGGTGACATCCAAGTCAGCCATATTGCATGGGGGACATTGTGCTGGTTGTCTTGTATAGGTGACTTCCAAGTCAGCCATATTGCTTGGGGGACATTGTGCTGGTTGCCATGTTCTATAGGTGACTTCCAAGTCAGCCATATTGCTTGGGGGACATTGTGCTGGTGGCCATGTTCTATAGGTGACTTCCAAGTCAGCCATATTGCTTGGGGGACATTGTGCTGGTTGCCATGTTGTATAGGTGACTTCCAAGTCAGCCATATTGCATGGGGGACATTGTGCTGGTGGCCATGTTCTATAGGTGACTTCCAAGTCAGCCATATTGCATGGGGGACATTGTGCTGGTTGCCATGTTGTATAGGTGACTTCCAAGTCAGCCATATTGCATGGGGGACATTGTGCTGGTTGTATTGTATAGGTGACTTCCAAGTCATCCATATTGCATGGGGGACATTGTGCTGGTTGCCTTGTCCTATAGGTGACTTCCAAGTCAGCCATATTGCATGGGGGAAATTGTGCTGGTTGTCTTGTATAGGTGACTTCCAAGTCAGCCATATTGCATGGGGGACATTGTGCTGGTGGCCATGTTCTATAGGTGACTTCCAAGTCAGCCATATTGCATGGGGGACATTGTGCTGGTTGTCTTGTATAGGTGACTTCCAAGTCAGCCATATTGCATGGGGGACATTGTGCTGGTGGCCATGTTCTATAGGTGACTTCCAAGTCAGCCATATTGCTTGGGGGACATTGTGCTGGTTGTATTGTATAGGTGACTTCCAAGTCAGCCATATTGCATGGGGGACATTGTGCTGGTTGCCATGTTGTATAGGTGACTTCCAAGTGAGCCATATTGCTTGGGGGACATTGTGCTGGTTGTGTTGTATAGGTGACTTCCAAGTCAGCCATATTGCATGGGGGACATTGTGCTGGTTGTCTTGTATAGGTGACTTCCAAGTCAGCCGTGTTGCATGGGGGACATTGTGCTGGTTGTCTTGTATAGGTGACTTCCAAGTCAGCCATATTGCTTGGGGGACATTGTGCTCGTTGCCATGTTCTGTAGGTGACTTCCAAGTCAGCCATATTGCTTGGGGGACATTGTGCTGGTGTCCATGTTCTATAGGTGACTTCCAAGTCAGCCATATTGCTTGGGGGACATTGTGCTGGTTGCCATGTTGTATAGGTGACTTCCAAGTCAGCCATATTGCATGGGGGACATTGTGCTGGTGGCCATGTTCTATAGGTGACTTCCAAGTCAGCCATATTGCATGGGGGACATTGTGCTGGTTGCCATGTTGTATAGGTGACTTCCAAGTCAGCCATATTGCATGGGGGACATTGTGCTGGTTGTATTGTATAGGTGACTTCCAAGTCATCCATATTGCATGGGGGACATTGTGCTGGTTGCCTTGTCCTATAGGTGACTTCCAAGTCAGCCATATTGCTTGGGGGACATTGTGCTGGTTGCCATGTTCTATAGGTGACTTCCAAGTCAGCCATATTGCATGGGGGACATTGTGCTGGTGGCCATGTTCTATAGGTGACTTCCAAGTCAGCCATATTGCATGGGGGACATTGTGCTGGTTGTCTTGTATAGGTGACTTCCAAGTCAGCCATATTGCATGGGGGACATTGTGCTGGTGGCCATGTTCTATAGGTGACTTCCAAGTCAGCCATATTGCTTGGGGGACATTGTGCTGGTTGTATTGTATAGGTGACTTCCAAGTCAGCCATATTGCATGGGGGACATTGTGCTGGTTGCCATGTTGTATAGGTGACTTCCAAGTGAGCCATATTGCTTGGGGGACATTGTGCTGGTTGTGTTGTATAGGTGACTTCCAAGTCAGCCATATTGCATGGGGGACATTGTGCTGGTTGTCTTGTATAGGTGACTTCCAAGTCAGCCGTGTTGCATGGGGGACATTGTGCTGGTTGTCTTGTATAGGTGACTTCCAAGTCAGCCATATTGCTTGGGGGACATTGTGCTCGTTGCCATGTTCTGTAGGTGACTTCCAAGTCAGCCATATTGCTTGGGGGACATTGTGCTGGTGGCCATGTTCTATAGGTGACTTCCAAGTCAGCCATATTGATTGGGGGACATTGTGCTGGTTGCCATGTTGTATAGGTGACTTCCAAGTCAGCCATATTGCATGGGGGACATTGTGCTGGTGGCCATGTTCTATAGGTGACTTCCAAGTCAGCCATATTGCTTGGGGGACATTGTGCTGGTTGCCATGTTGTATAGGTGACTTCCAAGTCAGCCATATTGCATGGGGGACATTGTGCTGGTGGCCATGTTCTATAGGTGACTTCCAAGTCAGCCATATTGCATGGGGACATTGTGCTGGTTGCCATGTTGTATAGGAGACTTCCAAGTCAGCCATATTGCATGGGGGACATTGTGCTGGTTGTATTGTATAGGTGACTTCCAAGTCAGCCATATTGCATGGGGGACATTGTGCTGGTTGTATTGTATAGGTGACTTCCAAGTGAGCCATATTGCTTGGCGGACATTGTGCTGGTGGCCATGTTCTATAGGTGACTTCCAAGTCAGCCATATTGCATTCGGGACATTGTGCTGTTTGCCATGTCCTATAGGTGACTTCCAAGTCAGCCATATTGCATGGGGGACATTGTGCTGGTTGTCTTGTATAGGTGACTTCCAAGTCAGCCATATTGCTTGGGGGACATTGTGCTGGTTGCCATGTTCTATAGGTGACTTCCAAGTCAGCCATATTGCTTGGGGGACATTGTGCTGGTGTCCATGTTCTATAGGTGACTTCCAAGTCAGCCATATTGCTTGGGGGACATTGTGCTGGTTGCCATGTTGTATAGGTGACTTCCAAGTCAGCCATATTGCATGGGGGACATTGTGCTGGTGGCCATGTTCTATAGGTGACTTCCAAGTCAGCCATATTGCATGGGGGACATTGTGCTGGTTGCCATGTTGTATAGGTGACTTCCAAGTCAGCCATATTGCATGGGGGACATTGTGCTGGTTGTATTGTATAGGTGACTTCCAAGTCATCCATATTGCATGGGGGACATTGTGCTGGTTGCCTTGTCCTATAGGTGACTTCCAAGTCAGCCATATTGCTTGGGGGACATTGTGCTGGTTGCCATGTTCTATAGGTGACTTCCAAGTCAGCCATATTGCATGGGGGACATTGTGCTGGTGGCCATGTTCTATAGGTGACTTCCAAGTCAGCCATTTTGCATGGGGGACATTGTGCTGGTTGTCTTGTATAGGTGACTTCCAAGTCAGCCATATTGCATGGGGGACATTGTGCTGGTGGCCATGTTCTATAGGTGACTTCCAAGTCAGCCATATTGCTTGGGGGACATTGTGCTGGTTGTATTGTATAGGTGACTTCCAAGTCAGCCATATTGCATGGGGGACATTGTGCTGGTTGCCATGTTGTATAGGTGACTTCCAAGTGAGCCATATTGCTTGGGGGACATTGTGCTGGTTGTGTTGTATAGGTGACTTCCAAGTCAGCCATATTGCATGGGGGACATTGTGCTGGTTGTCTTGTATAGGTGACTTCCAAGTCAGCCGTGTTGCATGGGGGACATTGTGCTGGTTGTCTTGTATAGGTGACTTCCAAGTCAGCCATATTGCTTGGGGGACATTGTGCTCGTTGCCATGTTCTGTAGGTGACTTCCAAGTCAGCCATATTGCTTGGGGGACATTGTGCTGGTGGCCATGTTCTATAGGTGACTTCCAAGTCAGCCATATTGCTTGGGGGACATTGTGCTGGTTGCCATGTTGTATAGGTGACTTCCAAGTCAGCCATATTGCATGGGGGACATTGTGCTGGTTGTCTTGTATAGGTGACTTCCAAGTCAGCCATATTGCATGGGGGACATTGTGCTGGTTGTGTTTGTATAGGTGACTTCCAAATCAGCCATATTGCATCGGGGACATTGTGCTGGTTGTATTGTATAGGTGACTTCCAAGTCAGCCATATTGCATGGGGGACATTGTGCTGGTTGTCTTGTATAGGTGACTTCCAAGTCAGCCATATTGCTTGGGGGACATTGTGCTGCTTGTATTGTATAGGTGACTTCCAAGTCAGCCATATTGCATGGGGGACATTGTGCTGGTTGCAATGTTGTATAGGTGACTTCCAAGTCAGCCATATTGCATGGGGGACATTGTGCTGGTGGCCATGTTCTATAGGTGACTTCCAAGTCAGCCATATTGCATTTGGGACATTGTGCTGGTTGTATTGTATAGGTGACTTCCAAGTCAGCCATATTGCATGGGGGACATTGTGCTGGTTGTATTGTATAGGTGACTTCCAAGTGAGCCATATTGCTTGGCGGACATTGTGCTGGTGGCCATGTTCTATAGGTGACTTCCAAGTCAGCCATATTGCATTCGGGACATTGTGCTGGTTGCCATGTCCTATAGGTGACTTCCAAGTCAGCCATATTGCATGGGGGACATTGTGCTGGTTGTCTTGTATAGGTGACTTCCAAGTCAGCCATATTGCTTGGGGGACATTGTGCTGGTTGCCATGTTCTATAGGTGACTTCCAAGTCAGCCATATTGCTTGGGGGACATTGTGCTGGTGGCCATGTTCTATAGGTGACTTCCAAGTCAGCCATATTGCTTGGGGGACATTGTGCTGGTTGCCATGTTGTATAGGTGACTTCCAAGTCAGCCATATTGCATGGGGGACATTGTGCTGGTGGCCATGTTCTATAGGTGACTTCCAAGTCAGCCATATTGCATGGGGACATTGTGCTGGTTGCCATGTTGTATAGGTGACTTCCAAGTCAGCCATATTGCATGGGGGACATTGTGCTGGTTGTATTGTATAGGTGACTTCCAAGTCAGCCATATTGCATGGGGGACATTGTGCTGGTTGTATTGTATAGGTGACTTCCAAGTGAGCCATATTGCTTGGCGGACATTGTGCTGGTGGCCATGTTCTATAGGTGACTTCCAAGTCAGCAATATTGCATTCGGGACATTGTGCTGGTTGCCATGTCCTATAGGTGACATCCAAGTCAGCCATATTGCATGGGGGACATTGTGCTGGTTGTCTTGTATAGGTGACTTCCAAGTCAGCCATATTGCTTGGGGGACATTGTGCTGGTTGCCATGTTCTATAGGTGACTTCCAAGTCAGCCATATTGCTTGGGGGACATTGTGCTGGTGGCCATGTTCTATAGGTGACTTCCAAGTCAGCCATATTGCTTGGGGGACATTGTGCTGGTTGCCATGTTGTATAGGTGACTTCCAAGTCAGCCATATTGCATGGGGGACATTGTGCTGGTGGCCATGTTCTATAGGTGACTTCCAAGTCAGCCATATTGCATGGGGGACATTGTGCTGGTTGCCATGTTGTATAGGTGACTTCCAAGTCAGCCATATTGCATGGGGGACATTGTGCTGGTTGTATTGTATAGGTGACTTCCAAGTCATCCATATTGCATGGGGGACATTGTGCTGGTTGCCTTGTCCTATAGGTGACTTCCAAGTCAGCCATATTGCATGGGGGAAATTGTGCTGGTTGTCTTGTATAGGTGACTTCCAAGTCAGCCATATTGCATGGGGGACATTGTGCTGGTGGCCATGTTCTATAGGTGACTTCCAAGTCAGCCATATTGCATGGGGGACATTGTGCTGGTTGTCTTGTATAGGTGACTTCCAAGTCAGCCATATTGCATGGGGGACATTGTGCTGGTGGCCATGTTCTATAGGTGACTTCCAAGTCAGCCATATTGCTTGGGGGACATTGTGCTGGTTGTATTGTATAGGTGACTTCCAAGTCAGCCATATTGCATGGGGGACATTGTGCTGGTTGCCATGTTGTATAGGTGACTTCCAAGTGAGCCATATTGCTTGGGGGACATTGTGCTGGTTGTGTTGTATAGGTGACTTCCAAGTCAGCCATATTGCATGGGGGACATTGTGCTGGTTGTCTTGTATAGGTGACTTCCAAGTCAGCCGTGTTGCATGGGGGACATTGTGCTGGTTGTCTTGTATAGGTGACTTCCAAGTCAGCCATATTGCTTGGGGGACATTGTGCTCGTTGCCATGTTCTGTAGGTGACTTCCAAGTCAGCCATATTGCTTGGGGGACATTGTGCTGGTGGCCATGTTCTATAGGTGACTTCCAAGTCAGCCATATTGCTTGGGGGACATTGTGCTGGTTGCCATGTTGTACAGGTGACTTCCAACTCAGCCATATTGCATGGGGGACATTGTGCTGGTGGCCATTTTCTATAGGTGACTTCCAAGTCAGCCATATTGCATTTGGGGCATTGTGCTGGTTGTCTTGTATAGGTGACTTCCAAGTCAGCCATATTGCTTGGGGGACATTGTGCTGGTTGCCATGTCCTATAGGTGACTTCCAAGTCAGCCATATTGCATGGTGGACATTGTGCTGGTTGTCTTGTATAGGTGTCTTCCAAGTCAGCCATATTGCATGGGGGACATTGTGCTGGTGGCCATGTTGTATAGGTGACTTCCAAGTCAGCCATATTGCATGGGGGACATTGTGCTGGTTGCCATGTTGTATAAGTGACTTCCAAGTCAGCCATATTGCATGGGGGACATTGTGCTGGTTGCCATGTTGTATAGGTGACTTCCAAGTCAGCCATATTGCATGGGGGACATTGTGCTGGTTGCCATGTTGTATAGGTGACTTCCAAGTCAGCCATATTGCTTGGGGGACATTGTGCTGGTTGCCATGTTGTATAGGTGACTTCCAAGTCAGCCATATTGCCTGGGGGACATTGTGCTGGTTGTATTGTATAGGTGACTTCCAAGTCAGCCATATTGCATGGGGGACATTGTGCTGGTGGCCATGTTCTATAGGTGACTTCCAAGTCAGCCATATTGCATGGGGGACATTGTGCTGGTTGCCATGTTGTATAGGTGACTTCCAAGTCAGCCATATTGCATGGGGGACATTGTGCTGGTTGTATTGTATAGGTGACTTCCAAGTCATCCATATTGCATGGGGGACATTGTGCTGGTTGCCTTGTCCTATAGGTGACTTCCAAGTCAGCCATATTGCATGGGGGAAATTGTGCTGGTTGTCTTGTATAGGTGACTTCCAAGTCAGCCATATTGCATGGGGGACATTGTGCTGGTGGCCATGTTCTATAGGTGACTTCCAAGTCAGCCATATTGCATGGGGGACATTGTGCTGGTTGTCTTGTATAGGTGAGTTCCAAGTCAGCCATATTGCATGGGGGACATTGTGCTGTTGGCCATGTTCTATAGTTGACTTCCAAGTCAGCCATATTGCTTGGGGGACATAGTGCTGGTTGTATTGTATAGGTGACTTCCAAGTCAGCCATATTGCATGGGGGACATTGTGCTGGTTGCCATGTTGTATAGGTGACTTCCAAGTGAGCCATATTGCTTGGGGGACATTGTGCTGGTTGTGTTGTATAGGTGACTTCCAAGTCAGCCATATTGCATGGGGGACATTGTGCTGGTTGTCTTGTATAGGTGACTTCCAAGTCAGCCGTGTTGCATGGGGGACATTGTGCTGGTTGTCTTGTATAGGTGACTTCCAAGTCAGCCATATTGCTTGGGGGACATTGTGCTCGTTGCCATGTTCTGTAGGTGACTTCCAAGTCAGCCATATTGCTTGGGGGACATTGTGCTGGTGGCCATGTTCTATAGGTGACTTCCAAGTCAGCCATATTGCTTGGGGGACATTGTGCTGGTTGCCATGTTGTACAGGTGACTTCCAACTCAGCCATATTGCATGGGGGACATTGTGCTGGTGGCCATGTTCTATAGGTGACTTCCAAGTCAGCCATATTGCATTTGGGGCATTGTGCTGGTTGTCTTGTATAGGTGACTTCCAAGTCAGCCATATTGCTTGGGGGACATTGTGCTGGTTGCCATGTCCTATAGGTGACTTCCAAGTCAGCCATATTGCATGGTGGACATTGTGCTGGTTGTCTTGTATAGGTGTCTTCCAAGTCAGCCATATTGCATGGGGGACATTGTGCTGGTGGCCATGTTGTATAGGTGACTTCCAAGTCAGCCATATTGCATGGGGGACATTGTGCTGGTTGCCATGTTGTATAAGTGACTTCCAAGTCAGCCATATTGCATGGGGGACATTGTGCTGGTTGCCATGTTGTATAGGTGACTTCCAAGTCAGCCATATTGCATGGGGGACATTGTGCTGGTTGCCATGTTGTATAGGTGACTTCCAAGTCAGCCATATTGCTTGGGGGACATTGTGCTGGTTGCCATGTTGTATAGGTGACTTCCAAGTCAGCCATATTGCCTGGGGGACATTGTGCTGCTTGTATTGTATAGGTGACTTCCAAGTCAGCCATATTGCATTGGGGACATTGTGCTGGTTGCCATGTTGTATAGGTGACTTCCAAGTCAGCCATATTGCATGGGGGACATTGTGCTGGTTGCCATGTTGTATAGGTGACTTCCAAGTCAGCCATATTGCCTGGGGGACATTGTGCTGGTTGTATTGTATAGGTGACTTCCAAGTCAGCCATATTGCATGGGGGACATTGTGCTGGTTGCCATGTTGTATAGGTGACTTCCAAGTCAGCCATATTGCATGGGGGACATTGTGCTGGTTGCCATGTTGTATAGGTGACGTCCAAGTGAGCCATATTGCTTGGGGGACATTGTGCTGGTTGTGCTGTATAGGTGACTTCCAAGTCAGCCATATTGCATCGGGGACATTGTGCTGGTTGTCTTGTATAGGTGACTTCCAAGTCAGCCGTGTTGCATGGGGGACATTGTGCTGGTGGCCATGTTCTATAGGTGACTTCCAAGTCAGCCATATTGCATGGGGGACATTGTGCTGGTTGCCATGTTGTATAGGTGACTTCCAAGTCAGCCATATTGCATGGGGGACATTGTGCTGGTTGTGTTGTATAGGTGACTTCCAAGTCAGCCATATTGCATGGGGGACATTGTGCTGGTTGTATTGTATAGGTGACTTCCAAGTCAGCCATATTGCATGGGGGACATTGTGCTGGTTGTATTGTATAGGTGACTTCCAAGTGAGCCATATTGCTTGGGGGACATTCTGCTGGTGGCCATGTTGTATAGGTGACTTCCAAGTCAGCCATATTGCTTGGGGGACATTGTGCTGGTTGCCATGTTCTATAGGTGACTTCCAAGTCAGCCATATTGCATGGGGGACATTGTGCTGGTTGTGTTGTATAGGTGACTTCCAAGTCAGCCATATTGCATGGGGGACATTGTGCTTGTTGTGTTGTATAGGTGACTTCCAAGTCAGCCATATTGCATGGGGGACATTGTGCTGGTTGTATTGCATAGGTGACTTCCAAGTCAGCCATATTGCATGGGGGACATTGTGCTGGTTGCCATGTTGTATAGGTGACTTCCAAGTCAGCCATATTGCATGGGGGACATTGTGCTGGTGGCCATGTTCTATAGGTGACTTCCAAGTCAGCCATATTGCATTTGGGACATTGTGCTGGTTGTCTTGTATAGGTGACTTCCAAGTCAGCCATATTGCATGGGGGACATTGTGCTGGTTGTGTTGTATACGTGACTTCCAAATCAGCCATATTGCATGGGGGATATTGTGCTGGTTGTATTGTATAGGTGACTTCCAAGTCAGCCATATTGCATGGGGGACATTGTGCTGGTTGTATTGTATAGGTGACTTCCAAGTCAGCCATATTGCATGGGGGACATTGTGCTGGTGGCCATGTCCTATAGGTGACTTCCAAGTCAGCCATATTGCATGGGGGACATTGTGCTGGTTGTCTTGTATAGGTGACTTCCAAATCAGCCATATTGCTTGGGGGACATTGTGCTGGTGGTATTGTATAGGTGACTTCCAAGTCAGCCATATTGCATGGGGGACATTGTGCTGGTTGCCATGTTGTATAGGTGACTTCCAAGTCAGCAATATTGCATGGGGGACATTGTGCTGTTGGCCATGTTCTATAGGTGCCTTCCAAGTCAGCCATATTGCATTTGGGACATTGTGCTGGTTGTCTTGTATAGGTGACTTCCAAGTCAGCCATATTGCATGGGTGACATTGTGCTGGTTGCCATGTTGTATAGGTGACTTCCAAGTGAGCCATATTGCTTGGGGGACATTGTGCTGGTTGTGTTGTATAGGTGACTTCCAAGTCAGCCATATTGCATGGGGGACATTGTGCTGGTTGTCTTGTATAGGTGACTTCCAAGTCAGCCGTGTTGCATGGGGGACATTGTGCTGGTGGCCATGTTCTATAGGTGACTTCCAAGTGAGCCATATTGCATGGGGGACATTGTGCTGGTTGCCATGTTGTATAGGTGACTTCCAAGTCAGCCATATTGCTTGGGGGACATTGTGCTGGTTGCCATGTTCTATAGGTGACTTCCAAGTGAGCCATATTGCTTGGGGGACATTGTGCTGGTTGCCATGTTGTATAGGTGACTTCCAAGTGAGCCATATTGCATGGGGGACATTGTGCTGGTGGCCATGTTCTATAGGTGACTTCCAAGTCAGCCACATTGCATGGGGGACATTGTGCTGGTTTCTTGTATAGGTGACTTCCAAGTCAGCCATATTGCATGGGGGACATTGTGCTGGTTGCCATGTTGTATAGGTGACGTCCAAGTCAGCCATATTGCATGGGGGACATTGTGCTGGTTGCCATGTTGTATAGGTGACTTCCAAGTCAGCCATATTGCATGGGGGACATTGTGCTGGATGCCATGTTGTATAGGTGACTTCCAAATCAGCCATATTGCATGGGGGACATTGTGCTGGTTGTATTGTATAGGTGACTTCCAAGTCAGCCGTGTTGCATGGGGGACATTGTGCTGGTGGCCATGTTCTATAGGTGACTTCCAAGTGAGCCATATTGCATGGGGGACATTGTGCTGGTTGCCATGTTGTATAGGTGACTTCCAAGTCAGCCATATTGCTTGGGGGACATTGTGCTGGTTGCCATGTTCTATAGGTGACTTCCAAGTGAGCCATATTGCTTGGGGGACATTGTGCTGGTTGCCATGTTGTATAGGTGACTTCCAAGTCAGCCATATTGCATGGGGGACATTGTGCTGGTGGCCATGTTCTATAGGTGACTTCCAAGTCAGCCACATTGCATGGGGGACATTGTGCTGGTTTCTTGTATAGGTGACTTCCAAGTCAGCCATATTGCATGGGGGACATTGTGCTGGTTGCCATGTTGTATAGGTGACTTCCAAGTCAGCCATATTGCATGGGGGACATTGTGCTGGTTGCCATGTTGTATAGGTGACTTCCAAGTCAGCCATATTGCATGGGGGACATTGTGCTGGATGCCATGTTGTATAGGTGACTTCCAAGTGAGCCATATTGCATGGGGGACATTGTGCTGGTTGTGTTGTATAGGTGACTTCCAAGTCAGCCATATTGCATGGGGGACATTGTGCTGGTTGTGTTGTATAGGTGACTTCCAAGTCAGCCATATTGCATGGGGGACATTGTGCTGGTTGTATTGTATAGGTGACTTCCAAGTCAGCCATATTGCATGGGGGACATTGTGCTGGTTGTATTGTATAGGTGACTTCCAAGTAAGCCATATTGCTTGGGGGACATTGTGCTGGTGGCCATGTTCTATAGGTGACTTCCAAGTCAGCCATATTGCATGGGGGACATTGTGCTGGTTGCCATGTCCTATAGGTGACTTCCAAGTCAGCCATATTGCATGGGGGACATTGTGCTGGTTGCCATGTTGTATAGGTGACTTCCAAGTGAGCCATATTGCTTGGGGGACATTGTGCTGGTTGTGTTGTATAGGTGACTTCCAAGTCAGCCATATTGCATGGGGGACATTGTGCTGGTTGTCTTGAATAGGTGACTTCCAAGTCAGCCGTGTTGCATGGGGGACATTGTGCTGGTGGCCATGTTGTAAAGGTGACTTCCAAGTCAGCCATATTGCATGGGGGACATTGTGCTGGTTGCCATGTTGTATAGGTGACTTCCAAGTGAGCCATATTGCTTGGGGGACATTGTGCTGGTTGTGTTGTATAGGTGACTTCCAAGTCAGCCATATTGCATGGGGGACATTGTGCTGGTTGTCTTGAATAGGTGACTTCCAAGTCAGCCGTGTTGCATGGGGGACATTGTGCTGGTGGCCATGTTGTAAAGGTGACTTCCAAGTCAGCCATATTGCATGGGGGACATTGTGCTGGTTGCCATGTTGTATAGGTGACTTCCAAGTGAGCCATATTGCTTGGGGGACATTGTGCTGGTTGTGTTGTATAGGTGACTTCCAAGTCAGCCATATTGCATGGGGGACATTGTGCTGGTTGTCTTGTATAGGTGACTTCCAAGTCAGCCGTGTTGCATGGGGGACATTGTGCTGGTGGCCATGTTGTAAAGGTGACTTCCAAGTCAGCCATATTGCATGGGGGACATTGTGCTGGTTGCCATGTTGTATAGGTGACTTCCAAGTCAGCCATATTGCATGGGGGACATTGTGCTGGTTGCCATGTTGTATAGGTGACTTACAAGTCAGCCATATTGCATGGGGGACATTGTGCTGGTTGCCATGTCCTATAGGTGACTTCCAAGTCAGCCATATTGCATGGGGGAAATTGTGCTGGTTGTCTTGTATAGGTGACTTTTAAGTCAGCCATATTGCTTGGGGGACATTGTGCTGGTTGCCATGTTCTATAGGTGACTTCCAAGTCAGCCATATTGCTTGGGGGACATTGTGCTGGTTGCCATGTTGTATAGGTGACTTCCAAGTCAGCCATATTGCTTGGTGGACATTGTGCTGGTTGCCATGTTCTATAGGTGACTTACAAGTCAGCCATATTGCATGGGGGACGTTGTGCTGGTTGTCTTGTATAGGTGACATCCAAGTCAGCCATATTGCATGGGGGACATTGTGCTGGTTGTATTGTATAGGTGACTTCCAAGTGAGCCATATTGCATGGGGGACATTGTGCTGGTGGCCATGTCCTATAGGTGACTTCCAAGTCAGCCATATTGCATGGGGGACATTGTGCTGGTTGTCTTGTATAGGTGACTTCCAAGTCAGCCATATTGCTTGGGGGACATTGTGCTGGTTGTATTGTATAGGTGACTTCCAAGTCAGCCATATTGCATGGGGGACATTGTGCTGGTTGCCATGTTGTATAGGTGACTTCCAAGTCAGCCATATTGCATGGGGGACATTGTGCTGGTGGCCATGTTCTATAGGTGACTTCCAAGTCAGCCATATTGCATTTGGGACATTGTGCTGGTTGTCTTGTATAGGTGACTTCCAAGTCAGCCATATTGCATGGGGGACATTGTGCTGGTTGTGTTGTATAGGTGACTTCCAAATCAGCCATATTGCATGGGGGACATTGTGCTGGTTGTATTGTATAGGTGACTTCGAAGTCAGCCATATTGCATGGGGGACATTGTGCTGGTTGTCTTGTATAGGTGACTTCCAAGTCAGCCGTATTGCATGGGGGACATTGTGCTGGTTGTATTGTATAGGTGACTTCCAAGTCAGCCATATTGCATGGTTGACATTGTGCTGGTGGCCATGTTCTATAGGTGACTTCCAAGTCAGCCACATTGCATGGGGGACATTGTGCTGGTTTCTTGTATAGGTAACTTCCAAGTCAGCCATATTGCATGGGGGACATTGTGCTGGTTGCTATGTTGTATAGGTGACTTCCAAGTCAGCCATATTGCATGGGGGACATTGTGCTGGTTGCCATGTTGTATAGGTGACTTCCAAGTCAGCCATATTGCATGGGGGACATTGTGCTGGATGCCATGTTGTATAGGTGACTTCCAAGTGAGCCATATTGCATGGGGGATATTGTGCTGGTTGTGCTGTATAGGTGACTTCCAAGTCAGCCATATTGCATGGGGGACATTGTGCTGGTTGTGTTGTATAGGTGACTTCCAAGTCAGCCATATTGCATGGGGGACATTGTGCTGGTTGTATTGTATAGGTGACTTCCAAGTCAGCCATATTGCATGGGGGACATTGTGCTGGTTGTATTGTATAGGTGACTTCCACGTGAGCCATATTGCTTGGGGGACATTGTGCTGGTGGCCATGTTCTATAGGTGACTTCCAAGTCAGCCATATTGCATGGGGGACATTGTGCTGGTTGCCATGTCCTATAGGTGACTTCCAAGTCAGCCATATTGCATGGGGGACATTGTGCTGGTTGCCATGTTGTATAGGTGACTTCCAAGTGAGCCATATTGCTTGGGGGACATTGTGCTGGTTGTGTTGTATAGGTGACTTCCAAGTCAGCCATATTGCATGGGGGACATTGTGCTGGTTGTCTTGTATAGGTGACTTCCAAGTCAGCCGTGTTGCATGGGGGACATTGTGCTGGTGGCCATGTTGTAAAGGTGACTTCCAAGTCAGCCATATTGCATGGGGGACATTGTGCTGGTTGCCATGTTGTATAGGTGACTTCCAAGTCAGCCATATTGCATGGGGGACATTGTGCTGGTTGCCATGTTGTATAGGTGACTTACAAGTCAGCCATATTGCATAGGGGACATTGTGCTGGTTGCCATGTCCTATAGGTGACTTCCAAGTCAGCCATATTGCATGGGGGAAATTGTGCTGGTTGTCTTGTATAGGTGACTTTTAAGTCAGCCATATTGCTTGGGGGACATTGTGCTGGTTGCCATGTTCTATAGGTGACTTCCAAGTCAGCCATATTGCTTGGGGGACATTGTGCTGGTTGCCATGTTGTATAGGTGACTTCCAAGTCAGCCATAATGCTTGGGGGACATTGTGCTGGTTGCCATGTTGTATAGGTGACTTCCAAGTCAGCCATATTGCATGGGGGACATTGTGCTGGTGGCCATGTTCTATAGGTGACTTCCAAGTCAGCCATATTGCATGGGGGACGTTGTGCTGGTTGTCTTGTATAGGTGACTTCCAAGTCAGCCATATTGCATGGGGGACATTGTGCTGGTTGTGTTGTATAGGTGACTTCCAAATCAGCCATATTGCATGGGGGACATTGTGCTGGTTGTATTGTATAGGTGACTTCCAAGTCAGCGATATTGCATGGGGGACATTGTGCTGGTTGTATTGTATAGGTGACTTCCAAGTCAGCCATATTGCATGGGGGACATTGTGCTGGTGGCCATGTCCTATAGGTGACTTCCAAGTCAGCCATATTGCATGGGGGACATTGTGCTGGTGGCCATGTTCTATAGGTGACTTCCAAGTCAGCCATATTCCATTTGGGACATTGTGCTGGTTGTCTTGTATAGGTGACTTCCAAGTCAGCCATATTGCATGGGGGACATTGTGCTGGTTGTGTTGTATAGGTGACTTCCAAATCAGCCATATTGCATGGGGGACATTGTGCTGGTTGTATTGTATAGGTGACTTCCAAGTCAGCCATATTGCATGGGGGACATTGTGCTGGTTGTCTTGTATAGGTGACTTCCAAGTCAGCCATATTGCATGGGGGACATTGTGCTGGTTGTATTGTATAGGTGACTTCCAAGTCAGCCATATTGCATGCGGGACATTGTGCTGGTTGCCATGTTGTATAGGTGACTTCCAAGTCAGCCATATTGCATGGGGGACATTGTGCTGGTGGCCATGTTCTATAGGTGACTTCCAAGTCAGCCATATTGCATGGGGGACATTGTGCTGGTTGCCATGTTGTATAGGTGACTTCCAAGTGAGCCATATTGCTTGGGGGACATTGTGCTGGTTGTGTTGTATAGGTGACTTCCAAGTCAGCCATATTGCATGGGGGACATTGTGCTGGTTGTCTTGTATAGGTGACTTCCAAGTCAGCCGTGTTGCATGGGGGACATTGTGCTGGTGGCCATGTTGTAAAGGTGACTTCCAAGTCAGCCATATTGCATGGGGGACATTGTGCTGGTTGCCATGTTGTATAGGTGACTTCCAAGTCAGCCATATTGCATGGGGGACATTGTGCTGGTTGCCATGTTGTATAGGTGACTTACAAGTCAGCCATATTGCATGGGGGACATTGTGCTGGTTGCCATGTCCTATAGGTGACTTCCAAGTCAGCCATATTGCATGGGGGAAATTGTGCTGGTTGTCTTGTATAGGTGACTTTTAAGTCAGCCATATTGCTTGGGGGACATTGTGCTGGTTGCCATGTTCTATAGGTGACTTCCAAGTCAGCCATATTGCTTGGGGGACATTGTGCTGGTTGCCATGTTGTATAGGTGACTTCCAAGTCAGCCATATTGCTTGGGGGACATTGTGCTGGTTGCCATGTTGTATAGGTGACTTCCAAGTCAGCCATATTGCATGGGGGACATTGTGCTGGTGGCCATGTTCTATAGGTGACTTCCAAGTCAGCCATATTGCATGGGGGACGTTGTGCTGGTTGTCTTGTATAGGTGACTTCCAAGTCAGCCATATTGCATGGGGGACATTGTGCTGGTTGTGTTGTATAGGTGACTTCCAAATCAGCCATATTGCATGGGGGACATTGTGCTGGTTGTATTGTATAGGTGACTTCCAAGTCAGCGATATTGCATGGGGGACATTGTGCTGGTTGTATTGTATAGGTGACTTCCAAGTCAGCCATATTGCATGGGGGACATTGTGCTGGTGGCCATGTCCTATAGGTGACTTCCAAGTCAGCCATATTGCATGGGGGACATTGTGCTGGTGGCCATGTTCTATAGGTGACTTCCAAGTCAGCCATATTCCATTTGGGACATTGTGCTGGTTGTCTTGTATAGGTGACTTCCAAGTCAGCCATATTGCATGGGGGACATTGTGCTGGTTGTGTTGTATAGGTGACTTCCAAATCAGCCATATTGCATGGGGGACATTGTGCTGGTTGTATTGTATAGGTGACTTCCAAGTCAGCCATATTGCATGGGGGACATTGTGCTGGTTGTCTTGTATAGGTGACTTCCAAGTCAGCCATATTGCATGGGGGACATTGTGCTGGTTGTATTGTATAGGTGACTTCCAAGTCAGCCATATTGCATGGGGGACATTGTGCTGGTTGCCATGTTGTATAGGTGACTTCCAAGTCAGCCATATTGCATGGGGGACATTGTGCTGGTGGCCATGTTCTATAGGTGACTTCCAAGTCAGCCTTATTGCATTTGGGACATTGTGCTGGTTGTATTGTATAGGTGACTTCCAAGTCAGCCATATTGCATGGGGGACATTGTGCTGGTTGTATTGTATAGGTGACTTCCAAGTGAGCCATATTGCTTGGGGGACATTGTGCTGGTGGCCATGTTCTATAGGTGACTTCCAAGTCAGCCATATTGCATGGGGGACATTGTGCTGGTTGCCATGTCCTATAGGTGACTTCCAAGTCAGCCATATTGCAAGGGGGACATTGTGCTGGTTGTCTTGTATAGGTGACTTCCAAGTCAGCCATATTGCTTGGGGGACATTGTGCTGGTTGCCATGTTCTATAGGTGACTTCCAAGTCAGCCATATTGCTTGGGGGACATTGTGCTGGTGGCCATGTTCTATAGGTGACTTCCAAGTCAGCCATATTGCTTGGGGGACATTGTGCTGGTTGCCATGTTGTATAGGTGACTTCCAAGTCAGCCATATTGCATGGGGGACATTGTGCTGGTGGCCATGTTCTATAGGTGACTTCCAAGTCAGCCAAATTGCATGGGGGACATTGTGCTGGTTGCCATGTTGTATAGGTGACTTCCAAGTCAGCCATATTGTATGGGGGACATTGTGCTGGTGGCCATGTTCTATAGGTGACTTCCAAGTCAGCCATATTGCATTTGGGACATTGTGCTGGTTGTCTTGTATAGGTGACTTCCAAGTCAGCCATATTGCATGGGGGACATTGTGCTGGTTGTGTTGTATAGGTGACTTCCAAATCAGCCATATTGCATGGGGGACATTGTGCTGGTTGTATTGTATAGGTGACTTCCAAGTCAGCCATATTGCATGGGGGACATTGTGCTGGTTGTGTTGTATAGGTGACTTCCAAATCAGCCATATTGCATGGGGGACATTGTGCTGGTTGTATTGTATAGGTGACTTCCAAGTCAGCCATATTGCATGGGGGACATTGTGCTGGTTGTCTTGTATAGGTGACTTCCAAGTCAGCCATATTGCATGGGGGACATTGTGCTGGTTGTATTGTATAGGTGACTTCCAAGTCAGCCATATTGCATGGGGGACATTGTGCTGGTTGCCATGTTGTATAGGTGACTTCCAAGTCAGCCATATTGCATGGGGGACATTGTGCTGATGGCCATGTTCTATAGGTGACTTCCAAGTCAGCCATATTGCATTTGGGACATTGTGCTGGTTGTATTGTATAGGTGACTTCCAAGTCAGCCATATTGCATGGGGGACATTGTGCTGGTTGTATTGTATAGGTGACTTCCAAGTGAGCCATATTGCTTGGGGGACATTGTGCTGGTGGCCATGTTCTATAGGTGACTTCCAAGTCAGCCATATTGCATGGGGGACATTGTGCTGGTTGCCATGTCCTATAGGTGACTTCCAAGTCAGCCATATTGCAAGGGGGACATTGTGCTGGTTGTCTTGTATAGGTGACTTCCAATTCAGCCATATTGCTTGGGGGACATTGTGCTGGTTGCCATGTTCTATAGGTGACTTCCAAGTCAGCCATATTGCTTGGTGGACATTGTGCTGGTGGCCATGTTCTATAGGTGACTTCCAAGTCAGCCATATTGCTTGGGGGACATTGTGCTGGTTGCCATGTTGTATAGGTGACTTCCAAGTCAGCCATTTTGCATGGGGGACATTGTGCTGGTGGCCATGTTCTATAGGTGACTTCCAAGTCAGCCATATTGCATGGGGGACATTGTGCTGGTTGCCATGTTGTATAGGTGACTTCCAAGTCAGCCATATTGCATGGGGGACATTGTGCTGGTGGCCATGTTCTATAGGTGACTTCCAAGTCAGCCATATTGCATTTGGGACATTGTGCTGGTTGTATTGTATAGGTGACTTCCAAGTCAGCCATATTGCATGGGGGACATTGTGCTGGTTGTATTGCATAGGTGACTTCCAAGTGAGCCATATTGCTTGGGGGACATTGTGCTGGTGGCCATGTTCTATAGGTGACTTCCAAGTCAGCCATATTGCATGGGGGACATTGTGCTGGTTGCCATGTCCTATAGGTGACTTCCAAGTCAGCCATATTGCAAGGGGGACATTGTGCTGGTTGTCTTGTATAGGTGACTTCCAAGTCAGCCATATTGCTTGGGGGACATTGTGCTGGTTGCCATGTTCTATAGGTGACTTCCAAGTCAGCCATATTGCTTGGGGGACATTGTGCTGGTGGCCATGTTCTATAGGTGACTTCCAAGTCAGCCATATTGCTTGGGGGACATTGTGCTGGTTGCCATGTTGTATAGGTGACTTCCAAGTCAGCCATATTGCATGGGGGACATTGTGCAGGTGGCCATGTTCTATAGGTGACTTCCAAGTCAGCCATATTGCATGGGGGACATTGTGCTGGTTGCCATGTTGTATAGGTGACTTCCAAGTCAGCCATATTGCATGGGGGACATTGTGCTGGTGGCCATGTTCTATAGGTGACTTCCAAGTCAGCCATATTGCATTTGGGACATTGTGCTGGTTGTCTTGTATAGGTGACTTCCAAGTCAGCCATATTGCATGGGGGACATTGTGCTGGTTGTGTTGTATAGGTGACTTCCAAATCAGCCATATTGCATGGGGGACATTGTGCTGGTTGTATTGTATAGGTGACTTCCAATTCAGCCATATTGCATGGGGGACGTTGTGCTTGTTGTCTTGTATAGGTGACTTCCAAGTCAGCCATATTGCATGGGGGACATTGTGCTGGTTGTATTGTATAGGTGACTTCCAAGTCAGCCATATTGCATGGGGGACATTGTGCTGGTTGCCATGTTGTATAGGTGACTTCCAAGTCAGCCATATTGCATGGGGGACATTGTGCTGGTGGCCATGTTCTATAGGTGACTTCCAAGTCAGCCATATTGCATTTGGGACATTGTGCTGGTTGTGTTGTATAGGTGACTTCCAAGTCAGCCATATTGCATGGTGGACATTGTGCTGGTTGTATTGTATAGGTGACTTCCAAGTGAGCCACATTGCTTGGGGGACATTGTGCTGGTGGCCATGTTCTATAGGTGACTTCCAAGTCAGCCATATTGCATGGGGGACATTGTGCTGGTTGCCATGTCCTATAGGTGACTTCTAAGTCAGCCATATTGCAAGGGGGACATTGTGCTGGTTGTCTTGTATAGGTGACGTCCAAGTCAGCCATATTGCTTGGGGGACATTGTGCTGGTTGCCATGTTCTATAGGTGACTTCCAAGTCAGCCATATTGCTTGGTGGACATTGTGCTGGTGGGCATGTTCTATAGGTGACTTCCAAGTCAGCCATATTGCTTGGGGGACATTGTGCTGGTTGCCATGTTGTATAGGTGACTTCCAAGTCAGCCATATTGCATGGGGGACATTGTGCTGGTGGCCATGTTCTATAGGTGACTTCCAGGTCAGCCATATTGCATGGGGGACATTGTGCTGGTTGCCATGTTGTATAGGTGACTTCCAAGTCAGCCATATTGCATGGGTGACATTGTGCTGGTGGCCATGTTCTATAGGTGACTTCCAAGTCAGCCATATTGCATGGGGGACATTGTGCTGGTTGTCTTGTATAGGTGACTTCCAAGTCAGCCATATTGCTTGGGGGACATTGTGCTGGTTGTATTGTATAGGTGACTTCCAAGTCAGCCATATTGCATGGGGGACATTGTGCTGGTTGCCATGTTGTATAGGTGACTTCCAAGTCAGCCATATTGCATGGGGGACATTGTGCTGGTGGCCATGTTCTATAGGTGACTTCCAAGTCAGCCACATTGCATGGGGGACATTGTGCTGGTTTCTTGTATAGGTGACTTCCAAGTCAGCCATATTGCATGGGGGACATTGTGCTGGTTGCCATGTTGTATAGGTGACTTCCAAGTCAGCCATATTGCATGGGGGACATTGTGCTGGTTGCCATGTTGTATATGTGACTTCCAAGTCAGCCATATTGCATGGGGGACATTGTGCTGGATGCCATGTTGTATAGGTGACTTCCAAGTGAGCCATATTGCATGGGGGACATTGTGCTGGTTGTGTTGTATAGGTGACTTCCAAGTTAGCCATATTGCATGGGGGACATTGTGCTGGTTGTGTTGTATAGGTTACTTCCAAGTCAGCCATATTGCATGGGGGACATTATGCTGGTTGTATTGTATAGGTGACTTCCAAGTCAACCATATTGCATGGGGGACATTGTGCTGGTTGTATTGTATAGGTGACTTCCAAGTGAGCCATATTGTTTCGGGGACATTGTGCTGGTGGCCATGTTCTATAGGTGACTTCCAAGTCAGCCATATTGCATGGGGGACATTGTGCTGGTTGCCATGTCCTATAGGTGACTTCCAAGTCAGCCATATTGCATGGGGGACATTGTGCTGGTTGCCATGTTGTATAGGTGACTTCCAAGTGAGCCATATTGCTTGGGGGACATTGTGCTGGTTGTGTTGTATAGGTGACTTCCAAGTCAGCCATATTGCATGGGGGACATTGTGCTGGTTGCCATGTTGTATAGGTGACTTCCAAGTCAGCCATTTTGCATGGGGGACATTGTGCTGGTGGCCATGTTCTATAGGTGACTTCCAAGTCAGCCATATTGCAAGGGGGACATTGCGCTGGTTGCCATGTTGTATAGGTGACTTCCAAGTCAGCCATATTGCATGGGGGACATTGTGCTGGTGGCCATGTTCTATAGGTGACTTCCAAGTCAGCAATATTGCATGGGGGACATTGTGCTGGTTGTATTGCATAGGTGACTTCCAAGTGAGCCATATTGCTTGGGGGACATTGTGCTGGTGGCCATGTTCTATAGGTGACTTCCAAGTCAGCCATATTGCTTGGGGGACATTGTGCTGGTTGCCATGTTGTATAGGTGACTTCCAAGTCAGCCATATTGCATGGGGGACATTGTGCTGTTGGCCATGTTCTATAGGTGACTTCCAAGTCAGCCATATTGCATGGGGAACATTGTGCTGGTTGCCATGTTGTATAGGTGACTTCCAAGTCAGCCATATTGCATGGGGGACATTGTGCTGGTGGCCATGTTCTATAGGTGACTTCCAAGTCAGCCATATTGCATTTTGGACATTGTGCTGGTTGTCTTGTATAGGTGACTTCCAAGTCAGCCATATTGCATGGGGGACATTGTGCTGGTTGTGTTGTATAGGTGACTTCCAAATCAGCCATATTGCATGGGGGACATTGTGCTGGTTGTATTGTATAGGTGACTTCCAAGTCAGCCATATTGCATGGGGGACATTGTGCTGGTTGTCTTGTATAGGTGACATCCAAGTCAGCCATATTGCATGGGGGACATTGTGCTGGTTGTATTGTATAGGTGACTTCCAAGTCAGCCATATTGCATGGGGGACATTGTGCTGGTGGCCATGTTCTATAGGTGACTTCCAAGTCAGCCATATTGCATTTGGGACATTGTGCTGGTTGTATTGTATAGGTGACTTCCAAGTCAGCCATATTGCATGTGGGACATTGTGCTGGTTGTATTGTATAGGTGACTTCCAAGTGAGCCATATTGCTTGGGTGACATTGTGCTGGTGGCCATGTTCTATAGGTGACTTCCAAGTCAGCCATATTGCATGGGGGACATTGTGCTGGTTGCCATGTCCTATAGGTGACTTCCAAGTCAGCCATATTGCAAGGGGGACATTGTGCTGGTTGTCTTGTATAGGTGACTTCCAAGTCAGCCATATTGCTTGGGGGACATTGTGCTGGTTGCCATGTTCTATAGGTGACTTCCAAGTCAGCCATATTGCTTGGTGGACATTGTGCTGGTGGCCATGTTCTATAGGTGACTTCCAAGTCAGCCATATTGCTTGGGGGACATTGTGCTGGTTGCCATGTTGTATAGGTGACTTCCAAGTCAGCCATATTGCATGGGGGACATTGTGCTGGTGGCCATGTTCTATAGGTGACTTCCAGGTCAGCCATATTGCATGGGGGACATTGTGCTGGTTGCCATGTTGTATAGGTGACTTCCAAGTCAGCCATATTGCATGGGGGACATTGTGCTGGTGGCCATGTTCTATAGGTGACTTCCAAGTCAGCCATATTGCATGGGGGACATTGTGCTGGTTGTCTTGTATAGGTGACTTCCAAGTCAGCCATATTGCTTGGGGGACATTGTGCTGGTTGTATTGTATAGGTGACTTCCAAGTCAGCCATATTGCATGGGGGACATTGTGCTGGTTGCCATGTTGTATAGGTGACTTCCAAGTCAGCCATATTGCATGGCGGACATTGTGCTGGTGGCCATGTTCTATAGGTGACTTCCAAGTCAGCCACATTGCATGGGGGACATTGTGCTGGTTTCTTGTATAGGTGACTTCTAAGTCAGCCATATTGCATGGGGGACATTGTGCTGGTTGCCATGTTGTATAGGTGACTTCCAAGTCAGCCATATTGCATGGGGGACATTGTTCTGGTTGCCATGTTGTATAGGTGACTTCCAAGTCAGCCATATTGCATGGGGGACATTGTGCTGGATGCCATGTTGTATAGGTGACTTCCAAGTGAGCCATATTGCATGGGGGACATTGTGCTGGTTGTGTTGTATAGGTGACTTCCAAGTCAGCCATATTGCATGGGGGACATTGTGCTGGTTGTGTTGTATAGGTGACTTCCAAGTCAGCCATATTGCATGGGGGACATTGTGCTGGTTGTATTGTATAGGTGACTTCCAAGTCATCCATATTGCATTGGGGACATTGTGCTGGTTGTATTGTATAGGTGACTTCCAAGTGAGCCATATTGTTTGGGGGACATTGTGCTGGTGGCCATGTTCTATAGGTGACTTCCAAGTCAGCCATATTGCATGGGGGACATTGTGCTGGTTGCCATGTCCTATAGGTGACTTCCAAGTCAGCCATATTGCATGGGGGACATTGTGCTGGTTGCCATGTTGTATAGGTGACTTCCAAGTGAGCCATATTGCTTGGGGGACATTGTGCTGGTTGTGTTGTATAGGTGACTTCCAAGTCAGCCATATTGCATGGGGGACATTGTGCTGGTTGTCTTGTATAGGTGACTTCCAAGTCAGCCGTGTTGCATGGGGGACATTGTGCTGGTTGTGTTGTATAGGTGACTTCCAAGTCAGCCATATTGCATGGGGGACATTGTGCTGGTGGCCATGTTGTAAAGGTGACTTCCAAGTCAGCCATATTGCATGGGGGACATTGTGCGGGTTGCCATGTTGTATAGGTGACTTCCAAGTCAGCCATATTGCATGGGGGACATTGTGCTGGTTGCCATGTTGTATAGGTGACTTCCAAGTCAGCCATATTGCATGGGGGACATTGTGCTGGTTGCCATGTTGTATAGGTGACTTCCAAGTCAGCCATATTGCATGGGGACATTGTGCTGGTTGCCATGTTGTATAGGTGACTTACAAGTCAGCCATATTGCATGGGGGAAATTGTGCTGGTTGTCTTGTATAGGTGACTTTTAAGTCAGCCATATTGCTTGGGGGACATTGTGCTGGTTGCCAGGTTCTAAAGGTGACTTCCAAGTCAGCCATATTGCATTGGGGACATTGTGCTGGTTGTCTTGTATAGGTGACTTCCAAGTCAGCCATATTGCTTGGGGGACATTGTGCTGGTTGTATTGTATAGGTGACTTCCAAGTCAGCCATATTGCATGGGGGACATTGTGCTGGTTGCCATGTTGTATAGGTGACTTCCAAGTCAGCCATATTGCATGGGGGACATTGTGCTGGTGGCCATGTTCTATAGGTGACTTCCAAGTCAGCCATATTGCATTTGGGACATTGTGCTGGTTGTCTTGTATAGGTGACTTCCAAGTCAGCCATATTGCATGGGGGACATTGTGCTGGTTGTGTTGTATAGGTGACTTACAAATCAGCCATATTGCATGGGGGACATTGTGCTGGTTGTATTGTATAGGTGACTTCCAAGTCAGCCATATTGCATGGGGGACATTGTGCTGGTTGTATTGTATAGGTGACTTCCAAGTGAGCCATATTGCTTGGGGGACATTGTGCTGGTGGCCATGTTCTCTAGGTGACTTCCATGTCAGCCATATTGCAAGGGGGACATTGTGCTGGTTGTCTTGTATAGGTGACTTCCAAGTCAGCCATATTGCTTGGGGGACATTGTGCTGGTTGCCATGTTCTATAGGTGACTTCCAAGTCAGCCATATTGCTTGGGGGACATTGTGCTGGTGGCCATGTTCTATAGGTGACTTCCAAGTCAGCCATATTGCTTGGGGGACATTGTGCTGGTTGCCATGTTGTATAGGTGACTTCCAAGTCAGCCATATTGCATGGGGGACATTGTGCTGGTGGCCATGTTCTATAGGTGACTTCCAAGTCAGCCAAATTGCATGGGGGACATTGTGCTGGTTGCCATGTTGTATAGGTGACTTCCAAGTCAGCCATATTGTATGGGGGACATTGTGCTGGTGGCCATGTTCTATAGGTGACTTCCAAGTCAGCCATATTGCATTTGGGACATTGTGCTGGTTGTCTTGTATAGGTGACTTCCAAGTCAGCCATATTGCATGGGGGACATTGTGCTGGTTGTGTTGTATAGGTGACTTCCAAATCAGCCATATTGCATGGGGGACATTGTGCTGGTTGTATTGTATAGGTGACTTCCAAGTCAGCCATATTGCATGGGGGACATTGTGCTGGTTGTGTTGTATAGGTGACTTCCAAATCAGCCATATTGCATGGGGGACATTGTGCTGGTTGTATTGTATAGGTGACTTCCAAGTCAGCCATATTGCATGGGGGACATTGTGCTGGTTGTCTTGTATAGGTGACTTCCAAGTCAGCCATATTGCATGGGGGACATTGTGCTGGTTGTATTGTATAGGTGACTTCCAAGTCAGCCATATTGCATGGGGGACATTGTGCTGGTTGCCATGTTGTATAGGTGACTTCCAAGTCAGCCATATTGCATGGGGGACATTGTGCTGATGGCCATGTTCTATAGGTGACTTCCAAGTCAGCCATATTGCATTTGGGACATTGTGCTGGTTGTATTGTATAGGTGACTTCCAAGTCAGCCATATTGCATGGGGGACATTGTGCTGGTTGTATTGTATAGGTGACTTCCAAGTGAGCCATATTGCTTGGGGGACATTGTTACTGGTGGCCATGTTCTATAGGTGACTTCCAAGTCAGCCATATTGCATGGGGGACATTGTGCTGGTTGCCATGTCCTATATGTGACTTCCAAGTCAGCCATATTGCAAGGGGGACATTGTGCTGGTTGTCTTGTATAGGTGACTTCCAATTCAGCCATATTGCTTGGGGGACATTGTGCTGGTTGCCATGTTCTATAGGTGACTTCCAAGTCAGCCATATTGCTTGGTGGACATTGTGCTGGTGGCCATGTTCTATAGGTGACTTCCAAGTCAGCCATATTGCTTGGGGGACATTGTGCTGGTTGCCATGTTGTATAGGTGACTTCCAAGTCAGCCATTTTGCATGGGGGACATTGTGCTGGTGGCCATGTTCTATAGGTGACTTCCAAGTCAGCCATATTGCATGGGGGACATTGTGCTGGTTGCCATGTTGTATAGGTGACTTCCAAGTCAGCCATATTGCATGGGGGACATTGTGCTGGTGGCCATGTTCTATAGGTGACTTCCAAGTCAGCCATATTGCATTTGGGACATTGTGCTGGTTGTATTGTATAGGGGACTTCCAAGTCAGCCATATTGCATGGGGGACATTGTGCTGGTTGTATTGCATAGGTGACTTCCAAGTGAGCCATATTGCTTGGGGGACATTGTGCTGGTGGCCATGTTCTATAGGTGACTTCCAAGTCAGCCATATTGCATGGGGGACATTGTGCTGGTTGCCATGTCCTATAGGTGACTTCCAAGTCAGCCATATTGCAAGGGGGACATTGTGCTGGTTGTCTTGTATAGGTGACTTCCAAGTCAGCCATATTGCTTGGGGGACATTGTGCTGGTTGCCATGTTCTATAGGTGACTTCCAAGTCAGCCATATTGCTTGGGGGACATTGTGCTGGTGGCCATGTTCTATAGGTGACTTCCAAGTCAGCCATATTGCTTGGGGGACATTGTGCTGGTTGCCATGTTGTATAGGTGACTTCCAAGTCAGCCATATTGCATGGGGGACATTGTGCTGGTGGCCATGTTCTATAGGTGACTTCCAAGTCAGCCATATTGCATGGGGGACATTGTGCTGGTTGCCATGTTGTATAGGTGACTTCCAAGTCAGCCATATTGCATGGGGGACATTGTGCTGGTGGCCATGTTCTATAGGTGACTTCCAAGTCAGCCATATTGCATTTGGGACATTGTGCTGGTTGTCTTGTATAGGTGACTTCCAAGTCAGCCATATTGCATGGGGGACATTGTGCTGGTTGTGTTGTATAGGTGACTTCCAAATCAGCCATATTGCATGGGGGACATTGTGCTGGTTGTATTGTATAGGTGACTTCCAATTCAGCCATATTGCATGGGGGACGTTGTGCTTGTTGTCTTGTATAGGTGACTTCCAAGTCAGCCATATTGCATGGGGGACATTGTGCTGGTTGTATTGTATAGGTGACTTCCAAGTCAGCCATATTGCATGGGGGACATTGTGCTGGTTGCCATGTTGTATAGGTGACTTCCAAGTCAGCCATATTGCATGGGGGACATTGTGCTGGTGGCCATGTTCTATAGGTGACTTCCAAGTCAGCCATATTGCATTTGGGACATTGTGCTGGTTGTGTTGTATAGGTGACTTCCAAGTCAGCCATATTGCATGGTGGACATTGTGCTGGTTGTATTGTATAGGTGACTTCCAAGTGAGCCACATTGCTTGGGGGACATTGTGCTGGTGGCCATGTTCTATAGGTGACTTCCAAGTCAGCCATATTGCATGGGGGACATTGTGCTGGTTGCCATGTCCTATAGGTGACTTCTAAGTCAGCCATATTGCAAGGGGGACATTGTGCTGGTTGTCTTGTATAGGTGACTTCCAAGTCAGCCATATTGCTTGGGGGACATTGTGCTGGTTGCCATGTTCTATAGGTGACTTCCAAGTCAGCCATATTGCTTGGTGGACATTGTGCTGGTGGGCATGTTCTATAGGTGACTTCCAAGTCAGCCATATTGCTTGGGGGACATTGTGCTGGTTGCCATGTTGTATAGGTGACTTCCAAGTCAGCCATATTGCATGGGGGACATTGTGCTGGTGGCCATGTTCTATAGGTGACTTCCAGGTCAGCCATATTGCATGGGGGACATTGTGCTGGTTGCCATGTTGTATAGGTGACTTCCAAGTCAGCCATATTGCATGGGTGACATTGTGCTGGTGGCCATGTTCTATAGGTGACTTCCAAGTCAGCCATATTGCATGGGGGACATTGTGCTGGTTGTCTTGTATAGGTGACTTCCAAGTCAGCCATATTGCTTGGGGGACATTGTGCTGGTTGTATTGTATAGGTGACTTCCAAGTCAGCCATATTGCATGGGGGACATTGTGCTGGTTGCCATGTTGTATAGGTGACTTCCAAGTCAGCCATATTGCATGGGGGACATTGTGCTGGTGGCCATGTTCTATAGGTGACTTCCAAGTCAGCCACATTGCATGGGGGACATTGTGCTGGTTTCTTGTATAGGTGACTTCCAAGTCAGCCATATTGCATGGGGGACATTGTGCTGGTTGCCATGTTGTATAGGTGACTTCCAAGTCAGCCATATTGCATGGGGGACATTGTGCTGGTTGCCATGTTGTATATGTGACTTCCAAGTCAGCCATATTGCATGGGGGACATTGTGCTGGATGCCATGTTGTATAGGTGACTTCCAAGTGAGCCATATTGCATGGGGGACATTGTGCTGGTTGTGTTGTATAGGTGACTTCCAAGTTAGCCATATTGCATGGGGGACATTGTGCTGGTTGTGTTGTATAGGTTACTTCGAAGTCAGCCATATTGCATGGGGGACATTATGCTGGTTGTATTGTATAGGTGACTTCCAAGTCAACCATATTGCATGGGGGACATTGTGCTGGTTGTATTGTATAGGTGACTTCCAAGTGAGCCATATTGTTTGGGGGACATTGTGCTGGTGGCCATGTTCTATAGGTGACTTCCAAGTCAGCCATATTGCATGGGGGACATTGTGCTGGTTGCCATGTCCTATAGGTGACTTCCAAGTCAGCCATATTGCATGGGGGACATTGTGCTGGTTGCCATGTTGTATAGGTGACTTCCAAGTGAGCCATATTGCTTGGGGGACATTGTGCTGGTTGTGTTGTATAGGTGACTTCCAAGTCAGCCATATTGCATGGGGGACATTGTGCTGGTTGCCATGTTGTATAGGTGACTTCCAAGTCAGCCATTTTGCATGGGGGACATTGTGCTGGTGGCCATGTTCTATAGGTGACTTCCAAGTCAGCCATATTGCAAGGGGGACATTGCGCTGGTTGCCATGTTGTATAGGTGACTTCCAAGTCAGCCATATTGCATGGGGGACATTGTGCTGGTGGCCATGTTCTATAGGTGACTTCCAAGTCAGCAATATTGCATGGGGGACATTGTGCTGGTTGTATTGCATAGGTGACTTCCAAGTGAGCCATATTGCTTGGGGGACATTGTGCTGGTGGCCATGTTCTATAGGTGACTTCCAAGTCAGCCATATTGCTTGGGGGACATTGTGCTGGTTGCCAAGTTGTATAGGTGACTTCCAAGTCAGCCATATTGCATGGGGGACATTGTGCTGTTGGCCATGTTCTATAGGTGACTTCCAAGTCAGCCATATTGCATGGGGAACATTGTGCTGGTTGCCATGTTGTATAGGTGACTTCCAAGTCAGCCATATTGCATGGGGGACATTGTGCTGGTGGCCATGTTCTATAGGTGACTTCCAAGTCAGCCATATTGCATTTTGGACATTGTGCTGGTTGTCTTGTATAGGTGACTTCCAAGTCAGCCATATTGCATGGGGGACATTGTGCTGGTTGTGTTGTATAGGTGACTTCCAAATCAGCCATATTGCATGGGGGACATTGTGCTGGTTGTATTGTATAGGTGACTTCCAAGTCAGCCATATTGCATGGGGGACATTGTGCTGGTTGTCTTGTATAGGTGACATCCAAGTCAGCCATATTGCATGGGGGACATTGTGCTGGTTGTATTGTATAGGTGACTTCCAAGTCAGCCATATTGCATGGGGGACATTGTGCTGGTGGCCATGTTCTATAGGTGACTTCCAAGTCAGCCATATTGCATTTGGGACATTGTGCTGGTTGTATTGTATAGGTGACTTCCAAGTCAGCCATATTGCATGTGGGACATTGTGCTGGTTGTATTGTATAGGTGACTTCCAAGTGAGCCATATTGCTTGGGTGACATTGTGCTGGTGGCCATGTTCTATAGGTGACTTCCAAGTCAGCCATATTGCATGGGGGACATTGTGCTGGTTGCCATGTCCTATAGGTGACTTCCAAGTCAGCCATATTGCAAGGGGGACATTGTGCTGGTTGTCTTGTATAGGTGACTTCCAAGTCAGCCATATTGCTTGGGGGACATTGTGCTGGTTGCCATGTTCTATAGGTGACTTCCAAGTCAGCCATATTGCTTGGTGGACATTGTGCTGGTGGCCATGTTCTATAGGTGACTTCCAAGTCAGCCATATTGCTTGGGGGACATTGTGCTGGTTGCCATGTTGTATAGGTGACTTCCAAGTCAGCCATATTGCATGGGGGACATTGTGCTGGTGGCCATGTTCTATAGGTGACTTCCAGGTCAGCCATATTGCATGGGGGACATTGTGCTGGTTGCCATGTTGTATAGGTGACTTCCAAGTCAGCCATATTGCATGGGGGACATTGTGCTGGTGGCCATGTTCTATAGGTGACTTCCAAGTCAGCCATATTGCATGGGGGACATTGTGCTGGTTGTCTTGTATAGGTGACTTCCAAGTCAGCCATATTGCTTGGGGGACATTGTGCTGGTTGTATTGTATAGGTGACTTCCAAGTCAGCCATATTGCATGGGGGACATTGTGCTGGTTGCCATGTTGTATAGGTGACTTCCAAGTCAGCCATATTGCATGGCGGACATTGTGCTGGTGGCCATGTTCTATAGGTGACTTCCAAGTCAGCCACATTGCATGGGGGACATTGTGCTGGTTTCTTGTATAGGTGACTTCTAAGTCAGCCATATTGCATGGGGGACATTGTGCTGGTTGCCATGTTGTATAGGTGACTTCCAAGTCAGCCATATTGCATGGGGGACATTGTTCTGGTTGCCATGTTGTATAGGTGACTTCCAAGTCAGCCATATTGCATGGGGGACATTGTGCTGGATGCCATGTTGTATAGGTGACTTCCAAGTGAGCCATATTGCATGGGGGACATTGTGCTGGTTGTGTTGTATAGGTGACTTCCAAGTCAGCCATATTGCTTGGGGGACATTGTGCTGGTGGCCATGTTCTATAGGTGACTTCCAAGTCAGCCATATTGCTTGGGGGACATTGTGCTGGTTGCCAAGTTGTATAGGTGACTTCCAAGTCAGCCATATTGCATGGGGGACATTGTGCTGTTGGCCATGTTCTATAGGTGACTTCCAAGTCAGCCATATTGCATGGGGAACATTGTGCTGGTTGCCATGTTGTATAGGTGACTTCCAAGTCAGCCATATTGCATGGGGGACATTGTGCTGGTGGCCATGTTCTATAGGTGACTTCCAAGTCAGCCATATTGCATTTTGGACATTGTGCTGGTTGTCTTGTATAGGTGACTTCCAAGTCAGCCATATTGCATGGGGGACATTGTGCTGGTTGTGTTGTATAGGTGACTTCCAAATCAGCCATATTGCATGGGGGACATTGTGCTGGTTGTATTGTATAGGTGACTTCCAAGTCAGCCATATTGCATGGGGGACATTGTGCTGGTTGTCTTGTATAGGTGACATCCAAGTCAGCCATATTGCATGGGGGACATTGTGCTGGTTGTATTGTATAGGTGACTTCCAAGTCAGCCATATTGCATGGGGGACATTGTGCTGGTGGCCATGTTCTATAGGTGACTTCCAAGTCAGCCATATTGCATTTGGGACATTGTGCTGGTTGTATTGTATAGGTGACTTCCAAGTCAGCCATATTGCATGTGGGACATTGTGCTGGTTGTATTGTATAGGTGACTTCCAAGTGAGCCATATTGCTTGGGTGACATTGTGCTGGTGGCCATGTTCTATAGGTGACTTCCAAGTCAGCCATATTGCATGGGGGACATTGTGCTGGTTGCCATGTCCTATAGGTGACTTCCAAGTCAGCCATATTGCAAGGGGGACATTGTGCTGGTTGTCTTGTATAGGTGACTTCCAAGTCAGCCATATTGCTTGGGGGACATTGTGCTGGTTGCCATGTTCTATAGGTGACTTCCAAGTCAGCCATATTGCTTGGTGGACATTGTGCTGGTGGCCATGTTCTATAGGTGACTTCCAAGTCAGCCATATTGCTTGGGGGACATTGTGCTGGTTGCCATGTTGTATAGGTGACTTCCAAGTCAGCCATATTGCATGGGGGACATTGTGCTGGTGGCCATGTTCTATAGGTGACTTCCAGGTCAGCCATATTGCATGGGGGACATTGTGCTGGTTGCCATGTTGTATAGGTGACTTCCAAGTCAGCCATATTGCATGGGGGACATTGTGCTGGTGGCCATGTTCTATAGGTGACTTCCAAGTCAGCCATATTGCATGGGGGACATTGTGCTGGTTGTCTTGTATAGGTGACTTCCAAGTCAGCCATATTGCTTGGGGGACATTGTGCTGGTTGTATTGTATAGGTGACTTCCAAGTCAGCCATATTGCATGGGGGACATTGTGCTGGTTGCCATGTTGTATAGGTGACTTCCAAGTCAGCCATATTGCATGGCGGACATTGTGCTGGTGGCCATGTTCTATAGGTGACTTCCAAGTCAGCCACATTGCATGGGGGACATTGTGCTGGTTTCTTGTATAGGTGACTTCTAAGTCAGCCATATTGCATGGGGGACATTGTGCTGGTTGCCATGTTGTATAGGTGACTTCCAAGTCAGCCATATTGCATGGGGGACATTGTTCTGGTTGCCATGTTGTATAGGTGACTTCCAAGTCAGCCATATTGCATGGGGGACATTGTGCTGGATGCCATGTTGTATAGGTGACTTCCAAGTGAGCCATATTGCATGGGGGACATTGTGCTGGTTGTGTTGTATAGGTGACTTCCAAGTCAGCCATATTGCATGGGGGACATTGTGCTGGTTGTGTTGTATAGGTGACTTCCAAGTCAGCCATATTGCATGGGGGACATTGTGCTGGTTGTATTGTATAGGTGACTTCCAAGTCATCCATATTGCATTGGGGACATTGTGCTGGTTGTATTGTATAGGTGACTTCCAAGTGAGCCATATTGTTTGGGGGACATTGTGCTGGTGGCCATGTTCTATAGGTGACTTCCAAGTCAGCCATATTGCATGGGGGACATTGTGCTGGTTGCCATGTCCTATAGGTGACTTCCAAGTCAGCCATATTGCATGGGGGACATTGTGCTGGTTGCCATGTTGTATAGGTGACTTCCAAGTGAGCCATATTGCTTGGGGGACATTGTGCTGGTTGTGTTGTATAGGTGACTTCCAAGTCAGCCATATTGCATGGGGGACATTGTGCTGGTTGTCTTGTATAGGTGACTTCCAAGTCAGCCGTGTTGCATGGGGGACATTGTGCTGGTTGTGTTGTATAGGTGACTTCCAAGTCAGCCATATTGCATGGGGGACATTGTGCTGGTTGTCTTGTATAGGTGACTTCCAAGTCAGCCGTGTTGCATGGGGGACATTGTGCTGGTTGTGTTGTATAGGTGACTTCCAAGTCAGCCATATTGCATGGGGGACATTGTGCTGGTGGCCATGTTGTAAAGGTGACTTCCAAGTCAGCCATATTGCATGGGGGACATTGTGCGGGTTGCCATGTTGTATAGGTGACTTCCAAGTCAGCCATATTGCATGGGGGACATTGTGCTGGTTGCCATGTTGTATAGGTGACTTCCAAGTCAGCCATATTGCATGGGGGACATTGTGCTGGTTGCCATGTTGTATAGGTGACTTCCAAGTCAGCCATATTGCATGGGGACATTGTGCTGGTTGCCATGTTGTATAGGTGACTTACAAGTCAGCCATATTGCATGGGGGAAATTGTGCTGGTTGTCTTGTATAGGTGACTTTTAAGTCAGCCATATTGCTTGGGGGACATTGTGCTGGTTGCCAGGTTCTAAAGGTGACTTCCAAGTCAGCCATATTGCATTGGGGACATTGTGCTGGTTGTCTTGTATAGGTGACTTCCAAGTCAGCCATATTGCTTGGGGGACATTGTGCTGGTTGTATTGTATAGGTGACTTCCAAGTCAGCCATATTGCATGGGGGACATTGTGCTGGTTGCCATGTTGTATAGGTGACTTCCAAGTCAGCCATATTGCATGGGGGACATTGTGCTGGTGGCCATGTTCTATAGGTGACTTCCAAGTCAGCCATATTGCATTTGGGACATTGTGCTGGTTGTCTTGTATAGGTGACTTCCAAGTCAGCCATATTGCATGGGGGACATTGTGCTGGTTGTGTTGTATAGGTGACTTACAAATCAGCCATATTGCATGGGGGACATTGTGCTGGTTGTATTGTATAGGTGACTTCCAAGTCAGCCATATTGCATGGGGGACATTGTGCTGGTTGTATTGTATAGGTGACTTCCAAGTGAGCCATATTGCTTGGGGGACATTGTGCTGGTGGCCATGTTCTCTAGGTGACTTCCATGTCAGCCATATTGCATGGGGGACATTGTGCTGGTTGCCATGTCCTATAGGTGACTTCCAAGTCAGCCATATTGCATGGGGGACATTGTGCTGGTTTTCTTGTATAGGTGACTTCCAATTTAGCCATATTGCTTGGGGGACATTGTGCTGGTTGCCATGTTCTATAGGTGACTTCCAAGTCAGCCATATTGCTTGGGGGACATTGTGCTGGTGGCCATGTTCTATAGGTGACTTCCAAGTCAGCCATATTGCTTGGGGGACATTGTGCTGGTTGCCATGTTGTATAGGTGACTTCCAAGTCAGCCATATTGCATGGGGGACATTGTGCTGGTGGCCATGTTCTATAGGTGACTTCCAAGTAAGCCATATTGCATGGGGGACATTGTGCTGGTTGCCATGTTGTATAGGTGACTTCCAAGTCAGCCATATTGCATGGGGGACATTGTGCTGGTGGCCATGTTCTATAGGTGACTTCCAAGTCAGCCATATTGCATGGGGGACATTGTGCTGGTTGTCTTGTATAGGTGACTTCCAAGTCAGCCATATTGCATGGGGGACATTGTGCTGGTTGTGTTGTATAGGTGACTTCCAAGTCAGCCATATTGCATGGGGGACATTGTGCTGGTGGCCATGTTCTATAGGTGACTTCCAAGTCAGCCATATTGCATAGGGGACATTGTGCTGGTTGTCTTGTATAGGTGACTTCCAAGTCAGCCATATTGCATGGGGGACATTGTGCTGGTTGTGTTGTATAGGTGACTTCCAAATCAGCCATATTGCATGGGGGGCAGTGTGCTGGTTGTATTGTATAGGTGACTTCAAGTCAGCCATATTGCATGGGGGACATTGTGCTGGTTGTATTGTATAGGTGACTTCCAAGTCAGCCATATTGCATGGGGGACATTGTGCTGGTGGCCATGTCCTATAGGTGACTTCCAAGTCAGCCATATTGCATGGGGGACATTGTGCTGGTTGTCTTGTATAGGTGACGTCCAAGTCAGCCATATTGCTTGGGGGACATTGTGCTGGTTGTATTGTATAGGTGACTTCCAAGTCAGCCATATTGCATGGGGGACATTGTGCTGGTTGCCATGTTGTATAGGTGACTTCCAAGTCAGCCATATTGCATGGGGGACATTGTGCTGGTGGCCATGTTCTATAGGTGACTTCCAAGTCAGCCATATTGCATTTGGGACATTGTGCTGGTTGTCTTGTATAGGTGACTTCCAAGTCAGCCATATTGCATGGGGGACATTGTGCTGGTTGTGTTGTATAGGTGACTTCCAAATCAGCCATATTGCATGGGGGACATTGTGCTGGTTGTATTGTATAGGTGACTTCCAAGTGAGCCATATTGCATGGGGGACATTGTGCTGGTTGTCTTGTATAGGTGACTTCCAAGTCAGCCATATTGCTTGGGGGACATTGTGCTGGTTGTATTGTATAGGTGACTTCCAAGTCAGCCCTATTGCATGGGGGACATTGTGCTGGTTGCCATGTTGTATAGGTGACTTCCAAGTCAGCCATATTGCATGGGGGACATTGTGCTGGTGGCTATGTTCTATAGGTGACTTCCAAGTCAGCCATATTGCATTTGGGACATTGTGCTGGTTGTATTGTATAGGTGACTTCCAAGTCAGCCATATTGCATGGGGGACATTGTGCTGGTTGTATTGTATAGGTGACTTCCAAGTGAGCCATATTGCTTGGGGGACATTGTGCGGGTGGCCATGTTCTATAGGTGACTTCCAAGTCAGCCATATTGCATGGGGGACATTGTGCTGGTTGCCATGTCCTATAGGTGACTTCCAAGTCAGCCATATTGCATGGGGGACATTGTGCTGGTTGTCTTGTATAGGTGACTTCCAAGTCAGCCATATTGCTTGGGGGACATTGTGCTGGTTGCCATGTTCTATAGGTGACTTCCAAGTCAGCCATATTGCTTGGGGGACATTGTGCTGGTGGCCATGTTCTATAGGTGACTTCCAAGTCAGCCATATTGCTTGGGGGACATTGTGCTGGTTGCCATGTTGTATAGGTGACTTCCAAGTCAGCCATATTGCATGGGGGACATTGTGCTGGTGGCCATGTTCTATAGGTGACTTCCAAGTCAGCCATATTGCATGGGGGACATTGTGCTGGTTGCCATGTTGTATAGGTGACTTCCAAGTCAGCCATATTGCATGGGGGACATTGTGCTGGTTGTATTGTATAGGTGACTTCCAAGTCAGCCATATTGCATGGGGGACATTGTGCTGGTTGCCATGTCCTATAGGTGACTTCCAAGTCAGCCATATTGCAAGGGGGACATTGTGCTGGTTGTCTTGTATAGGTGACTTCCAAGTCAGCCATATTGCATGGGGGACATTGTGCTGGTTGTGTTGTATAGGTGACTTCCAAATCAGCCATATTGCATGGGGGACATTGTGCTGGTTGTATTGTATAGGTGACTTCCAAGTGAGCCATATTGCATGGGGGACATTGTGCTGGTTGTCTTGTATAGGTGACTTCGAAGTCAGCCATATTGCTTGGGGGACATTGTGCTGGTTGTATTGTATAGGTGACTTCCAAGTCAGCCCTATTGCATGGGGGACATTGTGCTGGTTGCCATGTTGTATAGGTGACTTCCAAGTCAGCCATATTGCATGGGGGACATTGTGCTGGTGGCTATGTTCTATAGGTGACTTCCAAGTCAGCCATATTGCATTTGGGACATTGTGCTGGTTGTATTGTATAGGTGACTTCCAAGTCAGCCATATTGCATGGGGGACATTGTGCTGGTTGTATTGTATAGGTGACTTCCAAGTGAGCCATATTGCTTGGGGGACATTGTGCGGGTGGCCATGTTCTATAGGTGACTTCCAAGTCAGCCATATTGCATGGGGGACATTGTGCTGGTTGCCATGTCCTATAGGTGACTTCCAAGTCAGCCATATTGCATGGGGGACATTGTGCTGGTTGTCTTGTATAGGTGACTTCCAAGTCAGCCATATTGCTTGGGGGACATTGTGCTGGTTGCCATGTTCTATAGGTGACTTCCAAGTCAGCCATATTGCTTGGGGGACATTGTGCTGGTGGCCATGTTCTATAGGTGACTTCCAAGTCAGCCATATTGCTTGGGGGACATTGTGCTGGTTGCCATGTTGTATAGGTGACTTCCAAGTCAGCCATATTGCATGGGGGACATTGTGCTGGTGGCCATGTTCTATAGGTGACTTCCAAGTCAGCCATATTGCATGGGGGACATTGTGCTGGTTGCCATGTTGTATAGGTGACTTCCAAGTCAGCCATATTGCATGGGGGACATTGTGCTGGTTGTATTGTATAGGTGACTTCCAAGTCAGCCATATTGCATGGGGGACATTGTGCTGGTTGCCATGTCCTATAGGTGACTTCCAAGTCAGCCATATTGCAAGGGGGACATTGTGCTGGTTGTCTTGTATAGGTGACTTCCAAGTCAGCCATATTGCTTGGGGGACATTGTGCTGGTTGCCATGTTCTATAGGTGACTTCCAAGTCAGCCATATTACTTGGGGGACATTGTGCTGGTGGCCATGTTCTATAGGTGACTTCCAAGTCAGCCATATTGCTTGGGGGACATTGTGCTGGTTGCCATGTTGTATAGGTGACTTCCAAGTCAGCCATATTGCATGGGGGACATTGTGCTGGTGGCCATGTTCTATAGGTGACTTCCAAGTCAGCCATATTGCATGGGGAACATTGTGCTGGTTGCCATGTTGTATAGGTGACTTCCAAGTCAGCCATATTGCATGGGGGACATTGTGCTGGTGGCCATGTTCTATAGGTGACTTCCAAGTCAGCCATATTGCATTTTGGACATTGTGCTGGTTGTCTTGTATAGGTGACTTCCAAGTCAGCCATATTGCATGGGGGACATTGTTCTGGTTGTGTTGTATAGGTGACTTCCAAATCAGCCATATTGCATGGGGGACATTGTGCTGGTTGTATTGTATAGGTGACTTCCAAGTCAGCCATATTGCATGGGGGACATTGTGCTGGTTGTCTTGTATAGGTGACTTCCAAGTCAGCCATATTGCATGGGGGACATTGTGCTGGTTGTATTGTATAGGTGACTTCCAAGTCAGCCATATTGCATTGGGGACATTGTGCTGGTTGCCATGTTGTATAGGTGACTTCCAAGGCAGCCATATTGCATGGGGGACATTGTGCTGGTGGCCATGTTCTATAGGTGACTTCCAAGTCAGCCATATTGCATTTGGGACATTGTGCTGGTTGTATTGTATAGGTGACTTCTAAGTCAGCCATATTGCATGGGGGACATTGTGCTGGTTGTATTGTATAGGTGACTTCCAAGTGAGCCATATTGCTTGGGGGACATTGTGCTGGTGGCCATGTTCTATAGGTGACTTCCAAGTCAGCCATATTGCATGGGGGACATTGTGCTGGTTGCCATGTCCTATAGGTGACTTCCAAGTCAGCCATATTGCAAGGGGGACATTGTGCTGGTTGTCTTGTATAGGTGACTTCCAAGTCAGCCATATTGCATGGGTGACATTGTGCTGGTTGCCATGTTGTATAGGTGACTTCCAAGTCAGCCATATTGCATGGGGGACATTGTGCTGGTGGCCATGTTCTATAGGTGACTTCCAAGTCAGCCATATTGCATGGGGGACATTGTGCTGGTTGTCTTGTATAGGTGACTTCCAAGTCAGCCATATTGCTTGGGGGACATTGTGCTGGTTGTATTGTATAGGTGACTTCCAAGTCAGCCATATTGCATGGGGGACATTGTGCTGGTTGCCATGTTGTATAGGTGACTTCCAAGTCAGCCATATTGCATGGGGGACATTGTGCTGGTGGCCATGTTCTATAGGTGACTTCCAAGTCAGCCACATTGCATGGGGGACATTGTGCTGGTTTCTTGTATAGGTGACTTCCAAGTCAGCCATATTGCATGGGGGACATTGTGCTGGTTGCCATGTTGTATAGGTGACTTCCAAGTCAGCCATATTGCATGGGGGACATTGTTCTGGTTGCCATGTTGTATAGGTGACTTCCAAGTCAGCCATATTGCATGGGGGACATTGTGCTGGATGCCATGTTGTATAGGTGACTTCCAAGTGAGCCATATTGCATGGGGGACATTGTGCTGGTTGTGTTGTATAGGTGACTTCCAAGTCAGCCATATTGCATGGGGGACATTGTGCTGGTTGTGTTGTATAGGTGACATCCAAGTCAGCCATATTGCATGGGGGACATTGTGCTGGTTGTATTGTATAGGTGACTTCCAAGTCAGCCATATTGCATGGGGGACATTGTGCTGGTTGTATTGTATAGGTGACTTCCAAGTGAGCCATATTGTTTGGGGGACATTGTGCTGGTGGCCATGTTCTATAGGTGACTTCCAAGTCAGCCATATTGCATGGGGGACATTGTGCTGGTTGCCATGTCCTATAGGTGACTTCCAAGTCAGCCATATTGCATGGGGGACATTGTGCTGGTTGCCATGTTGTATAGGTGACTTCCAAGTGAGCCATATTGCTTGGGGGACATTGTGCTGGTTGTGTTGTATAGGTGACTTCCAAGTCAGCCATATTGCATGGGGGACATTGTGCTGGTTGTCTTGTATAGGTGACTTCCAAGTCAGCCGTGTTGCATGGGGGACATTGTGCTGGTTGTGTTGTATAGATGACTTCCAAGTCAGCCATATTGCATGGGGGACATTGTGCTGGTGGCCATGTTGTAAAGGTGACTTCCAAGTCAGCCATATTGCATGGGGGACATTGTGCTGGTTGCCATGTTGTATAGGTGACTTCCAAGTCAGCCATATTGCATGGGGGACATTGTGCTGGTTGCCATGTTGTATAGGTGACTTCCAAGTCAGCCATATTGCATGGGGGACATTGTGCTGGTTGCCATGTTGTATAGGTGACTTCCAAGTCAGCCATATTGCATGGGGGACATTGTGCTGGTTGCCATGTTGTATAGGTGACTTACAAGTCAGCCATATTGCATGGGGGAAATTGTGCTGGTTGTCTTGTATAGGTGACTTTTAAGTCAGCCATATTGCTTGGGGGACATTGTGCTGGTTGCCATGTTCTATAGGTGACTTCCAAGTCAGCCATATTGCTTGGGGGACATTGTGCTGGTTGCCATGTTGTACAGTTGACTTCCAAGTCAGCCATATTGCTTGGGGGACATTGTGCTGGTTGCCATGTTGTATTGGTGACTTCTAAGTCAGCCATATTGCATGGGGACATTGTGCTGGTGGCCATGTTCTATAGGTGACTTCCAAGTCAGCCATATTGCATGGGGGACATTGTGCTGGTTGTCTTGTATAGGTGACTTCCAAGTCAGCCATATTGCATGGGGGACATTGTGCTGGTTGTGTTGTATAGGTGACTTCCAAATCAGCCATATTGCATGGGGGACATTGTGCTGGTTGTATTGTATAGGTGACTTCCAAGTCAGCCATATTGCATGGGGGACATTGTGCTGGTTGTATTGTATAGGTGACTTCCAAGTCAGCCATATTGCATGGGGGACATTGTACTGGTGGCCATGTCCTATAGGTGACTTCCAAGTCAGCCATATTGCATGGGGGACATTGTGCTGGTTGTCTTGTATAGGTGACTTCCAAGTCAGCCATATTGCTTGGGGGACATTGTGCTGGTTGTATTGTATAGGTGACTTCCAAGTCAGCCATATTGCATGGGGGACATTGTGCTGGTTGCCATGTTGTATAGGTGACTTCCAAGTCAGCCATATTGCATGGGGGACATTGTGCTGGTGGCCATGTTCTATAGGTGACTTCCAAGTCAGCCATATTGCATTTGGGACATTGTGCTGGTTGTCTTGTATAGGTGACTTCCAAGTCAGCCATATTGCATGGGGGACATTGTGCTGGTTGTGTTGTATAGGTGACTTACAAATCAGCCATATTGCATGGGGGACATTGTGCTGGTTGTATTGTATAGGTGACTTCCAAGTCAGCCATATTGCATGGGGGACATTGTGCTGGTTGTATTGTATAGGTGACTTCCAAGTGAGCCATATTGCTTGGGGGACATTGTGCTGGTGGCCATGTTCTATAGGTGACTTCCATGTCAGCCATATTGCATGGGGGACAATGTGCTGGTTGCCATGTCTTATAGGTGACTTCCAAGTCAGCCATATTGCATGGGGGACATTGTGCTGGTTTTCTTGTATAGGTGACTTCCAATTTAGCCATATTGCTTGGGGGACATTGTGCTGGTTGCCATGTTCTATAGGTGACTTCCAAGTCAGCCATATTGCTTGGGGGACATTGTGCTGGTGGCCATGTTCTATAGGTGACTTCCAAGTCAGCCATATTGCTTGGGGGACATTGTGCTGGTTGCCATGTTGTATAGGTGACTTCCAAGTCAGCCATATTGCATGGGGGACATTGTGCTGGTGGCCATGTTCTATAGGTGACTTCCAAGTCAGCCATATTGCATGGGGGACATTGTGCTGGTTGCCATGTTGTATAGGTGACTTCCAAGTCAGCCATATTGCATGGGGGACATTGTGCTGGTGGCCATGTTCTATAGGTGACTTCCAAGTCAGCCATATTGCATGGGGGACATTGTGCTGGTTGTCTAGTATAGGTGACTTCCAAGTCAGCCATATTGCATGGGGGACATTGTCCTGGTTGTGTTGTATAGGTGACTTCCAAGTCAGCCATATTGCATGGGGGACATTGTGCTGGTGGCCATGTTCTATAGGTGACTTCCAAGTCAGCCATATTGCATGGGGGACATTGTGCTGGTTGTCTTGTATAGGTGACTTCCAAGTCAGCCATATTGCATGGGGGACATTGTGCTGGTTGTCTTGTATAGGTGACGTCCAAGTCAGCCATATTGCATGGGGGACATTGTGCTGGTGGCCATGTCCTATAGGTGACTTCCAAGTCAGCCATATTGCATGGGGGACATTGTGCTGGTTGTCTTGTATAGGTGACGTCCAAGTCAGCCATATTGCTTGGGGGACATTGTGCTGGTTGTATTGTATAGGTGACTTCCAAGTCAGCCATATTGCATGGGGGACATTGTGCTGGTTGCCATGTTGTATAGGTGACTTCCAAGTCAGCCATATTGCCTGGGGGACATTGTGCTGGTGGCCATGTTCTATAGGTGACTTCCAAGTCAGCCATATTGCATTTGGGACATTGTGCTGGTTGTCTTGTATAGGTGACTTCCAAGTCAGCCATATTGCATGGGGGACATTGTGCTGGTTGTGTTGTATAGGTGACTTCCAAATCAGCCATATTGCATGGGGGACATTGTGCTGGTTGTATTGTATAGGTGACTTCCAAGTGAGCCATATTGCATGGGGGACATTGTGCTAGTTGTCTTGTATAGGTGACTTCCAAGTCAGCCATATTGCTTGGGGGACATTGTGCTGGTTGTATTGTATAGGTGACTTCCAAGTCAGCCATATTGCATGGGGGACATTGTGCTGGTTGCCATGTTGTATAGGTGACTTCCAAGTCAGCCATATTGCATGGGGGACATTGTGCTGGTGGCTATGTTCTATAGGTGACTTCCAAGTCAGCCATATTGCATTTGGGACATTGTGCTGGTTGTATTGTATAGGTGACTTCCAAGTCAGCCATATTGCATGGGGGACATTGTGCTGGTTGTATTGTATAGGTGACTTCCAAGTGAGCCATATTGCTTGGGAGACATTGTGCGGGTGGCCATGTTCTATAGGTGACTTCCAAGTCAGCCATATTGCATGGGGGACATTGTGCTGGTTGCCATGTCCTATAGGTGACTTCCAAGTCAGCCATATTGCATGGGGGACATTGTGCTGGTTGTCTTGTATAGGTGACTTCCAAGTCAGCCATATTGCTTGGGGGACATTGTGCTGGTTGCCATGTTCTATAGGTGACTTCCAAGTCAGCCATATTGCTTGGGGGACATTGTGCTGGTGGCCATGTTCTATAGGTGACTTCCAAGTCAGCCATATTGCTTGGGGGACATTGTGCTGGTTGCCATGTTATATAGGTGACTTCCAAGTCAGCCATATTGCATGGGGGACATTGTGCTGGTGGCCATGTTCTATAGGTGACTTCCAAGTCAGCCATATTGCATGGGGGACATTGTGCTGGTTGCCATGTTGTATAGGTGACTTCCAAGTCAGCCATATTGCATGGGGGACATTGTGCTGGTTGCCATGTTCTATAGGTGACTTCCAAGTCAGTCATATTGCATTTGGGACATTGTGCTGGTTGTCTTGTATAGGTGACTTCCAAGTCAGCCATATTACATGGGGGACATTGTGCTGGTTGTGTTGTATAGGTGACTTACAAATCAGCCATATTGCATGGGGGACATTGTGCTGGTTGTATTGTATAGGTGACTTCCAAGTCAGCCATATTGCATGGGGGACATTGTGCTGGTTGTATTGTATAGGTGACTTCCAAGTGAGCCATATTGCTTGGGGGACATTGTGCTGGTGGCCATGTTCTATAGGTGACTTCCATGTCAGCCATATTGCATGGGGGACATTGTGCTGGTTGCCATGTCCTATAGGTGACTTCCAAGTCAGCCATATTGCATGGGGGACATTGTGCTGGTTTTCTTGTATAGGTGACTTCCAATTTAGCCATATTGCTTGGGGGACATTGTGCTGGTTGCCATGTTCTATAGGTGACTTCCAAGTCAGCCATATTGCTTGGGGGACATTGTGCTGGTGGCCATGTTCTATAGGTGACTTCCAAGTCAGCCATATTGCTTGGGGGACATTGTGCTGGTTGCCATGTTGTATAGGTGACTTCCAAGTCAGCCATATTGCATGGGGGACATTGTGCTGGTGGCCATGTTCTATAGGTGACTTCCAAGTCAGCCATATTGCATGGGGGACATTGTGCTGGTTGCCATGTTGTATAGGTGACTTCCAAGTCAGCCATATTGCATGGGGGACATTGTGCTGGTGGCCATGTTCTAAAGGTGACTTCCAAGTCAGCCATATTGCATGGGGGACATTGTGCTGGTTGTCTTGTATAGGTGACTTCCAAGTCAGCCATATTGCATGGGGGACATTGTGCTGGTTGTGTTGTATAGGTGACTTCCAAGTCAGCCATATTGCATGGGGGACATTGTGCTGGTGGCCATGTTCTATAGGTGACTTCCAAGTCAGCCATATTGCATGGGGGACATTGTGCTGGTTGTCTTGTATAGGTGACTTCCAAGTCAGCCATATTGCATGGGGGACATTGTGCTGGTTGTGTTGTATAGGTGACTTCCAAATCAGCCATATTGCATGGGGGACATTGTTCTGGTTGTATTGTATAGGTGACTTCCAAGTCAGCCATATTGCATGGGGGACATTGTGCTGGTTGTATTGTATAGGTGACTTCCAAGTCAGCCATATTGCATGGGGGACATTGTGCTGGTGGCCATGTCCTATAGGTGACTTCCAAGTCAGCCATATTGCATGGGGGACATTGTGCTGGTTGTCTTGTATAGGTGACGTCCAAGTCAGCCATATTGCTTGGGGGACATTGTGCTGGTTGTATTGTATAGGTGACTTCCAAGTGAGCCATATTGCATGGGGGACATTGTGCTGGTTGTCTTGTATAGGTGACTTCCAAGTCAGCCATATTGCTTGGGGGACATTGTGCTGGTTGTATTGTATAGGTGACTTCCAAGTCAGCCATATTGCATGGGGGACATTGTGCTGGTTGTCATGTTGTATAGGTGACTTCCAAGTCAGCCATATTGCATGGGGGACATTGTGCTGGTGGCTATGTTCTATACGTGACTTCCAAGTCAGCCATATTGCATTTGGGACATTGTGCTGGTTGTATTGTATAGGTGACTTCCAAGTCAGCCATATTGCATGGGGGACATTGTGCTGGTTGTATTGTATAGGTGACTTCCAAGTGAGCCATATTGCTTGGGGGACATTGTGCGGGTGGCCATGTTCTATAGGTGACTTCCAAGTCAGCCATATTGCATGGGGGACATTGTGCTGGTTGCCATGTCCTATAGGTGACTTCCAAGTCAGCCATATTGCATGGGGGACATTGTGCTGGTTGTCTTGTATAGGTGACTTCCAAGTCAGCCATATTGCTTGGGGGACATTGTGCTGGTTGCCATGTTCTATAGGTGACTTCCAAGTCAGCCATATTGCTTGGGGGACATTGTGCTGGTGGCCATGTTCTATAGGTGACTTCCAAGTCAGCCATATTGCTTGGGGGACATTGTGCTGGTTGCCATGTTGTATAGGTGACTTCCAAGTCAGCCATATTGCATGGGGGACATTGTGCTGGTGGCCATGTTCTATAGGTGACTTCCAAGTCAGCCATATTGCATGGGGGACATTGTGCTGGTTGCCATGTTGTATAGGTGACTTCCAAGTCAGCCATATTGCATGGGGGACATTGTGCTGGTTGTATTGTATAGGTGACTTCCAAGTCAGCCATATTGCATGGGGGACATTGTGCTGGTTGCCATGTCCTATAGGCGACTTCCAAGTCAGCCATATTGCATGGGGGAAATTGTGCTGGTTGTCTTGTATAGGTGACTTCCAAGTCAGCCATATTGCTTGGGGGACATTGTGCTGGTTGCCATGTTCTATAGGTGACTTCCAAGTCAGCCATATTGCATGGGGGACATTGTGCTGGTGGCCATGTTCTATAGGTGACTTCCAAGTCAGCCATATTGCATGGGGGACATTGTGCTGGTTGTCTTGTATAGGTGACTTCCAAGTCAGCCATATTGCATGGGGGACATTGTGCTGGTGGCCATGTTCTATAGGTGACTTCCAAGTCAGCCATATTGCTTGGGGGACATTGTGCTGGTTGTATTGTAAAGGTGACTTCCAATTCAGCCATATTGCATGGGGGACATTGTGCTGGTTGCCATGTCCTATAGGGGACTTCCAAGTCAGCCATATTGCATGGGGGAAATTGTGCTGGTTGTCTTGTATAGGTGACTTCCAAGTCAGCCATATTGCTTGGGGGACATTGTGCTGGTTGCCATGTTCTATAGGTGACTTCCAAGTCAGCCATATTGCATGGGGGACATTGTGCTGGTGGCCATGTTCTATAGGTGACTTCCAAGTCAGCCATATTGCATGGGGGACATTGTGCTGGTTGTCTTGTATAGGTGACTTCCAAGTCAGCCATATTGCATGGGGGACATTGTGCTGGTGGCCATGTTCTATAGGTGACTTCCAAGTCAGCCATATTGCTTGGGGGACATTGTGCTGGTTGTATTGTAAAGGTGACTTCCAATTCAGCCATATTGCATGGGGGACATTGTGCTGGTTGCCATGTTGTATAGGTGACTTCCAAGTGTGCCATATTGCTTGGGGGACATTGTGCTGGTTGCCATGTTCTGTAGGTGACTTCCAAGTCAGCCATATTGCTTGGGGGACATTGTGCTGGTGGCCATGTTCTATAGGTGACTTCCAAGTCAGCCATATTGCTTGGGGGACATTGTGCTGGTTGCCATGTTGTATAGGTGACTTCCAAGTCAGCCATATTGCATGGGGGACATTGTGCTGGTGGCCATGTTCTATAGGTGACTTCCAAGTCAGCCATATTGCATTTGGGACATTGTGCTGGTTGTCTTGTATAGGTGACTTCCAAGTCAGCCATATTGCTTGGGGGACATTGTGCTGGTTGCCATGTCCTATAGGTGACTTCCAAGTCAGCCATATTGCTTGGGGGACATTGTGCTGGTGGCCATGTTCTATAGGTGACTTCCAAGTCAGCCATATTGCTTGGGGGACATTGTGCTGGTTGCCATGTTATATAGGTGACTTCCAAGTCAGCCATATTGCATGGGGGACATTGTGCTGGTGGCCATGTTCTATAGGTGACTTCCAAGTCAGCCATATTGCATGGGGGACATTGTGCTGGTTGCCATGTTGTATAGGTGACTTCCAAGTCAGCCATATTGCATGGGGGACATTGTGCTGGTTGCCATGTTCTATAGGTGACTTCCAAGTCAGTCATATTGCATTTGGGACATTGTGCTGGTTGTCTTGTATAGGTGACTTCCAAGTCAGCCATATTACATGGGGGACATTGTGCTGGTTGTGTTGTATAGGTGACTTACAAATCAGCCATATTGCATGGGGGACATTGTGCTGGTTGTATTGTATAGGTGACTTCCAAGTCACCCATATTGCATGGGGGACATTGTGCTGGTTGTATTGTATAGGTGACTTCCAAGTGAGCCATATTGCTTGGGGGACATTGTGCTGGTGGCCATGTTCTATAGGTGACTTCCATGTCAGCCATATTGCATGGGGGACATTGTGCTGGTTGCCATGTCCTATAGGTGACTTCCAAGTCAGCCATATTGCATGGGGGACATTGTGCTGGTTTTCTTGTATAGGTGACTTCCAATTTAGCCATATTGCTTGGGGGACATTGTGCTGGTTGCCATGTTCTATAGGTGACTTCCAAGTCAGCCATATTGCTTGGGGGACATTGTGCTGGTGGCCATGTTCTATAGGTGACTTCCAAGTCAGCCATATTGCATGGGGGACATTGTGCTGGTGGCCATGTTCTATAGGTGACTTCCAAGTCAGCCATATTGCATGGGGGACATTGTGCTGGTTGCCATGTTGTATAGGTGACTTCCAAGTCAGCCATATTGCATGGGGGACATTGTGCTGGTTGTATTGTATAGGTGACTTCCAAGTCAGCCATATTGCATGGGGGACATTGTGCTGGTTGCCATGTCCTATAGGCGACTTCCAAGTCAGCCATATTGCATGGGGGAAATTGTGCTGGTTGTCTTGTATAGGTGACTTCCAAGTCAGCCATATTGCTTGGGGGACATTGTGCTGGTTGCCATGTTCTATAGGTGACTTCCAAGTCAGCCATATTGCATGGGGGACATTGTGCTGGTGGCCATGTTCTATAGGTGACTTCCAAGTCAGCCATATTGCATGGGGGACATTGTGCTGGTTGTCTTGTATAGGTGACTTCCAAGTCAGCCATATTGCATGGGGGACATTGTGCTGGTGGCCATGTTCTATAGGTGACTTCCAAGTCAGCCATATTGCTTGGGGGACATTGTGCTGGTTGTATTGTAAAGGTGACTTCCAATTCAGCCATATTGCATGGGGGACATTGTGCTGGTTGCCATGTCCTATAGGGGACTTCCAAGTCAGCCATATTGCATGGGGGAAATTGTGCTGGTTGTCTTGTATAGGTGACTTCCAAGTCAGCCATATTGCTTGGGGGACATTGTGCTGGTTGCCATGTTCTATAGGTGACTTCCAAGTCAGCCATATTGCATGGGGGACATTGTGCTGGTGGCCATGTTCTATAGGTGACTTCCAAGTCAGCCATATTGCATGGGGGACATTGTGCTGGTTGTCTTGTATAGGTGACTTCCAAGTCAGCCATATTGCATGGGGGACATTGTGCTGGTGGCCATGTTCTATAGGTGACTTCCAAGTCAGCCATATTGCTTGGGGGACATTGTGCTGGTTGTATTGTAAAGGTGACTTCCAATTCAGCCATATTGCATGGGGGACATTGTGCTGGTTGCCATGTTGTATAGGTGACTTCCAAGTGTGCCATATTGCTTGGGGGACATTGTGCTGGTTGCCATGTTCTGTAGGTGACTTCCAAGTCAGCCATATTGCTTGGGGGACATTGTGCTGGTGGCCATGTTCTATAGGTGACTTCCAAGTCAGCCATATTGCTTGGGGGACATTGTGCTGGTTGCCATGTTGTATAGGTGACTTCCAAGTCAGCCATATTGCATGGGGGACATTGTGCTGGTGGCCATGTTCTATAGGTGACTTCCAAGTCAGCCATATTGCATTTGGGACATTGTGCTGGTTGTCTTGTATAGGTGACTTCCAAGTCAGCCATATTGCTTGGGGGACATTGTGCTGGTTGCCATGTCCTATAGGTGACTTCCAAGTCAGCCATATTGCATGGGGGACATTGTGCTGGTGGCCATGTTCTATAGGTGACTTCCAAGTCAGCCATATTGCATGGGGGACATTGTGCTGGTTGTCTTGTATAGGTGACTTCCAAGTCAGCCATATTGCATGGGGGACATTGTGCTGGTGGCCATGTTCTATAGGTGACTTCCAAGTCAGCCATATTGCTTGGGGGACATTGTGCTGGTTGTATTGTAAAGGTGACTTCCAATTCAGCCATATTGCATGGGGGACATTGTGCTGGTTGCCATGTTGTATAGGTGACTTCCAAGTGTGCCATATTGCTTGGGGGACATTGTGCTGGTTGCCATGTTCTGTAGGTGACTTCCAAGTCAGCCATATTGCTTGGGGGACATTGTGCTGGTGGCCATGTTCTATAGGTGACTTCCAAGTCAGCCATATTGCTTGGGGGACATTGTGCTGGTTGCCATGTTGTATAGGTGACTTCCAAGTCAGCCATATTGCATGGGGGACATTGTGCTGGTGGCCATGTTCTATAGGTGACTTCCAAGTCAGCCATATTGCATTTGGGACATTGTGCTGGTTGTCTTGTATAGGTGACTTCCAAGTCAGCCATATTGCTTGGGGGACATTGTGCTGGTTGCCATGTCCTATAGGTGACTTCCAAGTCAGCCATATTGCTTGGGGGACATTGTGCTGGTGGCCATGTTCTATAGGTGACTTCCAAGTCAGCCATATTGCTTGGGGGACATTGTGCTGGTTGCCATGTTATATAGGTGACTTCCAAGTCAGCCATATTGCATGGGGGACATTGTGCTGGTGGCCATGTTCTATAGGTGACTTCCAAGTCAGCCATATTGCATGGGGGACATTGTGCTGGTTGCCATGTTGTATAGGTGACTTCCAAGTCAGCCATATTGCATGGGGGACATTGTGCTGGTTGCCATGTTCTATAGGTGACTTCCAAGTCAGTCATATTGCATTTGGGACATTGTGCTGGTTGTCTTGTATAGGTGACTTCCAAGTCAGCCATATTACATGGGGGACATTGTGCTGGTTGTGTTGTATAGGTGACTTACAAATCAGCCATATTGCATGGGGGACATTGTGCTGGTTGTATTGTATAGGTGACTTCCAAGTCACCCATATTGCATGGGGGACATTGTGCTGGTTGTATTGTATAGGTGACTTCCAAGTGAGCCATATTGCTTGGGGGACATTGTGCTGGTGGCCATGTTCTATAGGTGACTTCCATGTCAGCCATATTGCATGGGGGACATTGTGCTGGTTGCCATGTCCTATAGGTGACTTCCAAGTCAGCCATATTGCATGGGGGACATTGTGCTGGTTTTCTTGTATAGGTGACTTCCAATTTAGCCATATTGCTTGGGGGACATTGTGCTGGTTGCCATGTTCTATAGGTGACTTCCAAGTCAGCCATATTGCTTGGGGGACATTGTGCTGGTGGCCATGTTCTATAGGTGACTTCCAAGTCAGCCATATTGCATGGGGGACATTGTGCTGGTGGCCATGTTCTATAGGTGACTTCCAAGTCAGCCATATTGCATGGGGGACATTGTGCTGGTTGCCATGTTGTATAGGTGACTTCCAAGTCAGCCATATTGCATGGGGGACATTGTGCTGGTTGTATTGTATAGGTGACTTCCAAGTCAGCCATATTGCATGGGGGACATTGTGCTGGTTGCCATGTCCTATAGGCGACTTCCAAGTCAGCCATATTGCATGGGGGAAATTGTGCTGGTTGTCTTGTATAGGTGACTTCCAAGTCAGCCATATTGCTTGGGGGACATTGTGCTGGTTGCCATGTTCTATAGGTGACTTCCAAGTCAGCCATATTGCATGGGGGACATTGTGCTGGTGGCCATGTTCTATAGGTGACTTCCAAGTCAGCCATATTGCATGGGGGACATTGTGCTGGTTGTCTTGTATAGGTGACTTCCAAGTCAGCCATATTGCATGGGGGACATTGTGCTGGTGGCCATGTTCTATAGGTGACTTCCAAGTCAGCCATATTGCTTGGGGGACATTGTGCTGGTTGTATTGTAAAGGTGACTTCCAATTCAGCCATATTGCATGGGGGACATTGTGCTGGTTGCCATGTCCTATAGGGGACTTCCAAGTCAGCCATATTGCATGGGGGAAATTGTGCTGGTTGTCTTGTATAGGTGACTTCCAAGTCAGCCATATTGCTTGGGGGACATTGTGCTGGTTGCCATGTTCTATAGGTGACTTCCAAGTCAGCCATATTGCATGGGGGACATTGTGCTGGTGGCCATGTTCTATAGGTGACTTCCAAGTCAGCCATATTGCATGGGGGACATTGTGCTGGTTGTCTTGTATAGGTGACTTCCAAGTCAGCCATATTGCATGGGGGACATTGTGCTGGTGGCCATGTTCTATAGGTGACTTCCAAGTCAGCCATATTGCTTGGGGGACATTGTGCTGGTTGTATTGTAAAGGTGACTTCCAATTCAGCCATATTGCATGGGGGACATTGTGCTGGTTGCCATGTTGTATAGGTGACTTCCAAGTGTGCCATATTGCTTGGGGGACATTGTGCTGGTTGCCATGTTCTGTAGGTGACTTCCAAGTCAGCCATATTGCTTGGGGGACATTGTGCTGGTGGCCATGTTCTATAGGTGACTTCCAAGTCAGCCATATTGCTTGGGGGACATTGTGCTGGTTGCCATGTTGTATAGGTGACTTCCAAGTCAGCCATATTGCATGGGGGACATTGTGCTGGTGGCCATGTTCTATAGGTGACTTCCAAGTCAGCCATATTGCATTTGGGACATTGTGCTGGTTGTCTTGTATAGGTGACTTCCAAGTCAGCCATATTGCTTGGGGAACATTGTGCTGGTTGCCATGTCCTATAGGTGACTTCCAAGTCAGCCATATTGCTTGGGGGACATTGTGCTGGTGGCCATGTTCTATAGGTGACTTCCAAGTCAGCCATATTGCTTGGGGGACATTGTGCTGGTTGCCATGTTATATAGGTGACTTCCAAGTCAGCCATATTGCATGGGGGACATTGTGCTGGTGGCCATGTTCTATAGGTGACTTCCAAGTCAGCCATATTGCATGGGGGACATTGTGCTGGTTGCCATGTTGTATAGGTGACTTCCAAGTCAGCCATATTGCATGGGGGACATTGTGCTGGTTGCCATGTTCTATAGGTGACTTCCAAGTCAGTCATATTGCATTTGGGACATTGTGCTGGTTGTCTTGTATAGGTGACTTCCAAGTCAGCCATATTACATGGGGGACATTGTGCTGGTTGTGTTGTATAGGTGACTTACAAATCAGCCATATTGCATGGGGGACATTGTGCTGGTTGTATTGTATAGGTGACTTCCAAGTCACCCATATTGCATGGGGGACATTGTGCTGGTTGTATTGTATAGGTGACTTCCAAGTGAGCCATATTGCTTGGGGGACATTGTGCTGGTGGCCATGTTCTATAGGTGACTTCCATGTCAGCCATATTGCATGGGGGACATTGTGCTGGTTGCCATGTCCTATAGGTGACTTCCAAGTCAGCCATATTGCATGGGGGACATTGTGCTGGTTTTCTTGTATAGGTGACTTCCAATTTAGCCATATTGCTTGGGGGACATTGTGCTGGTTGCCATGTTCTATAGGTGACTTCCAAGTCAGCCATATTGCTTGGGGGACATTGTGCTGGTGGCCATGTTCTATAGGTGACTTCCAAGTCAGCCATATTGCTTGGGGGACATTGTGCTGGTTGCCATGTTGTATAGGTGACTTCCAAGTCAGCCATATTGCATGGGGGACATTGTGCTGGTGGCCATGTTCTATAGGTGACTTCCAAGTCAGCCATATTGCATGGGGGACATTGTGCTGGTTGCCATGTTGTATAGGTGACTTCCAAGTCAGCCATATTGCATGGGGGACATTGTGCTGGTGGCCATGTTCTATAGGTGACTTCCAAGTCAGCCATATTGCATGGGGGACATTGTGCTGGTTGTCTTGTATAGGTGACTTCCAAGTCAGCCATATTGCATGGGGGACATTGTGCTGGTTGTGTTGTATAGGTGACTTCAAAGTCAGCCATATTGCATGGGGGACATTGTGCTGGTGGCCATGTTCTATAGGTGACTTCCAAGTCAGCCATATTGCATGGGGGACATTGTGCTGGTTGTCTTGTATAGGTGACTTCCAAGTCAGCCATATTGCATGGGGGACATTGTGCTGGTTGTGTTGTATAGGTGACTTCCAAATCAGCCATATTGCATGGGGGACATTGTTCTGGTTGTATTGTATAGGTGACTTCCAAGTCAGCCATATTGCATGGGGGACATTGTGCTGGTTGTATTGTATAGGTGACTTCCAAGTCAGCCATATTGCATGGGGGACATTGTGCTGGTTGTCTTGTATAGGTGACGTCCAAGTCAGCCATATTGCTTGGGGGACATTGTGCTGGTTGTATTGTATAGGTGACTTCCAAGTGAGCCATATTGCATGGGGGACATTGTGCTGGTTGTCTTGTATAGGTGACTTCCAAGTCAGCCATATTGCTTGGGGGACATTGTGCTGGTTGTATTGTATAGGTGACTTCCAAGTCAGCCATATTGCATGGGGGACATTGTGCTGGTTGTCATGTTGTATAGGTGACTTCCAAGTCAGCCATATTGCATGGGGGACATTGTGCTGGTGGCTATGTTCTATACGTGACTTCCAAGTCAGCCATATTGCATTTGGGACATTGTGCTGGTTGTATTGTATAGGTGACTTCCAAGTCAGCCATATTGCATGGGGGACATTGTGCTGGTTGTATTGTATAGGTGACTTCCAAGTGAGCCATATTGCTTGGGGGACATTGTGCGGGTGGCCATGTTCTATAGGTGACTTCCAAGTCAGCCATATTGCATGGGGGACATTGTGCTGGTTGCCATGTCCTATAGGTGACTTCCAAGTCAGCCATATTGCATGGGGGAAATTGTGCTGGTTGTCTTGTATAGGTGACTTCCAAGTCAGCCATATTGCATGGGGGACATTGTGCTGGTGGCCATGTTCTATAGGTGACTTCCAAGTCAGCCATATTGCTTGGGGGACATTGTGCTGGTTGTATTGTAAAGGTGACTTCCAATTCAGCCATATTGCATGGGGGACATTGTGCTGGTTGCCATGTTGTATAGGTGACTTCCAAGTGTGCCATATTGCTTGGGGGACATTGTGCTGGTTGCCATGTTCTGTAGGTGACTTCCAAGTCAGCCATATTGCTTGGGGGACATTGTGCTGGTGGCCATGTTCTATAGGTGACTTCCAAGTCAGCCATATTGCTTGGGGGACATTGTGCTGGTTGCCATGTTGTATAGGTGACTTCCAAGTCAGCCATATTGCATGGGGGACATTGTGCTGGTGGCCATGTTCTATAGGTGACTTCCAAGTCAGCCATATTGCATTTGGGACATTGTGCTGGTTGTCTTGTATAGGTGACTTCCAAGTCAGCCATATTGCTTGGGGGACATTGTGCTGGTTGCCATGTCCTATAGGTGACTTCCAAGTCAGCCATATTGCATGGGGGACATTGTGCTGGTTGTCTTGTATAGGTGACTTCCACGTCAGCCATATTGCATGGGGGACATTGTGCTGGTGGCCATGTTGTATAGGTGACTTCCAAGTCAGCCATATTGCATGGGGGATATTGTGCTGGTTGCCATGTTGTATAGGTGACTTCCAAGTCAGCCATATTGCATGGGGGACATTGTGCTGGTTGCCATGTTGTATAGGTGACTTCCAAGTCAGCCATATTGCATGGGGGACATTGTGCTGGTTGCCATGTTGTATAGGTGACTTCCAAGTCAGCCATATTGCATGGGGGACATTGTGCTGGTTGTATTGTATAGGTGACTTCCAAGTGAGCCATATTGCTTGGGGGACATTGTGCGGGTGGCCATGTTCTATAGGTGACTTCCAAGTCAGCCATATTGCATGGGGGACATTGTGCTGGTTGCCATGTCCTATAGGTGACTTCCAAGTCAGCCATATTGCATGGGGGACATTGTGCTGGTTGTCTTGTATAGGTGACTTCCAAGTCAGCCATATTGCTTGGGGGACATTGTGCTGGTTGCCATGTTCTATAGGTGACTTCCAAGTCAGCCATATTGCTTGGGGGACATTGTGCTGGTGGCCATGTTCTATAGGTGACTTCCAAGTCAGCCATATTGCTTGGGGGACATTGTGCTGGTTGCCATGTTGTATAGGTGACTTCCAAGTCAGCCATATTGCATGGGGGACATTGTGCTGGTGGCCATGTTCTATAGGTGACTTCCAAGTCAGCCATATTGCATGGGGGACATTGTGCTGGTTGCCATGTTGTATAGGTGACTTCCAAGTCAGCCATATTGCATGGGGGACATTGTGCTGGTTGTATTGTATAGGTGACTTGCAAGTCAGCCATATTGCATGGGGGACATTGTGCTGGTTGCCATGTCCTATAGGTGACTTCCAAGTCAGCCATATTGCATGGGGGAAATTGTGCTGGTTGTCTTGTATAGGTTACTTCCAAGTCAGCCATATTGCTTGGGGGACATTGTGCTGGTTGCCATGTTCTATAGGTGACTTCCAAGTCAGCCATATTGCATGGGGGACATTGTGCTGGTGGCGATGTTCTATAGGTGACTTCCAAGTCAGCCATATTGCATGGGGGACATTGTGCTGGTTGTCTTGTATAGGTGACTTCCAAGTCAGCCATATTGCATGGGGGACATTGTGCTGGTGGCCATGTTCTATAGGTGACTTCCAAGTCAGCCATATTGCTTGGGGGACATTGTGCTGGTTGTATTGTAAAGGTGACTTCCAATTCAGCCATATTGCATGGGGGACATTGTGCTGGTTGCCATGTTGTATAGGTGACTTCCAAGTGTGCCATATTGCTTGGGGGACATTGTGCTGGTTGCCATGTTCTGTAGGTGACTTCCAAGTCAGCCATATTGCTTGGGGGACATTGTGCTGGTGGCCATGTTCTATAGGTGACTTCCAAGTCAGCCATATTGCTTGGGGGACATTGTGCTGGTTGCCATGTTGTATAGGTGACTTCCAAGTCAGCCATATTGCATGGGGGACATTGTGCTGGTGGCCATGTTCTATAGGTGACTTCCAAGTCAGCCATATTGCATTTGGGACATTGTGCTGGTTGTCTTGTATAGGTGACTTCCAAGTCAGCCATATTGCTTGGGGGACATTGTGCTGGTTGCCATGTCCTATAGGTGACTTCCAAGTCAGCCATATTGCATGGGGGACATTGTGCTGGTGGCCATGTTCTATAGGTGACTTCCAAGTCAGCCATATTGCATGGGGGACATTGTGCTGGTTGTCTTGTATAGGTGACTTCCAAGTCAGCCATATTGCATGGGGGACATTGTGCTGGTGGCCATGTTCTATAGGTGACTTCCAAGTCAGCCATATTGCTTGGGGGACATTGTGCTGGTTGTATTGTAAAGGTGACTTCCAATTCAGCCATATTGCATGGGGGACATTGTGCTGGTTGCCATGTTGTATAGGTGACTTCCAAGTGTGCCATATTGCTTGGGGGACATTGTGCTGGTTGCCATGTTCTGTAGGTGACTTCCAAGTCAGCCATATTGCTTGGGGGACATTGTGCTGGTGGCCATGTTCTATAGGTGACTTCCAAGTCAGCCATATTGCTTGGGGGACATTGTGCTGGTTGCCATGTTGTATAGGTGACTTCCAAGTCAGCCATATTGCATGGGGGACATTGTGCTGGTGGCCATGTTCTATAGGTGACTTCCAAGTCAGCCATATTGCATTTGGGACATTGTGCTGGTTGTCTTGTATAGGTGACTTCCAAGTCAGCCATATTGCTTGGGGGACATTGTGCTGGTTGCCATGTCCTATAGGTGACTTCCAAGTCAGCCATATTGCATGGGGGACATTGTGCTGGTTGTCTTGTATAGGTGACTTCCACGTCAGCCATATTGCATGGGGGACATTGTGCTGGTGGCCATGTTGTATAGGTGACTTCCAAGTCAGCCATATTGCATGGGGGATATTGTGCTGGTTGCCATGTTGTATAGGTGACTTCCAAGTCAGCCATATTGCATGGGGGACATTGTGCTGGTTGCCATGTTGTATAGGTGACTTCCAAGTCAGCCATATTGCATGGGGGACATTGTGCTGGTTGCCATGTTGTATAGGTGACTTCCAAGTCAGCCATATTGCATGGGGGACATTGTGCTGGTTGTATTGTATAGGTGACTTCCAAGTGAGCCATATTGCTTGGGGGACATTGTGCGGGTGGCCATGTTCTATAGGTGACTTCCAAGTCAGCCATATTGCATGGGGGACATTGTGCTGGTTGCCATGTCCTATAGGTGACTTCCAAGTCAGCCATATTGCATGGGGGACATTGTGCTGGTTGTCTTGTATAGGTGACTTCCAAGTCAGCCATATTGCTTGGGGGACATTTGTGCTGGTTGCCATGTTCTATAGGTGACTTCCAAGTCAGCCATATTGCTTGGGGGACATTGTGCTGGTGGCCATGTTCTATAGGTGACTTCCAAGTCAGCCATATTGCTTGGGGGACATTGTGCTGGTTGCCATGTTGTATAGGTGACTTCCAAGTCAGCCATATTGCATGGGGGACATTGTGCTGGTGGCCATGTTCTATAGGTGACTTCCAAGTCAGCCATATTGCATGGGGGACATTGTGCTGGTTGCCATGTTGTATAGGTGACTTCCAAGTCAGCCATATTGCATGGGGGACATTGTGCTGGTTGTATTGTATAGGTGACTTGCAAGTCAGCCATATTGCATGGGGGACATTGTGCTGGTTGCCATGTCCTATAGGTGACTTCCAAGTCAGCCATATTGCATGGGGGAAATTGTGCTGGTTGTCTTGTATAGGTGACTTCCAAGTCAGCCATATTGCTTGGCGGACATTGTGCTGGTTGCCATGTTCTATAGGTGACTTCCAAGTCAGCCATATTACATGGGGGACATTGTGCTGGTTGTGTTGTATAGGTGACTTACAAATCAGCCATATTGCATGGGGGACATTGTGCTGGTTGTATTGTATAGGTGACTTCCAAGTCAGCCATATTGCATGGGGGACATTGTGCTGGTTGTATTGTATAGGTGACTTCCAAGTGAGCCATATTGCTTGGGGGACATTGTGCTGGTGGCCATGTTCTATAGGTGACTTCCATGTCAGCCATATTGCATGGGGGACATTGTGCTGGTTGCCATGTCCTATAGGTGACTTCCAAGTCAGCCATATTGCATGGGGGACATTGTGCTGGTTTTCTTGTATAGGTGACTTCCAATTTAGCCATATTGCTTGGGGGACATTGTGCTGGTTGCCATGTTCTATAGGTGACTTCCAAGTCAGCCATATTGCTTGGGGGACATTGTGCTGGTGGCCATGTTCTATAGGTGACTTCCAAGTCAGCCATATTGCTTGGGGGACATTGTGCTGGTTGCCATGTTGTATAGGTGACTTCCAAGTCAGCCATATTGCATGGGGGACATTGTGCTGGTGGCCATGTTCTATAGGTGACTTCCAAGTCAGCCATATTGCATGGGGGACATTGTGCTGGTTGCCATGTTGTATAGGTGACTTCCAAGTCAGCCATATTGCATGGGGGACATTGTGCTGGTGGCCATGTTCTATAGGTGACTTCCAAGTCAGCCATATTGCATGGGGGACATTGTGCTGGTTGTCTTGTATAGGTGACTTCCAAGTCAGCCATATTGCATGGGGGACATTGTGCTGGTTGTGTTGTATAGGTGACTTCCAAGTCAGCCATATTGCATGGGGGACATTGTGCTGGTGGCCATGTTCTATAGGTGACTTCCAAGTCAGCCATATTGCATGGGGGACATTGTGCTGGTTGTCTTGTATAGGTGACTTCCAAGTCAGCCATATTGCATGGGGGACATTGTGCTGGTTGTGTTGTATAGGTGACTTCCAAATCAGCCATATTGCATGGGGGACATTGTTCTGGTTGTATTGTATAGGTGACTTCCAAGTCAGCCATATTGCATGGGGGACATTGTGCTGGTTGTATTGTATAGGTGACTTCCAAGTCAGCCATATTGCATGGGGGACATTGTGCTGGTTGTCTTGTATAGGTGACGTCCAAGTCAGCCATATTGCTTGGGGGACATTGTGCTGGTTGTATTGTATAGGTGACTTCCAAGTGAGCCATATTGCATGGGGGACATTGTGCTGGTTGTCTTGTATAGGTGACTTCCAAGTCAGCCATATTGCTTGGGGGACATTGTGCTGGTTGTATTGTATAGGTGACTTCCAAGTCAGCCATATTGCATGGGGGACATTGTGCTGGTTGTCATGTTGTATAGGTGACTTCCAAGTCAGCCATATTGCATGGGGGACATTGTGCTGGTGGCTATGTTCTATACGTGACTTCCAAGTCAGCCATATTGCATTTGGGACATTGTGCTGGTTGTATTGTATAGGTGACTTCCAAGTCAGCCATATTGCATGGGGGACATTGTGCTGGTTGTATTGTATAGGTGACTTCCAAGTGAGCCATATTGCTTGGGGGACATTGTGCGGGTGGCCATGTTCTATAGGTGACTTCCAAGTCAGCCATATTGCATGGGGGACATTGTGCTGGTTGCCATGTCCTATAGGTGACTTCCAAGTCAGCCATATTGCATGGGGGACATTGTGCTGGTTGTCTTGTATAGGTGACTTCCAAGTCAGCCATATTGCTTGGGGGACATTGTGCTGGTTGCCATGTTCTATAGGTGACTTCCAAGTCAGCCATATTGCTTGGGGGACATTGTGCTGGTGGCCATGTTCTATAGGTGACTTCCAAGTCAGCCATATTGCTTGGGGGACATTGTGCTGGTTGCCATGTTGTATAGGTGACTTCCAAGTCAGCCATATTGCATGGGGGACATTGTGCTGGTGGCCATGTTCTATAGGTGACTTCCAAGTCAGCCATATTGCATGGGGGACATTGTGCTGGTTGCCATGTTGTATAGGTGACTTCCAAGTCAGCCATATTGCATGGGGGACATTGTGCTGGTTGTATTGTATAGGTGACTTCCAAGTCAGCCATATTGCATGGGGGACATTGTGCTGGTTGCCATGTCCTATAGGTGACTTCCAAGTCAGCCATATTGCATGGGGGAAATTGTGCTGGTTGTCTTGTATAGGTGACTTCCAAGTCAGCCATATTGCTTGGGGGACATTGTGCTGGTTGCCATGTTCTATAGGTGACTTCCAAGTCAGCCATATTGCATGGGGGACATTGTGCTGGTGGCCATGTTCTATAGGTGACTTCCAAGTCAGCCATATTGCATGGGGGACATTGTGCTGGTTGTCTTGTATAGGTGACTTCCAAGTCAGCCATATTGCATGGGGGACATTGTGCTGGTGGCCATGTTCTATAGGTGACTTCCAAGTCAGCCATATTGCTTGGGGGACATTGTGCTGGTTGTATTGTAAAGGTGACTTCCAATTCAGCCATATTGCATGGGGGACATTGTGCTGGTTGCCATGTTGTATAGGTGACTTCCAAGTGTGCCATATTGCTTGGGGGACATTGTGCTGGTTGCCATGTTCTGTAGGTGACTTCCAAGTCAGCCATATTGCTTGGGGGACATTGTGCTGGTGGCCATGTTCTATAGGTGACTTCCAAGTCAGCCATATTGCTTGGGGGACATTGTGCTGGTTGCCATGTTGTATAGGTGACTTCCAAGTCAGCCATATTGCATGGGGGACATTGTGCTGGTGGCCATGTTCTATAGGTGACTTCCAAGTCAGCCATATTGCATTTGGGACATTGTGCTGGTTGTCTTGTATAGGTGACTTCCAAGTCAGTCATATTGCTTGGGGGACATTGTGCTGGTTGCCATGTCCTATAGGTGACTTCCAAGTCAGCCATATTGCATGGGGGACATTGTGCTGGTTGTCTTGTATAGGTGACTTCCACGTCAGCCATATTGCATGGGGGACATTGTGCTGGTGGCCATGTTGTATAGGTGACTTCCAAGTCAGCCATATTGCATGGGGGATATTGTGCTGGTTGCCATGTTGTATAGGTGACTTCCAAGTCAGCCATATTGCATGGGGGACATTGTGCTGGTTGCCATGTTGTATAGGTGACTTCCAAGTCAGCCATATTGCATGGGGGACATTGTGCTGGTTGCCATGTTGTATAGGTGACTTCCAAGTCAGCCATATTGCATGGGGGACATTGTGCTGGTTGTATTGTATAGGTGACTTCCAAGTGAGCCATATTGCTTGGGGGACATTGTGCGGGTGGCCATGTTCTATAGGTGACTTCCAAGTCAGCCATATTGCATGGGGGACATTGTGCTGGTTGCCATGTCCTATAGGTGACTTCCAAGTCAGCCATATTGCATGGGGGACATTGTGCTGGTTGTCTTGTATAGGTGACTTCCAAGTCAGCCATATTGCTTGGGGGACATTGTGCTGGTTGCCATGTTCTATAGGTGACTTCCAAGTCAGCCATATTGCTTGGGGGACATTGTGCTGGTGGCCATGTTCTATAGGTGACTTCCAAGTCAGCCATATTGCTTGGGGGACATTGTGCTGGTTGCCATGTTGTATAGGTGACTTCCAAGTCAGCCATATTGCATGGGGGACATTGTGCTGGTGGCCATGTTCTATAGGTGACTTCCAAGTCAGCCATATTGCATGGGGGACATTGTGCTGGTTGCCATGTTGTATAGGTGACTTCCAAGTCAGCCATATTGCATGGGGGACATTGTGCTGGTTGTATTGTATAGGTGACTTGCAAGTCAGCCATATTGCATGGGGGACATTGTGCTGGTTGCCATGTCCTATAGGTGACTTCCAAGTCAGCCATATTGCATGGGGGAAATTGTGCTGGTTGTCTTGTATAGGTGACTTCCAAGTCAGCCATATTGCTTGGGGGACATTGTGCTGGTTGCCATGTTCTATAGGTGACTTCCAAGTCAGCCATATTGCATGGGGGACATTGTGCTGGTGGCCATGTTCTATAGGTGACTTCCAAGTCAGCCATATTGCATGGGGGACATTGTGCTGGTTGTCTTGTATAGGTGACTTCCAAGTCAGCCATATTGCATGGGGGACATTGTGCTGGTGGCCATGTTCTATAGGTGACTTCCAAGTCAGCCATATTGCTTGGGGGACATTGTGCTGGTTGTATTGTAAAGGTGACTTCCAATTCAGCCATATTGCATGGGGGACATTGTGCTGGTTGCCATGTTGTATAGGTGACTTCCAAGTGTGCCATATTGCTTGGGGGACATTGTGCTGGTTGCCATGTTCTGTAGGTGACTTCCAAGTCAGCCATATTGCTTGGGGGACATTGTGCTGGTGGCCATGTTCTATAGGTGACTTCCAAGTCAGCCATATTGCTTGGGGGACATTGTGCTGGTTGCCATGTTGTATAGGTGACTTCCAAGTCAGCCATATTGCATGGGGGACATTGTGCTGGTGGCCATGTTCTATAGGTGACTTCCAAGTCAGCCATATTGCATTTGGGACATTGTGCTGGTTGTCTTGTATAGGTGACTTCCAAGTCAGCCATATTGCTTGGGGGACATTGTGCTGGTTGCCATGTCCTATAGGTGACTTCCAAGTCAGCCATATTGCATGGGGGACATTGTGCTGGTGGCCATGTTCTATAGGTGACTTCCAAGTCAGCCATATTGCATGGGGGACATTGTGCTGGTTGTCTTGTATAGGTGACTTCCAAGTCAGCCATATTGCATGGGGGACATTGTGCTGGTGGCCATGTTCTATAGGTGACTTCCAAGTCAGCCATATTGCTTGGGGGACATTGTGCTGGTTGTATTGTAAAGGTGACTTCCAATTCAGCCATATTGCATGGGGGACATTGTGCTGGTTGCCATGTTGTATAGGTGACTTCCAAGTGTGCCATATTGCTTGGGGGACATTGTGCTGGTTGCCATGTTCTGTAGGTGACTTCCAAGTCAGCCATATTGCTTGGGGGACATTGTGCTGGTGGCCATGTTCTATAGGTGACTTCCAAGTCAGCCATATTGCTTGGGGGACATTGTGCTGGTTGCCATGTTGTATAGGTGACTTCCAAGTCAGCCATATTGCATGGGGGACATTGTGCTGGTGGCCATGTTCTATAGGTGACTTCCAAGTCAGCCATATTGCATTTGGGACATTGTGCTGGTTGTCTTGTATAGGTGACTTCCAAGTCAGCCATATTGCTTGGGGGACATTGTGCTGGTTGCCATGTCCTATAGGTGACTTCCAAGTCAGCCATATTGCATGGGGGACATTGTGCTGGTTGTCTTGTATAGGTGACTTCCACGTCAGCCATATTGCATGGGGGACATTGTGCTGGTGGCCATGTTGTATAGGTGACTTCCAAGTCAGCCATATTGCATGGGGGATATTGTGCTGGTTGCCATGTTGTATAGGTGACTTCCAAGTCAGCCATATTGCATGGGGGACATTGTGCTGGTTGCCATGTTGTATAGGTGACTTCCAAGTCAGCCATATTGCATGGGGGACATTGTGCTGGTTGCCATGTTGTATAGGTGACTTCCAAGTCAGCCATATTGCATGGGGGACATTGTGCTGGTTGTATTGTATAGGTGACTTCCAAGTGAGCCATATTGCTTGGGGGACATTGTGCGGGTGGCCATGTTCTATAGGTGACTTCCAAGTCAGCCATATTGCATGGGGGACATTGTGCTGGTTGCCATGTCCTATAGGTGACTTCCAAGTCAGCCATATTGCATGGGGGACATTGTGCTGGTTGTCTTGTATAGGTGACTTCCAAGTCAGCCATATTGCTTGGGGGACATTGTGCTGGTTGCCATGTTCTATAGGTGACTTCCAAGTCAGCCATATTGCTTGGGGGACATTGTGCTGGTGGCCATGTTCTATAGGTGACTTCCAAGTCAGCCATATTGCTTGGGGGACATTGTGCTGGTTGCCATGTTGTATAGGTGACTTCCAAGTCAGCCATATTGCATGGGGGACATTGTGCTGGTGGCCATGTTCTATAGGTGACTTCCAAGTCAGCCATATTGCATGGGGGACATTGTGCTGGTTGCCATGTTGTATAGGTGACTTCCAAGTCAGCCATATTGCATGGGGGACATTGTGCTGGTTGTATTGTATAGGTGACTTGCAAGTCAGCCATATTGCATGGGGGACATTGTGCTGGTTGCCATGTCCTATAGGTGACTTCCAAGTCAGCCATATTGCATGGGGGAAATTGTGCTGGTTGTCTTGTATAGGTGACTTCCAAGTCAGCCATATTGCTTGGCGGACATTGTGCTGGATGCCATGTTCTATAGGTGACTTCCAAGTCAGCCATATTGCATGGGGGACATTGTGCTGGTGGCCATGTTCTATAGGTGACTTCCAAGTCAGCCATATTGCATGGGGGACATTGTGCTGGTTGTCTTGTATAGGTGACTTCCAAGTCAGCCATATTGCATGGGGGACATTGTGCTGGTGGCCATGTTCTATAGGTGACTTCCAAGTCAGCCATATTGCTTGGGGGACATTGTGCTGATTGTATTGTAAAGGTGACTTCCAATTCAGCCATATTGCATGGGGGACATTGTGCTGGTTGCCATGTTGTATAGGTGACTTCCAAGTGTGCCATATTGCTTGGGGGACATTGTGCTGGTTGCCATGTTCTGTAGGTGACTTCCAAGTCAGCCATATTGCTTGGGGGACATTGTGCTGGTGGCCATGTTCTATAGGTGACTTCCAAGTCAGCCATATTGCTTGGGGGACATTGTGCTGGTTGCCATGTTGTATAGGTGACTTCCAAGTCAGCCATATTGCATGGGGGACATTGTGCTGGTGGCCATGTTCTATAGGTGACTTCCAAGTCAGCCATATTGCATTTGGGACATTGTGCTGGTTGTCTTGTATAGGTGACTTCCAAGTCAGCCATATTGCTTGGGGGACATTGTGCTGGTTGCCATGTCCTATAGGTGACTTCCAAGTCAGCCATATTGCATGGGGGACATTGTGCTGGTTGTCTTGTATAGGTGACTTCCACGTCAGCCATATTGCATGGGGGACATTGTGCTGGTTGCCATGTTGTATAGGTGACTTCCAAGTCAGCCATATTGCATGGGGGATATTGTGCTGGTTGCCATGTTGTATAGGTGACTTCCAAGTCAGCCATATTGCATGGGGGACATTGTGCTGGTTGCCATGTTGTATAGGTGACTTCCAAGTCAGCCATATTGCATGGGGGACATTGTGCTGGTTGCCATGTTGTATAGGTGACTTCCAAGTCAGCCATATTGCTTGGGGGACATTGTGCTGGTTGCCATGTTGTATAGGTGACTTCCAAGTCAGCCATATTGCCTGGGGGACATTGTGCTGGTTGTATTGTATAGGTGACTTCCAAGTCAGCCATATTGCATGGGGGACATTGTGCTGGTTGCCATGTTGTATAGGTGACTTCCAAGTCAGCCATATTGCATGGGGGACATTGTGCTGGTTGTCTTGTATAGGTGACTTCCAAGTCAGCCATATTGCATGGGGGACATTGTGCTGGTTGCCATGTTGTATAGGTGACTTCCAAGTCAGCCATATTGCATGGGGGACATTGTGCTGGTTGTATTGTATAGGTGACTTCCAAGTCAGCCATATTGCATGGGGGACATTGTGCTGGTTGCCATGTCCTATAGGTGACTTCCAAGTCAGCCATATTGCATGGGGGAAATTGTGCTGGTTGTCTTGTATAGGTGACTTCCAAGTCAGCCATATTGCTTGGGGGACATTGTGCTGGTTGCCATGTTCTATAGGTGACTTCCAAGTCAGCCATATTGCATGGGGGACATTGTGCTGGTGGCCATGTTCTATAGGTGACTTCCAAGTCAGCCATATTGCATGGGGGACATTGTGCTGGTTGTCTTGTATAGGTGACTTCCAAGTCAGCCATATTGCATGGGGGACATTGTGCTGGTGGCCATGTTCTATAGGTGACTTCCAAGTCAGCCATATTGCTTGGGGGACATTGTGCTGGTTGTATTGTATAGGTGACTTCCAATTCAGCCATATTGCATGGGGGACATTGTGCTGGTTGCCATGTTGTATAGGTGACTTCCAAGTCAGCCATATTGCATGGGGGACATTGTGCTGGTGGCCATGTTCTATAGGTGACTTCCAAGTCAGCCATATTGCATGGGGGACATTGTGCTGGTTGCCATGTTGTATAGGTGACTTCCAAGTCAGCCATATTGCATGGGGGACATTGTGCTGGTTGTATTGTATAGGTGACTTCCAAGTCAGCCATATTGCATAGGGGACATTGTGCTGGTTGCCATGTCCTATAGGTGACTTCCAAGTCAGCCATATTGCATGGGGGAAATTGTGCTGGTTGTCTTGTATAGGTGACTTCCAAGTCAGCCATATTGCTTGGGGGACATTGTGCTGGTTGCCATGTTCTATAGGTGACTTCCAAGTCAGCCATATTGCATGGGGGACATTGTGCTGGTGGCCATGTTCTATAGGTGACTTCCAAGTCAGCCATATTGCATGGGGGACATTGTGCTGGTTGTCTTGTATAGGTGACTTCCAAGTCAGCCATATTGCATGGGGGACATTGTGCTGGTGGCCATGTTCTATAGGTGCCTTCCAAGTCAGCCATATTGCTTGGGGGACATTGTGCTGGTTGTATTGTATAGGTGACTTCCAATTCAGCCATATTGCATGGGGGACATTGTGCTGGTTGCCATGTTGTATAGGTGACTTCCAAGTGTGCCATATTGCTTGGGGGACATTGTGCTGGTTGTGTTGTATAGGTGACTTCCAAGTCAGCCATATTGCATGGGGGACATTGTGCTGGTTGTCTTGTATAGGTGACTTCCAAGTCAGCCGTGTTGCATGGGGGACATTGTGCTGGTTGTCTTGTATAGGTGACTTCCAAGTCAGCCATATTGCTTGGGGGACATTGTGCTGGTTGCCATGTTCTGTAGGTGACTTCCAAGTCAGCCATATTGCATGGGGGACATTGTGCTGGTTGCCATGTTGTATAGGTGACTTCCAAGTCAGCCATATTGCATGGGGGACATTGTGCTGGTTGTCTTGTATAGGTGACTTCCAAGTCAGCCATATTGCATGGGGGACATTGTGCTGGTTGCCATGTTGTATAGGTGACTTCCAAGTCAGCCATATTGCATGGGGGACATTGTGCTGGTTGTATTGTATAGGTGACTTCCAAGTCAGCCATATTGCATGGGGGACATTGTGCTGGTTGCCATGTCCTATAGGTGACTTCCAAGTCAGCCATATTGCATGGGGGAAATTGTGCTGGTTGTCTTGTATAGGTGACTTCCAAGTCAGCCATATTGCTTGGGGGACATTGTGCTGGTTGCCATGTTCTATAGGTGACTTCCAAGTCAGCCATATTGCATGGGGGACATTGTGCTGGTGGCCATGTTCTATAGGTGACTTCCAAGTCAGCCATATTGCATGGGGGACATTGTGCTGGTTGTCTTGTATAGGTGACTTCCAAGTCAGCCATATTGCATGGGGGACATTGTGCTGGTGGCCATGTTCTATAGGTGACTTCCAAGTCAGCCATATTGCTTGGGGGACATTGTGCTGGTTGTATTGTATAGGTGACTTCCAATTCAGCCATATTGCATGGGGGACATTGTGCTGGTTGCCATGTTGTATAGGTGACTTCCAAGTCAGCCATATTGCATGGGGGACATTGTGCTGGTGGCCATGTTCTATAGGTGACTTCCAAGTCAGCCATATTGCATGGGGGACATTGTGCTGGTTGCCATGTTGTATAGGTGACTTCCAAGTCAGCCATATTGCATGGGGGACATTGTGCTGGTTGTATTGTATAGGTGACTTCCAAGTCAGCCATATTGCATAGGGGACATTGTGCTGGTTGCCATGTCCTATAGGTGACTTCCAAGTCAGCCATATTGCATGGGGGAAATTGTGCTGGTTGTCTTGTATAGGTGACTTCCAAGTCAGCCATATTGCTTGGGGGACATTGTGCTGGTTGCCATGTTCTATAGGTGACTTCCAAGTCAGCCATATTGCATGGGGGACATTGTGCTGGTGGCCATGTTCTATAGGTGACTTCCAAGTCAGCCATATTGCATGGGGGACATTGTGCTGGTTGTCTTGTATAGGTGACTTCCAAGTCAGCCATATTGCATGGGGGACATTGTGCTGGTGGCCATGTTCTATAGGTGCCTTCCAAGTCAGCCATATTGCTTGGGGGACATTGTGCTGGTTGTATTGTATAGGTGACTTCCAATTCAGCCATATTGCATGGGGGACATTGTGCTGGTTGCCATGTTGTATAGGTGACTTCCAAGTGTGCCATATTGCTTGGGGGACATTGTGCTGGTTGTGTTGTATAGGTGACTTCCAAGTCAGCCATATTGCATGGGGGACATTGTGCTGGTTGTCTTGTATAGGTGACTTCCAAGTCAGCCGTGTTGCATGGGGGACATTGTGCTGGTTGTCTTGTATAGGTGACTTCCAAGTCAGCCATATTGCTTGGGGGACATTGTGCTGGTTGCCATGTTCTGTAGGTGACTTCCAAGTCAGCCATATTGCTTGGGGGACATTGTGCTGGTGGCCATGTTCTATAGGTGACTTCCAAGTCAGCCATATTGCTTGGGGGACATTGTGCTGGTTGCCATGTTGTATAGGTGACTTCCAAGTCAGCCATATTGCATGGGGGACATTGTGCTGGTGGCCATGTTCTATAGGTGACTTTCAAGTCAGCCATATTGCATTTGGGACATTGTGCTGGTTGTCTTGTATAGGTGACTTCCAAGTCAGCCATATTGCTTGGGGGACATTGTGCTGGTTGCCATGTCCTATAGGTGACTTCCAAGTCAGCCATATTGCATGGGGGACATTGTGCTGGTTGTCTTGTATAGGTGACTTCCACGTCAGCCATATTGCATGGGGGACATTGTGCTGGTGGCCATGTTGTATAGGTGACTTCCAAGTCAGCCATATTGCATGGGGGATATTGTGCTGGTTGCCATGTTCTATAGGTGACTTCCAAGTCAGCCATATTGCTTGGGGGACATTGTGCTGGTTGCCATGTCCTATAGGTGACTTCCAAGTCAGCCATATTGCATGGGGGACATTGTGCTGGTTGTCTTGTATAGGTGACTTCCACGTCAGCCATATTGCATGGGGGACATTGTGCTGGTGGCCATGTTGTATAGGTGACTTCCAAGTCAGCCATATTGCATGGGGGATATTGTGCTGGTTGCCATGTTGTATAGGTGACTTCCAAGTCAGCCATATTGCATGGGGGACATTGTGCTGGTTGCCATGTTGTATAGGTGACTTCCAAGTCAGCCATATTGCATGGGGGACATTGTGCTGGTTGCCATGTTGTATAGGTGACTTCCAAGTCAGCCATATTGCTTGGGGGACATTGTGCTGGTTGCCATGTTGTATAGGTGACTTCCAAGTCAGCCATATTGCCTGGGGGACATTGTGCTGGTTGTATTGTAAAGGTGACTTCCAAGTCAGCCATATTGCATGGGGGACATTGTGCTGGTTGCCATGTTGTATAGGTGACTTCCAAGTGTGCCATATTGCTTGGGGGACATTGTGCTGGTTGCCATGTTCTGTAGGTGACTTCCAAGTCAGCCATATTGCTTGGGGGACATTGTGCTGGTGGCCATGTTCTATAGGTGACTTCCAAGTCAGCCATATTGCTTGGGGGACATTGTGCTGGTTGCCATGTTGTATAGGTGACTTCCAAGTCAGCCATATTGCATGGGGGACATTGTGCTGGTGGCCATGTTCTATAGGTGACTTCCAAGTCAGCCATATTGCATTTGGGACATTGTGCTGGTTGTCTTGTATAGGTGACTTCCAAGTCAGCCATATTGCTTGGGGGACATTGTGCTGGTTGCCATGTCCTATAGGTGACTTCCAAGTCAGCCATATTGCATGGGGGACATTGTGCTGGTTGTCTTGTATAGGTGACTTCCACGTCAGCCATATTGCATGGGGGACATTGTGCTGGTGGCCATGTTGTATAGGTGACTTCCAAGTCAGCCATATTGCATGGGGGATATTGTGCTGGTTGCCATGTTGTATAGGTGACTTCCAAGTCAGCCATATTGCATGGGGGACATTGTGCTGGTTGCCATGTTGTATAGGTGACTTCCAAGTCAGCCATATTGCATGGGGGACATTGTGCTGGTTGCCATGTTGTATAGGTGACTTCCAAGTCAGCCATATTGCTTGGGGGACATTGTGCTGGTTGCCATGTTGTATAGGTGACTTCCAAGTCAGCCATATTGCCTGGGGGACATTGTGCTGGTTGTATTGTATAGGTGACTTCCAAGTCAGCCATATTGCATGGGGGACATTGTGCTGGTTGCCATGTTGTATAGGTGACTTCCAAGTCAGCCATATTGCATGGGGGACATTGTGCTGGTTGTCTTGTATAGGTGACTTCCAAGTCAGCCATATTGCATGGGGGACATTGTGCTGGTTGCCATGTTGTATAGGTGACTTCCAAGTCAGCCATATTGCATGGGGGACATTGTGCTGGTTGTATTGTATAGGTGACTTCCAAGTCAGCCATATTGCATGGGGGACATTGTGCTGGTTGCCATGTCCTATAGGTGACTTCCAAGTCAGCCATATTGCATGGGGGAAATTGTGCTGGTTGTCTTGTATAGGTGACTTCCAAGTCAGCCATATTGCTTGGGGGACATTGTGCTGGTTGCCATGTTCTATAGGTGACTTCCAAGTCAGCCATATTGCATGGGGGACATTGTGCTGGTGGCCATGTTCTATAGGTGACTTCCAAGTCAGCCATATTGCATGGGGGACATTGTGCTGGTTGTCTTGTATAGGTGACTTCCAAGTCAGCCATATTGCATGGGGGACATTGTGCTGGTGGCCATGTTCTATAGGTGACTTCCAAGTCAGCCATATTGCTTGGGGGACATTGTGCTGGTTGTATTGTATAGGTGACTTCCAATTCAGCCATATTGCATGGGGGACATTGTGCTGGTTGCCATGTTGTATAGGTGACTTCCAAGTCAGCCATATTGCATGGGGGACATTGTGCTGGTGGCCATGTTCTATAGGTGACTTCCAAGTCAGCCATATTGCATGGGGGACATTGTGCTGGTTGCCATGTTGTATAGGTGACTTCCAAGTCAGCCATATTGCATGGGGGACATTGTGCTGGTTGTATTGTATAGGTGACTTCCAAGTCAGCCATATTGCATAGGGGACATTGTGCTGGTTGCCATGTCCTATAGGTGACTTCCAAGTCAGCCATATTGCATGGGGGAAATTGTGCTGGTTGTCTTGTATAGGTGACTTCCAAGTCAGCCATATTGCTTGGGGGACATTGTGCTGGTTGCCATGTTCTATAGGTGACTTCCAAGTCAGCCATATTGCATGGGGGACATTGTGCTGGTGGCCATGTTCTATAGGTGACTTCCAAGTCAGCCATATTGCATGGGGGACATTGTGCTGGTTGTCTTGTATAGGTGACTTCCAAGTCAGCCATATTGCATGGGGGACATTGTGCTGGTGGCCATGTTCTATAGGTGCCTTCCAAGTCAGCCATATTGCTTGGGGGACATTGTGCTGGTTGTATTGTATAGGTGACTTCCAATTCAGCCATATTGCATGGGGGACATTGTGCTGGTTGCCATGTTGTATAGGTGACTTCCAAGTGTGCCATATTGCTTGGGGGACATTGTGCTGGTTGTGTTGTATAGGTGACTTCCAAGTCAGCCATATTGCATGGGGGACATTGTGCTGGTTGTCTTGTATAGGTGACTTCCAAGTCAGCCGTGTTGCATGGGGGACATTGTGCTGGTTGTCTTGTATAGGTGACTTCCAAGTCAGCCATATTGCTTGGGGGACATTGTGCTGGTTGCCATGTTCTGTAGGTGACTTCCAAGTCAGCCATATTGCATGGGGGACATTGTGCTGGTTGCCATGTTGTATAGGTGACTTCCAAGTCAGCCATATTGCATGGGGGACATTGTGCTGGTTGTCTTGTATAGGTGACTTCCAAGTCAGCCATATTGCATGGGGGACATTGTGCTGGTTGCCATGTTGTATAGGTGACTTCCAAGTCAGCCATATTGCATGGGGGACATTGTGCTGGTTGTATTGTATAGGTGACTTCCAAGTCAGCCATATTGCATGGGGGACATTGTGCTGGTTGCCATGTCCTATAGGTGACTTCCAAGTCAGCCATATTGCATGGGGGAAATTGTGCTGGTTGTCTTGTATAGGTGACTTCCAAGTCAGCCATATTGCTTGGGGGACATTGTGCTGGTTGCCATGTTCTATAGGTGACTTCCAAGTCAGCCATATTGCATGGGGGACATTGTGCTGGTGGCCATGTTCTATAGGTGACTTCCAAGTCAGCCATATTGCATGGGGGACATTGTGCTGGTTGTCTTGTATAGGTGACTTCCAAGTCAGCCATATTGCATGGGGGACATTGTGCTGGTGGCCATGTTCTATAGGTGACTTCCAAGTCAGCCATATTGCTTGGGGGACATTGTGCTGGTTGTATTGTATAGGTGACTTCCAATTCAGCCATATTGCATGGGGGACATTGTGCTGGTTGCCATGTTGTATAGGTGACTTCCAAGTCAGCCATATTGCATGGGGGACATTGTGCTGGTGGCCATGTTCTATAGGTGACTTCCAAGTCAGCCATATTGCATGGGGGACATTGTGCTGTTTGCCATGTTGTATAGGTGACTTCCAAGTCAGCCATATTGCATGGGGGACATTGTGCTGGTTGTATTGTATAGGTGACTTCCAAGTCAGCCATATTGCATAGGGGACATTGTGCTGGTTGCCATGTCCTATAGGTGACTTCCAAGTCAGCCATATTGCATGGGGGAAATTGTGCTGGTTGTCTTGTATAGGTGACTTCCAAGTCAGCCATATTGCTTGGGGGACATTGTGCTGGTTGCCATGTTCTATAGGTGACTTCCAAGTCAGCCATATTGCATGGGGGACATTGTGCTGGTGGCCATGTTCTATAGGTGACTTCCAAGTCAGCCATATTGCATGGGGGACATTGTGCTGGTTGTCTTGTATAGGTGACTTCCAAGTCAGCCATATTGCATGGGGGACATTGTGCTGGTGGCCATGTTCTATAGGTGCCTTCCAAGTCAGCCATATTGCTTGGGGGACATTGTGCTGGTTGTATTGTATAGGTGACTTCCAATTCAGCCATATTGCATGGGGGACATTGTGCTGGTTGCCATGTTGTATAGGTGACTTCCAAGTGTGCCATATTGCTTGGGGGACATTGTGCTGGTTGTGTTGTATAGGTGACTTCCAAGTCAGCCATATTGCATGGGGGACATTGTGCTGGTTGTCTTGTATAGGTGACTTCCAAGTCAGCCGTGTTGCATGGGGGACATTGTGCTGGTTGTCTTGTATAGGTGACTTCCAAGTCAGCCATATTGCTTGGGGGACATTGTGCTGGTTGCCATGTTCTGTAGGTGACTTCCAAGTCAGCCATATTGCTTGGGGGACATTGTGCTGGTGGCCATGTTCTATAGGTGACTTCCAAGTCAGCCATATTGCTTGGGGGACATTGTGCTGGTTGCCATGTTGTATAGGTGACTTCCAAGTCAGCCATATTGCATGGGGGACATTGTGCTGGTGGCCATGTTCTATAGGTGACTTTCAAGTCAGCCATATTGCATTTGGGACATTGTGCTGGTTGTCTTGTATAGGTGACTTCCAAGTCAGCCATATTGCTTGGGGGACATTGTGCTGGTTGCCATGTCCTATAGGTGACTTCCAAGTCAGCCATATTGCATGGGGGACATTGTGCTGGTTGTCTTGTATAGGTGACTTCCACGTCAGCCATATTGCATGGGGGACATTGTGCTGGTGGCCATGTTGTATAGGTGACTTCCAAGTCAGCCATATTGCATGGGGGATATTGTGCTGGTTGCCATGTTCTATAGGTGACTTCCAAGTCAGCCATATTGCTTGGGGGACATTGTGCTGGTTGCCATGTCCTATAGGTGACTTCCAAGTCAGCCATATTGCATGGGGGACATTGTGCTGGTTGTCTTGTATAGGTGACTTCCACGTCAGCCATATTGCATGGGGGACATTGTGCTGGTGGCCATGTTGTATAGGTGACTTCCAAGTCAGCCATATTGCATGGGGGATATTGTGCTGGTTGCCATGTTGTATAGGTGACTTCCAAGTCAGCCATATTGCATGGGGGACATTGTGCTGGTTGCCATGTTGTATAGGTGACTTCCAAGTCAGCCATATTGCATGGGGGACATTGTGCTGGTTGCCATGTTGTATAGGTGACTTCCAAGTCAGCCATATTGCTTGGGGGACATTGTGCTGGTTGCCATGTTGTATAGGTGACTTCCAAGTCAGCCATATTGCCTGGGGGACATTGTGCTGGTTGTATTGTAAAGGTGACTTCCAAGTCAGCCATATTGCATGGGGGACATTGTGCTGGTTGCCATGTTGTATAGGTGACTTCCAAGTCAGCCATATTGCATGGGGGACATTATGCTTTTTGCCATGTTGTATAGGTGACTTCCAAGTGAGCCATATTGCTTGGGGGACATTGTGCTGGTTGTGTTGTATAGGTGACTTCCAAGTCAGCCATATTGCATGGGGGACATTGTGCTGGTTGTCTTGTATAGGTGACTTTCAAGTCAGCCGTGTTGCATGGGGGACATTGTGCTGGTGGCCATGTACTATAGGTGACTTCCAAGTCAGCCATATTGCATGGGGGACATTGTGCTGGTTGCCATGTTGTATAGGTGACTTCCAAGTGAGCCATATTGCATGGGGGACATTGTGCTTGTGGCCATGTTCTATAGGTGACTTCCAAGTCAGCCATATTGCTTGGGGGACATTGTGCTGGTTGCCATGTTGTATAGGTGACTTCCAAGTCAGCCATATTGCATGGGGGACATTGTGCTTGTGGCCATGTTCTATAGGTGACTTCCAAGTCAGCCATATTGCATGGGGACATTGTGCTGGTTGTCTTGTATAGGTGACTTCCAAGTCAGCCATATTGCATGGGGGACATTGTGCTTGTGGCCATGTTCTATAGGTGACTTCCAAGTCAGCCATATTGCATGGGGACATTGTGCTGGTTGTCTTGTATAGGTGACTTCCAAGTCAGCCATATTGCATGGGGGACATTGTGCTGGTTGCCATGTTGTATAGGTGACTTCCAAGTGAGCCATATTGCTTGGGGGACATTGTGCTGGTTGCCATGTTGTATAGGTGACTTCCAAGTCAGCCATATTGCATGGGGGACATTGTGCTGGTGGCCATGTTCTATAGGTGACTTCCAAGTCAGCCATATTGCATGGGGACATTGTGCTGGTTGTCTTGTATAGGTGACTTCCAAGTCAGCCATATTGCATGGGGGACATTGTGCTGGTTGCCATGTTGTATAGGTGACTTCCAAGTCAGCCATATTGCATGGGGGACATTGTGCTGGTTGCCATGTTGTATAGGTGACTTCCAAGTCAGCCATATTGCATGGGGGACATTGTGCTGGTTGTGTTGTATAGGTGACTTCCAAGTCAGCCATATTGCTTGGGGGACATTGTGCTGGTGGCCATGTTGTATAGGTGACTTCCAAGTCAGCCATATTGCTTGGGGGACATTGTGCTGGTTGCCATGTTCTATAGGTGACTTCCAAGTCAGCCATATTGCATGGGGGACATTGTGCTGGTTGTGTTGTATAGGTGACTTCCAAGTCAGCCATATTGCATGGGGGACATTGTGCTGGTTGTGTTGTATAGGTGACTTCCAAGTCAGCCATATTGCATGGGGGACATTGTGCTGGTTGTATTGCATAGGTGACTTCCAAGTCAGCCATATTGCATGGGGGACATTGTGCTGGTTGCCATGTTGTATAGGTGACTTCCAAGTCAGCCATATTGCATGGGGGACATTGTGCTGGTTGCCATGTTGTATAGGTGACTTCCAAGTCAGCCATATTGCATGGGGGACATTGTGCTGGTGGCCATGTTCTATAGGTGACTTCCAAGTCAGCCATATTGCATGGGGGACATTGTGCTGGTTGCCATGTTGTATAGGTGACTTCCAAGTCAGCCATATTGCTTGGGGGACATTGTGCTGGTTGCCATGTTGTATAGGTGACTTCCAAGTCAGCCATATTGCCTGGGGGACATTGTGCTGGTTGTATTGTATAGGTGACTTCCAAGTCAGCCATATTGCATGGGGGACATTGTGCTGGTTGCCATGTTGTATAGGTGACTTCCAAGTCAGCCATATTGCATGGGGGACATTGTGCTGGTTGCCATGTTGTATAGGTGACTTCCAAGTGAGCCATATTGCTTGGGGGACATTGTGCTGGTTGTGTTGTATAGGTGACTTCCAAGTCAGCCATATTGCATGGGGGACATTGTGCTGGTTGTCTTGTATAGGTGACTTTCAAGTCAGCCGTGTTGCATGGGGGACATTGTGCTGGTGGCCATGTACTATAGGTGACTTCCAAGTCAGCCATATTGCATGGGGGACATTGTGCTGGTTGCCATGTTGTATAGGTGACTTCCAAGTGAGCCATATTGCTTGGGGGACATTGTGCTGGTTGCCATGTTGTATAGGTGATTTCCAAGTCAGCCATATTGCATGGGGACATTGTGCTGGTTGTCTTGTATAGGTGACTTCCAAGTCAGCCATATTGCTTGGGGGACATTGTGCTGGTGGCCATGTTGTATAGGTGACTTCCAAGTCAGCCATATTGCTTGGGGGACATTGTGCTGGTTGCCATGTTCTATAGGTGACTTCCAAGTCAGCCATATTGCATGGGGGACATTGTGCCGGTTGTGTTGTATAGGTGACTTCCAAGTCAGCCATATTGCATGGGGGACATTGTGCTGGTTGTGTTGTATAGGTGACTTCCAAGTCAGCCATATTGCATGGGGGACATTGTGCTGGTTGTATTGCATAGGTGACTTCCAAGTCAGCCATATTGCATGGGGGACATTGTGCTGGTTGCCATGTTGTATAGGTGACTTCCAAGTCAGCCATATTGCATGGGGGACATTGTGCTGGTTGCCATGTTGTATAGGTGACTTCCAAGTCAGCCATATTGCATGGGGGACATTGTGCTGGTGGCCATGTTCTATAGGTGACTTCCAAGTCAGCCATATTGCATGGGGGACATTGTGCTGGTTGCCATGTTGTATAGGTGACTTCCAAGTCAGCCATATTGCTTGGGGGACATTGTGCTGGTTGCCATGTTGTATAGGTGACTTCCAAGTCAGCCATATTGCCTGGGGGACATTGTGCTGGTTGTATTGTATAGGTGACTTCCAAGTCAGCCATATTGCATGGGGGACATTGTGCTGGTTGCCATGTTGTATAGGTGACTTCCAAGTCAGCCATATTGCATGGGGGACATTGTGCTGGTTGCCATTTTGTATAGGTGACTTCCAAGTGAGCCATATTGCTTGGGGGACATTGTGCTGGTTGTGTTGTATAGGTGACTTCCAAGTCAGCCATATTGCATGGGGGACATTGTGCTGGTTGTCTTGTATAGGTGACTTTCAAGTCAGCCGTGTTGCATGGGGGACATTGTGCTGGTGGCCATGTACTATAGGTGACTTCCAAGTCAGCCATATTGCATGGGGGACATTGTGCTGGTTGCCATGTTGTATAGGTGACTTCCAAGTGAGCCATATTGCTTGGGGGACATTGTGCTGGTTGGCATGTTGTATAGGTGACTTCCAAGTCAGCCATATTGCATGGGGACATTGTGCTGGTTGTCTTGTATAGGTGACTTCCAAGTCAGCCATATTGCTTGGGGGACATTGTGCTGGTGGCCATGTTGTATAGGTGACTTCCAAGTCAGCCATATTGCTTGGGGGGCATTGTGCTGGTTGCCATGTTCTATAGGTGACTTCCAAGTCAGCCATATTGCATGGGGGACATTGTGCTGGTTGTGTTGTATAGGTGACTTCCAAGTCAGCCATATTGCATGGGGGACATTGTGCTGGTTGTGTTGTATAGGTGACTTCCAAGTCAGCCATATTGCATGGGGGACATTGTGCTGGTTGTATTGCATAGGTGACTTCCAAGTCAGCCATATTGCATGGGGGACATTGTGCTGGTTGCCATGTTGTATAGGTGACGTCCAAGTCAGCCATATTGCATGGGGGACATTGTGCTGGTTGCCATGTTCTATAGGTGACTTCCAAGTCAGCCATATTGCATGGGGGACATTGTGCTGGTTGTGTTGTATAGGTGACTTCCAAGTCAGCCATATTGCATGGGGGACATTGTGCTGGTTGTGTTGTATAGGTGACTTCCAAGTCAGCCATATTGCATGGGGGACATTGTGCTGGTTGTATTGCATAGGTGACTTCCAAGTCAGCCATATTGCATGGGGGACATTGTGCTGGTTGCCATGTTGTATAGGTGACTTCCAAGTCAGCCATATTGCATGGGGGACATTGTGCTGGTGGCCATGTTCTATAGGTGACTTCCAAGTCAGCCATATTGCATGGGGGACATTGTGCTGGTTGCCATGTTGCATAGGTGACTTCCAAGTCAGCCATATTGCTTGGGGGACATTGTGCTGGTTGCCATGTTGTATAGGTGACTTCCAAGTCAGCCATATTGCCTGGGGGACATTGTGCTGGTTGTATTGTATAGGTGACTTCCAAGTCAGCCATATTGCATGGGGGACATTGTGTTGGTTGCCATGTTGTATAGGTGACTTCCAAGTCAGCCATATTGCATGGGGGACATTGTGCTGGTTGCCATGTTGTATAGGTGACTTCCAAGTGAGCCATATTGCTTGGGGGACATTGTGCTGGTTGTGTTGTATAGGTGACTTCCAAGTCAGCCATATTGCATGGGGGACATTGTGCTGGTTGTCTTGTATAGGTGACTTTCAAGTCAGCCGTGTTGCATGGGGGACATTGTGCTGGTGGCCATGTACTATAGGTGACTTCCAAGTCAGCCATATTGCATGGGGGACATTGTGCTTTTTGCCATGTTGTATAGGTGACTTCCAAGTGAGCCATATTGCTTGGGGGACATTGTGCTGGTTGTGTTGTATAGGTGACTTCCAAGTCAGCCATATTGCATGGGGGACATTGTGCTGGTTGTCTTGTATAGGTGACTTTCAAGTCAGCCGTGTTGCATGGGGGACATTGTGCTGGTGGCCATGTACTATAGGTGACTTCCAAGTCAGCCATATTGCATGGGGGACATTGTGCTGGTTGCCATGTTGTATAGGTGACTTCCAAGTGAGCCATATTGCATGGGGGACATTGTGCTTGTGGCCATGTTCTATAGGTGACTTCCAAGTCAGCCATATTGCTTGGGGGACATTGTGCTGGTTGCCATGTTGTATAGGTGACTTCCAAGTCAGCCATATTGCATGGGGGACATTGTGCTTGTGGCCATGTTCTATAGGTGACTTCCAAGTCAGCCATATTGCATGGGGACATTGTGCTGGTTGTCTTGTATAGGTGACTTCCAAGTCAGCCATATTGCATGGGGGACATTGTGCTTGTGGCCATGTTCTATAGGTGACTTCCAAGTCAGCCATATTGCATGGGGACATTGTGCTGGTTGTCTTGTATAGGTGACTTCCAAGTCAGCCATATTGCATGGGGGACATTGTGCTGGTTGCCATGTTGTATAGGTGACTTCCAAGTGAGCCATATTGCTTGGGGGACATTGTGCTGGTTGCCATGTTGTATAGGTGACTTCCAAGTCAGCCATATTGCATGGGGGACATTGTGCTGGTGGCCATGTTCTATAGGTGACTTCCAAGTCAGCCATATTGCATGGGGACATTGTGCTGGTTGTCTTGTATAGGTGACTTCCAAGTCAGCCATATTGCATGGGGGACATTGTGCTGGTTGCCATGTTGTATAGGTGACTTCCAAGTCAGCCATATTGCATGGGGGACATTGTGCTGGTTGCCATGTTGTATAGGTGACTTCCAAGTCAGCCATATTGCATGGGGGACATTGTGCTGGTTGTGTTGTATAGGTGACTTCCAAGTCAGCCATATTGCATGGGGGACATTGTGCTGGTTGTGTTGTATAGGTGACTTCCAAGTCAGCCATATTGCATGGGGGACATTGTGCTGGTTGTGTTGTATAGGTGACTTCCAAGTCAGCCATATTGCATGGGGGACATTGTGCTGGTTGTATTGCATAGGTGACTTCCAAGTCAGCCATATTGCATGGGGGACATTGTGCTGGTTGCCATGTTGTATAGGTGACTTCCAAGTCAGCCATATTGCATGGGGGACATTGTGCTGGTTGCCATGTTGTATAGGTGACTTCCAAGTCAGCCATATTGCATGGGGGACATTGTGCTGGTGGCCATGTTCTATAGGTGACTTCCAAGTCAGCCATATTGCATGGGGGACATTGTGCTGGTTGCCATGTTGTATAGGTGACTTCCAAGTCAGCCATATTGCTTGGGGGACATTGTGCTGGTTGCCATGTTGTATAGGTGACTTCCAAGTCAGCCATATTGCCTGGGGGACATTGTGCTGGTTGTATTGTATAGGTGACTTCCAAGTCAGCCATATTGCATGGGGGACATTGTGCTGGTTGCCATGTTGTATAGGTGACTTCCAAGTCAGCCATATTGCATGGGGGACATTGTGCTGGTTGCCATGTTGTATAGGTGACTTCCAAGTGAGCCATATTGCTTGGGGGACATTGTGCTGGTTGTGTTGTATAGGTGACTTCCAAGTCAGCCATATTGCATGGGGGACATTGTGCTGGTTGTCTTGTATAGGTGACTTTCAAGTCAGCCGTGTTGCATGGGGGACATTGTGCTGGTGGCCATGTACTATAGGTGACTTCCAAGTCAGCCATATTGCATGGGGGACATTGTGCTGGTTGCCATGTTGTATAGGTGACTACCAAGTGAGCCATATTGCTTGGGGGACATTGTGCTGGTTGCCATGTTGTATAGGTGATTTCCAAGTCAGCCATATTGCATGGGGACATTGTGCTGGTTGTCTTGTATAGGTGACTTCCAAGTCAGCCATATTGCTTGGGGGACATTGTGCTGGTGGCCATGTTGTATAGGTGACTTCCAAGTCAGCCATATTGCTTGGGGGACATTGTGCTGGTTGCCATGTTCTATAGGTGACTTCCAAGTCAGCCATATTGCATGGGGGACATTGTGCTGGTTGTGTTGTATAGGTGACTTCCAAGTCAGCCATATTGCATGGGGGACATTGTGCTGGTTGTGTTGTATAGGTGACTTCCAAGTCAGCCATATTGCATGGGGGACATTGTGCTGGTTGTGTTGTATAGGTGACTTCCAAGTCAGCCATATTGCATGGGGGACATTGTGCTGGTTGTATTGCATAGGTGACTTCCAAGTCAGCCATATTGCATGGGGGACATTGTGCTGGTTGCCATGTTGTATAGGTGACTTCCAAGTCAGCCATATTGCATGGGGGACATTGTGCTGGTTGCCATGTTGTATAGGTGACTTCCAAGTCAGCCATATTGCATGGGGGACATTGTGCTGGTGGCCATGTTCTATAGGTGACTTCCAAGTCAGCCATATTGCATGGGGGACATTGTGCTGGTTGCCATGTTGTATAGGTGACTTCCAAGTCAGCCATATTGCTTGGGGGACATTGTGCTGGTTGCCATGTTGTATAGGTGACTTCCAAGTCAGCCATATTGCCTGGGGGACATTGTGCTGGTTGTATTGTATAGGTGACTTCCAAGTCAGCCATATTGCATGGGGGACATTGTGCTGGTTGCCATGTTGTATAGGTGACTTCCAAGTCAGCCATATTGCATGGGGGACATTGTGCTGGTTGCCATTTTGTATAGGTGACTTCCAAGTGAGCCATATTGCTTGGGGGACATTGTGCTGGTTGTGTTGTATAGGTGACTTCCAAGTCAGCCATATTGCATGGGGGACATTGTGCTGGTTGTCTTGTATAGGTGACTTTCAAGTCAGCCGTGTTGCATGGGGGACATTGTGCTGGTGGCCATGTACTATAGGTGACTTCCAAGTCAGCCATATTGCATGGGGGACATTGTGCTGGTTGCCATGTTGTATAGGTGACTTCCAAGTGAGCCATATTGCTTGGGGGACATTGTGCTGGTTGGCATGTTGTATAGGTGACTTCCAAGTCAGCCATATTGCATGGGGACATTGTGCTGGTTGTCTTGTATAGGTGACTTCCAAGTCAGCCATATTGCTTGGGGGACATTGTGCTGGTGGCCATGTTGTATAGGTGACTTCCAAGTCAGCCATATTGCTTGGGGGACATTGTGCTGGTTGCCATGTTCTATAGGTGACTTCCAAGTCAGCCATATTGCATGGGGGACATTGTGCTGGTTGTGTTGTATAGGTGACTTCCAAGTCAGCCATATTGCATGGGGGACATTGTGCTGGTTGTGTTGTATAGGTGACTTCCAAGTCAGCCATATTGCATGGGGGACATTGTGCTGGTTGTATTGCATAGGTGACTTCCAAGTCAGCCATATTGCATGGGGGACATTGTGCTGGTTGCCATGTTGTATAGGTGACTTCCAAGTCAGCCATATTGCATGGGGGACATTGTGCTGGTTGCCATGTTGTATAGGTGACTTCCAAGTCAGCCATATTGCATGGGGGACATTGTGCTGGTGGCCATGTTCTATAGGTGACTTCCAAGTCAGCCATATTGCATGGGGGACATTGTGCTGGTTGCCATGTTGCATAGGTGACTTCCAAGTCAGCCATATTGCTTGGGGGACATTGTGCTGGTTGCCATGTTGTATAGGTGACTTCCAAGTCAGCCATATTGCCTGGGGGACATTGTGCTGGTTGTATTGTATAGGTGACTTCCAAGTCAGCCATATTGCATGGGGGACATTGTGTTGGTTGCCATGTTGTATAGGTGACTTCCAAGTCAGCCATATTGCATGGGGGACATTGTGCTGGTTGCCATGTTGTATAGGTGACTTCCAAGTGAGCCATATTGCTTGGGGGACATTGTGCTGGTTGTGTTGTATAGGTGACTTCCAAGTCAGCCATATTGCATGGGGGACATTGTGCTGGTTGTCTTGTATAGGTGACTTTCAAGTCAGCCGTGTTGCATGGGGGACATTGTGCTGGTGGCCATGTACTATAGGTGACTTCCAAGTCAGCCATATTGCATGGGGGACATTGTGCTGGTTGCCATGTTGTATAGGTGACTTCCAAGTGAGCCATATTGCTTGGGGGACATTGTGCTGGTTGCCATGTTGTATAGGTGACTTCCAAGTCAGCCATATTGCATGGGGACATTGTGCTGGTTGTCTTGTATAGGTGACTTCCAAGTCAGCCATATTGCTTGGGGGACATTGTGCTGGTGGCCATGTTGTATAGGTGACTTCCAAGTCAGCCATATTGCTTGGGGGACATTGTGCTGGTTGCCATGTTCTATAGGTGACTTCCAAGTCAGCCATATTGCATGGGGGACATTGTGCTGGTTGTGTTGTATAGGTGAGTTCCAAGTCAGCCATATTGCATGGGGGACATTGTGCTGGTTGTGTTGTATAGGTGACTTCCAAGTCAGCCATATTGCATGGGGGACATTGTGCTGGTTGCCATGTTGTATAGGTGACTTCCAAGTGAGCCATATTGCTTGGGGGACATTGTGCTGGTTTGCCATGTTGTATAGGTGACTTCCAAGTCAGCCATATTGCATGGGGGACATTGTGCTGGTGGCCATGTTCTATAGGTGACTTCCAAGTCAGCCATATTGCATGGGGACATTGTGCTGGTTGTCTTGTATAGGTGACTTCCAAGTCAGCCATATTGCATGGGGGACATTGTGCTGGTTGCCATGTTGTATAGGTGACTTCCAAGTGAGCCATATTGCTTGGGGGACATTGTGCTGGTTGCCATGTTGTATAGGTGACTTCCAAGTCAGCCATATTGCATGGGGGACATTGTGCTGGTGGCCATGTTCTATAGGTGACTTCCAAGTCAGCCATATTGCATGGGGACATTGTGCTGGTTGTCTTGTATAGGTGACTTCCAAGTCAGCCATATTGCATGGGGGACATTGTGCTGGTTGCCATGTTGTATAGGTGACTTCCAAGTCAGCCATATTGCATGGGGGACATTGTGCTGGTTGCCATGTTGTATAGGTGACTTCCAAGTCAGCCATATTGCATGGGGGACATTGTGCTGGTTGTGTTGTATAGGTGACTTCCAAGTCAGCCATATTGCTTGGGGGACATTGTGCTGGTGGCCATGTTGTATAGGTGACTTCCAAGTCAGCCATATTGCTTGGGGGACATTGTGCTGGTTGCCATGTTCTATAGGTGACTTCCAAGTCAGCCATATTGCATGGGGGACATTGTGCTGGTTGTGTTGTATAGGTGAGTTCCAAGTCAGCCATATTGCATGGGGGACATTGTGCTGGTTGTGTTGTATAGGTGACTTCCAAGTCAGCCATATTGCATGGGGGACATTGTGCTGGTTGCCATGTTGTATAGGTGACTTCCAAGTGAGCCATATTGCTTGGGGGACATTGTGCTGGTTGCCATGTTGTATAGGTGACTTCCAAGTCAGCCATATTGCATGGGGGACATTGTGCTGGTGGCCATGTTCTATAGGTGACTTCCAAGTCAGCCATATTGCATGGGGACATTGTGCTGGTTGTCTTGTATAGGTGACTTCCAAGTCAGCCATATTGCATGGGGGACATTGTGCTGGTTGCCATGTTGTATAGGTGACTTCCAAGTCAGCCATATTGCATGGGGGACATTGTGCTGGTTGTGTTGTATAGGTGTCTTCCAAGTCAGCCATATTGCTTGGGGGACATTGTGCTGGTGGCCATGTCGTATAGGTGACTTCCAAGTCAGCCATATTGCTTGGGGGACATTGTGCTGGTTGCCATGTTCTATAGGTGACTTCCAAGTCAGCCATATTGCATGGGGGACATTGTGCTGGTTGTGTTGTATAGGTGACTTCCAAGTCAGCCATATTGCTTGAGGGACATTGTGCTGGTGGCCATGTTGTATAGGTGACTTCCAAGTCAGCCATATTGCTTCGGGGACATTGTGCTGGTTGCCATGTTCTATAGGTGACTTCCAAGTCAGCCATATTGCATGGGGGACATTGTGCTGGTTGTGTTGTATAGGTGACTTCCAAGTCAGCCATATTGCATGGGGGACATTGTGCTGGTTGTCTTGTATAGGTGACTTCCAAGTCAGCCATATTGCTTGGGGGACATTGTGCTGGTTGTATTGTATAGGTGACTTCCAAGTCAGCCATATTGCATGGGGGACATTGTGCTGGTTGCCATGTTGTATAGGTGACTTCCAAGTCAGCCATATTGCATGGGGGACATTGTGCTGGTGGCCATGTTCTATAGGTGACTTCCAAGTCAGCCATATTGCATGGGGGACATTGTGCTGGTTGCCATGTTGTATAGGTGACTTCCAAGTCAGCCATATTGCTTGGGGGACATTGTGCTGGTTGCCATGTTGTATAGGTGACTTCCAAGTCAGCCATATTGCCTGGGGGACATTGTGCTGGTTGTATTGTATAGGTGACTTCCAAGTCAGCCATATTGCATGGGGGACATTGTGCTGGTTGCCATGTTGTATAGGTGACTTCCAAGTCAGCCATATTGCATGGGGGACATTGTGCTGGTTGCCATGTTGTATAGGTGACTTCCAAGTGAGCCATATTGCTTGGGGGACATTGTGCTGGTTGTGTTGTATAGGTGACTTCCAAGTCAGCCATATTGCATGGGGGACATTGTGCTGGTTGTCTTGTATAGGTGACTTTCAAGTCAGCCGTGTTGCATGGGGGACATTGTGCTGGTGGCCATGTACTATAGGTGACTTCCAAGTCAGCCATATTGCATGGGGGACATTGTGCTGGTTGCGATGTTGTATAGGTGACTTCCAAGTGAGCCATATTGCTTGGGGGACATAGTGCTGGTTGCCATGTTGTATAGGTGACTTCCAAGTCAGCCATATTGCATGGGGGACATTGTGCTGGTGGCCATGTTCTATAGGTGACTTCCAAGTCAGCCATATTGCATGGGGACATTGTGCTGGTTGTCTTGTATAGGTGACTTCCAAGTCAGCCATATTGCATGGGGGACATTGTGCTGGTTGCCATGTTGTATAGGTGACTTCCAAGTCAGCCATATTGCATGGGGGACATTGTGCTGGTTGTGTTGTATGGGTGACTTCCAAGTCAGCCATATTGCATGGGGGACATTGTGCTGGTTGCCATGTTGTATAGGTGACTTCCAAGTGAGCCATATTGCTTGGGGGACATTGTGCTGGTTGCCATGTTCTATAGGTGACTTCCAAGTCAGCCATATTGCATGGGGGACATTGTGCTGGTGGCCATGTTCTATAGGTGACTTCCAAGTCAGCCATATTGCATGGGGACATTGTGCTGGTTGTCTTGTATAGGTGACTTTCAAGTCAGCCGTGTTGCATGGGGGACATTGTGCTGGTGGCCATGTACTATAGGTGACTTCCAAGTCAGCCATATTGCATGGGGGACATTGTGCTGGTTGCCATGTTGTATAGGTGACTTCCAAGTGAGCCATATTGCTTGGGGGACATTGTGCTGGTTGCCATGTTGTATAGGTGACTTCCAAGTCAGCCATATTGCATGGGGACATTGTGCTGGTTGTCTTGTATAGGTGACTTCCAAGTCAGCCATATTGCTTGGGGGACATTGTGCTGGTGGCCATGTTGTATAGGTGACTTCCAAGTCAGCCATATTGCTTGGGGGACATTGTGCTGGTTGCCATGTTCTATAGGTGACTTCCAAGTCAGCCATATTGCATGGGGGACATTGTGCTGGTTGTGTTGTATAGGTGACTTCCAAGTCAGCCATATTGCATGGGGGACATTGTGCTGGTTGTGTTGTATAGGTGACTTCCAAGTCAGCCATATTGCATGGGGGACATTGTGCTGGTTGTATTGCATAGGTGACTTCCAAGTCAGCCATATTGCATGGGGGACATTGTGCTGGTTGCCATGTTGTATAGGTGACTTCCAAGTCAGCCATATTGCATGGGGGACATTGTGCTGGTTGCCATGTTGTATAGGTGACTTCCAAGTCAGCCATATTGCATGGGGGACATTGTGCTGGTGGCCATGTTCTATAGGTGACTTCCAAGTCAGCCATATTGCATGGGGGACATTGTGCTGGTTGCCATGTTGCATAGGTGACTTCCAAGTCAGCCATATTGCTTGGGGGACATTGTGCTGGTTGCCATGTTGTATAGGTGACTTCCAAGTCAGCCATATTGCCTGGGGGACATTGTGCTGGTTGTATTGTATAGGTGACTTCCAAGTCAGCCATATTGCATGGGGGACATTGTGCTGGTTGCCATGTTGTATAGGTGACTTCCAAGTCAGCCATATTGCATGGGGGACATTGTGCTGGTTGCCATGTTGTATAGGTGACTTCCAAGTGAGCCATATTGCTTGGGGGACATTGTGCTGGTTGTGTTGTATAGGTGACTTCCAAGTCAGCCATATTGCATGGGGGACATTGTGCTGGTTGTCTTGTATAGGTGACTTTCAAGTCAGCCGTGTTGCATGGGGGGCATTGTGCTGGTGGCCATGTACTATAGGTGACTTCCAAGTCAGCCATATTGCATGGGGGACATTGTGCTGGTTGCCATGTTGTATAGGTGACTTCCAAGTGAGCCATATTGCTTGGGGGACATTGTGCTGGTTGCCATGTTGTATAGGTGACTTCCAAGTCAGCCATATTGCATGGGGACATTGTGCTGGTTGTCTTGTATAGGTGACTTCCAAGTCAGCCATATTGCTTGGGGGACATTGTGCTGGTGGCCATGTTGTATAGGTGACTTCCAAGTCAGCCATATTGCTTGGGGGACATTGTGCTGGTTGCCATGTTCTATAGGTGACTTCCAAGTCAGCCATATTGCATGGGGGACATTGTGCTGGTTGTGTTGTATAGGTGAGTTCCAAGTCAGCCATATTGCATGGGGGACATTGTGCTGGTTGTATTGCATAGGTGACTTCCAAGTCAGCCATATTGCATGGGGGACATTGTGCTGGTTGCCATGTTGTATAGGTGACTTCCAAGTCAGCCATATTGCATGGGGGACATTGTGCTGGTTGCCATGTTGTATAGGTGACTTCCAAGTCAGCCATATTGCATGGGGGACATTGTGCTGGTGGCCATGTTCTATAGGTGACTTCCAAGTCAGCCATATTGCATGGGGGACATTGTGCTGGTTGCCATGTTGCATAGGTGACTTCCAAGTCAGCCATATTGCTTGGGGGACATTGTGCTGGTTGCCATGTTGTATAGGTGACTTCCAAGTCAGCCATATTGCCTGGGGGACATTGTGCTGGTTGCCATGTTGTATAGGTGACTTCCAAGTCAGCCATATTGCATGGGGGACATTGTGCTGGTTGCCATGTTGTATAGGTGACTTCCAAGTCAGCCATATTGCATGGGGGACATTGTGCTGGTTGCCATGTATAGGTGACTTCCAAGTGAGCCATATTGCTTGGGGGACATTGTGCTGGTTGTGTTGTATAGGTGACTTCCAAGTCAGCCATATTGCATGGGGGACATTGTGCTGGTTGTCTTGTATAGGTGACTTTCAAGTCAGCCGTGTTGCATGGGGGACATTGTGCTGGTGGCCATGTACTATAGGTGACTTCCAAGTCAGCCATATTGCATGGGGGACATTGTGCTGGTTGCCATGTTGTATAGGTGACTTCCAAGTGAGCCATATTGCTTGGGGGACATTGTGCTGGTTGCCATGTTGTATAGGTGACTTCCAAGTCAGCCATATTGCATGGGGACATTGTGCTGGTTGTCTTGTATAGGTGACTTCCAAGTCAGCCATATTGCTTGGGGGACATTGTGCTGGTGGCCATGTTGTATAGGTGACTTCCAAGTCAGCCATATTGCTTGGGGGACATTGTGCTGGTTGCCATGTTCTATAGGTGACTTCCAAGTCAGCCATATTGCATGGGGGACATTGTGCTGGTTGTGTTGTATAGGTGAGTTCCAAGTCAGCCATATTGCATGGGGGACATTGTGCTGGTTGTGTTGTATAGGTGACTTCCAAGTCAGCCATATTGCATGGGGGACATTGTGCTGGTTGCCATGTTGTATAGGTGACTTCCAAGTGAGCCATATTGCTTGGGGGACATTGTGCTGGTTTGCCATGTTGTATAGGTGACTTCCAAGTCAGCCATATTGCATGGGGGACATTGTGCTGGTGGCCATGTTCTATAGGTGACTTCCAAGTCAGCCATATTGCATGGGGACATTGTGCTGGTTGTCTTGTATAGGTGACTTCCAAGTCAGCCATATTGCATGGGGGACATTGTGCTGGTTGCCATGTTGTATAGGTGACTTCCAAGTGAGCCATATTGCTTGGGGGACATTGTGCTGGTTGCCATGTTGTATAGGTGACTTCCAAGTCAGCCATATTGCATGGGGGACATTGTGCTGGTGGCCATGTTCTATAGGTGACTTCCAAGTCAGCCATATTGCATGGGGACATTGTGCTGGTTGTCTTGTATAGGTGACTTCCAAGTCAGCCATATTGCATGGGGGACATTGTGCTGGTTGCCATGTTGTATAGGTGACTTCCAAGTCAGCCATATTGCATGGGGGACATTGTGCTGGTTGCCATGTTGTATAGGTGACTTCCAAGTCAGCCATATTGCATGGGGGACATTGTGCTGGTTGTGTTGTATAGGTGACTTCCAAGTCAGCCATATTGCTTGGGGGACATTGTGCTGGTGGCCATGTTGTATAGGTGACTTCCAAGTCAGCCATATTGCTTGGGGGACATTGTGCTGGTTGCCATGTTCTATAGGTGACTTCCAAGTCAGCCATATTGCATGGGGGACATTGTGCTGGTTGTGTTGTATAGGTGAGTTCCAAGTCAGCCATATTGCATGGGGGACATTGTGCTGGTTGTGTTGTATAGGTGACTTCCAAGTCAGCCATATTGCATGGGGGACATTGTGCTGGTTGCCATGTTGTATAGGTGACTTCCAAGTGAGCCATATTGCTTGGGGGACATTGTGCTGGTTGCCATGTTGTATAGGTGACTTCCAAGTCAGCCATATTGCATGGGGGACACTGTGCTGGTGGCCATGTTCTATAGGTGACTTCCAAGTCAGCCATATTGCATGGGGACTTTGTGCTGGTTGTCTTGTATAGGTGACTTCCAAGTCAGCCATATTGCATGGGGGACATTGTGCTGGTTGCCATGTTGTATAGGTGACTTCCAAGTCAGCCATATTGCATGGGGGACATTGTGCTGGTTGTGTTGTATAGGTGTCTTCCAAGTCAGCCATATTGCTTGGGGGACATTGTGCTGGTGGCCATGTTGTATAGGTGACTTCTAAGTCAGCCATATTGCTTGGGGGACATTGTGCTGGTTGCCATGTTCTATAGGTGACTTCCAAGTCAGCCATATTGCATGGGGGACATTGTGCTGGTTGTGTTGTATAGGTGACTTCCAAGTCAGCCATATTGCTTGAGGGACATTGTGCTGGTGGCCATGTTGTATAGGTGACTTCCAAGTCAGCCATATTGCTTGGGGGACATTGTGCTGGTTGCCATGTTCTATAGGTGACTTCCAAGTCAGCCATATTGCATGGGGGACATTGTGCTGGTTGTGTTGTATAGGTGACTTCTAAGTCAGCCATATTGCATGGGGGACATTGTGCTGGTTGTGTTGTATAGGTGACTTCCAAGTCAGCCATATTGCATGGGGGACATTGTGCTGGTTGTATTGCATAGGTGACTTCCAAGTCAGCCATATTGCATGGGGGACATTGTGCTGGTTGCCATGTTGTATAGGTGACTTCCAAGTCAGCCATATTGCATGGGGGACATTGTGCTGGTTGTGTTGTATAGGTGACTTCCAAATCAGCCATATTGCATGGGGAACATTGTGCTGGTTGTATTGTATAGGTGACTTCCAAGTCAGCCTTATTGCATGGGGGACATTGTGCTGGTTGTCTTGTATAGGTGACTTCCAAGTCAGCCATATTGCTTGGGGCACATTGTGCTGGTTGTATTGTATAGGTGACTTCCAAGTCAGCCATATTGCATGGGGGACATTGTGCTGGTTGCCATGTTGTATAGGTGACTTCCAAGTCAGCCATATTGCATGGGGGACATTGTGCTGGTGGCCAGGTTCTATAGGTGACTTCCAAGTCAGCCATATTGCATGGGGGACATTGTGCTGGTTGCCATGTTGTATAGGTGACTTCCAAGTCAGCCATATTGCTTGGGGGACATTGTGCTGGTTGCCATGTTGTATAGGTGACTTCCAAGTCAGCCATATTGCCTGGGGGACATTGTGCTGGTTGTATTGTATAGGTGACTTCCAAGTCAGCCATATTGCATGGGGGACATTGTGCTGGTTGCCATGTTGTATAGGTGACTTCCAAGTCAGCCATATTGCATGGGGGACATTGTGCTGGTTGCCATGTTGTATAGGTGACTTCCAAGTGAGCCATATTGCTTGGGGGACATTGTGCTGGTTGTGTTGTATAGGTGACTTCCAAGTCAGCCATATTGCATGGGGGACATTGTGCTGGTTGTCTTGTATAGGTGACTTTCAAGTCAGCCGTGTTGCATGGGGGACATTGTGCTGGTGGCCATGTACTATAGGTGACTTCCAAGTCAGCCATATTGCATGGGGGACATTGTGCTGGTTGCCATGTTGTATAGGTGACTTCCAAGTGAGCCATATTGCTTGGGGGACATTGTGCTGGTTGCCATGTTGTATAGGTGACTTCCAAGTCAGCCATATTGCATGGGGGACATTGTGCTGGTGGCCATGTTCTATAGGTGACTTCCAAGTCAGCCATATTGCATGGGGACATTGTGCTGGTTGTCTTGTATAGGTGACTTCCAAGTCAGCCATATTGCATGGGGGACATTGTGCTGGTTGCCATGTTGTATAGGTGACTTCCAAGTCAGCCATATTGCATGGGGGACATTGTGCTGTTTGCCATGTTGTATAGGTGACTTCCAAGTCAGCCATATTGCATGGGGGACATTGTGCTGGTTGTGTTGTATAGGTGACTTCCAAGTCAGCCATATTGCTTGGGGGACATTGTGCTGGTGGCCATGTTGTATAGGTGACTTCCAAGTCAGCCATATTGCTTGGGGGACATTGTGCTGGTTGCCATGTTCTATAGGTGACTTCCAAGTCAGCCATATTGCATGGGGGACATTGTGCTGGTTGTGTTGTATAGGTGAGTTCCAAGTCAGCCATATTGCATGGGGGACATTGTGCTGGTTGTGTTGTATAGGTGACTTCCAAGTCAGCCATATTGCATGGGGGACATTGTGCTGGTGGCCATGTTCTATAGGTGACTTCCAAGTCAGCCATATTGCATGGGGGACATTGTGCTGGTTGCCATGTTGCATAGGTGACTTCCAAGTCAGCCATATTGCTTGGGGGACATTGTGCTGGTTGCCATGTTGTATAGGTGACTTCCAAGTCAGCCATATTGCCTGGGGGACATTGTGCTGGTTGTATTGTATAGGTGACTTCCAAGTCAGCCATATTGCATGGGGGACATTGTGCTGGTTGCCATGTTGTATAGGTGACTTCCAAGTCAGCCATATTGCATGGGGGACATTGTGCTGGTTGCCATGTTGTATAGGTGACTTCCAAGTGAGCCATATTGCTTGGGGGACATTGTGCTGGTTGTGTTGTATAGGTGACTTCCAAGTCAGCCATATTGCATGGGGGACATTGTGCTGGTTGTCTTGTATAGGTGACTTTCAAGTCAGCCGTGTTGCATGGGGGACATTGTGCTGGTGGCCATGTACTATAGGTGACTTCCAAGTCAGCCATATTGCATGGGGGACATTGTGCTGGTTGCCATGTTGTATAGGTGACTTCCAAGTGAGCCATATTGCTTGGGGGACATTGTGCTGGTTGCCATGTTGTATAGGTGACTTCCAAGTCAGCCATATTGCATGGGGACATTGTGCTGGTTGTCTTGTATAGGTGACTTCCAAGTCAGCCATATTGCTTGGGGGACATTGTGCTGGTGGCCATGTTGTATAGGTGACTTCCAAGTCAGCCATATTGCTTGGGGGACATTGTGCTGGTTGCCATGTTCTATAGGTGACTTCCAAGTCAGCCATATTGCATGGGGGACATTGTGCTGGTTGTGTTGTATAGGTGAGTTCCAAGTCAGCCATATTGCATGGGGGACATTGTGCTGGTTGTATTGCATAGGTGACTTCCAAGTCAGCCATATTGCATGGGGGACATTGTGCTGGTTGCCATGTTGTATAGGTGACTTCCAAGTCAGCCATATTGCATGGGGGACATTGTGCTGGTTGCCATGTTGTATAGGTGACTTCCAAGTCAGCCATATTGCATGGGGGACATTGTGCTGGTGGCCATGTTCTATAGGTGACTTCCAAGTCAGCCATATTGCATGGGGGACATTGTGCTGGTTGCCATGTTGCATAGGTGACTTCCAAGTCAGCCATATTGCTTGGGGGACATTGTGCTGGTTGCCATGTTGTATAGGTGACTTCCAAGTCAGCCATATTGCCTGGGGGACATTGTGCTGGTTGCCATGTTGTATAGGTGACTTCCAAGTCAGCCATATTGCATGGGGGACATTGTGCTGGTTGCCATGTTGTATAGGTGACTTCCAAGTCAGCCATATTGCATGGGGGACATTGTGCTGGTTGCCATGTATAGGTGACTTCCAAGTGAGCCATATTGCTTGGGGGACATTGTGCTGGTTGTGTTGTATAGGTGACTTCCAAGTCAGCCATATTGCATGGGGGACATTGTGCTGGTTGTCTTGTATAGGTGACTTTCAAGTCAGCCGTGTTGCATGGGGGACATTGTGCTGGTGGCCATGTACTATAGGTGACTTCCAAGTCAGCCATATTGCATGGGGGACATTGTGCTGGTTGCCATGTTGTATAGGTGACTTCCAAGTGAGCCATATTGCTTGGGGGACATTGTGCTGGTTGCCATGTTGTATAGGTGACTTCCAAGTCAGCCATATTGCATGGGGACATTGTGCTGGTTGTCTTGTATAGGTGACTTCCAAGTCAGCCATATTGCTTGGGGGACATTGTGCTGGTGGCCATGTTGTATAGGTGACTTCCAAGTCAGCCATATTGCTTGGGGGACATTGTGCTGGTTGCCATGTTCTATAGGTGACTTCCAAGTCAGCCATATTGCATGGGGGACATTGTGCTGGTTGTGTTGTATAGGTGAGTTCCAAGTCAGCCATATTGCATGGGGGACATTGTGCTGGTTGTGTTGTATAGGTGACTTCCAAGTCAGCCATATTGCATGGGGGACATTGTGCTGGTTGCCATGTTGTATAAGTGACTTCCAAGTGAGCCATATTGCTTGGGGGACATTGTGCTGGTTTGCCATGTTGTATAGGTGACTTCCAAGTCAGCCATATTGCATGGGGGACATTGTGCTGGTGGCCATGTTCTATAGGTGACTTCCAAGTCAGCCATATTGCATGGGGACATTGTGCTGGTTGTCTTGTATAGGTGACTTCCAAGTCAGCCATATTGCATGGGGGACATTGTGCTGGTTGCCATGTTGTATAGGTGACTTCCAAGTCAGCCATATTGCATGGGGGACATTGTGCTGGTTGCCATGTTGTATAGGTGACTTCCAAGTCAGCCATATTGCATGGGGGACATTGTGCTGGTTGTGTTGTATAGGTGACTTCCAAGTCAGCCATATTGCTTGGGGGACATTGTGCTGGTGGCCATGTTGTATAGGTGACTTCCAAGTCAGCCATATTGCTTGGGGGACATTGTGCTGGTTGCCATGTTCTATAGGTGACTTCCAAGTCAGCCATATTGCATGGGGGACATTGTGCTGGTTGTGTTGTATAGGTGAGTTCCAAGTCAGCCATATTGCATGGGGGACATTGTGCTGGTTGTGTTGTATAGGTGACTTCCAAGTCAGCCATATTGCATGGGGGACATTGTGCTGGTTGCCATGTTGTATAGGTGACTTCCAAGTGAGCCATATTGCTTGGGGGACATTGTGCTGGTTGCCATGTTGTATAGGTGACTTCCAAGTCAGCCATATTGCATGGGGGACACTATGCTGGTGGCCATGTTCTATAGGTGACTTCCAAGTCAGCCATATTGCATGGGGACTTTGTGCTGGTTGTCTTGTATAGGTGACTTCCAAGTCAGCCATATTGCATGGGGGACATTGTGCTGGTTGCCATGTTGTATAGGTGACTTCCAAGTCAGCCATATTGCATGGGGGACATTGTGCTGGTTGTGTTGTATAGGTGTCTTCCAAGTCAGCCATATTGCTTGGGGGACATTGTGCTGGTGGCCATGTTGTATAGGTGACTTCCAAGTCAGCCATATTGCTTGGGGGACATTGTGCTGGTTGCCATGTTCTATAGGTGACTTCCAAGTCAGCCATATTGCATGGGGGACATTGTGCTGGTTGTGTTGTATAGGTGACTTCCAAGTCAGCCATATTGCTTGAGGGACATTGTGCTGGTGGCCATGTTGTATAGGTGACTTCCAAGTCAGCCATATTGCTTGGGGGACATTGTGCTGGTTGCCATGTTCTATAGGTGACTTCCAAGTCAGCCATATTGCATGGGGGACATTGTGCTGGTTGTGTTGTATAGGTGACTTCTAAGTCAGCCATATTGCATGGGGGACATTGTGCTGGTTGTGTTGTATAGGTGACTTCCAAGTCAGCCATATTGCATGGGGGACATTGTGCTGGTTGTATTGCATAGGTGACTTCCAAGTCAGCCATATTGCATGGGGGACATTGTGCTGGTTGCCATGTTGTATAGGTGACTTCCAAGTCAGCCATATTGCATGGGGGACATTGTGCTGGTTGTGTTGTATAGGTGACTTCCAAATCAGCCATATTGCATGGGGAACATTGTGCTGGTTGTATTGTATAGGTGACTTCCAAGTCAGCCTTATTGCATGGGGGACATTGTGCTGGTTGTCTTGTATAGGTGACTTCCAAGTCAGCCATATTGCTTGGGGGACATTGTGCTGGTTGTATTGTATAGGTGACTTCCAAGTCAGCCATATTGCATGGGGGACATTGTGCTGGTTGCCATGTTGTATAGGTGACTTCCAAGTCAGCCATATTGCATGGGGGACATTGTGCTGGTGGCCATGTTCTATAGGTGACTTCCAAGTCAGCCATATTGCATGGGGGACATTGTGCTGGTTGCCATGTTGTATAGGTGACTTCCAAGTCAGCCATATTGCTTGGGGGACATTGTGCTGGTTGCCATGTTGTATAGGTGACTTCCAAGTCAGCCATATTGCCTGGGGGACATTGTGCTGGTTGTATTGTATAGGTGACTTCCAAGTCAGCCATATTGCATGGGGGACATTGTGCTGGTTGCCATGTTGTATAGGTGACTTCCAAGTCAGCCATATTGCATGGGGGACATTGTGCTGGTTGCCATGTTGTATAGGTGACTTCCAAGTGAGCCATATTGCTTGGGGGACATTGTGCTGGTTGTGTTGTATAGGTGACTTCCAAGTCAGCCATATTGCATGGGGGACATTGTGCTGGTTGTCTTGTATAGGTGACTTTCAAGTCAGCCGTGTTGCATGGGGGACATTGTGCTGGTGGCCATGTACTATAGGTGACTTCCAAGTCAGCCATATTGCATGGGGGACATTGTGCTGGTTGCCATGTTGTATAGGTGACTTCCAAGTGAGCCATATTGCTTGGGGGACATTGTGCTGGTTGCCATGTTGTATAGGTGACTTCCAAGTCAGCCATATTGCATGGGGGACATTGTGCTGGTGGCCATGTTCTATAGGTGACTTCCAAGTCAGCCATATTGCATGGGGACATTGTGCTGGTTGTCTTGTATAGGTGACTTCCAAGTCAGCCATATTGCATGGGGGACATTGTGCTGGTTGCCATGTTGTATAGGTGACTTCCAAGTCAGCCATATTGCATGGGGGACATTGTGCTGTTTGCCATGTTGTATAGGTGACTTCCAAGTCAGCCATATTGCATGGGGGACATTGTGCTGGTTGTGTTGTATAGGTGACTTCCAAGTCAGCCATATTGCTTGGGGGACATTGTGCTGGTGGCCATGTTGTATAGGTGACTTCCAAGTCAGCCATATTGCTTGGGGGACATTGTGCTGGTTGCCATGTTCTATAGGTGACTTCCAAGTCAGCCATATTGCATGGGGGACATTGTGCTGGTTGTGTTGTATAGGTGAGTTCCAAGTCAGCCATATTGCATGGGGGACATTGTGCTGGTTGTGTTGTATAGGTGACTTCCAAGTCAGCCATATTGCATGGGTGGACATTGTGCTGGTTGCCATGTTGTATAGGTGACTTCCAAGTGAGCCATATTGCTTGGGGGACATTGTGCTGGTTGCCATGTTGTATAGGTGACTTCCAAGTCAGCCATATTGCATGGGGGACATTGTGCTGGTGGCCATGTTCTATAGGTGACTTCCAAGTCAGCCATATTGCATGGGGACATTGTGCTGGTTGTCTTGTATAGGTGACTTCCAAGTCAGCCATATTGCATGGGGGACATTGTGCTGGTTGCCATGTTGTATAGGTGACTTCCAAGTCAGCCATATTGCATGGGGGACATTGTGCTGGTTGCCATGTTGTATAGGTGACTTCCAAGTCAGCCATATTGCATGGGGGACATTGTGCTGGTTGTGTTGTATAGGTGACTTCCAAGTCAGCCATATTGCTTGGGGGACATTGTGCTGGTGGCCATGTTGTATAGGTGACTTCCAAGTCAGCCATATTGCTTGGGGGACATTGTGCTGGTTGCCATGTTCTATAGGTGACTTCCAAGTCAGCCATATTGCATGGGGGACATTGTGCTGGTTGTGTTGTATAGGTGACTTCCAAGTCAGCCATATTGCATGGGGGACATTGTGCTGGTTGTGTTGTATAGGTGACTTCCAAGTCAGCCATATTGCATGGGGGATATTGTGCTGGTTGTATTGCATAGGTGACTTCCAAGTCGGCCATATTGCATGGGGGACATTGTGCTGGTTGCCATGTTGTATAGGTGACTTCCAAGTCAGCCATATTGCATGGGGGACATTGTGCTGGTTGTGTTGTATAGGTGACTTCCAAATCAGCCATATTGCATGGGGAACATTGTGCTGGTTGTATTGTATAGGTGACTTCCAAGTCAGCCATATTGCATGGGGGACATTGTGCTGGTGGCCATGTTCTATAGGTGACTTCCAAGTTAGCCATATTGCATGGGGACATTGTGCTGGTTGTCTTGTATAGGTGACTTCCAAGTCAGCCATATTGCATGGGGGACATTGTGCTGGTTGCCATGTTGTATAGGTGACTTCCAAGTCAGCCATATTGCATGGGGGACATTGTGCTGGTTGCCATGTTGTATAGGTGACTTCCAAGTCAGCCATATTGCATGGGGGACATTGTGCTGGTTGTGTTGTATAGGTGACTTCCAAGTCAGCCATATTGGTTGGGGGACATTGTGCTGGTGACCATGTTGTATAGGTGACTTCCAAGTCAGCCATATTGCTTGGGGGACATTGTGCTGGTTGCCATGTTCTATAGGTGACTTCCAAGTCAGCCATATTGCATGGGGGACATTGTGCTGGTTGTGTTGTATAGGTGAGTTCCAAGTCAGCCATATTGCATGGGGGACATTGTGCTGGTTGTGTTGTATAGGTGACTTCCAAGTCAGCCATATTGCATGGGGGACATTGTGCTGGTTGCCATGTTGTATAGGTGACTTCCAAGTTAGCCATATTGCTTGGGGGACATTGTGCTGGTTGCCATGTTGTATAGGTGACTTCCAAGTCAGCCATATTGCATGGGGGACATTGTGCTGGTGGCCATGTTCTATAGGTGACTTCCAAGTCAGCCATATTGCATGGGGACATTGTGCTGGTTGTCTTGTATAGGTGACTTCCAAGTCAGCCATATTGCATGGGGGACATTGTGCTGGTTGCCATGTTGTATAGGTGACTTCCAAGTCAGCCATATTGCATGGGGGACATTGTGCTGGTTGCCATGTTGTATAGGTGACTTCCAAGTCAGCCATATTGCATGGGGGACATTGTGCTGGTTGTGTTGTATAGGTGACTTCCAAGTCAGCCATATTGCTTGGGGGACATTGTGCTGGTGGCCATGTTGTATAGGTGACTTCCAAGTCAGCCATATTGCTTGGGCGACATTGTGCTGGTTGCCATGTTCTATAGGTGACTTCCAAGTCAGCCATATTGCATGGGGGACATTGTGCTGGTTGTGTTGTATAGGTGACTTCCAAGTCAGCCATATTGCATGGGGGACATTGTGCTGGTTGCCATGTTGTATAGGTGACTTCCAAGTCAGCCATATTGCATGGGGGACATTGTGCTGGTTGTGTTGTATAGGTTACTTCCAAATCAGCCATATTGCATGGGGAACATTGTGCTGGTTGTATTGTATAGGTGACTTCCAAGTCAGCCATATTGCATGGGGGACATTGTGCTGGTTGTCTTGTATAGGTGACTTCCAAGTCAGCCATATTGCTTGGGGGACATTGTGCTGGTTGTATTGTATAGGTGACTTCCAAGTCAGCCATATTGCATGGGGGACATTGTGCTGGTTGCCATGTTGTATAGGTGACTTCCAAGTCAGCCATATTGCATGGGAGACATTGTGCTGGTGGCCATGTTCTATAGGTGACTTCCAAGTCAGCCATATTGCATGGGGGACATTGTGCTGGTTGCCATGTTGTATAGGTGACTTCCAAGTCAGCCATATTGCTTGGGGGACATTGTGCTGGTTGCCATGTTGTATAGGTGACTTCCAAGTCAGCCATATTGCCTGGGGGACATTGTGCTGGTTGCATTGTATAGGTGACTTCCAAGTCAGCCATATTGCATGGGGGACATTGTGCTGGTTGCCATGTTGTATAGGTGACTTCCAAGTCAGCCATATTGCATGGGGGACATTGTGCTGGTTGCCATGTTGTATAGGTGACTTCCAAGTGAGCCATATTGCTTGGGGGACATTGTGCTGGTTGTGTTGTATAGGTGACTTCCAAGTCAGCCATATTGCATGGGGGACATTGTGCTGGTTGTCTTGTATAGGTGACTTTCAAGTCAGCCGTGTTGCATGGGGGACATTGTGCTGGTGGCCATGTACTATAGGTGACTTCCAAGTCAGCCATATTGCATGGGGGACATTGTGCTGGTTGCCATGTTGTATAGGTGACTTCCAAGTCAGCCATATTGCATGGGGGACATTGTGCTGGTTGTGTTGTATAGGTGACTTCCAAGTCAGCCATATTGCTTGGGGGACATTGTGCTGGTGGCCATGTTGTATAGGTGACTTCCAAGTCAGCCATATTGCTTGGGGGACATTGTGCTGGTTGCCATGTTCTATAGGTGACTTCCAAGTCAGCCATATTGCATGGGGGACATTGTGCTGGTTGTGTTGTATAGGTGACTTCCAAGTCAGCCATATTGCATGGGGGACATTGTGCTGGTTGTGTTGTATAGGTGACTTCCAAGTCAGCCATATTGCATGTGGGACATTGTGCTGGTTGTATTGCATAGGTGACTTCCAAGTCGGCCATATTGCATGGGGGACATTGTGCTGGTTGCCATGTTGTATAGGTGACTTCCAAGTCAGCCATATTGCATGGGGGACATTGTGCTGGTTGTGTTGTATAGGTGACTTCCAAATCAGCCATATTGCATGGGGAACATTGTGATGGTTGTATTGTATAGGTGACTTCCAAGTCAGCCATATTGCATGGGGGACATTGTGCTGGTGGCCATGTTCTATAGGTGACTTCCAAGTTAGCCATATTGCATGGGGACATTGTGCTGGTTGTCTTGTATAGGTGACTTCCAAGTCAGCCATATTGCATGGGGGACATTGTGCTGGTTGCCATGTTGTATAGGTGACTTCCAAGTCAGCCATATTGCATGGGGGACATTGTGCTGGTTGCCATGTTGTATAGGTGACTTCCAAGTCAGCCATATTGCATGGGGGACATTGTGCTGGTTGTGTTGTATAGGTGACTTCCAAGTCAGCCATATTGCTTGGGGGACATTGTGCTGGTGGCCATGTTGTATAGGTGACTTCCAAGTCAGCCATATTGCTTGGGGGACATTGTGCTGGTTGCCATGTTCTATAGGTGACTTCCAAGTCAGCCATATTGCATGGGGGACATTGTGCTGGTTGTGTTGTATAGGTGAGTTCCAAGTCAGCCATATTGCATGGGGGACATTGTGCTGGTTGTGTTGTATAGGTGACTTCCAAGTCAGCCATATTGCATGGGGGACATTGTGCTGGTTGCCATGTTGTATAGGTGACTTCCAAGTGAGCCATATTGCTTGGGGGACATTGTGCTGGTTGCCATGTTGTATAGGTGACTTCCAAGTCAGCCATATTGCATGGGGGACATTGTGCTGATGGCCATGTTCTATAGGTGACTTCCAAGTCAGCCATATTGCATGGGGACATTGTGCTGGTTGTCTTGTATAGGTGACTTCCAAGTCAGCCATATTGCATGGGGGACATTGTGCTGGTTGCCATGTTGTATAGGTGACTTCCAAGTCAGCCATATTGCATGGGGGACATTGTGCTGGTTGCCATGTTGTATAGGTGACTTCCAAGTCAGCCATATTGCATGGGGGACATTGTGCTGGTTGTGTTGTATAGGTGACTTCCAAGTCAGCCATATTGCTTGGGGGACATTGTGCTGGTGGCCATGTTGTATAGGTGACTTCCAAGTCAGCCATATTGCTTGGGCGACATTGTGCTGGTTGCCATGTTCTATAGGTGACTTCCAAGTCAGCCATATTGCATGGGGGACATTGTGCTGGTTGTGTTGTATAGGTGACTTCCAAGTCAGCCATATTGCATGGGGGACATTGTGCTGGTTGTGTTGTATAGGTGACTTCCAAGTCAGCCATATTGCATGGGGGACATTGTGCTGGTTGTATTGCATAGGTGACTTCCAAGTCAGCTATATTGCATGGGGGACATTGTGCTGGTTGCCATGTTGTATAGGTGACTTCCAAGTCAGCCATATTGCATGGGGGACATTGTGCTGGTTGTGTTGTATAGGTTACTTCCAAATCAGCCATATTGCATGGGGAACATTGTGCTGGTTGTGTTGTATAGGTGAGTTCCAAGTCAGCCATATTGCATGGGGGACATTGTGCTGGTTGTGTTGTATAGGTGACTTCCAAGTCAGCCATATTGCATGGGTGGACATTGTGCTGGTTGCCATGTTGTATAGGTGACTTCCAAGTGAGCCATATTGCTTGGGGGACATTGTGCTGGTTGCCATGTTGTATAGGTGACTTCCAAGTCAGCCATATTGCATGGGGGACATTGTGCTGGTGGCCATGTTCTATAGGTGACTTCCAAGTCAGCCATATTGCATGGGGACATTGTGCTGGTTGTCTTGTATAGGTGACTTCCAAGTCAGCCATATTGCATGGGGGACATTGTGCTGGTTGCCATGTTGTATAGGTGACTTCCAAGTCAGCCATATTGCATGGGGGACATTGTGCTGGTTGCCATGTTGTATAGGTGACTTCCAAGTCAGCCATATTGCATGGGGGACATTGTGCTGGTTGTGTTGTATAGGTGACTTCCAAGTCAGCCATATTGCTTGGGGGACATTGTGCTGGTGGCCATGTTGTATAGGTGACTTCCAAGTCAGCCATATTGCTTGGGGGACATTGTGCTGGTTGCCATGTTCTATAGGTGACTTCCAAGTCAGCCATATTGCATGGGGGACATTGTGCTGGTTGTGTTGTATAGGTGACTTCCAAGTCAGCCATATTGCATGGGGGACATTGTGCTGGTTGTGTTGTATAGGTGACTTCCAAGTCAGCCATATTGCATGGGGGATATTGTGCTGGTCGTATTGCATAGGTGACTTCCAAGTCGGCCATATTGCATGGGGGACATTGTGCTGGTTGCCATGTTGTATAGGTGACTTCCAAGTCAGCCATATTGCATGGGGGACATTGTGCTGGTTGTGTTGTATAGGTGACTTCCAAATCAGCCATATTGCATGGGGAACATTGTGCTGGTTGTATTGTATAGGTGACTTCCAAGTCAGCCATATTGCATGGGGGACATTGTGCTGGTGGCCATGTTCTATAGGTGACTTCCAAGTTAGCCATATTGCATGGGGACATTGTGCTGGTTGTCTTGTATAGGTGACTTCCAAGTCAGCCATATTGCATGGGGGACATTGTGCTGGTTGCCATGTTGTATAGGTGACTTCCAAGTCAGCCATATTGCATGGGGGACATTGTGCTGGTTGCCATGTTGTATAGGTGACTTCCAAGTCAGCCATATTGCATGGGGACATTGTGCTGGTTGTGTTGTATAGGTGACTTCCAAGTCAGCCATATTGGTTGGGGGACATTGTGCTGGTGACCATGTTGTATAGGTGACTTCCAAGTCAGCCATATTGCTTGGGGGACATTGTGCTGGTTGCCATGTTCTATAGGTGACTTCCAAGTCAGCCATATTGCATGGGGGACATTGTGCTGGTTGTGTTGTATAGGTGAGTTCCAAGTCAGCCATATTGCATGGGGGACATTGTGCTGGTTGTGTTGTATAGGTGACTTCCAAGTCAGCCATATTGCATGGGGGACATTGTGCTGGTTGCCATGTTGTATAGGTGACTTCCAAGTTAGCCATATTGCTTGGGGGACATTGTGCTGGTTGCCATGTTGTATAGGTGACTTCCAAGTCAGCCATATTGCATGGGGGACATTGTGCTGGTGGCCATGTTCTATAGGTGACTTCCAAGTCAGCCATATTGCATGGGGACATTGTGCTGGTTGTCTTGTATAGGTGACTTCCAAGTCAGCCATATTGCATGGGGGACATTGTGCTGGTTGCCATGTTGTATAGGTGACTTCCAAGTCAGCCATATTGCATGGGGGACATTGTGCTGGTTGCCATGTTGTATAGGTGACTTCCAAGTCAGCCATATTGCATGGGGGACATTGTGCTGGTTGTGTTGTATAGGTGACTTCCAAGTCAGCCATATTGCTTGGGGGACATTGTGCTGGTGGCCATGTTGTATAGGTGACTTCCAAGTCAGCCATATTGCTTGGGCGACATTGTGCTGGTTGCCATGTTCTATAGGTGACTTCCAAGTCAGCCATATTGCATGGGGGACATTGTGCTGGTTGTGTTGTATAGGTGACTTCCAAGTCAGCCATATTGCATGGGGGACATTGTGCTGGTTGCCATGTTGTATAGGTGACTTCCAAGTCAGCCATATTGCATGGGGGACATTGTGCTGGTTGTGTTGTATAGGTTACTTCCAAATCAGCCATATTGCATGGGGAACATTGTGCTGGTTGTATTGTATAGGTGACTTCCAAGTCAGCCATATTGCATGGGGGACATTGTGCTGGTTGTCTTGTATAGGTGACTTCCAAGTCAGCCATATTGCTTGGGGGACATTGTGCTGGTTGTATTGTATAGGTGACTTCCAAGTCAGCCATATTGCATGGGGGACATTGTGCTGGTTGCCATGTTGTATAGGTGACTTCCAAGTCAGCCATATTGCATGGGAGACATTGTGCTGGTGGCCATGTTCTATAGGTGACTTCCAAGTCAGCCATATTGCATGGGGGACATTGTGCTGGTTGCCATGTTGTATAGGTGACTTCCAAGTCAGCCATATTGCTTGGGGGACATTGTGCTGGTTGCCATGTTGTATAGGTGACTTCCAAGTCAGCCATATTGCCTGGGGGACATTGTGCTGGTTGCATTGTATAGGTGACTTCCAAGTCAGCCATATTGCATGGGGGACATTGTGCTGGTTGCCATGTTGTATAGGTGACTTCCAAGTCAGCCATATTGCATGGGGGACATTGTGCTGGTTGCCATGTTGTATAGGTGACTTCCAAGTGAGCCATATTGCTTGGGGGACATTGTGCTGGTTGTGTTGTATAGGTGACTTCCAAGTCAGCCATATTGCATGGGGGACATTGTGCTGGTTGTCTTGTATAGGTGACTTTCAAGTCAGCCGTGTTGCATGGGGGACATTGTGCTGGTGGCCATGTACTATAGGTGACTTCCAAGTCAGCCATATTGCATGGGGGACATTGTGCTGGTTGCCATGTTGTATAGGTGACTTCCAAGTCAGCCATATTGCATGGGGGACATTGTGCTGGTTGTGTTGTATAGGTGACTTCCAAGTCAGCCATATTGCTTGGGGGACATTGTGCTGGTGGCCATGTTGTATAGGTGACTTCCAAGTCAGCCATATTGCTTGGGGGACATTGTGCTGGTTGCCATGTTCTATAGGTGACTTCCAAGTCAGCCATATTGCATGGGGGACATTGTGCTGGTTGTGTTGTATAGGTGACTTCCAAGTCAGCCATATTGCATGGGGGACATTGTGCTGGTTGTGTTGTATAGGTGACTTCCAAGTCAGCCATATTGCATGTGGGACATTGTGCTGGTTGTATTGCATAGGTGACTTCCAAGTCGGCCATATTGCATGGGGGACATTGTGCTGGTTGCCATGTTGTATAGGTGACTTCCAAGTCAGCCATATTGCATGGGGGACATTGTGCTGGTTGTGTTGTATAGGTGACTTCCAAATCAGCCATATTGCATGGGGAACATTGTGATGGTTGTATTGTATAGGTGACTTCCAAGTCAGCCATATTGCATGGGGGACATTGTGCTGGTGGCCATGTTCTATAGGTGACTTCCAAGTTAGCCATATTGCATGGGGACATTGTGCTGGTTGTCTTGTATAGGTGACTTCCAAGTCAGCCATATTGCATGGGGGACATTGTGCTGGTTGCCATGTTGTATAGGTGACTTCCAAGTCAGCCATATTGCATGGGGGACATTGTGCTGGTTGCCATGTTGTATAGGTGACTTCCAAGTCAGCCATATTGCATGGGGGACATTGTGCTGGTTGTGTTGTATAGGTGACTTCCAAGTCAGCCATATTGCTTGGGGGACATTGTGCTGGTGGCCATGTTGTATAGGTGACTTCCAAGTCAGCCATATTGCTTGGGGGACATTGTGCTGGTTGCCATGTTCTATAGGTGACTTCCAAGTCAGCCATATTGCATGGGGGACATTGTGCTGGTTGTGTTGTATAGGTGAGTTCCAAGTCAGCCATATTGCATGGGGGACATTGTGCTGGTTGTGTTGTATAGGTGACTTCCAAGTCAGCCATATTGCATGGGGGACATTGTGCTGGTTGCCATGTTGTATAGGTGACTTCCAAGTGAGCCATATTGCTTGGGGGACATTGTGCTGGTTGCCATGTTGTATAGGTGACTTCCAAGTCAGCCATATTGCATGGGGGACATTGTGCTGATGGCCATGTTCTATAGGTGACTTCCAAGTCAGCCATATTGCATGGGGACATTGTGCTGGTTGTCTTGTATAGGTGACTTCCAAGTCAGCCATATTGCATGGGGGACATTGTGCTGGTTGCCATGTTGTATAGGTGACTTCCAAGTCAGCCATATTGCATGGGGGACATTGTGCTGGTTGCCATGTTGTATAGGTGACTTCCAAGTCAGCCATATTGCATGGGGGACATTGTGCTGGTTGTGTTGTATAGGTGACTTCCAAGTCAGCCATATTGCTTGGGGGACATTGTGCTGGTGGCCATGTTGTATAGGTGACTTCCAAGTCAGCCATATTGCTTGGGCGACATTGTGCTGGTTGCCATGTTCTATAGGTGACTTCCAAGTCAGCCATATTGCATGGGGGACATTGTTCTGGTTGTGTTGTATAGGTGACTTCCAAGTCAGCCATATTGCATGGGGGACATTGTGCTGGTTGTGTTGTATAGGTGACTTCCAAGTCAGCCATATTGCATGGGGGACATTGTGCTGGTTGTATTGCATAGGTGACTTCCAAGTCAGCTATATTGCATGGGGGACATTGTGCTGGTTGCCATGTTGTATAGGTGACTTCCAAGTCAGCCATATTGCATGGGGGACATTGTGCTGGTTGTGTTGTATAGGTTACTTCCAAATCAGCCATATTGCATGGGGAACATTGTGCTGGTTGTATTGTATAGGTGACTTCCAAGTCAGCCATATTGCATGGGGGGACATTGTGCTGGTTGTCTTGTATAGGTGACTTCCAAGTCAGCCATATTGCTTTGGGGACATTGTGCTGGTTGTATTGTATAGGTGACTTCCAAGTCAGCCATATTGCATGGGAGACATTGTGCTGGTGGCCATGTTCTATAGGTGACTTCCAAGTCAGCCATATTGCATGGGGGACATTGTGCTGGTTGCCATGTTGTATAGGTGACTTCCAAGTCAGCCATATTGCTTGGGGGACATTGTGCTGGTTGCCATGTTGTATAGGTGACTTCCAAGTCAGCCATATTGCCTGGGGGACATTGTGCTGGTTGTATTGTATAGGTGACTTCCAAGTCAGCCATATTGCATGGGGGACATTGTGCTGGTTGCCATGTTGTATAGGTGACTTCCAAGTCAGCCATATTGCATGGGGGACATTGTGCTGGTTGCCATGTTGTATAGGTGACTTCCAAGTCAGCCATATTGCTTGGGGGACATTGTGCTGGTTGCCATGTTGTATAGGTGACTTCCAAGTCAGCCATATTGCCTGGGGGACATTGTGCTGGTTGTATTGTATAGGTGACTTCCAAGTCAGCCATATTGCATGGGGGACATTGTGCTGGTTGCCATGTTGTATAGGTGACTTCCAAGTCAGCCATATTGCATGGGGGACATTGTACTGGTTGCCATGTTGTATAGGTGACTTCCAAGTGAGCCATATTGCTTGGGGGACATTGTGCTGGTTGTGTTGTATAGGTGACTTCCAAGTCAGCCATATTGCATGGGGGACATTGTGCTGGTTGTCTTGTATAGGTGACTTTCAAGTCAGCCGTGTTGCATGGGGGACATTGTGCTGGTGGCCATGTACTATAGGTGACTTCCAAGTCAGCCATATTGCATGGGGGACATTGTGCTGGTGGCCATGTACTATAGGTGACTTCCAAGTCAGCCATATTGCATGGGGGACATTGTGCTGGTGGCCATGTTGTATAGGTGACTTCCAAGTGAGCCATATTGCTTGGGGGACATTGTGCTGGTTGTGTTGTATAGGTGACTTCCAAGTCAGCCATATTGCATGGGGGACATTGTGCTGGTTGTCTTGTATAGGTGACTTTCAAGTCAGCCGTGTTGCATGGGGGACATTGTGCTGGTGGCCATGTACTATAGGTGACTTCCAAGTCAGCCATATTGCATGGGGGACATTGTGCTGGTGGCCATGTACTATAGGTGACTTCCAAGTCAGCCATATTGCATGGGGGACATTGTGCTGGTGGCCATGTTGTATAGGTGACTTCCAAGTGAGCCATATTGCTTGGGGGACATTGTGCTGGTTGCCATGTTGTATAGGTGACTTCCAAGTCAGCCATATTGCATGGGGGACATTGTGCTGGTGGCCATGTACTATAGGTGACTTCCAAGTCAGCCATATTGCATGGGGGACATTGTGCTGGTTGCCATGTTGTATAGGTGACTTCCAAGTCAGCCATATTGCATGGGGGACATTGTGCTGGTTGTGTTGTATAGGTGACTTCCAAGTCAGCCATATTGCTTGGGGGACATTGTGCTGGTGGCCATGTTGTATAGGTGACTTCCAAGTCAGCCATATTGCTTGGGGGACATTGTGCTGGTTGCCATGTTCTATAGGTGACTTCCAAGTCAGCCATATTGCATGGGGGACATTGTGCTGGTTGTGTTGTATAGGTGACTTCCAAGTCAGCCATATTGCATGGGGGACATTGTGCTGGTTGTGTTGTATAGGTGACTTCCAAGTCGGCCATATTGCATGGGGGACATTGTGCTGGTTGCCATGTTGTATAGGTGACTTCCAAGTCAGCCATATTGCATGGGGGACATTGTGCTGGTTGTGTTGTATAGGTGACTTCCAAATCAGCCATATTGCATGGGGAACATTGTGCTGGTTGTATTGTATAGGTGACTTCCAAGTCAGCCATATTGCATGGGGGACATTGTGCTGGTGGCCATGTTCTATAGGTGACTTCCAAGTTAGCCATATTGCATGGGGACATTGTGCTGGTTGTCTTGTATAGGTGACTTCCAAGTCAGCCATATTGCATGGGGGACATTGTGCTGGTTGCCATGTTGTATAGGTGACTTCCAAGTCAGCCATATTGCATGGGGGACATTGTGCTGGTTGCCATGTTGTATAGGTGACTTCCAAGTCAGCCATATTGCATGGGGGACATTGTGCTGGTTGTGTTGTATAGGTGACTTCCAAGTCAGCCATATTGCTTGGGGGACATTGTGCTGGTGGCCATGTTGTATAGGTGACTTCCAAGTCAGCCATATTGCTTGGGGGACATTGTGCTGGTTGCCATGTTCTATAGGTGACTTCCAAGTCAGCCATATTGCATGGGGGACATTGTGCTGGTTGTGTTGTATAGGTGAGTTCCAAGTCAGCCATATTGCATGGGGGACATTGTGCTGGTTGTGTTGTATAGGTGACTTCCAAGTCAGCCATATTGCATGGGGGACATTGTGCTGGTTGTGTTGTATAGGTGACTTCCAAGTCAGCCATATTGCATGGGGGACATTGTGCTGGTTGCCATGTTGTATAGGTGACTTCCAAGTGAGCCATATTGCTTGGGGGACATTGTGCTGGTTGCCATGTTGTATAGGTGACTTCCAAGTCAGCCATATCGCATGGGGGACATTGTGCTGGTGGCCATGTTCTATAGGTGACTTCCAAGTCAGCCATATTGCATGGGGACATTGTGCTGGTTGTCTTGTATAGGTGACTTCCAAGTCAGCCATATTGCATGGGGGACATTGTGCTGGTTGCCATGTTGTATAGGTGACTTCCAAGTCAGCCATATTGCATGGGGGACATTGTGCTGGTTGCCATGTTGTATAGGTGACTTCCAAGTCAGCCATATTGCATGGGGGACATTGTGCTGGTTGTGTTGTATAGGTGACTTCCAAGTCAGCCATATTGCTTGGGGGACATTGTGCTGGTGGCCATGTTGTATTGGTGACTTCCAAGTCAGCCATATTGCTTGGGCGACATTGTGCTGGTTGCCATGTTCTATAGGTGACTTCCAAGTCAGCCATATTGCATGGGGGACATTGTGCTGGTTGTGTTGTATAGGTGACTTCCAAGTCAGCCATATTGCATGGGGGACATTGTGCTGGTTGTGTTGTATAGGTGACTTCCAAGTCAGCCATATTGCATGGGGGACATTGTGCTGGTTGTATTGCATAGGTGACTTCCAAGTCAGCCATATTGCATGGGGGACATTGTGCTGGTTGCCATGTTGTATAGGTGACTTCCAAGTCAGCCATATTGCATGGGGGACATTGTGCTGGTTGTGTTGTATAGGTTACTTCCAAATCAGCCATATTGCATGGGGAACACTGTGCTGGTTGTATTGTATAGGTGACTTCCAAGTCAGCCATATTGCATGGGGGACATTGTGCTGGTTGTCTTGTATAGGTGACTTCCAAGTCAGCCATATTGCTTGGGGGACATTGTGCTGGTTGTATTGTATAGGTGACTTCCAAGTCAGCCATATTGCATGGGGGACATTGTGCTGGTTGCCATGTTGTATAGGTGACTTCCAAGTCAGCCATATTGCATGGGAGACATTGTGCTGGTGGCCATGTTCTATAGGTGACTTCCAAGTCAGCCATATTGCATGGGGGACATTGTGCTGGTTGCCATGTTGTATAGGTGACTTCCAAGTCAGCCATATTGCTTGGGGGACATTGTGCTGGTTGCCATGTTGTATAGGTGACTTCCAAGTCAGCCATATTGCCTGGGGGACATTGTGCTGGTTGTATTGTATAGGTGACTTCCAAGTCAGCCATATTGCATGGGGGACATTGTGCTGGTTGCCATGTTGTATAGGTGACTTCCAAGTCAGCCATATTGCATGGGGGACATTGTGCTGGTTGCCATGTTGTATAGGTGACTTCCAAGTGAGCCATATTGCTTGGGGGACATTGTGCTGGTTGTGTTGTATAGGTGACTTCCAAGTCAGCCATATTGCATGGGGGACATTGTGCTGGTTGTCTTGTATAGGTGACTTTCAAGTCAGCCGTGTTGCATGGGGGACATTGTGCTGGTGGCCATGTACTATAGGTGACTTCCAAGTCAGCCATATTGCATGGGGGACATTGTGCTGGTTGCCATGTTGTATAGGTGACTTCCAAGTGAGCCATATTGCTTGGGGGACATTGTGCTGGTTGCCATGTTGTATAGGTGACTTCCAAGTCAGCCATATTGCATGGGGGACATTGTGCTGGTGGCCATGTTCTATAGGTGACTTCCAAGTCATCCATATTGCATGGGGACATTGTGCTGGTTGTTTTGTATAGGTGACTTCCAAGTCAGCCATATTGCATGGGGGACATTGTGCTGGTTGCCATGTTGTATAGGTGACTTCCAAGTCAGCCATATTGCATGGGGGACATTGTGCTGGTTGCCATGTTGTATAGGTGACTTCCAAGTCAGCCATATTGCATGGGGGACATTGTGCTGGTTGTGTTGTATAGGTGACTTCCAAGTCAGCCATATTGCTTGGGGGACATTGTGCTGGTGGCCATGTTGTATAGGTGACTTCCAAGTCAGCCATATTGCTTGGGGGACATTGTGCTGGTTGCCATGTTCTATAGGTGACTTCCAAGTCAGCCATATTGCATGGGGGACATTGTGCTGGTTGTGTTGTATAGGTGAGTTCCAAGTCAGCCATATTGCATGGGGGACATTGTGCTGGTTGTGTTGTATAGGTGACTTCCAAGTCAGCCATATTGCATGGGGGACATTGTGCTGGTTGTATTGCATAGGTGACTTCCAAGTCAGCCATATTGCATGGGGGACATTGTGCTGGTTGCCATGTTGTATAGGTGACTTCCAAGTCAGCCATATTGCATGGGGGACATTGTGCTGGTTGTGTTGTATAGGTGACTTCCAAATCAGCCATATTGCATGGGGAACATTGTGCTGGTTGTATTGTATAGGTGACTTCCAAGTCAGCCATATTGCATGGGGGACATTGTGCTGGTTGTCTTGTATAGGTGACTTCCAAGTCAGCCATATTGCTTGGGGGACATTGTGCTGGTTGTATTGTATAGGTGACTTCCAAGTCAGCCATATTGCATGGGGGACATTGTGCTGGTTGCCATGTTGTATAGGTGACTTCCAAGTCAGCCATATTGCATGGGGGACATTGTGCTGGTGGCCATTTTCTATAGGTGACTTCCAAGTCAGCCATATTGCATTTGGGACATTGTGCTGGTTGTCTTATATAGGTGACTTCCAAGTCAGCCATATTGCTTGGGGGACATTGTGCTGGTTGCCATGTCCTATAGGTGACTTCCAAGTCAGCCATATTGCATGGGGGACATTGTGCTGGTTGTCTTGTATAGGTGACTTCCAAGTCAGCCATATTGCATGGGGGACATTGTGCTGGTTGCCATGTTGTATAGGTGACTTCCAAGTCAGCCATATTGCATGGGGGACATTGTGCTGGTTGCAATGTTGTATAGGTGACTTCCAAGTGAGACATATTGCTTGGGGGACATTGTGCTGGTTGTGTTGTATAGGTGACTTCCAAGTCAGCCATATTGCATGGGGGACATTGTGCTGGTTGTCTTGTATCGGTGACTTCCAAGTCAGCCGTGTTGCATGGGGGACATTGTGCTGGTGGCCATGTTCTATAGGTGACTTCCAAGTCAGCCATATTGCATGGGGGACATTGTGCTGGTTGCCATGTTGTATAGGTGACTTCCAAGTCAGCCATATTGCTTGGGGGACATTGTGCTGGTTGCCATGTTCTATAGGTGACTTCCAAGTCAGCTATATTGCATGGGGGACATTGTGCTGGTTGTGTTGTATAGGTGACTTCCAAGTCAGCCATATTGCATGGGGGACATTGTGCTGGTTGTGTTGTATAGGTGACTTCCAAGTCAGCCATATTGCATGGGGGACATTGTGCTGGTTGTATTGCATCGGTGACTTCCAAGTCAGCCAGATTGCATGGGGGACATTGTGCTGGTTGCCATGTTGTATAGGTGACTTCCAAGTCAGCCATATTGCATGGGGGACATTGTGCTGGTTGTGTTGTATAGGTGACTTCCAAATCAGCCATATTGCATGGGGAACATTGTGCTGGTTGTATTGTATAGGTGACTTCCAAGTCAGCCATATTGCATGGGGGACATTGTGCTGGTTGTCTTGTATAGGTGACTTCCAAGTCAGCCATATTGCTTGGGGGACATTGTGCTGGTTGTATTGTATAGGTGACTTCCAAGTCAGCCATATTGCATGGGGGACATTGTGCTGGTTGCCATGTTGTATAGGTGACTTCCAAGTCAGCCATATTGCATGGGGGACATTGTGCTGGTGGCCATGTTCTATAGGTGACTTCCAAGTCAGCCATATTGCATTTGGGACATTGTGCTGGTTGTCTTGTATAGGTGACTTCCAAGTCAGCCATATTGCTTGGGGGACATTGTGCTGGTTGCCATGTCCTATAGGTGACTTCCAAGTCAGCCATATTGCATGGGGGACATTGTGCTGGTTGTCTTGTATAGGTGACTTCCAAGTCAGCCATATTGCATGGGGGACATTGTGCTGGTTGCCATGTTGTATAGGTGACTTCCAAGTCAGCCATATTGCATGGGGGACATTGTGCTGTTTGCCATGTTGTATAGGTGACTTCCAAGTGAGCCATATTGCTTGGGGGACATTGTGCTGGTTGTGTTGTATAGGTGACTTCCAAGTCAGCCATATTGCATGGGGGACATTGTGCTGGTTGTCTTGTATAGGTGACTTCCAAGTCAGCCGTGTTGCATGGGGGACATTGTGCTGGTGGCCATGTTCTATAGGTGACTTCCAAGTCAGCCATATTGCATGGGGGACATTGTGCTGGTTGCCATGTTGTATAGGTGACTTCCAAGTCAGCCATATTGCTTGGGGGACATTGTGCTGGTTGCCATGTGCTATAGGTGACTTCCAAGTGAGCCATATTGCTTGGGTGACATTGTGCTGGTTGCCATGTTATATAGGTGACTTCCAAGTCAGCCATATTGCATGGGGAACATTGTGCTGGTGGCCATGTTCTATAGGTGACTTCCAAGTCAGCCACATTGCATGGGGGACATTGTGCTGGTTTCTTGTATAGGTGACTTCCAAGTCAACCATATTGCATTAGGGACATTGTGCTGGTTGCCATGTTGTATAGGTGACTTCCAAGTCAACCATATTGCATGGGGGACATTGTGCTGGTTGCCATGTTGTATAGGTGACTTCCAAGTCAGCCATATTGCATGGGGGACATTGTGCTGGTTGTGTTGTATAGGTGACTTCCAAGTGAGCCATATTGCATGGGGGACATTGTGCTGGTTGTGTTGTATAGGTGACTTCCAAGTCAACCATATTGCATGGGGGACATTGTGCTGGTTGTATTGTATAGGTGACTTCCAATTCAGCCATATTGCATGGGGGACATTGTGCTGGTTGTATTGTATAGGTGACTTCCAAGTGAGCCATATTGCTTGGGGGACATTGTGCTGGTGGCCATGTTCTATAGGTGACTTCCAAGCCAGACATATTGCATGGGGGACATTGTGCTGGTTGCCATGTCCTATAGGTGACTTCCAAGTCAGCCATATTGCATGGGGGACATTGTGCTGGTTGCCTTGTTGTATAGGTGACTTCCAAGTGAGCCATATTGCTTGGGGGACATTGTGCTGGTTGTGTTGTATAGGTGACTTCCAAGTCAGCCATATTGCATGGGGGACATTGTGCTGGTTGTCTTGTATAGGTGACTTCCAAGTCAGCCGTGTTGCATGGGGGACATTGTGCTGGTTGTATTGTATAGGTGACTTCCAAGTCAGCCATATTGCATGGGGGACATTGTGCTGGTGGCCATGTTGTAAAGGTGACTTCCAAGTCAGCCATATTGCATGGGGGACATTGTGCTCTTTGCCATGTTGTATAGGTGACTTCCAAGTCAGCCATATTGCATGGGGGACATTGTGCTGGTTGCCATGTTGTATAGGTGACTTACAAGTCAGCCATATTGCATGGGGGACATTGTGCTGGTTGCCATGTCCTATAGGTGACTTCCAAGTCAGCCATATTGCATGGGGGAAATTGTGCTGGTTGTCTTGTATAGGTGACTTTTAAGTCAGCCACATTGCTTGGGGGACATTGTGCTGGTTGCCATGTTCTATAGGTGACTTCCAAGTCAGCCATATTGCTTGGTAGACATTGCGCTGGTTGCCATGTTGTATAGGTGACTTCCAAGTCAGCCATATTGCTTGGGGGACATTGTGCTGGTTGCCATGTTGTATAGGTGACTTCCAAGTCAGCCATATTGCATGGGGGACATTGTGCTGGTGCCATGTTCTATAGGTGACTTCCAAGTCAGCCATATTGCATGGGGGACATTGTGCTGGTTGTCTTGTATAGGTGACTTCCAAGTCAGCCATATTGCATGGGGGACATTGTGCTGGTTGTGTTGTATAGGTGACTTCCAAATCAGCCATATTGCATGGGGGACATTGTGCTGGTTGTATTGTATAGGTGACTTCCAAGTCAGCCATATTGCATGGGGGACATTGTGCTGGTTGTATTGTATAGGTGACTTCCAAGTCAGCCATATTGCATGGGGGACATTGTGCTGGTGGCCATGTCCTATAGGTGACTTCCAAGTCAGCCATATTGCATGGGGGACATTGTGCTGGTTGTCTTGTATAGGTGACTTCCAAGTCAGCCATATTGCTTGGGGGACATTGTGCTGGTTGCCATGTCCTATAGGTGACTTCCAAGTCAGCCATATTGCATGGGGGACATTGTGCTGGTTGTCTTGTATAGGTGACTTCCAAGTCAGCCATATTGCATGGGGGACATTGTGCTGGTTGCCATGTTGTATAGGTGACTTCCAAGTCAGCCATATTGCATGGGGGACATTGTGCTGTTTGCCATGTTGTATAGGTGACTTCCAAGTGAGCCATATTGCTTGGGGGACATTGTGCTGGTTGTGTTGTATAGGTGACTTCCAAGTCAGCCATATTGCATGGGGGACATTGTGCTGGTTGTCTTGTATAGGTGACTTCCAAGTCAGCCGTGTTGCATGGGGGACATTGTGCTGGTGGCCATGTTCTATAGGTAACTTCCAAGTCAGCCATATTGCATGGGGGACATTGTGCTGGTTGCCATGTTGTATAGGTGACTTCCAAGTCAGCCATATTGCTTGGGGGACATTGTGCTGGTTGCCATGTGCTATAGGTGACTTCCAAGTGAGCCATATTGCTTGGGTGACATTGTGCTGGTTGCCATGTTATATAGGTGACTTCCAAGTCAGCCATATTGCATGGGGAACATTGTGCTGGTGGCCATGTTCTATAGGTGACTTCCAAGTCAGCCACATTGCATGGGGGACATTGTGCTGGTTTCTTGTATAGGTGACTTCCAAGTCAACCATATTGCATTAGGGACATTGTGCTGGTTGCCATGTTGTATAGGTGACTTCCAAGTCAACCATATTGCATGGGGGACATTGTGCTGGTTGCCATGTTGTATAGGTGACTTCCAAGTCAGCCATATTGCATGGGGGACATTGTGCTGGATGCCATGTTGTATAGGTGACTTCCAAGTGAGCCATATTGCATGGGGGACATTGTGCTGGTTGTGTTGTATAGGTGACTTCCAAGTGAGCCATATTGCATGGGGGACATTGTGCTGGTTGTGTTGTATAGGTGACTTCCAAGTCAACCATATTGCATGGGGGACATTGTGCTGGTTGTATTGTATAGGTGACTTCCAATTCAGCCATATTGCATGGGGGACATTGTGCTGGTTGTATTGTATAGGTGACTTCCAAGTGAGCCATATTGCTTGTGGGACATTGTGCTGGTGGCCATGTTCTATAGGTGACTTCCAAGCCAGACATATTGCATGGGGGACATTGTGCTGGTTGCCATGTCCTATAGGTGACTTCCAAGTCAGCCATATTGCATGGGGGACATTGTGCTGGTTGCCTTGTTGTATAGGTGACTTCCAAGTGAGCCATATTGCTTGGGGGACATTGTGCTGGTTGTGTTGTATAGGTGACTTCCAAGTCAGCCATATTGCATGGGGGACATTGTGCTGGTTGTCTTGTATAGGTGACTTCCAAGTCAGCCGTGTTGCATGGGGGACATTGTGCTGGTTGTATTGTATAGGTGACTTCCAAGTCAGCCATATTGCATGGGGGACATTGTGCTGGTGGCCATGTTGTAAAGGTGACTTCCAAGTCAGCCATATTGCATGGGGGACATTGTGCTCTTTGCCATGTTGTATAGGTGACTTCCAAGTCAGCCATATTGCATGGGGGACATTGTGCTGGTTGCCATGTTGTATAGGTGACTTACAAGTCAGCCATATTGCATGGGGGACATTGTGCTGGTTGCCATGTCCTATAGGTGACTTCCAAGTCAGCCATATTGCATGGGGGAAATTGTGCTGGTTGTCTTGTATAGGTGACTTTTAAGTCAGCCACATTGCTTGGGGGACATTGTGCTGGTTGCCATGTTCTATAGGTGACTTCCAAGTCAGCCATATTGCTTGGTAGACATTGCGCTGGTTGCCATGTTGTATAGGTGACTTCCAAGTCAGCCATATTGCTTGGGGGACATTGTGCTGGTTGCCATGTTGTATAGGTGACTTCCAAGTCAGCCATATTGCATGGGGGACATTGTGCTGGTGCCATGTTCTATAGGTGACTTCCAAGTCAGCCACATTGCATGGGGGACATTGTGCTGGTTTCTTGTATAGGTGACTTCCAAGTCAACCATATTGCATTAGGGACATTGTGCTGGTTGCCATGTTGTATAGGTGACTTCCAAGTCAACCATATTGCATGGGGGACATTGTGCTGGTTGCCATGTTGTATAGGTGACTTCCAAGTCAGCCATATTGCATGGGGGACATTGTGCTGGATGCCATGTTGTATAGGTGACTTCCAAGTGAGCCATATTGCATGGGGGACATTGTGCTGGTTGTGTTGTATAGGTGACTTCCAAGTGAGCCATATTGCATGGGGGACATTGTGCTGGTTGTGTTGTATAGGTGACTTCCAAGTCAACCATATTGCATGGGGGACATTGTGCTGGTTGTATTGTATAGGTGACTTCCAATTCAGCCATATTGCATGGGGGACATTGTGCTGGTTGTATTGTATAGGTGACTTCCAAGTGAGCCATATTGCTTGTGGGACATTGTGCTGGTGGCCATGTTCTATAGGTGACTTCCAAGCCAGACATATTGCATGGGGGACATTGTGCTGGTTGCCATGTCCTATAGGTGACTTCCAAGTCAGCCATATTGCATGGGGGACATTGTGCTGGTTGCCTTGTTGTATAGGTGACTTCCAAGTGAGCCATATTGCTTGAGGGACATTGTGCTGGTTGTGTTGTATAGGTGACTTCCAAGTCAGCCATATTGCATGGGGGACATTGTGCTGGTTGTCTTGTATAGGTGACTTCCAAGTCAGCCGTGTTGCATGGGGGACATTGTGCTGGTTGTATTGTATAGGTGACTTCCAAGTCAGCCATATTGCATGGGGGACATTGTGCTGGTGGCCATGTTGTAAAGGTGACTTCCAAGTCAGCCATATTGCATGGGGGACATTGTGCTCTTTGCCATGTTGTATAGGTGACTTCCAAGTCAGCCATATTGCATGGGGGACATTGTGCTGGTTGCCATGTTGTATAGGTGACTTACAAGTCAGCCATATTGCATGGGGGACATTGTGCTGGTTGCCATGTCCTATAGGTGACTTCCAAGTCAGCCATATTGCATGGGGGAAATTGTGCTGGTTGTCTTGTATAGGTGACTTTTAAGTCAGCCACATTGCTTGGGGGACATTGTGCTGGTTGCCATGTTCTATAGGTGACTTCCAAGTCAGCCATATTGCTTGGTAGACATTGCGCTGGTTGCCATGTTGTATAGGTGACTTCCAAGTCAGCCATATTGCTTGGGGGACATTGTGCTGGTTGCCATGTTGTATAGGTGACTTCCAAGTCAGCCATATTGCATGGGGGACATTGTGCTGGTGCCATGTTCTATAGGTGACTTCCAAGTCAGCCATATTGCATGGGGGACATTGTGCTGGTTGTCTTGTATAGGTGACTTCCAAATCAGCCATATTGCATGGGGGACATTGTGCTGGTTGTATTGTATAGGTGACTTCCAAGTCAGCCATATTGCATGGGGGACATTGTGCTGGTTGTATTGTATAGGTGACTTCCAAGTCAGCCATATTGCATGGGGGACATTGTGCTGGTGGCCATGTCCTATAGGTGACTTCCAAGTCAGCCATATTGCATGGGGGACATTGTGCTGGTTGTCTTGTATAGGTGACTTCCAAGTCAGCCATATTGCTTGGGGGACATTGTGCTGGTTGCCATGTCCTATAGGTGACTTCCAAGTCAGCCATATTGCATGGGGGACATTGTGCTGGTTGTCTTGTATAGGTGACTTCCAAGTCAGCCATATTGCATGGGGGACATTGTGCTGGTTGCCATGTTGTATAGGTGACTTCCAAGTCAGCCATATTGCATGGGGGACATTGTGCTGGTTGTATTGTATAGGTGACTTCCAAGTCAGCCGTGTTGCATGGGGGACATTGTGCTGGTTGTATTGTATAGGTGACTTCCAAGTCAGCCATATTGCATGGGGGACATTGTGCTGGTGGCCATGTTGTAAAGGTGACTTCCAAGTCAGCCATATTGCATGGGGGACATTGTGCTCTTTGCCATGTTGTATAGGTGACTTCCAAGTCAGCCATATTGCATGGGGGACATTGTGCTGGTTGCCATGTTGTATAGGTGACTTACAAGTCAGCCATATTGCATGGGGGACATTGTGCTGGTTGCCATGTCCTATAGGTGACTTCCAAGTCAGCCATATTGCATGGGGGAAATTGTGCTGGTTGTCTTGTATAGGTGACTTTTAAGTCAGCCACATTGCTTGGGGGACATTGTGCTGGTTGCCATGTTGTATAGGTGACTTCCAAGTCAGCCATATTGCTTGGTAGACATTGCGCTGGTTGCCATGTTGTATAGGTGACTTCCAAGTCAGCCATATTGCTTGGGGGACATTGTGCTGGTTGCCATGTTGTATAGGTGACTTCCAAGTCAGCCATATTGCATGGGGGACATTGTGCTGGTGCCATGTTCTATAGGTGACTTCCAAGTCAGCCATATTGCATGGGGGACATTGTGCTGGTTGTCTTGTATAGGTGACTTCCAAGTCAGCCATATTGCATGGGGGACATTGTGCTGGTTGTGTTGTATAGGTGACTTCCAAATCAGCCATATTGCATGGGGGACATTGTGCTGGTTGTATTGTATAGGTGACTTCCAAGTCAGCCATATTGCATGGGGGACATTGTGCTGGTTGTATTGTATAGGTGACTTCCAAGTCAGCCATATTGCATGGGGGACATTGTGCTGGTGGCCATGTCCTATAGGTGACTTCCAAGTCAGCCATATTGCATGGGGGACATTGTGCTGGTTGTCTTGTATAGGTGACTTCCAAGTCAGCCATATTGCTTGGGGGACATTGTGCTGGTTGCCATGTCCTATAGGTGACTTCCAAGTCAGCCATATTGCATGGGGGACATTGTGCTGGTTGTCTTGTATAGGTGACTTCCAAGTCAGCCATATTGCATGGGGGACATTGTGCTGGTTGCCATGTTGTATAGGTGACTTCCAAGTCAGCCATATTGCATGGGGGACATTGTGCTGGTTGCCATGTTGTATAGGTGACTTCCAAGTGAGCCATATTGCTTGGGGGACATTGTGCTGGTTGTGTTGTATAGGTGACTTCCAAGTCAGCCATATTGCATGGGGGACATTGTGCTGGTTGTCTTGTATAGTTGACTTCCAAGTCAGCCGTGTTGCATGGGGGACATTGTGCTGGTGGCCATGTTCTATAGGTGACTTCCAAGTCAGCCATATTGCATGGGGGACATTGTGCTGGTTGCCATGTTGTATAGGTGACTTCCAAGTCAGCCATATTGCTTGGGGGACATTGTGCTGGTTGCCATGTTCTATAGGTGACTTCCAAGTCAGCCATATTGCATGGGGGACATTGTGCTGGTTGTGTTGTATAGGTGACTTCCAAGTCAGCCATATTGCATGGGGGACATTGTGCTGGTTGTGTTGTATAGGTGACTTCCAAGTCAGCCATATTGCATGGGGGACATTGTGCTGGTTGTATTGCATAGGTGACTTCCAAGTCAGCCATATTGCATGGGGGACATTGTGCTGGTTGCCATGTTGTATAGGTGACTTCCAAGTCAGCCATATTGCATGGGGGACATTGTGCTGGTTGTGTTGTATAGGTGACTTCCAAATCAGCCATATTGCATGGGGAACATTGTGCTGGTTGTATTGTATAGGTGACTTCCAAGTCAGCCATATTGCATGGGGGACATTGTGCTGGTTGTCTTGTATAGGTGACTTCCAAGTCAGCCATATTGCTTGGGGGACATTGTGCTGGTTGTATTGTATAGGTGACTTCCAAGTCAGCCATATTGCATGGGGGACATTGTGCTGGTGGCCATGTTCTATAGGTGACTTCCAAGTCAGCCATATTGCATTTGGGACATTGTGCTGGTTGTCTTGTATAGGTGACTTCCAAGTCAGCCATATTGCTTGGGGGACATTGTGCTGGTTGCCATGTCCTATAGGTGACTTCCAAGTCAGCCATATTGCATTGGGGACATTGTGCTGGTTGTCTTGTATAGGTGACTTCCAAGTCAGCCATATTGCATGGGGGACATTGTGCTGGTTGCCATGTTGTATAGGTGACTTCCAAGTCAGCCATATTGCATGGGGGACATTGTGCTGGTTGCCATGTTGTATAGGTGACTTCCAAGTGAGCCATATTGCTTGGGGGACATTGTGCTGGTTGTGTTGTATAGGTGACTTTCAAGTCAGCCATATTGCATGGGGGACATTGTGCTGGTTGTCTTGTATAGGTGACTTCCAAGTCAGCCGTGTTGCATGGGGGACATTGTGCTGGTGGCCATGTTCTATAGGTGACTTCCAAGTCAGCCATATTGCATGGGGGACATTGTGCTGGTTGCCATGTTGTATAGGTGACTTCCAAGTCAGCCATATTGCTTGGGGGACATTGTGCTGGTTGCCATGTGCTATAGGTGACGTCCAAGTGAGCCATATTGCTTGGGGGACATTGTGCTGGTTGCCATGTTATATAGGTGACTTCCAAGTCAGCCATATTGCATGGGGAACATTGTGCTGGTGGCCATGTTCTATAGGTGACTTCCAAGTCAGCCACATTGCATGGGGGACATTGTGCTGGTTTCTTGTATAGGTGACTTCCAAGTCAACCATATTGCATTAGGGACATTGTGCTGGTTGCCATGTTGTATAGGTGACTTCCAAGTCAACCATATTGCATGGGGGACATTGTGCTGGTTGCCATGTTGTATAGGTGACTTCCAAGTCAGCCATATTGCATGGGGGACATTGTGCTGGATGCCATGTTGTATAGGTGACTTCCAAGTGAGCCATATTGCATGGGGGACATTGTGCTGGTTGTGTTGTATAGGTGACTTCCAAGTGAGCCATATTGCATGGGGGACATTGTGCTGGTTGTGTTGTATAGGTGACTTCCAAGTCAGCCATATTGCATGGGGGACATTGTGCTGGTTGTATTGTATAGGTGACTTCCAATTCAGCCATATTGCATGGGGGACATTGTGCTGGTTGTATTGTATAGGTGACTTCCAAGTGAGCCATATTGCTTGGGGGACATTGTGCTGGTGGCCATGTTCTATAGGTGACTTCCAAGCCAGCCATATTGCATGGTGGACATTGTGCTGGTTGCCATGTCCTATAGGTGACTTCCAAGTCAGCCATATTGCATGGGGGACATTGTGCTGGTTGCCTTGTTGTATAGGTGACTTCCAAGTGAGCCATATTGCTTGGGGGACATTGTGCTGGTTGTGTTGTATAGGTGACTTCCAAGTCAGCCATATTGCATGGGGGACATTGTGCTGGTTGTCTTGTATAGGTGACTTCCAAGTCAGCCGTGTTGCATGGGGGACATTGTGCTGGTTGTATTGTATAGGTGACTTCCAAGTCAGCCATATTGCTTGGGGGACATTGTGCTGGTTGCCATGTCCTATAGGTGACTTCCAAATCAGCCATATTGCATGGGGAACATTGTGCTGGTTGTATTGTATAGGTGACTTCCAAGTCAGCCATATTGCATGGGGGACATTGTGCTGGTTGTCTTGTATAGGTGACTTCCAAGTCAGCCATATTGCTTGGGGGACATTGTGCTGGTTGTATTGTATAGGTGACTTCCAAGTCAGCCATATTGCATGGGGGACATTGTGCTGGTGGCCATGTTCTATAGGTGACTTCCAAGTCAGCCATATTGCATTTGGGACATTGTGCTGGTTGTCTTGTATAGGTGACTTCCAAGTCAGCCATATTGCTTGGGGGACATTGTGCTGGTTGCCATGTCCTATAGGTGACTTCCAAGTCAGCCATATTGCATTGGGGACATTGTGCTGGTTGTCTTGTATAGGTGACTTCCAAGTCAGCCATATTGCATGGGGGACATTGTGCTGGTTGCCATGTTGTATAGGTGACTTCCAAGTCAGCCATATTGCATGGGGGACATTGTGCTGGTTGCCATGTTGTATAGGTGACTTCCAAGTGAGCCATATTGCTTGGGGGACATTGTGCTGGTTGTGTTGTATAGGTGACTTTCAAGTCAGCCATATTGCATGGGGGACATTGTGCTGGTTGTCTTGTATAGGTGACTTCCAAGTCAGCCGTGTTGCATGGGGGACATTGTGCTGGTGGCCATGTTCTATAGGTGACTTCCAAGTCAGCCATATTGCATGGGGGACATTGTGCTGGTTGCCATGTTGTATAGGTGACTTCCAAGTCAGCCATATTGCTTGGGGGACATTGTGCTGGTTGCCATGTGCTATAGGTGACGTCCAAGTGAGCCATATTGCTTGGGGGACATTGTGCTGGTTGCCATGTTATATAGGTGACTTCCAAGTCAGCCATATTGCATGGGGAACATTGTGCTGGTGGCCATGTTCTATAGGTGACTTCCAAGTCAGCCACATTGCATGGGGGACATTGTGCTGGTTTCTTGTATAGGTGACTTCCAAGTCAACCATATTGCATTAGGGACATTGTGCTGGTTGCCATGTTGTATAGGTGACTTCCAAGTCAACCATATTGCATGGGGGACATTGTGCTGGTTGCCATGTTGTATAGGTGACTTCCAAGTCAGCCATATTGCATGGGGGACATTGTGCTGGATGCCATGTTGTATAGGTGACTTCCAAGTGAGCCATATTGCATGGGGGACATTGTGCTGGTTGTGTTGTATAGGTGACTTCCAAGTGAGCCATATTGCATGGGGGACATTGTGCTGGTTGTGTTGTATAGGTGACTTCCAAGTCAGCCATATTGCATGGGGGACATTGTGCTGGTTGTATTGTATAGGTGACTTCCAATTCAGCCATATTGCATGGGGGACATTGTGCTGGTTGTATTGTATAGGTGACTTCCAAGTGAGCCATATTGCTTGGGGGACATTGTGCTGGTGGCCATGTTCTATAGGTGACTTCCAAGCCAGCCATATTGCATGGTGGACATTGTGCTGGTTGCCATGTCCTATAGGTGACTTCCAAGTCAGCCATATTGCATGGGGGACATTGTGCTGGTTGCCTTGTTGTATAGGTGACTTCCAAGTGAGCCATATTGCTTGGGGGACATTGTGCTGGTTGTGTTGTATAGGTGACTTCCAAGTCAGCCATATTGCATGGGGGACATTGTGCTGGTTGTCTTGTATAGGTGACTTCCAAGTCAGCCGTGTTGCATGGGGGACATTGTGCTGGTTGTATTGTATAGGTGACTTCCAAGTCAGCCATATTGCATGGGGGACATTGTGCTGGTGGCCATGTTGTAAAGGTGACTTCCAAGTCAGCCATATTGCATGGGGGACATTGTGCTCTTTGCCATGTTGTATAGGTGACTTCCAAGTCAGCCATATTGCATGGGGGACATTGTGCTGGTTGCCATGTTGTATAGGTGACTTACAAGTCAGCCATATTGCATGGGGGACATTGTGCTGGTTGCCATGTCCTATAGGTGACTTCCAAGTCAGCCATATTGCATGGGGGAAATTGTGCTGGTTGTCTTGTATAGGTGACTTTTAAGTCAGCCACATTGCCCTGGGGGACATTGTGCTGGTTGCCATGTTCTATAGGTGACTTCCAAGTCAGCCATATTGCTTGGTAGACATTGCGCTGGTTGCCATGTTGTATAGGTGACTTCCAAGTCAGCCATATTGCTTGGGGGACATTGTGCTGGTTGCCATGTTGTATAGGTGACTTCCAAGTCAGCCATATTGCATGGGGGATATTGTGCTGGTGCCATGTTCTATAGGTGACATCCAAGTCAGCCATATTGCATGGGGGACATTGTGCTGGTTGTCTTGTATAGGTGACTTCCAAGTCAGCCATATTGCATGGGGGACATTGTGCTGGTTGTGTTGTATAGGTGACTTCCAAATCAGCCATATTGCATGGCGGACATTGTGCTGGTTGTATTGTATAGGTGACTTCCAAGTCAGCCATATTGCATGGGGGACATTGTGCTGGTTGTATTGTATAGGTGACTTCCAAGTCAGCCATATTGCATGGGGGACATTGTGCTGGTGGCCATGTCCTATAGGTGACTTCCAAGTCAGCCATATTGCATGGGGGACATTGTGCTGGTTGTCTTGTATAGGTGACTTCCAAGTCAGCCATATTGCTTGGGGGACATTGTGCTGGTTGTATTGTATAGGTGACTTCCAAGTCAGCCATATTGCATGGGGGACATTGTGCTGGTTGCCATGTTGTATAGGTGACTTCCAAGTCAGCCATATTGCATGGGGGACATTGTGCTGGTGGCCATGTTCTATAGGTGACTTCCAAGTCAGCCATATTGCATTTGGGACATTGTGCTGGTTGTCTTGTATAGGTGACGTCCAAGTCAGCCATATTGCATGGGGGACATTGTGCTGGTTGTGTTGTATAGGTGACTTCCAAATCAGCCATATTGCATGGGGGACATTGTGCTGGTTGTATTGTATAGGTGACTTCCAAGTCAGCCATATTGCATGGGGGACATTGTGCTGGTTGTCTTGTATAGGTGACTTCCAAGTCAGCCATATTGGATGGGGGACATTGTGCTGGTTGTATTGTATAGGTGACTTCCAAGTCAGCCATATTGCATGGGGGACATTGTGCTGGTTGCCATGTTGTATAGGTGACTTCCAAGTCAGCCATATTGCATGGGGGACATTGTGCTGGTGGCCATTTTCTATAGGTGACTTCCAAGTCAGCCATATTGCATTTGGGACATTGTGCTGGTTGTATTGTATAGGTGACTTCCAAGTCAGCCATACTGCATGGGGGACATTGTGCTGGTTGTATTGTATAGGTGACTTCCAAGTGAGCCATTTTGCTTGGGGGACATTGTGCTGGTGGCCATGTTCTATAGGTGACTTCCAAGTCAGCCATATTGCATGGGGGACATTGTGCTGGTTGCCATGTCCTATAGGTGACTTCCAAGTCGGCCATATTGCAAGGGGGACATTGTGCTGGTTGTCTTGTATAGGTGACTTCCAAGTCAGCCATATTGCTTGGGGGACATTGTGCTGGTTGCCATGTTCTATAGGTGACTTCCAAGTCAGCCATATTGCTTGGGGGACATTGTGCTGGTTGCCAGGTTGTATAGGTGACTTTCAAGTCAGCCATATTGCATGGGGGACATTGTGCTGGTGGCCATGTTCTATAGGTGACTTCCAAGTCAGCCATATTGCATGGGGGACATTGTGCTGGTTGCCCTGTTGTATAGGTGACTTCCAAGTCAGCCATATTGCATGGGGGACATTGTGCTGGTGGCCATGTTCTATAGGTGACTTCCATGTCAGCCATATTGCATGGGGGACATTGTGCTGGTTGTCTTGTATAGGTGACTTCCAAGTCAGCCATATTGCTTGGGGGACATTGTGCTGGTTGTATTGTATAGGTGACTTCCAAGTCAGCCATATTGCATGGGGGACATTGTGCTGGTTGCCATGTTGTATAGGTGACTTCCAAGTCAGCCATATTGCATGGGGGACATTGTGCTGGTGGCCATGTTCTATAGGTGACTTCCAAGTCAGCCACATTGCATGGGGGACATTGTGCTGGTTTCTTGTATAGGTGACTTCCAAGTCAGCCATATTGCATGGGGGACATTGTGCTGGTTGCCATGTTGTATAGATGACTTCAAAGTCAGCCATATTGCATGGGGGACATTGTGCTGGTTGCCATGTTGTATAGGTGACTTCCAAGTCAGCCATATTGCATGGAGGACATTGTGCTGGATGCCATGTTGTATAGGTGACTTCCAAGTGAGCCATATTGCATGGGGGACATTGTGTTGGTTGTGTTGTATAGGTGACTTCCAAGTCAGCCATATTGCATGGGGGACATTGTGCTGGTTGTGTTGTATAGGTGACTTCCAAGTCAGCCATATTGCATGGGGGACATTGTGTTGGTTGTATTGTATAGGTGACTTCCAAGTCAGCCATATTGCATGGGGGACATTGTGCTGGTTGTATTGTATAGGTGACTTCCAAGTGAGCCATATTGTTTGGGGGACATTGTGCTGGTGGCCATGTTCTATAGGTGACTTCCAAGTCAGCCATATTGCATGGGGGACATTGTGCTGGTTGCCATGTCCTATAGGTGACTTCCAAGTCAGCCATATTGCTTGGGGGACATTGTGCTGGTTGCCATGTTGTATAGGTGACTTCCAAGTCAGCCATATTGCATGGGGGACATTGTGCTGGTTGTCTTGTATAGGTGACTTCCAAGTGAGCCATATTGCATGGGGGACATTGTGCTGGTTGCCATGTTCTATAGGTGACTTCCAAGTCAGCCATATTGCATGGGGGACATTGTGCTGGTTGTCTTGTATAGGTGACTTCCAAGTCAGCCATATTGCATGGGGGACATTGTGCTGGTTGTATTGTATAGGTGACTTCCAAGTCAGCCATATTGCATGGGGGACATTGTGCTGGTTGTGTTGTATAGGTGACTTCCAAGTCAGCCATATTGCATGGGGGCCATTGTGCTGGTTGTATTGTATAGGTGACTTCCAAGTCAGCCATATTGCATGGGGGACATTGTGCTGGTTGTATTGTATAGGTGACTTCCAAGTGAGCCATATTGTTTGGGGGACATTGTGCTGGTGGCCATGTTCTATACGTGACTTCCAAGTCAGCCATATTGCATGGGGGACATTGTGCTGGTTGCCATGTTCTATAGGTGATTTCTAAGTCAGCCATATTGCTTGGGGGACATTGTGCTGGTTGCCATGTTGTATAGGTGACTTCCAAGTCAGCCATATTGCATGAGGGACATTGTGCTTGTGGCCATGTTCTATAGGTGACTTCCAAGTCAGCCATATTGCATGGGGGACATTGTGCTGGTTGTGTTGTATAGGTGACTTCCAAATCAGCCATATTGCATGGGGGACATTGTGCTGGTTGTATTGTATAGGTGACTTCCAAGTCAGCCATATTGCATGGGGGACATTGTGCTGGTTGTATTGTATAGGTGACTTCCAAGTCAGCCATATTGCATGGGGGACATTGTGCTGGTGGCCATGTCCTATAGGTGACTTCCAAGTCAGCCATATTGCATGGGGGACATTGTGCTGGTTGTCTTGTATAGGTGACTTCCAAGTCAGCCATATTGCTTGGGGGACATTGTGCTGGTTGTATTGTATAGGTGACTTCCAAGTCAGCCATATTGCATGGGGGACATTGTGCTGGTTGCCATGTTGTATAGGTGACTTCCAAGTCAGCCATATTGCATGGGGGACATTGTGCTGGTGGCCATGTTCTATAGGTGACTTCCAAGTCAGCCATATTGCATTTGGGACATTGTGCTGGTTGTCTTGTATAGGTGACTTCCAAGTCAGCCATATTGCATGGGGGACATTGTGCTGGTTGTGTTGTATAGGTGACTTCCAAATCAGCCATATTGCATGTGGGACATTGTGCTGGTTGTATTGTATAGGTGACTTCCAAGTCAGCCATATTGCATGGGGGACATTGTGCTGGTTGTCTTGTATAGGTGACTTCCAAGTCAGCCATATTGGATGGGGGACATTGTGCTGGTTGTATTGTATAGGTGACTTCCAAGTCAGCCATATTGCATGGGGGACATTGTGCTGGTTGCCATGTTGTATAGGTGACTTCCAAGTCAGCCATATTGCATGGGGGACATTGTGCTGGTGGCCATGTTCTATAGGTGACTTCCAAGTCAGCCATATTGCATTTGGGACATTGTGCTGGTTGTATTGTATAGGTGACTTCCAAGTCAGCCATATTGCATGGGGGACATTGTGCTGGTTGTATTGTATAGGTGACTTCCAAGTGAGCCATGTTGCTTGGGGGACATTGTGCTGGTGGCCATGTTCTATAGGTGACTTCCAAGTCAGCCATATTGCATGGGGGACATTGTGCTGGTTGCCATGTCCTATAGGTGACTTCCAAGTCGGCCATATTGCAAGCGGGACATTGTGCTGGTTGTCTTGTATAGGTGACTTCCAAGTCAGCCATATTGCTTGGGGGACATTGTGCTGGTTGCCATGTTCTATAGGTGACTTCCAAGTCAGCCATATTGCTTGGTTGACATTGTGCTGGTGGCCATGTTCTATAGGTGACTTCCAAGTCAGCCATATTGCTTGGGGGACATTGTGCTGGTTGCCATGTTGTAAAGGTGACTTTCAAGTCAGCCATATTGCATGGGGGACATTGTGCTGGTGGCCATGTTCTATAGGTGACTTCCAAGTCAGCCATATTGCATGGGGGACATTGTGCTGGTTGCCATGTTGTATAGGTGACTTCCAAGTCAGCCATATTGCATGGGGGACATTGTGCTGGTGGCCATGTTCTATAGGTGACTTCCAAGTCAGCCATATTGCATGGGGGACATTGTGCTGGTTGTCTTGTATAGGTGACTTCCAAGTCAGCCATATTGCTTGGGGGACATTGTGCTGGTTGTATTGTATAGGTGACTTCCAAGTCAGCCATATTGCATGGGGAACATTGTGCTGGTTGCCATGTTGTATAGGTGACTTCCAAGTCAGCCATATTGCATGGGGGACATTGTGCTGGTGGCCATGTTCTATAGGTGACTTCCAAGTCAGCCACATTGCATGGGGGACATTGTGCTGGTTTCTTGTATAGGTGACTTCCAAGTCAGCCATATTGCATGGGGGACATTGTGCTGGTTGCCATGTTGTATAGGTGACTTCCAAGTCAGCCATATTGCATGGGGGATATTGTGCTGGTTGCCATGTTGTATAGGTGACTTCCAAGTCAGCCATATTGCATGGGTGACATTGTGCTGGATGCCATGTTGTATAGGTGACTTCCAAGTGAGCCATATTGCATGGGGGACATTGTGCTGGTTGTGTTGTATAGGTGACTTCCAAGTCAGCCATATTGCATGGGGGACATTGTGCTGGTTGTGTTGTATAGGTGACTTCCAAGTCAGCCATATTGCATGGGGGACATTGTGCTGGTTGTATTGTATAGGTGACTTCCAAGTCAGCCATATTGCATGGGCGACATTGTGCTGGTTGTATTGTATAGGTGACTTCCAAGTGAGCCATATTGTTTGGGGGACATTGTGCTGGTGGCCATGTTCTATAGGTGACTTCCAAGTCAGCCATATTGCATGGGGGACATTGTGCTGGTTGCCATGTCCTATAGGTGACTTCCAAGTCAGCCATATTGCATGGGGGACATTGTGCTGGTTGCCATGTTGTATAGGTGACTTCCAAGTGAGCCATATTGCTTGGGGGACATTGTGCTGGTTGTGTTGTATAGGTGACTTCCAAGTCAGCCATATTGCATGGGGGACATTGTGCTGGTTGTCTTGTATAGGTGACTTCCAAGTCAGCCGTGTTGCATGGGGGACATTGTGCTGGTTGTGTTGTATAGGTGACTTCCAAGTCAGCCATATTGCATGGGGGACATTGTGCTGGCGGCCATGTTGTAAAGGTGACTTCCAAGTCAGCCATATTGCATGGGGGACATTGTGCTGGTTGCCATGTTGTATAGGTGACTTCCAAGTCAGCCACATTGCATGGGGGACATTGTGCTGGTTGCCATGTTGTATAGGTGACTTACAAGTCAGCCATATTGCATGGGGGACATTGTGCTGCTTGCCATGTCCTATAGGTGACTTCCAAGTCAGCCATATTGCATGGGGGAAATTGTGCTGGTTGTCTTGTATAGGTGACTTTTAAGTCAGCCATATTGCTTGGGGGACATTGTGCTGGTTGCCATGTTCTATAGGTGACTTCCAAGTCAGCCAAATTGCTTGGGGGACATTGTGCTGGTTGCCATGTTGTATAGGTGACTTCCAAGTCAGCCATATTGCTTGGGGGACATTGTGCTGTTTGCCATGTTGTATTGGTGACTTCCAAGTCAGCCATATTGCATGGGGGACATTGTGCTGGTGGCCATGTTCTATAGGTGACTTCCAAGTCAGCCATATTGCCTGGGGGACATTGTGCTGGTTGCCATGTTGTATAGGTGACTTCCAAGTCAGCCATATTGCATGGGGGACATTGTGCTGGTGGCCTTGTTCTATAGGTGACTTCGAAGTCAGCCATATTGCATGGGGGACATTGTGCTGGTTGTCTTGTATAGTTGACTTCCAAGTCAGCCATATTGCTTGGGGGACATTGTGCTGGTTGTATTGTATAGGTGACTTCCAAGTCAGCCATATTGCATGGGGAACATTGTGCTGGTTGCCATGTTGTATAGGTGACTTCCAAGTCAGCCATATTGCATGGGGGACATTGTGCTGGTGGCCATGTTCTATAGGTGACTTCCAAGTCAGCCACATTGCATGGGGGACATTGTGCTGGTTTCTTGTATAGGTGACTTCCAAGTCAGCCATATTGCATGGGGGACATTGTGCTGGTTGCCATGTTGTATAGGTGACTTCCAAGTCAGCCATATTGCATGGGGGACATTGTGCTGGTTGCCATGTTGTATAGGTGACTTCCAAGTCAGCCATATTGCATGGGTGACATTGTGCTGGATGCCATGTTGTATAGGTGACTTCCAAGTGAGCCATATTGCATGGGGGACATTGTGCTGGTTGTGTTGTATAGGTGACTTCCAAGTCAGCCATATTGCATGGGGGACATTGTGCTGGTTGTGTTGTATAGGTGACTTCCAAGTCAGCCATATTGCATGGGGGACATTGTGCTGGTTGTATTGTATAGGTGACTTCCAAGTCAGCCATATTGCATGGGCGACATTGTGCTGGTTGTATTGTATAGGTGACTTCCAAGTGAGCCATATTGTTTGGGGGACATTGTGCTGGTGGCCATGTTCTATAGGTGACTTCCAAGTCAGCCATATTGCATGGGGGACATTGTGCTGGTTGCCATGTCCTATAGGTGACTTCCAAGTCAGCCATATTGCATGGGGGACATTGTGCTGGTTGCCATGTTGTATAGGTGACTTCCAAGTGAGCCATATTGCTTGGGGGACATTGTGCTGGTTGTGTTGTATAGGTGACTTCCAAGTCAGCCATATTGCATGGGGGACATTGTGCTGGTTGTCTTGTATAGGTGACTTCCAAGTCAGCCGTGTTGCATGGGGGACATTGTGCTGGTTGTGTTGTATAGGTGACTTCCAAGTCAGCCATATTGCATGGGGGACATTGTGCTGGCGGCCATGTTGTAAAGGTGACTTCCAAGTCAGCCATATTGCATGGGGGACATTGTGCTGGTTGCCATGTTGTATAGGTGACTTCCAAGTCAGCCACATTGCATGGGGGACATTGTGCTGGTTGCCATGTTGTATAGGTGACTTACAAGTCAGCCATATTGCATGGGGGACATTGTGCTGCTTGCCATGTCCTATAGGTGACTTCCAAGTCAGCCATATTGCATGGGGGAAATTGTGCTGGTTGTCTTGTATAGGTGACTTTTAAGTCAGCCATATTGCTTGGGGGACATTGTGCTGGTTGCCATGTTCTATAGCTGACTTCCAAGTCAGCCAAATTGCTTGGGGGACATTGTGCTGGTTGCCATGTTGTATAGGTGACTTCCAAGTCAGCCATATTGCTTGGGGGACATTGTGCTGTTTGCCATGTTGTATTGGTGACTTCCAAGTCAGCCATATTGCATGGGGGACATTGTGCTGGTGGCCATGTTCTATAGGTGACTTCCAAGTCAGCCATATTGCATGGGGGACATTGTGCTGGTTGCCATGTTGTATAGGTGACTTCCAAGTCAGCCATATTGCATGGGGGACATTGTGCTGGTGGCCTTGTTCTATAGGTGACTTCGAAGTCAGCCATATTGCATGGGGGACATTGTGCTGGTTGTCTTGTATAGGTGACTTCCAAGTCAGCCATATTGCTTGGGGGACATTGTGCTGGTTGTATTGTATAGGTGACTTCCAAGTCAGCCATATTGCATGGGGAACATTGTGCTGGTTGCCATGTTGTATAGGTGACTTCCAAGTCAGCCATATTGCATGGGGGACATTGTGCTGGTGGCCATGTTCTATAGGTGACTTCCAAGTCAGCCACATTGCATGGGGGACATTGTGCTGGTTTCTTGTATAGGTGACTTCCAAGTCAGCCATATTGCATGGGGGACATTGTGCTGGTTGCCATGTTGTATAGGTGACTTCCAAGTCAGCCATATTGCATGGGGGACATTGTGCTGGTTGCCATGTTGTATAGGTGACTTCCAAGTCAGCCATATTGCATGGGTGACATTGTGCTGGATGCCATGTTGTATAGGTGACTTCCAAGTGAGCCATATTGCATGGGGGACATTGTGCTGGTTGTGTTGTATAGGTGACTTCCAAGTCAGCCATATTGCATGGGGGACATTGTGCTGGTTGTGTTGTATAGGTGACTTCCAAGTCAGCCATATTGCATGGGGGACATTGTGCTGGTTGTATTGTATAGGTGACTTCCAAGTCAGCCATATTGCATGGGGGACATTGTGCTGGTTGTATTGTATAGGTGACTTCCAAGTGAGCCATATTGTTTGGGGGACATTGTGCTGGTGGCCATGTTCTATAGGTGACTTCCAAGTCAGCCATATTGCATGGGGGACATTGTGCTTTTTGCCATGTCCTATAGGTGACTTCCAAGTCAGCCATATTGCATGGGGGACATTGTGCTGGTTGCCATGTTGTATAGGTGACTTCCAAGTGAGCCATATTGCTTGGGGGACATTGTGCTGGTTGTGTTGTATAGGTGACTTCCAAGTCAGCCATATTGCATGGGGGACATTGTGCTGGTTGCCAAGTTGTATAGGTGACTTACAAGTCAGCCATATTGCATGGGGGACATTGTGCTGCTTGCCATGTCCTATAGGTGACTTCCAAGTCAGCCATATTGCATGGGGGAAATTGTGCTGGTTGTCTTGTATAGGTGACTTTTAAGTCAGCCATATTGCTTGGGGGACATTGTGCTGGTTGCCATGTTCTATAGGTGACTTCCAAGTCAGCCAAATTGCTTGGGGGACATTGTGCTGGTTGCCATGTTGTATAGGTGACTTCCAAGTCAGCCATATTGCTTGGGGGACATTGTGCTGGTTGCCATGTTGTATTGGTGACTTCCAAGTCAGCCATATTGCATGGGGGACATTGTGCTGGTGGCCATGTTCTATAGGTGACTTCCAAGTCAGCCATATTGCATGGGGGACATTGTGCTGGTTGTCTTGTATAGGTGACTTCCAAGTCAGCCATATTGCATGGGGGACATTGTGCTGGTTGTGTTGTATAGGTGACTTCCAAATCAGCCATATTGCATGGGGGACATTGTGCTGGTTGTATTGTATAGGTGACTTCCAAGTCAGCCATATTGCATGCGGGACATTGTGCTGGTTGTATTGTATAGGTGACTTCCAAGTCAGCCATATTGCATGGGGGACATTGTACTGGTGGCCATGTCCTATAGGTGACTTCCAAGTCAGCCATATTGCATGGGGGACATTGTGCTGGTTGTCTTGTATAGGTGACTTCCAAGTCAGCCATATTGCTTGGGGGACATTGTGCTGGTTGTATTATATAGGTGACTTCCAAGTCAGCCATATTGCATGGGGGACATTGTGCTGGTTGCCATGTTGTATAGGTGACTTCCAAGTCAGCCATATTGCATGGGGGACATTGTGCTGGTGGCCATGTTCTATAGGTGACTTCCAAGTCAGCCATATTGCATTTGGGACATTGTGCTGGTTGTCTTGTATAGGTGACTTCCAAGTCAGCCATATTGCATGGGGGACATTGTGCTGGTTGTGTTGTATAGGTGACTTCCAAATCAGCCATATTGGATGGGGGACATTGTGCTGGTTGTATTGTATAGGTGACTTCCAAGTCAGCCATATTGCATGGGGGACATTGTGCTGGTTGTATTGTATAGGTGACTTCCAAGTGAGCCATATTGCTTGGGGGACATTGTGCTGGTGGCCATGTTCTATAGGTGAATTCCAAGTCAGCCATATTGCATGGGGGACATTGTGCTGGTTGCCATGTCCTATAGGTGACTACCAAGTCAGCCATATTGCATGGGGGACATTGTGCTGGTTTTCTTGTATAGGTGACTTCCAATTTAGCCATATTGCTTGGGGGACATTGTGCTGGTTGCCATGTTCTATAGGTGACTTCCAAGTCAGCCATATTGCTTGGGGGACATTGTGCTGGTGGCCATGTTCTATAGGTGACTTCCAAGTCAGCCATATTGCTTGGGGGACATTGTGCTGGTTGCCATGTTGTATAGGTGACTTCCAAGTCAGCCATATTGCATGAGGGACATTGTGCTGGTGGCCATGTTCTATAGGTGACTTCCAAGTCAGCCATATTGCATGGGGGACATTGTGCTGGTTGCCATGTTGTATAGGTGACTTCCAAGTCAGCCATATTGCATGGGGGACATTGTGCTGGTGGCCATGTTCTATGGGTGACTTCCAAGTCAGCCATATTGCATGGGGGACATTGTGCTGGTTGTCTTGTATAGGTGCCTTCCAAGTCAGCCATATTGCATGGGGGACATTGTGCTGGTTGTATTGTATAGGTGACTTCCAAGTCAGCCATATTGCATGGGGGACATTGTGCTGGTTGCCATGTTGTATAGGTGACTTCCAAGTCAGCCATATTGCATGGGGGACATTGTGCTGGTGGCCATGTTCTATAGGTGACTTCCAAGTCAGCCATATTGCATGGGGGACATTGTGCTGGTTGTCTTGTATAGGTGACTTCCAAGTCAGCCATATTGCATGGGGGACATTGTGCTGGTGGCCATGTCCTATAGGTGACTTCCAAGTCAGCCATATTGCATGGGGGATATTGTGCTGGTTGTCTTGTATAGGTGACTTCCAAGTCAGCCATATTGCTTGGGGGACATTGTGCTGGTTGTATTGTATAGGTGACTTCCAAGTCAGCCATATTGCATGGGGGACATTGTGCTGGTTGCCATGTTGTATAGGTGACTTCCAAGTCAGCCATATTGCATGGGGGACATTGTGCTGGTGGCCATGTTCTATAGGTGACTTCCAAGTCAGCCATATTGCATTTGGGACATTGTGCTGGTTGTCTTGTATAGGTGACTTCCAAGTCAGCCATATTGCATGGGGACATTGTGCTGGTTGTGTTGTATAGGTGACTTCCAAATCAGCCATATTGCATGGGGGACATTGTGCTGGTTGTATTGTATAGGTGACTTCCAAGTCAGCCATATTGCATGGGGGACATTGTGCTGGTTGTCTTGTATAGCTGACTTCCAAGTCAGCCATATTGCTTGGGGGACATTGTGCTGGTTGTATTGTATAGGTGACTTCCAAGACAGCCATATTGCATGGGGGACATTGTGCTGGTTGCCATGTTGTATAGGTGACTTCCAAGTCAGCCATATTGCATGGGGGACATTGTGCTGGTGGCCATGTTCTATAGGTGACTTCCAAGTCAGCCATATTGCATTTGGGACATTGTGCTGGTTGTATTGTATAGGTGACTTCCAAGTCAGCCATATTGCATGGGGGACATTGTGCTGGTTGTATTGTATAGGTGACTTCCAAGTGAGCCATATTGCTTGGGGGACATTGTGCGGGTGGCCATGTTCTATAGGTGACTTCCAAGTCAGCCATATTGCATGGGGGACATTGTGCTGGTTGCCATGTCCTATAGGTGACTTCCAAGTCAGCCATATTGCATGGGGGACATTATGCTGGTTGTCTTGTATAGGTGACTTCCAAGTCAGCCATATTGCTTGGGGACATTGTGCTGGTTGCCATGTTCTATAGGTGACTTCCAAGTCAGCCATATTGCTTGGGGGACATTGTGCTGGTGGCCATGTTCTCTAGGTGACTTCCAAGTCAGCCATATTGCTTGGGGGACATTGTGCTGGTTGCCATGTTGTATAGGTGACTTCCAAGTCAGCCATATTGCATGGGGGACATTGTGCTGGTGGCCATGTTCTATAGGTGACTTCCAAGTCAGCCATATTGCATTGGGGACATTGTGCTGGTTGCCATGTTGTATAGGTGACTTCCAAGTCAGCCATATTGCATGGGGGACATTGTGCTGGTTGTTTTGTATAGGTGACTTCCAAGTCAGCCATATTGCATGGGGGACATTGTGCTGGTTGTCATGTCCTATAGGTGACTTCCAAGTCAGCCATATTGCATGGGGGAAATTGTGCTGGTTGTCTTGTATAGGTGACTTCCAAGTCAGCCATATTGCTTGGGGGACATTGTGCTGGTTGCCATGTTCTAAAGGTGACTTCCAAGTCAGCCATATTGCATGGGGGACATTGTGCTGGTGGCCATGTTCTATAGGTGACTTCCAAGTCAGCCATATTGCATGGGGGACATTGTGCTGGTTGTCTTGTATAGGTGACTTCCAAGTTAGCCATATTGCATGGGGGACATTGTGCTGGTGGCCATGTTCTATAGGTGACTTCCAAGTCAGCCATATTGCTTGGGGGACATTGTGCTGGTTGTATTGTATAGGTGACTTCCAATTCAGCCATATTGCATGGGGGACATTGTGCTGGTTGCCATGTTGTATAGGTGACTTCCAAGTGAGCCATATTGCTTGGGGGACATTGTGCTGGTTGTGTTGTATAGGTGACTTCCAAGTCAGCCATATTGCATTTGGGACATTGTGCTGGTTGTCTTGTATAGGTGACTTCCAAGTCAGCCATATTGCATGGGGGACATTGTGCTGGTTGTGTTGTATAGGTGACTTCCAAATCAGCCATATTGCATGGGGGACATTGTGCTGGTTGTATTGTATAGGTGACTTCCAAGTCAGCCATATTGCATGGGGGACATTGTGCTGGTTGTCTTGTATAGGTGACTTCCAAGTCAGCCATATTGCTTGGGGGACATTGTGCTGGTTGTATTGTATAGGTGACTTCCAAGACAGCCATATTGCATGGGGGACATTGTGCTGGTTGTATTGTATAGGTGACTTCCAAGTGAGCCATATTGCTTGGGGGACATTGTGCGGGTGGCCATGTTCTATAGGTGACTTCCAAGTCAGCCATATTGCATGGGGGACATTGTGCTGGTTGCCATGTCCTATAGGTGACTTCCAAGTCAGCCATATTGCATGGGGGACATTATGCTGGTTGTCTTGTATAGGTGACTTCCAAGTCAGCCATATTGCTTGGGGGACATTGTGCTGGTTGCCATGTTCTAAAGGTGACTTCCAAGTCAGCCATATTGCATGGGGGACATTGTGCTGGTGGCCATGTTCTATAGGTGACTTCCAAGTCAGCCATATTGCATGGGGGACATTGTGCTGGTTGTCTTGTATAGGTGACTTCCAAGTTAGCCATATTGCATGGGGGACATTGTGCTGGTGGCCATGTTCTATAGGTGACTTCCAAGTCAGCCATATTGCTTGGGGGACATTGTGCTGGTTGTATTGTATAGGTGACTTCCAATTCAGCCATATTGCATGGGGGACATTGTGCTGGTTGCCATGTTGTATAGGTGACTTCCAAGTGAGCCATATTGCTTGGGGGACATTGTGCTGGTTGTGTTGTATAGGTGACTTCCAAGTCAGCCATATTGCATTTGGGACATTGTGCTGGTTGTCTTGTATAGGTGACTTCCAAGTCAGCCATATTGCATGGGGGACATTGTGCTGGTTGTGTTGTATAGGTGACTTCCAAATCAGCCATATTGCATGGGGGACATTGTGCTGGTTGTATTGTATAGGTGACTTCCAAGTCAGCCATATTGCATGGGGGACATTGTGCTGGTTGTCTTGTATAGGTGACTTCCAAGTCAGCCATATTGCTTGGGGGACATTGTGCTGGTTGTATTGTATAGGTGACTTCCAAGACAGCCATATTGCATGGGGGACATTGTGCTGGTTGTATTGTATAGGTGACTTCCAAGTGAGCCATATTGCTTGGGGGACATTGTGCGGGTGGCCATGTTCTATAGGTGACTTCCAAGTCAGCCATATTGCATGGGGGACATTGTGCTGGTTGCCATGTCCTATAGGTGACTTCCAAGTCAGCCATATTGCATGGGGGACATTATGCTGGTTGTCTTGTATAGGTGACTTCCAAGTCAGCCATATTGCTTGGGGGACATTGTGCTGGTTGCCATGTTCTATAGGTGACTTCCAAGTCAGCCATATTGCTTGGGGGACATTGTGCTGGTGGCCATGTTCTATAGGTGACTTCCAAGTCAGCCATATTGCTTGGGGGACATTGTGCTGGTTGCCATGTTGTATAGGTGACTTCCAAGTCAGCCATATTGCATGGGGGACATTGTGCTGGTGGCCATGTTCTATAGGTGACTTCCAAGTCAGCCATATTGCATTGGGGACATTGTGCTGGTTGCCATGTTGTATAGGTGACTTCCAAGTCAGCCATATTGCATGGGGGACATTGTGCTGGTTGTATTGTATAGGTGACTTCCAAGTCAGCCATATTGCATGGGGGACATTGTGCTGGTTGCCATGTCCTATAGGTGACTTCCAAGTCAGCCATATTGCATGGGGGAAATTGTGCTGGTTGTCTTGTATAGGTGACTTCCAAGTCAGCCATATTGCATGGGGGACATTGTGCTGGTGGCCATGTTCTATAGGTAACTTCCAAGTCAGCCATATTGCATGGGGGACATTGTGATGGTTGTCTTGTATAGGTGACTTCCAAGTCAGCCATATTGCATGGGGGACATTGTGCTGGTGGCCATGTTCTATAGGTGACTTCCAAGTCAGCCATATTGCTTGGGGGACATTGTGCTGGTTGTATTGTATAGGTGACTTCCAATTCAGCCATATTGCATGGGGGACATTGTGCTGGTTGCCATGTTGTATAGGTGACTTCCAAGTGAGCCATATTGCTTGGGGGACATTGTGCTGGTTGTGTTGTATAGGTGACTTCCAAGTCAGCCATATTGCATGGGGGACATTGTGCTGGTTGTCTTGTATAGGTGACTTCCAAGTCAGCCGTTTTGCATGGGGGACATTGTGCTGGTTGTCTTGTATAGGTGACTTCCAAGTCAGCCATATTGCTTGGGGGACATTGTGCTGGTTGCCATGTTCTGTAGGTGACTTCCAAGTCAGCCATATTGCTTGGGGGACATTGTGCTGGTGGCCATGTTCTATAGGTGACTTCCAAGTCAGCCATATTGCTTGGGGGACATTGTGCTGGTTGCCATGTTGTATAGGTGACTTCCAAGTAAGCCATATTGCATGGGGGACATTGTGCTGGTGGCCATGTTCTATAGGTGACTTCCAAGTCAGCCATATTGCATTTGGGACATTGTGCTGGTTGTCTTGTATAGGTGACTTCCAAGTCAGCCATATTGCTTGGGGGACATTGTGCTGGTTGCCATGTCCTATAGGTGACTTCCAAGTCAGCCATATTGCATGGGGGACATTGTGCTGGTTGTCTTGTATAGGTGACTTCCACGTCAGCCATATTGCATGGGGGACATTGTGCTGGTGGCCATGTTGTATAGGTGACTTCCAAGTCAGCCATATTGCATGGGGGACATTGTGCTGGTTGCCATGTTGTATAGGTGACTTCCAAGTCAGCCATATTGCATGGGGGACATTGTGCTGGTTGCCATGTTGTATAGGTGACTTCCAAGTCAGCCATATTGCATGGGGGACATTGTGCTGGTTGCCATGTTGTATAGGTGACTTCCAAGTCAGCCATATTGCTTGGGGGACATTGTGCTGGTTGCCATGTTGTATAGGTGACTTCCAAGTCAGCCATATTGCCTGGGGGACATTGTGCTGGTTGTATTGTATAGGTGACTTCCAAGTCAGCCATATTGCATGGGGGACATTGTGCTGGTTGCCATGTTGTATAGGTGACTTCCAAGTCAGCCATATTGCATGGGGGACATTGTGCTGGTTGCCATGTTGTATAGGTGACTTCCAAGTGAGCCATATAGCTTGGGGGACATTGTGCTGGTTGTGTTGTATAGGTGACTTCCAAGTCAGCCATATTGCATGGGGGACATTGTGCTGGTTGTCTTGTATAGGTGACTTTCAAGTCAGCCGTGTTGCATGGGGGACATTGTACTGGTGGCCATGTACTATAGGTGACTTCCAAGTCAGCCATATTGCATGGGGGACATTGTGCTGGTTGCCATGTTGTATAGGTGACTTCCAAGTGAGCCATATTGCTTGTGGGACATTGTGCTGGTTGCCATGTTGTATAGGTGACTTCCAAGTCAGCCATATTGCATGGGGGACATTGTGCTGGTGGCCATGTTCTATAGGTGACTTCCAAGTCAGCCATATTGCATGGGGACATTGTGCTGGTTGTCTTGTATAGGTGACTTCCAAGTCAGCCATATTGCATGGGGGACATTGTGCTGGTTGCCATGTTGTATAGGTGACTTCCAAGTCAGCCATATTGCATGGGGGACATTGTGCTGGTTGCCATGTTGTATAGGTGACTTCCAAGTCAGCCATATTGCATGGGGGACATTGTGCTGGTTGTGTTGTATAGGTGACTTCCAAGTCAGCCATATTGCTTGGGGGACATTGTGCTGGTGGCCATGTTCTATAGGTGACTTCCAAGTCAGCCATATTGCATGGGGGACATTGTGCTGGTGGCCATGTTCTATAGGTGACTTCCAAGTCAGCCATATTGCATTTGGGACATTGTGCTGGTTGTCTTGTATAGGTGACTTCCAAGTCAGCCATATTGCTTGGGGGACATTGTGCTGGTTGCCATGTCCTATAGGTGACTTCCAAGTCAGCCATATTGCATGGGGGACATTGTGCTGGTTGTCTTGTATAGGTGACTTCCACGTCAGCCATATTGCATGGGGGACATTGTGCTGGTGGCCATGTTGTATAGGTGACTTCCAAGTCAGCCATATTGCATGGGGGACATTGTGCTGGTTGCCATGTTGTATAGGTGACTTCCAAGTCAGCCATATTGCATGGGGGACATTGTGCTGGTTGCCATGTTGTATAGGTGACTTCCAAGTCAGCCATATTGCATGGGGGACATTGTGCTGGTTGCCATGTTGTATAGGTGACTTCCAAGTCAGCCATATTGCTTGGGGGACATTGTGCTGGTTACCATGTTGTATAGGTGACTTCCAAGTCAGCCATATTGCCTGGGGGACATTGTGCTGGTTGTATTGTATAGGTGACTTCCAAGTCAGCCATATTGCATGGGGGACATTGTGCTGGTTGCCATGTTGTATAGGTGACTTCCAAGTCAGCCATATTGCATGGGGGACATTGTGCTGGTTGCCATGTTGTATAGGTGACTTCCAAGTGAGCCATATTGCTTGGGGGACATTGTGCTGGTTGTGTTGTATAGGTGACTTCCAAGTCAGCCATATTGCATGGGGGACATTGTGCTGGTTGTCTTGTATAGGTGACTTTCAAGTCAGCCGTGTTGCATGGGGGACATTGTACTGGTGGCCATGTACTATAGGTGACTTCCAAGTCAGCCATATTGCATGGGGGAAATTGTGCTGGTTGCCATGTTGTATAGGTGACTTCCAAGTGAGCCATATTGCTTGGGGGACATTGTGCTGGTTGCCATGTTGTATAGGTGACTTCCAAGTCAGCCATATTGCATGGGGGACATTGTGCTGGTGGCCATGTTCTATAGGTGACTTCCAAGTCAGCCATATTGCATGGGGACATTGTGCTGGTTGTCTTGTATAGGTGACTTCCAAGTCAGCCATATTGCATGGGGGACATTGTGCTGGTTGCCATGTTGTATAGGTGACTTCCAAGTCAGCCATATTGCATGGGGGACATTGTGCTGGTTGCCATGTTGTATAGGTGACTTCCAAGTCAGCCATATTGCATGGGGGACATTGTGCTGGTTGTGTTGTATAGGTGACTTCCAAGTCAGCCATATTGCTTGGGGGACATTGTGCTGGTGGCCATGTTGTATAGGTGACTTCCAAGTCAGCCATATTGCTTGGGGGACATTGTGCTGGTTGCCATGTTCTATAGGTGACTTCCAAGTCAGCCATATTGCATGGGGGACATTGTGCTGGTTGTGTTGTATAGGTGACTTCCAAGTCAGCCATATTGCATGGGGGACATTGTGCTGGTTGCCATGTTGTATAGTTGACTTCCAAGTCAGCCATATTGCATGGGGGACATTGTGCTGGTTGCCATGTTGTATAGGTGACTTCCAAGTGAGCCATATTGCTTGGGGGACATTGTGCTGGTTGTGTTGTATAGGTGACTTCCAAGTCAGCCATATTGCATGGGGGACATTGTGCTGGTTGTCTTGTATAGGTGACTTTCAAGTCAGCCGTGTTGCATGGGGGACATTGTACTGGTGGCCATGTACTATAGGTGACTTCCAAGTCAGCCATATTGCATGGGGGAAATTGTGCTGGTTGCCATGTTGTATAGGTGACTTCCAAGTGAGCCATATTGCTTGGGGGACATTGTGCTGGTTGCCCTGTTGTATAGGTGACTTCCAAGTCAGCCATATTGCATGGGGGACATTGTGCTGGTGGCCATGTTCTATAGGTGACTTCCAAGTCAGCCATATTGCATGGGGACATTGTGCTGGTTGTCTTGTATAGGTGACTTCCAAGTCAGCCATATTGCATGGGGGACATTGTGCTGGTTGCCATGTTGTATAGGTGACTTCCAAGTCAGCCATATTGCATGGGGGACATTGTGCTGGTTGCCATGTTGTATAGGTGACTTCCAAGTCAGCCATATTGCATGGGGGACATTGTGCTGGTTGTGTTGTATAGGTGACTTCCAAGTCAGCCATATTGCTTGGGGGACATTGTGCTGGTGGCCATGTTGTATAGGTGACTTCCAAGTCAGCCATATTGCTTGGGGGACATTGTGCTGGTTGCCATGTTCTATAGGTGACTTCCAAGTCAGCCATATTGCATGGGGGACATTGTGCTGGTTGTGTTGTATAGGTGACTTCCAAGTCAGCCATATTGCATGGGGGACATTGTGCTGGTTGTGTTGTATAGGTGACTTCCAAGTCAGCCATATTGCATGGGGGACATTGTGCTGGTTGTATTGCATAGGTGACTTCCAAGTCAGCCATATTGCATAGGGGACATTGTGCTGGTTGCCATGTTGTATAGGTGACTTCCAAGTCAGCCATATTGCATGGGGGACATTGTGCTGGTGGCCATGTTCTATAGGTGACTTCCAAGTCAGCCATATTGCATTTGGGACATAGTGCTGGTTGCCATGTTGTATAGGTGACTTCCAAGTCAGCCATATTGCATGGGGGACATTGTGCTGGTTGTGTTGTATAGGTGACTTCCAAGTCAGCCATATTGCTTGGGGGACATTGTGCTGGTGGCCATGTTGTATAGGTGACTTCCAAGTCAGCCATATTGCTTGGGGGACATTGTGCTGGTTGCCATGTTCTATAGGTGACTTCCAAGTCAGCCATATTGCATGGGGGACATTGTGCTGGTTGTGTTGTATAGGTGACTTCCAAGTCAGCCATATTGCATGGGGGACATTGTGCTGGTTGTGTTGTATAGGTGACTTCCAAGTCAGCCATATTGCATGGGGGACATTGTGCTGGTTGTATTGCATAGGTGACTTCCAAGTCAGCCATATTGCATAGGGGACATTGTGCTGGTTGCCATGTTGTATAGGTGACTTCCAAGTCAGCCATATTGCATGGGGGACATTGTGCTGGTGGCCATGTTCTATAGGTGACTTCCAAGTCAGCCATATTGCATTTGGGACATTGTGCTGGTTGTATTGTATAGGTGACTTCCAAGTGAGCCATATTGCTTGGGGGACATTGTGCGGGTGGCCATGTTCTATAGGTGACTTCCAAGTCAGCCATATTGCATGGGGGACATTGTGCTGGTTGCCATGTCCTATAGGTGACTTCCAAGTCAGCCATATTGCATGGGGGACATTATGCTGGTTGTCTTGTATAGGTGACTTCCAAGTCAGCCATATTGCTTGGGGGACATTGTGCTGGTTGCCATGTTCTATAGGTGACTTCCAAGTCAGCCATATTGCTTGGGGGACATTGTGCTGGTGGCCATGTTCTATAGGTGACTTCCAAGTCAGCCATATTGCTTGGGGGACATTGTGCTGGTTGCCATGTTGTATAGGTGACTTCCAAGTCAGCCATATTGCATGGGGGACATTGTGCTGGTGGCCATGTTCTATAGGTGACTTCCAAGTCAGCCATATTGCATTGGGGACATTGTGCTGGTTGCCATGTTGTATAGGTGACTTCCAAGTCAGCCATATTGCATGGGGGACATTGTGCTGGTTGTATTGTATAGGTGACTTCCAAGTCAGCCATATTGCATGGGGGACATTGTGCTGGTTGCCATGTCCTATAGGTGACTTCCAAGTCAGCCATATTGCATGGGGGAAATTGTGCTGGTTGTCTTGTATAGGTGACTTCCAAGTCAGCCATATTGCATGGGGGACATTGTGCTGGTGGCCATGTTCTATAGGTAACTTCCAAGTCAGCCATATTGCATGGGGGACATTGTGATGGTTGTCTTGTATAGGTGACTTCCAAGTCAGCCATATTGCATGGGGGACATTGTGCTGGTGGCCATGTTCTATAGGTGACTTCCAAGTCAGCCATATTGCTTGGGGGACATTGTGCTGGTTGTATTGTATAGGTGACTTCCAATTCAGCCATATTGCATGGGGGACATTGTGCTGGTTGCCATGTTGTATAGGTGACTTCCAAGTGAGCCATATTGCTTGGGGGACATTGTGCTGGTTGTGTTGTATAGGTGACTTCCAAGTCAGCCATATTGCATGGGGGACATTGTGCTGGTTGTCTTGTATAGGTGACTTCCAAGTCAGCCGTTTTGCATGGGGGACATTGTGCTGGTTGTCTTGTATAGGTGACTTCCAAGTCAGCCATATTGCTTGGGGGACATTGTGCTGGTTGCCATGTTCTGTAGGTGACTTCCAAGTCAGCCATATTGCTTGGGGGACATTGTGCTGGTGGCCATGTTCTATAGGTGACTTCCAAGTCAGCCATATTGCTTGGGGGACATTGTGCTGGTTGCCATGTTGTATAGGTGACTTCCAAGTAAGCCATATTGCATGGGGGACATTGTGCTGGTGGCCATGTTCTATAGGTGACTTCCAAGTCAGCCATATTGCATTTGGGACATTGTGCTGGTTGTCTTGTATAGGTGACTTCCAAGTCAGCCATATTGCTTGGGGGACATTGTGCTGGTTGCCATGTCCTATAGGTGACTTCCAAGTCAGCCATATTGCATGGGGGACATTGTGCTGGTTGTCTTGTATAGGTGACTTCCACGTCAGCCATATTGCATGGGGGACATTGTGCTGGTGGCCATGTTGTATAGGTGACTTCCAAGTCAGCCATATTGCATGGGGGACATTGTGCTGGTTGCCATGTTGTATAGGTGACTTCCAAGTCAGCCATATTGCATGGGGGACATTGTGCTGGTTGCCATGTTGTATAGGTGACTTCCAAGTCAGCCATATTGCATGGGGGACATTGTGCTGGTTGCCATGTTGTATAGGTGACTTCCAAGTCAGCCATATTGCTTGGGGGACATTGTGCTGGTTGCCATGTTGTATAGGTGACTTCCAAGTCAGCCATATTGCCTGGGGGACATTGTGCTGGTTGTATTGTATAGGTGACTTCCAAGTCAGCCATATTGCATGGGGGACATTGTGCTGGTTGCCATGTTGTATAGGTGACTTCCAAGTCAGCCATATTGCATGGGGGACATTGTGCTGGTTGCCATGTTGTATAGGTGACTTCCAAGTGAGCCATATAGCTTGGGGGACATTGTGCTGGTTGTGTTGTATAGGTGACTTCCAAGTCAGCCATATTGCATGGGGGACATTGTGCTGGTTGTCTTGTATAGGTGACTTTCAAGTCAGCCGTGTTGCATGGGGGACATTGTACTGGTGGCCATGTACTATAGGTGACTTCCAAGTCAGCCATATTGCATGGGGGACATTGTGCTGGTTGCCATGTTGTATAGGTGACTTCCAAGTGAGCCATATTGCTTGTGGGACATTGTGCTGGTTGCCATGTTGTATAGGTGACTTCCAAGTCAGCCATATTGCATGGGGGACATTGTACTGGTGGCCATGTTCTATAGGTGACTTCCAAGTCAGCCATATTGCATGGGGACATTGTGCTGGTTGTCTTGTATAGGTGACTTCCAAGTCAGCCATATTGCATGGGGGACATTGTGCTGGTTGCCATGTTGTATAGGTGACTTCCAAGTCAGCCATATTGCATGGGGGACATTGTGCTGGTTGCCATGTTGTATAGGTGACTTCCAAGTCAGCCATATTGCATGGGGGACATTGTGCTGGTTGTGTTGTATAGGTGACTTCCAAGTCAGCCATATTGCTTGGGGGACATTGTGCTGGTGGCCATGTTCTATAGGTGACTTCCAAGTCAGCCATATTGCATGGGGGACATTGTGCTGGTGGCCATGTTCTATAGGTGACTTCCAAGTCAGCCATATTGCATTTGGGACATTGTGCTGGTTGTCTTGTATAGGTGACTTCCAAGTCAGCCATATTGCTTGGGGGACATTGTGCTGGTTGCCATGTCCTATAGGTGACTTCCAAGTCAGCCATATTGCATGGGGGACATTGTGCTGGTTGTCTTGTATAGGTGACTTCCACGTCAGCCATATTGCATGGGGGACATTGTGCTGGTGGCCATGTTGTATAGGTGACTTCCAAGTCAGCCATATTGCATGGGGGACATTGTGCTGGTTGCCATGTTGTATAGGTGACTTCCAAGTCAGCCATATTGCATGGGGGACATTGTGCTGGTTGCCATGTTGTATAGGTGACTTCCAAGTCAGCCATATTGCATGGGGGACATTGTGCTGGTTGCCATGTTGTATAGGTGACTTCCAAGTCAGCCATATTGCTTGGGGGACATTGTGCTGGTTACCATGTTGTATAGGTGACTTCCAAGTCAGCCATATTGCCTGGGGGACATTGTGCTGGTTGTATTGTATAGGTGACTTCCAAGTCAGCCATATTGCATGGGGGACATTGTGCTGGTTGCCATGTTGTATAGGTGACTTCCAAGTCAGCCATATTGCATGGGGGACATTGTGCTGGTTGCCATGTTGTATAGGTGACTTCCAAGTGAGCCATATTGCTTGGGGGACATTGTGCTGGTTGTGTTGTATAGGTGACTTCCAAGTCAGCCATATTGCATGGGGGACATTGTGCTGGTTGTCTTGTATAGGTGACTTTCAAGTCAGCCGTGTTGCATGGGGGACATTGTACTGGTGGCCATGTACTATAGGTGACTTCCAAGTCAGCCATATTGCATGGGGGAAATTGTGCTGGTTGCCATGTTGTATAGGTGACTTCCAAGTGAGCCATATTGCTTGGGGGACATTGTGCTGGTTGCCATGTTGTATAGGTGACTTCCAAGTCAGCCATATTGCATGGGGGACATTGTGCTGGTGGCCATGTTCTATAGGTGACTTCCAAGTCAGCCATATTGCATGGGGACATTGTGCTGGTTGTCTTGTATAGGTGACTTCCAAGTCAGCCATATTGCATGGGGGACATTGTGCTGGTTGCCATGTTGTATAGGTGACTTCCAAGTCAGCCATATTGCATGGGGGACATTGTGCTGGTTGCCATGTTGTATAGGTGACTTCCAAGTCAGCCATATTGCATGGGGGACATTGTGCTGGTTGTGTTGTATAGGTGACTTCCAAGTCAGCCATATTGCTTGGGGGACATTGTGCTGGTGGCCATGTTGTATAGGTGACTTCCAAGTCAGCCATATTGCTTGGGGGACATTGTGCTGGTTGCCATGTTCTATAGGTGACTTCCAAGTCAGCCATATTGCATGGGGGACATTGTGCTGGTTGTGTTGTATAGGTGACTTCCAAGTCAGCCATATTGCATGGGGGACATTGTGCTGGTTGCCATGTTGTATAGTTGACTTCCAAGTCAGCCATATTGCATGGGGGACATTGTGCTGGTTGCCATGTTGTATAGGTGACTTCCAAGTGAGCCATATTGCTTGGGGGACATTGTGCTGGTTGTGTTGTATAGGTGACTTCCAAGTCAGCCATATTGCATGGGGGACATTGTGCTGGTTGTCTTGTATAGGTGACTTTCAAGTCAGCCGTGTTGCATGGGGGACATTGTACTGGTGGCCATGTACTATAGGTGACTTCCAAGTCAGCCATATTGCATGGGGGAAATTGTGCTGGTTGCCATGTTGTATAGGTGACTTCCAAGTGAGCCATATTGCTTGGGGGACATTGTGCTGGTTGCCCTGTTGTATAGGTGACTTCCAAGTCAGCCATATTGCATGGGGGACATTGTGCTGGTGGCCATGTTCTATAGGTGACTTCCAAGTCAGCCATATTGCATGGGGACATTGTGCTGGTTGTCTTGTATAGGTGACTTCCAAGTCAGCCATATTGCATGGGGGACATTGTGCTGGTTGCCATGTTGTATAGGTGACTTCCAAGTCAGCCATATTGCATGGGGGACATTGTGCTGGTTGCCATGTTGTATAGGTGACTTCCAAGTCAGCCATATTGCATGGGGGACATTGTGCTGGTTGTGTTGTATAGGTGACTTCCAAGTCAGCCATATTGCTTGGGGGACATTGTGCTGGTGGCCATGTTGTATAGGTGACTTCCAAGTCAGCCATATTGCTTGGGGGACATTGTGCTGGTTGCCATGTTCTATAGGTGACTTCCAAGTCAGCCATATTGCATGGGGGACATTGTGCTGGTTGTGTTGTATAGGTGACTTCCAAGTCAGCCATATTGCATGGGGGACATTGTGCTGGTTGTGTTGTATAGGTGACTTCCAAGTCAGCCATATTGCATGGGGGACATTGTGCTGGTTGTATTGCATAGGTGACTTCCAAGTCAGCCATATTGCATAGGGGACATTGTGCTGGTTGCCATGTTGTATAGGTGACTTCCAAGTCAGCCATATTGCATGGGGGACATTGTGCTGGTGGCCATGTTCTATAGGTGACTTCCAAGTCAGCCATATTGCATTTGGGACATTGTGCTGGTTGTCTTGTATAGGTGACTTCCAAGTCAGCCATATTGCATGGGGGACATTGTGCTGGTTGTGTTGTATAGGTGACTTCCAAATCAGCCATATTGCATGGGGGACATTGTGCTGGTTGTCTTGTATAGGTGACTTCCAAGTCAGCCATATTGCATGGGGGACATTGTGCTGGTTGTGTTGTATAGGTGACTTCCAAATCAGCCATATTGCATGGGGGACATTGTGCTGGTTGTATTGTATAGGTGACTTCCAAGTCAGCCATATTGCATGGGGGACATTGTGCTGGTTGTCTTGTATAGGTGACTTCCAAGTCAGCCATATTGCTTGGGGGACATTGTGCTGGTTGTATTGTATAGGTGACTTCCAAGTCAGCCATATTGCATGGGGGACATTGTGCTGGTTGCCATGTTGTATAGGTGACTTCCAAGTCAGCCATATTGCATGGGGGACATTGTGCTGGTGGCCATGTTCTATAGGTGACTTCCAAGTCAGCCATATTGCATTTGGGACATTGTGCTGGTTGTCTTGTATAGGTGACTTCCAAGTCAGCCATATTGCTTGGGGGACATTGTGCTGGTTGCCATGTTGTATAGGTGACTTCCAAGTGAGCCATATTGCTTGGGGGACATTGTGCTGGTTGTGTTGTATAGGTGACTTCCAAGTCAGCCATATTGCATTTGGGACATTGTGCTGGTTGTCTTGTATAGGTGACTTCCAAGTCAGCCATATTGCATGGGGGACATTGTGCTGGTTGTGTTGTATAGGTGACTTCCAAATCAGCCATATTGCATGGTGGACATTGTGCTGTTTGTATTGTATAGGTGACTTCCAAGTCAGCCATATTGCATGGGGGACATTGTGCTGGTTGTCTTGTATAGGTGACTTCCAAGTCAGCCATATTGCTTGGGGGACATTGTGCTGGTTGTATTGTATAGGTGACTTCCAAGACAGCCATATTGCATGGGGGACATTGTGCTGGTTGCCATGTTGTATAGGTGACTTCCAAGTCAGCCATATTGCATGGGGGACATTGTGCTGGTGGCCATGTTCTATAGGTGACTTCCAAGTCAGCCATATTGCATTTGGGACATTGTGCTGGTTGTATTGTATAGGTGACTTCCAAGTCAGCCATATTGCATGGGGGACATTGTGCTGGTTGTATTGTATAGGTGACTTCCAAGTGAGCCATATTGCTTGGGGGACATTGTGCGGGTGGCCATGTTCTATAGGTGACTTCCAAGTCAGCCATATTGCATGGGGGACATTGTGCTGGTTGCCATGTCCTATAGGTGACTTCCAAGTCAGCCATATTGCATGGGGGACATTATGCTGGTTGTCTTGTATAGGTGACTTCCAAGTCAGCCATATTGCATGGGGGACATTGTGCTGGTTGTATTGTATAGGTGACTTCCAAGTCAGCCATATTGCATGGGGGACATTGTGCTTGTTGCCATGTCCTATAGGTGACTTCCAAGTCAGCCATATTGCATGGGGGAAATTGTGCTGGTTGTCTTGTATAGGTGACTTCCAAGTCAGCCATATTGCTTGGGGGACATTGTGCTGGTTGCCATGTTCTATAGGTGACTTCCAAGTCAGCCATATTGCATGGGGGACATTGTGCTGGTGGCCATGTTCTATAGGTGACTTCCAAGTCAGCCATATTGCATGGGGGACATTGTGCTGGTTGTCTTGTATAGGTGACTTCCAAGTCAGCCATATTGCATGGGGGACATTGTGCTGGTGGCCATGTTCTATAGGTGACTTCCAAGTCAGCCATATTGCTTGGGGGACATTGTGCTGGTTGTATTGTATAGGTGACTTCCAATTCAGCCATATTGCATGGGGGACATTGTGCTGGTTGCCATGCTGTATAGGTGACTTCCAAGTGAGCCATATTGCTTGGGGGACAATGTGCTGGTTGTGTTGTATAGGTGACTTCCAAGTCAGCCATATTGCATGGGGGACATTGTGCTGGTTTTCTTCTATAGGTGACTTCCAAGTCAGCCGTTTTGCATGGGGGACATTGTGCTGGTTGTCTTGTATAGGTGACTTCCAAGTCAGCCATATTGCTTGGGGGACATTGTGCTGGTTGCCATGTTCTGTAGGTGACTTCCAAGTCAGCCATATTGCTTGGGGGACATTGTGCTGGTGGCCATGTTCTATAGGTGACTTCCAAGTCAGCCATATTGCTTGCGGGACATTGTGCTGGTTGCCATGTTGTATAGGTGACTTCCAAGTAAGCCATATTGCATGGGGGACATTGTGCTGGTGGCCATGTTCTATAGGTGACTTCCAAGTCAGCCATATTGCATTTGGGACATTGTGCTGGTTGTCTTGTATAGGTGACTTCCAAGTCAGCCATATTGCTTGGGGGACATTGTGCTGGTTGCCATGTCCTATAGGTGACTTCCAAGTCAGCCATATTGCATGGGGGACATTGTGCTGGTTGTCTTGTATAGGTGACTTCCACGTCAGCCATATTGCTTGGGGGACATTGTGCTGGTGGCCATGTTCTATAGGTGACTTCCAAGTCAGCCATATTGCTTAGGGGACATTGTGCTGGTTGCCATGTTGTTTAGGTGACTTCCAAGTAAGCCATATTGCATTTGGGACATTGTGCTGGTTGTCTTGTATAGGTGACTTCCAAGTCAGCCATATTGCTTGGGGGACATTGTGCTGGTTGCCATGTCCTATAGGTGACTTCCAAGTCAGCCATATTGCATGGGGGACATTGTGCTGGTTGTCTTGTATAGGTGACTTCCACGTCAGCCATATTGCATGGGGGACATTGTGCTGGTGGCCATGTTGTATAGGTGACTTCCAAGTCAGCCATATTGCATGGGGGACATTGTGCTGGTTGCCATGTTGTATAGGTGACTTCCAAGTCAGCCATATTGCATGGGGGACATTGTGCTGGTTGCCATGTTGTATAGGTGACTTCCAAGTCAGCCATATTGCATGGGGGACATTGTGCTGGTTGCCATGTTGTATAGGTGACTTCCAAGTCAGCCATATTGCTTGGGGGACATTGTGCTGGTGGCCATGTTGTATAGGTGACTTCCAAGTCAGCCATATTGCATGGGGGACATTGTGCTGGTTGCCATGTTGTATAGGTGACTTCCAAGTCAGCCATATTGCATGGGGGACATTGTGCTGGTTGTATTGTATAGGTGACTTCCAAGTCAGCCATATTGCTTGGGGGACATTGTGCTGGTTGCCATGTTGTATAGGTGACTTCCAAGTCAGCCATATTGCCTGGGGGACATTGTGCTGGTTGTATTGTATAGGTGACTTCCAAGTCAGCCATATTGCATGGGGGACATTGTGCTGGTTGCCATGTTGTATAGGTGACTTCCAAGTCAGCCATATTGCATGGGGGACATTGTGCTGGTTGCCATGTTGTATAGGTGACTTCCAAGTGAGCCATATTGCTTGGGGGACATTGTGCTGGTTGTGTTGTATAGGTGACTTCCAAGTCAGCCATATTGCATGGGGGACATTGTGCTGGTGGCCATGTTCTATAGGTGACTTCCAAGTCAGCCATATTGCTTGGGGGACATTGTGCTGGTTGTATTGTATAGGTGACTTCCAATTCAGCCATATTGCATGGGGGACATTGTGCTGGTTGCCATGCTGTATAGGTGACTTCCAAGTGAGCCATATTGCTTGGGGGACAATGTGCTGGTTGTGTTGTATAGGTGACTTCCAAGTCAGCCATATTGCATGGGGGACATTGTGCTGGTTTTCTTGTATAGGTGACTTCCAAGTCAGCCGTTTTGCATGGGGGACATTGTGCTGGTTGTCTTGTATAGGTGACTTCCAAGTCAGCCATATTGCTTGGGGGACATTGTGCTGGTTGCCATGTTCTGTAGGTGACTTCCAAGTCAGCCATATTGCTTGGGGGACATTGTGCTGGTGGCCATGTTCTATAGGTGACTTCCAAGTCAGCCATATTGCTTGCGGGACATTGTGCTGGTTGCCATGTTGTATAGGTGACTTCCAAGTAAGCCATATTGCATGGGGGACATTGTGCTGGTGGCCATGTTCTATAGGTGACTTCCAAGTCAGCCATATTGCATTTGGGACATTGTGCTGGTTGTCTTGTATAGGTGACTTCCAAGTCAGCCATATTGCTTGGGGGACATTGTGCTGGTTGCCATGTCCTATAGGTGACTTCCAAGTCAGCCATATTGCATGGGGGACATTGTGCTGGTTGTCTTGTATAGGTGACTTCCACGTCAGCCATATTGCTTGGGGGACATTGTGCTGGTGGCCATGTTCTATAGGTGACTTCCAAGTCAGCCATATTGCTTAGGGGACATTGTGCTGGTTGCCATGTTGTTTAGGTGACTTCCAAGTCAGCCATATTGCATGGGGGACATTGTGCTGGTTGTCTTGTATAGGTGACTTCCAAGTCAGCCATATTGCTTGGGGGACATTGTGCTGGTTGTATTGTATAGGTGACTTCCAAGACAGCCATATTGCATGGGGGACATTGTGCTGGTTGCCATGTTGTATAGGTGACTTCCAAGTCAGCCATATTGCATGGGGGACATTGTGCTGGTGGCCATGTTCTATAGGTGACTTCCAAGTCAGCCATATTGCATTTGGGACATTGTGCTGGTTGTATTGTATAGGTGACTTCCAAGTCAGCCATATTGCATGGGGGACATTGTGCTGGTTGTATTGTATAGGTGACTTCCAAGTGAGCCATATTGCTTGGGGGACATTGTGCGGGTGGCCATGTTCTATAGGTGACTTCCAAGTCAGCCATATTGCATGGGGGACATTGTGCTGGTTGCCATGTCCTATAGGTGACTTCCAAGTCAGCCATATTGCATGGGGGACATTATGCTGGTTGTCTTGTATAGGTGACTTCCAAGTCAGCCATATTGCATGGGGGACATTGTGCTGGTTGTATTGTATAGGTGACTTCCAAGTCAGCCATATTGCATGGGGGACATTGTGCTTGTTGCCATGTCCTATAGGTGACTTCCAAGTCAGCCATATTGCATGGGGGAAATTGTGCTGGTTGTCTTGTATAGGTGACTTCCAAGTCAGCCATATTGCTTGGGGGACATTGTGCTGGTTGCCATGTTCTATAGGTGACTTCCAAGTCAGCCATATTGCATGGGGGACATTGTGCTGGTGGCCATGTTCTATAGGTGACTTCCAAGTCAGCCATATTGCATGGGGGACATTGTGCTGGTTGTCTTGTATAGGTGACTTCCAAGTCAGCCATATTGCATGGGGGACATTGTGCTGGTGGCCATGTTCTATAGGTGACTTCCAAGTCAGCCATATTGCTTGGGGGACATTGTGCTGGTTGTATTGTATAGGTGACTTCCAATTCAGCCATATTGCATGGGGGACATTGTGCTGGTTGCCATGCTGTATAGGTGACTTCCAAGTGAGCCATATTGCTTGGGGGACAATGTGCTGGTTGTGTTGTATAGGTGACTTCCAAGTCAGCCATATTGCATGGGGGACATTGTGCTGGTTTTCTTGTATAGGTGACTTCCAAGTCAGCCGTTTTGCATGGGGGACATTGTGCTGGTTGTCTTGTATAGGTGACTTCCAAGTCAGCCATATTGCTTGGGGGACATTGTGCTGGTTGCCATGTTCTGTAGGTGACTTCCAAGTCAGCCATATTGCTTGGGGGACATTGTGCTGGTGGCCATGTTCTATAGGTGACTTCCAAGTCAGCCATATTGCTTGCGGGACATTGTGCTGGTTGCCATGTTGTATAGGTGACTTCCAAGTAAGCCATATTGCATGGGGGACATTGTGCTGGTGGCCATGTTCTATAGGTGACTTCCAAGTCAGCCATATTGCATTTGGGACATTGTGCTGGTTGTCTTGTATAGGTGACTTCCAAGTCAGCCATATTGCTTGGGGGACATTGTGCTGGTTGCCATGTCCTATAGGTGACTTCCAAGTCAGCCATATTGCATGGGGGACATTGTGCTGGTTGTCTTGTATAGGTGACTTCCACGTCAGCCATATTGCTTGGGGGACATTGTGCTGGTGGCCATGTTCTATAGGTGACTTCCAAGTCAGCCATATTGCTTAGGGGACATTGTGCTGGTTGCCATGTTGTTTAGGTGACTTCCAAGTAAGCCATATTGCATTTGGGACATTGTGCTGGTTGTCTTGTATAGGTGACTTCCAAGTCAGCCATATTGCTTGGGGGACATTGTGCTGGTTGCCATGTCCTATAGGTGACTTCCAAGTCAGCCATATTGCATGGGGGACATTGTGCTGGTTGTCTTGTATAGGTGACTTCCACGTCAGCCATATTGCATGGGGGACATTGTGCTGGTGGCCATGTTGTATAGGTGACTTCCAAGTCAGCCATATTGCATGGGGGACATTGTGCTGGTTGCCATGTTGTATAGGTGACTTCCAAGTCAGCCATATTGCATGGGGGACATTGTGCTGGTTGCCATGTTGTATAGGTGACTTCCAAGTCAGCCATATTGCATGGGGGACATTGTGCTGGTTGCCATGTTGTATAGGTGACTTCCAAGTCAGCCATATTGCTTGGGGGACATTGTGCTGGTGGCCATGTTGTATAGGTGACTTCCAAGTCAGCCATATTGCATGGGGGACATTGTGCTGGTTGCCATGTTGTATAGGTGACTTCCAAGTCAGCCATATTGCATGGGGGACATTGTGCTGGTTGTATTGTATAGGTGACTTCCAAGTCAGCCATATTGCTTGGGGGACATTGTGCTGGTTGCCATGTTGTATAGGTGACTTCCAAGTCAGCCATATTGCCTGGGGGACATTGTGCTGGTTGTATTGTATAGGTGACTTCCAAGTCAGCCATATTGCATGGGGGACATTGTGCTGGTTGCCATGTTGTATAGGTGACTTCCAAGTCAGCCATATTGCATGGGGGACATTGTGCTGGTTGCCATGTTGTATAGGTGACTTCCAAGTGAGCCATATTGCTTGGGGGACATTGTGCTGGTTGTGTTGTATAGGTGACTTCCAAGTCAGCCATATTGCATGGGGGACATTGTGCTGGTGGCCATGTTCTATAGGTGACTTCCAAGTCAGCCATATTGCTTGGGGGACATTGTGCTGGTTGTATTGTATAGGTGACTTCCAATTCAGCCATATTGCATGGGGGACATTGTGCTGGTTGCCATGCTGTATAGGTGACTTCCAAGTGAGCCATATTGCTTGGGGGACAATGTGCTGGTTGTGTTGTATAGGTGACTTCCAAGTCAGCCATATTGCATGGGGGACATTGTGCTGGTTTTCTTGTATAGGTGACTTCCAAGTCAGCCGTTTTGCATGGGGGACATTGTGCTGGTTGTCTTGTATAGGTGACTTCCATGTCAGCCATATTGCTTGGGGGACATTGTGCTGGTTGCCATGTTCTGTAGGTGACTTCCAAGTCAGCCATATTGCTTGGGGGACATTGTGCTGGTGGCCATGTTCTATAGGTGACTTCCAAGTCAGCCATATTGCTTGCGGGACATTGTGCTGGTTGCCATGTTGTATAGGTGACTTCCAAGTAAGCCATATTGCATGGGGGACATTGTGCTGGTGGCCATGTTCTATAGGTGACTTCCAAGTCAGCCATATTGCATTTGGGACATTGTGCTGGTTGTCTTGTATAGGTGACTTCCAAGTCAGCCATATTGCTTGGGGGACATTGTGCTGGTTGCCATGTCCTATAGGTGACTTCCAAGTCAGCCATATTGCATGGGGGACATTGTGCTGGTTGTCTTGTATAGGTGACTTCCACGTCAGCCATATTGCTTGGGGGACATTGTGCTGGTGGCCATGTTCTATAGGTGACTTCCAAGTCAGCCATATTGCTTAGGGGACATTGTGCTGGTTGCCATGTTGTTTAGGTGACTTCCAAGTAAGCCATATTGCATTTGGGACATTGTGCTGGTTGTCTTGTATAGGTGACTTCCAAGTCAGCCATATTGCTTGGGGGACATTGTGCTGGTTGCCATGTCCTATAGGTGACTTCCAAGTCAGCCATATTGCATGGGGGACATTGTGCTGGTTGTCTTGTATAGGTGACTTCCACGTCAGCCATATTGCATGGGGGACATTGTGCTGGTGGCCATGTTGTATAGGTGACTTCCAAGTCAGCCATATTGCATGGGGGACATTGTGCTGGTTGCCATGTTGTATAGGTGACTTCCAAGTCAGCCATATTGCATGGGGGACATTGTGCTGGTTGCCATGTTGTATAGGTGACTTCCAAGTCAGCCATATTGCATGGGGGACATTGTGCTGGTTGCCATGTTGTATAGGTGACTTCCAAGTCAGCCATATTGCTTGGGGGACATTGTGCTGGTGGCCATGTTGTATAGGTGACTTCCAAGTCAGCCATATTGCATGGGGGACATTGTGCTGGTTGCCATGTTGTATAGGTGACTTCCAAGTCAGCCATATTGCATGGGGGACATTGTGCTGGTTGTATTGTATAGGTGACTTCCAAGTCAGCCATATTGCTTGGGGGACATTGTGCTGGTTGCCATGTTGTATAGGTGACTTCCAAGTCAGCCATATTGCCTGGGGGACATTGTGCTGGTTGTATTGTATAGGTGACTTCCAAGTCAGCCATATTGCATGGGGGACATTGTGCTGGTTGCCATGTTGTATAGGTGACTTCCAAGTCAGCCATATTGCATGGGGGACATTGTGCTGGTTGCCATGTTGTATAGGTGACTTCCAAGTGAGCCATATTGCTTGGGGGACATTGTGTGGTTGTGTTGTATAGGTGACTTCCAAGTCAGCCATATTGCATGGGGGACATTGTGCTGGTTGTCTTGTATAGGTGACTTTCAAGTCAGCCGTGTTGCATGGGGGACATTGTACTGGTGGCCATGTACTATAGGTGACTTCCAAGTCAGCCATATTGCATGGGGGACATTGTGCTGGTTGCCATGTTGTATAGGTGACTTCCAAGTCAGCCATATTGCATGGGGACATTGTGCTGGTTGTCTTGTATAGGTGACTTCCAAGTCAGCCATATTGCATGGGGGACATTGTGCTGGTTGTGTTGTATAGGTGACTTCCAAATCAGCCATATTGCATGGGGGACATTGTGCTGGTTGTCTTGTATAGGTGACTTCCAAGTCAGCCATATTGCATGGGGGACATTGTGCTGGTTGTGTTGTATAGGTGACTTCCAAATCAGCCATATTGCATGGGGGACATTGTGCTGGTTGTATTGTATAGGTGACTTCCAAGTCAGCCATATTGCATGGGGGACATTGTGCTGGGTGTCTTGTATAGGTGACTTCCAAGTCAGCCATATTGCTTGGGGGACATTGTGCTGGTTGTATTGTATAGGTGACTTCCAAGTCAGCCATATTGCATGGGGGACATTGTGCTGGTTGCCATGTTGTATAGGTGACTTCCAAGTCAGCCATATTGCATGGGGGACATTGTGCTGGTGGCCATGTTCTATAGGTGACTTCCAAGTCAGCCATATTGCATTTGGGACATTGTGCTGGTTGTCTTGTATAGGTGACTTCCAAGTCAGCCATATTGCTTGGGGGACATTGTGCTGGTTGCCATGTTGTATAGGTGACTTCCAAGTGAGCCATATTGCTTGGGGGACATTGTGCTGGTTGTGTTGTATAGTTGACTTCCAAGTCAGCCATATTGCATTTGGGACATTGTGCTGGTTGTCTTGTATAGGTGACTTCCAAGTCAGCCATATTGCATGGGGGACATTGTGCTGGTTGTGTTGTATAGGTGACTTCCAAATCAGCCATATTGCATGGTGGACATTGTGCTGTTTGTATTGTATAGGTGACTTCCAAGTCAGCCATATTGCATGGGGGACATTGTGCTGGTTGTCTTGTATAGGTGACTTCCAAGTCAGCCATATTGCTTGGGGGACATTGTGCTGGTTGTATTGTATAGGTGACTTCCAAGACAGCCATATTGCATGGGGGACATTGTGCTGGTTGCCATGTTGTATAGGTGACTTCCAAGTCAGCCATATTGCATGGGGGACATTGTGCTGGTGGCCATGTTCTATAGGTGACTTCCAAGTCAGCCATATTGCATTTGGGACATTGTGCTGGTTGTATTGTATAGGTGACTTCCAAGTCAGCCATATTGCATGGGGGACATTGTGCTGGTTGTATTGTATAGGTGACTTCCAAGTGAGCCATATTGCTTGGGGGACATTGTGTGGGTGGCCATGTTCTATAGGTGACTTCCAAGTCAGCCATATTGCATGGGGGACATTGTGCTGGTTGCCATGTCCTATAGGTGACTTCCAAGTCAGCCATATTGCATGGGGGACATTATGCTGGTTGTCTTGTATAGGTGACTTCCAAGTCAGCCATATTGCATGGGGGACATTGTGCTGGTTGTATTGTATAGGTGACTTCCAAGTCAGCCATATTGCATGGGGGACATTGTGCTTGTTGCCATGTCCTATAGGTGACTTCCAAGTCAGCCATATTGCATGGGGGAAATTGTGCTGGTTGTCTTGTATAGGTGACTTCCAAGTCAGCCATATTGCTTGGGGGACATTGTGCTGGTTGCCATGTTCTATAGGTGACTTCCAAGTCAGCCATATTGCATGGGGGACATTGTGCTGGTGGCCATGTTCTATAGGTGACTTCCAAGTCAGCCATATTGCATGGGGGACATTGTGCTGGTTGTCTTGTATAGGTGACTTCCAAGTCAGCCATATTGCATGGGGGACATTGTGCTGGTGGCCATGTTCTATAGGTGACTTCCAAGTCAGCCATATTGCTTGGGGGACATTGTGCTGGTTGTATTGTATAGGTGACTTCCAATTCAGCCATATTGCATGGGGGACATTGTGCTGGTTGCCATGTTGTATACGTGACTTCCAAGTGAGCCATATTGCTTGGGGGACAATGTGCTGGTTGTGTTGTATAGGTGACTTCCAAGTCAGCCATATTGCATGGGGGACATTGTGCTGGTTTTCTTGTATAGGTGACTTCCAAGTCAGCCGTTTTGCATGGGGGACATTGTGCTGGTTGTCTTGTATAGGTGACTTCCAAGTCAGCCATATTGCTTGGGGGACATTGTGCTGGTTGTATTGTATAGGTGACTTCCAAGTGAGCCATATTGCTTGGGGGACATTGTGCGGGTGGCCATGTTCTATAGGTGACTTCCAAGTCAGCCATATTGCATGGGGGACATTGTGCTGGTTGCCATGTCCTATAGGTGACTTCCAAGTCAGCCATATTGCATGGGGGACATTATGCTGGTTGTCTTGTATAGGTGACTTCCAAGTCAGCCATATTGCATGGGGGACATTGTGCTGGTTGTATTGTATAGGTGACTTCCAAGTCAGCCATATTGCATGGGGGACATTGTGCTTGTTGCCATGTCCTATAGGTGACTTCCAAGTCAGCCATATTGCATGGGGGAAATTGTGCTGGTTGTCTTGTATAGGTGACTTCCAAGTCAGCCATATTGCTTGGGGGACATTGTGCTGGTTGCCATGTTCTATAGGTGACTTCCAAGTCAGCCATATTGCATGGGGGACATTGTGCTGGTGGCCATGTTCTATAGGTGACTTCCAAGTCAGCCATATTGCATGGGGGACATTGTGCTGGTTGTCTTGTATAGGTGACTTCCAAGTCAGCCATATTGCATGGGGGACATTGTGCTGGTGGCCATGTTCTATAGGTGACTTCCAAGTCAGCCATATTGCTTGGGGGACATTGTCCTGGTTGTATTGTATAGGTGACTTCCAATTCAGCCATATTGCATGGGGGACATTGTGCTGGTTGCCATGTTGTATAGGTGACTTCCAAGTGAGCCATATTGCTTGGGGGACAATGTGCTGGTTGTGTTGTATAGGTGACTTCCAAGTCAGCCATATTGCATGGGGGACATTGTGCTGGTTTTCTTGTATAGGTGACTTCCAAGTCAGCCGTTTTGCATGGGGGACATTGTGCTGGTTGTCTTGTATAGGTGACTTCCAAGTCAGCCATATTGCTTGGGGGACATTGTGCTGGTTGCCATGTTCTGTAGGTGACTTCCAAGTCAGCCATATTGCTTGGGGGACATTGTGCTGGTGGCCATGTTCTATAGGTGACTTCCAAGTCAGCCATATTGCTTGGGGGACATTGTGCTGGTTGCCATGTTGTATAGGTGACTTCCAAGTAAGCCATATTGCATGGGGGACATTGTGCTGGTGGCCATGTTCTATAGGTGACTTCCAAGTCAGCCATATTGCATTTGGGACATTGTGCTGGTTGTCTTGTATAGGTGACTTCCAAGTCAGCCATATTGCTTGGGGGACATTGTGCTGGTTGCCATGTCCTATAGGTGACTTCCAAGTCAGCCATATTGCATGGGGGACATTGTGCTGGTTGTCTTGTATAGGTGACTTCCACGTCAGCCATATTGCTTGGGGGACATTGTGCTGGTGGCCATGTTCTATAGGTGACTTCCAAGTCAGCCATATTGCTTAGGGGATATTGTGCTGGTTGCCATGTTGTTTAGGTGACTTCCAAGTAAGCCATATTGCATGGGGGACATTGTGCTGGTGGCCATGTTCTATAGGTGACTTCCAAGTCAGCCATATTGCATTTGGGACATTGTGCTGGTTGTCTTGTATAGGTGACTTCCAAGTCAGCCATATTGCTTGGGGGACATTGTGCTGGTTGCCATGTCCTATAGGTGACTTCCAAGTCAGCCATATTGCATGGGGGACATTGTGCTGGTTGTCTTGTATAGGTGACTTCCACGTCAGCCATATTGCATGGGGGACATTGTGCTGGTGGCCATGTTGTATAGGTGACTTCCAAGTCAGCCATATTGCATGGGGGACATTGTGCTGGTTGCCATGTTGTATAGGTGACTTCCAAGTCAGCCATATTGCATGGGGGACATTGTGCTGGTTGCCATGTTGTATAGGTGACTTCCAAGTCAGCCATATTGCATGGGGGACATTGTGCTGGTTGCCATGTTGTATAGGTGACTTCCAAGTCAGCCATATTGCTTGGGGGACATTGTGCTGGTTGCCATGTTGTATAGGTGACTTCCAAGTCAGCCATATTGCCTGGGGGACATTGTGCTGGTTGTATTGTATAGGTGACTTCCAAGTCAGCCATATTGCATGGGGGACATTGTGCTGGTTGCCATGTTGTATAGGTGACTTCCAAGTCAGCCATATTGCATGGGGGACATTGTGCTGGTTGCCATGTTGTATAGGTGACTTCCAAGTGAGCCATATTGCTTGGGGGACATTGTGCTGGTTGTGTTGTATAGGTGACTTCCAAGTCAGCCATATTGCATGGGGGACATTGTGCTGGTTGTCTTGTATAGGTGACTTTCAAGTCAGCCGTGTTGCATGGGGGACATTGCACTGGTGGCCATGTACTATAGGTGACTTCCAAGTCAGCCATATTGCATGGGGGACATTGTGCTGGTTGCCATGTTGTATAGGTGACTTCCAAGTCAGCCATATTGCATGGGGACATTGTGCTGGTTGTCTTGTATAGGTGACTTCCAAGTCAGCCATATTGCATGGGGGACATTGTGCTGGTTGCCATGTTGTATAGGTGACTTCCAAGTCAGCCATATTGCTTGGGGGACATTGTGCTGGTTGCCATGTTCTATAGGTGACTTCCAAGTCAGCCATATTGCATGGGGGACATTGTGCTGATTGTGTTGTATAGGTGACTTCCAAGTCAGCCATATTGCATGGGGGACATTGTGCTGGTTGCCATGTTGTATAGGTGACTTCCAAGTCAGCCATATTGCATGGGGGACATTGTGCTGGTTGCCATGTTGTATAGGTGACTTCCAAGTGAGCCATATTGCTTGGGGGACATTGTGCTGGTTGTGTTGTATAGGTGACTTCCAAGTCAGCCATATTGCATGGGGGACATTGTGCTGGTTGTCTTGTATAGGTGACTTTCAAGTCAGCCGTGTTGCATGGGGGACATTGTACTGGTGGGCATGTACTATAGGTGACTTCAAAGTCAGCCATATTGCATGGGGGAAATTGTGCTGGTTGCCATGTTGTATAGGTGACTTCCAAGTGAGCCATATTGCTTGGGGGACATTGTGCTGGTTGCCATGTTGTATAGGTGACTTCCAAGTCAGCCATATTGCATGGGGGACATTGTGCTGGTGGCCATGTTCTATAGGTGACTTCCAAGTCAGCCATATTGCATGGGGACATTGTGCTGGTTGTCTTGTATAGGTGACTTCCAAGTCAGCCATATTGCATGGGGGACATTGTGCTGGTTGCCATGTTGTATAGGTGACTTCCAAGTCAGCCATATTGCATGGGGGACATTGTGCTGGTTGCCATGTTGTATAGGTGACTTCCAAGTCAGCCATATTGCATGGGGGACATTGTGCTGGTTGTGTTGTATAGGTGACTTCCAAGTCAGCCATATTGCTTGGGGGACATTGTGCTGGTGGCCATGTTGTATAGGTGACTTCCAAGTCAGCCATATTGCTTGGGGGACATTGTGCTGGTTGCGATGTTCTATAGGTGACTTCCAAGTCAGCCATATTGCATGGGGGACATTGTGCTGGTTGTGTTGTATAGGTGACTTCCAAGTCAGCCATATTGCATGGGGGACATTGTGCTGGTTGTGTTGTATAGGTGACTTCCAAGTCAGCCATATTGCATGGGGGACATTGTGCTGGTTTTATTGCATAGGTGACTTCCAAGTCAGCCATATTGCATAGGGGACATTGTGCTGGTTGCCATGTTGTATAGGTGACTTCCAAGTCAGCCATATTGCATGGGGGACATTGTGCTGGTGGCCATGTTCTATAGGTGACTTCCAAGTCAGCCATATTGCATTTGGGACATTGTGCTGGTTGTCTTGTATAGGTGACTTCCAAGTCAGCCATATTGCATGGGGGACATTGTGCTGGTTGTGTTGTATAGGTGACTTCCAAATCAGCCATATTGCATGGGGGACATTGTGCTGGTTGTCTTGTATAGGTGACTTCCAAGTCAGCCATATTGCATGGGGGACATTGTGCTGGTTGTGTTGTATAGGTGACTTCCAAATCAGCCATATTGCATGGGGGACATTGTGCTGGTTGTATTGTATAGGTGACTTCCAAGTCAGCCATATTGCATGGGGGACATTGTGCTGGTTGTCTTGTATAGGTGACTTCCAAGTCAGCCATATTGCTTGGGGGACATTGTGCTGGTTGTATTGTATAGGTGACTTCCAAGTCAGCCATATTGCATGGGGGACATTGTGCTGGTTGCCATGTTGTATAGGTGACTTCCAAGTCAGCCATATTGCATGGGGGACATTGTGCTGGTGGCCATGTTCTATAGGTGACTTCCAAGTCAGCCATATTGCATTTGGGACATTGTGCTGGTTGTCTTGTATAGGTGACTTCCAAGTCAGCCATATTGCTTGGGGGACATTGTGCTGGTTGCCATGTTGTATAGGTGACTTCCAAGTGAGCCATATTGCTTGGGGGACATTGTGCTGGTTGTGTTGTATAGGTGACTTCCAAGTCAGCCATATTGCATTTGGGACATTGTGCTGGTTGTCTTGTATAGGTGACTTCCAAGTCAGCCATATTGCATGGGGGACATTGTGCTGGTTGTGTTGTATAGGTGACTTCCAAATCAGCCATATTGCATGGTGGACATTGTGCTGTTTGTATTGTATAGGTGACTTCCAAGTCAGCCATATTGCATGGGGGACATTGTGCTGGTTGTCTTGTATAGGTGACTTCCAAGTCAGCCATATTGCTTGGGGGACATTGTGCTGGTTGTATTGTATAGGTGACTTCCAAGACAGCCATATTGCATGGGGGACATTGTGCTGGTTGCCATGTTGTATAGGTGACTTCCAAGTCAGCCATATTGCATGGGGGACATTGTGCTGGTGGCCATGTTCTATAGGTGACTTCCAAGTCAGCCATATTGCATTTGGGACATTGTGCTGGTTGTATTGTATAGGTGACTTCCAAGTCAGCCATATTGCATGGGGGACATTGTGCTGGTTGTATTGTATAGGTGACTTCCAAGTGAGCCATATTGCTTGGGGGACATTGTGCGGGTGGCCATGTTCTATAGGTGACTTCCAAGTCAGCCATATTGCATGGGGGACATTGTGCTGGTTGCCATGTCCTATAGGTGACTTCCAAGTCAGCCATATTGCATGGGGGACATTATGCTGGTTGTCTTGTATAGGTGACTTCCAAGTCAGCCATATTGCATGGGGGACATTGTGCTGGTTGTATTGTATAGGTGACTTCCAAGTCAGCCATATTGCATGGGGGACATTGTGCTTGTTGCCATGTCCTATAGGTGACTTCCAAGTCAGCCATATTGCATGGGGGAAATTGTGCTGGTTGTCTTGTATAGGTGACTTCCAAGTCAGCCATATTGCTTGGGGGACATTGTGCTGGTTGCCATGTTCTATAGGTGACTTCCAAGTCAGCCATATTGCATGGGGGACATTGTGCTGGTGGCCATGTTCTATAGGTGACTTCCAAGTCAGCCATATTGCATGGGGGACATTGTGCTGGTTGTCTTGTATAGGTGACTTCCAAGTCAGCCATATTGCATGGGGGACATTGTGCTGGTGGCCATGTTCTATAGGTGACTTCCATGTCAGCCATATTGCTTGGGGGACATTGTGCTGGTTGTATTGTATAGGTGACTTCCAATTCAGCCATATTGCATGGGGGACATTGTGCTGGTTGCCATGTTGTATAGGTGACTTCCAAGTGAGCCATATTGCTTGGGGGACAATGTGCTGGTTGTGTTGTATAGGTGACTTCCAAGTCAGCCATATTGCATGGGGGACATTGTGCTGGTTTTCTTGTATAGGTGACTTCCAAGTCAGCCGTTTTGCATGGGGGACATTGTGCTGGTTGTCTTGTATAGGTGACTTCTAAGTCAGCCATATTGCTTGGGGGACATTGTGCCGGTTGCCATGTTCTGTAGGTGACTTCCAAGTCAGCCATATTGCTTGGGGGACATTGTGCTGGTGGCCATGTTCTATAGGTGACTTCCAAGTCAGCCATATTGCTTGGGGGACATTGTGCTGGTTGCCATGTTGTATAGGTGACTTCCAAGTAAGCCATATTGCATGGGGGACATTGTGCTGGTGGCCATGTTCTATAGGTGACTTCCAAGTCAGCCATATTGCATTTGGGACATTGTGCTGGTTGTCTTGTATAGGTGACTTCCAAGTCAGCCATATTGCTTGGGGGACATTGTGCTGGTTGCCATGTCCTATAGGTGACTTCCAAGTCAGCCATATTGCATGGGGGACATTGTGCTGGTTGTCTTGTATAGGTGACTTCCACGTCAGCCATATTGCTTGGGGGACATTGTGCTGGTGGCCATGTTCTATAGGTGACTTCCAAGTCAGCCATATTGCTTAGGGGACATTGTGCTGGTTGCCATGTTGTTTAGGTGACTTCCAAGTAAGCCATATTGCATGGGGGACATTGTGCTGGTGGCCATGTTCTATAGGTGACTTCCAAGTCAGCCATATTGCATTTGGGACCTTGTGCTGGTTGTCTTGTATAGGTGACTTCCAAGTCAGCCATATTGCTTGGGGGACATTGTGCTGGTTGCCATGTCCTATAGGTGACTTCCAAGTCAGCCATATTGCATGGGGGACATTGTGCTGGTTGTCTTGTATAGGTGACTTCCACGTCAGCCATATTGCATGGGGGACATTGTGCTGGTGGCCATGTTGTATAGGTGACTTCCAAGTCAGCCATATTGCATGGGGGACATTGTGCTGGTTGCCATGTTGTATAGGTGACTTCCAAGTCAGCCATATTGCATGGGGGACATTCTGCTGGTTGCCATGTTGTATAGGTGACTTCCAAGTCAGCCATATTGCATGGGGGACATTGTGCTGGTTGCCATGTTGTATAGGTGACTTCCAAGTCAGCCATATTGCTTGGGGGACATTGTGCTGGTTGCCATGTTGTATAGGTGACTTCCAAGTCAGCCATATTGCCTGGGGGACATTGTGCTGGTTGTATTGTATAGGTGACTTCCAAGTCAGCCATATTGCATGGGGGACATTGTGCTGGTTGCCATGTTGTATAGGTGACTTCCAAGTCAGCCATATTGCATGGGGGACATTGTGCTGGTTGCCATGTTGTATAGGTGACTTCCAAGTGAGCCATATTGCTTGGGGGACATTGTGCTGGTTGTGTTGTATAGGTGACTTCCAAGTCAGCCATATTGCATGGGGGACATTGTGCTGGTTGTCTTGTATAGGTGACTTTCAAGTCAGCCGTGTTGCATGGGGGACATTGTACTGGTGGCCATGTACTATAGGTGACTTCCAAGTCAGCCATATTGCATGGGGGACATTGTGCTGGTTGCCATGTTGTATAGGTGACTTCCAAGTCAGCCATATTGCATGGGGGACATTGTGCTGGTTGTGTTGTATAGGTGACTTCCAAGTCAGCCATATTGCTTGGGGGACATTGTGCTGGTGGCCATGTTGTATAGGTGACTTCCAAGTCAGCCATATTGCTTGGGGGACATTGTGCTGGTTGCCATGTTCTATAGGTGACTTCCAAGTCAGCCATATTGCATGGGGGACATTGTGCTGGTTGTGTTGCATAGGTGACTTCCAAGTCAGCCATATTGCATGGGGGACATTGTGCTGGTTGTGTTGTATAGGTGACTTCCAAGTCAGCCATATTGCATGGGGGACATTGTGCTGGTTGTATTGCATAGGTGACTTCCAAGTCAGCCATATTGCATGGGGGACATTGTGCTGGTTGCCATGTTGTATAGGTGACTTCCAAGTCAGCCATATTGCATGGGGGACATTGTGCTGGTGGCCATGTTCTATAGGTGACTTCCAAGTCAGCCATATTGCATTTGGGACATTGTGCTGGTTGTCTTGTATAGGTGACTTCCAAGTCAGCCATATTGCTTGGGGGACATTGTGCTGGTTGCCATGTCCTATAGGTGACTTCTAAGTCAGCCATATTGCATGGGGGACATTGTGCTGGTTGTCTTGTATAGGTGACTTCCAAGTCAGCCATATTGCATGGGGGCCATTGTGCTGGTTGCCATGTTGTATAGGTGACTTCCAAGTCAGCCATATTGCATGGGGGACATTATGCTGGTTGTCTTGTATAGGTGACTTCCAAGTCAGCCATATTGCATGGGGGACATTGTGCTGGTTGTATTGTATAGGTGACTTCCAAGTCAGCCATATTGCATGGGGGACATTGTGCTTGTTGCCATGTCCTATAGGTGACTTCCAAGTCAGCCATATTGCATGGGGGAAATTGTGCTGGTTGTCTTGTATAGGTGACTTCCAAGTCAGCCATATTGCTTGGGGGACATTGTGCTGGTTGCCATGTTCTATAGGTGACTTCCAAGTCAGCCATATTGCATGGGGGACATTGTGCTGGTGGCCATGTTCTATAGGTGACTTCCAAGTCAGCCATATTGCATGGGGGACATTGTGCTGGTTGTCTTGTATAGGTGACTTCCAAGTCAGCCATATTGCATGGGGGACATTGTGCTGGTGGCCATGTTCTATAGGTGACTTCCAAGTCAGCCATATTGCTTGGGGGACATTGTGCTGGTTGTATTGTATAGGTGACTTCCAATTCAGCCATATTGCATGGGGGACATTGTGCTGGTTGCCATGTTGTATAGGTGACTTCCAAGTGAGCCATATTGCTTGGGGGACAATGTGCTGGTTGTGATGTATAGGTGACTTCCAAGTCAGCCATATTGCATGGGGGACATTGTGCTGGTTGCCATGTTCTGTAGGTGACTTCCAAGTCAGCCATATTGCTTGGGGGACATTGTGCTGGTGGCCATGTTCTATAGGTGACTTCCAAGTCAGCCATATTGCTTGGGGGACATTGTGCTGGTTGCCATGTTGTATAGGTGACTTCCAAGTAAGCCATATTGCATGGGGGACATTGTGCTGGTGGCCATGTTCTATAGGTGACTTCCAAGTCAGCCATATTGCATTTGGGACATTGTGCTGGTTGTCTTGTATAGGTGACTTCCAAGTCAGCCATATTGCTTGGGGGACATTGTGCTGGTTGCCATGTCCTATAGGTGACTTCCAAGTCAGCCATATTGCATGGGGGACATTGTGCTGGTTGTCTTGTATAGGTGACTTCCACGTCAGCCATATTGCTTGGGGGACATTGTGCTGGTGGCCATGTTCTATAGGTGACTTCCAAGTCAGCCATATTGCTTAGGGGACATTGTGCTGGTTGCCATGTTGTTTAGGTGACTTCCAAGTAAGCCATATTGCATGGGGGACATTGTGCTGGTGGCCATGTTCTATAGGTGACTTCCAAGTCAGCCATATTGCATTTGGGACATTGTGCTGGTTGTCTTGTATAGGTGACTTCCAAGTCAGCCATATTGCTTGGGGGACATTGTGCTGGTTGCCATGTCCTATAGGTGACTTCCAAGTCAGCCATATTGCATGGGGGACATTGTGCTGGTTGTCTTGTATAGGTGACTTCCACGTCAGCCATATTGCATGGGGGACATTGTGCTGGTGGCCATGTTGTATAGGTGACTTCCAAGTCAGCCATATTGCATGGGGGACATTGTGCTGGTTGCCATGTTGTATAGGTGACTTCCAAGTCAGCCATATTGCATGGGGGACATTGTGCTGGTTGCCATGTTGTATAGGTGACTTCCAAGTCAGCCATATTGCATGGGGGACATTGTGCTGGTTGCCATGTTGTATAGGTGACTTCCAAGTCAGCCATATTGCTTGGGGGACATTGTGCTGGTTGCCATGTTGTATAGGTGACTTCCAAGTCAGCCATATTGCCTGGGGGACATTGTGCTGGTTGTATTGTATAGGTGACTTCCAAGTCAGCCATATTGCATGGGGGACATTGTGCTGGTTGCCATGTTGTATAGGTGACTTCCAAGTCAGCCATATTGCATGGGGGACATTGTGCTGGTTGCCATGTTGTATAGGTGACTTCCAAGTGAGCCATATTGCTTGGGGGACATTGTGCTGGTTGTGTTGTATAGGTGACTTCCAAGTCAGCCATATTGCATGGGGGACATTGTGCTGGTTGTCTTGTATAGGTGACTTTCAAGTCAGCCGTGTTGCATGGGGGACATTGTACTGGTGGCCATGTACTATAGGTGACTTCCAAGTCAGCCATATTGCATGGGGGACATTGTGCTGGTTGCCATGTTGTATAGGTGACTTCCAAGTCAGCCATATTGCATGGGGGACATTGTGCTGGTTGTGTTGTATAGGTGACTTCCAAGTCAGCCATATTGCTTGGGGGACATTGTGCTGGTGGCCATGTTGTATAGGTGACTTCCAAGTCAGCCATATTGCTTGGGGGACATTGTGCTGGTTGCCATGTTCTATAGGTGACTTCCAAGTCAGCCATATTGCATGGGGGACATTGTGCTGGTTGTGTTGTATAGGTGACTTCCAAGTCAGCCATATTGCATGGGGGACATTGTGCTGGTTGTGTTGTATAGGTGACTTCCAAGTCAGCCATATTGCATGGGGGACATTGTGCTGGTTGTATTGCATAGGTGACTTCCAAGTCAGCCATATTGCATGGGGGACATTGTGCTGGTTGCCATGTTGTATAGGTGACTTCCAAGTCAGCCATATTGCATGGGGGACATTGTGCTATTGGCCATGTTCTATAGGTGACTTCCAAGTCAGCCATATTGCATTTGGGACATTGTGCTGGTTGTCTTGTATAGGTGACTTCCAAGTCAGCCATATTGCTTGGGAGACATTGTGCTGGTTGCCATGTCCTATAGGTGACTTCTAAGTCAGCCATATTGCATGGGGGACATTGTGCTGGTTGTCTTGTATAGGTGACTTCCAAGTCAGCCATATTGCATGGGGGCCATTGTGCTGGTTGCCATGTTGTATAGGTGACTTCCAAGTCAGCCATATTGCATGGGGGACATTGTGCTGGTTGCCATGTTGTATAGGTGACTTCCAAGTGAGCCATATTGCTTGGGGGACATTGTGCTGGTTGTGTTGTATAGGTGACTTCCAAGTCAGCCATATTGCATGGGGGACATTGTGCTGGTTGTCTTGTATAGGTGACTTCCAAGTCAGCCGTGTTGCATGGGGGACATTGTGCTGGTGGCCATGTTCTATAGGTGACTTCCAAGTCAGCCATATTGCATGGGGGACATTGTGCTGGTTTGCCATGTTGTATAGGTGACTTCCAAGTCAGCCATATTGCTTGGGGGACATTGTGCTGGTTGCCATGTTCTATAGGTGACTTCCAAGTGAGCCATATTGCTTGGGGGACATTGTGCTGGTTGCCATGTTGTATAGGTGACTTCCAAGTCAGCCATATTGCATGGTGGACATTGTGCTGTTGGCCATGTTCTATGGGTGACTTCCAAGTCAGCCACATTGCATGGGGGACATTGTGCTGGTTTCTTGTATAGGTGACTTCCAAGTCAACCATATTGCATTAGGGACATTGTGCTGGTTGCCCTGTTGTATAGGTGACTTCCAAGTCAACCATATTGCATGGGGGACATTGTGCTGGTTGCCATGTTGTATAGGTGACTTCCAAGTCAGCCATATTGCATGGGGGACATTGTGCTGGATGCCATGTTGTATAGGTGACTTCCAAGTGAGCCATATTGCATGGGGGACATTGTGCTGGTTGTGTTGTATAGTTGACTTCCAAGTCAGCCATATTGCATGGGGGACATTGTGCTGGTTGTGTTGTATAGGTGACTTCCAAGTCAGCCATATTGCATGGGGGACATTGTGCTGGTTGTATTGTATAGGTGACTTCCAAGTCAGCCATATTGCATGGGGGACATTGTGCTGGTTGTATTGTATAGGTGACTTCCAAGTGAGCCATATTGCTTGGGGGACATTGTGCTGGTGGCCATGTTCTATAGGTGACTTCCAAGTCAGCCATATTGCATGGGGGACATTGTGCTGGTTGCCATGTCCTATAGGTGACTTCCAAGTCAGCCATATTGCATGGGGGACATTGCGCTGGTTGCCATGTTGTATAGGTGACTTCCAAGTGAGCCATATTGCTTGGGGGACATTGTGCTGGTTGTGTTGTATAGTTGACTTCCAAGTCAGCCATATTGCATGGGGGACATTGTGCTGGTTGTCTTGTATAGGTGACTTCCAAGTCAGCCGTGTTGCATGGGGGACATTGTGCTGGTGGCCATGTTCTATAGGTGACTTCCAAGTCAGCCATATTGCATGGGGGACATTGTGCTGGTTTGCCATGTTGTATAGGTGACTTCCAAGTCAGCCATATTGCTTGGGGGACATTGTGCTGGTTGCCATGTTCTATAGGTGACTTCCAAGTGAGCCATTTTGCTTGGGGGACATTGTGCTGGTTGCCATGTTGTATAGGTGACTTCCAATTCAGCCATATTGCATGGTGGACATTGTGCTGGTGGCCATGTTCTATGGGTGACTTCCAAGTCAGCCACATTGCATGGGGGACATTGTGCTGGTTTCTTGTATAGGTGACTTCCAAGTCAACCATATTGCATTAGGGACATTGTGCTGGTTGCCCTGTTGTATAGGTGACTTCCAAGTCAACCATATTGCATGGGGGACATTGTGCTGGTTGCCATGTTGTATAGGTGACTTCCAAGTCAGCCATATTGCATGGGGGACATTGTGCTGGATGCCATGTTGTATAGGTGACTTCCAAGTGAGCCATATTGCATGGGGGACATTGTGCTGGTTGTGTTGTATAGTTGACTTCCAAGTCAGCCATATTGCATGGGGGACATTGTGCTGGTTGTGTTGTATAGGTGACTTCCAAGTCAGCCATATTGCTTGGGGGACATTGTGCTGGTTGCCATGTTGTATAGGTGACTTCCAAGTAAGCCATATTGCATGGGGGACATTGTGCTGGTGGCCATGTTCTATAGGTGACTTCCAAGTCAGCCATATTGCATTTGGGACATTGTGCTGGTTGTCTTGTATAGGTGACTTCCAAGTCAGCCATATTGCTTGGGGGACATTGTGCTGGTTGCCATGTCCTATAGGTGACTTCCAAGTCAGCCATATTGCATGGGGGACATTGTGCTGGTTGTCTTGTATAGGTGACTTCCACGTCAGCCATATTGCTTGGGGGGCATTGTGCTGGTGGCCATGTTCTATAGGTGACTTCCAAGTCAGCCATATTGCTTAGGGGACATTGTGCTGGTTGCCATGTTGTTTAGGTGACTTCCAAGTAAGCCATATTGCATGGGGGACATTGTGCTGGTGGCCATGTTCTATAGGTGACTTCCAAGTCAGCCATATTGCATTTGGGACATTGTGCTGGTTGTCTTGTATAGGTGACTTCCAAGTCAGCCATATTGCTTGGGGGACATTGTGCTGGTTGCCATGTCCTATAGGTGACTTCCAAGTCAGCCATATTGCATGGGGGACATTGTGCTGGTTGTCTTGTATAGGTGACTTCCACGTCAGCCATATTGCATGGGGGACATTGTGCTGGTGGCCATGTTGTATAGGTGACTTCCAAGTCAGCCATATTGCATGGGGGACATTGTGCTGGTTGCCATGTTGTATAGGTGACTTCCAAGTCAGCCATATTGCCTGGGGGACATTGTGCTGGTTGTATTGTATAGGTGACTTCCAAGTCAGCCATATTGCATGGGGGACATTGTGCTGGTTGCCATGTTGTATAGGTGACTTCCAAGTCAGCCATATTGCATGGTGGCCATTGTGCTGGTTGCCATGTTGTATAGGTGACTTCCAAGTGAGCCATATTGCTTGGGGGACATTGTGCTGGTTGTGTTGTATAGGTGACTTCCAAGTCAGCCATATTGCATGGGGGACATTGTGCTGGTTGTCTTGTATAGGTGACTTTCAAGTCAGCCGTGTTGCATGGGGGACATTGTACTGGTGGCCATGTACTATAGGTGACTTCCAAGTCAGCCATATTGCATGGGGGACATTGTGCTGGTTGCCATGTTGTATAGGTGACTTCCAAGTCAGCCATATTGCATGGGGGACATTGTGCTGGTTGTGTTGTATAGGTGACTTCCAAGTCAGCCATATTGCTTGGGGGACATTGTGCTGGTGGCCATGTTGTATAGGTGACTTCCAAGTCAGCCATATTGCTTGGGGGACATTGTGCTGGTTGCCATGTTCTATAGGTGACTTCCAAGTCAGCCATATTGCATGGGGGACATTGTGCTGGTTGTGTTGTATAGGTGACTTCCAAGTCAGCCATATTGCATGGGGGACATTGTGCTGGTTGTGTTGTATAGGTGACTTCCAAGTCAGCCATATTGCATGGGGGACATTGTGCTGGTTGTATTGCATAGGTGACTTCCAAGTCAGCCATATTGCATGGGGGACATTGTGCTGGTTGCCATGTTGTATAGGTGACTTCCAAGTCAGCCATATTGCATGGGGGACATTGTGCTGGTGGCCATGTTCTATAGGTGACTTCCAAGTCAGCCATATTGCATTTGGGACATTGTGCTGGTTGTCTTGTATAGGTGACTTCCAAGTCAGCCATATTGCTTGGGGGACATTGTGCTGGTTGCCATGTCCTATAGGTGACTTCTAAGTCAGCCATATTGCATGGGGGACATTGTGCTGGTTGTCTTGTATAGGTGACTTCCAAGTCAGCCATATTGCATGGGGGCCATTGTGCTGGTTGCCATGTTGTATAGGTGACTTCCAAGTCAGCCATATTGCATGGGGGACATTGTGCTGGTGGCCATGTTGTATAGGTGACTTCCAAGTGAGCCATATTGCTTGGGGGACATTGTGCTGGTTGTGTTGTATAGGTGACTTCCAAGTCAGCCATATTGCATGGGGGACATTGTGCTGGTTGTCTTGTATAGGTGACTTCCAAGTCAGCCGTGTTGCATGGGGGACATTGTGCTCTTGGCCATGTTCTATAGGTGACTTCCAAGTCAGCCATATTGCATGGGGGACATTGTGCTGGTTTGCCATGTTGTATAGGTGACTTCCAAGTCAGCCATATTGCTTGGGGGACATTGTGCTGGTTGCCATGTTCTATAGGTGACTTCCAAGTGAGCCATATTGCTTGGGGGACATTGTGCTGGTTGCCATGTTGTATAGGTGACTTCCAAGTCAGCCATATTGCATGGTGGACATTGTGCTGGTGGCCATGTTCTATGGGTGACTTCCAAGTCAGCCACATTGCATGGGGGACATTGTGCTGGTTTCTTGTATAGGTGACTTCCAAGTCAACCGTATTGCATTAGGGACATTGTTCTGGTTGCCCTGTTGTATAGGTGACTTCCAAGTCAACCATATTGCATGGGGGACATTGTGCTGGTTGTGTTGTATAGGTGACTTCCAAGTCAGCCATATTGCATGGGGGACATTGTGCTGGTTGTATTGTATAGGTGACTTCCAAGTCAGCCATATTGCATGGGGGACATTGTGCTGGTTGTATTGTATAGGTTACTTCCAAGTGAGCCATATTGCTTGGGGGACATTGTGCTGGTGGCCATGTTCTATAGGTGACTTCCAAGTCAGCCATATTGCATGGGGGACATTGTGCTGGTTGCCATGTCCTATAGGTGACTTCCAAGTCAGCCATATTGCATGGGGGACATTGCGCTGGTTGCCATGTTGTATAGGTGACTTCCAAGTGAGCCATAATGCTTGGGGGACATTGTGCTGGTTGTGTTGTATAGTTGACTTCCAAGTCAGCCATATTGCATGGGGGACATTGTGCTGGTTGTCTTGTATAGGTGACTTCCAAGTCAGCCGTGTTGCATGGGGGACATTGTGCTGGTGGCCATGTTCTATAGGTGACTTCCAAGTCAGCCATATTGCATGGGGGACATTGTGCTGGTTTGCCATGTTGTATAGGTGACTTCCAAGTCAGCCATATTGCTTGGGGGACATTGTGCTGGTTGCCATGTTCTATAGGTGACTTCCAAGTGAGCCATATTGCTTGGGGGACATTGTGCTGGTTGCCATGTTGTATAGGTGACTTCCAATTCAGCCATATTGCATGGTGGACATTGTGCTGGTGGCCATGTTCTATGGGTGACTTCCAAGTCAGCCACATTGCATGGGGGACTTTGTGCTGGTTTCTTGTATAGGTGACTTCCAAGTCAACCATATTGCATTAGGGACATTGTGCTGGTTGCCCTGTTGTATAGGTGACTTCCAAGTCAACCATATTGCATGGGGGACATTGTGCTGGTTGCCATGTTGTATAGGTGACTTCCAAGTCAGCCATATTGCATGGGGGACATTGTGCTGGATGCCATGTTGTATAGGTGACTTCCAAGTGAGCCATATTGCATGGGGGACATTGTGCTGGTTGTGTTGTATAGTTGACTTCCAAGTCAGCCATATTGCATGGGGGACATTGTGCTGGTTGTGTTGTATAGGTGACTTCCAAGTCAGCCATATTGCATGGGGGACATTGTGCTGGTTGTATTGTATAGGTGACTTCCAAGTCAGCCATATTGCATGGGGGACATTGTGCTGGTTGTATTGTATAGGTGACTTCCAAGTGAGCCATATTGCTTGGGGGACATTGTGCTGGTGGCCATGTTCTATAGGTGACTTCCAAGTCAGCCATATTGCATGGGGGACATTGTGCTGGTTGCCATTTCCTATAGGTGACTTCCAAGTCAGCCATATTGCATGGGGGACATTGTGCTGGTTGCCATGTTGTATAGGTGACTTCCAAGTGAGCCATATTGCTTGGGGGACATTGTGCTGGTTGTGTTGTATAGGTGACTTCCAAGTCAGCCATATTGCATGGGGGACATTGTGCTGGTTGTCTTGTATAGGTGACTTCCAAGTCAGCCGTGTTGCATGGGGGACATTGTGCTGGTTGTATTGTATAGGTGACTTCCAAGTCAGCCATATTGCATGGGGGACATTGTGCTGGTGGCCATGTTGTAAAGGTGACTTCCAAGTCAGCCATATTGCATGGGGGACATTGTGCTGGTTGCCATGTTGTATAGGTGACTTCCAAGTCAGCCATATTGCATGGGGGACATTGTGCTGGTTGCCATGTTGTATAGGTGACTTACAAGTCAGCCATATTGCATGGGGGACATTGTGCTGGTTGCCATGTTGTATAGGTGACTTCCAAGTGAGCCATATTGCTTGGGTGACATTGTGCTGGTTGTGTTGTATAGGTGACTTCCAAGTCAGCCATATTGCATGGGGGACATTGTGCTGGTTGTCTTGTATAGGTGACTTTCAAGTCAGCCGTGTTGCATGGGGGACATTGTACTGGTGGCCATGTACTATAGGTGAATTCCAAGTCAGCCATATTGCATGGGGGACATTGTGCAGGTTGCCATGTTGTATAGGTGACTTCCAAGTGAGCCATATTGCTTGGGGGACATTGTGCTGGTTGCCATGTTGTATAGGTGACTTCCAAGTGAGCCATATTGCTTGGGGGATATTGTGCTGGTTGCCATGTTGTATAGGTGACTTCCAAGTCTGCCATATTGCATGGGGGACATTGTGCTGGTGGCCATGTTCTATAGGTGACTTCCAAGTCAGCCATATTGCATGGGGACATTGTGCTGGTTGTCTTGTATAGGTGACTTCCAAGTCAGCCATATTGCATGGGGGACATTGTGCTGGTTGCCATGTTGTATAGGTGACTTCCAAGTCAGCCATATTGCATGGGGGACATTGTGCTGGTTGCCATGTTGTATAGGTGACTTCCAAGTCAGCCATATTGCATGGGGGACATTGTGCTGGTTGTGTTGTATAGGTGACTTCCAAGTCAGCCATATTGCTTGGGGGACATTGTGCTGGTGGCCATGTTGTATAGGTGACTTCCAAGTCAGCCATATTGCTTGGGGGACATTGTGCTGGTTGCCATGTTCTATAGGTGACTTCCAAGTCAGCCATATTGCATGGGGGACATTGTGCTGGTTGTGTTGTATAGGTGACTTCCAAGTCAGCCATATTGCATGGGGGACATTGTGCTGGTTGTGTTGTATAGGTGACTTCCAAGTCAGCCATATTGCATGGGGGACATTGTGCTGGTTGTATTGCATAGGTGACTTCCAAGTCAGCCATATTGCATGGGGGACATTGTGCTGGTTGCCATGTTGTATAGGTGACTTCCAAGTCAGCAATATTGCATGGGGGACATTGTCCTGGTGGCCATGTTCTATAGGTGACTTCCGAGTCAGCCATATTGCATTTGGGACATTGTGTTGGTTGTCTTGTATAGGTGACTTCCAAGTCAGCCATATTGCATGGGGGACATTGTGCTGGTTGTGTTGTATAGGTGACTTCCAAATCAGCCATATTGCATGGGGGACATTGTGCTGGTTGTATTGTATAGGTGACTTCCAAGTCAGCCATATTGCATGGGGGACATTGTGCTGGTTGTCTTGTATAGGTGACTTCCAAGTCAGCCATATTGCTTGGGGGACATTGTGCTGGTTGTATTGTATAGGTGACTTCCAAGTCAGCCATATTGCATGGGGGACATTGTGCTGGTTGCCATTTTGTATAGGTGACTTCCAAGTCAGCCATATTGCATGGGGGACATTGTGCTGGTGGCCATGTTCTATAGGTGACTTCCAAGTCAGCCATATTGCATTTGGGACATTGTGCTGGTTGTCTTGTATAGGTGACTTCCAAGTCAGCCATATTGAATGGGGGACATTGTGCTGGTTGCCATGTCCTATAGGTGACTTCTAAGTCAGCCATATTGCATGGGGGACATTGTGCTGGTTGTCTTGTATTGGTGACTTCCAAGTCAGCCATATTGCATGGGGGCCATTGTGCTGGTTGCCATGTTGTATAGGTGACTTCCAAGTCAGCCATATTGCATGGGGGACATTGTGCTGTTTGCCATGTTGTATAGGTGACTTCCAAGTGAGCCATATTGCTTGGGGGACATTGTGCTGGTTGTGTTGTATAGGTGACTTCCAAGTCAGCCATATTGCATGGGGGACATTGTGCTGGTTGTCTTGTATAGGTGACTTCCAAGTCAGCCGTGTTGCATGGGGGACATTGTGCTGGTGGCCATGTTCTATAGGTGACTTCCAAGTCAGCCATATTGCATGGGGGAAATTGTGCTGGTTTGCCATGTTGTATAGGTGACTTCCAAGTCAGCCATATTGCTTGTGGGACATTCTGCTGGTTGCCATGTTCTATAGGTGACTTCCAAGTGAGCCATATTGCTTGGGGGACATTGTGCTGGTTGCCATGTTGTATAGGTGACTTCCAAGTCAGCCATATTGCATGGTGGACATTGTGCTGGTGGCCATGTTCTATGGGTGACTTCCAAGTCAGCCACATTGCATGGGGGACATTGTGCTGGTTTCTTGTATAGGTGACTTCCAAGTCAACCATATTGCATTAGGGACATTGTGCTGGTTGCCCTGTTGTATAGGTGACTTCCAAGTCAACCATATTGCATGGGGGACATTGTGCTGGTTGCCATGTTGTATAGGTGACTTCCAAGTCAGCCATATTGCATGGGGGACATTGTGCTGGATGCCATGTTGTATAGGTGACTTCCAAGTGAGCCATATTGCATGGGGGACATTGTGCTGGTTGTGTTGTATAGGTGACTTCCAAGTCAGCCATATTGCATGGGGGACATTGTGCTGGTTGTGTTGTATAGGTGACTTCCAAGTCAGCCATATTGCATGGGGGACATTGTGCTGGTTGTATTGTATAGGTGACTTCCAAGTCAGCCATATTGCATGGGGGACATTGTGCTGGTTGTATTGTATAGGTGACTTCCAAGTGAGCCATATTGCTTGGGGGACATTGTGCTGGTGGCCATGTTCTATAGGTGACTTCCAAGTCAGCCATATTGCATGGGGGACATTGTGCTGGTTGCCATGTCCTATAGGTGACTTCCAAGTCAGCCATATTGCATGGGGGACATTGTGCTGGTTGCCATGTTGTATAGGTGACTTCCAAGTGAGCCATATTGCTTGGGGGACATTGTGCTGGTTGTGTTGTATAGGTGACTTCCAAGTCAGCCATATTGCATGGGGGACATTGTGCTGGTTGTCTTGTATAGGTGACTTCCAAGTCAGCCATATTGCATGGAGGACATTGTGCTGGTGGCCATGTTGTAAAGGTGACTTCCAAGTCAGCCATATTGCATGGGGGACATTGTGCTGGTTGCCATGTTGTATAGGTGACTTCCAAGTCAGCCATATTGCATGGGGGACATTGTGCTGGTTGCCATGTTGTATAGGTGACTTACAAGTCAGCCATATTGCATGGGGGACATTGTGCTGGTTGCCATGTTGTATAGGTGACTTCCAAGTGAGCCATATTGCTTGGGGGACATTGTGCTGGTTGTGTTGTATAGGTGACTTCCAAGTCAGCCATATTGCATGGGGGACATTGTGCTGGTTGTCTTGTATAGGTGACTTCCAAGTCAGCCGTGTTGCATGGGGGACATTGTGCTGGTTGTATTGTATAGGTGACTTCCAAGTCAGCCATATTGCATGGGGGACATTGTGCTGGTGGCCATGTTGTAAAGGTGACTTCCAAGTCAGCCATATTGCATGGGGGACATTGTGCTGGTTGCCATGTTGTATAGGTGACTTCCAAGTCAGCCATATTGCATGGGGGACATTGTGCTGGTTGCCATGTTGTATAGGTGACTTACAAGTCAGCCATATTGCATGGGGGACATTGTGCTGGTTGCCATGTCCTATAGGTGACTTCCAAGTCAGCCACATTGCTTGGGGGACATTGTGCTGGTTGCCATGTTCTATAGGTGACTTCCAAGTCAGCCATATTGCTTGGTAGACATTGCGCTGGTTGCCATGTTGTATAGGTGACTTCCAAGTCAGCCATATTGCTTGGGGGACATTGTGCTGGTTGCCATGTTGTATAGGTGAATTCCAAGTCAGCCATATTGCATGGGGACATTGTGCTAATGGCCATGTTCTATAGGTGACTTCCAAGTCAGCCATATTGCATGGGGGACATTGTGCTGGTTGTCTTGTATAGGTGACTTCCAAGTCAGCCATATTGCATGGGGGACATTGTGCTGGTTGTGTTGTATAGGTGACTTCCAAATCAGCCATATTGCATGGGGGACATTGTGCTGGTTGTATTGTATAGGTGACTTCCAAGTCAGCCATATTGCATGGGGGACATTGTGCTGGTTGTATTGTATAGGTGACTTCCAAGTCAGCCATATTGCATGGGGGACATTGTGCTGGTGGCCATGTCCTATAGGTGACTTCCAAGTCAGCCATATTGCATGGGGGACATTGTGCTGGTTGTCTTGTATAGGTGACTTCCAAGTCAGCCATATTGCTTGGGGGACATTGTGCTGGTTGTATTGTATAGGTGACTTCCAAGTCAGCCATATTGCATGGGGGACATTGTGCTGGTTGCCATGTTGTATAGGTGACTTCCAAGTCAGCCATATTGCATGGGGGACATTGTGCTGGTGGCCATGTTCTATAGGTGACTTCCAAGTCAGCCATATTGCATTTGGGACATTGTGCTGGTTGTCTTGTATAGGTGACTTCCAAGTCAGCCATATTGCATGGGGGAAATTGTTCTGGTTGTGTTGTATAGGTGACTTCCAAATCAGCCATATTGCATGGGGGACATTGTGCTGGTTGTATTGTATAGGTGACTTCCAAGTCAGCCATATTGCATGGGGGACATTGTGCTGGTTGTCTTGTATAGGTGACTTCCAAGTCAGCCATATTGCTTGGGGGACATTGTGCTGGTTGTATTGTATAGGTGACTTCCAAGTCAGCCATATTGCATGGGGGACATTGTGCTGGTGGCCATGTTGTAAAGGTGACTTCCAAGTCAGCCATATTGCATGGGGGACATTGTGCTGGTTGCCATGTTGTATAGGTGACTTCCAAGTCAGCCATATTGCATGGGGGACATTGTGATGGTTGCCATGTTGTATAGGTGACTTACAAGTCAGCCATATTGCATGGGGGACATTGTGCTGGTTGCCATGTCCTATAGGTGACTTCCAAGTCAGCCATATTGCATGGGGGAAATTGTGCTGGTTGTCTTGTATAGTTGAATTTTAAGTCAGCCACATTGCTTGGGGGACATTGTGCTGGTTGCCATGTTGTATAGGTGACTTCCAAGTCAGCCATGTTGCTTGGTAGACATTGCGCTGGTTGCCATGTTGTATAGGTGACTTCCAAGTCAGCCATATTGCTTGGGGGACATTGTGCTGGTTGCCATGTTGTATAGGTGACTTCCAAGTCAGCCATATTGCATGGGGGACATTGTGCTGGTGGCCATGTTCTATAGGTGACTTCCAAGTCAGCCATATTGCATGGGGGACATTGTGCTGGTTGTCTTGTATAGGTGACTTCCAAGTCAGCCATATTGCATGTGGGACATTGTGCTGGTTGCCATGTCCTATAGGTGACTTCTAAGTCAGCCATATTGCATGGGGGACATTGTGCTGGTTGTCTTGTATTGGTGACTTCCAAGTCAGCCATATTGCATGGGGGCCATTGTGCTGGTTGCCATGTTGTATAGGTGACTTCCAAGTCAGCCATATTGCATGGGGGACATTGTGCTGGTTGCCATGTTGTATAGGTGACTTCCAAGTGAGCCATATTGCTTGGGGGACATTGTGCTGGTTGTGTTGTATAGGTGACTTCCAAGTCAGCCATATTGCATGGGGGACATTGTGCTGGTTGTCTTGTATAGGTGACTTCCAAGTCAGCCGTGTTGCATGGGGGACATTGTGCTGGTGGCCATGTTCTATAGGTGACTTCCAAGTCAGCCATATTGCATGGGGGAAATTGTGATGGTTTGCCATGTTGTATAGGTGACTTCCAAGTCAGCCATATTGCTTGGGGGACATTGTGCTGGTTGCCATGTTGTATAGGTGACTTCCAAGTCAGCCATATTGCATGGTGGACATTGTGCTGGTGGCCATGTTCTATGGGTGACTTCCAAGTCAGCCACATTGCATGGGGGACATTGTGCTGGTTTCTTGTATAGGTGACTTCCAAGTCAACCATATTGCATTAGGGACATTGTGCTGGTTGCCCTGTTGTATAGGTGACTTCCAAGTCAACCATATTGCATGGGGGACATTGTGCTGGTTGCCATGTTGTATAGGTGACTTCCAAGTCAGCCATATTGCATGGGGGACATTGTGCTGGATGCCATGTTGTATAGGTGACTTCTAAGTGAGCCATATTGCATGGGGGACATTGTGCTGGTTGTGTTGTATAGGTGACTTCCAAGTCAGCCATATTGCATGGGGGACATTGTGCTGGTTGTGTTGTATAGGTGACTTCCAAGTCAGCCATATTGCATGGGGGACATTGTGCTGGTTGTATTGTATAGGTGACTTCCAAGTCAGCCATATTGCATGGGGGACATTGTGCTGGTTGTATTGTATAGGTGACTTCCAAGTGAGCCATATTGCATGGGGGACATTGTGCTGTTTGTATTGTATAGGTGACTTCCAAGTCAGCCATATTGCATGGGGGACATTGTGCTGGTGGCCATGTCCTATAGGTGACTTCCAAGTCAGCCATATTGCATGGGGGACATTGTGCTGGTTGTCTTGTATTGGTGACTTCCAAGTCAGCCATATTGCATGGGGGACATTGTGCTGGTTGCCATGTTGTATAGGTGACTTCCAAGTGAGCCATATTGCTTGGGGGACATTGTGCTGGTTGTGTTGTATAGGTGACTTCCAAGTCAGCCATATTGCATGGGGGACATTGTGCTGGTTGTCTTGTATAGGTGACTTCCAAGTCAGCCGTGTTGCATGGGGGACATTGTGCTGGTGGCCATGTTCTATAGGTGACTTCCAAGTCAGCCATATTGCATGGGGGAAATTGTGCTGGTTTGCCATGTTGTATAGGTGACTTCCAAGTGAGCCATATTGCTTGGGGGACATTGTGCTGGTTGCCATGTTGTATAGGTGACTTCCAAGTCAGCCATATTGCATGGTGGACATTGTGCTGGTGGCCATGTTCTATGGGTGACTTCCAAGTCAGCCACATTGCATGGGGGACATTGTGCTGGTTTCTTGTATAGGTGACTTCCAAGTCAACCATATTGCATTAGGGACATTGTGCTGGTTGCCCTGTTGTATAGGTGACTTCCAAGTCAACCATATTGCATGGGGGACATTGTGCTGGTTGCCATGTTGTATAGGTGACTTCCAAGTCAGCCATATTGCATGGGGGACATTGTGCTGGATGCCATGTTGTATAGGTGACTTCCAAGTGAGCCATATTGCATGGGGGACATTGTGCTGGTTGTGTTGTATAGGTGACTTCCAAGTCAGCCATATTGCATGGGGGACATTGTGCTGGTTGTGTTGTATAGGTGACTTCCAAGTCAGCCATATTGCATGGGGGACATTGTGCTGGTTGTATTGTATAGGTGACTTCCAAGTCAGCCATATTGCATGGGGGACATTGTGCTGGTTGTATTGTATAGGTGACTTCCAAGTGAGCAATATTGCTTGGGGGACATTGTGCTGGTGGCCATGTTCTATAGGTGACTTCCAAGTCAGCCATATTGCATGGGGGACATTGTGCTGGTTGCCATGTCCTATAGGTGACTTCCAAGTCAGCCATATTGCATGGGGGACATTGTGCTGGTTGCCATGTTGTATAGGTGAATTCCAAGTGAGCCATATTGCTTGGGGGACATTGTGCTGGTTGTGTTGTATAGGTGACTTCCAAGTCAGCCATATTGCATGGGGGACATTGTGCTGGTTGTCTTGTATAGGTGACTTCCAAGTCAGCCATATTGCATGGGGGACATTGTGCTGGTGGCCATGTTGTAAAGGTGACTTCCAAGTCAGCCATATTGCATGGGGGACATTGTGCTGGTTGCCATGTTGTATAGGTGACTTCCAAGTCAGCCATATTGCATGGGGGACATTGTGCTGGTTGCCATGTTGTATAGGTGACTTACAAGTCAGCCATATTGCATGGGGGACATTGTGCTGGTTGCCATGTTGTATAGGTGACTTCCAAGTGAGCCATATTGCTTGGGGGACATTGTGCTGGTTGTGTTGTATAGGTGACTTCCAAGTCAGCCATATTGCATGGGGGACATTGTGCTGGTTGTCTTGTATAGGTGACTTCCAAGTCAGCCGTGTTGCATGGGGGACATTGTGCTGGTTGTATTGTATAGGTGACTTCCAAGTCAGCCATATTGCATGGGGGACATTGTGCTGGTGGCCATGTTGTAAAGGTGACTTCCAAGTCAGCCATATTGCATGGGGGACATTGTGCTGGTTGCCATGTTGTATAGGTGACTTCCAAGTCAGCCATATTGCATGGGGGACATTGTGCTGGTTGCCATGTTGTATAGGTGACTTACAAGTCAGCCATATTGCATGGGGGACATTGTGCTGGTTGCCATGTCCTATAGGTGACTTCCAAGTCAGCCACATTGCTTGGGGGACATTGTGCTGGTTGCCATGTTCTATAGGTGACTTCCAAGTCAGCCATATTGCTTGGTAGACATTGCGCTGGTTGCCATGTTGTATAGGTGACTTCCAAGTCAGCCATATTGCTTGGGGGACATTGTGCTGGTTGCCATGTTGTATAGGTGAATTCCAAGTCAGCCATATTGCATGGGGACATTGTGCTAATGGCCATGTTCTATAGGTGACTTCCAAGTCAGCCATATTGCATGGGGGACATTGTGCTGGTTGTCTTGTATAGGTGACTTCCAAGTCAGCCATATTGCATGGGGGACATTGTGCTGGTTGTGTTGTATAGGTGACTTCCAAATCAGCCATATTGCATGGGGGACATTGTGCTGGATGTATTGTATAGGTGACTTCCAAGTCAGCCATATTGCATGGGGGACATTGTGCTGGTTGTATTGTATAGGTGACTTCCAAGTCAGCCATATTGCATGGGGGACATTGTGCTGGTGGCCATGTCCTATAGGTGACTTCCAAGTCAGCCATATTGCATGGGGGACATTGTGCTGGTTGTCTTGTATAGGTGACTTCCAAGTCAGCCATATTGCTTGGGGGACATTGTGCTGATTGTCTTGTATAGGTGACTTCCAAGTCAGCCATATTGCTTGGGGGACATTGTGCTGGTTGTATTGTATAGGTGACTTCCAAGTCAGCCATATTGCATGGGGGACATTGTGCTGGTGGCCATGTTGTAAAGGTGACTTCCAAGTCAGCCATATTGCATGGGGGACATTGTGCTGGTTGCCATGTTGTATAGGTGACTTCCAAGTCAGCCATATTGCATGGGGGACATTGTGCTGGTTGCCATGTTGTATAGGTGACTTACAAGTCAGCCATATTGCATGGGGGACATTGTGCTGGTTGCCATGTCCTATAGGTGACTTCCAAGTCAGCCATATTGCATGGGGGAAATTGTGCTGGTTGTCTTGTATAGGTGAATTTTAAGTCAGCCACATTGCTTGGGGGACATTGTGCTGGTTGCCATGTTCTATAGGTGACTTCCAAGTCAGCCATGTTGCTTGGTAGACATTGCGCTGGTTGCCATGTTGTATAGGTGACTTCCAAGTCAGCCATATTGCTTGGGGGACATTGTGCTGGTTGCCATGTTGTATAGGTGACTTCCAAGTCAGCCATATTGCATGGGGGACATTGTGCTGGTGGCCATGTTCTATAGGTGACTTCCAAGTCAGCCATATTGCATGGGGGACATTGTGCTGGTTGTCTTGTATAGGTGACTTCCAAGTCAGCCATATTGCATGGGGGACATTGTGCTGGTTGTGTTGTATAGGTGGCTTCCAAATCAGCCATATTGCATGGGGGACATTGTGCTGGTTGTATTGTATAGGTGACTTCCAAGTCAGCCAGATTGCATGGGGGACATTGTGCTGTTTGTATTGTATAGGTGACTTCCAAGTCAGCCATATTGCATGGGGGACATTGTGCTGGTGGCCATGTCCTATAGGTGACTTCCAAGTCAGCCATATTGCATGGGGGACATTGTGCTGGTTGTCTTGTATAGGTGACTTCCAAGTCAGCCATATTGCATGGGGGACATTGTGCTGGTTGCCATGTTGTATAGGTGACTTACAAGTCAGCCATATTGCATGGGGGACATTGTGCTGGTTGCCATGTCCTATAGGTGACTTCCAAGTCAGCCATATTGCATGGGGGAAATTGTGCTGGTTGTCTTGTATAGGTGACTTTTAAGTCAGCCACATTGCTTAGGGGACATTGTGCTGGTTGCCATGTTCTATAGGTGACTTCCAAGTCAGCCATATTGCATTTTGGACATTGTGCTGGTTGTCTTGTATAGGTGACTTCCAAGTCAGCCATATTGCATGGGGGACATTGTTCTGGTTGTGTTGTATAGGTGACTTCCAAATCAGCCATATTGCATGGGGGACATTGTGCTGGTTGTATTGTATAGGTGACTTCCAAGTCAGCCATATTGCATGGGGGACATTGTGCTGGTTGTCTTGTATAGGTGACTTCCAAGTCAGCCATATTGCTTGGGGGACATTGTGCTGGTTGTATTGTATAGGTGACTTCCAAGTCAGCCATATTGCATGGGGGACATTGTGCTGGTGGCCATGTTGTAAAGGTGACTTCCAAGTCAGCCATATTGCATGGGGGACATTGTGCTGGTTGCCATGTTGTATAGGTGACTTCCAAGTCAGCCATATTGCATGGGGGACATTGTGCTGGTTGCCATGTTGTATAGGTGACTTACAAGTCAGCCATATTGCATGGGGGACATTGTGCTGGTTGCCATGTCCTATAGGTGACTTCCAAGTCAGCCACATTGCTTGGGGGACATTGTGCTGGTTGCCATGTTCTATAGGTGACTTCCAAGTCAGCCATATTGCTTGGTAGACATTGCGCTGGTTGCCATGTTGTATAGGTGACTTCCAAGTCAGCCATATTGCTTGGAGGACATTGTGCTGGTTGCCATGTTGTATAGGTGAATTCCAAGTCAGCCATATTGCATGGGGACATTGTGCTAGTGGCCATGTTCTATAGGTGACTTCCAAGTCAGCCATATTGCATGGGGGACATTGTGCTGGTTGTCTTGTATAGGTGACTTCCAAGTCAGCCATATTGCATGGGGGACATTGTGCTGGTTGTGTTGTATAGGTGACTTCCAAATCAGCCATATTGCATGGGGGACATTGTGCTGGTTGTATTGTATAGGTGACTTCCAAGTCAGCCATATTGCATGGGGGACATTGTGCTGGTTGTATTGTATAGGTGACTTCCAAGTCAGCCATATTGCATGGGGGACATTGTGCTGGTGGCCATGTCCTATAGGTGACTTCCAAGTCAGCCATATTGCATGGGGAACATTGTGCTGGTTGTCTTGTATAGGTGACTTCCAAGTCAGCCATATTGCTTGGGGGACATTGTGCTGGTTGTATTGTATAGGTGACTTCCAAGTCAGCCATATTGCATGGGGGACATTGTGTTGGTTGCCATGTTGTATAGGTGACTTCCAAGTCAGCCATATTGCATGGGGGACATTGTGCTGGTGGCCATGTTCTATAGGTGACTTCCAAGTCAGCCATATTGCATTTGGGACATTGTGCTGGTTGTCTTGTATAGGTGACTTCCAAGTCAGCCATATTGCATGGGGGACATTGTTCTGGTTGTGTTGTATAGGTGACTTCCAAATCAGCCATATTGCATGGGGGACATTGTGCTGGTTGTATTGTATAGGTGACTTCCAAGTCAGCCATATTGCATGGGGGACATTGTTCTGGTTGTCTTGTATAGGTGACTTCCAAGTCAGCCATATTGCTTGGGGGACATTGTGCTGGTTGTATTGTATAGGTGACTTCCAAGTCAGCCATATTGCATGGGGGACATTGTGCTGGTGGCCATGTTGTAAAGGTGACTTCCAAGTCAGCCATATTGCATGGGGGACATTGTGCTGGTTGCCATGTTGTATAGGTGACTTCCAAGTCAGCCATATTGCATGGGGGACATTGTGCTGGTTGCCATGTTGTATAGGTGACTTACAAGTCAGCCATATTGCATGGGGGACATTGTGCTGGTTGCCATGTCCTATAGGTGACTTCCAAGTCAGCCATATTGCATGGGGGAAATTGTGCTGGTTGTCTTGTATAGGTGACTTTTAAGTCAGCCACATTGCTTGGGGGACATTGTGCTGGTTGCCATGTTCTATAGGTGACTTCCAAGTCAGCCATGTTGCTTGGTAGACATTACGCTGGTTGCCATGTTGTATAGGTGACTTCCAAGTCAGCCATATTGCTTGGGGGACATTGTGCTGGTTGCCATGTTGTATAGGTGACTTCCAAGTCAGCCATATTGCATGGGGGACATTGTGCTGGTGGCCATGTTCTATAGGTGACTTCCAAGTCAGCCATATTGCATGGGGGACATTGTGCTGGTTGTCTTGTATAGGTGACTTCCAAGTCAGCCATATTGCATGGGGGACATTGTGCTGGTTGTGTTGTATAGGTGGCTTCCAAATCAGCCATATTGCATGGGGGACATTGTGCTGGTTGTATTGTATAGGTGACTTCCAAGTCAGCCAGATTGCATGGGGGACATTGTGCTGTTTGTATTGTATAGGTGACTTCCAAGTCAGCCATATTGCATGGGGGACATTGTGCTGGTGGCCATGTCCTATAGGTGACTTCCAAGTCAGCCATATTGCATGGGGGACATTGTGCTGGTTGTCTTGTATAGGTGACTTCCAAGTCAGCCATATTGCATGGGGGACATTGTGCTGGTTGCCATGTTGTATAGGTGACTTACAAGTCAGCCATATTGCATGGGGGACATTGTGCTGGTTGCCATGTCCTATAGGTGACTTCCAAGTCAGCCATATTGCATGGGGGAAATTGTGCTGGTTGTCTTGTATAGGTGACTTTTAAGTCAGCCACATTGCTTGGGGGACATTGTGCTGGTTGCCATGTTCTATAGGTGACTTCCAAGTCAGCCATATTGCTTGGTAGACATTGCGCTGGTTGCCATGTTGTATAGGTGACTTCCAAGTCAGCCATATTGCTTGGGGGACATTGTGCTGGTTGCCATGTTGTATAGGTGACTTCCAAGTCAGCCATATTGCATGGGGGACATTGTGCTGGTGGCCATGTTCTATAGGTGACTTCCAAGTCAGCCATATTGCATGGGGGACATTGTGCTGGTTGTCTTGTATAGGTGACTTCCAAGTCAGCCATATTGCATGGGGGACATTGTGCTGGTTGTGTTGTATAGGTGGCTTCCAAATCAGCCATATTGCATGGGGGACATTGTGCTGGTTGTATTGTATAGGTGACTTCCAAGTCAGCCAGATTGCATGGGGGACATTTTGCTGTTTGTATTGTATAGGTGACTTCCAAGTCAGCCATATTGCATGGGGGACATTGTGCTGGTGGCCATGTCCTATAGGTGACTTCCAAGTCAGCCATATTGCATGGGGGACATTGTGCTGGTTGTCTTGTATAGGTGACTTCCAAGTCAGCCATATTGCTTGGGGGACATTGTGCTGGTTGTATTGTATAGGTGACTTCCAAGTCAGCCATATTGCATGGGGGACATTGTGCTGGTTGCCATGTTGTATAGGTGACTTCCAAGTCAGCCATATTGCATGGGGGACATTGTGCTGGTGGCCATGTTCTATAGGTGACTTCCAAGTCAGCCATGTTGCATTTGGGACATTGTGCTGGTTGTCTTGTATAGGTGACTTCCAAGTCAGCCATATTGCATAGGGGACATTGTTTTGGTTGTGTTGTATAGGTGACTTCCAAATCAGACATATTGCATGGGGGACATTGTGCTGGTTGTATTGTATAGGTGACTTCCAAGTCAGCCATATTGCATGGGGGACATTGTGCTGGTTGTCTTGTATAGGTGACTTCCAAGTCAGCCATATTGCTTGGGGGACATTGTGCTGGTTGTATTGTATAGGTGACTTCCAAGTCAGCCATATTGCATGGGGGACATTGTGCTGGTTGCCATGTTGTATAGGTGACTTCCAAGTCAGCCATATTTCATGGGGGACATTGTGCTGGTGGCCATATTCTATAGGTGACTTCCAAGTCAGCCATATTGCATTTGGGACATTGTGCTGGTTGTATTGTATAGGTGACTTCCAAGTCAGCCATATTGCATGGGGGACATTGTGCTGGTTGTATTGTATAGGTGACTTCCAAGTGAGCCATATTGATTGGGGGACATTGTGCTGGTTGCCAGGTTCTATAGGTGACTTCCAAGTCAGCCATATTGCTTGGGGGACATTGTGCTGGTGGCCATGTTCTATAGGTGACTTCCAATTCAGCCATATTGCTTGGGGGACATTGTGCTGGTTGTATTGTATAGCTGACTTCCAAGTCAGCCATATTGCATGGGGGACATTGTGCTGGTTGCATTGTATAGGTGACTTCCAAGTCAGCCATATTGCATGGGGGACATTGTGCTGGTGGCCATGTCCTATAGGTGACTTCCAAGTCAGCCATATTGCATGGGGGACATTGTGCTGCTTGTCTTGTATAGGTGACTTCCAAGTCAGCCATATTGCTTGGGGGACATTGTGCTGGTTGTATTGTATAGGTGACTTCCAAGTCAGCCATATTGCATGGGGGAAATTGTGCTGGTTGCCATGTTGTATAGGTGACTTCCAAGTCAGCCATATTGCATGGTGGACATTGTGCTGGTGTCCATGTTCTATAGGTGACTTCCAAGTCAGCCATATTGCATTTGGGACATTGTGCTGGTTGTCTTGTATAGGTGACTTCCAAGTCAGCCATATTGCATGGGGGACATTGTGCTGGTTGTGTTGTATAGGTGACTTCCAAATCAGCCATATTGCATGGGGGACATTGTGCTGGTTGTATTGTATAGGTGACTTCCAAGTCAGCCATATTGCATGGGGGACATTGTGCTGGTTGTCTTGTATAGGTGACTTCCAAGTCAGCCATATTTCATGGGGGACATTGTGCTGGTGGCCATGTTCTATAGGTGACTTCCAAGTCAGCCATATTGCATTTGGGACATTGTGCTGGTTGTATTGTATAGGTGACTTCCAAGTCAGCCATATTGCATGGGGGACATTGTGCTGGTTGTATTGTATAGGTGACTTCCAAGTGAGCCATATTGCTTGGGGGACATTGTGCTGGTTGCCATGTTCTATAGGTGACTTCCAAGTCAGCCATATTGCTTGGGGGACATTGTGCTGGTGGCCATGTTCTATAGGTGACTTCCAAGTCAGCCATATTGCTTGGGGGACATTGTGCTGGTTGTATTGTATAGCTGACTTCCAAGTCAGCCATATTGCATGGGGGACATTGTGCTGGTTGCATTGTATAGGTGACTTCCAAGTCAGCCATATTGCATGGGGGACATTGTGCTGGTGGCCATGTCCTATAGGTGACTTCCAAGTCAGCCATATTGCATGGGGGACATTGTGCTGCTTGTCTTGTATAGGTGACTTCCAAGTCAGCCATATTGCTTGGGGGACATTGTGCTGGTTGTATTGTATAGGTGACTTCCAAGTCAGCCATATTGCATGGGGGAAATTGTGCTGGTTGCCATGTTGTATAGGTGACTTCCAAGTCAGCCATATTGCATGGTGGACATTGTGCTGGTGGCCATGTTCTATAGGTGACTTCCAAGTCAGCCATATTGCATTTGGGACATTGTGCTGGTTGTCTTGTATAGGTGACTTCCAAGTCAGCCATATTGCATGGGGGACATTGTGCTGGTTGTGTTGTATAGGTGACTTCCAAATCAGCCATATTGCATGGGGGACATTGTGCTGGTTGTATTGTATAGGTGACTTCCAAGTCAGCCATATTGCATGGGGGACATTGTGCTGGTTGTCTTGTATAGGTGACTTCCAAGTCAGCCATATTTCATGGGGGACATTGTGCTGGTGGCCATGTTCTATAGGTGACTTCCAAGTCAGCCATATTGCATTTGGGACATTGTGCTGGTTGTATTGTATAGGTGACTTCCAAGTCAGCCATATTGCATGGGGGACATTGTGCTGGTTGTATTGTATAGGTGAATTCCAAGTGAGCCATATTGCTTGGGGGACATTGTGCTGGTTGCCATGTTCTATAGGTGACTTCCAAGTCAGCCATATTGCTTGGGGGACATTGTGCTGGTGGCCATGTTCTATAGGTGACTTCCAAGTCAGCCATATTGCTTGGGGGACATTGTGCTGGTTGTATTGTATAGCTGACTTCCAAGTCAGCCATATTGCATGGGGGACATTGTGCTGGTTGCATTGTATAGGTGACTTCCAAGTCAGCCATATTGCATGGGGGACATTGTGCTGGTGGCCATGTCCTATAGGTGACTTCCAAGTCAGCCATATTGCATGGGGGACATTGTGCTGCTTGTCTTGTATAGGTGACTTCCAAGTCAGCCATATTGCTTGGGGGACATTGTGCTGGTTGTATTGTATAGGTGACTTCCAAGTCAGCCATATTGCATGGGGGAAATTGTGCTGGTTGCCATGTTGTATAGGTGACTTCCAAGTCAGCCATATTGCATGGTGGACATTGTGCTGGTGGCCATGTTCTATAGGTGACTTCCAAGTCAGCCATATTGCATTTGGGACATTGTGCTGGTTGTCTTGTATAGGTGACTTCCAAGTCAGCCATATTGCATGGGGGACATTGTGCTGGTTGTGTTGTATAGGTGACTTCCAAATCAGCCATATTGCATGGGGGACATTGTGCTGGTTGTCTTGTATAGGTGACTTCCAAGTCAGCCATATTGCTTGGGGGACATTGTGCTGGTTGTATTGTATAGGTGACTTCCAAGTCAGCCATATTGCATGGGGGACATTGTGCTGGTTGTCTTGTATAGGTGACTTCCAAGTCAGCCATATTGCTTGGGGGACATTGTGCTGGTTGTATTGTATAGGTGACTTCCAAGTCAGCCATATTGCATGGGGGACATTGTGCTGGTTGCCATGTTGTATAGGTGACTTCCAAGTCTGCCATGTTGCATGGGGGACATTGTGCTGGTGGCCATGTTCTATAGGTGACTTCCAAGTCAGCCATATTGCATTTGGGACATTGTGCTGGTTGTCTTGTATAGGTGACTTCCAAGTCAGCCATATTGCATGGGGGACATTGTGCTGGTTGTATTGTATAGGTGACTTCCAAGTCAGCCATATTGCTTGGGGGACATTGTGCTGGTTGCCATGTTGTATAGGTGACTTCCAAGTCTGCCATGTTGCATGGGGGACATTGTGCTGGTGGCCATGTTCTATAGGTGACTTCCAAGTCAGCCATATTGCATTTGGGACATTGTGCTGGTTGTATTGTATAGGTGACTTCCAAGTCAGCCATATTGCATGGGGGACATTGTGCTGGTTGCCATGTTGTATAGGTGACTTCCAAGTCAGCCATATTGCTTGGGGGACATTGTGCTGGTGGCCATGTTCTATAGGTGACTTCCAAGTCAGCCATATTGCATGGGGGACATTGTGCTGGTGGCCATGTTCTATAGGTGACTTCCAAGTCAGCCATATTGCATTTGGGACATTGTGCTGGTTGTCTTGTATAGGTGACTTCCAAGTCAGCCATATTGCATGGGGGACATTGTGCTGGTGGCCATGTCCTATAGGTGACTTCCAAGTCAGCCATATTGCATGGGGGACATTGTGCTGCTTGTCTTGTATAGGTGACTTCCAAGTCAGCCATATTGCTTGGGGGACATTGTGCTGGTTGTATTGTATAGGTGACTTCCAAGTCAGCCATATTGCATGGGGGAAATTGTGCTGGTTGCCATGTTGTATAGGTGACTTCCAAGTCAGCCATATTGCATGGTGGACATTGTGCTGGTGGCCATGTTCTATAGGTGACTTCCAAGTCAGCCATATTGCATTTGGGACATTGTGCTGGTTGTCTTGTATAGGTGACTTCCAAGTCAGCCATATTGCATGGGGGACATTGTGCTGGTTGTGTTGTATAGGTGACTTCCAAATCAGCCATATTGCATGGGGGACATTGTGCTGGTTGTATTGTATAGGTGACTTCCAAGTCAGCCATATTGCATGGGGGACATTGTGCTGGTTGTCTTGTATAGGTGACTTCCAAGTCAGCCATATTTCATGGGGGACATTGTGCTGGTGGCCATGTTCTATAGGTGACTTCCAAGTCAGCCATATTGCATGGGGGACATTGTGCTGGTTGTCTTGTATAGGTGACTTCCAAGTCAGCCATATTGCATGGGGGACATTGTGCTGGTTGTGTTGTATAGGTGGCTTCCAAATCAGCCATATTGCATGGGGGACATTGTGCTGGTTGTATTGTATAGGTGACTTCCAAGTCAGCCAGATTGCATGGGGGACATTGTGCTGTTTGTATTGTATAGGTGACTTCCAAGTCAGCCATATTGCATGGGGGACATTGTGCTGGTGGCCATGTCCTATAGGTGACTTCCAAGTCAGCCATATTGCATGGGGGACATTGTGCTGGTTGTCTTGTATAGGTGACTTCCAAGTCAGCCATATTGCATGGGGGACATTGTGCTGGTTGCCATGTTGTATAGGTGACTTACAAGTCAGCCATATTGCATGGGGGACATTGTGCTGGTTGCCATGTCCTATAGGTGACTTCCAAGTCAGCCATATTGCATGGGGGAAATTGTGCTGGTTGTCTTGTATAGGTGACTTTTAAGTCAGCCACATTGCTTAGGGGACATTGTGCTGGTTGCCATGTTCTATAGGTGACTTCCAAGTCAGCCATATTGCATTTTGGACATTGTGCTGGTTGTCTTGTATAGGTGACTTCCAAGTCAGCCATATTGCATGGGGGACATTGTTCTGGTTGTGTTGTATAGGTGACTTCCAAATCAGCCATATTGCATGGGGGACATTGTGCTGGTTGTATTGTATAGGTGACTTCCAAGTCAGCCATATTGCATGGGGGACATTGTGCTGGTTGTCTTGTATAGGTGACTTCCAAGTCAGCCATATTGCTTGGGGGACATTGTGCTGGTTGTATTGTATAGGTGACTTCCAAGTCAGCCATATTGCATGGGGGACATTGTGCTGGTGGCCATGTTGTAAAGGTGACTTCCAAGTCAGCCATATTGCATGGGGGACATTGTGCTGGTTGCCATGTTGTATAGGTGACTTCCAAGTCAGCCATATTGCATGGGGGACATTGTGCTGGTTGCCATGTTGTATAGGTGACTTACAAGTCAGCCATATTGCATGTGGGACATTGTGCTGGTTGCCATGTCCTATAGGTGACTTCCAAGTCAGCCACATTGCTTGGGGGACATTGTGCTGGTTGCCATGTTCTATAGGTGACTTCCAAGTCAGCCATATTGCTTGGTAGACATTGCGCTGGTTGCCATGTTGTATAGGTGACTTCCAAGTCAGCCATATTGCTTGGAGGACATTGTGCTGGTTGCCATGTTGTATAGGTGAATTCCAAGTCAGCCATATTGCATGGGGACATTGTGCTAGTGGCCATGTTCTATAGGTGACTTCCAAGTCAGCCATATTGCATGGGGGACATTGTGCTGGTTGTCTTGTATAGGTGACTTCCAAGTCAGCCATATTGCATGGGGGACATTGTGCTGGTTGTGTTGTATAGGTGACTTCCAAATCAGCCATATTGCATGGGGGACATTGTGCTGGTTGTATTGTATAGGTGACTTCCAAGTCAGCCATATTGCATGGGGGACATTGTGCTGGTTGTATTGTATAGGTGACTTCCAAGTCAGCCATATTGCATGGGGGACATTGTGCTGGTGGCCATGTCCTATAGGTGACTTCCAAGTCAGCCATGTTGCATTTGGGACATTGTGCTGGTTGTCTTGTATAGGTGACTTCCAAGTCAGCCATATTGCATGGGGGACATTGTGCTGGTGGCCATGTTCTATAGGTGACTTCCAAGTCAGCCATGTTGCATTTGGGACATTGTGCTGGTTGTCTTGTATAGGTGACTTCCAAGTCAGCCATATTGCATAGGGGACATTGTTTTGGTTGTGTTGTATAGGTGACTTCCAAATCAGCCATATTGCATGGGGGACATTGTGCTGGTTGTATTGTATAGGTGACTTCCAAGTCAGCCATATTGCATGGGGGACATTGTGCTGGTTGTCTTGTATAGGTGACTTCCAAGTCAGCCATATTGCTTGGGGGACATTGTGCTGGTTGTATTGTATAGGTGACTTCCAAGTCAGCCATATTGCATGGGGGACATTGTGCTGGTTGCCATGTTGTATAGGTGACTTCCAAGTCAGCCATATTTCATGGGGGACATTGTGCTGGTGGCCATATTCTATAGGTGACTTCCAAGTCAGCCATATTGCATTTGGGACATTGTGCTGGTTGTATTGTATAGGTGACTTCCAAGTCAGCCATATTGCATGGGGGACATTGTGCTGGTTGTATTGTATAGGTGACTTCCAAGTGAGCCATATTGATTGGGGGACATTGTGCTGGTTGCCAGGTTCTATAGGTGACTTCCAAGTCAGCCATATTGCTTGGGGGACATTGTGCTGGTGGCCATGTTCTATAGGTGACTTCCAATTCAGCCATATTGCTTGGGGGACATTGTGCTGGTTGTATTGTATAGCTGACTTCCAAGTCAGCCATATTGCATGGGGGACATTGTGCTGGTTGCATTGTATAGGTGACTTCCAAGTCAGCCATATTGCATGGGGGACATTGTGCTGGTGGCCATGTCCTATAGGTGACTTCCAAGTCAGCCATATTGCATGGGGGACATTGTGCTGCTTGTCTTGTATAGGTGACTTCCAAGTCAGCCATATTGCTTGGGGGACATTGTGCTGGTTGTATTGTATAGGTGACTTCCAAGTCAGCCATATTGCATGGGGGAAATTGTGCTGGTTGCCATGTTGTATAGGTGACTTCCAAGTCAGCCATTCTGCATGGTGGACATTGTGCTGGTGTCCATGTTCTATAGGTGACTTCCAAGTCAGCCATATTGCATTTGGGACATTGTGCTGGTTGTCTTGTATAGGTGACTTCCAAGTCAGCCATATTGCATGGGGGACATTGTGCTGGTTGTGTTGTATAGGTGACTTCCAAATCAGCCATATTGCATGGGGGACATTGTGCTGGTTGTATTGTATAGGTGACTTCCAAGTCAGCCATATTGCATGGGGGACATTGTGCTGGTTGTCTTGTATAGGTGACTTCCAAGTCAGCCATATTTCATGGGGGACATTGTGCTGGTGGCCATGTTCTATAGGTGACTTCCAAGTCAGCCATATTGCATTTGGGACATTGTGCTGGTTGTATTGTATAGGTGACTTCCAAGTCAGCCATATTGCATGGGGGACATTGTGCTGGTTGTATTGTATAGGTGACTTCCAAGTGAGCCATATTGCTTGGGGGACATTGTGCTGGTTGCCATGTTCTATAGGTGACTTCCAAGTCAGCCATATTGCTTGGGGGACATTGTGCTGGTGGCCATGTTCTATAGGTGACTTCCAAGTCAGCCATATTGCTTGGGGGACATTGTGCTGGTTGTATTGTATAGCTGACTTCCAAGTCAGCCATATTGCATGGGGGACATTGTGCTGGTTGCATTGTATAGGTGACTTCCAAGTCAGCCATATTGCATGGGGGACATTGTGCTGGTGGCCATGTCCTATAGGTGACTTCCAAGTCAGCCATATTGCATGGGGGACATTGTGCTGCTTGTCTTGTATAGGTGACTTCCAAGTCAGCCATATTGCTTGGGGGACATTGTGCTGGTTGTATTGTATAGGTGACTTCCAAGTCAGCCATATTGCATGGGGGACATTGTGCTGCTTGTCTTGTATAGGTGACTTCCAAGTCAGCCATATTGCTTGGGGGACATTGTGCTGGTTGTATTGTATAGGTGACTTCCAAGTCAGCCATATTGCATGGGGGAAATTGTGCTGGTTGCCATGTTGTATAGGTGACTTCCAAGTCAGCCATATTGCATGGTGGACATTGTGCTGGTGGCCATGTTCTATAGGTGACTTCCAAGTCAGCCATATTGCATTTGGGACATTGTGCTGGTTGTCTTGTATAGGTGACTTCCAAGTCAGCCATATTGCATGGGGGACATTGTGCTGGTTGTGTTGTATAGGTGACTTCCAAATCAGCCATATTGCATGGGGGACATTGTGCTGGTTGTATTGTATAGGTGACTTCCAAGTCAGCCATATTGCATGGGGGACATTGTGCTGGTTGTCTTGTATAGGTGACTTCCAAGTCAGCCATATTTCATGGGGGACATTGTGCTGGTGGCCATGTTCTATAGGTGACTTCCAAGTCAGCCATATTGCATGGGGGACATTGTGCTGGTTGTCTTGTATAGGTGACTTCCAAGTCAGCCATATTGCATGGGGGACATTGTGCTGGTTGTGTTGTATAGGTGGCTTCCAAATCAGCCATATTGCATGGGGGACATTGTGCTGGTTGTATTGTATAGGTGACTTCCAAGTCAGCCAGATTGCATGGGGGACATTGTGCTGTTTGTATTGTATAGGTGACTTCCAAGTCAGCCATATTGCATGGGGGACATTGTGCTGGTGGCCATGTCCTATAGGTGACTTCCAAGTCAGCCATATTGCATGGGGGACATTGTGCTGGTTGTCTTGTATAGGTGACTTCCAAGTCAGCCATATTGCATGGGGGACATTGTGCTGGTTGCCATGTTGTATAGGTGACTTACAAGTCAGCCATATTGCATGGGGGACATTGTGCTGGTTGCCATGTCCTATAGGTGACTTCCAAGTCAGCCATATTGCATGGGGGAAATTGTGCTGGTTGTCTTGTATAGGTGACTTTTAAGTCAGCCACATTGCTTAGGGGACATTGTGCTGGTTGCCATGTTCTATAGGTGACTTCCAAGTCAGCCATATTGCATTTTGGACATTGTGCTGGTTGTCTTGTATAGGTGACTTCCAAGTCAGCCATATTGCATGGGGGACATTGTTCTGGTTGTGTTGTATAGGTGACTTCCAAATCAGCCATATTGCATGGGGGACATTGTGCTGGTTGTATTGTATAGGTGACTTCCAAGTCAGCCATATTGCATGGGGGACATTGTGCTGGTTGTCTTGTATAGGTGACTTCCAAGTCAGCCATATTGCTTGGGGGACATTGTGCTGGTTGTATTGTATAGGTGACTTCCAAGTCAGCCATATTGCATGGGGGACATTGTGCTGGTGGCCATGTTGTAAAGGTGACTTCCAAGTCAGCCATATTGCATGGGGGACATTGTGCTGGTTGCCATGTTGTATAGGTGACTTCCAAGTCAGCCATATTGCATGGGGGACATTGTGCTGGTTGCCATGTTGTATAGGTGACTTACAAGTCAGCCATATTGCATGGGGGACATTGTGCTGGTTGCCATGTCCTATAGGTGACTTCCAAGTCAGCCACATTGCTTGGGGGACATTGTGCTGGTTGCCATGTTCTATAGGTGACTTCCAAGTCAGCCATATTGCTTGGTAGACATTGCGCTGGTTGCCATGTTGTATAGGTGACTTCCAAGTCAGCCATATTGCTTGGAGGACATTGTGCTGGTTGCCATGTTGTATAGGTGAATTCCAAGTCAGCCATATTGCATGGGGACATTGTGCTAGTGGCCATGTTCTATAGGTGACTTCCAAGTCAGCCATATTGCATGGGGGACATTGTGCTGGTTGTCTTGTATAGGTGACTTCCAAGTCAGCCATATTGCATGGGGGACATTGTGCTGGTTGTGTTGTATAGGTGACTTCCAAATCAGCCATATTGCATGGGGGACATTGTGCTGGTTGTATTGTATAGGTGACTTCCAAGTCAGCCATATTGCATGGGGGACATTGTGCTGGTTGTATTGTATAGGTGACTTCCAAGTCAGCCATATTGCATGGGGGACATTGTGCTGGTGGCCATGTCCTATAGGTGACTTCCAAGTCAGCCATGTTGCATTTGGGACATTGTGCTGGTTGTCTTGTATAGGTGACTTCCAAGTCAGCCATATTGCATGGGGGACATTGTGCTGGTGGCCATGTTCTATAGGTGACTTCCAAGTCAGCCATGTTGCATTTGGGACATTGTGCTGGTTGTCTTGTATAGGTGACTTCCAAGTCAGCCATATTGCATAGGGGACATTGTTTTGGTTGTGTTGTATAGGTGACTTCCAAATCAGCCATATTGCATGGGGGACATTGTGCTGGTTGTATTGTATAGGTGACTTCCAAGTCAGCCATATTGCATGGGGGACATTGTGCTGGTTGTCTTGTATAGGTGACTTCCAAGTCAGCCATATTGCTTGGGGGACATTGTGCTGGTTGTATTGTATAGGTGACTTCCAAGTCAGCCATATTGCATGGGGGACATTGTGCTGGTTGCCATGTTGTATAGGTGACTTCCAAGTCAGCCATATTTCATGGGGGACATTGTGCTGGTGGCCATATTCTATAGGTGACTTCCAAGTCAGCCATATTGCATTTGGGACATTGTGCTGGTTGTATTGTATAGGTGACTTCCAAGTCAGCCATATTGCATGGGGGACATTGTGCTGGTTGTATTGTATAGGTGACTTCCAAGTGAGCCATATTGATTGGGGGACATTGTGCTGGTTGCCAGGTTCTATAGGTGACTTCCAAGTCAGCCATATTGCTTGGGGGACATTGTGCTGGTGGCCATGTTCTATAGGTGACTTCCAATTCAGCCATATTGCTTGGGGGACATTGTGCTGGTTGTATTGTATAGCTGACTTCCAAGTCAGCCATATTGCATGGGGGACATTGTGCTGGTTGCATTGTATAGGTGACTTCCAAGTCAGCCATATTGCATGGGGGACATTGTGCTGGTGGCCATGTCCTATAGGTGACTTCCAAGTCAGCCATATTGCATGGGGGACATTGTGCTGCTTGTCTTGTATAGGTGACTTCCAAGTCAGCCATATTGCTTGGGGGACATTGTGCTGGTTGTATTGTATAGGTGACTTCCAAGTCAGCCATATTGCATGGGGGAAATTGTGCTGGTTGCCATGTTGTATAGGTGACTTCCAAGTCAGCCATATTGCATGGTGGACATTGTGCTGGTGTCCATGTTCTATAGGTGACTTCCAAGTCAGCCATATTGCATTTGGGACATTGTGCTGGTTGTCTTGTATAGGTGACTTCCAAGTCAGCCATATTGCATGGGGGACATTGTGCTGGTTGTGTTGTATAGGTGACTTCCAAATCAGCCATATTGCATGGGGGACATTGTGCTGGTTGTATTGTATAGGTGACTTCCAAGTCAGCCATATTGCATGGGGGACATTGTGCTGGTTGTCTTGTATAGGTGACTTCCAAGTCAGCCATATTTCATGGGGGACATTGTGCTGGTGGCCATGTTCTATAGGTGACTTCCAAGTCAGCCATATTGCATTTGGGACATTGTGCTGGTTGTATTGTATAGGTGACTTCCAAGTCAGCCATATTGCATGGGGGACATTGTGGTGGTTGTATTGTATAGGTGACTTCCAAGTGAGCCATATTGCTTGGGGGACATTGTGCTGGTTGCCATGTTCTATAGGTGACTTCCAAGTCAGCCATATTGCTTGGGGGACATTGTGCTGGTGGCCATGTTCTATAGGTGACTTCCAAGTCAGCCATATTGCTTGGGGGACATTGTGCTGGTTGTATTGTATAGCTGACTTCCAAGTCAGCCATATTGCATGGGGGACATTGTGCTGGTTGCATTGTATAGGTGACTTCCAAGTCAGCCATATTGCATGGGGGACATTGTGCTGGTGGCCATGTCCTATAGGTGACTTCCAAGTCAGCCATATTGCATGGGGGACATTGTGCTGCTTGTCTTGTATAGGTGACTTCCAAGTCAGCCATATTGCTTGGGGGACATTGTGCTGGTTGTATTGTATAGGTGACTTCCAAGTCAGCCATATTGCATGGGGGACATTGTGCTGCTTGTCTTGTATAGGTGACTTCCAAGTCAGCCATATTGCTTGGGGGACATTGTGCTGGTTGTATTGTATAGGTGACTTCCAAGTCAGCCATATTGCATGGGGGAAATTGTGCTGGTTGCCATGTTGTATAGGTGACTTCCAAGTCAGCCATATTGCATGGTGGACATTGTGCTGGTGGCCATGTTCTATAGGTGACTTCCAAGTCAGCCATATTGCATTTGGGACATTGTGCTGGTTGTCTTGTATAGGTGACTTCCAAGTCAGCCATATTGCATGGGGGACATTGTGCTGGTTGTGTTGTATAGGTGACTTCCAAATCAGCCATATTGCATGGGGGACATTGTGCTGGTTGTATTGTATAGGTGACTTCCAAGTCAGCCATATTGCATGGGGGACATTGTGCTGGTTGTCTTGTATAGGTGACTTCCAAGTCAGCCATATTTCATGGGGGACATTGTGCTGGTGGCCATGTTCTATAGGTGACTTCCAAGTCAGCCATATTGCATGGGGGACATTGTGCTGGTTGTCTTGTATAGGTGACTTCCAAGTCAGCCATATTGCATGGGGGACATTGTGCTGGTTGTGTTGTATAGGTGGCTTCCAAATCAGCCATATTGCATGGGGGACATTGTGCTGGTTGTATTGTATAGGTGACTTCCAAGTCAGCCAGATTGCATGGGGGACATTGTGCTGTTTGTATTGTATAGGTGACTTCCAAGTCAGCCATATTGCATGGGGGACATTGTGCTGGTGGCCATGTCCTATAGGTGACTTCCAAGTCAGCCATATTGCATGGGGGACATTGTGCTGGTTGTCTTGTATAGGTGACTTCCAAGTCAGCCATATTGCATGGGGGACATTGTGCTGGTTGCCATGTTGTATAGGTGACTTACAAGTCAGCCATATTGCATGGGGGACATTGTGCTGGTTGCCATGTCCTATAGGTGACTTCCAAGTCAGCCATATTGCATGGGGGAAATTGTGCTGGTTGTCTTGTATAGGTGACTTTTAAGTCAGCCACATTGCTTAGGGGACATTGTGCTGGTTGCCATGTTCTATAGGTGACTTCCAAGTCAGCCATATTGCATTTTGGACATTGTGCTGGTTGTCTTGTATAGGTGACTTCCAAGTCAGCCATATTGCATGGGGGACATTGTTCTGGTTGTGTTGTATAGGTGACTTCCAAATCAGCCATATTGCATGGGGGACATTGTGCTGGTTGTATTGTATAGGTGACTTCCAAGTCAGCCATATTGCATGGGGGACATTGTGCTGGTTGTCTTGTATAGGTGACTTCCAAGTCAGCCATATTGCTTGGGGGACATTGTGCTGGTTGTATTGTATAGGTGACTTCCAAGTCAGCCATATTGCATGGGGGACATTGTGCTGGTGGCCATGTTGTAAAGGTGACTTCCAAGTCAGCCATATTGCATGGGGGACATTGTGCTGGTTGCCATGTTGTATAGGTGACTTCCAAGTCAGCCATATTGCATGGGGGACATTGTGCTGGTTGCCATGTTGTATAGGTGACTTACAAGTCAGCCATATTGCATGGGGGACATTGTGCTGGTTGCCATGTCCTATAGGTGACTTCCAAGTCAGCCACATTGCTTGGGGGACATTGTGCTGGTTGCCATGTTCTATAGGTGACTTCCAAGTCAGCCATATTGCTTGGTAGACATTGCGCTGGTTGCCATGTTGTATAGGTGACTTCCAAGTCAGCCATATTGCTTGGAGGACATTGTGCTGGTTGCCATGTTGTATAGGTGAATTCCAAGTCAGCCATATTGCATGGGGACATTGTGCTAGTGGCCATGTTCTATAGGTGACTTCCAAGTCAGCCATATTGCATGGGGGACATTGTGCTGGTTGTCTTGTATAGGTGACTTCCAAGTCAGCCATATTGCATGGGGGACATTGTGCTGGTTGTGTTGTATAGGTGACTTCCAAATCAGCCATATTGCATGGGGGACATTGTGCTGGTTGTATTGTATAGGTGACTTCCAAGTCAGCCATATTGCATGGGGGACATTGTGCTGGTTGTATTGTATAGGTGACTTCCAAGTCAGCCATATTGCATGGGGGACATTGTGCTGGTGGCCATGTCCTATAGGTGACTTCCAAGTCAGCCATGTTGCATTTGGGACATTGTGCTGGTTGTCTTGTATAGGTGACTTCCAAGTCAGCCATATTGCATGGGGGACATTGTGCTGGTGGCCATGTTCTATAGGTGACTTCCAAGTCAGCCATGTTGCATTTGGGACATTGTGCTGGTTGTCTTGTATAGGTGACTTCCAAGTCAGCCATATTGCATAGGGGACATTGTTTTGGTTGTGTTGTATAGGTGACTTCCAAATCAGCCATATTGCATGGGGGACATTGTGCTGGTTGTATTGTATTAGGTGACTTCCAAGTCAGCCATATTGCATGGGGGACATTGTGCTGGTTGTCTTGTATAGGTGACTTCCAAGTCAGCCATATTGCTTGGGGGACATTGTGCTGGTTGTATTGTATAGGTGACTTCCAAGTCAGCCATATTGCATGGGGGACATTGTGCTGGTTGCCATGTTGTATAGGTGACTTCCAAGTCAGCCATATTTCATGGGGGACATTGTGCTGGTGGCCATATTCTATAGGTGACTTCCAAGTCAGCCATATTGCATTTGGGACATTGTGCTGGTTGTATTGTATAGGTGACTTCCAAGTCAGCCATATTGCATGGGGGACATTGTGCTGGTTGTATTGTATAGGTGACTTCCAAGTGAGCCATATTGATTGGGGGACATTGTGCTGGTTGCCAGGTTCTATAGGTGACTTCCAAGTCAGCCATATTGCTTGGGGGACATTGTGCTGGTGGCCATGTTCTATAGGTGACTTCCAATTCAGCCATATTGCTTGGGGGACATTGTGCTGGTTGTATTGTATAGCTGACTTCCAAGTCAGCCATATTGCATGGGGGACATTGTGCTGGTTGCATTGTATAGGTGACTTCCAAGTCAGCCATATTGCATGGGGGACATTGTGCTGGTGGCCATGTCCTATAGGTGACTTCCAAGTCAGCCATATTGCATGGGGGACATTGTGCTGCTTGTCTTGTATAGGTGACTTCCAAGTCAGCCATATTGCTTGGGGGACATTGTGCTGGTTGTATTGTATAGGTGACTTCCAAGTCAGCCATATTGCATGGGGGAAATTGTGCTGGTTGCCATGTTGTATAGGTGACTTCCAAGTCAGCCATATTGCATGGTGGACATTGTGCTGGTGTCCATGTTCTATAGGTGACTTCCAAGTCAGCCATATTGCATTTGGGACATTGTGCTGGTTGTCTTGTATAGGTGACTTCCAAGTCAGCCATATTGCATGGGGGACATTGTGCTGGTTGTGTTGTATAGGTGACTTCCAAATCAGCCATATTGCATGGGGGACATTGTGCTGGTTGTCTTGTATAGGTGACTTCCAAGTCAGCCATATTGCATGGGGGCCATTGTGCTGGTTGCCATGTTGTATAGGTGACTTCCAAGTCAGCCATATTGCATGGGGGACATTGTGCTGGTTGCCATGTTGTATAGGTGACTTCCAAGTGAGCCATATTGCTTGGGGGACATTGTGCTGGTTGTGTTGTATAGGTGACTTCCAAGTCAGCCATATTGCATGGGGGACATTGTGCTGGTTGTCTTGTATAGGTGACTTCCAAGTCAGCCGTGTTGCATGGGGGACATTGTGCTGGTGGCCATGTTCTATAGGTGACTTCCAAGTCAGCCATATTGCATGGGGGACATTGTGCTGGTTTGCCATGTTGTATAGGTGACTTCCAAGTCAGCCATATTGCTTGGGGGACATTGTGCTGGTTGCCATGTTCTATAGGTGACTTCCAAGTGAGCCATATTGCTTGGGGGACATTGTGCTGGTTGCCATGTTGTATAGGTGACTTCCAAGTCAGCCATATTGCATGGTGGACATTGTGCTGGTGGCCATGTTCTATGGGTGACTTCCAAGTCAGCCACATTGCATGGGGGACATTGTGCTGGTTTCTTGTATAGGTGACTTCCAAGTCAACCATATTGCATTAGGGACATTGTGCTGGTTGCCCTGTTGTATAGGTGACTTCCAAGTCAACCATATTGCATGGGGGACATTGTGCTGGTTGCCATGTTGTATATGTGACTTCCAAGTCAGCCATATTGCATGGGGGACATTGTGCTGGATGCCATGTTGTTTAGGTGACTTCCAAGTGAGCCATATTGCATGGGGGACATTGTGCTGGTTGTGTTGTATAGTTGACTTCCAAGTCAGCCATATTGCATGGGGGACATTGTGCTGGTTGTGTTGTATAGGTGACTTCCAAGTCAGCCATATTGCATGGGGGACATTGTGCTGGTTGTATTGTATAGGTGACTTCCAAGTCAGCCATATTGCATGGGGGACATTGTGCTGGTTGTATTGTATAGGTGACTTCCAAGTGAGCCATATTGCTTGGGGGACATTGTGCTGGTGGCCATGTTCTATAGGTGACTTCCAAGTCAGCCATATTGCATGGGGGACATTGTGCTGGTTGCCATGTCCTATAGGTGACTTCCAAGTCAGCCATATTGCATGGGGGACATTGCACTGGTTGCCATGTTGTATAGGTGACTTCCAAGTGAGCCATATTGCTTGGGGGACATTGTGCTGGTTGTGTTGTATAGTTGACTTCCAAGTCAGCCATATTGCATGGGGGACATTGTGCTGGTTGTCTTGTATAGGTGACTTCCAAGTCAGCCGTGTTGCATGGGGGACATTGTGCTGGTGGCCATGTTCTATAGGTGACTTCCAAGTCAGCCATATTGCATGGGGGACATTGTGCTGGTTTGCCATGTTGTATAGGTGACTTCCAAGTCAGCCATATTGCTTGGGGGACATTGTGCTGGTTGCCATGTTCTATAGGTGACTTCCAAGTGAGCCATATTGCTTGGGGGACATTGTGCTGGTTGCCATGTTGTATAGGTGACTTCCAAGTCAGCCATATTGCATGGTGGACATTGTGCTGGTGGCCATGTTCTATGGGTGACTTCCAAGTCAGCCACATTGCATGGGGGACATTGTGCTGGTTTCTTGTATAGGTGACTTCCAAGTCAACCATATTGCATTAGGGACATTGTGCTGGTTGCCCTGTTGTATAGGTGACTTCCAAGTCAACCATATTGCATGGGGGACATTGTGCTGGTTGCCATGTTGTATAGGTGACTTCCAAGTCAGCCATATTGCATGGGGGACATTGTGCTGGATGCCATGTTGTATAGGTGACTTCCAAGTGAGCCATATTGCATGGGGGACATTGTGCTGGTTGTGTTGTATAGTTGACTTCCAAGTCAGCCATATTGCATGGGGGACATTGTGCTGGTTGTGTTGTATAGGTGACTTCCAAGTCAGCCATATTGCATGGGGGACATTGTGCTGGTTGTATTGTATAGGTGACTTCCAAGTCAGCCATATTGCATGGGGGACATTGTGCTGGTTGTATTGTATAGGTGACTTCCAAGTGAGCCATATTTCTTGGGGGACATTGTGCTGGTGGCAATGTTCTATAGGTGACTTCCAAGTCAGCCATATTGCATGGGGGACATTGTGCTGGTTGCCATGTCCTATAGGTGACTTCCAAGTCAGCCATATTGCATGGGGGACATTGTGCTGGTTGCCATGTTGTATAGGTGACTTCCAAGTGAGCCATATTGCTTGGGGGACATTGTGCTGGTTGTGTTGTATAGGTGACTTCCAAGTCAGCCATATTGCATGGGGGACATTGTGCTGGTTGTCTTGTATAGGTGACTTCCAAGTCAGCCGTGTTGCATGGGGGACATTGTGCTGGTTGTATTGTATAGGTGACTTCCAAGTCAGCCATATTGCATGGGGGACATTGTGCTGGTGGCCATGTTGTAAAGGTGACTTCCAAGTCAGCCATATTGCATGGGGGACATTGTGCTGGTTGCCATGTTGTATAGGTGACTTCCAAGTCAGCCATATTGCATGGGGGACATTGTGCTGGTTGCCATGTTGTATAGGTGACTTACAAGTCAGCCATATTGCATGGGGGACATTGTGCTGGTTGCCATGTTGTATAGGTGACTTCCAAGTGAGCCATATTGCTTGGGTGACATTGTGCTGGTTGTGTTGTATAGGTGACTTCCAAGTCAGCCATATTGCATGGGGGACATTGTGCTGGTTGTCTTGTATAGGTGACTTTCAAGTCAGCCGTGTTGCATGGGGGACATTGTACTGGTGGCCATGTACTATAGGTGACTTCCAAGTCAGCCATATTGCATGGGGGACATCGTGCTGGTTGCCATGTTGTATAGGTGACTTCCAAGTGAGCCATATTGCTTGGGGGACATTGTGCTGGTTGCCATGTTGTATAGGTGACTTCCAAGTCAGCCATATTGCATGGGGGACATTGTGCTGGTTGTGTTGTATAGGTGACTTCCAAGTCAGCCATATTGCTTGGGGGACATTGTGCTGGTGGCCATGTTGTATAGGTGACTTCCAAGTCAGCCATATTGCTTGGGGGACATTGTGCTGGTTGCCATGTTCTATAGGTGACTTCCAAGTCAGCCATATTGCATGGGGGACATTGTGCTGGTTGTGTTGTATAGGTGACTTCCAAGTCAGCCATATTGCATGGGGGACATTGTGCTGGTTGTGTTGTATAGGTGATTTCCAAGTCAGCCATATTGCATTGGGGACATTGTGCTGGTTGTATTGCATAGGTGACTTCCAAGTCAGCCATATTGCATGGGGGACATTGTGCTGGTTGCCATGTTGTATAGGTGACTTCCAAGTCAGCAATATTGCATGGGGGACATTGTCCTGGTGGCCATGATCTATAGGTGACTTCCGAGTCAGCCATATTGCATTTGGGACATTGTGTTGGTTGTCTTGTATAGGTGACTTCCAAGTCAGCCATATTGCATGGGGGACATTGTGCTGGTTGTGTTGTATAGGTGACTTCCAAATCAGCCATATTGCATGGGGGACATTGTGCTGGTTGTATTGTATAGGTGACTTCCAAGTCAGCCATATTGCATGGGGGACATTGTGCTGGTTGTCTTGTATAGGTGACTTCCAAGTCAGCCATATTGCTTGGGGGACATTGTGCTGGTTGTATTGTATAGGTGACTTCCAAGTCAGCCATATTGCATGGGGGACATTGTGCTGGTTGCCATGTTGTATAGGTGACTTCCAAGTCAGCCATATTGCATGGGGGACATTGTGCTGGTGGCCATGTTCTATAGGTGACTTCCAAGTCAGCCATATTGCATTTGGGACATTGTGCTGGTTGTCTTGTATAGGTGACTTCCAAGTCAGCCATATTGCTTGGGGGACATTGTGCTGGTTGCCATGTCCTATAGGTGACTTCTAAGTCAGCCATATTGCATGGGGGACATTGTGCTGGTTGTCTTGTATTGGTGACTTCCAAGTCAGCCATATTGCATGGGGGCCATTGTGCTGGTTGCCATGTTGTATAGGTGACTTCCAAGTCAGCCATATTGCATGGGGGACATTGTGCTGGTTGCCATGTTGTATAGGTGACTTCCAAGTGAGCCATATTGCTTGGGGGACATTGTGCTGGTTGTGTTGTATAGGTGACTTCCAAGTCAGCCATATTGCATGGGGGACATTGTGCTGGTTGTCTTGTATAGGTGACTTCCAAGTCAGCCGTGTTGCATGGGGGACATTGTGCTGGTGGCCATGTTCTATAGGTGACTTCCAAGTCAGCCATATTGCATGGGGGAAATTGTGCTGGTTTGCCATGTTGTATAGGTGACTTCCAAGTCAGCCATATTGCTTGGGGGACATTCTGCTGGTTGCCATGTTCTATAGGTGACTTCCAAGTGAGCCATATTGCTTGGGGGACATTGTGCTGGTTGCCATGTTGTATAGGTGACTTCCAAGTCAGCCATATTGCATGGTGGACATTGTGCTGGTGGCCATGTTCTATGGGTGACTTCCAAGTCAGCCACATTGCATGGGGGACATTGTGCTGGTTTCTTGTATAGGTGACTTCCAAGTCAACCATATTGCATTAGGGACATTGTGCTGGTTGCCCTGTTGTATAGGTGACTTCCAACTCAACCATATTGCATGGGGGACATTGTGCTGGTTGCCATGTTGTATAGGTGACTTCCAAGTCAGCCATATTGCATGGGGGACATTGTGCTGGATGCCATGTTGTATAGGTGACTTCCAAGTGAGCCATATTGCATGGGGGACATTGTGCTGGTTGTGTTGTATAGGTGACTTCCAAGTCAGCCATATTGCATGGGGGACATTGTGCTGGTTGTGTTGTATAGGTGACTTCCAAGTCAGCCATATTGCATGGGGGACATTGTGCTGGTTGTATTGTATAGGTGACTTCCAAGTCAGCCATATTGCATTGGGGACATTGTGCTGGTTGTATTGTATAGGTGACTTCCAAGTGAGCCATATTGCTTGGGGGACATTGTGCTGGTGGCCATGTTCTATAGGTGACTTCCAAGTCAGCCATATTGCATGGGGGACATTGTGCTGGTTGCCATGTCCTATAGGTGACTTCCAAGTCAGCCATATTGCATGGGGGACATTGTGCTGGTTGCCATGTTGTATAGGTGACTTCCAAGTGAGCCATATTGCTTGGGGGACATTGTGCTGGTTGTGTTGTATAGGTGACTTCCAAGTCAGCCATATTGCATGGGGGACATTGTGCTGGTTGTCTTGTATAGGTGACTTCCAAGTCAGCCGTGTTGCATGGGGGACATTGTGCTGGTTGTATTGTATAGGTGACTTCCAAGTCAGCCATATTGCATGGGGGACATTGTGCTGGTGGCCATGTTGTAAAGGTGACTTCCAAGTCAGCCATATTGCATGGGGGACATTGTGCTGGTTGCCATGTTGTATAGGTGACTTCCAAGTCAGCCATATTGCATGGGGGACATTGTGCTGGTTGCCATGTTGTATAGGTGACTTACAAGTCAGCCATATTGCATGGGGGACATTGTGCTGGTTGCCATGTTGTATAGGTGACTTCCAAGTGAGCCATATTGCTTGGGGGACATTGTGCTGGTTGTGTTGTATAGGTGACTTCCAAGTCAGCCATATTGCATGGGGGACATTGTGCTGGTTGTCTTGTATAGGTGACTTCCAAGTCAGCCGTGTTGCATGGGGGACATTGTGCTGGTTGTATTGTATAGGTGACTTCCAAGTCAGCCATATTGCATGGGGGACATTGTGCTGGTGGCCATGTTGTAAAGGTGACTTCCAAGTCAGCCATATTGCATGGGGGACATTGTGCTGGTTGCCATGTTGTATAGGTGACTTCCAAGTCAGCCATATTGCATGGGGGACATTGTGCTGGTTGCCATGTTGTATAGGTGACTTACAAGTCAGCCATATTGCATGGGGGACATTGTGCTGGTTGCCATGTCCTATAGGTGACTTCCAAGTCAGCCACATTGCTTGGGGGACATTGTGCTGGTTGCCATGTTCTATAGGTGACTTCCAAGTCAGCCATATTGCTTGGTAGAAATTGCGCTGGTTGCCATGTTGTATAGGTGACTTCCAAGTCAGCCATATTGCTTGGGGGACATTGTGCTGGTTGCCATGTTGTATAGGTGAATTCCAAGTCAGCCATATTGCATGGGGACATTGTGCTAGTGGCCATGTTCTATAGGTGACTTCCAAGTCAGCCATATTGCATGGGGGACATTGTGCTGGTTGTCTTGTATAGGTGACTTCCAAGTCAGCCATATTGCATGGGGGACATTGTGCTGGTTGTGTTGTATAGGTGACTTCCAAATCAGCCATATTGCATGGGGGACATTGTGCTGGTTGTATTGTATAGGTGACTTCCAAGTCAGCCATATTGCATGGGGGACATTGTGCTGGTTGCCATGTTGTATAGGTGACTTCCAAGTCAGCCATATTGCATGGGGGACATTGTGCTGGTTGCCATGTTGTATAGGTGACTTACAAGTCAGCCATATTGCATGGGGGACATTGTGCTGGTTGCCATGTTGTATAGGTGACTTCCAAGTGAGCCATATTGCTTGGGTGACATTGTGCTGGTTGTGTTGTATAGGTGACTTCCAAGTCAGCCATATTGCATGGGGGACATTGTGCTGGTTGTCTTGTATAGGTGGAAGTGGTTACAACATGGCAACCAGCACAACCTATACAACATGGCAACCAGCACAATGTCCCCCATGCAATATGGCTGACTTGGAAGTCACCTATACAATACAACCAGCACAATGTCTCACATGCAATATGGCTGACTTGGAAGTCACCTATACAATACAACCAGCACAATGTCGCAAATGCAATATGGCTGACTTGGAATTCACCTATAGAACATGGCCACCAGCACAATGTCCCCCATGCAATATGGCTGACTTGGAAGTCACCTATACAAGACAACCAGCACAATGTCCCCCATGCAATATTGCTGACTTGGAAGTCACCTATAGAACATGGCCACCAGCACAATGTCCCCCATGCAATATGGCTGACTTGGAAGTCACCTATAGAACATGGCAACCAGCACAATGTCCCCCAAGCAATATGGCTGACTTGGAAGTCACCTATACAAGACAACCAGCACAATTTCCCCCATGCAATATGGCTGACTTGGAAGTCACCTATAGGACATGGCAACCAGCACAATGTCCCCCATGCAATATGGCTGACTTGGAAGTCACCTATACAATACAACCAGCACAATGTCCCCCATGCAATTTGGCTGACTTGGAAGTCACCTATACAACATGGCAACCAGCACAATGTCCCCCATGCAATATGGCTGACTTGGAAGTCACCTATAGAACATGACCACCAGCACAATGTCCCCCATGCAATATGGCTGACATGGAAGTCACCTATACAACATGGCAACCAGCACAATGTCCCCCAAGCAATATGGCTGACTTGGAAGTCACCTATAGAACATGGCCACCAGCACAATGTCCCCCAAGCAATATGGTTGACTTGGAAGTCACCTATAGAACATGGCAACCAGCACAATGTCCCCCAAGCAATATGGCTGACTTGGAAGTCACCTATACAAGACAACCAGCACAATGTCCCCCATGCAATATGGCTGACTTGGAAGTCACCTATAGGACATGGCAACTAGCACAATGTCCCCCATGCAATATGGCTGACTTGGAAGTCACCTATAGAACATGGCCACCAGCACAATGTCCGCCAAGCAATATGGCTCACTTGGAAGTCACCTATACAATACAACCAGCACAATGTCCCCCATGCAATATGGCTGACTTGGAAGTCACCTATACAATACAACCAGCACAATGTCCCAAATGCAATATGGCTGACTTGGAAGTCACCTATAGAACATAGCCACCAGCACAATGTCCCCCATGCAATATGGCTGACTTGGATGTCACCTATACAACATGGCAACCAGCACAATGTCCCCCATGCAATATGGCTGACTTGGAAGTCACCTATACAACATGGCAACCAGCACAATGTCCCCCATGCAATATGGCTGACTTGGAAGTCACCTATAGAACATGGCCACCAGCACAATGTCCCCCATGCAATATGGCTGACTTGGAAGTCACCTATACAACATGGCAACCAGCACAATGTCCCCCAAGCAATATGGCTGACTTGGAAGTCACCTATAGAACATGGCCACCAGCACAATGTCCCCCAAGCAATATGGCTGACTTGGAAGTCACCTATAGAACATGGCAACCAGCACAATGTCCCCCAAGCAATATGGCTGACTTGGAAGTCACCTATACAAGACAACCAGCACAATGTCCCCCATGCAATATGGCTGACTTGGAAGTCACCTATAGGACATGGCAACCAGCACAATGTCCCCCATGCAATATGGCTGACTTGGAAGTCACCTATAGAACATGGCCACCAGCACAATGTCCGCCAAGCAATATGGCTCACTTGGAAGTCACCTATACAATACAACCAGCACAATGTCCCCCATGCAATATGGCTGACTTGGAAGTCACCTATACAATACAACCAGCACAATATCCCCCATGCAATATGGCTGACTTGGAAGTCACCTATACAAGACAACCAGCACAATGTCCCCCATGCAATATTGCTGACTTGGAAGTCACCTATAGAACATGGCCACCAGCACAATGTCCACCATGCAATATGGCTGACTTGGAAGTCACCTATAGAACATGGCAACCAGCACAATGTCCCCCAAGCAATATGCCTGACTTGGAAGTCACCTATACAAGACAACCAGCACAATTTCCCCCATGCAATATGGCTGACTTGGAAGTCACCTATAGGACATGGCAACCAGCACAATGTCCCCCATGCAATATGGCTGACTTGGAAGTCACCTATACAATACAACCAGCACAATGTCCCCCATGCAATTTGGCTGACTTGAAAGTCACCTATACAACATGGCAACCAGCACAATGTCCCCCATGCAATATGGCTGACTTAGAAGTCACCTATAGAACATGGCCACCAGCACAATGTCCCCCATGCAATATGGCTGACTTGGAAGTCACCTATACAACATGGCAACCAGCACAATGTCCCCCAAGCAATATGGCTGACTTGGAAGTCACCTATAGAACATGGCCACCAGCACAATGTCCCCCAAGCAAAATGGCTGACTTGGAAGTCACCTATAGAACATGGCAACCAGCACAATGTCCCCCAAGCAATATGGCTGACTTGGAAGTCACCTATACAAGACAACCAGCACAATGTCCCCCATGCAATATCGCTGACTTGGAAGTCACCTATAGGACATGGCAACCAGCACAATGTCCCCCATGCAATATGGCTGACTTGGAAGTCACCTATAGAACATGGCCACCAGCACAATGTCCGCCAAGCAATATGGCTCACTTGGAAGTCACCTATACAATACAACCAGCACATTGTCCCCCATGCAATATGGCTGACTTGGAAGTCACCTATACAATACAACCAGCACAATGTCCCAAATGCAATATGGCTGACTTGGAAGTCACCTATAGAACATTGCCACCAGCACAATGTCCCCCATGCAATATGGCTGACTTGGAAGTCACCTATACAACATGGCAACCAGCACAATGTCCCCCATGCAATATGGCTGACATGGAAGTCACCTATACAATACAACCAGCACAATGTCCCCCAAGCAATATGGCTGACTTGGAAGTCACCTATACAAGACAACCAGCACAATGTCCCCCATGCAATATGGCTGACTTGGAAGTCACCTATACAATACAACCAGCACAATGTCCCCCATGCAATATGGCTGATTTGGAAGTCACCTATACAACGCAACCAGCACAATGTCCCCCATGCAATATGGCTGACTTGGAAGTCACCTATACAAGACAACCAGCACAATGTCCCCCATGCAATATGGCTGACTTGGAAGTCACCTATAGAACATGGCCACCAGGACAATGTCCCCCATGCAATATGGCTGACTTGGAAGTCACCTATACAACATGGCAACCAGCACAATGTCCCCTATGCAATATGGCTGACTTGGAAGTCACCTATACAATACAACCAGCACAATGTCCCCCAAGCAATATGGCTGACTTGGAAGTCACCTATTCAAGACAACCAGCACAATGTCCCCCATGCAATATGGCTGACTTGGAAGTCACCTATAGGACATGGCCACCAGCACAATGTCCCCCATGCAATATGGCTGACTTGGAAGTCACCTATACAATACAACCAGCACAATGTCCCCCATGCAATATGGCTGACTTGGAAGTCACCTATACAATACAACCAGCACAATGTCCCCCATGCAATATGGCTGATTTGGAAGTCACCTATACAACACAACCAGCACAATGTCCGCCAAGCAATATGGCTCACTTGGAAGTCACCTATACAAGACAACCAGCACAATGTCCCCCATGCAATATGGCTGACTTGTAAGTCACCTAAAGGACATGGCCACCAGCACAATGTCCCCCATGCAATATGGCTGACTTGTAAGTCACATATACAATACAACCAGCACAATGTCCCCCATGCAATATGGCTGACTTGGAAGTCACCTATACAACATGGCAACCAGCACAATGTCCCCCATGCAATATGGCTGATTTGGACGTCACCTATACAACACAACCAGCACAATGTCCCCCATGCAATATGGCTGACTTGGAAGTCACCTATACAAGACAACCAGCACAATGTCCCCCATGCAATATGGCTGACTTGGAAGTCACCTATAGAACATGGCCACCAGCACAATGTCCCCCATGCAATATGGCTGACTTGGAAGTCACCTATAGAACATGGCCACCAGCACAATGTAACCCATGCAATATGGCTGACTTGGAAGTCACCTATACAACATGGCAACCAGCACAATGTCCCCCAAGCAATATGGCTGACTTGGAAGTCACCTATAGGACATGGCAACCAGCACAATGTCCCCCATGCAATATGGCTGACTTGGAAGTCACCTATAGAACATGGCCACCAGCACAATGTCCGCCAAGCAATATGGCTGAATTGGAAGTCACCTATAGGACATGGCAACCAGCACAATGTCCCCCATGCAATATGGCTGACTTGGAAGTCACCTATACAATACAACCAGCACAATGTCCCCCTTGCAATTTGGCTGACTTGGAAGTCACCTATACAACATGGCAACCAGCACAATGTCCCCCATGCAATATGGCTGACTTGGAAGTCACCTATAGAACATGGCCACCAGCACAATGTCCCCCATGCAATATGGCTGACTTGGAAGTCACCTATACAACATGGCAACCAGCACAATGTCCCCCATGCAATATGGCTGACATGGAAGTCACCTATACAATACAACCAGCACAATGTCCCCCAAGCAATATGGCTGACTTGGAAGTCACCTATACAAGACAACCAGCACAATGTCCCGCATGCAATATGGCTGACTTGGAAGTCACCTATACAATACAACCAGCACAATGTCCCCCATGCAATATGGCTGATTTGGAAGTCACCTATACAACACAACCAGCACAATGTCCCCCATGCAATATGGCTGACTTGGAAGTCACCTATACAAGACAACCAGCACAATGTCCCCCATGCAATATGGCTGACTTGGAAGTCACCTATAGAACATGGCCACCATCACAATGTCCCCCATGCAATATGGCTGACTTGGAAGTCACCTATACAACATGGCAACCAGCACAATGTCCCCTATGCAATATGGCTGACTTGGAAGTCACCTATACAATACAACCAGCACAATGTCCCCCAAGCAATATGGCTGACTTGGAAGTCACCTATACAAGACAACCAGCACAATGTCCCCCATGCAATATGGCTGACTTGGAAGTCACCTATAGGACATGGCCACCAGCACAATGTCCCCCATGCAATATGGCTGACTTGGAAGTCACCTATACAATACAACCAGCACAATGTCCCCCATGCAATATGGCTGACTTGGAAGTCACCTATACAATACAACCAGCACAATGTCCCCCATGCAATATGGCTGACTTGGAAGTCACCTATACAACATGGCAACCAGCACAATGTCCCCCATGCAATATGGCTGATTTGGAAGTCACCTATACAACACAACCAGCACAATGTCCCCCATGCAATATGGCTGACTTGGAAGTCACCTATACAAGACAACCAGCACAATGTCCCCCATGCAATATGGCTGACTTGGAAGTCACCTATAGAACATGGCCACCAGCACAATGTAACCCATGCAATATGGCTGACTTGGAAGTCACCTATACAACATGGCAACCAGCACAATGTCCCCCAAGCAATATGGCTGACTTGGAAGTCACCTATAGAACATGGCCACCAGCACAATGTCCCCCAAGCAATATGGCTGACTTGGAAGTCACCTATAGGACATGGCAACCAGCACAATGTCCCCCATGCAATATGGCTGACTTGGAAGTCACCTATAGAACATGGCCACCAGCACAATGTCCACCAAGCAATATGGCTCACTTGGAAGTCACCTATACAATACAACCAGCACAATGTCCCCCATGCAATATGGCTGACTTGGAAGTCACCTATACAATACAACCAGCACAATGTCCCCCAAGCAATATGGCTGACTTGGAAGTCACCTATACAAGACAACCAGCACAATGTCCCCCATGCAATATGGCTGACTTGGAAGTCACCTATACAATACAACCAGCACAATGTCCCCCATGCAATATGGCTGATTTGGAAGTCACCTATACAACACAACCAGCACAATGTCCCCCATGCAATATGGCTGACTTGGAAGTCGCCTATACAAGACAACCAGCACAATGTCCCCCATGCAATATGGCTGACTTGGAAGTCACCTATAGGACATGGCCACCAGCACAATGTCCCCCAAGCAATATGGCTGACTTGGAAGTCACCTATACAATACAACCAGCACAATGTCCCCCATGCAATATGGCTGACTTGGAAGTCACCTATACAAGACAACGAGCACAATGTCCCCCATGCAATATGGCTGACTTGGAAGTCACCTATAGAACATGGCCACCAGCACAATGTCCCCCAAGCAATATGGCTGACTTGGAAGTCACCTATGCAAGACAACCAGCACAATTTCCCCCATGCAATATGGCTGACTTGGAAGTCACCTATAGGACATGGCAACCAGCACAATGTCCCCCATGCAATATGGCTGACTTGGAAGTCACCTATACAATACAACCAGCACAATGTCCACCCATGCTATTTGGCTGACTTGGAAGTCACCTATACAACATGGCAACCAGCACAATGTCCCCCATGCAATATGGCTGACTTGGAAGTCACCTATACAACATGGCAACCAGCACAATGTCCCCCAAGCAATATGGCTGACTTGGAAGTCACCTATAGAACATGGCCACCAGCACAATGTCCCCCAAGCAATATGGCTGACTTGGAAGTCACCTATAGAACATGGCAACCAGCACAATGTCCCCCAAGCAATATGGCTGACTTGGAAGTCACCTATACAAGACAACCAGCACAATGTCCCCCATGCAATATGGCTGACTTGGAGGTCACCTATAGGACATGGCAACCAGCACAATGTCCCCCATGCAATATGGCTGACTTGGAAGTCACCTATAGAACATGGCCACCAGCACAATGTCCGCCAAGCAAAATGGCTCACTTGGAAGTCACCTATACAATACAACCAGCACAATGTCCCAAATGCAATATGGCTGACTTGGAAGTCACCTATAGAACATGGCCACCAGCACAATGTCCCCCATGCAATATGGCTGACTTGGAAGTCACCTATACAACATGGCAACCAGCACAATGTCCCCCATGCAATATGGCTGACATGGAAGTCACCTATACAATACAACCAGCACAATGTCCCCCAAGCAATATGGCTGACTTGGAAGTCACCTATACAAGACAACAAGCACAATGTCCCCCATGCAATATGGCTGACTTGGAAGTCCCCTATACAATACAACCAGCACAATGTCCCCCATGCAATATGGCTGATTTGGAAATCGCCTATACAACACAACCAGCACAATGTCCCCCATGCAATATGGCTGACTTGGAAGTCACCTATACAAGACAACCAGCACAATGTCCCAAATGCAATATGGCTGACTTGGAAGTCACCTATAGAACATGGCCACCAGCACAATGTCCCCCATGCAATATGGCTGACTTGGAAGTCACCTATACAACATGGCAACCAGCACAATGTCCCCTATGCAATTTGGCTGACTTGGAAGTCACCTATACAATACAACCAGCACAATGTCCCCCAAGCAATATGGCTGACTTGGAAGTCACCTATACAAGACAACCAGCACAATGTCCCCCATGCAATATGGCTGACTTGGAAGTCACCTATAGGACATGGCCACCAGCACAATGTCCCCCATGCAATATGGCTGACTTGGAAGTCACCTATACAATACAACCAGCACAATGTCCCCCATGCAATATGGCTGACTTGGAAGTCACCTATACAATACAACCAGCACAATGTCCCCCATGCAATATGGCTGACTTGGAAGTCACCTATACAATACAACCAGCACAATGTCCCCCATGCAATATGGCTGACTTGGAAGTCACCTATAGAACATGGCCACCAGCACAATGTCCGCCAAGCAATATGGCTCACTTGGAAGTCACCTATACAATACAACCAGCACAATGTCCCCCATGCAATATGGCTGACTTGGAAGTCACCTATACAATACAACCAGCACAATGTCCCAAATGCAATATGGCTGACTTGGAAGTCACCTATAGAACATGGCCACCAGCACAATGTCCCCCATGCAATATGGCTGACTTGGAAGTCACCTATACAACATGGCAACCAGCACAATGTCCCCCATGCAATATGGCTGACTTGGAAGTCACCTATAGGACATGGCCACCAGCACAATGTCCCCCATGCAATATGGCTGACTTGGAAGTCACCTATACAATACAACCAGCACAATGTCCCCCATGCAATATGGCTGACTTGGAAGTCACCTAAACAAGACAACCAGCACAATGTCCCCCATGCAATATGGCTGACTTGGAAGTCACCTATAGAACATGGCCACCAGCACAATGTCCCCCATGCAATATGGCTGACTTGGAAGTCACCTATAGAACATGGCAACCAGCACAATGTCCCCCAAGCAATATGGCTGACTTGGAAGTCACCTATACAAGACAACCAGCACAATTTCCCCCATGCAATATGGCTGACTTGGAAGTCACCTATAGAACATGGCCACCAGCACAATGTCCGCCAAGCAATATGGCTCACTTGGAAGTCACCTATACAATACAACCAGCACAATGTCCCCCATGCAATATGGCTGACTTGGAAGTCACCTAAACAAGACAACCAGCACAATGTCCCCCATGCAATATGGCTGACTTGGAAGTCACCTATAGAACATGGCCACCAGCACAATGTCCCCCATGCAATATGGCTGACTTGGAAGTCACCTATACAACATGGCAACCAGCACAATGTCCCCCATGCAATATGGCTGACTTGGAAGTCACCTATACAATACAACCAGCACAATGTCCCCCAAGCAATATGGCTGACTTGGAAGTCACCTATACAAGACAACCAGCACAATGTCCCCCATGCAATATGGCTGACTTGGAAGTCACCTATACAATACAACCAGCACAATGTCCCCCATGCAATATGGCTGATTTGGAAGTCACCTATACAACACAACCAGCACAATGTCCCCCATGCAATATGGCTGACTTGGAAGTCACCTATACAAGACAACCAGCACAATGTCCCCCATGCAATATGGCTGACTTGGAAGTCACCTATAGGACATGGCCACCAGCACAATGTCCCCCATGCAATATGGCTGACTTGGAAGTCACCTATATAACATGGCAACCAGCACAATGTCCCCCAAGCAATATGGCTGACTTGGAAGTCACCTATAGAACATGGCCACCAGCACAATGTCCCCCAAGCAATATGGCTGACTTGGAAGACACCTATAGGACATGGCAACCAGCACAATGTCCCCCATGCAATATGGCTGACTTGGAAGTCACCTATATAACATGGCCACCAGCACAATGTCCGCCAAGCAATATGGCTCACTTGGAAGTCACCTATACAATACAACCAGCACAATGTCCCCCATGCAATATGGCTGACTTGGAAGTCACCTATACAATACAACCAGCACAATGTCCCAAATGCAATATGGCTGACTTGGAAGTCACCTATAGAACATGGCCACCAGCACAATGTCCCCCATGCAATATGGCTGAATTGGAAGTCACCTATACAACATGGCAACCAGCACAATGTCCCCCATGCATTATGGCTGACTTGGAAGTCACCTATACAATACAACCAGCACAATGTCCCCCAAGCAATATGGCTGACTTGGAAGTCACCTATACAAGACAACCAGCACAATGTCCCCCATGCAATATGGCTGACTTGGAAGTCACCTATACAATACAACCAGCACAATGTCCCCCATGCAATATGGCTGATTTGGAAGTCACCTATACAACACAACCAGCACAATGTCCCCCATGCAATATGGCTGACTTGGAAGTCGCCTATACAAGACAACCAGCACAATGTCCCCCATGCAATATGGCTGACTTGGAAGTCACCTATAGGACATGGCCACCAGCACAATGTCCCCCAAGCAATATGGCTGACTTGGAAGTCACCTATACAATACAACCAGCACAATGTCCCCCATGCAATATGGCTGACTTGGAAGTCACCTATACAAGACAACGAGCACAATGTCCCCCATGCAATATGGCTGACTTGGAAGTCACCTATAGAACATGGCCACCAGCACAATGTCCCCCAAGCAATATGGCTGACTTGGAAGTCACCTATGCAAGACAACCAGCACAATTTCCCCCATGCAATATGGCTGACTTGGAAGTCACCTATAGGACATGGCAACCAGCACAATGTCCCCCATGCAATATGGCTGACTTGGAAGTCACCTATACAATACAACCAGCACAATGTCCACCCATGCTATTTGGCTGACTTGGAAGTCACCTATACAACATGGCAACCAGCACAATGTCCCCCATGCAATATGGCTGACTTGGAAGTCACCTATACAACATGGCAACCAGCACAATGTCCCCCAAGCAATATGGCTGACTTGGAAGTCACCTATAGAACATGGCCACCAGCACAATGTCCCCCAAGCAATATGGCTGACTTGGAAGTCACCTATAGAACATGGCAACCAGCACAATGTCCCCCAAGCAATATGGCTGACTTGGAAGTCACCTATACAAGACAACCAGCACAATGTCCCCCATGCAATATGGCTGACTTGGAAGTCACCTATAGGACATGGCAACCAGCACAATGTCCCCCATGCAATATGGCTGACTTGGAAGTCACCTATAGAACATGGCCACCAGCACAATGTCCGCCAAGCAATATGGCTCACTTGGAAGTCACCTATACAATACAACCAGCACAATGTCCCAAATGCAATATGGCTGACTTGGAAGTCACCTAAAGAACATGGCCACCAGCACAATGTCCCCCATGCAATATGGCTGACTTGGAAGTCACCTATACAACATGGCAACCAGCACAATGTCCCCCATGCAATATGGCTGACATGGAAGTCACCTATACAATACAACCAGCACAATGTCCCCCAAGCAATATGGCTGACTTGGAAGTCACCTATACAAGACAACAAGCACAATGTCCCCCATGCAATATGGCTGACTTGGAAGTCCCCTATACAATACAACCAGCACAATGTCCCCCATGCAATATGGCTGATTTGGAAGTCGCCTATACAACACAACCAGCACAATGTCCCCCATGCAATATGGCTGACTTGGAAGTCACCTATACAAGACAACCAGCACAATGTCCCAAATGCAATATGGCTGACTTGGAAGTCACCTATAGAACATGGCCACCAGCACAATGTCCCCCATGCAATATGGCTGACTTGGAAGTCACCTATACAACATGGCAACCAGCACAATGTCCCCTATGCAATTTGGCTGACTTGGAAGTCACCTATACAATACAACCAGCACAATGTCCCCCAAGCAATATGGCTGACTTTGAAGTCACCTATACAAGACAACCAGCACAATGTCCCCCATGCAATATGGCTGACTTGGAAGTCACCTATAGGACATGGCCACCAGCACAATGTCCCCCATGCAATATGGCTGACTTGGAAGTCACCTATACAATACAACCAGCACAATGTCCCCCATGCAATATGGCTGACTTGGAAGTCACCTATACAATACAACCAGCACAATGTCCCCCATGCAATATGGCTGACTTGGAAGTCACCTATACAATACAACCAGCACAATGTCCCCCATGCAATATGGCTGACTTGGAAGTCACCTATAGAACATGGCCACCAGCACAATGTCCGCCAAGCAATATGGCTCACTTGGAAGTCACCTATACAATACAACCAGCACAATGTCCCCCATGCAATATGGCTGACTTGGAAGTCACCTATACAATACAACCAGCACAATGTCCCAAATGCAATATGGCTGACTTGGAAGTCACCTATAGAACATGGCCACCAGCACAATGTCCCCCATGCAATATGGCTGACTTGGAAGTCACCTATACAACATGGCAACCAGCACAATGTCCCCCATGCAATATGGCTGACTTGGAAGTCACCTATACAATACAACCAGCACAATGTCCCCCAAGCAATATGGCTGACTTGGAAGTCACCTAAACAAGACAACCAGCACAATGTCCCCCATGCAATATGGCTGACTTGGAAGTCACCTATACAATACAACCAGCACAATGTCCCCCATGCAATATGGCTGATTTGGAAGTCACCTATACAACACAACCAGCACAATGTCCCCCATGCAATATGGCTGACTTGCAAGTCACCTATACAAGACAACCAGCACAATGTCCCCCATGCAATATGGCTGACTTGGAAGTCACCTATAGGACATGGCCACCAGCACAATGTCCCCCATGCAATATGGCTGACTTGGAAGTCACCTATACAATACAACCAGCACAATGTCCCCCATGCAATATGGCTGACTTGGAAGTCACCTAAACAAGACAACCAGCACAATGTCCCCCATGCAATATGGCTGACTTGGAAGTCACCTATAGAACATGGCCACCAGCACAATGTCCCCCATGCAATATGGCTGACTTGGAAGTCACCTATAGAACATGGCAACCAGCACAATGTCCCCCAAGCAATATGGCTGACTTGGAAGTCACCTATACAAGACAACCAGCACAATTTCCCCCATGCAATATGGCTGACTTGGAAGTCACCTATAGAACATGGCCACCAGCACAATGTCCGCCAAGCAATATGGCTCACTTGGAAGTCACCTATACAATACAACCAGCACAATGTCCCCCATGCAATATGGCTGACTTGGAAGTCACCTAAACAAGACAACCAGCACAATGTCCCCCATGCAATATGGCTGACTTGGAAGTCACCTATAGAACATGGCCACCAGCACAATGTCCCCCATGCAATATGGCTGACTTGGAAGTCACCTATACAACATGGCAACCAGCACAATGTCCCCCATGCAATATGGCTGACTTGGAAGTCACCTATACAATACAACCAGCACAATGTCCCCCAAGCAATATGGCTGACTTGGAAGTCACCTATACAAGACAACCAGCACAATGTCCCCCATGCAATATGGCTGACTTGGAAGTCACCTATACAATACAACCAGCACAATGTCCCCCATGCAATATGGCTGATTTGGAAGTCACCTATACAACACAACCAGCACAATGTCCCCCATGCAATATGGCTGACTTGGAAGTCACCTATACAAGACAACCAGCACAATGTCCCCCATGCTATATGGCTGACTTGGAAGTCACCTATAGGACATGGCCACCAGCACAATGTCCCCCATGCAATATGGCTGACTTGGAAGTCACCTATACAATACAACCAGCACAATGTCCCCCATGCAATATGGCTGATTTGGAAGTCACCTAAACAAGACAACCAGCACAATGTCCCCCATGCAATATGGCTGACTTGGAAGTCACCTATAGAACATGGCCACCAGCACAATGTCCCCCATGCAATATGGCTGACTTGGAAGTCACCTATAGAACATGGCAACCAGCACAATGTCCCCCAAGCAATATGGCTGACTTGGAAGTCACCTATACAAGACAACCAGCACAATTTCCCCCATGCAATATGGCTGACTTGGAAGTCACCTATAGGACATGGCAACCAGCACAATGTCCCCCATGCAATATGGCTGACTTGGAAGTCACCTATACAATACAACCAGCACAATGTCCCCCATGCAATTTGGCTGACTTGGAAGTCACCTATACAACATGGCAACCAGCACAATGTCCCCCATGCAATATGGCTGACTTGGAAGTCACCTATAGAACATGGCCACCAGCACAATGTCCCCCATGCAATATGGCTGACTTGGAAGTCACCTATACAACATGGCAACCAGCACAATGTCCCCCAAGCAATATGGCTGACTTGGAAGTCACCTATAGGACATGGCCACCAGCACAATGTCCCCCATGCAATATGGCTGACTTGGAAGTCACCTATACAATACAACCAGCACAATGTCCCCCATGCAATATGGCTGACTTGGAAGTCACCTATACAATACAACCAGCACAATGTCCCCCATGCAATATGGCTGATTTGGAAGTCACCTATACAACACAACCAGCACAATGTCCCCTATGCAATATGGCTGACTTGGAAGTCACCTATACAAGACAACCAGCACAATGTCCCCCATGCAATATGGCTGACTTGGAAGTCACCTATAGAACATGGCCACCAGCCCAATGTCCCCCATGCAATATGGCTGACTTGGAAGTCACCTATACAACATGGCAACCAGCACAATGTCCCCCATGCAATATGGCTGACTTGGAAGTCACCTATAGAACATGGCCACCAGCACAATGTAACCCATGCAATATGGCTGACTTGGAAGTCACCTATACAACATGGCAACCAGCACAATGTCCCCCAAGCAATATGGCTGACTTGAAAGTCACCTATAGAACATGGCCACCAGCACAATGTCCCCCAAGCAATATGGCTGACTTGGAAGTCACCTATAGAACATGGCAACCAGCACAATGTCCCCCAAGCAATATGGCTGACTTGGAAGTCACCTATACAAGACAACCAGCACAATGTCCCCCATGCAATATGGCTGACTTGGAAGTCACCTATAGAACATGGCAACCAGCACAATGTCCCATGCAATATGGCTGACTTGGAAGTCACCTATAGAACATGGCCACCAGCACAATGTCCCCCAAGCAATATGGCTCACTTGGAAGTCACCTATACAATACAACCAGCACAATGTCCCCCATGCAATATGGCTGACTTGGAAGTCACCTATACAATACAACCAGCACAATGTCCCAAATGCAATATGGCTGACTTGGAAGTCACCTATAGAACATGGCCACCAGCACAATGTCCCCCATGCAATTTGGCTGACTTGGAAGTCACCTATACAACATGGCAACCAGCACAATGTCCCCCATGCAATATGGCTGACTTGGAAGTCACCTATACAATACAACCAGCACAATGTCCCCCAAGCAATATGGCTGACTTGGAAGTCACCTATACAAGACAACCAGCACAATGTCCCCCATGCAATATGGCTGACTTGGAAGTCACCTATACAATACAACCAGCACAATGTCCCCCATGCAATATGGCTGATTTGGAAGTCACCTATACAACACAACCAGCACAATGTACCTCATGCAATATGGCTGACTTGGAAGTCACCTATACAAGATAATCATCACAATGTCCCAAATGCAATATGGCTGACTTGGTAGTCACCTATAGAACATGGCCACCAGCACAATGTCCCCCATTCAATATGGCTGACTTGGAAGTCACCTATACAACATGGCAACCAGCACAATGTCCCCCATGCAATATGGCTGACTTGGAAGTCACCTATACAATACAACCAGCACAATGTCCCCCAAGCAATATGGCTGACTTGGAAGTCACCTATACAAGACAACCAGCACAATGTCCCCCATGCAATATGGCTGACTTGGAAGTCACCTATAGGACATGGCCACCAGCACAATGTCCCCCATGCAATATGGCTGACTTGGAAGTCACCTATACAAGACAACCAGCACAATGTCCCCGATGCAATATGGCTGACTTGGAAGTCACCTATAGAACATGGCCACCAGCACAATGTCCCCCATGCAATATGGCTGACTTGGAAGTTACCTATACAACATGGCAACCAGCACAATGTCCCCCAAGCAATATGGCTGACTTGGAAGTCACCTATAGGACATGGCCACCAGCACAATGTCCCCCATGCAATATGGCTGACTTGGAAGTCACCTATACAATACAACCAGCACAATGTCCCCCATGCAATATGGCTGACTTGGAAGTCACCTATACAATACAACCAGCACAATGTCCCCCATGCAATATGGCTGATTTGGAAGTCACCTATACAACACAACCAGCACAATGTCCCCTATGCAATATGGCTGACTTGGAAGTCACCTATACAAGACAACCAGCACAATGTCCCCCATGCAATATGGCTGACTTGGAAGTCACCTATAGAACATGGCCACCAGCCCAATGTCCCCCATGCAATATGGCTGACTTGGAAGTCACCTATACAACATGGCAACCAGCACAATGTCCCCCATGCAATATGGCTGACTTGGAAGTCACCTATAGAACATGGCCACCAGCACAATGTAACCCATGCAATATGGCTGACTTGGAAGTCACCTATACAACATGGCAACCAGCACAATGTCCCCCAAGCAATATGGCTGACTTGAAAGTCACCTATAGAACATGGCCACCAGCACAATGTCCCCCAAGCAATATGGCTGACTTGGAAGTCACCTATAGAACATGGCAACCAGCACAATGTCCCCCAAGCAATATGGCTGACTTGGAAGTCACCTATACAAGACAACCAGCACAATGTCCCCCATGCAATATGGCTGACTTGGAAGTCACCTATAGAACATGGCAACCAGCACAATGTCCCCCATGCAATATGGCTGACTTGGAAGTCACCTATAGAACATGGCCACCAGCACAATGTCCCCCAAGCAATATGGCTCACTTGGAAGTCACCTATACAATACAACCAGCACAATGTCCCCCATGCAATATGGCTGACTTGGAAGTCACCTATACAATACAACCAGCACAATGTCCCAAATGCAATATGGCTGACTTGGAAGTCACCTATAGAACATGGCCACCAGCACAATGTCCCCCATGCAATTTGGCTGACTTGGAAGTCACCTATACAACATGGCAACCAGCACAATGTCCCCCATGCAATATGGCTGACTTGGAAGTCACCTATACAATACAACCAGCACAATGTCCCCCAAGCAATATGGCTGACTTGGAAGTCACCTATACAAGACAACCAGCACAATGTCCCCCATGCAATATGGCTGACTTGGAAGTCACCTATACAATACAACCAGCACAATGTCCCCCATGCAATATGGCTGATTTGGAAGTCACCTATACAACACAACCAGCACAATGTACCTCATGCAATATGGCTGACTTGGAAGTCACCTATACAAGATAATCATCACAATGTCCCAAATGCAATATGGCTGACTTGGTAGTCACCTATAGAACATGGCCACCAGCACAATGTCCCCCATGCAATATGGCTGACTTGGAAGTCACCTATACAACATGGCAACCAGCACAATGTCCCCCATGCAATATGGCTGACTTGGAAGTCACCTATACAATACAACCAGCACAATGTCCCCCAAGCAATATGGCTGACTTGGAAGTCACCTATACAAGACAACCAGCACAATGTCCCCCATGCAATATGGCTGACTTGGAAGTCACCTATAGGACATGGCCACCAGCACAATGTCCCCCATGCAATATGGCTGACTTGGAAGTCACCTATACAAGACAACCAGCACAATGTCCCCGATGCAATATGGCTGACTTGGAAGTCACCTATAGAACATGGCCACCAGCACAATGTCCCCCATGCAATATGGCTGACTTGGAAGTCACCTATAGAACATGGCAACCAGCACAATGTCCCCCAAGCAATATGGCTGACTTGGAAGTCACCTATACAAGACAACCAGCACAATTTCCCCCATGCAATATGGCTGACTTGGAAGTCACCTATAGGACATGGCAACCAGCACAAGGTCCCCCATGCAATATGGCTGACTTGGAAGTCACCTATACAATACAACCAGCACAATGTCCCCCATGCAATTTGGCTGACTTGGAAGTCACCTATACAACATGGCAACCAGCACAATGTCCCCCATGCAATATGGCTGACTTGGAAGTCACCTATAGAACATGGCCACCAGCACAATGTCCCCCATGCAATATGGCTGACTTGGAAGTCACCTATACAACATGGCAACCAGCACAATGTCCCCCAAGCAATATGGCTGACTTGGAAGTCACCTATAGAACATGGCCACCAGCACAATGTTCCCCAAGCAATATGGCTGACTTGGAAGTCACCTATAGAACATGGCAACCAGCACAATGTCCCCCTAGCAATATGGCTGACTTGGAAGTCAACTATACAAGACAACCAGCACAATGTCCCCATGCAATATGGCTGACTTGGAAGTCACCTATAGGACATGGCAACCAGCACAATGTCCCCCATGCAATATGGCTGACTTGGAAGTCACCTATAGAACATGGCCACCAGCACAATGTCCGCCAAGCAATATGGCTCACTTGGAAGTCACCTATACAATACAACCAGCACAATGTCCCCCATGCAATATGGCTGACTTGGAAGTCACCTATACAATACAACCAGCACAATGTCCCAAATGCAATATGGCTGACTTGGAAATCACCTAGAGAACATGGCCACCAGCACAATGTCCCCCAAGCAATATGGCTGACTTGGAAGTCACCTATACAAGACAACCAGCACAATGTCCCCCATGCAATATGGCTGACTTGGAAGTCACCTATAGGACATGGCCACCAGCACAATGCCCCCCATGCAATATGGCTGACTTGGAAGTCACCTATACAATACAACCAGCACAATGTCCCCCATGCAATATGGCTGACTTGGAAGTCACCTATACAAGACAACCAGCACAATGTCCCCCATGCAATATTGCTGACTTGGAAGTCACCTATAGAACATGGCCACCAGCACAATGTCCCCCATGCAATATGGCTGACTTGGAAGTCACCTTTAGAACATGGCAACCAGCACAATGTCCCCCAAGCAATATGGCTGACTTGGAAGTCACCTATAGGACATGGCAACCAGCACAATGTCCCCCATGCAATATGGCTGACTTGGAAGTCACCAATACAATACAACCAGCACAATGTCCCCCATGCAATTTGGCTGACTTGGAAGTCACCTATACAACATGGCAACCAGCACAATGTCCCCCATGCAATATGGCTGACTTGGAAGTCACCTATAGAACATGGCCACCAGCACAATGTCCCCCATGCAATATGGCTGACTTGGAAGTCACCTATACAACATGGCAACCAGCACAATGTCCCCCAAGCAATATGGCTGACTTGGAAGTCACCTATACAAGACAACCAGCACAATGTCCCCCATGCAATATGGCTGACTTGGAAGTCACCTATAGGACATGGCAACCAGCACAATGTCCCCCATGCAATATGGCTGACTTGGAAGTCACCTATAGAACATGGCCACCAGCACAATGTCCGCCAAGCAATATGGCTCACTTGGAAGTCACCTATACAATACAACCAGCACAATGTCCCCCATGCAATATGGCTGACTTGGAAGTCACCTATACAATACAACCAGCACAATGTCCCAAATGCAATATGGCTGACTTGGAAGTCACCTATAGAACATAGCCACCAGCACAATGTCCCCCATGCAATATGGCTGACTTGGAAGTCACCTATACAACATGGCAACCAGCACAATGTCCCCCATGCAATATGGCTGACTTGGAAGTCACCTATACAATACAACCAGCACAATGTCCCCCATGCAATTTGGCTGACTTGGAAGTCACCTATACAACATGGCAACCAGCACAATGTCCCCCATGCAATATGGCTGACTTGGAAGTCACCTATAGAACATGGCCACCAGCACAATGTCCCCCATGCAATATGGCTGACTTGGAAGTCACCTATACAACATGGCAACCAGCACATTGTCCCCCAAGCAATATGGCTGACTTGGAAGTCACCTATAGAACATGGCCACCAGCACAATGTCCCCCAAGCAATATGGCTGACTTGGAAGTCACCTATAGAACATGGCAACCAGCACAATGTCCCCCAAGCAATATGGCTGACTTGGAAGTCACCTATACAAGACAACCAGCACAATGTCCCCCATGCAATATGGCTGACCTGGAAGTCACCTATAGGACATGGCAACCAGCACAATGTCCCCCATGCAATATGGCTGACTTGGAAGTCACCTATAGAACATGGCCACCAGCACAATGTCCCCCAAGCAATATGGCTGACTTGGAAGTCACCTATACAAGACAACCAGCACAATGTCCCCCATGCAATATGGCTGACTTGGAAGTCACCTATAGAACATGGCAACCAGCACAATGTCCCATGCAATATGGCTGACTTGGAAGTCACCTATAGAACATGGCCACCAGCACAATGTCCCCCAAGCAATATGGCTCACTTGGAAGTCACCTATACAATACAACCAGCACAATGTCCCCCATGCAATATGGCTGACTTGGAAGTCACCTATACAATACAACCAGCACAATGTCCCAAATGCAATATGGCTGACTTGGAAGTCACCTATAGAACATGGCCACCAGCACAATGTCCCCCATGCAATTTGGCTGACTTGGAAGTCACCTATACAACATGGCAACCAGCACAATGTCCCCCATGCAATATGGCTGACTTGGAAGTCACCTATACAATACAACCAGCACAATGTCCCCCAAGCAATATGGCTGACTTGGAAGTCACCTATACAAGACAACCAGCACAATGTCCCCCATGCAATATGGCTGACTTGGAAGTCACCTATACAATACAACCAGCACAATGTCCCCCATGCAATATGGCTGATTTGGAAGTCACCTATACAACACAACCAGCACAATGTACCTCATGCAATATGGCTGACTTGGAAGTCACCTATACAAGATAATCATCACAATGTCCCAAATGCAATATGGCTGACTTGGTAGTCACCTATAGAACATGGCCACCAGCACAATGTCCCCCATTCAATATGGCTGACTTGGAAGTCACCTATACAACATGGCAACCAGCACAATGTCCCCCATGCAATATGGCTGACTTGGAAGTCACCTATACAATACAACCAGCACAATGTCCCCCAAGCAATATGGCTGACTTGGAAGTCACCTATACAAGACAACCAGCACAATGTCCCCCATGCAATATGGCTGACTTGGAAGTCACCTATAGGACATGGCCACCAGCACAATGTCCCCCATGCAATATGGCTGACTTGGAAGTCACCTATACAAGACAACCAGCACAATGTCCCCGATGCAATATGGCTGACTTGGAAGTCACCTATAGAACATGGCCACCAGCACAATGTCCCCCATGCAATATGGCTGACTTGGAAGTTACCTATACAACATGGCAACCAGCACAATGTCCCCCAAGCAATATGGCTGACTTGGAAGTCACCTATAGGACATGGCCACCAGCACAATGTCCCCCATGCAATATGGCTGACTTGGAAGTCACCTATACAATACAACCAGCACAATGTCCCCCATGCAATATGGCTGACTTGGAAGTCACCTATACAATACAACCAGCACAATGTCCCCCATGCAATATGGCTGATTTGGAAGTCACCTATACAACACAACCAGCACAATGTCCCCTATGCAATATGGCTGACTTGGAAGTCACCTATACAAGACAACCAGCACAATGTCCCCCATGCAATATGGCTGACTTGGAAGTCACCTATAGAACATGGCCACCAGCCCAATGTCCCCCATGCAATATGGCTGACTTGGAAGTCACCTATACAACATGGCAACCAGCACAATGTCCCCCATGCAATATGGCTGACTTGGAAGTCACCTATAGAACATGGCCACCAGCACAATGTAACCCATGCAATATGGCTGACTTGGAAGTCACCTATACAACATGGCAACCAGCACAATGTCCCCCAAGCAATATGGCTGACTTGAAAGTCACCTATAGAACATGGCCACCAGCACAATGTCCCCCAAGCAATATGGCTGACTTGGAAGTCACCTATAGAACATGGCAACCAGCACAATGTCCCCCAAGCAATATGGCTGACTTGGAAGTCACCTATACAAGACAACCAGCACAATGTCCCCCATGCAATATGGCTGACTTGGAAGTCACCTATAGAACATGGCAACCAGCACAATGTCCCCCATGCAATATGGCTGACTTGGAAGTCACCTATAGAACATGGCCACCAGCACAATGTCCCCCAAGCAATATGGCTCACTTGGAAGTCACCTATACAATACAACCAGCACAATGTCCCCCATGCAATATGGCTGACTTGGAAGTCACCTATACAATACAACCAGCACAATGTCCCAAATGCAATATGGCTGACTTGGAAGTCACCTATAGAACATGGCCACCAGCACAATGTCCCCCATGCAATTTGGCTGACTTGGAAGTCACCTATACAACATGGCAACCAGCACAATGTCCCCCATGCAATATGGCTGACTTGGAAGTCACCTATACAATACAACCAGCACAATGTCCCCCAAGCAATATGGCTGACTTGGAAGTCACCTATACAAGACAACCAGCACAATGTCCCCCATGCAATATGGCTGACTTGGAAGTCACCTATACAATACAACCAGCACAATGTCCCCCATGCAATATGGCTGATTTGGAAGTCACCTATACAACACAACCAGCACAATGTACCTCATGCAATATGGCTGACTTGGAAGTCACCTATACAAGATAATCATCACAATGTCCCAAATGCAATATGGCTGACTTGGTAGTCACCTATAGAACATGGCCACCAGCACAATGTCCCCCATGCAATATGGCTGACTTGGAAGTCACCTATACAACATGGCAACCAGCACAATGTCCCCCATGCAATATGGCTGACTTGGAAGTCACCTATACAATACAACCAGCACAATGTCCCCCAAGCAATATGGCTGACTTGGAAGTCACCTATACAAGACAACCAGCACAATGTCCCCCATGCAATATGGCTGACTTGGAAGTCACCTATAGGACATGGCCACCAGCACAATGTCCCCCATGCAATATGGCTGACTTGGAAGTCACCTATACAAGACAACCAGCACAATGTCCCCGATGCAATATGGCTGACTTGGAAGTCACCTATAGAACATGGCCACCAGCACAATGTCCCCCATGCAATATGGCTGACTTGGAAGTCACCTATAGAACATGGCAACCAGCACAATGTCCCCCAAGCAATATGGCTGACTTGGAAGTCACCTATACAAGACAACCAGCACAATTTCCCCCATGCAATATGGCTGACTTGGAAGTCACCTATAGGACATGGCAACCAGCACAAGGTCCCCCATGCAATATGGCTGACTTGGAAGTCACCTATACAATACAACCAGCACAATGTCCCCCATGCAATTTGGCTGACTTGGAAGTCACCTATACAACATGGCAACCAGCACAATGTCCCCCATGCAATATGGCTGACTTGGAAGTCACCTATAGAACATGGCCACCAGCACAATGTCCCCCATGCAATATGGCTGACTTGGAAGTCACCTATACAACATGGCAACCAGCACAATGTCCCCCAAGCAATATGGCTGACTTGGAAGTCACCTATAGAACATGGCCACCAGCACAATGTTCCCCAAGCAATATGGCTGACTTGGAAGTCACCTATAGAACATGGCAACCAGCACAATGTCCCCCTAGCAATATGGCTGACTTGGAAGTCAACTATACAAGACAACCAGCACAATGTCCCCCATGCAATATGGCTGACTTGGAAGTCACCTATAGGACATGGCAACCAGCACAATGTCCCCCATGCAATATGGCTGACTTGGAAGTCACCTATAGAACATGGCCACCAGCACAATGTCCGCCAAGCAATATGGCTCACTTGGAAGTCACCTATACAATACAACCAGCACAATGTCCCCCATGCAATATGGCTGACTTGGAAGTCACCTATACAATACAACCAGCACAATGTCCCAAATGCAATATGGCTGACTTGGAAATCACCTAGAGAACATGGCCACCAGCACAATGTCCCCCAAGCAATATGGCTGACTTGGAAGTCACCTATACAAGACAACCAGCACAATGTCCCCCATGCAATATGGCTGACTTGGAAGTCACCTATAGGACATGGCCACCAGCACAATGCCCCCCATGCAATATGGCTGACTTGGAAGTCACCTATACAATACAACCAGCACAATGTCCCCCATGCAATATGGCTGACTTGGAAGTCACCTATACAAGACAACCAGCACAATGTCCCCCATGCAATATTGCTGACTTGGAAGTCACCTATAGAACATGGCCACCAGCACAATGTCCCCCATGCAATATGGCTGACTTGGAAGTCACCTTTAGAACATGGCAACCAGCACAATGTCCCCCAAGCAATATGGCTGACTTGGAAGTCACCTATAGGACATGGCAACCAGCACAATGTCCCCCATGCAATATGGCTGACTTGGAAGTCACCAATACAATACAACCAGCACAATGTCCCCCATGCAATTTGGCTGACTTGGAAGTCACCTATACAACATGGCAACCAGCACAATGTCCCCCATGCAATATGGCTGACTTGGAAGTCACCTATAGAACATGGCCACCAGCACAATGTCCCCCATGCAATATGGCTGACTTGGAAGTCACCTATACAACATGGCAACCAGCACAATGTCCCCCAAGCAATATGGCTGACTTGGAAGTCACCTATACAAGACAACCAGCACAATGTCCCCCATGCAATATGGCTGACTTGGAAGTAACCTATAGGACATGGCAACCAGCACAATGTCCCCCATGCAATATGGCTGACTTGGAAGTCACCTATAGAACATGGCCACCAGCACAATGTCCGCCAAGCAATATGGCTCACTTGGAAGTCACCTATACAATACAACCAGCACAATGTCCCCCATGCAATATGGCTGACTTGGAAGTCACCTATACAATACAACCAGCACAATGTCCCAAATGCAATATGGCTGACTTGGAAGTCACCTATAGAACATAGCCACCAGCACAATGTCCCCCATGCAATATGGCTGACTTGGAAGTCACCTATACAACATGGCAACCAGCACAATGTCCCCCATGCAATATGGCTGACTTGGAAGTCACCTATACAATACAACCAGCACAATGTCCCCCATGCAATTTGGCTGACTTGGAAGTCACCTATACAACATGGCAACCAGCACAATGTCCCCCATGCAATATGGCTGACTTGGAAGTCACCTATAGAACATGGCCACCAGCACAATGTCCCCCATGCAATATGGCTGACTTGGAAGTCACCTATACAACATGGCAACCAGCACATTGTCCCCCAAGCAATATGGCTGACTTGGAAGTCACCTATAGAACATGGCCACCAGCACAATGTCCCCCAAGCAATATGGCTGACTTGGAAGTCACCTATAGAACATGGCAACCAGCACAATGTCCCCCAAGCAATATGGCTGACTTGGAAGTCACCTATACAAGACAACCAGCACAATGTCCCCCATGCAATATGGCTGACCTGGAAGTCACCTATAGGACATGGCAACCAGCACAATGTCCCCCATGCAATATGGCTGACTTGGAAGTCACCTATAGAACATGGCCACCAGCACAATGTCCCCCAAGCAATATGGCTGACTTGGAAGTCACCTATAGAACATGGCAACCAGCACAATATCCCCCAAGCAATATGGCTGACTTGGAAGTCACCTATACAAGACAACCAGCACAATGTCCCCCATGCAATATGGCTGACTTGGAAGTCACCTATAGGACATGGCAACCAGCACAATGTCCCCCATGCAATATGGCTGACTTGGAAGTCACCTATAGAACATGGCCACCAGCACAATGTCCGCCAAGCAATATGGCTCACTTTGAAGTCACCTATACAATACAACCAGCACAATGTCCCCCATGCAATATGGCTGACTTGGAAGTCACCTATACAATACAACCAGCACAATGTCCCAAATGCAATATGGCTGACTTGGAAGTTACCTTTAGAACATGGCCACCAGCACAATGTCCCCCATGCAATATGGCTGACTTGGAAGTCACCTATACAACATGGCAACCAGCACAATGCCCCCCTTGCAATATGGCTGACTTGGAAGTCACCTATACAATACAACCAGCACAATGTCCCCCAAGCAATATGGCTGACTTGGAAGTCACCTATACAAGACAACCAGCACAATGTCCCCCATGCAATATGGCTGACTTGGAAGTCACCTATAGGACATGGCCACCAGCACAATGTCCCCCATGCAATATGGCTGACTTGGAAGTCACCTATACAATACAACCAGCACAATGTCCCCCATGCAATATGGCTGACTTGGAAGTCACCTATACAAGACAACCAGCACAATGTCCCCCATGCAATATTGCTGACTTGGAAGTCACCTATAGAACATGGCCACCAGCACAATGTCCCCCATGCAATATGACTGACTTGGAAGTCACCTATAGAACATGGCAACCAGCACAATGTCCCCCAAGCAATATGGCTGACTTGGAAGTCACCTATACAAGACAACCAGCACAATTTCCCCCATGCAATATGGCTGACTTGGAAGTCACCTATAGGACATGGCAACCAGCACAATGTCCCCCATGTAATATGGCTGACTTGGAAGTCACCTATACAATACAACCAGCACAATGTCCCCCATGCAATTTGGCTGACTTGGAAGTCACCTATACAACATGGCAACCAGCACAATGTCCCCCATGCAATATGGCTGACTTGGAAGTCACCTATAGAACATGGCCACCAGCACAATGTCCCCCATGCAATATGGCTGACTTGGAAGTCACCTATACAACATGGCAACCAGCACAATGTCCCCCAAGCAATATGGCTGACTTGGAAGTCACCTATAGAACATGGCCACCAGCACAATGTCCCCCAAGCAATATGGCTGACTTGGAAGTCACATATAGAACATGGCAACCAGCACAATGTCCCTCAAGCAATATGGCTGACTTGGAAGTCACCTATACAAGACAACCAGCACAATGTCCCCCATGCAATATGGCTGACTTGGAAGTCACCTATAGGACATGGCAACCAGCACAATGTCCCCCATGCAATATGGCTGACTTGGAAGTCACCTATAGAACATGGCCACCAGCACAATGTCCGCCAAGCAATATGGCTCACTTGGAAGTCACCTATACAATTCAACCAGCACAATGTCCCCCATGCAATATGGCTGACTTGGAAGTCACCTATACAATACAACCAGCACAATGTCCCAAATGCAATATGGCTGACTTGGAAGTCACCTATAGAACATAGCCACCAGCACAATGTCCCCCATGCAATATGGCTGACTTGAAAGTCACCTATACAACATGGCAACCAGCACAATGTCCCCCATGCAATATGGCTGACTTGGAAGTCACCTATGCAATACAACCAGCACAATGTCCCCCATGCAATTTGGCTGACTTGGAAGTCACCTATACAACATGGCAACCAGCACAATGTCCCCCAAGCAATATGGCTGACTTGGAAGTCACCTATAGAACATGGCCACCAGCACAATGTCCCCCAAGCAATATGGCTGACTTGGAAGTCACCTTTAGAACATGGCAACCAGCACAATGTCCCCCAAGCAATATGGCTGACTTGGAAGTCACCTATACAAGACAACCAGCACAATGTCCCCCATGCAATATGGCTGACTTGGAAGTCACCTATAGGACATGGCAACCAGCACAATGTCCCCCATGCAATATGGCTGACTTGGAAGTCAACTATAGAACATGGCCACCAGCACAATGTCCGCCAAGCAATATGGCTCACTTGGAAGTCACCTATACAATACAACCAGCACAATGTCCCCCATGCAATATGGCTGACTTGGAAGTCACCTATACAATACAACCAGCACAATGTCCCAAATGTAATATGGCTGACTTGGAAGTCACCTATAGAACATGGCCACCAGCACAATGTCCCCCATGCAATATGGCTGACTTGGAAGTCACCTATACAACATGGCAACCAGCACAATGTCCCCCATGCAATATGGCTGACTTGGAAGTCACCTATACAATACAACCAGCACAATGTCCCCCATGCAATTTGGCTGACTTGGAAGTCACCTATACAACATGGCAACCAGCACAATTTCCCCCATGCAATATGGCTGACTTGGAAGTCACCTATAGAACATGGCCACCAGCACAATGTCCCCCATGCAATATGGCTGACTTGGAAGTCACCTATACAACATGGCAACCAGCACAATGTCCCCCAAGCAATATGGCTGACTTGGAAGTCACCTATAGAACATGGCCACCAGCACAATGTCCCCCAAGCAATATGGCTGACTTGGAAGTCACCTATAGAACATGGCAACCAGCACAATGTCCCCCAAGCAATATGGCTGACTTGGAAGTCACCTATACAAGACAACCAGCACAATGTCCCCCATGCAATATGGCTGACTTGGAAGTCACCTATAGGACATGGCAACCAGCACAATGTCCCCCATGCAATATGGCTGACTTGGAAGTCACCTATAGAACATGGCCACCAGCACAATGTCCCCCATGCAATATGGCTGACTTGGAAGTCACCTATACAACATGGCAACCAGCACAATGTCCCCCAAGCAATATGGCTGACTTGGAAGTCACCTATAGAACATGGCTACCAGCACAATGTCCCCCAAGCAATATGGCTGACTTGGAAGTCACCTATAGAACATGGCAACCAGCACAATGTCCCCCAAGCAATATGGCTGACTTGGAAGTCACCTATACAAGACAACCAGCACAATGTCCCCCATGCAATATGGCTGACTTGGAAGTCACCTATAGGACATGGCAACCAGCACAATGTCCCCCATGCAATATGGCTGACTTGGAAGTCACCTATAGAACATGGCCACCAGCACAATGTCCGCCAAGCAATATGGCTCACTTTGAAGTCACCTATACAATACAACCAGCACAATGTCCCCCATGCAATATGGCTGACTTGGAAGTCACCTATACAATACAACCAGCACAATGTCCAAAATGCAATATGGCTGACTTGGAAGTCACCTATAGAACATGGCCACCAGCACAATGTCCCCCATGCAATATGGCTGACTTGGAAGTCACCTATACAACATGGCAACCAGCACAATGCCCCCCATGCAATATGGCTGACTTGGAAGTCACCTATACAATACAACCAGCACAATGTCCCCCAAGCAATATGGCTGACTTGGAAGTCACCTATACAAGACAACCAGCACAATGTCCCCCATGCAAAATGGCTGACTTGGAAGTCACCTATAGGACATGGCCACCAGCACAATGTCCCCCATGCAATATGGCTGACTTGGAAGTCACCTATACAATACAACCAGCACAATGTCCCCCATGCAATATGGCTGACTTGGAAGTCACCTATACAAGACAACCAGCACAATGTCCCCCATGCAATATTGCTGACTTGGAAGTCACCTATAGAACATGGCCACCAGCACAATGTCCCCCATGCAATATGGCTGACTTGGAAGTCACCTATAGAACATGGCAACCAGCACAATGTCCCCCAAGCAATATGGCTGACTTGGAAGTCACCTATACAAGACAACCAGCACAATTTCCCCCATGCAATATGGCTGACTTGGAAGTCACCTATAGGACATGGCAACCAGCACAATGTCCCCCATGCAATATGGCTGACTTGGAAGTCACCTATACAATACAACAAGCACAATGTCCCCCATGCAATTTGGCTGACTTGGAAGTCACCTATACAACATGGCAACCAGCACAATGTCCCCCATGCAATATGGCTGACTTGGAAGTCACCTATAGAACAGGGCCACCAGCACAATGTCCCCCATGCAATATGGCTGACTTGGAAGTCACCTATACAACATGGCAACCAGCACAATGTCCCCCAAGCAATATGGCTGACTTGGAAGTCACCTATAGAACATGGCCACCAGCACAATGTCCCCCAAGCAATATGGCTGACTTGGAAGTCACATATAGAACATGGCAACCAGCACAATGTCCCCCAAGCAATATGGCTGACTTGGAAGTCACCTATACAAGACAACCAGCACAATGTCCCCCATGCAATATGGCTGACTTGGAAGTCACCTATAGGACATGGCAACCAGCACAATGTCCCCCATGCAATATGGCTGACTTGGAAGTCACCTATAGAACATGGCCACCAGCACAATGTCCGCCAAGCAATATGGCTCACTTGGAAGTCACCTATACAATTCAACCAGCACAATGTCCCCCATGCAATATGGCTGACTTGGAAGTCACCTATACAATACAACCAGCACAATGTCCCAAATGCAATATGGCTGACTTGGAAGTCACCTATAGAACATAGCCACCAGCACAATGTCCCCCATGCAATATGGCTGACTTGGAAGTCACCTATACAACATGGCAACCAGCACAATGTCCCCCATGCAATATGGCTGACTTGGAAGTCACCTATACAATACAACCAGCACAATGTCCCCCATACAATTTGGCTGACTTGGAAGTCACCTATACAACATGGCAACCAGCACAATGTCCCCCAAGCAATATGGCTGACTTGGAAGTCACCTATAGAACATGGCCACCAGCACAATGTCCCCCAAGCAATATGGCTGATATGGAAGTCACCTATAGAACATGGCAACCAGCACAATGTCCCCCAAGCAATATGGCTGACTTGGAAGTCACCTATACAAGACAACCAGCACAATGTCCCCCATGCAATATGGCTGACTTGGAAGTCCCTATAGGACATGGCAACCAGCACAATGTCCCCCATGCAATATGGCTGACTTGGAAGTCAACTATAGAACATGGCCACCAGCACAATGTCCGCCAAGCAATATGGCTCACTTGGAAGTCACCTATACAATACAACCAGCACAATGTCCCCCATGCAATATGGCTGACTTGGAAGTCACCTATACAATACAACCAGCACAATGTCCCAAATGTAATATGGCTGACTTGGAAGTCACCTATAGAACATGGCCACCAGCACAATGTCCCCCATGCAATATGGCTGACTTGGAAGTCACCTATACAACATGGCAACCAGCACAATGTCCCCCATGCAATATGGCTGACTTGGAAGTCACCTATACAATACAACCAGCACAATGTCCCCCAAGCAATATGGCTGACTTGGAAGTCACCTATACAAGACAACCAGCACAATGTCCCCCATGCAATATTGCTGACTTGGAAGTCACCTGTAGAACATGGCCACCAGCACAATGTCCCCCATGCAATATGGCTGACTTGGAAGTCACCTATAGAACATGGCAACCAGCACAATGTCCCCCAAGCAATATGGCTGACTTGGAAGTCACCTATACAAGACAACCAGCACAATTTCCCCCATGCAATATGGCTGACTTGGAAGTCACCTATAGGACATGGCAACCAGCACAATGTCCCCCATGCAATATGGCTGACTTGGAAGTCACCTATACAATACAACCAGCACAATGTCCCCCATGCAATTTGGCTGACTTGGAAGTCACCTATACAACATGGCAACCAGCACAATGTCCCCCATGCAATATGGCTGACTTGGAAGTCACCTATACAACATGGCAACCAGCACAATGTCCCCCATGCAATATGGCTGACTTGGAAGTCACCTATACAATACAACCAGCACAATGTCCCCCATGCAATTTGGCTGACTTGGAAGTCACCTATACAACATGGCAACCAGCACAATGTCCCCCAAGCAATATGGCTGACTTGGAAGTCACCTATAGAACATGGCCACCAGCACAATGTCCCCCAAGCAATATGGCTGACTTGGAAGTCACCTATAGAACATGGCAACCAGCACAATGTCCCCCAAGCAATATGGCTGACTTGGAAGTCACCTATACAAGACAACCAGCACAATGTCCCCCATGCAATATGGCTGACTTGGAAGTCACCTATAGGACATGGCAACCAGCACAATGTCCCCCATGCAATATGGCTGACTTGGAAGTCAACTATAGAACATGGCCACCAGCACAATGTCCGCCAAGCAATATGGCTCACTTGGAAGTCACCTATACAATACAACAAGCACAATGTCCCCCATGCAATTTGGCTGACTTGGAAGTCACCTATACAACATGGCAACCAGCACAATGTCCCCCATGCAATATGGCTGACTTGGAAGTCACCTATAGAACATGGCCACCAGCACAATGTCCCCCATGCAATATGGCTGACTTGGAAGTCACCTATACAACATGGCAACCAGCACAATGTCCCCCAAGCAATATGGCTGACTTGGAAGTCACCTATAGAACATGGCCACCAGCACAATGTCCCCCAAGCAATATGGCTGACTTGGAAGTCACATATAGAACATGGCAACCAGCACAATGTCCCCCAAGCAATATGGCTGACTTGGAAGTCACCTATACAAGACAACCAGCACAATGTCCCCCATGCAATATGGCTGACTTGGAAGTCACCTATAGGACATGGCAACCAGCACAATGTCCCCCATGCAATATGGCTGACTTGGAAGTCACCTATAGAACATGGCCACCAGCACAATGTCCGCCAAGCAATATGGCTCACTTGGAAGTCACCTATACAATTCAACCAGCACAATGTCCCCCATGCAATATGGCTGACTTGGAAGTCAACTATACAATACAACCAGCACAATGTCCCAAATGCAATATGGCTGACTTGGAAGTCACCTATAGAACATAGCCACCAGCACAATGTCCCCCATGCAATATGGCTGACTTGGAAGTCACCTATACAACATGGCAACCAGCACAATGTCCCCCATGCAATATGGCTGACTTGGAAGTCACCTATACAATACAACCAGCACAATGTCCCCCATGCAATTTGGCTGACTTGGAAGTCACCTATACAACATGGCAACCAGCACAATGTCCCCCAAGCAATATGGCTGACTTGGAAGTCACCTATAGAACATGGCCACCAGCACAATGTCCCCCAAGCAATATGGCTGACTTGGAAGTCACCTATAGAACATGGCAACCAGCACAATGTCCCCCAAGCAATATGGCTGACTTGGAAGTCACCTATACAAGACAACCAGCACAATGTCCCCCATGCAATATGGCTGACTTGGAAGTCCCTATAGGACATGGCAACCAGCACAATGTCCCCCATGCAATATGGCTGACTTGGAAGTCAACTATAGAACATGGCCACCAGCACAATGTCCGCCAAGCAATATGGCTCACTTGGAAGTCACCTATACAATACAACCAGCACAATGTCCCCCATGCAATATGGCTGACTTGGAAGTCACCTATACAATACAACCAGCACAATGTCCCAAATGTAATATGGCTGACTTGGAAGTCACCTATAGAACATGGCCACCAGCACAATGTCCCCCATGCAATATGGCTGACTTGGAAGTCACCTATACAACATGGCAACCAGCACAATGTCCCCCATGCAATATGGCTGACTTGGAAGTCACCTATACAATACAACCAGCACAATGTCCCCCAAGCAATATGGCTGACTTGGAAGTCACCTATACAAGACAACCAGCACAATGTCCCCCATGCAATATGGCTGACTTGGAAGTCACCTATAGGACATGGCCACCAGCACAATGTCCCCCATGCAATATGGCTGACTTGGAAGTCACCTATACAATACAACCAGCACAATGTCCCCCATGCAATATGGCTGACTTGGAAGTCACCTATACAAGACAACCAGCACAATGTCCCCCATGCAATATTGCTGACTTGGAAGTCACCTGTAGAACATGGCCACCAGCACAATGTCCCCCATGCAATGACTTGGAAGTCACCTATAGAACATGGCAACCAGCACAATGTCCCCCAAGCAATATGGCTGACTTGGAAGTCACCTATACAAGACAACCAGCACAATTTCCCCCATGCAATATGGCTGACTTGGAAGTCACCTATAGGACATGGCAACCAGCACAATGTCCCCCATGCAATATGGCTGACTTGGAAGTCACCTATACAATACAACCAGCACAATGTCCCCCATGCAATTTGGCTGACTTGGAAGTCACCTATACAACATGGCAACCAGCACAATGTCCCCCATGCAATATGGCTGACTTGGAAGTCACCTATACAACATGGCAACCAGCACAATGTCCCCCATGCAATATGGCTGACTTGGAAGTCACCTATACAATACAACCAGCACAATGTCCCCCATGCAATTTGGCTGACTTGGAAGTCACCTATACAACATGGCAACCAGCACAATGTCCCCCAAGCAATATGGCTGACTTGGAAGTCACCTATAGAACATGGCCACCAGCACAATGTCCCCCAAGCAATATGGCTGACTTGGAAGTCACCTATAGAACATGGCAACCAGCACAATGTCCCCCAAGCAATATGGCTGACTTGGAAGTCACCTATACAAGACAACCAGCACAATGTCCCCCATGCAATATGGCTGACTTGGAAGTCACCTATAGGACATGGCAACCAGCACAATGTCCCCCATGCAATATGGCTGACTTGGAAGTCAACTATAGAACATGGCCACCAGCACAATGTCCGCCAAGCAATATGGCTCACTTGGAAGTCACCTATACAATACAACCAGCACAATGTCCCCCATGCAATATGGCTGACTTGGAAGTCACCTATACAATACAACCAGCACAATGTCCCAAATGTAATATGGCTGACTTGGAAGTCACCTATAGAACATGGCCACCAGCACAATGTCCCCCATGCAATATGGCTGACTTGGAAGTCACCTATACAACATGGCAACCAGCACAATGTCCCCCATGCAATATGGCTGACTTGGAAGTCACCTATACAATACAACCAGCACAATGTCCCCCAAGCAATATGGCTGACTTGGAAGTCACCTATACAAGACAACCAGCACAATGTCCCCCATGCAATATGGCTGACTTGGAAGTCACCTATAGGACATGGCCACCAGCACAATGTCCCCCATGCAATATGGCTGACTTGGAAGTCACCTATACAATACAACCAGCACAATGTCCCCCATGCAATATGGCTGACTTGGAAGTCACCTATACAAGACAACCAGCACAATGTCCCCCATGCAATATTGCTGACTTGGAAGTCACCTATAGAACATGGCCACCAGCACAATGTCCCCCATGCAATATGGCTGACTTGGAAGTCACCTATAGAACATGGCAACCAGCACAATGTCCCCCAAGCAATATGGCTGACTTGGAAGTCACCTATACAAGACAACCAGCACAATTTCCCCCATGCAATATGGCTGACTTGGAAGTCACCTATAGGACATGGCAACCAGCACAATGTCCCCCATGCAATATGGCTGACTTGGAAGTCACCTATACAATACAACCAGCACAATGTCCCCCATGCAATTTGGCTGACTTGGAAGTCACCTATACAACATGGCAACCAGCACAATGTCCCCCATGCAATATGGCTGACTTGGAAGTCACCTATAGAACATGGCCACCAGCACAATGTCCCCCATGCAATATGGCTGACTTGGAAGTCACCTATACAACATGGCAACCAGCACAATGTCCCCCAAGCAATATGGCTGACTTGGAAGTCACCTATAGAACATGGCAACCAGCACAATGTCCCCCAAGCAATATGGCTGACTTGGAAGTCACCTATACAAGACAACCAGCACAATGTCCCCCATGCAATATGGCTTACTTGGAAGTCACCTATAGGACATGGCAACCAGCACAATGTCCCCCATGCAATATGGCTGACTTGGAAGTCACCTATAGAACATGGCCACCAGCACAATGTCCGCCAAGCAATATGGCACACTTGGAAGTCACCTATACAATACAACCAGCACAATGTCCCCCATGCAATATGGCTGACTTGGAAGTCACCTATACAATACAACCAGCACAATGTCCCAAATGCAATATGGCTGACTTGGAAGTCACCTATAGAACATAGCCACCAGCACAATGTCCCCCATGCAATATGGCTGACTTGGAAGTCACCTATACAACATGGCAACCAGCACAATGTCCCCCATGCAATATGGCTGACATGGAAGTCACCTATACAATACAACCAGCACAATGTCCGCCAAGCAATATGGCTCACTTGCAAGTCACCTATACAATACAACCAGCACAATGTCCCCCATGCAATATGGCTGACTTGGAAGTCACCTATACAATACAACCAGCACAATGTCCCAAATGCAATATGGCTGACTTGGAAGTCACCTATAGAACATAGCCACCAGCACAATGTCCCCCATGCAATATGGCTGACTTGGAAGTCACCTATACAACATGGCAACCAGCACAATGTCCCCCATGCAATATGGCTGACATGGAAGTCACCTATACAATACAACCAGCACAATGTCCCCCAAGCAATATGGCTGACTTGGAAGTCACCTATACAAGACAACCAGCACAATGTCCCCCATGCAATATGGCTGACTTGGAAGTCACCTATACAATACAACCAGCACAATGTCCCCCATGCAATATGGCTGATTTGGAAGTCACCTATACAACACAACCAGCACAATGTCCCCCATGCAATATGGCTGACTTGGAAGTCACCTATACAAGACAACCAGCACAATGTCCCCCATGCAATATGGCTGACTTGGAAGTCACCTAAAGGACATGGCCACCAGCACAATGTCCCCCATGCAATATGGCTGACTTGGAAGTCACATATACAATACAACCAGCACAATGTCCCCCATGCAATATGGCTGACTTGGAAGTCACCTATACAACATGGCAACCAGCACAATGTCCCCCATGCAATATGGCTGATTTGGAAGTCACCTATACAACACAACCAGCACAATGTCCCCCATGCAATATGGCTGACTTGGAAGTCACCTATACAAGACAACCAGCACAATGTCCCCCATGCAATATGGCTGACTTGGAAGTCACCTATAGAACTTGGCCACCAGCACAATGTCCCCCATGCAATATGGCTGACTTGGAAGTCACCTATACAACATGGCAACCAGCACAATGTCCCCTATGCAATATGGCTGACTTGGAAGTCACCTATACAATACAACCAGCACAATGTCCCCCAAGCAATATGGCTGACTTGGAAGTCACCTATACAAGACAACCAGCACAATGTCCCCCATGCAATATGGCTGACTTGGAAGTCACCTATAGGACATGGCCACCAGCACAATGTCCCCCATGCAATATGGCTGACTTGGAAGTCACCTATACAATACAACCAGCACAATGTCCCCCATGCAATATGGCTGACTTGGAAGTCACCTATACAATACAACCAGCACAATGTCCCCCATGCAATATGGCTGATTTGGAAGTCACCTATACAACACAACCAGCACAATGTCTGCCAAGCAATATGGCTCACTTGGAAGTCACCTATACAAGACAACCAGCACAATGTCCCCCATGCAATATGGCTGACTTGGAAGTCACCTAAAGGACATGGCCACCAGCACAATGTCCCCCATGCAATATGGCTGACTTGGAAGTCACATATACAATACAACCAGCACAACGTCCCCCATGCAATATGGCTGACTTGGAAGTCACCTATACAACATGGCAACCAGCACAATGTCCCCTATGCAATATGGCTGACTTGGAAGTCACCTATACAATACAACCAGCACAATGTCCCCCAAGCAATATGGCTGACTTGGAAGTCACCTATACAAGACAACCAGCACAATGTCCCCCATGCAATATGGCTGACTTGGAAGTCACCTATAGGACATGGCCACCAGCACAATGTCCCCCATGCAATATGGCTGACTTGGAAGTCACCTATACAATACAACCAGCACAATGTCCCCCATGCAATATGGCTGACTTGGAAGTCACCTATACAATACAACCAGCACAATGTCCCCCATGCAATATGGCTGATTTGGAAGTCACCTATACAACACAACCAGCACAATGTCTGCCAAGCAATATGGCTCACTTGGAAGTCACCTATACAAAACAACCAGCACAATGTCCCCCATGCAATATGGCTGACTTGGAAGTCACCTAAAGGACATGGCCACCAGCACAATGTCCCCCATGCAATATGGCTGACTTGGAAGTCACATATACAATACAACCAGCACAACGTCCCCCATGCAATATGGCTGACTTGGAAGTCACCTATACAACATGGCAACCAGCACAATGTCCCCCATTCAATATGGCTGATTTGGAAGTCACCTATACAACACAACCAGCACAATGTCCCCCATGCAATATGGCTGACTTGGAAGTCACCTATACAAGACAACCAGCACAATGTCCCCCATGCAATATGGCTGACTTGGAAGTCACCTATAGAACATGGCCACCAGCACAATGTCCCCCATGCAATATGGCTGACTTGGAAGTCACCTATAGAACATGGCCACCAGCACAATGTAACCCATGCAATATGGCTGACTTGGAAGTCACCTATACAACATGGCAACCAGCACAATGTCCCCCAAGCAATATGGCTGACTTGGAAGTCACCTATAGAACATGGCCACCAGCACAATGTCCCCCAAGCAATATGGCTGACTTGGAAGTCACCTATAGGACATGGCAACCAGCACAATGTCCCCCATGCAATATGGCTGACTTGGAAGTCACCTATAGAACATGGCCACCAGCACAATGTCCGCCAAGCAATATGGCTCACTTGGAAGTCACCTATACAATACAACCAGCACAATGTTCCCCATGCAATATGGCTGACTTGGAAGTCACCTATACAATACAACCAGCACAATGTCCCAAATGCAATATGGCTGACTTGAAAGTCACCTATAGAACATGGCCACCAGCACAATGTCCCCCATGCAATATGGCTGAATTGGAAGTCACCTATAGGACATGGCAACCAGCACAATGTCCCCCATGCAATATGGCTGACTTGGAAGTCACCTATACAATACAACCAGCACAATGTCCCCCATGCAATTTGGCTGACTTGGAAGTCACCTATACAACATGGCAACCAGCACAATGTCCCCCATGCAATATGGCTGACTTGGAAGTCACCTATAGAACATGGCCACCAGCACAATGTCCCCCATGCAATATGGCTGACTTGGAAGTCACCTATACAACATGGCAACCAGCACAATGTCCGCCAAGCAATATGGCTGACTTGGAAGTCACCTATAGAACATGGCCACCAGCACAATGTGCCCCAAGCAATATGGCTGACTTGGAAGTCACCTATACAAGACAACCAGCACAATGTCCCCCATGCAATATGGCTGACTTGGAAGTCACCTATAGGACATGGCAACCAGCACAATGTCCCCCATGCAATATGGCTGACTTGGAAGTCACCTATAGAACATGGCCACCAGCACAATGTCCGCCAAGCAATATGGCTCACTTGGAAGTCACCTATACAATACAACCAGCACAATGTCCCCCATGCAATATGGCTGACTTGGAAGTCACCTATACAATACAACCAGCACAATGTCCCAAATGCAATATGGCTGACTTGGAAGTCACCTATAGAACATGGCCACCAGCACAATGTCCCCCATGCAATATGGCTGACTTGGAAGTCACCTATACAACATGGCAACCAGCACAATGTCCCCCATGCAATATGGCTGACATGGAAGTCACCTATACAATACAACCAGCACAATGTCCCCCAAGCAATATGGCTGACTTGGAAGTCACCTATACAAGACAACCAGCACAATGTCCCCCATGCAATATGGCTGACTTTGAAGTCACCTATACAATACAACCAGCACAATGTCCCCCATGCAATATGGCTGATTTGGAAGTCACCTATACAACACAACCAGCACAATGTCCCCCATGCAATATGGCTGACTTGGAAGTCACCTATACAAGACAACCAGCACAATGTCCCCCATGCAATATGGCTGACTTGGAAGTCACCTATAGAACATGGCCACCAGCACAATGTCCCCCATGCAATATGGCTGACTTGGAAGTCACCTATACAACATGGCAACCAGCACAATGTCCCCTATGCAATATGGCTGACTTGGAAGTCACCTATACAATACAACCAGCACAATGTCCCCCAAGCAATATGGCTGACTTGTAAGTCACCTATACAAGACAACCAGCACAATGTCCCCCATGCAATATGGCTGACTTGGAAGTCACCTATAGGACATGGCCACCAGCACAATGTCCCCCATGCAATATAGCTGACTTGGAAGTCACCTATACAATACAACCAGCACAATGTCCCCCATGCAATATGGCTGACTTGGAAGTCACCTATACAAGACAACCAGCACAATGTCCCCCATGCAATATGGCTGACTTGGAAGTCACCTATAGAACATGGCCACCAGCACAATGTCCCCCATGCAATATGGCTGACTTGGAAGTCACCTATAGAACATGGCCACCAGCACAATGTAACCCATGCAATATGGCTGACTTGGAAGTCACCTATACAACATGGCAACCAGCACAATGTCCCCCAAGCAATATGGCTGACTTGGAAGTCACCTATAGAACATGGCCACCAGCACAATGTCCCCCAAGCAATATGGCTGACTTGGAAGTCACCTATAGGACATGGCAACCAGCACAAAGTCCCCCATGCAATATGGCTGACTTGGAAGTCACCTATAGAACATGGCCACCAGCACAATGTCCGCCAAGCAATATGGCTCACTTGGAAGTCACCTATACAATACAACCAGCACAATGTCCCCCATGCAATATGGCTGACTTGGAAGTCACCTATACAATACAACCAGCACAATGTCCCAAATGCAATATGGCTGACTTGGAAGTCATCTATAGAACATGGCCACCAGCACAATGTCCCCCATGCAATATGGCTGAATTGGAAGTCACCTATACAACATGGCAACCAGCACAATGTCCCCCATGCAATATGGCTGACTTGGAAGTCACCTATACAATACAACCAGCACAATGTCCCCCAAGCAATATGGCTGACTTGGAAGTCACCTATACAAGACAACCAGCACAATGTCCCCCATGCAATATGGCTGACTTGGAAGTCACCTATACAATACAACCAGCACAATGTCCCTCATGCAATATGGCTGATTTGGAAGTCACCTATACAACACAACCAGCACAATGTCCCCCATGCAATATGGCTGACTTGGAAGTCACCTATACAAGACAACCGGCACAATGTCCCCCATGCAATATGGCTGACTTGGAAGTCACCTATAGGACATGGCCACCAGCACAATGTCCCCCATGCAATATGGCTGACTTGGAAGTCACCTATACAACATGGCAACCAGCACAATGTCCCCCAAGCAATATGGCTGACTTGGAAGTCACCTATAGAACATGGCCACCAGCACAATGTCCCCCATGCAATATGGCTGACTTGGAAGTCACCTATACAACATGGCAACCAGCACAATGTCCCCCAAGCAATATGGCTGACTTGGAAGTCACCTATAGAACATGGCCACCAGCACAATGTCCCCCAAGCAATATGGCTGACTTGGAAGTCACCTATAGAACATGGCAACCAGCACAATGTCCCCCAAGCAATATGGCTGACTTGGAAGTCACCTATACAAGACAACCAGCACAATGTCCCCCATGCAATATGGCTGACTTGGAAGTCACCTATAGGACATGGCAACCAGCAGAATGTCCCCCATGCAATATGGCTGACTTGGAAGTCACCTATAGAACATGGCCACCAGCACAATGTCCGCCAAGCAATATGGCTCACTTGGAAGTCACCTATAGAACATGGCCACCAGCACAATGTCCCCCATGCAATATGGCTGACTTGGAAGTCACCTATACAACATGGCAACCAGCACAATGTCCCCCATGCAATATGGCTGACATGGAAGTCACCTATACAATACAACCAGCACAATGTCCCCCAAGCAATATGGCTGACTTGGAAGTCACCTATACAATACAACCAGCACAATGTCCCCCATGCAATATGACTGATTTGGAAGTCGCCTATACAACACAACCAGCACAATGTCCCCCATGCAATATGGCTGACTTGGAAGTCACCTATACAAGACAACCAGCACAATGTCCCAAATGCAATATGGCTGACTTGGAAGTCACCTATAGAACATGGCCACCAGCACAATGTCCCCCATGCAATATGGCTGACTTGGAAGTCACCTATACAACATGGCAACCAGCACAATGTCCCCTATGCAATTTGACTGACTTGGAAGTCACCTATACAATACAACCAGCACAATGTCCCCCAAGCAATATGGCTGACTTGGAAGTCACCTATACAAGACAACCAGCACAATGTCCCCCATGCAATATGGCTGACTTGGAAGTCACCTATAGGACATGGCCACCAGCACAATGTCCCCCATGCAATATGGCTGACTTGGAAGTCACCTATACAATACAACCAGCACAATGTCCCCCATGCAATATGGCTGACTTGGAAGTCACCTATACAATACAACCAGCACAATGTCCCCCATGCAATATGGCTGACTTGGAAGTCACCTATAGAACATGGCCACCAGCACAATGTCCGCCAAGCAATATGGCTCACTTGGAAGTCACCTATACAATACAACCAGCACAATGTCCCCCATGCAATATGGCTGACTTGGAAGTCACCTATACAATACAACCAGCACAATGTCCCAAATGCAATATGGCTGACTTGGAAGTCACCTACAGAACATGGCCACCAGCACAATGTCCCCCATGCAATATGGCTGACTTGGAAGTCACCTATACAACATGGCAACCAGCACAATGTCCCCCATGCAATATGGCTGACTTGGAAGTCACCTATACAATACAACCAGCACAATGTCCCCCAAGCAATATGGCTGACTTGGAAGTCACCTATACAAGACAACCAGCACAATGTCCCCCATGCAATATGGCTGACTTGGAAGTCACCTATACAATACAACCAGCACAATGTCCCCCATGCAATATGGCTGACTTGGAAGTCACCTATACAATACAACCAGCACAATGTCCCCCATGCAATATGGCTGACTTGGAAGTCACCTATAGAACATGGCCACCAGCACAATGTCCGCCAAGCAATATGGCTCACTTGGAAGTCACCTATACAATACAACCAGCACAATGTCCCCCATGCAATATGGCTGACTTGGAAGTCACCTATACAATACAACCAGCACAATGTCCCAAATGCAATATGGCTGACTTGGAAGTCACCTATAGAACATGGCCACCAGCACAATGTCCCCCATGCAATATGGCTGACTTGGAAGTCACCTATACAACATGGCAACCAGCACAATGTCCCCCATGCAATATGGCTGACTTGGAAGTCACCTATACAATACAACCAGCACAATGTCCCCCAAGCAATATGGCTGACTTGGAAGTCACCTATACAAGACAACCAGCACAATGTCCCCCATGCAATATGGCTGACTTGGAAGTCACCTATACAATACAACCAGCACAATGTCCCCCATGCAATATGGCTGATTTGGAAGTCACCTATACAACACAACCAGCACAATGTCCCCCATGCAATATGGCTGACTTGGAAGTCACCTATACAAGACAACCAGCACAATGTCCCCCATGCAATATGGCTGACTTGGAAGTCACCTATACAATACAACCAGCACAATGTCCCCCATGCAATATGGCTGACTTGGAAGTCACCTATACAATACTACCAGCACAATGTCCCCCATGCAATTTGGCTGACTTGGAAGTCACCTATACAACATGGCAACCAGCACAATGTCCCCCATGCAATATGGCTGACTTGGAAGTCACCTATAGAACATGGCCACCAGCACAATGTCCCCCATGCAATATGGCTGACTTGGAAGTCACCTATACAACATGGCAACCAGCACAATGTCCCCCAAGCAATATGGCTGACTTGGAAGTCACCTATAGAACATGGCCACCAGCACAATGTCCCCCAAGCAATATGGCAGACTTGGAAGTCACCTATAGAACATGGCAACCAGCACAATGTCCCCCAAGCAATATGGCTGACTTGGAAGTCACCTATACAAGACAACCAGCACAATGTCCCCCATGCAATATGGCTGACTTGGAAGTCACCTATAGGACATGGCAACCAGCACAATGTCCCCCATGCAATATGGCTGACTTGGAAGTCACCTATAGAACATGGCCACCAGCACAATGTCCACCAAGCAATATGGCTCACTTGGAAGTCACCTATACAATACAACCAGCACAGTGTCCCCCATGCAATATGGCTGACTTGGAAGTCACCTATACAATACAACCAGCACAATGTCCCAAATGCAATATGGCTGACTTGGAAGTCACCTATAGAACATGGCCACCGGCACAATGTCCCCCATGCAATATGGCTGACTTGGAAGTCACCTATACAACATGGCAACCAGCACAATGTCCCCCATGCAATATGGCTGACATGGAAGTCACCTATACAATACAACCAGCACAATGTCCCCCAAGCAATATGGCTGACTTGGAAGTCACCTATACAAGACAACCAGCACAATGTCCCCCATGCAATATGGCTGACTTGGAAGTCACCTATACAATACAACCAGCACAATGTCCCCCATGCAATATGGCTGATTTGGAAGTCGCCTATACAACACAACCAGCACAATGTCCCCCATGCAATATGGCTGACTTGGAAGTCACCTATACAAGACAACCAGCACAATGTCCCAACTGCAATATGGCTGACTTGGAAGTCACCTATAGAACATGGCCACCAGCACAATGTCCCCCATGCAATATGGCTGACTTGGAAGTCACCTATACAACATGGCAACCAGCACAATGTCCCCTATGCAATTTGGCTGACTTGGAAGTCACCTATACAATACAACCAGCACAATGTCCCCCAAGCAATATGGCTGACTTGGAAGTCACCTATACAAGACAACCAGCACAATGTCCCCCATGCAATATGGCTGACTTGGAAGTCACCTATAGGACATGGCCACCAGCACAATGTCCCCCATGCAATATGGCTGACTTGGAAGTCACCTATACAATACAACCAGCACAATGTCCCCCATGCAATATGGTTGACTTGGAAGTCACCTATACAATACAACCAGCACAATGTCCCCCATGCAATATGGCTGACTTGGAAGTCACCTATAGGACATGGCCACCAGCACAATGTCCCCCATGCAATATGGCTGACTTGGAAGTCACCTATACAATACAACCAGCACAATGTCCCCCATGCAATATGGTTGACTTGGAAGTCACCTATACAATACAACCAGCACAATGTCCCCCATGCAATATGGCTGATTTGGTTGTCACCTATACAACACAACCAGCACAATGTCCCCCATGCAATATGGCTGACTTGGAAGTCACCTATACAAGACAACCAGCACAATGTCCCCAATGCAATATGGCTGGCTTGGAAGTCACCTATAGAACATGGCCACCAGCACAATGTCCCCCATGCAATATGGCTGACTTGGAAGTCACCTATAGAACATGGCCACCAGCACAATGTAACCCATGCAATATGGCTGACTTGGAAGTCACCTATACAACATGGCAACCAGCACAATGTCCCCCAAGCAATATGGCTGACTTGGAAGTCACCTATAGAACATGGCCACCAGCACAATGTCCCCCAAGCAATATGGCTGACTTGGAAGTCACCTATAGAACATGGCAACCAGCACAATGTCCCCCAAGCAATATGGCTGACTTGGAAGTCACCTATACAAGACAACCAGCACAATGTCCCCCATGCAATATGGCTGACTTGGAAGTCACCTATAGAACATGGCAACCAGCACAATGTCCCCCATGCAATATGGCTGACTTGGAAGTCACCTATAGAACATGGCCACCAGCACAATGTCCCCCAAGCAATATGGCTCACTTGGAAGTCACCTATACAATACAATCAGCACAATGTCCCAAATGCAATATGGCTGACTTGGAAGTCACCTATAGAACATGGCCACCAGCACAATGTCCCCCATGCAATATGGCTGACTTGGAAGCCACCTATACAACATGGCAACCAGCACAATGTCCCCCATGCAATATGGCTGACTTGGAAGTAAACTATACAATACAACCAGCACAATGTCCCCCAAGCAATATGGCTGACTTGGAAGTCACCTATACAAGACAACCAGCACAATGTCCCCCATGCAATATGGCTGACTTGGAAGTCACCTATACAACACAACCAGCACAATGTCCGCCAAGCAATATGGCTCACTTGGAAGTCACCTATACAAGACAACCAGCACAATGTCCCCCATGCAATATGGCTGACTTGGAAGTCACCTAAAGGACATGGCCACCAGCACAATGTCCCCCATGCAATATGGCTGACTTGGAAGTCACATATACAATACAACCAGCACAACGTCCCCCATGCAATATGGCTGACTTGGAAGTCACCTATACAACATGGCAACCAGCACAATGTCCCCCATGCAATATGGCTGATTTGGAAGTCACCTATACAACACAACCAGCACAATGTCCCCCATGCAATATGGCTGACTTGGAAGTCACCTATACAAGACAACCAGCACAATGTCCCCCATGCAATATGGCTGACTTGGAAGTCACCTATAGAACATGGCCACCAGCACAATGTCCCCCATGCAATATGGCTGACTTGGAAGTCACCTATAGAACATGGCCACCAGCACAATGTAACCCATGCAATATGGCTGACTTGGAAGTCACCTATACAACATGGCAACCAGCACAATGTCCCCCAAGCAATATGGCTGACTTGGAAGTCACCTATAGAACATGGCCACCAGCACAATGTCCCCCAAGCAATATGGCTGACTTGGAAGTCACCTATAGGACATGGCAACCAGCACAATGTCCCCCATGCAATATGGCTGACTTGGAAGTCACCTATAGAACATGGCCACCAGCACAATGTCCGCCAAGCAATATGGCTCACTTGGAAGTCACCTATACAATACAACCAGCACAATGTCCCCCATGCAATATGGCTGACTTGGAAGTCACCTATACAATACAACCAGCACAATGTCCCAAATGCAATATGGCTGACTTGAAAGTCACCTATAGAACATGGCCACCAGCACAATGTCCCCCATGCAATATGGCTGAATTGGAAGTCACCTATAGGACATGGCAACCAGCACAATGTCCCCCATGCAATATGGCTGACTTGGAAGTCACCTATACAATACAACCAGCACAATGTCCCCCATGCAATTTGGCTGACTTGGAAGTCACCTATACAACATGGCAACCAGCACAATATCCCCCATGCAATATGGCTGACTTGGAAGTCACCTATAGAACATGGCCACCAGCACAATGTCCCCCATGCAATATGGCTGACTTGGAAGTCACCTATACAACATGGCAACCAGCACAATGTCCCCCAAGCAATATGGCTGACTTGGAAGTCACCTATAGAACATGGCCACCAGCACAATGTCCCCCAAGCAATATGGCTGACTTGGAAGTCACCTATAGAACATGGCAACCAGCACAATGTCCCCCAAGCAATATGGCTGACTTGGAAGTCACCTATACAAGACAACCAGCACAATGTCCCCCATGCAATATGGCTGACTTGGAAGTCACCTATAGGACATGGCAACCAGCACAATGTCCCCCATGCAATATGGCTGACTTGGAAGTCACCTATAGAACATGGCCACCAGCACAATGTCCGCCAAGCAATATGGCTCACTTGGAAGTCACCTATACAATACAACCAGCACAATGTCCCCCATGCAATATGGCTGACTTGGAAGTCACCTATACAATACAACCAGCACAATCTCCCAAATGCAATATGGCTGACTTGGAAGTCACCTATAGAACATGGCCACCAGCACAATGTCCCCCATGCAATATGGCTGACTTGGAAGTCACCTATACGACATGGCAACCAGCACAATGTCCCCCATGCAATATGGCTGACATGGAAGTCACCTATACAATACAACCAGCACAATGTCCCCCAAGCAATATGGCTGACTTGGAAGTCACCTATACAAGACAACCAGCACAATGTCCCCCATGCAATATGGCTGACTTGGAAGTCACCTATACAATACAACCAGCACAATGTCCCCCATGCAATATGACTGATTTGGAAGTCGCCTATACAACACAACCAGCACAATCTCCCCCATGCAATATGGCTGACTTGGAAGTCACCTATACAAGACAACCAGCACAATGTCCCAAATGCAATATGGCTGACTTGGAAGTCACCTATAGAACATGGCCACCAGCACAATGTCCCCCATGCAATATGGCTGACTTGGAAGTCACCTATACAACATGGCAACCAGCACAATGTCCCCTATGCAATTTGGCTGACTTGGAACTCACCTATACAATACAACCAGCACAATGTCCCCCAAGCAATATGGCTGACTTGGAAGTCACCTATACAAGACAACCAGCACAATGTCCCCCATGCAATATGGCTGACTTGGAAGTCACCTATAGGACATGGCCACCAGCACAATGTCCCCCATGCAATATGGCTGACTTGGAAGTCACCTATACAATACAACCAGCACAATGTCCCCCATGCAATATGGCTGACTTGGAAGTCACCTATACAATACAACCAGCACAATGTCCCCCATGCAATATGGCTGACTTGGAAGTCACCTATACAATACAACCAGCACAATGTCCCCAATGCAATATGGCTGACTTGGAAGTCACGTATAGAACATGGCCACCAGCACAATGTCCGCCAAGCAATATGGCTCACTTGGAAGTCACCTATACAATACAACCAGCACAATGTCCCCCATGCAATATGGCTGACTTGGAAGTCACCTATACAATACAACCAGCACAATGTCCCAAATGCAATATGGCTGACTTGGAAGTCACCTATAGAACATGGCCACCAGCACAATGTCCCCCATGCAATATGGCTGACTTGGAAGTCACCTATACAACATGGCAACCAGCACAATGTCCCCCATGCAATATGGCTGACTTGGAAGTCACCTATACAATACAACCAGCACAATGTCCCCCAAGCAATATGGCTGACTTGGAAGTCACCTATACAAGACAACCAGCACAATGTCCCCCATGCAATATGGCTGACTTGGAAGTCACCTATACAATACAACCAGCACAATGTCCCCCATGCAATATGGCTGATTTGGAAGTCACCTATACAACACAACCAGCACAATGTCCCCCATGCAATATGGCTGACTTGGAAGTCACCTATACAAGACAACCAGCACAATGTCCCCCATGCAATATGGCTGACTTGGAAGTCACCTATACAATACAACCAGCACAATGTCCCCCATGCAATATGGCTGACTTGGAAGTCACCTATACAAGACAACCAGCACAATGTCCCCCATGCAATATGGCTGACTTGGAAGTCACCTATAGAACATGGCCACCAGCACAATGTCCCCCATGCAATATGGCTGACTTGGAAGTCACCTATAGAACATGGCAACCAGCACAATGTCCCCCAAGCAATATGGCTGACTTGGAAGTCACCTATACAAGACAACCAGCACAATTTCCCCCATGCAATATGGCTGACTTGGAAGTCACCTATAGGACATGGCAACCAGCACAATGTCCCCCATGCAATATGGCTGACTTGGAAGTCACCTATACAATACAACCAGCACAATGTCCCCCATGCAATTTGGCTGACTTGGAAGTCACCTATACAACATGGCAACCAGCACAATGTCCCCCATGCAATATGGCTGACTTGGAAGTCACCTATAGAACATGGCCACCAGCACAATGTCCCCCATGCAATATGGCTGACTTGGAAGTCACCTATACAACATGGCAACCAGCACAATGTCCCCCAAGCAATATGGCTGACTTGGAAGTCACCTATAGAACATGGCCACCAGCACAATGTCCCCCAAGCAATATGGCTGACTTGGAAGTCACCTATAGAACATGGCAACCAGCACAATGTCCCCCAAGCAATATGGCTGACTTGGAAGTCACCTATACAAGACAACCAGCACAATGTCCCCCATGCAATATGGCTGACTTGGAAGTCACCTATAGGACATGGCAACCAGCACAATGTCCCCCATGCAATATGGCTGACTTGGAAGTCACCTATAGAACATGGCCACCAGCACAATGTCCACCAAGCAATATGGCTCACTTGGAAGTCACCTATACAATACAACCAGCACAATGTCCCCCATGCAATATGGCTGACTTGGAAGTCACCTATACAATACAACCAGCACAATGTCCCAAATGCAATATGGCTGACTTGGAAGTCACCTATAGAACATGGCCACCGGCACAATGTCCCCCATGCAATATGGCTGACTTGGAAGTCACCTATACAACATGGCAACCAGCACAATGTCCCCCATGCAATATGGCTGACATGGAAGTCACCTATACAATACAACCAGCACAATGTCCCCCAAGCAATATGGCTGACTTGTAAGTCACCTATACAAGACAACCAGCACAATGTGCCCCATGCAATATGGCTGACTTGGAAGTCACCTATACAATACAACCAGCACAATGTCCCCCATGCAATATGGCTGATTTGGAAGTCGCCTATACAACACAACCAGCACAATGTCCCCCATGCAATATGGCTGACTTGGAAGTCACCTATACAAGACAACCAGCACAATGTCCCAACTGCAATATGGCTGACTTGGAAGTCACCTATAGAACATGGCCACCAGCACAATGTCCCCCATGCAATATGGCTGACTTGGAAGTCACCTATACAACATGGCAACCAGCACAATGTCCCCTATGCAATTTGGCTGACTTGGAAGTCACCTATACAATACAACCAGCACAATGTCCCCCAAGCAATATGGCTGACTTGGAAGTCACCTATACAAGACAACCAGCACAATGTCCCCCATGCAATATGGCTGACTTGGAAGTCACCTATAGGACATGGCCACCAGCACAATGTCCCCCATGCAATATGGCTGACTTGGAAGTCACCTATACAATACAACCAGCACAATGTCCCCCATGCAATATGGTTGACTTGGAAGTCACCTATACAATACAACCAGCACAATGTCCCCCATGCAATATGGCTGATTTGGTTGTCACCTATACAACACAACCAGCACAATGTCCCCCATGCAATATGGCTGACTTGGAAGTCACCTATACAAGACAACCAGCACAATGTCCCCCATGCAAAATGGCTGACTTGGAAGTCACCTATAGAACATGGCCACCAGCACAATGTCCCCCATGCAATATGGCTGACTTGGAAGTCACCTATAGAACATGGCCACCAGCACAATGTAACCCATGCAATATGGCTGACTTGGAAGTCACCTATACAACATGGCAACCAGCACAATGTCCCCCAAGCAATATGGCTGACTTGGAAGTCACCTATAGAACATGGCCACCAGCACAATGTCCCCCAAGCAATATGGCTGACTTGGAAGTCACCTATAGAACATGGCAACCAGCACAATGTCCCCCAAGCAATATGGCTGATTTGGAAGTCACCTATACAAGACAACCAGCACAATGTCCCCCATGCAATATGGCTGACTTGGAAGTTACCTATAGAACATGGCAACCAGCACAATGTCCCCCATGCAATATGGCTGACTTGGAAGTCACCTATAGAACATGGCCACCAGCACAATGTCCCCCAAGCAATATGGCTCACTTGGAAGTCACCTATACAATACAATCAGCACAATGTCCCAAATGCAATATGGCTGACTTGGAAGTCACCTATAGAACATGGCCACCAGCACAATGTCCCCCATGCAATATGGCTGACTTGGAAGCCACCTATACAACATGGCAACCAGCACAATGTCCCCCATGCAATATGGCTGACTTGGAAGTAAACTATACAATACAACCAGCACAATGTCCCCCAAGCAATATGGCTGACTTGGAAGTCACCTATACAAGACTACCAGCACAATGTCCCCCATGCAATATGGCTGACTTGGAAGTCACCTATACAATACAACCAGCACAATGTCCCCCATGCAATATGGCTGATTTGGAAGTCACCTATACAATACAACCAGCACAATGTCCCCCATGCAATATGGCTGATTTGGAAGTCACCTATACAACACAACCAGCACAATGTCCCCCATGCAATATGGCTGACTTGGAAGTCACCTATACAAGACAACCAGCACAATGTCCCCCATGCAATATGGCTGACTTGGAAGTCACCTATAGAACATGGCCACCAGCACAATGTCCCCCATGCAATATGGCTGACTTGGAAGTCACCTATACAAGACAACCAGCACAATGTCCCCCATGCAATATGGCTGACTTGGAAGTCACCTATACAATACAACCAGCACAATGTCCCCCATGCAATATGGCTGATTTGGAAGTCGCCTATACAACACAACCAGCACAATGTCCCCCATGCAATATGGCTGACTTGGAAGTCACCTATACAAGACAACCAGCACAATGTCCCAACTGCAATATGGCTGACTTGGAAGTCACCTATAGAACATGGCCACCAGCACAATGTCCCCCATGCAATATGGCTGACTTGGAAGTCACCTATACAACATGGCAACCAGCACAATGTCCCCTATGCAATTTGGCTGACTTGGAAGTCACCTATACAATACAACCAGCACAATGTCCCCCAAGCAATATGGCTGACTTGGAAGTCACCTATACAAGACAACCATCACAATGTCCCCCATGCAGTATGGCTGACTTGGAAGTCACCTATAGGACATGGCCACCAGCACAATGTCCCCCATGCAATATGGCTGACTTGGAAGTCACCTATACAATACAACCAGCACAATGTCCCCCATGCAATATGGTTGACTTGGAAGTCACCTATACAATACAACCAGCACAATGTCCCCCATGCAATATGGCTGATTTGGTTGTCACCTATACAACACAACCAGCACAATGTCCCCCATGCAATATGGCTGACTTGGAAGTCACCTATACAAGACAACCAGCACAATGTCCCCCATGCAATATGGCTGACTTGGAAGTCACCTATAGAACATGGCCACCAGCACAATGTCCCCCATGCAATATGGCTGACTTGGAAGTCACCTATAGAACATGGCCACCAGCACAATGTAACCCATGCAATATGGCTGACTTGGAAGTCACCTATACAACATGGCAACCAGCACAATGTCCCCCAAGCAATATGGCTGACTTGGAAGTCACCTATAGAACATGGCCACCAGCACAATGTCCCCCAAGCAATATGGCTGACTTGGAAGTCACCTATAGAACATGGCAACCAGCACAATGTCCCCCAAGCAATATGGCTGACTTGGAAGTCACCTATACAAGACAACCAGCACAATGTCCCCCATGCAATATGGCTGACTTGGACGTCACCTATAGAACATGGCAACCAGCACAATGTCCCCCATGCAATATGGCTGACTTGGAAGTCACCTATAGAACATGGCCACCAGCACATTGTCCCCCAAGCAATATGGCTCACTTGGAAGTCACCTATACAATACAATCAGCACAATGTCCCAAATGCAATATGGCTGACTTGGAAGTCACCTATAGAACATGGCCACCAGCACAATGTCCCCCATGCAATATGGCTGACTTGGAAGCCACCTATACAACATGGCAACCAGCACAATGTCCCCCATGCAATATGGCTGACTTGGAAGTAAAATATACAATACAACCAGCACAATGTCCCCCAAGCAATATGGCTGACTTGGAAGTCACCTATACAAGACAACCAGCACAATGTCCCCCATGCAATATGGCTGACTTGGAAGTCACCTATACAACACAACCAGCACAATGTCCGCCAAGCAATATGGCTCACTTGGAAGTCACCTATACAAGACAACCAGCACGATGTCCCCCATGCAATATGGCTGACTTGGAAGTCACCTAAAGGACATGGCCACCAGCACAATGTCCCCCATGCAATATGGCTGACTTGGAAGTCACATATACAATACAACCAGCACAACGTCCCCCATGCAATATGGCTGACTTGGAAGTCACCTATACAACATGGCAACCAGCACAATGTCCCCCATGCAATATGGCTGATTTGGAAGTCACCTATACAACACAACCAGCACAATGTCCCCCATGCAATATGGCTGACTTGGAAGTCACCTATACAAGACAACCAGCACAATGTCCCCCATGCAATATGGCTGACTTGGAAGTCACCTATAGAACATGGCCACCAGCACAATGTCCCCCATGCAATATGGCTGACTTGGAAGTCACCTATAGAACATGGCCACCAGCACAATGTAACCCATGCAATATGGCTGACTTGGAAGTCACCTATACAACATGGCAACCAGCACAATGTCCCCCAAGCAATATGGCTGACTTGGAAGTCACCTATAGAACATGGCCACCAGCACAATGTCCCCCAAGCAATATGGCTGACTTGGAAGTCACCTATAGGACATGGCAACCAGCACAATGTCCCCCATGCAATATGGCTGACTTGGAAGTCACCTATAGAACATGGCCACCAGCACAATGTCCGCCAAGCAATATGGCTCACTTGGAAGTCACCTATACAATACAACCAGCACAATGTCCCCCATGCAATATGGCTGACTTGGAAGTCACCTATACAATACAACCAGCACAATGTCCCAAATGCAATATGGCTGACTTGAAAGTCACCTATAGAACATGGCCACCAGCACAATGTCCCCCATGCAATATGGCTGAATTGGAAGTCACCTATAGGACATGGCAACCAGCACAATGTCCCCCATGCAATATGGCTGACTTGGAAGTCACCTATACAATACAACCAGCACAATGTCCCCCATGCAATTTGGCTGACTTGGAAGTCACCTATACAACATGGCAACCAGCACAATGTCCCCCATGCAATATGGCTGACATGGAAGTCACCTATACAATACAACCAGCACAATGTCCCCCAAGCAATATGGCTGACTTGGAAGTCACCTATACAAGACAACCAGCACAATGTCCCCCATGCAATATGGCTGACTTGGAAGTCACCTATACAATACAACCAGCACAATGTCCCCCATGCAATATGGCTGATTTGGAAGTCGCCTATACAACACAACCAGCACAATGTCCCCCATGCAATATGGCTGACTTGGAAGTCACCTATACAAGACAACCAGCACAATGTCCCAACTGCAATATGGCTGACTTGGAAGTCACCTATAGAACATGGCCACCAGCACAATGTCCCCCATGCAATATGGCTGACTTGGAAGTCACCTATACAACATGGCAACCAGCACAATGTCCCCTATGCAATTTGGCTGACTTGGAAGTCACCTATACAATACAACCAGCACAATGTCCCCCAAGCAATATGGCTGACTTGGAAGTCACCTATACAAGACAACCAGCACAATGTCCCCCATGCAATATGGCTGACTTGGAAGTCACCTATAGGACATGGCCACCAGCACAATGTCCCCCATGCAATATGGCTGACTTGGAAGTCACCTATACAATACAACCAGCACAATGTCCCCCATGCAATATGGTTGACTTGGAAGTCACCTATACAATACAACCAGCACAATGTCCCCCATGCAATATGGCTGATTTGGTTGTCACCTATACAACACAACCAGCACAATGTTCCCCATGCAATATGGCTGACTTGGAAGTCACCTATACAAGACAACCAGCACAATGTCCCCCATGCAATATGGCTGACTTGGAAGTCACCTATAGAACATGGCCACCAGCACAATGTCCCCCATGCAATATGGCTGACTTGGAAGTCACCTATAGAACATGGCCACCAGCACAATGTAACCCATGCAATATGGCTGACTTGGAAGTCACCTATACAACATGGCAACCAGCACAATGTCCCCCAAGCAATATGGCTGACTTGGAAGTCACCTATAGAACATGGCCACCAGCACAATGTCCCCCAAGCAATATGGCTGACTTGGAAGTCACCTATAGAACATGGCAACCAGCACAATGTCCCCCAAGCAATATGGCTGACTTGGAAGTCACCTATACAAGACAACCAGCACAATGTCCCCCATGCAATATGGCTGACTTGGAAGTTACCTATAGAACATGGCAACCAGCACAATGTCCCCCATGCAATATGGCTGACTTGGAAGTCACCTATAGAACATGGCCACCAGCACAATGTCCCCCAAGCAATATGGATCACTTGGAAGTCACCTATACAATACAATCAGCACAATGTCCCAAATGCAATATGGCTGACTTGGAAGTCACCTATAGAACATGGCCACCGGCACAATGTCCCCCATGCAATATGGCTGACTTGGAAGTCACCTATACAACATGGCAACCAGCACAATGTCCCCCATGCAATATGGCTGACATGGAAGTCACCTATACAATACAACCAGCACAATGTCCCCCAAGCAATATGGCTGACTTGGAAGTCACCTATACAAGACAACCAGCACAATGTCCCCCATGCAATATGGCTGACTTGGAAGTCACCTATACAATACAACCAGCACAATGTCCCCCATGCAATATGGCTGATTTGGAAGTCGCCTATACAACACAACCAGCACAATGTCCCCCATGCAATATGGCTGACTTGGAAGTCACCTATACAAGACAACCAGCACAATGTCCCAACTGCAATATGGCTGACTTGGAAGTCACCTATAGAACATGGCCACCAGCACAATGTCCCCCATGCAATATGGCTGACTTGGAAGTCACCTATACAACATGGCAACCAGCACAATGTCCCCTATACAATTTGGCTGACTTGGAAGTCACCTATACAATACAACCAGCACAATGTCCCCCAAGCAATATGGCTGACTTGGAAGTCACCTATACAAGACAACCAGCACAATGTCCCCCATGCAATATGGCTGACTTGGAAGTCACCTATAGGACATGGCCACCAGCACAATGTCCCCCATGCAATATGGCTGACTTGGAAGTCACCTATACAATACAACCAGCACAATGTCCCCCATGCAATATGGTTGACTTGGAAGTCACCTATACAATACAACCAGCACAATGTCCCCCATGCAATATGGCTGATTTGGTTGTCACCTATACAACACAACCAGCACAATGTCCCCCATGCAATATGGCTGACTTGGAAGTCACCTATACAAGACAACCAGCACAATGTCCCCCATGCAATATGGCTGACTTGGAAGTCACCTATAGAACATGGCCACCAGCACAATGTCCCCCATGCAATATGGCTGACTTGGAAGTCACCTATAGAACATGGCCACCAGCACAATGTAACCCATGCAATATGGCTGACTTGGAAGTCACCTATACAACATGGCAACCAGCACAATGTCCCCCAAGCAATATGGCTGACTTGGAAGTCACCTATAGAACATGGCCACCAGCACAATGTCCCCCAAGCAATATGGCTGACTTGGAAGTCACCTATAGAACATGGCAACCAGCACAATGTCCCCCAAGCAATATGGTTGACTTGGAAGTCACCTATACAAGACAACCAGCACAATGTCCCCCATGCAATATGGCTGACTTGGAAGTCACCTATAGGACATGGCAACCAGCACAATGTCCCCCATGCAATATGGCTGACTTGGAAGTTACCTATAGAACATGGCAACCAGCACAATGTCCCCCATGCAATATGGCTGACTTGGAAGTCACCTATAGAACATGGCCACCAGCACAATGTCCCCCAAGCAATATGGCTCACTTGGAAGTCACCTATACAATACAATCAGCACAATGTCCCAAATGCAATATGGCTGACTTGGAAGTCACCTATAGAACATGGCCACCAGCACAATGTCCCCCATGCAATATGGCTGAGTTGGAAGCCACCTATACAACATGGCAACCAGCACAATGTCCCCCATGCAATATGGCTGACTTGGAAGTAAACTATACAATACAACCAGCACAATGTCCCCCAAGCAATATGGCTGACTTGGAAGTCACCTATACAAGACAACCAGCACAATGTCCCCCATGCAATATGGCTGACTTGGAAGTCACCTATACAATACAACCAGCACAATGTCCCCCATGCAATATGGCTGATTTGGAAGTCACCTATACAATACAACCAGCACAATGTCCCCCATGCAATATGGCTGATTTGGAAGTCACCTATACAACACAACCAGCACAATGTCCCCCATGCAATATGGCTGACTTGGAAGTCACCTATACAAGACAACCAGCACAACGTCCCCCATGCAATATGGCTGACTTGGAAGTCACCTATAGAACATGGCCACCAGCACAATGTCCCCCATGCAATATGGCTGACTTGGAAGTCACCTATACAAGACAACCAGCACAATGTCCCCCATGCAATATGGCTGACTTGGAAGTCACCTATACAATACAACCAGCACAATGTCCCCCATGCAATATGGCTGATTTGGAAGTCGCCTATACAACACAACCAGCACAATGTCCCCCATGCAATATGGCTGACTTGGAAGTCACCTATACAAGACAACCAGCACAATGTCCCAACTGCAATATGGCTGACTTGGAAGTCACCTATAGAACATGGCCACCAGCACAATGTCCCCCATGCAATATGGCTGACTTGGAAGTCACCTATACAACATGGCAACCAGCACAATGTCCCCTATGCAATTTGGCTGACTTGGAAGTCACCTATACAATACAACCAGCACAATGTCCCCCAAGCAATATGGCTGACTTGGAAGTCACCTATACAAGACAACCAGCACAATGTCCCCCATGCAATATGGCTGACTTGGAAGTCACCTATAGGACATGGCCACCAGCACAATGTCCCCCATGCAATATGGCTGACTTGGAAGTCACCTATACAATACAACCAGCACAATTTCCCCCATGCAATATGGTTGACTTGGAAGTCACCTATACAATACAACCAGCACAATGTCCCCCATGCAATATGGCTGATTTGGTTGTCACCTATACAACACAACCAGCACAATGTCCCCCATGCAATATGGTGACTTGGAAGTCACCTATACAAGACAACCAGCACAATGTCCCCCATGCAATATGGCTGACTTGGAAGTCACCTATAGAACATGGCCACCAGCACAATGTCCCCCAAGCAATATGGCTGACTTGGAAGTCACCTATAGAACATGGCCACCAGCACAATGTCCCCCAAGCAATATGGCTGACTTGGAAGTCACCTATAGAACATGGCAACCAGCACAATGTCCCCCAAGCAATATGGCTGACTTGGAAGTCACCTATACAAGACAACCAGCACAATGTCCCCCATGCAAAATGGCTGACTTGGAAGTCACCTATAGAACATGGCAACCAGCACAATGTCCCCCATGCAATATGGCTGACTTGGAAGTCACCTATAGAACATGGCCACCAGCACAATGTCCCCCAAGCAATATGGCTCACTTGGAAGTCACCTATACAATACAATCAGCACAATGTCCCAAATGCAATATGGCTGACTTGGAAGTCACCTATAGAACATGGCCACTAGCACAATGTCCCCCATGCAATATGGCTGACTTGGAAGCCACCTATACAACATGGCAACCAGCACAATGTCCCCCATGCAATATGGCTGACTTGGAAGTAAACTATACAATACAACCAGCACAATGTCCCCCAAGCAATATGGCTGACTTGGAAGTCACCTATACAAGATAACCAGCACAATGTCCCCCATGCAATATGGCTGACTTGGAAGTCACCTATACAACACAACCAGCACAATGTCCGCCAAGCAATATGGCTCACTTGGAAGTCACCTATACAAGACAACCAGCACAATGTCCCCCATGCAATATGGCTGACTTGGAAGTCACCTAAAGGACATGGCCACCAGCACAATGTCCCCCATGCAATATGGCTGACTTGGAAGTCACATATACAATACAACCAGCACAACGTCCCCCATGCAATATGGCTGACTTGGAAGTCACCTATACAACATGGCAACCAGCACAATGTCCCCCATGCAATATGGCTGATTTGGAAGTCACCTATACAACACAACCAGCACAATGTCCCCCATGCAATATGGCTGACTTGGAAGTCACCTATACAAGACAACCAGCACAATGTCCCCCATGCAATATGGCTGACTTGGAAGTCACCTATAGAACATGGCCACCAGCACAATGTCCCCCATGCAATATGGCTGACTTGGAAGTCACCTATAGAACATGGCCACCAGCACAATGTAACCCATGCAATATGGCTGACTTGGAAGTCACCTATACAACATGGCAACCAGCACAATGTCCCCCAAGCAATATGGCTGACTTGGAAGTCACCTATAGAACATGGCCACCAGCACAATGTCCCCCAAGCAATATGGCTGACTTGGAAGTCACCTATAGGACATGGCAACCAGCACAATGTCCCCCATGCAATATGGCTGACTTGGAAGTCACCTATAGAACATGGCCACCAGCACAATGTCCGCCAAGCAATATGGCTCACTTGGAAGTCACCTATACAATACAACCAGCACAATGTCCCCCATGCAATATGGCTGACTTGGAAGTCACCTATACAATACAACCAGCACAATGTCCCAAATGCAATATGGCTGACTTGAAAGTCACCTATAGAACATGGCCACCAGCACAATGTCCCCCATGCAATATGGCTGAATTGGAAGTCACCTATAGGACATGGCAACCAGCACAATGTCCCCCATGCAATATGGCTGACTTGGAAGTCACCTATACAATACAACCAGCACAATGTCCCCCATGCAATTTGGCTGACTTGGAAGTCACCTATACAACATGGCAACCAGCACAATGTCCCCCATGCAATATGGCTGGCTTGGAAGTCACCTATAGAACATGGCCACCAGCACAATGTCCCCCATGCAATATGGCTGACTTGGAAGTCACCTATACAACATGGCAACCAGCACAATGTCCCCCAAGCAATATGGCTGACTTGGAAGTCACCTATAGAACATGGCCACCAGCACAATGTCCCCCAAGCAATATGGCTGACTTGGAAGTCACCTATAGAACATGGCAACCAGCACAATGTCCCCCAAGCAATATGGCTGACTTGGAAGTCACCTATACAAGACAACCAGCACAATGTCCCCCATGCAATATGGCTGACTTGGAAGTCACCTATAGGACATGGCATCCAGCACAATGTCCCCCATGCAATATGGCTGACTTGGAAGTCACCTATAGAACATGGCCACCAGCACAATGTCCGCCAAGCAATATGGCTCACTTGGAAGTCACCTATACAATACAACCAGCACAATGTCCCCCTTGCAATATGGCTGACTTGGAAGTCACCTATACAATACAACCAGCACAATGTCCCAAATGCAATATGGCTGACTTGGAAGTCACCTATAGAACATGGCCACCAGCACAATGTCCCCCATGCAATATGGCTGACTTGGAAGTCACCTATACAACATGGCAACCAGCACAATGTCCCCCATGCAATATGGCTGACATGGAAGTCACCTATACAATACAACCAGCACAATGTCCCCCAAGCAATATGGCTGACTTGGAAGTCACCTATACAAGACAACCAGCACAATGTCCCCCATGCAATATGGCTGACTTGGAAGTCAACTATACAATACAACCAGCACAATGTCCCCCATGCAATATGGCTGATTTGGAAGTCACCTATACAACACAACCAGCACAATGTCCCCCATGCAATATGGCTGACTTGGAAGTCACCTATACAAGACAACCAGCACAATGTCCCCCATGCAATATGGCTGACTTGGAAGTCACCTATAGAACATGGCCACCAGCACAATGTCCCCCATGCAATATGGCTGACTTGGAAGTCACCTATACAACATGGCAACCAGCACAATGTCCCCTATGCAATATGGCTGACTTGGAAGTCACCTATACAATACAACCAGCACAATGTCCCCCAAGCAATATGGCTGACTTGGAAGTCACCTATACAAGACAACCAGCACAATGTCCCCCATGCAATATGGCTGACTTGGAAGTCACCTATAGGACATGTCCACCAGCACAATGTCCCCCATGCAATATGGCTGACTTGGAAGTCACCTATACAATACAACCAGCACAATGTCCCCCATGCAATATGGCTGACTTGGAAGTCACCTATACAATACAACCAGCACAATGTCCCCCATGCAATATGGCTGACTTGGAAGTCACCTATACAACATGGCAACCAGCACAATGTCCCGCATGCAATATGGCTGATTTGGAAGTCACCTATACAACACAACCAGCACAATGTCCCCCATGCAATATGGCTGACTTGGAAGTCACCTATACAAGACAACCAGCACAATGTCCCCCATGCAATATGGCTGACTTGGAAGTCACCTATAGAACATGGCCACCAGCACAATGTCCCCCATGCAATATGGCTGACTTGGAAGTCACCTATAGAACATGGCCACCAGCACAATGTAACCCATGCAATATGGCTGACTTGGAAGTCACCTATACAACATGGCAACCAGCACAATGTCCCCCAAGCAATATGGCTGACTTGGAAGTCACCTATAGAACATGGCCACCAGCACAATGTCCCCCAAGCAATATGGCTGACTTGGAAGTCACCTATAGGACATGGCAACCAGCACAATGTCCCCCATGCAATATGGCTGACTTGGAAGTCACCTATGGAACATGGCCACCAGCACAATGTCCGCCAAGCAATATGGCTCACTTGGAAGTCACCTATACAATACAACCAGCACAATGTCCCCCATGCAATATGGCTGACTTGGAAGTCACCTATACAATACAACCAGCACAATGTCCCAAGTCCAATATGGCTGACTTGGAAGTCATCTATAGAACATGGCCACCAGCACAATGTCCCCCATGCAATATGGCTGAATTGGAAGTCACCTATACAACATGGCAACCAGCACAATGTCCCCCATGCAATATGGCTGACTTGGAAGTCACCTATACAATACAACCAGCACAATGTCCCCCAAGCAATATGGCTGACTTGGAAGTCACCTATACAAGACAACCAGCACAATGTCCCCCATGCAATATGGCTGACTTGGAAGTCACCTATACAATACAACCAGCACAATGTCCCCCATGCAATATGGCTGATTTGGAAGTCACCTATACAACACAACCAGCACAATGTCCCCCATGCAATATGGCTGACTTGGAAGTCACCTATACAAGACAACCAGCACAATGTCCCCCATGCAATATGGCTGACTTGGAAGTCACCTATAGGACATGGCCACCAGCACAATGTCCCCCATGCAATATGGCTGACTTGGAAGTCACCTATACAATACAACCAGCACAATGTCCCCCATGCAATATGGCTGACTTGGAAGTCACCTATACAAGACAACCAGCACAATGTCCCCCATGCAATATGGCTGACTTGGAAGTCACCTATAGAACATGGCCACCAGCACAATGTCCCCCATGCAATATGGCTGACTTGGAAGTCACCTATAGAACATGGCAACCAGCACAATGTCCCCCAAGCAATATGGCTGACTTGGAAGTCACCTATACAAGACAACCAGCACAATTTCCCCCATGCAATATGGCTGACTTGGAAGTCACCTATAGGACATGGCAACCAGCACAATGTCCCCCATGCAATATGGCTGACTTGGAAGTCACCTATACAATACAACCAGCACAATGTCACCCATGCAATTTGGCTGACTTGGAAGTCACCTATACAACATGGCAACCAGCACAATGTCCCCCATGCAATATGGCTGACTTGGAAGTCACCTATAGAACATGGCCACCAGCACAATGTCCCCCATGCAATATGGCTGACTTGGAAGTCACCTTTACAACATGGCAACCAGCACAATGTCCCCCATGCAATATGGCTGACTTGGAAGTCACCTATAGAACATGGCAACCAGCACAATGTCCCCCAAGCAATATGGCTGACTTGGAAGTCACCTATACAAGACAACCAGCACAATGTCCCCCATGCAATGTGGCTGACTTGGAAGTCACCTATAGGACATGGCAACCAGCACAATGTCCCCCATGCAATATGGCTGACTTGGAAGTCACCTATACAATACAACCAGCACAATGTCCCCCATGCAATATGGCTGACTTGGAAGTCACCTATACAATACAACCAGCACAATGTCCCCCATGCAATATGGCTGACTTGGAAGTCACCTATACAACATGGCAACCAGCACAATGTCCCGCATGCAATATGGCTGATTTGGAAGTCACCTATACAACACAACCAGCACAATGTCCCCCATGCAATATGGCTGACTTGGAAGTCACCTATACAAGACAACCAGCACAATGTCCCCCATGCAATATGGCTGACTTGGAAGTCACCTATAGAACATGGCCACCAGCACAATGTCCCCCATGCAATATGGCTGACTTGGAAGTCACCTATAGAACATGGCCACCAGCACAATGTAACCCATGCAATATGGCTGACTTGGAAGTCACCTATACAACATGGCAACCAGCACAATGTCCCCCAAGCAATATGGCTGACTTGGAAGTCACCTATAGAACATGGCCACCAGCACAATGTCCCCCAAGCAATATGGCTGACTTGGAAGTCACCTATAGGACATGGCAACCAGCACAATGTCCCCCATGCAATATGGCTGACTTGGAAGTCACCTATGGAACATGGCCACCAGCACAATGTCCGCCAAGCAATATGGCTCACTTGGAAGTCACCTATACAATACAACCAGCACAATGTCCCCCATGCAATATGGCTGACTTGGAAGTCACCTATACAATACAACCAGCACAATGTCCCAAGTCCAATATGGCTGACTTGGAAGTCATCTATAGAACATGGCCACCAGCACAATGTCCCCCATGCAATATGGCTGAATTGGAAGTCACCTATACAACATGGCAACCAGCACAATGTCCCCCATGCAATATGGCTGACTTGGAAGTCACCTATACAATACAACCAGCACAATGTCCCCCAAGCAATATGGCTGACTTGGAAGTCACCTATACAAGACAACCAGCACAATGTCCCCCATGCAATATGGCTGACTTGGAAGTCACCTATACAATACAACCAGCACAATGTCCCCCATGCAATATGGCTGATTTGGAAGTCACCTATACAACACAACCAGCACAATGTCCCCCATGCAATATGGCTGACTTGGAAGTCACCTATACAAGACAACCAGCACAATGTCCCCCATGCAATATGGCTGACTTGGAAGTCACCTATAGGACATGGCCACCAGCACAATGTCCCCCATGCAATATGGCTGACTTGGAAGTCACCTATACAATACAACCAGCACAATGTCCCCCATGCAATATGGCTGACTTGGAAGTCACCTATACAAGACAACCAGCACAATGTCCCCCATGCAATATGGCTGACTTGGAAGTCACCTATAGAACATGGCCACCAGCACAATGTCCCCCATGCAATATGGCTGACTTGGAAGTCACCTATAGAACATGGCAACCAGCACAATGTCCCCCAAGCAATATGGCTGACTTGGAAGTCACCTATACAAGACAACCAGCACAATTTCCCCCATGCAATATGGCTGACTTGGAAGTCACCTATAGGACATGGCAACCAGCACAATGTCCCCCATGCAATATGGCTGACTTGGAAGTCACCTATACAATACAACCAGCACAATGTCACCCATGCAATTTGGCTGACTTGGAAGTCACCTATACAACATGGCAACCAGCACAATGTCCCCCATGCAATATGGCTGACTTGGAAGTCACCTATAGAACATGGCCACCAGCACAATGTCCCCCATGCAATATGGCTGACTTGGAAGTCACCTTTACAACATGGCAACCAGCACAATGTCCCCCATGCAATATGGCTGACTTGGAAGTCACCTATAGAACATGGCAACCAGCACAATGTCCCCCAAGCAATATGGCTGACTTGGAAGTCACCTATACAAGACAACCAGCACAATGTCCCCCATGCAATGTGGCTGACTTGGAAGTCACCTATAGGACATGGCAACCAGCACAATGTCCCCCATGCAATATGGCTGACTTGGAAGTCACCTATAGAACATGGCCACCAGCACAATGTCCGCCAAGCAATATGGCTCACTTGGAAGTCACCTATACAATACAACCAGCACAATGTCCCCCATGCAATATGGCTGACTTGGAAGTCACCTATACAATACAACCAGCACAATGTCCCAAATGCAATATGGCTGACTTGGAAGTCACCTATACAACATGGCAACCAGCACAATGTCCCCCATGCAATATGGCTGACATGGAAGTCACCTATACAATACAACCAGCACAATGTCCCCCAAGCAATATGGCTGACTTGGAAGTCACCTATACAAGACAACCAGCACAATGTCCCCCATGCAATATGGCTGACTTGGAAGTCACCTATACAATACAACCAGCACAATGTCCCCCATGCAATATGACTGATTTGGAAGTCGCCTATACAACACAACCAGCACAATGTCCCCCATGCAATATGGCTGACTTGGAAGTCACCTATACAAGACAACCAGCACAATGTCCCAAATGCAATATGGCTGACTTGGAAGTCACCTATAGAACATGGCCACCAGCACAATGTCCCCCATGCAATATGGCTGACTTGGAAGTCACCTATACAACATGGCAACCAGCACAATGTCCCCTATGCAATTTGGCTGACTTGGAAGTCACCTATACAATACAACCAGCACAATGTCCCCCAAGCAATATGGCTGACTTGGAAGTCACCTATACAAGACAACCAGCACAATGTCCCCCATGCAATATGGCTGACTTGGAAGTCACCTATAGGACATGGCCACCAGCACAATGTCCCCCATTCAATATGGCTGACTTGGAAGTCACCTATACAATACAACCAGCACAATGTCCCCCATGCAATATGGCTGACTTAGAAGTCACCTATACAATACAACCAGCACAATGTCCCCCATGCAATATGGCTGACTTGGAAGTCACCTATACAATACAACCAGCACAATGTCCCCCATGCAATATGGCTGACTTGGAAGTCACCTATAGAACATGGCCACCAGCACAATGTCCGCCAAGCAATATGGCTCACTTGGAAGTCACCTATACAATACAACCAGCACAATGTCCCCCATGCAATATGGCTGACTTGGAAGTCACCTATACAATACAACCAGCACAATGTCCCAAATGCAATATGGCTGACTTGGAAGTCACCTATAGAACATGGCCACCAGCACAATGTCCCCCATGCAATATGGATGACTTGGAAGTCACCTATACAACATGGCAACCAGCACAATGTCCCCCATGCAATATGGCTGACTTGGAAGTCACCTATACAATACAACCAGCACAATGTCCCCCAAGCAATATGGCTGACTTGGAAGTCACCTATACAACACAACCAGCACAATGTCCCCCATGCAATATGGCTGACTTGGAAGTCACCTATACAATACAACCAGCACAATGTCCCCCATGCAATATGGCTGATTTGGAAGTCACCTATACAACACAACCAGCACAATGTCCCCCATGCAATATGGCTGACTTGGAAGTCACCTATACAAGACAACCAGCACAATGTCCCCCATGCAATATGGCTGACTTGGAAGTCACCTATACAATACAACCAGCACAATGTCCCCCATGCAATATGGCTGACTTGGAAGTCACCTATACAAGACAACCAGCACAATGTCCCCCATGCAATATGGCTGACTTGGAAGTCACCTATAGAACATGGCCACCAGCACAATGTCCCCCATGCAATATGGCTGACTTGGAAGTCACCTATAGAACATGGCAACCAGCACAATGTCCCCCAAGCAATATGGCTGACTTGGAAGTCACCTATACAAGACAACCAGCACAATTTCCCCCATGCAATATGGCTGACTTGGAAGTCACCTATAGGACATGGCAACCAGCACAATGTCCCCCATGCAATATGGCTGACTTGGAAGTCACCTATACAATACAACCAGCACAATGTCCCCCATGCAATTTGGCTGACTTGGAAGTCACCTATACAACATGGCAACCAGCACAATGTCCCCCATGCAATATAGCTGACTTGGAAGTCACCTATAGAACATGGCCACCAGCACAATGTCCCCCATGCAATATGGCTGACTTGGAAGTCACCTATACAACATGGCAACCAGCACAATGTCCCCCAAGCAATATGGCTGACTTGGAAGTCACCTATAGAACATGGCCACCAGCACAATGTCCCCCAAGCAATATGGCTGACTTGGAAGTCACCTATAGAACATGGCAACCAGCACAATGTCCCCCAAGCAATATGGCTGACTTGGAAGTCACCTATACAAGACAACCAGCACAATGTCCCCCATGCAATATGGCTGACTTGGAAGTCACCTATAGGACATGGCAACCAGCACAATGTCCCCCATGCAATATGGCTGACTTGGAAGTCACCTATAGAACATGGCCACCAGCACAATGTCCACCAAGCAATATGGCTCACTTGGAAGTCACCTATACAATACAACCAGCACAATGTCCCCCATGCAATATGGCTGACTTGGAAGTCACCTATACAATACAACCAGCAAAATGTCCCAAATGCAATATGGCTGACTTGGAAGTCACCTATAGAACATGGCCACCGGCACAATGTCCCCCATGCAATATGGCTGACTTGGAAGTCACCTATACAACATGGCAACCAGCACAATGTCCCCCATGCAATATGGCTGACATGGAAGTCACCTATACAATACAACCAGCACAATGTCCCCCAAGCAATATGGCTGACTTGGAAGTCACCTATACAAGACAACCAGCACAATGTCCCCCATGCAATATGGCTGACTTGGAAGTCACCTATACAATACAACCAGCACAATGTCCCCCATGCAATATGGCTGATTTGGAAGTCGCCTATACAACACAACCAGCACAATGTCCCCCATGCAATATGGCTGACTTGGAAGTCACCTATACAAGACAACCAGCACAATGTCCCAACTGCAATATGGCTGACTTGGAAGTCACCTATAGAACATGGCCACCAGCACAATGTCCCCCATGCAATATGGCTGACTTGGAAGTCACCTATACAACATGGCAACCAGCACAATGTCCCCTATGCAATTTGGCTGACTTGGAAGTCACCTATACAATACAACCAGCACAATGTCCCCCAAGCAATATGGCTGACTTGGAAGTCACCTATACAAGACAACCAGCACAATGTCCCCCATGCAATATGGCTGACTTGGAAGTCACCTATAGGACATGGCCACCAGCACAATGTCCCCCATGCAATATGGCTGACTTGGAAGTCACCTATAAAATACAACCAGCACAATGTCCCCTATGCAATATGGTTGACTTGGAAGTCACCTATACAATACAACCAGCACAATGTCCCCCATGCAATATGGCTGATTTGGTTGTCACCTATACAACACAACCAGCACAATGTCCCCCATGCAATATGGCTGACTTGGAAGTCACCTATACAAGACAACCAGCACAATGTCCCCCATGCAATATGGCTGACTTGGAAGTCACCTATAGAACATGGCCACCAGCACAATGTCCCCCATGCAATATGGCTGACTTGGAAGTCACCTATAGAACATGGCCACCAGCACAATGTAACCCATGCAATATGGCTGACTTGGAAGTCACCTATACAACATGGCAACCAGCACAATGTCCCCCAAGCAATATGGCTGACTTGGAAGTCACCTATAGAACATGGCCACCAGCACAATGTCCCCCAAGCAATATGGCTGACTTGGAAGTCACCTATAGAACATGGCAACCAGCACAATGTCCCCCAAGCAATATGGCTGACTTGGAAGTCACCTATACAAGACAACCAGCACAATGTCCCCCATGCAATATGGCTGACTTGGAAGTCACCTATAGAACATGGCAACCAGCACAATGTCCCCCATGCAATATGGCTGACTTGGAAGTCACCTATAGAACATGGCCACCAGCACAATGTCCCCCAAGCAATATGGCTCACTTGGAAGTCACCTATACAATACAATCAGCACAATGTCCCAAATGCAATATGGCTGACTTGGAAGTCACCTATAGAACATGGCCACCAGAACAATGTCCCCCATGCAATATGGCTGACTTTGAAGCCACCTATACAACATGGCAACCAGCACAATGTCCCCCATGCAATATGGCTGACTTGGAAGTAAACTATACAATACAACCAGCACAATGTCCCCCAAGCAATATGGCTGACTTGGAAGTCACCTATACAAGACAACCAGCACAATGTCCCCCATGCAATATGGCTGACTTGGAAGTCACCTATACAATACAACCAGCACAATGTCCCCCATGCAATATGGCTGATTTGGAAGTCACCTATACAATACAACCAGCACAATGTCCCCCATGCAATATGGCTGATTTGGAAGTCACCTATACAACACAACCAGCACAATGTCCCCCATGCAATATGGCTGACTTGAAAGTCACCTATACAAGACAACCAGCACAATGTCCCCCATGCAATATGGCTGACTTGGAAGTCACCTATAGAACATGGCCACCAGCACAATGTCCCCCATGCAATATGGCTGACTTGGAAGTCACCTATAGAACATGGCCACCAGCACAATGTAACCCATGCAATATGGCTGACTTGGAAGTCACCTATACAACATGGCAACCAGCACAATGTCCCCCAAGCAATATGGCTGACTTGGAAGTCACCTATAGAACATGGCCACCAGCACAATGTCCCCCAAGCAATATGGCTGACTTGGAAGTCACCTATAGAACATGGCAACCAGCACAATGTCCCCCAAGCAATATGGCTGACTTGGAAGTCACCTATACAAGACAACCAGCACAATGTCCCCCATGCAATATGGCTGACTTGGAAGTCACCTATAGAACATGGCAACCAGCACAATGTCCCCCATGCAATATGGCTGACTTGGAAGTAACCTATAGAACATGGCCACCAGCACAATGTCCCCCAAGCAATATGGCTCACTTGGAAGTCACCTATACAATACAACCAGCACAATGTCCCCCATGCAATATGGCTGACTTGGAAGTCACCTATACAATACAACCAGCACAATGTCCCAAATGCAATATGGCTGACTTGGAAGTCACCTATAGAACATGGCCACCAGCACAATGTCCCCCATGAAATATGGCTGACTTGGAATGCACCTATACAACATGGCAACCAGCACAATGTCCCCCATGCAATATTGCTGACTTGGAAGTCACCTATACAATACAACCAGCACAATGTCCCCCAAGCAATATGGCTGACTTGGAAGTCACCTATACAAGACAACCAGCACAATGTCCCCCATGCAATATGGCTGATTTTGAAGTCACCTATACAACACAACCAGCACAATGTCCCCCATGCAATATGGCTGACTTGGAAATCACCTATACAAGACAACCATCACAATGTCCCAAATGCAATATAGCTGACTTGGAAGTCACCTATAGAACATGGCCACCAGCACAATGTCCCCCATGCAAATATGGCTGACTTGGAAGTCACCTAAACAACATGGCAACCAGCACAATGTCCTCCATGCAATATGGCTGACTTGGAAGTCACCTATACAATACAACCAGCACAATGTCCCCCAAGCAATATGGCTGACTTGGAAGTCACCTATACAAGACAACCAGCACAATGTCCCCCATGCAATATGGCTGACTTGGAAGTCACCTATAGGACATGGCCACCAGCACAATGTCCCCCATGCAATATGGCTGACTTGGAAGTCACCTATACAATACAACCAGCACAATGTCCCCCATGCAATATGGCTGACTTGGAAGTCACCTATACAATACAACCAGCACAATGTCCCCCATGCAATATGGCTGATTTGGAAGTCACCTATATAACACAACCAGCACAATGTCTCCCATGCAATATGGCTGACTTGGAAGTCACCTATACAAGACAACCAGCACAATGTCCCCCATGCAATATGGCTGACTTGGAAGTCACGTATAGAACATGGCCACCAGCACAATGTCCCCCATGCAATATGGCTGACTTGGAAGTCACCTATACAACATGGCAACTAACACAATGTCCCCCAAGCAATATGGCTGACTTGGAAGTCACCTATACAACATGGCAACCAGCACAATGTCCCCCAAGCAATATGGCTGACTTGGAAGTCACCTATAGAACATGGCAACCAGCACAATGTCCCCCAAGCAATATGGCTGACTTAAAAGTCACCTATACAAGACAACCAGCACAATTTCCCCCATGCAATATGGCTGACTTGGACGTCACCTATAGGACATGGCAATAAGCACAATGTCCCCCAGGCAATATGGCTGACTTGTAAGTCACCTATACAACATGGCAACCAGCACAATGTCCCCCATGCAATATGGCTGACTTGGAAGTCACCTATACAACATGGCAACCAGCACAATGTCCCTCATGCAAAATGGCTGACTTGGAAGTCACCTTTACAACATGGCCACCAGCACAATGTCCCCCATGCAATATGGCTGACTTGGAAGTCACCTATAGGACATGGCAACCAGCACAATGTCCCCCATGCAATATGGCTGACTTGGAAGTCACCTATAGAACATGGCCACCAGCACAATGTCCCCCAAGCAATATGGCTCACTTGGAAGTCACCTATACAATACAACCAGCACAATGTCCCCCATGCAATATGGCTGACTTGGAAGTCACCTATACAATACAACCAGCACAATGTCCCCCATGCAATATGGCTGACTTGGAAGTCACCTATACAACACAACCTGCACAATGTCCCCCATGCAATATGGCTGACTTGGAAGTCACCTATACAACACAACCAGCACAATGTCCCCCATGCAATATGGCTCACTTGGAAGTCACCTATACAACATGGCATCCAGCACAATGTCCCCCATGCAATATGGCTGACTTGGAAGTCACCTATACAACATGGCAACCAGCACAATGTCCCCCATGCAATATGGCTGACTTGGAAGTCACCTATACAACATGGCAACCAGCACAATGTCCCCCATGCAATATGGCTGACTTCGAAGTCACCTATACAAGAAACCAGCACAATGTCCCCCATGCAATGTGGCTGACTTGGAAGTCACCTATAGAACATGGCCACCAGCACAATGTCCCCCATGCAATATGGCTGACTTGGAAGTCACCTATACAACATGGCAACCAGCACAATGTCCTCCATGCAATATGGCTGACTTGGAAGTCAGCTATACAATACAACCAGCACAATGTCCCCCAAGCAATATGGCTGACTTGGAAGTCACCTATACAAGACAACCAGCACAATGTCCCCCATGCAATATGGCTGACTTGGAAGTCACCTATAGGACATGGCCACCAGCACAATGTCCCCCATGCAATATGGCTAACTTGGAAGTCACCTATACAATACAACCAGCACAATGTCCCCCATGCAATATGGCTGACTTGGAAGTCACCTATACAATACAACCAGCACAATGTCCCCCATGCAATATGGCTGATTTGGAAGTCACCTATACAACACAACCAGCACAATGTCCCCCATGCAATATGGCTGACTTGGAAGTCACCTATACAAGACAACCAGCACAATGTCCCCCATGCAATATGGCTGACTTGGAAGTCACCTATAGAACATGGCCACCAGCACAATGTCCCCCATGCAATATGGCTGACTTGGAAGTCACCTATACAACATGGCAACCAGCACAATGTCCCCCATGCAATATGGCTGACTTGGAAGTCACCTATAGAACATGGCCACCAGCACAATGTCCCCCATGCAATATGGCTGACTTGGAAGTCACCTATACAACATGGCAACCAGCACAATGTCCCCCAAGCAATATGGCTGACTTGGAAGTCACCTATAGAACATGGCCACCAGCACAATGTCCCCCAAGCAATATGGCTGACTTGGAAGTCACCTATAGAACAGGCAACCAGCACAATGTCCCCCATGCAATATGGCTGACTTGGAAGTCACCTATACAACATGGCAACCAGCACAATGTCCCCCATGCAATATGGCTGACTTCGAAGTCACCTATACAAGAAACCAGCACAATGTCCCCCATGCAATGTGGCTGACTTGGAAGTCACCTATAGAACATGGCCACCAGCACAATGTCCCCCATGCAATATGGCTGACTTGGAAGTCACCTATACAACATGGCAACCAGCACAATGTCCCCCATGCAATATGGCTGACTTGGAAGTCAGCTATACAATACAACCAGCACAATGTCCCCCAAGCAATATGGCTGACTTGGAAGTCACCTATACAAGACAACCAGCACAATGTCCCCCATGCAATATGGCTGACTTGGAAGTCACCTATAGGACATGGCCACCAGCACAATGTCCCCCATGCAATATGGCTGACTTGGAAGTCACCTATACAATACAACCAGCACAATGTCCCCCATGCAATATGGCTGACTTGGAAGTCACCTATACAATACAACCAGCACAATGTCCCCCATGCAATATGGCTGATTTGGAAGTCACCTATACAACACAACCAGCACAATGTCCCCCATGCAATATGGCTGACTTGGAAGTCACCTATACAAGACAACCAGCACAATGTCCCCCATGCAATATGGCTGACTTGGAAGTCACCTATAGAACATGGCCACCAGCACAATGTCCCCCATGCAATATGGCTGACTTGGAAGTCACCTATACAACATGGCAACCAGCACAATGTCCCCCATGCAATATGGCTGATTTGGAAGTCACCTATAGAACATGGCCACCAGCACAATGTCCCCCATGCAATATGGCTGACTTGGAAGTCACCTATACAACATGGCAACCAGCACAATGTCCCCCAAGCAATATGGCTGACTTGGAAGTCACCTATAGAACATGGCCACCAGCACAATGTCCCCCAAGCAATATGGCTGACTTGGAAGTCACCTATAGAACATGGCAACCAGCACAATGTCCCCCAAGCAATATGGCTGACTTGGAAGTCACCTATACAAGACAACCAGCACAATGTCCCCCATGCAATATGGCTGACTTGGAAGTCACCTATAGGACATGGCAACCAGCACAATGTCCCCCATGCAATATGGCTGACTTGGAAGTCACCTATAGAACATGGCAACCAGCACAATGTCCCCCAAGCAATATGGCTGACTTGGAAGTTACCTATACAAGACAACCAGCACAATGTCCCCCATGCAATATGGCTGACTTGGAAGTCACCTATAGGACATGGCAACCAGCACAATGTCCCCCATGCAATATGGCTGACTTGGAAGTCACCTATAGAACATGGCCACCAGCACAATGTCCCCCAAGCAATATGGCTGATTTGGAAGTCACCTATACAACACAACCAGCACAATGTCCCCCATGCAATATGGCTGACTTGGAAATCACCTATACAAGACAACCATCACAATGTCCCAAATGCAATATGGCTGACTTGGAAGTCACCTATAGAACATGGCCACCAGCACAATGTCCCCCATGCAATATGGCTGACTTGGAAGTCACCTACACAACATGGTAACCAGCACAATGTCCCCCATGCAATATGGCTGACTTGGAAGTCACCTATACAATACAACCAGCACAATGTCCCCCAAGCAATATGGCTGACTTGGAAGTCACCTATACAAGACAACCAGCACAATGTCCCCCATGCAATATGGCTGACTTGGAAGTCACCTATAGGACATGGCCACCAGCACAATGTCCCCCGTGCAATATGGCTGACTTGGAAGTCACCTATACAATACAACCAGCACAATGTCCCCCATGCAATATGGCTGACTTGGAAGTCACCTATACAATACAACCAGCACAATGTCCCCCATGCAATATGGCTGATTTGGAAGTCACCTATATAACACAACCAGCACAATGTCCCCCATGCAATATGGCTGACTTGGACGTCACCTATAGGACATGGCAATAAGCACAATGTCCCCCAGGCAATATGGCTGACTTGTAAGTCACCTATACAACATGGCAACCAGCACAATGTCCCCCATGCAATATGGCTGACTTGGAAGTCACCTATACAACATGGCAACCAGCACAATGTCCCTCATGCAATATGGCTGACTTGGAAGTCACCTTTACAACATGGCCACCAGCACAATGTCCCCCATGCAATATGGCTGACTTGGAAGTCACCTATAGGACATGGCAACCAGCACAATGTCCCCCATGCAATATGGCTGACTTGGAAGTCACCTATAGAACATGGCCACCAGCACAATGTCCCCCAAGCAATATGGCTCACTTGGAAGTCACCTATACAATACAACCAGCACAATGTCCCCCATGCAATATGGCTGACTTGGAAGTCACCTATACAATACAACCAGCACAATGTCCCCCATGCAATATGGCTGACTTGGAAGTCACCTATACAACACAACCTGCACAATGTCCCCCATGCAATATGGCTGACTTGGAAGTCACCTATACAACACAACCAGCACAATGTCCCCCATGCAATATGGCTCACTTGGAAGTCACCTATACAACATGGCATCCAGCACAATGTCCCCCATGCAATATGGCTGACTTGGAAGTCACCTATTCAACATGGCAACCAGCACAATGTCCCCCATGCAATATGGCTGACTTGGAAGTCACCTATACAACATGGCAACCAGCACAATGTCCCCCATGCAATATGGCTGACTTCGAAGTCACCTATACAAGAAACCAGCACAATGTCCCCCATGCAATGTGGCTGACTTGGAAGTCACCTATAGAACATGGCCACCAGCACAATGTCCCCCATGCAATATGGCTGACTTGGAAGTCACCTATACAACATGGCAACCAGCACAATGTCCCCCATGCAATATGGCTGACTTGGAAGTCAGCTATACAATACAACCAGCACAATGTCCCCCAAGCAATATGGCTGACTTGGAAGTCACCTATACAAGACAACCAGCACAATGTCCCCCATGCAATATGGCTGACTTGGAAGTCACCTATAGGACATGGTCACCAGCACAATGTCCCCCATGCAATATGGCTGACTTGGAAGTCACCTATACAATACAACCAGCACAATGTCCCCCATGCAATATGGCTGACTTGGAAGTCACCTATACAATACAACCAGCACAATGTCCCCCATGCAATATGGCTGATTTGGAAGTCACCTATACAACACAACCAGCACAATGTCCCCCATGCAATATGGCTGACTTGGAAGTCACCTATACAAGACAACCAGCACAATGTCCCCCATGCAATATGGCTGACTTGGAAGTCACCTATAGAACATGGCCACCAGCACAATGTCCCCCATGCAATATGGCTGACTTGGAAGTCACCTATACAACATGGCAACCAGCACAATGTCCCCCATGCAATATGGCTGACTTGGAAGTCACCTATAGAACATGGCCACCAGCACAATGTCCCCCATGCAATATGGCTGACTTGGAAGTCACCTATACAACATGGCAACCAGCACAATGTCCCCCAAGCAATATGGCTGACTTGGAAGTCACCTATAGAACATGGCCACCAGCACAATGTCCCCCAAGCAATATGGCTGACTTGGAAGTCACCTATAGAACATGGCAACCAGCACAATGTCCCCCAAGCAATATGGCTGACTTGGAAGTCACCTATACAAGACAACCAGCACAATGTCCCCCATGCAATATGGCTGACTTGGAAGTCACCTATAGGACATGGCAACCAGCACAATGTCCCCCATGCAATATGGCTGACTTGGAAGTCACCTATAGAACATGGCAACCAGCACAATGTCCCCCAAGCAATATGGCTGACTTGGAAGTTACCTATACAAGACAACCAGCACAATGTCCCCCATGCAATATGGCTGACTTGGAAGTCACCTATAGGACATGGCAACCAGCACAATGTCCCCCATGCAATATGGCTGACTTGGAAGTCACCTATAGAACATGGCCACCAGCACAATGTCCCCCAAGCAATATGGCTGATTTGGAAGTCACCTATACAACACAACCAGCACAATGTCCCCCATGCAATATGGCTGACTTGGAAATCACCTATACAAGACAACCATCACAATGTCCCAAATGCAATATGGCTGACTTGGAAGTCACCTATAGAACATGGCCACCAGCACAATGTCCCCCATGCAATATGGCTGACTTGGAAGTCACCTATACAACATGGTAACCAGCACAATGTCCCCCATGCAATATGGCTGACTTGGAAGTCACCTATACAATACAACCAGCACAATGTCCCCCAAGCAATATGGCTGACTTGGAAGTCACCTATACAAGAAAACCAGCACAATGTCCCCCATGCAATATGGCTGACTTGGAAGTCACCTATAGGACATGGCCACCAGCACAATGTCCCCCATGCAATATGGCTGACTTGGAAGTCACCTATACAATACAACCAGCACAATGTCCCCCATGCAATATGGCTGACTTGGAAGTCACCTATACAATACAACCAGCACAATGTCCCCCATGCAATATGGCTGATTTGGAAGTCACCTATATAACACAACCAGCACAATGTCCCCCATGCAATATGGCTGACTTGGAAGTCACCTATACAAGACAACCAGCACAATGTCCCCCATGCAATATGGCTGACTTGGAAGTCACCTATAGAACATGGCCACCAGCACAATGTCCGCCATGCAATATGGCTGACTTGGAAGTCACCTATACAACATGGCAACCAACACAATGTCCCCCAAGCAATATGGCTGACTTGGAAGTCACCTATACAACATGGCAACCAGCACAATGTCCCCCAAGCAATATGGCTGACTTGGAAGTCACCTATAGAACATGGCAACCAGCACAATGTCCCCCAAGCAATATGGCTGACTTAAAAGTCACCTATACAAGACAACCAGCACAATCTCCCCCATGCAATATGGCTGACTTGGACGTCACCTATAGGACATGGCAACAAGCACAATGTCCCCCATGCAATATGGCTGACTTGTAAGTCACCTATACAACATGGCAACCAGCACAACGTCCCCCATGCAATATGGCTGACTTGGAAGTCACCTATACAACATGGCAACCAGCACAATGTCCCTCATGCAATATGGCTGACTTGGAAGTCACCTTTACAACATGGCCACCAGCACAATGTCCCCCATGCAATATGGCTGACTTGGAAGTCACCTATAGGACATGGCAACCAGCACAATGTCCCCCATGCAATATGGCTGACTTGGAAGTCACCTATAGAACATGGCCACCAGCACAATGTCCCCCAAGCAATATGGCTCACTTGGAAGTCACCTATACAATACAACCAGCACAATGTCCCCCATGCAATATGGCTGACTTGGAAGTCACCTATACAATACAACCAGCACAATGTCCCCCATGCAATATGGCTGACTTGGACGTCACCTATAGGACATGGCAACAAGCACAATGTCCCCCATGCAATATGGCTGACTTGTAAGTCACCTATACAACATGGCAACCAGCACAATGTCCCCCATGCAATATGGCTGACTTGGAAGTCACCTATACAACATGGCAACCAGCACAATGTCCCTCATGCAATATGGCTGACTTGGAAGTCACCTTTACAACATGGCCACCAGCACAATGTCCCCCATGCAATATGGCTGACTTGGAAGTCACCTATAGGACATGGCAACCAGCACAATGTCCCCCATGCAATATGGCTGACTTGGAAGTCATCTATAGAACATGGCCACCAGCACAATGTCCCCCAAGCAATATGGCTCACTTGGAAGTCACCTATACAATACAACCAGCACAATGTCCCCCATGCAATATGGCTGACTTGGAAGTCACCTATACAATACAACCAGCACAATGTCCCCCATGCAATATGGCTGACTTGGAAGTCACCTATACAACACAACCTGCACAATGTCCCCCATGCAATATGGCTGACTTGGAAGTCACCTATACAAGACAACCAGCACAATGTCCCCCATGCAATATGGCTCACTTGGAAGTCACCTATACAACATGGCATCCAGCACAATGTCCCCCATGCAATATGGCTGACTTGGAAGTCACCTATACAACATGGAAACCAACACAATGTCCCCCATGCAATATGGCTGACTTGGAAGTCACCTATACAACATGGCAACCAGCACAATGTCCCCCATGCAATATGGCTGACTTCGAAGTCACCTATACAAGAAACCAGCACAATGTCCCCCATGCAATGTGGCTGACTTGGAAGTCACCTATAGAACATGGCCACCAGCACAATGTCCCCCATGCAATATGGCTGACTTGGAAGTCACCTATACAACATGGCAACCAGCACAATGTCCCCCATGCAATATGGCTCACTTGGAAGTCACCTATACAACATGGCAACCAGCACAATGTCCCTCATGCAATATGGCTGACTTGGAAGTCACCTTTACAACATGGCCACCAGCACAATGTCCCCCATGCAATATGGCTGACTTGGAAGTCACCTATAGGACATGGCAACCAGCACAATGTCCCCCATGCAATATGGCTGACTTGGAAGTCATCTATAGAACATGGCCACCAGCACAATGTCCCCCAAGCAATATGGCTCACTTGGAAGTCACCTATACAATACAACCAGCACAATGTCCCCCATGCAATATGGCTGACTTGGAAGTCACCTATACAATACAACCAGCACAATGTCCCCCATGCAATATGGCTGACTTGGAAGTCACCTATACAACACAACCTGCACAATGTCCCCCATGCAATATGGCTGACTTGGAAGTCACCTATACAAGACAACCAGCACAATGTCCCCCATGCAATATGGCTCACTTGGAAGTCACCTATACAACATGGCATCCAGCACAATGTCCCCCATGCAATATGGCTGACTTGGAAGTCACCTATACAACATGGCAACCAACACAATGTCCCCCATGCAATATGGCTGACTTGGAAGTCACCTATACAACATGGCAACCAGCACAATGTCCCCCATGCAATATGGCTGACTTCGAAGTCACCTATACAAGAAACCAGCACAATGTCCCCCATGCAATGTGGCTGACTTGGAAGTCACCTATAGAACATGGCCACCAGCACAATGTCCCCCATGCAATATGGCTGACTTGGAAGTCACCTATACAACATGGCAACCAGCACAATGTCCCCCATGCAATATGGCTCACTTGGAAGTCACCTATACAACATGGCATCCAGCACAATGTCCCCCATGCAATATGGCTGACTTGGAAGTCACCTATACAACATGGCAACCAACACAATGTCCCCCATGCAATATGGCTGACTTGGAAGTCACCTATACAACATGGCAACCAGCACAATGTCCCCCATGCAATATGGCTGACTTCGAAGTCACCTATACAAGAAACCAGCACAATGTCCCCCATGCAATATGGCTGACTTGGAAGTCACCTATACAATACAACCAGCACAATGTCCCCCATGCAATATGGCTGACTTGGACGTCACCTATAGGACATGGCAACAAGCACAATGTCCGCCATGCAATATGGCTGACTTGTAAGTCACCTATACAACATGGCAACCAGCACAATGTCCCCCATGCAATATGGCTGACTTGGAAGTCACCTATACAACATGGCAACCAGCACAATGTCCCTCATGCAATATGGCTGACTTGGAAGTCACCTTTACAACATGGCCACCAGCACAATGTCCCCCATGCAATATGGCTGACTTGGAAGTCACCTATAGGACATGGCAACCAGCACAATGTCCCCCATGCAATATGGCTGACTTGGAAGTCATCTATAGAACATGGCCACCAGCACAATGTCCCCCAAGCAATATGGCTCACTTGGAAGTCACCTATACAATACAACCAGCACAATGTCCCCCATGCAATATGGCTGACTTGGAAGTCACCTATACAATACAACCAGCACAATGTCCCCCATGCAATATGGCTGACTTGGAAGTCACCTATACAACACAACCTGCACAATGTCCCCCATGCAATATGGCTGACTTGGAAGTCACCTATACAAGACAACCAGCACAATGTCCCCCATGCAATATGGCTCACTTGGAAGTCACCTATACAACATGGCATCCAGCACAATGTCCCCCATGCAATATGGCTGACTTGGAAGTCACCTATACAACATGGCAACCAACACAATGTCCCCCATGCAATATGGCTGACTTGGAAGTCACCTATACAACATGGCAACCAGCACAATGTCCCCCATGCAATATGGCTGACTTCGAAGTCACCTATACAAGAAACCAGCACAATGTCCCCCATGCAATGTGGCTGACTTGGAAGTCACCTATAGAACATGGCCACCAGCACAATGTCCCCCATGCAATATGGCTGACTTGGAAGTAACCTATACAACATGGCAACCAGCACAATGTCCCCCATGCAATATGGCTCACTTGGAAGTCACCTATACAACATGGCATCCAGCACAATGTCCCCCATGCAATATGGCTGACTTGGAAGTCACCTATACAACATGGCAACCAACACAATGTCCCCCATGCAATATGGCTGACTTGGAAGTCACCTATACAACATGGCAACCAGCACAATGTCCCCCATGCAATATGGCTGACTTCGAAGTCACCTATACAAGAAACCAGCACAATGTCCCCCATGCAATGTGGCTGACTTGGAAGTCACCTATAGAACATGGCCACCAGCACAATGTCCCCCATGCAATATGGCTGACTTGGAAGTCACCTATACAACATGGCAACCAGCACAATGTCCCCCATGCAATATGGCTGACTTGGAAGTCAGATATACAATACAACCAGCACAATGTCCCCCAAGCAATATGGCTGACTTGGAAGTCACCTATACAAGACAACCAGCACAATGTCCCCCATGCAATATGGCTGACTTGGAAGTCACCTATAGGACATGGCCACCAGCACAATGTCCCCCATGCAATATGGCTGACTTGGAAGTCACCTATACAAGACAACCAGCACAATGTCCCCCATGCAATATGGCTGACTTGGAAGTCACCTATAGGACATGGCAACCAGCACAATGTCCCCCATGCAATATGGCTGACTTGGAAGTCACCTATAGAACATGGCAACCAGCACAATGTCCCCCAAGCAATATGGCTGACTTGGAAGTTACCTATACAAGACAACCAGCACAATGTCCCCCATGCAATATGGCTGACTTGGAAGTCACCTATAGGACATGGCAACCAGCACAATGTCCCCCATGCAATATGGCTGACTTGGAAGTCACCTATAGAACATGGCCACCAGCACAATGTCCCCCAAGCAATATGGCTGATTTGGAAGTCACCTATACAACACAACCAGCACAATGTCCCCCATGCAATATGGCTGACTTGGAAATCACCTATACAAGACAACCATCACAATGTCCCAAATGCAATATGGCTGACTTGGAAGTCACCAATAGAACATGGCCACCAGCACAATGTCCCCAATGCAATATGGCTGACTTGGAAGTCACCTATACAACATGGTAACCAGCACAATGTCCCCCATGCAATATGGCTGACTTGGAAGTCACCTATACAATACAACCAGCACAATGTCCCCCAAGCAATATGGCTGACTTGGAAGTCACCTATACAAGACAACCAGCACAATGTCCCCCATGCAATATGGCTGACTTGGAAGTCACCTATAGGACATGGCCACCAGCACAATGTCCCCCATGCAATATGGCTGACTTGGAAGTCACCTATACAATACAACCAGCACAATGTCCCCCATGCAATATGGCTGACTTGGAAGTCACCTATACAACACAACCTGCACAATGTCCCCCATGCAATATGGCTGACTTGGAAGTCACCTATACAAGACAACCAGCACAATGTCCCCCATGCAATATGGCTCAATTGGAAGTCACCTATACAACATGGCATCCAGCACAATGCCCCCCATGCAATATGGCTGACTTGGAAGTCACCTATACAACATGGCAACCAACACAATGTCCCCCATGCAATATGGCTGACTTGGAAGTCACCTATACAACATGGCAACCAGCACAATGTCCCCCATGCAATATGGCTGACTTCGAAGTCACCTATACAAGAAACCAGCACAATGTCCCCCATGCAATGTGGCTGACTTGGAAGTCACCTATAGAACATGGCCACCAGCACAATGTCCCCCATGCAATATGGCTGACTTGGAAGTCACCTATACAACATGGCAACCAGCACAATGTCCCCCATGCAATATGGCTGACTTGGAAGTCAGCTATACAATACAACCAGCACAATGTCCCCCAAGCAATATGGCTGACTTGGAAGTCACCTATACAAGACAACCAGCACAATGTCCCCCATGCAATATGGCTGACTTGGAAGTCACCTATAGGACATGGCCACCAGCACAATGTCCCCCATGCAATATGGCTGACTTGGAAGTCACCTATACAAGACAACCAGCACAATGTCCCCCATGCAATATGGCTGACTTGGAAGTCACCTATAGGACATGGCAACCAGCACAATGTCCCCCATGCAATATGGCTGACTTGGAAGTCACCTATAGAACATGGCAACCAGCACAATGTCCCCCAAGCAATATGGCTGACTTGGAAGTTACCTATACAAGACAACCAGCACAATGTCCCCCATGCAATATGGCTGACTTGGAAGTCACCTATAGGACATGGCAACCAGCACAATGTCCCCCATGCAATATGGCTGACTTGGAAGTCACCTATAGAACATGGCCACCAGCACAATGTCCCCCAAGCAATATGGCTGATTTGGAAGTCACCTATACAACACAACCAGCACAATGTCCCCCATGCAATATGGCTGACTTGGAAATCACCTATACAAGACAACCATCACAATGTCCCAAATGCAATATGGCTGACTTGGAAGTCACCTATAGAACATGGCCACCAGCACAATGTCCCCAATGCAATATGGCTGACTTGGAAGTCACCTATACAACATGGTAACCAGCACAATGTCCCCCATGCAATATGGCTGACTTGGAAGTCACCTATACAATACAACCAGCACAATGTCCCCCAAGCAATATGGCTGACTTGGAAGTCACCTATACAAGACAACCAGCACAATGTCCCCCATGCAATATGGCTGACTTGGAAGTCACCTATAGGACATGGCCACCAGCACAATGTCCCCCATGCAATATGGCTGACTTGGAATTCACCTATACAATACAACCAGCACAATGTCCCCCATGCAATATGGCTGACTTGAAAGTCACCTCTACAATACAACCAGCACAATGTCCCCCATGCAATATGGCTGATTTGGAAGTCACCTATATAACACAACCAGCACAATGTCCCCCATGCAATATGGCTGACTTGGAAGTCACCTATACAAGACAACCAGCACAATGTCCCCCATGCAATATGGCTGACTTGGAAGTCACCTATAGGACATGGCCACCAGCACAATGTCCCCCATGCAATATGGCTGACTTGGAAGTCACCTATACAAGACAACCAGCACAATGTCCCCCATGCAATATGGCTGACTTGGAAGTCACCTATAGGACATGGCAACCAGCACAATGTCCCCCATGCAATATGGCTGACTTGGAAGTCACCTATAGAACATGGCAACCAGCACAATGTCCCCCAAGCAATATGGCTGACTTGGAAGTTACCTATACAAGACAACCAGCACAATGTCCCCCATGCAATATGGCTGACTTGGAAGTCACCTATAGGACATGGCAACCAGCACAATGTCCCCCATGCAATATGGCTGACTTGGAAGTCACCTATAGAACATGGCCACCAGCACAATGTCCCCCAAGCAATATGGCTGATTTGGAAGTCACCTATACAACACAACCAGCACAATGTCCCCCATGCAATATGGCTGACTTGGAAATCACCTATACAAGACAACCATCACAATGTCCCAAATGCAATATGGCTGACTTGGAAGTCACCTATAGAACATGGCCACCAGCACAATGTCCCCAATGCAATATGGCTGACTTGGAAGTCACCTATACAACATGGTAACCAGCACAATGTCCCCCATGCAATATGGCTGACTTGGAAGTCACCTATACAATACAACCAGCACAATGTCCCCCAAGCAATATGGCTGACTTGGAAGTCACCTATACAAGACAACCAGCACAATGTCCCCCATGCAATATGGCTGACTTGGAAGTCACCTATAGGACATGGCCACCAGCACAATGTCCCCCATGCAATATGGCTGACTTGGAATTCACCTATACAATACAACCAGCACAATGTCCCCCATGCAATATGGCTGACTTGAAAGTCACCTCTACAATACAACCAGCACAATGTCCCCCATGCAATATGGCTGATTTGGAAGTCACCTATATAACACAACCAGCACAATGTCCCCCATGCAATATGGCTGACTTGGAAGTCACCTATACAAGACAACCAGCACAATGTCCCCCATGCAATATGGCTGACTTGGAAGTCACCTATAGAACATGGCCACCAGCACAATGTCCCCCATGCAATATGGCTGACTTGGAAGTCACCTATACAACATGGCAACCAGCACAATGTCCCCCAAGCAATATGGCTGACTTGGAAGTCACCTATACAACATGGCAACCAGCACAATGTCCTCCAAGCAATATGGCTGACTTGGAAGTCACCTATAGAACATGGCAACCAGCACAATGTCCCCCAAGCAATATGTCTGACTTAAAAGTCACCTATACAAGACAACCAGCACAATTTCCCCCATGCAATATGGCTGACTTGGACGTCACCTATAGGACATGGCAACAAGCACAATGTCCCCCATGCAATATGGCTGACTTGTAAGTCACCTATACAACATGGCAACCAGCACAATGTCCCCCATGCAATATGGCTGACTTGGAAGTCACCTATACAACATGGCAACCAGCACAATGTCCCTCATGCAATATGGCTGACTTGGAAGTCACCTTTACAACATGGCCACCAGCACAATGTCCCCCATGCAATATGGCTGACTTGGAAGTCACCTATACAATACAACCAGCACAATGTCCCCCATGCAATATGGCTGACTTGGAAGTCACCTATACAATACAACCAGCACAATGTCCCCCATGCAATATGGCTGACTTGGACGTCACCTATAGGACATGGCAACAAGCACAATGTCCCCCATGCAATATGGCTGACTTGTAAGTCACCTATACAACATGGCAACCAGCACAATGTCCCCCATGCAATATGGCTGACTTGGAAGTCACCTTTACAACATGGCCACCAGCACAATGTCCCCCATGCAATATGGCTGACTTGGAAGTCACCTATAGGACATGGCAACCAGCACAATGTCCCCCATGCAATATGGCTGACTTGGAAGTCATCTATAGAACATGGCCACCAGCACAATGTCCCCCAAGCAATATGGCTCACTTGGAAGTCACCTATACAATACAACCAGCACAATGTCCCCCATGCAATATGGCTGACTTGGAAGTCACCTATACAATACAACCAGCACAATGTCCCCCATGCAATATGGCTGACTTGGAAGTCACATATACAACACAACCTGCACAATGTCCCCCATGCAATATGGCTGACTTGGAAGTCACCTATACAACACAACCAGCACAATGTCCCCCATGCAATATGGCTCACTTGGAAGTCACCTATACAACATGGCATCCAGCACAATGTCCCCCATGCAATATGGCTGACTTGGAAGTCACCTATACAACATGGCAACCAACACAATGTCCCCCATGCAATATGGCTGACTTGGAAGTCACCTATACAACATGGCAACCAGCACAATGTCCCCCATGCAATATGGCTGACTTCGAAGTCACCTATACAAGAAACCAGCACAATGTCCCCCATGCAATGTGGCTGACTTGGAAGTCACCTATAGAACATGGCCACCAGCACAATGTCCCACATGCAATATGGCTGACTTGGAAGTCACCTATACAACATGGCAACCAGCACAATGTCCCCTATGCAATATGGCTGACTTGGAAGTCAGCTATACAATACAACCAGCACAATGTCCCCCAAGCAAAATGGCTGACTTGGAAGTCACCTATACAAGACAACCAGCACAATGTCCCCCATGCAATATGGCTGACTTGGAAGTCACCTATAGGACATGGCCACCAGCACAATGTCCCCCATGCAATATGGATGACTTGGAAGTCACCTATACAATACAACCAGCACAATGTCCCCCATGCAATATGGCTGACTTGGAAGTCACCTATACAATACAACCAGCACAATGTCCCCCATGCAATATGGCTGATTTGGAAGTCACCTATACAACACAACCAGCACAATGTCCCCCATGCAATATGGCTGACTTGGAAGTCACCTATACAAGACAACCAGCACAATGTCCCCCATGCAATATGGCTGACTTGGAAGTCACCTATAGAACATGGCCACCAGCACAATGTCCCCCATGCAATATGGCTGACTTGGAAGTCACCTATACAACATGGCAACCAGCACAATGTCCCCCATGCAATATGGCTGACTTGGAAGTCACCTATAGAACATGGCCACCAGCACAATGTCCCCCATGCAATATGGCTGACTTGGAAGTCACCTATACAACATGGCAACCAGCACAATGTCCCCCAAGCAATATGGCTGACTTGGAAGTCACCTATAGAACATGGCCACCAGCACAATGTCCCCCATGCAATATGGCTGACTTGGAAGTCACCTATACAACATGGCAACCAGCACAATGTCCCCCATGCAATATGGCTGACTTGGAAGTCACCTATAGAACATGGCCACCAGCACAATGTCCCCCATGCAATATGGCTGACTTGGAAGTCACCTATACAACATGGCAACCAGCACAATGTCCCCCAAGCAATATGGCTGACTTGGAAGTCACCTATAGAACATGGCCACCATCACAATGTCCCCCAAGCAATATGGCTGACTTGGAAGTCACCTATAGAACATGGCAACCAGCACAATGTCCCCCAAGCAATATGGCTGACTTGGAAGTCACCTATACAAGACAACCAGCACAATGTCCCCCATGCAATATGGCTGACTTGGAAGTCACCTATAGGACATGGCAACCAGCACAATGTCCCCCATGCAATATGGCTGACTTGGAAGTCACCTATAGAACATGGCCACCAGCACAATGTCCCCCAAGCAATATGGCTCACTTGGAAGTCACCTATACAATACAACCAGCACAATGTCCCCCATGCAATATGGCTGACTTGGAAGTCACCTATACAATACAACCAGCACAATGTCCCAAATGCAATATGGCTGACTTGGAAGTCACCTATAGAACATGGCCACCAGCACAATGTCCCCCATGCAATATGGCTGACTTGGAAGTCACCTATACAACATGGCAACCAGCACAATTTCCCCCATGCAATATGGCTGACTTGGAAGTCACCTATACAAGACAACCAGCACAATGTCCCCCATGCAATATGGCTGACTTGGAAGTCACCTATAGGACATGGCCACCAGCACAATGTCCCCCATGCAATATGGCTGACTTGGAAGTCACCTATACAATACAACCAGCACAATGTCCCCCATGCAATATGGCTGACTTGTAAGTCACCTATACAATACAACCAGCACAATGTCCCCCATGCAATATGGCTGATTTGGAAGTCACCTATACAACACAACCAGCACAATGTCCCCCATGCAATATGGCTGACTTGGAAGTCACCTATACAAGACAACCAGCACAATGTCCCCCATGCAATATGGCTGACTTGGAAGTCACCTATAGAACATGGCCACCAGCACAATGTCCCCCATGCAATATGGCTGACTTGGAAGTCACCTATACAACATGGCAACCAGCACAATGTCCCCCATGCAATATGGCTGACTTGGAAGTCACCTATAGAACATGGCCACCAGCACAATGTCCCCCATGCAATATGGCTGACTTGGAAGTCACCTATACAACATGGCAACCAACACAATGTCCCCCAAGCAATATGGCTGACTTGGAAGTCACCTATAGAACATGGCCACCAGCACAATGCCCCCCAAGCAATATGGCTGACTTGGAAGTCACCTATAGAACATGGCAACCAGCACAATGTCCCCCATGCAATATGGCTGACTTGGAAGTCACCTATAGGACATGGCAACCAGCACAATGTCCCCCATGCAATATGGCTGACTTGGAAGTCACCTATAGAACATGACCACCAGCACAATGTCCCCCAAGCAATATGGCTCACTTGGAAGTCACCTATACAATACAACCAGCACAATGTCCCCCATGCAATATGGCTGACTTGGAAGTCACCTATACAATACAACCAGCACAATGTCCCAAATGCAATGTGGCTGACTTGGAAGTCACCTATAGAACATGGCCACCAGCACAATGTCCCCCATGCAATATGGCTGATTTGGAAGTCACCTATACAACACAACCATCACAATGTCCCCCATGCAATATGGCTGACTTGGAAGTCACCTATACAAGACAACCAGCACAATGTCCCAAATGCAATATGGCTGACTTGGAAGTCACCTATAGATCATGGCGACCAGCACAATGTCCCCCATGCAATATGGCTGACTTGGAAGTCACCTATACAACATGGCAACCAGTACAATGTCCCCCATGCAATATGGCTGACTTGGAAGTCACCTATACAATACAACCAGCACAATGTCCCCCAAGCAATATGGCTGACTTGGAAGTCACCTATACAAGACAACCAGCACAATGTCCCCCATGCAATATGGCTGACTTGGAAGTCACCTATAGGACATGGCCACCAGCACAATGTCCCCCATGCAATATGGCTGACTTGGAAGTCACCTATACAATACAACCAGCACAATGTCCCCCATGCAATATGGCTGACTTGGAAGTCACCTATACAATACAACCAGCACAATGTCCCCCATGCAATATGGCTGATTTGGAAGTCACCTATACAACACAACCAGCACAATGTCCCCCATGCAATATGGCTGACTTGGAAGTCACCTATACAAGACAACCAGCACAATCTCCCCCATGCAATATGGCTGACTTGGAAGTCACCTATAGAACATGGCCACCAGCACAATGTCCCCCATGCAATATGGCTGACTTGGAAGTCACCTATACAACATGGCAACCAGCACAATGTCCCCCAAGCAATATGGCTGACTTGGAAGTCACCTATACAACATGGCAACCAGCACAATGTCCCCCAAGCAATATGGCTGACTTGGACGTCACCTATAGAACATGGCAACCAGCACAATGTCCCCCAAGCAATATGGCTGACTTAAAAGTCACCTATACAAGACAACCAGCACAATTTCCCCCATGCAATATGGCTGACTTGGAAGTCACCTATAGGACATGGCAACCAGCACAATGTCCCCCATGCAATATGGCTGACTTGGAAGTCACCTATAGAACATGGCCACCAGCACAATGTCCCCCAAGCAATATGGCTCACTTGGAAGTCACCTATACAATACAACCAGCACAATGTCCCCCATGCAATATGGCTGACTTGGAAGTCACCTATACAATACAACCAGCACAATGTCCCAAATGCAATATGGCTGACTTGGAAGTCACCTATAGAACATGGCCACCAGCACAATGTCCCCCATGCAATATGGCTGACTTGGAAGTCACCTATACAACATGGCAACCAGCACAATGTCCCCCATGCAATATGGCTGACTTGGAAGTCACCTATACAATACAACCAGCACAATGTCCCCCGAGCAATATGGCTTACTTGGAAGTCACATATACAAGACAACCAGCACAATGTCCCCCATGCAATATGGCTGATTTGGAAGTCACCTATACAATACAACCAGCACAATGTCCCCCATGCAATATGGCTGATTTGGAAGTCACCTATACAACACAACCATCACAATGTCCCCCATGCAATATGGCTGACTTGGAAGTCACCTATACAAGACAACCAGCACAATGTCCCAAATGCAATATGGCTGACTTGGAAGTCACCTATAGAACATGGCGACCAGCACAATGTCCCCCATGCAATATGGCTGACTTGGAAGTCACCTATACAACATGGCAACCAGCACAATGTCCCCCATGCAATATGGCTGACTTGGAAGTCAACTATACAATACAACCAGCACAATGTCCCCCAAGCAATATGGCTGACTTGGAAGTCAACTAAACAATACAACCAGCACAATGTCCCCCAAGCAATATGGCTGACTTGGAAGTCACCTATACAAGACAACCAGCACAATGTCCCCCATGCAATATGGCTGACTTGGAAGTCACCTATAGGACATGGCCACCAGCACAATGTCCCCCATGCAATATGGCTGACTTGGAAGTCACCTATACAATACAACCAGCACAATGTCCCCCATGCAATATGGCTGACTTGGAAGTCACCTATACAATACAACCAGCACAATGTCCCCCATGCAATATGGCTGATTTGGAAGTCACCTATACAACACAACCAGCACAATCTCCCCCATGCAATATGGCTGACTTGGAAGTCACCTATAGAACATGGCCACCAGCACAATGTCCCCCATGCAATATGGCTGACTTGGAAGTCACCTATACAACATGGCAACCAGCACAATGTCCCCCAAGCAATATGGCTGACTTGGAAGTCACCTATACAACATGGCAACCAGCACAATGTCCCCCAAGCAATATGGCTGACTTGGACGTCACCTATAGAACATGGCAACCAGCACAATGTCCACCAAGCAATATGGCTGACTTAAAAGTCACCTATACAAGACAACCAGCACAATTTCCCCCATGCAATATGGCTGACTTGGAAGTCACCTATAGGACATGGCAACCAGCACAATGTCCCCCATGCAATATGGCTGACTTGTAAGTCACCTATACAACATGGCAACCAGCACAATGTCCCCCATGCAATATGGCTTACTTGGAAGTCACCTATACAACATGGCAACCAGCACAATGTCCCCCATGCAATATGGCTGACTTGGAAGTCACCTTTACAACATGGCCACCAGCACAATGTCCCCCATGCAATATGGCTGACTTGGAAGTCACCTATAGGACATGGCAACCAGCACAATGTCCCCCATGCAATATGGCTGACTTGGAAGTCACCTATAGAACATGGCCACCAACACAATGTCCCCCAAGCAATATGGCTCATTTGGAAGTCACCTATACAATACAACCAGCACAATGTCCCCCATGCAATATGGCTGACTTGGAAGTCACCTATGCAATACAACCAGCACAATGTCCACCATGCAATATGGCTGACTTGGAAGTCACCTATACAACACAACCAGCACAATGTCCCCCATGCAATATGGCTGACTTGGAAGTCACCTATACAACATGGCATCCAGCACAATGTCCCCCATGCAATATGGCTGACTTGGAAGTCACCTATACAACATGGCAACCAGCACAATGTCCCCCATGCAATATGGCTGACTTGGAAGTCACCTATACAACATGGCAACCAGCACAATGTCCCCCATGCAATATGGCTGACTTGGAAGTCACCTATACAAGAAACCAGCACAATGTCCCCCATGCAATGTGGCTGACTTGGAAGTCACCTATAGAACATGGCCACCAGCACAATGTCCCCCATGCAATATGGCTGACTTGGAAGTCACCTATACAACATGGCAACCAGCACAATGTCCCCCAAGCAATATGGCTCACTTGGAAGTCACCTATAGAACATGGCAAAAAGCACAATGTCCCCCAAGCAATATGGCTGACTTGGAAGTCACCTATACAACATGGCAACCAGCACAATGTCCCCCATGCAATATGGCTGACTTGGAAGTCACCTATAGAACATGGCCACCAGCACAATGTCCCCCATGCAACACGGCTGACTTGGAAGTCACCTATACAAGACAACCAGCACAATGTCCCCCATGCAATATGGCTGACTTGGAAGTCACCTATAGGACATGGCAACCAGCACAATGTCCCCCATGCAATATGGCTGACTTGGAAGTCACCTATAGAACATGGCCACCAGCACAATGTCCCCCAAGCAATATGGCTCACTTGGAAGTCACCTATACAATACAACCAGCACAATGTCCCCCATGCAATATGGCTGACTTGGAAGTCACCTATACAATACAACCAGCACAATGTCCCCCATGCAATATGGCTGACTTGGAAGTCACCTATACAACACAACCAGCACAATATCCCCCATGCAATATGGCTGACTTGGAAGTCACCTATACAACACAACCAGCACAATGTCCTCCATGCAATATGGCTCACTTGGAAGTCACCTATACAACATGGCATCCAGCACAATGTCCCCCATGCAATATGGCTGACTTGGAAGTCACCTATACAACATGGCAACCAGCACAATGTCCCCCATGCAATATGGCTGACTTGGAAGTCACCTATACAAGAAACCAGCACAATGTCCCCCATGCAATGTGGCTGACTTGGAAGTCACCTATAGAACATGGCCACCAGCACAATGTCCCCCATGCAATATGGCTGACTTGGAAGTCACCTATACAACATGGCAACCAGCACAATGTCCCCCAAGCAATATGGCTGACTTGGAAGTCACCTATACAACATGGCAACCAGCACAATGTCCCCCATGCAATATGGCTGACTTGGAAGTCACCTATACAACATGGCAACCAGCACAATGTCCCCCATGCAATATGGCTGACTCGGAAGTCACCTATACAACACAACCAGCACAATGTCCCCCAAGCAATATGGCTCACTTGGAAGTCACGTATACAACATGGCAACCAGCACAATGTCCCCCATGCAATATGGCTGACTTTGAAGTCACCTATACAACATGGCAACCAGCACAATGTCCCCCATGCAATATGGCTGACTTGGAAGTCACCTATACAAGACAACCAGCACAATGTCCCCCATGCAATATGGCTGACTTGGAAGTCACCTATAGGACATGGCAACCAGCACAATGTCCCCCAAGCAATATGGCTGACTTGGAAGTCACCTATACAACATGGCAACCAGCACAATGTCCCCCATGCAATATGGCTGACTTGGAAGTCACCTATACAATACAACCAGCACAATGTCCCCCAAGCAATATGGCTGACTTGGAAGTCACCTATACAAGACAACCAGCACAATGTCCCCCATGCAATATGGCTGACTTGGAAGTCACCTATACAACATGGCAACCAGCACAATGTCCCCCATGCAATATGGCTGACTTGGAAGTCACCTATACAACATGGCAACCAGCACAATGTCCCCCATGCAATATGGCTGACTTGGAAGTCACCTATACAAGAAACCAGCACAATGTCCCCCATGCAATGTGGCTGACTTGGATGTCACCTATACAACATGGCAACCAGCACAATGTCCCCCAAGCAATATGGCTCACTTGGAAGTCACCTATAGGACATGGCCACCAGCACAATGTCCCCCATGCAATATGGCTGACTTGGAAGTCACCTATACAATACAACCAGCACAATGTCCCCCATGCAATATGGCTGATTTGGAAGTCACCTATACAACACAACCAGCACAATGTCTCTGATGCAATATGGCTGACTTGGAAGTCACCTATACAAGACAACCAGCACAATGTCCCAAATGCAATATGGCTGACTTGGAGGTCACCTATAGAACATGGCCACCAGCACAATGTCCCCCATGCAATATGGCTGACTTGGAAGTCACCTATACAACATGGCAACCAGCACAATGTCCCCCATGCAATATGGCTGACTTGGAAGTCACCTATACAATACAACCAGCACAATATCCCCCAAGCAATATGGCTGACTTGGAAGTCACCTATACAAGACAACCAGCACAATGTCCCCCATGCAATATGGCTGACTTGGAAGTCACCTATACAACATGGCAACCAGCACAATGTCCCCCATGCAATATGGCTGACTTGGAAGTCACCTATACAACATGGCAACCAGCACAATGTCCCCCATGCAATATGGCTGACTTGGAAGTCACCTATACAAGAAACCAGCACAATGTCCCCCATGCAATGTGGCTGACTTGGAAGTCACCTATAGAACATGGCCACCAGCACAATGTCCCCCATGCAATATGGCTGACTTGGAAGTCACATATACAACATGGCAACCAGCACAATGTCCCCCAAGCAATATGGCTCACTTGGAAGTCACCTATAGAACATGGCAAAAAGCACAATGTCCCCCAAGCAATATGGCTGACTTGGAAGTCACCTATACAATATGGCAACCAGCACAATGTCCCCCATGCAATATGGCTGACTTGGAAGTCACCTATAGAACATGGCCACCAGCACAATGTCCCCCATGCAACACGGCTGACTTGGAAGTCACCTATACAAGATAACCAGCACAATGTCCCCCATGCAATATGGCTGACTTGGAAGTCACCTATAGGACATGGCAACCAGCACAATGTCCCCCAAGCAATATGGCTGACTTGGAAGTCACCTACAGAACATGGCAACCAGCACAATGTCCCCCAAGCAATATGGCTGACTTGGAAGTCACCTATACAAGACAACCAGCACAATGTCCCCCATGCAACACGGCTGACTTGGAAGTCACCTATACAAGACAACCAGCACAATGTCCCCCATGCAATATGGCTGACTTGGAAGTCACCTATACAACACAACCAGCACAATGTCCCCCAAGCAATATGGCTCACTTGGAAGTCACCTATACAACATGGCAACCAGCACAATGTCCCCCATGCAATATGGCTGACTCGGAAGTCACCTATACAACACAACCAGCACAATGTCCCCCAAGCAATATGGCTCACTTGGAAGTCACGTATACAACATGGCAACCAGCACAATGTCCCCCATGCAATATGGCTGACTTTGAAGTCACCTATACAACATGGCAACCAGCACAATGTCCCCCATGCAATATGGCTGACTTGGAAGTCACCTATACAAGACAACCAGCACAATGTCCCCCATGCAATATGGCTGACTTGGAAGTCACCTATAGGACATGGCAACCAGCACAATGTCCCCCAAGCAATATGGCTGACTTGGAAGTCACCTATACAAGACAACCAGCACAATGTCCCAAATGCAATATGGCTGACTTGGAAGTCACCTATAGAACATGGCCACCAGCACAATGCCCCCCATGCAATATGGCTGACTTGGAAGTCACCTATACAACATGGCAACCAGCACAATGTCCCCCATGCAATATGGCTGACTTGGAAGTCACCTATACAATACAACCAGCACAATGTCCCCCAAGCAATATGGCTGACTTGGAAGTCACCTATACAAGACAACCAGCACAATGTCCCCCATGCAATATGGCTGACTTGGAAGTCACCTATACAATACAACCAGCACAATGTCCCCCATGCAATATGGCTGATTTGGAAGTCACCTATACAACACAACCAGCACAATGTCTCCGATGCAATATGGCTGACTTGGAAGTCACCTATACAAGACAACCAGCACAATGTCCCAAATGCAATATGGCTGACTTGGAAGTCACCTATAGAACATGGCCACCAGCACAATGTCCCCCATGCAATATGGCTGACTTGGAAGTCACCTATACAACATGGCAACCAGCACAACGTCCCCCATGCAATATGGCTGACTTGGAAGTCACCTATACAATACAACCAGCACAATGTCCCCCAAGCAATATGGCTGGCTTGGAAGTCACCTATACAAGACAACCAGCACAATGTCCCCCATGCAATATGGCTGATTGGAAGTCACCTATACAACATGGCAACCAGCACAATGTCCCCCATGCAATATGGCTGACTTGGAAGTCACCTATACAACATGGCAACCAGCACAATGTCCCCCATGCAATATGGCTGACTTGGAAGTCACCTATACAAGAAACCAGCACAATGTCCCCCATGCAATGTGGCTGACTTGGAAGTCACCTATAGAACATGGCCACCAGCACAATGTCCCCCATGCAATATGGCTGACTTGGAAGTCACCTATACAACATGGCAACCAGCACAATGTCCCCCAAGCAATATGGCTCACTTGGAAGTCACCTATAGGACATGGCCACCAGCACAATGTCCCCCATGCAATATGGCTGACTTGGAATTCACCTATACAATACAACCAGCACAATGTCCCCCATGCAATATGGCTGATTTGGAAGTCACCTATACAACACAACCAGCACAATGTCTCTGATGCAATATGGCTGACTTGGAAGTCACCTATACAAGACAACCAGCACAATGTCCCAAATGCAATATGGCTGACTTGGAAGTCACCTATAGAACATGGCCACCAGCACAATGTCCCCCATGCAATATGGCTGACTTGGAAGTCACCTATACAACATGGCAACCAGCACAATGTCCCCCATGCAATATGGCTGACTTGGAAGTCACCTATACAAGACAACCAGCACAATGTCCCCCATGCAATATGGCTGACTTGGAAGTCACCTATACAACATGGCAACCAGCACAATGTCCCCCATGCAATATGGCTGACTTGGAAGTCACCTATACAACATGGCAACCAGCACAATGTCCCCCATGCAATATGGCTGACTTGGAAGTCACCTATACAAGAAACTAGCACAATGTCCCCCATGCAATGTGGCTGACTTGGAAGTCACCTATAAAACATGGCCACCAGCACAATGTCCCCCATCCAATATGGCTGACTTGGAAGTCACCTATACAACATGGCAACCAGCACAATGTCCCCCAAGCAATATGGCTCACTTGGAAGTCACCTATAGAACATGGCAAAAAGCACAATGTCCCCCAAGCAATATGGCTGACTTGGAAGTCACCTATACAACATGGCAACCAGCACAATGTCCCCCATGCAATATGGCTGACTTGGAAGTCACCTATAGAACATGGCCACCAGCACAATGTCCCCCATGCAACACGGCTGACTTGGAAGTCACCTATACAAGACAACCAGCACAATGTCCCCCATGCAACACGGCTGACTTGGAAGTCACCTATACAAGACAACCAGCACAATGTCCCCGATGCAATATGGCTGACTTGGAAGTCACCTATACAACACAACCAGCACAATGTCCCCCAAGCAATATGGCTCACTTGGAAGTCACCTATACAACATGGCAACCAGCACAATGTCCCCCATGCAATATGGCTGACTCGGAAGTCACCTATACAACACAACCAGCACAATGTCCCCCAAGCAATATGGCTCACTTGGAAGTCACGTATACAACATGGCAACCAGCACAATGTCCCCCATGCAATATGGCTGACTTTGAAGTCACCTATACAACATGGCAACCAGCACAATGTCCCCCATGCAATATGGCTGACTTGGAAGTCACCTATACAAGACAACCAGCACAATGTCCCCCATGCAATATGGCTGACTTGGAAGTCACCTATAGGACATGGCAACCAGCACAATGTCCCCCAAGCAATATGGCTGACTTGGAAGTCACCTATACAAGACAACCAGCACAATGTCCCAAATGCAATATGGCTGACTTGGAAGTCACCTATAGAACATGGCCACCAGCACAATGCCCCCCATGCAATATGGCTGACTTGGAAGTCACCTATACAACATGGCAACCAGCACAATGTCCCCCATGCAATATGGCTGACTTGGAAGTCACCTATACAATACAACCAGCACAATGTCCCCCAAGCAATATGGCTGACTTGGAAGTCACCTATACAAGACAACCAGCACAATGTCCCCCATGCAATATGGCTGACTTGGAAGTCACCTATACAATACAACCAGCACAATGTCCCCCATGCAATATGGCTGATTTGGAAGTCACCTATACAACACAACCAGCACAATGTCTCCGATGCAATATGGCTGACTTGGAAGTCACCTATACAAGACAACCAGCACAATGTCCCAAATGCAATATGGCTGACTTGGAAGTCACCTATAGAACATGGCCACCAGCACAATGTCCCCCATGCAATATGGCTGACTTGGAAGTCACCTATACAACATGGCAACCAGCACAACGTCCCCCATGCAATATGGCTGACTTGGAAGTCACCTATACAATACAACCAGCACAATGTCCCCCAAGCAATATGGCTGGCTTGGAAGTCACCTATACAAGACAACCAGCACAATGTCCCCCATGCAATATGGCTGATTGGAAGTCACCTATACAACATGGCAACCAGCACAATGTCCCCCATGCAATATGGCTGACTTGGAAGTCACCTATACAACATGGCAACCAGCACAATGTCCCCCATGCAATATGGCTGACTTGGAAGTCACCTATACAAGAAACCAGCACAATGTCCCCCATGCAATGTGGCTGACTTGGAAGTCACCTATAGAACATGGCCACCAGCACAATGTCCCCCATGCAATATGGCTGACTTGGAAGTCACCTATACAACATGGCAACCAGCACAATGTCCCCCAAGCAATATGGCTCACTTGGAAGTCACCTATAGGACATGGCCACCAGCACAATGTCCCCCATGCAATATGGCTGACTTGGAATTCACCTATACAATACAACCAGCACAATGTCCCCCATGCAATATGGCTGATTTGGAAGTCACCTATACAACACAACCAGCACAATGTCTCTGATGCAATATGGCTGACTTGGAAGTCACCTATACAAGACAACCAGCACAATGTCCCAAATGCAATATGGCTGACTTGGAAGTCACCTATAGAACATGGCCACCAGCACAATGTCCCCCATGCAATATGGCTGACTTGGAAGTCACCTATACAACATGGCAACCAGCACAATGTCCCCCATGCAATATGGCTGACTTGGAAGTCACCTATACAAGACAACCAGCACAATGTCCCCCATGCAATATGGCTGACTTGGAAGTCACCTATACAACATGGCAACCAGCACAATGTCCCCCATGCAATATGGCTGACTTGGAAGTCACCTATACAACATGGCAACCAGCACAATGTCCCCCATGCAATATGGCTGACTTGGAAGTCACCTATACAAGAAACTAGCACAATGTCCCCCATGCAATGTGGCTGACTTGGAAGTCACCTATAAAACATGGCCACCAGCACAATGTCCCCCATCCAATATGGCTGACTTGGAAGTCACCTATACAACATGGCAACCAGCACAATGTCCCCCAAGCAATATGGCTCACTTGGAAGTCACCTATAGAACATGGCAAAAAGCACAATGTCCCCCAAGCAATATGGCTGACTTGGAAGTCACCTATACAACATGGCAACCAGCACAATGTCCCCCATGCAATATGGCTGACTTGGAAGTCACCTATAGAACATGGCCACCAGCACAATGTCCCCCATGCAACACGGCTGACTTGGAAGTCACCTATACAAGACAACCAGCACAATGTCCCCCATGCAACACGGCTGACTTGGAAGTCACCTATACAAGACAACCAGCACAATGTCCCCGATGCAATATGGCTGACTTGGAAGTCACCTATACAACACAACCAGCACAATGTCCCCCAAGCAATATGGCTCACTTGGAAGTCACCTATACAACATGGCAACCAGCACAATGTCCCCCATGCAATATGGCTGACTTGGAAGTCACCTATACAATACAACCAGCACAATGTCCCCCAAGCAATATGGCTGACTTGGAAGTCACCTATAGAACATGGCCACCAGCACAATGTCCCCCATGCAATATGGCTGACTTGGAAGTCACCTATACAAGACAACCAGCACAATGTCTCCCATGCAATATGGCTGACTTGGAAGTCACCTATAGAACATGGCCACCAGCACAATGTCCCCCATGCAATATGGCTGACTTGGAAGTCACCTATACAATACAACCAGCACAATGTCCCCCATGCAATATGGCTGACTTGGAAGTCACCTATACAACACAACCAGCACAATGTCCCCCAGGCAATATGGCTGACTTGGAAGTCACCTATACAACACAACCAGCACAATGTCCCCCATGCAATATGGCTCACTTGGAAGTCACCTATACAACATGGCATCCAGCACAATGTCCCCCATGCAATATGGCTGACTTGGAAGTCACCTATACAACATGGCAACCAGCACAATGTCCCCCATGCAATATGGCTGACTTGGAAGTCACCTATACAACATGGCAACCAGCACAATATCCCCCATGCAATATGGCTGACTTGGAAGTCACCTATACAAGAAACCAGCACAATGTCCCCCATGCAATGTGGCTGACTTGGAAGTCACCTATAGAACATGGCCACCAGCACAATGTCCCCCATGCAATATGGCTGACTTGGAAGTCACCTATACAACATGGCAACCAGCACAATATCCCCCAAGCAATATGGCTCACTTGGAAGTCACCTATAGAACATGGCAACCAGCACAATGTCCCCCAAGCAATATGGCTGACTTGGAAGTCACCTATACAACATGGCAACCAGCACAATGTCCCCCTTGCAATATGGCTGACCTGGAAGTCACTATAGAACATGGCCACCAGCACAATGTCCCCCATGCAACACGGCTGACTTGGAAGTCACCTATACAAGACAACCAGCACAATGTCCCCCATGCAATATGGCTGACTCGGAAGTCACCTATACAACACAACCATCACAATGTCCCCCAAGCAATATGGCTCACTTGGAAGTCACGTATACAACATGGCAACCAGCACAATGTCCCCCATGCAATATGGCTGACTTGGAAGTCACCTATACAACATGGCAACCAGCACAATGTCCCCCATGCAATATGGCTGACTTGGAAGTCACCTATACAAGACAACCAGCACAATGTCCCCCATGCAATATGGCTGACTTGGAAGTCACCTATAGGACATGCAACCAGCACAATGTCCCCCAAGCAATATGGCTGACTTGGAAGTCACCTATACAAGACAACCAGCACATTGTCCCAAATGCAATATGGCTGACTTAGAAGTCACCTATAGAACATGGCCACCAGCACAATGTCCCCCATGCAATATGGCTGACTTGGAAGTCACCTATACAACATGGCAACCAGCACAATGTCCCCCATGCAATATGGCTGACTTGGAAGTCACCTATACAAGACAACCAGCACAATGTCCCCCATGCAATATGGCTGACTTGGAAGTCACCTATAGGACATGGCCACCAGCACAATGTCCCCCATGCAATATGGCTGACTTGGAAGTCATCTATACAATACAACCAGCACAATGTCCCCCATGCAATATGGCTGACTTGGAAGTCACCTATACAATACAACCAGCACAATGTCCCCCATGCAATATGGCTGATTTGGAAGTCACCTATACAACACAACCAGCACAATGTCTCCCATGCAATATGGCTGACTTGGAAGTCACCTATACAAGACAACCAGCACAATGTCCCAAATGCAATATGGCTGACTTGGAAGTCACCTATAGAACATGGCCACCAGCACAATGTCCCCCATGCAATATGGCTGACTTGGAAGTCACCTATACAACATGGCAACCAGCACAATGTCCCCCATGCAATATGGCTGACTTGGAAGTCACCTATACAATACAACCAGCACAATGTCCCCCAAGCAATATGGCTGACTTGGAAGTCACCTATACAAGACAACCAGCACAATGTCCCCCATGCAATATGGCTCACTTGGAAGTCACCTATAGGACATGGCCACCAGCACAATGTCCCCCATGCAATATGGCTGACTTCGAAGTCACCTATACAATACAACCAGCACAATGTCCCCCATGCAATATGCTGATTTGGAAGTCACCTATACAACACAACCAGCTCAATGTCCCCCATGCAATATGGCTGACTTGGAAGTCACCTATACAAGACAACCAGCACAATGTCCCCCATGCAATATGGCTGACTTGGAAGTCACCTATAGAACATGGCCACCAGCACAATGTCCCCCATGCAATATGGCTGACTTGGAAGTCACCTATACAACATGGCAACCAGCACAATGTCCCCCAAGCAATATGGCTGACTTGGAAGTCACCTATACAACATGGCAACCAGCACAATGTCCCCCAAGCAATATGGCTCACTTGGAAGTCACCTATAGAACATGGCAACCAGCACAATGTCCCCCAAGCAATATGGCTGACTTGGAAGTCACCTATACAACATGGCAACCAGCACAATGTCCCCCATGCAATATGGCTGACTTGGAAGTCACCTATAGAACATGGCCACCAGCACAATGTCCCCCATGCAACACGGCTGACTTGGAAGTCACCTATACAAGACAACCAGCACAATGTCCCCCATGCAATATGGCTGACTTGGAAGTCACCTATACAACACAACCAGCACAATGTCCCCCAAGCAATATGGCTCACTTGGAAGTCACCTATACAACATGGCAACCAGCACAATGTCCCCCATGCAATATGGCTGACTTGGAAGTCACCTATACAACATGGCAACCGGCACAATGTCCCCCATGCAATATGGCTGACTTGGAAGTCACCTATACAAGACAACCAGCACAATGTCCCCCATGCAATATGGCTGACTTGGAAGTCACCTATAGGACATGGCAACCAGCACAATGTCCCCCATGCAATATGGCTGACTTGGAAGTCACCTATACAAGACAACCAGCACAATGTCCCAAATGCAATATGGCTGACTTGGAAGTCACCTATAGAACATGGCCACCAGCACAATGTCCCCCATGCCACACGGCTGACTTGGAAGTTACCTATACAAGACAACCAGCACAATGTCCCCCATGCAATATGGCTGACTCGGAAGTCACCTATACCACACAACCAGCACAATGTCCCCCAATCAATATGGCTCACTTGGAAGTCACGTATACAACATGGCAACCAGCACAATGTCCCCCATGCAATATGGCTGACTTGGAAGTCACCTATACAACATGGCAACCAGCACAATGTCCCCCATGCAATATGGCTGACTTGGAAGTCACCTATTTAAGACAACCAGCACAATGTCTCCCATGCAATATGGCTGACTTGGAAGTCACCTATAGGACATGGCAACCAGCACAATGTCCCCCAAGCAATATGGCTGACTTGGAAGTCACCTATACAAGACAACCAGCACATTGTCCCAAATGCAATATGGCTGACTTGGAAGTCACCTATAGAACATGGCCACCAGCACAATGTCCCCCATGCAATATGGCTGACTTGGAAGTCACCTATACAACATGGCAACCAGCACAATGTCCCCCATGCAATATGGCTGACTTGGAAGTCACCTATACAATACAACCAGCACAATGTCCCCCAAGCAATATGGCTGACTTGGAAGTCACCTATACAAGACAACCAGCACAATGTCCCCCATGCAATATGGCTGACTTGGAAGTCACCTATAGGACATGGCCACCAGCACAATGTCCCCCATGCAATATGGCTGACTTGGAAGTCACCTATACAATACAACCAGCACAATGTCCCCCATGCAATTTGGCTGACTTGGAAGTCACCTATACAATACAACCAGCACAATGTCCCCCATGCAATATTGCTGATTTGGAAGTCACCTATACAACACAACCAGCACAATGTCTCCCATGCAATATGGCTGACTTGGAAGTCACCTATACAAGACAACCAGCACAATGTCCCAAATGCAATATGGCTGACTTGGAAGTCACCTATAGAACATGGCCACCAGCACAATGTCCCCCATGCAATATGGCTGACTTGGAAGTCACCTATACAACATGGCAACCAGCACAATGTCCCCCATGCAATATGGCTGATTTGGAAGTCACCTATACAATACAACCAGCACAATGTCCCCTAAGCAATATGGCTGACTTGGAAGTCACCTATACAAGACAACCAGCACAATGTCCCCCATGCAATATGGCTGATTTGGAAGTCACCTATACAATACAACCAGCACAATGTCCCCTAAGCAATATGGCTCACTTGGAAGTCACCTATAGGACATGGCCACCAGCACAATGTCCCCCATGCAATATGGCTGACTTGGAAGTCACCTATACAATACAACCAGCACAATGTCCCCCATGCAATATGGCTGATTTGGAAGTCACCTATACAACACAACCAGCTCAATGTCCCACATGCAATATGGCTGACTTGGAAGTCACCTATACAAGACAACCAGCACAATGTCCCCGATGCAATATGGCTGACTTGGAAGTCACCTATACAAGACAACCAGCACAATGTCCCCCATGCAATATGGCTGACTTGGAAGTCACCTATAGAACATGGCCACCAGCACAATGTCCCCCATGCAATATGGCTGACTTGGAAGTCACCTATACAACATGGCAACCAGCACAATGTCCCCCAAGCAATATGGCTGACTTGGAAGTCACCTATACAACATGGCAACCAGCACAATGTCCCCCAAGCAATATGGCTCACTTGGAAGTCACCTATAGAACATGGCAACCAGCACAATGTCCCCCAAGCAATATGGCTGACTTGGAAGTCACCTATACAACATGGCAACCAGCACAATGTCCCCCATGCAATATGGCTGACTTGGAAGTCACCTATACAACATGGCAACCGGCACAATGTCCCCCATGCAATATGGCTGACTTGGAAGTCACCTATACAAGACAACCAGCACAATGTCCCCCATGCAATATGGCTGACTTGGAAGTCACCTATAGGACATGGCAACCAGCACAATGTCCCCCATGCAATATGGCTGACTTGGAAGTCACCTATACAAGACAACCAGCACAATGTCCCAAATGCAATATGGCTGACTTGGAAGTCACCTATAGAACATGGCCACCAGCACAATGTCCCCCATGCAATATGGCTGACTTGGAAGTCACCTATACAACATGGCAACCAGCACAATGTCCCCCATTCAATATGGCTGACTTGGAAGTCACCTATACAATACAACCAGCACAATGTCCCTCAAGCAATATGGCTGACTTGGAAGTCACCTATACAAGACAACCAGCACAATGTCCCCCATGCAATATGGCTGACTTGGAAGTCACCTATAGGACATGGCCACCAGCACAATGTCCCCATGCAATATGGCTGACTTGGAAGTCACCTATACAATACAACCAGCACAATGTCCCCCATGCAATATGGCTGACTTGGAAGTCACCTATACAATACAACCAGCACAATGTCCCCCATGCAATATGGCTGATTTGGAAGTCACCTATACAACACAACCAGCACAATGTCCCCCATGCAATATGGCTGACTTGGAAGTCACCTATACAAGACAACCAGCACAATGTCCCAAATGCAATATGGCTGACTTGGAAGTCACCTATAGAACATGGCCACCAGCACAATGTCCCCCATGCAATATGGCTGACTTGGAAGTCACCTATACAACATGGCAACCAGCACAATGTCCCCCATGCAATATGGCTGACTTGGAAGTCACCTATACAATACAACCAGAACAATGTCCCCCAAGCAATATGGCTGACTTGGAAGTCACCTATACAAGACAACCAGCACAATGTCCCCCATGCAATATGGCTGACTTGGAAGTCACCTATAGGACATGGCCACCAGCACAATGTCCCCATGCAATATGGCTGACTTGGAAGTCACCTATACAATACAACCAGCACAATGTCCCCCATGCAATATGACTGACTTGGAAGTCACCTATACAATACAACCAGCACAATGTCCCCCATGCAATATGGCTGATTTGGAAGTCACCTATACAACACAACCAGCACAATGTCCCCCATGCAATATGGCTGACTTGGAAGTCACCTATAGAACATGGCCACCAGCACAATGTCCCCCATGCAATATGGCTGACTTGGAAGTCACCTATACAACATGGCAACCAGCACAATGTCCCCCATGCAATATGGCTGACTTGGAAGTCACCTATACAATACAACCAGCACAATGTCCCCCAAGCAATATGGCTGACTTGGAAGTCACCTATACAAGACAACCAGCACAATGTCCCCCATGCAATATGGCTCACTTGGAAGTCACCTATAGGACATGGCCACCAGCACAATGTCCCCCATGCAATATGGCTGACTTGGAAGTCACCTATACAATACAACCAGCACAATGTCCCCCATGCAATATGGCTGATTTGGAAGTCACCTATACAACACAACCAGCACAATGTCCCCCATGCAATATGGCTGACTTGGAAGTCACCTATACAAGACAACCAGCACAATGTCCCCCATGCAATATGGCTGACTTGGAAGTCACCTATAGAAAATGGCCACCAGCACAATGTCCCCCATGCAATATGGCTGACTTGGAAGTCACCTATACAACATGGCAACCAGCACAATGTCCCCCAAGCAATATGGCTGACTTGGAAGTCACCTATACAACATGGCAACCAGCACAATGTCCCCCAAGCAATATGGCTGACTTGGAAGTCACCTATAGAACATGGCAACCAGCACAATGTCCCCCAAGCAATATGGCTGACTTAAAAGTCACCTATACAAGACAACCAGCACAATTTCCCCCATGCAATATGGCTGACTTGGAAGTCACCTATAGGACATGGCAACCAGCACAATGTCCCCCATGCAATATGGCTGACTTGTAAGTCACCTATACAACATGGCAACCAGCACAATGTCCCCCATGCAATATGGCTGACTTGGAAGTCACCTATAGAACATGGCCACCAGCACAATGTCCCCCAAGCAATATGGCTGACTTGGAAGTCACCTATACAACATGGCCACCAGCACAATGTCCCCCATGCAACACGGCTGACTTGGAAGTCACCTATACAAGACAAGCAGCACAATGTCCCCCATGCAATATGGCAGACTTGGAAGTCACCTATACAACACAACCAGCACAATGTCCCCCAAGCAATATGGCTCACTTGGAAGTCACCTATACAACATGGCAACCAGCACAATGTCCCCCATGCAATATGGCTGACTTGGAAGTCACCTATACAACATGGCAACCAGCACAATGTCCCCCAAGCAATATGGCTGACTTGGAAGTCACCTATAGAACATGGCCACCAGCACAATGTCCCCCTTGCAATATGGCTGACTTGGAAGTCACCTATACAAGACAACCAGCACAATGTCCCCCATGCAATATGGCTGACTTGGAAGTCACCTATAGAACATGGCCACCAGCACAATGTCCCCCAAGCAATATGGCTGACTTGGAAGTCACCTATACAACATGGCAACCAGCACAATGTCCCCCAAGCAATATGGCTGACTTGGAAGTCACCTATAGAACATGGCCACCAGCACAATGTCCGCCAAGCAATATGGCTGACTTGGAAGTCACCTATACAAGACAACCAGCACAATGTCCCCCATGCAATATGGCTGAATTGGAAGTCACCTATAGGACATGGCAACCAGCACAATGTCCCCCAAGCAATATGGCTGACTTGGAAGTCACCTATACAAGACAACCAGCACAATGTCCCCCATGCAATATGGCTGACTTGGAAGTCACCTATAGGACATGGCAACCAGCACAATGTCCCCCATGCAATATGGCTGACTTGGAAGTCACCTATACATACAACCAGCACAATGTCCCCCATGCAATATGGCTGACTTGGAAGTCACCTATACAATACAACCAGCACAATGTCCCCCATGCAATATGGCTGACTTGGAAGTCACCTAAATAAAATGGCAACCAGCACAATGTCCCCCAAGCAATATGGCTGACTTGGAAGTCACCTATACAATACAACCAGCACAATGTCCCCCATGCAATATGGCTGACTTGGAAGTCACCTATACAACACAACCAGCACAATGTCCCCCATGCAATATGGCTGACTTGGAAGTCACCTAAACAACACAACCAGCACAATGTCCCCCATGCAATATGGCTGACTTGGAAGTCACCTATAGAACATGGCCACCAGCACAATGTCCCCCATGCAATATGGCTCACTTGGAAGTCACCTATACAATACAACCAGCACAATGTCCCCCATGCAATATGGCTGACTTGGAAGTCACCTTTACAATACAACCAGCACAATGTCCCCCATGCAATATGGTTGACTTGGAAGTCACCTATACAACACAACCAGCACAATGTCCCCCATGCAATATGGCTGACTTGGAAGTCACCTATACAACACAACCAGCACAATGTCCCCCATGCAATATGGCTCACTTGAAAGTCACCTATACAACATGGCAACCAGCACAATGTCCCCCATGCAATATGGCTGACTTGGAAGTCACCTATACAACATAGCAACCAGCACAATGTCCCCCATGAAATATGGCTGACTTGGAAGTCACCTATACAACATGGCAACCAGCACAATTTCCCCCATGTAATATGGCTGACTTGGAAGTCACCTACACAAGACAACCAGCACAATGTCCTCCAAGCAATATGGCTGACTTGGAAGTCACCTATACAAGACAACCAGCACAATGTCCCCCATGCAATATGGCTGACTTGGAAGTCACCTATAGAAGACAACCAGCACAATGTCCTCCAAGCAATCAGACTGACTTGGAAGTCACCTATACAAGACAACCAGCACAATGTCCCCCATGCAACACGGCTGACTTGGAAGTCACCTATACAAGACAACCAGCACAATGTCCCCCATGCAATATGGCTCACTTGGAAGTCACCTATACAATACAACCAGCACAATGTCCCCCATGCAATATGGCTGACTTGGAAGTCACCTTTACAATACAACCAGCACAATGCCCCCCATGCAACACGGCTGACTTGGAAGTCACCTATACAAGACAAGCAGCACAATGTCCCCCATGCAATATGGCAGACTTGGAAGTCACCTATACAACACAACCAGCACAATGTCCCCCAAGCAATATGGCTCACTTGGAAGTCACCTATACAACATGGCAACCAGCACAATGTCCCCCATGCAATATGGCTGACTTGGAAGTCACCTATACAACATGGCAACCAGCACAATGTCCCCCAAGCAATATGGCTGACTTGGAAGTCACCTATAGAACATGGCCACCAGCACAATGTCCCCCATGCAATATGGCTGACTTGGAAGTCACCTATACAAGACAACCAGCACAATGTCCCCCATGCAATATGGCTGACTTGGAAGTCACCTATAGAACATGGCCACCAGCACAATGTCCCCCAAGCAATATGGCTGACTTGGAAGTCACCTATACAACATGGCAACCAGCACAATGTCCCCCAAGCAATATGGCTGACTTGGAAGTCACCTATAGAACATGGCCACCAGCACAATGTCCCCCAAGCAATATGGCTGACTTGGAAGTCACCTATACAAGACAACCAGCACAATGTCCCCCATGCAATATGGCTGAATTGGAAGTCACCTATAGGACATGGCAACCAGCACAATGTCCCCCAAGCAATATGGCTGACTTGGAAGTCACCTATACAAGACAACCAGCACAATGTCCCCCATGCAATATGGCTGACTTGGAAGTCACCTATAGGACATGGCAACCAGCACAATGTCCCCCATGCAATATGGCTGACTTGGAAGTCACCTATACATACAACCAGCACAATGTCCCCCATGCAATATGGCTGACTTGGAAGTCACCTATACAATACAACCAGCACAATGTCCCCCATGCAATATGGCTGACTTGGAAGTCACCTAAATAAAATGGCAACCAGCACAATGTCCCCCAAGCAATATGGCTGACTTGGAAGTCACCTATACAATACAACCAGCACAATGTCCCCCATGCAATATGGCTGACTTGGAAGTCACCTATACAACACAACCAGCACAATGTCCCCCATGCAATATGGCTGACTTGGAAGTCACCTAAACAACACAACCAGCACAATGTCCCCCATGCAATATGGCTGACTTGGAAGTCACCTATAGAACATGGCCACCAGCACAATGTCCCCCATGCAATATGGCTCACTTGGAAGTCACCTATACAATACAACCAGCACAATGTCCCCCATGCAATATGGCTGACTTGGAAGTCACCTTTACAATACAACCAGCACAATGTCCCCCATGCAATATGGTTGACTTGGAAGTCACCTATACAACACAACCAGCACAATGTCCCCCATGCAATATGGCTGACTTGGAAGTCACCTATACAACACAACCAGCACAATGTCCCCCATGCAATATGGCTCACTTGAAAGTCACCTATACAACATGGCAACCAGCACAATGTCCCCCATGCAATATGGCTGACTTGGAAGTCACCTATACAACATAGCAACCAGCACAATGTCCCCCATGAAATATGGCTGACTTGGAAGTCACCTATACAACATGGCAACCAGCACAATTTCCCCCATGTAATATGGCTGACTTGGAAGTCACCTACACAAGACAACCAGCACAATGTCCTCCAAGCAATATGGCTGACTTGGAAGTCACCTATACAAGACAACCAGCACAATGTCCCCCATGCAATATGGCTGACTTGGAAGTCACCTATAGAAGACAACCAGCACAATGTCCTCCAAGCAATAAGACTGACTTGGAAGTCACCTATACAAGACAACCAGCACAATGTCCCCCATGCAACACGGCTGACTTGGAAGTCACCTATACAAGACAACCAGCACAATGTCCCCCATGCAATATGGCTCACTTGGAAGTCACCTATACAATACAACCAGCACAATGTCCCCCATGCAATATGGCTGACTTGGAAGTCACCTTTACAATACAACCAGCACAATGTCCCCCATGCAATATGGTTGACTTGGAAGTCACCTATACAACACAACCAGCACAATGTCCCCCATGCAATATGGCAGACTTGGAAGTCACCTATACAACACAACCAGCACAATGTCCCCCAAGCAATATGGCTCACTTGGAAGTCACCTATACAACATGGCAACCAGCACAATGTCCCCCATGCAATATGGCTGACTTGGAAGTCACCTATACAACATGGCAACCAGCACAATGTCCCCCAAGCAATATGGCTGACTTGGAAGTCACCTATAGAACATGGCCACCAGCACAATGTCCCCCATGCAATATGGCTGACTTGGAAGTCACCTATACAAGACAACCAGCACAATGTCCCCCATGCAATATGGCTGACTTGGAAGTCACCTATAGAACATGGCCACCAGCACAATGTCCCCCAAGCAATATGGCTGACTTGGAAGTCACCTATACAACATGGCAACCAGCACAATGTCCCCCAAGCAATATGGCTGACTTGGAAATCACCTATAGAACATGGCCACCAGCACAATGTCCCCCAAGCAATATGGCTGACTTGGAAGTCACCTATACAAGACAACCAGCACAATGTCCCCCATGCAATATGGCTGAATTGGAAGTCACCTATAGGACATGGCAACCAGCACAATGTCCCCCAAGCAATATGGCTGACTTGGAAGTCACCTATACAAGACAACCAGCACAATGTCCCCCATGCAATATGGCTGACTTGGAAGTCACCTATAGGACATGGCAACCAGCACAATGTCCCCCATGCAATATGGCTGACTTGGAAGTCACCTATACATACAACCAGCACAATGTCCCCCATGCAATATGGCTGACTTGGAAGTCACCTATACAATACAACCAGCACAATGTCCCCCATGCAATATGGCTGACTTGGAAGTCACCTAAATAAAATGGCAACCAGCACAATGTCCCCCAAGCAATATGGCTGACTTGGAAGTCACCTATACAATACAACCAGCACAATGTCCCCCATGCACTATGGCTGACTTGGAAGTCACCTATACAACACAACCAGCACAATGTCCCCCATGCAATATGGCTGACTTGGAAGTCACCTAAACAACACAACCAGCACAATGTCCCCCATGCAATATGGCTGACTTGGAAGTCACCTATAGAACATGGCCACCAGCACAATGTCCCCCATGCAATATGGCTCACTTGGAAGTCACCTATACAATACAACCAGCACAATGTCCCCCATGCAATATGGCTGACTTGGAAGTCACCTTTACAATACAACCAGCACAATGTCCCCCATGCAATATGGTTGACTTGTAAGTCACCTATACAACACAACCAGCACAATGTCCCCCATGCAATATGGCTGACTTGGAAGTCACCTATACAACACAACTAGCACAATGTCCCCCATGCAATATGGCTCACTTGAAAGTCACCTATACAACATGGCAACCAGCACAATGTCCCCCATGCAATATGGCTGACTTGGAAGTCACCTATACAACATAGCAACCAGCACAATGTCCCCCATGAAATATGGCTGACTTGGAAGTCACCTATACAACATGGCAACCAGCACAATTTCCCCCATGTAATATGGCTGACTTGGAAGTCACCTACACAAGACAACCAGCACAATGTCCTCCAAGCAATATGGCTGACTTGGAAGTCACCTATACAAGACAACCAGCACAATGTCCCCCATGCAATATGGCTGACTTGGAAGTCACCTATAGAAGACAACCAGCACAATGTCCTCCAAGCAATAAGACTGACTTGGAAGTCACCTATACAAGACAACCAGCACAATGTCCCCCATGCAACACGGCTGACTTGGAAGTCACCTATACAAGACAACCAGCACAATGTCCCCCATGCAATATGGCTCACTTGGAAGTCACCTATACAATACAACCAGCACAATGTCCCCCATGCAATATGGCTGACTTGGAAGTCACCTTTACAATACAACCAGCACAATGTCCCCCATGCAATATGGTTGACTTGGAAGTCACCTATACAACACAACCAGCACAATGTCCCCCATGCAATATGGCTCACTTGAAAGTCACCTATACAACATGGCAACCAGCACAATGTCCCCCATGCAATATGGCTGACTTGGAAGTCACCTATACAACATAGCAACCAGCACAATGTCCCCCATGAAATATGGCTGACTTGGAAGTCACCTATACAACATGGCAACCAGCACAATTTCCCCCATGTAATATGGCTGACTTGGAAGTCACCTACACAAGACAACCAGCACAATGTCCTCCAAGCAATATGGCTGACTTGGAAGTCACCTATACAAGACAACCAGCACAATGTCCCCCATGCAATATGGCTGACTTGGAAGTCACCTATAGAAGACAACCAGCACAATGTCCTCCAAGCAATAAGACTGACTTGGAAGTCACCTATACAAGACAACCAGCACAATGTCCCCCATGCAACACGGCTGACTTGGAAGTCACCTATACAAGACAACCAGCACAATGTCCCCCATGCAATATGGCTGACTTGAAAGTCACCTATACAACACAACCAGCACAATGTCCCCCAAGCAATATGGCTCACTTGGAAGTCACCTATACAACATGGCAACCAGCACAATGTCCCCCATTCAATATGCCTGACTTGGAAGTCACCTATACAACATGGCAACCAGCACAATGTCCCCCATGCAATATGGCTGACTTGGAAGTCACCTATACAAGACAACCAGCACAATGTCCCCCATGCAATATGGCTGACTTGGAAGTCACCTATACAACATGGCAACCAGCACAATGTCCCCCATGCAATATGGCTGACTTGGAAGTCACCTTTACAATACAACCAGCACAATGTCCCCCAAGCAATATGGCTGACTTGGAAGTCACCTATAGAACATGGCCACCAGCACAATGTCCCCCATGCAATATGGCTGACTTGGAAGTCACCTATAGAACATGGCCACCAGCACAATGTCCCACATGCAATATGGCTGACTTGGAAGTCACCTATAGGACAATGCAACCAGCACAATGTCCCCCATGCAATATGGCTGACTTGGAAGTCACCTATAGAACATGGCCACCAGCACAATGTCCCCCATGCAATATGGCTGACTTGGACGTCACCTATACAACATGGCAACCTGCACAATGTCCCCCATGCATGCAATATGGCTGACTTGGAAGTCACCTATACCATACAACCAGCACAATGTCCCCCAAGCAATATGGCTGACTTGGAAGTCACCTATACAAGACAACCAGCACAATGTCCCCCATGCAATATGGCTGACTTGGAAGTCACCTATACGACATGGCCACCAGCACAATGTCCCCCATGCAATATGGCTGACTTGGAAGTCACCTATACAATACAACCAGCACAATGTCCCCCATGCAATATGGCTGACTTGGAAGTCACCTATACAATACAACCAGCACAATGTCCCCCATACAATATGGCTGATTTGGAAGTCACCTATACAACACAACCAGCACAATGTCCCCCATGCAATATGGCTGACTTGGAAGTCACCTATACAAGACAACCAGCACAATGTCCCCCATGCAATATGGCTGACTTGGAAGTCACCTATACAACATGGCAACCAGCACAATGTCCCCCATGCAATATGGCTGACTTGGAAGTCACCTATACAATACAACCAGCACAATGTCCCCCAAGCAATATGGCTGACTTGGAAGTCACCTATAGAACATGGCCACCAGCACAATGTCCCCCATGCAATATGGCTGACTTGGAAGTCACCTATAGAACATGGCCACCAGCACAATGTCCCACATGCAATATGGCTGACTTGGAAGTCACCTATAGGACAATGCAACCAGCACAATGTCCCCCATGCAATATGGCTGACTTGGAAGTCACCTATAGAACATGGCCACCAGCACAATGTCCCCCATGCAATATGGCTGACTTGGACGTCACCTATACAACATGGCAACCAGCACAATGTCCCCCATGCATGCATAATGGCTGACTTGGAAGTCACCTATACCATACAACCAGCACAATGTCCCCCAAGCAATATGGCTGACTTGGAAGTCACCTATACAAGACAACCAGCACAATGTCCCCCATGCAATATGGCTGACTTGGAAGTCACCTATACGACATGGCCACCAGCACAATGTCCCCCATGCAATATGGCTGACTTGGAAGTCACCTATACAATACAACCAGCACAATGTCCCCCATGCAATATGGCTGACTTGGAAGTCACCTATACAACACAACCAGCACAATGTCCCCCATGCAATATGGCTGACTTGGAAGTCACCTATACAAGACAACCAGCACAATGTCCCCCATGCAATATGGCTGACTTGGAAGTCACCTATACAACATGGCAACCAGCACAATGTCCCCCATGCAATATGGCTGACTTGGAAGTCACCTATACAATACAACCAGCACAATGTCCCCCAAGCAATATGGCTGACTTGGAAGTCACCTATAGAACATGGCCACCAGCACAATGTCCCCCATGCAATATGGCTGACTTGGAAGTCACCTATAGAACATGGCCACCAGCACAATGTCCCACATGCAATATGGCTGACTTGGAAGTCACCTATAGGACAATGCAACCAGCACAATGTCCCCCATGCAATATGGCTGACTTGGAAGTCACCTATAGAACATGGCCACCAGCACAATGTCCCCCATGCAATATGGCTGACTTGGACGTCACCTATACAACATGGCAACCAGCACAATGTCCCCCATGCATGCATAATGGCTGACTTGGAAGTCACCTATACCATACAACCAGCACAATGTCCCCCAAGCAATATGGCTGACTTGGAAGTCACCTATACAAGACAACCAGCACAATGTCCCCCATGCAATATGGCTGACTTGGAAGTCACCTATACGACATGGCCACCAGCACAATGTCCCCCATGCAATATGGCTGACTTGGAAGTCACCTATACAATACAACCAGCACAATGTCCCCCATGCAATATGGCTGACTTGGAAGTCACCTATACAATACAACCAGCACAATGTCCCCCATACAATATGGCTGATTTGGAAGTCACCTATACAACACAACCAGCACAATGTCCCCCATGCAATATGGCTGACTTGGAAGTCACCTATACAAGACAACCAGCACAATGTCCCAAATGCAATATGGCTGACTTGGAAGTCACCTATAGAACATGGCCACCAGCACAATGTCCCCCATGCAATATGGCTGACTTGGAAGTCACCTATATAACACAACCAGCACAATGTCCCCTAAGCAATATGGCTCACTTGGAAGTCACCTATACAACATGGCAACCAGCACAATGTCCCCCATGCAATATGCCTGACTTGGAAGTCACCTATACAACATGGCAACCAGCACAATGTCCCCCATGCAATATGGCTGACTTGGAAGTCACCTATACAAGACAACCAGCACAATGTCCCCCATGCAATATGGCTGACGTGGAAGTCACCTATACAACATGGCAACCAGCACAATGTCCCCCATGCAATATGGCTGACTTGGAAGTCACCTATACAATACAACCAGCACAATGTCCCCCAAGCAATATGGCTGACTTGGAAGTCACCTATAGAACATGGCCACCAGCACAATGTCTCCCATGCAATATGGCTGACTTGGAAGTCACCTATACAAGACAACCAGCACAATGTCCCCCATGCAATATGGCTGACTTTGAAGTCACCTATAGAACATGGCCACCAGCACAATGTCCCCCATGCAATATGGCTGACTTGGAAGTCACCTATAGGACAATGCAACCAGCACAATGTCCCCCATGCAATATGGCTGACTTGGAAGTCACCTATAGAACATGGCCACCAGCACAATGTCCCCCAAGCAATATGGCTCACTTGGAAGTCACCTATACAATACAACCAGCACAATGTCCCCCATGCAATATGGCTGACTTGGAAGTCACCTATACAATACAACCAGCACAATGTCCCAAATGCAATATGGCTGACTTGGAAGTCACCTATAGAACATGGCCACCAGCACAATGTCCCCCATGCAATATGGCTGACTTGGAAGTCACCTATACAACATGGCAACCAGCACAATGTCCCCCATGCAATATGGCTGACTTGGAAGTCACCTATAAAATACAACCAGCACAATTTCCCCCAAGCAATATGGCTGACTTGGAAGTCACCTATACAAGACAACCAGCACAATGTCCCCCATGCAATATGGCTGACTTGGAAGTCACCTATACGACATGGCCACCAGCACAATGTCCCCCATGCAATATGGCTGACTTGGAAGTCACCTATACAATACAACCAGCACAATGTCCCCCATGCAATATGGCTGACTTGGAAGTCACCTATAGAACATGGCCACCAGCACAATGTCCCACATGCAATATGGCTGACTTGGAAGTCACCTATAGGACAATGCAACCAGCACAATGTCCCCCATGCAATATGGCTGACTTGGAAGTCACCTATAGAACATGGCCACCAGCACAATGTCCCCCATGCAATATGGCTGACTTGGACGTCACCTATACAACATGGCAACCAGCACAATGTCCCCCATGCATGCATAATGGCTGACTTGGAAGTTACCTATACCATACAACCAGCACAATGTCCCCCAAGCAATATGGCTGACTTGGAAGTCACCTATACAAGACAACCAGCACAATGTCCCCCATGCAATATGGCTGACTTGGAAGTCACCTATACGACATGGCCACCAGCACAATGTCCCCCATGCAATATGGCTGACTTGGAAGTCACCTATACAATACAACCAGCACAATGTCCCCCAAGCAATATGGCTGACTTGGAAGTCACCTATACAAGACAACCAGCACAATGTCCCCCATGCAATATGGCTCACTTGGAAGTCACCTATAGGACATGGCCACCAGCACAATGTCCCCCATGCAATATGGCTGACTTGGAAGTCACCTATACAATACAACCAGCACAATGTCCCCCATGCAATATGTCTGATTTGGAAGTCACCTATACAACACAACCAGCACAATGTCCCCCATGCAATATGGCTGACTTGGAAGTCACCAATACAAGACAACCAGCACAATGTCCCCCATGCAATATGGCTGACTTGGAAGTCACCTATAGAAAATGGCCACCAGCACAATGTCCCCCATGCAATATGGCTGACTTGGAAGTCACCTATACAACATGGCAACCAGCACAATGTCCCCCAAGCAATATGGCTGACTTGGAAGTCACCTATACAACATGGCAACCAGCACAATGTCCCCCAAGCAATATGGCTGACTTGGAAGTCACCTATAGAACATGGCAACCAGCACAATGTCCCCCAAGCAATATGGCTGACTTAAAAGTCACCTATACAAGACAACCAGCACAATTTCCCCCATGCAATATGGCTGACTTGGAAGTCACCTATAGGACACGGCAACCAGCACAATGTCCCCCATGCAATATGGCTGACTTGGAAGTCACCTATACAACACAACCAGCACAATGTCCCCCAAGCAATATGGCTCACTTGGAAGTCACCTATACAACATGGCAACCAGCACAATGTCCCCCATGCAATATGGCTGACTTGGAAGTCACCTATACAACATGGCAACCAGCACAATGTCCCCCAAGCAATATGGCTGACTTGGAAGTCACCTATAGAACATGGCCACCAGCACAATGTCCCCCATGCAATATGGCTGACTTGGAAGTCACCTATACAAGACAACCAGCACAATGTCCCCCATGCAATATGGCTGACTTGGAAGTCACCTATAGAACATGGCCACCAGCACAATGTCCCCCAAGCAATATGGCTGACTTGGAAGTCACCTATACAACATGGCAACCAGCACAATGTCCCCCAATCAATATGGCTGACTTGGAAGTCACCTATAGAACATGGCCACCAGCACAATGTCCCCCAAGCAATTTGGCTGACTTGGAAGTCACCTATAGAACATGGCAACCAGCACAATGTCCCCCAAGCAATATGGCTGACTTGGAAGTCACCTATACAAGACAACCAGCACAATGTCCCCCATGCAATATGGCTGACTTGGAAGTCACCTATAGGACATGGCAACCAGCACAATGTCCCCCATGCAATATGGCTGACTTGGAAGTCACCTATACATACAACCAGCACAATGTCCCCCATGCAATATGGCTGACTTGGAAGTCACCTATACAACACAACCAGCACAATGTCCCCCATGCAATATGGCTGACTTGGAAGTCACCTATACAAGACAACCAGCACAATGTCCCAAATGCAATATGGCTGACTTGGAAGTCACCTATAGAACATGGCCACCAGCACAATGTCCCCCATGCAATATGGCTGACTTGGAAGTCACCTATATAACACAACCAGCACAATGTCCCCCAAGCAATATGGCTCACTTGGAAGTCACCTATACAACATGGCAACCAGCACAATGTCCCCCATGCAATATGCCTGACTTGGAAGTCACCTATACAACATGGCAACCAGCACAATGTCCCCCATGCAATATGGCTGACTTGGAAGTCACCTATACAAGACAACCAGCACAATGTCCCCCATGCAATATGGCTGACGTGGAAGTCACCTATACAACATGGCAACCAGCACAATGTCCCCCATGCAATATGGCTGACTTGGAAGTCACCTATACAATACAACCAGCACAATGTCCCCCAAGCAATATGGCTGACTTGGAAGTCACCTATAGAACATGGCCACCAGCACAATGTCTCCCATGCAATATGGCTGACTTTGAAGTCACCTATAGAACATGGCCACCAGCACAATGTCCCCCATGCAATATGGCTGACTTGGAAGTCACCTATAGGACAATGCAACCAGCACAATGTCCCCCATGCAATATGGCTGACTTGGAAGTCACCTATAGAACATGGCCACCAGCACAATGTCCCCCAAGCAATATGGCTCACTTGGAAGTCACCTATACAATACAACCAGCACAATGTCCCCCATGCAATATGGCTGACTTGGAAGTCACCTATACAATACAACCAGCACAATGTCCCAAATGCAATATGGCTGACTTGGAAGTCACCTATAGAACATGGCCACCAGCACAATGTCCCCCATGCAATATGGCTGACTTGGAAGTCACCTATACAACATGGCAACCAGCACAATGTCCCCCATGCAATATGGCTGACTTGGAAGTCACCTATAAAATACAACCAGCACAATTTCCCCCAAGCAATATGGCTGACTTGGAAGTCACCTATACAAGACAACCAGCACAATGTCCCCCATGCAATATGGCTGACTTGGAAGTCACCTATACGACATGGCCACCAGCACAATGTCCCCCATGCAATATGGCTGACTTGGAAGTCACCTATACAATACAACCAGCACAATGTCCCCCATGCAATATGGCTGACTTGGAAGTCACCTATAGAACATGGCCACCAGCACAATGTCCCACATGCAATATGGCTGACTTGGAAGTCACCTATAGGACAATGCAACCAGCACAATGTCCCCCATGCAATATGGCTGACTTGGAAGTCACCTATAGAACATGGCCACCAGCACAATGTCCCCCATGCAATATGGCTGACTTGGACGTCACCTATACAACATGGCAACCAGCACAATGTCCCCCATGCATGCATAATGGCTGACTTGGAAGTCACCTATACCATACAACCAGCACAATGTCCCCCAAGCAATATGGCTGACTTGGAAGTCACCTATACAAGACAACCAGCACAATGTCCCCCATGCAATATGGCTGACTTGGAAGTCACCTATACGACATGGCCACCAGCACAATGTCCCCCATGCAATATGGCTGACTTGGAAGTCACCTATACAATACAACCAGCACAATGTCCCCCAAGCAATATGGCTGACTTGGAAGTCACCTATACAAGACAACCAGCACAATGTCCCCCATGCAATATGGCTCACTTGGAAGTCACCTATAGGACATGGCCACCAGCACAATGTCCCCCATGCAATATGGCTGATTTGGAAGTCACCTATACAACACAACCAGCACAATGTCCCCCATGCAATATGGCTGACTTGGAAGTCACCAATACAAGACAACCAGCACAATGTCCCCCATGCAATATGGCTGACTTGGAAGTCACCTATAGAAAATGGCCACCAGCACAATGTCCCCCATGCAATATGGCTGACTTGGAAGTCACCTATACAACATGGCAACCAGCACAATGTCCCCCAAGCAATATGGCTGACTTGGAAGTCACCTATACAACATGGCAACCAGCACAATGTCCCCCAAGCAATATGGCTGACTTGGAAGTCACCTATAGAACATGGCAACCAGCACAATGTCCCCCAAGCAATATGGCTGACTTAAAAGTCACCTATACAAGACAACCAGCACAATTTCCCCCATGCAATATGGCTGACTTGGAAGTCACCTATAGGACACGGCAACCAGCACAATGTCCCCCATGCAATATGGCTGACTTGGAAGTCACCTATACAACACAACCAGCACAATGTCCCCCAAGCAATATGGCTCACTTGGAAGTCACCTATACAACATGGCAACCAGCACAATGTCCCCCATGCAATATGGCTGACTTGGAAGTCACCTATACAACATGGCAACCAGCACAATGTCCCCCAAGCAATATGGCTGACTTGGAAGTCACCCATAGAACATGGCCACCAGCACAATGTCCCCCATGCAATATGGCTGACTTGGAAGTCACCTATACAAGACAACCAGCACAATGTCCCCCATGCAATATGGCTGACTTGGAAGTCACCTATAGAACATGGCCACCAGCACAATGTCCCCCAAGCAATATGGCTGACTTGGAAGTCACCTATACAACATGGCAACCAGCACAATGTCCCCCAATCAATATGGCTGACTTGGAAGTCACCTATAGAACATGGCCACCAGCACAATGTCCCCCAAGCAATTTGGCTGACTTGGAAGTCACCTATAGAACATGGCAACCAGCACAATGTCCCCCAAGCAATATGGCTGACTTGGAAGTCACCTATACAAGACAACCAGCACAATGTCCCCCATGCAATATGGCTGACTTGGAAGTCACCTATAGGACATGGCAACCAGCACAATGTCCCCCATGCAATATGGCTGACTTGGAAGTCACCTATACATACAACCAGCACAATGTCCCCCATGCAATATGGCTGACTTGGAAGTCACCTATACAACACAACCAGCACAATGTCCCCCATGCAATATGGCTGACTTGGAAGTCACCTATACAAGACAACCAGCACAATGTCCCAAATGCAATATGGCTGACTTGGAAGTCACCTATAGAACATGGCCACCAGCACAATGTCCCCCATGCAATATGGCTGACTTGGAAGTCACCTATATAACACAACCAGCACAATGTCCCCCAAGCAATATGGCTCACTTGGAAGTCACCTATACAACATGGCAACCAGCACAATGTCCCCCATGCAATATGCCTGACTTGGAAGTCACCTATACAACATGGCAACCAGCACAATGTCCCCCATGCAATATGGCTGACTTGGAAGTCACCTATACAAGACAACCAGCACAATGTCCCCCATGCAATATGGCTGACGTGGAAGTCACCTATACAACATGGCAACCAGCACAATGTCCCCCATGCAATATGGCTGACTTGGAAGTCACCTATACAATACAACCAGCACAATGTCCCCCAAGCAATATGGCTGACTTGGAAGTCACCTATAGAACATGGCCACCAGCACAATGTCTCCCATGCAATATGGCTGACTTGGAAGTCACCTATACAAGACAACCAGCACAATGTCCCCCATGCAATATGGCTGACTTTGAAGTCACCTATAGAACATGGCCACCAGCACAATGTCCCCCATGCAATATGGCTGACTTGGAAGTCACCTATAGGACAATGCAACCAGCACAATGTCCCCCATGCAATATGGCTGACTTGGAAGTCACCTATAGAACATGGCCACCAGCACAATGTCCCCCAAGCAATATGGCTCACTTGGAAGTCACCTATACAATACAACCAGCACAATGTCCCCCATGCAATATGGCTGACTTGGAAGTCACCTATACAATACAACCAGCACAATGTCCCAAATGCAATATGGCTGACTTGGAAGTCACCTATAGAACATGGCCACCAGCACAATGTCCCCCATGCAATATGGCTGACTTGGAAGTCACCTATACAACATGGCAACCAGCACAATGTCCCCCATGCAATATGGCTGACTTGGAAGTCACCTATAAAATACAACCAGCACAATTTCCCCCAAGCAATATGGCTGACTTGGAAGTCACCTATACAAGACAACCAGCACAATGTCCCCCATGCAATATGGCTGACTTGGAAGTCACCTATACGACATGGCCACCAGCACAATGTCCCCCATGCAATATGGCTGACTTGGAAGTCACCTATACAATACAACCAGCACAATGTCCCCCATGCAATATGGCTGACTTGGAAGTCACCTATAGAACATGGCCACCAGCACAATGTCTCCCATGCAATATGGCTGACTTGGAAGTCACCTATAGGACAATGCAACGAGCACAATGTCCCCCATGCAATATGGCTGACTTGGAAGTCACCTATAGAACATGGCCACCAGCACAATGTCCCCCATGCAATATGGCTGACTTGGACGTCACCTATACAACATGGCAACCAGCACAATGTCCCCCATGCATGCATAATGGCTGACTTGGAAGTCACCTATACCATACAACCAGCACAATGTCCCCCAAGCAATATGGCTGACTTGGAAGTCACCTATACAAGACAACCAGCACAATGTCCCCCATGCAATATGGCTGACTTGGAAGTCACCTATACGACATGGCCACCAGCACAATGTCCCCCATGCAATATGGCTGACTTGGAAGTCACCTATACAATACAACCAGCACAATGTCCCCCAAGCAATATGGCTGACTTGGAAGTCACCTATACAAGACAACCAGCACAATGTCCCCCATGCAATATGGCTCACTTGGAAGTCACCTATAGGACATGGCCACCAGCACAATGTCCCCCATGCAATATGGCTGACTTGGAAGTCACCTATACAATACAACCAGCACAATGTCCCCCATGCAATATGGCTGATTTGGAAGTCACCTATACAACACAACCAGCACAATGTCCCCCATGCAATATGGCTGACTTGGAAGTCACCTATACAAGACAACCAGCACAATGTCCCCCATGCAATATGGCTGACTTGGAAGTCACCTATAGAAAATGGCCACCAGCACAATGTCCCCCATGCAATATGGCTGACTTGGAAGTCACCTATACAACATGGCAACCAGCACAATGTCCCCCAAGCAATATGGCTGACTTGGAAGTCACCTATACAACATGGCAACCAGCACAATGTCCCCCAAGCAATATGGCTGACTTGGAAGTCACCTATAGAACATGGCAACCAGCACAATGTCCCCCAAGCAATATGGCTGACTTAAAAGTCACCTATACAAGACAACCAGCACAATTTCCCCCATGCAATATGGCTGACTTGGAAGTCACCTATAGGACACGGCAACCAGCACAATGTCCCCCATGCAATATGGCTGACTTGGAAGTCACCTATACAACACAACCAGCACAATGTCCCCCAAGCAATATGGCTCACTTGGAAGTCACCTATACAACATGGCAACCAGCACAATGTCCCCCATGCAATATGGCTGACTTGGAAGTCACCTATACAACATGGCAACCAGCACAATGTCCCCCAAGCAATATGGCTGACTTGGAAGTCACCTATAGAACATGGCCACCAGCACAATGTCCCCCATGCAATATGGCTGACTTGGAAGTCACCTATACAAGACAACCAGCACAATGTCCCCCATGCAATATGGCTGACTTGGAAGTCACCTATAGAACATGGCCACCAGCACAATGTCCCCCAAGCAATATGGCTGACTTGGAAGTCACCTATACAACATGGCAACCAGCACAATGTCCCCCAATCAATATGGCTGACTTGGAAGTCACCTATAGAACATGGCCACCAGCACAATGTCCCCCAAGCAATTTGGCTGACTTGCAAGTCACCTATAGAACATGGCAACCAGCACAATGTCCCCCAAGCAATATGGCTGACTTGGAAGTCACCTATACAAGACAACCAGCACAATGTCCCCCATGCAATATGGCTGACTTGGAAGTCACCTATAGGACATGGCAACCAGCACAATGTCCCCCATGCAATATGGCTGACTTGGAAGTCACCTATACATACAACCAGCACAATGTCCCCCATGCAATATGGCTGACTTGGAAGTCACCTATACAAGACAACCAGCACAATGTCCCCCATGCAATATGGCTGACGTGGAAGTCACCTATACAACATGGCAACCAGCACAATGTCCCCCATGCAATATGGCTGACTTGGAAGTCACCTATACAATACAACCAGCACAATGTCCCCCAAGCAATATGGCTGACTTGGAAGTCACCTATAGAACATGGCCACCAGCACAATGTCTCCCATGCAATATGGCTGACTTGGAAGTCACCTATAAAAGACAACCAGCACAATGTCCCCCATGCAATATGGCTGACTTTGAAGTCACCTATAGAACATGGCCACCAGCACAATGTCCCCCATGCAATATGGCTGACTTGGAAGTCACCTATAGGACAATGCAACAAGCACAATGTCCCCCATGCAATATGGCTGACTTGGAAGTCACCTATAGAACATGGCCACGAGCACAATGTCCCCCAAGCAATATGGCTCACTTGGAAGTCACCTATACAATACAACCAGCACAATGTCCCCCATGCAATATGGCTGACTTGGAAGTCACCTATACAATACAACCAGCACAATGTCCCAAATGCAATATGGATGACTTGGAAGTCACCTATAGAACATGGCCACCAGCACAATGTCCCCCATGCAATATGGCTGACTTGGAAGTCACCTATACAACATGGCAACCAGCACAATGTCCCCCATGCAATATGGCTGACTTGGAAGTCACCTATAAAATACAACCAGCACAATTTCCCCCAAGCAATATGGCTGACTTGGAAGTCACCTATACAAGACAACCAGCACAATGTCCCCCATGCAATATGGCTGACTTGGAAGTCACCTATACGACATGGCCACCAGCACAATGTCCCCCATGCAATATGGCTGACTTGGAAGTCACCTATACAATACAACCAGCACAATGTCCCCCATGCAATATGGCTGACTTGGAAGTCACCTATAGAACATGGCCACCAGCACAATGTCCCACATGCAATATGGCTGACTTGGAAGTCACCTATAGGACAATGCAACCAGCACAATGTCCCCCTTGCAATATGGCTGACTTGGAAGTCACCTATAGAACATTGCCACCAGCACAATGTCCCCCATGCAATATGGCTGACTTGGACGTCACCTATACAACATGGCAACCAGCACAATGTCCCCCATGCATGCATAATGGCTGACTTGGAAGTCACCTATACCATACAACCAGCACAATGTCCCCCAAGCAATATGGCTGACTTGGAAGTCACCTATACAAGACAACCAGCACAATGTCCCCCATGCAATATGGCTGACTTGGAAGTCACCTATACGACATGGCCACCAGCACAATGTCCCCCATGCAATATGGCTGACTTGGAAGTCACCTATACAATACAACCAGCACAATGTCCCCCAAGCAATATGGCTGACTTGGAAGTCACCTATACAAGACAACCAGCACAATGTCCCCCATGCAATATGGCTCACTTGGAAGTCACCTATAGGACATGGCCACCAGCACAATGTCCCCCATGCAATATGGCTGACTTGGAAGTCACCTATACAATACAACCAGCACAATGTCCCCCATGCAATATGGCTGATTTGGAAGTCACCTATACAACACAACCAGCACAATGTCCCCCATGCAATATGGCTGACTTGGAAGTCACCTTTACAAGACAACCAGCACAATGTCCCCTATGCAATATGGCTGACTTGGAAGTCACCTATAGAAAATGGCCACCAGCACAATGTCCCCCATGCAATATGGCTGACTTGGAAGTCACCTATACAACATGGCAACCAGCACAATGTCCGCCAAGCAATATGGCTGACTTGGAAGTCACCTATACAACATGGCAACCAGCACAATGTCCCCCAAGCAATATGGCTGACTTGGAAGTCACCTATAGAACATGGCAACCAGCACAATGTCCCCCAAGCAATATGGCTGACTTAAAAGTCACCTATACAAGACAACCAGCACAATTTCCCCCATGCAATATGGCTGACTTGGAAGTCACCTATAGGACATGGCAACCAGCACAATGTCCCCCATGCAATATGGCTGACTTGTAAGTCACCTATACAACATGGCAACCAGCACAATGTCCCCCATGCAATATGACTGACTTGGAAGTCACCTATAGAACATGGCCACCAGCACAATGTCCCCCAAGCAATATGGCTGACTTGGAAGTCACCTATACAACATGGCCACCAGCACAATGTCCCCCATGCAACACGGCTGACTTGGAAGTCACCTATACAAGACAACCAGCACAATGTCCCCCATGCAATATGGCTGACTTGGAAGTCACCTATACAACACAACCAGCACAATGTCCCCCAAGCAATATGGCTCACTTGGAAGTCACCTATACAACATGGCAACCAGCACAATGTCCCCCATGCAATATGGCTGACTTGGAAGTCACCTATACAACATGGCAACCAGCACAATGTCCCCCAAGCAATATGGCTGACTTGGAAGTCACCTATAGAACATGGCCACCAGCACAATGTCCCCCATGCAATATGGCTGACTTGGAAGTCACCTATACAAGACAACCAGCACAATGTCCCCCATGCAATATGGCTGACTTGGAAGTCACCTATAGAACATGGCCACCAGCACAATGTCCCCCAAGCAATATGGCTGACTTGGAAGTCACCTATACAACATGGCAACCAGCACAATGTCCCCCAAGCAATATTGCTGACTTGGAAGTCACCTATAGAACATGGCCACCAGCACAATGTCCCACAAGCAATTTGGCTGACTTGGAAGTCACCTATAGAACATGGCAACCAGCACAATGTCCCCCAAGCAATATGGCTGACTTGGAAGTCACCTATACAAGACAACCAGCACAATGTCCCCCATGCAATATGGCTGACTTGGAAGTCACCTATAGGACATGGCAACCAGCACAATGTCCCCCATGCAATATGGCTGACTTGGAAGTCACCTATACATACAACCAGCACAATGTCCCCCATGCAATATGGCTGACTTGGAAGTCACCTATACAATACAACCAGCACAATGTCCCCCATGCAATATGGCTGACTTGGAAGTCACCTAAATAAAATGGCAACCAGCACAATGTCCCCCAAGCAATATGGCTGACTTGGAAGTCACCTATCCAAGACAACCAGCACAATGTCCCCCATGCAATATGGCTGACTTTGAAGTCACCTATACAATACAACCAGCACAATGTCCCCCATGCAATATGGCTGACTTGGAAGTCACCTATACAATACAACCAGCACAATGTCCCCCATGCAATATGGCTGACTTGGAAGTCACCTATACAACACAACCAGCACAATGTCCCCCATGCAATATGGCTGACTTGGAAGTCACCTAAACAACACAACCAGCACAATGTCCCCCATGCAATATGGCTGACTTGGAAGTCACCTATAGAACATGGCCACCAGCACAATGTCCCCCATGCAATATGGCTCACTTGGAAGTCACCTATACAATACAACCAGCACAATGTCCCCCATGCAATATTGCTGACTTGGAAGTCACCTTTACAATACAACCAGCACAATGTCCCCCATGCAATATGGCTGACTTGGAAGTCACCTATACAACACAACCAGCACAATGTCCCCCATGCAATATGGCTGACTTGGAAGTCACCTATACAACACAACCAGCACAATGTCCCCCATGCAATATGGCTCACTTGAAAGTCACCTATACAACATGGCAACCAGCACAATGTCCCCCATGCAATATGGCTGACTTGGAAGACACCTATACAACATGGCAACCAGCACAATGTCCCCCATGAAATATGGCTGACTTGGAAGTCACCTATACAACATGGCAACCAGCACAATTTCCCCCATGTAATATGGCTGACTTGGAAGTCACCTATACAAGACAACCAGCACAATGTCCTCCAAGCAATATGGCTGACTTGGAAGTCACCTATACAAGACAACCAGCACAATGTCCCCCATGCAATATGGCTGACTTGGAAGTCACCTATAGAAGACAACCAGCACAATGTCCTCCAAGCAATAAGACTGACTTGGAAGTCACCTATACAAGACAACCAGCACAATGTCCCCCATGCAACACGGCTGACTTGGAAGTCACCTATACAAGACAACCAGCACAATGTCCCCCATGCAATATGGCTGACTTGAAAGTCACCTATACAACACAACCAGCACAATGTCCCCCAAGCAATATGGCTCACTTGGAAGTCACCTATACAACATGGCAACCAGCACAATGTCCCCCATTCAATATGCCTGACTTGGAAGTCACCTATACAACATGGCAACCAGCACAATGTCCCCCATGCAATATGGCTGACTTGGAAGTCACCTATACAAGACAACCAGCACAATGTCCCCCATGCAATATGGCTGACTTGGAAGTCACCTATACAACATGGCAACCAGCACAATGTCCCCCATGCAATATGGCTGACTTGGAAGTCACCTATACAATACAACCAGCACAATGTCCCCCAAGCAATATGGCTGACTTGGAAGTCACCTATAGAACATGGCCACCAGCACAATGTCCCCCATGCAATATGGCTGCCTTGGAAGTCACCTATAGGACAATGCAACCAGCACAATGTCCCCCATGCAATATGGCTGACTTGGAAGTCACCTATAGAACATGGCCACCAGCACAATGTCCCCCATGCAATATGGCTGACTTGGACGTCACCTATACAACATGGCAACCAGCACAATGTCCCCCATGCATGCAATATGGCTGACTTGGAAGTCACCTATACCATACAACCAGCACAATGTCCCCCAAGCAATATGGCTGACTTGGAAGTCACCTATACAAGACAACCAGCACAATGTCCCCCATGCAATATGGCTGACTTGGAAGTCACCTATACGACATGGCCACCAGCACAATGTCCCCCATGCAATATGGCTGACTTGGAAGTCACCTATACAATACAACCAGCACAATGTCCCCCATGCAATATGGCTGACTTGGAAGTCACCTATACAATACAACCAGCACAATGTCCCCCATACAATATGGCTGATTTGGAAGTCACCTATACAACACAACCAGCACAATGTCCCCCATGCAATATGGCTGACTTGGAAGTCACCTATACAAGACAACCAGCACAATGTCCCCCATGCAATATGGCTGACTTGGAAGTCACCTATACAACATGGCAACCAGCACAATGTCCCCCATGCAATATGGCTGACTTGGAAGTCACCTATACAATACAACCAGCACAATGTCCCCCAAGCAATATGGCTGACTTGGAAGTCACCTATAGAACATGGCCACCAGCACAATGTCCCCCATGCAATATGGCTGACTTGGAAGTCACCTATAGAACATGGCCACCAGCACAATGTCCCACATGCAATATGGCTGACTTGGAAGTCACCTATAGGACAATGCAACCAGCACAATGTCCCCCATGCAATATGGCTGACTTGGAAGTCACCTATAGAACATGGCCACCAGCACAATGTCCCCCATGCAATATGGCTGACTTGGACGTCACCTATACAACATGGCAACCAGCACAATGTCCCCCATGCATGCATAATGGCTGACTTGGAAGTCACCTATACCATACAACCAGCACAATGTCCCCCAAGCAATATGGCTGACTTGGAAGTCACCTATAGAACATGGCCACCAGCACAATGTCTCCCATGCAATATGGCTGACTTGGAAGTCACCTATACAAGACAACCAGCACAATGTCCCCCATGCAATATGGCTGACTTGGAAGTCACCTATAGAACATGGCCACCAGCACAATGTCCCCCATGCAATATGGCTGACTTGGAAGTCACCTATAGGACAATGCAACCAGCACAATGTCCCCCATGCAATATGGCTGACTTGGAAGTCACCTATAGAACATGGCCACCAGCACAATGTCCCCCAAGCAATATGGCTCACTTGGAAGTCACCTATACAATACAACCAGCACAATGTCCCCCATGCAATATGGCTGACTTGGAAGTCACCTATACAATACAACCAGCACAATGTCCCAAATGCAATATGGCTGACTTGGAAGTCACCTATAGAACATGGCCACCAGCACAATGTCCCCCATGCAATATGGCTGACTTGGAAGTCACCTATACAACATGGCAACCAGCACAATGTCCCCCATGCAATATGGCTGACTTGGAAGTCACCTATAAAATACAACCAGCACAATTTCCCCCAAGCAATATGGCTGACTTGGAAGTCACCTATACAAGACAACCAGCACAATGTCCCCCATGCAATATGGCTGACTTGGAAGTCACCTATAGAACATGGCCACCAGCACAATGTCCCACATGCAATATGGCTGACTTGGAAGTCACCTATAGGACAATGCAACCAGCACAATGTCCCCCATGCAATATGGCTGACTTGGAAGTCACCTATAGAACATGGCCACCAGCACAATGTCCCCCATGCAATATGGCTGACTTGGACGTCACCTATACAACATGGCAACCAGCACAATGTCCCCCATGCATGCATAATGGCTGACTTGGAAGTCACCTATACCATACAACCAGCACAATGTCCCCCAAGCAATATGGCTGACTTGGAAGTCACCTATACAAGACAACCAGCACAATGTCCCCCATGCAATATGGCTGACTTGGAAGTCACCTATACGACATGGCCACCAGCACAATGTCCCCCATGCAATATGGCTGACTTGGAAGTCACCTATACAATACAACCAGCACAATGTCCCCCATGCAATATGGCTGACTTGGAAGTCACCTATACAATACAACCAGCACAATGTCCCCCATACAATATGGCTGATTTGGAAGTCACCTATACAACACAACCAGCACAATGTCCCCCATGCAATATGGCTGACTTGGAAGTCACCTATACAAGACAACCAGCACAATGTTCCAAATGCAATATGGCTGACTTGGAAGTCACCTATAGAACATGGCCACCAGCACAATGTCCCCCATGCAACACGGCTGACTTGGAAGTCACCTATACAAGACAACCAGCACAATGTCCCCCATGCAATATGGCTGACTTGGAAGTCACCTATATAACACAACCAGCACAATGTCCCCCAAGCAATATGGCTCACTTGGAAGTCACCTATACAACATGGCAACCAGCACAATGTCCCCCATGCAATATGCCTGACTTGGAAGTCACCTATACAACATGGCAACCAGCACAATGTCCCCCATGCAATATGGCTGACTTGGAAGTCACCTATACAAGACAACCAGCACAATGTCCCCCATGCAATATGGCTGACGTGGAAGTCACCTATACAACATGGCAACCAGCACAATGTCCCCCATGCAATATGGCTGACTTGGAAGTCACCTATACAATACAACCAGCACAATGTCCCCCAAGCAATATGGCTGACTTGGAAGTCACCTATAGAACATGGCCACCAGCACAATGTCTCCCATGCAATATGGCTGACTTGGAAGTCACCTATACAAGACAACCAGCACAATGTCCCCCATGCAATATGGCTGACTTGGAAGTCACCTATAGAACATGGCCACCAGCACAATTTCCCCCAAGCAATATGGCTCACTTGGAAGTCACCTATACAATACAACCAGCACAATGTCCCCCATGCAATATGGCTGACTTGGAAGTCACCTATACAATACAACCAGCACAATGTCCCAAATGCAATATGGCTGACTTGGAAGTCACCTATAGAACATGGCCACCAGCACAATGTCCCCCATGCAATATGGCTGACTTGGAAGTCACCTATACAACATGGCAACCAGCACAATGTCCCCCATGCAATATGGCTGACTTGGAAGTCACCTATAAAATACAACCAGCACAATGTCCCCCAAGCAATATGGCTGACTTGGAAGTCACCTATACAAGACAACCAGCACAATGTCCCCCATGCAATATGGCTGACTTGGAAGTCACCTATACGACATTGCCACCAGCACAATGTCCCCCATGCAATATGGCTGACTTGGAAGTCACCTATACAATACAACCAGCACAATGTCCCCCATGCAATATGGCTGACTTGGAAGTCACCTATAGAACATGGCCACCAGCACAATGTCCCACATGCAATATGGCTGACTTGGAAGTCACCTATAGGACAATGCTACCAGCACAATGTCCCCCATGCAATATGGCTGACTTGGAAGTCACCTATAGAACATGGCCACCAGCACAATGTCCCCCATGCAATATGGCTGACTTGGACGTCACCTATACAACATGGCAACCAGCACAATGTCCCCCATGCATGCAATATGGCTGACTTGGAAGTCACCTATACCATACAACCAGCACAATGTCCCCCAAGCAATATGGCTGACTTGGAAGTCACCTATACAACACAACCAGCACAATGTCCCCCAAGCAATATGGCTCACTTGGAAGTCACCTATACAACATGGCAACCAGCACAATGTCCCCCATGCAATATGGCTGACTTGGAAGTCACCTATACAACATGGCAACCAGCACAATGTCCCCCATGCAATATGGCTGACTTGGAAGTCACCTATACAAGACAACCAGCACAATGTCCCCATGCAATATGGCTGACTTGGAAGTCACCTATACAACATGGCAACCAGCACAATGTCCCCCATGCAATATGGCTGACTTGGAAGTCACCTATACAAGACAACCAGCACAATGTCCCAAATGCAATATGGCTGACTTGGAAGTCACCTATAGAACATGGCCACCAGCACAATGTCCCCCATGCAACACGGCTGACTTGGAAGTCACCTATACAAGACAACCAGCACAATGTCCCCCATGCAATATGGCTGACTTGGAAGTCACCTATACAACACAACCAGCACAATGTCCCCCAAGCAATATGGCTCACTTGGAAGTCACCTATACAACATGGCAACCAGCACAATGTCCCCCATGCAATATGCCTGACTTGGAAGTCACCTATACAACATGGCAACCAGCACAATGTCCCCCATGCAATATGGCTGACTTGGAAGTCACCTATACAAGACAACCAGCACAATGTCCCCCATGCAATATGGCTGACTTGGAAGTCACCTATACAATACAACCAGCACAATGTCCCAAATGCAATATGGCTGACTTGGAAGTCACCTATACAATACAACCAGCACAAAGTCCCCCAAGCAATATGGCTGACTTGGAAGTCACCTATAGAACATGGCCACCAGCACAATGTCTCCCATGCAATATGGCTGACTTGGAAGTCACCTATACAAGACAACCAGCACAATGTCCCCCATGCAATATGGCTGACTTGGAAGTCACCTATAGAACATGGCCACCAGCACAATGTCCCCCATGCAATATGGCTGACTTGGAAGTCACCTATAGGACAATGCAACCAGCACAATGTCCCCCATGCAATATGGCTGACTTGGAAGTCACCTATAGAACATGGCCACCAGCACAATGTCCCCCAAGCAATATGGCTCACTTGGAAGTCACCTATACAATACAACCAGCACAATGTCCCCCATGCAATATGGCTGACTTGGAAGTCACCTATACAATACAACCAGCACAATGTCCCAAATGCAATATGGCTGACTTGGAAGTCACCTATAGAACATGGCCACCAGCACAATGTCCCCCATGCAATATGGCTGACTTGGAAGTCACCTATACAACATGGCAACCAGCACAATGTCCCCCATGCAATATGGCTGACTTGGAAGTCACCTATAAAATACAACCAGCACAATGTCCCCCAAGCAATATGGCTGACTTGGAAGTCACCTATACAAGACAACCAGCACAATGTCCCCCATGCAATATGGCTGACTTGGAAGTCACCTTTACGACATGGCCACCAGCACAATGTCCCCCATGCAATATGGCTGACTTGGAAGTCACCTATACAATACAACCAGCACAATGTCCCCCATGCAATATGGCTGACTTGGAAGTCACCTATACAATACAACCAGCACAATGTCCCCCATGCAATATGGCTGATTTGGAAGTCACCTATACAACACAACCAGCACAATGTCCCCCATTCAATATGGCTGACTTGGAAGTCACCTATACAAGACAACCAGCACAATGTCCCAAATGCAATATGGCTGACTTGGAAGTCACCTATAGAACATGGCCACCAGCACAATGTCCCCCATGCAATATGGCTGACTTGGAAGTCACCTATACAAAATGGCAACCAGCACAATGTCCCCCATGCAATATGGCTGACTTGGAAGTCACCTATACAATACAACCAGCACAATGTCCCCCAAGCAAAATGGCTGACTTAGAAGTCACCTATACAACATGGCAACCAGCACAATGTCCCCCATGCAATATGGCTGACTTGGAAGTCACCTATACAATACAACCAGCACAATGTCCCCCAAGCAATATGGCTGACTTGGAAGTCACCTATAGAACATGGCCACCAGCACAATGTCCCCCATGCAATATGGCTGACTTGGAAGTCACCTATAGAACATGGCCACCAGCACAATGTCCCACATGCAATATGGCTGACTTGGAAGTCACCTATAGGACAATGCAACCAGCACAATGTCCCCCATGCAATATGGCTGACTTGGAAGTCACCTATAGAACATGGCCACCAGCACAATGTCCCCCATGCAATATGGCTGACTTGGACGTCACCTATACAACATGGCAACCAGCACAATGTCCCCCATGCAATATGGCTGACTTGGAAGTCACCTATAAAATACAACCAGCACAATTTCCCCCAAGCAATATGGCTGACTTGGAAGTCACCTATACAAGACAACCAGCACAATGTCCCCCATGCAATATGGCTGACTTGGAAGTCACCTATACGACATGGCCACCAGCACAATGTCCCCCATGCAATATGGCTGACTTGGAAGTCACCTATACAATACAACCAGCACAATGTCCCCCATGCAATATGGCTGACTTGGAAGTCACCTATAGAACATGGCCACCAGCACAATGTCCCACATGCAATATGGCTGACTTGGAAGTCACCTATAGGACAATGCAACCAGCACAATGTCCCCCATGCAATATGGCTGACTTGGAAGTCACCTATAGAACATGGCCACCAGCACAATGTCCCCCATGCAATATGGCTGACTTGGACGTCACCTATACAACATGGCAACCAGCACAATGTCCCCCATGCATGCATAATGGCTGACTTGGAAAACACCTATACCATACAACCAGCACAATGTCCCCCAAGCAATATGGCTGACTTGGAAGTCACCTATACAAGACAACCAGCACAATGTCCCCCATGCAATATGGCTGACTTGGAAGTCACCTATACGACATGGCCACCAGCACAATGTCCCCCATGCAATATGGCTGACTTGGAAGTCACCTATACAATACAACCAGCACAATGTCCCCCATGCAATATGGCTGACTTGGAAGTCACCTATACAATACAACCAGCACAATGTCCCCCATACAATATGGCTGATTTGGAAGTCACCTATACAACACAACCAGCACAATGTCCCCCATGCAATATGGCTGACTTGGAAGTCACCTATACAAGACAACCAGCACAATGTTCCAAATGCAATATGGCTGACTTGGAAGTCACCTATAGAACATGGCCACCAGCACAATGTCCCTCATGCAACACGGCTGACTTGGAAGTCACCTATACAAGACAACCAGCACAATGTCCCCCATGCAACACGGCTGACTTGGAAGTCACCTATACAAGACAACCAGCACAATGTCCCCCATGCAATATGGCTCACTTGGAAGTCACCTATACAACATAGCAACCAGCACAATGTCCCCCATGCAATATGCCTGACTTGGAAGTCACCTATACAACATGGCAACCAGCACAATGTCCCCCATGCAATATGGCTGACTTGGAAGTCACCTATACAAGACAACCAGCACAATGTCCCCCATGCAATATGGCTGACGTGGAAGTCACCTATACAACATGGCAACCAGCACAATGTCCCCCATGCAATATGGCTGACTTGGAAGTCACCTATACAATACAACCAGCACAATGTCCCCTAAGCAATATGGCTGACTTGGAAGTCACCTATAGAACATGGCCACCAGCACAATGTCTCCCATGCAATATGGCTGACTTGGAAGTCACCTATACAAGACAACCAGCACAATGTCCCCCATGCAATATGGCTGACTTGGAAGTCACCTATAGAACATGGCCACCAGCACAATGTCCCCCATGCAATATGGCTGACTTGGAAGTCACCTATAGGACAATGCAACCAGCACAATGTCCCCCATGCAATATGGCTGACTTGGAAGTCACCTATAGAACATGGCCACCAGCACAATGTCCCCCAAGCAATATGGCTCACTTGGAAGTCACCTATACAATACAACCAGCACAATGTCCCCCATGCAATATGGCTGACTTGGAAGTCACCTATACAATACAACCAGCACAATGTCCCAAATGCAATATGGCTGACTTGGAAGTCACCTATAGAACATGGCCACCAGCACAATGTCCCCCATGCAATATGGCTGACTTGGAAGTCACCTATACAACATGGCAACCAGCACAATGTCCCCCATGCAATATGGCTGACTTGGAAGTCACCTATAAAATACAACCAGCACAATGTCCCCCAAGCAATATGGCTGACTTGGAAGTCACCTATACAAGACAACCAGCACAATGTCCCCCATGCAATATGGCTGACTTGGAAGTCACCTATACGACATTGCCACCACCACAATGTCCCCCATGCAATATGGCTGACTTGGAAGTCACCTATACAATACAACCAGCACAATGTCCCCCATGCAATATGGCTGACTTGGAAGTCACCTATAGAACATGGCCACCAGCACAATGTCCCACATGCAATATGGCTGACTTGGAAGTCACCTATAGGACAATGCAACCAGCACAATGTCCCCCATGCAATATGGCTGACTTGGAAGTCACCTATAGTACATGGCCACCAGCACAATGTCCCCCATGCAATATGGCTGACTTGGACGTCACCTATACAACATGGCAACCAGCACAATGTCCCCCATGCATGCAATATGGCTGACTTGGAAGTCACCTATACCATACAACCAGCACAATGTCCCCCAAGCAATATGGCTGACTTGGAAGTCACCTATACAACACAACCAGCACAATGTCCCCCAAGCAATATGGCTCACTTGGAAGTCACCTATACAACATGGCAACCAGCACAATGTCCCCCATGCAATATGGCTGACTTGGAAGTCACCTATACAACATGGCAACCAGCACAATGTCCCCCATGCAATATGGCTGACTTGGAAGTCACCTATACAAGACAACCAGCACAATGTCCCCATGCAATATGGCTGACTTGGAAGTCACCTATACAACATGGCAACCAGCACAATGTCCCCCATGCAATATGGCTGACTTGGAAGTCACCTATACAAGACAACCAGCACAATGTCCCAAATGCAATATGGCTGACTTGGAAGTCACCTATAGAACATGGCCACCAGCACAATGTCCCCCATGCAACACGGCTGACTTGGAAGTCACCTATACAAGACAACCAGCACAATGTCCCCCATGCAATATGGCTGACTTGGAAGTCACCTATACAACACAACCAGCACAATGTCCCCCAAGCAATATGGCTCACTTGGAAGTCACCTATACAACATGGCAACCAGCACAATGTCCCCCATGCAATATGCCTGACTTGGAAGTCACCTATACAACATGGCAACCAGCACAATGTCCCCCATGCAATATGGCTGACTTGGAAGTCACCTATACAAGACAACCAGCACAATGTCCCCCATGCAATATGGCTGACTTGGAAGTCACCTATACAATACAACCAGCACAATGTCCCAAATGCAATATGGCTGACTTGGAAGTCACCTATACAATACAACCAGCACAAAGTCCCCCAAGCAATATGGCTGACTTGGAAGTCACCTATAGAACATGGCCACCAGCACAATGTCTCCCATGCAATATGGCTGACTTGGAAGTCACCTATACAAGACAACCAGCACAATGTCCCCCATGCAATATGGCTGACTTGGAAGTCACCTATAGAACATGGCCACCAGCACAATGTCCCCCATGCAATATGGCTGACTTGGAAGTCACCTATAGGACAATGCAACCAGCACAATGTCCCCCATGCAATATGGCTGACTTGGAAGTCACCTATAGAACATGGCCACCAGCACAATGTCCCCCAAGCAATATGGCTCACTTGGAAGTCACCTATACAATACAACCAGCACAATGTCCCCCATGCAATATGGCTGACTTGGAAGTCACCTATACAATACAACCAGCACAATGTCCCAAATGCAATATGGCTGACTTGGAAGTCACCTATAGAACATGGCCACCAGCACAATGTCCCCCATGCAATATGGCTGACTTGGAAGTCACCTATACAACATGGCAACCAGCACAATGTCCCCCATGCAATATGGCTGACTTGGAAGTCACCTATAAAATACAACCAGCACAATGTCCCCCAAGCAATATGGCTGACTTGGAAGTCACCTATACAAGACAACCAGCACAATGTCCCCCATGCAATATGGCTGACTTGGAAGTCACCTTTACGACATGGCCACCAGCACAATGTCCCCCATGCAATATGGCTGACTTGGAAGTCACCTATACAATACAACCAGCACAATGTCCCCCATGCAATATGGCTGACTTGGAAGTCACCTATACAATACAACCAGCACAATGTCCCCCATGCAATATGGCTGATTTGGAAGTCACCTATACAACACAACCAGCACAATGTCCCCCATTCAATATGGCTGACTTGGAAGTCACCTATACAAGACAACCAGCACAATGTCCCAAATGCAATATGGCTGACTTGGAAGTCACCTATAGAACATGGCCACCAGCAAAATGTCCCACATGCAATATGGCTGACTTGGAAGTCACCTATAGGACAATGCAACCAGCACAATGTCCCCCATGCAATATGGCTGACTTGGAAGTCACCTATAGAACATGGCCACCAGCACAATGTCCCCCATGCAATATGGCTGACTTGGACGTCACCTATACAACATGGCAACCAGCACAATGTCCCCCATGCATGCAATATGGCTGACTTGGAAGTCACCTATACCATACAACCAGCACAATGTCCCCCAAGCAATATGGCTGACTTGGAAGTCACCTATACAAGACAACCAGCACAATGTCCCCCATGCAATATGGCTGACTTGGAAGTCACCTATACGACATGGCCACCAGCACAATGTCCCCCATGCAATATGGCTGACTTGGAAGTCACCTATACAATACAACCAGCACAATGTCCCCCATGCAATATGGCTGACTTGGAAGTCACCTATACAATACAACCAGCACAATGTCCCCCATGCAATATGGCTGATTTGGAAGTCACCTATACAACACAACCAGCACAATGTCCCCCATGCAATATGGCTGACTTGGAAGTCACCTATACAAGACAACCAGCACAATGTCCCAAATGCAATATGGCTGACTTGGAAGTCACCTATAGAACATGGCCACCAGCACAATGTCCCCCATGCAACACGGCTGACTTGGAAGTCACCTATACAAGACAACCAGCACAATGTCCCCCATGCAATATGGCTGACTTGGAAGTCACCTATACAAGAAAACCAGCACAATGTCCCCCATGCAATATGGCTGACTTGGAAGTCACCTATACAACATGGCAACCAGCACAATGTCCCCCATGCAATATGGCTGACTTGGAAGTCACCTATACAATACAACCAGCACAATGTCCCCCAAGCAATATGGCTGACTTGGAAGTCACCTATAGAACATGGCCACCAGCACAATGTCTCCCATGCAATATGGCTGACTTGGAAGTCACCTATACAAGACAACCAGCACAATGTCCCCCATGCAATATGGCTGACTTGGAAGTCACCTATACAACACAACCAGCACAATGTCCCCCAAGCAATATGGCTCACTTGGAAGTCACCTATACAACATGGCAACCAGCACAATGTCCCCCATGCAATATGCCTGACTTGGAAGTCACCTATACAACATGGCAACCAGCACAATGTCCCCCATGCAATATGGCTGACTTGGAAGTCACCTATACAAGACAACCAGCACAATGTCCCCCATGCAATATGGCTGACTTGGAAGTCACCTATACAACATGGCAACCAGCACAATGTCCCCCATGCAATATGGCTGACTTGGAAGTCACCTATACAATACAACCAGCACAATATCCCCCAAGCAATATGGCTGACTTGGAAGTCACCTATACAACATGGCCACCAGCACAATGTCTCCCATGCAATATGGCTGACTTGGAAGTCACCTATACAAGACAACCAGCACAATGTCCACCAAGCAATATGGCTGACTTGGAAGTCACCTATACAAGACAACCTGCACAATGTCCCCCATGCAATATGGCTGACTTGGAAGTCACCTATACAACATGGCAACCAGCACAATGTCCCCCATGCAATATGGCTGACTTGGAAGTCACCTATACAAGACAACCAGCACAATGTCCCCCATGCAATATGGCTGACTTGGAAGTCACCTATACAACATGGCAACCAGCACAATGTCCCCCATGCAATATGGCTGACTTGGAAGTCACCTATACAATACAACCAGCACAATATCCCCCAAGCAATATGGCTGACTTGGAAGTCACCTATACAACATGGCCACCAGCACAATGTCTCCCATGCAATATGGCTGACTTGGAAGTCACCTATACAAGACAACCAGCACAATGTCCACCAAGCAATATGGCTGACTTGGAAGTCACCTATACAAGACAACCTGCACAATGTCCCCCATGCAATATGGCTGACTTGGAAGTCACCTATACGACATGGTCACCAGCACAATGTCCCCCATGCAATATGGCTGACTTGGAAGTCACCTATACAATACAACCAGCACAATGTCCCCCATGCAATATGGCTGACTTGGAAGGCACCTATACAATACAACCAGCACAATGTCCCCCATGCAATATGGCTGATTTGGAAGTCACCTATACAACACAACCAGCACAATGTCCCCCATTCAATATGGCTGACTTGGAAGTCACCTATACAAGACAACCAGCACAATGTCCCAAATGCAATATGGCTGACTTGGAAGTCACCTATAGAACATGGCCACCAGCACAATGTCCCCCATGCAATATGGCTGACTTGGAAGTCACCTATACAAAATGGCAACCAGCACAATGTCCCCCATGCAATATGGCTGACTTGGAAGTCACCTATACAATACAACCAGCACAATGTCCCCCAAGCAATATGGCTGACTTAGAAGTCACCTATACAAGACAACCAGCACAATGTCCCCCATGCAATATGGCTAACTTGGAAGTCACCTATACAACACAACCAGCACAATGTCCCCCATGCAATATGGCTCACTTGGAAGTCACCTATACAACATGGCATCCAGCACAATGTCCCCCATGCAATATGGCTGACTTTGAAGTCACCTATACAACATGGCAACCAGCACAATGTCCCCCATGCAATATGGCTGACTTGGAAGTCACCTATACAACATGTCAACCAGCACAATGTCCCCCATGCAATATGGCTGACTTGGAAGTCACCTATACAAGAAACCAGCACAATGTCCCCCATGCAATGTGGGTGACTTGGAAGTCACCTATAGAACATGGCCACCAGCACAATGTCCCCCATGCAATATGGCTGACTTGGAAGTCACCTATACAACATGGCAACCAGTACAATGTCCCCCAAGCAATATGGCTCACTTGGAAGTCACCTATAGAACGTGGCAACCGGCACAATGTCCCGTAAGCAATATGGCTGACTTGGAAGTCACCTATACAACATGGCAACCAGCACAATGTCCCCCATGCAATATGGCTGACTTTGAAGTCACCTATAGAACATGGCCACCAGCACAATGTCCCCCATGCAACACGGCTGACTTGGAAGTCACCTATACAAGACAACCAGCACAATGTCCCCCATGCAATATGGCTGACTTGGAAGTCACCTATACAACACAACCAGCACAATGTCCCCCAAGCAATATGGCTCACTTGGAAGTCACCTATACAACATGGCAACGAACACAATGTCCCCCATGCAATATGGCTGACTTGGAAGTCACCTAAACAACATGGCAACCAGCACAATGTCCCCCATGCAATATGGCTGACTTGGAAGGCACCTATAGGACATGGCAACCAGCACAATGTCCCCCATGCAATATGGCTGACTTGGAAGTCACCTATACAACACAACCAGCACAATGTCCCTCAAGCAATATGGCTCACTTGGAAGTCACCTATACAACATGGCAACCAGCACAATGTCCCCCATGCAATATGCCTGACTTGGAAGTCACCTATACAACATGGCAACCAGCACAATGTCCCCCATGCAATATGGCTGACTTGGAAGTCACCTATACAAGACAACCAGCACAATGTCCCCATGCAATATGGCTGACTTGGAAGTCACCTATACAACATGGCAACCAGCACAATGTCCCCCATACAATATGGCTGACTTGGAAGTCACCAATACAATACAACCAGCACAATGTCCCCCAAGCAATATGGCTGACTTGGAAGTCACCTATAGAACATGGCCACCAGCACAATGTCTCCCATGCAATATGGCTGACTTGGAAGTCACCTATACAAGACAACCAGCACAATGTCCCCCATGCAATATGGCTGACTTGGAAGTCACCTATAGAACATGGCCACCAGCACAATGTCCCCCATGCAATATGGCTGACTTGGAAGTCACCTATAGGACAATGCAACCAGCACAATGTCCCCCATGCAATATGGCTGACTTGGAAGTCACCTATAGAACATGGCCACCAGCACAATGTCCCCCAAGCAATATGGCTCACTTGGAAGTCACCTATACAATACAGCCAGCACAATGTCCCCCATGCAATATGGCTGACTTGGAAGTCACCTATACAATACAACCAGCACAATGTCCCAAATGCAATATGGCTGACTTGGAAGTCACCTATACAACATGGCAACCAGCACAATGTCCCCCATGCAATATGGCTGACTTGGAAGTCACCTATAAAATACAACCAGCACAATGTCCCCCAAGCAATATGGCTGACTTGGAAGTCACCTATACAAGACAACCAGCACAATGTCCCCCATGCAATATGGCTGACTTGGAAGTCACCTATACAACATGGCAACCAGTACAATGTCCCCCAAGCAATATGGCTCACTTGGAAGTCACCTATAGAACGTGGCAACCGGCACAATGTCCCGTAAGCAATATGGCTGACTTGGAAGTCACCTATACAACATGGCAACCAGCACAATGTCCCCCATGCAATATGGCTGACTTTGAAGTCACCTATAGAACATGGCCACCAGCACAATGTCCCCCATGCAACACGGCTGACTTGGAAGTCACCTATACAAGACAACCAGCACAATGTCCCCCATGCAATATGGCTGACTTGGAAGTCACCTATACAACACAACCAGCACAATGTCCCCCAAGCAATATGGCTCACTTGGAAGTCACCTATACAACATGGCAACCAACACAATGTCCCCCATGCAATATGGCTGACTTGGAAGTCACCTAAACAACATGGCAACCAGCACAATGTCCCCCATGCAATATGGCTGACTTGGAAGGCACCTATAGGACATGGCAACCAGCACAATGTCCCCCATGCAATATGGCTGACTTGGAAGTCACCTATACAACACAACCAGCACAATGTCCCTCAAGCAATATGGCTCACTTGGAAGTCACCTATACAACATGGCAACCAGCACAATGTCCCCCATGCAATATGCCTGACTTGGAAGTCACCTATACAACATGGCAACCAGCACAATGTCCCCCATGCAATATGGCTGACTTGGAAGTCACCTATACAAGACAACCAGCACAATGTCCCCATGCAATATGGCTGACTTGGAAGTCACCTATACAACATGGCAACCAGCACAATGTCCCCCATACAATATGGCTGACTTGGAAGTCACCAATACAATACAACCAGCACAATGTCCCCCAAGCAATATGGCTGACTTGGAAGTCACCTATAGAACATGGCCACCAGCACAATGTCTCCCATGCAATATGGCTGACTTGGAAGTCACCTATACAAGACAACCAGCACAATGTCCCCCATGCAATATGGCTGACTTGGAAGTCACCTATAGAACATGGCCACCAGCACAATGTCCCCCATGCAATATGGCTGACTTGGAAGTCACCTATAGGACAATGCAACCAGCACAATGTCCCCCATGCAATATGGCTGACTTGGAAGTCACCTATAGAACATGGCCACCAGCACAATGTCCCCCAAGCAATATGGCTCACTTGGAAGTCACCTATACAATACAGCCAGCACAATGTCCCCCATGCAATATGGCTGACTTGGAAGTCACCTATACAATACAACCAGCACAATGTCCCAAATGCAATATGGCTGACTTGGAAGTCACCTATACAACATGGCAACCAGCACAATGTCCCCCATGCAATATGGCTGACTTGGAAGTCACCTATAAAATACAACCAGCACAATGTCCCCCAAGCAATATGGCTGACTTGGAAGTCACCTATACAAGACAACCAGCACAATGTCCCCCATGCAATATGGCTGACTTGGAAGTCACCTATACAACATGGCAACCAGTACAATGTCCCCCAAGCAATATGGCTCACTTGGAAGTCACCTATAGAACGTGGCAACCGGCACAATGTCCCGTAAGCAATATGGCTGACTTGGAAGTCACCTATACAACATGGCAACCAGCACAATGTCCCCCATGCAATATGGCTGACTTTGAAGTCACCTATAGAACATGGCCACCAGCACAATGTCCCCCATGCAACACGGCTGACTTGGAAGTCACCTATACAAGACAACCAGCACAATGTCCCCCATGCAATATGGCTGACTTGGAAGTCACCTATAGGACAATGCAACCAGCACAATGTCCCCCATGCAATATGGCTGACTTGGAAGTCACCTATAGAACATGGCCACCAGCACAATGTCCCCCAAGCAATATGGCTCACTTGGAAGTCACCTATACAATACAGCCAGCACAATGTCCCCCATGCAATATGGCTGACTTGGAAGTCACCTATACAATACAACCAGCACAATGTCCCAAATGCAATATGGCTGACTTGGAAGTCACCTATACAACATGGCAACCAGCACAATGTCCCCCATGCAATATGGCTGACTTGGAAGTCACCTATAAAATACAACCAGCACAATGTCCCCCAAGCAATATGGCTGACTTGGAAGTCACCTATACAAGACAACCAGCACAATGTCCCCCATGCAATATGGCTGACTTGGAAGTCACCTATACAACATGGCAACCAGTACAATGTCCCCCAAGCAATATGGCTCACTTGGAAGTCACCTATAGAACGTGGCAACCGGCACAATGTCCCGTAAGCAATATGGCTGACTTGGAAGTCACCTATACAACATGGCAACCAGCACAATGTCCCCCATGCAATATGGCTGACTTTGAAGTCACCTATAGAACATGGCCACCAGCACAATGTCCCCCATGCAACACGGCTGACTTGGAAGTCACCTATACAAGACAACCAGCACAATGTCCCCCATGCAATATGGCTGACTTGGAAGTCACCTATACAACACAACCAGCACAATGTCCCCCAAGCAATATGGCTCACTTGGAAGTCACCTATACAACATGGCAACCAACACAATGTCCCCCATGCAATATGGCTGACTTGGAAGTCACCTAAACAACATGGCAACCAGCACAATGTCCCCCATGCAATATGGCTGACTTGGAAGGCACCTATAGGACATGGCAACCAGCACAATGTCCCCCATGCAATATGGCTGACTTGGAAGTCACCTATACAACACAACCAGCACAATGTCCCTCAAGCAATATGGCTCACTTGGAAGTCACCTATACAACATGGCAACCAGCACAATGTCCCCCATGCAATATGCCTGACTTGGAAGTCACCTATACAACATGGCAACCAGCACAATGTCCCCCATGCAATATGGCTGACTTGGAAGTCACCTATACAAGACAACCAGCACAATGTCCCCATGCAATATGGCTGACTTGGAAGTCACCTATACAACATGGCAACCAGCACAATGTCCCCCATACAATATGGCTGACTTGGAAGTCACCAATACAATACAACCAGCACAATGTCCCCCAAGCAATATGGCTGACTTGGAAGTCACCTATAGAACATGGCCAACAGCACAATGTCTCCCATGCAATATGGCTGACTTGGAAGTCACCTATACAAGACAACCAGCACAATGTCCCCCATGCAATATGGCTGACTTGGAAGTCACCTATAGAACATGGCCACCAGCACAATGTCCCCCATGCAATATGGCTGACTTGGAAGTCACCTATAGGACAATGCAACCAGCACAATGTCCCCCATGCAATATGGCTGACTTGGAAGTCACCTATAGAACATGGCCACCAGCACAATGTCCCCCAAGCAATATGGCTCACTTGGAAGTCACCTATACAATACAGCCAGCACAATGTCCCCCATGCAATATGGCTGACTTGGAAGTCACCTATACAATACAACCAGCACAATGTCCCAAATGCAATATGGCTGACTTGGAAGTCACCTATACAACATGGCAACCAGCACAATGTCCCCCATGCAATATGGCTGACTTGGAAGTCACCTATAAAATACAACCAGCACAATGTCCCCCAAGCAATATGGCTGACTTGGAAGTCACCTATACAAGACAACCAGCACAATGTCCCCCATGCAATATGGCTGACTTGGAAGTCACCTATACGACATGGCCACCAGCACAATGTCCCCCATGCAATATGGCTGACTTGGAAGTCACCTATTCAATACAACCAGCACAATGTCCCCCATGCAATATGGCTGACTTGGAAGTCACCTATACAATACAACCAGCACAATGTCCCCCATGCAATATGGCTGATTTGGAAGTCACCTATACAACACAACCAGCACAATGTCCCCCATGCAATATGGCTGACTTGGAAGTCACCTATACAAGACAACCAGCACAATGTCCCAAATGCAATATGGCTGACTTGGAAGTCACCTATAGAACATGGCCACCAGCACAATGTCCCCCATGCAATATGGCTGACTTGGAAGTCACCTATACAAAATGGCAACCAGCACAATGTCCCCCATGCAATATGGCTGACTTGGAAGTCACCTATACAATACAACCAGCACAATGTCCCCCAAGCAATATGGCTGACTTGGAAGTCATCTATACAAGACAACCAGCACAATGTCCCCCATGCAATATGGCTGACTTGGAAGTCACCTATACAACACAACGAGCACAATGTCCCCCATGCAATATGGCTCACTTGGAAGTCACCTATACAACATGGCATCCAGCACAATGTCCCCCATGCAATATGGCTGACTTTGAAGTCACCTATACAACATGGCAACCAGCACAATGTCCCCCATGCAATATGGCTGACTTGGAAGTCACCTATACAACATGGCAACCAGCACAATGTCCCCCATGCAATATGGCTGACTTGGAAGTCACCTATACAAGAAACCAGCACAATGTCCCCCATGCAATGTGGCTGACTTGGAAGTCACCTATAGAACATGGCCACCAGCACAATGTCCCCCATGCAATATGGCTGACTTGGAAGTCACCTATACAACATGGCAACCAGTACAATGTCCCCCAAGCAATATGGCTCACTTGGAAGTCACCTATAGAACGTGGCAACCGGCACAATGTCCCCCAAGCAATATGGCTGACTTGGAAGTCACCTATACAATACAACCAGCACAATGTCCCAAATGCAATATGGCTGACTTGGAAGTCACCTATAGAACATGGCCACCAGCACAATGTCCCCCATGCAATATGGCTGACTTGGAAGTCACCTATACAACATGGCAACCAGCACAATGTCCCCCATGCAATATGGCTGACTTGAAAGTCACCTATAAAATACAACCAGCACAATGTCCCCCAAGCAATATGGCTGACTTGGAAGTCACCTATACAAGACAACCAGCACAATGTCCCCCATGCAATATGGCTGACTTGGAAGTCACCTATACGACATGGCCACCAGCACAATGTCCCCCATGCAATATGGCTGACTTGGAAGTCACCTATACAATACAACCAGCACAATGTCCCCCATGCAATATGGCTGACTTGGAAGTCACCTATACAATACAACCAGCACAATGTCCCCCATGCAATATGGCTGATTTGGAAGTCACCTATACAACACAACCAGCACAATGTCCCCCATGCAATATGGCTGACTTGGAAGTCACCTATACAAGACAACCAGCACAATGTCCCAAATGCAATATGGCTGACTTGGAAGTCACCTATAGAACATGGCCACCAGCACAATGTCCCCCATGCAATATGGCTGACTTGGAAGTCACCTATACAATACAACCAGCACAATGTCCCCCAAGCAATATGGCTGACTTGGAAGTCACCTATACAAGACAACCAGCACAATGTCCCCCATGCAATATGGCTGACTTGGAAGTCACCTATACAACACAACGAGCACAATGTCCCCCATGCAATATGGCTCACTTGGAAGTCAGCTATACAACATGGCATCCAGCACAATGTCCCCCATGCAATATGGCTGACTTTGAAGTCACCTATACAACATGGCAACCAGCACAATGTCCCCCATGCAATATAGCTGACTTGGAAGTCACCTATACAACATGGCAACCAGCACAATGTCCCCCATGCAATATGGCTGACTTGGAAGTCACCTATACAAGAAACCAGCACAATGTCCCCCATGCAATGTGGCTGACTTGGAAGTCACCTATAGAACATGGCCACCAGCACAATGTCCCCCATGCAATATGGCTGACATGGAAGTCACCTATACAACATGGCAACCAGTACAATGTCCCCCAAGCAATATGGCTCACTTGGAAGTCACCTATAGAACGTGGCAACCGGCACAATGTCCCCCAAGCAATATGGCTGACTTGGAAGTCACCTATACAATACAACCAGCACAATGTCCCAAATGCAATATGGCTGACTTGGAAGTCACCTATAGAACATGGCCACCAGCACAATGTCCCCCATGCAATATGGCTGACTTGGAAGTCACCTATACAACATGGCAACCAGCACAATGTCCCCCTTGCAATATGGCTGACTTGGAAGTCACCTATAAAATACAACCAGCACAATGTCCCCCAAGCAATATGGCTGACTTGGACGTCACCTATACAAGACAACCAGCACAATGTCCCCCATGCAATATGGCTGACTTGGAAGTCACCTATACGACATGGCCACCAGCACAATGTCCCCCATGCAATATGGCTGACTTGGAAGTCACCTATACAATACAACCAGCACAATGTCCCCCATGCAATATGGCTGACTTGGAAGTCACCTATACAATACAACCAGCACAATGTCCCCCATGCAATATGGCTGATTTGGAAGTCACCTATACAACACAACCAGCACAATGTCCCCCATGCAATATGGCTGACTTGGAAGTCACCTATACAACACAACCAGCACAATGTCCCCCATGCAATATGGCTGACTTGGAAGTCACCTATACAAAATGGCAACCAGCACAATGTCCCCCATGCAATATGGCTGACTTGGAAGTCACCTATACAATACAACCAGCACAATGTCCCCCAAGCAATATGGCTGACTTAGAAGTCACCTATACAAGACAACCAGCACAATGCCCCCCATGCAATATGGCTGACTTGGAAGTCACCTATACAACACAACCAGCACAATGTCCCCCATGCAATATGGCTCACTTGGAAGTCACCTATACAACATGGCATCCAGCACAATGTCCCCCATGCAATATGGCTGACTTTGAAGTCACCTATACAACATGGCAACCAGCACAATGTCTCCAATGCAATATGGCTGACTTGGAAGTCACCTATACAACATGGCAACCAGCACAATGTCCCCCATGCAATATGGCTGACTTGGAAGTCACCTATACAAGAAACCAGCACAATGTCCCCCATCCAATGTGGCTGACTTGGAAGTCACCTATAGAACATGGCCACCAGCACAATGTCCCCCATGCAATATGGCTGACTTGGAAGTCACCTATACAACATTGCAACCAGTACAATGTCCCCCAAGCAATATGGCTCACTTGGAAGTCACCTATAGAACGTGGCAACCGGCACAATGTCCCCCAAGCAATATGGCTGACTTGGAAGTCACCTATACAACATGGCAACCAGCACAATGTCCCCCATGCAATATGGCTGACTTGGAAGTCACCTATAGAACATGGCCACCAGCACAATGTCCCCCATGCAACACGGCTGACTTGGAAGTCACCTATACAAGACAACCAGCACAATGTCCCCCATGCAATATGGCTGACTTGGAAGTCACCTATACAACACAACCAGCACAATGTCCCCCAAGCAATATGGCTCACTTGGAAGTCACCTATACAACATGGCAACCAGCACAATGTCCCCCATGCAATATGGCTGACTTGGAAGTCACCTATACAACATGGCAACCAGCACAATGTCCCCCATGCAATATGGCTGACTTGGAAGGCACCTATAGGACATGGCAACCAGCACAATGTCCCCCATGCAATATGGCTGACTTGGAAGTCACCTATACAACACAACCAGCACAATGTCCCCCAAGCAATATGGCTCACTTGGAAGTCACCTATACAACATGGCAACCAGCACAATGTCCCCCATGCAATATGCCTGACTTGGAAGTCACCTATACAACATGGCAACCAGCACAATGTCCCCCATGCAATATGGCTGACTTGGAAGTCACCTATACAAGACAACCAGCACAATGTCCCCCATGCAATATGGCTGACTTGGAAGTCACCTATACAACATGGCAACCAGCACAATGTCCCCCATGCAATATGGCTGACTTGGAAGTCACCTATACAATACAACCAGCACAATGTTCCCCAAGCAATATGGCTGACTTGGAAGTCACCTATAGAACATGGCCACCAGCACAATGTCTCCCATGCAATATGGCTGACTTGGAAGTCACCTATACAAGACAACCAGCACAATGTCCCCCATGCAATATGGCTGACTTGGAAGTCACCTATAGAACATGGCCACCAGCACAATGTCCGCCATGCAATATGGCTGACTTGGAAGTCACCTATAGGACAATGCAACCAGCACAATGTCCCCCATGCAATATGGCTGACTTGGAAGTCACCTATAGAACATGGCCACCAGCACAATGTCCCCCAAGCAATATGGCTCACTTGGAAGTCACCTATACAATACAACCAGCACAATGTCCCCCATGCAATATGGCTGACTTGGAAGTCACCTATACAATACAACCAGCACAATGTCCCAAATGCAGTATGGCTGACTTGGAAGTCACCTATGCGACATGGCCACCAGCACAATGTCCCCCATGCAATATGGCTGACTTGGAAGTCACCTATACAATACAACCAGCACAATGTCCCCCATGCAATATGGCTGACTTGGAAGTCACCTATACAATACAACCAGCACAATGTCCCCCATGCAATATGGCTGATTTGGAAGTCACCTATACAACACAACCAGCACAATGTCCCCCATGCAATATGGCTGACTTGGAAGTCACCTATACAACACAACCAGCACAATGTCGCCCATGCAATATGGCTCACTTGGAAGTCACCTATACAATATGGCATCCAGCACAATGTCCCCCATGCAATATGGCTGACTTTGAAGTCACCTATACAACATGGCAACCAGCACAATGTCCCCCATGCAATATGGCTGACTTGGAAGTCACCTATACAACATGGCAACCAGCACAATGTCCCCCATGCAATATGGCTGACTTGGAAGTCACCTATACAAGAAACCAGCACAATGTCCCCCATGCAATGTGGCTGACTTGGAAGTCACCTATAGAACATGGCCACCAGCAAAATGTCCCCCATGCAATATGGCTGACTTGGAAGTCACCTATACAACATGGCAACCAGTACAATGTCCCCCAAGCAATATGGCTCACTTGGAAGTCACCTATAGAACGTGGCAACCGGCACAATGTCCCCCAAGCAATATGGCTGACTTGGAAGTCACCTATACAACATGGCAACCAGCACAATGTCCCCCATGCAATATGGCTGACTTGGAAGTCACCTATAGAACATGGCCACCAGCACAATGTCCCCCATGCAACACGGCTGACTTGGAAGTCACCTATACAAGACAACCAGCACAATGTCCCCCATGCAATATGGCTGACTTGGAAGTCACCTATACAACACAACCAGCACAAAGTCCCCCAAGCAATATGGCTCACTTGGAAGTCACCTATACAGCATGGCAACCAGCACAATGTCCCCCATGCAATATGGCTGACTTGGAAGTCACCTATACAACATGGCAACCAGCACAATGTCCCCCATGCAATATGGCTGACTTGGAAGTCACCTATAGGACATGGCAACCAGCACAATGTCCCCCATGCAATATGGCTGACTTGGAAGTCACCTATAGAACATGGCCACCAGCACAATGTCCCCCAAGCAATATGGCTCACTTGGAAGTCACCTATACAATACAACCAGCACAATGTCCCCCATGCAATATGGCTGACTTGGAAGTCACCTATACAATACAACCAGCACAATGTCCCAAATGCAGTATGGCTGACTTGGAAGTCACCTATGCGACATGGCCACCAGCACAATGTCCCCCATGCAATATGGCTGACTTGGAAGTCACCTATACAATACAACCAGCACAATGTCCCCCATGCAATATGGCTGACTTGGAAGTCACCTATACAATACAACCAGCACAATGTCCCCCATGCAATATGGCTGATTTGGAAGTCACCTATACAACACAACCAGCACAATGTCCCCCATGCAATATGGCTGACTTGGAAGTCACCTATACAACACAACCAGCACAATGTCGCCCATGCAATATGGCTCACTTGGAAGTCACCTATACAATATGGCATCCAGCACAATGTCCCCCATGCAATATGGCTGACTTTGAAGTCACCTATACAACATGGCAACCAGCACAATGTCCCCCATGCAATATGGCTGACTTGGAAGTCACCTATACAACATGGCAACCAGCACAATGTCCCCCATGCAATATGGCTGACTTGGAAGTCACCTATACAAGAAACCAGCACAATGTCCCCCATGCAATGTGGCTGACTTGGAAGTCACCTATAGAACATGGCCACCAGCAAAATGTCCCCCATGCAATATGGCTGACTTGGAAGTCACCTATACAACATGGCAACCAGTACAATGTCCCCCAAGCAATATGGCTCACTTGGAAGTCACCTATAGAACGTGGCAACCGGCACAATGTCCCCCAAGCAATATGGCTGACTTGGAAGTCACCTATACAACATGGCAACCAGCACAATGTCCCCCATGCAATATGGCTGACTTGGAAGTCACCTATAGAACATGGCCACCAGCACAATGTCCCCCATGCAACACGGCTGACTTGGAAGTCACCTATACAAGACAACCAGCACAATGTCCCCCATGCAATATGGCTGACTTGGAAGTCACCTATACAACACAACCAGCACAATGTCCCCCAAGCAATATGGCTCACTTGGAAGTCACCTATACAGCATGGCAACCAGCACAATGTCCCCCATGCAATATGGCTGACTTGGAAGTCACCTATACAACATGGCAACCAGCACAATGTCCCCCATGCAATATGGCTGACTTGGAAGTCACCTATAGGACATGGCAACCAGCACAATGTCCCCCATGCAATATGGCTGACTTGGAAGTCACCTATAGAACATGGCCACCAGCACAATGTCCCCCAAGCAATATGGCTCACTTGGAAGTCACCTATACAATACAACCAGCACAATGTCCCCCATGCAATATGGCTGACTTGGAAGTCACCTATACAATACAACCAGCACAATGTCCCAAATGCAATATGGCTGACGTGGAAGTCACCTATAGAACAGGGCAACCAGCACAATGTCCCCCAAGCAATATGGCTGACTTGGAAGTCACCTATACAAGACAACCAGCACAATTTCCCCCATGCAATATGGCTGACTTGGAAGTCACCTATAGGACATGGCAACCAGCACAATGTCCCTCATGCAATATGGCTGACTTGGAAGTCACCTATACAACATGGCAACCAACACAATGTCCCCCATGCAATATGGCTGACTTGGAAGTCACCTATAGAACATGGCCACCAGCACAATGTCCCCCATGCAATATGGATGACTTGGAAGTCACCTATACAACATGGCAACCAGCACAATGTCCCCCAAGCAATATGGCTGACTTGGAAGTCACCTATAGAACATGGCCACTAGCACAATGTCCCCCAAGCAATATGGCTGACTTGGAAGTCACCTATAGAACATGGCAACCAGCACAATGTCCCCCAAGCAATATGGCTGACTTGGAAGTCACCTATACAAGACAACCAGCACAATGTCCCCCATGCAATATGGCTGACTTGGAAGTCACCTATAGGAATGGCAACCAGCACAATGTCCCCCATGCAATATGGCTGACTTGGAAGTCACCTATAGAACATGGCCACCAGCACAATGTCCCCCAAGCAATATGGCTGACTTGGAAGTCACCTATACAACATGGCAACCAGCACAATGTCCCCCATGCAATATGGCTGACTTGGAAGTCACCTATACAATACAACCAGCACAATGTCCCCCATGCAATATGGCTGACTTGGAAGTCACCTATACAATACAACCAGCACAATGTCCCCCATGCAATATGGCTGACTTGGAAGTCACATATACAATACAACCAGCACAATGTCCCCCATGCAATATGGCTGACTTGGAAGTCACCTATACAACATGGCAACCAGCACAATGTCCCCCATGCAATATGGCTGACTTGGAAGTCACCTATACAAGACAACCAGCACAATTTCCCCCATGCAATATGGCTGACTTGGAAGTCACCTATAGGACATGGCAACCAGCACAATGTCCCCCATGCAATATGGCTGACTTGGAAGTCACCTATACAACATGGCAACCAACACAATGTCCCCCATGCAATATGGCTGACTTGGAAGTCACCTATAGAACATGGCCACCAGCACAATGTCCCCCATGCAATATGGATGACTTGGAAGTCACCTATACAACATGGCAACCAGCACAATGTCCCCCAAGCAATATGGCTGACTTGGAAGTCACCTATAGAACATGGCCACTAGCACAATGTCCCCCAAGCAATATGGCTGACTTGGAAGTCACCTATACAAGACAACCAGCACAATGTCCCCCATGCAATATGGCTGACTTGGAAGTCACCTATAGGACATGGCAACCAGCACAATGTCCCCCATGCAATATGGCTGACTTGGAAGTCACCTATAGAACATGGCCACCAGCACAATGTCCCCCAAGCAATATGGCTGACTTGGAAGTCACATATACAACATGGCAACCAGCACAATGTCCCCCATGCAATATGGCTGACTTGGAAGTCACCTATACAATACAACCAGCACAATGTCCCCCATGCAATATGGCTGACTTGGAAGTCACCTATACAATACAACCAGCACAATGTCCCCCATGCAATATGGCTGACTTGGAAGTCACATATACAATACAACCAGCACAATGTCCCCCATGCAATATGGCTGACTTGGAAGTCACCTATACAACATGGCAACCAGCACAATGTCCCCCATGCAATATGGCTGACTTGGAAGTCACCTATACAATACAACCAGCAAAATGTCCCCCAAGCAATATGGCTGACTTGGAAGTCACATATACAATACAACCAGCACAATGTCCCCCATGCAATATGGCTGACTTGGAAGTCACCTATACAAGACAACCAGCACAATGTCCCAAATGCAATATGGCTGACTTGGAAGTCACCTATAGAACATGGCCACCAGCACAATGTCCACCATGCAATATGGCTGACTTGGAAGTCACCTATACAACATGGCAACCAGCACAATTTCCCCCATGCAATATGGCTGACTTGGAAGTCACCTATACAATACAACCAGCACAATGTCCCCCAAGCAATATGGCTGACTTGGAAGTCACCTATACAAGACAACCAGCACAATGTCCCCCATGCAATATGGCTGACTTGGAAGTCACCTATACAACACAACCAGCACAATGTCCCCCAAGCAATATGGCTCACTTGGAAGTCACCTATACAGCATGGCAACCAGCACAATGTCCCCCATGCAATATGGCTGACTTGGAAGTCACCTATACAACATGGCAACCAGCACAATGTCCCCCATGCAATATGGCTGACTTGGAAGTCACCTATAGGACATGGCAACCAGCACAATGTCCCCCATGCAATATGGCTGACTTGGAAGTCACCTATAGAACATGGCCACCAGCACAATGTCCCCCAAGCAATATGGCTCACTTGGAAGTCACCTATACAAGAAACCAGCACAATGTCCCCCATGTAATGTGGCTGACTTGGAAGTCACCTATAGAACATGGCCACCAGCAAAATGTCCCCCATGCAATATGGCTGACTTGGAAGTCACCTATACAACATGGCAACCAGTACAATGTCCCCCAAGCAATATGGCTCACTTGGAAGTCACCTATAGAACGTGGCAACCGGCACAATGTCCCCCAAGCAATATGGCTGACTTGGAAGTCACCTATACAACATGGCAACCAGCACAATGTCCCCCATGCAATATGGCTGACTTGGAAGTCACCTATAGAACATGGCCACCAGCACAATGTCCCCCATGCAACACGGCTGACTTGGAAGTCACCTATACAAGACAACCAGCACAATGTCCCCCATGCAATATGGCTGACTTGGAAGTCACCTATACAACACAACCAGCACAATGTCCCCCAAGCAATATGGCTCACTTGGAAGTCACCTATACAGCATGGCAACCAGCACAATGTCCCCCATGCAATATGGCTGACTTGGAAGTCACCTATACAACATGGCAACCAGCACAATGTCCCCCATGCAATATGGCTGACTTGGAAGTCACCTATAGGACATGGCAACCAGCACAATGTCCCCCATGCAATATGGCTCACTTGGAAGTCACCTATACAATACAACCAGCACAATGTCCCCCATGCAATATGGCTGACTTGGAAGTCACCTATACAATACAACCAGCACAATGTCCCAAATGCAATATGGCTGACTTGGAAGTCACCTATAGAACAGGGCAACCAGCACAATGTCCCCCAAGCAATATGGCTGACTTGGAAGTCACCTATACAAGACAACCAGCACAATTTCCCCCATGCAATATGGCTGACTTGGAAGTCACCTATAGGACATGGCAACCAGCACAATGTCCCCCATGCAATATGGCTGACTTGGAAGTCACCTATACAACATGGCAACCAACACAATGTCCCCCATGCAATATGGCTGACTTGGAAGTCACCTATAGAACATGGCCACCAGCACAATGTCCCCCAGGCAATATGGATGACTTGGAAGTCACCTATACAACATGGCAACCAGCACAATGTCCCCCAAGCAATATGGCTGACTTGGAAGTCACCTATAGAACATGGCCACTAGCACAATGTCCCCCAAGCAATATCGCTGACTTGGAAGTCACCTATAGAACATGGCAACCAGCACAATGTCCCCCAAGCAATATGGCTGACTTGGAAGTCACCTATACAACACAACCAGCACAATGTCCCCCATGCAATATGGCTGACTTGGAAGTCACCCATACAACACAACCAGCACAATGTCGCCCATGCAATATGGCTCACTTGGAAGTCACCTATACAATATGGCATCCAGCACAATGTCCCCCATGCAATATGGCTGACTTTGAAGTCACCTATACAACATGGCAACCAGCACAATGTCCCCCATGCAATATGGCTGACTTGGAAGTCACCTATACAACATGGCAACCAGCACAATGTCCCCCATGCAATATGGCTGACTTGGAAGTCACCTATACAAGAAACCAGCACAATGTCCCCCATGCAATGTGGCTGACTTGGAAGTCACCTATAGAACATGGCCACCAGCAAAATGTCCCCCATGCAATATGGCTGACTTGGAAGTCACCTATACAACATGGCAACCAGTACAATGTCCCCCAAGCAATATGGCTCACTTGGAAGTCACCTATAGAACGTGGCAACCGGCACAATGTCCCCCAAGCAATATGGCTGACTTGGAAGTCACCTATACAAGACAACCAGCACAATGTCCCCCATGCAATATGGCTGACTTGGAAGTCACCTATAGAACATGGCCACCAGCACAATGTCTCCCATGCAATATGGCTGACTTGGAAGTCACCTATACAAGACAACCAGCACAATGTCCCCCATGCAATATGGCTGACTTGGAAGTCACCTATAGAACATGGCCACCAGCACAATGTCCCCCATGCAATATGGCTGACTTGGAAGTCACCTATAGGACAATGCAACCAGCACAATGTCCCCCATGCAATATGGCTGACTTGGAAGTCACCTATAGAACATGGCCACCAGCACAATGTCCCCCAAGCAATATGGCTCACTTGGAAGTCACCTATACAATACAGCCAGCACAATGTCCCCCATGCAATATGGCTGACTTGGAAGTCACCTATACAATACAACCAGCACAATGTCCCAAATGCAATATGGCTGACTTGGAAGTCACCTATACAACATGGCAACCAGCACAATGTCCCCCATGCAATATGGCTGACTTGGAAGTCACCTATAAAATACAACCAGCACAATGTCCCCCAAGCAATATGGCTGACTTGGAAGTCACCTATACAAGACAACCAGCACAATGTCCCCCATGCAATATGGCTGACTTGGAAGTCACCTATACAACATGGCAACCAGTACAATGTCCCCCAAGCAATATGGCTCACTTGGAAGTCACCTATAGAACGTGGCAACCGGCACAATGTCCCGTAAGCAATATGGCTGACTTGGAAGTCACCTATACAACATGGCAACCAGCACAATGTCCCCCATGCAATATGGCTGACTTTGAAGTCACCTATAGAACATGGCCACCAGCACAATGTCCCCCATGCAACACGGCTGACTTGGAAGTCACCTATACAAGACAACCAGCACAATGTCCCCCATGCAATATGGCTGACTTGGAAGTCACCTATACAACACAACCAGCACAATGTCCCCCAAGCAATATGGCTCACTTGGAAGTCACCTATACAACATGGCAACCAACACAATGTCCCCCATGCAATATGGCTGACTTGGAAGTCACCTAAACAACATGGCAACCAGCACAATGTCCCCCATGCAATATGGCTGACTTGGAAGGCACCTATAGGACATGGCAACCAGCACAATGTCCCCCATGCAATATGGCTGACTTGGAAGTCACCTATACAACACAACCAGCACAATGTCCCTCAAGCAATATGGCTCACTTGGAAGTCACCTATACAACATGGCAACCAGCACAATGTCCCCCATGCAATATGCCTGACTTGGAAGTCACCTATACAACATGGCAACCAGCACAATGTCCCCCATGCAATATGGCTGACTTGGAAGTCACCTATACAAGACAACCAGCACAATGTCCCCATGCAATATGGCTGACTTGGAAGTCACCTATACAACATGGCAACCAGCACAATGTCCCCCATACAATATGGCTGACTTGGAAGTCACCAATACAATACAACCAGCACAATGTCCCCCAAGCAATATGGCTGACTTGGAAGTCACCTATAGAACATGGCCACCAGCACAATGTCTCCCATGCAATATGGCTGACTTGGAAGTCACCTATACAAGACAACCAGCACAATGTCCCCCATGCAATATGGCTGACTTGGAAGTCACCTATAGAACATGGCCACCAGCACAATGTCCCCCATGCAATATGGCTGACTTGGAAGTCACCTATAGGACAATGCAACCAGCACAATGTCCCCCATGCAATATGGCTGACTTGGAAGTCACCTATAGAACATGGCCACCAGCACAATGTCCCCCAAGCAATATGGCTCACTTGGAAGTCACCTATACAATACAGCCAGCACAATGTCCCCCATGCAATATGGCTGACTTGGAAGTCACCTATACAATACAACCAGCACAATGTCCCAAATGCAATATGGCTGACTTGGAAGTCACCTATACAACATGGCAACCAGCACAATGTCCCCCATGCAATATGGCTGACTTGGAAGTCACCTATAAAATACAACCAGCACAATGTCCCCCAAGCAATATGGCTGACTTGGAAGTCACCTATACAAGACAACCAGCACAATGTCCCCCATGCAATATGGCTGACTTGGAAGTCACCTATACAACATGGCAACCAACACAATGTCCCCCATGCAATATGGCTGACTTGGAAGTCACCTATAGAACATGGCCACCAGCACAATGTCCCCCAGGCAATATGGATGACTTGGAAGTCACCTATACAACATGGCAACCAGCACAATGTCCCCCAAGCAATATGGCTGACTTGGAAGTCACCTATAGAACATGGCCACTAGCACAATGTCCCCCAAGCAATATCGCTGACTTGGAAGTCACCTATAGAACATGGCAACCAGCACAATGTCCCCCAAGCAATATGGCTGACTTGGAAGTCACCTATACAACACAACCAGCACAATGTCCCCCATGCAATATGGCTGACTTGGAAGTCACCCATACAACACAACCAGCACAATGTCGCCCATGCAATATGGCTCACTTGGAAGTCACCTATACAATATGGCATCCAGCACAATGTCCCCCATGCAATATGGCTGACTTTGAAGTCACCTATACAACATGGCAACCAGCACAATGTCCCCCATGCAATATGGCTGACTTGGAAGTCACCTATACAACATGGCAACCAGCACAATGTCCCCCATGCAATATGGCTGACTTGGAAGTCACCTATACAAGAAACCAGCACAATGTCCCCCATGCAATGTGGCTGACTTGGAAGTCACCTATAGAACATGGCCACCAGCAAAATGTCCCCCATGCAATATGGCTGACTTGGAAGTCACCTATACAACATGGCAACCAGTACAATGTCCCCCAAGCAATATGGCTCACTTGGAAGTCACCTATAGAACGTGGCAACCGGCACAATGTCCCCCAAGCAATATGGCTGACTTGGAAGTCACCTATACAAGACAACCAGCACAATGTCCCCCATGCAATATGGCTGACTTGGAAGTCACCTATAGAACATGGCCACCAGCACAATGTCTCCCATGCAATATGGCTGACTTGGAAGTCACCTATACAAGACAACCAGCACAATGTCCCCCATGCAATATGGCTGACTTGGAAGTCACCTATAGAACATGGCCACCAGCACAATGTCCCCCATGCAATATGGCTGACTTGGAAGTCACCTATAGGACAATGCAACCAGCACAATGTCCCCCATGCAATATGGCTGACTTGGAAGTCACCTATAGAACATGGCCACCAGCACAATGTCCCCCAAGCAATATGGCTCACTTGGAAGTCACCTATACAATACAGCCAGCACAATGTCCCCCATGCAATATGGCTGACTTGGAAGTCACCTATACAATACAACCAGCACAATGTCCCAAATGCAATATGGCTGACTTGGAAGTCACCTATACAACATGGCAACCAGCACAATGTCCCCCATGCAATATGGCTGACTTGGAAGTCACCTATAAAATACAACCAGCACAATGTCCCCCAAGCAATATGGCTGACTTGGAAGTCACCTATACAAGACAACCAGCACAATGTCCCCCATGCAATATGGCTGACTTGGAAGTCACCTATACAACATGGCAACCAGTACAATGTCCCCCAAGCAATATGGCTCACTTGGAAGTCACCTATAGAACGTGGCAACCGGCACAATGTCCCGTAAGCAATATGGCTGACTTGGAAGTCACCTATACAACATGGCAACCAGCACAATGTCCCCCATGCAATATGGCTGACTTTGAAGTCACCTATAGAACATGGCCACCAGCACAATGTCCCCCATGCAACACGGCTGACTTGGAAGTCACCTATACAAGACAACCAGCACAATGTCCCCCATGCAATATGGCTGACTTGGAAGTCACCTATACAACACAACCAGCACAATGTCCCCCAAGCAATATGGCTCACTTGGAAGTCACCTATACAACATGGCAACCAACACAATGTCCCCCATGCAATATGGCTGACTTGGAAGTCACCTAAACAACATGGCAACCAGCACAATGTCCCCCATGCAATATGGCTGACTTGGAAGGCACCTATAGGACATGGCAACCAGCACAATGTCCCCCATGCAATATGGCTGACTTGGAAGTCACCTATACAACACAACCAGCACAATGTCCCTCAAGCAATATGGCTCACTTGGAAGTCACCTATACAACATGGCAACCAGCACAATGTCCCCCATGCAATATGCCTGACTTGGAAGTCACCTATACAACATGGCAACCAGCACAATGTCCCCCATGCAATATGGCTGACTTGGAAGTCACCTATACAAGACAACCAGCACAATGTCCCCATGCAATATGGCTGACTTGGAAGTCACCTATACAACATGGCAACCAGCACAATGTCCCCCATACAATATGGCTGACTTGGAAGTCACCAATACAATACAACCAGCACAATGTCCCCCAAGCAATATGGCTGACTTGGAAGTCACCTATAGAACATGGCCACCAGCACAATGTCTCCCATGCAATATGGCTGACTTGGAAGTCACCTATACAAGACAACCAGCACAATGTCCCCCATGCAATATGGCTGACTTGGAAGTCACCTATAGAACATGGCCACCAGCACAATGTCCCCCATGCAATATGGCTGACTTGGAAGTCACCTATAGGACAATGCAACCAGCACAATGTCCCCCATGCAATATGGCTGACTTGGAAGTCACCTATAGAACATGGCCACCAGCACAATGTCCCCCAAGCAATATGGCTCACTTGGAAGTCACCTATACAATACAGCCAGCACAATGTCCCCCATGCAATATGGCTGACTTGGAAGTCACCTATACAATACAACCAGCACAATGTCCCAAATGCAATATGGCTGACTTGGAAGTCACCTATACAACATGGCAACCAGCACAATGTCCCCCATGCAATATGGCTGACTTGGAAGTCACCTATAAAATACAACCAGCACAATGTCCCCCAAGCAATATGGCTGACTTGGAAGTCACCTATACAAGACAACCAGCACAATGTCCCCCATGCAATATGGCTGACTTGGAAGTCACCTATACGACATGGCCACCAGCACAATGTCCCCCATGCAATATGGCTGACTTGGAAGTCACCTATTCAATACAACCAGCACAATGTCCCCCATGCAATATGGCTGACTTGGAAGTCACCTATACAATACAACCAGCACAATGTCCCCCATGCAATATGGCTGATTTGGAAGTCACCTATACAACACAACCAGCACAATGTCCCCCATGCAATATGGCTGACTTGGAAGTCACCTATACAAGACAACCAGCACAATGTCCCAAATGCAATATGGCTGACTTGGAAGTCACCTATAGAACATGGCCACCAGCACAATGTCCCCCATGCAATATGGCTGACTTGGAAGTCACCTATACAAAATGTCAACCAGCACAATGTCCCCCATGCAATATGGCTGACTTGGAAGTCACCTATACAATACAACCAGCACAATGTCCCCCAAGCAATATGGCTGACTTGGAAGTCATCTATACAAGACAACCAGCACAATGTCCCCCATGCAATATGGCTGACTTGGAAGTCACCTATACAACACAACGAGCACAATGTCCCCCATGCAATATGGCTCACTTGGAAGTCACCTATACAACATGGCATCCAGCACAATGTCCCCCATGCAATATGGCTGACTTTGAAGTCACCTATACAACATGGCAACCAGCACAATGTCCCCCATGCAATATGGCTGACTTGGAAGTCACCTATACAACATGGCAACCAGCACAATGTCCCCCATGCAATATGGCTGACTTGGAAGTCACCTATACAAGAAACCAGCACAATGTCCCCCATGCAATGTGGCTGACTTGGAAGTCACCTATAGAACATGGCCACCAGCACAATGTCCCCCATGCAATATGGCTGACTTGGAAGTCACCTATACAACATGGCAACCAGTACAATGTCCCCCAAGCAATATGGCTCACTTGGAAGTCACCTATAGAACGTGGCAACCGGCACAATGTCCCCCAAGCAATATGGCTGACTTGGAAGTCACCTATACAATACAACCAGCACAATGTCCCAAATGCAATATGGCTGACTTGGAAGTCACCTATAGAACATGGCCACCAGCACAATGTCCCCCATGCAATATGGCTGACTTGGAAGTCACCTATACAACATGGCAACCAGCACAATGTCCCCCATGCAATATGGCTGACTTGGAAGTCACCTATAAAATACAACCAGCACAATGTCCCCCAAGCAATATGGCTGACTTGGAAGTCACCTATACAAGACAACCAGCACAATGTCCCCCATGCAATATGGCTGACTTGGAAGTCACCTATACGACATGGCCACCAGCACAATGTCCCCCATGCAATATGGCTGACTTGGAAGTCACCTATACAATACAACCAGCACAATGTCCCCCATGCAATATGGCTGACTTGGAAGTCACCTATACAATACAACCAGCACAATGTCCCCCATGCAATATGGCTGATTTGGAAGTCACCTATACAAGACAACCAGCACAATGTCCCCCATGCAATATGGCTGACTTGGAAGTCACCTATACGACATGGCCACCAGCACAATGTCCCCCATGCAATATGGCTGACTTGGAAGTCACCTATACAATACAACCAGCACAATGTCCCCCATGCAATATGGCTGACTTGGAAGTCACCTATACAATACAACCAGCACAATGTCCCCCATGCAATATGGCTGATTTGGAAGTCACCTATACAACACAACCAGCACAATGTCCCCCATGCAATATGGCTGACTTGGAAGTCACCTATACAAGACAACCAGCACAATGTCCCAAATGCAATATGGCTGACTTGGAAGTCACCTATAGAACATGGCCACCAGCACAATGTCCCCCATGCAATATGGCTGACTTGGAAGTCACCTATACAATACAACCAGCACAATGTCCCCCAAGCAATATGGCTGACTTGGAAGTCACCTATACAAGACAACCAGCACAATGTCCCCCATGCAATATGGCTGACTTGGAAGTCACCTATACAACACAACGAGCACAATGTCCCCCATGCAATATGGCTCACTTGGAAGTCAGCTATACAACATGGCATCCAGCACAATGTCCCCCATGCAATATGGCTGACTTTGAAGTCACCTATACAACATGGCAACCAGCACAATGTCCCCCATGCAATATAGCTGACTTGGAAGTCACCTATACAACATGGCAACCAGCACAATGTCCCCCATGCAATATGGCTGACTTGGAAGTCACCTATACAAGAAACCAGCACAATGTCCCCCATGCAATGTGGCTGACTTGGAAGTCACCTATAGAACATGGCCACCAGCACAATGTCCCCCATGCAATATGGCTGACATGGAAGTCACCTATACAACATGGCAACCAGTACAATGTCCCCCAAGCAATATGGCTCACTTGGAAGTCACCTATAGAACGTGGCAACCGGCACAATGTCCCCCAAGCAATATGGCTGACTTGGAAGTCACCTATACAATACAACCAGCACAATGTCCCAAATGCAATATGGCTGACTTGGAAGTCACCTATAGAACATGGCCACCAGCACAATGTCCCCCATGCAATATGGCTGACTTGGAAGTCACCTATACAACATGGCAACCAGCACAATGTCCCCCTTGCAATATGGCTGACTTGGAAGTCACCTATAAAATACAACCAGCACAATGTCCCCCAAGCAATATGGCTGACTTGGACGTCACCTATACAAGACAACCAGCACAATGTCCCCCATGCAATATGGCTGACTTGGAAGTCACCTATACGACATGGCCACCAGCACAATGTCCCCCATGCAATATGGCTGACTTGGAAGTCACCTATACAACATGGCAACCAGTACAATGTCCCCCAAGCAATATGGCTCACTTGGAAGTCACCTATAGAACGTGGCAACCGGCACAATGTCCCGTAAGCAATATGGCTGACTTGGAAGTCACCTATACAACATGGCAACCAGCACAATGTCCCCCATGCAATATGGCTGACTTTGAAGTCACCTATAGAACATGGCCACCAGCACAATGTCCCCCATGCAACACGGCTGACTTGGAAGTCACCTATACAAGACAACCAGCACAATGTCCCCCATGCAATATGGCTGACTTGGAAGTCACCTATACAACACAACCAGCACAATGTCCCCCAAGCAATATGGCTCACTTGGAAGTCACCTATACAACATGGCAACCAACACAATGTCCCCCATGCAATATGGCTGACTTGGAAGTCACCTAAACAACATGGCAACCAGCACAATGTCCCCCATGCAATATGGCTGACTTGGAAGGCACCTATAGGACATGGCAACCAGCACAATGTCCCCCATGCAATATGGCTGACTTGGAAGTCACCTATACAACACAACCAGCACAATGTCCCTCAAGCAATATGGCTCACTTGGAAGTCACCTATACAACATGGCAACCAGCACAATGTCCCCCATGCAATATGCCTGACTTGGAAGTCACCTATACAACATGGCAACCAGCACAATGTCCCCCATGCAATATGGCTGACTTGGAAGTCACCTATACAAGACAACCAGCACAATGTCCCCATGCAATATGGCTGACTTGGAAGTCACCTATACAACATGGCAACCAGCACAATGTCCCCCATACAATATGGCTGACTTGGAAGTCACCAATACAATACAACCAGCACAATGTCCCCCAAGCAATATGGCTGACTTGGAAGTCACCTATAGAACATGGCCACCAGCACAATGTCTCCCATGCAATATGGCTGACTTGGAAGTCACCTATACAAGACAACCAGCACAATGTCCCCCATGCAATATGGCTGACTTGGAAGTCACCTATAGAACATGGCCACCAGCACAATGTCCCCCATGCAATATGGCTGACTTGGAAGTCACCTATAGGACAATGCAACCAGCACAATGTCCCCCATGCAATATGGCTGACTTGGAAGTCACCTATAGAACATGGCCACCAGCACAATGTCCCCCAAGCAATATGGCTCACTTGGAAGTCACCTATACAATACAGCCAGCACAATGTCCCCCATGCAATATGGCTGACTTGGAAGTCACCTATACAATACAACCAGCACAATGTCCCAAATGCAATATGGCTGACTTGGAAGTCACCTATACAACATGGCAACCAGCACAATGTCCCCCATGCAATATGGCTGACTTGGAAGTCACCTATAAAATACAACCAGCACAATGTCCCCCAAGCAATATGGCTGACTTGGAAGTCACCTATACAAGACAACCAGCACAATGTCCCCCATGCAATATGGCTGACTTGGAAGTCACCTATACGACATGGCCACCAGCACAATGTCCCCCATGCAATATGGCTGACTTGGAAGTCACCTATTCAATACAACCAGCACAATGTCCCCCATGCAATATGGCTGACTTGGAAGTCACCTATACAATACAACCAGCACAATGTCCCCCATGCAATATGGCTGATTTGGAAGTCACCTATACAACACAACCAGCACAATGTCCCCCATGCAATATGGCTGACTTGGAAGTCACCTATACAAGACAACCAGCACAATGTCCCAAATGCAATATGGCTGACTTGGAAGTCACCTATAGAACATGGCCACCAGCACAATGTCCCCCATGCAATATGGCTGACTTGGAAGTCACCTATACAAAATGTCAACCAGCACAATGTCCCCCATGCAATATGGCTGACTTGGAAGTCACCTATACAATACAACCAGCACAATGTCCCCCAAGCAATATGGCTGACTTGGAAGTCATCTATACAAGACAACCAGCACAATGTCCCCCATGCAATATGGCTGACTTGGAAGTCACCTATACAACACAACGAGCACAATGTCCCCCATGCAATATGGCTCACTTGGAAGTCACCTATACAACATGGCATCCAGCACAATGTCCCCCATGCAATATGGCTGACTTTGAAGTCACCTATACAACATGGCAACCAGCACAATGTCCCCCATGCAATATGGCTGACTTGGAAGTCACCTATACAACATGGCAACCAGCACAATGTCCCCCATGCAATATGGCTGACTTGGAAGTCACCTATACAAGAAACCAGCACAATGTCCCCCATGCAATGTGGCTGACTTGGAAGTCACCTATAGAACATGGCCACCAGCACAATGTCCCCCATGCAATATGGCTGACTTGGAAGTCACCTATACAACATGGCAACCAGTACAATGTCCCCCAAGCAATATGGCTCACTTGGAAGTCACCTATAGAACGTGGCAACCGGCACAATGTCCCCCAAGCAATATGGCTGACTTGGAAGTCACCTATACAATACAACCAGCACAATGTCCCAAATGCAATATGGCTGACTTGGAAGTCACCTATAGAACATGGCCACCAGCACAATGTCCCCCATGCAATATGGCTGACTTGGAAGTCACCTATACAACATGGCAACCAGCACAATGTCCCCCATGCAATATGGCTGACTTGGAAGTCACCTATAAAATACAACCAGCACAATGTCCCCCAAGCAATATGGCTGACTTGGAAGTCACCTATACAAGACAACCAGCACAATGTCCCCCATGCAATATGGCTGACTTGGAAGTCACCTATACGACATGGCCACCAGCACAATGTCCCCCATGCAATATGGCTGACTTGGAAGTCACCTATACAATACAACCAGCACAATGTCCCCCATGCAATATGGCTGACTTGGAAGTCACCTATACAATACAACCAGCACAATGTCCCCCATGCAATATGGCTGATTTGGAAGTCACCTATACAAGACAACCAGCACAATGTCCCCCATGCAATATGGCTGACTTGGAAGTCACCTATACGACATGGCCACCAGCACAATGTCCCCCATGCAATATGGCTGACTTGGAAGTCACCTATACAATACAACCAGCACAATGTCCCCCATGCAATATGGCTGACTTGGAAGTCACCTATACAATACAACCAGCACAATGTCCCCCATGCAATATGGCTGATTTGGAAGTCACCTATACAACACAACCAGCACAATGTCCCCCATGCAATATGGCTGACTTGGAAGTCACCTATACAAGACAACCAGCACAATGTCCCAAATGCAATATGGCTGACTTGGAAGTCACCTATAGAACATGGCCACCAGCACAATGTCCCCCATGCAATATGGCTGACTTGGAAGTCACCTATACAATACAACCAGCACAATGTCCCCCAAGCAATATGGCTGACTTGGAAGTCACCTATACAAGACAACCAGCACAATGTCCCCCATGCAATATGGCTGACTTGGAAGTCACCTATACAACACAACGAGCACAATGTCCCCCATGCAATATGGCTCACTTGGAAGTCAGCTATACAACATGGCATCCAGCACAATGTCCCCCATGCAATATGGCTGACTTTGAAGTCACCTATACAACATGGCAACCAGCACAATGTCCCCCATGCAATATAGCTGACTTGGAAGTCACCTATACAACATGGCAACCAGCACAATGTCCCCCATGCAATATGGCTGACTTGGAAGTCACCTATACAAGAAACCAGCACAATGTCCCCCATGCAATGTGGCTGACTTGGAAGTCACCTATAGAACATGGCCACCAGCACAATGTCCCCCATGCAATATGGCTGACATGGAAGTCACCTATACAACATGGCAACCAGTACAATGTCCCCCAAGCAATATGGCTCACTTGGAAGTCACCTATAGAACGTGGCAACCGGCACAATGTCCCCCAAGCAATATGGCTGACTTGGAAGTCACCTATACAATACAACCAGCACAATGTCCCAAATGCAATATGGCTGACTTGGAAGTCACCTATAGAACATGGCCACCAGCACAATGTCCCCCATGCAATATGGCTGACTTGGAAGTCACCTATACAACATGGCAACCAGCACAATGTCCCCCTTGCAATATGGCTGACTTGGAAGTCACCTATAAAATACAACCAGCACAATGTCCCCCAAGCAATATGGCTGACTTGGACGTCACCTATACAAGACAACCAGCACAATGTCCCCCATGCAATATGGCTGACTTGGAAGTCACCTATACGACATGGCCACCAGCACAATGTCCCCCATGCAATATGGCTGACTTGGAAGTCACCTATACAATACAACCAGCACAATGTCCCCCATGCAATATGGCTGACTTGGAAGTCACCTATACAATACAACCAGCACAATGTCCCCCATGCAATATGGCTGATTTGGAAGTCACCTATACAACACAACCAGCACAATGTCCCCCATGCAATATGGCTGACTTGGAAGTCACCTATACAAGACAACCAGCACAATGTCCCCCATGCAATATGGCTGACTTGGAAGTCACCTATACAAAATGGCAACCAGCACAATGTCCCCCATGCAATATGGCTGACTTGGAAGTCACCTATACAATACAACCAGCACAATGTCCCCCAAGCAATATGGCTGACTTAGAAGTCACCTATACAAGACAACCAGCACAATGCCCCCCATGCAATATGGCTGACTTGGAAGTCACCTATACAACACAACCAGCACAATGTCCCCCATGCAATATGGCTCACTTGGAAGTCACCTATACAACATGGCATCCAGCACAATGTCCCCCATGCAATATGGCTGACTTTGAAGTCACCTATACAACATGGCAACCAGCACAATGTCTCCAATGCAATATGGCTGACTTGGAAGTCACCTATACAACATGGCAACCAGCACAATGTCCCCCATGCAATATGGCTGACTTGGAAGTCACCTATACAAGAAACCAGCACAATGTCCCCCATCCAATGTGGCTGACTTGGAAGTCACCTATAGAACATGGCCACCAGCACAATGTCCCCCATGCAATATGGCTGACTTGGAAGTCACCTATACAACATTGCAACCAGTACAATGTCCCCCAAGCAATATGGCTCACTTGGAAGTCACCTATAGAACGTGGCAACCGGCACAATGTCCCCCAAGCAATATGGCTGACTTGGAAGTCACCTATACAACATGGCAACCAGCACAATGTCCCCCATGCAATATGGCTGACTTGGAAGTCACCTATAGAACATGGCCACCAGCACAATGTCCCCCATGCAACACGGCTGACTTGGAAGTCACCTATACAAGACAACCAGCACAATGTCCCCCATGCAATATGGCTGACTTGGAAGTCACCTATACAACACAACCAGCACAATGTCCCCCAAGCAATATGGCTCACTTGGAAGTCACCTATACAACATGGCAACCAGCACAATGTCCCCCATGCAATATGGCTGACTTGGAAGTCACCTATACAACATGGCAACCAGCACAATGTCCCCCATGCAATATGGCTGACTTGGAAGGCACCTATAGGACATGGCAACCAGCACAATGTCCCCCATGCAATATGGCTGACTTGGAAGTCACCTATACAACACAACCAGCACAATGTCCCCCAAGCAATATGGCTCACTTGGAAGTCACCTATACAACATGGCAACCAGCACAATGTCCCCCATGCAATATGCCTGACTTGGAAGTCACCTATACAACATGGCAACCAGCACAATGTCCCCCATGCAATATGGCTGACTTGGAAGTCACCTATACAAGACAACCAGCACAATGTCCCCCATGCAATATGGCTGACTTGGAAGTCACCTATACAACATGGCAACCAGCACAATGTCCCCCATGCAATATGGCTGACTTGGAAGTCACCTATACAATACAACCAGCACAATGTTCCCCAAGCAATATGGCTGACTTGGAAGTCACCTATAGAACATGGCCACCAGCACAATGTCTCCCATGCAATATGGCTGACTTGGAAGTCACCTATACAAGACAACCAGCACAATGTCCCCCATGCAATATGGCTGACTTGGAAGTCACCTATAGAACATGGCCACCAGCACAATGTCCGCCATGCAATATGGCTGACTTGGAAGTCACCTATAGGATAATGCAACCAGCACAATGTCCCCCATGCAATATGGCTGACTTGGAAGTCACCTATAGAACATGGCCACCAGCACAATGTCCCCCAAGCAATATGGCTCACTTGGAAGTCACCTATACAATACAACCAGCACAATGTCCCCCATGCAATATGGCTGACTTGGAAGTCACCTATACAATACAACCAGCACAATGTCCCAAATGCAGTATGGCTGACTTGGAAGTCACCTATGCGACATGGCCACCAGCACAATGTCCCCCATGCAATATGGCTGACTTGGAAGTCACCTATACAATACAACCAGCACAATGTCCCCCATGCAATATGGCTGACTTGGAAGTCACCTATACAATACAACCAGCACAATGTCCCCCATGCAATATGGCTGATTTGGAAGTCACCTATACAACACAACCAGCACAATGTCCCCCATGCAATATGGCTGACTTGGAAGTCACCTATACAACACAACCAGCACAATGTCGCCCATGCAATATGGCTCACTTGGAAGTCACCTATACAATATGGCATCCAGCACAATGTCCCCCATGCAATATGGCTGACTTTGAAGTCACCTATACAACATGGCAACCAGCACAATGTCCCCCATGCAATATGGCTGACTTGGAAGTCACCTATACAACATGGCAACCAGCACAATGTCCCCCATGCAATATGGCTGACTTGGAAGTCACCTATACAAGAAACCAGCACAATGTCCCCCATGCAATGTGGCTGACTTGGAAGTCACCTATAGAACATGGCCACCAGCAAAATGTCCCCCATGCAATATGGCTGACTTGGAAGTCACCTATACAACATGGCAACCAGTACAATGTCCCCCAAGCAATATGGCTCACTTGGAAGTCACCTATAGAACGTGGCAACCGGCACAATGTCCCCCAAGCAATATGGCTGACTTGGAAGTCACCTATACAACATGGCAACCAGCACAATGTCCCCCATGCAATATGGCTGACTTGGAAGTCACCTATAGAACATGGCCACCAGCACAATGTCCCCCATGCAACACGGCTGACTTGGAAGTCACCTATACAAGACAACCAGCACAATGTCCCCCATGCAATATGGCTGACTTGGAAGTCACCTATACAACACAACCAGCACAATGTCCCCCAAGCAATATGGCTCACTTGGAAGTCACCTATACAGCATGGCAACCAGCACAATGTCCCCCATGCAATATGGCTGACTTGGAAGTCACCTATACAACATGGCAACCAGCACAATGTCCCCCATGCAATATGGCTGACTTGGAAGTCACCTATAGGACATGGCAACCAGCACAATGTCCCCCATGCAATATGGCTGACTTGGAAGTCACCTATAGAACATGGCCACCAGCACAATGTCCCCCAAGCAATATGGCTCACTTGGAAGTCACCTATACAATACAACCAGCACAATGTCCCCCATGCAATATGGCTGACTTGGAAGTCACCTATACAATACAACCAGCACAATGTCCCAAATGCAATATGGCTGACGTGGAAGTCACCTATAGAACAGGGCAACCAGCACAATGTCCCCCAAGCAATATGGCTGACTTGGAAGTCACCTATACAAGACAACCAGCACAATTTCCCCCATGCAATATGGCTGACTTGGAAGTCACCTATAGGACATGGCAACCAGCACAATGTCCCTCATGCAATATGGCTGACTTGGAAGTCACCTATACAACATGGCAACCAACACAATGTCCCCCATGCAATATGGCTGACTTGGAAGTCACCTATAGAACATGGCCACCAGCACAATGTCCCCCATGCAATATGGATGACTTGGAAGTCACCTATACAACATGGCAACCAGCACAATGTCCCCCAAGCAATATGGCTGACTTGGAAGTCACCTATAGAACATGGCCACTAGCACAATGTCCCCCAAGCAATATGGCTGACTTGGAAGTCACCTATAGAACATGGCAACCAGCACAATGTCCCCCAAGCAATATGGCTGACTTGGAAGTCACCTATACAAGACAACCAGCATAATGTCCCCCATGCAATATGGCTGACTTGGAAGTCACCTATAGGAATGGCAACCAGCACAATGTCCCCCATGCAATATGGCTGACTTGGAAGTCACCTATAGAACATGGCCACCAGCACAATGTCCCCCAAGCAATATGGCTGACTTGGAAGTCACCTATACAACATGGCAACCAGCACAATGTCCCCCATGCAATATGGCTGACTTGGAAGTCACCTATACAATACAACCAGCACAATGTCCCCCATGCAATATGGCTGACTTGGAAGTCACCTATACAATACAACCAGCACAATGTCCCCCATGCAATATGGCTGACTTGGAAGTCACATATACAATACAACCAGCACAATGTCCCCCATGCAATATGGCTGACTTGGAAGTCACCTATACAACATGGCAACCAGCACAATGTCCCCCATGCAATATGGCTGACTTGGAAGTCACCTATACAAGACAACCAGCACAATTTCCCCCATGCAATATGGCTGACTTGGAAGTCACCTATAGGACATGGCAACCAGCACAATGTCCCCCATGCAATATGGCTGACTTGGAAGTCACCTATACAACATGGCAACCAACACAATGTCCCCCATGCAATATGGCTGACTTGGAAGTCACCTATAGAACATGGCCACCAGCACAATGTCCCCCATGCAATATGGATGACTTGGAAGTCACCTATACAACATGGCAACCAGCACAATGTCCCCCAAGCAATATGGCTGACTTGGAAGTCACCTATAGAACATGGCCACTAGCACAATGTCCCCCAAGCAATATGGCTGACTTGGAAGTCACCTATACAAGACAACCAGCACAATGTCCCCCATGCAATATGGCTGACTTGGAAGTCACCTATAGGACATGGCAACCAGCACAATGTCCCCCATGCAATATGGCTGACTTGGAAGTCACCTATAGAACATGGCCACCAGCACAATGTCCCCCAAGCAATATGGCTGACTTGGAAGTCACATATACAACATGGCAACCAGCACAATGTCCCCCATGCAATATGGCTGACTTGGAAGTCACCTATACAATACAACCAGCACAATGTCCCCCATGCAATATGGCTGACTTGGAAGTCACCTATACAATACAACCAGCACAATGTCCCCCATGCAATATGGCTGACTTGGAAGTCACATATACAATACAACCAGCACAATGTCCCCCATGCAATATGGCTGACTTGGAAGTCACCTATACAACATGGCAACCAGCACAATGTCCCCCATGCAATATGGCTGACTTGGAAGTCACCTATACAATACAACCAGCAAAATGTCCCCCAAGCAATATGGCTGACTTGGAAGTCACATATACAATACAACCAGCACAATGTCCCCCATGCAATATGGCTGACTTGGAAGTCACCTATACAAGACAACCAGCACAATGTCCCAAATGCAATATGGCTGACTTGGAAGTCACCTATAGAACATGGCCACCAGCACAATGTCCACCATGCAATATGGCTGACTTGGAAGTCACCTATACAACATGGCAACCAGCACAATTTCCCCCATGCAATATGGCTGACTTGGAAGTCACCTATACAATACAACCAGCACAATGTCCCCCAAGCAATATGGCTGACTTGGAAGTCACCTATACAAGACAACCAGCACAATGTCCCCCATGCAATATGGCTGACTTGGAAGTCACCTATACAACACAACCAGCACAATGTCCCCCAAGCAATATGGCTCACTTGGAAGTCACCTATACAGCATGGCAACCAGCACAATGTCCCCCATGCAATATGGCTGACTTGGAAGTCACCTATACAACATGGCAACCAGCACAATGTCCCCCATGCAATATGGCTGACTTGGAAGTCACCTATAGGACATGGCAACCAGCACAATGTCCCCCATGCAATATGGCTGACTTGGAAGTCACCTATAGAACATGGCCACCAGCACAATGTCCCCCAAGCAATATGGCTCACTTGGAAGTCACCTATACAAGAAACCAGCACAATGTCCCCCATGTAATGTGGCTGACTTGGAAGTCACCTATAGAACATGGCCACCAGCAAAATGTCCCCCATGCAATATGGCTGACTTGGAAGTCACCTATACAACATGGCAACCAGTACAATGTCCCCCATTCAATATGGCTCACTTGGAAGTCACCTATAGAACGTGGCAACCGGCACAATGTCCCCCAAGCAATATGGCTGACTTGGAAGTCACCTATACAACATGGCAACCAGCACAATGTCCCCCATGCAATATGGCTGACTTGGAAGTCACCTATAGAACATGGCCACCAGCACAATGTCCCCCATGCAACACGGCTGACTTGGAAGTCACCTATACAAGACAACCAGCACAATGTCCCCCATGCAATATGGCTGACTTGGAAGTCACCTATACAACACAACCAGCACAATGTCCCCCAAGCAATATGGCTCACTTGGAAGTCACCTATACAGCATGGCAACCAGCACAATGTCCCCCATGCAATATGGCTGACTTGGAAGTCACCTATACAACATGGCAACCAGCACAATGTCCCCCATGCAATATGGCTGACTTGGAAGTCACCTATAGGACATGGCAACCAGCACAATGTCCCCCATGCAATATGGCTGACTTGGAAGTCACCTATAGAACATGGCCACCAGCACAATGTCCCCCAAGCAATATGGCTCACTTGGAAGTCACCTATACAATACAACCAGCACAATGTCCCCCATGCAATATGGCTGACTTGGAAGTCACCTATACAATACAACCAGCACAATGTCCCAAATGCAATATGGCTGACTTGGAAGTCACCTATAGAACAGGGCAACCAGCACAATGTCCCCCAAGCAATATGGCTGACTTGGAAGTCACCTATACAAGACAACCAGCACAATTTCCCCCATGCAATATGGCTGACTTGGAAGTCACCTATAGGACATGGCAACCAGCACAATGTCCCCCATGCAATATGGCTGACTTGGAAGTCACCTATACAACATGGCAACCAACACAATGTCCCCCATGCAATATGGCTGACTTGGAAGTCACCTATAGAACATGGCCACCAGCACAATGTCCCCCATGCAATATGGATGACTTGGAAGTCACCTATACAACATGGCAACCAGCACAATGTCCCCCAAGCAATATGGCTGACTTGGAAGTCACCTATAGAACATGGCCACTAGCACAATGTCCCCCAAGCAATATCGCTGACTTGGAAGTCACCTATAGAACATGGCAACCAGCACAATGTCCCCCAAGCAATATGGCTGACTTGGAAGTCACCTATACAACACAACCAGCACAATGTCCCCCATGCAATATGGCTGACTTGGAAGTCACCCATACAACACAACCAGCACAATGTCGCCCATGCAATATGGCTCACTTGGAAGTCACCTATACAATATGGCATCCAGCACAATGTCCCCCATGCAATATGGCTGACTTTGAAGTCACCTATACAACATGGCAACCAGCACAATGTCCCCCATGCAATATGGCTGACTTGGAAGTCACCTATACAACATGGCAACCAGCACAATGTCCCCCATGCAATATGGCTGACTTGGAAGTCACCTATACAACATGGCAACCAACACAATGTCCCCCATGCAATATGGCTGACTTGGAAGTCACCTATAGAACATGGCCACCAGCACAATGTCCCCCATGCAATATGGATGACTTGGAAGTCACCTATACAACATGGCAACCAGCACAATGTCCCCCAAGCAATATGGCTGACTTGGAAGTCACCTATAGAACATGGCCACTAGCACAATGTCCTCCAAGCAATATCGCTGACTTGGAAGTCACCTATAGAACATGGCAACCAGCACAATGTCCCCCAAGCAATATGGCTGACTTGGAAGTCACCTATACAACACAACCAGCACAATGTCCCCCATGCAATATGGCTGACTTGGAAGTCACCCATACAACACAACCAGCACAATGTCGCCCATGCAATATGGCTCACTTGGAAGTCACCTATACAATATGGCATCCAGCACAATGTCCCCCATGCAATATGGCTGACTTTGAAGTCACCTATACAACATGGCAACCAGCACAATGTCCCCCATGCAATATGGCTGACTTGGAAGTCACCTATACAACATGGCAACCAGCACAATGTCCCCCATGCAATATGGCTGACTTGGAAGTCACCTATACAAGAAACCAGCACAATGTCCCCCATGCAATGTGGCTGACTTGGAAGTCACCTATAGAACATGGCCACCAGCAAAATGTCCCCCATGCAATATGGCTGACTTGGAAGTCACCTATACAACATGGCAACCAGTACAATGTCCCCCAAGCAATATGGCTCACTTGGAAGTCACCTATAGAACGTGGCAACCGGCACAATGTCCCCCAAGCAATATGGCTGACTTGGAAGTCACCTATACAACATGGCAACCAGCACAATGTCCCCCATGCAATATGGCTGACTTGGAAGTCACCTATAGAACATGGCCACCAGCACAATGTCCCCCATGCAACACGGCTGACTTGGAAGTCACCTATACAAGACAACCAGCACAATGTCCCCCATGCAATATGGCTGACTTGGAAGTCACCTATACAACACAACCAGCACAATGTCCCCCAAGCAATATGGCTCACTTGGAAGTCACCTATACAGCATGGCAACCAGCACAATGTCCCCCATGCAATATGGCTGACTTGGAAGTCACCTATACAACATGGCAACCAGCACAATGTCCCCCATGCAATATGGCTGACTTGGAAGTCACCTATAGGACATGGCAACCAGCACAATGTCTCCCATGCAATATGGCTGACTTGGAAGTCACCTATAGAACATAGCCACCAGCACAATGTCCCCCAAGCAATATGGCTCACTTGGAAGTCACCTATACAATACAACCAGCACAATGTCCCCCATGCAATATGGCTGACTTGGAAGTCACCTATACAATACAACCAGCACAATGTCCCAAATGCAATATGGCTGACTTGGAAGTCACCTATAGAACAGGGCAACCAGCACAATGTCCCCCAAGCAATATGGCTGACTTGGAAGTCACCTATACAAGACAACCAGCACAATTTCCCCCATGCAATATGGCTGACTTGGAAGTCACCTATAGGACATGGCAACCAGCACAATGTCCCCCATGCAATATGGCTGACTTGGAAGTCACCTATACAACATGGCAACCAACACAATGTCCCCCATGCAATATGGCTGACTTGGAAGTCAACTATAGAACATGGCCACCAGCACAATGTCCCCCATGCAATATGGATGACTTGGAAGTCACCTATACAACATGGCAACCAGCACAATGTCCCCCAAGCAATATGGCTGACTTGGAAGTCACCTATAGAACATGGCCACTAGCACAATGTCCCCCAAGCAATATGGCTGACTTAGAAGTCACCTATAGAACATGGCAACCAGCACAATGTCCCCCAAGCAATATGGCTGACTTGGAAGTCACCTATACAAGACAACCAGCACAATGTCCCCCATGCAATATGGCTGACTTGGAAGTCACCTATAGGACATGGCAACCAGCACAATGTCCCCCATGCAATATGGCTGACTTGGAAGTCACCTATAGAACATGGCCACCAGCACAATGTCCCCCAAGCAATATGGCTGACTTGGAAGTCACCTATACAACATGGCAACCAGCACAATGTCCCAGATGCAATATGGCTGACTTGGAAGTCACCTATACAATACAACCAGCACAATGTCCCCCATGCAATATGGCTGACTTGGAAGTCACCTATACAATACAACCAGCACAATGTCCCCCATGCAATATGGCTGACTTGGAAGTCACATATACAACCAGCACAATGTCCCCCATGCAATATGGCTGACTTGGAAGTCACCTATACAACATGGCAACCAGCACAATGTCCCCCATGCAATATGGCTGACTTGGAAGTCACCTATACAATACAACCAGCACAATGTCCCCAAGCAATATGGCTGACTTGGAAGTCACCTATACAAGACAACCAGCACAATGTCCCCCATGCAATATGGCTGATTTGGAAGTCACCTATACAAGACAACCAGCACAATGTCCCAAATGCAATATGGCTGACTTGGAAGTCACCTATAGAACATGGCCACCAGCACAATGTCCACCATGCAATATGGCTGACTTGGAAGTCACCTATACAACATGGCAACCAGCACAATTTCCCCCATGCAATATGGCTGACTTGGAAGTCACCTATGCAATACAACCAGCACAATGTCCCCCAAGCAATATGGCTGACTTGGAAGTCACCTATACAAGACAACCAGCACAATGTCCCCCATGCAATATGGCTGACTTGGAAGTCACCTATACAACACAACCAGCACAATGTCCCCCAAGCAATATGGATCACTTGGAAGTCACCTATACAGCATGGCAACCAGCACAATGTCCCCCATGCAATATGGCTGACTTGGAAGTCACCTATACAACATGGCAACCAGCACAATGTCCCCCATGCAATATGGCTGACTTGGAAGTCACCTATAGGACATGGCAACCAGCACAATGTCCCCCATGCAATATGGCTGACTTGGAAGTCACCTATAGAACATGGCCACCAGCACAATGTCCCCCAAGCAATATGGCTCACTTGGAATTCACCTATACAAGAAACCAGCACAATGTCCCCCATGTAATGTGGCTGACTTGGAAGTCACCTATAGAACATGGCCACCAGCAAAATGTCCCCCATGCAATATGGCTGACTTGGAAGTCACCTATACAACATGGCAACCAGTACAATGTCCCCCAAGCAATATGGCTCACTTGGAAGTCACCTATAGAACGTGGCAAACGGCACAATGTCCCCCAAGCAATATGGCTGACTTGGAAGTCACCTATACAACATGGCAACCAGCACAATGTCCCCCATGCAATATGGCTGACTTGGAAGTCACCTATAGAACATGGCCACCAGCACAATGTCCCCCATGCAACACGGCTGACTTGGAAGTCACCTATACAAGACAACCAGCACAATGTCCCCCATGCAATATGGCTGACTTGGAAGTCACCTATACAACACAACCAGCACAATGTCCCCCAAGCAATATGGCTCACTTGGAAGTCACCTATACAGCATGGCAACCAGCACAATGTCCCCCATGCAATATGGCTGACTTGGAAGTCACCTATACAACATGGCAACCAGCACAATGTCCCCCATGCAATATGGCTGACTTGGAAGTCACCTATAGGACATGGCAACCAGCACAATGTCCCCCATGCAATATGGCTGACTTGGAAGTCACCTATAGAACATGGCCACCAGCACAATGTCCCCCAAGCAATATGGCTCACTTGGAAGTCACCTATACAATACAACCAGCACAATGTCCCCCATGCAATATGGCTGACTTGGAAGTCACCTATACAATACAACCAGCACAATGTCCCAAATGCAATATGGCTGACTTGGAAGTCACCTATAGAACAGGGCAACCAGCACAATGTCCCCCAAGCAATATGGCTGACTTGGAAGTCACCTATACAAGACAACCAGCACAATTTCCCCCATGCAATATGGCTGACTTGGAAGTCACCTATAGGACATGGCAACCAGCACAATGTCCCCCATGCAATATGGCTGACTTGGAAGTCACCTATACAACATGGCAACCAACACAATGTCCCCCATGCAATATGGCTGACTTGGAAGTCACCTATAGAACATGGCCACCAGCACAATGTCCCCCATGCAATATGGATGACTTGGAAGTCACCTATACAACATGGCAACCAGCACAATGTCCCCCAAGCAATATGGCTGACTTGGAAGTCACCTATAGAACATGGCCACTAGCACAATGTCCCCCAAGCAATATGGCTGACTTGGAAGTCACCTATAGAACATGGCAACCAGCACAATGTCCCCCAAGCAATATGGCTGACTTGGAAGTCACCTATACAAGACAACCAGCACAATGTCCCCCATGCAATATGGCTGACTTGGAAGTCACCTATAGGACATGGCAACCAGCACAATGTCCCCCATGCAATATGGCTGACTTGGAAGTCACCTATAGAACATGGCCACCAGCACAATGTCCCCCAAGCAATATGGCTGACTTGGAAGTCACCTATACAACATGGCAACCAGCACAATGTCCCCCATGCAATATGGCTGACTTGGAAGTCACCTATACAATACAACCAGCACAATGTCCCCCATGCAATATGGCTGACTTGGAAGTCACCTATACAATACAACCAGCACAATGTCCCCCATGCAATATGGCTGACTTGGAAGTCACATATACAATACAACCAGCACAATGTCCCCCATGCAATATGGCTGACTTGGAAGTCACCTATACAACATGGCAACCAGCACAATGTCCCCCATGCAATATGGCTGACTTGGAAGTCACCTATACAATACAACCAGCACAATGTCCCCCAAGCAATATGGCTTACTTGGAAGTCACCTATACAAGACAACCAGCACAATGTCCCCCATGCAATATGGCTGATTTGGAAGTCACCTATACAAGACAACCAGCACAATGTCCCAAATGCAATATGGCTGACTTGGAAGTCACCTATAGAACATGGCCACCAGCACAATGTCCACCATGCAATATGGCTGACTTGGAAGTCACCTATACAACATGGCAACCAGCACAATTTCCCCCATGCAATATGGCTGACTTGGAAGTCACCTATACAATACAACCAGCACAATGTCCCCCAAGCAATATGGCTGACTTGGAAGTCACCTATACAAGACAACCAGCACAATGTCCCCCATGCAATATGGCTGACTTGGAAGTCACCTATACAACACAACCAGCACAATGTCCCCCAAGCAATATGGCTCACTTGGAAGTCACCTATACAGCATGGCAACCAGCACAATGTCCCCCATGCAATATGGCTGACTTGGAAGTCACCTATACAACATGGCAACCAGCACAATGTCGCCCATGCAATATGGCTGACTTGGAAGTCACCTATAGGACATGGCAACCAGCACAATGTCCCCCATGCAATATGGCTGACTTGGAAGTCACCTATAGAACATGGCCACCAGCACAATGTCCCCCAAGCAATATGGCTCACTTGGAAGTCACCTATACAATACAACCAGCACAATGTCCCCCATGCAATATGGCTGACTTGGAAGTCACCTATACAATACAACCAGCACAATGTCCCAAATGCAATATGGCTGACTTGGAAGTCACCTATAGAACATGGCAACCAGCACAATGTCCCCCAAGCAATATGGCTGACTTGGAAGTCACCTATACAAGACAACCAGCACAATTTCCCCCATGCAATATCGCTGACTTGGAAGTCACCTATAGGACATGGCAACCAGCACAATGTCCCCCATGCAATATGGCTGACTTGGAAGTCACCTATACAACATGGCAACCAGCACAATGTCCCCCATGCAATATGGCTGACTTGGAAGTCACCTATAGAACATGGCCACCAGCACAATGTCCCCCATGCAATATGGATGACTTGGAAGTCACCTATACAACATGGCAACCAGCACAATGTCCCCCAAGCAATATGGCTGACTTGGAAGTCACCTATAGAACATGGCCACTAGCACAATGTCCCCCAAGCAATATGGCTGACTTGGAAGTCACCTATAGAACATGGCAACCAGCACAATTTCCCCCAAGCAATATGGCTGACTTGGAAGTCACCTATACAAGACAACCAGCACAATGTCCCCCATGCAATATGGCTGACTTGGAAGTCACCTATAGGACATGGCAACCAGCACAATGTTCCCCATGCAATATGGCTGACTTGGAAGTCACCTATAGAACATGGCCACCAGCACAATGTCCCCCAAGCAATATGGCTGACTTGGAAGTCACCTATACAACATGGCAACCAGCACAATGTCCCCCATGCAATATGGCTGACTTGGAAGTCACCTATACAATACAACCAGCACAATGTCCCCCATGCCATATGGCTGACTTGGAAGTCACCTATACAATACAACCAGCACAATGTCCCCCATGCAATATGGCTGACTTGGAAGTCACATATACAATACAACCAGCACAATGTCCCCCATGCAATATGGCTGACTTGGAAGTCACCTATACAACATGGCAACCAGCACAATGTCCCCCATGCAATATGGCTGACTTGGAAGTCACCTATACAATACAACCAGCACAATGTCCCCCAAGCAATATGGCTGACTTGGAAGTCACCTATACAAGACAACCAGCACAATGTCCCCCATGCAATATGGCTGAATTGGAAGTCACCTATACAAGACAACCAGCACAATGTCCCAAATGCAATATGGCTGACTTGGAAGTCAACTATAGAACATGGCCACCAGCACAATGTCCACCATGCAATATGGCTGACTTGGAAGTCACCTATACAACATGGCAACCAGCACAATTTCCCCCATGCAATATGGCTGACTTGGAAGTCACCTATACAATACAACCAGCACAATGTCCCCCAAGCAATATGGCTGACTTGGAAGTCACCTATACAAGACAACCAGCACAATGTCCCCCATGCAATATGGCTGACTTGGAAGTCACCTATAGGACATGGCCACCAGCACAATGTCCCCCATGCAATATGGCTTACTTGGAAGTCACCTATACAATACAACCAGCACAATGTCCCCCATGCAATATGGCTGACTTGGAAGTCACCTATACAATACAACCAGCACAATGTTCCCCAAGCAATATGGCTGACTTGGAAGTCACCTATAGAACATGGCCACCAGCACAATGTCCCCCAAGCAATATGGCTGACTTGGAAGTCACCTATAGAACATGGCAACCAGCACAATGTCCCCCAAGCAACATGGCTGACTTGGAAGTCACCTATACAAGACAACCAGCACAATGTCCCCCATGCAATATGGCTGACTTGGAAGTCACCTATAGGACATGGCAACCAGCACAATGTCCCCCATGCAATATGGCTGACTTGGAAGTCACCTATAGAACATGGCCACCAGCACAATGTCCCCCATGCAATATGGCTGACTTGGAAGTCACCTATACAATACAACCAGCACAATGTCCCAAATGCAATATGGCTGACTTGGAAGTCACCTATAGAACATGGCCACCAGCACAATGTCCCCCATGCAATATGGCTGACTTGGAAGTCACCTCTAAAACATGGCAACCAGCACAATGTCCCCCATGCAATATGGCTGACTTGGAAGTCACCTATACAATACAACCAGGACAATGTCCCCCAAGCAATATGGCTGACTTGGAAGTCACCTATAAAATACAACCAGCACAATGTCCCAAATGCAATATGGCTGACTTGGAAGTCACCTATAGAACATGGCCACCAGCACAATGTCCCCAATGCAATATGGCTGACTTGGAAGTCACCTATACAAGACAACCAGCACAATTTCCCCCATGCAATATGGCTGACTTGAAAGTCACCTATAGGACATGGCAACCAGCACAATGTCCCCCATGCAATATGGCTGACTTGGAAGTCACCTATACAATACAACCAGCACAATGTCCCCCATGCAATATGGCTGACTTGGAAGTCACCTATATAACATGGCAACCAGCACAACGTCCCCCATGCAATATGGCTGACTTGGAAGTCACCTATAGAACATGGCCACCAGCACAATGTCCCCCATGCAATATGGCTGACTTGGAAGTCACCTATACAACATGGCAACGAGCACAATGTCCCCCAAGCAATATGGCTGACTTGGAAGTCACCTATAGAACATGGCCACCAGCACAATGTCCCCCAAGCAATATGGCTGACTTGGAAGTCACCTATAGAACATGGCCACCAGCACAATGTCCCCCAAGCAATATGGCTGACTTGGAAGTCACCTATAGAACATGGCAACCAGCACAATGTCCCCCAAGCAATATGGCTGACTTGGAAGTCACCTATACAAGACAACCAGCACAATGTCCCCCATGCAATATGGCTGACTTGGAAGTCACCTATAGGACATGACAACCAGCACAATGTCCCCCATGCAATATGGCTGACTTGGAAGTCACCTATAGAACATGGCCACCAGCACAATGTCCCCCAAGCAATATGGCTGACTTGGAAGTCACTTATACAACATGGCAACCAGCACAATGTCCCCCATGCAATATGGCTGACTTGGAAGTCACCTATACAATACAACCAGCACAATGTCCCAAATGCAATATGGCTGACTTGGAAGTCACCTATAGAACATGGCCACCAGCACAATGTCCCCCATGCAATATGGCTGACTTGGAAGTCACCTATACAACATGGCAACCAGCACAATGTCCCCCATGCAATATGGCTGACTTGGAAGTCACCTATACAATACAACCAGCACAATGTCCCCCAAGCAATATGGCTGACTTGGAAGTCACCTATACAAGACAACCAGCACAATGTCCCCCATGCAATATGGCTGACTTGGAAGTCACCTATACAATACAACCAGCACAATGTCCCCCATGCAATATGGCTGATTTGGATGTCACCTATACAACACAACCAGCACAATGTCCCGCAAGCAATATGGCTGACTTGGAAGTCACCTATAGAACATGGCCACCAGCACAATGTCCCCCAAGCAATATGGCTGACTTGGAAGTCACCTATAGAACATGGCAACCAGCACAATGTCCCCCAAGCAACATGGCTGACTTGGAAGTCACCTATACAAGACAACCAGCACAATGTCCCCCATGCAATATGGCTGACTTGGAAGTCACCTATAGGACATGGCAACCAGCACAATGTCCCCCATGCAATATAGCTGACTTGGAAGTCACCTATAGAACATGGCCACCAGAACAATGTCCCCCAAGCAATATGGCTCACTTGGAAGTCACCTATACAATAGAACCAGCACAATGTCCCCCATGCAATATAGCTGACTTGGAAGTCACCTATAGAACATGGCCACCAGAACAATGTCCCCCAAGCAATATGGCTGACTTGGAAGTCACCTATAGAACATGGCCACCAGCACAATGTCCCCCATGCAATATGGCTGACTTGGAAGTCACCTATACAACATGGCAACCAGCACAATGTCCCCCATGCAATATGGCTGACTTGGAAGTCACCTATACAATACAACCAGCACAATGTCCCCCAAGCAATATGGCTGACTTGGAAGTCACCTATACAAGACAACCAGCACAATGTCCCCCATGCAATATGGCTGACTTGGAAGTCACCTATACAATACAACCAGCACAATGTCCCCCATGCAATATGGCTGATTTGGATGTCACCTATACAACACAACCAGCACAATGTCCCGCAAGCAATATGGCTGACTTGGAAGTCACCTATAGAACATGGCCACCAGCACAATGTCCCACAAGCAATATGGCTGACTTGGAAGTCACCTATAGAACATGGCAACCAGCACAATGTCCCCCAAGCAACATGGCTGACTTGGAAGTCACCTATACAAGACAACCAGCACAATGTCCCCCATGCAATATGGCTGACTTGGAAGTCACCTATAGGACATGGCAACCAGCACAATGTCCCCCATGCAATATAGCTGACTTGGAAGTCACCTATAGAACATGGCCACCAGAACAATGTCCCCCAAGCAATATGGCTCACTTGGAAGTCACCTATACAATAGAACCAGCACAATGTCCCCCATGCAATATGGCTGACTTGGAAGTCACCTATACAATACAACCAGCACAATGTCCCAAATGCAATATGGCTGACTTGGAAGTCACCTATAGAACATGGCCACCAGCACAATGTCCCCCATGCAATATGGCTGAATTGGAAGTCACCTATACAACATGGCAACCAGCACAATGTCCCCCATGCAATATGGCTGACTTGGAAGTCACCTATACAATACAACCAGCACAATGTCCCCCAAGCAATATGGCTGACTTGGAAGTCACCTATACAATACAACCAGCACAATGTCCCAAATGCAATATGGCTGACTTGGAAGTCACCTATAGAACATGGCAACCAGCACAATGTCCGCCAAGCAATATGGCTGACTTGGAAGTCACCTATACAAGACAACCAGCACAATTTCCCCCATGCAATATGGCTGACTTGAAAGTCACCTATAGGACATGGCAACCAGCACAATGTCCCCCATGCAATATGGCTGACTTGGAAGTCACCTATACAATACAACCAGCACAATGTCCCCCATGCAATATGGCTGACTTGGAAGTCACCTATATAACATGGCAACCAGCACAATGTCCCCCATGCAATATGGCTGACTTGGAAGTCACCTATAGAACATGGCCACCAGCACAATGTCCCAAATGCAATATGGCTGACTTGGAAGTCACCTATAGAACATGGCAACCAGCACAATGTCCGCCAAGCAATATGGCTGACTTGGAAGTCACCTATACAAGACAACCAGCACAATTTCCCCCATGCAATATGGCTGACTTGAAAGTCACCTATAGGACATGGCAACCAGCACAATGTCCCCCATGCAATATGGCTGACTTGGAAGTCACCTATACAATACAACCAGCACAATGTCCCCCATGCAATATGGCTGACTTGGAAGTCACCTATATAACATGGCAACCAGCACAATGTCCCCCATGCAATATGGCTGACTTGGAAGTCACCTATAGAACATGGCCACCAGCACAATGTCCCCCATGCAATATGGCTGACTTGGAAGTTACCTATACAACATGGCAACCAGCACAATGTCCCCCAAGCAATATGGCTGACTTGGAAGTCACCTATAGAACATGGCCACCAGCACAATGTCCCCCAAGCAATATGGCTGACTTGGAAGTCACAAATAGAACATGGCAACCAGCACAATGTCCCCCAAGCAATATGGCTGACTTGGAAGTCACCTATACAAGACAACCAGCACAATGTCCCCCATGCAATATGGCTGACTTGGAAGTCACCTATAGGACATGACAACCAGCACAATGTCCCCCATGCAATATGGCTGACTTGGAAGTCACCTATAGAACATGGCCACCAGCACAATGTCCCCCAAGCAATATGGCTGACTTGGAAGTCACCTATACAACATGGCAACCAGCACAATGTCCCCCATGCAATATGGCTGACTTGGAAGTCACCTATACAATACAACCAGCACAATGTCCCCCATGCAATATGACTGACTTGGAAGTCACCTATACAATACAACCAGCACAATGTCCCAAATGCAATATGGCTGACTTGGAAGTCACCTATAGAACATGGCCACCAGCACAATGTCCCCCATGCAATATGGCTGACTTGGAAGTCACCTATACAACATGGCAACCAGCACAATGTTCCCCATGCAATATGGCTGACTTGGAAGTCACCTATACAATACAACCAGCACAATGTCCCCCAAGCAATATGGCTGACTTGGAAGTCACCTATACAAGACAACCAGCACAGTGTCCCCCATGCAATATGGCTGACTTGGAAGTCACCTATACAATACAACCAGCACAATGCCCCCCATGCAATATGGCTGATTTGGAAGTCACCTATACAACACAACCAGCACAATGTCCCCCATGCAATATGGCTGACTTGGAAGTCACCTATACAAGACAACCAGCACAATGTCCCAAATGCAATATGGCTGACTTGGAAGTCACCTATAGAACATGGCCACCAGCACAATGTCCACCATGCAATATGGCTGACTTGGAAGTCACCTATACAACATGGCAACCAGCACAATTTCCCCCATGCAATATGGCTGACTTGGAAGTCACCTATACAATACAACCAGCACAATGTCCCCCAAGCAATATGGCTGACTTGGAAGTCACCAGCACAATGTCCCCCATGCAATATGGCTGACTTGGAAGTCACCTATACAACACAACCAGCACAATGTCCCCCATGCAATATGGCTGACTTTGAAGTCACCTATACAACACAACCAGCACAATGTCCCCCATGCAATATGGCTCACTTGGAAGTCACCTATACAACATGACATCCAGCACAATGTCCCCCATGCAATATGGCTGACTTTGAAGTCACCTATACAACATGGCAACCAGCACAATGTCCCCCATGCAATATGGCTGACTTGGAAGTCACCTATACAACATGGCAACCAGCACAATGTCCCCCATGCAATATGGCTGACTTGGAAGTCACCTATACAAGACAACCAGCACAATGTCCCCCATGCAATATGGCTGACTTGGAAGTCACCTATACAATACAACCAGCACAATGTCCCCCATGAAATATGGCTGACTTGGAAGTCACCTATACAACACAACCAGCACAATGTCCCCCATGCAATATGGCTGACTTGGAAGTCACCTAAACAACACAACCAGCACAATGTCCCCCATGCAATATGGCTCACTTGGAAGTCACCTATACAACATGGCATCCAGCACAATGTCCCCCATGCAATATGGCTGACTTTGAAGTCACCTATACAACATGGCAACCAGCACAATGTCCCCCATGCAATATGGCTGACTTGGAAGTCACCTATACAACATGGCAACCAGCACAATTTCCCCCATGCAATATGGCTGACTTGGAAGTCACCTATACAATACAACCAGCACAATGTCCCCCAAGCAATATGGCTGACTTGGAAGTCACCTATACAATACAACCAGCACAATGTCCCCCATGCAATATGGCTGACTTGGAAGTCACCTATACAACACAACCAGCACAATGTCCCCCATGCAATATGGCTGACTTGGAAGTCACCTATACAACACAACCAGCACAATGTCCCCCATGCAATATGGCTCACTTGGAAGTCACCTATACAACATGACATCCAGCACAATGTCCCCCATGCAATATGGCTGACTTTGAAGTCACCTATACAACATGGCAACCAGCACAATGTCCCCCATGCAATATGGCTGACTTGGAAGTCACCTATACAACATGGCAACCAGCACAATGTCCCCCATGCAATATGGCTGACTTGAAAGTCACCTATACAAGACAACCAGCACAATGTCCCCCATGCAATATGGCTTACTTGGAAGTCACCTATACAATACAACCAGCACAATGTCCCCCATGAAATATGGCTGACTTGGAAGTCACCTAAACAACACAACCAGCACAATGTCCCCCATGCAATATGGCTCACTTGGAAGTCACCTATACAACATGGCATCCAGCACAATGTCCCCCATGCAATATGGCTGACTTTGAAGTCACCTATACAACATGGCAACCAGCACAATGTCCCCCATGCAATATGGCTGACTTGGAAGTCACCTATACAACATGGCAACCAGCACAATTTCCCCCATGCAATATGGCTGACTTGGAAGTCACCTATACAATACAACCAGCACAATGTCCCCCAAGCAATATGGCTGACTTGGAAGTCACCTATACAATACAACCAGCACAATGTCCCCCATGCAATATGGCTGACTTGGAAGTCACCTATACAACACAACCAGCACAATGTCCCCCATGCAATATGGCTGACTTGGAAGTCACCTATACAACACAACCAGCACAATGTCCCCCATGCAATATGGCTCACTTGGAAGTCACCTATACAACATGACATCCAGCACAATGTCCCCCATGCAATATGGCTGACTTTGAAGTCACCTATACAACATGGCAACCAGCACAATGTCCCCCATGCAATATGGCTGACTTGGAAGTCACCTATACAACATGGCAACCAGCACAATGTCCCCCATGCAATATGGCTGACTTGAAAGTCACCTATACAAGACAACCAGCACAATGTCCCCCATGCAATATGGCTTACTTGGAAGTCACCTATACAATACAACCAGCACAATGTCCCCCATGAAATATGGCTGACTTGGAAGTCACCTATACAACACAACCAGCACAATATCCCCCATGCAATATGGCTGACTTGGAAGTCACCTATACAACACAACCAGCACAATGTCCCCCATGCAATATGGCTCACTTGGAAGTCACCTATACAAGATGGCATCCAGCACAATGTCCCCCATGCAATATGGCTGACTTTGAAGTCACCTATACAACATGGCAACCAGCACAATGTCCCCCATGCAATATGGCTGACTTGGAAGTCACCTATACAACATGGCAACCAGCACAATGTCCCCCATGCAATATGGCTGACTTGGAAGTCACCTATACAAGAAACCAGCACAATGTCCCCCATGCAATGTGGCTGACTTGGAAGTCACCTATAGAACATAGCCACCAGCACAATGTCCCCGATGCAATATGGCTGACTTGGAAGTCACCTATACAACATGGCAACCAGCACAATGTCCCCCAAGCAATATGGCTCACTTGGAAGTCACCTATAGAACGTGGCAACCGGCACAATGTCCCCCAAGCAATATGGCTGACTTGGAAGTCACCTATACAACATGGCAACCAGCACAATGTCCCCCATGCAATATGGCTGACTTGGAAGTCACCTATAGAACATGGCCACCAGCACAATGTCCTCCATGCAACACGGCTGACTTGGAAGTCACCTATACAAGACAACCAGCACAATGTCCCCCATGCAATATGGCTGACTTGGAAGTCACCTATACAACACAACCAGAACAATATCCCCCAAGCAATATGGCTCACTTGGAAGTCACCTATACAACATGGCAACCAGCACAATGTCCCCCATGCAATATGGCTGACTTGGAAGTCACCTATACAACATGGCAACCAGCACAATGTCCCCCATGCAATATGGCTGACTTGGAAGTCACCTATAGGACATGGCAACCAGCACAATGTCCCCCATGCAATATGGCTGACTTGGAAGTCACCTATAGAACATGGCCACCAGCACAATGTCCCCCAAGCAATATGGCTCACTTGGAAGTCACCTATACAATACAACCAGCACAATGTCGCCCATGCAATATGGCTGACTTGGAAGTCACCTATAGAACATGGCCACCAGCACAATGTCCACCATGCAATATGGCTGACTTGGAAGTCACCTATACAACATGGCAACCAGCACAATTTCCCCCATGCAATATGGCTGACTTGGAAGTCACCTATACAATACAACCAGCACAATGTCCCCCAAGCAATATGGCTGACTTGGAAGTCACCTATACAATACAACCAGCACAATGTCCCCCATGCAATATGGCTGACTTGGAAGTCACCTATACAACACAACCAGCACAATGTCCCCCATGCAATATGGCTGACTTTGAAGTCACCTATACAACACAACCAGCACAATGTCCCCCATGCAATATGGCTCACTTGGAAGTCACCTATACAACATGACATCCAGCACAATGTCCCCCATGCAATATGGCTGACTTTGAAGTCACCTATACAACATGGCAACCAGCACAATGTCCCCCATGCAATATGGCTGACTTGGAAGTCACCTATACAACATGGCAACCAGCACAATGTCCCCCATGCAATATGGCTGACTTGGAAGTCACCTATACAAGACAACCAGCACAATGTCCCCCATGCAATATGGCTGACTTGGAAGTCACCTATACAATACAACCAGCACAATGTCCCCCATGAAATATGGCTGACTTGGAAGTCACCTATACAACACAACCAGCACAATGTCCCCCATGCAATATGGCTGACTTGGAAGTCACCTAAACAACACAACCAGCACAATGTCCCCCATGCAATATGGCTCACTTGGAAGTCACCTATACAACATGGCATCCAGCACAATGTCCCCCATGCAATATGGCTGACTTTGAAGTCACCTATACAACATGGCAACCAGCACAATGTCCCCCATGCAATATGGCTGACTTGGAAGTCACCTATACAACATGGCAACCAGCACAATTTCCCCCATGCAATATGGCTGACTTGGAAGTCACCTATACAATACAACCAGCACAATGTCCCCCAAGCAATATGGCTGACTTGGAAGTCACCTATACAATACAACCAGCACAATGTCCCCCATGCAATATGGCTGACTTGGAAGTCACCTATACAACACAACCAGCACAATGTCCCCCATGCAATATGGCTGACTTGGAAGTCACCTATACAACACAACCAGCACAATGTCCCCCATGCAATATGGCTCACTTGGAAGTCACCTATACAACATGACATCCAGCACAATGTCCCCCCATGCAATATGGCTGACTTTGAAGTCACCTATACAACATGGCAACCAGCACAATGTCCCCCATGCAATATGGCTGACTTGGAAGTCACCTATACAACATGGCAACCAGCATAATGTCCCCCATGCAATATGGCTGACTTGGAAGTCACCTATACAAGACAACCAGCACAATGTCCCCCATGCAATATGGCTTACTTGGAAGTCACCTATACAATACAACCAGCACAATGTCCCCCATGAAATATGGCTGACTTGGAAGTCACCTATACAACACAACCAGCACAATATCCCCCATGCAATATGGCTGACTTGGAAGTCACCTATACAACACAACCAGCACAATGTCCCCCATGCAATATGGCTCACTTGGAAGTCACCTATACAAGATGGCATCCAGCACAATGTCCCCCATGCAATATGGCTGACTTTGAAGTCACCTATACAACATGGCAACCAGCACAATGTCCCCCATGCAATATGGCTGACTTGGAAGTCACCTATACAACATGGCAACCAGCACAATGTCCCCCATGCAATATGGCTGACTTGGAAGTCACCTATACAAGAAACCAGCACAATGTCCCCCATGCAATGTGGCTGACTTGGAAGTCACCTATAGAACATAGCCACCAGCACAATGTCCCCGATGCAATATGGCTGACTTGGAAGTCACCTATACAACATGGCAACCAGCACAATGTCCCCCAAGCAATATGGCTCACTTGGAAGTCACCTATAGAACGTGGCAACCGGCACAATGTCCCCCAAGCAATATGGCTGACTTGGAAGTCACCTATACAACATGGCAACCAGCACAATGTCCCCCATGCAATATGGCTGACTTGGAAGTCACCTATAGAACATGGCCACCAGCACAATGTCCTCCATGCAACACGGCTGACTTGGAAGTCACCTATACAAGACAACCAGCACAATGTCCCCCATGCAATATGGCTGACTTGGAAGTCACCTATACAACACAACCAGAACAATATCCCCCAAGCAATATGGCTCACTTGGAAGTCACCTATACAACATGGCAACCAGCACAATGTCCCCCATGCAATATGGCTGACTTGGAAGTCACCTATACAACATGGCAACCAGCACAATGTCCCCCATGCAATATGGCTGACTTGGAAGTCACCTATAGGACATGGCAACCAGCACAATGTCCCCCATGCAATATGGCTGACTTGGAAGTCACCTATAGAACATGGCCACCAGCACAATGTCCCCCAAGCAATATGGCTCACTTGGAAGTCACCTATACAATACAACCAGCACAATGTCCCCCATGCAATATGGCTGACTTGGAAATCACCTATACAATACAACCAGCACAATGTCCCAAATGCAATATGGCTGACTTGGAAGTCACCTATAGAACATGGCCACCAGCACAATGTCCCCCATGCAATATGGCTGACTTGGAAGTCACCTATAGAACATGGCAGCCAGCACAATGTCCCCCAAGCAATATGGCTGACTTGGAAGTCACCTATACAAGACAACCAGCACAATTTCCCCCATGCAATATGGCTGACATTGAAGTCACCTATAGGACATGGCAACCAGCACAATGTCCCCCATGCAATATGGCTGACTTGGAAGTCACCTATACAATACAACCAGCACAATGTCCCCCATGCAATATGGCTGACTTGGAAGTCACCTCTACAACATGGCAACCAGCACAATGTCCCCCATGCAATATGGCTGACTTGGAAGTCACCTATAGAACATGGCCACCAGCACAATGTCCCCCATGCAATATGGCTGACTTGGAAGTCACCTATACAACATGGCAACTAGCACAATGTCCCCCAAGCAATATGGCTGACTTGGAAGTCACCTATAGAACATGGCCACCAGCACAATGTCCCCCAAGCAATATGGCTGACTTGGAAGTCACCTATAGAACATGGCAACCAGCACAATGTCCCCCAAGCAATATGGCTGACTTGGAAGTCACCTATACAAGACAACCAGCACAATGTCCCCCATGCAATATGGCTGACTTGGAAGTCACCTATAGGACATGGCAACCAGCACAATGTCCCCCATGCAATATGGCTGACTTGGAAGTCACCTATAGAACATGGCCACCAGCTCAATGTCCCCCAAGCAATATGGCTGACTTGGAAGTCACCTATACAACATGGCAACCAGAACAATGTCCCCCATGTAATATGGCTGACTTGGAAGTCACCTATACAATACAACCAGCACAATGTCCCAAATGCAATATGGCTGACTTGGAAGTCACCTATAGGACATGGCAACCAGCACAATGTCCCCCATGCAATATGGCTGACTTGGAAGTCACCTATACAATACAACCAGCACAATGTCCCCCATGCAATATGGCTGACTTGGAAGTCACCTATACAACATGGCAACCAGCACAATGTCCCCCATGCAATATGGCTGACTTGGAAGTCACCTATAGAACATGGCCACCAGCACAATGTCCCCCATGCAATATGGCTGACTTGGAAGTCACCTATACAACATGGCAACCATCACAATGTCCCCCAAGCAATATGGCTGACTTGGAAGTCACCTATAGAACATGGCCACCAGCACAATGTCCCCCAAGCAATATGGCTGACTTGGAAGACACCTATAGAACATGGCAACCAGCACAATGTCCCCCAAGCAATATGGCTGACTTGGAAGTCACCTATACAAGACAACCAGCACAATGTCCCCCATGCAATATGGCTGACTTGGAAGTCACCTATAGGACATGGCAACCAGCACAATGTCCCCCATGCAATATGGCTGACTTGGAAGTCACCTATAGAACATGGCCACCAGCACAATGTCCCCCAAGCAATATGGCTGACTTGGAAGTCACCTATACAACATGGCAACCAGCACAATGTCCCCCATGTAATATGGCTGACTTGGAAGTCACCTATACAATACAACCAGCACAATGTCCCCCATGCAATATGGCTGACTTGGAAGTCACCTATACAATACAACCAGCACAATGTCCCAAATGCAATATGGCTGACTTGGAAGTCACCTATAGAACATGGCCACCAGCACAATGTCCCCCATGCAATATGGCTGACTTGGAAGTCACCTATACAACATGGCAACCAGCACAATGTCCCCCATGCAATATGGCTGACTTGGAAGTCACCTATACAATACAACCAGCACAATGTCCCCCAAGCAATATGGCTTACTTGGAAGTCACCTATACAAGACAACCAGCACAATGTCCCCCATGCAATATGGCTGACTTGGAAGTCACCTATACAATACAACCAGCACAATGTCCCCCATGCAATATGGCTGATTTGGAAGTCACCTATACAACACAACCAGCACAATGTCCCCCATGCAATATGGCTGACTTGGAAGTCACCTATACAAGACAACCAGCACAATGTCCCAAATGCAATATGGCTGACTTGGAAGTCACCTATAGAACATGGCCACCAGCACAATGTCCACCATGCAATATGGCTGACTTGGAAGTCACCTATACAACATGGCAACCAGCACAATTTCCCCCATGCAATATGGCTGACTTGGAAGTCACCTATACAATACAACCAGCACAATGTCCCGCAAGCAATATGGCTGACTTGGAAGTCACCTATACAAGACAACCAGCACAATGTCCCCCATGCAATATGGCTGACTTGGAAGTCACCTATAGGACATGGCCACCAGCACAATGTCCCCCATGCAATATGGCTGACTTGGAAGTCAACTATACAATACAACCAGCACAATGTCCCCCATGCAATATGGCTGACTTGGAAGTCACCTATACAATACAACCAGCACAATGTCCCCCAAGCAATATGGCTGACTTGGAAGTCACCTATAGGACATGGCCACCAGCACAATGTCCCCCATGCAATATGGCTGACTTGGAAGTCAACTATACAATACAACCAGCACAATGTCCCCCATGCAATATGGCTGACTTGGAAGTCACCTATACAATACAACCAGCACAATGTCCCCCAAGCAATATGGCTGACTTGGAAGTCACCTATAGAACATGGCCACCAGCACAATGTCCCCCAAGCAATATGGCTGACTTGGAAGTCACCTATAGAACATGGCAACCAGCACAATGTCCCCCAAGCAATATGGCTGACTTGGAAGTCACCTATAGAACATGGCAACCAGCACAATGTCCCCCATGCAATATGGCTGACTTGGAAGTCACCTATACGACATGGCAACCAGCACAATGTCCCCCATGCAATATGGCTGACTTGGAAGTCACCTATAGAACATGGCCACCAGCACAATGTCCCCCAAGCAATATCGCTCACTTGGAAGTCACCTATACAATACAACCAGCACAATGTCCCCCATGCAATATGGCTGACTTGGAAGTCACCTATACAATACAACCAGCACAATGTCCCAAATGCAATATGGCTGACTTGGAAGTCACCTATAGAACATGGCCACCAGCACAATGTCCCCCATGCAATATGGCTGACTTGGAAGTCACCTATACAACATGGCAACCAGCACAATGTCCCCCATGCAATATGGCTGACTTGGAAGTCACCTATACAATACAACCAGCACAATGTCCCCCAAGCAATATGGCTGACTTGGAAGTCACCTATACAATACAACCAGCACAATGTCCCAAATGCAATATGGCTGACTTGGAAGTCACCTATAGAACATGGCCACCAGCACAATGTCCCCCATGCAATATGGCTGACTTGGAAGTCACCTATAGAACATGGCAACCAGCACAATGTCCGCCAAGCAATATGGCTGACTTGGAAGTCACCTATACAAGACAACCAGCACAATTTCCCCCATGCAATATGGCTGACTTGAAAGTCACCTATAGGACATGGCAACCAGCACAATGTCCTCCATGCAATATGGCTGACTTGGAAGTCACCTATACAATACAACCAGCACAATGTCCCCCATGCAATATGGCTGACTTGGAAGTCAACTATACAACATGGCAACCAGCACAATGTCCCCCATGCAATATGGCTGACTTGGAAGTCACCTATAGAACATGGCCACCAGCACAATGTCCCCCATGCAATATGGCTGACTTGGAAGTCACCTATACAACATGGCAACCAGCACAATGTCCCCCAAGCAATATGGCTGACTTGGAAGTCACCTATAGAACATGGCCACCAGCACAATGTCCCCCAAGCAATATGGCTGACTTGGAAGTCACCTATAGAACATGGCAACCAGCACAATGTCCCCCAAGCAATATGGCTGACTTGGAAGTCACCTATACAAGACAACCAGCACAATGTCCCCCATGCAATATGGCTGACTTGGAAGTCACCTATAGGACATGGCAACCAGCACAATGTCCCCCATGCAATATGGCTGACTTGGAAGTCACCTATAGAACATGGCCACCAGCACAATGTCCCCCAAGCAATATGGCTGACTTGGAAGTCACCTATACAACATGGCAACCAGCACAATGTCCCCCATGCAATATGGCTGACTTGGAAGTCACCTATACAATACAACCAGCACAATGTCCCCCATGCAATATGGCTGACTTGGAAGTCACCTATACAATACAACCAGCACAATGTCCCAAATGCAATATGGCTGACTTGGAAGTCACCTATAGAACATGGCCTCCAGCACAATGTCCCCCATGCAACATGGCAGACTTGGAAGTCACCTATACAACATGGCAACCAGCACAATGTCCCCCATGCAATATGGCTGACTTGGAAGTCACCTATACAATACAACCAGCACAATGTCCCCCAAGCAATATGGCTGACTTGGAAGTCACCTATACAAGACAAGCAGCACAATGTCCCCCATGCAATATGGCTGACTTGGAAGTCACCTATAGGACATGGCCACCAGCACAATGTCCCCCATGCAATATGGCTGACTTGGAAGTCACCTATACAATGCAACCAGCACAATGTCCCCCATGCAATCTGGCTGACTTGGAAGTCACCTATAGAACATGGCCACCAGCACAATGTCCCCCAAGCAATATGGCTGACTTGGAAGTCACCTATACAACATGGCAACCAGCACAATGTCCCCCAAGCAATATGGCTGACTTGGAAGTCACCTATAGAACATGGCCACCAGCACAATGTCCCCCAAGCAATATGGCTGACTTGGAAGTCACCTATAGAACATGGCAACCAGCACAATGTCCCCCAAGCAATATGGTTGGCTTGGAAGTCACCTATACAAGACAACCAGCACAATGTCCCCCATGCAATATGGCTGACTTGGAAGTCACCTATAGGACATGGCAACCATCACAATGTCCCCCATGCAATATGGCTGACTTGGAAGTCACCTATACATACAACCAGCACAATGTCCCCCATGCAATATGGCTGACTTGGAAGTCACCTATACAATACAACCAGCACAATGTCCCCCATGCAATATGGCTGACTTGGAAGTCACCTAAATAAAATGGCAACCAGCACAATGTCCCCCAAGCAATATGGCTGACTTGGAAGTCACCTATACAAGACAACCAGCACAATGTCCCCCATGCAATATGGCTGACTTGGAAGTCACCTATACAATACAACCAGCACAATGTCCCCCATGCAATATGGCTGACTTGGAAGTCACCTATACAATACAACCAGCACAATGTCCCCCATGCAATATGGCTGACTTGGAAGTCACCTATACAACACAACCAGCACAATGTCCCCCATGCAATATGGCTGACTTGGAAGTCACCTATACAATACAACCAGCACAATGTCCCCCAAGCAATATGGCTGACTTGGAAGTCACCTATACAAGACAACCAGCACAATGTCCCCCATGCAATATGGCTGACTTGGAAGTCACCTATACAATACAACCAGCACAATGTCCCCCATGCAATATGGCTGATTTGGAAGTCACCTATACAAGACAACCAGCACAATGTCCCAAATGCAATATGGCTGACTTGGAAGTCACCTATAGAACATGGCCACCAGCACAATGTCCACCATGCAATATGGCTGACTTGGAAGTCACCTATACAACATGGCAACCAGCACAATTTCCCCCATGCAATATGGCTGACTTGGAAGTAACCTATACAATACAACCAGCACAATGTCCCCCAAGCAATATGGCTGACTTGGAAGTCACCTATACAAGACAAGCAGCACAATGTCCCCCATGCAATATGGCTGACTTGGAAGTCACCTATAGGACATGGCCACCAGCACAATGTCCCCCATGCAATATGGCTGACTTGGAAGTCACCTATACGACATGGCAACCAGCACAATGTCCCCCATGCAATATGGCTGACTTGGAAGTCACCTATAGAACATGGCCACCAGCACAATGTCCCCCATGCAATATGGCTGACTTGGAAGTCACCTATAGAACATGGCCACCAGCTCAATGTCCCCCAAGCAATATGGCTGACTTGGAAGTCACCTATACAACATGGCAACCAGCACAATGTCCCCCATGTAATATGGCTGACTTGGAAGTCACCTATACAATACAACCAACACAATGTCCCCCATGCAATATGGCTGACTTGGAAGTCACCTATACAATACAACCAGCACAATGTCCCAAATGCAATATGGCTGACTTGGAAGTCACCTATAGGACATGGCAACCAGCACAATGTCCCCCATGCAATATGGCTGACTTGGAAGTCACCTATACAATACAACCAGCACAATGTCCCCCATGCAATATGGCTGACTTGGAAGTCACCTATACAACATGGCAACCAGCACAATGTCCCCCATGCAATATGGCTGACTTGGAAGTCACCTATAGAACATGGCCACCAGCACAATGTCCCCCATGCAATATGGCTGACTTGGAAGTCACCTATACAACATGGCAACCATCACAATGTCCCCCAAGCAATATGGCTGACTTGGAAGTCACCTATAGAACATGGCCACCAGCACAATGTCCCCCAAGCAATATGGCTGACTTGGAAGTCACCTATAGAACATGGCAACCAGCACAATGTCCCCCAAGCAATATGGCTGACTTGGAAGTCACCTATACAAGACAACCAGCACAATGTCCCCCATGCAATATGGCTGACTTGGAAGTCACCTATAGGACATGGCAACCAGCACAATGTCCCCCATGCAATATGGCTGACTTGGAAGTCACCTATAGAACATGGCCACCAGCACAATGTCCCCCAAGCAATATGGCTGACTTGGAAGTCACCTATACAACATGGCAACCAGCACAATGTCCCCCATGTAATATGGCTGACTTGGAAGTCACCTATACAATACAACCAGCACAATGTCCCCCATGCAATATGGCTGACTTGGAAGTCACCTATACAATACAACCAGCACAATGTCCCAAATGCAATATGGCTGACTTGGAAGTCACCTATAGAACATGGCCACCAGCACAATGTCCCCCATGCAATATGGCTGACTTGGAAGTCACCTATACAACATGGCAACCAGCACAATGTCCACCATGCAATATGGCTGACTTGGAAGTCACCTATACAATACAACCAGCACAATGTCCCCCAAGCAATATGGCTGACTTGGAAGTCACCTATACAAGACAACCAGCACAATGTCCCCCATGCAATATGGCTGACTTGGAAGTCACCTATACAATACAACCAGCACAATGTCCCCCATGCAATATGGCTGATTTGGAAGTCACCTATACAACACAACCAGCACAATGTCCCCCATGCAATATGGCTGACTTGGAAGTCACCTATACAAGACAACCAGCACAATGTCCCAAATGCAATATGGCTGACTTGGAAGTCACCTATAGAACATGGCCACCAGCACAATGTCCACCATGCAATATGGCTGACTTGGAAGTCACCTATACAACATGGCAACCAGCACAATTTCCCCCATGCAATATGGCTGACTTGGAAGTCACCTATACAATACAACCAGCACAATGTCCCGCAAGCAATATGGCTGACTTGGAAGTCACCTATACAAGACAACCAGCACAATGTCCCCCATGCAATATGGCTGACTTGGAAGTCACCTATAGGACATGGCCACCAGCACAATGTCCCCCATGCAATATGGCTGACTTGGAAGTCAACTATACAATACAACCAGCACAATGTCCCCCATGCAATATGGCTGACTTGGAAGTCACCTATACAATACAACCAGCACAATGTCCCCCAAGCAATATGGCTGACTTGGAAGTCACCTATAGAACATGGCCACCAGCACAATGTCCCCCAAGCAATATGGCTGACTTGGAAGTCACCTATAGAACATGGCAACCAGCACAATGTCCCCCAAGCAATATGGCTGACTTGGAAGTCACCTATAGAACATGGCAACCAGCACAATGTCCCCCATGCAATATGGCTGACTTGGAAGTCACCTATACGACATGGCAACCAGCACAATGTCCCCCATGCAATATGGCTGACTTGGAAGTCACCTATAGAACATGGCCACCAGCACAATGTCCCCCAAGCAATATCGCTCACTTGGAAGTCACCTATACAATACAACCAGCACAATGTCCCCCATGCAATATGGCTGACTTGGAAGTCACCTATACAATACAACCAGCACAATGTCCCAAATGCAATATGGCTGACTTGGAAGTCACCTATAGAACATGGCCACCAGCACAATGTCCCCCATGCAATATGGCTAACTTGGAAGTCACCTATACAACATGGCAACCAGCACAATGTCCCCCATGCAATATGGCTGACTTGGAAGTCACCTATACAATACAACCAGCACAATGTCCCCCAAGCAATATGGCTGACTTGGAAGTCACCTATACAATACAACCAGCACAATGTCCCAAATGCAATATGGCTGACTTGGAAGTCACCTATAGAACATGGCCACCAGCACAATGTCCCCCATGCAATATGGCTGACTTGGAAGTCACCTATAGAACATGGCAACCAGCACAATGTCCGCCAAGCAATATGGCTGACTTGGAAGTCACCTATACAAGACAACCAGCACAATTTCCCCCATGCAATATGGCTGACTTGAAAGTCACCTATAGGACATGGCAACCAGCACAATGTCCTCCATGCAATATGGCTGACTTGGAAGTCACCTATACAATACAACCAGCACAATGTCCCCCATGCAATATGGCTGACTTGGAAGTCACCTATACAACATGGCAACCAGCACAATGTCCCCCATGCAATATGGCTGACTTGGAAGTCACCTATAGAACATGGCCACCAGCACAATGTCCCCCATGCAATATGGCTGACTTGGAAGTCACCTATACAACATGGCAACCAGCACAATGTCCCCCAAGCAATATGGCTGACTTGGAAGTCACCTATAGAACATGGCCACCAGCACAATGTCCCCCAAGCAATATGGCTGACTTGGAAGTCACCTATAGAACATGGCAACCAGCACAATGTCCCCCAAGCAATATGGCTGACTTGGAAGTCACCTATACAAGACAACCACCACAATGTCCCCCATGCAATATGGCTGACTTGGAAGTCACCTATAGGACATGGCAACCAGCACAATGTCCCCCATGCAATATGGCTGACTTGGAAGTCACCTATAGAACATGGCCACCAGCACAATGTCGCCCAAGCAATATGGCTGACTTGGAAGTCACCTATACAACATGGCAACCAGCACAATGTCCCCCATGCAATATGGCTGACTTGGAAGTCACCTATACAATACAACCAGCACAATGTCCCCCATGCAATATGGCTGACTTGGAAGTCACCTATACAATACAACCAGCACAATGTCCCAAATGCAATATGGCTGACTTGGAAGTCACCTATAGAACATGGCCTCCAGCACAATGTCCCCCATGCAACATGGCAGACTTGGAAGTCACCTATACAACATGGCAACCAGCACAATGTCCCCCATGCAATATGGCTGACTTGGAAGTCACCTATACAATACAACCAGCACAATGTCCCCCAAGCAATATGGCTGACTTGGAAGTCACCTATAGGACATGGCCACCAGCACAATGTCCCCCATGCAATATGGCTGACTTGGAAGTCACCTATACAATGCAACCAGCACAATGTCCCCCATGCAATATGGCTGACTTGGAAGTCACCTATAGAACATGGCCACCAGCACAATGTCCCCCAAGCAATATGGCTGACTTGGAAGTCACCTATACAACATGGCAACCAGCACAATGTCCCCCAAGCAATATGGCTGACTTGGAAGTCACCTATAGGACATGGCCACCAGCACAATGTCCCCCATGCAATATGGCTGACTTGGAAGTCACCTATACAATGCAACCAGCACAATGTCCCCCATGCAATATGGCTGACTTGGAAGTCACCTATAGAACATGGCCACCAGCACAATGTCCCCCATGCAATATGGCTGACTTGGAAGTCACCTATACAATGCAACCAGCACAATGTCCCCCATGCAATATGGCTGACTTGGAAGTCACCTATAGAACATGGCCACCAGCACAATGTCCCCCATGCAATATGGCTGACTTGGAAGTCACCTATACAAGACAAGCAGCACAATGTCCCCCATGCAATATGGCTGACTTGGAAGTCACCTATAGGACATGGCCACCAGCACAATGTCCCCCATGCAATATGGCTGACTTGGAAGTCACCTATACAATGCAACCAGCACAATGTCCCCCATGCAATATGGCTGACTTGGAAGTCACCTATAGAACATGGCCACCAGCACAATGTCCCCCAAGCAATATGGCTGACTTGGAAGTCACCTATACAACATGGCAACCAGCACAATGTCCCCCAAGCAATATGGCTGACTTGGAAGTCACCTATAGAACATGGCCACCAGCACAATGTCCCCCAAGCAATATGGCTGACTTGGAAGTCACCTATAGAACATGGCAACCAGCACAATGTCCCCCAAGCAATATGGTTGGCTTGGAAGTCACCTATACAAGACAACCAGCACAATGTCCCCCATGCAATATGGCTGACTTGGAAGTCACCTATAGGACATGGCAACCATCACAATGTCCCCCATGCAATATGGCTGACTTGGAAGTCACCTATACATACAACCAGCACAATGTCCCCCATGCAATATGGCTGACTTGGAAGTCACCTATACAATACAACCAGCACAATGTCCCCCATGCAATATGGCTGACTTGGAAGTCACCTAAATAAAATGGCAACCAGCACAATGTCCCCCAAGCAATATGGCTGACTTGGAAGTCACCTATACAAGACAACCAGCACAATGTCCCCCATGCAATATGGCTGACTTGGAAGTCACCTATACAATACAACCAGCACAATGTCCCCCATGCAATATGGCTGACTTGGAAGTCACCTATACAATACAACCAGCACAATGTCCCCCATGCAATATGGCTGACTTGGAAGTCACCTATACAACACAACCAGCACAATGTCCCCCATGCAATATGGCTGACTTGGAAGTCACCTATACAATACAACCAGCACAATGTCCCCCAAGCAATATGGCTGACTTGGAAGTCACCTATACAAGACAACCAGCACAATGTCCCCCATGCAATATGGCTGACTTGGAAGTCACCTATACAATACAACCAGCACAATGTCCCCCATGCAATATGGCTGATTTGGAAGTCACCTATACAAGACAACCAGCACAATGTCCCAAATGCAATATGGCTGACTTGGAAGTCACCTATAGAACATGGCCACCAGCACAATGTCCACCATGCAATATGGCTGACTTGGAAGTCACCTATACAACATGGCAACCAGCACAATTTCCCCCATGCAATATGGCTGACTTGGAAGTCACCTATACAATACAACCAGCACAATGTCCCCCAAGCAATATGGCTGACTTGGAAGTCACCTATACAAGAAAAGCAGCACAATGTCCCCCATGCAATATGGCTGACTTGGAAGTCACCTATAGGACATGGTCACCAGCACAATGTCCCCCATGCAATATGGCTGACTTGGAAGTCACCTATACAATGCAACCAGCACAATGTCCCCCATGCAATATGGCTGACTTGGAAGTCACCTATAGAACATGGCCACCAGCACAATGTCCCCCAAGCAATATGGCTGACTTGGAAGTCACCTATACAACATGGCAACCAGCACAATGTCCCCCAAGCAATATGGCTGACTTGGAAGTCACCTATAGGACATGGCAACCAGCACAATGTCCCCCATGCAATATGGCTGACTTGGAAGTCACCTATAGAACATGGCCACCAGCTCAATGTCCCCCAAGCAATATGGCTGACTTGGAAGTCACCTATACAACATGGCAACCAGCACAATGTCCCCCATGCAATATGGCTGACTTGGAAGTCACCTATAGGACATGGCAACCAGCACAATGTCCCCCATGCAATATGGCTGACTTGGAAGTCACCTATAGAACATGGCCACCAGCTCAATGTCCCCCAAGCAATATGGCTGACTTGGAAGTCACCTATACAACATGGCAACCAGCACAATGTCCCCCATGTAATATGGCTGACTTGGAAGTCACCTATACAATACAACCAACACAATGTCCCCCATGCAATATGGCTGACTTGGAAGTCACCTATACAATACAACCAGCACAATGTCCCAAATGCAATATGGCTGACTTGGAAGTCACCTATAGGACATGGCAACCAGCACAATGTCCCCCATGCAATATGGCTGACTTGGAAGTCACCTATACAATACAACCAGCACAATGTCCCCCATGCAATATGGCTGACTTGGAAGTCACCTATACAACATGGCAACCAGCACAATGTCCCCCATGCAATATGGCTGACTTGGAAGTCACCTATAGAACATGGCCACCAGCACAATGTCCCCCATGCAATATGGCTGACTTGGAAGTCACCTATACAACATGGCAACCATCACAATGTCCCCCAAGCAATATGGCTGACTTGGAAGTCACCTATAGAACATGGCCACCAGCACAATGTCCCCCAAGCAATATGGCTGACTTGGAAGTCACCTATAGAACATGGCAACCAGCACAATGTCCCCCAAGCAATATGGCTGACTTGGAAGTCACCTATACAAGACAACCAGCACAATGTCCCCCATGCAATATGGCTGACTTGGAAGTCACCTATAGAACATGGCCACCAGCACAATGTCCCCCAAGCAATATCGCTCACTTGGAAGTCACCTATACAATACAACCAGCACAATGTCCCCCATGCAATATGGCTGACTTGGAAGTCACCTATACAATACAACCAGCACAATGTCCCAAATGCAATATGGCTGACTTGGAAGTCACCTATAGAACATGGCCACCAGCACAATGTCACCCATGCAATATGGCTGACTTGGAAGTCACCTATACAACATGGCAACCAGCACAATGTCCCCCATGCAATATGGCTGACTTGGAAGTCACCTATACAATACAACCAGCACAATGTCCCCCAAGCAATATGGCTGACTTGGAAGTCACCTATACAATACAACCAGCACAATGTCCCCCATGCAATATGGCTGATTTGGAAGTCACCTATACAAGACAACCAGCACAATGTCCCAAATGCAATATGGCTGACTTGGAAGTCACCTATAGAACATGGCCACCAGCACAATGTCCACCATGCAATATGGCTGACTTGGAAGTCACCTATACAACATGGCAACCAGCACAATTTCCCCCATGCAATATGGCTGACTTGGAAGTCACCTATACAATACAACCAGCACAATGTCCCCCAAGCAATATGGCTGACTTGGAAGTCACCTATACAAGAAAAGCAGCACAATGTCCCCCATGCAATATGGCTGACTTGGAAGTCACCTATAGGACATGGTCACCAGCACAATGTCCCCCATGCAATATGGCTGACTTGGAAGTCACCTATACAATGCAACCAGCACAATGTCCCCCATGCAATATGGCTGACTTGGAAGTCACCTATAGAACATGGCCACCAGCACAATGTCCCCCAAGCAATATGGCTGACTTGGAAGTCACCTATACAACATGGCAACCAGCACAATGTCCCCCAAGCAATATGGCTGACTTGGAAGTCACCTATAGGACATGGCAACCAGCACAATGTCCCCCATGCAATATGGCTGACTTGGAAGTCACCTATAGAACATGGCCACCAGCTCAATGTCCCCCAAGCAATATGGCTGACTTGGAAGTCACCTATACAACATGGCAACCAGCACAATGTCCCCCATGCAATATGGCTGACTTGGAAGTCACCTATAGGACATGGCAACCAGCACAATGTCCCCCATGCAATATGGCTGACTTGGAAGTCACCTATAGAACATGGCCACCAGCTCAATGTCCCCCAAGCAATATGGCTGACTTGGAAGTCACCTATACAACATGGCAACCAGCACAATGTCCCCCATGTAATATGGCTGACTTGGAAGTCACCTATACAATACAACCAACACAATGTCCCCCATGCAATATGGCTGACTTGGAAGTCACCTATACAATACAACCAGCACAATGTCCCAAATGCAATATGGCTGACTTGGAAGTCACCTATAGGACATGGCAACCAGCACAATGTCCCCCATGCAATATGGCTGACTTGGAAGTCACCTATACAATACAACCAGCACAATGTCCCCCATGCAATATGGCTGACTTGGAAGTCACCTATACAACATGGCAACCAGCACAATGTCCCCCATGCAATATGGCTGACTTGGAAGTCACCTATAGAACATGGCCACCAGCACAATGTCCCCCATGCAATATGGCTGACTTGGAAGTCACCTATACAACATGGCAACCATCACAATGTCCCCCAAGCAATATGGCTGACTTGGAAGTCACCTATAGAACATGGCCACCAGCACAATGTCCCCCAAGCAATATGGCTGACTTGGAAGTCACCTATAGAACATGGCAACCAGCACAATGTCCCCCAAGCAATATGGCTGACTTGGAAGTCACCTATACAAGACAACCAGCACAATGTCCCCCATGCAATATGGCTGACTTGGAAGTCACCTATAGAACATGGCCACCAGCACAATGTCCCCCAAGCAATATCGCTCACTTGGAAGTCACCTATACAATACAACCAGCACAATGTCCCCCATGCAATATGGCTGACTTGGAAGTCACCTATACAATACAACCAGCACAATGTCCCAAATGCAATATGGCTGACTTGGAAGTCACCTATAGAACATGGCCACCAGCACAATGTCACCCATGCAATATGGCTGACTTGGAAGTCACCTATACAACATGGCAACCAGCACAATGTCCCCCATGCAATATGGCTGACTTGGAAGTCACCTATACAATACAACCAGCACAATGTCCCCCAAGCAATATGGCTGACTTGGAAGTCACCTATACAATACAACCAGCACAATGTCCCAAATGCAATATGGCTGACTTGGAAGTCACCTATAGAACATGGCCACCAGCACAATGTCCCCCATGCAATATGGCTGACTTGGAAGTCACCTATAGAACATGGCAACCAGCACAATGTCCGCCAAGCAATATGGCTGACTTGGAAGTCACCTATACAAGACAACCAGCACAATTTCCCCCATGCAATATGGCTGACTTGAAAGTCACCTATAGGACATGGCAACCAGCACAATGTCCTCCATGCAATATGGCTGACTTGGAAGTCACCTATACAATACAACCAGCACAATGTCCCCCATGCAATATGGCTGACTTGGAAGTCACCTATACAACATGGCAACCAGCACAATGTCCCCCATGCAATATGGCTGACTTGGAAGTCACCTATAGAACATGGCCACCAGCACAATGTCCCCCATGCAATATGGCTGACTTGGAAGTCACCTATACAACATGGCAACCAGCACAATGTCCCCCAAGCAATATGGCTGACTTGGAAGTCACCTATAGAACATGGCCACCAGCACAATGTCCCCCAAGCAATATGGCTGACTTGGAAGTCACCTATAGAACATGGCAACCAGCACAATGTCCCCCAAGCAATATGGCTGACTTGGAAGTCACCTATACAAGACAACCAGCACAATGTCCCCCATGCAATATGGCTGACTTGGAAGTCACCTATAGGACATGGCAACCAGCACAATGTCCCCCATGCAATATGGCTGACTTGGAAGTCACCTATAGAACATGGCCACCAGCACAATGTCCCCCAAGCAATATGGCTGACTTGGAAGTCACCTATACAACATGGCAACCAGCACAATGTCCCCCATGCAATATGGCTGACTTGGAAGTCACCTATACAATACAACCAGCACAATGTCCCCCATGCAATATGGCTGACTTGGAAGTCACCTATACAATACAACCAGCACAATGTCCCAAATGCAATATGGCTGACTTGGAAGTCACCTATAGAACATGGCCTCCAGCACAATGTCCCCCATGCAACATGGCAGACTTGGAAGTCACCTATACAACATGGCAACCAGCACAATGTCCCCCATGCAATATGGCTGACTTGGAAGTCACCTATACAATACAACCAGCACAATGTCCCCCATGCAATATGGCTGACTTGGAAGTCACCTATACAACACAACCAGCACAATGTCCCCCATGCAATATGGCTGACTTGGAAGTCACCTATACAATACAACCAGCACAATGTCCCCCAAGCAATATGGCTGACTTGGAAGTCACCTATACAAGACAACCAGCACAATGTCCCCCATGCAATATGGCTGACTTGGAAGTCACCTATACAATACAACCAGCACAATGTCCCCCATGCAATATGGCTGATTTGGAAGTCACCTATACAAGACAACCAGCACAATGTCCCAAATGCAATATGGCTGACTTGGAAGTCACCTATAGAACATGGCCACCAGCACAATGTCCACCATGCAATATGGCTGACTTGGAAGTCACCTATACAACATGGCAACCAGCACAATTTCCCCCATGCAATATGGCTGACTTGGAAGTCACCTATACAATACAACCAGCACAATGTCCCCCAAGCAATATGGCTGACTTGGAAGTCACCTATACAAGACAAGCAGCACAATGTCCCCCATGCAATATGGCTGACTTGGAAGTCACCTATAGGACATGGCCACCAGCACAATGTCCCCCATGCAATATGGCTGACTTGGAAGTCACCTATACAATGCAACCAGCACAATGTCCCCCATGCAATATGGCTGACTTGGAAGTCACCTATAGAACATGGCCACCAGCACAATGTCCCCCAAGCAATATGGCTGACTTGGAAGTCACCTATACAACATGGCAACCAGCACAATGTCCCCCAAGCAATATGGCTGACTTGGAAGTCACCTATAGGACATGGCAACCAGCACAATGTCCCCCATGCAATATGGCTGACTTGGAAGTCACCTATAGAACATGGCCACCAGCTCAATGTCCCCCAAGCAATATGGCTGACTTGGAAGTCACCTATACAACATGGCAACCAGCACAATGTCCCCCATGCAATATGGCTGACTTGGAAGTCACCTATAGGACATGGCAACCAGCACAATGTCCCCCATGCAATATGGCTGACTTGGAAGTCACCTATAGAACATGGCCACCAGCTCAATGTCCCCCAAGCAATATGGCTGACTTGGAAGTCACCTATACAACATGGCAACCAGCACAATGTCCCCCATGTAATATGGCTGACTTGGAAGTCACCTATACAATACAACCAACACAATGTCCCCCATGCAATATGGCTGACTTGGAAGTCACCTATACAATACAACCAGCACAATGTCCCAAATGCAATATGGCTGACTTGGAAGTCACCTATAGGACATGGCAACCAGCACAATGTCCCCCATGCAATATGGCTGACTTGGAAGTCACCTATACAATACAACCAGCACAATGTCCCCCATGCAATATGGCTGACTTGGAAGTCACCTATACAACATGGCAACCAGCACAATGTCCCCCATGCAATATGGCTGACTTGGAAGTCACCTATAGAACATGGCCACCAGCACAATGTCCCCCATGCAATATGGCTGACTTGGAAGTCACCTATACAACATGGCAACCATCACAATGTCCCCCAAGCAATATGGCTGACTTGGAAGTCACCTATAGAACATGGCCACCAGCACAATGTCCCCCAAGCAATATGGCTGACTTGGAAGTCACCTATAGAACATGGCAACCAGCACAATGTCCCCCAAGCAATATGGCTGACTTGGAAGTCACCTATACAAGACAACCAGCACAATGTCCCCCATGCAATATGGCTGACTTGGAAGTCACCTATAGAACATGTCCACCAGCACAATGTCCCCCATGCAATATGGCTGACTTGGAAGTCACCTATAGAACATGGCAACCAGCACAATGTCCGCCAAGCAATATGGCTGACTTGGAAGTCACCTATACAAGACAACCAGCACAATTTCCCCCATGCAATATGGCTGACTTGAAAGACACCTATAGGACATGGCAACCAGCACAATGTCCTCCATGCAATATGGCTGACTTGGAAGTCACCTATACAATACAACCAGCACAATGTCCCCCATGCAATATGGCTGACTTGGAAGTCACCTATACAACATGGCAACCAGCACAATGTCCCCCATGCAATATGGCTGACTTGGAAGTCACCTATAGAACATGGCCACCAGCACAATGTCCCCCATGCAATATGGCTGACTTGGAAGTCACCTATACAACATGGCAACCAGCACAATGTCCCCCAAGCAATATGGCTGACTTGGAAGTCACCTATAGAACATGGCCACCAGCACAATGTCCCCCAAGCAATATGGCTGACTTGGAAGTCACCTATAGAACATGGCAACCAGCACAATGTCCCCCAAGCAATATGGCTGACTTGGAAGTCACCTATACAAGACAACCAGCACAATGTCCCCCATGCAATATGGCTGACTTGGAAGTCACCTATAGGACATGGCAACCAGCACAATGTCCCCCATGCAATATGGCTGACTTGGAAGTCACCTATAGAACATGGCCACCAGCACAATGTCCCCCAAGCAATATGGCTGACTTGGAAGTCACCTATACAACATGGCAACCAGCACAATGTCCCCCATGCAATATGGCTGACTTGGAAGTCACCTATACAATACAACCAGCACAATGTCCCCCATGCAATATGGCTGACTTGGAAGTCACCTATACAATACAACCAGCACAATGTCCCAAATGCAATATGGCTGACTTGGAAGTCACCTATAGAACATGGCCTCCAGCACAATGTCCCCCATGCAACATGGCAGACTTGGAAGTCACCTATACAACATGGCAACCAGCACAATGTCCCCCATGCAATATGGCTGACTTGGAAGTCACCTATACAATACAACCAGCACAATGTCCCCCATGCAATATGGCTGACTTGGAAGTCACCTATACAACACAACCAGCACAATGTCCCCCATGCAATATGGCTGACTTGGAAGTCACCTATACAATACAACCAGCACAATGTCCCCCAAGCAATATGGCTGACTTGGAAGTCACCTATACAAGACAACCAGCACAATGTCCCCCATGCAATATGGCTGACTTGGAAGTCACCTATACAATACAACCAGCACAATGTCCCCCATGCAATATGGCTGATTTGGAAGTCACCTATACAAGACAACCAGCACAATGTCCCAAATGCAATATGGCTGACTTGGAAGTCACCTATAGAACATGGCCACCAGCACAATGTCCACCATGCAATATGGCTGACTTGGAAGTCACCTATACAACATGGCAACCAGCACAATTTCCCCCATGCAATATGGCTGACTTGGAAGTCACCTATACAATACAACCAGCACAATGTCCCCCAAGCAATATGGCTGACTTGGAAGTCACCTATACAAGACAAGCAGCACAATGTCCCCCATGCAATATGGCTGACTTGGAAGTCACCTATAGGACATGGCCACCAGCACAATGTCCCCCATGCAATATGGCTGACTTGGAAGTCACCTATACAATGCAACCAGCACAATGTCCCCCATGCAATATGGCTGACTTGGAAGTCACCTATAGAACATGGCCACCAGCACAATGTCCCCCAAGCAATATGGCTGACTTGGAAGTCACCTATACAACATGGCAACCAGCACAATGTCCCCTAAGCAATATGGCTGACTTGGAAGTCACCTATAGGACATGGCAACCAGCACAATGTCCCCCATGCAATATGGCTGACTTGGAAGTCACCTATAGAACATGGCCACCAGCTCAATGTCCCCCAAGCAATATGGCTGACTTGGAAGTCACCTATACAACATGGCAACCAGCACAATGTCCCCCATGTAATATGGCTGACTTGGAAGTCACCTATACAATACAACCAACACAATGTCCCCCATGCAATATGGCTGACTTGGAAGTCACCTATACAATACAACCAGCACAATGTCCCAAATGCAATATGGCTGACTTGGAAGTCACCTATAGGACATGGCAACCAGCACAATGTCCCCCATGCAATATGGCTGACTTGGAAGTCACCTATACAATACAACCAGCACAATGTCCCCCATGCAATATGGCTGACTTGGAAGTCACCTATACAACATGGCAACCAGCACAATGTCCCCCATGCAATATGGCTGACTTGGAAGTCACCTATAGAACATGGCCACCAGCACAATGTCCCCCATGCAATATGGCTGACTTGGAAGTCACCTATACAACATGGCAACCATCACAATGTCCCCCAAGCAATATGGCTGACTTGGAAGTCACCTATAGAACATGGCCACCAGCACAATGTCCCCCAAGCAATATGGCTGACTTGGAAGTCACCTATAGAACATGGCAACCAGCACAATGTCCCCCAAGCAATATGGCTGACTTGGAAGTCACCTATACAAGACAACCAGCACAATGTCCCCCATGCAATATGGCTGACTTGGAAGTCACCTATAGAACATGTCCACCAGCACAATGTCCCCCATGCAATATGGCTGACTTGGAAGTCACCTATAGAACATGGCAACCAGCACAATGTCCGCCAAGCAATATGGCTGACTTGGAAGTCACCTATACAAGACAACCAGCACAATTTCCCCCATGCAATATGGCTGACTTGAAAGACACCTATAGGACATGGCAACCAGCACAATGTCCTCCATGCAATATGGCTGACTTGGAAGTCACCTATACAATACAACCAGCACAATGTCCCCCATGCAATATGGCTGACTTGGAAGTCACCTATACAACATGGCAACCAGCACAATGTCCCCCATGCAATATGGCTGACTTGGAAGTCACCTATAGAACATGGCCACCAGCACAATGTCCCCCATGCAATATGGCTGACTTGGAAGTCACCTATACAACATGGCAACCAGCACAATGTCCCCCAAGCAATATGGCTGACTTGGAAGTCACCTATAGAACATGGCCACCAGCACAATGTCCCCCAAGCAATATGGCTGACTTGGAAGTCACCTATAGAACATGGCAACCAGCACAATGTCCCCCAAGCAATATGGCTGACTTGGAAGTCACCTATACAAGACAACCAGCACAATGTCCCCCATGCAATATGGCTGACTTGGAAGTCACCTATAGGACATGGCAACCAGCACAATGTCCCCCATGCAATATGGCTGACTTGGAAGTCACCTATAGGACATGGCCACCAGCACAATGTCCCCCAAGCAATATGGCTGACTTGGAAGTCACCTATACAACATGGCAACCAGCACAATGTCCCCCATGCAATATGGCTGACTTGGAAGTCACCTATACAATACAACCAGCACAATGTCCCCCATGCAATATGGCTGACTTGGAAGTCACCTATACAATACAACCAGCACAATGTCCCAAATGCAATATGGCTGACTTGGAAGTCACCTATAGAACATGGCCTCCAGCACAATGTCCCCCATGCAACATGGCAGACTTGGAAGTCACCTATACAACATGGCAACCAGCACAATGTCCCCCATGCAATATGGCTGACTTGGAAGTCACCTATACAACACAACCAGCACAATGTCCCCCATGCAATATGGCTGACTTGGAAGTCACCTATACAATACAACCAGCACAATGTCCCCCAAGCAATATGGCTGACTTGGAAGTCACCTATACAAGACAACCAGCACAATGTCCCCCATGCAATATGGCTGACTTGGAAGTCACCTATACAATACAACCAGCACAATGTCCCCCATGCAATATGGCTGATTTGGAAGTCACCTATACAAGACAACCAGCACAATGTCCCAAATGCAATATGGCTGACTTGGAAGTCACCTATAGAACATGGCCACCAGCACAATGTCCACCATGCAATATGGCTGACTTGGAAGTCACCTATACAACATGGCAACCAGCACAATTTCCCCCATGCAATATGGCTGACTTGGAAGTCACCTATACAATACAACCAGCACAATGTCCCCCAAGCAATATGGCTGACTTGGAAGTCACCTATACAAGACAAGCAGCACAATGTCCCCCATGCAATATGGCTGACTTGGAAGTCACCTATAGGACATGGCCACCAGCACAATGTCCCCCATGCAATATGGCTGACTTGGAAGTCACCTATACAATGCAACCAGCACAATGTCCCCCATGCAATATGGCTGACTTGGAAGTCACCTATAGAACATGGCCACCAGCACAATGTCCCCCAAGCAATATGGCTGACTTGGAAGTCACCTATACAACATGGCAACCAGCACAATGTCCCCCAAGCAATATGGCTGACTTGGAAGTCACCTATAGGACATGGCAACCAGCACAATGTCCCCCATGCAATATGGCTGACTTGGAAGTCACCTATAGAACATGGCCACCAGCTCAATGTCCCCCAAGCAATATGGCTGACTTGGAAGTCACCTATACAACATGGCAACCAGCACAATGTCCCCCATGCAATATGGCTGACTTGGAAGTCACCTATAGGACATGGCAACCAGCACAATGTCCCCCATGCAATATGGCTGACTTGGAAGTCACCTATAGAACATGGCCACCAGCTCAATGTCCCCCAAGCAATATGGCTGACTTGGAAGTCACCTATACAACATGGCAACCAGCACAATGTCCCCCATGTAATATGGCTGACTTGGAAGTCACCTATACAATACAACCAACACAATGTCCCCCATGCAATATGGCTGACTTGGAAGTCACCTATACAATACAACCAGCACAATGTCCCAAATGCAATATGGCTGACTTGGAAGTCACCTATAGGACATGGCAACCAGCACAATGTCCCCCATGCAATATGGCTGACTTGGAAGTCACCTATACAACATGGCAACCAGCACAATGTCCCCCATGCAATATGGCTGACTTGGAAGTCACCTATAGAACATGGCCACCAGCACAATGTCCCCCATGCAATATGGCTGACTTGGAAGTCACCTATACAACATGGCAACCATCACAATGTCCCCCAAGCAATATGGCTGACTTGGAAGTCACCTATAGAACATGGCCACCAGCACAATGTCCCCCAAGCAATATGGCTGACTTGGAAGTCACCTATAGAACATGGCAACCAGCACAATGTCCCCCAAGCAATATGGCTGACTTGGAAGTCACCTATACAAGACAACCAGCACAATGTCCCCCATGCAATATGGCTGACTTGGAAGTCACCTATAGAACATGGCCACCAGCACAATGTCCCCCAAGCAATATCGCTCACTTGGAAGTCACCTATACAATACAACCAGCACAATGTCCCCCATGCAATATGGCTGACTTGGAAGTCACCTATACAATACAACCAGCACAATGTCCCAAATGCAATATGGCTGACTTGGAAGTCACCTATAGAACATGGCCACCAGCACAATGTCCCCCATGCAATATGGCTGACTTGGAAGTCACCTATACAACATGGCAACCAGCACAATGTCCCCCATGCAATATGGCTGACTTGGAAGTCACCTATACAATACAACCAGCACAATGTCCCCCAAGCAATATGGCTGACATGGAAGTCACCTATACAATACAACCAGCACAATGTCCCAAATGCAATATGGCTGACTTGGAAGTCACCTATAGAACATGGCCACCAGCACAATGTCCCCCATGCAATATGGCTGACTTGGAAGTCACCTATAGAACATGGCAACCAGCACAATGTCCGCCAAGCAATATGGCTGACTTGGAAGTCACCTATACAAGACAACCAGCACAATGTCCCCCATGCAATATGGCTGACTTGGAAGTCACCTATAGAACATGGCCACCAGCTCAATGTCCCCCAAGCAATATGGCTGACTTGGAAGTCACCTATACAACATGGCAACCAGCACAATGTCCCCCATGCAATATGGCTGACTTGGAAGTCACCTATAGGACATGGCAACCAGCACAATGTCCCCCATGCAATATGGCTGACTTGGAAGTCACCTATAGAACATGGCCACCAGCTCAATGTCCCCCAAGCAATATGGCTGACTTGGAAGTCACCTATACAACATGGCAACCAGCACAATGTCCCCCATGTAATATGGCTGACTTGGAAGTCACCTATACAATACAACCAACACAATGTCCCCCATGCAATATGGCTGACTTGGAAGTCACCTATACAATACAACCAGCACAATGTCCCAAATGCAATATGGCTGACTTGGAAGTCACCTATAGGACATGGCAACCAGCACAATGTCCCCCATGCAATATGGCTGACTTGGAAGTCACCTATACAACATGGCAACCAGCACAATGTCCCCCATGCAATATGGCTGACTTGGAAGTCACCTATAGAACATGGCCACCAGCACAATGTCCCCCATGCAATATGGCTGACTTGGAAGTCACCTATACAACATGGCAACCATCACAATGTCCCCCAAGCAATATGGCTGACTTGGAAGTCACCTATAGAACATGGCCACCAGCACAATGTCCCCCAAGCAATATGGCTGACTTGGAAGTCACCTATAGAACATGGCAACCAGCACAATGTCCCCCAAGCAATATGGCTGACTTGGAAGTCACCTATACAAGACAACCAGCACAATGTCCCCCATGCAATATGGCTGACTTGGAAGTCACCTATAGAACATGGCCACCAGCACAATGTCCCCCAAGCAATATCGCTCACTTGGAAGTCACCTATACAATACAACCAGCACAATGTCCCCCATGCAATATGGCTGACTTGGAAGTCACCTATACAATACAACCAGCACAATGTCCCAAATGCAATATGGCTGACTTGGAAGTCACCTATAGAACATGGCCACCAGCACAATGTCCCCCATGCAATATGGCTGACTTGGAAGTCACCTATACAACATGGCAACCAGCACAATGTCCCCCATGCAATATGGCTGACTTGGAAGTCACCTATACAATACAACCAGCACAATGTCCCCCAAGCAATATGGCTGACATGGAAGTCACCTATACAATACAACCAGCACAATGTCCCAAATGCAATATGGCTGACTTGGAAGTCACCTATAGAACATGGCCACCAGCACAATGTCCCCCATGCAATATGGCTGACTTGGAAGTCACCTATAGAACATGGCAACCAGCACAATGTCCGCCAAGCAATATGGCTGACTTGGAAGTCACCTATACAAGACAACCAGCACAATTTCCCCCATGCAATATGGCTGACTTGAAAGTCACCTATAGGACATGGCAACCAGCACAATGTCCTCCATGCAATATGGCTGACTTGGAAGTCACCTATACAATACAACCAGCACAATGTCCCCCATGCAATATGGCTGACTTGGAAGTCACCTATACAACATGGCAACCAGCACAATGTCCCCCATGCAATATGGCTGACTTGGAAGTCACCTATAGAACATGGCCACCAGCACAATGTCCCCCATGCAATATGGCTGACTTGGAAGTCACCTATACAACATGGCAACCAGCACAATGTCCCCCAAGCAATATGGCTGACTTGGAAGTCACCTATATAACATGGCCACCAGCACAATGTCCCCCAAGCAATATGGCTGACTTGGAAGTCACCTATAGAACATGGCAACCAGCACAATGTCCCCCAAGCAATATGGCTGACTTGGAAGTCACCTATACAAGACAACCAGCACAATGTCCCCCATGCAATATGGCTGACTTGGAAGTCACCTATAGGACATGGCAACCAGCACAATGTCCCCCATGCAATATGGCTGACTTGGAAGTCACCTATAGAACATGGCCACCAGCACAATGTCCCCCAAGCAATATGGCTGACTTGGAAGTCACCTATACAACATGGCAACCAGCACAATGTCCCCCATGCAATATGGCTGACTTGGAAGTCACCTATACAATACAACCAGCACAATGTCCCCCATGCAATATGGCTGACTTGGAAGTCACCTATACAATACAACCAGCACAATGTCCCAAATGCAATATGGCTGACTTGGAAGTCACCTATAGAACATGGCCTCCAGCACAATGTCCCCCATGCAACATGGCAGACTTGGAAGTCACCTATACAACATGGCAACCAGCACAATGTCCCCCATGCAATATGGCTGACTTGGAAGTCACCTATACAATACAACCAGCACAATGTCCCCCAAGCAATATGGCTGACTTGGAAGTCACCTATACAAGACAAGCAGCACAATGTCCCCCATGCAATATGGCTGACTTGGAAGTCACCTATAGGACATGGCCACCAGCACAATGTCCCCCATGCAATATGGCTGACTTGGAAGTCACCTATACAATGCAACCAGCACAATGTCCCCCATGCAATATGGCTGACTTGGAAGTCACCTATAGAACATGGCCACCAGCACAATGTCCCCCAAGCAATATGGCTGACTTGGAAGTCACCTATACAACATGGCAACCAGCACAATGTCCCCCAAGCAATATGGCTGACTTGGAAGTCACCTATAGAACATGGCCACCAGCACAATGTCCCCCAAGCAATATGGCTGACTTGGAAGTCACCTATAGAACATGGCAACCAGCACAATGTCCCCCAAGCAATATGGTTGGCTTGGAAGTCACCTATACAAGACAACCAGCACAATGTCCCCCATGCAATATGGCTGACTTGGAAGTCACCTATAGGACATGGCAACCATCACAATGTCCCCCATGCAATATGGCTGACTTGGAAGTCACCTATACATACAACCAGCACAATGTCCCCCATGCAATATGGCTGACTTGGAAGTCACCTATACAATACAACCAGCACAATGTCCCCCATGCAATATGGCTGACTTGGAAGTCACCTAAATAAAATGGCAACCAGCACAATGTCCCCCAAGCAATATGGCTGACTTGGAAGTCACCTATACAAGACAACCAGCACAATGTCCCCCATGCAATATGGCTGACTTGGAAGTCACCTATACAATACAACCAGCACAATGTCCCCCATGCAATATGGCTGACTTGGAAGTCACCTATACAATACAACCAGCACAATGTCCCCCATGCAATATGGCTGACTTGGAAGTCACCTATACAACACAACCAGCACAATGTCCCCCATGCAATATGGCTGACTTGGAAGTCACCTATACAATACAACCAGCACAATGTCCCCCAAGCAATATGGCTGACTTGGAAGTCACCTATACAAGACAACCAGCACAATGTCCCCCATGCAATATGGCTGACTTGGAAGTCACCTATACAATACAACCAGCACAATGTCCCCCATGCAATATGGCTGATTTGGAAGTCACCTATACAAGACAACCAGCACAATGTCCCAAATGCAATATGGCTGACTTGGAAGTCACCTATAGAACATGGCCACCAGCACAATGTCCACCATGCAATATGGCTGACTTGGAAGTCACCTATACAACATGGCAACCAGCACAATTTCCCCCATGCAATATGGCTGACTTGGAAGTCACCTATACAATACAACCAGCACAATGTCCCCCAAGCAATATGGCTGACTTGGAAGTCACCTATACAAGACAAGCAGCACAATGTCCCCCATGCAATATGGCTGACTTGGAAGTCACCTATAGGACATGGCCACCAGCACAATGTCCCCCATGCAATATGGCTGACTTGGAAGTCACCTATACGACATGGCAACCAGCACAATGTCCCCCATGCAATATGGCTGACTTGGAAGTCACCTATAGAACATGGCCACCAGCACAATGTCCCCCATGCAATATGGCTGACTTGGAAGTCACCTATAGAACATGGCCACCAGCTCAATGTCCCCCAAGCAATATGGCTGACTTGGAAGTCACCTATACAACATGGCAACCAGCACAATGTCCCTCATGTAATATGGCTGACTTGGAAGTCACCTATACAATACAACCAACACAATGTCCCCCATGCAATATGGCTGACTTGGAAGTCACCTATACAATACAACCAGCACAATGTCCCAAATGCAATATGGCTGACTTGGAAGTCACCTATAGGACATGGCAACCAGCACAATGTCCCCCATGCAATATGGCTGACTTGGAAGTCACCTATACAATACAACCAGCACAATGTCCCCCATGCAATATGGCTGACTTGGAAGTCACCTATACAACATGGCAACCAGCACAATGTCCCCCATGCAATATGGCTGACTTGGAAGTCACCTATAGAACATGGCCACCAGCACAATGTCCCCCATGCAATATGGCTGACTTGGAAGTCACCTATACAACATGGCAACCATCACAATGTCCCCCAAGCAATATGGCTGACTTGGAAGTCACCTATAGAACATGGCCACCAGCACAATGTCCCCCAAGCAATATGGCTGACTTGGAAGTCACCTATAGAACATGGCAACCAGCACAATGTCCCCCAAGCAATATGGCTGACTTGGAAGTCACCTATACAAGACAACCAGCACAATGTCCCCCATGCAATATGGCTGACTTGGAAGTCACCTATAGGACATGGCAACCAGCACAATGTCCCCCATGCAATATGGCTGACTTGGAAGTCACCTATAGAACATGGCCACCAGCACAATGTCCCCCAAGCAATATGGCTGACTTGGAAGTCACCTATAGAACATGGCCACCAGCACAATGTCCCCCAAGCAATATGGCTGACTTGGAAGTCACCTATACAACATGGCAACCAGCACAATGTCCCCCATGCAATATGGCTGACTTGGAAGTCACCTATACAATACAACCAGCACAATGTCCCCCATGCAATATGGCTGACTTGGAAGTCACCTATACAATACAACCAGCACAATGTCCCAAATGCAATATGGCTGACTTGGAAGTCACCTATAGAACATGGCCTCCAGCACAATGTCCCCCATGCAACATGGCAGACTTGGAAGTCACCTATACAACATGGCAACCAGCACAATGTCCCCCATGCAATATGGCTGACTTGGAAGTCACCTATACAATACAACCAGCACAATGTCCCCCAAGCAATATGGCTGACTTGGAAGTCACCTATACAAGACAAGCAGCACAATGTCCCCCATGCAATATGGCTGACTTGGAAGTCACCTATAGGACATGGCCACCAGCACAATGTCCCCCATGCAATATGGCTGACTTGGAAGTCACCTATACAATGCAACCAGCACAATGTCCCCCATGCAATATGGCTGACTTGGAAGTCACCTATAGAACATGGCCACCAGCACAATGTCCCCCAAGCAATATGGCTGACTTGGAAGTCACCTATACAACATGGCAACCAGCACAATGTCCCCCAAGCAATATGGCTGACTTGGAAGTCACCTATAGAACATGGCCACCAGCACAATGTCCCCCAAGCAATATGGCTGACTTGGAAGTCACCTATAGAACATGGCAACCAGCACAATGTCCCCCAAGCAATATGGTTGGCTTGGAAGTCACCTATACAAGACAACCAGCACAATGTCCCCCATGCAATATGGCTGACTTGGAAGTCACCTATAGGACATGGCAACCATCACAATGTCCCCCATGCAATATGGCTGACTTGGAAGTCACCTATACATACAACCAGCACAATGTCCCCCATGCAATATGGCTGACTTGGAAGTCACCTATACAATACAACCAGCACAATGTCCCCCATGCAATATGGCTGACTTGGAAATCACCTAAATAAAATGGCAACCAGCACAATGTCCCCCAAGCAATATGGCTGACTTGGAAGTCACCTATACAAGACAACCAGCACAATGTCCCCCATGCAATATGGCTGACTTGGAAGTCACCTATACAATACAACCAGCACAATGTCCCCCATGCAATATGGCTGACTTGGAAGTCACCTATACAATACAACCAGCACAATGTCCCCCATGCAATATGGCTGACTTGGAAGTCACCTATACAACACAACCAGCACAATGTCCCCCATGCAATATGGCTGACTTGGAAGTCACCTATACAATACAACCAGCACAATGTCCCCCAAGCAATATGGCTGACTTGGAAGTCACCTATACAAGACAACCAGCACAATGTCCCCCATGCAATATGGCTGACTTGGAAGTCACCTATACAATACAACCAGCACAATGTCCCCCATGCAATATGGCTGATTTGGAAGTCACCTATACAAGACAACCAGCACAATGTCCCAAATGCAATATGGCTGACTTGGAAGTCACCTATAGAACATGGCCACCAGCACAATGTCCACCATGCAATATGGCTGACTTGGAAGTCACCTATACAACATGGCAACCAGCACAATTTCCCCCATGCAATATGGCTGACTTGGAAGTCACCTATACAATACAACCAGCACAATGTCCCCCAAGCAATATGGCTGACTTGGAAGTCACCTATACAAGACAAGCAGCACAATGTCCCCCATGCAATATGGCTGACTTGGAAGTCACCTATAGGACATGGCCACCAGCACAATGTCCCCCATGCAATATGGCTGACTTGGAAGTCACCTATACAATGCAACCAGCACAATGTCCCCCATGCAATATGGCTGACTTGGAAGTCACCTATAGAACATGGCCACCAGCACAATGTCCCCCAAGCAATATGGCTGACTTGGAAGTCACCTATACAACATGGCAACCAGCACAATGTCCCCCAAGCAATATGGCTGACTTGGAAGTCACCTATAGGACATGGCAACCAGCACAATGTCCCCCATGCAATATGGCTGACTTGGAAGTCACCTATAGAACATGGCCACCAGCTCAATGTCCCCCAAGCAATATGGCTGACTTGGAAGTCACCTATACAACATGGCAACCAGCACAATGTCCCCCATGCAATATGGCTGACTTGGAAGTCACCTATAGGACATGGCAACCAGCACAATGTCCCCCATGCAATATGGCTGACTTGGAAGTCACCTATAGAACATGGCCACCAGCTCAATGTCCCCCAAGCAATATGGCTGACTTGGAAGTCACCTATACAACATGGCAACCAGCACAATGTCCCCCATGTAATATGGCTGACTTGGAAGTCACCTATACAATACAACCAACACAATGTCCCCCATGCAATATGGCTGACTTGGAAGTCACCTATACAATACAACCAGCACAATGTCCCAAATGCAATATGGCTGACTTGGAAGTCACCTATAGGACATGGCAACCAGCACAATGTCCCCCATGCAATATGGCTGACTTGGAAGTCACCTATACAATACAACCAGCACAATGTCCCCCATGCAATATGGCTGACTTGGAAGTCACCTATACAACATGGCAACCAGCACAATGTCCCCCATGCAATATGGCTGACTTGGAAGTCACCTATAGAACATGGCCACCAGCACAATGTCCCCCATGCAATATGGCTGACTTGGAAGTCACCTATACAACATGGCAACCATCACAATGTCCCCCAAGCAATATGGCTGACTTGGAAGTCACCTATAGAACATGGCCACCAGCACAATGTCCCCCAAGCAATATGGCTGACTTGGAAGTCACCTATAGAACATGGCAACCAGCACAATGTCCCCCAAGCAATATGGCTGACTTGGAAGTCACCTATACAAGACAACCAGCACAATGTCCCCCATGCAATATGGCTGACTTGGAAGTCACCTATAGAACATGGCCACCAGCACAATGTCCCCCAAGCAATATCGCTCACTTGGAAGTCACCTATACAATACAACCAGCACAATGTCCCCCATGCAATATGGCTGACTTGGAAGTCACCTATACAATACAACCAGCACAATGTCCCAAATGCAATATGGCTGACTTGGAAGTCACCTATAGAACATGGCCACCAGCACAATGTCCCCCAAGCAATATGGCTGACTTGGAAGTCACCTATACAACATGGCAACCAGCACAATGTCCCCCATGCAATATGGCTGACTTGGAAGTCACCTATACAATACAACCAGCACAATGTCCCCCAAGCAATATGGCTGACTTGGAAGTCACCTATACAATACAACCAGCACAATGTCCCAAATGCAATATGGCTGACTTGGAAGTCACCTATAGAACATGGCCACCAGCACAATGTCCCCCATGCAATATGGCTGACTTGGAAGTCACCTATAGAACATGGCAACCAGCACAATGTCCGCCAAGCAATATGGCTGACTTGGAAGTCACCTATACAAGACAACCAGCACAATTTCCCCCATGCAATATGGCTGACTTGAAAGTCACCTATAGGACATGGCAACCAGCACAATGTCCTCCATGCAATATGGCTGACTTGGAAGTCACCTATACAATACAACCAGCACAATGTCCCCCATGCAATATGGCTGACTTGGAAGTCACCTATACAACATGGCAACCAGCACAATGTCCCCCATGCAATATGGCTGACTTGGAAGTCACCTATAGAACATGGCCACCAGCACAATGTCCCCCATGCAATATGGCTGACTTGGAAGTCACCTATACAACATGGCAACCAGCACAATGTCCCCCAAGCAATATGGCTGACTTGGAAGTCACCTATAGAACATGGCCACCAGCACAATGTCCCCCAAGCAATATGGCTGACTTGGAAGTCACCTATAGAACATGGCAACCAGCACAATGTCCCCCAAGCAATATGGCTGACTTGGAAGTCACCTATACAAGACAACCAGCACAATGTCCCCCATGCAATATGGCTGACTTGGAAGTCACCTATAGGACATGGCAACCAGCACAATGTCCCCCATGCAATATGGCTGACTTGGAAGTCACCTATAGAACATGGCCACCAGCACAATGTCCCCCAAGCAATATGGCTGACTTGGAAGTCACCTATACAACATGGCAACCAGCACAATGTCCCCCATGCAATATGGCTGACTTGGAAGTCACCTATACAATACAACCAGCACAATGTCCCCCATGCAATATGGCTGACTTGGAAGTCACCTATACAATACAACCAGCACAATGTCCCAAATGCAATATGGCTGACTTGGAAGTCACCTATAGAACATGGCCTCCAGCACAATGTCCCCCATGCAACATGGCAGACTTGGAAGTCACCTATACAACATGGCAACCAGCACAATGTCCCCCATGCAATATGGCTGACTTGGAAGTCACCTATACAATACAACCAGCACAATGTCCCCCAAGCAATATGGCTGACTTGGAAGTCACCTATACAAGACAACCAGCACAATGTCCCCCATGCAATATGGCTGACTTGGAAGTCACCTATACAATACAACCAGCACAATGTCCCAAATGCAATATGGCTGATTTGGAAGTCACCTATACAACACAACCAGCACAATGTCCCCCATGCAATATGGCTGACTTGGAAGTCACCTATACAAGACAACCAGCACAATGTCCCAAATGCAATATGGCTGACTTGGAAGTCACCTATAGAACATGGCCACCAGCACAATGTCCACCATGCAATATGGCTGACTTGGAAGTCACCTATACAACATGGCAACCAGCACAATTTCCCCCATGCAATATGGCTGACTTGGAAGTCACCTATACAATACAACCAGCACAATGTCCCCCAAGCAATATGGCTGACTTGGAAGTCACCTATACAAGACAAGCAGCACAATGTCCCCCATGCAATATGGCTGACTTGGAAGTCACCTATAGGACATGGCCACCAGCACAATGTCCCCCATGCAATATGGCTGACTTGGAAGTCACCTATACAATGCAACCAGCACAATGTCCCCCATGCAATATGGCTGACTTGGAAGTCACCTATAGAACATGGCCACCAGCACAATGTCCCCCAAGCAATATGGCTGACTTGGAAGTCACCTATACAACATGGCAACCAGCACAATGTCCCCCAAGCAATATGGCTGACTTGGAAGTCACCTATAGAACATGGCCACCAGCACAATGTCCCCCAAGCAATATGGCTGACTTGGAAGTCACCTATAGAACATGGCAACCAGCACAATGTCCCCCAAGCAATATGGTTGGCTTGGAAGTCACCTATACAAGACAACCAGCACAATGTCCCCCATGCAATATGGCTGACTTGGAAGTCACCTATAGGACATGGCAACCATCACAATGTCCCCCATGCAATATGGCTGACTTGGAAGTCACCTATACATACAACCAGCACAATGTCCCCCATGCAATATGGCTGACTTGGAAGTCACCTATACAATACAACCAGCACAATGTCCCCCATGCAATATGGCTGACTTGGAAGTCACCTAAATAAAATGGCAACCAGCACAATGTCCCCCAAGCAATATGGCTGACTTGGAAGTCACCTATACAAGACAACCAGCACAATGTCCCCCATGCAATATGGCTGACTTGGAAGTCACCTATACAATACAACCAGCACAATGTCCCCCATGCAATATGGCTGACTTGGAAGTCACCTATACAATACAACCAGCACAATGTCCCCCATGCAATATGGCTGACTTGGAAGTCACCTATACAACACAACCAGCACAATGTCCCCCATGCAATATGGCTGACTTGGAAGTCACCTATACAATACAACCAGCACAATGTCCCCCAAGCAATATGGCTGACTTGGAAGTCACCTATACAAGACAACCAGCACAATGTCCCCCATGCAATATGGCTGACTTGGAAGTCACCTATACAATACAACCAGCACAATGTCCCCCATGCAATATGGCTGATTTGGAAGTCACCTATACAAGACAACCAGCACAATGTCCCAAATGCAATATGGCTGACTTGGAAGTCACCTATAGAACATGGCCACCAGCACAATGTCCACCATGCAATATGGCTGACTTGGAAGTCACCTATACAACATGGCAACCAGCACAATTTCCCCCATGCAATATGGCTGACTTGGAAGTCACCTATACAATACAACCAGCACAATGTCCCCCAAGCAATATGGCTGACTTGGAAGTCACCTATACAAGACAAGCAGCACAATGTCCCCCATGCAATATGGCTGACTTGGAAGTCACCTATAGGACATGGCCACCAGCACAATGTCCCCCATGCAATATGGCTGACTTGGAAGTCACCTATACAATGCAACCAGCACAATGTCCCCCATGCAATATGGCTGACTTGGAAGTCACCTATAGAACATGGCCACCAGCACAATGTCCCCCAAGCAATATGGCTGACTTGGAAGTCACCTATACAACATGGCAACCAGCACAATGTCCCCCAAGCAATATGGCTGACTTGGAAGTCACCTATAGAACATGGCCACCAGCACAATGTCCCCCAAGCAATATGGCTGACTTCGAAGTCACCTATAGAACATGGCAACCAGCACAATGTCCCCCAAGCAATATGGTTGGCTTGGAAGTCACCTATACAAGACAACCAGCACAATGTCCCCCATGCAATATGGCTGACTTGGAAGTCACCTATAGGACATGGCAACCATCACAATGTCCCCCATGCAATATGGCTGACTTGGAAGTCACCTATACATACAACCAGCACAATGTCCCCCATGCAATATGGCTGACTTGGAAGTCACCTATACAATACAACCAGCACAATGTCCCCCATGCAATATGGCTGACTTGGAAGTCACCTAAATAAAATGGCAACCAGCACAATGTCCCCCAAGCAATATGGCTGACTTGGAAGTCACCTATACAAGACAACCAGCACAATGTCCCCCATGCAATATGGCTGACTTGGAAGTCACCTATACAATACAACCAGCACAATGTCCCCCATGCAATATGGCTGACTTGGAAGTCACCTATACAATACAACCAGCACAATGTCCCCCATGCAATATGGCTGACTTGGAAGTCACCTATACAACACAACCAGCACAATGTCCCCCATGCAATATGGCTGACTTGGAAGTCACCTATACAATACAACCAGCACAATGTCCCCCAAGCAATATGGCTGACTTGGAAGTCACCTATACAAGACAACCAGCACAATGTCCCCCATGCAATATGGCTGACTTGGAAGTCACCTATACAAGACAACCAGCACAATGTCCCCCATGCAATATGGCTGACTTGGAAGTCACCTATAGAACATGGCCACCAGCACAATGTCCCCCATGCAATATGGCTGACTTGGAAGTCACCTATACAACATGGCAACTAGCACAATGTCCCCCAAGCAATATGGCTGACTTGGAAGTCACCTATAGAACATGGCCACCAGCACAATGTCCCCCAAGCAATATGGCTGACTTGGAAGTCACCTATAGAACATGGCAACCAGCACAATGTCCCCCAAGCAATATGGCTGACTTGGAAGTCACCTATACAAGACAACCAGCACAATGTCCCCCATGCAATATGGCTGACTTGGAAGTCACCTATAGGACATGGCAACCAGCACAATGTCCCCCAAGCAATATGGCTGACTTGGAAGTCACCTATAGAACATGGCCACCAGCACAATGTCCCCCAAGCAATATGGCTGACTTGGAAGTCACCTATACAACATGGCAACCAGCACAATGTCCCCCATGTAATATGGCTGACTTGGAAGTCACCTATACAATACAACCAGCACAATGTCCCCCATGCAATATGGCTGACTTGGAAGTCACCTAAATAAAATGGCAACCAGCACAATGTCCCCCAAGCAATATGGCTGACTTGGAAGTCACCTATACAAGACAACCAGCACAATGTCCCCCATGCAATATGGCTGACTTGGAAGTCACCTATACAATACAACCAGCACAATGTCCCCCATGCAATATGGCTGACTTGGAAGTCACCTATACAATACAACCAGCACAATGTCCCCCATGCAATATGGCTGACTTGGAAGTCACCTATACAACACAACCAGCACAATGTCCCCCATGCAATATGGCTGACTTGGAAGTCACCTATACAATACAACCAGCACAATGTCCCCCAAGCAATATGGCTGACTTGGAAGTCACCTATACAAGACAACCAGCACAATGTCCCCCATGCAATATGGCTGACTTGGAAGTCACCTATACAATACAACCAGCACAATGTCCCCCATGCAATATGGCTGATTTGGAAGTCACCTATACAAGACAACCAGCACAATGTCCCAAATGCAATATGGCTGACTTGGAAGTCACCTATAGAACATGGCCACCAGCACAATGTCCACCATGCAATATGGCTGACTTGGAAGTCACCTATACAACATGGCAACCAGCACAATTTCCCCCATGCAATATGGCTGACTTGGAAGTCACCTATACAATACAACCAGCACAATGTCCCCCAAGCAATATGGCTGACTTGGAAGTCACCTATACAAGACAAGCAGCACAATGTCCCCCATGCAATATGGCTGACTTGGAAGTCACCTATAGGACATGGCCACCAGCACAATGTCCCCCATGGAATATGGCTGACTTGGAAGTCACCTATACAATGCAACCAGCACAATGTCCCCCATGCAATATGGCTGACTTGGAAGTCACCTATAGAACATGGCCACCAGCACAATGTCCCCCAAGCAATATGGCTGACTTGGAAGTCACCTATACAACATGGCAACCAGCACAATGTCCCCCAAGCAATATGGCTGACTTGGAAGTCACCTATAGAACATGGCCACCAGCACAATGTCCCCCAAGCAATATGGCTGACTTGGAAGTCACCTATAGAACATGGCAACCAGCACAATGTCCCCCAAGCAATATGGTTGGCTTGGAAGTCACCTATACAAGACAACCAGCACAATGTCCCCCATGCAATATGGCTGACTTGGAAGTCACCTATAGGACATGGCAACCATCACAATGTCCCCCATGCAATATGGCTGACTTGGAAGTCACCTATACATACAACCAGCACAATGTCCCCCATGCAATATGGCTGACTTGGAAGTCACCTATACAATACAACCAGCACAATGTCCCCCATGCAATATGGCTGACTTGGAAGTCACCTAAATAAAATGGCAACCAGCACAATGTCCCCCAAGCAATATGGCTGACTTGGAAGTCACCTATACAAGACAACCAGCACAATGTCCCCCATGCAATATGGCTGACTTGGAAGTCACCTATACAATACAACCAGCACAATGTCCCCCATGCAATATGGCTGACTTGGAAGTCACCTATACAATACAACCAGCACAATGTCCCCCATGCAATATGGCTGACTTGGAAGTCACCTATACAACACAACCAGCACAATGTCCCCCATGCAATATGGCTGACTTGGAAGTCACCTATACAATACAACCAGCACAATGTCCCCCAAGCAATATGGCTGACTTGGAAGTCACCTATACAAGACAACCAGCACAATGTCCCCCATGCAATATGGCTGACTTGGAAGTCACCTATACAAGACAACCAGCACAATGTCCCCCATGCAATATGGCTGACTTGGAAGTCACCTATAGAACATGGCCACCAGCACAATGTCCCCCATGCAATATGGCTGACTTGGAAGTCACCTATAGGACATGGCAACCAGCACAATGTCCCCCATGCAATATGGCTGACTTGGAAGTCACCTATAGAACATGGCCACCAGCACAATGTCCCCCAAGCAATATGGCTGACTTGGAAGTCACCTATACAACATGGCAACCAGCACAATGTCCCCCATGTAATATGGCTGACTTGGAAGTCACCTATACAATACAACCAACACAATGTCCCCCATGCAATATGGCTGACTTGGAAGTCACCTATACAATACAACCAGCACAATGTCCCAAATGCAATATGGCTGACTTGGAAGTCACCTATAGGACATGGCAACCAGCACAATGTCCCCCATGCAATATGGCTGACTTGGAAGTCACCTATACAATACAACCAGCACAATGTCCCCCATGCAATATGGCTGACTTGGAAGTCACCTATACAACATGGCAACCAGCACAATGTCCCCCATGCAATATGGCTGACTTGGAAGTCACCTATAGAACATGGCCACCAGCACAATGTCCCCCATGCAATATGGCTGACTTGGAATTCACCTATACAACATGGCAACCAGCACAATGTCCCCCAAGCAATATGGCTGACTTGGAAGTCACCTATAGAACATGGCCACCAGCACAATGTCCCCCAAGCAATATGGCTGACTTGGAAGTCACCTATAGAACATGGCAACCAGCACAATGTCCCCCAAGCAATATGGCTGACTTGGAAGTCACCTATACAAGACAACCAGCACAATGTCCCCCATGCAATATGGCTGACTTGGAAGTCACCTATAGGACATGGCAACCAGCACAATGTCCCCCATGCAATATGGCTGACTTGGAAGTCACCTATAGAACATGGCCACCAGCACAATGTCCCCCAAGCAATATGGCTGACTTGGAAGTCACCTATACAACATGGCAACCAGCACAATGTCCCCCATGTAATATGGCTGACTTGGAAGTCACCTATACAATACAACCAGCACAATGTCCCCCATGCAATATGGCTGACTTGGAAGTCACCTATACAATACAACCAGCACAATGTCCCAAATGCAATATGGCTGACTTGGAAGTCACCTATAGAACATGGCCACCAGCACAATGTCCCCCATGCAATATGGCTGACTTGGAAGTCACCTATACAACATGGCAACCAGCACAATGTCCCCCATGCAATATGGCTGACTTGGAAGTCACCTATACAATACAACCAGCACAATGTCCCCCAAGCAATATGGCTGACTTGGAAGTCACCTATACAAGACAACCAGCACAATGTCCCCCATGCAATATGGCTGACTTGGAAGTCACCTATACAATACAACCAGCACAATGTCCCCCATGCAATATGGCTGATTTGGAAGTCACCTATACAACACAACCAGCACAATGTCCCCCATGCAATATGGCTGACTTGGAAGTCACCTATACAAGACAACCAGCACAATGTCCCAAATGCAATATGGCTGACTTGGAAGTCACCTATAGAACATGGCCACCAGCACAATGTCCACCATGCAATATGGCTGACTTGGAAGTCACCTATACAACATGGCAACCAGCACAATTTCCCCCATGCAATATGGCTGACTTGGAAGTCACCTATACAATACAACCAGCACAATGTCCCGCAAGCAATATGGCTGACTTGGAAGTCACCTATACAAGACAACCAGCACAATGTCCCCCATGCAATATGGCTGACTTGGAAGTCACCTATAGGACATGGCCACCAGCACAATGTCCCCCATGCAATATGGCTGACTTGGAAGTCAACTATACAATACAACCAGCACAATGTCCCCCATGCAATATGGCTGACTTGGAAGTCACCTATACAATACAACCAGCACAATGTCCCCCAAGCAATATGGCTGACTTGGAAGTCACCTATAGAACATGGCCACCAGCACAATGTCCCCCAAGCAATATGGCTGACTTGGAAGTCACCTATAGAACATGGCAACCAGCACAATGTCCCCCAAGCAATATGGCTGACTTGGAAGTCACCTATAGAACATGGCAACCAGCACAATGTCCCCCATGCAATATGGCTGACTTGGAAGTCACCTATACGACATGGCAACCAGCACAATGTCCCCCATGCAATATGGCTGACTTGGAAGTCACCTATAGAACATGGCCACCAGCACAATGTCCCCCAAGCAATATCGCTCACTTGGAAGTCACCTATACAATACAACCAGCACAATGTCCCCCAAGCAATATGGCTGACTTGGAAGTCACCTATAGAACATGGCAACCAGCACAATGTCCCCCAAGCAATATGGCTGACTTGGAAGTCACCTATAGAACATGGCAACCAGCACAATGTCCCCCATGCAATATGGCTGACTTGGAAGTCACCTATACGACATGGCAACCAGCACAATGTCCCCCATGCAATATGGCTGACTTGGAAGTCACCTATAGAACATGGCCACCAGCACAATGTCCCCCAAGCAATATCGCTCACTTGGAAGTCACCTATACAATACAACCAGCACAATGTCCCCCATGCAATATGGCTGACTTGGAAGTCACCTATACAATACAACCAGCACAATGTCCCAAATGCAATATGGCTGACTTGGAAGTCACCTATAGAACATGGCCACCAGCACAATGTCCCCCATGCAATATGGCTGACTTGGAAGTCACCTATACAACATGGCAACCAGCACAATGTCCCCCATGCAATATGGCTGACTTGGAAGTCACCTATACAATACAACCAGCACAATGTCCCCCAAGCAATATGGCTGACTTGGAAGTCACCTATACAATACAACCAGCACAATGTCCCAAATGCAATATGGCTGACTTGGAAGTCACCTATAGAACATGGCCACCAGCACAATGTCCCCCATGCAATATGGCTGACTTGGAAGTCACCTATAGAACATGGCAACCAGCACAATGTCCGCCAAGCAATATGGCTGACTTGGAAGTCACCTATACAAGACAACCAGCACAATTTCCCCCATGCAATATGGCTGACTTGAAAGTCACCTATAGGACATGGCCACCAGCACAATGTCCCCCAAGCAATATGGCTGACTTGGAAGTCACCTATAGAACATGGCAACCAGCACAATGTCCCCCAAGCAATATGGCTGACTTGGAAGTCACCTATACAAGACAACCAGCACAATGTCCCCCATGCAATATGGCTGACTTGGAAGTCACCTATAGGACATGGCAACCAGCACAATGTCCCCCATGTAATATGGCTGACTTGGAAGTCACCTATAGAACATGGCCACCAGCACAATGTCCCCCAAGCAATATGGCTGACTTGGAAGTCACCTATACAACATGGCAACCAGCACAATGTCCCCCATGTAATATGGCTGACTTGGAAGTCACCTATACAATACAACCAGCACAATGTCCCCCATGCAATATGGCTGACTTGGAAGTCACCTATACAATACAACCAGCACAATGTCCCCCATGCAATATGGCTGATTTGGAAGTCACCTATACAACACAACCAGCACAATGTCCCCCATGCAATATGGCTGACTTGGAAGTCACCTATACAAGACAACCAGCACAATGTCCCAAATGCAATATGGCTGACTTGGAAGTCACCTATAGAACATGGCCACCAGCACAATGTCCACCATGCAATATGGCTGACTTGGAAGTCACCTATACAACATGGCAACCAGCACAATTTCCCCCATGCAATATGGCTGACTTGGAAGTCACCTATACAATACAACCAGCACAATGTCCCGCAAGCAATATGGCTGACTTGGAAGTCACCTATACAAGACAACCAGCACAATGTCCCCCATGCAATATGGCTGACTTGGAAGTCACCTATAGGACATGGCCACCAGCACAATGTCCCCCATGCAATATGGCTGACTTGGAAGTCAACTATACAATACAACCAGCACAATGTCCCCCATGCAATATGGCTGACTTGGAAGTCACCTATACAATACAACCAGCACAATGTCCCCCAAGCAATATGGCTGACTTGGAAGTCACCTATAGAACATGGCCACCAGCACAATGTCCCCCAAGCAATATGGCTGACTTGGAAGTCACCTATAGAACATGGCAACCAGCACAATGTCCCCCATGCAATATGGCTGACTTGGAAGTCACCTATACAATACAACCAGCACAATGTCCCCCAAGCAATATGGCTGACTTGGAAGTCACCTATAGAACATGGCCACCAGCACAATGTCCCCCAAGCAATATGGCTGACTTGGAAGTCACCTATAGAACATGGCAACCAGCACAATGTCCCCCATGCAATATGGCTGACTTGGAAGTCACCTATACGACATGGCAACCAGCACAATGTCCCCCATGCAATATGGCTGACTTGGAAGTCACCTATAGAACATGGCCACCAGCACAATGTCCCCCAAGCAATATCGCTCACTTGGAAGTCACCTATACAATACAACCAGCACAATGTCCCCCATGCAATATGGCTGACTTGGAAGTCACCTATACAATACAACCAGCACAATGTCCCAAATGCAATATGGCTGACTTGGAAGTCACCTATAGAACATGGCCACCAGCACAATGTCCCCCATGCAATATGGCTGACTTGGAAGTCACCTATACAACATGGCAACCAGCACAATGTCCCCCATGCAATATGGCTGACTTGGAAGTCACCTATACAATACAACCAGCACAATGTCCCCCAAGCAATATGGCTGACTTGGAAGTCACCTATACAATACAACCAGCACAATGTCCCAAATGCAATATGGCTGACTTGGAAGTCACCTATAGAACATGGCCACCAGCACAATGTCCCCCATGCAATATGGCTGACTTGGAAGTCACCTATAGAACATGGCAACCAGCACAATGTCCGCCAAGCAATATGGCTGACTTGGAAGTCACCTATACAAGACAACCAGCACAATTTCCCCCATGCAATATGGCTGACTTGAAAGTCACCTATAGGACATGGCAACCAGCACAATGTCCTCCATGCAATATGGCTGACTTGGAAGTCACCTATACAATACAACCAGCACAATGTCCCCCATGCAATATGGCTGACTTGGAAGTCACCTATACAACATGGCAACCAGCACAATGTCCCCCATGCAATATGGCTGACTTGGAAGTCACCTATAGAACATGGCCACCAGCACAATGTCCCCCATGCAATATGGCTGACTTGGAAGTCACCTATACAACATGGCAACCAGCACAATGTCCCCCAAGCAATATGGCTGACTTGGAAGTCACCTATAGAACATGGCCACCAGCACAATGTCCCCCAAGCAATATGGCTGACTTGGAAGTCACCTATAGAACATGGCAACCAGCACAATGTCCCCCAAGCAATATGGCTGACTTGGAAGTCACCTATACAAGACAACCAGCACAATGTCCCCCATGCAATATGGCTGACTTGGAAGTCACCTATAGGACATGGCAACCAGCACAATGTCCCCCATGCAATATGGCTGACTTGGAAGTCACCTATAGAACATGGCCACCAGCACAATGTCCCCCAAGCAATATGGCTGACTTGGAAGTCACCTATACAACATGGCAACCAGCACAATGTCCCCCATGCAATATGGCTGACTTGGAAGTCACCTATACAATACAACCAGCACAATGTCCCCCATGCAATATGGCTGACTTGGAAGTCACCTATACAATACAACCAGCACAATGTCCCAAATGCAATATGGCTGACTTGGAAGTCACCTATAGAACATGGCCTCCAGCACAATGTCCCCCATGCAACATGGCAGACTTGGAAGTCACCTATACAACATGGCAACCAGCACAATGTCCCCCATGCAATATGGCTGACTTGGAAGTCACCTATACAATACAACCAGCACAATGTCCCCCAAGCAATATGGCTGACTTGGAAGTCACCTATACAAGACAACCAGCACAATGTCCCCCATGCAATATGGCTGACTTGGAAGTCACCTATACAATACAACCAGCACAATGTCCCAAATGCAATATGGCTGATTTGGAAGTCACCTATACAACACAACCAGCACAATGTCCCCCATGCAATATGGCTGACTTGGAAGTCACCTATACAAGACAACCAGCACAATGTCCCAAATGCAATATGGCTGACTTGGAAGTCACCTATAGAACATGGCCACCAGCACAATGTCCACCATGCAATATGGCTGACTTGGAAGTCACCTATACAACATGGCAACCAGCACAATTTCCCCCATGCAATATGGCTGACTTGGAAGTCACCTATACAATACAACCAGCACAATGTCCCCCAAGCAATATGGCTGACTTGGAAGTCACCTATACAAGACAAGCAGCACAATGTCCCCCATGCAATATGGCTGACTTGGAAGTCACCTATAGGACATGGCCACCAGCACAATGTCCCCCATGCAATATGGCTGACTTGGAAGTCACCTATACAATGCAACCAGCACAATGTCCCCCATGCAATATGGCTGACTTGGAAGTCACCTATAGAACATGGCCACCAGCACAATGTCCCCCAAGCAATATGGCTGACTTGGAAGTCACCTATACAACATGGCAACCAGCACAATGTCCCCCAAGCAATATGGCTGACTTGGAAGTCACCTATAGAACATGGCCACCAGCACAATGTCCCCCAAGCAATATGGCTGACTTGGAAGTCACCTATAGAACATGGCAACCAGCACAATGTCCCCCAAGCAATATGGTTGGCTTGGAAGTCACCTATACAAGACAACCAGCACAATGTCCCCCATGCAATATGGCTGACTTGGAAGTCACCTATAGGACATGGCAACCATCACAATGTCCCCCATGCAATATGGCTGACTTGGAAGTCACCTATACATACAACCAGCACAATGTCCCCCATGCAATATGGCTGACTTGGAAGTCACCTATACAATACAACCAGCACAATGTCCCCCATGCAATATGGCTGACTTGGAAGTCACCTAAATAAAATGGCAACCAGCACAATGTCCCCCAAGCAATATGGCTGACTTGGAAGTCACCTATACAAGACAACCAGCACAATGTCCCCCATGCAATATGGCTGACTTGGAAGTCACCTATACAATACAACCAGCACAATGTCCCCCATGCAATATGGCTGACTTGGAAGTCACCTATACAATACAACCAGCACAATGTCCCCCATGCAATATGGCTGACTTGGAAGTCACCTATACAACACAACCAGCACAATGTCCCCCATGCAATATGGCTGACTTGGAAGTCACCTATACAATACAACCAGCACAATGTCCCCCAAGCAATATGGCTGACTTGGAAGTCACCTATACAAGACAACCAGCACAATGTCCCCCATGCAATATGGCTGACTTGGAAGTCACCTATACAATACAACCAGCACAATGTCCCCCATGCAATATGGCTGATTTGGAAGTCACCTATACAAGACAACCAGCACAATGTCCACCATGCAATATGGCTGACTTGGAAGTTACCTATACAACATGGCAACCAGCACAATGTCCCCCATGCAATATGGCTGACTTGGAAGTCACCTATACAATACAACCAGCACAATGTCCCCCAAGCAATATGGCTGACTTGGAAGTCACCTATACAAGACAAGCAGCACAATGTCCCCCATGCAATATGGCTGACTTGGAAGTCACCTATAGGACATGGCCACCAGCACAATGTCCCCCATGCAATATGGCTGACTTGGAAGTCACCTATACAATGCAACCAGCACAATGTCCCCCATGCAATATGGCTGACTTGGAAGTCACCTATAGAACATGGCCACCAGCACAATGTCCCCCAAGCAATATGGCTGACTTGGAAGTCACCTATACAACATGGCAACCAGCACAATGTCCCCCAAGCAATATGGCTGACTTGGAAGTCACCTATAGAACATGGCCACCAGCACAATGTCCCCCAAGCAATATGGCTGACTTGGAAGTCACCTATAGAACATGGCAACCAGCACAATGTCCCCCAAGCAATATGGTTGGCTTGGAAGTCACCTATACAAGACAACCAGCACAATGTCCCCCATGCAATATGGCTGACTTGGAAGTCACCTATAGGACATGGCAACCATCACAATGTCCCCCATGCAATATGGCTGACTTGGAAGTCACCTATACATACAACCAGCACAATGTCCCCCATGCAATATGGCTGACTTGGAAGTCACCTATACAATACAACCAGCACAATGTCCCCCATGCAATATGGCTGACTTGGAAGTCACCTAAATAAAATGGCAACCAGCACAATGTCCCCCAAGCAATATGGCTGACTTGGAAGTCACCTATACAAGACAACCAGCACAATGTCCCCCATGCAATATGGCTGACTTGGAAGTCACCTATAGAACATGGCCACCAGCACAATGTCCCCCATGCAATATGGCTGACTTGGAAGTCACCTATACAACATGGCAACCAGCACAATGTCCCCCAAGCAATATGGCTGACTTGGAAGTCACCTATAGAACATGGCCACCAGCACAATGTCCCCCAAGCAATATGGCTGACTTGGAAGTCACCTATAGAACATGGCAACCAGCACAATGTCCCCCAAGCAATATGGCTGACTTGGAAGTCACCTATACAAGACAACCAGCACAATGTCCCCCATGCAATATGGCTGACTTGGAAGTCACCTATAGAACATGGCCACCAGCACAATGTCCCCCAAGCAATATGGCTGACTTGGAAGTCACCTATACAACATGGCAACCAGCACAATGTCCCCCATGTAATATGGCTGACTTGGAAGTCACCTATACAATACAACCAGCACAATGTCCCCCATGCAATATGGCTGACTTGGAAGTCACCTATACAATACAACCAGCACAATGTCCCAAATGCAATATGGCTGACTTGGAAGTCACCTATAGAACATGGCCACCAGCACAATGTCCCCCATGCAATATGGCTGACTTGGAAGTCACCTATACAACATGGCAACCAGCACAATGTCCCCCATGCAATATGGCTGACTTGGAAGTCACCTATACAATACAACCAGCACAATGTCCCCGAAGCAATATGGCTGACTTGGAAGTCACCTATACAAGACAACCAGCACAATGTCCCCCATGCAATATGGCTGACTTGGAAGTCACCTATACAATACAACCAGCACAATGTCCCCCATGCAATATGGCTGATTTGGAAGTCACCTATACAACACAACCAGCACAATGTCCCCCATGCAATATGGCTGACTTGGAAGTCACCTATACAAGACAACCAGCACAATGTCCCAAATGCAATATGGCTGACTTGGAAGTCACCTATAGAACATGGCCACCAGCACAATGTCCACCATGCAATATGGCTGACTTGGAAGTCACCTATACAACATGGCAACCAGCACAATTTCCCCCATGCAATATGGCTGACTTGGAAGTCACCTATACAATACAACCAGCACAATGTCCCGCAAGCAATATGGCTGACTTGGAAGTCACCTATACAAGACAACCAGCACAATGTCCCCCATGCAATATGGCTGACTTGGAAGTCACCTATAGGACATGGCCACCAGCACAATGTCCCCCATGCAATATGGCTGACTTGGAAGTCAACTATACAATACAACCAGCACAATGTCCCCCATGCAATATGGCTGACTTGGAAGTCACCTATACAATACAACCAGCACAATGTCCCCCAAGCAATATGGCTGACTTGGAAGTCACCTATAGAACATGGCCACCAGCACAATGTCCCCCAAGCAATATGGCTGACTTGGAAGTCACCTATAGAAAATGGCAACCAGCACAATGTCCCCCAAGCAATATGGCTGACTTGGAAGTCACCTATAGAACATGGCAACCAGCACAATGTCCCCCATGCAATATGGCTGACTTGGAAGTCACCTATACGACATGGCAACCAGCACAATGTCCCCCATGCAATATGGCTGACTTGGAAGTCACCTATAGAACATGGCCACCAGCACAATGTCCCCCAAGCAATATCGCTCACTTGGAAGTCACCTATACAATACAACCAGCACAATGTCCCCCATGCAATATGGCTGACTTGGAAGTCACCTATACAATACAACCAGCACAATGTCCCAAATGCAATATGGCTGACTTGGAAGTCACCTATAGAACATGGCCACCAGCACAATGTCCCCCATGCAATATGGCTGACTTGGAAGTCACCTATACAACATGGCAACCAGCACAATGTCCCCCATGCAATATGGCTGACTTGGAAGTCACCTATACAATACAACCAGCACAATGTCTCCAAAGCAATATGGCTGACTTGGAAGTCACCTATACAATACAACCAGCACAATGTCCCAAATGCAATATGGCTGACTTGGAAGTCACCTATAGAACATGGCCACCAGCACAATGTCCCCCATGCAATATGGCTGACTTGGAAGTCACCTATAGAACATGGCAACCAGCACAATGTCCGCCAAGCAATATGGCTGACTTGGAAGTCACCTATACAAGACAACCAGCACAATTTCCCCCATGCAATATGGCTGACTTGAAAGTCACCTATAGGACATGGCAACCAGCACAATGTCCTCCATGCAATATGGCTGACTTGGAAGTCACCTATACAATACAACCAGCACAATGTCCCCCATGCAATATGGCTGACTTGGAAGTCACCTATACAACATGGCAACCAGCACAATGTCCCCCATGCAATATGGCTGACTTGGAAGTCACCTATAGAACATGGCCACCAGCACAATGTCCCCCATGCAATATGGCTGACTTGGAAGTCACCTATACAACATGGCAACCAGCACAATGTCCCCCAAGCAATATGGCTGACTTGGAAGTCACCTATAGAACATGGCCACCAGCACAATGTCCCCCAAGCAATATGGCTGACTTGGAAGTCACCTATAGAACATGGCAACCAGCACAATGTCCCCCAAGCAATATGGCTGACTTGGAAGTCACCTATACAAGACAACCAGCACAATGTCCCCCATGCAATATGGCTGACTTGGAAGTCACCTATAGGACATGGCAACCAGCACAATGTCCCCCATGCAATATGGCTGACTTGGAAGTCACCTATAGAACATGGCCACCAGCACAATGTCCCCCAAGCAATATGGCTGACTTGGAAGTCACCTATACAACATGGCAACCAGCACAATGTCCCCCATGCAATATGGCTGACTTGGAAGTCACCTATACAATACAACCAGCACAATGTCCCCCATGCAATATGGCTGACTTGGAAGTCACCTATACAATACAACCAGCACAATGTCCCAAATGCAATATGGCTGACTTGGAAGTCACCTATAGAACATGGCCTCCAGCACAATGTCCCCCATGCAACATGGCAGACTTGGAAGTCACCTATACAACATGGCAACCAGCACAATGTCCCCCATGCAATATGGCTGACTTGGAAGTCACCTATACAATACAACCAGCACAATGTCCCGCAAGCAATATGGCTGACTTGGAAGTCACCTATACAAGACAACCAGCACAATGTCCCCCATGCAATATGGCTGACTTGGAAGTCACCTATACAATACAACCAGCACAATGTCCCAAATGCAATATGGCTGATTTGGAAGTCACCTATACAAGACAACCAGCACAATGTCCCAAATGCAATATGGCTGACTTGGAAGTCACCTATAGAACATGGCCACCAGCACAATGTCCACCATGCAATATGGCTGACTTGGAAGTCACCTATACAACATGGCAACCAGCACAATTTCCCCCATGCAATATGGCTGACTTGGAAGTCACCTATACAATACAACCAGCACAATGTCGCCCAAGCAATATGGCTGACTTGGAAGTCACCTATACAAGACAAGCAGCACAATGTCCCCCATGCAATATGGCTGACTTGGAAGTCACCTATAGGACATGGCCACCAGCACAATGTCCCCCATGCAATATGGCTGACTTGGAAGTCACCTATACAATGCAACCAGCACAATGTCCCCCATGCAATATGGCTGACTTGGAAGTCACCTATAGAACATGGCCACCAGCACAATGTCCCCCAAGCAATATGGCTGACTTGGAAGTCACCTATACAACATGGCAACCAGCACAATGTCCCCCAAGCAATATGGCTGACTTGGAAGTCACCTATAGAACATGGCCACCAGCACAATGTCCCCCAAGCAATATGGCTGACTTGGAAGTCACCTATAGAACATGGCAACCAGCACAATGTCCCCCAAGCAATATGGTTGGCTTGGAAGTCACCTATACAAGACAACCAGCACAATGTCCCCCATGCAATATGGCTGACTTGGAAGTCACCTATAGGACATGGCAACCATCACAATGTCCCCCATGCAATATGGCTGACTTGGAAGTCACCTATACATACAACCAGCACAATGTCCCCCATGCAATATGGCTGACTTGGAAGTCACCTATACAATACAACCAGCACAATGTCCCCCATGCAATATGGCTGACTTGGAAGTCACCTAAATAAAATGGCAACCAGCACAATGTCCCCCAAGCAATATGGCTGACTTGGAAGTCACCTATACAAGACAACCAGCACAATGTCCCCCATGCAATATGGCTGACTTGGAAGTCACCTATACAATACAACCAGCACAATGTCCCCCATGCAATATGGCTGACTTGGAAGTCACCTATACAATACAACCAGCACAATGTCCCCCATGCAATATGGCTGACTTGGAAGTCACCTATACAACACAACCAGCACAATGTCCCCCATGCAATATGGCTGACTTGGAAGTCACCTATACAATACAACCAGCACAATGTCCCCCAAGCAATATGGCTGACTTGGAAGTCACCTATACAAGACAACCAGCACAATGTCCCCCATGCAATATGGCTGACTTGGAAGTCACCTATACAATACAACCAGCACAATGTCCCCCATGCAATATGGCTGATTTGGAAGTCACCTATACAAGACAACCAGCACAATGTCCCAAATGCAATATGGCTGACTTGGAAGTCACCTATAGAACATGGCCACCAGCACAATGTCCACCATGCAATATGGCTGACTTGGAAGTCACCTATACAACATGGCAACCAGCACAATTTCCCCTATGCAATATGGCTGACTTGGAAGTCACCTATACAATACAAACAGCACAATGTCCCCCAAGCAATATGGCTGACTTGGAAGTCACCTATACAAGACAAGCAGCACAATGTCCCCCATGCAATATGGCTGACTTGGAAGTCACCTATAGGACATGGCCACCAGCACAATGTCCCCCATGCAATATGGCTGACTTGGAAGTCACCTATACAATACAACCAGCACAATGTCCCCCATGCAATATGGCTGACTTGGAAGTCACCTATACAATACAACCAGCACAATGTCCCAAATGCAATATGGCTGACTTGGAAGTCACCTATAGAACATGGCCTCCAGCACAATGTCCCCCATGCAACATGGCAGACTTGGAAGTCACCTATACAACATGGCAACCAGCACAATGTCCCCCATGCAATATGGCTGACTTGGAAGTCACCTATACAATACAACCAGCACAATGTCCCCCAAGCAATATGGCTGACTTGGAAGTCACCTATACAAGACAACCAGCACAATGTCCCCCATGCAATATGGCTGACTTGGAAGTCACCTATACAATACAACCAGCACAATGTCCCAAATGCAATATGGCTGATTTGGAAGTCACCTATACAAGACAACCAGCACAATGTCCCAAATGCAATATGGCTGACTTGGAAGTCACCTATAGAACATGGCCACCAGCACAATGTCCACCATGCAATATGGCTGACTTGGAAGTCACCTATACAACATGGCAACCAGCACAATTTCCCCCATGCAATATGGCTGACTTGGAAGTCACCTATACAATACAACCAGCACAATGTCGCCCAAGCAATATGGCTGACTTGGAAGTCACCTATACAAGACAAGCAGCACAATGTCCCCCATGCAATATGGCTGACTTGGAAGTCACCTATAGGACATGGCCACCAGCACAATGTCCCCCATGCAATATGGCTGACTTGGAAGTCACCTATACAATGCAACCAGCACAATGTCCCCCATGCAATATGGCTGACTTGGAAGTCACCTATAGAACATGGCCACCAGCACAATGTCCCCCAAGCAATATGGCTGACTTGGAAGTCACCTATACAACATGGCAACCAGCACAATGTCCCCCAAGCAATATGGCTGACTTGGAAGTCACCTATAGAACATGGCCACCAGCACAATGTCCCCCAAGCAATATGGCTGACTTGGAAGTCACCTATAGAACATGGCAACCAGCACAATGTCCCCCAAGCAATATGGTTGGCTTGGAAGTCACCTATACAAGACAACCAGCACAATGTCCCCCATGCAATATGGCTGACTTGGAAGTCACCTATAGGACATGGCAACCATCACAATGTCCCCCATGCAATATGGCTGACTTGGAAGTCACCTATACATACAACCAGCACAATGTCCCCCATGCAATATGGCTGACTTGGAAGTCACCTATACAATACAACCAGCACAATGTCCCCCATGCAATATGGCTGACTTGGAAGTCACCTAAATAAAATGGCAACCAGCACAATGTCCCCCAAGCAATATGGCTGACTTGGAAGTCACCTATACAAGACAACCAGCACAATGTCCCCCATGCAATATGGCTGACTTGGAAGTCACCTATACAATACAACCAGCACAATGTCCCCCATGCAATATGGCTGACTTGGAAGTCACCTATACAATACAACCAGCACAATGTCCCCCATGCAATATGGCTGACTTGGAAGTCACCTATACAACACAACCAGCACAATGTCCCCCATGCAATATGGCTGACTTGGAAGTCACCTATACAATACAACCAGCACAATGTCCCCCAAGCAATATGGCTGACTTGGAAGTCACCTATACAAGACAACCAGCACAATGTCCCCCATGCAATATGGCTGACTTGGAAGTCACCTATACAATACAACCAGCACAATGTCCCCCATGCAATATGGCTGATTTGGAAGTCACCTATACAAGACAACCAGCACAATGTCCCAAATGCAATATGGCTGACTTGGAAGTCACCTATAGAACATGGCCACCAGCACAATGTCCACCATGCAATATGGCTGACTTGGAAGTCACCTATACAACATGGCAACCAGCACAATTTCCCCTATGCAATATGGCTGACTTGGAAGTCACCTATACAATACAACCAGCACAATGTCCCCCATGCAATATGGCTGACTTGGAAGTCACCTATACAACACAACCAGCACAATGTCCCCCATGCAATATGGCTGACTTGGAAGTCACCTATACAATACAACCAGCACAATGTCGCCCAAGCAATATGGCTGACTTGGAAGTCACCTATACAAGACAAGCAGCACAATGTCCCCCATGCAATATGGCTGACTTGGAAGTCACCTATAGGACATGGCCACCAGCACAATGTCCCCCATGCAATATGGCTGACTTGGAAGTCACCTATACAATGCAACCAGCACAATGTCCCCCATGCAATATGGCTGACTTGGAAGTCACCTATAGAACATGGCCACCAGCACAATGTCCCCCAAGCAATATGGCTGACTTGGAAGTCACCTATACAACATGGCAACCAGCACAATGTCCCCCAAGCAATATGGCTGACTTGGAAGTCACCTATAGAACATGGCCACCAGCACAATGTCCCCCAAGCAATATGGCTGACTTGGAAGTCACCTATAGAACATGGCAACCAGCACAATGTCCCCCAAGCAATATGGTTGGCTTGGAAGTCACCTATACAAGACAACCAGCACAATGTCCCCCATGCAATATGGCTGACTTGGAAGTCACCTATAGGACATGGCAACCATCACAATGTCCCCCATGCAATATGGCTGACTTGGAAGTCACCTATACATACAACCAGCACAATGTCCCCCATGCAATATGGCTGACTTGGAAGTCACCTATACAATACAACCAGCACAATGTCCCCCATGCAATATGGCTGACTTGGAAGTCACCTAAATAAAATGGCAACCAGCACAATGTCCCCCAAGCAATATGGCTGACTTGGAAGTCACCTATACAAGACAACCAGCACAATGTCCCCCATGCAATATGGCTGACTTGGAAGTCACCTATACAATACAACCAGCACAATGTCCCCCATGCAATATGGCTGACTTGGAAGTCACCTATACAATACAACCAGCACAATGTCCCCCATGCAATATGGCTGACTTGGAAGTCACCTATACAACACAACCAGCACAATGTCCCCCATGCAATATGGCTGACTTGGAAGTCACCTATACAATACAACCAGCACAATGTCCCCCAAGCAATATGGCTGACTTGGAAGTCACCTATACAAGACAACCAGCACAATGTCCCCCATGCAATATGGCTGACTTGGAAGTCACCTATACAATACAACCAGCACAATGTCCCCCATGCAATATGGCTGATTTGGAAGTCACCTATACAAGACAACCAGCACAATGTCCCAAATGCAATATGGCTGACTTGGAAGTCACCTATAGAACATGGCCACCAGCACAATGTCCACCATGCAATATGGCTGACTTGGAAGTCACCTATACAACATGGCAACCAGCACAATTTCCCCTATGCAATATGGCTGACTTGGAAGTCACCTATACAATACAAACAGCACAATGTCCCCCAAGCAATATGGCTGACTTGGAAGTCACCTATACAAGACAAGCAGCACAATGTCCCCCATGCAATATGGCTGACTTGGAAGTCACCTATAGGACATGGCCACCAGCACAATGTCCACCATGCAATATGGCTGACTTGGAAGTCACCTATACAATGCAACCAGCACAATGTCCCCCATGCAATATGGCTGACTTGGAAGTCACCTATAGAACATGGCCACCAGCACAATGTCCCCCAAGCAATATGGCTGACTTGGAAGTCACCTATACAACATGGCAACCAGCACAATGTCCCCCAAGCAATATGGCTGACTTGCAAGTCACCTATAGAACATGGCCACCAGCACAATGTCCCCCAAGCAATATGGCTGACTTGGAAGTCACCTATAGAACATGGCAACCAGCACAATGTCCCCCAAGCAATATGGTTGGCTTGGAAGTCACCTATACAAGACAACCAGCACAATGTCCCCCATGCAATATGGCTGACTTGGAAGTCACCTATAGGACATGGCAACCATCACAATGTCCCCCATGCAATATGGCTGACTTGGAAGTCACCTATACATACAACCAGCACAATGTCCCCCATGCAATATGGCTGACTTGGAAGTCACCTATACAATACAACCAGCACAATGTCCCCCATGCAATATGGCTGACTTGGAAGTCACCTAAATAAAATGGCAACCAGCACAATGTCCCCCAAGCAATATGGCTGACTTGGAAGTCACCTATACAAGACAACCAGCACAATGTCCCCCATGCAATATGGCTGACTTGGAAGTCACCTATACAATACAACCAGCACAATGTCCCCCATGCAATATGGCTGACTTGGAAGTCACCTATACAATACAACCAGCACAATGTCCCCCATGCAATATGGCTGACTTGGAAGTCACCTATACAACACAACCAGCACAATCTCCCCCATGCAATATGGCTGACTTGGAAGTCACCTATACAATACAACCAGCACAATGTCCCCCAAGCAATATGGCTGACTTAGAAGTCACCTATACAAGACAACCAGCACAATGTCCCCCATGCAATATGGCTGACTTGGAAGTCACCTATACAATACAACCAGCACAATGTCCCCCATGCAATATGGCTGATTTGGAAGTCACCTATACAACACAACCAGCACAATGTCCCCCATGCAATATGGCTGACTTGGAAGTCACCTATACAAGACAACCAGCACAATGTCCCAAATGCAATATGGCTGACTTGGAAGTCACCTATAGAACATGGCCACCAGCACAATGTCCACCATGCAATATGGCTGACTTGGAAGTCACCTATACAACATGGCAACCAGCACAATTTCCCCCATGCAATATGGCTGACTTGGAAGTCACCTATACAATACAACCAGCACAATGTCCCCCAAGCAATATGGCTGACTTGGAAGTCACCTATACAAGACAACCAGCACAATGTCCCCCATGCAATATGGCTGACTTGGAAGTCACCTATAGGACATGGCCACCAGCACAATGTCCCCCATGCAATATGGCTGACTTGGAAGTCAACTATACAATACAACCAGCACAATGTCCCCCATGCAATATGGCTGACTTGGAAGTCACCTATACAATACAACCAGCACAATGTCCCCCAAGCAATATGGCTGACTTGGAAGTCACCTATAGAACATGGCCACCAGCACAATGTCCCCCAAGCAATATGGCTGACTTGGAAGTCACCTATAGAACATGGCAACCAGCACAATGTCCCCCAAGCAATATGGCTGACTTGGAAGTCACCTATAGAACATGGCAAACAGCACAATGTCCCCCATGCAATATGGCTGACTTGGAAGTCACCTATACGACATGGCAACCAGCACAATGTCCCCCATGCAATATGGCTGACTTGGAAGTCACCTATAGAACATGGCCACCAGCACAATGTCCCCCAAGCAATATCGCTCACTTGGAAGTCACCTATACAATACAACCAGCACAATGTCCCCCATGCAATATGGCTCACTTGGAAGTCACCTATACAATACAACCAGCACAATGTCCCAAATGCAATATGGCTGACTTGGAAGTCACCTATACAATACAACCAGCACAATGTCCCCCAAGCAATATGGCTGACTTGGAAGTCACCTATACAATACAACCAGCACAATGTCCCAAATGCAATATGGCTGACTTGGAAGTCACCTATAGAACATGGCCACCAGCACAATGTCCCCCATGCAATATGGCTGACTTGGAAGTCACCTATAGAACATGGCAACCAGAACAATGTCCGCCAAGCAATATGGCTGACTTGGAAGTCACCTATACAAGACAACCAGCACAATTTCCCCCATGCAATATGGCTGACTTGAAAGTCACCTATAGGACATGGCAAGCAGCACAATGTCCTCCATGCAATATGGCTGACTTGGAAGTCACCTATACAATACAACCAGCACAATGTCCCCCATGCAATATGGCTGACTTGGAAGTCACCTATACAACATGGCAACCAGCACAATGTCCCCCATGCAATATGGCTGACTTGGAAGTCACCTATAGAACATGGCCACCAGCACAATGTCCCCCATGCAATATGGCTGACTTGGAAGTCACCTATACAACATGGCAACCAGCACAATGTCCCCCAAGCAATATGGCTGACTTGGAAGTCACCTATAGAACATGGCCACCAGCACAATGTCCCCCAAGCAATATTGCTGACTTGGAAGTCACCTATAGAACATGGCAACCAGCACAATGTCCCCCAAGCAATATGGCTGACTTGGAAGTCACCTATACAAGACAACCAGGACAATGTCCCCCATGCAATATGGCTGACTTGGAAGTCACCTATAGGACATGGCAACCATCACAATGTCCCCCATGCAATATGGCTGACTTGGAAGTCACCTATACATACAACCAGCACAATGTCCCCCATGCAATATGGCTGACTTGGAAGTCACCTATACAATACAACCAGCACAATGTCCCCCATGCAATATGGCTGACTTGGAAGTCACCTAAATAAAATGGCAACCAGCACAATGTCCCCCAAGCAATATGGCTGACTTGGAAGTCACCTATACAAGACAACCAGCACAATGTCCCCCATGCAATATGGCTGACTTGGAAGTCACCTATACAATACAACCAGCACAATGTCCCCCATGCAATATGGCTGACTTGGAAGTCACCTATACAATACAACCAGCACAATGTCCCCCATGCAATATGGCTGACTTGGAAGTCACCTATACAACACAACCAGCACAATGTCCCCCATGCAATATGGCTGACTTGGAAGTCACCTATACAATACAACCAGCACAATGTCCCCCAAGCAATATGGCTGACTTGGAAGTCACCTATACAAGACAACCAGCACAATGTCCCCAATGCAATATGGCTGACTTGGAAGTCACCTATACAATACAACCAGCACAATGTCCCCCATGCAATATGGCTGATTTGGAAGTCACCTATACAACACAAGCAGCACAATGTCCCCCATGCAATATGGCTGACTTGGAAGTCACCTATACAAGACAACCAGCACAATGTCCCAAATGCAATATGGCTGACTTGGAAGTCACCTATAGAACATGGCCACCAGCACAATGTCCACCATGCAATATGGCTGACTTGGAAGTCACCTATACAACATGGCAACCAGCACAATTTCCCCCATGCAATATGGCTGACTTGGAAGTCACCTATACAATACAACCAGCACAATGTCCCCCAAGCAATATGGCTGACTTGGAAGTCACCTATACAAGACAACCAGCACAATGTCCCCCATGCAATATGGCTGACTTGGAAGTCACCTATAGGACATGGCCACCAGCACAATGTCCCCCATGCAATATGGCTGACTTGGAAGTCAACTATACAATACAACCAGCACAATGTCCCCCATGCAATATGGCTGACTTGGAAGTCACCTATACAATACAACCAGCACAATGTCCCCCAAGCAATATGGCTGACTTGGAAGTCACCTATAGAACATGGCCACCAGCACAATGTCCCCCAAGCAATATGGCTGACTTGGAAGTCACCTATAGAACATGGCAACCAGCACAATGTCCCCCAAGCAATATGGCTGACTTGGAAGTCACCTATAGAACATGGCAACCAGCACAATGTCCCCCATGCAATATGGCTGACTTGGAAGTCACCTATACGACATGGCAACCAGCACAATGTCCCCCATGCAATATGGCTGACTTGGAAGTCACCTATAGAACATGGCCACCAGCACAATGTCCCCCAAGCAATATCGCTCACTTGGAAGTCACCTATACAATACAACCAGCACAATGTCCCCCATGCAATATGGCTGACTTGGAAGTCACCTATACAATACAACCAGCACAATGTCCCAAATGCAATATGGCTGACTTGGAAGTCACCTATAGAACATGGCCACCAGCACAATGTCCCCCATGCAATATGGCTGACTTGGAAGTCACCTATACAACATGGCAACCAGCACAATGTCCCCCATGCAATATGGCTGACTTGGAAGTCACCTATACAATACAACCAGCACAATGTCCCCCAAGCAATATGGCTGACTTGGAAGTCACCTATACAATACAACCAGCACAATGTCCCAAATGCAATATGGCTGACTTGGAAGTCACCTATAGAACATGGCCACCAGCACAATGTCCCCCATGCAATATGGCTGACTTGGAAGTCACCTATAGAACATGGCAACCAGCACAATGTCCGCCAAGCAATATGGCTGACTTGGAAGTCACCTATACAAGACAACCAGCACAATTTCCCCCATGCAATATGGCTGACTTGAAAGTCACCTATAGGACATGGCAACCAGCACAATGTCCTCCATGCAATATGGCTGACTTGGAAGTCACCTATACAATACAACCAGCACAATGTCCCCCATGCAATATGGCTGACTTGGAAGTCACCTATACAACATGGCAACCAGCACAATGTCCCCCATGCAATATTGCTGACTTGGAAGTCACCTATAGAACATGGCCACCAGCACAATGTCCCCCATGCAATATGGCTGACTTGGAAGTCACCTATACAACATGGCAACCAGCACAATGTCCCCCAAGCAATATGGCTGACTTGGAAGTCACCTATAGAACATGGCCACCAGCACAATGTCCCCCAAGCAATATGGCTGACTTGGAAGTCACCTATAGAACATGGCAACCAGCACAATGTCCCCCAAGCAATATGGCTGACTTGGAAGTCACCTATACAAGACAACCAGCACAATGTCCCCCATGCAATATGGCTGACTTGGAAGTCTCCTATAGGACATGGCAACCAGCACAATGTCCCCCATGCAATATGGCTGACTTGGAAGTCACCTATAGAACATGGCCACCAGCACAATGTCCCCCAAGCAATATGGCTGACTTGGAAGTCACCGATACAACATGGCAACCAGCACAATGTCCCCCATGCAATATGGCTGACTTGGAAGTCACCTATACCATACAACCAGCACAATGTCCCCCAAGCAATATGGCTGACTTGGAAGTCACCTATACAAGACAACCAGCACAATGTCCCCCATGCAATATGGCTGACTTGGAAGTCACCTATACGACATGGCCACCAGCACAATGTCCCCCATGCAATATGGCTGACTTGGAAGTCACCTATACAATACAACCAGCACAATGTCCCCCATGCAATATGGCTGACTTGGAAGTCACCTATACAATACAACCAGCACAATGTCCCCCATGCAATATGGCTGATTTGGAAGTCACCTATACAACACAACCAGCACAATGTCCCCCATGCAATATGGCTGACTTGGAAGTCACCTATACAAGACAACCAGCACAATGTCCCAAATGCAATATGGCTGACTTGGAAGTCACCTATAGAACATGGCCACCAGCACAATGTCCCCCATGCAACACGGCTGACTTGGAAGTCACCTATACAAGACAACCAGCACAATGTCCCCCATGCAATATGGCTGACTTGGAAGTCACCTATACAACACAACCAGCACAATGTCCCCCAAGCAATATGGCTCACTTGGAAGTCACCTATACAACATGGCAACCAGCACAATGTCCCCCATGCAATATGCCTGACTTGGAAGTCACCTATACAACTTGGCAACCAGCACAATGTCCCCCATGCAATATGGCTGACTTGGAAGTCACCTATACAAGACAACCAGCACAATGTCCATCATGCAATATGGCTGACTTGGAAGTCACCTATACAAGACAACCAGCACAATGTCCCAAATGCAATATGGCTGACTTGGAAGTCACCTATAGAACATGGCCACCAGCACAATGTCCACCATGCAATATGGCTGACTTGGAAGTCACCTATACAACATGGCAACCAGCACAATTTCCCCCATGCAATATGGCTGACTTGGAAGTCACCTATACAATACAACCAGCACAATGTCCCCCAAGCAATATGGCTGACTTGGAAGTCACCTATACAAGACAAGCAGCACAATGTCCCCCATGCAATATGGCTGACTTGGAAGTCACCTATAGGACATGGCCACCAGCACAATGTCCCCCATGCAATATGGCTGCCTTGGAAGTCACCTATACAATGCAACCAGCACAATGTCCCCCATGCAATATGGCTGACTTGGAAGTCACCTATAGAACATGGCCACCAGCACAATGTCCCCCAAGCAATATGGCTGACTTGGAAGTCACCTATACAACATGGCAACCAGCACAATGTCCCCCAAGCAATATGGCTGACTTGGAAGTCACCTATAGAACATGGCCACCAGCACAATGTCCCCCAAGCAATATGGCTGACTTGGAAGTCACCTATAGAACATGGCAACCAGCACAATGTCCCCCAAGCAATATGGCTGACTTGGAAGTCACCTATACAAGACAACCAGCACAATGTCCCCCATGCAATATGGCTGACTTGGAAGTCACCTATAGGACATGGCAACCATCACAATGTCCCCCATGCAATATGGCTGACTTGGAAGTCACCTATACATACAACCAGCACAATGTCCCCCATGCAATATGGCTGACTTGGAAGTCACCTATACAATACAACCAGCACAATGTCCCCCATGCAATATGGCTGACTTGGAAGTCACCTAAATAAAATGGCAACCAGCACAATGTCCCCCAAGCAATATGGCTGACTTGGAAGTCACCTATACAAGACAACCAGCACAATGTCCCCCATGCAATATGGCTGACTTGGAAGTCACCTATACAATACAACCAGCACAATGTCCCCCATGCAATATTGCTGACTTGGAAGTCACCTAAACAATACAACCAGCACAATGTCCCCCATGCAATATGGCTGACTTGGAAGTCACCTATACAACACAACCAGCACAATGTCCCCCATGCAATATGGCTGACTTGGAAGTCACCTAAACAACACAACCAGCACAATGTCCCCCATGCAATATGGCTGACTTGGAAGTCACCTATAGAACATGGCCACCAGCACAATGTCCCCCATGCATTATGGCTCACTTGGAAGTCACCTATACAAGACAACCAGCACAATGTCCCCCATGCAATATGGCTGACTTGGAAGTCACCTATACAATACAACCAGCACAATGTCCCCCATGCAATATGGCTGACTTGGAAGTCACCTATACAACACAACCAGCACAATGTCCCCCATGCAATATGGCTGACTTGGAAGTCACCTATACAACACAACCAGCACAATGTCCCCCATGCAATATGGCTCACTTGAAAGTCACCTATACAACATGGCAACCAGCACAATGTCCCCCATGCAATATGGCTCACTTGGAAGTCACCTATACAACATGGCAACCAGCACAATGTCCCCCATGAAATATGGCTGATTTGGAAGTCACCTATACAACATGGCAACCAGCACAATTTCCCCCATGTAATATGGCTGACTTGGAAGTCACCTATACAAGACAACCAGCACAATGTCCTCCAAGCAATATGGCTGACTTGGAAGTCACCTATACAAGACAACCAGCACAATGTCCCCCATGCAATATGGCTGACTTGGAAGTCACCTATACAAGACAACCAGCACAATGTCCTCCAAGCAATATGGCTGACTTGGAAGTCACCTATACAAGACAACCAGCACAATGTCCCCCATGCAACACGGCTGACTTGGAAGTCACCTATACAAGACAACCAGCACAATGTCCCCCATGCAATATGGCTGACTTGAAAGTCACCTATACAACACAACCAGCACAATGTCCCCAAAGCAATATGGCTCACTTGGAAGTCACCTATACAACATGGCAACCAGCACAATGTCCCCCATTCAATATGCCTGACTTGGAAGTCACCTATACAACATGGCAACCAGCACAATGTCCCCCATGCAATATGGCTGACTTGGAAGTCACCTATACAAGACAACCAGCACAATGTCCCCCATGCAATATGGCTGACTTGGAAGTCACCTATACAACATGGCAACCAGCACAATGTCCCCCATGCAATATGGCTGACTTGGAAGTCACCTATACAATACAACCAGCACAATGTCCCCCAAGCAATATGGCTGACTTGGAAGTCACCTATAGAACATGGCCACCAGCACAATGTCCCCCATGCAATATGGCTGACTTGGAAGTCACCTATACAAGACAACCAGCACAATGTCCCCCATGCAATATGGCTGACTTGGAAGTCACCTATAGAACATGGCCACCAGCACAATGTCCCACATGCAATATGGCTGACTTGGAAGTCACCTATAGGACAATGCAACCAGCACAATGTCCCCCATGCAATATGGCTGACTTGGAAGTCACCTATAGAACATGGCCACCAGCACAATGTCCCACAAGCAATATGGCTCACTTGGAAGTCACCTATACAATACAACCAGCACAATGTCCCCCATGCAATATGGCTGACTTGGAAGTCACCTATACAATACAACCAGCACAATGTCCCAAATGCAATATGGCTGACTTTGAAGTCACCTATAGAACATGGCCACCAGCACAATGTCCCCCATGCAATATGGCTGACTTGGACGTCACCTATACAACATGGCAACCAGCACAATGTCCCCCATGCATGCAATATGGCTGACTTGGAAGTCACCTATACCATACAACCAGCACAATGTCCCCCAAGCAATATGGCTGACTTGGAAGTCACCTATACAAGACAACCAGCACAATGTCCCCCATGCAATATGGCTGACTTGGAAGTCACCTATACGACATGGCCACCAGCACAATGTCCCCCATGCAATATGGCTGACTTGGAAGTCACCTATACAATACAACCAGCACAATGTCCCCCATGCAATATGGCTGACTTGGAAGTCACCTATACAATACAACCAGCACAATGTCCCCCATGCAATATGGCTGATTTGGAAGTCACCTATACAACACAACCAGCACAATGTCCCCCATGCAATATGGCTGACTTGGAAGTCACCTATACAAGACAACCAGCACAATGTCCCAAATGCAATATGGCTGACTTGGAAGTCACCTATAGAACATGGCCACCAGCACAATGTCCCCCATGCAACACGGCTGACTTGGAAGTCACCTATACAAGACAACCAGCACAATGTCCCCCATGCAATATGGCTGACTTGGAAGTCACCTATACAACACAACCAGCACAATGTCCCCCAAGCAATATGGCTCACTTGGAAGTCACCTATACAACATGGCAACCAGCACAATGTCCCCCATGCAATATGCCTGACTTGGAAGTCACCTATACAACTTGGCAACCAGCACAATGTCCCCCATGCAATATGGCTGACTTGGAAGTCACCTATACAAGACAACCAGCACAATGTCCCCCATGCAATATGGCTGACTTGGAAGTCACCTATACAACATGGCAACCAGCACAATGTCCCCCATGCAATATGGCTGACTTGGAAGTCACCTATACAATACAACCAGCACAATGTCCCCCAAGCAATATGGCTGACTTGGAAGTCACCTATAGAACATGGCCACCAGCACAATGTCTCCCATGCAATATGGCTGACTTGGAAGTCACCTATACAAGACAACCAGCACAATGTCCCCCATGCAATATGGCTGACTTGGAAGTCACCTATAGAACATGGCCACCAGCACAATGTCCCCCAAGCAATATGGCTCACTTGGAAGTCACCTATACAATACAACCAGCACAATGTCCCCCATGCAATATGGCTGACTTGGAAGTCACCTATACAATACAACCAGCACAATGTCCCAAATGCAATATGGCTGACTTGGAAGTCACCTATAGAACATGGCCACCAGCACAATGTCCCCCATGCAATATGGCTGACTTGGAAGTCACCTATACAACATGGCAACCAGCACAATGTCCCCCATGCAATATGGCTGACTTGGAAGTCACCTATAAAATACAACCAGCACAATGTCCCCCAAGCAATATGGCTGACTTGGAAGTCACCTATACAAGACAACCAGCACAATGTCCCCCATGCAATATGGCTGACTTGGAAGTCACCTATACGACATGGCCACCAGCACAATGTCCCCCATGCAATATGGCTGACTTGGAAGTCACCTATACAATACAACCAGCACAATGTCCCCCATGCAATATGGCTGACTTGGAAGTCACCTATACAATACAACCAGCACAATGTCCCCCATGCAATATGGCTGATTTGGAAGTCACCTATACAACACAACCAGCACAATGTCCCCCATGCAATATGGCTGACTTGGAAGTCACCTATACAAGACAACCAGCACAATGTCCCAAATGCAATATGGCTGACTTGGAAGTCACCTATAGAACATGGCCACCAGCACAATGTCCCCCATGCAATATGGCTGACTTGGAAGTCACCTATACAAAATGGCAACCAGCACAATGTCCCCCATGCAATATGGCTGACTTGGAAGTCACCTATACAAGAAACCAGCACAATGTCCCCCATGCAATGTGGCTGACTTGGAAGTCACCTATAGAACATGGCCACCAGCACAATGTCCCCCATGCAATATGGCTGACTTGGAAGTCACCTATACAACATGGCAACCAGTACAATGTCCCCCAAGCAATATGGCTCACTTGGAAGTCACCTATAGAACGTGGCAACCGGCACAATGTCCCCCAAGCAATATGGCTGACTTGGAAGTCACCTATACAACATGGCAACCAGCACAATGTCCCCCATGCAATATGGCTGACTTGGAAGTCACCTATAGAACATGGCCACCAGCACAATGTCCCCCATGCAACACGGCTGACTTGGAAGTCACCTATACAAGACAACCAGCACAATGTCCCCCATGCAATATGGCTGACTTGGAAGTCACCTATACAACACAACCAGCACAATGTCCCCCAAGCAATATGGCTCCCTTGGAAGTCACCTATACAACATGGCAACCAGCACAATGTCCCCCATGCAATATGGCTGACTTGGAAGTCACCTATACAACATGGCAACCAGCACAATGTCCCCCATGCAATATGGCTGACTTGGAAGTCACCTATAGGACATGGCAACCAGCACAATGTCCCCCATGCAATATGGCTGACTTGGAAGTCACCTATACAACACAACCAGCACAATGTCCCCCAAGCAATATGGCTCACTTGGAAGTCACCTATACAACATGGCAACCAGCACAATGTCCCCCATGCAATATGCCTGACTTGGAAGTCACCTATACAACATGGCAACCAGCACAATGTCCCCCATGCAATATGGCTGAGTTGAAAGTCACCTATACAAGACAACCAGCACAATGTCCCCCATGCAATATGGCTGACTTGGAAGTCACCTATACAACATGGCAACCAGCACAATGTCCCCCATGCAATATGGCTGACTTGGAAGTCACCTATACAATACAACCAGCACAATGTCCCCCAAGCAATATGGCTGACTTGGAAGTCACCTATAGAACATGGCCACCAGCACAATGTCTCCCATGCAATATGGCTGACTTGGAAGTCACCTATACAAGACAACCAGCACAATGTCCCCCATGCAATATGGCTGACTTGGAAGTCACCTATAGAACATGGCCACCAGCACAATGTCCCCCATGCAATATGGCTGACTTGGAAGTCACCTATAGGACAATGCAACCAGCACAATGTCCCCCATGCAATATGGCTGACTTGGAAGTCACCTATAGAACATGGCCACCAGCACAATGTCCCCCAAGCAATATGGCTCACTTGGAAGTCACCTATACAATACAACCAGCACAATGTCCCCCATGCAATATGGCTGACTTGGAAGTCACCTATACAATACAACCAGCACAATGTCCCAAATGCAATATGGCTGACTTGGAAGTCACCTATAGAACATGGCCACCAGCACAATGTCCCCCATGCAATATGGCTGACTTGGAAGTCACCTATACAACATGGCAACCAGCACAATGTCCCCCATGCAATATGGCTGACTTGGAAGTCACCTATAAAATACAACCAGCACAATGTCCCCCAAGCAATATGGCTGACTTGGAAGTCACCTATACAAGACAACCAGCACAATGTCCCCCATGCAATATGGCTGACTTGGAAGTCACCTATACGACATGGCCACCAGCACAATGTCCCCCATGCAATATGGCTGACTTGGAAGTCAACTATACAATACAACCAGCACAATGTCCCCCATGCAATATGGCTGACTTGGAAGTCACCTATACAATATAACCAGCACAATGTCCCCCATGCAATATGGCTGATTTGGAAGTCACCTATACAACACAACCAGCACAATGTCCCCCATGCAATATGGCTGACTTGGAAGTCACCTATACAAGACAACCAGCACAATGTCCCAAATGCAATATGGCTGACTTGGAAGTCACCTATAGAACATGGCCACCAGCACAATGTCCCCCATGCAATATGGCTGACTTGGAAGTCACCTATACAAAATGGCAACCAGCACAATGTCCCCCATGCAATATGGCTGACTTGGAAGTCACCTATACAATACAACCAGCACAATGTCCCCCAAGCAATATGGCTGACTTGGAAGTCACCTATACAAGACAACCAGCACAATGTCCCCCATGCAATATGGCTGACTTGGAAGTCACCTATACAACACAACCAGCACAATGTCCCCCATGCAATATGGCTCACTTGGAAGTCACCTATACAACATGGCATCCAGCACAATGTCCCCCATGCAATATGGCTGACTTTGAAGTCACCTATACAACATGGCAACCAGCACAATGTCCCCCATGCAATATGGCTGACTTGGAAGTCACCTATACAACATGGCAACCAGCACAATGTCCCCCATGCAATATGGCTGACTTGGAAGTCACCTATACAAGAAACCAGCACAATGTCCCCCATGCAATGTGGCTGACTTGGAAGTCACCTATAGAACATGGCCACCAGCACAATGTCCCCCATGCAATATGGCTGACTTGGAAGTCACCTATACAACATGGCAACCAGTACAATGTCCCCCAAGCAATATGGCTCACTTGGAAGTCACCTATAGAACGTGGCAACCGGCACAATGTCCCCCAAGCAATATGGCTGACTTGGAAGTCACCTATACAACATGGCAACCAGCACAATGTCCCCCATGCAATATGGCTGACTTGGAAGTCACCTATAGAACATGGCCACCAGCACAATGTCCCCCATGCAACACGGCTGACTTGGAAGTCACCTATACAAGACAACCAGCACAATGTCCCCCATGCAATATGGCTGACTTGGAAGTCACCTATACAACACAACCAGCACAATGTCCCCCAAGCAATATGGCTCACTTGGAAGTCACCTATACAGCATGGCAACCAGCACAATGTCCCCCATGCAATATGGCTGACTTGGAAGTCACCTATACAACATGGCAACCAGCACAATGTCCCCCATGCAATATGGCTGACTTGGAAGTCACCTATAGGACATGGCAACCAGCACAATGTCCCCCATGCAATATGGCTGACTTGGAAGTCACCTATAGAACATGGCCACCAGCACAATGTCCCCCAAGCAATATGGCTCACTTGGAAGTCACCTATACAATACAACCAGCACAATGTCCCCCATGCAATATGGCTGACTTGGAAGTCACCTATACAATACAACCAGAACAATGTCCCAAATGCAATATGGTTGACTTGGAAGTCACCTATAGAACATGGCAACCAGCACAATGTCCCCCAAGCAATATGGCTGACTTGGAAGTCACCTATACAAGACAACCAGCACAATTTCCCCCATGCAATATGGCTGACTTGGAAGTCACCTATAGGACATGGCAACCAGCACAATGTCCCCCATGCAATATGGCTGACTTGGAAGTCACCTATACAACATGGCAACCAGCACAATGTCCCCCATGCAATATGGCTGACTTGGAAGTCACCTATAGAACATGGCCACCAGCACAATGTCCCCCATGCAATATGGATGACTTGGAAGTCACCTATACAACATGGCAACCAGCACAATGTTCCCCAAGCAATATGGCTGACTTGGAAGTCACCTATAGAACATGGCCACTAGCACAATGTCCCCCAAGCAATATGGCTGACTTGGAAGTCACCTATAGAACATGGCAACCAGCACAATGTCCCCCAAGCAATATGGCTGACTTGGAAGTCACCTATACAAGACAACCAGCACAATGTCCCCCATGCAATATGGCTGACTTGGAAGTCACCTATAGGACATGGCAACCAGCACAATGTCCCCCATGCAATATGGCTGACTTGGAAGTCACCTATAGAACATGGCCACCAGCACAATGTCCCCCAAGCAATATGGCTGACTTGGAAGTCACCTATACAACATGGCAACCAGCACAATGTCCCCCATGCAATATGGCTGACTTGGAAGTCACCTATACAATACAACCAGCACAATGTCCCACATGCAATATGGCTGACTTGGAAATCACCTATACAATACAACCAGCACAATGTCCCCCATGCAATATGGCTGACTTGGAAGTCACATATACAATACAACCAGCACAATGTCCCCCATGCAATATGGCTGACTTGGAAGTCACCTATACAACATGGCAACCAGCACAATGTCCCCCATGCAATATGGCTGACTTGGAAGTCACCTATACAATACAACCAGCACAATGTCCCCCAAGCAATATGGCTGACTTGGAAGTCACCTATACAAGACAACCAGCACAATGTCCCCCATGCAATATGGCTGATTTGGAAGTCACCTATACAAGACAACCAGCACAATGTCCCAAATGCAATATGGCTGACTTGGAAGTCACCTATAGAACATGGCCACCAGCACAATGTCCACCATGCAATTTGGCTGACTTGGAAGTCACCTATACAACATGGCAACCAGCACAATTTCCCCCATGCAATATGGCTGACTTGGAAGTCACCTATACAATACAACCAGCACAATGTCCCCCAAGCAATATGGCTGACTTGGAAGTCACCTAATCAAGACAACCAGCACAATGTCCCCCATGCAATATGGCTGACTTGGAAGTCACCTATAGGACATGGCCACCAGCACAATGTCCCCCATGCAATATGGCTTAATTGGAAGTCACCTATACAATACAACCAGCACAATGTCCCCCATGCAATATGGCTGAATTGGAAGTCACCTATACAATACAACCAGCACAATGTCCCCCAAGCAATATGGCTGACTTGGAAGTCACCTATAGAACATGGCCACCAGCACAATGTCCCCCAAGCGATATGGCTGACTTGGAAGTCACCTATAGAACATGGCAACCAGCACAATGTCCCCCAAGCAACATGGCTGACTTGGAAGTCACCTATACAAGACAACCAGCACAATGTCCCCCATGCAATATGGCTGACTTGGAAGTCACCTATAGGACATGGCAACCAGCACAATGTCCCCCATGCAATATGGCTGACTTGGAAGTCACCTATAGAACATGGCCACCAGCACAATGTCCCCCAAGCAATATGGCTCACTTGGAAGTCACCTATACAATAGAACCAGCACAATGTCCCCCATGCAATATGGCTGACTTGGAAGTCACCTATACAATACAACCAGCACAATGTCCCAAATGCAATATGGCTGACTTGGAAGTCACCTATAGAACATGGCCACCAGCACAATGTCCCCCATGCAATATGGCTGACTTGGAAGTCACCTATACAACATGGCCACCAGCACAATGTCCCCCATGCAATATGGCTGAATGGAAGTCACCTATACAATACAACCAGCACAATGTCCCCCATGCAATATGGCTGACTTGGAAGTCACCTATACAATACAACCAGCACAATGTCCCCCATGCAATATGGCTGATTTGGAAGTCACCTATACAACACAACCAGCACAATGTCCCCCATGCAATATGGCTGACTTGGAAGTCACCTATACAAGACAACCAGCACAATGTCCCAAATGCAATATGGCTGACTTGGAAGTCACCTATAGAACATGGCCACCAGCACAATGTCCCCCATGCAATATGGCTGACTTGGAAGTCACCTATACAAAATGGCAACCAGCACAATGTCCCCCATGCAATATGGCTGACTTGGAAGTCACCTATACAATACAACCAGCACAATGTCCCCCAAGCAATATGGCTGACTTGGAAGTCACCTATACAAGACAACCAGCACAATGTCCCCCATGCAATATGGCTGACTTGGAAGTCACCTATACAACACAACCAGCACAATGTCCCCCATGCAATATGGCTCACTTGGAAGTCACCTATACAACATGGCATCCAGCACAATGTCCCCCATGCAATATGGCTGACTTTGAAGTCACCTATACAACATGGCAACCAGCACAATGTCCCCCATGCAATATGGCTGACTTGGAAGTCACCTATACAACATGGCAACCAGCACAATGTCCCCCATGCAATATGGCTGACTTGGAAGTCACCTATACAAGAAACCAGCACAATGTCCCCCATGCAATGTGGCTGACTTGGAAGTCACCTATAGAACATGGCCACCAGCACAATGTCCCCCATGCAATATGGCTGACTTGGAAGTCACCTATACAACATGGCAACCAGTACAATGTCCCCCAAGCAATATGGCTCACTTGGAAGTCACCTATAGAACGTGGCAACCGGCACAATGTCCCCCAAGCAATATGGCTGACTTGGAAGTCACCTATACAACATGGCAACCAGCACAATGTCCCCCATGCAATATGGCTGACTTGGAAGTCACCTATAGAACATGGCCACCAGCACAATGTCCCCCATGCAACACGGCTGACTTGGAAGTCACCTATACAAGACAACCAGCACAATGTCCCCCATGCAATATGGCTGACTTGGAAGTCACCTATACAACACAACCAGCACAATGTCCCCCAAGCAATATGGCTCACTTGGAAGTCACCTATACAGCATGGCAACCAGCACAATGTCCCCCATGCAATATGGCTGACTTGGAAGTCACCTATACAACATGGCAACCAGCACAATGTCCCCCATGCAATATGGCTGACTTGGAAGTCACCTATAGGACATGGCAACCAGCACAATGTCCCCCATGCAATATGGCTGACTTGGAAGTCACCTATAGAACATGGCCACCAGCACAATGTCCCCCAAGCAATATGGCTCACTTCGAAGTCACCTATACAATACAACCAGCACAATGTCCCCCATGCAATATGGCTGACTTGGAAGTCACCTATACAATACAACCAGCACAATGTCCCAAATGCAATATGGCTGACTTGGAAGTCACCTATAGAACATGGCAACCAGCACAATGTCCCCCAAGCAATATGGCTGACTTGGAAGTCACCTATACAAGACAACCAGCACAATTTCCCCCATGCAATATGGCTGACTTGGAAGTCACCTATAGGACATGGCAACCAGCACAATGTCCCCCATGCAATATGGCTGACTTGGAAGTCACCTATACAACATGGCAACCAGCACAATGTCCCCCATGCAATATGGCTGACTTGGAAGTCACCTATAGAACATGGCCACCAGCACAATGTCCCCCATGCAATATGGATGACTTGGAAGTCACCTATACAACATGGCAACCAGCACAATGTTCCCCAAGCAATATGGCTGACTTGGAAGTCACCTATAGAACATGGCCACTAGCACAATGTCCCCCAAGCAATATGGCTGACTTGGAAGTCACCTATAGAACATGGCAACCAGCACAATGTCCCCCAAGCAATATGGCTGACTTGGACGTCACCTATACAAGACAACCAGCACAATGTCCCCCATGCAATATGGCTGACTTGGAAGTCACCTATAGGACATGGCAACCAGCACAATGTCCCCCATGCAATATGGCTGACTTGGAAGTCACCTATAGAACATGGCCACCAGCACAATGTCCCCCAAGCAATATGGCTGACTTGGAAGTCACCTATACAACATGGCAACCAGCACAATGTCCCCCATGCAATATGGCTGACTTGGAAGTCACCTATACAATACAACCAGCACAATGTCCCCCATGCAATATGGCTGACTTGGAAATCACCTATACAATACAACCAGCACAATGTCCCCCATGCAATATGGCTGACTTGGAAGTCACATATACAATACAACCAGCACAATGTCCCCCATGCAATATGGCTGACTTGGAAGTCACCTATACAACATGGCAACCAGCACAATGTCCCCCATGCAATATGGCTGACTTGGAAGTCACCTATACAATACAACCTGCACAATGTCCCCCAAGCAATATGGCTGACTTGGAAGTCACCTATACAAGACAACCAGCACAATGTCCCCCATGCAATATGGCTGATTTGGAAGTCACCTATACAAGACAACCAGCACAATGTCCCAAATGCAATATGGCTGACTTGGAAGTCACCTATAGAACATGGCCACCAGCACAATGTCCACCATGCAATTTGGCTGACTTGGAAGTCACCTATACAACATGGCAACCAGCACAATTTCCCCCATGCAATATGGCTGACTTGGAAGTCACCTATACAATACAACCAGCACAATGTCCCCCAAGCAATATGGCTGACTTGGAAGTCACCTATACAAGACAACCAGCACAATGTCCCCCATGCAATATGGCTGACTTGGAAGTCACCTATAGGACATGGCCACCAGCACAATGTCCCCCATGCAATATGGCTTAATTGGAAGTCACCTATACAATACAACCAGCACAATGTCCCCCATGCAATATGGCTGAATTGGAAGTCACCTATACAATACAACCAGCACAATGTCCCCCAAGCAATATGGCTGACTTGGAAGTCACCTATAGAACATGGCCACCAGCACAATGTCCCCCAAGCGATATGGCTGACTTGGAAGTCACCTATAGAACATGGCAACCAGCACAATGTCCCCCAAGCAACATGGCTGACTTGGAAGTCACCTATACAAGACAACCAGCACAATGTCCCCCATGCAATATGGCTGACTTGGAAGTCACCTATAGGACATTGCAACCAGCACAATGTCCCCCATGCAATATGGCTGACTTGGAAGTCACCTATAGAACATGGCCACCAGCACAATGTCCCCCAAGCAATATGGCTCACTTGGAAGTCACCTATACAATAGAACCAGCACAATGTCCCCCATGCAATATGGCTGACTTGGAAGTCACCTATACAATACAACCAGCACAATGTCCCAAATGCAATATGGCTGACTTGGAAGTCACCTATAGAACATGGCCACCAGCACAATGTCCCCCATGCAATATGGCTGACTTGGAAGTCACCTATACAACATGGCAACCAGCACAATGTCCCCCATGCAATATGGCTGACTTGGAAGTCACCTATACAATACAACCAGCACAATGTCCCCCTAGCAATATGGCTGACTTGGAAGTCACCTATACAATACAACCAGCACAATGTCCCAAATGCAATATGGCTGACTTGGAAGTCACCTATAGAACATGGCCACCAGCACAATGTCCCCCATGCAATATGGCTGACTTGGAAGTCACCTATAGAACATGGCAACCAGCACAATGTCCGCCAAGCAATATGGCTGACTTGGAAGTCACCTATACAAGACAACCAGCACAATTTCCCCCATGCAATATGGCTGACTTGAAAGTCACCTATAGGACATGGCAACCAGCACAATGTCCCCCATGCAATATGGCTGACTTGGAAGTCACCTATACAATACAACCAGCACAATGTCCCCCATGCAATATGGCTGACTTGGAAGTCACCTATATAACATGGCAACCAGCACAATGTCCCCCATGCAATATGGCTGACTTGGAAGTCACCTATAGAACATGGCCACCAGCACAATGTCCCCCATGCAATATGGCTGACTTGGAAGTCACCTATACAACATGGCAACCAGCACAATGTCCCCCAAGCAATATGGCTGACTTGGAAGTCACCTATAGAACATGGCCACCAGCACAATGTCCCCCAAGCAATATGGCTGACTTGGAACTCACCTATAGAACATGGCAACCAGCACAATGTCCCCCAAGCAATATGGCTGACTTGGAAGTCACCTATACAAGACAACCAGCACAATGTCCCCCATGCAATATGGCTGACTTGGAAGTCACCTATAGGACATGACAACCAGCACAATGTCCCCCATGCAATATGGCTGACTTGGAAGTCACCTATAGAACATGGCCACCAGCACAATGTCCCCCAAGCAATATGGCTGACTTGGAAGTCACCTATACAACATGGCAACCAGCACAATGTCCCCCATGCAATATGGCTGACTTGGAAGTCACCTATACAATACAACCAGCACAATGTCCCCCATGCAATATGGCTGACTTGGAAGTCACCTATACAATACAACCAGCACAATGTCCCAAATGCAATATGGCTGACTTGGAAGTCACCTATAGAACATGGCCACCAGCACAATGTCCCCCATGCAATATGGCTGACTTGGAAGTCACCAAACAACATGGCAACCAGCACAATGTCCCCCATGCAATATGGCTGACTTGGAAGTCACCTATACAATACAACCAGCACAATGTCCCCCAAGCAATATGGCTGACTTGGAAGTCACCTATACAAGACAACCAGCACAATGTCCCCCATGCAATATGGCTGACTTGGAAGTCACCTATACAATACAACCAGCACAATGTCCCCCATGCAATATGGCTGATTTGGATGTCACCTATACAACACAACCAGCACAATGTCCCCCATGCAATATGGCTGACTTGGAAGTCACCTATAGAACATGGCCACCAGCACAATGTCCCCCAAGCAATATGGCTGACTTGGAAGTCACCTATAGAACATGGCAACCAGCACAATGTCCCCCAAGCAACATGGCTGACTTGGAAGTCACCTATACAAGACAACCAGCACAATGTCCCCCATGCAATATGGCTGACTTGGAAGTCACCTATAGGACATGGCAACCAGCACAATGTCCCCCATGCAATATGGCTGACTTGGAAGTCACCTATAGAACATGGCCACCAGCACAATGCCCCCCAAGCAATATGGCTCACTTGGAAGTCACCTATACAATAGAACCAGCACAATGTCCCCCATGCAATATGGCTGACTTGGAAGTCACCTATACAATACAACCAGCACAATGTCCCAAATGCAATATGGCTGACTTGGAAGTCACCTATAGATCATGGCCACCAGCACAATGTCCCCCATGCAATATGGCTGACTTGGAAGTCACCTATACAACATGGCAACCAGCACAATGTCCCCCATGCAATATGGCTGACTTGGAAGTCACCTATACAATACAACCAGCACAATGTCCCCCAAGCAATATGGCTGACTTGGAAGTCACCTATACAATACAACCAGCACAATGTCCCAAATGCAATATGGCTGACTTGGAAGTCACCTATAGAACATGGCCACCAGCACAATGTCCCCCATGCAATATGGCTGACTTGGAAGTCACCTATAGAACATGGCAACCAGCACAATGTCCGCCAAGCAATATGGCTGACTTGGAAGTCACCTATACAAGACAACCAGCACAATTTCCCCCATGCAATATGGCTGACTTGAAAGTCACCTATAGGCCATGGCAACCAGCACAATGCCCCCCATGCAATATGGCTGACTTGGAAGTCACCTATAGAACATGGCCACCAGCACAATGTCCCCCATGCAATATGGCTGACTTGGAAGTCACCTATACAACATGGCAACCAGCACAATGTCCCCCAAGCAATATGGCTGACTTGGAAGTCACCTATAGAACATGGCCACCAGCACAATGTCCCCCATGCAATATGGCTGACTTGGAAGTCACCTATACAACATGGCAACCAGCACAATGTCCCCCAAGCAATATGGCTGACTTGGAAGTCACCTATACAATACAACCAGCACAATGTCCCCCTAGCAATATGGCTGACTTGGAAGTCACCTATACAATACAACCAGCACAATGTCCCAAATGCAATATGGCTGACTTGGAAGTCACCTATAGAACATGGCCACCAGCACAATGTCCCCCATGCAATATGGCTGACTTGGAAGTCACCTATAGAACATGGCAACCAGCACAATGTCCGCCAAGCAATATGGCTGACTTGGAAGTCACCTATACAAGACAACCAGCACAATTTCCCCCATGCAATATGGCTGACTTGAAAGTCACCTATAGGACATGGCAACCAGCACAATGTCCCCCATGCAATATGGCTGACTTGGAAGTCACCTATACAATACAACCAGCACAATGTCCCCCATGCAATATGGCTGACTTGGAAGTCACCTATATAACATGGCAACCAGCACAATGTCCCCCATGCAATATGGCTGACTTGGAAGTCACCTATAGAACATGGCCACCAGCACAATGTCCCCCATGCAATATGGCTGACTTGGAAGTCACCTATACAACATGCCAACCAGCACAATGTCCCCCAAGCAATATGGCTGACTTGGAAGTCACCTATAGAACATGGCCACCAGCACAATGTCCCCCAAGCAATATGGCTGACTTGGAACTCACCTATAGAACATGGCAACCAGCACAATGTCCCCCAAGCAATATGGCTGACTTGGAAGTCACCTATACAAGACAACCAGCACAATGTCCCCCATGCAATATGGCTGACTTGGAAGTCACCTATACAATACAACCAGCACAATGTCCCCCATGCAATATGGCTGATTTGGATGTCACCTATACAACACAACCAGCACAATGTCCCCCATGCAATATGGCTGACTTGGAAGTCACCTATAGAACATGGCCACCAGCACAATGTCCCCCAAGCAATATGGCTGACTTGGAAGTCACCTATAGAACATGGCAACCAGCACAATGTCCCCCAAGCAACATGGCTGACTTGGAAGTCACCTATACAAGACAACCAGCACAATGTCCCCCATGCAATATGGCTGACTTGGAAGTCACCTATAGGACATGGCAACCAGCACAATGTCCCCCATGCAATATGGCTGACTTGGAAGTCACCTATAGAACATGGCCACCAGCACAATGCCCCCCAAGCAATATGGCTCACTTGGAAGTCACCTATACAATAGAACCAGCACAATGTCCCCCATGCAATATGGCTGACTTGGAAGTCACCTATACAATACAACCAGCACAATGTCCCAAATGCAATATGGCTGACTTGGAAGTCACCTATAGATCATGGCCACCAGCACAATGTCCCCCATGCAATATGGCTGACTTGGAAGTCACCTATACAACATGGCAACCAGCACAATGTCCCCCATGCAATATGGCTGACTTGGAAGTCACCTATACAATACAACCAGCACAATGTCCCCCAAGCAATATGGCTGACTTGGAAGTCACCTATACAATACAACCAGCACAATGTCCCAAATGCAATATGGCTGACTTGGAAGTCACCTATAGAACATGGCCACCAGCACAATGTCCCCCATGCAATATGGCTGACTTGGAAGTCACCTATAGAACATGGCAACCAGCACAATGTCCGCCAAGCAATATGGCTGACTTGGAAGTCACCTATACAAGACAACCAGCACAATTTCCCCCATGCAATATGGCTGACTTGAAAGTCACCTATAGGCCATGGCAACCAGCACAATGTCCCCCATGCAATATGGCTGACTTGGAAGTCACCTATAGAACATGGCCACCAGCACAATGTCCCCCATGCAATATGGCTGACTTGGAAGTCACCTATACAACATGGCAACCAGCACAATGTCCCCCAAGCAATATGGCTGACTTGGAAGTCACCTATAGAACATGGCCACCAGCACAATGTCCCCCATGCAATATGGCTGACTTGGAAGTCACCTATACAACATGGCAACCAGCACAATGTCCCCCAAGCAATATGGCTGACTTGGAAGTCACCTATACAATACAACCAGCACAATGTCCCCCTAGCAATATGGCTGACTTGGAAGTCACCTATACAATACAACCAGCACAATGTCCCAAATGCAATATGGCTGACTTGGAAGTCACCTATAGAACATGGCCACCAGCACAATGTCCCCCATGCAATATGGCTGACTTGGAAGTCACCTATAGAACATGGCAACCAGCACAATGTCCGCCAAGCAATATGGCTGACTTGGAAGTCACCTATACAAGACAACCAGCACAATTTCCCCCATTCAATATGGCTGACTTGAAAGTCACCTATAGGACATGGCAACCAGCACAATGTCCCCCATGCAATATGGCTGACTTGGAAGTCACCTATACAATACAACCAGCACAATGTCCCCCATGCAATATGGCTGACTTGGAAGTCACCTATATAACATGGCAACCAGCACAATGTCCCCCATGCAATATGGCTGACTTGGAAGTCACCTATAGAACATGGCCACCAGCACAATGTCCCCCATGCAATATGGCTGACTTGGAAGTCACCTATACAACATGGCAACCAGCACAATGTCCCCCAAGCAATATGGCTGACTTGGAAGTCACCTATAGAACATGGCCACCAGCACAATGTCCCCCAAGCAATATGGCTGACTTGGAACTCACCTATAGAACATGGCAACCAGCACAATGTCCCCCAAGCAATATGGCTGACTTGGAAGTCACCTATACAAGACAACCAGCACAATGTCCCCCATGCAATATGGCTGACTTGGAAGTCACCTATACAATACAACCAGCACAATGTCCCAAATGCAATATGGCTGACTTGGAAGTCACCTATAGAACATGGCCACCAGCACAATGTCCCCCATGCAATATGGCTGACTTGGAAGTCACCTATACAACATGGCAACCAGCACAATGTCCCCCATGCAATATGGCTGACTTGGAAGTCACCTATACAATACAACCAGCACAATGTCCCCCTAGCAATATGGCTGACTTGGAAGTCACCTATACAATACAACCAGCACAATGTCCCAAATGCAATATGGCTGACTTGGAAGTCACCTATAGAACATGGCCACCAGCACAATGTCCCCCATGCAATATGGCTGACTTGGAAGTCACCTATAGAACATGGCAACCAGCACAATGTCCGCCAAGCAATATGGCTGACTTGGAAGTCACCTATACAAGACAACCAGCACAATTTCCCCCATGCAATATGGCTGACTTGAAAGTCACCTATAGGACATGGCAACCAGCACAATGTCCCCCATGCAATATGGCTGACTTGGAAGTCACCTATACAATACAACCAGCACAATGTCCCCCATGCAATATGGCTGACTTGGAAGTCACCTATATAACATGGCAACCAGCACAATGTCCCCCATGCAATATGGCTGACTTGGAAGTCACCTATAGAACATGGCCACCAGCACAATGTCCCCCATGCAATATGGCTGACTTGGAAGTCACCTATACAACATGGCAACCAGCACAATGTCCCCCAAGCAATATGGCTGACTTGGAAGTCACCTATAGAACATGGCCACCAGCACAATGTCCCCCAAGCAATATGGCTGACTTGGAACTCACCTATAGAACATGGCAACCAGCACAATGTCCCCCAAGCAATATGGCTGACTTGGAAGTCACCTATACAAGACAACCAGCACAATGTCCCCCATGCAATATGGCTGACTTGGAAGTCACCTATAGGACATGACAACCAGCACAATGTCCCCCATGCAATATGGCTGACTTGGAAGTCACCTATAGAACATGGCCACCAGCACAATGTCCCCCAAGCAATATGGCTGACTTGGAAGTCACCTATACAACATGGCAACCAGCACAATGTCCCCCATGCAATATGGCTGACTTGGAAGTCACCTATACAATACAACCAGCACAATGTCCCCCATGCAATATGGCTGACTTGGAAGTCACCTATACAATACAACCAGCACAATGTCCCAAATGCAATATGGCTGACTTGGAAGTCACCTATAGAACATGGCCACCAGCACAATGTCCCCCATGCAATATGGCTGACTTGGAAGTCACCAAACAACATGGCAACCAGCACAATGTCCCCCATGCAATATGGCTGACTTGGAAGTCACCTATACAATACAACCAGCACAATGTCCCCCAAGCAATATGGCTGACTTGGAAGTCACCTATACAAGACAACCAGCACAATGTCCCCCATGCAATATGGCTGACTTGGAAGTCACCTATACAATACAACCAGCACAATGTCCCCCATGCAATATGGCTGATTTGGATGTCACCTATACAACACAACCAGCACAATGTCCCCCATGCAATATGGCTGACTTGGAAGTCACCTATAGAACATGGCCAGCAGCACAATGTCCCCCAAGCAATATGGCTGACTTGGAAGTCACCTATAGAACATGGCAACCAGCACAATGTCCCCCAAGCAACATGGCTGACTTGGAAGTCACCTATACAAGACAACCAGCACAATGTCCCCCATGCAATATGGCTGACTTGGAAGTCACCTATAGGACATGGCAACCAGCACAATGTCCCCCATGCAATATGGCTGACTTGGAAGTCACCTATAGAACATGGCCACCAGCACAATGCCCCCCAAGCAATATGGCTCACTTGGAAGTCACCTATACAATAGAACCAGCACAATGTCCCCCATGCAATATGGCTGACTTGGAAGTCACCTATACAATACAACCAGCACAATGTCCCAAATGCAATATGGCTGACTTGGAAGTCACCTATAGATCATGGCCACCAGCACAATGTCCCCCATGCAATATGGCTGACTTGGAAGTCACCTATACAACATGGCAACCAGCACAATGTCCCCCATGCAATATGGCTGACTTGGAAGTCACCTATACAATACAACCAGCACAATGTCCCCCAAGCAATATGGCTGACTTGGAAGTCACCTATACAATACAACCAGCACAATGTCCCAAATGCAATATGGCTGACTTGGAAGTCACCTATAGAACATGGCCACCAGCACAATGTCCCCCATGCAATATGGCTGACTTGGAAGTCACCTATAGAACATGGCAACCAGCACAATGTCCGCCAAACAATATGGCTGACTTGGAAGTCACCTATACAAGACAACCAGCACAATTTCCCCCATGCAATATGGCTGACTTGAAAGTCACCTATAGGCCATGGCAACCAGCACAATGTCCCCCATGCAATATGGCTGACTTGGAAGTCACCTATAGAACATGGCCACCAGCACAATGTCCCCCATGCAATATGGCTGACTTGGAAGTCACCTATACAACATGGCAACCAGCACAATGTCCCCCAAGCAATATGGCTGACTTGGAAGTCACCTATAGAACATGGCCACCAGCACAATGTCCCCCATGCAATATGGCTGACTTGGAAGTCACCTATACAACATGGCAACCAGCACAATGTCCCCCAAGCAATATGGCTGACTTGGAAGTCACCTATACAATACAACCAGCACAATGTCCCCCTAGCAATATGGCTGACTTGGAAGTCACCTATACAATACAACCAGCACAATGTCCCAAATGCAATATGGCTGACTTGGAAGTCACCTATAGAACATGGCCACCAGCACAATGTCCCCCATGCAATATGGCTGACTTGGAAGTCACCTATAGAACATGGCAACCAGCACAATGTCCGCCAAGCAATATGGCTGACTTGGAAGTCACCTATACAAGACAACCAGCACAATTTCCCCCATGCAATATGGCTGACTTGAAAGTCACCTATAGGACATGGCAACCAGCACAATGTCCCCCATGCAATATGGCTGACTTGGAAGTCACCTATACAATACAACCAGCACAATGTCCCCCATGCAATATGGCTGACTTGGAAGTCACCTATATAACATGGCAACCAGCACAATGTCCCCCATGCAATATGGCTGACTTGGAAGTCACCTATAGAACATGGCCACCAGCACAATGTCCCCCATGCAATATGGCTGACTTGGAAGTCACCTATACAACATGCCAACCAGCACAATGTCCCCCAAGCAATATGGCTGACTTGGAAGTCACCTATAGAACATGGCCACCAGCACAATGTCCCCCAAGCAATATGGCTGACTTGGAACTCACCTATAGAACATGGCAACCAGCACAATGTCCCCCAAGCAATATGGCTGACTTGGAAGTCACCTATACAAGACAACCAGCACAATGTCCCCCATGCAATATGGCTGACTTGGAAGTCACCTATACAATACAACCAGCACAATGTCCCCCATGCAATATGGCTGATTTGGATGTCACCTATACAACACAACCAGCACAATGTCCCCCATGCAATATGGCTGACTTGGAAGTCACCTATAGAACATGGCCACCAGCACAATGTCCCCCAAGCAATATGGCTGACTTGGAAGTCACCTATAGAACATGGCAACCAGCACAATGTCCCCCAAGCAACATGGCTGACTTGGAAGTCACCTATACAAGACAACCAGCACAATGTCCCCCATGCAATATGGCTGACTTGGAAGTCACCTATAGGACATGGCAACCAGCACAATGTCCCCCATGCAATATGGCTGACTTGGAAGTCACCTATAGAACATGGCCACCAGCACAATGCCCCCCAAGCAATATGGCTCACTTGGAAGTCACCTATACAATAGAACCAGCACAATGTCCCCCATGCAATATGGCTGACTTGGAAGTCACCTATACAATACAACCAGCACAATGTCCCAAATGCAATATGGCTGACTTGGAAGTCACCTATAGATCATGGCCACCAGCACAATGTCCCCCATGCAATATGGCTGACTTGGAAGTCACCTATACAACATGGCAACCAGCACAATGTCCCCCATGCAATATGGCTGACTTGGAAGTCACCTATACAATACAACCAGCACAATGTCCCCCAAGCAATATGGCTGACTTGGAAGTCACCTATACAATACAACCAGCACAATGTCCCAAATGCAATATGGCTGACTTGGAAGTCACCTATAGAACATGGCCACCAGCACAATGTCCCCCATGCAATATGGCTGACTTGGAAGTCACCTATAGAACATGGCAACCAGCACAATGTCCGCCAAGCAATATGGCTGACTTGGAAGTCACCTATACAAGACAACCAGCACAATTTCCCCCATGCAATATGGCTGACTTGAAAGTCACCTATAGGCCATGGCAACCAGCACAATGTCCCCCATGCAATATGGCTGACTTGGAAGTCACCTATAGAACATGGCCACCAGCACAATGTCCCCCATGCAATATGGCTGACTTGGAAGTCACCTATACAACATGGCAACCAGCACAATGTCCCCCAAGCAATATGGCTGACTTGGAAGTCACCTATAGAACATGGCCACCAGCACAATGTCCCCCATGCAATATGGCTGACTTGGAAGTCACCTATACAACATGGCAACCAGCACAATGTCCCCCAAGCAATATGGCTGACTTGGAAGTCACCTATACAATACAACCAGCACAATGTCCCCCTAGCAATATGGCTGACTTGGAAGTCACCTATACAATACAACCAGCACAATGTCCCAAATGCAATATGGCTGACTTGGAAGTCACCTATAGAACATGGCCACCAGCACAATGTCCCCCATGCAATATGGCTGACTTGGAAGTCACCTATAGAACATGGCAACCAGCACAATGTCCGCCAAGCAATATGGCTGACTTGGAAGTCACCTATACAAGACAACCAGCACAATTTCCCCCATTCAATATGGCTGACTTGAAAGTCACCTATAGGACATGGCAACCAGCACAATGTCCCCCATGCAATATGGCTGACTTGGAAGTCACCTATACAATACAACCAGCACAATGTCCCCCATGCAATATGGCTGACTTGGAAGTCACCTATATAACATGGCAACCAGCACAATGTCCCCCATGCAATATGGCTGACTTGGAAGTCACCTATAGAACATGGCCACCAGCACAATGTCCCCCATGCAATATGGCTGACTTGGAAGTCACCTATACAACATGGCAACCAGCACAATGTCCCCCAAGCAATATGGCTGACTTGGAAGTCACCTATAGAACATGGCCACCAGCACAATGTCCCCCAAGCAATATGGCTGACTTGGAACTCACCTATAGAACATGGCAACCAGCACAATGTCCCCCAAGCAATATGGCTGACTTGGAAGTCACCTATACAAGACAACCAGCACAATGTCCCCCATGCAATATGGCTGACTTGGAAGTCACCTATAGGACATGACAACCAGCACAATGTCCCCCATGCAATATGGCTGACTTGGAAGTCACCTATAGAACATGGCCACCAGCACAATGTCCCCCAAGCAATATGGCTGACTTGGAAGTCACCTATACAACATGGCAACCAGCACAATGTCCCCCATGCAATATGGCTGACTTGGAAGTCACCTATACAATACAACCAGCACAATGTCCCCCATGCAATATGGCTGACTTGGAAGTCACCTATACAATACAACCAGCACAATGTCCCAAATGCAATATGGCTGACTTGGAAGTCACCTATAGAACATGGCCACCAGCACAATGTCCCCCATGCAATATGGCTGACTTGGAAGTCACCAAACAACATGGCAACCAGCACAATGTCCCCCATGCAATATGGCTGACTTGGAAGTCACCTATACAATACAACCAGCACAATGTCCCCCAAGCAATATGGCTGACTTGGAAGTCACCTATACAAGACAACCAGCACAATGTCCCCCATGCAATATGGCTGACTTGGAAGTCACCTATACAATACAACCAGCACAATGTCCCCCATGCAATATGGCTGATTTGGATGTCACCTATACAACACAACCAGCACAATGTCCCCCATGCAATATGGCTGACTTGGAAGTCACCTATAGAACATGGCCACCAGCACAATGTCCCCCAAGCAATATGGCTGACTTGGAAGTCACCTATAGAACATGGCAACCAGCACAATGTCCCCCAAGCAACATGGCTGACTTGGAAGTCACCTATACAAGACAACCAGCACAATGTCCCCCATGCAATATGGCTGACTTGGAAGTCACCTATAGGACATGGCAACCAGCACAATGTCCCCCATGCAATATGGCTGACTTGGAAGTCACCTATAGAACATGGCCACCAGCACAATGCCCCCCAAGCAATATGGCTCACTTGGAAGTCACCTATACAATAGAACCAGCACAATGTCCCCCATGCAATATGGCTGACTTGGAAGTCACCTATACAATACAACCAGCACAATGTCCCAAATGCAATATGGCTGACTTGGAAGTCACCTATAGATCATGGCCACCAGCACAATGTCCCCCATGCAATATGGCTGACTTGGAAGTCACCTATACAACATGGCAACCAGCACAATGTCCCCCATGCAATATGGCTGACTTGGAAGTCACCTATACAGTACAACCAGCACAATGTCCCCCAAGCAATATGGCTGACTTGGAAGTCACCTATACAATACAACCAGCACAATGTCCCAAATGCAATATGGCTGACTTGGAAGTCACCTATAGAACATGGCCACCAGCACAATGTCCCCCATGCAATATGGCTGACTTGGAAGTCACCTATAGAACATGGCAACCAGCACAATGTCCGCCAAGCAATATGGCTGACTTGGAAGTCACCTATACAAGACAACCAGCACAATTTCCCCCATGCAATATGGCTGACTTGAAAGTCACCTATAGGCCATGGCAACCAGCACAATGTCCCCCATGCAATATGGCTGACTTGGAAGTCACCTATAGAACATGGCCACCAGCACAATGTCCCCCATGCAATATGGCTGACTTGGAAGTCACCTATACAACATGGCAACCAGCACAATGTCCCCCAAGCAATATGGCTGACTTGGAAGTCACCTATAGAACATGGCCACCAGCACAATGTCCCCCATGCAATATGGCTGACTTGGAAGTCACCTATACAACATGGCAACCAGCACAATGTCCCCCAAGCAATATGGCTGACTTGGAAGTCACCTATAGAACATGGCCACCAGCACAATGTCCCCCAAGCAATATGGCTGACTTGGAAGTCACCTATAGAACATGGCAACCAGCACAATGTCCCCCAAGCAATATGGCTGACTTGGAAGTCACCTATACAAGACAACCAGCACAATGTCCCCCATGCAATATGGCTGACTTGGAAGTCACCTATAGGACATGACAACCAGCACAATGTCCCCCATGCAATATGGCTGACTTGGAAGTCACCTATAGAACATGGCCACCAGCACAATGTCCCCCAAGCACTATGGCTGACTTGGAAGTCACCTATACAACATGGCAACCAGCACAATGTCCCCCATGCAATATGGCTGACTTGGAAGTCACCTATACAATACAACCAACACAATGTCCCCCATGCAATATGGCTGACTTGGAAGTCACCTATACAATACAACCAGCACAATGTCCCAAATGCAATATGGCTGACTTGGAAGTCACCTATAGAACATGGCCACCAGCACAATGTCCCCCATGCAATATGGCTGACTTGGAAGTCACCTATACAACATGGCAACCAGCACAATGTCCCCCATGCAATATGGCTGACTTGGAAGTCACCTATACAACATGGCAACCAGCACAATGTCCCCCATGCAATATGGCTGACTTGGAAGTAACCTATACAATACAACCAGCACAATGTCCCCCATGCAATATGGCTGACTTGGAAGTCACCTATACAATACAACCAGCACAATGTCCCAAATGCCATATGGCTGACTTGGAAGTCACCTATAGAACATGGCCAGCAGCACAATGTCCCCCATGCAATATGGCTGACTTGGAAGTCACCTATACAACATGGCAACCAGCACAATGTCCCCCATGCAATATGGCTGACTTGGAAGTCACCTATACAATACAACCAGCACAATGTCCCCCAAGCAATATGGCTGACTTGAAAGTCACCTATACAAGACAACCAGCACAATGTCCCCCATGCAATATGGCTGACTTGGAAGTCACCTATACAATACAACCAGCACAATGTCCCCCATGCAATATGGCTGATTTGGATGTCACCTATACAACACAACCAGCACAATGTCCCCCATGCAATATGGCTGACTTGGAAGTCACCTATAGAACATGGCCACCAGCACAATGTCCCCCAAGCAATATGGCTGACTTGGAAGTCACCTATAGAACATGGCAACCAGCACAATGTCCCCCAAGCAACATGGCTGACTTGGAAGTCACCTATACAAGACAACCAGCACAATGTCCCCCATGCAATATGGCTGACTTGGAAGTCACCTATAGGACATGGCAACCAGCACAATGTCCCCCATGCAATATGGCTGACTTGGAAGTCACCTATAGAACATGGCCACCAGCACAATGTCCCCCATGCAATATGGCTGACTTGGAAGTCAACTATATAACATGGCAACCAGCACAATGTCCCCCATGCAATATGGCTGACTTGGAAGTCACCTATAGAACATGGCCACCAGCACAATGTCCCCCATGCAATATGGCTGACTTGGAAGTCACCTATACAACATGGCAACCAGCACAATGTCCCCCAAGCAATATGGCTGACTTGGAAGTCACCTATAGAACATGGCCACCAGCACAATGTCCCCCAAGCAATATGGCTGACTTGGAAGTCACCTATAGAACATGGCAACCAGCACAATGTCCCCCAAGCAATATGGCTGACTTGGAAGTCACCTATACAAGACAACCAGCACAATGTCCCCCATGCAATATGGCTGACTTGGAAGTCACCTATAGGACATGACAACCAGCACAATGTCCCCCATGCAATATGGCTGACTTGGAAGTCACCTATAGAACATGGCCACCAGCACAATGTCCCCCAAGCACTATGGCTGACTTGGAAGTCACCTATACAACATGGCAACCAGCACAATGTCCCCCATGCAATATGGCTGACTTGGAAGTCACCTATACAATACAACCAGCACAATGTCCCCCATGCAATATGGCTGACTTGGAAGTCACCTATACAATACAACCAGCACAATGTCCCAAATGCAATATGGCTGACTTGGAAGTCACCTATAGAACATGGCCACCAGCACAATGTCCCCCATGCAATATGGCTGACTTGGAAGTCACCTATACAACATGGCAACCAGCACAATGTCCCCCATGCAATATGGCTGACTTGGAAGTCACCTATACAACATGGCAACCAGCACAATGTCCCCCATGCAATATGGCTGACTTGGAAGTCACCTATAGGCCATGGCAACCAGCACAATGTCCCCCATGCAATATGGCTGACTTGGAAGTCACCTATACAATACAACCAGCACAATGTCCCCCATGCAATATGGCTGACTTGGAAGTCACCTATATAACATGGCAACCAGCACAATGTCCCCCATGCAATATGGCTGACTTGGAAGTCACCTATACAATACAACCAGCACAATGTCCCAAATGCAATATGGCTGACTTGGAAGTCACCTATAGAACATGGCCACCAGCACAATGTCCCCCATGCAATATGGCTGACTTGGAAGTCACCTATACAACATGGCAACCAGCACAATGTCCCCCATGCAATATGGCTGACTTGGAAGTCACCTATACAACATGGCAACCAGCACAATGTCCCCCATGCAATATGGCTGACTTGGAAGTCACCTATACAATACAACCAGCACAATGTCCCCCATGCAATATGGCTGACTTGGAAGTCACCTATACAATACAACCAGCACAATGTCCCAAATGCAATATGGCTGACTTGGAAGTCACCTATAGAACATGGCCACCAGCACAATGTCCCCCATGCAATATGGCTGACTTGGAAGTCACCTATACAACATGGCAACCAGCACAATGTCCCAAATGCAATATGGCTGACTTGGAAGTCACCTATAGAACATGGCCACCAGCACAATGTCCACCATGCAATATGGCTGACTTGGAAGTCACCTATACAACATGGCAACCAGCACAATTTCCCCCATGCAATATGGCTGACTTGGAAGTCACCTATACAATACAACCAGCACAATGTCCCCCAAGCAATATGGCTGACTTGGAAGTCACCTATACAATACAACCAGCACAATGTCCCCCATGCAATATGGCTGACTTGGAAGTCACCTATACAACACAACCAGCACAATGTCCCCCATGCAATATGGCTCACTTGGAAGTCACCTATACAATATGGCATCCAGCACAATGTCCCCCATGCAATATGGCTGACTTTGAAGTCACCTATACAACATGGCAACCAGCACAATGTCCCCCATGCAATATGGCTGACTTGGAAGTCACCTATACAACATGGCAACCAGCACAATGTCCCCCATGCAATATGGCTGACTTGGAAGTCACCTATACAAGACAACCAGCACAATGTCCCCCATGCAATATGGCTGACTTGGAAGTCACCTATACAATACAACCAGCACAATGTCCCCCATGCAATATGGCTGACTTGGAAGTCACCTATACAACACAACCAGCACAATGTCCCCCATGCAATATGGCTGACTTGGAAGTCACCTATACAACACAACCAGCACAATGTCCCCCATGCAATATGGCTCACTTGGAAGTCACCTATACAACATGGCATCCAGCACAATGTCCCCCATGCAATATGGCTGACTTTGAAGTCACCTATACAACATGGCAACCAGCACAATGTCCCCCATGCAATATGGCTGACTTGGAAGTCACCGATACAACATGGCAACCAGCACAATGTCCCCCATGCAATATGGCTGACTTGGAAATCACCTATACAAGAAACCAGCACAATGTCCCCCATGCAATGTGGCTGACTTGGAAGTCACCTATAGAACATGGCCACCAGCACAATGTCCCCCATGCAATATGGCTGACTTGGAAGTCACCTATACAACATGGCAACCAGCACAATGTCCCCCAAGCAATATGGCTCACTTGGAAGTCACCTATAGAACGTGGCAACCGGCACAATGTCCCCCAAGCAACATGGCTGACTTGGAAGTCACCTATACAACATGGCAACCAGCACAATGTCCCCCAAGCAATATGGCTGACTTGGAAGTCACCTATAGAACATGGCCACCAGCACAATGTCCCCCAAGCAATATGGCTGACTTGGAAGTCACCTATAGAACATGGCAACCAGCACAATGTCCCCCAAGCAATATGGCTGACTTGGAAGTCACCTATACAAGACAACCAGCACAATGTCCCCCATGCAATATGGCTGACTTGGAAGTCACCTATAGGACATGGCAACTAGCACAATGTCCCCCATGCAATATGGCTGACTTGGAAGTCACCTATAGAACATGGCCACCAGCACAATGTCCGCCAAGCAATATGCCTCACTTGGACATTGTGCTGGTTGTCTTGTATAGGTGACTTCCAAGTCAGCCATATTGCATGGGGGACATTGTGCTGGTTGTATTGTATAGGTGACTTCCAAGTCAGCCATATTGCATGGGGGACATTGTGCTGGTGGCCATGTCCTATAGGTGACTTCCAAGTCAGCCATATTGCATGGGGGACATTGTGCTGGTTGTCTTGTATAGGTGACTTCCAAGTCAGCCATATTGCTTGGGGGACATTGTGCTGGTTGTATTGTATAGGTGACTTCCAAGTCAGCCATATTGCATGGGGGACATTGTGCTGGTTGCCATGTAGTATAGGTGACTTCCAAGTCAGCCATATTGCATGGGGGACATTGTGCTGGTGGCCATGTTCTATAGGTGACTTCCAAGTCAGCCATATTGCATTTGGGACATTGTTCTGGTTGTATTGTATAGGTGACTTCCAAGTCAGCCATATTGCATGGGGGACATTGTGCTGGTTGTATTGTATAGGTGACTTCCAAGTGAGCAATATTGCTTGGCGGACATTGTGCTGGTGGCCATGTTCTATAGGTGACTTCCAAGTCAGCCATATTGCATGGGGGACATTGTGCTGGTTGCCATGTCCTATAGGTGACTTCCAAGTCAGCCATATTGCATGGGGGACATTGTGCTGGTTGTCTTGTATAGGTGACTTCCAAGTCAGCCATATTGCTTGGGGGACATTGTGCTGGTTGCCATGTTCTATAGGTGACTTCCAAGTCAGCCATATTGCTTGGGGGACATTGTGCTGGTGGCCATGTTCTATGGTGACTTCCAAGTCAGCCATATTGCTTCGGGGACATTGTGCTGGTTGCCATGTTGTATAGGTGACTTCCAAGTCAGCCATATTGCATGGGGGACATTGTGCTGGTGGCCATGTTCTATAGGTGACTTCCAAGTCAGCCATATTGCATGGGGGACATTGTGCTGGTTGCCATGTTGTATAGGTGACTTCCAAGTCAGCCATATTGCATGGGGGACATTGTGCTGGTTGCCATGTTGTATAGGTGACATTCAAGTCAGCCATATTGCATGGGGGACATTGTGCTGGTGGCTATGTTCTATAGGTGACTTCCAAGTCAGCCATATTGCATTTGGGACATTGTGCTGGTTGTATTGTATAGGTGACTTCCAAGTCAGCCATATTGCATGGGGGACATTGTGCTGGTTGTATTGTATAGGTGACTTCCAAGTGAGCCATATTGCTTGGCGGACATTGTGCTGGTGGCCATGTTCTATAGGTGACTTCCAAGTCAGCCATATTGCATGGGGGACATTGTGCTAGTTGCCATGTCCTATAGGTGACTTCCAAGTCAGCCATATTGCATGGGGGACATTGTGCTGGTTGTCTTGTATAGGTGACTTCCAAGTCAGCCATATTGCTTGGGGGACATTGTGCTGGTTGCCATGTTCTATAGGTGACTTCCAAGTCAGCCATATTGCTTGGTGGACATTGTGCTGGTGGCCATGTTCTATAGGTGACTTCCAAGTCAGCCATATTGCTTGGGGGACATTGTGCTGGTTGCCATGTTGTATAGGTGACTTCCAAGTCAGCCATATTGCATGGGGGACATTGTGCTGGTGGTCATGTTCTATAGGTGACTTCCAAGTCAGCCATATTGCATGGGGGACATTGTGCTGGTTGCCATGTTGTATAGGTGACTTCCAAGTCAGCCAAATTGCATGGGGGACATTGTGCTGGTTGTATTGTATAGGTGACTTCCAAGTCAGCCATATTGCATGGGGGACATTGTGCTGGTTGCCATGTCCTATAGGTGACTTCCAAGTCAGCCATATTGCATGGGGGAAATTGTGCTGGTTGTCTTGTATAGGTGACTTCCAAGTCAGCCATATTGCTTGGGGGACATTGTGCTGGTTGCCATGTTCTATAGGTGACTTCCAAGTCAGCCATATTGCATGGGGGACATTGTGCTGGTGGCCATGTTCTATAGGTGACTTCCAAGTCAGCAATATTGCATGGGGGACATTGTGCTGGTTGTCTTGTATAGGTGACTTCCAAGTCAGCCATATTGCATGGGGGACATTGTGCTGGTTGTATTGTATAGGTGGCTTCCAAGTCAGCCATATTGCATGGGGGACATTGTGCTGGTGGCCATGTCCTATAGGTGACTTCCAAGTCAGCCATATTGCATGGGGGACATTGTGCTGGTTGTCTTGTATAGGTGACTTCCAAGTCAGCCATATTGCTTGGGGGACATTGTGCTGGTTGTATTGTATAGGTGACTTCCAAGTCAGCCATATTGCATGGGGGACATTGTGCTGGTTGCCATGTAGTATAGGTGACTTCCAAGTCAGCCATATTGCATGGGGGACATTGTGCTGGTGGCCATGTTCTATAGGTGACTTCCAAGTCAGCCATATTGCATTTGGGACATTGTTCTGGTTGTATTGTATAGGTGACTTCCAAGTCAGCCATATTGCATGGGGGACATTGTGCTGGTTGTATTGTATAGGTGACTTCCAAGTGAGCAATATTGCTTGGCGGACATTGTGCTGGTGGCCATGTTCTATAGGTGACTTCCAAGTCAGCCATATTGCATGGGGGACATTGTGCTGGTTGCCATGTCCTATAGGTGACTTCCAAGTCAGCCATATTGCATGGGGGACATTGTGCTGGTTGTCTTGTATAGGTGACTTCCAAGTCAGCCATATTGCTTGGGGGACATTGTGCTGGTTGCCATGTTCTATAGGTGACTTCCAAGTCAGCCATATTGCTTGGGGGACATTGTGCTGGTGGCCATGTTCTATAGGTGACTTCCAAGTCAGCCATATTGCTTGGGGGACATTGTGCTGGTTGCCATGTTGTATAGGTGACTTCCAAGTCAGCCATATTGCATGGGGGACATTGTGCTGGTGGCCATGTTCTATAGGTGACTTCCAAGTCAGCCATATTGCATGGGGGACATTGTGCTGGTTGCCATGTCCTATAGGTGACTTCCAAGTCAGCCATATTGCATGGGGGACATTGTGCTGGTTGTCTTGTATAGGTGACTTCCAAGTCAGCCATATTGCTTGGGGGACATTGTGCTGGTTGCCATGTTCTATAGGTGACTTCCAAGTCAGCCATATTGCTTGGGGGACATTGTGCTGGTGGCCATGTTCTATAGGTGACTTCCAAGTCAGCCATATTGCTTGGGGGACATTGTGCTGGTTGCCATGTTGTATAGGTGACTTCCAAGTCAGCCATATTGCATGGGGGACATTGTGCTGGTGGCCATGTTCTATAGGTGACTTCCAAGTCAGCCATATTGCATGGGGGACATTGTGCTGGTTGCCATGTTGTATAGTTGACTTCCAAGTCAGCCAAATTGCATGGGGGACATTGTGCTGGTTGTATTGTATAGGTGACTTCCAAGTGAGCAATATTGCTTGGCGGACATTGTGCTGGTGGCCATGTTCTATAGGTGACTTCCAAGTCAGCCATATTGCATGGGGGACATTGTGCTGGTTGCCATGTCCTATAGGTGACTTCCAAGTCAGCCATATTGCATGGGGGACATTGTGCTGGTTGTCTTGTATAGGTGACTTCCAAGTCAGCCATATTGCTTGGGGGACATTGTGCTGGTTGCCATGTTCTATAGGTGACTTCCAAGTCAGCCATATTGCTTGGGGGACATTGTGCTGGTGGCCATGTTCTATTGGTGACTTCCAAGTCAGCCATATTGCTTGGGGGACATTGTGCTGGTTGCCATGTTGTATAGGTGACTTCCAAGTCAGCCATATTGCATGGGGGACATTGTGCTGGTGGCCATGTTCTATAGGTGACTTCCAAGTCAGCCATATTGCATGGGGGACATTGTGCTGGTTGCCATGTTGTATAGGTGACTTCCAAGTCAGCCATATTGCATGGGGGACATTGTGCTGGTTGCCATGTTGTATAGGTGACATCCAAGTCAGCCATATTGCATGGGGGACATTGTGCTGGTGGCTATGTTCTATAGGTGACTTCCAAGTCAGCCATATTGCATTTGGGACATTGTGCTGGTTGTATTGTATAGGTGACTTCCAAGTCAGCCATATTGCATGGGGGACATTGTGCTGGTTGTATTGTATAGGTGACTTCCAAGTGAGCCATATTGCTTGGCGGACATTGTGCTGGTGGCCATGTTCTATAGGTGACTTCCAAGTCAGCCATATTGCATGGGGGACATTGTGCTAGTTGCCATGTCCTATAGGTGACTTCCAAGTCAGCCATATTGCATGGGGGACATTGTGCTGGTTGTCTTGTATAGGTGACTTCCAAGTCAGCCATATTGCTTGGGGGACATTGTGCTGGTTGCCATGTTCTATAGGTGACTTCCAAGTCAGCCATATTGCTTGGGGGACATTGTGCTGGTGGCCATGTTCTATAGGTGACTTCCAAGTCAGCCATATTGCTTGGGGGACATTGTGCTGGTTGCCATGTTGTATAGGTGACTTCCAAGTCAGCCATATTGCATGGGGGACATTGTGCTGGTGGTCATGTTCTATAGGTGACTTCCAAGTCAGCCATATTGCATGGGGGACATTGTGCTGGTTGCCATGTTGTATAGGTGACTTCCAAGTCAGCCAAATTGCATGGGGGACATTGTGCTGGTTGTATTGTATAGGTGACTTCCAAGTCAGCCATATTGCATGGGGGACATTGTGCTGGTTGCCATGTCCTATAGGTGACTTCCAAGTCAGCCATATTGCATGGGGGAAATTGTGCTGGTTGTCTTGTATAGGTGACTTCCAAGTCAGCCATATTGCTTGGGGGACATTGTGCTGGTTGCCATGTTCTATAGGTGACTTCCAAGTCAGCCATATTGCATGGGGGACATTGTGCTGGTGGCCATGTTCTATAGGTGACTTCCAAGTCAGCAATATTGCATGGGGGACATTGTGCTGGTTGTCTTGTATAGGTGACTTCCAAGTCAGCCATATTGCATGGGGGACATTGTGCTGGTTGTATTGTATAGGTGACTTCCAAGTCAGCCATATTGCATGGGGGACATTGTGCTGGTGGCCATGTCCTATAGGTGACTTCCAAGTCAGCCATATTGCATGGGGGACATTGTGCTGGTTGTCTTGTATAGGTGACTTCCAAGTCAGCCATATTGCTTGGGGGACATTGTGCTGGTTGTATTGTATAGGTGACTTCCAAGTCATCCATATTGCATGGGGGACATTCTGCTGGTTGCCATGTAGTATAGGTGACTTCCAAGTCAGCCATATTGCATGGGGGACATTGTGCTGGTGGCCATGTTCTATAGGTGACTTCCAAGTCAGCCATATTGCATTTGGGACATTGTTCTGGTTGTATTGTATAGGTGACTTCCAAGTCAGCCATATTGCATGGGGGACATTGTGCTGGTTGTATTGTATAGGTGACTTCCAAGTGAGCAATATTGCTTGGCGGACATTGTGCTGGTGGCCATGTTCTATAGGTGACTTCCAAGTCAGCCATATTGCATGGGGGACATTGTGCTGGTTGCCATGTCCTATAGGTGACTTCCAAGTCAGCCATATTGCATGGGGGACATTGTGCTGGTTGTCTTGTATAGGTGACTTCCAAGTCAGCCATATTGCTTGGGGGACATTGTGCTGGTTGCCATGTTCTATAGGTGACTTCCAAGTCAGCCATATTGCTTGGGGGACATTGTGCTGGTGGCCATGTTCTATAGGTGACTTCCAAGTCAGCCATATTGCTTGGGGGACATTGTGCTGGTTGCCATGTTGTATAGGTGACTTCCAAGTCAGCCATATTGCATGGGGGACATTGTGCTGGTGGCCATGTTCTATAGGTGACTTCCAAGTCAGCCATATTGCATGGGGGACATTGTGCTGGTTGCCATGTCCTATAGGTGACTTCCAAGTCAGCCATATTGCATGGGGGACATTGTGCTGGTTGTCTTGTATAGGTGACTTCCAAGTCAGCCATATTGCTTGGGGGACATTGTGCTGGTTGCCATGTTCTATAGGTGACTTCCAAGTCAGCCATATTGCTTGGGGGACATTGTGCTGGTGGCCATGTTCTATAGGTGACTTCCAAGTCAGCCATATTGCTTGGGGGACATTGTGCTGGTTGCCATGTTGTATAGGTGACTTCCAAGTCAGCCATATTGCATGGGGGACATTGTGCTGGTGGCCATGTTCTATAGGTGACTTCCAAGTCAGCCATATTGCATGGGGGACATTGTGCTGGTTGCCATGTTGTATAGTTGACTTCCAAGTCAGCCAAATTGCATGGGGGACATTGTGCTGGTTGTATTGTATAGGTGACTTCCAAGTCAGCCATATTGCATGGGGGACATTGTGCTGGTTGCCATGTTGTATAGGTGACTTCCAAGTCAGCCATATTGCATGGGGGACATTGTGCTGGTGGCTATGTTCTATAGGTGACTTCCAAGTCAGCCATATTGCATTTGGGACATTGTGCTGGTTGTATTGTATAGGTGACTTCCAAGTCAGCCATATTGCATGGGGGACATTGTGCTGGTTGTATTGTATAGGTGACTTCCAAGTGAGCCATATTGCTTGGCGGACATTGTGCTGGTGGCCATGTTCTATAGGTGACTTCCAAGTCAGCCATATTGCATGGGGGACATTGTGCTGGTTGCCATGTCCTATAGGTGACTTCCAAGTCAGCCATATTGCATGGGGGACATTGTGCTGGTTGTCTTGTATAGGTGACTTCCAAGTCAGCCATATTGCTTGGGGGACATTGTGCTGGTTGCCATGTTCTATAGGTGACTTCCAAGTCAGCCATATTGCTTGGGGGACATTGTGCTGGTGGCCATGTTCTATAGGTGACTTCCAAGTCAGCCATATTGCTTGGGGGACATTGTGCTGGTTGCCATGTTGTATAGGTGACTTCCAAGTCAGCCATATTGCATGGGGGACATTGTGCTGGTGGCCATGTTCTATAGGTGACTTCCAAGTCAGCCATATTGCATGGGGGACATTGTGCTGGTTGCCATGTTGTATAGGTGACTTCCAAGTCAGCCAAATTGCATGGGGGACATTGTGCTGGTTGTATTGTATAGGTGACTTCCAAGTCAGCCATATTGCATGGGGGACATTGTGCTGGTTGCCATGTCCTATAGGTGACTTCCAAGTCAGCCATATTGCATGGGGGAAATTGTGCTGGTTGTCTTGTATAGGTGACGTCCAAGTCAGCCATATTGCTTGGGGGACATTGTGCTGGTTGCCATGTTCTATAGGTGACTTCCAAGTCAGCCATATTGCATGGGGGACATTGTGCTGGTGGCCATGTTCTATAGGTGACTTCCAAGTCAGCAATATTGCATGGGGGACATTGTGCTGGTTGTCTTGTATAGGTGACTTCCAAGTCAGCCATATTGCATGGGGGACATTGTGCTGGTTGTATTGTATAGGTGACTTCCAAGTCAGCCATATTGCATGGGGGACATTGTGCTGGTGGCCATGTCCTATAGGTGACTTCCAAGTCAGCCATATTGCATGGGGGACATTGTGCTGGTTGTCTTGTATAGGTGACTTCCAAGTCAGCCATATTGCTTGGGGGACATTGTGCTGGTGGCCATGTTCTATAGGTGACTTCCAAGTCAGCCATATTGCATTTGGGACATTGTGCTGGTTGTATTGTATAGGTGACTTCCAAGTCAGCCTTATTGCATGGGGGACATTGTGCTGGTTGTATTGTATAGGTGACTTCCAAGTGAGCCATATTGCTTGGCGGACATTGTGCTGGTGGCCATGTTCTATAGGTGACTTCCAAGTCAGCCATATTGCATGGGGGACATTGTGCTGGTTGCCATGTTCTATAGGTGACTTCCAAGTCAGCCATATTGCATGGGGGACATTGTGCTGGTTGTCTTGTATAGGTGACTTCCAAGTCAGCCATATTGCTTGGGGGACATTGTGCTGGTTGCCATGTTCTATAGGTGACTTCCAAGTCAACAATATTGCTTGGGGGACCTTGTGCTGGTGGCCATGTTCTATAGGTGACTTCCAAGTCAGCCATATTGCTTGGGGGACATTGTGCTGGTTGCCATGTTGTATAGGTGACTTCCAAGTCAGCCATATTGCATGGGGGACATTGTGCTGGTGGCCATGTTCTATAGGTGACTTCCAAGTCAGCCATATTGCATGGGGGACATTGTGTTGGTTGCCATGTTGTATAGGTGACTTCCAAGTCAGCCAAATTGCATGGGGGACATTGTGCTGGTTGTATTGTATAGGTGACTTCCAAGTCAGCCATATTGCATGGGGGACATTGTGCTGGTTGCCATGTCCTATAGGTGACTTCCAAGTCAGCCATATTGCATGGGGGAAATTGTGCTGGTTGTCTTGTATAGGTGACTTCCAAGTCAGCCATATTGCTTGGGGGACATTGTGCAGGTTGCCATGTTCTATAGGTGACTTCCAAGTCAGCCATATTGCATGGGGGACATTGTGCTGGTGGCCATGTTCTATAGGTGACTTCCAAGTCAGCCATATTGCATGGGGGACATTGTGCTGGTTGTCTTGTATAGGTGACTTCCAAGTCAGCCATATTGCATGGGGGACATTGTGCTGCTTGTATTGTATAGGTGACTTCCAAGTCAGCCATATTGCATGGGGGACATTGTGCTGGTGGCCATGTCCTATAGGTGACTTCCAAGTCAGCCATATTGCATGGGGGACATTGTGCTGGTTGTCTTGTATAGGTGACTTCCAAGTCAGCCATATTGCTTGGGGGACATTGTGATGGTTGTATTGTATAGGTGACTTCCAAGTCAGCCATATTGCATGGGGGACATTGTGCTGGTTGCCATGTTGTATAGGTGACTTCCAAGTCAGCCAAATTGCATGGGGGACATTGTGCTGGTGGCCATGTTCTATAGGTGACTTCCAAGTCAGCCATATTGCATTTGGGACATTGTGCTGGTTGTATTGTATAGGTGACTTCCAAGTCAGCCATATTGCATGGGGGACATTGTGCTGGTTGTATTGTATAGGTGACTTCCAAGTGAGCCATATTGCTTGGGGGACATTGTGCTGGTGGCCATGTTCTATAGGTGACTTCCAAGTCAGCCATATTGCATGGGGGACATTGTGCTGGTTGCCATGTTCTAAAGGTGACTTCCAAGTCAGCCATATTGCATGGGGGACATTGTGCTGGTTGTCTTGTATAGGTGACTTCCAAGTCAGCCATATTGCTTGGGGGACATTGTGCTGGTTGCCATGTTCTATAGGTGACTTCCAAGTCAGCCATATTGCTTGGGGGACATTGTGCTGGTGGCCATGTTCTATAGGTGACTTTCAAGTCAGCCATATTGCTTGGGGGACATTGTGCTGGTTGCCATGTTGTATAGGTGACTTCCAAGTCAGCCATATTGCATGGGTTACATTGTGCTGGTGGCCATGTTCTATAGGTGACTTCCAAGTCAGCCATATTGCATGGGGGACATTGTGCTGGTTGCCATGTTGTATAGGTGACTTCCAAGTCAGCCATATTGCATGGGGGACATTGGGCTGGTGGCCATGTTCTATAGGTGACTTCCAAGTCAGCCATATTGCATGGGGGACATTGTGCTGGTTGTCTTGTATAGGTGACTTCCAAGTCAGCCATATTGCATAGGGGACATTGTGCTGGTTGTGTTGTATAGGTGACTTCCAAATCAGCCATATTGCATGGGGGACATTGTGCTGGTTGTATTGTATAGGTGACTTCCAAGTCAGCCATATTGCATGGGGGACATTGTGCTGGTGGCCATGTCCTATAGGTGACTTCCAAGTCAGCCATATTGCATGGGGGACATTGTGCTGGTTGTCTTGTATAGGTGACTTCCAAGTCAGCCATATTGCTTGGGGGACATTGTGCTGGTTGTATTGTATAGGTGACTTCCAAGTCAGCCATATTGCATAGGGGACATTGTTCTGGTTGCCATGTTGTATAGGTGACTTCCAAGTCAGCCATATTGCATGGGGGACATTGTGCTGGTGGCCATGTTCTATAGGTGACTTCCAAGTCAGCCATATTGCATGGGGGACATTGTGCTGGTTGTGTTGTATAGGTGAATTCCAAATCAGCCATATTGCATGGGGGACATTGTGCTGGTTGTATTGTATAGGTGACTTCCAAGTCAGCCATATTGCATGGGGGACATTGTGCTGGTTGTCTTGTATAGGTGACTTCCAAGTCAGCCATATTGCTTTGGGGACATTGTGCTGGTTGTATTGTATAGGTGACTTCCAAGTCAGCCATATTACATGGGGGACATTGTGCTGGTTGCCATGTTGTATAGGTGACTTCCAAGTCAGCCATATTGCATGGGGGACATTGTGCTGGTGGCCATGTTCTATAGGTGACTTCCAAGTCAGCCATATTGCATTTGGGACATTGTGCTGGTTGTATTGTATAGGTGACTTCCAAGTCAGCCATATTGCATGGGGGACATTGTGCTGGTTGTATTGTATAGGTGACTTCCAAGTGAGCCATATTGCTTGGCGGACATTGTGCTGGTGGCCATGTTCTATAGGTGACTTCCAAGTCAGCCATATTGCATGGGGGACATTGTGCTGGTTGCCATGTCCTATAGGTGACTTCCAAGTCAGCCATATTGCATGGGGGACATTGTGCTGGTTGTCTTGTATAGGTGACTTCCAAGTCAGCCATATTGCTTGGGGGACATTGTGCTGGTTGCCATGTTCTATAGGTGACTTCCAAGTCAGCCATATTGCTTGGGGGACATTGTGCTGGTGGCCATGTTCTATAGGTGACTTCCAAGTCAGCCATATTGCTTGGGGGACATTGTGCTGGTGGCCATGTTCTATAGGTGACTTCCAAGTCAGCCATATTGCATGGGGGACATTGTGCTGGTTGCCATGTTGTATAGGTGACTTCCAATTCAGCCAAATTGCATGGGGGACATTGTGCTGGTTGTATTGTATAGGTGACTTCCAAGTCAGCCATATTGCATGGGGGACATTGTGCTGGTTGCCATGTCCTATAGGTGACTTCCAAGTCAGCCATATTGCATGGGGGAAATTGTGCTGGTTGTCTTGTATAGGTGACTTCCAAGTCAGCCATATTGCTTGGGTTACATTGTGCTGGTTGCCATGTTCTATAGGTGACTTCCAAGTCAGCCATATTGCATGGGGGACATTGTGCTGGTGGCCATGTTCTATAGGTGACTTCCAAGTCAGCCATATTGCATGGGGGACATTGTGCTGGTTGTCTTGTATAGGTGACTTCCAAGTTAGCCATATTGCATGGGGGACATTGTGCTGGTGGCCATGTTCTATAGGTGACTTCCAAGTCAGCCATATTGCTTGGGGGACATTGTGCTGGTTGCCATGTTGTATAGGTGACTTCCAATTGAGCCATATTGCTTGGGGGACATTGTGCTGGTTGTGTTGTATAGGTGACTTCCAAGTCAGCCATATTGCATGGGGGACATTGTGCTGGTTGGCTTGTATTGGTGACTTCCAAGTCAGCCGTGTTGCATTGGGGACATTGTGCTGGTTGTCTTGTATAGGTGACTTCCAAGTCAGCCATATTGCTTGGGGTACATTGTGCCGGTTGCCATGTTCTGTAGGTGACTTCCAAGTCAGCCATATTGCTTGGGGGACATTGTGCTGGTGGCCATGTTCTATAGGTGACTTCCAAGTCAGCCATATTGCTTGGGGGACATTGTGCTGGTTGCCATGTTGAACAGGTGACTTCCAAGTCAGCCATATTGCATGGGGGACATTGTGCTGGTGGCCATGTTCTATAGGTGACTTCCAAGTCAGTCATATTGCATTTCTGACATTGTGCTGGTTGTCTTGTATAGGTGACTTCCAAGTCAGCCATATTGCTTGGGGGACATTGTGCTGGTTGCCATGTCCTATAGGTGACTTCCAAGTCAGCCATATTGCATGGTGGACATTGTGCTGGTTGTCTTGTATAGGTGACTTCCAAGTCAGCCATATTGCATGGGGGACATTGTGCTGGTGGCCATGTGGTATAGGTGACTTCCAAGTCAGCCATATTGCATGGGGGACATTGTGCTGGTTGCCATGTTGTATAGGTGACTTCCAAGTCAGCCATATTGCATGGGGGACATTGTGCTGGTTGCCATGTTGTATAGGTGACTTCCAAGTCAGCCATATTGCATGGGGGACATTGTGCTGGTTGCCATGTTGTATAGGTGACTTCCAAGTCAGCCATTTTGCTTGGGGGACATTGTGCTGGTTGCCATGTTGTATAGGTGACTTCCAAGTCAGCCATATTGCCTGGGGGACATTGTGCTGGTTGTATTGTATAGGTGACTTCCAAGTCAGCCATATTGCATGGGGGACATTGTGCTGGTTGCCATGTTGTATAGGTGACTTCCAAGTCAGCCATATTGCCTGGGGGACATTGTGCTGGTTGTATTGTATAGGTGACTTCCAAGTCAGCCATATTGCATGGGGGACATTGTGCTGGTTGCCATGTTGTATAGGTGACTTCTAAGTCAGCCATATTGCATGGGGGACATTGTGCTGGTTGCCATGTTGTATAGGTGACTTCCAAGTGAGCCATATTGCTTGGGGGACATTGTGCTGGTTGTGTTGTATAGGTGACTTCCAAGTCAGCCGTGTTGCATGGGGGACATTGTGCTGGTGGCCATGTTCTATAGGTGACTTCCAAGTCAGCCATATTGCATGGGGGACATTGTGCTGGTTGCCATGTTGTATAGGTGACTTCCAAGTGAGCCATATTGCTTGGGGGACATTGTTCTGGTTGCCATGTTGTAGAGGTGACTTCCAAGTCAGCCATATTGCATGGGGGACATTGTGCTGGTGGCCATTTTCTATAGGTGACTTCCAAGTCAGCCATATTGCTTGGGGGACATTGTGCTGGTTGTCTTGTATAGGTGACTTCCAAGTCAGCCATATTGCATGGGGGACATTGTGCTGGTTGTCTTGTATAGGTGACTTCCAAGTCAGCCGTGTTGCATGGGGGACATTGTGCTGGTGGCCATGTTCTATAGGTGACTTCCAAGTCAGCCATATTGCATGGGGGACATTGTGCTGGTTGCCATGTTGTATAGGTGACTTCCAAGTGAGCCATATTGCTTGGGGGACATTGTGCTGGTTGCCATGTTGTATAGGTGACTTCCAAGTCAGCCATATTGCATGGGGGACATTGTGCTGGTGGCCATGTTCTATAGGTGACTTCCAAGTCAGCCATATTGCATGGGGACATTGTGCTGGTTGTCTTGTATAGGTGACTTCCAAGTCAGCCATATTGCATGGGGGACATTGTGCTGGTTGCCATGTTGTATAGGTGACTTCCAAGTCAGCCATATTGCATGGGGGACATTGTGCTGGTTGCCATGTTGTATAGGTGACCTCCAAGTCAGCCATATTGCATGGGGGACATTGTGCTGGTGGCCATGTGGTATAGGTGACTTCCAAGTCAGCCATATTGCATGGGGGACATTGTGCTGGTTGCCATGTTGTATAGGTGACTTCCAAGTCAGCCATATTGCATGGCGGACATTGTGCTGGTTGCCATGTTGTATAGGTGACTTCCAAGTCAGCCATATTGCATGGGGGACATTGTGCTGGTTGCCATGTTGTATAGGTGACTTCCAAGTCAGCCATATTGCTTGGGGGACATTGTGCTGGTTGCCATGTTGTATAGGTGACTTCCAAGTCAGCCATATTGCCTGGGGGACATTGTGCTGGTTGTATTGTATAGGTGACTTCCAAGTCAGCCATATTGCATGGGGGACATTGTGCTGGTTGCCATGTTGTATAGGTGACTTCCAAGTCAGCCATATTGCCTGGGGGACATTGTGCTGGTTGTATTGTATAGGTGACTTCCAAGTCAGCCATATTGCATGGGGGACATTGTGCTGGTTGCCATGTTGTATAGGTGACTTCCAAGTCAGCCATATTGCATGGGGGACATTGTGCTGGTTGCCATGTTGTATAGGTGACTTCCAAGTCAGCCATATTGCATGGGGGACATTGTGCTGGTGGCCATGTGGTATAGGTGACTTCCAAGTCAGCCATATTGCATGGGGGACATTGTGCTGGTTGCCATGTTGTATAGGTGACTTCCAAGTCAGCCATATTGCATGGGGGACATTGTGCTGGTTGCCATGTTGTATAGGTGACTTTCAAGTCAGCCATATTGCATGGGGGACATTGTGCTGGTTGCCATGTTGTATAGGTGACTTCCAAGTCAGCCATATTGCTTGGGGGACATTGTGCTGGTTGCCATGTTGTATAGGTGACTTCCAAGTCAGCCATATTGCCTGGGGGACATTGTGCTGGTTGTATTGTATAGGTGACTTCCAAGTCAGCCATATTGCATGGGGGACATTGTGCTGGTTGCCATGTTGTATAGGTGACTTCCAAGTCAGCCATATTGCCTGGGGGACATTGTGCTGGTTGTATTGTATAGGTGACTTCCAAGTCAGCCATATTGCATGGGGGACATTGTGCTGGTTGCCATGTTGTATAGGTGACTTCTAAGTCAGCCATATTGCATGGGGGACATTGTGCTGGTTGCCATGTTGTATAGGTGACTTCCAAGTGAGCCATATTGCTTGGGGGACATTGTGCTGGTTGTGTTGTATAGGTGACTTCCAAGTCAGCCGTGTTGCATGGGGGACATTGTGCTGGTGGCCATGTTCTATAGGTGACTTCCAAGTCAGCCATATTGCATGGGGGACATTGTGCTGGTTGCCATGTTGTATAGGTGACTTCCAAGTGAGCCATATTGCTTGGGGGACATTGTTCTGGTTGCCATGTTGTAGAGGTGACTTCCAAGTCAGCCATATTGCATGGGGGACATTGTGCTGGTGGCCATTTTCTATAGGTGACTTCCAAGTCAGCCATATTGCTTGGGGGACATTGTGCTGGTTGTCTTGTATAGGTGACTTCCAAGTCAGCCATATTGCATGGGGGACATTGTGCTGGTTGTCTTGTATAGGTAACTTCCAAGTCAGCCGTGTTGCATGGGGGACATTGTGCTGGTGGCCATGTTCTATAGGTGACTTCCAAGTCAGCCATATTGCATGGGGGACATTGTGCTGGTTGCCATGTTGTATAGGTGACTTCCAAGTGAGCCATATTGCTTGGGGGACATTGTGCTGGTTGCCATGTTGTATAGGTGACTTCCAAGTCAGCCATATTGCATGGGGGACATTGTGCTGGTGGCCATGTTCTATAGGTGACTTCCAAGTCAGCCATATTGCATGGGGACATTGTGCTGGTTGTCTTGTATAGGTGACTTCCAAGTCAGCCATATTGCATGGGGGACATTGTGCTGGTTGCCATGTTGTATAGGTGACTTCCAAGTCAGCCATATTGCATGGGGGACATTGTGCTGGTTGCCATGTTGTATAGGTGACCTCCAAGTCAGCCATATTGCATGGGGGACATTGTGCTGGTGGCCATGTGGTATAGGTGACTTCCAAGTCAGCCATATTGCATGGGGGACATTGTGCTGGTTGCCATGTTGTATAGGTGACTTCCAAGTCAGCCATATTGCATGGCGGACATTGTGCTGGTTGCCATGTTGTATAGGTGACTTCCAAGTCAGCCATATTGCATGGGGGACATTGTGCTGGTTGCCATGTTGTATAGGTGACTTCCAAGTCAGCCATATTGCTTGGGGGACATTGTGCTGGTTGCCATGTTGTATAGGTGACTTCCAAGTCAGCCATATTGCCTGGGGGACATTGTGCTGGTTGTATTGTATAGGTGACTTCCAAGTCAGCCATATTGCATGGGGGACATTGTGCTGGTTGCCATGTTGTATAGGTGACTTCCAAGTCAGCCATATTGCCTGGGGGACATTGTGCTGGTTGTATTGTATAGGTGACTTCCAAGTCAGCCATATTGCATGGGGGACATTGTGCTGGTTGCCATGTTGTATAGGTGACTTCTAAGTCAGCCATATTGCATGGGGGACATTGTGCTGGTTGCCATGTTGTATAGGTGACTTCCAAGTGAGCCATATTGCTTGGGGGACATTGTGCTGGTTGTGTTGTATAGGTGACTTCCAAGTCAGCCGTGTTGCATGGGGGACATTGTGCTGGTGGCCATGTTCTATAGGTGACTTCCAAGTCAGCCATATTGCATGGGGGACATTGTACTGGTTGCCATGTTGTATAGGTGACTTCCAAGTGAGCCATATTGCTTGGGGGACATTGTGCTGGTTGCCATGTTGTAGAGGTGACTTCCAAGTCAGCCAAATTGCATGGGGGACATTGTGCTGGTGGCCATTTTCTATAGGTGACTTCCAAGTCAGCCATATTGCTTGGGGGACATTGTGCTGGTTGTCTTGTATAGGTGACTTCCAAGTCAGCCATATTGCATGGGGGACATTGTGCTGGTTGTCTTGTATAGGTGACTTCCAAGTCAGCCGTGTTGCATGGGGGACATTGTGCTGGTGGCCATGTTCTATAGGTGACTTCCAAGTCAGCCATATTGCATGGGGGACATTGTGCTGGTTGCCATGTTGTATAGGTGACTTCCAAGTGAGCCATATTGCTTGGGGGACATTGTGCTGGTTGCCATGTTGTATAGGTGACTTCCAAGTCAGCCATATTGCATGGGGGACATTGTGCTGGTGGCCATGTTCTATAGGTGACTTCCAAGTCAGCCATATTGCATGGGGACATTGTGCTGGTTGTCTTGTATAGGTGACTTCCAAGTCAGCCATATTGCATGGGGGACATTGTGCTGGTGGCCATTTTCTATAGGTGACTTCCAAGTCAGCCATATTGCTTGGGGGACATTGTGCTGGTTGTCTTGTATAGGTGACTTCCAAGTCAGCCATATTGCATGGGGGACATTGTGCTGGTTGTCTTGTATAGGTGACTTCCAAGTCAGCCGTGTTGCATGGGGGACATTGTGCTGGTGGCCATGTTCTATAGGTGACTTCCAAGTCAGCCATATTGCATGGGGGACATTGTGCTGGTTGCCATGTTGTATAGGTGACTTCCAAGTGAGCCATATTGCTTGGGGGACATTGTGCTGGTTGCCATGTTGTATAGGTGACTTCCAAGTCAGCCATATTGCATGGGGGACATTGTGCTGGTGGCCATGTTCTATAGGTGACTTCCAAGTCAGCCATATTGCATGGGGACATTGTGCTGGTTGTCTTGTATAGGTGACTTCCAAGTCAGCCATATTGCATGGGGGACATTGTGCTGGTTGCCATGTTGTATAGGTGACTTCCAAGTCAGCCATATTGCATGGGGGACATTGTGCTGGTTGCCATGTTGTATAGGTGACCTCCAAGTCAGCCATATTGCATGGGGGACATTGTGCTGGTTGTGTTGTATAGGTGACTTCCAAGTCAGCCATATTGCATGGGGGACATTGTGCTGGTTGTATTGTATAGGTGACTTCCAAGTCAGCCATATTGCATGGGGGACATTGTGCTGGTTGTATTGTATAGGTGACTTCCAAGTAAGCCATATTGCTTGGGGGACATTGTCCTGGTGGCCATGTTGTATAGGTGACTTCCAAGTCAGCCATATTGCTTGGGGGACATTGTGCTGGTTGCCATGTTCTATAGGTGACTTCCAAGTTAGCAATATTGCATGGGGGACATTGTGCTGGTTGTGTTGTATAGGTGACTTCCAAGTCAGCCATATTGCATGGGGGACATTGTGCTGGTTGTGTTGTATAGGTGACTTCCAAGTCAGCCATATTGCATGGGGGACATTGTGCTGGTTGCCATGTCCTATAGGTGACTTCCAAGTCAGCCATATTGCATGGGGGAAATTGTGCTGGTTGTCTTGTATAGGTGACTTCCAAGTCAGCCATATTGCTTGGGGGACATTGTGCTGGTTGCCATGTTCTATAGGTGACTTCCAAGTCAGCCATATTGCATGGGGGACATTGTGCTGGTGGCCATGTTCTATAGGTGACTTCCAAGTCAGCCATATTGCATGGGGGACATTGTGCTGGTTGCCATGTTGTATAGGTGACTTCCAAGTCAGCCATATTGCATGGGGGACATTGTGCTGGTTGCCATGTTGTATAGGTGACTTCCAAGTCAGCCATATTGCTTGGGGGACATTGTGCTGGTTGCCATGTTGTATAGGTGACTTCCAAGTCAGCCATATTGCCTGGGGGACATTGTGTTGGTTGTATTGTATAGGTGACTTCCAAGTCAGCCATATTACATGGGGGACATTGTGCTGGTTGCCATGTTGTATAGGTGACTTCCAAGTCAGCCATATTGCCTGGGGGACATTGTGCTGGTTGTATTGTATAGGTGACTTCCAAGTCAGCCATATTGCATGGGGGACATTGTGCTGGTTGCCATGTTGTATAGGTGACTTCCAAGTCAGCCATATTGCATGGGGGACATTGTGCTGGTTGCCATGTTGTATAGGTGACTTCCAAGTGAGCCATATTGCTTGGGGGACATTGTGCTGGTTGTGTTGTATAGGTGACTTCCAAGTCAGCCGTGTTGCATGGGGGACATTGTGCTGGTGGCCATGTTCTATAGGTGACTTCCAAGTCAGCCATATTGCATGGGGGACATTGTGCTGGTTGCCATGTTGTATAGGTGACTTCCAAGTGAGCCATATTGCTTGGGGGACATTGTGCTGGTTGCCATGTTGTATAGGTGACTTCCAAGTCAGCCATATTGCATGGGGGACATTGTGCTGGTGGCCATGTTCTATAGGTGACTTCCAAGTCAGCCATATTGCTTGGGGGACATTGTGCTGGTTGTCTTGTATAGGTGACTTGCAAGTCAGCCATATTGCATGGGGGACATTGTGCTGGTTGTCTTGTATAGGTGACTTCCAAGTCAGCCGTGTTGCATGGGGGACATTGTGCTGGTGGCCATGTTCTATAGGTGACTTCCAAGTCAGCCATATTGCATGGGGGACATTGTGCTGGTTGCCATGTTGTATAGGTGACTTCCAAGTGAGCCATATTGCTTTGGGGACATTGTGCTGGTTGCCATGTTGTATAGGTGACTTTCAAGTCAGCCATATTGCATGGGGGACATTGTGCTGGTGGCCATGTTCTATAGGTGACTTCCAAGTCAGCCATATTGCATGGGGACATTGTGCTGGTTGTCTTGTATAGGTGACTTCCAAGTCAGCCATATTGCATGGGGGACATTGTGCTGGTTGCCATGTTGTATAGGTGACTTCCAAGTCAGCCATATTGCATGGGGGACATTGTGCTGGTTGCCATGTTGTATAGGTGACTTCCAAGTCAGCCATATTGCATGGGGGACATTGTGCTGGTTGTGTTGTAAAGGTGACTTCCAAGTCAGCCATATTGCATGGGGGACATTGTGCTGGTTGTATTGTATAGGTGACTTCCAAGTCAGCCATATTGCATGGGGGACATTGTGCTGGTTGTATTGTATAGGTGACTTCCAAGTGAGCCATATTGCTTGGGGGACATTGTGCTGTATAGGTGACTTCCAAGTCAGCCATATTGCTTGGGGGACATTGTGCTGGTTGCCATGTTCTATAGGTGACTTCCAAGTTAGCCATATTGCATGGGGGACATTGTGCTGGTTGTGTTGTATAGGTGACTTCCAAGTCAGCCATATTGCATGGGGGACATTGTGCTGGTTGTGTTGTATAGGTGACTTCCAAGTCAGCCATATTGCATGGGGGACATTGTGCTGGTTGCCATGTCCTATAGGTGACTTCCAAGTCAGCCATATTGCATGGGGGAAATTGTGCTGGTTGTCTTGTATAGGTGACTTCCAAGTCAGCCATATTGCTTGGGGGACATTGTGCTGGTTGCCATGTTCTATAGGTGACTTCCAAGTCAGCCATATTGCATGGGGGACATTGTGCTGGTGGCCATGTTCTATAGGTGACTTCCAAGTCAGCCATATTGCATGGGGGACATTGTGCTGGTTGTCTTGTATAGGTGACTTCCAAGTCAGCCCTATTGCATGGGGGACATTGTGCTGGTGGCCATGTTCTATAGGTGACTTCCAAGTCAGCCATATTGCTTGGGGGACATTGTGCTGGTTGTATTGTATAGGTGACTTCCAAGTCAGCCATATTGCATGGGGGACATTGTGCTGGTTGCCATGTTGTATAGGTGACTTCCAAGTGAGCCATATTGCTTGGGGGACATTGTGCTGGTTGTGTTGTATAGGTGACTTCCAAGTCAGCCATATTGAATGGGGGACATTGTGCTGGTTGTCTTGTATAGGTGACTTCCAAGTCAGCCGTGTTGCATGGGGGACATTGTGCTGGTTGTGTTGTATAGGTGACTTCCAAGTCAGCCATATTGCTTGGGGGACATTGTGCTGGTTGCCATGTTCTATAGGTGACTTCCAAGTTAGCCATATTGCATGGGGGACATTGTGCTGGTTGTGTTGTATAGGTGACTTCCAAGTCAGCCATATTGCATGGGGGACATTGTGCTGGTTGTGTTGTATAGGTGACTTCCAAGTCAGCCATATTGCATGGGGGACATTGTGCTGGTTGCCATGTCCTATAGGTGACTTCCAAGTCAGCCATATTGCATGGGGGAAATTGTGCTGGTTGTCTTGTATAGGTGACTTCCAAGTCAGCCATATTGCTTGGGGGACATTGTGCTGGTTGCCATGTTCTATAGGTGACTTCCAAGTCAGCCATATTGCATGGGGGACATTGTGCTGGTGGCCATGTTCTATAGGTGACTTCCAAGTCAGCCATATTGCATGGGGGACATTGTGCTGGTTGTCTTGTATAGGTGACTTCCAAGTCAGCCCTATTGCATGGGGGACATTGTGCTGGTGGCCATGTTCTATAGGTGACTTCCAAGTCAGCCATATTGCTTGGGGGACATTGTGCTGGTTGTATTGTATAGGTGACTTCCAAGTCAGCCATATTGCATGGGGGACATTGTGCTGGTTGCCATGTTGTATAGGTGACTTCCAAGTGAGCCATATTGCTTGGGGGACATTGTGCTGGTTGTGTTGTATAGGTGACTTCCAAGTCAGCCATATTGAATGGGGGACATTGTGCTGGTTGTCTTGTATAGGTGACTTCCAAGTCAGCCGTGTTGCATGGGGGACATTGTGCTGGTTGTGTTGTATAGGTGACTTCCAAGTCAGCCATATTGCTTGGGGGACATTGTGCTGGTTGCCATGTCCTATAGGTGACTTCCAAGTCAGCCATATTGCATGGGGGAAATTGTGCTGGTTGTCTTGTATAGGTGACTTCCAAGTCAGCCATATTGCTTGGGGGACATTGTGCTGGTTGCCATGTTCTATAGGTGACTTCCAAGTTAGCCATATTGCATGGGGGACATTGTGCTGGTGGCCATGTTCTATAGGTGACTTCCAAGTCAGCCATATTGCATGGGGGACATTGTGCTGGTTGCCATGTTGTATAGGTGACTTCCAAGTCAGCCATATTGCATGGGGGACATTGTGCTGGTTGCCATGTTGTATAGGTGACTTCCAAGTCAGCCATATTGCTTGGGGGACATTGTGCTGGTTGCCATGTTGTATAGGTGACTTCCAAGTCAGCCATATTGCCTGGGGGACATTGTGCTGGTTGTATTGTATAGGTGACTTCCAAGTCAGCCATATTGCATGGGGGACATTGTGCTGGTGGCCATGTTGTATAGGTGACTTCCAAGTCAGCCATATTGCCTGAGGGACATTGTGCTGGTTGTATTGTATAGGTGACTTCCAAGTCAGCCATATTGCATGGGGGACATTGTGCTGGTTGCCATGTTGTATAGGTGACTTCCAAGTCAGCCATATTGCATGGGGGACATTGTGCTGGTTGCCATGTTGTATAGGTGACTTCCAAGTGAGCCATATTGCTTGGGGGACATTGTGCTGGTTGTGTTGTATAGGTGACTTCCAAGTCAGCCGTGTTGCATGGGGGACATTGTGCTGGTGGCCATGTTCTATAGGTGACTTCCAAGTCAGCCGTATTGCATGGGGGACATTGTGCTGGTTGCCATGTTGTATAGGTGACTTCCAAGTGAGCCATATTGCTTGGGGGACATTGTGCTGGTTGCCATGTTGTATAGGTGACTTCCAAGTCAGCCATATTGCATGGGGGACATTGTGCTGGTGGCCATGTTCTATAGGTGACTTCCAAGTCAGCCATATTGCTTGGGGGACATTGTGCTGGTTGTCTTGTATAGGTGACTTCCAAGTCAGCCGTGTTGCATGGGGGACATTGTGCTGGTGGCCATGTTCTATAGGTGACTTCCAAGTCAGCCATATTGCATGGGGGACATTGTGCTGGTTGCCATGTTGTATAGGTGACTTCCAAGTCAGCCATATTGCATGGGGGACATTGTGCTGGTTGTGTTGTATAGGTGACTTCCAATCAGCCATATTGCATGGGGGACATTGTGCTGGTTGTATTGTATAGGTGACTTCCAAGTCAGCCATATTGCATGGGGGACATTGTGCTGGTTGTATTGTATAGGTGACTTCCAAGTGAGCCATATTGCTTGGGGGACATTGTGCTGGTGGCCATGTTGTATAGGTGACTTCCAAGTCAGCCATATTGCTTGGGGGACATTGTGCTGGTTGTGTTGTATAGGTGACTTCCAAGTCAGCCATATTGCATGGGGGACATTGTGCTGGTTGTGTTGTATAGGTGACTTCCAAGTCAGCCATATTGCATGGGGGACATTGTGCTGGTTGCCATGTCCTATAGGTGACTTCCAAGTCAGCCATATTGCATGGGGGAAATTGTGCTGGTTGTCTTGTATAGGTGACTTCCAAGTCAGCCATATTGCTTGGGGGACATTGTGCTGGTTGCCATGTTCTATAGGTGACTTCCAAGTCAGCCATATTGCATGGGGGACATTGTGCTGGTGGCCATGTTCTATAGGTGACTTCCAAGTCAGCCATATTGCATGGGGGACATTGTGCAGGTTGTCTTGTATAGGTGACTTCCAAGTCAGCCATATTGCATGGGGGACATTGTGCTGGTGGCCATGTTCTATAGGTGACTTCCAAGTCAGCCATATTGCTTCGGGGACATTGTGCTGGTTGTATTGTATAGGTGACTTCCAAGTCAGCCATATTGCATGGGGGACATTGTGCTGGTTGCCATGTTGTATAGGTGACTTCCAAGTGAGCCATATTGCTTGGGGGACATTGTGCTGGTTGTGTTGTATAGGTGACTTCCAAGTCAGCCATATTGCATGGGGGACATTGTGCTGGTTGTCTTGTATAGGTGACTTCCAAGTCAGCCGTGTTGCATGGGGGACATTGTGCTGGTTGTCTTGTATAGGTGACTTCCAAGTCAGCCATATTGCTTGGGGGACATTGTGCTGGTTGCCATGTTCTGTTGGTGACTTCCAAGTCAGCCATATTGCTTGGGGGACATTGTGCTGGTGGCCATGTTCTATAGGTGACTTCCAAGTCAGCCATATTGCTTGGGGGACATTGTGCTGGTTGCCATGTTGTACAGGTGACTTCCAAGTCAGCCATATTGCATGGGGGACATTGTGCTGGTGGCCATGTTCTATAGGTGACTTCCAAGTCAGCCATATTGCATTTGGGACATTGTGCTGGTTGTCTTGTATAGGTGACTTCCAAGTCAGCCATATTGCTTGGGGGACATTGTGCTAGTTGCCATGTTGTATAGGTGACTTCCAAGTCAGCCATATTGCATGGGGGACATTGTGCTGGTGGCCATGTTCTATAGGTGACTTCCAAGTCAGCCATATTGCATGGGGGACATTGTGCTGGTTGCCATGTTGTATAGGTGACTTCCAAGTCAGCCAAATTGCATGGGGGACATTGTGCTGGTTGTATTGTATAGGTGACTTCCAAGTCAGCCATATTGCATGGGGGACATTGTGCTGGTTGCCATGTTGTATAGGTGACTTCCAAGTCAGCCATATTGCATGGGGGACATTGTGCTGGTGGCTATGTTCTATAGGTGACTTCCAAGTCAGCCATATTGCATTTGGGACATTGTGCTGGTTGTATTGTATAGGTGACTTCCAAGTCAGCCATATTGCATGGGGGACATTGTGCTGGTTGTATTGTATAGGTGACTTCCAAGTGAGCCATATTGCTTGGCGGACATTGTGCTGGTGGCCATGTTCTATAGGTGACTTCCAAGTCAGCCATATTGCATGGGGGACATTGTGCTAGTTGCCATGTCCTATAGGTGACTTCCAAGTCAGCCATATTGCATGCGGGACATTGTGCTGGTTGTCTTGTATAGGTGACTTCCAAGTCAGCCATATTGCTTGGGGGACATTGTGCTGGTTGCCATGTTCTATAGGTGACTTCCAAGTCAGCCATATTGCTTGGGGGACATTGTGCTGGTGGCCATGTTATATAGGTGACTTCCAAGTCAGCCATATTGCTTGGGGGACATTGTGCTGGTTGCCATGTTGTATAGGTGACTTCCAAGTCAGCCATATTGCATGGGGGACATTGTGCTGGTGGTCATGTTCTATAGGTGACTTCCAAGTCAGCCATATTGCATGGGGGACATTGTGCTGGTTGCCATGTTGTATAGGTGACTTCCAAGTCAGCCAAATTGCATGGGGGACATTGTGCTGGTTGTATTGTATAGGTGACTTCCAAGTCAGCCATATTGCATGGGGGACATTGTGCTGGTTGCCATGTCCTATAGGTGACTTCCAAGTCAGCCATATTGCATGGGGGAAATTGTGCTGGTTGTCTTGTATAGGTGACTTCCAAGTCAGCCATATTGCTTGGGGGACATTGTGCTGGTTGCCATGTTCTATAGGTGACTTCCAAGTCAGCCATATTGCATGGGGGACATTGTGCTGGTGGCCATGTTCTATAGGTGACTTCCAAGTCAGCAATATTGCATGGGGGACATTGTGCTGGTTGTCTTGTATAGGTGACTTCCAAGTCAGCCATATTGCATTGGGGACATTGTGATGGTTGTATTCTATAGGTGACTTCCAAGTCAGCCATATTGCATGGGGGACATTGTGCTGGTTGCCATGTCCTATAGGTGACTTCCAAGTCAGCCATATTGCATGGGGGACATTGTGCTGGTTGTCTTGTATAGGTGACTTCCAAGTCAGCCATATTGCTTGGGGGACATTGTGCTGGTTGCCATGTTCTATAGGTGACTTCCAAGTCAGCCATATTGCTTGGGGGACATTGTGCTGGTGGCCATGTTCTATAGGTGACTTCCAAGTCAGCCATATTGCTTGGGGGACATTGTGCTGGTTGCCATGTTGTATAGGTGACTTCCAAGTCAGCCATATTGCATGGGGGACATTGTGCTGGTGGCCATGTTCTATAGGTGACTTCCAAGTCAGCCATATTGCATGGGGGACATTGTGCTGGTTGCCATGTCCTATAGGTAACTTCCAAGTCAGCCATATTGCATGGGGGACATTGTGCTGGTTGTCTTGTATAGGTGACTTCCAAGTCAGCCATATTGCTTGGGGGACATTGTGCTGGTTGCCATGTTCTATAGGTGACTTCCAAGTCAGCCATATTGCTTGGGGGACATTGTGCTGGTGGCCATGTTCTATAGGTGACTTCCAAGTCAGCCATATTGCTTGGGGGACATTGTGCTGGTTGCCATGTTGTATAGGTGACTTCAAAGTCAGCCATATTGCATGGGGGACATTGTGCTGGTGGCCATGTTCTATAGGTGACTTCCAAGTCAGCCATATTGCATGGGGGACATTGTGCTGGTTGCCATGTTGTATAGGTGACTTCCAAGTCAGCCAAATTGCATGGGGGACATTGTGCTGGTTGTATTGTATAGGTGACTTCCAAGTCAGCCATATTGCATGGGGGACATTGTGCTGGTTGCCATGTTGTATAGGTGACTTCCAAGTCAGCCATATTGCATGGGGGACATTGTGCTGGTTGCCATGTTGTATAGGTGACTTCCAAGTCAGCCATATTGCATTTGGGACATTGTGCTGGTTGTATTGTATAGGTGACTTCCAAGTCAGCCATATTGCATGGGGGACATTGTGCTGGTTGTATTGTATAGGTGACTTGGAAGTCACCTATACAATACAACCAACACAATGTCCCCCATGCAATATGGCTGACTTGGAAGTCACCTATACAATACAACCAGCACAATGTCCCAAATGCAATATGGCTGACTTGGAAGTCACCTATAGGACATGGCAACCAGCACAATGTCCCCCATGCAATATGGCTGACTTGGAAGTCACCTATACAATACAACCAGCACAATGTCCCCCATGCAATATGGCTGACTTGGAAGTCACCTATACAACATGGCAACCAGCACAATGTCCCCCATGCAATATGGCTGACTTGGAAGTCACCTATAGAACATGGCCACCAGCACAATGTCCCCCATGCAATATGGCTGACTTGGAAGTCACCTATACAACATGGCAACCATCACAATGTCCCCCAAGCAATATGGCTGACTTGGAAGTCACCTATAGAACATGGCCACCAGCACAATGTCCCCCAAGCAATATGGCTGACTTGGAAGTCACCTATAGAACATGGCAACCAGCACAATGTCCCCCAAGCAATATGGCTGACTTGGAAGTCACCTATACAAGACAACCAGCACAATGTCCCCCATGCAATATGGCTGACTTGGAAGTCACCTATAGAACATGGCCACCAGCACAATGTTCCCCAAGCAATATCGCTCACTTGGAAGTCACCTATACAATACAACCAGCACAATGTCCCCCATGCAATATGGCTGACTTGGAAGTCACCTATACAATACAACCAGCACAATGTCCCAAATGCAATATGGCTGACTTGGAAGTCACCTATAGAACATGGCCACCAGCACAATGTCACCCATGCAATATGGCTGACTTGGAAGTCACCTATACAACATGGCCACCAGCACAATGTCACCCATGCAATATGGCTGACTTGGAAGTCACCTATAGAACATGGCCACCAGCACAATGTCCCCCATGCAATATGGCTGACTTGGAAGTCACCTATAGAACATGGCAACCAGCACAATGTCCGCCAAGCAATATGGCTGACTTGGAAGTCACCTATACAAGACAACCAGCACAATTTCCCCCATGCAATATGGCTGACTTGAAAGTCACCTATAGGACATGGCAACCAGCACAATGTCCTCCATGCAATATGGCTGACTTGGAAGTCACCTATACAATACAACCAGCACAATGTCCCCCATGCAATATGGCTGACTTGGAAGTCACCTATACAACATGGCAACCAGCACAATGTCCCCCATGCAATATGGCTGACTTGGAAGTCACCTATAGAACATGGCCACCAGCACAATGTCCCCCATGCAATATGGCTGACTTGGAAGTCACCTATACAACATGGCAACCAGCACAATGTCCCCCAAGCAATATGGCTGACTTGGAAGTCACCTATAGAACATGGCCACCAGCACAATGTCCCCCAAGCAATATGGCTGACTTGGAAGTCACCTATAGAACATGGCAACCAGCACAATGTCCCCCAAGCAATATGGCTGACTTGGAAGTCACCTATACAAGACAACCAGCACAATGTCCCCCATGCAATATGGCTGACTTGGAAGTCACCTATAGGACATGGCAACCAGCACAATGTCCCCCATGCAATATGGCTGACTTGGAAGTCACCTATAGAACATGGCCACCAGCACAATGTCCCCCAAGCAATATGGCTGACTTGGAAGTCACCTATACAACATGGCAACCAGCACAATGTCCCCCATGCAATATGGCTGACTTGGAAGTCACCTATACAATACAACCAGCACAATGTCCCCCATGCAATATGGCTGACTTGGAAGTCACCTATACAATACAACCAGCACAATGTCCCAAATGCAATATGGCTGACTTGGAAGTCACCTATAGAACATGGCCTCCAGCACAATGTCCCCCATGCAACATGGCAGACTTGGAAGTCACCTATACAACATGGCAACCAGCACAATGTCCCCCATGCAATATGGCTGACTTGGAAGTCACCTATACAATACAACCAGCACAATGTCCCCCATGCAATATGGCTGACTTGGAAGTCACCTATACAACACAACCAGCACAATGTCCCCCATGCAATATGGCTGACTTGGAAGTCACCTATACAATACAACCAGCACAATGTCCCCCAAGCAATATGGCTGACTTGGAAGTCACCTATACAAGACAACCAGCACAATGTCCCCCATGCAATATGGCTGACTTGGAAGTCACCTATACAATACAACCAGCACAATGTCCCCCATGCAATATGGCTGATTTGGAAGTCACCTATACAAGACAACCAGCACAATGTCCCAAATGCAATATGGCTGACTTGGAAGTCACCTATAGAACATGGCCACCAGCACAATGTCCACCATGCAATATGGCTGACTTGGAAGTCACCTATACAACATGGCAACCAGCACAATTTCCCCCATGCAATATGGCTGACTTGGAAGTCACCTATACAATACAACCAGCACAATGTCCCCCAAGCAATATGGCTGACTTGGAAGTCACCTATACAAGACAAGCAGCACAATGTCCCCCATGCAATATGGCTGACTTGGAAGTCACCTATAGGACATGGCCACCAGCACAATGTCCCCCATGCAATATGGCTGACTTGGAAGTCACCTATACAATGCAACCAGCACAATGTCCCCCATGCAATATGGCTGACTTGGAAGTCACCTATAGAACATGGCCACCAGCACAATGTCCCCCAAGCAATATGGCTGACTTGGAAGTCACCTATACAACATGGCAACCAGCACAATGTCCCCCAAGCAATATGGCTGACTTGGAAGTCACCTATAGGACATGGCAACCAGCACAATGTCCCCCATGCAATATGGCTGACTTGGAAGTCACCTATAGAACATGGCCACCAGCTCAATGTCCCCCAAGCAATATGGCTGACTTGGAAGTCACCTATACAACATGGCAACCAGCACAATGTCCCCCATGCAATATGGCTGACTTGGAAGTCACCTATAGGACATGGCAACCAGCACAATGTCCCCCATGCAATATGGCTGACTTGGAAGTCACCTATAGAACATGGCCACCAGCTCAATGTCCCCCAAGCAATATGGCTGACTTGGAAGTCACCTATACAACATGGCAACCAGCACAATGTCCCCCATGTAATATGGCTGACTTGGAAGTCACCTATACAATACAACCAACACAATGTCCCCCATGCAATATGGCTGACTTGGAAGTCACCTATACAATACAACCAGCACAATGTCCCAAATGCAATATGGCTGACTTGGAAGTCACCTATAGGACATGGCAACCAGCACAATGTCCCCCATGCAATATGGCTGACTTGGAAGTCACCTATACAATACAACCAGCACAATGTCCCCCATGCAATATGGCTGACTTGGAAGTCACCTATACAACATGGCAACCAGCACAATGTCCCCCATGCAATATGGCTGACTTGGAAGTCACCTATAGAACATGGCCACCAGCACAATGTCCCCCATGCAATATGGCTGACTTGGAAGTCACCTATACAACATGGCAACCATCACAATGTCCCCCAAGCAATATGGCTGACTTGGAAGTCACCTATAGAACATGGCCACCAGCACAATGTCCCCCAAGCAATATGGCTGACTTGGAAGTCACCTATAGAACATGGCAACCAGCACAATGTCCCCCAAGCAATATGGCTGACTTGGAAGTCACCTATACAAGACAACCAGCACAATGTCCCCCATGCAATATGGCTGACTTGGAAGTCACCTATAGAACATGGCCACCAGCACAATGTCCCCCATGCAATATGGCTGACTTGGAAGTCACCTATAGAACATGGCAACCAGCACAATGTCCGCCAAGCAATATGGCTGACTTGGAAGTCACCTATACAAGACAACCAGCACAATTTCCCCCATGCAATATGGCTGACTTGAAAGACACCTATAGGACATGGCAACCAGCACAATGTCCTCCATGCAATATGGCTGACTTGGAAGTCACCTATACAATACAACCAGCACAATGTCCCCCATGCAATATGGCTGACTTGGAAGTCACCTATACAACATGGCAACCAGCACAATGTCCCCCATGCAATATGGCTGACTTGGAAGTCACCTATAGAACATGGCCACCAGCACAATGTCCCCCATGCAATATGGCTGACTTGGAAGTCACCTATACAACATGGCAACCAGCACAATGTCCCCCAAGCAATATGGCTGACTTGGAAGTCACCTATAGAACATGGCCACCAGCACAATGTCCCCCAAGCAATATGGCTGACTTGGAAGTCACCTATAGAACATGGCAACCAGCACAATGTCCCCCAAGCAATATGGCTGACTTGGAAGTCACCTATACAAGACAACCAGCACAATGTCCCCCATGCAATATGGCTGACTTGGAAGTCACCTATAGGACATGGCAACCAGCACAATGTCCCCCATGCAATATGGCTGACTTGGAAGTCACCTATAGAACATGGCCACCAGCACAATGTCCCCCAAGCAATATGGCTGACTTGGAAGTCACCTATACAACATGGCAACCAGCACAATGTCCCCCATGCAATATGGCTGACTTGGAAGTCACCTATACAATACAACCAGCACAATGTCCCCCATGCAATATGGCTGACTTGGAAGTCACCTATACAATACAACCAGCACAATGTCCCAAATGCAATATGGCTGACTTGGAAGTCACCTATAGAACATGGCCTCCAGCACAATGTCCCCCATGCAACATGGCAGACTTGGAAGTCACCTATACAACATGGCAACCAGCACAATGTCCCCCATGCAATATGGCTGACTTGGAAGTCACCTATACAACACAACCAGCACAATGTCCCCCATGCAATATGGCTGACTTGGAAGTCACCTATACAATACAACCAGCACAATGTCCCCCAAGCAATATGGCTGACTTGGAAGTCACCTATACAAGACAACCAGCACAATGTCCCCCATGCAATATGGCTGACTTGGAAGTCACCTATACAATACAACCAGCACAATGTCCCCCATGCAATATGGCTGATTTGGAAGTCACCTATACAAGACAACCAGCACAATGTCCCAAATGCAATATGGCTGACTTGGAAGTCACCTATAGAACATGGCCACCAGCACAATGTCCACCATGCAATATGGCTGACTTGGAAGTCACCTATACAACATGGCAACCAGCACAATTTCCCCCATGCAATATGGCTGACTTGGAAGTCACCTATACAATACAACCAGCACAATGTCCCCCAAGCAATATGGCTGACTTGGAAGTCACCTATACAAGACAAGCAGCACAATGTCCCCCATGCAATATGGCTGACTTGGAAGTCACCTATAGGACATGGCCACCAGCACAATGTCCCCCATGCAATATGGCTGACTTGGAAGTCACCTATACAATGCAACCAGCACAATGTCCCCCATGCAATATGGCTGACTTGGAAGTCACCTATAGAACATGGCCACCAGCACAATGTCCCCCAAGCAATATGGCTGACTTGGAAGTCACCTATACAACATGGCAACCAGCACAATGTCCCCCAAGCAATATGGCTGACTTGGAAGTCACCTATAGGACATGGCAACCAGCACAATGTCCCCCATGCAATATGGCTGACTTGGAAGTCACCTATAGAACATGGCCACCAGCTCAATGTCCCCCAAGCAATATGGCTGACTTGGAAGTCACCTATACAACATGGCAACCAGCACAATGTCCCCCATGCAATATGGCTGACTTGGAAGTCACCTATAGGACATGGCAACCAGCACAATGTCCCCCATGCAATATGGCTGACTTGGAAGTCACCTATAGAACATGGCCACCAGCTCAATGTCCCCCAAGCAATATGGCTGACTTGGAAGTCACCTATACAACATGGCAACCAGCACAATGTCCCCCATGTAATATGGCTGACTTGGAAGTCACCTATACAATACAACCAACACAATGTCCCCCATGCAATATGGCTGACTTGGAAGTCACCTATACAATACAACCAGCACAATGTCCCAAATGCAATATGGCTGACTTGGAAGTCACCTATAGGACATGGCAACCAGCACAATGTCCCCCATGCAATATGGCTGACTTGGAAGTCACCTATACAACATGGCAACCAGCACAATGTCCCCCATGCAATATGGCTGACTTGGAAGTCACCTATAGAACATGGCCACCAGCACAATGTCCCCCATGCAATATGGCTGACTTGGAAGTCACCTATACAACATGGCAACCATCACAATGTCCCCCAAGCAATATGGCTGACTTGGAAGTCACCTATAGAACATGGCCACCAGCACAATGTCCCCCAAGCAATATGGCTGACTTGGAAGTCACCTATAGAACATGGCAACCAGCACAATGTCCCCCAAGCAATATGGCTGACTTGGAAGTCACCTATACAAGACAACCAGCACAATGTCCCCCATGCAATATGGCTGACTTGGAAGTCACCTATAGAACATGGCCACCAGCACAATGTCCCCCAAGCAATATCGCTCACTTGGAAGTCACCTATACAATACAACCAGCACAATGTCCCCCATGCAATATGGCTGACTTGGAAGTCACCTATACAATACAACCAGCACAATGTCCCAAATGCAATATGGCTGACTTGGAAGTCACCTATAGAACATGGCCACCAGCACAATGTCCCCCATGCAATATGGCTGACTTGGAAGTCACCTATACAACATGGCAACCAGCACAATGTCCCCCATGCAATATGGCTGACTTGGAAGTCACCTATACAATACAACCAGCACAATGTCCCCCAAGCAATATGGCTGACATGGAAGTCACCTATACAATACAACCAGCACAATGTCCCAAATGCAATATGGCTGACTTGGAAGTCACCTATAGAACATGGCCACCAGCACAATGTCCCCCATGCAATATGGCTGACTTGGAAGTCACCTATAGAACATGGCAACCAGCACAATGTCCGCCAAGCAATATGGCTGACTTGGAAGTCACCTGTACAAGACAACCAGCACAATGTCCCCCATGCAATATTGCTGACTTGGAAGTCACCTATAGAACATGGCCACCAGCTCAATGTCCCCCAAGCAATATGGCTGACTTGGAAGTCACCTATACAACATGGCAACCAGCACAATGTCCCCCATGCAATATGGCTGACTTGGAAGTCACCTATAGGACATGGCAACCAGCACAATGTCCCCCATGCAATATGGCTGACTTGGAAGTCACCTATAGAACATGGCCACCAGCTCAATGTCCCCCAAGCAATATGGCTGACTTGGAAGTCACCTATACAACATGGCAACCAGCACAATGTCCCCCATGTAATATGGCTGACTTGGAAGTCACCTATACAATACAACCAACACAATGTCCCCCATGCAATATGGCTGACTTGGAAGTCACCTATACAATACAACCAGCACAATGTCCCAAATGCAATATGGCTGACTTGGAAGTCACCTATAGGACATGGCAACCAGCACAATGTCCCCCATGCAATATGGCTGACTTGGAAGTCACCTATACAACATGGCAACCAGCACAATGTCCCCCATGCAATATGGCTGACTTGGAAGTCACCTATAGAACATGGCCACCAGCACAATGTCCCCCATGCAATATGGCTGACTTGGAAGTCACCTATACAACATGGCAACCATCACAATGTCCCCCAAGCAATATGGCTGACTTGGAAGTCACCTATAGAACATGGCCACCAGCACAATGTCCCCCAAGCAATATGGCTGACTTGGAAGTCACCTATAGAACATGGCAACCAGCACAATGTCCCCCAAGCAATATGGCTGACTTGGAAGTCACCTATACAAGACAACCAGCACAATGTCCCCCATGCAATATGGCTGACTTGGAAGTCACCTATAGAACATGGCCACCAGCACAATGTCCCCCAAGCAATATCGCTCACTTGGAAGTCACCTATACAATACAACCAGCACAATGTCCCCCATGCAATATGGCTGACTTGGAAGTCACCTATACAATACAACCAGCACAATGTCCCAAATGCAATATGGCTGACTTGGAAGTCACCTATAGAACATGGCCACCAGCACAATGTCCCCCATGCAATATGGCTGACTTGGAAGTCACCTATACAACATGGCAACCAGCACAATGTCCCCCATGCAATATGGCTGACTTGGAAGTCACCTATACAATACAACCAGCACAATGTCCCCCAAGCAATATGGCTGACATGGAAGTCACCTATACAATACAACCAGCACAATGTCCCAAATGCAATATGGCTGACTTGGAAGTCACCTATAGAACATGGCCACCAGCACAATGTCCCCCATGCAATATGGCTGACTTGGAAGTCACCTATAGAACATGGCAACCAGCACAATGTCCGCCAAGCAATATGGCTGACTTGGAAGTCACCTATACAAGACAACCAGCACAATTTCCCCCATGCAATATGGCTGACTTGAAAGTCACCTATAGGACATGGCAACCAGCACAATGTCCTCCATGCAATATGGCTGACTTGGAAGTCACCTATACAATACAACCAGCACAATGTCCCCCATGCAATATGGCTGACTTGGAAGTCACCTATACAACATGGCAACCAGCACAATGTCCCCCATGCAATATGGCTGACTTGGAAGTCACCTATAGAACATGGCCACCAGCACAATGTCCCCCATGCAATATGGCTGACTTGGAAGTCACCTATACAACATGGCAACCAGCACAATGTCCCCCAAGCAATATGGCTGACTTGGAAGTCACCTATAGAACATGGCCACCAGCACAATGTCCCCCAAGCAATATGGCTGACTTGGAAGTCACCTATAGAACATGGCAACCAGCACAATGTCCCCCAAGCAATATGGCTGACTTGGAAGTCACCTATACAAGACAACCAGCACAATGTCCCCCATGCAATATGGCTGACTTGGAAGTCACCTATAGGACATGGCAACCAGCACAATGTCCCCCATGCAATATGGCTGACTTGGAAGTCACCTATAGAACATGGCCACCAGCACAATGTCCCCCAAGCAATATGGCTGACTTGGAAGTCACCTATACAACATGGCAACCAGCACAATGTCCCCCATGCAATATGGCTGACTTGGAAGTCACCTATACAATACAACCAGCACAATGTCCCCCATGCAATATGGCTGACTTGGAAGTCACCTATACAATACAACCAGCACAATGTCCCAAATGCAATATGGCTGACTTGGAAGTCACCTATAGAACATGGCCTCCAGCACAATGTCCCCCATGCAACATGGCAGACTTGGAAGTCACCTATACAACATGGCAACCAGCACAATGTCCCCCATGCAATATGGCTGACTTGGAAGTCACCTATACAATACAACCAGCACAATGTCCCCCAAGCAATATGGCTGACTTGGAAGTCACCTATACAAGACAAGCAGCACAATGTCCCCCATGCAATATGGCTGACTTGGAAGTCACCTATAGGACATGGCCACCAGCACAATGTCCCCCATGCAATATGGCTGACTTGGAAGTCACCTATACAATGCAACCAGCACAATGTCCCCCATGCAATATGGCTGACTTGGAAGTCACCTATAGAACATGGCCACCAGCACAATGTCCCCCAAGCAATATGGCTGACTTGGAAGTCACCTATACAACATGGCAACCAGCACAATGTCCCCCAAGCAATATGGCTGACTTGGAAGTCACCTATAGAACATGGCCACCAGCACAATGTCCCCCAAGCAATATGGCTGACTTGGAAGTCACCTATAGAACATGGCAACCAGCACAATGTCCCCCAAGCAATATGGTTGGCTTGGAAGTCACCTATACAAGACAACCAGCACAATGTCCCCCATGCAATATGGCTGACTTGGAAGTCACCTATAGGACATGGCAACCATCACAATGTCCCCCATGCAATATGGCTGACTTGGAAGTCACCTATACATACAACCAGCACAATGTCCCCCATGCAATATGGCTGACTTGGAAGTCACCTATACAATACAACCAGCACAATGTCCCCCAAGCAATATGGCTGACTTGGAAGTCACCTATACAAGACAACCAGCACAATGTCCCCCATGCAATATGGCTGACTTGGAAGTCACCTATAGGACATGGCAACCAGCACAATGTCCCCCATGCAATATGGCTGACTTGGAAGTCACCTATAGAACATGGCCACCAGCACAATGTCCCCCAAGCAATATGGCTGACTTGGAAGTCACCTATACAACATGGCAACCAGCACAATGTCCCCCATGCAATATGGCTGACTTGGAAGTCACCTATACAATACAACCAGCACAATGTCCCCCATGCAATATGGCTGACTTGGAAGTCACCTATACAATACAACCAGCACAATGTCCCAAATGCAATATGGCTGACTTGGAAGTCACCTATAGAACATGGCCTCCAGCACAATGTCCCCCATGCAACATGGCAGACTTGGAAGTCACCTATACAACATGGCAACCAGCACAATGTCCCCCATGCAATATGGCTGACTTGGAAGTCACCTATACAATACAACCAGCACAATGTCCCCCAAGCAATATGGCTGACTTGGAAGTCACCTATACAAGACAAGCAGCACAATGTCCCCCATGCAATATGGCTGACTTGGAAGTCACCTATAGGACATGGCCACCAGCACAATGTCCCCCATGCAATATGGCTGACTTGGAAGTCACCTATACAATGCAACCAGCACAATGTCCCCCATGCAATATGGCTGACTTGGAAGTCACCTATAGAACATGGCCACCAGCACAATGTCCCCCAAGCAATATGGCTGACTTGGAAGTCACCTATACAACATGGCAACCAGCACAATGTCCCCCAAGCAATATGGCTGACTTGGAAGTCACCTATAGAACATGGCCACCAGCACAATGTCCCCCAAGCAATATGGCTGACTTGGAAGTCACCTATAGAACATGGCAACCAGCACAATGTCCCCCAAGCAATATGGTTGGCTTGGAAGTCACCTATACAAGACAACCAGCACAATGTCCCCCATGCAATATGGCTGACTTGGAAGTCACCTATAGGACATGGCAACCATCACAATGTCCCCCATGCAATATGGCTGACTTGGAAGTCACCTATACATACAACCAGCACAATGTCCCCCATGCAATATGGCTGACTTGGAAGTCACCTATACAATACAACCAGCACAATGTCCCCCATGCAATATGGCTGACTTGGAAGTCACCTAAATAAAATGGCAACCAGCACAATGTCCCCCAAGCAATATGGCTGACTTGGAAGTCACCTATACAAGACAACCAGCACAATGTCCCCCATGCAATATGGCTGACTTGGAAGTCACCTATACAATACAACCAGCACAATGTCCCCCATGCAATATGGCTGACTTGGAAGTCACCTATACAATACAACCAGCACAATGTCCCCCATGCAATATGGCTGACTTGGAAGTCACCTATACAACACAACCAGCACAATGTCCCCCATGCAATATGGCTGACTTGGAAGTCACCTATACAATACAACCAGCACAATGTCCCCCAAGCAATATGGCTGACTTGGAAGTCACCTATACAAGACAACCAGCACAATGTCCCCCATGCAATATGGCTGACTTGGAAGTCACCTATACAATACAACCAGCACAATGTCCCCCATGCAATATGGCTGATTTGGAAGTCACCTATACAAGACAACCAGCACAATGTCCCAAATGCAATATGGCTGACTTGGAAGTCACCTATAGAACATGGCCACCAGCACAATGTCCACCATGCAATATGGCTGACTTGGAAGTCACCTATACAACATGGCAACCAGCACAATTTCCCCCATGCAATATGGCTGACTTGGAAGTCACCTATACAATACAACCAGCACAATGTCCCCCAAGCAATATGGCTGACTTGGAAGTCACCTATACAAGACAAGCAGCACAATGTCCCCCATGCAATATGGCTGACTTGGAAGTCACCTATAGGACATGGCCACCAGCACAATGTCCCCCATGCAATATGGCTGACTTGGAAGTCACCTATACGACATGGCAACCAGCACAATGTCCCCCATGCAATATGGCTGACTTGGAAGTCACCTATAGAACATGGCCACCAGCACAATGTCCCCCATGCAATATGGCTGACTTGGAATTCACCTATAGAACATGGCCACCAGCTCAATGTCCCCCAAGCAATATGGCTGACTTGGAAGTCACCTATACAACATGGCAACCAGCACAATGTCCCCCATGTAATATGGCTGACTTGGAAGTCACCTATACAATACAACCAACACAATGTCCCCCATGCAATATGGCTGACTTGGAAGTCACCTATACAATACAACCAGCACAATGTCCCAAATGCAATATGGCTGACTTGGAAGTCACCTATAGGACATGGCAACCAGCACAATGTCCCCCATGCAATATGGCTGACTTGGAAGTCACCTATACAATACAACCAGCACAATGTCCCCCATGCAATATGGCTGACTTGGAAGTCACCTATACAACATGGCAACCAGCACAATGTCCCCCATGCAATATGGCTGACTTGGAAGTCACCTATAGAACATGGCCACCAGCACAATGTCCCCCATGCAATATGGCTGACTTGGAAGTCACCTATACAACATGGCAACCATCACAATGTCCCCCAAGCAATATGGCTGACTTGGAAGTCACCTATAGAACATGGCCACCAGCACAATGTCCCCCAAGCAATATGGCTGACTTGGAAGTCACCTATAGAACATGGCAACCAGCACAATGTCCCCCAAGCAATATGGCTGACTTGGAAGTCACCTATACAAGACAACCAGCACAATGTCCCCCATGCAATATGGCTGACTTGGAAGTCACCTATAGGACATGGCAACCAGCACAATGTCCCCCATGCAATATGGCTGACTTGGAAGTCACCTATAGAACATGGCCACCAGCACAATGTCCCCCAAGCAATATGGCTGACTTGGAAGTCACCTATAGAACATGGCCACCAGCACAATGTCCCCCAAGCAATATGGCTGACTTGGAAGTCACCTATACAACATGGCAACCAGCACAATGTCCCCCATGCAATATGGCTGACTTGGAAGTCACCTATACAATACAACCAGCACAATGTCCCCCATGCAATATGGCTGACTTGGAAGTCACCTATACAATACAACCAGCACAATGTCCCAAATGCAATATGGCTGACTTGGAAGTCACCTATAGAACATGGCCTCCAGCACAATGTCCCCCATGCAACATGGCAGACTTGGAACTCACCTATACAACATGGCAACCAGCACAATGTCCCCCAAGCAATATGGCTGACTTGGAAGTCACCTATAGAACATGGCAACCAGCACAATGTCCCCCAAGCAATATGGTTGGCTTGGAAGTCACCTATACAAGACAACCAGCACAATGTCCCCCATGCAATATGGCTGACTTGGAAGTCACCTATAGGACATGGCAACCATCACAATGTCCCCCATGCAATATGGCTGACTTGGAAGTCACCTATACATACAACCAGCACAATGTCCCCCATGCAATATGGCTGACTTGGAAGTCACCTATACAATACAACCAGCACAATGTCCCCCAAGCAATATGGCTGACTTGGAAGTCACCTATACAAGACAACCAGCACAATGTCCCCCATGCAATATGGCTGACTTGGAAGTCACCTATAGGACATGGCAACCAGCACAATGTCCCCCATGCAATATGGCTGACTTGGAAGTCACCTATAGAACATGGCCACCAGCACAATGTCCCCCAAGCAATATGGCTGACTTGGAAGTCACCTATACAACATGGCAACCAGCACAATGTCCCCCATGCAATATGGCTGACTTGGAAGTCACCTATACAATACAACCAGCACAATGTCCCCCATGCAATATGGCTGACTTGGAAGTCACCTATACAATACAACCAGCACAATGTCCCAAATGCAATATGGCTGACTTGGAAGTCACCTATAGAACATGGCCTCCAGCACAATGTCCCCCATGCAACATGGCAGACTTGGAAGTCACCTATACAACATGGCAACCAGCACAATGTCCCCCATGCAATATGGCTGACTTGGAAGTCACCTATACAATACAACCAGCACAATGTCCCCCAAGCAATATGGCTGACTTGGAAGTCACCTATACAAGACAAGCAGCACAATGTCCCCCATGCAATATGGCTGACTTGGAAGTCACCTATAGGACATGGCCACCAGCACAATGTCCCCCATGCAATATGGCTGACTTGGAAGTCACCTATACAATGCAACCAGCACAATGTCCCCCATGCAATATGGCTGACTTGGAAGTCACCTATAGAACATGGCCACCAGCACAATGTCCCCCAAGCAATATGGCTGACTTGGAAGTCACCTATACAACATGGCAACCAGCACAATGTCCCCCAAGCAATATGGCTGACTTGGAAGTCACCTATAGAACATGGCCACCAGCACAATGTCCCCCAAGCAATATGGCTGACTTGGAAGTCACCTATAGAACATGGCAACCAGCACAATGTCCCCCAAGCAATATGGTTGGCTTGGAAGTCACCTATACAAGACAACCAGCACAATGTCCCCCATGCAATATGGCTGACTTGGAAGTCACCTATAGGACATGGCAACCATCACAATGTCCCCCATGCAATATGGCTGACTTGGAAGTCACCTATACATACAACCAGCACAATGTCCCCCATGCAATATGGCTGACTTGGAAGTCACCTATACAATACAACCAGCACAATGTCCCCCATGCAATATGGCTGACTTGGAAGTCACCTAAATAAAATGGCAACCAGCACAATGTCCCCCAAGCAATATGGCTGACTTGGAAGTCACCTATACAAGACAACCAGCACAATGTCCCCCATGCAATATGGCTGACTTGGAAGTCACCTATACAATACAACCAGCACAATGTCCCCCATGCAATATGGCTGACTTGGAAGTCACCTATACAATACAACCAGCACAATGTCCCCCATGCAATATGGCTGACTTGGAAGTCACCTATACAACACAACCAGCACAATGTCCCCCATGCAATATGGCTGACTTGGAAGTCACCTATACAATACAACCAGCACAATGTCCCCCAAGCAATATGGCTGACTTGGAAGTCACCTATACAAGACAACCAGCACAATGTCCCCCATGCAATATGGCTGACTTGGAAGTCACCTATACAATACAACCAGCACAATGTCCCCCATGCAATATGGCTGATTTGGAAGTCACCTATACAAGACAACCAGCACAATGTCCCAAATGCAATATGGCTGACTTGGAAGTCACCTATAGAACATGGCCACCAGCACAATGTCCACCATGCAATATGGCTGACTTGGAAGTCACCTATACAACATGGCAACCAGCACAATTTCCCCCATGCAATATGGCTGACTTGGAAGTCACCTATACAATACAACCAGCACAATGTCCCCCAAGCAATATGGCTGACTTGGAAGTCACCTATACAAGACAAGCAGCACAATGTCCCCCATGCAATATGGCTGACTTGGAAGTCACCTATAGGACATGGCCACCAGCACAATGTCCCCCATGCAATATGGCTGACTTGGAAGTCACCTATACGACATGGCAACCAGCACAATGTCCCCCATGCAATATGGCTGACTTGGAAGTCACCTATAGAACATGGCCACCAGCACAATGTCCCCCATGCAATATGGCTGACTTGGAATTCACCTATAGAACATGGCCACCAGCTCAATGTCCCCCAAGCAATATGGCTGACTTGGAAGTCACCTATACAACATGGCAACCAGCACAATGTCCCCCATGTAATATGGCTGACTTGGAAGTCACCTATACAATACAACCAACACAATGTCCCCCATGCAATATGGCTGACTTGGAAGTCACCTATACAATACAACCAGCACAATGTCCCAAATGCAATATGGCTGACTTGGAAGTCACCTATAGGACATGGCAACCAGCACAATGTCCCCCATGCAATATGGCTGACTTGGAAGTCACCTATACAATACAACCAGCACAATGTCCCCCATGCAATATGGCTGACTTGGAAGTCACCTATACAACATGGCAACCAGCACAATGTCCCCCATGCAATATGGCTGACTTGGAAGTCACCTATAGAACATGGCCACCAGCACAATGTCCCCCATGCAATATGGCTGACTTGGAAGTCACCTATACAACATGGCAACCATCACAATGTCCCCCAAGCAATATGGCTGACTTGGAAGTCACCTATAGAACATGGCCACCAGCACAATGTCCCCCAAGCAATATGGCTGACTTGGAAGTCACCTATAGAACATGGCAACCAGCACAATGTCCCCCAAGCAATATGGCTGACTTGGAAGTCACCTATACAAGACAACCAGCACAATGTCCCCCATGCAATATGGCTGACTTGGAAGTCACCTATAGGACATGGCAACCAGCACAATGTCCCCCATGCAATATGGCTGACTTGGAAGTCACCTATAGAACATGGCCACCAGCACAATGTCCCCCAAGCAATATGGCTGACTTGGAAGTCACCTATAGAACATGGCCACCAGCACAATGTCCCCCAAGCAATATGGCTGACTTGGAAGTCACCTATACAACATGGCAACCAGCACAATGTCCCCCATGCAATATGGCTGACTTGGAAGTCACCTATACAATACAACCAGCACAATGTCCCCCATGCAATATGGCTGACTTGGAAGTCACCTATACAATACAACCAGCACAATGTCCCAAATGCAATATGGCTGACTTGGAAGTCACCTATAGAACATGGCCTCCAGCACAATGTCCCCCATGCAACATGGCAGACTTGGAACTCACCTATACAACATGGCAACCAGCACAATGTCCCCCATGCAATATGGCTGACTTGGAAGTCACCTATACAATACAACCAGCACAATGTCCCCCAAGCAATATGGCTGACTTGGAAGTCACCTATACAAGACAAGCAGCACAATGTCCCCCATGCAATATGGCTGACTTGGAAGTCACCTATAGGACATGGCCACCAGCACAATGTCCCCCATGCAATATGGCTGACTTGGAAGTCACCTATACAATGCAACCAGCACAATGTCCCCCATGCAATATGGCTGACTTGGAAGTCACCTATAGAACATGGCCACCAGCACAATGTCCCCCAAGCAATATGGCTGACTTGGAAGTCACCTATACAACATGGCAACCAGCACAATGTCCCCCAAGCAATATGGCTGACTTGGAAGTCACCTATAGAACATGGCCACCAGCACAATGTCCCCCAAGCAATATGGCTGACTTGGAAGTCACCTATAGAACATGGCAACCAGCACAATGTCCCCCAAGCAATATGGTTGGCTTGGAAGTCACCTATACAAGACAACCAGCACAATGTCCCCCATGCAATATGGCTGACTTGGAAGTCACCTATAGGACATGGCAACCATCACAATGTCCCCCATGCAATATGGCTGACTTGGAAGTCACCTATACATACAACCAGCACAATGTCCCCCATGCAATATGGCTGACTTGGAAGTCACCTATACAATACAACCAGCACAATGTCCCCCATGCAATATGGCTGACTTGGAAATCACCTAAATAAAATGGCAACCAGCACAATGTCCCCCAAGCAATATGGCTGACTTGGAAGTCACCTATACAAGACAACCAGCACAATGTCCCCCATGCAATATGGCTGACTTGGAAGTCACCTATACAATACAACCAGCACAATGTCCCCCATGCAATATGGCTGACTTGGAAGTCACCTATACAATACAACCAGCACAATGTCCCCCATGCAATATGGCTGACTTGGAAGTCACCTATACAACACAACCAGCACAATGTCCCCCATGCAATATGGCTGACTTGGAAGTCACCTATACAATACAACCAGCACAATGTCCCCCAAGCAATATGGCTGACTTGGAAGTCACCTATACAAGACAACCAGCACAATGTCCCCCATGCAATATGGCTGACTTGGAAGTCACCTATACAATACAACCAGCACAATGTCCCCCATGCAATATGGCTGATTTGGAAGTCACCTATACAAGACAACCAGCACAATGTCCCAAATGCAATATGGCTGACTTGGAAGTCACCTATAGAACATGGCCACCAGCACAATGTCCACCATGCAATATGGCTGACTTGGAAGTCACCTATACAACATGGCAACCAGCACAATTTCCCCCATGCAATATGGCTGACTTGGAAGTCACCTATACAATACAACCAGCACAATGTCCCCCAAGCAATATGGCTGACTTGGAAGTCACCTATACAAGACAAGCAACACAATGTCCCCCATGCAATATGGCTGACTTGGAAGTCACCTATAGGACATGGCCACCAGCACAATGTCCCCCATGCAATATGGCTGACTTGGAAGTCACCTATACAATGCAACCAGCACAATGTCCCCCATGCAATATGGCTGACTTGGAAGTCACCTATAGAACATGGCCACCAGCACAATGTCCCCCAAGCAATATGGCTGACTTGGAAGTCACCTATACAACATGGCAACCAGCACAATGTCCCCCAAGCAATATGGCTGACTTGGAAGTCACCTATAGGACATGGCAACCAGCACAATGTCCCCCATGCAATATGGCTGACTTGGAAGTCACCTATAGAACATGGCCACCAGCTCAATGTCCCCCAAGCAATATGGCTGACTTGGAAGTCACCTATACAACATGGCAACCAGCACAATGTCCCCCATGCAATATGGCTGACTTGGAAGTCACCTATAGGACATGGCAACCAGCACAATGTCCCCCATGCAATATGGCTGACTTGGAAGTCACCTATAGAACATGGCCACCAGCTCAATGTCCCCCAAGCAATATGGCTGACTTGGAAGTCACCTATACAACATGGCAACCAGCACAATGTCCCCCATGTAATATGGCTGACTTGGAAGTCACCTATACAATACAACCAACACAATGTCCCCCATGCAATATGGCTGACTTGGAAGTCACCTATACAATACAACCAGCACAATGTCCCAAATGCAATATGGCTGACTTGGAAGTCACCTATAGGACATGGCAACCAGCACAATGTCCCCCATGCAATATGGCTGACTTGGAAGTCACCTATACAATACAACCAGCACAATGTCCCCCATGCAATATGGCTGACTTGGAAGTCACCTATACAACATGGCAACCAGCACAATGTCCCCCATGCAATATGGCTGACTTGGAAGTCACCTATAGAACATGGCCACCAGCACAATGTCCCCCATGCAATATGGCTGACTTGGAAGTCACCTATACAACATGGCAACCATCACAATGTCCCCCAAGCAATATGGCTGACTTGGAAGTCACCTATAGAACATGGCCACCAGCACAATGTCCCCCAAGCAATATGGCTGACTTGGAAGTCACCTATAGAACATGGCAACCAGCACAATGTCCCCCAAGCAATATGGCTGACTTGGAAGTCACCTATACAAGACAACCAGCACAATGTCCCCCATGCAATATGGCTGACTTGGAAGTCACCTATAGAACATGGCCACCAGCACAATGTCCCCCAAGCAATATCGCTCACTTGGAAGTCACCTATACAATACAACCAGCACAATGTCCCCCATGCAATATGGCTGACTTGGAAGTCACCTATACAATACAACCAGCACAATGTCCCAAATGCAATATGGCTGACTTGGAAGTCACCTATAGAACATGGCCACCAGCACAATGTCCCCCAAGCAATATGGCTGACTTGGAAGTCACCTATACAACATGGCAACCAGCACAATGTCCCCCATGCAATATGGCTGACTTGGAAGTCACCTATACAATACAACCAGCACAATGTCCCCCAAGCAATATGGCTGACTTGGAAGTCACCTATACAATACAACCAGCACAATGTCCCAAATGCAATATGGCTGACTTGGAAGTCACCTATAGAACATGGCCACCAGCACAATGTCCCCCATGCAATATGGCTGACTTGGAAGTCACCTATAGAACATGGCAACCAGCACAATGTCCGCCAAGCAATATGGCTGACTTGGAAGTCACCTATACAAGACAACCAGCACAATTTCCCCCATGCAATATGGCTGACTTGAAAGTCACCTATAGGACATGGCAACCAGCACAATGTCCTCCATGCAATATGGCTGACTTGGAAGTCACCTATACAATACAACCAGCACAATGTCCCCCATGCAATATGGCTGACTTGGAAGTCACCTATACAACATGGCAACCAGCACAATGTCCCCCATGCAATATGGCTGACTTGGAAGTCACCTATAGAACATGGCCACCAGCACAATGTCCCCCATGCAATATGGCTGACTTGGAAGTCACCTATACAACATGGCAACCAGCACAATGTCCCCCAAGCAATATGGCTGACTTGGAAGTCACCTATAGAACATGGCCACCAGCACAATGTCCCCCAAGCAATATGGCTGACTTGGAAGTCACCTATAGAACATGGCAACCAGCACAATGTCCCCCAAGCAATATGGCTGACTTGGAAGTCACCTATACAAGACAACCAGCACAATGTCCCCCATGCAATATGGCTGACTTGGAAGTCACCTATAGGACATGGCAACCAGCACAATGTCCCCCATGCAATATGGCTGACTTGGAAGTCACCTATAGAACATGGCCACCAGCACAATGTCCCCCAAGCAATATGGCTGACTTGGAAGTCACCTATACAACATGGCAACCAGCACAATGTCCCCCATGCAATATGGCTGACTTGGAAGTCACCTATACAATACAACCAGCACAATGTCCCCCATGCAATATGGCTGACTTGGAAGTCACCTATACAATACAACCAGCACAATGTCCCAAATGCAATATGGCTGACTTGGAAGTCACCTATAGAACATGGCCTCCAGCACAATGTCCCCCATGCAACATGGCAGACTTGGAAGTCACCTATACAACATGGCAACCAGCACAATGTCCCCCATGCAATATGGCTGACTTGGAAGTCACCTATACAATACAACCAGCACAATGTCCCCCAAGCAATATGGCTGACTTGGAAGTCACCTATACAAGACAACCAGCACAATGTCCCCCATGCAATATGGCTGACTTGGAAGTCACCTATACAATACAACCAGCACAATGTCCCAAATGCAATATGGCTGATTTGGAAGTCACCTATACAACACAACCAGCACAATGTCCCCCATGCAATATGGCTGACTTGGAAGTCACCTATACAAGACAACCAGCACAATGTCCCAAATGCAATATGGCTGACTTGGAAGTCACCTATAGAACATGGCCACCAGCACAATGTCCACCATGCAATATGGCTGACTTGGAAGTCACCTATACAACATGGCAACCAGCACAATTTCCCCCATGCAATATGGCTGACTTGGAAGTCACCTATACAATACAACCAGCACAATGTCCCCCAAGCAATATGGCTGACTTGGAAGTCACCTATACAAGACAAGCAGCACAATGTCCCCCATGCAATATGGCTGACTTGGAAGTCACCTATAGGACATGGCCACCAGCACAATGTCCCCCATGCAATATGGCTGACTTGGAAGTCACCTATACAATGCAACCAGCACAATGTCCCCCATGCAATATGGCTGACTTGGAAGTCACCTATAGAACATGGCCACCAGCACAATGTCCCCCAAGCAATATGGCTGACTTGGAAGTCACCTATACAACATGGCAACCAGCACAATGTCCCCCAAGCAATATGGCTGACTTGGAAGTCACCTATAGAACATGGCCACCAGCACAATGTCCCCCAAGCAATATGGCTGACTTGGAAGTCACCTATAGAACATGGCAACCAGCACAATGTCCCCCAAGCAATATGGTTGGCTTGGAAGTCACCTATACAAGACAACCAGCACAATGTCCCCCATGCAATATGGCTGACTTGGAAGTCACCTATAGGACATGGCAACCATCACAATGTCCCCCATGCAATATGGCTGACTTGGAAGTCACCTATACATACAACCAGCACAATGTCCCCCATGCAATATGGCTGACTTGGAAGTCACCTATACAATACAACCAGCACAATGTCCCCCATGCAATATGGCTGACTTGGAAGTCACCTAAATAAAATGGCAACCAGCACAATGTCCCCCAAGCAATATGGCTGACTTGGAAGTCACCTATACAAGACAACCAGCACAATGTCCCCCATGCAATATGGCTGACTTGGAAGTCACCTATACAATACAACCAGCACAATGTCCCCCATGCAATATGGCTGACTTGGAAGTCACCTATACAATACAACCAGCACAATGTCCCCCAAGCAATATGGCTGACTTGGAAGTCACCTATACAAGACAACCAGCACAATGTCCCCCATGCAATATGGCTGACTTGGAAGTCACCTATACAATACAACCAGCACAATGTCCCCCATGCAATATGGCTGATTTGGAAGTCACCTATACAAGACAACCAGCACAATGTCCCAAATGCAATATGGCTGACTTGGAAGTCACCTATAGAACATGGCCACCAGCACAATGTCCACCATGCAATATGGCTGACTTGGAAGTCACCTATACAACATGGCAACCAGCACAATTTCCCCCATGCAATATGGCTGACTTGGAAGTCACCTATACAATACAACCAGCACAATGTCCCCCAAGCAATATGGCTGACTTGGAAGTCACCTATACAAGACAAGCAGCACAATGTCCCCCATGCAATATGGCTGACTTGGAAGTCACCTATAGGACATGGCCACCAGCACAATGTCCCCCATGCAATATGGCTGACTTGGAAGTCACCTATACAATGCAACCAGCACAATGTCCCCCATGCAATATGGCTGACTTGGAAGTCACCTATAGAACATGGCCACCAGCACAATGTCCCCCAAGCAATATGGCTGACTTGGAAGTCACCTATACAACATGGCAACCAGCACAATGTCCCCCAAGCAATATGGCTGACTTGGAAGTCACCTATAGAACATGGCCACCAGCACAATGTCCCCCAAGCAATATGGCTGACTTCGAAGTCACCTATAGAACATGGCAACCAGCACAATGTCCCCCAAGCAATATGGTTGGCTTGGAAGTCACCTATACAAGACAACCAGCACAATGTCCCCCATGCAATATGGCTGACTTGGAAGTCACCTATAGGACATGGCAACCATCACAATGTCCCCCATGCAATATGGCTGACTTGGAAGTCACCTATACATACAACCAGCACAATGTCCCCCATGCAATATGGCTGACTTGGAAGTCACCTATACAATACAACCAGCACAATGTCCCCCATGCAATATGGCTGACTTGGAAGTCACCTAAATAAAATGGCAACCAGCACAATGTCCCCCAAGCAATATGGCTGACTTGGAAGTCACCTATACAAGACAACCAGCACAATGTCCCCCATGCAATATGGCTGACTTGGAAGTCACCTATACAATACAACCAGCACAATGTCCCCCATGCAATATGGCTGACTTGGAAGTCACCTATACAATACAACCAGCACAATGTCCCCCATGCAATATGGCTGACTTGGAAGTCACCTATACAACACAACCAGCACAATGTCCCCCATGCAATATGGCTGACTTGGAAGTCACCTATACAATACAACCAGCACAATGTCCCCCAAGCAATATGGCTGACTTGGAAGTCACCTATACAAGACAACCAGCACAATGTCCCCCATGCAATATGGCTGACTTGGAAGTCACCTATACAAGACAACCAGCACAATGTCCCCCATGCAATATGGCTGACTTGGAAGTCACCTATAGAACATGGCCACCAGCACAATGTCCCCCATGCAATATGGCTGACTTGGAAGTCACCTATACAACATGGCAACTAGCACAATGTCCCCCAAGCAATATGGCTGACTTGGAAGTCACCTATAGAACATGGCCACCAGCACAATGTCCCCCAAGCAATATGGCTGACTTGGAAGTCACCTATAGAACATGGCAACCAGCACAATGTCCCCCAAGCAATATGGCTGACTTGGAAGTCACCTATACAAGACAACCAGCACAATGTCCCCCATGCAATATGGCTGACTTGGAAGTCACCTATAGGACATGGCAACCAGCACAATGTCCCCCATGCAATATGGCTGACTTGGAAGTCACCTATAGAACATGGCCACCAGCACAATGTCCCCCAAGCAATATGGCTGACTTGGAAGTCACCTATACAACATGGCAACCAGCACAATGTCCCCCATGTAATATGGCTGACTTGGAAGTCACCTATACAATACAACCAGCACAATGTCCCCCATGCAATATGGCTGACTTGGAAGTCACCTAAATAAAATGGCAACCAGCACAATGTCCCCCAAGCAATATGGCTGACTTGGAAGTCACCTATACAAGACAACCAGCACAATGTCCCCCATGCAATATGGCTGACTTGGAAGTCACCTATACAATACAACCAGCACAATGTCCCCCATGCAATATGGCTGACTTGGAAGTCACCTATACAATACAAACAGCACAATGTCCCCCATGCAATATGGCTGACTTGGAAGTCACCTATACAACACAACCAGCACAATGTCCCCCATGCAATATGGCTGACTTGGAAGTCACCTATACAATACAACCAGCACAATGTCCCCCAAGCAATATGGCTGACTTGGAAGTCACCTATACAAGACAACCAGCACAATGTCCCCCATGCAATATGGCTGACTTGGAAGTCACCTATACAATACAACCAGCACAATGTCCCCCATGCAATATGGCTGATTTGGAAGTCACCTATACAAGACAACCAGCACAATGTCCCAAATGCAATATGGCTGACTTGGAAGTCACCTATAGAACATGGCCACCAGCACAATGTCCACCATGCAATATGGCTGACTTGGAAGTCACCTATACAACATGGCAACCAGCACAATTTCCCCCATGCAATATGGCTGACTTGGAAGTCACCTATACAATACAACCAGCACAATGTCCCCCAAGCAATATGGCTGACTTGGAAGTCACCTATACAAGACAAGCAGCACAATGTCCCCCATGCAATATGGCTGACTTGGAAGTCACCTATAGGACATGGCCACCAGCACAATGTCCCCCATGCAATATGGCTGACTTGGAAGTCACCTATACAATGCAACCAGCACAATGTCCCCCATGCAATATGGCTGACTTGGAAGTCACCTATAGAACATGGCCACCAGCACAATGTCCCCCAAGCAATATGGCTGACTTGGAAGTCACCTATACAACATGGCAACCAGCACAATGTCCCCCAAGCAATATGGCTGACTTGGAAGTCACCTATAGAACATGGCCACCAGCACAATGTCCCCCAAGCAATATGGCTGACTTGGAAGTCACCTATAGAACATGGCAACCAGCACAATGTCCCCCAAGCAATATGGTTGGCTTGGAAGTCACCTATACAAGACAACCAGCACAATGTCCCCCATGCAATATGGCTGACTTGGAAGTCACCTATAGGACATGGCAACCATCACAATGTCCCCCATGCAATATGGCTGACTTGGAAGTCACCTATACATACAACCAGCACAATGTCCCCCATGCAATATGGCTGACTTGGAAGTCACCTATACAATACAACCAGCACAATGTCCCCCATGCAATATGGCTGACTTGGAAGTCACCTAAATAAAATGGCAACCAGCACAATGTCCCCCAAGCAATATGGCTGACTTGGAAGTCACCTATACAAGACAACCAGCACAATGTCCCCCATGCAATATGGCTGACTTGGAAGTCACCTATACAATACAACCAGCACAATGTCCCCCATGCAATATGGCTGACTTGGAAGTCACCTATACAATACAACCAGCACAATGTCCCCCATGCAATATGGCTGACTTGGAAGTCACCTATACAACACAACCAGCACAATGTCCCCCATGCAATATGGCTGACTTGGAAGTCACCTATACAATACAACCAGCACAATGTCCCCCAAGCAATATGGCTGACTTGGAAGTCACCTATACAAGACAACCAGCACAATGTCCCCCATGCAATATGGCTGACTTGGAAGTCACCTATACAAGACAACCAGCACAATGTCCCCCATGCAATATGGCTGACTTGGAAGTCACCTATAGAACATGGCCACCAGCACAATGTCCCCCATGCAATATGGCTGACTTGGAAGTCACCTATACAACATGGCAACTAGCACAATGTCCCCCAAGCAATATGGCTGACTTGGAAGTCACCTATAGAACATGGCCACCAGCACAATGTCCCCCAAGCAATATGGCTGACTTGGAAGTCACCTATAGAACATGGCAACCAGCACAATGTCCCCCAAGCAATATGGCTGACTTGGAAGTCACCTATACAAGACAACCAGCACAATGTCCCCCATGCAATATGGCTGACTTGGAAGTCACCTATAGGACATGGCAACCAGCACAATGTCCCCCATGCAATATGGCTGACTTGGAAGTCACCTATAGAACATGGCCACCAGCACAATGTCCCCCAAGCAATATGGCTGACTTGGAAGTCACCTATACAACATGGCAACCAGCACAATGTCCCCCATGTAATATGGCTGACTTGGAAGTCACCTATACAATACAACCAACACAATGTCCCCCATGCAATATGGCTGACTTGGAAGTCACCTATACAATACAACCAGCACAATGTCCCAAATGCAATATGGCTGACTTGGAAGTCACCTATAGGACATGGCAACCAGCACAATGTCCCCCATGCAATATGGCTGACTTGGAAGTCACCTATACAATACAACCAGCACAATGTCCCCCATGCAATATGGCTGACTTGGAAGTCACCTATACAACATGGCAACCAGCACAATGTCCCCCATGCAATATGGCTGACTTGGAAGTCACCTATAGAACATAGCCACCAGCACAATGTCCCCCATGCAATATGGCTGACTTGGAATTCACCTATACAACATGGCAACCAGCACAATGTCCCCCAAGCAATATGGCTGACTTGGAAGTCACCTATAGAACATGGCCACCAGCACAATGTCCCCCAAGCAATATGGCTGACTTGGAAGTCACCTATAGAACATGGCAACCAGCACAATGTCCCCCAAGCAATATGGCTGACTTGGAAGTCACCTATACAAGACAACCAGCACAATGTCCCCCATGCAATATGGCTGACTTGGAAGTCACCTATAGGACATGGCAACCAGCACAATGTCCCCCATGCAATATGGCTGACTTGGAAGTCACCTATAGAACATGGCCACCAGCACAATGTCCCCCAAGCAATATGGCTGACTTGGAAGTCACCTATACAACATGGCAACCAGCACAATGTCCCCCATGTAATATGGCTGACTTGGAAGTCACCTATACAATACAACCAGCACAATGTCCCCCATGCAATATGGCTGACTTGGAAGTCACCTATACAATACAACCAGCACAATGTCCCAAATGCAATATGGCTGACTTGGAAGTCACCTATAGAACATGGCCACCAGCACAATGTCCCCCATGCAATATGGCTGACTTGGAAGTCACCTATACAACATGGCAACCAGCACAATGTCCCCCATGCAATATGGCTGACTTGGAAGTCACCTATACAATACAACCAGCACAATGTCCCCCCAGCAATATGGCTGACTTGGAAGTCACCTATACAAGACAACCAGCACAATGTCCCCCATGCAATATGGCTGACTTGGAAGTCACCTATACAATACAACCAGCACAATGTCCCCCATGCAATATGGCTGATTTGGAAGTCACCTATACAACACAACCAGCACAATGTCCCCCATGCAATATGGCTGACTTGGAAGTCACCTATACAAGACAACCAGCACAATGTCCCAAATGCAATATGGCTGACTTGGAAGTCACCTATAGAACATGGCCACCAGCACAATGTCCACCATGCAATATGGCTGACTTGGAAGTCACCTATACAACATGGCAACCAGCACAATTTCCCCCATGCAATATGGCTGACTTGGAAGTCACCTATACAATACAACCAGCACAATGTCCCGCAAGCAATATGGCTGACTTGGAAGTCACCTATACAAGACAACCAGCACAATGTCCCCCATGCAATATGGCTGACTTGGAAGTCACCTATAGGACATGGCCACCAGCACAATGTCCCCCATGCAATATGGCTGACTTGGAAGTCAACTATACAATACAACCAGCACAATGTCCCCCATGCAATATGGCTGACTTGGAAGTCACCTATACAATACAACCAGCACAATGTCCCCCAAGCAATATGGCTGACTTGGAAGTCACCTATAGAACATGGCCACCAGCACAATGTCCCCCAAGCAATATGGCTGACTTGGAAGTCACCTATAGAACATGGCAACCAGCACAATGTCCCCCAAGCAATATGGCTGACTTGGAAGTCACCTATAGAACATGGCAACCAGCACAATGTCCCCCATGCAATATGGCTGACTTGGAAGTCACCTATACGACATGGCAACCAGCACAATGTCCCCCATGCAATATGGCTGACTTGGAAGTCACCTATAGAACATGGCCACCAGCACAATGTCCCCCAAGCAATATCGCTCACTTGGAAGTCACCTATACAATACAACCAGCACAATGTCCCCCATGCAATATGGCTGACTTGGAAGTCACCTATACAATACAACCAGCACAATGTCCCAAATGCAATATGGCTGACTTGGAAGTCACCTATAGAACATGGCCACCAGCACAATGTCCCCCATGCAATATGGCTGACTTGGAAGTCACCTATACAACATGGCAACCAGCACAATGTCCCCCATGCAATATGGCTGACTTGGAAGTCACCTATACAATACAACCAGCACAATGTCCCCCAAGCAATATGGCTGACTTGGAAGTCACCTATACAATACAACCAGCACAATGTCCCAAATGCAATATGGCTGACTTGGAAGTCACCTATAGAACATGGCCACCAGCACAATGTCCCCCATGCAATATGGCTGACTTGGAAGTCACCTATAGAACATGGCAACCAGCACAATGTCCGCCAAGCAATATGGCTGACTTGGAAGTCACCTATACAAGACAACCAGCACAATTTCCCCCATGCAATATGGCTGACTTGAAAGTCACCTATAGGACATGGCCACCAGCACAATGTCCCCCAAGCAATATGGCTGACTTGGAAGTCACCTATAGAACATGGCAACCAGCACAATGTCCCCCAAGCAATATGGCTGACTTGGAAGTCACCTATACAAGACAACCAGCACAATGTCCCCCATGCAATATGGCTGACTTGGAAGTCACCTATAGGACATGGCAACCAGCACAATGTCCCCCATGCAATATGGCTGACTTGGAAGTCACCTATAGAACATGGCCACCAGCACAATGTCCCCCAAGCAATATGGCTGACTTGGAAGTCACCTATACAACATGGCAACCAGCACAATGTCCCCCATGTAATATGGCTGACTTGGAAGTCACCTATACAATACAACCAGCACAATGTCCCCCATGCAATATGGCTGACTTGGAAGTCACCTATACAATACAACCAGCACAATGTCCCAAATGCAATATGGCTGACTTGGAAGTCACCTATAGAACATGGCCACCAGCACAATGTCCCCCATGCAATATGGCTGACTTGGAAGTCACCTATACAACATGGCAACCAGCACAATGTCCCCCATGCAATATGGCTGACTTGGAAGTCACCTATACAATACAACCAGCACAATGTCCCCCCAGCAATATGGCTGACTTGGAAGTCACCTATACAAGACAACCAGCACAATGTCCCCCATGCAATATGGCTGACTTGGAAGTCACCTATACAATACAACCAGCACAATGTCCCCCATGCAATATGGCTGATTTGGAAGTCACCTATACAACACAACCAGCACAATGTCCCCCATGCAATATGGCTGACTTGGAAGTCACCTATACAAGACAACCAGCACAATGTCCCAAATGCAATATGGCTGACTTGGAAGTCACCTATAGAACATGGCCACCAGCACAATGTCCACCATGCAATATGGCTGACTTGGAAGTCACCTATACAACATGGCAACCAGCACAATTTCCCCCATGCAATATGGCTGACTTGGAAGTCACCTATACAATACAACCAGCACAATGTCCCGCAAGCAATATGGCTGACTTGGAAGTCACCTATACAAGACAACCAGCACAATGTCCCCCATGCAATATGGCTGACTTGGAAGTCACCTATAGGACATGGCCACCAGCACAATGTCCCCCATGCAATATGGCTGACTTGGAAGTCAACTATACAATACAACCAGCACAATGTCCCCCATGCAATATGGCTGACTTGGAAGTCACCTATACAATACAACCAGCACAATGTCCCCCAAGCAATATGGCTGACTTGGAAGTCACCTATAGAACATGGCCACCAGCACAATGTCCCCCAAGCAATATGGCTGACTTGGAAGTCACCTATAGAACATGGCAACCAGCACAATGTCCCCCAAGCAATATGGCTGACTTGGAAGTCACCTATAGAACATGGCAACCAGCACAATGTCCCCCATGCAATATGGCTGACTTGGAAGTCACCTATACGACATGGCAACCAGCACAATGTCCCCCATGCAATATGGCTGACTTGGAAGTCACCTATAGAACATGGCCACCAGCACAATGTCCCCCAAGCAATATCGCTCACTTGGAAGTCACCTATACAATACAACCAGCACAATGTCCCCCATGCAATATGGCTGACTTGGAAGTCACCTATACAATACAACCAGCACAATGTCCCAAATGCAATATGGCTGACTTGGAAGTCACCTATAGAACATGGCCACCAGCACAATGTCCCCCATGCAATATGGCTGACTTGGAAGTCACCTATACAACATGGCAACCAGCACAATGTCCCCCATGCAATATGGCTGACTTGGAAGTCACCTATACAATACAACCAGCACAATGTCCCCCAAGCAATATGGCTGACTTGGAAGTCACCTATACAATACAACCAGCACAATGTCCCAAATGCAATATGGCTGACTTGGAAGTCACCTATAGAACATGGCCACCAGCACAATGTCCCCCATGCAATATGGCTGACTTGGAAGTCACCTATAGAACATGGCAACCAGCACAATGTCCGCCAAGCAATATGGCTGACTTGGAAGTCACCTATACAAGACAACCAGCACAATTTCCCCCATGCAATATGGCTGACTTGAAAGTCACCTATAGGACATGGCAACCAGCACAATGTCCTCCATGCAATATGGCTGACTTGGAAGTCACCTATACAATACAACCAGCACAATGTCCCCCATGCAATATGGCTGACTTGGAAGTCACCTATACAACATGGCAACCAGCACAATGTCCCCCATGCAATATGGCTGACTTGGAAGTCACCTATAGAACATGGCCACCAGCACAATGTCCCCCATGCAATATGGCTGACTTGGAAGTCACCTATACAACATGGCAACCAGCACAATGTCCCCCAAGCAATATGGCTGACTTGGAAGTCACCTATAGAACATGGCCACCAGCACAATGTCCCCCAAGCAATATGGCTGACTTGGAAGTCACCTATAGAACATGGCAACCAGCACAATGTCCCCCAAGCAATATGGCTGACTTGGAAGTCACCTATACAAGACAACCAGCACAATGTCCCCCATGCAATATGGCTGACTTGGAAGTCACCTATAGGACATGGCAACCAGCACAATGTCCCCCATGCAATATGGCTGACTTGGAAGTCACCTATAGAACATGGCCACCAGCACAATGTCCCCCAAGCAATATGGCTGACTTGGAAGTCACCTATACAACATGGCAACCAGCACAATGTCCCCCATGCAATATGGCTGACTTGGAAGTCACCTATACAATACAACCAGCACAATGTCCCCCATGCAATATGGCTGACTTGGAAGTCACCTATACAATACAACCAGCACAATGTCCCAAATGCAATATGGCTGACTTGGAAGTCACCTATAGAACATGGCCTCCAGCACAATGTCCCCCATGCAACATGGCAGACTTGGAAGTCACCTATACAACATGGCAACCAGCACAATGTCCCCCATGCAATATGGCTGACTTGGAAGTCACCTATACAATACAACCAGCACAATGTCCCCCAAGCAATATGGCTGACTTGGAAGTCACCTATACAAGACAACCAGCACAATGTCCCCCATGCAATATGGCTGACTTGGAAGTCACCTATACAATACAACCAGCACAATGTCCCAAATGCAATATGGCTGATTTGGAAGTCACCTATACAACACAACCAGCACAATGTCCCCCATGCAATATGGCTGACTTGGAAGTCACCTATACAAGACAACCAGCACAATGTCCCAAATGCAATATGGCTGACTTGGAAGTCACCTATAGAACATGGCCACCAGCACAATGTCCACCATGCAATATGGCTGACTTGGAAGTCACCTATACAACATGGCAACCAGCACAATTTCCCCCATGCAATATGGCTGACTTGGAAGTCACCTATACAATACAACCAGCACAATGTCCCCCAAGCAATATGGCTGACTTGGAAGTCACCTATACAAGACAAGCAGCACAATGTCCCCCATGCAATATGGCTGACTTGGAAGTCACCTATAGGACATGGCCACCAGCACAATGTCCCCCATGCAATATGGCTGACTTGGAAGTCACCTATACAATGCAACCAGCACAATGTCCCCCATGCAATATGGCTGACTTGGAAGTCACCTATAGAACATGGCCACCAGCACAATGTCCCCCAAGCAATATGGCTGACTTGGAAGTCACCTATACAACATGGCAACCAGCACAATGTCCCCCAAGCAATATGGCTGACTTGGAAGTCACCTATAGAACATGGCCACCAGCACAATGTCCCCCAAGCAATATGGCTGACTTGGAAGTCACCTATAGAACATGGCAACCAGCACAATGTCCCCCAAGCAATATGGTTGGCTTGGAAGTCACCTATACAAGACAACCAGCACAATGTCCCCCATGCAATATGGCTGACTTGGAAGTCACCTATAGGACATGGCAACCATCACAATGTCCCCCATGCAATATGGCTGACTTGGAAGTCACCTATACATACAACCAGCACAATGTCCCCCATGCAATATGGCTGACTTGGAAGTCACCTATACAATACAACCAGCACAATGTCCCCCATGCAATATGGCTGACTTGGAAGTCACCTAAATAAAATGGCAACCAGCACAATGTCCCCCAAGCAATATGGCTGACTTGGAAGTCACCTATACAAGACAACCAGCACAATGTCCCCCATGCAATATGGCTGACTTGGAAGTCACCTATACAATACAACCAGCACAATGTCCCCCATGCAATATGGCTGACTTGGAAGTCACCTATACAATACAACCAGCACAATGTCCCCCATGCAATATGGCTGACTTGGAAGTCACCTATACAACACAACCAGCACAATGTCCCCCATGCAATATGGCTGACTTGGAAGTCACCTATACAATACAACCAGCACAATGTCCCCCAAGCAATATGGCTGACTTGGAAGTCACCTATACAAGACAACCAGCACAATGTCCCCCATGCAATATGGCTGACTTGGAAGTCACCTATACAATACAACCAGCACAATGTCCCCCATGCAATATGGCTGATTTGGAAGTCACCTATACAAGACAACCAGCACAATGTCCCAAATGCAATATGGCTGACTTGGAAGTCACCTATAGAACATGGCCACCAGCACAATGTCCACCATGCAATATGGCTGACTTGGAAGTTACCTATACAACATGGCAACCAGCACAATTTCCCCCATGCAATATGGCTGACTTGGAAGTCACCTATACAATACAACCAGCACAATGTCCCCCAAGCAATATGGCTGACTTGGAAGTCACCTATACAAGACAAGCAGCACAATGTCCCCCATGCAATATGGCTGACTTGGAAGTCACCTATAGGACATGGCCACCAGCACAATGTCCCCCATGCAATATGGCTGACTTGGAAGTCACCTATACAATGCAACCAGCACAATGTCCCCCATGCAATATGGCTGACTTGGAAGTCACCTATAGAACATGGCCACCAGCACAATGTCCCCCAAGCAATATGGCTGACTTGGAAGTCACCTATACAACATGGCAACCAGCACAATGTCCCCCAAGCAATATGGCTGACTTGGAAGTCACCTATAGAACATGGCCACCAGCACAATGTCCCCCAAGCAATATGGCTGACTTGGAAGTCACCTATAGAACATGGCAACCAGCACAATGTCCCCCAAGCAATATGGTTGGCTTGGAAGTCACCTATACAAGACAACCAGCACAATGTCCCCCATGCAATATGGCTGACTTGGAAGTCACCTATAGGACATGGCAACCATCACAATGTCCCCCATGCAATATGGCTGACTTGGAAGTCACCTATACATACAACCAGCACAATGTCCCCCATGCAATATGGCTGACTTGGAAGTCACCTATACAATACAACCAGCACAATGTCCCCCATGCAATATGGCTGACTTGGAAGTCACCTAAATAAAATGGCAACCAGCACAATGTCCCCCAAGCAATATGGCTGACTTGGAAGTCACCTATACAAGACAACCAGCACAATGTCCCCCATGCAATATGGCTGACTTGGAAGTCACCTATAGAACATGGCCACCAGCACAATGTCCCCCATGCAATATGGCTGACTTGGAAGTCACCTATACAACATGGCAACCAGCACAATGTCCCCCAAGCAATATGGCTGACTTGGAAGTCACCTATAGAACATGGCCACCAGCACAATGTCCCCCAAGCAATATGGCTGACTTGGAAGTCACCTATAGAACATGGCAACCAGCACAATGTCCCCCAAGCAATATGGCTGACTTGGAAGTCACCTATACAAGACAACCAGCACAATGTCCCCCATGCAATATGGCTGACTTGGAAGTCACCTATAGAACATGGCCACCAGCACAATGTCCCCCAAGCAATATGGCTGACTTGGAAGTCACCTATACAACATGGCAACCAGCACAATGTCCCCCATGTAATATGGCTGACTTGGAAGTCACCTATACAATACAACCAGCACAATGTCCCCCATGCAATATGGCTGACTTGGAAGTCACCTATACAATACAACCAGCACAATGTCCCAAATGCAATATGGCTGACTTGGAAGTCACCTATAGAACATGGCCACCAGCACAATGTCCCCCATGCAATATGGCTGACTTGGAAGTCACCTATACAACATGGCAACCAGCACAATGTCCCCCATGCAATATGGCTGACTTGGAAGTCACCTATACAATACAACCAGCACAATGTCCCCCAAGCAATATGGCTGACTTGGAAGTCACCTATACAAGACAACCAGCACAATGTCCCCCATGCAATATGGCTGACTTGGAAGTCACCTATACAATACAACCAGCACAATGTCCCCCATGCAATATGGCTGATTTGGAAGTCACCTATACAACACAACCAGCACAATGTCCCCCATGCAATATGGCTGACTTGGAAGTCACCTATACAAGACAACCAGCACAATGTCCCAAATGCAATATGGCTGACTTGGAAGTCACCTATAGAACATGGCCACCAGCACAATGTCCACCATGCAATATGGCTGACTTGGAAGTCACCTATACAACATGGCAACCAGCACAATTTCCCCCATGCAATATGGCTGACTTGGAAGTCACCTATACAATACAACCAGCACAATGTCCCGCAAGCAATATGGCTGACTTGGAAGTCACCTATACAAGACAACCAGCACAATGTCCCCCATGCAATATGGCTGACTTGGAAGTCACCTATAGGACATGGCCACCAGCACAATGTCCCCCATGCAATATGGCTGACTTGGAAGTCAACTATACAATACAACCAGCACAATGTCCCCCATGCAATATGGCTGACTTGGAAGTCACCTATACAATACAACCAGCACAATGTCCCCCAAGCAATATGGCTGACTTGGAAGTCACCTATAGAACATGGCCACCAGCACAATGTCCCCCAAGCAATATGGCTGACTTGGAAGTCACCTATAGAAAATGGCAACCAGCACAATGTCCCCCAAGCAATATGGCTGACTTGGAAGTCACCTATAGAACATGGCAACCAGCACAATGTCCCCCATGCAATATGGCTGACTTGGAAGTCACCTATACGACATGGCAACCAGCACAATGTCCCCCATGCAATATGGCTGACTTGGAAGTCACCTATAGAACATGGCCACCAGCACAATGTCCCCCAAGCAATATCGCTCACTTGGAAGTCACCTATACAATACAACCAGCACAATGTCCCCCATGCAATATGGCTGACTTGGAAGTCACCTATACAATACAACCAGCACAATGTCCCAAATGCAATATGGCTGACTTGGAAGTCACCTATAGAACATGGCCACCAGCACAATGTCCCCCATGCAATATGGCTGACTTGGAAGTCACCTATACAACATGGCAACCAGCACAATGTCCCCCATGCAATATGGCTGACTTGGAAGTCACCTATACAATACAACCAGCACAATGTCCCCCAAGCAATATGGCTGACTTGGAAGTCACCTATACAATACAACCAGCACAATGTCCCAAATGCAATATGGCTGACTTGGAAGTCACCTATAGAACATGGCCACCAGCACAATGTCCCCCATGCAATATGGCTGACTTGGAAGTCACCTATAGAACATGGCAACCAGCACAATGTCCGCCAAGCAATATGGCTGACTTGGAAGTCACCTATACAAGACAACCAGCACAATTTCCCCCATGCAATATGGCTGACTTGAAAGTCACCTATAGGACATGGCAACCAGCACAATGTCCTCCATGCAATATGGCTGACTTGGAAGTCACCTATACAATACAACCAGCACAATGTCCCCCATGCAATATGGCTGACTTGGAAGTCACCTATACAACATGGCAACCAGCACAATGTCCCCCATGCAATATGGCTGACTTGGAAGTCACCTATAGAACATGGCCACCAGCACAATGTCCCCCATGCAATATGGCTGACTTGGAAGTCACCTATACAACATGGCAACCAGCACAATGTCCCCCAAGCAATATGGCTGACTTGGAAGTCACCTATAGAACATGGCCACCAGCACAATGTCCCCCAAGCAATATGGCTGACTTGGAAGTCACCTATAGAACATGGCAACCAGCACAATGTCCCCCAAGCAATATGGCTGACTTGGAAGTCACCTATACAAGACAACCAGCACAATGTCCCCCATGCAATATGGCTGACTTGGAAGTCACCTATAGGACATGGCAACCAGCACAATGTCCCCCATGCAATATGGCTGACTTGGAAGTCACCTATAGAACATGGCCACCAGCACAATGTCCCCCAAGCAATATGGCTGACTTGGAAGTCACCTATACAACATGGCAACCAGCACAATGTCCCCCATGCAATATGGCTGACTTGGAAGTCACCTATACAATACAACCAGCACAATGTCCCCCATGCAATATGGCTGACTTGGAAGTCACCTATACAATACAACCAGCACAATGTCCCAAATGCAATATGGCTGACTTGGAAGTCACCTATAGAACATGGCCTCCAGCACAATGTCCCCCATGCAACATGGCAGACTTGGAAGTCACCTATACAACATGGCAACCAGCACAATGTCCCCCATGCAATATGGCTGACTTGGAAGTCACCTATACAATACAACCAGCACAATGTCCCCCAAGCAATATGGCTGACTTGGAAGTCACCTATACAAGACAACCAGCACAATGTCCCCCCTGCAATATGGCTGACTTGGAAGTCACCTATACAATACAACCAGCACAATGTCCCAAATGCAATATGGCTGATTTGGAAGTCACCTATACAAGACAACCAGCACAATGTCCCAAATGCAATATGGCTGACTTGGAAGTCACCTATAGAACATGGCCACCAGCACAATGTCCACCATGCAATATGGCTGACTTGGAAGTCACCTATACAACATGGCAACCAGCACAATTTCCCCCATGCAATATGGCTGACTTGGAAGTCACCTATACAATACAACCAGCACAATGTCGCCCAAGCAATATGGCTGACTTGGAAGTCACCTATACAAGACAAGCAGCACAATGTCCCCCATGCAATATGGCTGACTTGGAAGTCACCTATAGGACATGGCCACCAGCACAATGTCCCCCATGCAATATGGCTGACTTGGAAGTCACCTATACAATGCAACCAGCACAATGTCCCCCATGCAATATGGCTGACTTGGAAGTCACCTATAGAACATGGCCACCAGCACAATGTCCCCCAAGCAATATGGCTGACTTGGAAGTCACCTATACAACATGGCAACCAGCACAATGTCCCCCAAGCAATATGGCTGACTTGGAAGTCACCTATAGAACATGGCCACCAGCACAATGTCCCCCAAGCAATATGGCTGACTTGGAAGTCACCTATAGAACATGGCAACCAGCACAATGTCCCCCAAGCAATATGGTTGGCTTGGAAGTCACCTATACAAGACAACCAGCACAATGTCCCCCATGCAATATGGCTGACTTGGAAGTCACCTATAGGACATGGCAACCATCACAATGTCCCCCATGCAATATGGCTGACTTGGAAGTCACCTATACATACAACCAGCACAATGTCCCCCATGCAATATGGCTGACTTGGAAGTCACCTATACAATACAACCAGCACAATGTCCCCCATGCAATATGGCTGACTTGGAAGTCACCTAAATAAAATGGCAACCAGCACAATGTCCCCCAAGCAATATGGCTGACTTGGAAGTCACCTATACAAGACAACCAGCACAATGTCCCCCATGCAATATGGCTGACTTGGAAGTCACCTATACAATACAACCAGCACAATGTCCCCCATGCAATATGGCTGACTTGGAAGTCACCTATACAATACAACCAGCACAATGTCCCCCATGCAATATGGCTGACTTGGAAGTCACCTATACAACACAACCAGCACAATGTCCCCCATGCAATATGGCTGACTTGGAAGTCACCTATACAATACAACCAGCACAATGTCCCCCAAGCAATATGGCTGACTTGGAAGTCACCTATACAAGACAACCAGCACAATGTCCCCCATGCAATATGGCTGACTTGGAAGTCACCTATACAATACAACCAGCACAATGTCCCCCATGCAATATGGCTGATTTGGAAGTCACCTATACAAGACAACCAGCACAATGTCCCAAATGCAATATGGCTGACTTGGAAGTCACCTATAGAACATGGCCACCAGCACAATGTCCACCATGCAATATGGCTGACTTGGAAGTCACCTATACAACATGGCAACCAGCACAATTTCCCCCATGCAATATGGCTGACTTGGAAGTCACCTATACAATACAAACAGCACAATGTCCCCCAAGCAATATGGCTGACTTGGAAGTCACCTATACAAGACAAGCAGCACAATGTCCCCCATGCAATATGGCTGACTTGGAAGTCACCTATAGGACATGGCCACCAGCACAATGTCCACCATGCAATATGGCTGACTTGGAAGTCACCTATACAATGCAACCAGCACAATGTCCCCCATGCAATATGGCTGACTTGGAAGTCACCTATAGAACATGGCCACCAGCACAATGTCCCCCAAGCAATATGGCTGACTTGGAAGTCACCTATACAACATGGCAACCAGCACAATGTCCCCCAAGCAATATGGCTGACTTGGAAGTCACCTATAGAACATGGCCACCAGCACAATGTCCCCCAAGCAATATGGCTGACTTGGAAGTCACCTATAGAACATGGCAACCAGCACAATGTCCCCCAAGCAATATGGTTGGCTTGGAAGTCACCTATACAAGACAACCAGCACAATGTCCCCCATGCAATATGGCTGACTTGGAAGTCACCTATAGGACATGGCAACCATCACAATGTCCCCCATGCAATATGGCTGACTTGGAAGTCACCTATACATACAACCAGCACAATGTCCCCCATGCAATATGGCTGACTTGGAAGTCACCTATACAATACAACCAGCACAATGTCCCCCATGCAATATGGCTGACTTGGAAGTCACCTAAATAAAATGGCAACCAGCACAATGTCCCCCAAGCAATATGGCTGACTTGGAAGTCACCTATACAAGACAACCAGCACAATGTCCCCCATGCAATATGGCTGACTTGGAAGTCACCTATACAATACAACCAGCACAATGTCCCCCATGCAATATGGCTGACTTGGAAGTCACCTATACAATACAACCAGCACAATGTCCCCCATGCAATATGGCTGACTTGGAAGTCACCTATACAACACAACCAGCACAATCTCCCCCATGCAATATGGCTGACTTGGAAGTCACCTATACAATACAACCAGCACAATGTCCCCCAAGCAATATGGCTGACTTGGAAGTCACCTATACAAGACAACCAGCACAATGTCCCCCATGCAATATGGCTGACTTGGAAGTCACCTATACAATACAACCAGCACAATGTCCCCCATGCAATATGGCTGATTTGGAAGTCACCTATACAACACAACCAGCACAATGTCCCCCATGCAATATGGCTGACTTGGAAGTCACCTATACAAGACAACCAGCACAATGTCCCAAATGCAATATGGCTGACTTGGAAGTCACCTATAGAACATGGCCACCAGCACAATGTCCACCATGCAATATGGCTGACTTGGAAGTCACCTATACAACATGGCAACCAGCACAATTTCCCCCATGCAATATGGCTGACTTGGAAGTCACCTATACAATACAACCAGCACAATGTCCCCCAAGCAATATGGCTGACTTGGAAGTCACCTATACAAGACAACCAGCACAATGTCCCCCATGCAATATGGCTGACTTGGAAGTCACCTATAGGACATGGCCACCAGCACAATGTCCCCCATGCAATATGGCTGACTTGGAAGTCAACTATACAATACAACCAGCACAATGTCCCCCATGCAATATGGCTGACTTGGAAGTCACCTATACAATACAACCAGCACAATGTCCCCCAAGCAATATGGCTGACTTGGAAGTCACCTATAGAACATGGCCACCAGCACAATGTCCCCCAAGCAATATGGCTGACTTGGAAGTCACCTATAGAACATGGCAACCAGCACAATGTCCCCCAAGCAATATGGCTGACTTGGAAGTCACCTATAGAACATGGCAAACAGCACAATGTCCCCCATGCAATATGGCTGACTTGGAAGTCACCTATACGACATGGCAACCAGCACAATGTCCCCCATGCAATATGGCTGACTTGGAAGTCACCTATAGAACATGGCCACCAGCACAATGTCCCCCAAGCAATATCGCTCACTTGGAAGTCACCTATACAATACAACCAGCACAATGTCCCCCATGCAATATGGCTCACTTGGAAGTCACCTATACAATACAACCAGCACAATGTCCCAAATGCAATATGGCTGACTTGGAAGTCACCTATACAATACAACCAGCACAATGTCCCCCAAGCAATATGGCTGACTTGGAAGTCACCTATACAATACAACCAGCACAATGTCCCAAATGCAATATGGCTGACTTGGAAGTCACCTATAGAACATGGCCACCAGCACAATGTCCCCCATGCAATATGGCTGACTTGGAAGTCACCTATAGAACATGGCAACCAGAACAATGTCCGCCAAGCAATATGGCTGACTTGGAAGTCACCTATACAAGACAACCAGCACAATTTCCCCCATGCAATATGGCTGACTTGAAAGTCACCTATAGGACATGGCAACCAGCACAATGTCCTCCATGCAATATGGCTGACTTGGAAGTCACCTATACAATACAACCAGCACAATGTCCCCCATGCAATATGGCTGACTTGGAAGTCACCTATACAACATGGCAACCAGCACAATGTCCCCCATGCAATATGGCTGACTTGGAAGTCACCTATAGAACATGGCCACCAGCACAATGTCCCCCATGCAATATGGCTGACTTGGAAGTCACCTATACAACATGGCAACCAGCACAATGTCCCCCAAGCAATATGGCTGACTTGGAAGTCACCTATAGAACATGGCCACCAGCACAATGTCCCCCAAGCAATATTGCTGACTTGGAAGTCACCTATAGAACATGGCAACCAGCACAATGTCCCCCAAGCAATATGGCTGACTTGGAAGTCACCTATACAAGACAACCAGGACAATGTCCCCCATGCAATATGGCTGACTTGGAAGTCACCTATAGGACATGGCAACCATCACAATGTCCCCCATGCAATATGGCTGACTTGGAAGTCACCTATACATACAACCAGCACAATGTCCCCCATGCAATATGGCTGACTTGGAAGTCACCTATACAATACAACCAGCACAATGTCCCCCATGCAATATGGCTGACTTGGAAGTCACCTAAATAAAATGGCAACCAGCACAATGTCCCCCAAGCAATATGGCTGACTTGGAAGTCACCTATACAAGACAACCAGCACAATGTCCCCCATGCAATATGGCTGACTTGGAAGTCACCTATACAATACAACCAGCACAATGTCCCCCATGCAATATGGCTGACTTGGAAGTCACCTATACAATACAACCAGCACAATGTCCCCCATGCAATATGGCTGACTTGGAAGTCACCTATACAACACAACCAGCACAATGTCCCCCATGCAATATGGCTGACTTGGAAGTCACCTATACAATACAACCAGCACAATGTCCCCCAAGCAATATGGCTGACTTGGAAGTCACCTATACAAGACAACCAGCACAATGTCCCCAATGCAATATGGCTGACTTGGAAGTCACCTATACAATACAACCAGCACAATGTCCCCCATGCAATATGGCTGATTTGGAAGTCACCTATACAACACAAGCAGCACAATGTCCCCCATGCAATATGGCTGACTTGGAAGTCACCTATACAAGACAACCAGCACAATGTCCCAAATGCAATATGGCTGACTTGGAAGTCACCTATAGAACATGGCCACCAGCACAATGTCCACCATGCAATATGGCTGACTTGGAAGTCACCTATACAACATGGCAACCAGCACAATTTCCCCCATGCAATATGGCTGACTTGGAAGTCACCTATACAATACAACCAGCACAATGTCCCCCAAGCAATATGGCTGACTTGGAAGTCACCTATACAAGACAACCAGCACAATGTCCCCCATGCAATATGGCTGACTTGGAAGTCACCTATAGGACATGGCCACCAGCACAATGTCCCCCATGCAATATGGCTGACTTGGAAGTCAACTATACAATACAACCAGCACAATGTCCCCCATGCAATATGGCTGACTTGGAAGTCACCTATACAATACAACCAGCACAATGTCCCCCAAGCAATATGGCTGACTTGGAAGTCACCTATAGAACATGGCCACCAGCACAATGTCCCCCAAGCAATATGGCTGACTTGGAAGTCACCTATAGAACATGGCAACCAGCACAATGTCCCCCAAGCAATATGGCTGACTTGGAAGTCACCTATAGAACATGGCAACCAGCACAATGTCCCCCATGCAATATGGCTGACTTGGAAGTCAACTATACGACATGGCAACCAGCACAATGTCCCCCATGCAATATGGCTGACTTGGAAGTCACCTATAGAACATGGCCACCAGCACAATGTCCCCCAAGCAATATCGCTCACTTGGAAGTCACCTATACAATACAACCAGCACAATGTTCCCCATGCAATATGGCTGACTTGGAAGTCACCTATACAATACAACCAGCACAATGTCCCAAATGCAATATGGCTGACTTGGAAGTCACCTATAGAACATGGCAACCAGCACAATGTCCCCCATGCAATATGGCTGACTTGGAAGTCACCTATACAACATGGCAACCAGCACAATGTCCCCCATGCAATATGGCTGACTTGGAAGTCACCTATACAATACAACCAGCACAATGTCCCCCAAGCAATATGGCTGACTTGGAAGTCACCTATACAATACAACCAGCACAATGTCCCAAATGCAATATGGCTGACTTGGAAGTCACCTATAGAACATGGCCACCAGCACAATGTCCCCCATGCAATATGGCTGACTTGGAAGTCACCTATAGAACATGGCAACCAGCACAATGTCCGCCAAGCAATATGGCTGACTTGGAAGTCACCTATACAAGACAACCAGCACAATTTCCCCCATGCAATATGGCTGACTTGAAAGTCACCTATAGGACATGGCAACCAGCACAATGTCCTCCATGCAATATGGCTGACTTGGAAGTCACCTATACAATACAACCAGCACAATGTCCCCCATGCAATATGGCTGACTTGGAAGTCACCTATACAACATGGCAACCAGCACAATGTCCCCCATGCAATATTGCTGACTTGGAAGTCACCTATAGAACATGGCCACCAGCACAATGTCCCCCATGCAATATGGCTGACTTGGAAGTCACCTATACAACATGGCAACCAGCACAATGTCCCCCAAGCAATATGGCTGACTTGGAAGTCACCTATAGAACATGGCCACCAGCACAATGTCCCCCAAGCAATATGGCTGACTTGGAAGTCACCTATAGAACATGGCAACCAGCACAATGTCCCCCAAGCAATATGGCTGACTTGGAAGTCACCTATACAAGACAACCAGCACAATGTCCCCCATGCAATATGGCTGACTTGGAAGTCTCCTATAGGACATGGCAACCAGCACAATGTCCCCCATGCAATATGGCTGACTTGGAAGTCACCTATAGAACATGGCCACCAGCACAATGTCCCCCAAGCAATATGGCTGACTTGGAAGTCACCGATACAACATGGCAACCAGCACAATGTCCCCCATGCAATATGGCTGACTTGGAAGTCACCTATACCATACAACCAGCACAATGTCCCCCAAGCAATATGGCTGACTTGGAAGTCACCTATACAAGACAACCAGCACAATGTCCCCCATGCAATATGGCTGACTTGGAAGTCACCTATACGACATGGCCACCAGCACAATGTCCCCCATGCAATATGGCTGACTTGGAAGTCACCTATACAATACAACCAGCACAATGTCCCCCATGCAATATGGCTGACTTGGAAGTCACCTATACAATACAACCAGCACAATGTCCCCCATGCAATATGGCTGATTTGGAAGTCACCTATACAACACAACCAGCACAATGTCCCCCATGCAATATGGCTGACTTGGAAGTCACCTATACAAGACAACCAGCACAATGTCCCAAATGCAATATGGCTGACTTGGAAGTCACCTATAGAACATGGCCACCAGCACAATGTCCCCCATGCAACACGGCTGACTTGGAAGTCACCTATACAAGACAACCAGCACAATGTCCCCCATGCAATATGGCTGACTTGGAAGTCACCTATACAACACAACCAGCACAATGTCCCCCAAGCAATATGGCTCACTTGGAAGTCACCTATACAACATGGCAACCAGCACAATGTCCCCCATGCAATATGCCTGACTTGGAAGTCACCTATACAACTTGGCAACCAGCACAATGTCCCCCATGCAATATGGCTGACTTGGAAGTCACCTATACAAGACAACCAGCACAATGTCCCCCATGCAATATGGCTGACTTGGAAGTCACCTATACAAGACAACCAGCACAATGTCCCAAATGCAATATGGCTGACTTGGAAGTCACCTATAGAACATGGCCACCAGCACAATGTCCACCATGCAATATGGCTGACTTGGAAGTCACCTATACAACATGGCAACCAGCACAATTTCCCCCATGCATATGGCTGACTTGGACGTCACCTATACAATACAACCAGCACAATGTCCCCCAAGCAATATGGCTGACTTGGAAGTCACCTATACAAGACAAGCAGCACAATGTCCCCCATGCAATATGGCTGACTTGGAAGTCACCTATAGGACATGGCCACCAGCACAATGTCCCCCATGCAATATGGCTGCCTTGGAAGTCACCTATACAATGCAACCAGCACAATGTCCCCCATGCAATATGGCTGACTTGGAAGTCACCTATAGAACATGGCCACCAGCACAATGTCCCCCAAGCAATATGGCTGACTTGGAAGTCACCTATACAACATGGCAACCAGCACAATGTCCCCCAAGCAATATGGCTGACTTGGAAGTCACCTATAGAACATGGCCACCAGCACAATGTCCCCCAAGCAATATGGCTGACTTGGAAGTCACCTATAGAACATGGCAACCAGCACAATGTCCCCCAAGCAATATGGCTGACTTGGAAGTCACCTATACAAGACAACCAGCACAATGTCCCCCATGCAATATGGCTGACTTGGAAGTCACCTATAGGACATGGCAACCATCACAATGTCCCCCATGCAATATGGCTGACTTGGAAGTCACCTATACATACAACCAGCACAATGTCCCCCATGCAATATGGCTGACTTGGAAGTCACCTATACAATACAACCAGCACAATGTCCCCCATGCAATATGGCTGACTTGGAAGTCACCTAAATAAAATGGCAACCAGCACAATGTCCCCCAAGCAATATGGCTGACTTGGAAGTCACCTATACAAGACAACCAGCACAATGTCCCCCATGCAATATGGCTGACTTGGAAGTCACCTATACAATACAACCAGCACAATGTCCCCCATGCAATATGGCTGACTTGGAAGTCACCTAAACAATACAACCAGCACAATGTCCCCCATGCAATATGGCTGACTTGGAAGTCACCTATACAACACAACCAGCACAATGTCCCCCATGCAATATGGCTGACTTGGAAGTCACCTAAACAACACAACCAGCACAATGTCCCCCATGCAATATGGCTGACTTGGAAGTCACCTATAGAACATGGCCACCAGCACAATGTCCCCCATGCATTATGGCTCACTTGGAAGTCACCTATACAAGACAACCAGCACAATGTCCCCCATGCAATATGGCTGACTTGGAAGTCACCTATACAATACAACCAGCACAATGTCCCCCATGCAATATGGCTGACTTGGAAGTCACCTATACAACACAACCAGCACAATGTCCCCCATGCAATATGGCTGACTTGGAAGTCACCTATACAACACAACCAGCACAATGTCCCCCATGCAATATGGCTCACTTGAAAGTCACCTATACAACATGGCAACCAGCACAATGTCCCCCATGCAATATGGCTCACTTGGAAGTCACCTATACAACATGGCAACCAGCACAATGTCCCCAAAGCAATATGGCTCACTTGGAAGTCACCTATACAACATGGCAACCAGCACAATGTCCCCCATTCAATATGCCTGACTTGGAAGTCACCTATACAACATGGCAACCAGCACAATGTCCCCCATGCAATATGGCTGACTTGGAAGTCACCTATACAAGACAACCAGCACAATGTCCCCCATGCAATATGGCTGACTTGGAAGTCACCTATACAACATGGCAACCAGCACAATGTCCCCCATGCAATATGGCTGACTTGGAAGTCACCTATACAATACAACCAGCACAATGTCCCCCAAGCAATATGGCTGACTTGGAAGTCACCTATAGAACATGGCCACCAGCACAATGTCCCCCATGCAATATGGCTGACTTGGAAGTCACCTATACAAGACAACCAGCACAATGTCCCCCATGCAATATGGCTGACTTGGAAGTCACCTATAGAACATGGAAACCAGCACAATGTCCCACATGCAATATGGCTGACTTGGAAGTCACCTATAGGACAATGCAACCAGCACAATGTCCCCCATGCAATATGGCTGACTTGGAAGTCACCTATAGAACATGGCCACCAGCACAATGTCCCACAAGCAATATGGCACACTTGGAAGTCACCTATACAATACAACCAGCACAATGTCCCCCATGCAATATGGCTGACTTGGAAGTCACCTATACAATACAACCAGCACAATGTCCCAAATGCAATATGGCTGACTTTGAAGTCACCTATAGAACATGGCCACCAGCACAATGTCCCCCATGCAATATGGCTGACTTGGACGTCACCTATACAACATGGCAACCAGCACAATGTCCCCCATGCATGCAATATGGCTGACTTGGAAGTCACCTATACCATACAACCAGCACAATGTCCCCCAAGCAATATGGCTGACTTGGAAGTCACCTATACAAGACAACCAGCACAATGTCCCCCATGCAATATGGCTGACTTGGAAGTCACCTATACGACATGGCCACCAGCACAATGTCCCCCATGCAATATGGCTGACTTGGAAGTCACCTATACAATACAACCAGCACAATGTCCCCCATGCAATATGGCTGACTTGGAAGTCACCTATACAATACAACCAGCACAATGTCCCCCATGCAATATGGCTGATTTGGAAGTCACCTATACAACACAACCAGCACAATGTCCCCCATGCAATATGGCTGACTTGGAAGTCACCTATACAAGACAACCAGCACAATGTCCCAAATGCAATATGGCTGACTTGGAAGTCACCTATAGAACATGGCCACCAGCACAATGTCCCCCATGCAACACGGCTGACTTGGAAGTCACCTATACAAGACAACCAGCACAATGTCCCCCATGCAATATGGCTGACTTGGAAGTCACCTATACAACACAACCAGCACAATGTCCCCCAAGCAATATGGCTCACTTGGAAGTCACCTATACAACATGGCAACCAGCACAATGTCCCCCATGCAATATGCCTGACTTGGAAGTCACCTATACAACTTGGCAACCAGCACAATGTCCCCCATGCAATATGGCTGACTTGGAAGTCACCTATACAAGACAACCAGCACAATGTCCCCCATGCAATATGGCTGACTTGGAAGTCACCTATACAACATGGCAACCAGCACAATGTCCCCCATGCAATATGGCTGACTTGGAAGTCACCTATACAATACAACCAGCACAATGTCCCCCAAACAATATGGCTGACTTGGAAGTCACCTATAGAACATGGCCACCAGCACAATGTCTCCCATGCAATATGGCTGACTTGGAAGTCACCTATACAAGACAACCAGCACAATGTCCCCCATGCAATATGGCTGACTTGGAAGTCACCTATAGAACATGGCCACCAGCACAATGTCCCCCAAGCAATATGGCTCACTTGGAAGTCACCTATACAATACAACCAGCACAATGTCCCCCATGCAATATGGCTGACTTGGAAGTCACCTATACAATACAACCAGCACAATGTCCCAAATGCAATATGGCTGACTTGGAAGTCACCTATAGAACATGGCCACCAGCACAATGTCCCCCATGCAATATGGCTGACTTGGAAGTCACCTATACAACATGGCAACCAGCACAATGTCCCCCATGCAATATGGCTGACTTGGAAGTCACCTATAAAATACAACCAGCACAATGTCCCCCAAGCAATATGGCTGACTTGGAAGTCACCTATACAAGACAACCAGCACAATGTCCCCCATGCAATATGGCTGACTTGGAAGTCACCTATACGACATGGCCACCAGCACAATGTCCCCCATGCAATATGGCTGACTTGGAAGTCACCTATACAATACAACCAGCACAATGTCCCCCATGCAATATGGCTGACTTGGAAGTCACCTATACAATACAACCAGCACAATGTCCCCCATGCAATATGGCTGATTTGGAAGTCACCTATACAACACAACCAGCACAATGTCCCCCATGCAATATGGCTGACTTGGAAGTCACCTATACAAGACAACCAGCACAATGTCCCAAATGCAATATGGCTGACTTGGAAGTCACCTATAGAACATGGCCACCAGCACAATGTCCCCCATGCAATATGGCTGACTTGGAAGTCACCTATACAAAATGGCAACCAGCACAATGTCCCCCATGCAATATGGCTGACTTGGAAGTCACCTATACAATACAACCAGCACAATGTCCCCCAAGCAATATGGCTGACTTAGAAGTCACCTATACAAGACAACCAGCACAATGTCCCCCATGCAATATGGCTGACTTGGAAGTCACCTATACAACACAACCAGCACAATGTCCCCCATGCAATATGGCTCACTTGGAAGTCACCTATACAACATGGCATCCAGCACAATGTCCCCCATGCAATATGGCTGACTTGGAAGTCACCTATACAACATGGCAACCAGCACAATGTCCCCCATGCAATATGGCTGACTTGGAAGTCACCTATACAAGAAACCAGCACAATGTCCCCCATGCAATGTGGCTGACTTGGAAGTCACCTATAGAACATGGCCACCAGCACAATGTCCCCCATGCAATATGGCTGACTTGGAAGTCACCTATACAACATGGCAACCAGTACAATGTCCCCCAAGCAATATGGCTCACTTGGAAGTCACCTATAGAACGTGGCAACCGGCACAATGTCCCCCAAGCAATATGGCTGACTTGGAAGTCACCTATACAACATGGCAACCAGCACAATGTCCCCCATGCAATATGGCTGACTTGGAAGTCACCTATAGAACATGGCCACCAGCACAATGTCCCCCATGCAACACGGCTGACTTGGAAGTCACCTATACAAGACAACCAGCACAATGTCCCCCATGCAATATGGCTGACTTGGAAGTCACCTATACAACACAACCAGCACAATGTCCCCCAAGCAATATGGCTCACTTGGAAGTCACCTATACAACATGGCAACCAGCACAATGTCCCCCATGCAATATGGCTGACTTGGAAGTAACCTATACAACATGGCAACCAGCACAATGTCCCCCATGCAATATGGCTGACTTGGAAGTCACCTATAGGACATGGCAACCAGCACAATGTCCCCCATGCAATATGGCTGACTTGGAAGTCACCTATACAACACAACCAGCACAATGTCCCCCAAGCAATATGGCTCACTTGGAAGTCACCTATACAACATGGCAACCAGCACAATGTCCCCCATGCAATATGCCTGACTTGGAAGTCACCTATACAACATGGCAACCAGCACAATGTCCCCCATGCAATATGGCTGAGTTGAAAGTCACCTATACAAGACAACCAGCACAATGTCCCCCATGCAATATGGCTGACTTGGAAGTCACCTATACAACATGGCAACCAGCACAATGTCCCCCATGCAATATGGCTGACTTGGAAGTCACCTATACAATACAACCAGCACAATGTCCCCCAAGCAATATGGCTGACTTGGAAGTCACCTATAGAACATGGCCACCAGCACAATGTCTCCCATGCAATATGGCTGACTTGGAAGTCACCTATACAAGACAACCAGCACAATGTCCCCCATGCAATATGGCTGACTTGGAAGTCACCTATAGAACATGGCCACCAGCACAATGTCCCCCATGCAATATGGCTGACTTGGAAGTCACCTATAGGACAATGCAACCAGCACAATGTCCCCGATGCAATATGGCTGACTTGGAAGTCACCTATAGAACATGGCCACCAGCACAATGTCCTCCAAGCAATATGGCTCACTTGGAAGTCACCTATACAATACAACCAGCACAATGTCCCCCATGCAATATGGCTGACTTGGAAGTCACCTATACAATACAACCAGCACAATGTCCCAAATGCAATATGGCTGACTTGGAAGTCACCTATAGAACATGGCCACCAGCACAATGTCCCCCATGCAATATGGCTGACTTGGAAGTCACCTATACAACATGGCAACCAGCACAATGTCCCCCATGCAATATGGCTGACTTGGAAGTCACCTATAAAATACAACCAGCACAATGTCCCCCAAGCAATATGGCTGACTTGGAAGTCACCTATACAAGACAACCAGCACAATGTCCCCCATGCAATATGGCTGACTTGGAAGTCACCTATACGACATGGCCACCAGCACAATGTCCCCCATGCAATATGGCTGACTTGGAAGTCAACTATACAATACAACCAGCACAATGTCCCCCATGCAATATGGCTGACTTGGAAGTCACCTATACAATATAACCAGCACAATGTCCCCCATGCAATATGGCTGATTTGGAAGTCACCTATACAACACAACCAGCACAATGTCCCCCATGCAATATGGCTGACTTGGAAGTCACCTATACAAGACAACCAGCACAATGTCCCAAATGCAATATGGCTGACTTGGAAGTCACCTATAGAACATGGCCACCAGCACAATGTCCCCCATGCAATATGGCTGACTTGGAAGTCACCTATACAAAATGGCAACCAGCACAATGTCCCCCATGCAATATGGCTGACTTGGAAGTCACCTATACAATACAACCAGCACAATGTCCCCCAAGCAATATGGCTGACTTGGAAGTCACCTATACAAGACAACCAGCACAATGTCCCCCATGCAATATGGCTGACTTGGAAGTCACCTATACAACACAACCAGCACAATGTCCCCCATGCAATATGGCTCACTTGGAAGTCACCTATACAACATGGCATCCAGCACAATGTCCCCCATGCAATATGGCTGACTTTGAAGTCACCTATACAACATGGCAACCAGCACAATGTCCCCCATGCAATATGGCTGACTTGGAAGTCACCTATACAACATGGCAACCAGCACAATGTCCCCCATGCATTATGGCTCACTTGGAAGTCACCTATACAAGACAACCAGCACAATGTCCCCCATGCAATATGGCTGACTTGGAAGTCACCTATACAATACAACCAGCACAATGTCCCCCATGCAATATGGCTGACTTGGAAGTCACCTATACAACACAACCAGCACAATGTCCCCCATGCAATATGGCTGACTTGGAAGTCACCTATACAACACAACCAGCACAATGTCCCCCATGCAATATGGCTCACTTGAAAGTCACCTATACAACATGGCAACCAGCACAATGTCCCCCATGCAATATGGCTCACTTGGAAGTCACCTATACAACATGGCAACCAGCACAATGTCCCCAAAGCAATATGGCTCACTTGGAAGTCACCTATACAACATGGCAACCAGCACAATGTCCCCCATTCAATATGCCTGACTTGGAAGTCACCTATACAACATGGCAACCAGCACAATGTCCCCCATGCAATATGGCTGACTTGGAAGTCACCTATACAAGACAACCAGCACAATGTCCCCCATGCAATATGGCTGACTTGGAAGTCACCTATACAACATGGCAACCAGCACAATGTCCCCCATGCAATATGGCTGACTTGGAAGTCACCTATACAATACAACCAGCACAATGTCCCCCAAGCAATATGGCTGACTTGGAAGTCACCTATAGAACATGGCCACCAGCACAATGTCCCCCATGCAATATGGCTGACTTGGAAGTCACCTATACAAGACAACCAGCACAATGTCCCCCATGCAATATGGCTGACTTGGAAGTCACCTATAGAACATGGAAACCAGCACAATGTCCCACATGCAATATGGCTGACTTGGAAGTCACCTATAGGACAATGCAACCAGCACAATGTCCCCCATGCAATATGGCTGACTTGGAAGTCACCTATAGAACATGGCCACCAGCACAATGTCCCACAAGCAATATGGCACACTTGGAAGTCACCTATACAATACAACCAGCACAATGTCCCCCATGCAATATGGCTGACTTGGAAGTCACCTATACAATACAACCAGCACAATGTCCCAAATGCAATATGGCTGACTTTGAAGTCACCTATAGAACATGGCCACCAGCACAATGTCCCCCATGCAATATGGCTGACTTGGACGTCACCTATACAACATGGCAACCAGCACAATGTCCCCCATGCATGCAATATGGCTGACTTGGAAGTCACCTATACCATACAACCAGCACAATGTCCCCCAAGCAATATGGCTGACTTGGAAGTCACCTATACAAGACAACCAGCACAATGTCCCCCATGCAATATGGCTGACTTGGAAGTCACCTATACGACATGGCCACCAGCACAATGTCCCCCATGCAATATGGCTGACTTGGAAGTCACCTATACAATACAACCAGCACAATGTCCCCCATGCAATATGGCTGACTTGGAAGTCACCTATACAATACAACCAGCACAATGTCCCCCATGCAATATGGCTGATTTGGAAGTCACCTATACAACACAACCAGCACAATGTCCCCCATGCAATATGGCTGACTTGGAAGTCACCTATACAAGACAACCAGCACAATGTCCCAAATGCAATATGGCTGACTTGGAAGTCACCTATAGAACATGGCCACCAGCACAATGTCCCCCATGCAACACGGCTGACTTGGAAGTCACCTATACAAGACAACCAGCACAATGTCCCCCATGCAATATGGCTGACTTGGAAGTCACCTATACAACACAACCAGCACAATGTCCCCCAAGCAATATGGCTCACTTGGAAGTCACCTATACAACATGGCAACCAGCACAATGTCCCCCATGCAATATGCCTGACTTGGAAGTCACCTATACAACTTGGCAACCAGCACAATGTCCCCCATGCAATATGGCTGACTTGGAAGTCACCTATACAAGACAACCAGCACAATGTCCCCCATGCAATATGGCTGACTTGGAAGTCACCTATACAACATGGCAACCAGCACAATGTCCCCCATGCAATATGGCTGACTTGGAAGTCACCTATACAATACAACCAGCACAATGTCCCCCAAACAATATGGCTGACTTGGAAGTCACCTATAGAACATGGCCACCAGCACAATGTCTCCCATGCAATATGGCTGACTTGGAAGTCACCTATACAAGACAACCAGCACAATGTCCCCCATGCAATATGGCTGACTTGGAAGTCACCTATAGAACATGGCCACCAGCACAATGTCCCCCAAGCAATATGGCTCACTTGGAAGTCACCTATACAATACAACCAGCACAATGTCCCCCATGCAATATGGCTGACTTGGAAGTCACCTATACAATACAACCAGCACAATGTCCCAAATGCAATATGGCTGACTTGGAAGTCACCTATAGAACATGGCCACCAGCACAATGTCCCCCATGCAATATGGCTGACTTGGAAGTCACCTATACAACATGGCAACCAGCACAATGTCCCCCATGCAATATGGCTGACTTGGAAGTCACCTATAAAATACAACCAGCACAATGTCCCCCAAGCAATATGGCTGACTTGGAAGTCACCTATACAAGACAACCAGCACAATGTCCCCCATGCAATATGGCTGACTTGGAAGTCACCTATACGACATGGCCACCAGCACAATGTCCCCCATGCAATATGGCTGACTTGGAAGTCACCTATACAATACAACCAGCACAATGTCCCCCATGCAATATGGCTGACTTGGAAGTCACCTATACAATACAACCAGCACAATGTCCCCCATGCAATATGGCTGATTTGGAAGTCACCTATACAACACAACCAGCACAATGCCCCCCATGCAATATGGCTGACTTGGAAGTCACCTATACAAGACAACCAGCACAATGTCCCAAATGCAATATGGCTGACTTGGAAGTCACCTATAGAACATGGCCACCAGCACAATGTCCCCCATGCAATATGGCTGACTTGGAAGTCACCTATACAAAATGGCAACCAGCACAATGTCCCCCATGCAATATGGCTGACTTGGAAGTCACCTATACAATACAACCAGCACAATGTCCCCCAAGCAATATGGCTGACTTAGAAGTCACCTATACAAGACAACCAGCACAATGTCCCCCATGCAATATGGCTGACTTGGAAGTCACCTATACAACACAACCAGCACAATGTCCCCCATGCAATATGGCTCACTTGGAAGTCACCTATACAACATGGCATCCAGCACAATGTCCCCCATGCAATATGGCTGACTTGGAAGTCACCTATACAACATGGCAACCAGCACAATGTCCCCCATGCAATATGGCTGACTTGGAAGTCACCTATACAAGAAACCAGCACAATGTCCCCCATGCAATGTGGCTGACTTGGAAGTCACCTATAGAACATGGCCACCAGCACAATGTCCCCCATGCAATATGGCTGACTTGGAAGTCACCTATACAACATGGCAACCAGTACAATGTCCCCCAAGCAATATGGCTCACTTGGAAGTCACCTATAGAACGTGGCAACCGGCACAATGTCCCCCAAGCAATATGGCTGACTTGGAAGTCACCTATACAACATGGCAACCAGCACAATGTCCCCCATGCAATATGGCTGACTTGGAAGTCACCTATAGAACATGGCCACCAGCACAATGTCCCCCATGCAACACGGCTGACTTGGAAGTCACCTATACAAGACAACCAGCACAATGTCCCCCATGCAATATGGCTGACTTGGAAGTCACCTATACAACACAACCAGCACAATGTCCCCCAAGCAATATGGCTCACTTGGAAGTCACCTATACAACATGGCAACCAGCACAATGTCCCCCATGCAATATGGCTGACTTGGAAGTAACCTATACAACATGGCAACCAGCACAATGTCCCCCATGCAATATGGCTGACTTGGAAGTCACCTATAGGACATGGCAACCAGCACAATGTCCCCCATGCAATATGGCTGACTTGGAAGTCACCTATACAACACAACCAGCACAATGTCCCCCAAGCAATATGGCTCACTTGGAAGTCACCTATACAACATGGCAACCAGCACAATGTCCCCCATGCAATATGCCTGACTTGGAAGTCACCTATACAACATGGCAACCAGCACAATGTCCCCCATGCAATATGGCTGAGTTGAAAGTCACCTATACAAGACAACCAGCACAATGTCCCCCATGCAATATGGCTGACTTGGAAGTCACCTATACAACATGGCAACCAGCACAATGTCCCCCATGCAATATGGCTGACTTGGAAGTCACCTATACAATACAACCAGCACAATGTCCCCCAAGCAATATGGCTGACTTGGAAGTCACCTATAGAACATGGCCACCAGCACAATGTCTCCCATGCAATATGGCTGACTTGGAAGTCACCTATACAAGACAACCAGCACAATGTCCCCCATGCAATATGGCTGACTTGGAAGTCACCTATAGAACATGGCCACCAGCACAATGTCCCCCATGCAATATGGCTGACTTGGAAGTCACCTATAGGACAATGCAACCAGCACAATGTCCCCCATGCAATATGGCTGACTTGGAAGTCACCTATAGAACATGGCTACCAGCACAATGTCCCCCAAGCAATATGGCTCACTTGGAAGTCACCTATACAATACAACCAGCACAATGTCCCCCATGCAATATGGCTGACTTGGAAGTCACCTATACAATACAACCAGCACAATGTCCCAAATGCAATATGGCTGACTTGGAAGTCACCTATAGAACATGGCCACCAGCACAATGTCCCCCATGCAATATGGCTGACTTGGAAGTCACCTATACAACATGGCAACCAGCACAATGTCCCCCATGCAATATGGCTGACTTGGAAGTCACCTATAAAATACAACCAGCACAATGTCCCCCAAGCAATATGGCTGACTTGGAAGTCACCTATACAAGACAACCAGCACAATGTCCCCCATGCAATATGGCTGACTTGGAAGTCACCTATACGACATGGCCACCAGCACAATGTCCCCCATGCAATATGGCTGACTTGGAAGTCAACTATACAATACAACCAGCACAATGTCCCCCATGCAATATGGCTGACTTGGAAGTCACCTATACAATATAACCAGCACAATGTCCCCCATGCAATATGGCTGATTTGGAAGTCACCTATACAACACAACCAGCACAATGTCCCCCATGCAATATGGCTGACTTGGAAGTCACCTATACAAGACAACCAGCACAATGTCCCAAATGCAATATGGCTGACTTGGAAGTCACCTATAGAACATGGCCACCAGCACAATGTCCCCCATGCAATATGGCTGACTTGGAAGTCACCTATACAAAATGGCAACCAGCACAATGTCCCCCATGCAATATGGCTGACTTGGAAGTCACCTATACAATACAACCAGCACAATGTCCCCCAAGCAATATGGCTGACTTGGAAGTCACCTATACAAGACAACCAGCACAATGTCCCCCATGCAATATGGCTGACTTGGAAGTCACCTATACAACACAACCAGCACAATGTCCCCCATGCAATATGGCTCACTTGGAAGTCACCTATACAACATGGCATCCAGCACAATGTCCCCCATGCAATATGGCTGACTTTGAAGTCACCTATACAACATGGCAACCAGCACAATGTCCCCCATGCAATATGGCTGACTTGGAAGTCACCTATACAACATGGCAACCAGCACAATGTCCCCCATGCAATATGGCTGACTTGGAAGTCACCTATACAAGAAACCAGCACAATGTCCCCCATGCAATGTGGCTGACTTGGAAGTCACCTATAGAACATGGCCACCAGCACAATGTCCCCCATGCAATATGGCTGACTTGGAAGTCACCTATACAACATGGCAACCAGTACAATGTCCCCCAAGCAATATGGCTCACTTGGAAGTCACCTATAGAACGTGGCAACCGGCACAATGTCCCCCAAGCAATATGGCTGACTTGGAAGTCACCTATACAACATGGCAACCAGCACAATGTCCCCCATGCAATATGGCTGACTTGGAAGTCACCTATAGAACATGGCCACCAGCACAATGTCCCCCATGCAACACGGCTGACTTGGAAGTCACCTATACAAGACAACCAGCACAATGTCCCCCATGCAATATGGCTGACTTGGAAGTCACCTATACAACACAACCAGCACAATGTCCCCCAAGCAATATGGCTCACTTGGAAGTCACCTATACAGCATGGCAACCAGCACAATGTCCCCCATGCAATATGGCTGACTTGGAAGTCACCTATACAACATGGCAACCAGCACAATGTCCCCCATGCAATATGGCTGACTTGGAAGTCACCTATAGGACATGGCAACCAGCACAATGTCCCCCATGCAATATGGCTGACTTGGAAGTCACCTATAGAACATGGCCACCAGCACAATGTCCCCCAATCAATATTGCTCACTTGGAAGTCACCTATACAATACAACCAGCACAATGTCCCCCATGCAATATGGCTGACTTGGAAGTCACCTATACAATACAACCAGCACAATGTCCCAAATGCAATATGGTTGACTTGGAAGTCACCTATAGAACATGGCAACCAGCACAATGTCCCCCAAGCAATATGGCTGACTTGGAAGTCACCTATACAAGACAACCAGCACAATTTCCCCCATGCAATATGGCTGACTTGGAAGTCACCTATAGGACATGGCAACCAGCACAATGTCCCCCATGCAATATGGCTGACTTGGAAGTCACCTATACAACATGGCAACCAGCACAATGTCCCCCATGCAATATGGCTGACTTGGAAGTCACCTATAGAACATGGCCACCAGCACAATGTCCCCCATGCAATATGGATGACTTGGAAGTCACCTATACAACATGGCAACCAGCACAATGTTCCCCAAGCAATATGGCTGACTTGGAAGTCACCTATAGAACATGGCCACTAGCACAATGTCCCCCAAGCAATATGGCTGACTTGGAAGTCACCTATAGAACATGGCAACCAGCACAATGTCCCCCAAGCAATATGGCTGACTTGGAAGTCACCTATACAAGACAACCAGCACAATGTCCCCCATGCAATATGGCTGACTTGGAAGTCACCTATAGGACATGGCAACCAGCACAATGTCCCCCATGCAATATGGCTGACTTGGAAGTCACCTATAGAACATGGCCACCAGCACAATGTCCCCCAAGCAATATGGCTGACTTGGAAGTCACCTATACAACATGGCAACCAGCACAATGTCCCCCATGCAATATGGCTGACTTGGAAGTCACCTATACAATACAACCAGCACAATGTCCCCCATGCAATATGGCTGACTTGGAAATCACCTATACAATACAACCAGCACAATGTCCCCCATGCAATATGGCTGACTTGGAAGTCACATATACAATACAACCAGCACAATGTCCCCCATGCAATATGGCTGACTTGGAAGTCACCTATACAACATGGCAACCAGCACAATGTCCCCCATGCAATATGGCTGACTTGGAAGTCACCTATACAATACAACCAGCACAATGTCCCCCAAGCAATATGGCTGACTTGGAAGTCACCTATACAAGACAACCAGCACAATGTCCCCCATGCAATATGGCTGATTTGGAAGTCACCTATACAAGACAACCAGCACAATGTCCCAAATGCAATATGGCTGACTTGGAAGTCACCTATAGAACATGGCCACCAGCACAATGTCCACCATGCAATTTGGCTGACTTGGAAGTCACCTATACAACATGGCAACCAGCACAATTTCCCCCATGCAATATGGCTGACTTGGAAGTCACCTATACAATACAACCAGCACAATGTCCCCCAAGCAATATGGCTGACTTGGAAGTCACCTAATCAAGACAACCAGCACAATGTCCCCCATGCAATATGGCTGACTTGGAAGTCACCTATAGGACATGGCCACCAGCACAATGTCCCCCATGCAATATGGCTTAATTGGAAGTCACCTATACAATACAACCAGCACAATGTCCCCCATGCAATATGGCTGAATTGGAAGTCACCTATACAATACAACCAGCACAATGTCCCCCAAGCAATATGGCTGACTTGGAAGTCACCTATAGAACATGGCCACCAGCACAATGTCCCCCAAGCGATATGGCTGACTTGGAAGTCACCTATAGAACATGGCAACCAGCACAATGTCCCCCAAGCAACATGGCTGACTTGGAAGTCACCTATACAAGACAACCAGCACAATGTCCCCCATGCAATATGGCTGACTTGGAAGTCACCTATAGGACATGGCAACCAGCACAATGTCCCCCATGCAATATGGCTGACTTGGAAGTCACCTATAGAACATGGCCACCAGCACAATGTCCCCCAAGCAATATGGCTCACTTGGAAGTCACCTATACAATAGAACCAGCACAATGTCCCCCATGCAATATGGCTGACTTGGAAGTCACCTATACAATACAACCAGCACAATGTCCCAAATGCAATATGGCTGAATGGAAGTCACCTATACAATACAACCAGCACAATGTCCCCCATGCAATATGGCTGACTTGGAAGTCACCTATACAATACAACCAGCACAATGTCCCCCATGCAATATGGCTGATTTGGAAGTCACCTATACAACACAACCAGCACAATGTCCCCCATGCAATATGGCTGACTTGGAAGTCACCTATACAAGACAACCAGCACAATGTCCCAAATGCAATATGGCTGACTTGGAAGTCACCTATAGAACATGGCCACCAGCACAATGTCCCCCATGCAATATGGCTGACTTGGAAGTCACCTATACAAAATGGCAACCAGCACAATGTCCCCCATGCAATATGGCTGACTTGGAAGTCACCTATACAATACAACCAGCACAATGTCCCCCAAGCAATATGGCTGACTTGGAAGTCACCTATACAAGACAACCAGCACAATGTCCCCCATGCAATATGGCTGACTTGGAAGTCACCTATACAACACAACCAGCACAATGTCCCCCATGCAATATGGCTCACTTGGAAGTCACCTATACAACATGGCATCCAGCACAATGTCCCCCATGCAATATGGCTGACTTTGAAGTCACCTATACAACATGGCAACCAGCACAATGTCCCCCATGCAATATGGCTGACTTGGAAGTCACCTATACAACATGGCAACCAGCACAATGTCCCCCATGCAATATGGCTGACTTGGAAGTCACCTATACAAGAAACCAGCACAATGTCCCCCATGCAATGTGGCTGACTTGGAAGTCACCTATAGAACATGGCCACCAGCACAATGTCCCCCATGCAATATGGCTGACTTGGAAGTCACCTATACAACATGGCAACCAGTACAATGTCCCCCAAGCAATATGGCTCACTTGGAAGTCACCTATAGAACGTGGCAACCGGCACAATGTCCCCCAAGCAATATGGCTGACTTGGAAGTCACCTATACAACATGGCAACCAGCACAATGTCCCCCATGCAATATGGCTGACTTGGAAGTCACCTATAGAACATGGCCACCAGCACAATGTCCCCCATGCAACACGGCTGACTTGGAAGTCACCTATACAAGACAACCAGCACAATGTCCCCCATGCAATATGGCTGACTTGGAAGTCACCTATACAACACAACCAGCACAATGTCCCCCAAGCAATATGGCTCACTTGGAAGTCACCTATACAGCATGGCAACCAGCACAATGTCCCCCATGCAATATGGCTGACTTGGAAGTCACCTATACAACATGGCAACCAGCACAATGTCCCCCATGCAATATGGCTGACTTGGAAGTCACCTATAGGACATGGCAACCAGCACAATGTCCCCCATGCAATATGGCTGACTTGGAAGTCACCTATAGAACATGGCCACCAGCACAATGTCCCCCAAGCAATATGGCTCACTTGGAAGTCACCTATACAATACAACCAGCACAATGTCCCCCATGCAATATGGCTGACTTGGAAGTCACCTATACAATACAACCAGCACAATGTCCCAAATGCAATATGGCTGACTTGGAAGTCACCTATAGAACATGGCAACCAGCACAATGTCCCCCAAGCAATATGGCTGACTTGGAAGTCACCTATACAAGACAACCAGCACAATTTCCCCCATGCAATATGGCTGACTTGGAAGTCACCTATAGGACATGGCAACCAGCACAATGTCCCCCATGCAATATGGCTGACTTGGAAGTCACCTATACAACATGGCAACCAGCACAATGTCCCCCATGCAATATGGCTGACTTGGAAGTCACCTATAGAACATGGCCACCAGCACAATGTCCCCCATGCAATATGGATGACTTGGAAGTCACCTATACAACATGGCAACCAGCACAATGTTCCCCAAGCAATATGGCTGACTTGGAAGTCACCTATAGAACATGGCCACTAGCACAATGTCCCCCAAGCAATATGGCTGACTTGGAAGTCACCTATAGAACATGGCAACCAGCACAATGTCCCCCAAGCAATATGGCTGACTTGGACGTCACCTATACAAGACAACCAGCACAATGTCCCCCATGCAATATGGCTGACTTGGAAGTCACCTATAGGACATGGCAACCAGCACAATGTCCCCCATGCAATATGGCTGACTTGGAAGTCACCTATAGAACATGGCCACCAGCACAATGTCCCCCAAGCAATATGGCTGACTTGGAAGTCACCTATACAACATGGCAACCAGCACAATGTCCCCCATGCAATATGGCTGACTTGGAAGTCACCTATACAATACAACCAGCACAATGTCCCCCATGCAATATGGCTGACTTGGAAATCACCTATACAATACAACCAGCACAATGTCCCCCATGCAATATGGCTGACTTGGAAGTCACATATACAATACAACCAGCACAATGTCCCCCATGCAATATGGCTGACTTGGAAGTCACCTATACAACATGGCAACCAGCACAATGTCCCCCATGCAATATGGCTGACTTGGAAGTCACCTATACAATACAACCTGCACAATGTCCCCCAAGCAATATGGCTGACTTGGAAGTCACCTATACAAGACAACCAGCACAATGTCCCCCATGCAATATGGCTGATTTGGAAGTCACCTATACAAGACAACCAGCACAATGTCCCAAATGCAATATGGCTGACTTGGAAGTCACCTATAGAACATGGCCACCAGCACAATGTCCACCATGCAATTTGGCTGACTTGGAAGTCACCTATACAACATGGCAACCAGCACAATTTCCCCCATGCAATATGGCTGACTTGGAAGTCACCTATACAATACAACCAGCACAATGTCCCCCAAGCAATATGGCTGACTTGGAAGTCACCTATACAAGACAACCAGCACAATGTCCCCCATGCAATATGGCTGACTTGGAAGTCACCTATAGGACATGGCCACCAGCACAATGTCCCCCATGCAATATGGCTTAATTGGAAGTCACCTATACAATACAACCAGCACAATGTCCCCCATGCAATATGGCTGAATTGGAAGTCACCTATACAATACAACCAGCACAATGTCCCCCAAGCAATATGGCTGACTTGGAAGTCACCTATAGAACATGGCCACCAGCACAATGTCCCCCAAGCGATATGGCTGACTTGGAAGTCACCTATAGAACATGGCAACCAGCACAATGTCCCCCAAGCAACATGGCTGACTTGGAAGTCACCTATACAAGACAACCAGCACAATGTCCCCCATGCAATATGGCTGACTTGGAAGTCACCTATAGGACATTGCAACCAGCACAATGTCCCCCATGCAATATGGCTGACTTGGAAGTCACCTATAGAACATGGCCACCAGCACAATGTCCCCCAAGCAATATGGCTCACTTGGAAGTCACCTATACAATAGAACCAGCACAATGTCCCCCATGCAATATGGCTGACTTGGAAGTCACCTATACAATACAACCAGCACAATGTCCCAAATGCAATATGGCTGACTTGGAAGTCACCTATAGAACATGGCCACCAGCACAATGTCCCCCATGCAATATGGCTGACTTGGAAGTCACCTATAGAACATGGCAACCAGCACAATGTCCGCCAAGCAATATGGCTGACTTGGAAGTCACCTATACAAGACAACCAGCACAATTTCCCCCATGCAATATGGCTGACTTGAAAGTCACCTATAGGACATGGCAACCAGCACAATGTCCCCCATGCAATATGGCTGACTTGGAAGTCACCTATACAATACAACCAGCACAATGTCCCCCATGCAATATGGCTGACTTGGAAGTCACCTATATAACATGGCAACCAGCACAATGTCCCCCATGCAATATGGCTGACTTGGAAGTCACCTATAGAACATGGCCACCAGCACAATGTCCCCCATGCAATATGGCTGACTTGGAAGTCACCTATACAACATGGCAACCAGCACAATGTCCCCCATGCAATATGGCTGACTTGGAAGTCACCTATAGGACATGGCAACCAGCACAATGTCCCCCATGCAATATGGCTGACTTGGAAGTCACCTATAGAACATGGCCACCAGCACAATGTCCCCCAAGCAATATGGCTCACTTGGAAGTCACCTATACAATACAACCAGCACAATGTCCCCCATGCAATATGGCTGACTTGGAAGTCACCTATACAATACAACCAGCACAATGTCCCAAATGCAATATGGCTGACTTGGAAGTCACCTATAGAACATGGCAACCAGCACAATGTCCCCCAAGCAATATGGCTGACTTGGAAGTCACCTACACAAGACAACCAGCACAATTTCCCCCATGCAATATGGCTGACTTGGAAGTCACCTATAGGACATGGCAACCAGCACAATGTCCCCCATGCAATATGGCTGACTTGGAAGTCACCTATACAACATGGCAACCAGCACAATGTCCCCCATGCAATATGGCTGACTTGGAAGTCACCTATAGAACATGGCCACCAGCACAATGTCCCCCATGCAATATGGATGACTTGGAAGTCACCTATACAACATGGCAACCAGCACAATGTTCCCCAAGCAATATGGCTGACTTGGAAGTCACCTATAGAACATGGCCACTAGCACAATGTCCCCCAAGCAATATGGCTGACTTGGAAGTCACCTATAGAACATGGCAACCAGCACAATGTCCCCCAAGCAATATGGCTGACTTGGACGTCACCTATACAAGACAACCAGCACAATGTCCCCCATGCAATATGGCTGACTTGGAAGTCACCTATAGGACATGGCAACCAGCACAATGTCCCCCATGCAATATGGCTGACTTGGAAGTCACCTATAGAACATGGCCACCAGCACAATGTCCCCCAAGCAATATGGCTGACTTGGAAGTCACCTATACAACATGGCAACCAGCACAATGTCCCCCATGCAATATGGCTGACTTGGAAGTCACCTATACAATACAACCAGCACAATGTCCCCCATGCAATATGGCTGACTTGGAAATCACCTATACAATACAACCAGCACAATGTCCCCCATGCAATATGGCTGACTTGGAAGTCACATATACAATACAACCAGCACAATGTCCCCCATGCAATATGGCTGACTTGGAAGTCACCTATACAACATGGCAACCAGCACAATGTCCCCCATGCAATATGGCTGACTTGGAAGTCACCTATACAATACAACCTGCACAATGTCCCCCAAGCAATATGGCTGACTTGGAAGTCACCTATACAAGACAACCAGCACAATGTCCCCCATGCAATATGGCTGATTTGGAAGTCACCTATACAAGACAACCAGCACAATGTCCCAAATGCAATATGGCTGACTTGGAAGTCACCTATAGAACATGGCCACCAGCACAATGTCCACCATGCAATTTGGCTGACTTGGAAGTCACCTATACAACATGGCAACCAGCACAATTTCCCCCATGCAATATGGCTGACTTGGAAGTCACCTATACAATACAACCAGCACAATGTCCCCCAAGCAATATGGCTGACTTGGAAGTCACCTATACAAGACAACCAGCACAATGTCCCCCATGCAATATGGCTGACTTGGAAGTCACCTATAGGACATGGCCACCAGCACAATGTCCCCCATGCAATATGGCTTAATTGGAAGTCACCTATACAATACAACCAGCACAATGTCCCCCATGCAATATGGCTGAATTGGAAGTCACCTATACAATACAACCAGCACAATGTCCCCCAAGCAATATGGCTGACTTGGAAGTCACCTATAGAACATGGCCACCAGCACAATGTCCCCCAAGCGATATGGCTGACTTGGAAGTCACCTATAGAACATGGCAACCAGCACAATGTCCCCCAAGCAACATGGCTGACTTGGAAGTCACCTATACAAGACAACCAGCACAATGTCCCCCATGCAATATGGCTGACTTGGAAGTCACCTATAGGACATTGCAACCAGCACAATGTCCCCCATGCAATATGGCTGACTTGGAAGTCACCTATAGAACATGGCCACCAGCACAATGTCCCCCAAGCAATATGGCTCACTTGGAAGTCACCTATACAATAGAACCAGCACAATGTCCCCCATGCAATATGGCTGACTTGGAAGTCACCTATACAATACAACCAGCACAATGTCCCAAATGCAATATGGCTGACTTGGAAGTCACCTATAGAACATGGCCACCAGCACAATATCCCCCATGCAATATGGCTGACTTGGAAGTCACCTATAGAACATGGCAACCAGCACAATGTCCGCCAAGCAATATGGCTGACTTGGAAGTCACCTATACAAGACAACCAGCACAATTTCCCCCATGCAATATGGCTGACTTGAAAGTCACCTATAGGACATGGCAACCAGCACAATGTCCCCCATGCAATATGGCTGACTTGGAAGTCACCTATACAATACAACCAGCACAATGTCCCCCATGCAATATGGCTGACTTGGAAGTCACCTATATAACATGGCAACCAGCACAATGTCCCCCATGCAATATGGCTGACTTGGAAGTCACCTATAGAACATGGCCACCAGCACAATGTCCCCCATGCAATATGGCTGACTTGGAAGTCACCTATACAACATGGCAACCAGCACAATGTCCCCCAAGCAATATGGCTGACTTGGAAGTCACCTATAGAACATGGCCACCAGCACAATGTCCCCCAAGCAATATGGCTGACTTGGAACTCACCTATAGAACATGGCAACCAGCACAATGTCCCCCAAGCAATATGGCTGACTTGGAAGTCACCTATACAAGACAACCAGCACAATGTCCCCCATGCAATATGGCTGACTTGGAAGTCACCTATAGGACATGACAACCAGCACAATGTCCCCCATGCAATATGGCTGACTTGGAAGTCACCTATAGAACATGGCCACCAGCACAATGTCCCCCAAGCAATATGGCTGACTTGGAAGTCACCTATACAACATGGCAACCAGCACAATGTCCCCCATGCAATATGGCTGACTTGGAAGTCACCTATACAATACAACCAGCACAATGTCCCCCATGCAATATGGCTGACTTGGAAGTCACCTATACAATACAACCAGCACAATGTCCCAAATGCAATATGGCTGACTTGGAAGTCACCTATAGAACATGGCCACCAGCACAATGTCCCCCATGCAATATGGCTGACTTGGAAGTCACCAAACAACATGGCAACCAGCACAATGTCCCCCATGCAATATGGCTGACTTGGAAGTCACCTATACAATACAACCAGCACAATGTCCCCCAAGCAATATGGCTGACTTGGAAGTCACCTATACAAGACAACCAGCACAATGTCCCCCATGCAATATGGCTGACTTGGAAGTCACCTATACAATACAACCAGCACAATGTCCCCCATGCAATATGGCTGATTTGGATGTAACCTATACAACACAACCAGCACAATGTCCCCCATGCAATATGGCTGACTTGGAAGTCACCTATAGAACATGGCCACCAGCACAATGTCCGCCAAGCAATATGGCTGACTTGGAAGTCACCTATAGAACATGGCAACCAGCACAATGTCCCCCAAGCAACATGGCTGACTTGGAAGTCACCTATACAAGACAACCAGCACAATGTCCCCCATGCAATATGGCTGACTTGGAAGTCACCTATAGGACATGGCAACCAGCACAATGTCCCCCATGCAATATGGCTGACTTGGAAGTCACCTATAGAACATGGCCACCAGCACAATGCCCCCCAAGCAATATGGCTCACTTGGAAGTCACCTATACAATAGAACCAGCACAATGTCCCCCATGCAATATGGCTGACTTGGAAGTCACCTATACAATACAACCAGCACAATGTCCCAAATGCAATATGGCTGACTTGGAAGTCACCTATAGATCATGGCCACCAGCACAATGTCCCCCATGCAATATGGCTGACTTGGAAGTCACCTATACAACATGGCAACCAGCACAATGTCCCCCATGCAATATGGCTGACTTGGAAGTCACCTATACAATACAACCAGCACAATGTCCCCCAAGCAATATGGCTGACTTGGAAGTCACCTATACAATACAACCAGCATAATGTCCCAAATGCAATATGGCTGACTTGGAAGTCACCTATAGAACATGGCCACCAGCACAATGTCCCCCATGCAATATGGCTGACTTGGAAGTCACCTATAGAACATGGCAACCAGCACAATGTCCGCCAAGCAATATGGCTGACTTGGAAGTCACCTATACAAGACAACCAGCACAATTTCCCCCATGCAATATGGCTGACTTGAAAGTCACCTATAGGCCATGGCAACCAGCACAATGTCCCCCATGCAATATGGCTGACTTGGAAGTCACCTATAGAACATGGCCACCAGCACAATGTCCCCCATGCAATATGGCTGACTTGGAAGTCACCTATACAACATGGCAACCAGCACAATGTCCCCCAAGCAATATGGCTGACTTGGAAGTCACCTATAGAACATGGCCACCAGCACAATGTCCCCCATGCAATATGGCTGACTTGGAAGTCACCTATACAACATGGCAACCAGCACAATGTCCCCCAAGCAATATGGCTGACTTGGAAGTCACCTATACAATACAACCAGCACAATGTCCCCCTAGCAATATGGCTGACTTGGAAGTCACCTATACAATACAACCAGCACAATGTCCCAAATGCAATATGGCTGACTTGGAAGTCACCTATAGAACATGGCCACCAGCACAATGTCCCCCATGCAATATGGCTGACTTGGAAGTCACCTATAGAACATGGCAACCAGCACAATGTCCGCCAAGCAATATGGCTGACTTGGAAGTCACCTATACAAGACAACCAGCACAATTTCCCCCATGCAATATGGCTGACTTGAAAGTCACCTATAGGACATGGCAACCAGCACAATGTCCCCCATGCAATATGGCTGACTTGGAAGTCACCTATACAATACAACCAGCACAATGTCCCCCATGCAATATGGCTGACTTGGAAGTCACCTATATAACATGGCAACCAGCACAATGTCCCCCATGCAATATGGCTGACTTGGAAGTCACCTATAGAACATGGCCACCAGCACAATGTCCCCCATGCAATATGGCTGACTTGGAAGTCACCTATACAACATGCCAACCAGCACAATGTCCCCCAAGCAATATGGCTGACTTGGAAGTCACCTATAGAACATGGCCACCAGCACAATGTCCCCCAAGCAATATGGCTGACTTGGAACTCACCTATAGAACATGGCAACCAGCACAATGTCCCCCAAGCAATATGGCTGACTTGGAAGTCACCTATACAAGACAACCAGCACAATGTCCCCCATGCAATATGGCTGACTTGGAAGTCACCTATACAATACAACCAGCACAATGTCCCCCATGCAATATGGCTGATTTGGATGTCACCTATACAACACAACCAGCACAATGTCCCCCATGCAATATGGCTGACTTGGAAGTCACCTATAGAACATGGCCACCAGCACAATGTCCCCCAAGCAATATGGCTGACTTGGAAGTCACCTATAGAACATGGCAACCAGCACAATGTCCCCCAAGCAACATGGCTGACTTGGAAGTCACCTATACAAGACAACCAGCACAATGTCCCCCATGCAATATGGCTGACTTGGAAGTCACCTATAGGACATGGCAACCAGCACAATGTCCCCCATGCAATATGGCTGACTTGGAAGTCACCTATAGAACATGGCCACCAGCACAATGCCCCCCAAGCAATATGGCTCACTTGGAAGTCACCTATACAATAGAACCAGCACAATGTCCCCCATGCAATATGGCTGACTTGGAAGTCACCTATACAATACAACCAGCACAATGTCCCAAATGCAATATGGCTGACTTGGAAGTCACCTATAGATCATGGCCACCAGCACAATGTCCCCCATGCAATATGGCTGACTTGGAAGTCACCTATACAACATGGCAACCAGCACAATGTCCCCCATGCAATATGGCTGACTTGGAAGTCACCTATACAATACAACCAGCACAATGTCCCCCAAGCAATATGGCTGACTTGGAAGTCACCTATACAATACAACCAGCACAATGTCCCAAATGCAATATGGCTGACTTGGAAGTCACCTATAGAACATGGCCACCAGCACAATGTCCCCCATGCAATATGGCTGACTTGGAAGTCACCTATAGAACATGGCAACCAGCACAATGTCCGCCAAGCAATATGGCTGACTTGGAAGTCACCTATACAAGACAACCAGCACAATTTCCCCCATGCAATATGGCTGACTTGAAAGTCACCTATAGGCCATGGCAACCAGCACAATGTCCCCCATGCAATATGGCTGACTTGGAAGTCACCTATAGAACATGGCCACCAGCACAATGTCCCCCATGCAATATGGCTGACTTGGAAGTCACCTATACAACATGGCAACCAGCACAATGTCCCCCAAGCAATATGGCTGACTTGGAAGTCACCTATAGAACATGGCCACCAGCACAATGTCCCCCATGCAATATGGCTGACTTGGAAGTCACCTATACAACATGGCAACCAGCACAATGTCCCCCAAGCAATATGGCTGACTTGGAAGTCACCTATACAATACAACCAGCACAATGTCCCCCTAGCAATATGGCTGACTTGGAAGTCACCTATACAATACAACCAGCACAATGTCCCAAATGCAATATGGCTGACTTGGAAGTCACCTATAGAACATGGCCACCAGCACAATGTCCCCCATGCAATATGGCTGACTTGGAAGTCACCTATAGAACATGGCAACCAGCACAATGTCCGCCAAGCAATATGGCTGACTTGGAAGTCACCTATACAAGACAACCAGCACAATTTCCCCCATTCAATATGGCTGACTTGAAAGTCACCTATAGGACATGGCAACCAGCACAATGTCCCCCATGCAATATGGCTGACTTGGAAGTCACCTATACAATACAACCAGCACAATGTCCCCCATGCAATATGGCTGACTTGGAAGTCACCTATATAACATGGCAACCAGCACAATGTCCCCCATGCAATATGGCTGACTTGGAAGTCACCTATAGAACATGGCCACCAGCACAATGTCCCCCATGCAATATGGCTGACTTGGAAGTCACCTATACAACATGGCAACCAGCACAATGTCCCCCAAGCAATATGGCTGACTTGGAAGTCACCTATAGAACATGGCCACCAGCACAATGTCCCCCAAGCAATATGGCTGACTTGGAACTCACCTATAGAACATGGCAACCAGCACAATGTCCCCCAAGCAATATGGCTGACTTGGAAGTCACCTATACAAGACAACCAGCACAATGTCCCCCATGCAATATGGCTGACTTGGAAGTCACCTATAGGACATGACAACCAGCACAATGTCCCCCATGCAATATGGCTGACTTGGAAGTCACCTATAGAACATGGCCACCAGCACAATGTCCCCCAAGCAATATGGCTGACTTGGAAGTCACCTATACAACATGGCAACCAGCACAATGTCCCCCATGCAATATGGCTGACTTGGAAGTCACCTATACAATACAACCAGCACAATGTCCCCCATGCAATATGGCTGACTTGGAAGTCACCTATACAATACAACCAGCACAATGTCCCAAATGCAATATGGCTGACTTGGAAGTCACCTATAGAACATGGCCACCAGCACAATGTCCCCCATGCAATATGGCTGACTTGGAAGTCACCAAACAACATGGCAACCAGCACAATGTCCCCCATGCAATATGGCTGACTTGGAAGTCACCTATACAATACAACCAGCACAATGTCCCCCAAGCAATATGGCTGACTTGGAAGTCACCTATACAAGACAACCAGCACAATGTCCCCCATGCAATATGGCTGACTTGGAAGTCACCTATACAATACAACCAGCACAATGTCCCCCATGCAATATGGCTGATTTGGATGTCACCTATACAACACAACCAGCACAATGTCCCCCATGCAATATGGCTGACTTGGAAGTCACCTATAGAACATGGCCACCAGCACAATGTCCCCCAAGCAATATGGCTGACTTGGAAGTCACCTATAGAACATGGCAACCAGCACAATGTCCCCCAAGCAACATGGCTGACTTGGAAGTCACCTATACAAGACAACCAGCACAATGTCCCCCATGCAATATGGCTGACTTGGAAGTCACCTATAGGACATGGCAACCAGCACAATGTCCCCCATGCAATATGGCTGACTTGGAAGTCACCTATAGAACATGGCCACCAGCACAATGCCCCCCAAGCAATATGGCTCACTTGGAAGTCACCTATACAATAGAACCAGCACAATGTCCCCCATGCAATATGGCTGACTTGGAAGTCACCTATACAATACAACCAGCACAATGTCCCAAATGCAATATGGCTGACTTGGAAGTCACCTATAGATCATGGCCACCAGCACAATGTCCCCCATGCAATATGGCTGACTTGGAAGTCACCTATACAACATGGCAACCAGCACAATGTCCCCCATGCAATATGGCTGACTTGGAAGTCACCTATACAATACAACCAGCACAATGTCCCCCAAGCAATATGGCTGACTTGGAAGTCACCTATACAATACAACCAGCACAATGTCCCAAATGCAATATGGCTGACTTGGAAGTCACCTATAGAACATGGCCACCAGCACAATGTCCCCCATGCAATATGGCTGACTTGGAAGTCACCTATAGAACATGGCAACCAGCACAATGTCCGCCAAGCAATATGGCTGACTTGGAAGTCACCTATACAAGACAACCAGCACAATTTCCCCCATGCAATATGGCTGACTTGAAAGTCACCTATAGGCCATGGCAACCAGCACAATGTCCCCCATGCAATATGGCTGACTTGGAAGTCACCTATAGAACATGGCCACCAGCACAATGTCCCCCATGCAATATGGCTGACTTGGAAGTCACCTATACAACATGGCAACCAGCACAATGTCCCCCAAGCAATATGGCTGACTTGGAAGTCACCTATAGAACATGGCCACCAGCACAATGTCCCCCATGCAATATGGCTGACTTGGAAGTCACCTATACAACATGGCAACCAGCACAATGTCCCCCAAGCAATATGGCTGACTTGGAAGTCACCTATAGAACATGGCCACCAGCACAATGTCCCCCAAGCAATATGGCTGACTTGGAAGTCACCTATAGAACATGGCAACCAGCACAATGTCCCCCAAGCAATATGGCTGACTTGGAAGTCACCTATACAAGACAACCAGCACAATGTCCCCCATGCAATATGGCTGACTTGGAAGTCACCTATAGGACATGACAACCAGCACAATGTCCCCCATGCAATATGGCTGACTTGGAAGTCACCTATAGAACATGGCCACCAGCACAATGTCCCCCAAGCACTATGGCTGACTTGGAAGTCACCTATACAACATGGCAACCAGCACAATGTCCCCCATGCAATATGGCTGACTTGGAAGTCACCTATACAATACAACCAACACAATGTCCCCCATGCAATATGGCTGACTTGGAAGTCACCTATACAATACAACCAGCACAATGTCCCAAATGCAATATGGCTGACTTGGAAGTCACCTATAGAACATGGCCACCAGCACAATGTCCCCCATGCAATATGGCTGACTTGGAAGTCACCTATACAACATGGCAACCAGCACAATGTCCCCCATGCAATATGGCTGACTTGGAAGTCACCTATACAACATGGCAACCAGCACAATGTCCCCCATGCAATATGGCTGACTTGGAAGTAACCTATACAATACAACCAGCACAATGTCCCCCATGCAATATGGCTGACTTGGAAGTCACCTATACAATACAACCAGCACAATGTCCCAAATGCCATATGGCTGACTTGGAAGTCACCTATAGAACATGGCCAGCAGCACAATGTCCCCCATGCAATATGGCTGACTTGGAAGTCACCTATACAACATGGCAACCAGCACAATGTCCCCCATGCAATATGGCTGACTTGGAAGTCACCTATACAATACAACCAGCACAATGTCCCCCAAGCAATATGGCTGACTTGGAAGTCACCTATACAAGACAACCAGCACAATGTCCCCCATGCAATATGGCTGACTTGGAAGTCACCTATACAATACAACCAGCACAATGTCCCCCATGCAATATGGCTGATTTGGATGTCACCTATACAACACAACCAGCACAATGTCCCCCATGCAATATGGCTGACTTGGAAGTCACCTATAGAACATGGCCACCAGCACAATGTCCCCCAAGCAATATGGCTGACTTGGAAGTCACCTATAGAACATGGCAACCAGCACAATGTCCCCCAAGCAACATGGCTGACTTGGAAGTCACCTATACAAGACAACCAGCACAATGTCCCCCATGCAATATGGCTGACTTGGAAGTCACCTATAGGACATGGCAACCAGCACAATGTCCCCCATGCAATATGGCTGACTTGGAAGTCACCTATAGAACATGGCCACCAGCACAATGTCCCCCATGCAATATGGCTGACTTGGAAGTCACCTATATAACATGGCAACCAGCACAATGTCCCCCATGCAATATGGCTGACTTGGAAGTCACCTATAGAACATGGCAACCAGCACAATGTCCCCCATGCAATATGGCTGACTTGGAAGTAACCTATACAATACAACCAGCACAATGTCCCCCATGCAATATGGCTGACTTGGAAGTCACCTATACAATACAACCAGCACAATGTCCCAAATGCCATATGGCTGACTTGGAAGTCACCTATAGAACATGGCCAGCAGCACAATGTCCCCCATGCAATATGGCTGACTTGGAAGTCACCTATACAACATGGCAACCAGCACAATGTCCCCCATGCAATATGGCTGACTTGGAAGTCACCTATACAATACAACCAGCACAATGTCCCCCAAGCAATATGGCTGACTTGGAAGTCACCTATACAAGACAACCAGCACAATGTCCCCCATGCAATATGGCTGACTTGGAAGTCACCTATACAATACAACCAGCACAATGTCCCCCATGCAATATGGCTGATTTGGATGTCACCTATACAACACAACCAGCACAATGTCCCCCATGCAATATGGCTGACTTGGAAGTCACCTATAGAACATGGCAACCAGCACAATGTCCCCCAAGCAACATGGCTGACTTGGAAGTCACCTATACAAGACAACCAGCACAATGTCCCCCATGCAATATGGCTGACTTGGAAGTCACCTATAGAACATGGCAACCAGCACAATGTCCCCCAAGCAACATGGCTGACTTGGAAGTCACCTATACAAGACAACCAGCACAATGTCCCCCATGCAATATGGCTGACTTGGAAGTCACCTATAGGACATGGCAACCAGCACAATGTCCCCCATGCAATATGGCTGACTTGGAAGTCACCTATAGAACATGGCCACCAGCACAATGTCCCCCATGCAATATGGCTGACTTGGAAGTCACCTATATAACATGGCAACCAGCACAATGTCCCCCATGCAATATGGCTGACTTGGAAGTCACCTATAGAACATGGCCACCAGCACAATGTCCCCCATGCAATATGGCTGACTTGGAAGTCACCTATACAACATGGCAACCAGCACAATGTCCCCCAAGCAATATGGCTGACTTGGAAGTCACCTATAGAACATGGCCACCAGCACAATGTCCCCCAAGCAATATGGCTGACTTGGAAGTCACCTATAGAACATGGCAACCAGCACAATGTCCCCCAAGCAATATGGCTGACTTGGAAGTCACCTATACAAGACAACCAGCACAATGTCCCCCATGCAATATGGCTGACTTGGAAGTCACCTATAGGACATGACAACCAGCACAATGTCCCCCATGCAATATGGCTGACTTGGAAGTCACCTATAGAACATGGCCACCAGCACAATGTCCCCCAAGCACTATGGCTGACTTGGAAGTCACCTATACAACATGGCAACCAGCACAATGTCCCCCATGCAATATGGCTGACTTGGAAGTCACCTATACAATACAACCAGCACAATGTCCCCCATGCAATATGGCTGACTTGGAAGTCACCTATACAATACAACCAGCACAATGTCCCAAATGCAATATGGCTGACTTGGAAGTCACCTATAGAACATGGCCACCAGCACAATGTCCCCCATGCAATATGGCTGACTTGGAAGTCACCTATACAACATGGCAACCAGCACAATGTCCCCCATGCAATATGGCTGACTTGGAAGTCACCTATACAACATGGCAACCAGCACAATGTCCCCCATGCAATATGGCTGACTTGGAAGTCACCTATAGGCCATGGCAACCAGCACAATGTCCCCCATGCAATATGGCTGACTTGGAAGTCACCTATACAATACAACCAGCACAATGTCCCCCATGCAATATGGCTGACTTGGAAGTCACCTATATAACATGGCAACCAGCACAATGTCCCCCATGCAATATGGCTGACTTGGAAGTCACCTATACAATACAACCAGCACAATGTCCCAAATGCAATATGGCTGACTTGGAAGTCACCTATAGAACATGGCCACCAGCACAATGTCCCCCATGCAATATGGCTGACTTGGAAGTCACCTATACAACATGGCAACCAGCACAATGTCCCCCATGCAATATGGCTGACTTGGAAGTCACCTATACAACATGGCAACCAGCACAATGTCCCCCATGCAATATGGCTGACTTGGAAGTCACCTATACAATACAACCAGCACAATGTCCCCCATGCAATATGGCTGACTTGGAAGTCACCTATACAATACAACCAGCACAATGTCCCAAATGCAATATGGCTGACTTGGAAGTCACCTATAGAACATGGCCACCAGCACAATGTCCCCCATGCAATATGGCTGACTTGGAAGTCACCTATACAACATGGCAACCAGCACAATGTCCCAAATGCAATATGGCTGACTTGGAAGTCACCTATAGAACATGGCCACCAGCACAATGTCCACCATGCAATATGGCTGACTTGGAAGTCACCTATACAACATGGCAACCAGCACAATTTCCCCCATGCAATATGGCTGACTTGGAAGTCACCTATACAATACAACCAGCACAATGTCCCCCAAGCAATATGGCTGACTTGGAAGTCACCTATACAATACAACCAGCACAATGTCCCCCATGCAATATGGCTGACTTGGAAGTCACCTATACAACACAACCAGCACAATGTCCCCCATGCAATATGGCTCACTTGGAAGTCACCTATACAATATGGCATCCAGCACAATGTCCCCCATGCAATATGGCTGACTTTGAAGTCACCTATACAACATGGCAACCAGCACAATGTCCCCCATGCAATATGGCTGACTTGGAAGTCACCTATACAACATGGCAACCAGCACAATGTCCCCCATGCAATATGGCTGACTTGGAAGTCACCTATACAAGACAACCAGCACAATGTCCCCCATGCAATATGGCTGACTTGGAAGTCACCTATACAATACAACCAGCACAATGTCCCCCATGCAATATGGCTGACTTGGAAGTCACCTATACAACACAACCAGCACAATGTCCCCCATGCAATATGGCTGACTTGGAAGTCACCTATACAACACAACCAGCACAATGTCCCCCATGCAATATGGCTCACTTGGAAGTCACCTATACAACATGGCATCCAGCACAATGTCCCCCATGCAATATGGCTGACTTTGAAGTCACCTATACAACATGGCAACCAGCACAATGTCCCCCATGCAATATGGCTGACTTGGAAGTCACCGATACAACATGGCAACCAGCACAATGTCCCCCATGCAATATGGCTGACTTGGAAATCACCTATACAAGATACCAGCACAATGTCCCCCATGCAATGTGGCTGACTTGGAAGTCACCTATAGAACATGGCCACCAGCACAATGTCCCCCATGCAATATGGCTGACTTGGAAGTCACCTATACAACATGGCAACCAGCACAATGTCCCCCAAGCAATATGGCTCACTTGGAAGTCACCTATAGAACGTGGCAACCGGCACAATGTCCCCCAAGCAACATGGCTGACTTGGAAGTCACCTATACAACATGGCAACCAGCACAATGTCCCCCAAGCAATATGGCTGACTTGGAAGTCACCTATAGAACATGGCCACCAGCACAATGTCCCCCAAGCAATATGGCTGACTTGGAAGTCACCTATAGAACATGGCAACCAGCACAATGTCCCCCAAGCAATATGGCTGACTTGGAAGTCACCTATACAAGACAACCAGCACAATGTCCCCCATGCAATATGGCTGACTTGGAAGTCACCTATAGGACATGGCAACTAGCACAATGTCCCCCATGCAATATGGCTGACTTGGAAGTCACCTATAGAACATGGCCACCAGCACAATGTCCGCCAAGCAATATGGCTCACTTGGAAGTCACCTATACAATACAACCAGCACAATGTCCCCCATGCAATATGGCTGACTTGGAAGTCACCTATACAATACAACCAGCACAATGTCCCAAATGCAATATGGCTGACTTGGAAGTCACCTATAGAACATAGCCACCAGCACAATGTCCCCCATGCAATATGGCTGACTTGGATGTCACCTATACAACATGGCAACCAGCACAATGTCCCCCATGCAATATGGCTGACTTGGAAGTCACCTATACAACATGGCAACCAGCACAATGTCCCCCATGCAATATGGCTGACTTGGAAGTCACCTATAGAACATGGCCACCAGCACAATGTCCCCCATGCAATATGGCTGACTTGGAAGTCACCTATACAACATGGCAACCAGCACAATGTCCCCCAAGCAATTCCAAGTCAGCCATATTGCATGGGGGACATTGTGCTGGTGGTCATGTTCTATAGGTGACTTCCAAGTCAGCCATATTGCATGGGGGACATTGTGCTGGTTGCCATGTTGTATAGGTGACTTCCAAGTCAGCCAAATTGCATGGGGGACATTGTGCTGGTTGTATTGTATAGGTGACTTCCAAGTCAGCCATATTGCATGGGGGACATTGTGCTGGTTGCCATGTCCTATAGGTGACTTCCAAGTCAGCCATATTGCATGGGGGAAATTGTGCTGGTTGTCTTGTATAGGTGACTTCCAAGTCAGCCATATTGCTTGGGGGACATTGTGCTGGTTGCCATGTTCTATAGGTGACTTCCAAGTCAGCCATATTGCATGGGGGACATTGTGCTGGTGGCCATGTTCTATAGGTGACTTCCAAGTCAGCAATATTGCATGGGGGACATTGTGCTGGTTGTCTTGTATAGGTGACTTCCAAGTCAGCCATATTACATGGGGGACATTGTGCTGGTTGTATTGTATAGGTGACTTCCAAGTCAGCCATATTGCATGGGGGACATTGTGCTGGTGGCCATGTCCTATAGGTGACTTCCAAGTCAGCCATATTGCATGGGGGACATTGTGCTGGTTGTCTTGTATAGGTGACTTCCAAGTCAGCCATATTGCTTGGGGGACATTGTGCTGGTTGTATTGTATAGGTGACTTCCAAGTCAGCCATATTGCATGGGGGACATTGTGCTGGTTGCCATGTAGTATAGGTGACTTCCAAGTCAGCCATATTGCATGGGGGACATTGTGCTGGTGGCCATGTTCTATAGGTGACTTCCAAGTCAGCCATATTGCATTTGGGACATTGTTCTGGTTGTATTGTATAGGTGACTTCCAAGTCAGCCATATTGCATGGGGGACATTGTGCTGGTTGTATTGTATAGGTGACTTCCAAGTGAGCAATATTGCTTGGCGGACATTGTGCTGGTGGCCATGTTCTATAGGTGACTTCCAAGTCAGCCATATTGCATGGGGGACATTGTGCTGGTTGCCATGTCCTATAGGTGACTTCCAAGTCAGCCATATTGCATGGGGGACATTGTGCTGGTTGTCTTGTATAGGTGACTTCCAAGTCAGCCATATTGCTTGGGGGACATTGTGCTGGTTGCCATGTTCTATAGGTGACTTCCAAGTCAGCCATATTGCTTGGGGGACATTGTGCTGGTGGCCATGTTCTATTGGTGACTTCCAAGTCAGCCATATTGCTTGGGGGACATTGTGCTGGTTGCCATGTTGTATAGGTGACTTCCAAGTCAGCCATATTGCATGGGGGACATTGTGCTGGTGGCCATGTTCTATAGGTGACTTCCAAGTCAGCCATATTGCATGGGGGACATTGTGCTGGTTGCCATGTTGTATAGGTGACTTCCAAGTCAGCCATATTGCATGGGGGACATTGTGCTGGTTGCCATGTTGTATAGGTGACATTCAAGTCAGCCATATTGCATGGGGGACATTGTGCTGGTGGCTATGTTCTATAGGTGACTTCCAAGTCAGCCATATTGCATTTGGGACATTGTGCTGGTTGTATTGTATAGGTGACTTCCAAGTCAGCCATATTGCATGGGGGACATTGTGCTGGTTGTATTGTATAGGTGACTTCCAAGTGAGCCATATTGCTTGGCGGACATTGTGCTGGTGGCCATGTTCTATAGGTGACTTCCAAGTCAGCCATATTGCATGGGGGACATTGTGCTAGTTGCCATGTCCTATAGGTGACTTCCAAGTCAGCCATATTGCATGGGGGACATTGTGCTGGTTGTCTTGTATAGGTGACTTCCAAGTCAGCCATATTGCTTGGGGGACATTGTGCTGGTTGCCATGTTCTATAGGTGACTTCCAAGTCAGCCATATTGCTTGGGGGACATTGTGCTGGTGGCCATGTTCTATAGGTGACTTCCAAGTCAGCCATATTGCTTGGGGGACATTGTGCTGGTTGCCATGTTGTATAGGTGACTTCCAAGTCAGCCATATTGCATGGGGGACATTGTGCTGGTGGTCATGTTCTATAGGTGACTTCCAAGTCAGCCATATTGCATGGGGGACATTGTGCTGGTTGCCATGTTGTATAGGTGACTTCCAAGTCAGCCAAATTGCATGGGGGACATTGTGCTGGTTGTATTGTATAGGTGACTTCCAAGTCAGCCATATTGCATGGGGGACATTGTGCTGGTTGCCATGTCCTATAGGTGACTTCCAAGTCAGCCATATTGCATGGGGGAAATTGTGCTGGTTGTCTTGTATAGGTGACTTCCAAGTCAGCCATATTGCTTGGGGGACATTGTGCTGGTTGCCATGTTCTATAGGTGACTTCCAAGTCAGCCATATTGCATGGGGGACATTGTGCTGGTGGCCATGTTCTATAGGTGACTTCCAAGTCAGCAATATTGCATGGGGGACATTGTGCTGGTTGTCTTGTATAGGTGACTTCCAAGTCAGCCATATTGCATGGGGGACATTGTGCTGGTTGTATTGTATAGGTGGCTTCCAAGTCAGCCATATTGCATGGGGGACATTGTGCTGGTGGCCATGTCCTATAGGTGACTTCCAAGTCAGCCATATTGCATGGGGGACATTGTGCTGGTTGTCTTGTATAGGTGACTTCCAAGTCAGCCATATTGCTTGGGGGACATTGTGCTGGTTGTATTGTATAGGTGACTTCCAAGTCAGCCATATTGCATGGGGGACATTGTGCTGGTTGCCATGTAGTATAGGTGACTTCCAAGTCAGCCATATTGCATGGGGGACATTGTGCTGGTGGCCATGTTCTATAGGTGACTTCCAAGTCAGCCATATTGCATTTGGGACATTGTTCTGGTTGTATTGTATAGGTGACTTCCAAGTCAGCCATATTGCATGGGGGACATTGTGCTGGTTGTATTGTATAGGTGACTTCCAAGTGAGCAATATTGCTTGGCGGACATTGTGCTGGTGGCCATGTTCTATAGGTGACTTCCAAGTCAGCCATATTGCATGGGGGACATTGTGCTGGTTGCCATGTCCTATAGGTGACTTCCAAGTCAGCCATATTGCATGGGGGACATTGTGCTGGTTGTCTTGTATAGGTGACTTCCAAGTCAGCCATATTGCTTGGGGGACATTGTTGTGCTGGTGGCCATGTTCTATAGGTGACTTCCAAGTCAGCCATATTGCTTGGGGGACATTGTGCTGGTTGTATTGTATAGGTGACTTCCAAGTCAGCCATATTGCATGGGGGACATTGTGCTGGTTGTATTGTATAGGTGACTTCCACGTCAGCCATATTGCATGGGGGACATTGTGCTGGTGGCCATATCCTATAGGTGACTTCCAAGTCAGCCATATTGCATGGGGGACATTGTGCTGGTTGTCTTGTATAGGTGACTTCCAAGTCAGCATATTGCTTTGGGGAAATTGTGCTGGTTGCCATGTTGTATAGGTGACTTCCAAGTCAGCCATATTGCATGGGGGACATTGTGCTGGTGGCCATGTTCTATAGGTGACTTCCAAGTCAGCCATATTGCATTTGGGACATTGTGCTGGTTGTCTTGTATAGGTGACTTCCAAGTCAGCCATATTGCATGGGGGAAATTTTTGTGTTGTATAGGTAACTTCCAAATCAGCCATATTGCATGGGGGACATTGTGCTGGTTGTATTGTATAGGTGACTTCCAAGTCAGGCATATTGCATGGGGGACATTGTGCTGGTTGTCTTGTATAGGTGACTTCCAAGTCAGCCATATTGCTTGGGGGACATTGTGCTGGTTGTATTGTATAGGTGACTTCCAAGTCAGCCATATTGCATGGGGGACATTGTGCTGGTTGCCATGTTGTATAGGTGACTTCCAAGTCAGCCATATTGCATGGGGGACATTGTGCTGGTGGCCATGTTCCATAGGTGACTTCCAAGTCAGCCATATTGCATGGGGGACATTGTGCTGGTTGCCATGTTGTATAGGTGACTTCCAAGTGAGCCATATTGCTTGGGGGACATTGTGCTGGTTGCCATGTTGTATAGGTGACTTCCAAGTCAGCCATATTGCATGGGGGACATTGTGCTGGTTGTCTTGTATAGGTGACTTCCAAGTCAGCCATATTGCTTTGGGGACATTGTGCTGGTTGTATTGTATAGGTGACTTCCAAGTCAGCCATATTGCATGGGGGACATTGTGCTGGTTGTATTGTATAGGTGACTTCCAAGTGAGCCATATTGCTTGGGGGACATTGTGCTGGTGGCCATGTTGTATAGGTGACTTCCAAGTCAGCCATATTGCTTGGGGGACATTGTGCTGGTTGCCATGTTCTATAAGTGACTTCCAAGTCAGCCATATTGCATGGGGGACATTGTGCTGGTTGTGTTGTATAGGTGACTTCCAAGTCAGCCATATTGCATGGGGGACATTGTGCTGGTTGTGTTGTATAGGTGACTTCCAAGTCAGCCATATTGCATGGGGGACATTGTGCTGGTTGTATTGCATAGGTGACTTCCAAGTCAGCCATATTGCATGGGGGACATTGTGCTGGTTGCCATGTTGTATAGGTGACTTCCAAGTCAGCCATATTGCATGGGGGACATTGTGCTGGTGGCCATGTTCCATAGGTGACTTCCAAGTCAGCCATATTGCATGGGGGACATTGTGCTGGTTGCCATGTTGTATAGGTGACTTCCAAGTGAGCCATATTGCTTGGGGGACATTGTGCTGGTTGCCATGTTGTATAGGTGACTTCCAAGTCAGCCATATTGCATGGGGGACATTGTGCTGGTGGCCATGTTCTATAGGTGACTTCCAAGTCAGCCATATTGCATGGGGACATTGTGCTGGTTGTCTTGTATAGGTGACTTCCAAGTCAGCCATATTGCTTTGGGGACATTGTGCTGGTTGTATTGTATAGGTGACTTCCAAGTCAGCCATATTGCATGGGGGACATTGTGCTGGTTGTATTGTATAGGTGACTTCCAAGTGAGCCATATTGCTTGGGGGACATTGTGCTGGTGGCCATGTTGTATAGGTGACTTCCAAGTCAGCCATATTGCTTGGGGGACATTGTGCTGGTTGCCATGTTCTATAAGTGACTTCCAAGTCAGCCATATTGCATGGGGGACATTGTGCTGGTTGTGTTGTATAGGTGACTTCCAAGTCAGCCATATTGCATGGGGGACATTGTGCTGGTTGTGTTGTATAGGTGACTTCCAAGTCAGCCATATTGCATGGGGGACATTGTGCTGGTTGTATTGCATAGGTGACTTCCAAGTCAGCCATATTGCATGGGGGACATTGTGCTGGTTGCCATGTTGTATAGGTGACTTCCAAGTCAGCCATATTGCATGGGGGACATTGTGCTGGTGGCCATGTTCTATAGGTGACTTCCAAGTCAGCCATATTGCATTTGGGACATTGTGCTGGTTGTCATGTATAGGTGACTTCCAAGTCAGCCATATTGCATGGGGGACATTGTGCTGGTTGTGTTGTATAGGTGACTTCCAAATCAGCCATATTGCATGGGGGACATCGTGCTGGTTGTATTGTATAGGTGACTTCCAAGTCAGCCATATTGCATGGGGGACATTGTGCTGGTTGTCTTGTATAGGTGACTTCCAAGTCAGCCGTGTTGCATGGGGGACATTGTGCTGGTGGCCATGTTCTATAGGTGACTTCCAAGTCAGCCATATTGCATAGGGGACGTTGTGCTGGTTGCCATGTTGTATAGGTGACTTCCAAGTCAGCCATATTGCATTTGGGACATTGTGCTGGTTGTCTTGTATAGGTGACTTCCAAGTCAGCCATATTGCTTGGGGGACATTGTGCTGGTTGCCATGTGCTATAGGTGACTTCCAAGTCAGCCATATTGCATGGGGGACATTGTGCTGGTTGTCTTGTATAGGTGACTTCCAAGTCAGCCATATGGCATGGGGGACATTGTGCTGGTGGCCATGTTCTATAGGTGACTTCCAAGTCAGCCATATTGCATTTGGGACATTGTGCTGGTTGTCTTGTATAGGTGACTTCCAAGTCAGCCATATTGCATGGGGGAAATTTTGCTGGTTGTGTTGTATAGGTGACTTCCAAATCAGCCATATTGCATGGGGGACATTGTGCTGGTTGTATTGTATAGGTGACTTCCAAGTCAGCCATATTGCATGGGGGAAATTGTGCTGGTTGTCTTGTATAGGTGACTTCCAAGTCAGCCATATTGCTTGGGGGACATTGTGCTGGTTGTATTGTATAGGTGACTTCCAAGTCAGCCATATTGCATGGGGGACATTGTGCTGGTTGCCATGTTGTATAGGTGACTTCCAAGTCAGCCATATTGCATGGGGGACATTGTGCTGGTGGCCATGTTCTATAGGTGACTTCCAAGTCAGCCATATTGCATGGGGGACATTGTGCTGGTTGCCATGTTGTATAGGTGACTTCCAAGTGAGCCATATTGCTTGGGGGACATTGTGCTGGTTGCCATGTTGTATAGGTGACTTCCAAGTCAGCCATATTGCATGGGGGACATTGTGCTGGTGGCCATGTTCTATAGGTGACTTCCAAGTCAGCCATATTGCATTTGGGACATTGTGCTGGTTGTATTGTATAGGTGACTTCCAAGTCAGCCATATTGCATGGGGGACATTGTGCTGGTTGTATTGTATAGGTGACTTCCAAGTGAGCCATATTGCTTGGGGGACATTGTGCTGGTGGCCATGTTCTATAGGTGACTTCCAAGTCAGCCATATTGCATGGGGGAAATTGTGCTGGTTGCCATGTCCTATAGGTGACTTCCAAGTCAGCCATATTGCATGGGGGACATTGTGCTGGTTGTCTTGTATAGGTGACTTCCAAGTCAGCCATATTGCTTGGGGGACATTGTGCTGGTTGCCATGTTCTATAGGTGACTTCCAAGTCAGCCATATTGCTTGGGGGGACATTGTGCTGGTGGCCATGTTCTATAGGTGACTTCCAAGTCAGCCATATTGCTTGGGGGACATTGTGCTGGTTGTATTGTATAGGTGACTTCCAAGTCAGCCATATTGCATGGGGGACATTGTGCTGGTTGTATTGTATAGGTGACTTCCACGTCAGCCATATTGCATGGGGGACATTGTGCTGGTGGCCATATCCTATAGGTGACTTCCAAGTCAGCCATATTGCATGGGGGACATTGTGCTGGTTGTCTTGTATAGGTGACTTCCAAGTCAGCATATTGCTTTGGGGAAATTGTGCTGGTTGCCATGTTGTATAGGTGACTTCCAAGTCAGCCATATTGCATGGGGGACATTGTGCTGGTGGCCATGTTCTATAGGTGACTTCCAAGTCAGCCATATTGCATTTGGGACATTGTGCTGGTTGTCTTGTATAGGTGACTTCCAAGTCAGCCATATTGCATGGGGGAAATTTTTGCTGGTTGTGTTGTATAGGTAACTTCCAAATCAGCCATATTGCATGGGGGACATTGTGCTGGTTGTATTGTATAGGTGACTTCCAAGTCAGGCATATTGCATGGGGGACATTGTGCTGGTTGTCTTGTATAGGTGACTTCCAAGTCAGCCATATTGCTTGGGGGACATTGTGCTGGTTGTATTGTATAGGTGACTTCCAAGTCAGCCATATTGCATGGGGGACATTGTGCTGGTTGCCATGTTGTATAGGTGACTTCCAAGTCAGCCATATTGCATGGGGGACATTGTGCTGGTGGCCATGTTCCATAGGTGACTTCCAAGTCAGCCATATTGCATGGGGGACATTGTGCTGGTTGCCATGTTGTATAGGTGACTTCCAAGTGAGCCATATTGCTTGGGGGACATTGTGCTGGTTGCCATGTTGTATAGGTGACTTCCAAGTCAGCCATATTGCATGGGGGACATTGTGCTGGTTGTCTTGTATAGGTGACTTCCAAGTCAGCCATATTGCTTTGGGGACATTGTGCTGGTTGTATTGTATAGGTGACTTCCAAGTCAGCCATATTGCATGGGGGACATTGTGCTGGTTGTATTGTATAGGTGACTTCCAAGTGAGCCATATTGCTTGGGGGACATTGTGCTGGTGGCCATGTTGTATAGGTGACTTCCAAGTCAGCCATATTGCTTGGGGGACATTGTGCTGGTTGCCATGTTCTATAAGTGACTTCCAAGTCAGCCATATTGCATGGGGGACATTGTGCTGGTTGTGTTGTATAGGTGACTTCCAAGTCAGCCATATTGCATGGGGGACATTGTGCTGGTTGTGTTGTATAGGTGACTTCCAAGTCAGCCATATTGCATGGGGGACATTGTGCTGGTTGTATTGCATAGGTGACTTCCAAGTCAGCCATATTGCATGGGGGACATTGTGCTGGTTGCCATGTTGTATAGGTGACTTCCAAGTCAGCCATATTGCATGGGGGACATTGTGCTGGTGGCCATGTTCCATAGGTGACATCCAAGTCAGCCATATTGCATGGGGGACATTGTGCTGGTTGCCATGTTGTATAGGTGACTTCCAAGTGAGCCATATTGCTTGGGGGACATTGTGCTGGTTGCCATGTTGTATAGGTGACTTCCAAGTCAGCCATATTGCATGGGGGACATTGTGCTGGTGGCCATGTTCTATAGGTGACTTCCAAGTCAGCCATATTGCATGGGGACATTGTGCTGGTTGTCTTGTATAGGTGACTTCCAAGTCAGCCATATTGCTTTGGGGACATTGTGCTGGTTGTATTGTATAGGTGACTTCCAAGTCAGCCATATTGCATGGGGGACATTGTGCTGGTTGTATTGTATAGGTGACTTCCAAGTGAGCCATATTGCTTGGGGGACATTGTGCTGGTGGCCATGTTGTATAGGTGACTTCCAAGTCAGCCATATTGCTTGGGGGACATTGTGCTGGTTGCCATGTTCTATAAGTGACTTCCAAGTCAGCCATATTGCATGGGGGACATTGTGCTGGTTGTGTTGTATAGGTGACTTCCAAGTCAGCCATATTGCATGGGGGACATTGTGCTGGTTGTGTTGTATAGGTGACTTCCAAGTCAGCCATATTGCATGGGGGACATTGTGCTGGTTGTATTGCATAGGTGACTTCCAAGTCAGCCATATTGCATGGGGGACATTGTGCTGGTTGCCATGTTGTATAGGTGACTTCCAAGTCAGCCATATTGCATGGGGGACATTGTGCTGGTGGCCATGTTCTATAGGTGACTTCCAAGTCAGCCATATTGCATTTGGGACATTGTGCTGGTTGTCATGTATAGGTGACTTCCAAGTCAGCCATATTGCATGGGGGACATTGTGCTGGTTGTGTTGTATAGGTGACTTCCAAATCAGCCATATTGCATGGGGGACATCGTGCTGGTTGTATTGTATAGGTGACTTCCAAGTCAGCCATATTGCATGGGGGACATTGTGCTGGTTGTCTTGTATAGGTGACTTCCAAGTCAGCCGTGTTGCATGGGGGACATTGTGCTGGTGGCCATGTTCTATAGGTGACTTCCAAGTCAGCCATATTGCATAGGGGACGTTGTGCTGGTTGCCATGTTGTATAGGTGACTTCCAAGTCAGCCATATTGCATTTGGGACATTGTGCTGGTTGTCTTGTATAGGTGACTTCCAAGTCAGCCATATTGCTTGGGGGACATTGTGCTGGTTGCCATGTGCTATAGGTGACTTCCAAGTCAGCCATATTGCATGGGGGACATTGTGCTGGTTGTCTTGTATAGGTGACTTCCAAGTCAGCCATATTGCATGGGGGACATTGTGCTGGTTGCCATGTTGTATAGGTGACTTCCAAGTCAGCCATATTGCTTGGGGGACATTGTGCTGGTTGTGTTCTATAGGTGACTTCCAAGTCAGCCATATTGCATGGGGGACATTGTGCTGGTTGTCTTGTATAGGTGACTTCCAAGTCAGCCGTGTTGCATGGGGGACATTGTGCTGGTGGCCATGTTCTATAGGTGACTTCCAAGTCAGCCATATTGCATGGGGGACATTGTGCTGGTTGCCATGTTGTATAGGTGACTTCCAAGTCAGCCATATTGCTTGGGGGACATTGTGCTGGTTGCCATGTTCTATAGGTGACTTCCAAGTCAGCCATATTGCATGGGGGACATTGTGCTGGTTGTCTTGTATAGGTGACTTCCAAGTCAGCCATATTGCTTGGGGGACATTGTGCTGGTTGTATTGTATAGATGACTTCCAAGTCAGCCATATTGCATAGGGGACGTTGTGCTGGTTGCCATATTGTATAGGTGACTTCCAAGTCAGCCATATTGCATGGGAGACATTGTGCTGGTGGCCATTTTCTATAGGTGACTTCAAAGTCAGCCATATTGCATTTGGGACATTGTGCTGGTTGTCTTGTATCGGTGACTTCCAAGTCAGCCATATTGCTTGGGGGACATTGTGCTGGTTGCCATGTGCTATAGGTGACTTCCAAGTCAGCCATATTGCATGGGGGACATTGTGCTGGTTGTCTTGTATAGGTGACTTCCAAGTCAGCCATATTGCATGGGGGACATTGTGCTGGTTGCCATGTTGTATAGGTGACTTCCAAGTCAGCCATATTGCTTGGGGGACATTGTGCTGGTTGTGTTCTATAGGTGACTTCCAAGTCAGCCATATTGCATGGGGGACATTGTGCTGGTTGTCTTGTATAGGTGACTTCCAAGTCAGCCATGTTGCATGGGGGACATTGTGCTGGTGGCCATGTTCTATAGGTGACTTCCAAGTCAGCCATATTGCATGGGGGACATTGTGCTGGTTGCCATGTTGTATAGGTGACTTCCAAGTCAGCCATATTGCTTGGGGGACATTGTGCTGGTTGCCATGTTCTATAGGTGACTTCCAAGTGAGCCATATTGCTTGGGGGACATTGTGCTGGTTGCCATGTTGTATAGGTGACTTCCAAGTCAGCCATATTGCATGGGGGACATTGTGCTGGTGGCCATGTTCTATAGGTGACTTCCAAGTCAGCCACATTGCATGGGGGACATTGTGCAGGTTTCTTGTATAGGTGACTTCCATGTCAGCCATATTGCATGGGGGACATTGTGCTGGTTGCCATGTTGTATAGGTGACTTCCAAGTCAGCCATATTGCATGGGGGACATTGTGCTGGTTGCCATGTTGTATAGGTGACTTCCAAGTCAGCCATATTGCATGGGGGACATTGTGCTGGATGCCATGTTGTATAGGTGTCTTCCAAGTGAGCCATATTGCATGGGGGACATTGTGCTGGTTGTGTTGTATAGGTGACTTCCAAGTCAGCCATATTGCATGGGGGACATTGTGCTGGTTGTGTTGTATAGGTGACTTCCAAGTCAGCCATATTGCATTGGGGACATTGTGCTGGTTGTATTGTATAGGTGACTTCCAAGTCAGCCATATTGCATGGGGGACATTGTGCTGGTTGTATTGTATAGGTGACTTCCAAGTGAGCCATATTGCTTGGGGGACATTGTGCTGGTGGCCATGTTCTATAGGTGACTTCCAAGTCAGCCATATTGCATGGGGGACATTGTGCTGGTTGCCATGTCCTATAGGTGACTTCCAAGTCAGCCATATTGCATGGGGGACATTGTGCTGGTTGCCCTGTTGTATAGGTGACTTCCAAGTGAGCCATATTGCTTGGGGGACATTGTGCTGGTTGTGTTGTATAGGTGACTTCCAAGTCAGCCATATTGCATGGGGGACATTGTGCTGGTTGTCTTGTATAGGTGACTTCCAAGTCAGCCATATTGCATGGGGGACATTGTGCTGGTGGCCATGTTGTAAAGGTGACTTCCAAGTCAGCCATATTGCATGGGGGACATTGTGCTGGTTGCCATGTTGTATAGGTGACTTCCAAGTCAGCCATATTGCATGGGGGACATTGTGCTGGTTGCCATGTTGTATAGGTGACTTACAAGTCAGCCATATTGCATGGGGGACATTGTGCTGGTTGCCATGTCCTATAGGTGACTTCCAAGTCAGCCATATTGCATGGGGGAAATTGTGCTGGTTGTCTTGTATAGGTGACTTTTAAGTCAGCCATATTGCTTGGGGGACATTGTGCTGGTTGCCATGTTCTATAGGTGACTTCCAAGTCAGCCATATTGCTTGGGGGACATTGTGCTGCTTGCCATGTTGTATAGGTGACTTCCAAGTCAGCCATATTGCTTGGGGGACATTGTGCTGGTTGCCATGTTGTATAGGTGACTTCCAAGTCAGCCATATTGCATGGGGGACATTGTGCTGGTGGCCATGTTCTATAGGTGACTTCCAAGTCAGCCATATTGCATGGGGGACATTGTGCTGGTTGTCTTGTATAGGTGACTTCCAAGTCAGCCAAATTGCATGGGGGACATTGTGCTGGTTGTGTTGTATAGGTGACTTCCAAATCAGCCATATTGCATCTGGGACATTGTGCTGGTTGTATTGCATAGGTGACTTCCAAGTCAGCCATATTGCATGGGGGACATTGTGCTGGTTGTCTTGTATAGGTGACTTCCAAGTCAGCCATATTGCATGGGGGACATTGTGCTGGTTGTGTTGTATAGGTGACTTCCAAATCAGCCATATTGCATCTGGGACATTGTGCTGGTTGTATTGTATAGGTGACTTCCAAGTCAGCCATATTGCATGGGGGACATTCTGCTGGTTGTATTGTATAGGTGACTTCCAAGTCAGCCATATTGCATGGGGGACATTGTGCTGGTTGTCTTGTATAGGTGACTTCCAAGTCAGCCATATTGCCTGGGGGACATTGTGCTGGTTGTATTGTATAGGTGACTTCCAAGTCAGCCATATTGCATGGGGGACATTGTGCTGGTTGCCATGTTGTATAGGTGACTTCCAAGTCAGCCATATTGCATGGGGGACATTGTGCTGGTGGCCATGTTCTATAGGTGACTTCCAAGTCAGCCATATTGCATTTGGGATATTGTGCTGGTTGTCTTGTATAGGTGAATTCCAAGTCAGCCATATTGCATGGGGGACATTGTGCTGGTTGTGTTGTATAGGTGACTTCCAAATCAGCCATATTGCATGGGGGACATTGTGCTGGTTGTATTGTATAGGTGACTTCCAAGTCAGCCATATTGCATGGGGGACATTGTGCTGGTTGTATTGTATAGGTGACTTCCAAGTCAGCCATATTGCATGGGGGACATTGTGCTGGTTGCCATGTTGTATAGGTGACTTCCAAGTCAGCCATATTGCATGGGGGACATTGTGCTGGTGGCCATGTTCTATAGGTGACTTCCAAGTCAGCCATATTGCATTTGGGATATTGTGCTGGTTGTCTTGTATAGGTGAATTCCAAGTCAGCCATATTGCATGGGGGACATTGTGCTGGTTGTGTTGTATAGGTGACTTCCAAATCAGCCATATTGCATGGGGGACATTGTGCTGGTTGTATTGTATAGGTGACTTCCAAGTCAGCCATATTGCATGGGGGACATTGTGCTGGTTGTATTGTATAGGTGACTTCCAAGTCAGCCATATTGCATGGGGGACATTGTGCTGGTGGCCATGTTCTATAGGTGACTTCCAAGTCAGCCATATTGCATTTGGGACATTGTGTTGGTTGTATTGTATAGGTGACTTCCAAGTCAGCCATATTGCATGGGGGACATTGTGCTGGTTGTATTGTATAGGTGACTTCCAAGTGAGCCATATTGCTTGGGGGACATTGTGCTGGTTGCCATGTTCTATAGGTGACTTCCAAGTCAGCCATATTGCTTGGGGGACATTGTGCTGGTTGCCATGTTGTATAGGTGACTTCGAAGTCAGCCATATTGCTTGGGGGACATTGTGCTGGTTGCCATGTTGTATAGGTGACTTCCAAGTCAGCCATATTGCATTTGGGACATTGTGCTGGTTGTCTTGTATCGGTGACTTCCAAGTCAGCCATATTGCTTGGGGGACATTGTGCTGGTTGCCATGTGCTATAGGTGACTTCCAAGTCAGCCATATTGCATGGGGGACATTGTGCTGGTTGTCTTGTATAGGTGACTTCCAAGTCAGCCATATTGCATGGGGGACATTGTGCTGGTTGCCATGTTGTATAGGTGACTTCCAAGTCAGCCATATTGCTTGGGGGACATTGTGCTGGTTGTGTTCTATAGGTGACTTCCAAGTCAGCCATATTGCATGGGGGACATTGTGCTGGTTGTCTTGTATAGGTGACTTCCAAGTCAGCCGTGTTGCATGGGGGACATTGTGCTGGTGGCCATGTTCTATAGGTGACTTCCAAGTCAGCCATATTGCATGGGGGACATTGTGCTGGTTGCCATGTTGTATAGGTGACTTCCAAGTCAGCCATATTGCTTGGGGGACATTGTGCTGGTTGCCATGTTCTATAGGTGACTTCCAAGTGAGCCATATTGCTTGGGGGACATTGTGCTGGTTGCCATGTTGTATAGGTGACTTCCAAGTCAGCCATATTGCATGGGGGACATTGTGCTGGTGGCCATGTTCTATAGGTGACTTCCAAGTCAGCCACATTGCATGGGGGACATTGTGCAGGTTTCTTGTATAGGTGACTTCCATGTCAGCCATATTGCATGGGGGACATTGTGCTGGTTGCCATGTTGTATAGGTGACTTCCAAGTCAGCCATATTGCATGGGGGACATTGTGCTGGTTGCCATGTTGTATAGGTGACTTCCAAGTCAGCCATATTGCATGGGGGACATTGTGCTGGATGCCATGTTGTATAGGTGTCTTCCAAGTGAGCCATATTGCATGGGGGACATTGTGCTGGTTGTGTTGTATAGGTGACTTCCAAGTCAGCCATATTGCATGGGGGACATTGTGCTGGTTGTGTTGTATAGGTGACTTCCAAGTCAGCCATATTGCATTGGGGACATTGTGCTGGTTGTATTGTATAGGTGACTTCCAAGTCAGCCATATTGCATGGGGGACATTGTGCTGGTTGTATTGTATAGGTGACTTCCAAGTGAGCCATATTGCTTGGGGGACATTGTGCTGGTGGCCATGTTCTATAGGTGACTTCCAAGTCAGCCATATTGCATGGGGGACATTGTGCTGGTTGCCATGTCCTATAGGTGACTTCCAAGTCAGCCATATTGCATGGGGGACATTGTGCTGGTTGCCCTGTTGTATAGGTGACTTCCAAGTGAGCCATATTGCTTGGGGGACATTGTGCTGGTTGTGTTGTATAGGTGACTTCCAAGTCAGCCATATTGCATGGGGGACATTGTGCTGGTTGTCTTGTATAGGTGACTTCCAAGTCAGCCATATTGCATGGGGGACATTGTGCTGGTGGCCATGTTGTAAAGGTGACTTCCAAGTCAGCCATATTGCATGGGGGACATTGTGCTGGTTGCCATGTTGTATAGGTGACTTCCAAGTCAGCCATATTGCATGGGGGACATTGTGCTGGTTGCCATGTTGTATAGGTGACTTACAAGTCAGCCATATTGCATGGGGGACATTGTGCTGGTTGCCATGTCCTATAGGTGACTTCCAAGTCAGCCATATTGCATGGGGGAAATTGTGCTGGTTGTCTTGTATAGGTGACTTTTAAGTCAGTCATATTGCTTGGGGGACATTGTGCTGGTTGCCATGTTCTATAGGTGACTTCCAAGTCAGCCATATTGCTTGGGGGACATTGTGCTGCTTGCCATGTTGTATAGGTGACTTCCAAGTCAGCCATATTGCTTGGGGGACATTGTGCTGGTTGCCATGTTGTATAGGTGACTTCCAAGTCAGCCATATTGCATGGGGGACATTGTGCTGGTGGCCATGTTCTATAGGTGACTTCCAAGTCAGCCATATTGCATGGGGGACATTGTGCTGGTTGTCTTGTATAGGTGACTTCCAAGTCAGCCAAATTGCATGGGGGACATTGTGCTGGTTGTGTTGTATAGGTGACTTCCAAATCAGCCATATTGCATCTGGGACATTGTGCTGGTTGTATTGCATAGGTGACTTCCAAGTCAGCCATATTGCATGGGGGACATTGTGCTGGTTGTCTTGTATAGGTGACTTCCAAGTCAGCCATATTGCATGGGGGACATTGTGCTGGTTGTGTTGTATAGGTGACTTCCAAATCAGCCATATTGCATCTGGGACATTGTGCTGGTTGTATTGTATAGGTGACTTCCAAGTCAGCCATATTGCATGGGGGACATTCTGCTGGTTGTATTGTATAGGTGACTTCCAAGTCAGCCATATTGCATGGGGGACATTGTGCTGGTTGTCTTGTATAGGTGACTTCCAAGTCAGCCATATTGCCTGGGGGACATTGTGCTGGTTGTATTGTATAGGTGACTTCCAAGTCAGCCATATTGCATGGGGGACATTGTGCTGGTTGCCATGTTGTATAGGTGACTTCCAAGTCAGCCATATTGCATGGGGGACATTGTGCTGGTGGCCATGTTCTATAGGTGACTTCCAAGTCAGCCATATTGCATTTGGGATATTGTGCTGGTTGTCTTGTATAGGTGAATTCCAAGTCAGCCATATTGCATGGGGGACATTGTGCTGGTTGTGTTGTATAGGTGACTTCCAAATCAGCCATATTGCATGGGGGACATTGTGCTGGTTGTATTGTATAGGTGACTTCCAAGTCAGCCATATTGCATGGGGGACATTGTGCTGGTTGTATTGTATAGGTGACTTCCAAGTCAGCCATATTGCATGGGGGACATTGTGCTGGTTGCCATGTTGTATAGGTGACTTCCAAGTCAGCCATATTGCATGGGGGACATTGTGCTGGTGGCCATGTTCTATAGGTGACTTCCAAGTCAGCCATATTGCATTTGGGATATTGTGCTGGTTGTCTTGTATAGGTGAATTCCAAGTCAGCCATATTGCATGGGGGACATTGTGCTGGTTGTGTTGTATAGGTGACTTCCAAATCAGCCATATTGCATGGGGGACATTGTGCTGGTTGTATTGTATAGGTGACTTCCAAGTCAGCCATATTGCATGGGGGACATTGTGCTGGTTGTATTGTATAGGTGACTTCCAAGTCAGCCATATTGCATGGGGGACATTGTGCTGGTGGCCATGTTCTATAGGTGACTTCCAAGTCAGCCATATTGCATTTGGGACATTGTGTTGGTTGTATTGTATAGGTGACTTCCAAGTCAGCCATATTGCATGGGGGACATTGTGCTGGTTGTATTGTATAGGTGACTTCCAAGTGAGCCATATTGCTTGGGGGACATTGTGCTGGTTGCCATGTTCTATAGGTGACTTCCAAGTCAGCCATATTGCTTGGGGGACATTGTGCTGGTTGCCATGTTGTATAGGTGACTTCGAAGTCAGCCATATTGCTTGGGGGACATTGTGCTGGTTGCCATGTTGTATAGGTGACTTCCAAGTCAGCCATATTGCATGGGGGACATTGTGCTGGTGGCCATGTTCTATAGGTGACTTCAAAGTCAGCCATATTGCATGGGGGACATTGTGCTGGTTGTCTTGTATAGGTGACTTCCAAATCAGCCATATTGCATGGGGGACATTGTGCTGGTTGTGTTGTATAGGTGACTTCCAAATCAGCCATATTGCATGGGGGACATTGTGCTGGTTGTATTGTATAGGTGACTTCCAAGTCAGCCACATTGCATGGGGGACATTCTGCTGGTTGTATTGTATAGCTGACTTCCAAGTCAGCCATATTGCATGGGGGACATTGTGCTGGTGGCCATGTCCTATAGGTGACTTCCAAGTCAGCCATATTGCATGGGGGACATTGTGCTGGTTGTCTTGTATAGGTGACTTCCAAGTCAGCCATATTGCCTGGGGGACATTGTGCTCGTTGTATTGTATAGGTGACTTCCAAGTCAGCCATATTGCATGGGGGACATTGTGCTGGTTGCCATGTTGTATAGGTGATTTCCAAGTCAGCCATATTGCATGGGGGACATTGTGCTGGTGGCCATGTTCTATAGGTGACTTCCAAGTCAGCCATATTGCATTTGGGATATTGTGCTGGTTGTATTGTATAGGTGACTTCCAAGTCAGCGATATTGCATGGGGGACATTGTGCTGGTTGTCTTGTATAGGTGACTTCCAAGTCAGCCATATTGCTTGGGGGACATTGTGCTGGTTGTATTGTATAGGTGACTTCCAAGTCAGCCATATTGCATGGGGGACATTGTGCTGGTGGCCATGTTCTATAGGTGACTTCCAAGTCAGCCATATTGCATTTGGGACATTGTGCTAGTTGTATTGTATAGGTGACTTCCAAGTCAGCCATATTGCATGGGGGACATTGTGCTGGTTGTATTGTATAGGTGACTTCCAAGTGAGCCATATTGCTTGGGGGACATTGTGCTGGTTGCCATGTTCTATAGGTGACTTCCAAGTCAGCCATATTGCTTGGGGGACATTGTGCTGGTTGCCATGTTGTATAGGTGACTTCCAAGTCAGCCATATTGCTTGGGGGACATTGTGCTGGTTGCCATGTTGTATAGGTGACTTCCAAGTCAGCCATATTGCATGGGGGACATTGTGCTGGTGGCCATGTTCTATAGGTGACTTCCAAGTCAGCCATATTGCATGGGGGACATTGTGCTGGTTGTCTTGTATAGGTGACTTCCAAATCAGCCATATTGCATGGGGGACATTGTGCTGGTTGTGTTGTAAAGGTGACTTCCAAATCAGCCATATTGCATGGGGGACATTGTGCTGGTTGCATTGTATAGGTGACTTCCAAGTTAGCCATATTGCATGGGGGACATTCTGCCGGTTGTATTGTATAGGTGACTTCCAAGTCAGCCATATTGCATGGGGGACATTGTGCTGGTGGCCATGTCCTATAGGTGACTTCCAAGTCAGCCATATTGCATGGGGGACATTGTGCTGGTTGTCTTGTATAGGTGACTTCCAAGTCAGCCATATTGCCTGGGGGACATTGTGCTGGTTGTATTGTATAGGTGACTTCCAAGTCAGCCATATTGCATGGGGGACATTGTGCTGGTTGCCATGTTGTATAGGTGACTTCCAAGTCAGCCATATTGCATGGGGGACATTGTGCTGGTGGCCATGTTCTATAGGTGACTTCCAAGTCAGCCATATTGCATTTGGGATATTGTGCTGGTTGTCTTGTATAGGTGAATTCCAAGTCAGCCATATTGCATGGGGGACATTGTGCTGGTTGTGTTGTATAGGTGACTTCCAAATCAGCCATATTGCATGGGGGACATTGTGCTGGTTGTATTGTATAGGTGACTTCCAAGTCAGCCATATTGCATGGGGGACATTGTGCTGGTTGTCTTGTATAGGTGACTTCCAAGTCAGCCATATTGCTTAGGGGACATTGTGCTGGTTGTATTGTATAGGTGACTTCCAAGTCAGCCATATTGCATGGGGGACATTGTGCTGGTGGCCATGTTCTATAGGTGACTTCCAAGTCAGCCATATTGCATTTGGGACATTGTGCTGGTTGTATTGTATAGGTGACTTCCAAGTCAGCCATATTGCATGGGGGACATTGTGCTGGTTGTATTGTATAGGTGACTTCCAAGTGAGCCATATTGCTTGGGGGACATTGTGCTGGTGGCCATGTTCTATAGGTGACTTCCAAGTCAGCCATATTGCATGGGGGAAATTGTGCTGCTTGCCATGTCCTATAGGTGACTTCCAAGTCAGCCATATTGCATGGGGGACATTGTGCTGGTTGTCTTTTATAGGTGACTTCCAAGTCAGCCATATTGCTTGGGGGACATTGTGCTGGTTGCCATGTTCTATAGGTGACTTCCAAGTCAGCCATATTGCTTGGGGGACATTGTGCTGGTGGCCATGTTCTATAGGTGACTTCCAAGTCAGCCATATTGCTTGGGGGACATTGTGCTGGTTGTATTGTATAGGTGACTTCCAAGTCAGCCATATTGCATGGGGGACATTGTACTGGTTGTATTGTATAGGTGACTTCCAAGTCAGCCATATTGCATGGGGGACATTGTGCTGGTGGCCATGTCCTATAGGTGACTTCCAAGTCAGCCATATTGCATGGGGGACATTGTGCTGGTTGTCTTGTATAGGTGACTTCCAAGTCAGCATATTGCTTTGGGGAAATTGTGCTGGTTGCCATGTTGTATAGGTGACTTCCAAGTCAGCCATATTGCATGGGGGACATTGTGCTGGTGGCCATGTTCTATAGGTGACTTCCAAGTCAGCCATATTGCATTTGGGACATTGTGCTGGTTGTCTTGTATAGGTGACTTCCAAGTCAGCCATATTGCATGGGGGAAATTTTGCTGGTTGTGTTGTATAGGTGACTTCCAAATCAGCCATATTGCATGGGGGACATTGTGCTGGTTGTATTGTATAGGTGACTTCCAAGTCAGCCATATTGCATGGGGGACATTGTGCTGGTTGTCTTGTATAGGTGACTTCCAAGTCAGCCATATTGCTTGGGGGACATTGTGCTGGTTGTATTGTATAGGTGACTTCCAAGTCAGCCATATTGCATGGGGGACATTGTGCTGGTTGCCATGTTGTATAAGTGACTTCCAAGTCAGCCATATTGCATGGGGGACATTGTGCTGGTGGCCATGTTCTATAGGTGACTTCCAAGTCAGCCATATTGCATTTGGGACATTGTGCTGGTTGTATTGTATAGGTGACTTCCAAGTCAGCCATATTGCATGGGGGACATTGTGCTGGTTGTATTGTATAAGTGACTTCCAAGTGAGCCATATTGCTTGGGGGACATTGTGCTGGTGGCCATGTTCTATAGGTGACTTCCAAGTCAGCCATATTGCATGGGGGACATTGTGCTGGTTGCCATGTCCTATAGGTGACTTCCAAGTCAGCCATATTGCTTGGGGGACATTGTGCTGGTTGCCATGTTGTATAGGTGACTTCCAAGTCAGCCATATTGCATGGGGGACATTGTGCTGGTGGCCATGTTCTATAGGTGACTTCCAAGTCAGCCATATTGCATGGGGGACATTGTGCTGGTTGCCATGTTGTATAGGTGACTTCCAAGTCAGCCATATTGCATGGGGGACATTGTGCTGGTTGTATTGTATAGGTGACTTCCAAGTCAGCCATATTGCATGGGGGACATTGTGCTGGTTGCCATGTCCTATAGGTGACTTCCAAGTCAGCCATATTGCATGGGGGAAATTGTGCTGGTTGTCTTGTATAGGTGACTTCCAAGTCAGCCATATTGCTTGGGGGACATTGTGCTGGTTGCCATGTTCTATAGGTGACTTCCAATTCAGCCATATTGCATGGGGGACATTGTGCTGGTTGTCTTGTATAGGTGACTTCCAAGTCAGCCATATTGCATGGGGGACATTGTGCTGGTGGCCATGTTCTATAGGTGACTTCCAAGTCAGCCATATTGCTTGGGGGACATTGTGCTGGTTGTATTGTATAGGTGACTTCCAAGTCAGCCATATTGCATGGGGGACATTGTGCTGGTTGCCATGTTGTATAGGTGACTTCCAAGTGAGCCATATTGCTTGGGGGACATTGTGCTGGTTGTGTTGTATAGGTGACTTCCAAGTCAGCCATATTGCATGGGGGACATTGTGCTGGTTGTCTTGTATAGGTGACTTCCAAGTCAGCCGTGTTGCATGGGGGACATTGTGCTGGTGGCCATGTTCTATAGGTGACTTACAAGTCAGCCATATTGCATGGGGGACATTGTGCTGGTTGCCATGTTGTATAGGTTACTTCCAAGTGAGCCATATTGCTTGGGGGACATTGTGCTGGTTGCCATGTTGTATAGGTGACTTCCAAGTCAGCCATATTGCATGGGGGACATTGTGCTGGTAGCCATGTTCTATAGGTGACTTCCAAGTCAGCCATATTGCATGGGGACATTGTGCTGGTTGTCTTGTATAGGTGACTTCCAAGTCAGCCATATTGCATGGGGGACATTGTGCTGGTTGCCATGTTGTATAGGTGACTTCCAAGTCAGCCATATTGCATGGGGAACATTGTGCTGGTTGTGTTGTATAGGTGACTTCCAAGTCAGCCATATTGCATGGGTGACATTGTGCTGGTTGTATTGTATAGGTGACTTCCAAGTCAGCCATATTGCATGGGGGACATTGTGCTGGTTGTATTGTATAGGTGACTTCCAAGTGAGCCATATTGCTTGGGGGACATTGTGCTGGTGGCCATGTTGTATAGGTGACTTCCAAGTCAGCCATATTGCTTGGGGGACATTGTGCTGGTTGCCATGTTGTATAGGTGACTTCCAAGTCAGCCATATTGCATGGGGGACATTGTGCTGGTTGTGTTGTATAGGTGACTTCCAAGTCAGCCATATTGCATGGGGGACATTGTGCTGGTTGTATTGCATAGGTGACTTCCAAGTCAGCCATATTGCATGGGGGACATTGTGCTGGTTGCCATGTTGTATAGGTGACTTCCAAGTCAGCCATATTGCATGGGGGACATTGTGCTGGTGGCCATGTTCTATAGGTGACTTCCAAGTCAGCCATATTGCATTTGGGACATTGTGCTGGTTGTCTTGTATATGTGACTTCCAAGTCAGCCATATTGCATGGGGGACATTGTGCTGGTTGTGTTGTATAGGTGACTTCCAAATCAGCCATATTGCATGGGGGACATTGTGCTGGTTGTATTGTATAGGTGACTTCCAAGTCAGCCATATTGCATGGGGGACATTGTGCTGGTTGTATTGTATAGGTGACTTCCAAGTCAGCCATATTGCATGGGGGACATTGTGCTGGTGGCCATGTCCTATAGGTGACTTCCAAGTCAGCCATATTGCATGGAGGACATTGTGCTGGTTGTCTTGTATAGGTGACTTCCAAGTCAGCCATATTGCTTGGGGGACATTGTGCTGGTTGTATTGTATAGGTGACTTCCAAGTCAGCCATATTGCATGGGGAACATTGTGCTGGTTGCCATGTTGTATAGGTGACTTCCAAGTGAGCCATATTGCTTGGGGGACATTGTGCTGGTTGTGTTGTATAGGTGACTTCCAAGTCAGCCATATTGCATGGGGGACATTGTGCTGGTGGCCATGTTGTATAGGTGACTTCCAAGTCAGCCATATTGCATGGGGGACATTGTGCTGGTTGCCATGTTGTATAGGTGACTTCCAAGTCAGCCATATTGCATGGGGGACATTGTGCTGGTTGCCATGTTGTTTAGGTGACTTCCAAGTCAGCCATATTGCATGGGGGACATTGTGCTGGTTGCCATGTTGTATAGGTGACTTCCAAGTCAGCCATATTGCTTGGGGGACATTGTGCTGGTTGCCATGTTGTATAGGTGACTTCCAAGTCAGCCATATTGCCTGGGGGACATTGTGCTGGTTGTATTTTATAGGTGACTTCCAAGTCAGCCATATTGCATGGGGGACATTGTGCTGGTTGCCATGTTGTATAGGTGACTTCCAAGTCAGCCATATTGCATGGGGGACATTGTGCTGGTTGCCATGTTGTATAGGTGACTTCCAAGTGAGCCATATTGCTTGGGGGACATTGTGCTGGTTGTGTTGTATAGGTGACTTTCAAGTCAGCCATATTGCATGGGGGACATTGTGCTGGTTGTCTTGTATAGGTGACTTCCAAGTCAGCTGTGTTGCATGGGGGACATTGTGCTGGTGGCCATGTTCTATAGGTGACTTCCAAGTCAGCCATATTGCATGGGGGACATTGTGCTGGTTGCCATGTTGTATAGGTGACTTCCAAGTGAGCCATATTGCTTGGGGGACATTGTGCTGGTTGCCATGTTGTATAGGTGACTTCCAAGTGAGCCATATTGCTTGGGGGACATTGTGCTGGTTGTGTTGTATAGGTGACTTCCAAGTCAGCCATATTGCATGGGGGACATTGTGCTGGTTGTCTTGTATAGGTGACTTCCAAGTCAGCCGTGTTGCATGGGCGACATTGTGCTGGTTGTCTTGTATAGGTGACTTCCAAGTCAGCCATATTGCTTGGGGGACATTGTGCTGGTTGCCATGTTCTGTAGGTGACTTTCAAGTCAGCCATATTGCTTGGGGAACATTGTGCTGGTGGCCATGTTCTATAGGTGACTTCCAAGTCAGCCAAATTGCTTGGGGGACATTTTGCTGGTTGCCATATTGTATAGGTGACTTCCAAGTCAGCCATATTGCATGGGGGACATTGTGCTGGTGGCCATGTTCTATAGGTGACTTCCAAGTCAGCCATATTGCATTTGGGACATTGTGCTGGTTGTCTTGTATAGGTGACTTCCAAGTCAGCCATATTGCTTGGGGGACATTGTGCTGGTTGCCATGTCCTATAGGTGACTTCCAAGTCAGCCATATTGCATGGGGGACATTGTGCTGGTTGTCTTGTATAGGTGACTTCCAAGTCAGCCATATTGCATGGGGGACATTGTGCTGGTGGCCATGTTGTATAGGTGACTTCCAAGTCAGCCATATTGCATGGTGGACATTGTGCTGGTTGCCATGTTGTTTAGGTGACTTCCAAGTCAGCCATATTGCATGGGGGTCATTGTGCTGGTTGCCATGTTGTATAGGTGACTTCCAAGTCAGCCATATTGCTTGGGGGACATTGTGCTGGTTGCCATGTTGTATAGGTGACTTCCAAGTCAGCCATATTGCCTGGGGGACATTGTGCTGGTTGTATTGTATAGGTGACTTCCAAGTCAGCCATATTGCATGGGGGACATTGTGCTGGTTGCCATGTTGTATAGGTGACTTCCAAGTCAGCCATATTGCATGGGGGACATTGTGCTGGTTGCCATGTTGTATAGGTGACTTCCAAGTGAGCCATATTGCATGGGGGACATTGTGCTGGTTGTCTTGTATAGGTGACTTCCAAGTCAGCCGTGTTGCATGGGGGACATTGTGCTGGTGGCCATGTTCTATAGGTGACTTCCAAGTCAGTCATATTGCATGGGGGACATTGTGCTGGTTGCCATGTTGTATAGGTGACTTCCAAGTGAGCCATATTGCTTGGGGGACATTGTGCTGGTTGCCATGTTGTATAGGTGACTTCCAAGTCAGCCATATTGCATGGGGGACATTGTGCTGGTGGCCATGTTCTATAGGTGACTTCCAAGTCAGCCATATTGCATGGGGACATTGTGCTGGTTGTCTTGTATAGGTGACTTCCAAGTCAGCCATATTGCATGGGGGACATTGTGCTGGTTGCCATGTTGTATAGGTGACTTCCAAGTCAGCCATATTGCATGGGGGACATTATGCTGGTTGCCATGTTGTATAGGTGACTTCCAAGTCAGCCATATTGCATGGGGGACATTGTGCTGGTTGTGTTGTATAGGTGACTTCCAAGTCAGCCATATTGCATTGGGGACATTGTGCTGGTTGTATTGTATAGGTGACTTCCAAGTCAGCCATATTGCATGGGGGACATTGTGCTGGTTGTATTGTATAGGTGACTTCCAAGTGAGCCATATTGCTTGGGGGACATTGTGCTGGTGGCCATGTTGTATAGGTGACTTCCAAGTCAGCCATATTGCTTGGGGGACATTGTGCTGGTTGCCATGTTCTATAGGTGACTTCCAAGTCAGCCATATTGCATGGGGGACATTGTGCTGGTTGTGTTGTATAGGTGACTTCCAAGTCAGCCATATTGCATGGGGGACATTGTGCTGGTTGTATTGCATAGGTGACTTCCAAGTCAGCCATATTGCATGGGGGACATTGTGCTGGTTGCCATGTTGTATAGGTGACTTCCAAGTCAGCCATATTGCATGGGGGACATTGTGCTGGTGGCCATGTTCTATAGGTGACTTCCAAGTCAGCCATATTGCATTTGGGACATTGTGCTGGTTGTCTTGTATAGGTGACTTCCAAGTCAGCCATATTGCTTGGGGGACATTGTGCTGGTTGTATTGTATAGGTGACTTCCAAGTCAGCCATATTGCATGGGGGACATTGTGCTGGTGGCCATGTTCTATAGGTGACTTCCAAGTCAGCCATATTGCTTGGGGGACATTGTGCTGGTTGTATTGTATAGGTGACTTCCAAGTCAGCCATATTGCATGGGGGACATTGTGCTGGTTGCCATGTTGTATAGGTGACTTCCAAGTGAGCCATATTGCTTGGGGGACATTGTGCTGGTTGTGTTGTATAGGTGACTTCCAAGTCAGCCATATTGCATGGGGGACATTGTGCTGGTTGTCTTGTATAGGTGACTTCCAAGTCAGCCGTGTTGCATGGGGGACATTGTGCTGGTTGTCTTGTATAGGTGACTTCCAAGTCAGCCATATTGCTTGGGGGACATTGTGCTGGTTGCCATGTTCTGTAGGTGACTTCCAAGTCAGCCATATTGCTTGGGGGACATTGTGCTGGTGGCCATGTTCTATAGGTGACTTCCAAGTCAGCCAAATTGCTTGGGGGACATTTTGCTGGTTGCCATATTGTATAGGTGACTTCCAAGTCAGCCATATTGCATGGGGGACATTGTGCTGGTGGCCATGTTCTATAGGTGACTTCCAAGTCAGCCATATTGCATTTGGGACATTGTGCTGGTTGTCATGTATAGGTGACTTCCAAGTCAGCCATATTGCTTGGGGGACATTGTGCTGGTTGCCATGTCCTATAGGTGACTTCCAAGTCAGCCATATTGCATGGGGGACATTGTGCTGGTTGTCTTGTATAGGTGACTTCCAAGTCAGCCATATTGCATGGGGGGCATTGTGCTGGTGGCCATGTTGTATAGGTGACTTCCAAGTCAGCCATATTGCATGGGGGACATTGTGCTGGTTGCCATGTTGTATAGGTGACTTCCAAGTCAGCCATATTGCATGGGGGACATTGTGCTGGTTGCCATGTTGTTTAGTTGACTTCCAAGTCAGCCATATTGCATGGGGGACATTGTGCTGGTTGCCATGTTGTATAGGTGACTTCCAAGTCAGCCATATTGCTTGGGGGACATTGTGCTGGTTGCCATGTTGTATAGGTGACTTCCAAGTCAGCCATATTGCCTGGGGGACATTGTGCTGGTTGTATTGTATAGGTGACTTCCAAGTCAGCCATATTGCATGGGGGACATTGCGCTGGTTGCCATGTTGTATAGGTGACTTCCAAGTCAGCCATATTGCATGGTGGACATTGTGCTGGTTGCCATATTGTATAGGTGACTTCCAAGTGAGCCATATTGCTTGGGGGACATTGTGCTGGTTGTGTTGTATAGGTGACTTCCAAGTCAGCCATATTGCATGGGGGACATTGTGCTGGTTGTCTTGTATAGGTGACTTCCAAGTCAGCCGTGTTGCATGGGGGACATTGTGCTGGTGGCCATGTTCTATAGGTGACTTCCAAGTCAGCCATATTGCATGGGGGACATTGTGCTGGTTGCCATGTTGTATAGGTGACTTCCAAGTGAGCCATATTGCTTGGGGGACATTGTGCTGGTTGCCATGTTGTATAGGTGACTTCCAAGTCAGCCATATTGCATGGGGGACATTGTGCTGGTGGCCATGTTCTATAGGTGACTTCCAAGTCAGCCATATTGCATGGGGACATTGTGCTGGTTGTCTTGTATAGGTGACTTCCAAGTCAGCCATATTGCATGGGGGACATTGTGCTGGTTGCCATGTTGTATAGGTGACTTCCAAGTCAGCCATATTGCATGGGGGACATTGTGCTGGTTGCCATGTTGTATAGGTGACTTCCAAGTCAGCCATATTGCATTGGGGACATTGTGCTGGTTGTGTTGTATAGGTGACTTCCAAGTCAGCCATATTGCATGGGGGACATTGTGCTGGTTGTATTGTATAGGTGACTTCCAAGTCAGCCATATTGCATGGGGGACATTGTGCTGGTTGTATTGTATAGATGACTTCCAAGTGAGCCATATTGCTTGGGGGACATTGTGCTGGTGGCCATGTTGTATAGGTGACTTCCAAGTCAGCCATATTGCTTGGGGGACATTGTGCTGGTTGCCATGTTCTATAGGTGACTTCCAAGTTAGCCATATTGCATGGGGGACATTGTGCTGGTTGTGTTGTATAGGTGACTTCCAAGTCAGCCATATTGCATGGGGGACATTGTGCTGGTTGTGTTGTATAGGTGACTTCCAAGTCAGCCATATTGCATGGGGGACATTGTGCTGGTTGTATTGCATAGGTGACTTCCAAGTCAGCCATATTGCATGGGGGACATTGTGCTGGTTGCCATGTTGTATAGGTGACTTCCAAGTCAGCCATATTGCATGGGGGACATTGTGCTGGTGGCCATGTTCTAGAGGTGACTTCCAAGTCAGCCATATTGCATTTGGGACATTGTGCTGGTTGTCTTGTATATGTGACTTCCAAGTCAGCCATATTGCATGGGGGACATTGTGCTGGTTGTGTTGTATAGGTGACTTCCAAATCAGCCATATTGCATGGGGGACATTGTGCTGGTTGTATTGTAAAGGTGACTTCCAAGTCAGCCATATTGCATGGGGGACATTGTGCTGGTTGTATTGTATAGGTGACTTCCAAGTCAGCCATATTGCATGGGGGACATTGTGCTGGTGGCCATGTCCTATAGGTGACTTCCAAGTCAGCCATATTGCATGGGGGACATTGTGCTGGTTGTCTTGTATAGGTGACTTCCAAGTCAGCCATATTGCTTGGGGGACATTGTCCTTGTTGTATTGTATAGGTGACTTCCAAGTCAGCCATATTGCATGGGGGACATTGTGCTGGTTGTATTGTATAGGTGACTTCCAAGTGAGCCATATTGCTTGGGGGACATTGTGCTGGTGGCCATGTTGTATAGGTGACTTCCAAGTCAGCCATATTGCTTGGGGGACATTGTGCTGGTTGCCATGTTCTATAAGTGACTTCCAAGTCAGCCATATTGCATGGGGGACATTGTGCTGGTTGTGTTGTATAGGTGACTTCCAAGTCAGCCATATTGCATGGGGGACATTGTGCTGGTTGTGTTGTATAGGTGACTTCCAAGTCAGCCATATTGCATGGGGGACATTGTGCTGGTTGTATTGCATAGGTGACTTCCAAGTCAGCCATATTGCATGGGGGACATTGTGCTGGTTGCCATGTTGTATAGGTGACTTCCAAGTCAGCCATATTGCATGGGGGACATTGTGCTGGTGGCCATGTTCCATAGGTGACTTCCAAGTCAGCCATATTGCATGGGGGACATTGTGCTGGTTGCCATGTTGTATAGGTGACTTCCAAGTGAGCCATATTGCTTGGGGGACATTGTGCTGGTTGCCATGTTGTATAGGTGACTTCCAAGTCAGCCATATTGCATGGGGGACATTGTGCTGGTGGCCATGTTCTATAGGTGACTTCCAAGTCAGCCATATTGCATGGGGACATTGTGCTGGTTGTCTTGTATAGGTGACTTCCAAGTCAGCCATATTGCTTTGGGGACATTGTGCTGGTTGTATTGTATAGGTGACTTCCAAGTCAGCCATATTGCATGGGGGACATTGTGCTGGTTGTATTGTATAGGTGACTTCCAAGTGAGCCATATTGCTTGGGGGACATTGTGCTGGTGGCCATGTTGTATAGGTGACTTCCAAGTCAGCCATATTGCTTGGGGGACATTGTGCTGGTTGCCATGTTCTATAAGTGACTTCCAAGTCAGCCATATTGCATGGGGGACATTGTGCTGGTTGTGTTGTATAGGTGACTTCCAAGTCAGCCATATTGCATGGGGGACATTGTGCTGGTTGTGTTGTATAGGTGACTTCCAAGTCAGCCATATTGCATGGGGGACATTGTGCTGGTTGTATTGCATAGGTGACTTCCAAGTCAGCCATATTGCATGGGGGACATTGTGCTGGTTGCCATGTTGTATAGGTGACTTCCAAGTCAGCCATATTGCATGGGGGACATTGTGCTGGTGGCCATGTTCTATAGGTGACTTCCAAGTCAGCCATATTGCATTTGGGACATTGTGCTGGTTGTCATGTATAGGTGACTTCCAAGTCAGCCATATTGCATGGGGGACATTGTGCTGGTTGTGTTGTATAGGTGACTTCCAAATCAGCCATATTGCATGGGGGACATCGTGCTGGTTGTATTGTATAGGTGACTTCCAAGTCAGCCATATTGCATGGGGGACATTGTGCTGGTTGTCTTGTATAGGTGACTTCCAAGTCAGCCGTGTTGCATGGGGGACATTGTGCTGGTGGCCATGTTCTATAGGTGACTTCCAAGTCAGCCATATTGCATAGGGGACGTTGTGCTGGTTGCCATGTTGTATAGGTGACTTCCAAGTCAGCCATATTGCATTTGGGACATTGTGCTGGTTGTCTTGTATAGGTGACTTCCAAGTCAGCCATATTGCTTGGGGGACATTGTGCTGGTTGCCATGTGCTATAGGTGACTTCCAAGTCAGCCATATTGCATGGGGGACATTGTGCTGGTTGTCTTGTATAGGTGACTTCCAACTCAGCCATATTGCATGGGGGACATTGTGCTGGTTGCCATGTTGTATAGGTGACTTCCAAGTCAGCCATATTGCTTGGGGGACATTGTGCTGGTTGTGTTCTATAGGTGACTTCCAAGTCAGCCATATTGCATGGGGGACATTGTGCTGGTTGTCTTGTATAGGTGACTTCCAAGTCAGCCGTGTTGCATGGGGGACATTGTGCTGGTGGCCATGTTCTATAGGTGACTTCCAAGTCAGCCATATTGCATGGGGGACATTGTGCTGGTTGCCATGTTGTATAGGTGACTTCCAAGTCAGCCATATTGCTTGGGGGACATTGTGCTGGTTGCCATGTTCTATAGGTGACTTCCAAGTCAGCCATATTGCATGGGGGACATTGTGCTGGTTGTCTTGTATAGGTGACTTCCAAGTCAGCCATATTGCTTGGGGGACATTGTGCTGGTTGTATTGTATAGATGACTTCCAAGTCAGCCATATTGCATAGGGGACGTTGTGCTGGTTGCCATATTGTATAGGTGACTTCCAAGTCAGCCATATTGCATGGGAGACATTGTGCTGGTGGCCATTTTCTATAGGTGACTTCCAAGTCAGCCATATTGCATTTGGGACATTGTGCTGGTTGTCTTGTATCGGTGACTTCCAAGTCAGCCATATTGCTTGGGGGACATTGTGCTGGTTGCCATGTGCTATAGGTGACTTCCAAGTCAGCCATATTGCATGGGGGACATTGTGCTGGTTGTCTTGTATAGGTGACTTCCAAGTCAGCCATATTGCATGGGGGACATTGTGCTGGTTGCCATGTTGTATAGGTGACTTCCAAGTCAGCCATATTGCTTGGGGGACATTGTGCTGGTTGTGTTCTATAGGTGACTTCCAAGTCAGCCATATTGCATGGGGGACATTGTGCTGGTTGTCTTGTATAGGTGACTTCCAAGTCAGCCGTGTTGCATGGGGGACATTGTGCTGGTGGCCATGTTATATAGGTGACTTCCAAGTCAGCCATATTGCATGGGGGACATTGTGCTGGTTGCCATGTTGTATAGGTGACTTCCAAGTCAGCCATATTGCTTGGGGGACATTGTGCTGGTTGCCATGTTCTATAGGTGACTTCCAAGTGAGCCATATTGCTTGGGGGACATTGTGCTGGTTGCCATGTTGTATAGGTGACTTCCAAGTCAGCCATATTGCATGGGGGACATTGTGCTGGTGGCCATGTTCTATAGGTGACTTCCAAGTCAGCCACATTGCATGGGGGACATTGTGCAGGTTTCTTGTATAGGTGACTTCCATGTCAGCCATATTGCATGGGGGACATTGTGCTGGTTGCCATGTTGTATAGGTGACTTCCAAGTCAGCCATATTGCATGGGGGACATTGTGCTGGTTGCCATGTTGTATAGGTGACTTCCAAGTCAGCCATATTGCATGGGGGACATTGTGCTGGATGCCATGTTGTATAGGTGTCTTCCAAGTGAGCCATATTGCATGGGGGACATTGTGCTGGTTGTGTTGTATAGGTGACTTCCAAGTCAGCCATATTGCATGGGGGACATTGTGCTGGTTGTGTTGTATAGGTGACTTCCAAGTCAGCCATATTGCATTGGGGACATTGTGCTGGTTGTATTGTATAGGTGACTTCCAAGTCAGCCATATTGCATGGGGGACATTGTGCTGGTTGTATTGTATAGGTGACTTCCAAGTGAGCCATATTGCTTGGGGGACATTGTGCTGGTGGCCATGTTCTATAGGTGACTTCCAAGTCAGCCATATTGCATGGGGGACATTGTGCTGGTTGCCATGTCCTATAGGTGACTTCCAAGTCAGCCATATTGCATGGGGGACATTGTGCTGGTTGCCCTGTTGTATAGGTGACTTCCAAGTGAGCCATATTGCTTGGGGGACATTGTGCTGGTTGTGTTGTATAGGTGACTTCCAAGTCAGCCATATTGCATGGGGGACATTGTGCTGGTTGTCTTGTATAGGTGACTTCCAAGTCAGCCATATTGCATGGGGGACATTGTGCTGGTGGCCATGTTGTAAAGGTGACTTCCAAGTCAGCCATATTGCATGGGGGACATTGTGCTGGTTGCCATGTTGTATAGGTGACTTCCAAGTCAGCCATATTGCATGGGGGACATTGTGCTGGTTGCCATGTTGTATAGGTGACTTACAAGTCAGCCATATTGCATGGGGGACATTGTGCTGGTTGCCATGTCCTATAGGTGACTTCCAAGTCAGCCATATTGCATGGGGGAAATTGTGCTGGTTGTCTTGTATAGGTGACTTTTAAGTCAGCCATATTGCTTGGGGGACATTGTGCTGGTTGCCATGTTCTATAGGTGACTTCCAAGTCAGCCATATTGCTTGGGGGACATTGTGCTGCTTGCCATGTTGTATAGGTGACTTCCAAGTCAGCCATATTGCTTGGGGGACATTGTGCTGGTTGCCATGTTGTATAGGTGACTTCCAAGTCAGCCATATTGCATGGGGGACATTGTGCTGGTGGCCATGTTCTATAGGTGACTTCCAAGTCAGCCATATTGCATGGGGGACATTGTGCTGGTTGTCTTGTATAGGTGACTTCCAAGTCAGCCATATTGCATGGGGGACATTGTGCTGGTTGTGTTGTATAGGTGACTTCCAAATCAGCCATATTGCATCTGGGACATTGTGCTGGTTGTATTGCATAGGTGACTTCCAAGTCAGTCATATTGCATGGGGGACATTGTGCTGGTTGTCTTGTATAGGTGACTTCCAAGTCAGCCATATTGCATGGGGGACATTGTGCTGGTTGTGTTGTATAGGTGACTTCCAAATCAGCCATATTGCATCTGGGACATTGTGCTGGTTGTATTGTATAGGTGACTTCCAAGTCAGCCATATTGCATGGGGGACATTCTGCTGGTTGTCTTGTATAGGTGACTTCCAAGTCAGCCATATTGCCTGGGGGACATTGTGCTGGTTGTATTGTATAGGTGACTTCCAAGTCAGCCATATTGCATGGGGGACATTGTGCTGGTTGCCATGTTGTATAGGTGACTTCCAAGTCAGCCATATTGCATGGGGGACATTGTGCTGGTGGCCATGTTCTATAGGTGACTTCCAAGTCAGCCATATTGCATTTGGGATATTGTGCTGGTTGTCTTGTATAGGTGAATTCCAAGTCAGCCATATTGCATGGGGGACATTGTGCTGGTTGTGTTGTATAGGTGACTTCCAAATCAGCCATATTGCATGGGGGACATTGTGCTGGTTGTATTGTATAGGTGACTTCCAAGTCAGCCATATTGCATGGGGGACATTGTGCTGGTTGTATTGTATAGGTGACTTCCAAGTCAGCCATATTGCATGGGGGACATTGTGCTGGTTGCCATGTTGTATAGGTGACTTCCAAGTCAGCCATATTGCATGGGGGACATTGTGCTGGTGGCCATGTTCTATAGGTGACTTCCAAGTCAGCCATATTGCATTTGGGATATTGTGCTGGTTGTCTTGTATAGGTGAATTCCAAGTCAGCCATATTGCATGGGGGACATTGTGCTGGTTGTGTTGTATAGGTGACTTCCAAATCAGCCATATTGCATGGGGGACATTGTGCTGGTTGTATTGTATAGGTGACTTCCAAGTCAGCCATATTGCATGGGGGACATTGTGCTGGTTGTATTGTATAGGTGACTTCCAAGTCAGCCATATTGCATGGGGGACATTGTGCTGGTGGCCATGTTCTATAGGTGACTTCCAAGTCAGCCATATTGCATTTGGGACATTGTGTTGGTTGTATTGTATAGGTGACTTCCAAGTCAGCCATATTGCATGGGGGACATTGTGCTGGTTGTATTGTATAGGTGACTTCCAAGTGAGCCATATTGCTTGGGGGACATTGTGCTGGTTGCCATGTTCTATAGGTGACTTCCAAGTCAGCCATATTGCTTGGGGGACATTGTGCTGGTTGCCATGTTGTATAGGTGACTTCGAAGTCAGCCATATTGCTTGGGGGACATTGTGCTGGTTGCCATGTTGTATAGGTGACTTCCAAGTCAGCCATATTGCATGGGGGACATTGTGCTGGTGGCCATGTTCTATAGGTGACTTCAAAGTCAGCCATATTGCATGGGGGACATTGTGCTGGTTGTCTTGTATAGGTGACTTCCAAATCAGCCATATTGCATGGGGGACATTGTGCTGGTTGTGTTGTATAGGTGACTTCCAAATCAGCCATATTGCATGGGGGACATTGTGCTGGTTGTATTGTATAGGTGACTTCCAAGTCAGCCACATTGCATGGGGGACATTCTGCTGGTTGTATTGTATAGCTGACTTCCAAGTCAGCCATATTGCATGGGGGACATTGTGCTGGTGGCCATGTCCTATAGGTGACTTCCAAGTCAGCCATATTGCATGGGGGACATTGTGCTGGTTGTCTTGTATAGGTGACTTCCAAGTCAGCCATATTGCCTGGGGGACATTGTGCTCGTTGTATTGTATAGGTGACTTCCAAGTCAGCCATATTGCATGGGGGACATTGTGCTGGTTGCCATGTTGTATAGGTGATTTCCAAGTCAGCCATATTGCATGGGGGACATTGTGCTGGTGGCCATGTTCTATAGGTGACTTCCAAGTCAGCCATATTGCATTTGGGATATTGTGCTGGTTGTATTGTATAGGTGACTTCCAAGTCAGCGATATTGCATGGGGGACATTGTGCTGGTTGTCTTGTATAGGTGACTTCCAAGTCAGCCATATTGCTTGGGGGACATTGTGCTGGTTGTATTGTATAGGTGACTTCCAAGTCAGCCATATTGCATGGGGGACATTGTGCTGGTGGCCATGTTCTATAGGTGACTTCCAAGTCAGCCATATTGCATTTGGGACATTGTGCTAGTTGTATTGTATAGGTGACTTCCAAGTCAGCCATATTGCATGGGGGACATTGTGCTGGTTGTATTGTATAGGTGACTTCCAAGTGAGCCATATTGCTTGGGGGACATTGTGCTGGTTGCCATGTTCTATAGGTGACTTCCAAGTCAGCCATATTGCTTGGGGGACATTGTGCTGGTTGCCATGTTGTATAGGTGACTTCCAAGTCAGCCATATTGCTTGGGGGACATTGTGCTGGTTGCCATGTTGTATAGGTGACTTCCAAGTCAGCCATATTGCATGGGGGACATTGTGCTGGTGGCCATGTTCTATAGGTGACTTCCAAGTCAGCCATATTGCATGGGGGACATTGTGCTGGTTGTCTTGTATAGGTGACTTCCAAATCAGCCATATTGCATGGGGGACATTGTGCTGGTTGTGTTGTAAAGGTGACTTCCAAATCAGCCATATTGCATGGGGGACATTGTGCTGGTTGCATTGTATAGGTGACTTCCAAGTTAGCCATATTGCATGGGGGACATTCTGCTGGTTGTATTGTATAGGTGACTTCCAAGTCAGCCATATTGCATGGGGGACATTGTGCTGGTGGCCATGTCCTATAGGTGACTTCCAAGTCAGCCATATTGCATGGGGGACATTGTGCTGGTTGTCTTGTATAGGTGACTTCCAAGTCAGCCATATTGCCTGGGGGACATTGTGCTGGTTGTATTGTATAGGTGACTTCCAAGTCAGCCATATTGCATGGGGGACATTGTGCTGGTTGCCATGTTGTATAGGTGACTTCCAAGTCAGCCATATTGCATGGGGGACATTGTGCTGGTGGCCATGTTCTATAGGTGACTTCCAAGTCAGCCATATTGCATTTGGGATATTGTGCTGGTTGTCTTGTATAGGTGAATTCCAAGTCAGCCATATTGCATGGGGGACATTGTGCTGGTTGTGTTGTATAGGTGACTTCCAAATCAGCCATATTGCATGGGGGACATTGTGCTGGTTGTATTGTATAGGTGACTTCCAAGTCAGCCATATTGCATGGGGGACATTGTGCTGGTTGTCTTGTATAGGTGACTTCCAAGTCAGCCATATTGTTTGGGGGACATTGTGCTGGTTGTATTGTATAGGTGACTTCCAAGTCAGCCATATTGCATGGGGGACATTGTGCTGGTGGCCATGTTCTATAGGTGACTTCCAAGTCAGCCATATTGCATTTGGGACATTGTGCTGGTTGTATTGTATAGGTGACTTCCAAGTCAGCCATATTGCATGGGGGACATTGTGCTGGTTGTATTGTATAGGTGACTTCCAAGTGAGCCATATTGCTTGGGGGACATTGTGCTGGTGGCCATGTTCTATAGGTGACTTCCAAGTCAGCCATATTGCATGGGGGAAATTGTGCTGCTTGCCATGTCCTATAGGTGACTTCCAAGTCAGCCATATTGCATGGGGGACATTGTGCTGGTTGTCTTTTATAGGTGACTTCCAAGTCAGCCATATTGCTTGGGGGACATTGTGCTGGTTGCCATGTTCTATAGGTGACTTCCAAGTCAGCCATATTGCTTGGGGGACATTGTGCTGGTGGCCATGTTCTATAGGTGACTTCCAAGTCAGCCATATTGCTTGGGGGACATTGTGCTGGTTGTATTGTATAGGTGACTTCCAAGTCAGCCATATTGCATGGGGGACATTGTACTGGTTGTATTGTATAGGTGACTTCCAAGTCAGCCATATTGCATGGGGGACATTGTGCTGGTGGCCATGTCCTATAGGTGACTTCCAAGTCAGCCATATTGCATGGGGGACATTGTGCTGGTTGTCTTGTATAGGTGACTTCCAAGTCAGCATATTGCTTTGGGGAAATTGTGCTGGTTGCCATGTTGTATAGGTGACTTCCAAGTCAGCCATATTGCATGGGGGACATTGTGCTGGTGGCCATGTTCTATAGGTGACTTCCAAGTCAGCCATATTGCATTTGGGACATTGTGCTGGTTGTCTTGTATAGGTGACTTCCAAGTCAGCCATATTGCATGGGGGAAATTTTGCTGGTTGTGTTGTATAGGTGACTTCCAAATCAGCCATATTGCATGGGGGACATTGTGCTGGTTGTATTGTATAGGTGACTTCCAAGTCAGCCATATTGCATGGGGGACATTGTGCTGGTTGTCTTGTATAGGTGACTTCCAAGTCAGCCATATTGCTTGGGGGACATTGTGCTGGTTGTATTGTATAGGTGACTTCCAAGTCAGCCATATTGCATGGGGGACATTGTGCTGGTTGCCATGTTGTATAGGTGACTTCCAAGTCAGCCATATTGCATGGGGGACATTGTGCTGGTGGCCATGTTCTATAGGTGACTTCCAAGTCAGCCATATTGCATTTGGGACATTGTGCTGGTTGTATTGTATAGGTGACTTCCAAGTCAGCCATATTGCATGGGGGACATTGTGCTGGTTGTATTGTATAAGTGACTTCCAAGTGAGCCATATTGCTTGGGGGACATTGTGCTGGTGGCCATGTTCTATAGGTGACTTCCAAGTCAGCCATATTGCATGGGGGACATTGTGCTGGTTGCCATGTCCTATAGGTGACTTCCAAGTCAGCCATATTGCTTGGGGGACATTGTGCTGGTTGCCATGTTGTATAGGTGACTTCCAAGTCAGCCATATTGCATGGGGGACATTGTGCTGGTGGCCATGTTCTATAGGTGACTTCCAAGTCAGCCATATTGCATGGGGGACATTGTGCTGGTTGCCATGTTGTATAGGTGACTTCCAAGTCAGCCATATTGCATGGGGGACATTGTGCTGGTTGCCATGTCCTATAGGTGACTTCCAAGTCAGCCATATTGCATGGGGGAAATTGTGCTGGTTGTCTTGTATAGGTGACTTCCAAGTCAGCCATATTGCTTGGGGGACATTGTGCTGGTTGCCATGTTGTATAGGTGACTTCCAAGTCAGCCATATTGCATGGGGGACATTGTGCTGGTGGCCATGTTCTATAGGTGACTTCCAAGTCAGCCATATTGCATGGGGGACATTGTGCTGGTTGTATTGTATAGGTGACTTCCAAGTCAGCCATATTGCATGGGGGACATTGTGCTGGTTGCCATGTCCTATAGGTGACTTCCAAGTCAGCCATATTGCATGGGGGAAATTGTGCTGGTTGTCTTGTATAGGTGACTTCCAAGTCAGCCATATTGCTTGGGGGACATTGTGCTGGTTGCCATGTTCTATAGGTGACTTCCAATTCAGCCATATTGCATGGGGGACATTGTGCTGGTTGTCTTGTATAGGTGACTTCCAAGTCAGCCATATTGCATGGGGGACATTGTGCTGGTGGCCATGTTCTATAGGTGACTTCCAAGTCAGCCATATTGCTTGGGGGACATTGTGCTGGTTGTATTGTATAGGTGACTTCCAAGTCAGCCATATTGCATGGGGGACATTGTGCTGGTTGCCATGTTGTATAGGTGACTTCCAAGTGAGCCATATTGCTTGGGGGACATTGTGCTGGTTGTGTTGTATAGGTGACTTCCAAGTCAGCCATATTGCATGGGGGACATTGTGCTGGTTGTCTTGTATAGGTGACTTCCAAGTCAGCCGTGTTGCATGGGGGACATTGTGCTGGTGGCCATGTTCTATAGGTGACTTACAAGTCAGCCATATTGCATGGGGGACATTGTGCTGGTTGCCATGTTGTATAGGTGACTTCCAAGTGAGCCATATTGCTTGGGGGACATTGTGCTGGTTGCCATGTTGTATAGGTGACTTCCAAGTCAGCCATATTGCATGGGGGACATTGTGCTGGTAGCCATGTTCTATAGGTGACTTCCAAGTCAGCCATATTGCATGGGGACATTGTGCTGGTTGTCTTGTATAGGTGACTTCCAAGTCAGCCATATTGCATGGGGGACATTGTGCTGGTTGCCATGTTGTATAGGTGACTTCCAAGTCAGCCATATTGCATGGGGAACATTGTGCTGGTTGTGTTGTATAGGTGACTTCCAAGTCAGCCATATTGCATCGGTGACATTGTGCTGGTTGTATTGTATAGGTGACTTCCAAGTCAGCCATATTGCATGGGGGACATTGTGCTGGTTGTATTGTATAGGTGACTTCCAAGTGAGCCATATTGCTTGGGGGACATTGTGCTGGTGGCCATGTTGTATAGGTGACTTCCAAGTCAGCCATATTGCTTGGGGGACATTGTGCTGGTTGCCATGTTGTATAGGTGACTTCCAAGTCAGCCATATTGCATGGGGGACATTGTGCTGGTTGTGTTGTATAGGTGACTTCCAAGTCAGCCATATTGCATGGGGGACATTGTGCTGGTTGTATTGCATAGGTGACTTCCAAGTCAGCCATATTGCATGGGGGACATTGTGCTGGTTGCCATGTTGTATAGGTGACTTCCAAGTCAGCCATATTGCATGGGGGACATTGTGCTGGTGGCCATGTTCTATAGGTGACTTCCAAGTCAGCCATATTGCATTTGGGACATTGTGCTGGTTGTCTTGTATATGTGACTTCCAAGTCAGCCATATTGCATGGGGGACATTGTGCTGGTTGTGTTGTATAGGTGACTTCCAAATCAGCCATATTGCATGGGGGACATTGTGCTGGTTGTATTGTATAGGTGACTTCCAAGTCAGCCATATTGCATGGGGGACATTGTGCTGGTTGTATTGTATAGGTGACTTCCAAGTCAGCCATATTGCATGGGGGACATTGTGCTGGTGGCCATGTCCTATAGGTGACTTCCAAGTCAGCCATATTGCATGGAGGACATTGTGCTGGTTGTCTTGTATAGGTGACTTCCAAGTCAGCCATATTGCTTGGGGGACATTGTGCTGGCTGTATTGTATAGGTGACTTCCAAGTCAGCCATATTGCATGGGGAACATTGTGCTGGTTGCCATGTTGTATAGGTGACTTCCAAGTGAGCCATATTGCTTGGGGGACATTGTGCTGGTTGTGTTGTATAGGTGACTTCCAAGTCAGCCATATTGCATGGGGGACATTGTGCTGGTTGCCTTGTATAGGTGACTTCCAAGTCAGCCGTGTTGCATGGGGGACATTGTGCTGGTTGTCTTGTATAGGTGACTTCCAAGTCAGCCATATTGCTTGGGGGACATTGTGCTGGTTGCCATGTTCTGTAGGTGACTTCCAAGTCAGCCATATTGCTTGGGGGACATTGTGCTGGTGGCCATGTTCTATAGGTGACTTCCAAGTCAGCCAAATTGCTTGGGGGACATTTTGCTGGTTGCCATATTGTATAGGTGACTTCCAAGTCAGCCATATTGCATGGGGGACATTGTGCTGGTGGCCATGTTCTATAGGTGACTTCCAAGTCAGCCATATTGCATTTGGGACATTGTGCTGGTTGTCTTGTATAGGTGACTTCCAAGTCAGCCATATTGCTTGGGGGACATTGTGCTGGTTGCCATGTCCTATAGGTGACTTCCAAGTCAGCCATATTGCATGGGGGACATTGTGCTGGTTGTCTTGTATAGGTGACTTCCAAGGCAGCCATATTGCATGGGGGACATTGTGCTGGTGGCCATGTTGTATAGGTGACTTCCAAGTCAGCCATATTGCATGGGGGACATTGTGCTGGTTGCCATGTTGTATAGGTGACTTCCAAGTCAGCCATATTGCATGGGGGACATTGTGCTGGTTGCCATGTTGTTTAGGTGACTTCCAAGTCAGCCATATTGCATGGGGGACATTGTGCTGGTTGCCATGTTGTATAGGTGACTTCCAAGTCAGCCATATTGCTTGGGGGACATTGTGCTGGTTGCCATGTTGTATAGGTGACTTCCAAGTCAGCCATATTGCCTGGGGGACATTGTGCTGGTTGTATTTTATAGGTGACTTCCAAGTCAGCCATATTGCATGGGGGACATTGTGCTGGTTGCCATGTTGTATAGGTGACTTCCAAGTCAGCCATATTGCATGGGGGACATTGTGCTGGTTGCCATGTTGTATAGGTGACTTCCAAGTGAGCCATATTGCTTGGGGGACATTGTGCTGGTTGTGTTGTATAGGTGACTTCCAAGTCAGCCATATTGCATGGGGGACATTGTGCTGGTTGTCTTGTATAGGTGACTTCCAAGTCAGCTGTGTTGCATGGGGGACATTGTGCTGGTGGCCATGTTCTATAGGTGACTTCCAAGTCAGCCATATTGCATGGGGGACATTGTGCTGGTTGCCATGTTGTATAGGTGACTTCCAAGTGAGCCATATTGCTTGGGGGACATTGTGCTGGTTGCCATGTTGTATAGGTGACTTCCAAGTGAGCCATATTGCTTGGGGGACATTGTGCTGGTTGTGTTGTATAGGTGACTTCCAAGTCAGCCATATTGCATGGGGGACATTGTGCTGGTTGTCTTGTATAGGTGACTTCCAAGTCAGCCGTGTTGCATGGGCGACATTGTGCTGGTTGTCTTGTATAGGTGACTTCCAAGTCAGCCATATTGCTTGGGGGACATTGTGCTGGTTGCCATGTTCTGTAGGTGACTTTCAAGTCAGCCATATTGCTTGGGGAACATTGTGCTGGTGGCCATGTTCTATAGGTGACTTCCAAGTCAGCCAAATTGCTTGGGGGACATTTTGCTGGTTGCCATATTGTATAGGTGACTTCCAAGTCAGCCATATTGCATGGGGGACATTGTGCTGGTGGCCATGTTCTATAGGTGACTTCCAAGTCAGCCATATTGCATTTGGGACATTGTGCTGGTTGTCTTGTATAGGTGACTTCCAAGTCAGCCATATTGCTTGGGGGACATTGTGCTGGTTGCCATGTCCTATAGGTGACTTCCAAGTCAGCTATATTGCATGGGGGACATTGTGCTGGTTGTCTTGTATAGGTGACTTCCAAGTCAGCCATATTGCATGGGGGACATTGTGCTGGTGGCCATGTTGTATAGGTGACTTCCAAGTCAGCCATATTGCATGGGGGACATTGTGCTGGTTGCCATGTTGTTTAGGTGACTTCCAAGTCAGCCATATTGCATGGGGGTCATTGTGCTGGTTGCCATGTTGTATAGGTGACTTCCAAGTCAGCCATATTGCTTGGGGGACATTGTGCTGGTTGCCATGTTGTATAGGTGACTTCCAAGTCAGCCATATTGCCTGGGGGACATTGTGCTGGTTGTATTGTATAGGTGACTTCCAAGTCAGCCATATTGCATGGGGGACATTGTGCTGGTTGCCATGTTGTATAGGTGACTTCCAAGTCAGCCATATTGCATGGGGGACATTGTGCTGGTTGCCATGTTGTATAGGTGACTTCCAAGTGAGCCATATTGCTTGGGGGACATTGTGCTGGTTGTGTTGTATAGGTGACTTCCAAGTCAGCCATATTGCATGGGGGACATTGTGCTGGTTGTCTTGTATAGGTGACTTCCAAGTCAGCCGTGTTGCATGGGGGACATTGTGCTGGTGGCCATGTTCTATAGGTGACTTCCAAGTCAGTCATATTGCATGGGGGACATTGTGCTGGTTGCCATGTTGTATAGGTGACTTCCAAGTGAGCCATATTGCTTGGGGGACATTGTGCTGGTTGCCATGTTGTATAGGTGACTTCCAAGTCAGCCATATTGCATGGGGGACATTGTGCTGGTGGCCATGTTCTATAGGTGACTTCCAAGTCAGCCATATTGCATGGGGACATTGTGCTGGTTGTCTTGTATAGGTGACTTCCAAGTCAGCCATATTGCATGGGGGACATTGTGCTGGTTGCCATGTTGTATAGGTGACTTCCAAGTGAGCCATATTGCATGGGGGACATTGTGCTGGTTGTGTTGTATAGGTGACTTCCAAGTCAGCCATATTACATGGGGGACATTGTGCTGGTTGTGTTGTATAGGTGACTTCCAAGTCAGCCATATTGCTTGGGGGACATTCTGCTGGTTGCCATGTTCTATAGGTGACTTCCAAGTCAGCCATATTGCTTGGGGGACATTGTGCTGGTGGCCATGTTCTATAGGTGACTTCCAAGTCAGCCATATTGCATGGGGGACATTGTGCTGGTTGTATTGTATAGATGACTTCCAAGTGAGCCATATTGCTTGGGGGACATTGTGCTGGTGGCCATGTTGTATAGGTGACTTCCAAGTCAGCCATATTGCTTGGGGGACATTGTGCTGGTTGCCATGTTCTATAGGTGACTTCCAAGTTAGCCATATTGCATGGGGGACATTGTGCTGGTTGTGTTGTATAGGTGACTTCCAAGTCAGCCATATTGCATGGGGGACATTGTGCTGGTTGTGTTGTATAGGTGACTTCCAAGTCAGCCATATTGCATGGGGGACATTGTGCTGGTTGTATTGCATAGGTGACTTCCAAGTCAGCCATATTGCATGGGGGACATTGTACTGGTTGCCATGTTGTATAGGTGACTTCCAAGTCAGCCATATTGCATGGGGGACATTGTGCTGGTGGCCATGTTCTATAGGTGACTTCCAAGTCAGCCATATTGCATTTGGGACATTGTGCTGGTTGTCTTGTATATGTGACTTCCAAGTCAGCCATATTGCATGGGGGACATTGTGCTGGTTGTGTTGTATAGGTGACTTCCAAATCAGCCATATTGCATGGGGGACATTGTGCTGGTTGTATTGTAAAGGTGACTTCCAAGTCAGCCATATTGCATGGGGGACATTGTGCTGGTTGTATTGTATAGGTGACTTCCAAGTCAGCCATATTGCATGGGGGACATTGTGCTGGTGGCCATGTCCTATAGGTGACTTCCAAGTCAGCCATATTGCATGGGGGACATTGTGCTGGTTGTCTTGTATAGGTGACTTCCAAGTCAGCCATATTGCTTGGGGGACATTGTCCTGGTTGTATTGTATAGGTGACTTCCAAGTCAGCCATATTGCATGGGGGACATTGTGCTGGTTGCCATGTTGTATAGGTGACTTCCAAATCAGCCATATTGCATGGGGGACATTGTGCTGGTGGCCATGTTCTCTAGGTGACTTCCAAGTCAGCCATATTGCATTTGGGACATTGTGCTGGTTGTCTTGTATAGGTGACTTCCAAGTCAGCCATATTGCTTGGGGGACATTGTGCTGGTTGCCATGTCCTATAGGTGACTTCCAAGTCAGCCATATTGCATGGGGGACATTGTGCTGGTTGTCTTGTATAGGTGACTTCCAAGTCAGCCATATTGCATGGGGGACATTGTGCTGGTTGCCATGTTGTATAGGTGACTTCCAAGTCAGCCATATTGCATGGGGACATTGTGCTGGTTGCCATGTTGTATAGGTGACTTCCAAGTGAGCCATATTGCTTGGGGGACATTGTGCTGGTTGTGTTGTATAGGTGACTTCCAAGTCAGCCATTTTGCATGGGGGACATTGTGCTGGTTGTATTGTATAGGTGACTTCCAAGTGAGCCATATTGCATGGGGGACATTGTGCTGGTTGTGTTGTATAGGTGACTTCCAAGTCAGCCATATTACATGGGGGACATTGTGCTGGTTGTGTTGTATAGGTGACTTCCAAGTCAGCCATATTGCTTGGGGGACATTGTGCTGGTTGTGTTGTATAGGTGACTTCCAAGTCAGCCATATTACATGGGGGACATTGTGCTGGTTGTGTTGTATAGGTGACTTCCAAGTCAGCCATATTGCTTGGGGGACATTGTGCTGGTTGCCATGTTCTATAGGTGACTTTCAAGTCAGCCATATTGCATGGTGGACATTGTGCTGGTTGTCTTGTATAGGTGACTTCCAAGTCAGCCATATTGCATTGGGGACATTGTGCTGGTGGCAATGTTCTATAGGTGACTTCCAAGTGAGCCATATTGCATGGGGGACATTGTGCTGGTTGCCATATTGTATAGGTGACTTCCAAGTCAGCCATATTGCATGGGGGACATTGTGCTGGTTGTGTTGTATAGGTGACTTCCAAGTCAGCCATATTGCATGGGGGACATTGTGCTGGTTGTGTTGTATAGGTAACTTCCAAGTCAGCCATATTGCATGGGGGACATTGTGCTGGTTGTATTGTATAGGTGACTTCCAATTCAGCCATATTGCATGGGGGACATTGTGCTGTTTGTATTGTATAGGTGCCTTCCAAGTGAGCCATATTGCTTGGGGGACATTGTGCTGGTGGCCATGTTCTATAGGTGACTTCCAAGTCAGCCATATTGCATGGGGGACATTGTGCTGGTTGCCATGTCCTATAGGTGACTTCCAAGTCAGCCATATTGCATGGGGGACATTGTGCTGGTTGCCATGTTGTATAGGTGACTTCCAAGTGAGCCATATTGCTTGGGGGACATTGTGCTGGTTGTGTTGTATCGGTGACTTCCAAGTCAGCCATATTGCATGGGGGACATTGTGCTGGTTGTCTTGTATAGGTGACTTCCAAGTCAGCCGGGTTGCATGGGGGACATTGTGCTGGTTGTATTGTATAGGTGACTTCCAAGTCATCCATATTGCATGGGGGACATTGTGCTGGTGGCCATGTTGTAAAGGTGACTTCCAAGTCAGCCATATTGCATGGGGGACATTGTGCTGGTTGCCATGTTGTATAGGTGACTTCCAAGTCAGCCATATTGCATGGGGGACATTGTGCTGGTTGCCATGTTGTATAGGTGTCTTACAAGTCAGCCATATTGCATGGGGGACATTGTGCTGGTTGCCATGTCCTATAGGTGACTTCCAAGTCAGCCATATTGCATGGGGGAAATTGTGCTGGTTGTCTTGTATAGGTGACTTTTAAGTCAGCCATATTGCTTGGGGGACATTGTGCTGGTTGCCATGTTCTATAGGTGACTTCCAAGTCAGCCATATTGCTTGGGGGACATTGTGCTGGTTGCCATGTTGTATAGGTGACTTCCAAGTCAGCCATATTGCATGGGGGACATTGTGCTGGTGGCCATGTTCTATAGGTGACTTCCAAGTCAGCCATATTGCATGGGGGACATTGTGCTGGTTGTCTTGTATAGGTGACTTCCAAGTCAGCCATATTGCATGGGGGACATTGTGCTGGTTGTGTTGTATAGGTGACTTCCAAATCAGCCATATTGCATGGGGGACATTGTGCTGGTTGTATTGTATAGGTGACTTCCAAGTCAGCCATATTGCATGGGGGACATTGTGCTGGTTGTATTGTATAGGTGACTTCCAAGTCAGCCATATTGCATGGGGGACATTGTGCTGGTGGCCATGTCCTATAGGTGACTTCCAAGTCAGCCATATTGCATGGGGGACATTGTGCTGGTTGTGTTGTATAGGTGACTTCCAAGTCAGCCATATTGCTTGGGGGACATTGTGCTGGTTGTCTTGTATAGGTGACTTCCAAGTCAGCCGTGTTGCATGGGGGAAATTGTGCTGGTGGCAATGTTCTATAGGTGACTTCCAAGTCAGCCATATTGCATGGGGGACATTGTGCTGGTTGCCATGTTGTATAGGTGACTTCCAAGTCAGCCATATTGCTTGGGGGACATTGTGCTGGTTGCCATGTTCTATAGGTGACTTCCAAGTGAGCCATATTGCTTGGGGGACATTGTGCTGGTTGCAATGTTGTATAGGTGACTTCCAAGTCAGCCATATTGCATGGGGGACATTGTGCTGGTGGCCATGTTCTATAGGTGACTTCCAAGTCAGCCACATTGCATGGGGGACATTGTGCTGGTTTCTTGTATAGGTGACTTCCAAGTCAGCCATATTGCATGGGGGACATTGTGCTGGTTGCCATGTTGTATAGGTGACTTCCAAGTCAGCCATATTGCATGGGGGACATTGTGCTGGTTGCCATGTTGTATAGGTGACTTCCAAGTCAGCCATATTGCATGGGGGACATTGTGCTGGTGGCCATGTTCTATAGGTGACTTCCAAGTCAGCCATATTGCATGGGGGACATTGTGCTGGTTGCCATGTTGTATAGGTGACTTCCATGTCAGCCATATTGCATGGGGGACATTGTGCTGGTGGCCATGTTCTATAGGTGACTTCCAAGTCAGCCATATTGCTTGGGGGACATTGTGCTGGTTGTCTTGTATAGGTGACTTCCAAGTCAGCCGTGTTGCATGGGGGACATTGTGCTGGTGGCCATGTTCTATAGGTGACTTCCAAGTAAGCCATATTGCATGGGGGACATTGTGCTGGTTGCCATGTTGTATAGGTGACTTCCAAGTCAGCCATATTGCTTGGGGGACATTGTGCTGGTTGCCATTTTCTATAGGTGACTTCCAAGTGAGCCATATTGCTTGTGGGACATTGTGCTGGTTGCAATGTTGTATAGGTGACTTCCAAGTCAGCCATATTGCATGGGGGACATTGTGCTGGTGGCCATGTTCTATAGGTGACTTCCAAGACAGCCACATTGCATGGGGGACATTGTGCTAGTTTCTTGTATAGGTGACTTCCAAGTCAGCCATATTGCATGGGGACATTGTGCTGGTTGCCATGTTGTATAGGTGACTTCCAAGTCAGCCATATTGCATGGGGGACATTGTGCTGGTTGCCATGTTGTATAGGTGACTTCCAAGTCAGCCATATTGCATGGGGGACATTGTGCTGGATGCCATGTTGTATAGGTGACTTCCAAGTGAGCCATATTGCATGGGGGACATTGTGCTGGTTGTGTTGTATAGGTGACTTCCAAGTCAGCCATATTGCATGGGGGACATTGTGCTGGTTGTGTTGTATAGGTGACTTCCAAGTCAGCCATATTGCATGGGGGACATTGTGCTGGTTGTATTGTATAGGTGACTTCCAAGTCAGCCATATTGCATGGGGGACATTGTGCTGTTTGTATTGTATAGGTGCCTTCCAAGTGAGCCATATTGCTTGGGGGACATTGTGCTGGTGTCCATGTTCTATAGGTGACTTCCAAGTCAGCCATATTGCATGGGGGACATTGTGCTGGTTGCCATGTTGTATAGGTGACTTCCAAGTCAGCCATATTGCTTGGGGGACATTGTGCTGGTTGCCATGTTCTATAGGTGACTTCCAAGTCAGCCATATTGCTTGGGGGACATTGTGCTGGTTGCCATGTTGTATAGGTGACTTCCAAGTCAGCCATATTGCTTGGGGGACATTGTGCTGGTTTCCATGTTGTATAGGTGACTTCCAAGTCAGCCATATTGCATGGGGGACATTGTGCTGGTGGCCATGTTCTATAGGTGACTTCCAAGTCAGCCATATTGCATGGGGGACATTGTGCTGGTTGTCTTGTATAGGTGACTTTCAAGTCAGCCATATTGCATGGGGGACATTGTGCTGGTTGTGTTGTATAGGTGACTTTCAAATCAGCCATATTGCATGGGGGACATTGTGCTGGTTGTACTGTATAAATGACTTCCAAGTCAGCCATATTGCATGGGGGACATTGTGCTGGTGGCCATGTTCTATAGGTGACTTCCAAGTAAGCCATATTGCATGGGGGACATTGTGCTGGTTGCCATGTTGTATAGGTGACTTCCAAGTCACCCATATTGCATGGGGGACATTGTGCTGGTGGCCATGTTCCATAGGTGACTTCCAAGACAGCCACATTGCATGGGGGACATTGTGCTGGTTTCTTGTATAGGTGACTTCCAAGTCAGCCATATTGCATGGGGGACATTGTGCTGGTTGCCATGTTGTATAGGTGACTTCCAAGTCAGCCATATTGCATGGGGGACATTGTGCTGGTTGCCATGTTGTATAGGTGACTTCCAAGTCAGCCATATTGCATGGGGGACATTGTGCTGGATGCCATGTTGTATAGGTGACTTCCAAGTGAGCCATATTGCATGGGGGACATTGTGCTGGTTGTGTTGTATAGGTGACTTCCAAGTCAGCCATATTGCATGGGGGACATTGTGCTGGTTGTGTTGTATAGGTGACTTCCAAGTCAGCCATATTGCATGGGGGACATTGTGCTGGTTGTATTGTATAGGTGACTTCCAAGTCAGCCATATTGCATGGGGGACATTGTGCTGTTTGTATTGTATAGGTGCCTTCCAAGTGAGCCATATTGCTTGGGGGACATTGTGCTGGTGTCCATGTTCTATAGGTGACTTCCAAGTCAGCCATATTGGATGGGGGACATTGTGCTGGTTGCCATGTTGTATAGGTGACTTCCAAGTCAGCCATATTGCTTGGGGGACATTGTGCTGGTTGCCATGTTCTATAGGTGACTTCCAAGTCAGCCATATTGCTTGGGGGACATTGTGCTGGTTGCCATGTTGTATAGGTGACTTCCAAGTCAGCCATATTGCTTGGGGGACATTGTGCTGGTTGCCATGTTGTATAGGTGACTTCCAAGTCAGCCATATTGCATGGGGGACATTGTGCTGGTGGCCATGTTCTATAGGTGACTTCCAAGTCAGCCATATTGCATGGGGGACATTGTGCTGGTTGTCTTGTATAGGTGACTTCCAAGTCAGCCAAATTGCATGGGGGACATTGTGCTGGTTGTGTTGTATAGGTGACTTCCAAATCAGCCATATTGCATGGGGGACATTGTGCTGGTTGTATTGTATAAATGACTTCCAAGTCAGCCATATTGCATGGGGGACATTGTGCTGGTGGCCATGTCCTATAGGTGACTTCCAAGTCAGCCATATTGCATGGGGGACATTGTGCTGGTTGTCTTGTATAGGTGACTTCCAAGTCAGCCATATTGCTTGGGGGACATTGTGCTGGTTGTATTGTATAGGTGACTTCCAAGTCAGCCATATTGCATGGGGGACATTGTTCTGGTTGCCATGTTGTATAGGTGACTTCCAAGTCAGCCATATTGCATGGGGGACATTGTGCTGGTGGCCATGTTCTATAGGTGACTTCCAAGTCAGCCATATTGCATTTGGGACATTGTGCTGGTTGTCTTGTATAGGTGACTTCCAAGTCAGCCATATTGCATGGGGGACATTGTGCTGGTTGTGTTGTATAGGTGACTTCCAAATCAGCCATATTGCATGGGGGACATTGTGCTGGTTGTATTGTATAGGTGACTTCCAAGTCAGCCATATTGCATGGGGGACATTGTGCTGGTTGTATTGTATAGGTGACTTCCAAGTCAGCCATATTGCATGGGGGACATTGTGCTGGTGGCCATGTCCTATAGGTGACTTAAAAGTCAGCCATATTGCATGGGGGACATTGTGCTGGTTGTCTTGTATAGGTGACTTCCAAGTCAGCCATATTGCTTGGGGGACATTGTGCTGGTTGTATTGTATAGGTGACTTCCAAGTCAGCCATATTGCATGGGGGACATTGTGCTGGTTGCCATGTTGTATAGGTGACTTCCAAGTCAGCCATATTGCATGGGGGACATTGTGCTGGTGGCCATGTTCTATAGGTGACTTCTAAGTCAGCCATATTGCATTTGAGACATTGTGCTGGTTGCCTTGTATAGGTGACTTCCAAGTCAGCCATATTGATTGGGGGACATTGTGCTGGTTGCCATGTCCTATAGGTGACTTCCAAGTCAGCCATATTGCATGGGGGACATTGTGCTGGTTGTCTTGTATAGGTGACTTCCAAGTCAGCCATATTGCATGGGGGACATTGTGCTGGTTGCCATGTTGTATAGGTGACTTCCAAGTCAGCCATATTGCATGGGGGACATTGTGCTGGTTGCCATGTTGTATAGGTGACTTCCAAGTGAGCCATATTGCTTGGGGGACATTGTGCTGGTTGTGTTGTATAGGTGACGTCCAAGTCAGCCATATTGCATGGGGGACATTGTGCTGGTTGTCTTGTATAGGTGACTTCCAAGTCAGCCGTGTTGCATGGGGGACATTGTGCTGGTGGCCATGTTCTATAGGTGACTTCCAAGTCAGCCATATTGCATGGGGGACATTGTGCTGGTTGTCTTGTATAGGTGACTTCCAAGTCAGCCATATTGCTTGGGGGACATTGTGCTGGTTGTGTTGTATAGGTGACTTCCAAATCAGCCATATTGCATGGGGGACATTGTGCTGGTTGTATTGTATAGGTGACTTCCAAGTCAGCCATATTGCATGGGGGACATTGTGCTGGTTGTATTGTATAGGTGACTTCCAAGTCAGCCATATTGCATGGGGGACATTGTGCTGGTGGCCATGTCCTATAGGTGACTTCCAAGTCAGCCATATTGCATGGGGGACATTGTGCTGGTTGTCTTGTATAGGTGACTTCCAAGTCAGCCATATTGCTTGGGGGACATTGTGCTGGTTGTATTGTATAGGTGACTTCCAAGTCAGCCATATTGCATGGGGGACATTGTGCTGGTTGCCATGTTGTATAGGTGACTTCCAAGTCAGCCATATTGCATGGGGGACATTGTGCTGGTGGCCATGTTCTATAGGTGACTTCTAAGTCAGCCATATTGCATTTGGGACATTGTGCTGGTTGCCTTGTATAGGTGACTTCCAAGTCAGCCATATTGATTGGGGGACATTGTGCTGGTTGCCATGTCCTATAGGTGACTTCCAAGTCAGCCATATTGCATGGGGGACATTGTGCTGGTTGTCTTGTATAGGTGACTTCCAAGTCAGCCATATTGCATGGGGGACATTGTGCTGGTTGCCATGTTGTATAGGTGACTTCCAAGTCAGCCATATTGCATGGGGGACATTGTGCTGGTTGCCATGTTGTATAGGTGACTTCCAAGTGAGCCATATTGCTTGGGGGACATTGTGCTGGTTGTCTTGTATAGGTGACTTCCAAGTCAGCCGTGTTGCATGGGGGACATTGTGCTGGTGGCCATGTTCTATAGGTGACTTCCAAGTCAGCCATATTGCATGGGGGACATTGTGCTGGTTGCCATGTTGTATAGGTGACTTCCAAGTCAGCCATATTGCTTGGGGGACATTGTGCTGGTTGCCATGTTCTATAGGTGACTTCCAAGTGAGCCATATTGCTTGGGGGACATTGTGCTGGTTGCCATGTTGTATAGGTGACTTCCAAGTCAGCCATATTGCATGGGGGACATTGTGCTGGTGGCCATGTTCTATAGGTGACTTTCAAGTCAGCCACATTGCATGGGGACATTGTGCTGGTTTCTTGTATAGGTGACTTCCAAGTCAGCCATATTGCATGGGGGACATTGTGCTGGTTGCCATGTTGTATAGGTGACTTCCAAGTCAGCCATATTGCATAGGGGACATTATGCTGGTTGCCATGTTGTATAGGTGACTTCCAAGTCAGCCATATTGCATGGGGGACATTGTGCTGGATGCCATGTTGTATAGGTGACTTCCAAGTGAGCCATATTGCAGGGGGGACATTGTGCTGGTTGTGTTGTATAGGTGACTTCCAAGTCAGCCATATTGCATGGGGGACATTGTGCTGGTTGTATTGTATAGGTGACTTCCAAGTCAGCCATATTGCATGGGGGACATTGTGCTGTTTGTATTGTATAGGTGCCTTCCAAGTGAGCCATATTGCTTGGGGGACATTGTGCTGGTGGCCATGTTCTATAGGTGACTTCCAAGTCAGCCATATTGCATGGGGGACATTGTGCTGGTTGCCATGTCCTATAGGTGACTTCCAAGTCAGCCATATTGCATGGGGGACATTGTGCTGGTTGCCATGTTGTATAGGTGACTTCCAAGTGAGCCATATTGCTTGGGGGACATTGTGCTGGTTGTGTTGTATATGTGACTTCCAAGTCAGCCATATTGCATGGGGGACATTGTGCTGGTTGTCTTGTATAGGTGACTTCCAAGTCAGCCGTGTTGCATGGGGGACATTGTGCTGGTTGTATTGTATATGTGACTTCCAAGTCAGCCATATTGCATGGGGGACATTGTGCTGGTGGCCATGTTCTATAGGTGACTTCCAAGTCAGCCATATTGCATTTGGGACATTGTGCTGGTTGTCTTGTATAGGTGACTTCCAAGTCAGCCATATTGCATGGGGGACATTGTGCTGGTTGTGTTGTATAGGTGACTTCCAAATCAGCCATATTGCATGGGGGACATTGTGCTGGTTGTATTGTATAGGTGACTTCCAAGTCAGCCATATTGCATGGGGGACATTGTGCTGGTTGTATTGTATAGGTGACTTCCAAGTCAGCCATATTGCATGGGGGACATTGTGCTGGTGGCCATGTCCTATAGGTGACTTCCAAGTCAGCCATATTGCATGGGGGACATTGTGCTGGTTGTCTTGTATAGGTGACTTCCAAGTCAGCCATATTGCTTGGGGGACATTGTGCTGGTTGTATTGTATAGGTGACTTCCAAGTCAGCCATATTGCATGGGGGACATTGTGCTGGTTGCCATGTTGTATAGGTGACTTCCAAGTCAGCCATATTGCATGGGGGACATTGTGCTGGTGGCCATGTTCTATAGGTGACTTCTAAGTCAGCCATATTGCATTTGGGACATTGTGCAGGTTGCCTTGTATTGGTGACTTCCAAGTCAGCCATATTGATCGCGGGACATTGTGCTGGTTGCCATGTCCTATAGGTGACTTCCAAGTCAGCCATATTGCATGGGGGACATTGTGCTGGTTGTCTTGTATAGGTGACTTCCAAGTCAGCCATATTGCATGGGGGACATTGTGCTGGTTGCCATGTTGTATAGGTGACTTCCAAGTCAGCCATATTGCATGGGGGACATTGTGCTGGTTGCCATGTTGTATAGGTGACTTCCAAGTGAGCCATATTGCTTGGGGGACATTGTGCTCGTTGTGTTGTATAGGTGACGTCCAAGTCAGCCATATTGCATGGGGGACATTGTGCTGGTTGGCTTGTATAGGTGACTTCCAAGTCAGCCGTGTTGCATGGGGGACATTGTGCTGGTGGCCATGTTCTATAGGTGACTTCCAAGTCAGCCATATTGCATGGGGGACATTGTGCTGGTTGCCATGTTGTATAGGTGACTTCCAAGTCAGCCATATTGCTTGGGGGACATTGTGCTGGTTGCCATGTTCTATAGGTGACTTCCAAGTGAGCCATATTGCTTGGGGGACATTGTGCTGGTTGCCATGTTGTATAGGTGACTTCCAAGTCAGCCATATTGCATGGGGGACATTGTGCTGGTGGCCATGTTCTATAGGTGACTTTCAAGTCAGCCACATTGCATGGGGACATTGTGCTGGTTTCTTGTATAGGTGACTTCCAAGTCAGCCATATTGCATGGGGGACATTGTGCTGGTTGCCATGTTGTATAGGTGACTTCCAAGTCAGCCATATTGCATGGAGGACATTATGCTGGTTGCCATGTTGTATAGGTGACTTCCAAGTCAGCCATATTGCATGGGGGACATTGTGCTGGATGCCATGTTGTATAGGTGACTTCCAAGTGAGCCATATTGCAGGGGGGACATTGTGCTGGTTGTGTTGTATAGGTGACTTCCAAGTCAGCCATATTGCATGGGGGACATTGTGCTGGTTGTATTGTATAGGTGACTTCCAAGTCAGCCATATTGCATGGGGGACATTGTGCTGTTTGTATTGTATAGGTGCCTTCCAAGTGAGCCATATTGCTTGGGGGACATTGTGCTGGTGGCCATGTTCTATAGGTGACTTCCAAGTCAGCCATATTGCATGGGGGACATTGTGCTGGTTGCCATGTCCTATAGGTGACTTCCAAGTCAGCCATATTGCATGGGGGACATTGTGCTGGTTGCCATGTTGTATAGGTGACTTCCAAGTGAGCCATATTGCTTGGGGGACATTGTGCTGGTTGTGTTGTATAGTTGACTTCCAAGTCAGCCATATTGCATGGGGGACATTGTGCTGGTTGTCTTGTATAGGTGACTTCCAAGTCAGCCGTGTTGCATGGGGGACATTGTGCTGGTTGTATTGTATAGGTGACTTCCAAGTCAGCCATATTGCATGGGGGACATTGTGCTGGTGGCCATTTTGTAAAGGTGACTTCCAAGTCAGCCATATTGCATGGGGGACATTGTGCTGGTTGCCATGTTGTATAGGTGACTTCCAAGTCAGCCATATTGCATGGGGGACATTGTGCTGGTTGCCATGTTGTATAGGTGACTTACAAGTCAGCCATATTGCATGGGGGACATTGTGCTGGTTGCCATGTCCTATAGGTGACTTCCAAGTCAGCCATATTGCATGGGGGAAATTGTGCTGGGTGTCTTGTATAGGTGACTTTTAAGTCAGCCATATTGCTGGGGGACATTGTGCTGGTTGCCATGTTCTATAGGTGACTTCCAAGTCAGCCATATTGCTTGGGGGACATTGTGCTGGTTGCCATGTTGTATAGGTGACTTCCAAGTCAGCCATATTGCTTGGGGGACATTGTGCTGGTTGCCGTGTTGTGTAGGTGACTTCCAAGTCAGCCATATTGCATGGGGGACATTGTGCTGGTGGCCATGTTCTATAGGTGACTTCCAAGTCAGCCATATTGCATGGGGGACATTGTGCTGGTTGTCTTGTATAGGTGACTTCCAAGTCAGCCATATTGCATGGGGGACATTGTGCTGGTTGTGTTGTATAGGTGACTTCCAAGTCAGCCATATTGCTTGGGGGACATTGTGCTGGTTGCCATGTTGTATAGGTGACTTCCAAGTCAGCCATATTGCTTGGGGGACATTGTGCTGGTTGCCGTGTTGTATAGGTGACTTCCAAGTCAGCCATATTGCATGGGGGACATTGTGCTGGTGGCCATGTTCTATAGGTGACTTCCAAGTCAGCCATATTGCATGGGGGACATTGTGCTGGTTGTCTTGTATAGGTGACTTCCAAGTCAGCCATATTGCATGGGGGACATTGTGCTGGTTGTGTTGTATAGGTGACTTCCAAATCAGCCATATTGCATGGGGGACATTGTGCTGGTTGAATTGTATAGGTGACTTCCAAGTCAGCCATATTGCATGGGGGACATTGTGCTGGTGGCCATGTCCTATAGGTGACTTCCAAGTCAGCCATATTGCATGGGGGACATTGAGCTGGTTGTCTTGTATAGGTGACTTCCAAGTCAGCCATATTGCTTGGGGGACAATGTGCTGGTTGTATTGTATAGGTGACTTCCAAGTCAGCCATATTGCATGGGGGACATTGTGCTGGTGGCCATTTTGTAAAGGTGACTTCCAAGTCAGCCATATTGCATGGGGGACATTGTGCTGGTGGCCATGTTCTATAGGTGACTTCCAAGTCAGCCATATTGCATGGGGGACATTGTGCTGGTTGTCTTGTATAGGTGACTTCCAAGTAAGCCATATTGCATGGGGGACATTGTGCTGGTTGTGTTGTATAGGTGACTTCCAAATCAGCCATATTGCATGGGGGACATTGTGCTGGTTGTATTGTATAGGTGACTTCCAAGTCAGCCATATTGCATGGGGGACATTATGCTGGTGGCCATGTCCTATAGGTGACTTCCAAGTCAGCCATATTGCATGGGGGACATTGTGCTGGTTGTCTTGTATAGGTGACTTCCAAGTCAGCCATATTGCTTGGGGGACATTGTGCTGGTTGTATTGTATAGGTGACTTCCAAGTCAGCCATATTGCATGGGGGACATTGTGCTGGTTGCCATGTTGTATAGGTGACTTAGTCAGCCATATTGCATGGGGGATATTGTGCTGGTTGCCATGTTGTATAGGTGACTTCCAAGTGAGCCATATTGCTTGGGGGACATTGTGCTGGTTGTGTTGTATAGGTGACTTCCAAGTCAGCCATATTGCATGGGGGACATTGTGCAGGTTGTCTTGTATAGGTGACTTCCAAGTCAGCCGTGTTGCATGGGGGACATTGTGCTGGTGGCCATGTTCTATAGGTGACTTCCAAGTCAGCCATATTGCATGGGGGACATTGTGCTGGTTGCCATGTTGTATAGGTGACTTCCAAGTCAGCCATATTGCTTGGGGGACATTGTGCTGGTTGCCATGTTCTATAGGTGACTTCCAAGTCAGCCATATTGCTTGGGGGACATTGTGCTGGTTGCCATGTTGTATAGGTGACTTCCAAGTCAGCCATATTGCGTGGGGGACATTGTGCTGGTTGCCATGTTGTATAGGTGACTTCCAAGTCAGCCATATTGCATGGGGGACATTGTGCTGGTGGCCATGTTCTATAGGTGACTTCCAAGTCAGCCATATTGCATGGGGGACATTGTGCTGGTTGTCTTGTATAGGTGACTTCCAAGGCAGCCATATTGCATGGGGGACATTGTGCTGGTTGTGTTGTATAGGTGACTTCCAAATCAGCCATATTGCATGGGGGACATTGTGCTGGTTGTATTGTATAGGTGACTTCCAAGTCAGCCATATTGCATGGGGGACATTGTGCTGGTGGCCATGTCTATAGGTGACTTCCAAGTCAGCCATATTGCATGGGGGACATTGTGCTGGTTGTCTTGTATAGGTGACTTCCAAGTCAGCCATATTGCTTGGGGGACATTGTGCTGGTTGTATTGTATAGGTGACTTCCAAGTCAGCCATATTGCATGGGGGACATTGTGCTGGTTGCCATGTTGTATAGGTGACTTCCAAGTCAGCCATATTGCATGGGGGAAATTGTGCTGGTGGCCATGTTCTATAGGTGACTTCCAAGTCAGCCATATTGCATTTGGGACATTGTGCTGGTTTTCTTGTATAGGTGACTTCCAAGTCAGCTATATTGCATGGGGGACATTGTGCTGGTTGTGTTGTATAGGTGACTTCCAAATCAGCCATATTGCATGGGGGACATTGTGCTGGTTGTCTTGTATAGGTGACTTCCAAGTCAGCCATATTGCTTGGGGGACATTGTGCTGGTTGTATTGGATAGGTGACTTCCAAGTCAGCCATATTGCATGGGGGACATTGTGCTGGTGGCCATTTTGTAAAGGTGACTTCCAAGTCAGCCATATTGCATGGGGGACATTGTGCTGGTTGCCATGTTGTATAGGTGACTTCCAAGTCAGCCATATTGCATGGGGGACATTGTGCTGGTTGCCATGTTGTATAGGTGACTTACAAGTCAGCCATATTGCATGGGGGACATTGTGCTGGTTGCCATGTCCTATAGGTGACTTCCAAGTCTGCCATATTGCATGGGGGAAATTGTGCTGGTTGTCTTGTATAGGTGACTTTTAAGTCAGCCATATTGCTGGGGGACATTGTGCTGGTTGCCATGTTCTATAGGTGACTTCCAAGTCAGCCATATTGCTTGGGGGACATTGTGCTGGTTGCCATGTTGTATAGGTGACTTCCAAGTCAGCCATATTGCTTGGGGGACATTGTGCTGGTTGCCATGTTGTATAGGTGACTTCCAAGTCAGCCATATTGCATGGGGGACATTGTGCTGGTGGCCATGTTCTATAGGTGACTTCCAAGGCAGCCATATTGCATGGGGGACATTGTGCTGGTTGTGTTGTATAGGTGACTTCCAAATCAGCCATATTGCATGGGGGACATTGTGCTGGTTGTATTGTATAGGTGACTTCCAAGTCAGCCATATTGCATGGGGGACATTGTGCTGGTGGCCATCTCTATAGGTGACTTCCAAGTCAGCCATATTGCATGGGGGACATTGTGCTGGTTGTCTTGTATAGGTGACTTCCAAGTCAGCCATATTGCTTGGGGGACATTGTGCTGGTTGTATTGTATAGGTGACTTCCAAGTCAGCCATATTGCATGGGGGACATTGTGCTGGTTGCCATGTTGTATAGGTGACTTCCAAGTCAGCCATATTGCATGGGGGACATTGTGCTGGTTGTCTTGTATAGGTGACTTCCAAGTCAGCTATATTGCATGGGGGACATTGTGCTGGTTGTGTTGTATAGGTGACTTCCAAATCAGCCATATTGCATGGGGGACATTGTGCTGGTTGTCTTGTATAGGTGACTTCCAAGTCAGCCATATTGCTTGGGGGACATTGTGCTGGTTGTATTGGATAGGTGACTTCCAAGTCAGCCATATTGCATGGGGGACATTGTGCTGGTGGCCATTTTGTAAAGGTGACTTCCAAGTCAGCCATATTGCATGGGGGACATTGTGCTGGTTGCCATGTTGTATAGGTGACTTCCAAGTCAGCCATATTGCATGGGGGACATTGTGCTGGTTGCCATGTTGTATAGGTGACTTACAAGTCAGCCATATTGCATGGGGGACATTGTGCTGGTTGCCATGTCCTATAGGTGACTTCCAAGTCTGCCATATTGCATGGGGGAAATTGTGCTGGTTGTCTTGTATAGGTGACTTTTAAGTCAGCCATATTGCTGGGGGACATTGTGCTGGTTGCCATGTTCTATAGGTGACTTCCAAGTCAGCCATATTGCTTGGGGGACATTGTGCTGGTTGCCATGTTGTATAGGTGACTTCCAAGTCAGCCATATTGCTTGGGGGACATTGTGCTGGTTGCCGTGTTGTATAGGTGACTTCCAAGTCAGCCATATTCCATGGGGGACATTGTGCTGGTGGCCATGTTCTATAGGTGACTTCCAAGTCATCCATATTGCATGGGGGACATTGTGCTGGTTGTCTTGTATAGGTGACTTCCAAGTCAGCCATATTGCATGGGGGACATTGTGCTGGTTGTGTTGTATAGGTGACTTCCAAATCAGCCATATTGCATAGGGGACATTGTGCTGGTTGTATTGTATAGGTGACTTCCAAGTCAGCCATATTGCATGGGGGACATTGTGCTGGTGGCCATGTCCTATAGGTGACTTCCAAGTCAGCCATATTGCATGGGGGACATTGTGCCGGTTGTCTTGTATAGGTGACTTCCAAGTCAGCCATATTGCTTGGGGGACATTGTGCTGGTTGTATTGTATAGGTGACTTCCAAGTCAGCCATATTGCATGGGGGACATTGTGCTGGTTGCCATGTTGTATAGGTGACTTAGTCAGCCATATTGCATGGGGGACATTGTGCTGGTTGCCATGTTGTATAGGTGACTTCCAAGTTAGCCATATTGCTTGGGGGACATTGTGCTGGTTGTGTTGTATAGGTGACTTCCAAGTCAGCCATATTGCATGGGGGACATTGTGCAGGTTGTCTTGTATAGGTGACTTCCAAGTCAGCCGTGTTGCATGGGGGACATTGTGCTGGTGGCCATGTTCTATAGGTGACTTCCAAGTCAGCCATATTGCATGGGGGACATTGTGCTGGTTGCCATGTTGTATAGGTGACTTCCAAGTCAGCCATATTGCTTGGGGGACATTGTGCTGGTTGCCATGTTCTATAGGTGACTTCCAAGTCAGCCATATTGCTTGGGGGACATTGTGCTGGTTGCCATGTTGTATAGGTGACTTCCAAGTCAGCCATATTGCTTGGGGGACATTGTGCTGGTTGCCATGTTGTATAGGTGACTTCCAAGTCAGCCATATTGCATGGGGGACATTGTGCTGGTGGCCATGTTCTATAGGTGACTTCCAAGTCAGCCATATTGCATGGGGGACATTGTGCTGGTTGTCTTGTATAGGTGACTTCCAAGGCAGCCATATTGCATGGGGGACATTGTGCTGGTTGTGTTGTATAGGTGACTTCCAAATCAGCCATATTGCATGGGGGACATTGTGCTGGTTGTATTGTATAGGTGACTTCCAAGTCAGCCATATTGCATGGGGGACATTGTGCTGGTGGCCATGTCCTATAGGTGACTTCCAAGTCAGCCATATTGCATGGGGGACATTGTGCTGGTTGTCTTGTATAGGTGACTTCCAAGTCAGCCATATTGCTTGGGGGACATTGTGCTGGTTGTATTGTATAGGTGACTTCCAAGTCAGCCATATTGCATGGGGGACATTGTGCTGGTTGCCATGTTGTATAGGTGACTTCCAAGTCAGCCATATTGCATGGGGGACATTGTGCTGGTGGCCATGTTCTATAGGTGACTTCCAAGTCAGCCATATTGCATTTGGGACATTGTGCTGGTTGTCTTGTATAGGTGACTTCCAAGTCAGCCATATTGCATGGGGGACATTGTGTTGGTTGTGTTGTATAGGTGACTTCCAAATCAGCCATATTGCATGGGGGACATTGTGCTGGTTGTATTGTATAGGTGACTTCCAAGTCAGCCATATTGCATGGGGGACATTGTGCTGGTTGTATTGTATAGGTGACTTCCAAGTCAGCCATATTGCATGGGGGACATTGTGCTGGTTGTCATGTTGTATAGGTGACTTCCAAGTCAGCCATATTGCATGGGGGACATTGTGCTGGTGGCCATGTTCTATAGGTGACTTCCAAGTCAGCCATATTGCTTGGGGGACATTGTGCTGGTTGCCATGTTGTATAGGTGACTTCCAAGTCAGCCATATTGCTTGGGGGACATTGTGCTGGGTGCCGTGTTGTATAGGTGACTTCCAAATCAGCCATATTGCATGGGGGACATTGTGCTGGTGGCCATGTTCTATAGGTGACTTCCAAGTCAGCCATATTGCATGGGGGACATTGTGCTGGTTGTCTTGTATAGGTGACTTCCAAGTCAGCCATATTGCATGGGGGACATTGTGCTGGTTGTGTTGTATAGGTGACTTCCAAATCAGCCATATTGCATTTGGGACATTGTGCTGGTTGTATTGTATAGGTGACTTCCAAGTCAGCCATATTGCATGGGGGACATTGTGCTGGTGGCCATGTCCTATAGGTGACTTCCAAGTCAGCCATATTGTATGGGGGACATTGTGCTGGTTGTCTTGTATAGGTGACTTCAAAGTCAGCCATATTGCTTGGGGGACATTGTGCTGGTTGTATTGTATAGGTGACTTTCAAGTCAGCCATATTGCATGGGGGACATTGTGCTGGTTGTATTGTATAGGTGACTTCCAAGTCAGCCATATTGCATGGGGGACATTGTGCTGGTTGCCATGTTGTATAGGTGACTTCCAAGTCAGCCATATTGCATGGGGGACATTGTGCTGGTGGCCATGTTCTATAGGTGACTTCCAAGTCAGCCATATTGCTTGGGGGACATTGTGCTGGTTGCCATGTTGTATAGGTGACTTCCAAATCAGCCATATTGCTTGGGGGACATTGTGCTGGGTGCCGTGTTGTATAGGTGACTTCCAAATCAGCCATATTGCATGGGGGACATTGTGCTGGTGGCCATGTTCTATAGGTGACTTCCAAGTCAGCCATATTGCATGGGGGACATTGTGCTGGTTGTATTGTATAGGTGACTTCCAAGTCAGCCATATTGCATGGGGGACATTGTGCTGGTTGTATTGTATAGGTGACTTCCAAGTCAGCCATATTGCATGGGGGACATTGTGCTGGTGGCCATGTCCTATAGGTGACTTCCAAGTCAGCCATATTGCATGGGGGACATTGTGCTGGTTGTCTTGTATAGGTGACTTCCAAGTCAGCCATATTGCTTGGGGGACATTGTGCTGGTTGTATTGTATAGGTGACTTCCAAGTCAACCATATTGCATGGGGGACATTGTGCTGGTTGCCATGTTGTATAGGTGACTTCCAAGTCAGCCATATTGCATGGGGGACATTGTGCTGGTGGCCATGTTCTATAGGTGACTTCCAAGTCAGCCATATTGCATTTGGGACATTGTGCTGGTTGCCTTGTATAGGTGACTTCCAAGTCAGCCATATTGCTTGGGGGACATTCTGCTGGTTGCCATGTCCTATAGGTGACTTCCAAGTCAGCCATATTGCATGGGGGACATTGTGCTGGTTGTCTTGTATAGGTGACTTCCAAGTCAGCCATATTGCATGGGGGACATTGTGCTGGTTGCCATGTTGTATAGGTGACTTCCAAGTCAGCCATATTGCATGGGGGACATTGTGCTGGTTGTCTTGTATAGGTGACTTCCAAGTCAGCCATATTGCTTGGGGGACATTGTGCTGGTTGTATTGTATAGGTGACTTCCAAGTCAGCCATATTGCATGGGGGACATTGTGCTGGTTGCCATGTTGTATAGGTGACTTCCAAGTCAGCCATATTGCATGGGGGACATTGTGCTGGTGGCCATGTTCTATAGGTGACTTCCAAGTCAGCCATATTGCATTTGGGACATTGTGCTAGTTGTCTTGTATAGGTGACTTCCAAGTCAGCCATATTGCATGGGGGACATTGTGCTGGTTGTGTTGTATAGGTGACTTCCAAATCAGCCATATTGCATGGGGGACATTGTGCTGGTTGTATTGTATAGGTGACTTCCAAGTCAGCCATATTGCATGGGGGACATTGTGCTGGTTGTATTGTATAGGTGACTTCCAAGTCAGCCATATTGCATGGGGGACATTGTGCTGGTGGCCATGTCCTATAGGTGACTTCCAAGTCAGCCATATTGCTTGGGGGACATTGTGCTGGTTGTCTTGTATAGGTGACTTCCAAGTCAGCCATATTGCTTGGGGGACATTGTGCTGGTTGTATTGTATAGGTGACTTCCAAGTCAGCCATATTGCATGGGGGACATTGTGCTGGTTGCCATGTTGTATAGGTGACTTCCAAGTCAGCCATATTGCATGGGGGACATTGTGCTGGTGGCCATGTTCTATAGGTGACTTCCAAGTCAGCCATATTGCTTGGGGGACATTGTGCTGGTTGCCATGTTGTATAGGTGACTTCCAAGTCAGCCATATTGCTTGGGGGACATTGTGCTGGTTGCCGTGTTGTATAGGTGACTTCCAAATCAGCCATATTGCATGGGGGACATTGTGCTGGTGGCCATGTTCTATAGGTGACTTCCAAGTCAGCCATATTGCATGGGGGACATTGTGCTGGTTGTCTTGTATAGGTGCCTTCCAAGTCAGCCATATTGCATGGGGGACATTGTGCTGGTTGTGTTGTATAGGTGAATTCCAAATCAGCCATATTGCATGGGGGACATTGTTCTGGTTGTATTGTATAGGTGACTTCCAAGTCAGCCATATTGCATGGGGGACATTGTGCTGGTGGCCATGTCCTATAGGTGACTTCCAAGTCAGCCATATTGCTTGGGGGACATTGTGCTGGTTGTCTTGTATAGGTGACTTCAAAGTCAGCCATATTGCTTGGGGGACATTGTGCTGGTTGTATTGTATAGGTGACTTCCAAGTCAGGCATATTGCATGGGGGACATTGTGCTGGTTGTCTTGTATAGGTGACTTCCAAGTCAGCCGTCTTGCATGGGGGACATTGTGCTGGTGGCCATGTTCTATAGGTGACTTCCAAGTCAGCCATATTGCATGGGGGACATTGTGCTGGTTGCCATGTTGTATAGGTGTCTTCCAAGTCAGCCATATTGCTTGGGGGACATTGTGCTGGTGGCCATGTTCTATAGGTGACTTCCAAGTCAGCCATATTGCATGGGGGACATTGTGCTGGTTGTATTGTATAGGTGACTTCCAAGTCAGCCATATTGCATGGGGGACATTGTGCTGGTTGTATTGTATAGGTGACTTCCAAGTCAGCCATATTGCATGGGGGACATTGTGCTGGTGGCCATGTCCTATAGGTGACTTCCAAGTCAGCCATATTGCATGGGGGACATTGTGCTGGTTGTCTTGTATAGGTGACTTCCAAGTCAGCCATATTGCTTGGGGGACATTGTGCTGGTTGTATTGTATAGGTGACTTCCAAGTCAACCATATTGCATGGGGGACATTGTGCTGGTTGCCATGTTGTATAGGTGACTTCCAAGTCAGCCATATTGCATGGGGGACATTGTGCTGGTGGCCATGTTCTATAGGTGACTTCCAAGTCAGCCATATTGCATTTGGGACATTGTGCTGGTTGCCTTGTATAGGTGACTTCCAAGTCAGCCATATTGCTTGGGGGACATTCTGCTGGTTGCCATGTCCTATAGGTGACTTCCAAGTCAGCCATATTGCATGGGGGACATTGTGCTGGTTGTCTTGTATAGGTGACTTCCAAGTCAGCCATATTGCATGGGGGACATTGTGCTGGTTGCCATGTTGTATAGGTGACTTCCAAGTCAGCCATATTGCATGGGGGACATTGTGCTGGTTGCCATGTTGTATAGGTGACTTCCAAGTGAGCCATATTGCTTGGGGGACATTGTGCTGGTTGTGTTGTATAGGTGACTTCCAAGTCAGCCATATTGCATGGGGGACATTGTGCTGGTTGTCTTGTATAGGTGACTTCCAAGTCAGCCGTGTTGCATGGGGGACATTGTGCTGGTGGCCATGTTCTATAGGTGACTTCCAAGTCAGCCATATTGCTTGGGGGACATTGTGCTGGTTGCCATGTTGTATAGGTGACTTCCAAGTCAGCCATATTGCATGGGGGACATTGTGCTGGTGGCCATGTTCTATAGGTGACTTCCAAGTCAGCCATATTGCATGGGGGACATTGTGCTGGTTGTCTTGTATAGGTGACTTCCAAGGCAGCCATATTGCATGGGGGACATTGTGCTGGTTGTGTTGTATAGGTGACTTCCAAATCAGCCATATTGCATGGGGGACATTGTGCTGGTTGTATTGTATAGGTGACTTCCAAGTCAGCCATATTGCATGGGGGACATTGTGCTGGTGGCCATGTCCTATAGGTGACTTCCAAGTCAGCCATATTGCATGGGGGACATTGTGCTGGTTGTCTTGTATAGGTGACTTCCAAGTCAGCCATATTGCTTGGGGGACATTGTGCTGGTTGTATTGTATAGGTGACTTCCAAGTCAGCCATATTGCATGGGGGACATTGTGCTGGTTGCCATGTTGTATAGGTGACTTCCAAGTCAGCCATATTGCATGGGGGACATTGTGCTGGTGGCCATGTTCTATAGGTGACTTCCAAGTCAGCCATATTGCATTTGGGACATTGTGCTGGTTGTCTTGTATAGGTGACTTCCAAGTCAGCCATATTGCATGGGGGACATTGTGCTGGTTGTGTTGTATAGGTGACTTCCAAATCAGCCATATTGCATGGGGGACATTGTGCTGGTTGTATTGTATAGCTGACTTCCAAGTCAGCCATATTGCATGGGGGACATTTTGCTGGTTGTATTGTATAGGTGACTTCCAAGTCAGCCATATTGCATGGGGGACATTGTGCTGGTGGCCATGTCCTATAGGTGACTTCCAAGTCAGCCATATTGCATGGGGGACATTGTGCTGGTTGTCTTGTATAGGTGACTTCCAAGTCAGCCATATTGCTTGGGGGACATTGTGCTGGTTGTATTGTATAGGTGACTTCCAAGTCAAAAATATTGCATGGGGGACATTGTGCTGGTTGCCATGTTGTATAGGTGACTTCCAAGTCAGCCATATTGCATGGGGGACATTGTGCTGGTGGCCATGTTCTATAGGTGACTTCCAAGTCAGCCATATTGCATTTGGGACATTGTGCTGGTTGCCTTGTATAGGTGACTTCCAAGTCAGCCATATTGCTTGGGGGACATTGTGCTGGTTGCCATGTCCTATAGGTGACTTCCAAGTCAGCCATATTGCATGGGGGACATTGTGCTGGTTGTCTTGTATAGGTGACTTCCAAGTCAGCCATATTGCATGGGGGACATTGTGCTGGTTGCCATGTTGTATAGGTGACTTCCAAGTCAGCCATATTGCATGGGGGACATTGTGCTGGTTGCCATGTTGTATAGGTGACTTCCAAGTGAGCCATATTGCTTGGGGGACATTGTGCTGGTTGTGTTGTATAGGTGACTTCCAAGTCAGCCATATTGCATGGGGGACATTGTGCTGGTTGTCTTGTATAGGTGACTTCCAAGTCAGCCGTGTTGCATGGGGGACATTGTGCTGGTGGCCATGTTCTATAGGTGACTTCCAAGTCAGCCATATTGCATGGGGGACATTGTGCTGGTTGCCATGTTGTATAGGTGACTTCCAAGTCAGCCATATTGCTTAGGGGACATTGTGCTGGTTGCCATGTTCTATAGGTGACTTCCAAGTGAGCCATATTGCTTGGGGGACATTGTGCTGGTTGCCATGTTGTATAGGTGACTTCCAAGTCAGCCATATTGCATGGGGGACATTGTGCTGGTGGCCATGTTCTATAGGTGACTTTCAAGTCAGCCACATTGCATGGGGGACATTGTGCTGGTTTCTTGTATAGGTGACTTCCAAGTCAGCCATATTGCATGGGGGACATTGTGCTGGTTGCCATGTTGTATAGGTGACTTCCAAGTCAGCCATATTGCATGGGGGACATTATGCTGGTTGCCATGTTGTATAGGTGACTTCCAAGTCAGCCAGATTGCTTGGGGGACATTGTGCTGGATGCCATGTTGTATAGGTGACTTCCAAGTGAGCCATATTGCAGGGGGGACATTGTGCTGGTTGTGTTGTATAGGTGACTTCCAAGTCAGCCATTTTGCATGGGGGACATTGTGCTGGTTGTGTTGTATAGGTGACTTCCAAGTCAGCCATATTGCATGGGGGACATTGTGCTGGTTGTATTGTATAGGTGACTTCCAAGTCAGCCATATTGCATGGGGGACATTGTGCTGTTTGTATTGTATAGGTGCCTTCCAAGTGAGCCATATTGCTTGGGGGACATTGTGCTGGTGGCCATGTTCTATAGGTGACTTCCAAGTCAGCCATATTGCATGGGGGACATTGTGCTGGTTGCCATGTCCTATAGGTGACTTCCAAGTCAGCCATATTGCATGGGGGACATTGTGCTGGTTGCCATGTTGTATAGGTGACTTCCAAGTGAGCCATATTGCTTGGGGGACATTGTGCTGGTTGTGTTGTATAGGTGACTTCCAAGTCAGCCATATTGCATGGGGGACATTGTGCTGGTTGTCTTGTATAGGTGACTTCCAAGTCAGCCGTGTTGCATGGGGGACATTGTGCTGGTTGTATTGTATAGGTGACTTCCAAGTCAGCCATATTGCATGGGGGTCATTGTGCTGGTGGCCATTTTGTAAAGGTGACTTCCAAGTCAGCCATATTGCATGGGGGACATTGTGCTGGTTGCCATGTTGTATAGGTGACTTCCAAGTCAGCCATATTGCATGGGGGACATTGTGCTGGTTGCCATGTTGTATAGGTGACTTACAAGTCAGCCATATTGCATGGGGGACATTGTGCTGGTTGCCATGTCCTATAGGTGACTTCCAAGTCAGCCATATTGCATGGGGGAAATTGTGCTGGTTGTCTTGTATAGGTGACTTTTAAGTCAGCCATATTGCTGGGGGACATTGTGCTGGTTGCCATGTTCTATAGGTGACTTCCAAGTCAGCCATATTGCTTGGGGGACATTGTGCTGGTTGCCATGTTGTATAGGTGACTTCCAAGTCAGCCATATTGCTTGGGGGACATTGTGCTGGTTGCCATGTTGTATAGGTGACTTCCAAGTCAGCCATATTGCATGGGGGACATTGTGCTGGTGGCCATGTTCTATAGGTGACTTCCAAGTCAGCCATATTGCATGGGGGACATTGTGCTGGTTGTCTTGTATAGGTGACTTCCAAGTCAGCCATATTGCATGGGGGACATTGTGCTGGTTGTGTTGTATAGGTGACTTCCAAATCAGCCATATTGCATGGGGGACATTGTGCTGGTTGTATTGTATAGGTGACTTCTAAGTCAGCCATATTGCATGGGGGACATTGTGCTGGTGGCCATGTCCTATAGGTGACTTCCAAGTCAGCCATATTGCATGGGGGACATTGTGCTGGTTGTCTTGTATAGGTGAATTCCAAGTCAGCCATATTGCTTGGGGGACATTGTGCTGGTTGTATTGTATAGGTGACTTCCAAGTCAGCCATATTGCATGGGGGACATTGTGCTGGTTGCCATGTTGTATAGGTGACTTCCAAGTCAGCCATATTGCATGGGGGACATTGTGCTGGTGGCCATGTTCTATAGGTAACTTCCAAGTCAGCCATATTGCATTTGGGACATTGTGCTGGTTGTCTTGTATAGGTGACTTCCAAGTCAGCCATATTGCATGGGGGACATTGTGCTGGTTGTGTTGTATAGGTGACTTCCAAATCAGCCATATTGCATGGGGGACATTGTGCTGGTTGTATTGTATAGGTGACTTCCAAGTCAGCCATATTGCATGGGGGACATTGTGCTGGTTGTATTGTATAGGTGACTTCCAAGTCAGCCATATTGCATGGGGGACATTGTGCTGGTGGCCATGTTCTATAGGTGACTTCCAAGTCAGCCATATTGCATGGGGGACATTGTGCTGGTTGTCTTGTATAGGTGACTTCCAAGTCAGCCATATTGCATGGGGGACATTGTGCTGGTTGCCATGTTGTATAGGTGACTTCCAAGTCAGCCATATTGCATGGGGGACATTGTGCTGGTTGCCATGTTGTATAGGTGACTTCCAAGTGAGCCATATTGCTTGGGGGACATTGTGCTGGTTGTGTTGTATAGGTGACTTCCAAGTCAGCCATATTGCATGGGGGACATTGTGCTGGTTGCCATGTTGTATAGGTGAATTCCAAGTCAGCCATATTGCTTGGGGGACATTGTGCTGGTTGTATTGTATAGGTGACTTCCAAGTCAGCCATATTGCATGGGGGACATTGTGCTGGTTGCCATGTTGTATAGGTGACTTCCAAGTCAGCCATATTGCATGGGGGACATTGTGCTGGTGGCCATGTTCTATAGGTAACTTCCAAGTCAGCCATATTGCATTTGGGACATTGTGCTGGTTGTCTTGTATAGGTGACTTCCAAGTCAGCCATATTGCATGGGGGACATTGTGCTGGTTGTGTTGTATAGGTGACTTCCAAATCAGCCATATTGCATGGGGGACATTGTGCTGGTTGTATTGTATAGGTGACTTCCAAGTCAGCCATATTGCATGGGGGACATTGTGCTGGTTGTATTGTATAGGTGACTTCCAAGTCAGCCATATTGCATGGGGGACATTGTGCTGGTGGCCATGTTCTATAGGTGACTTCCAAGTCAGCCATATTGCATGGGGGACATTGTGCTGGTTGTCTTGTATAGGTGACTTCCAAGTCAGCCATATTGCATGGGGGACATTGTGCTGGTTGCCATGTTGTATAGGTGACTTCCAAGTCAGCCATATTGCATGGGGGACATTGTGCTGGTTGCCATGTTGTATAGGTGACTTCCAAGTGAGCCATATTGCTTGGGGGACATTGTGCTGGTTGTGTTGTATAGGTGACTTCCAAGTCAGCCATATTGCATGGGGGACATTGTGCTGGTTGCCATGTTGTATAGGTGAATTCCAAGTCAGCCATATTGCTTGGGGGACATTGTGCTGGTTGTATTGTATAGGTGACTTCCAAGTCAGCCATATTGCATGGGGGACATTGTGCTGGTTGCCATGTTGTATAGGTGACTTCCAAGTCAGCCATATTGCATGGGGGACATTGTGCTGGTGGCCATGTTCTATAGGTAACTTCCAAGTCAGCCATATTGCATTTGGGACATTGTGCTGGTTGTCTTGTATAGGTGACTTCCAAGTCAGCCATATTGCATGGGGGACATTGTGCTGGTTGTGTTGTATAGGTGACTTCCAAATCAGCCATATTGCATGGGGGACATTGTGCTGGTTGTATTGTATAGGTGACTTCCAAGTCAGCCATATTGCATGGGGGACATTGTGCTGGTTGTATTGTATAGGTGACTTCCAAGTCAGCCATATTGCATGGGGGACATTGTGCTGGTGGCCATGTCCTATAGGTGACTTCCAAGTCAGCCATATTGCATGGGGGACATTGTGCTGGTTGTCTTGTATAGGTGACTTCCAAGTCAGCCATATTGCTTGGGGGACATTGTGCTGGTTGTATTGTATAGGTGACTTCCAAGTCAGCCATATTGCATGGGGGACATTGTGCTGGTTGCCATGTTGTATAGGTGACTTCCAAGTCAGCCATATTGCATGGGCGACATTGTGCTGGTGGCCATGTTCTATAGGTGACTTCCAAGTCAGCCATATTGCATGGGGGACATTGTGCTGGTTGTCTTGTATAGGTGACTTCCAAGTCAGCCATATTGCATGGGGGACATTGTGCTGGTTGCCATGTTGTATAGGTGACTTCCAAGTCAGCCATATTGCATGGGGGACATTGTGCTGGTTGCCATGTTGTATAGGTGACTTCCAAGTGAGCCATATTGCTTGGGGGACATTGTGCTGGTTGTGTTGTATAGGTGACTTCCAAGTCAGCCATATTGCATGGGGGACATTGTGCTGGTTTCTTGTATAGGTGACTTCCAAGTCAGCCATATTGCATGGGGTACATTGTGCTGGTTGCCATGTTGTATAGGTGACTTCCAAGTCAGCCATATTGCATGGGGGACATTGTGCTGGTTGCCATGTTGTATAGGTGACTTCCAAGTCAGCCATATTACATAGGGGACATTGTGCTGGATGCCATGTTGTATAGGTGACTTCCAAGTGAGCCATATTGCATGGGGGACATTGTGCTGGTTGTGTTGTATAGGTGACTTCCAAGTCAGCCATATTGCATGGGGGACATTGTGCTGGTTGTGTTGTATAGGTGACTTCCAAGTCAGCCATATTGCATGGGGGACATTGTGCTGGTTGTATTGTATAGGTGACTTCCAAGTCAGCCATATTGCATGGGGGACATTGTGCTGTTTGTATTGTATAGGTGCCTTCCAAGTGAGCCATATTGCTTGGGGGACATTGTGCTGGTGGCCATGTTCTATAGGTGACTTCCAAGTCAGCCATATTGCATGGGGGACATTGTGCTGGTTGCCATGTCCTATAGGTGACTTCCAAGTCAGCCATATTGCATGGGGGACATTGTGCTGGTTGCCATGTTGTATAGGTGACTTCCAAGTCAGCCATATTGCTTGGGGGACATTGTGCTGGTTGTGTTGTATAGGTGACTTCCAAGTCAGCCATATTGCATGGGGGACATTGTGCTGGTTGTCTTGTATAGGTGACTTCCAAGTCAGCCATATTGCATGGGGGACATTGTGCTGGTGGCCATGTTGTAAAGGTGACTTCCAAGTCAGCCATATTGCATGGGGGACATTGTGCTGGTTGCCATGTTGTATAGGTGACTTCCAAGTCAGCCATATTGCATGGGGGACCTTGTGCTGGTTGCCATGTTGTATAGGTGACTTATAAGTCAGCCATATTGCATGGGGGACATTGTGCTGGTTGCCATGTCCTATAGGTGACTTCCAAGTCAGCCATATTGCATGGGGGAAATTGTGCTGGTTGTCTTGTATAGGTGACTTCCAAGTCAGCCATATTGCTTGGGGGACATTGTGCTGGTTGCCATGTTGTATAGGTTACTTCCAAGTCAGCCATATTGCATGGGGGATATTGTGCTGGTTGCCATGTTGTATAGGTGACTTCCAAGTCAACCATATTGCATGGGGGACATTGTGCTGGTGTCCATGTTCTATAGGTGACTTCCAAGTCAGCCATATTGCATTTGGGACATTGTGCTGGTTGTCTTGTATAGGTGACTTCCAAGTCAGCCATATTGCTTGGGGGACATTGTGCTGGTTGCCATGTCCTATAGGTGACTTCCAAGTCAGCCATATTGCATGGGGGACATTGTGCTGGTTGTCTTGTATAGGTGACTTCCAAGTCAGCCATATTGCATGGGGGACATTGTGCTGGTTGCCATGTTGTATAGGTGACTTCCAAGTGAGCCATATTGCTTAGGGGACATTGTGCTGGTTGTGTTGTATAGGTGACTTCCAAGTCAGCCATATTGCATGGGGGACATTGTGCTGGTTTCTTGTATAGGTGACTTCCAAGTCAGCCATATTGCATGGGGTACATTGTGCTGGTTGCCATGTTGTATAGGTGACTTCCAAGTCAGCCATATTGCATGGGGGACATTGTGCTGGTTGCCATGTTGTATAGGTGACTTCCAAGTGAGCCATATTGCATGGGGGACATTGTGCTGGTTGCCATGTTGTATAGGTGACTTCCAAGTGAGCCATATTGCATGGGGGACATTGTGCTGGTTGCCATGTTGTATAGGTGACTTCCAAGTGAGCCATATTGCTTGGGGGACATTGTGCTGGTTGTGTTGTATAGGTGACTTCCAAGTCAGCCATATTGCATGGGGGACATTGTGCTGGTTTCTTGTATAGGTGACTTCCAAGTCAGCCATATTGCATGGGGTACATTGTGCTGGTTGCCATGTTGTATAGGTGACTTCCAAGTCAGCCATATTGCATGGGGGACATTGTGCTGGTTGCCATGTTGTATAGGTGACTTCCAAGTCAGCCATATTACATAGGGGACATTGTGCTGGATGCCATGTTGTATAGGTGACTTCCAAGTGAGCCATATTGCATGGGGGACATTGTGCTGGTTGTCTTGTATAGGTGACTTCCAAGTCAGCCATATTGCATGGGGGACATTGTGCTGGTTGTGTTGTATAGGTGACTTCCAAGTCAGCCATATTGCATGGGGGACATTGTGCTGGTTGTATTGTATAGGTGACTTCCAAGTCAGCCATATTGCATGGGGGACATTGTGCTGTTTGTATTGTATAGGTGCCTTCCAAGTGAGCCATATTGCTTGGGGGACATTGTGCTGGTGGCCATGTTCTATAGGTGACTTCCAAGTCAGCCATATTGCATGGGGGACATTGTGCTGGTTGCCATGTCCTATAGGTGACTTCCAAGTCAGCCATATTGCATGGGGGACATTGTGCCGGTTGCCATGTTGTATAGGTGACTTCCAAGTCAGCCATATTGCTTGGGGGACATTGTGCTGGTTGTGTTGTATAGGTGACTTCCAAGTCAGCCATATTGCATGGGGGACATTGTGCTGGTTGTCTTGTATAGGTGACTTCCAAGTCAGCCATATTGCATGGGGGACATTGTGCTGGTGGCCATGTTGTAAAGGTGACTTCCAAGTCAGCATATTGCATGGGGGACATTGTGCTGGTTGCCATGTTGTATAGGTGACTTCCAAGTCAGCCATATTGCATGGGGGACCTTGTGCTGGTTGCCATGTTGTATAGGTGACTTATAAGTCAGCCATATTGCATGGGGGACATTGTGCTGGTTGCCATGTCCTATAGGTGACTTCCAAGTCAGCCATATTGCATGGGGGAAATTGTGCTGGTTGTCTTGTATAGGTGACTTCCAAGTCAGCCATATTGCTTGGGGGACATTGTGCTGGTTGCCATGTTGTATAGGTTACTTCCAAGTCAGCCATATTGCATGGGGGATATTGTGCTGGTTGCCATGTTGTATAGGTGACTTCCAAGTCAGCCATATTGCATGGGGGACATTGTGCTGGTGGCCATGTTCTATAGGTGACTTCCAAGTCAGCCATATTGCATTTGGGACATTGTGCTGGTTGTCTTGTATAGGTGACTTCCAAGTCAGCCATATTGCTTGGGGGACATTGTGCTGGTTGCCATGTCCTATAGGTGACTTCCAAGTCAGCCATATTGCATGGGGGACATTGTGCTGGTTGTCTTGTATAGGTGACTTCCAAGTCAGCCATATTGCATGGGGGACATTGTGCTGGTTGCCATGTTGTATAGGTGACTTCCAAGTGAGCCATATTGCTTAGGGGACATTGTGCTGGTTGTGTTGTATAGGTGACTTCCAAGTCAGCCATATTGCATGGGGGACATTGTGCTGGTTTCTTGTATAGGTGACTTCCAAGTCAGCCATATTGCATGGGGTACATTGTGCTGGTTGCCATGTTGTATAGGTGACTTCCAAGTCAGCCATATTGCATGGGGGACATTGTGCTGGTTGCCATGTTGTATAGGTGACTTCCAAGTGAGCCATATTGCATGGGGGACATTGTGCTGGATGTGTTGTATAGGTGACTTCCAAGTCAGCCATATTGCATGGGGGACATTGTGCTGGTTGTGTTGTATAGGTGACTTCCAAGTCAGCCATATTGCATGGGGGACATTGTGCTGGTTGTATTGTATAGGTGACTTCCAAGTCAGCCATATTGCATGGGGGACATTGTGCTGTTTGTATTGTATAGGTGCCTTCCAAGTGAGCCATATTGCTTGGGGGACATTGTGCTGGTGGCCATGTTCTATAGGTGACTTCCAAGTCAGCCATATTGCATGGGGGACATTGTGCTGGTTGCCATGTCCTATAGGTGACTTCCAAGTCAGCCATATTGCATGGGGGACATTGTGCTGGTTGCCATGTTGTATAGGTGACTTCCAAGTCAGCCATATTGCTTGGGGGACATTGTGCTGCTTGTGTTGTATAGGTGACTTCCAAGTCTGCCATATTGCATGGGGGACATTGTGCTGGTTGTCTTGTATAGGTGACTTCCAAGTCAGCCATATTGCATGGGGGACATTGTGCTGGTGGCCATGTTGTAAAGGTGACTTCCAAGTCAGCCATATTGCATGGGGGACATTGTGCTGGTTGCCATGTTGTATAGGTGACTTCCAAGTCAGCCATATTGCATGGGGGACATTGTGCTGGTTGCCATGTTGTATAGTTGACTTACAAGTCAGCCATATTGCATGGGGGACATTGTGCTGGTTGCCATGTCCTATAGGTGACTTCCAAGTCAGCCATATTGCATGGGGGAAATTGTGCTGGTTGTCTTGTATTGGTGACTTTTAAGTCAGCCATATTGCATGGGGGACATTGTGCTGGTTGTATTGTATAGGTGACTTCCAAGTCAGCCATATTGCATGGGGGACATTGTGCTGGTTGTATTGTATAGGTGACTTCCAAGTCAGCCATATTGCATGGGGGACATTGTGCTGGTGGCCATGTCCTATAGGTGACTTCCAAGTCAGCCATATTGCATGGGGGACATTGTGCTGGTTGTGTTGTAAAGGTGACTTCCAAGTCAGCCGTGTTGCATGGGGGACATTGGGCTGGTGGCCATGTTCTATAGGTGACTTCCAAGTCAGCCATATTGCATGGGGGACATTGTGCTGGTTGCCATGTTGTATAGGTGACTTCCAAGTCAGCCATATTGCTTGGGGGACATTGTGCTGGTTGCCATGTTGTATAGGTGACTTACAAGTCAGCCATATTGCATGGGGGACATTGTGCTGGTTGCCATGTCCTATAGGTGACTTCCAAGTCAGCCATATTGTATGGGGGAAATTGTGCTGGTTGTCTTGTATAGGTGACTTTTAAGTCAGCCATATTGCTTGGGGGACATTGTGCTGGTTGCCATGTTCTATAGGTGACTTCCAAGTCAGCCATATTGCTTGGGGGACATTGTGCTGGTTGCCATGTTGTATAGGTGACTTCCAAGTCAGCCATATTGCTTGGGGGACATTGTGCTGGTTGCCATGTTGTATAGGTGACTTTCAAGTCAGCCATATTGCATGGGGGACATTGTGCTGGTGGCCATGTTCTATAGGTGACTTCCAAGTCAGCCATATTGCATGGGGGACATTGTGCTGGTTGTCTTGTATAGGTGACTTCCAAGTCAGCCATATTGCATGGTGGACATTGTGCTGGTTGTGTTGTATAGGTGACTTCCAAATCAGCCATATTGCATGGGGGACATTGTGCTGGTTGTATTGTATAGGTGACTTCCAAGTCAGCTATATTGCATGGGGGACATTGTGCTGGTGGCCATGTCCTATAGGTGACTTCCAAGTCAGCCATATTGCATGGGGGACATTGTGCTGGTTGTCTTGTATATGTGACTTCCAAGTCAGCCATATTGCTTGGGGGACATTGTGCTGGTTGTATTGTATAGGTGACTTCCAAGTCAGCCATATTGCATGGGGGACATTGTGCTGGTTGCCATGTTGTATAGGTGACTTCCAAGTCAGCCATATTGCATGGGGGACATTGTGCTGGTGGCCATGTTCTATAGGTGACTTCCAAGTCAGCCATATTGCATTTGGGACATTGTGCTGGTTGTCTTGTATAGGTGACTTCCAAGTCAGCCATATTGCATGGGGGACATTGTGCTGGTTGTGTTGTATAGGTGACTTCCAAATCAGCCATATTGCATGGGGGACATTGTGCTGGTTGCCATGTCCTATAGGTGACTTCCAAGTCAGCCATATTGCATGGGGGAAATTGTGCTGGTTGTCTTGTATAGGTGACTTTTAAGTCAGCCATATTGCTTGGGGGACATTGTGCTGGTTGCCATGTTCTATAGGTGACTTCCAAGTCAGCCATATTGCATGGGGGACATTGTGCTGGTTGCCATGTTGTATAGGTGACTTCCAAGTCAGCCATATTGCTTGGGGAACATTGTGCTGGTTGCCATGTTGTATAGGTGACTTCCAAGTCAGCCATATTGCATGGGGGACATTGTGCTGGTGGCCATGTCCTATAGGTGACTTCCAAGTCAGCCATATTGCATTGGGGACATTGTGCTGGTTGTCTTGTATAGGTGACTTCCAAGTCAGCCGTGTTGCATGGGGGACATTGGGCTGGTGGCCATGTTCTATAGGTGACTTCCAAGTCAGCCATATTGCATGGGGGACATTGTGCTGGTTGCCATGTTGTATAGGTGACTTCCAAGTCAGCCATATTGCTTGGGGGACATTGTGCTGGTTGCCATGTTGTATAGGTGACTTACAAGTCAGCCATATTGCATGGGGGACATTGTGCTGGATGCCATGTCCTATAGGTGACTTCCAAGTCAGCCATATTGCATGGGGGAAATTGTGCTGGTTGTCTTGTATAGGTGACTTTTAAGTCAGCCATATTGCTTGGGGGACATTGTGCTGGTTGCCATGTTCTATAGGTGACTTCCAAGTCAGCCATATTGCTTGGGGGACATTGTGCTGGTTGCCATGTTGTATAGGTGACTTCCAAGTCAGCCATATTGCATGGGGGACATTGTGCTGGTGGCCATGTTCTATAGGTGACTTCCAAGTCAGCCATATTGCATGGGGGACATTGTGCTGGTTGTCTTGTATAGGTGACTTCCAAGTCAGCCATATTGCATGGGGGACATTGTGCTGGTTGTGTTGTATAGGTGACTTCCAAATCAGCCATATTGCATGGGGGACATTGTGCTGGTTGTATTGTATAGGTGACTTCCAAGTCAGCTATATTGCATGGGGGACATTGTGCTGGTGGCCATGTCCTATAGGTGACTTCCAAGTCAGCCATATTGCATGGGGGACATTGTGCTGGTTGTCTTGTATAGGTGACTTCCAAGTCAGCCATATTGCTTAGGGGACATTGTGCTGGTTGTATTGTATAGGTGACTTCCAAGTCAGCCATATTACATGGGGGACATTGTGCTGGTTGCCATGTTGTATAGGTGACTTCCAAGTCAGCCATATTGCATGGGGGACATTGTGCTGGTGGCCATGTTCTATAGATGACTTCCAAGTCAGCCATATTGCATTTGGGACATTGTGCTGGTTGTCTTGTATAGGTGACTTCCAAGTCAGCGATATTGCATGGGGGACATTGTGCTGGTTGTGTTGTATAGGTGACTTCCAAATCAGCCATATTGCATGGGGGACATTGTGCTGGTTGCCATGTCCTATAGGTGACTTCGAAGTGAGCCATATTGCATGGGTGAAATTGTGCTGGTTGTCTTGTATAGGTGACTTTTAAGTCAGCCATATTGCTTGGGGACATTGTGCTGGTTGCCATGTTGTAAAGGTGACTTCCAAGTCAGCCATATTGCATGGGGGACATTGTGCTGGTGGCCATGTTCTATAGGTGACTTCCAATTCAGCCATATTGCATGGGGGAAATTGTGCTGGTTGTCTTGTATAGGTGACTTCCAAGTCAGCCATATTGCTTGGGGGACATTGTGCTGGTTGCCATGTTGTATAGGTTACTTCCAAGTCAGCCATATTGCATGGGGGATATTGTGCTGGTTGCCATGTTGTATAGGTGACTTCCAAGTCAGCCATATTGCATGGGGGACATTGTGCTGGTGGCCATGTTCTATAGGTGACTTCCAAGTCAGCCATATTGCATTTGGGACATTGTGCTGGTTGTCTTGTATAGGTGACTTCCAAGTCAGCCATATTGCTTGGGGGACATTGTGCTGGTTGCCATGTCCTATAGGTGACTTCCAAGTCAGCCATATTGCATGGGGGACATTGTGCTGGTTGTCTTGTATAGGTGACTTCCAAGTCAGCCATATTGCATGGGGGACATTGTGCTGGTTGCCATGTTGTATAGGTGACTTCCAAGTGAGCCATATTGCTTGGGGGACATTGTGCTGGTTGTGTTGTATAGGTGACTTCCAAGTCAGCCATATTGCATGGGGGACATTGTGCTGGTTTCTTGTATAGGTGACTTCCAAGTCAGCCATATTGCATGGGGTACATTGTGCTGGTTGCCATGTTGTATAGGTGACTTCCAAGTCAGCCATATTGCATGGGGGACATTGTGCTGGTTGCCATGTTGTATAGGTGACTTCCAAGTGAGCCATATTGCATGGGGGACATTGTGCTGGATGTGTTGTATAGGTGACTTCCAAGTCAGCCATATTGCATGGGGGACATTGTGCTGGTTGTGTTGTATAGGTGACTTCCAAGTCAGCCATATTGCATGGGGGACATTGTGCTGGTTGTATTGTATAGGTGACTTCCAAGTCAGCCATATTGCATGGGGGACATTGTGCTGTTTGTATTGTATAGGTGCCTTCCAAGTGAGCCATATTGCTTGGGGGACATTGTGCTGGTGGCCATGTTCTATAGGTGACTTCCAAGTCAGCCATATTGCATGGGGGACATTGTGCTGGTTGCCATGTCCTATAGGTGACTTCCAAGTCAGCCATATTGCATGGGGGACAATGTGCTGGTTGCCATGTTGTATAGGTGACTTCCAAGTCAGCCATATTGCTTGGGGGACATTGTGCTGCTTGTGTTGTATAGGTGACTTCCAAGTCAGCCATATTGCATGGGGGACATTGTGCTGGTTGTCTTGTATAGGTGACTTCCAAGTCAGCCATATTGCATGGGGGACATTGTGCTGGTGGCCATGTTGTAAAGGTGACTTCCAAGTCAGCCATATTGCATGGGGGACATTGTGCTGGTTGCCATGTTGTATAGGTGACTTCCAAGTCAGCCATATTGCATGGGGGACATTGTGCTGGTTGCCATGTTGTATAGTTGACTTACAAGTCAGCCATATTGCATGGGGGACATTGTGCTGGTTGCCATGTCCTATAGGTGACTTCCAAGTCAGCCATATTGCATGGGGGAAATTGTGCTGGTTGTCTTGTATTGGTGACTTTTAAGTCAGCCATATTGCATGGGGGACATTGTGCTGGTTGTATTGTATAGGTGACTTCCAAGTCAGCCATATTGCATGGGGGACATTGTGCTGGTTGTATTGTATAGGTGACTTCCAAGTCAGCCATATTGCATGGGGGACATTGTACTGGTGGCCATGTCCTATAGGTGACTTCCAAGTCAGCCATATTGCATGGGGGACATTGTGCTGGTTGTGTTGTAAAGGTGACTTCCAAGTCAGCCGTGTTGCATGGGGGACATTGGGCTGGTGGCCATGTTCTATAGGTGACTTCCAAGTCAGCCATATTGCATGGGGGACATTGTGCTGGTTGCCATGTTGTATAGGTGACTTCCAAGTCAGCCATATTGCTTGGGGGACATTGTGCTGGTTGCCATGTTGTATAGGTGACTTACAAGTCAGCCATATTGCATGGGGGACATTGTGCTGGTTGCCATGTCCTATAGGTGACTTCCAAGTCAGCCATATTGTATGGGGGAAATTGTGCTGGTTGTCTTGTATAGGTGACTTTTAAGTCAGCCATATTGCTTGGGGGACATTGTGCTGGTTGCCATGTTCTATAGGTGACTTCCAAGTCAGCCATATTGCTTGGGGGACATTGTGCTGGTTGCCATGTTGTATAGGTGACTTCCAAGTCAGCCATATTGCTTGGGGGACATTGTGCTGGTTGCCATGTTGTATAGGTGACTTTCAAGTCAGCCATATTGCATGGGGGACATTGTGCTGGTGGCCATGTTCTATAGGTGACTTCCAAGTCAGCCATATTGCATGGGGGACATTGTGCTGGTTGTCTTGTATAGGTGACTTCCAAGTCAGCCATATTGCATGGTGGACATTGTGCTGGTTGTGTTGTATAGGTGACTTCCAAATCAGCCATATTGCATGGGGGACATTGTGCTGGTTGTATTGTATAGGTGACTTCCAAGTCAGCTATATTGCATGGGGGACATTGTGCTGGTGGCCATGTCCTATAGGTGACTTCCAAGTCAGCCATATTGCATGGGGGACATTGTGCTGGTTGTCTTGTATATGTGACTTCCAAGTCAGCCATATTGCTTGGGGGACATTGTGCTGGTTGTATTGTATAGGTGACTTCCAAGTCAGCCATATTGCATGGGGGACATTGTGCTGGTTGCCATGTTGTATAGGTGACTTCCAAGTCAGCCATATTGCATGGGGGACATTGTGCTGGTGGCCATGTTCTATAGGTGACTTCCAAGTCAGCCATATTGCATTTGGGACATTGTGCTGGTTGTCTTGTATAGGTGACTTCCAAATCAGCCATATTGCATGGGGGACATTGTGCTGGTTGTGTTGTATAGGTGACTTCCAAATCAGCCATATTGCATGGGGGACATTGTGCTGGTTGCCATGTCCTATAGGTGACTTCCAAGTCAGCCATATTGCATGGGGGAAATTGTGCTGGTTGTCTTGTATAGGTGACTTTTAAGTCAGCCATATTGCTTGGGGGACATTGTGCTGGTTGCCATGTTCTATAGGTGACTTCCAAGTCAGCCATATTGCATGGGGGACATTGTGCTGGTTGCCATGTTGTATAGGTGACTTCCAAGTCAGCCATATTGCTTGGGGAACATTGTGCTGGTTGCCATGTTGTATAGGTGACTTCCAAGTCAGCCATATTGCATGGGGGACATTGTGCTGGTGGCCATGTCCTATAGGTGACTTCCAAGTCAGCCATATTGCATGGGGGACATTGTGCTGGTTGTCTTGTATAGGTGACTTCCAAGTCAGCCGTGTTGCATGGGGGACATTGGGCTGGTGGCCATGTTCTATAGGTGACTTCCAAGTCAGCCATATTGCATGGGGGACATTGTGCTGGTTGCCATGTTGTATAGGTGACTTCCAAGTCAGCCATATTGCTTGGGGGACATTGTGCTGGTTGCCATGTTGTATAGGTGACTTACAAGTCAGCCATATTGCATGGGGGACATTGTGCTGGATGCCATGTCCTATAGGTGACTTCCAAGTCAGCCATATTGCATGGGGGAAATTGTGCTGGTTGTCTTGTATAGGTGACTTTTAAGTCAGCCATATTGCTTGGGGGACATTGTGCTGGTTGCCATGTTCTATAGGTGACTTCCAAGTCAGCCATATTGCTTGGGGGACATTGTGCTGGTTGCCATGTTGTATAGGTGACTTCCAAGTCAGCCATATTGCATGGGGGACATTGTGCTGGTGGCCATGTTCTATAGGTGACTTCCAAGTCAGCCATATTGCATGGGGGACATTGTACTGGTTGTCTTGTATAGGTGACTTCCAAGTCAGCCATATTGCATGGGGGACATTGTGCTGGTTGTGTTGTATAGGTGACTTCCAAATCAGCCATATTGCATGGGGGACATTGTGCTGGTTGTATTGTATAGGTGACTTCCAAGTCAGCTATATTGCATGGGGGACATTGTGCTGGTGGCCATGTCCTATAGGTGACTTCCAAGTCAGCCATATTGCATGGGGGACATTGTGCTGGTTGTCTTGTATAGGTGACTTCCAAGTCAGCCATATTGCTTAGGGGACATTGTGCTGGTTGTATTGTATAGGTGACTTCCAAGTCAGCCATATTGCATGGGGGACATTGTGCTGGTTGCCATGTTGTATAGGTGACTTCCAAGTCAGCCATATTGCATGGGGGACATTGTGCTGGTGGCCATGTTCTATAGATGACTTCCAAGTCAGCCATATTGCATTTGGGACATTGTACTGGTTGTCTTGTATAGGTGACTTCCAAGTCAGCGATATTGCATGGGGGACATTGTGCTGGTTGTGTTGTATAGGTGACTTCCAAATCAGCCATATTGCATGGGGGACATTGTGCTGGTTGCCATGTCCTATAGGTGACTTCGAAGTGAGCCATATTGCATGGGTGAAATTGTGCTGGTTGTCTTGTATAGGTGACTTTTAAGTCAGCCATATTGCTTGGGGACATTGTGCTGGTTGCCATGTTGTAAAGGTGACTTCCAAGTCAGCCATATTGCATGGGGGACATTGTGCTGGTGGCCATGTTCTATAGGTGACTTCCAATTCAGCCATATTGCATGGGGGAAATTGTGCTGTTTGTCTTGTATAGGTGACTTCCAAGTCAGCCATATTGCTTGGGGGACATTGTGCTGGTTGCCATGTTGTATAGGTTACTTCCAAGTCAGCCATATTGCATGGGGGATATTGTGCTGGTTGCCATGTTGTATAGGTGACTTCCAAGTCAGCCATATTGCATGGGGGACATTGTGCTGGTGGCCATGTTCTATAGGTGACTTCCAAGTCAGCCATATTGCATTTGGGACATTGTGCTGGTTGTCTTGTATAGGTGACTTCCAAGTCAGCCATATTGCTTGGGGGACATTGTGCTGGTTGCCATGTCCTATAGGTGACTTCCAAGTCAGCCATATTGCATGGGGGACATTGTGCTGGTTGTCTTGTATAGGTGACTTCCAAGTCAGCCATATTGCATGGGGGACATTGTGCTGGTTGCCATGTTGTATAGGTGACTTCCAAGTGAGCCATATTGCTTGGGGGACATTGTGCTGGTTGTGTTGTATAGGTGACTTCCAAGTCAGCCATATTGCATGGGGGACATTGTGCTGGTTTCTTGTATAGGTGACTTCCAAGTCAGCCATATTGCATGGGGTACATTGTGCTGGTTGCCATGTTGTATAGGTGACTTCCAAGTCAGCCATATTGCATGGGGGACATTGTGCTGGTTGCCATGTTGTATAGGTGACTTCCAAGTGAGCCATATTGCATGGGGGACATTGTGCTGGATGTGTTGTATAGGTGACTTCCAAGTCAGCCATATTGCATGGGGGACATTGTGCTGGTTGTGTTGTATAGGTGACTTCCAAGTCAGCCATATTGCATGGGGGACATTGTGCTGGTTGTATTGTATAGGTGACTTCCAAGTCAGCCATATTGCATGGGGGACATTGTGCTGTTTGTATTGTATAGGTGCCTTCCAAGTGAGCCATATTGCTTGGGGGACATTGTGCTGGTGGCCATGTTCTATAGGTGACTTCCAAGTCAGCCATATTGCATGGGGGACATTGTGCTGGTTGCCATGTCCTATAGGTGACTTCCAAGTCAGCCATATTGCATGGGGGACAATGTGCTGGTTGCCATGTTGTATAGGTGACTTCCAAGTCAGCCATATTGCTTGGGGGACATTGTGCTGCTTGTGTTGTATAGGTGACTTCCAAGTCAGCCATATTGCATGGGGGACATTGTGCTGGTTGTCTTGTATAGGTGACTTCCAAGTCAGCCATATTGCATGGGGGACATTGTGCTGGTGGCCATGTTGTAAAGGTGACTTCCACGTCAGCCATATTGCATGGGGGACATTGTGCTGGTTGCCATGTTGTATAGGTGACTTCCAAGTCAGCCATATTGCATGGGGGACATTGTGCTGGTTGCCATGTTGTATAGTTGACTTACAAGTCAGCCATATTGCATGGGGGACATTGTGCTGGTTGCCATGTCCTATAGGTGACTTCCAAGTCAGCCATATTGCATGGAGGAAATTGTGCTGGTTGTCTTGTATTGGTGACTTTTAAGTCAGCCATATTGCTTGGGGGACATTGTGCTGGTTGCCATGTTCTATAGGTGACTTCCAAGTCAGCCATATTGCTTGGGGGACATTGTGCTGGTTACCATGTTGTATAGGTGACTTCCAAGTCAGCCATATTGCTTGGGGGACATTGTGCTGGTTGCCATGTTGTATAGTTGACTTCCAACTCAGCCATATTGCATGGGGGACATTGTGCTGGTGGCCATGTTCTATAGGTGACTTCCAAGTCAGCCATTATGCATGGGGGACATTGTGCTGGTTGTCTTGTATAGGTGACTTCCAAGTCAGCCATATTGCATGGGGGACATTGTGCTGGTTGTGTTGTATAGGTGACTTCCAAATCAGCCATATTGCATGGGGGACATTGTGCTGGTTGTATTGTATAGGTGACTTCCAAGTCAGCCATATTGCATGGGGGACATTGTGCTGGTTGTATTGTATAGGTGACTTCCAAGTCAGCCATATTGCATGGGGGACATTGTGCTGGTGGCCATGTCCTATAGGTGACTTCCAAGTCAGCCATATTGCATGGGGGACATTGTGCTGGTTGTGTTGTATAGGTGACTTCCAAGTCAGCCGTGTTGCATGGGGGACATTGGGCTGGTGGCCATGTTCTATAGGTGACTTCCAAGTCAGCCATATTGCATGGGGCACATTGTGCTGGTTGCCATGTTGTATAGGTGACTTCCAAGTCAGCCATATTGCTTGGGGGACATTGTGCTGGTTGCCATGTTGTATAGGTGACTTCCAAGTCAGCCATATTGCTTGGGGGACATTGTGCTGGTTGCTATGTTGTATAGGTGACTTCCAAGTCAGCCATATTGCATGGGGGACATTGTGCTGGTGGCCATGTTCTATAGGTGACTTCCAAGTCAGCCATATTGCATGGGGGACATTGTGCTGGTTGTCTTGTATAGGTGACTTCCAAGTCAGCCATATTGCATGGTGGACATTGTGCTGGTTGTGTTGTATAGGTGACTTCCAAATCAGCCATATTGCATGGGGGACATTGTGCTGGTTGTATTGTATAGGTGACTTCCAAGTCAGCTATATTGCATGGGGGACATTGTGCTGGTTGTCTTGTATATGTGACTTCTAAGTCAGCCATATTGCTTGGGGGACATTGTGCTGGTTGTATTGTATAGGTGACTTCCAAGTCAGCCATATTGCATGGGGGACATTGTGCTGGTTGCCATGTTGTATAGGTGACTTCCAAGTCAGCCATATTGCATGGGGGACATTGTGCTGGTTGCCATGTTGTATAGTTGACTTCCAACTCAGCCATATTGCATGGGGGACATTGTGCTGGTGGCCATGTTCTATAGGTGACTTCCAAGTCAGCCATATTGCTTGGGGGACATTGTGCTGGTTACCATGTTGTATAGGTGACTTCCAAGTCAGCCATATTGCTTGGGGGACATTGTGCTGGTTGCCATGTTGTATAGTTGACTTCCAAGTCAGCCATATTGCATGGGGGACATTGTGCTGGTGGCCATGTTCTATAGGTGACTTCCAAGTCAGCCATATTGCATGGGGGACATTGTGCTGGTTGTCTTGTATAGGTGACTTCCAAGTCAGCCATATTGCATGGGGGACATTGTGCTGGTTGTGTTGTATAGGTGACTTCCAAATCAGCCATATTGCATGGGGGACATTGTGCTGGTTGTATTGTATAGGTGACTTCCAAGTCAGCCATATTGCATGGGGGACATTGTGCTGGTTGTATTGTATAGGTGACTTCCAAGTCAGCCATATTGCATGGGGGACATTGTGCTGGTGGCCATGTCCTATAGGTGACTTCCAAGTCAGCCATATTGCATGGGGGACATTGTGCTGGTTGTGTTGTAAAGGTGACTTCCAAGTCAGCCGTGTTGCATGGGGGACATTGGGCTGGTGGCCATGTTCTATAGGTGACTTCCAAGTCAGCCATATTGCATGGGGGACATTGTGCTGGTTGCCATGTTGTATAGGTGACTTCCAAGTCAGCCATATTGCTTGGGGGACATTGTGCTGGTTGCCATGTTGTATAGGTGACTTACAAGTCAGCCATATTGCATGGGGGACATTGTGCTGGTTGCCATGTCCTATAGGTGACTTCCAAGTCAGCCATATTGTATGGGGGAAATTGTGCTGGTTGTCTTGTATAGGTGACTTTTAAGTCAGCCATATTGCTTGGGGGACATTGTGCTGGTTGCCATGTTCTATAGGTGACTTCCAAGTCAGCCATATTGCTTGGGGGACATTGTGCTGGTTGCCATGTTGTATAGGTGACTTCCAAGTCAGCCATATTGCTTGGGGGACATTGTGCTGGTTGCCATGTTGTATAGGTGACTTCCAAGTCAGCCATATTGCATGGGGGACATTGTGCTGGTGGCCATGTTCTATAGGTGACTTCCAAGTCAGCCATATTGCATGGGGGACATTGTGCTGGTTGTCTTGTATAGGTGACTTCCAAGTCAGCCATATTGCATGGGGTACATTGTGCTGGTTGCCATGTTGTATAGGTGACTTCCAAGTCAGCCATATTGCATGGGGGACATTGTGCTGGTTGCCATGTTGTATAGGTGACTTCCAAGTCAGCCATATTACATAGGGGACATTGTGCTGGATGCCATGTTGTATAGGTGACTTCCAAGTGAGCCATATTGCATGGGGGACATTGTGCTGGTTGTGTTGTATAGGTGACTTCCAAGTCAGCCATATTGCATGGGGGACATTGTGCTGGTTGTGTTGTATAGGTGACTTCCAAGTCAGCCATATTGCATGGGGGACATTGTGCTGGTTGTATTGTATAGGTGACTTCCAAGTCAGCCATATTGCATGGGGGACATTGTGCTGTTTGTATTGTATAGGTGCCTTCCAAGTGAGCCATATTGCTTGGGGGACATTGTGCTGGTGGCCATGTTCTATAGGTGACTTCCAAGTCAGCCATATTGCATGGGGGACATTGTGCTGGTTGCCATGTCCTATAGGTGACTTCCAAGTCAGCCATATTGCATGGGGGACATTGTGCTGGTTGCCATGTTGTATAGGTGACTTCCAAGTCAGCCATATTGCTTGGGGGACATTGTGCTGGTTGTGTTGTATAGGTGACTTCCAAGTCAGCCATATTGCATGGGGGACATTGTGCTGGTTGTCTTGTATAGGTGACTTCCAAGTCAGCCATATTGCATGGGGGACATTGTGCTGGTGGCCATGTTGTAAAGGTGACTTCCAAGTCAGCCATATTGCATGGGGGACATTGTGCTGGTTGCCATGTTGTATAGGTGACTTCCAAGTCAGCCATATTGCATGGGGGACCTTGTGCTGGTTGCCATGTTGTATAGGTGACTTATAAGTCAGCCATATTGCATGGGGGACATAGTGCTGGTTGCCATGTCCTATAGGTGACTTCCAAGTCAGCCATATTGCATGGGCGAAATTGTGCTGGTTGTCTTGTATAGGTGACTTCCAAGTCAGCCATATTGCTTGGGGGACATTGTGCTGGTTGCCATGTTGTATAGGTTACTTCCAAGTCAGCCATATTGCATGGGGGATATTGTGCTGGTTGCCATGTTGTATAGGTGACTTCCAAGTCAGCCATATTGCATGGGGGACATTGTGCTGGTGGCCATGTTCTATAGGTGACTTCCAAGTCAGCCATATTGCATTTGGGACATTGTGCTGGTTGTCTTGTATAGGTGACTTCCAAGTCAGCCATATTGCTTGGGGGACATTGTGCTGGTTGCCATGTCCTATAGGTGACTTCCAAGTCAGCCATATTGCATGGGGGACATTGTGCTGGTTGTCTTGTATAGGTGACTTCCAAGTCAGCCATATTGCATGGGGGACATTGTGCTGGTTGCCATGTTGTATAGGTGACTTCCAAGTGAGCCATATTGCTTGGGGGACATTGTGCTGGTTGTGTTGTATAGGTGACTTCCAAGTCAGCCATATTGCATGGGGGACATTGTGCTGGTTTCTTGTATAGGTGACTTCCAAGTCAGCCATATTGCATGGGGTACATTGTGCTGGTTGCCATGTTGTATAGGTGACTTCCAAGTCAGCCATATTGCATGGGGGACATTGTGCTGGTTGCCATGTTGTATAGGTGACTTCCAAGTGAGCCATATTGCATGGGGGACATTGTGCTGGATGTGTTGTATAGGTGACTTCCAAGTCAGCCATATTGCATGGGGGACATTGTGCTGGTTGTGTTGTATAGGTGACTTCCAAGTCAGCCATATTGCATGGGGGACATTGTGCTGGTTGTATTGTATAGGTGACTTCCAAGTCAGCCATATTGCATGGGGGACATTGTGCTGTTTGTATTGTATAGGTGCCTTCCAAGTGAGCCATATTGCTTGGGGGACATTGTGCTGGTGGCCATGTTCTATAGGTGACTTCCAAGTCAGCCATATTGCATGGGGGACATTGTGCTGGTTGCCATGTCCTATAGGTGACTTCCAAGTCAGCCATATTGCATGGGGGACATTGTGCTGGTTGCCATGTTGTATAGGTGACTTCCAAGTCAGCCATATTGCTTGGGGGACATTGTGCTGCTTGTGTTGTATAGGTGACTTCCAAGTCAGCCATATTGCATGGGGGACATTGTGCTGGTTGTCTTGTATAGGTGACTTCCAAGTCAGCCATATTGCATGGGGGACATTGTGCTGGTGGCCATGTTGTAAAGGTGACTTCCAAGTCAGCCATATTGCATGGGGGACATTGTGCTGGTTGCCATGTTGTATAGGTGACTTCCAAGTCAGCCATATTGCATGGGGGACATTGTGCTGGTTGCCATGTTGTATAGTTGACTTACAAGTCAGCCATATTGCATGGGGGACATTGTGCTGGTTGCCATGTCCTATAGGTGACTTCCAAGTCAGCCATATTGCATGGGGGAAATTGTGCTGGTTGTCTTGTATTGGTGACTTTTAAGTCAGCCATATTGCTTGGGGGACATTGTGCTGGTTGCCATGTTCTATAGGTGACTTCCAAGTCAGCCATATTGCTTGGGGGACATTGTGCTGGTTACCATGTTGTATAGGTGACTTCCAAGTCAGCCATATTGCTTGGGGGACATTGTGCTGGTTGCCATGTTGTATAGTTGACTTCCAAGTCAGCCATATTGCATGGGGGACATTGTGCTGGTGGCCATGTTCTATAGGTGACTTCCAAGTCAGCCATATTGCATGGGGGACATTGTGCTGGTTGTCTTGTATAGGTGACTTCCAAGTCAGCCATATTGCATGGGGGACATTGTGCTGGTTGTCTTGTATAGGTGACTTCCAAGTCAGCCATATTGCATGGGGGACATTGTGCTGGTTGCCATGTTGTATAGGTGACTTCCAAGTGAGCCATATTGCTTGGGGGACATTGTGCTGGTTGTGTTGTATAGGTGACTTCCAAGTCAGCCATATTGCATGGGGGACATTGTGCTGGTTTCTTGTATAGGTGACTTCCAAGTCAGCCATATTGCATGGGGTACATTGTGCTGGTTGCCATGTTGTATAGGTGACTTCCAAGTCAGCCATATTGCATGGGGGACATTGTGCTGGTTGCCATGTTGTATAGGTGACTTCCAAGTGAGCCATATTGCATGGGGGGACATTGTGCTGGATGTGTTGTATAGGTGACTTCCAAGTCAGCCATATTGCATGGGGGACATTGTGCTGGTTGTGTTGTATAGGTGACTTCCAAGTCAGCCATATTGCATGGGGGACATTGTGCTGGTTGTATTGTATAGGTGACTTCCAAGTCAGCCATATTGCATGGGGGACATTGTGCTGTTTGTATTGTATAGGTGCCTTCCAAGTGAGCCATATTGCTTGGGGGACATTGTGCTGGTGGCCATGTTCTATAGGTGACTTCCAAGTCAGCCATATTGCATGGGGGACATTGTGCTGGTTGCCATGTCCTATAGGTGACTTCCAAGTCAGCCATATTGCATGGGGGACATTGTGCTGGTTGCCATGTTGTATAGGTGACTTCCAATTCAGCCATATTGCTTGGGGGACATTGTGCTGCTTGTGTTGTATAGGTGACTTCCAAGTCAGCCATATTGCATGGGGGACATTGTGCTGGTTGTCTTGTATAGGTGACTTCCAAGTCAGCCATATTGCATGGGGGACATTGTGCTGGTGGCCATGTTGTAAAGGTGACTTCCAAGTCAGCCATATTGCATGGGGGACATTGTGCTGGTTGCCATGTTGTATAGGTGACTTCCAAGTCAGCCATATTGCATGGGGGACATTGTGCTGGTTGCCATGTTGTATAGTTGACTTACAAGTCAGCCATATTGCATGGGGGACATTGTGCTGGTTGCCATGTCCTATAGGTGACTTCCAAGTCAGCCATATTGCATGGGGGAAATTGTGCTGGTTGTCTTGTATTGGTGACTTTTAAGTCAGCCATATTGCTTGGGGGACATTGTGCTGGTTGCCATGTTCTATAGGTGACTTCCAAGTCAGCCATATTGCTTGGGGGACATTGTGCTGGTTACCATGTTGTATAGGTGACTTCCAAGTCAGCCATATTGCTTGGGGGACATTGTGCTGGTTGCCATGTTGTATAGTTGACTTCCAAGTCAGCCATATTGCATGGGGGACATTGTGCTGGTGGCCATGTTCTATAGGTGACTTCCAAGTCAGCCATATTGCATGGGGGACATTGTGCTGGTTGTCTTGTATAGGTGACTTCCAAGTCAGCCATATTGCATGGGGGACATTGTGCTGGTTGTGTTGTATAGGTGACTTCCAAATCAGCCATATTGCATGGGGGACATTGTGCTGGTTGTATTGTATAGGTGACTTCCAAGTCAGCCATATTGCATGGGGGACATTGTGCTGGTTGTATTGTATAGGTGACTTCCAAGTCAGCCATATTGCATGGGGGACATTGTGCTGGTGGCCATGTCCTATAGGTGACTTCCAAGTCAGCCATATTGCATGGGGGACATTGTGCTGGTTGTGTTGTAAAGGTGACTTCCAAGTCAGCCGTGTTGCATGGGGGACATTGGGCTGGTGGCCATGTTCTATAGGTGACTTCCAAGTCAGCCATATTGCATGGGGGACATTGTGCTGGTTGCCATGTTGTATAGGTGACTTCCAAGTCAGCCATATTGCTTGGGGGACATTGTGCTGGTTGCCATGTTGTATAGGTGACTTACAAGTCAGCCATATTGCATGGGGGACATTGTGCTGGTTGCCATGTCCTATAGGTGACTTCCAAGTCAGCCATATTGTATGGGGGAAATTGTGCTGGTTGTCTTGTATAGGTGACTTTTAAGTCAGCCATATTGCTTGGGGGACATTGTGCTGGTTGCCATGTTCTATAGGTGACTTCCAAGTCAGCCATATTGCTTGGGGGACATTGTGCTGGTTGCCATGTTGTATAGGTGACTTCCAAGTCAGCCATATTGCTTGGGGGACATTGTGCTGGTTGCCATGTTGTATAGGTGACTTCCAAGTCAGCCATATTGCATGGGGGACATTGTGCTGGTGGCCATGTTCTATAGGTGACTTCCAAGTCAGCCATATTGCATGGGGGACATTGTGCTGGTTGTCTTGTATAGGTGACTTCCAAGTCAGCCATATTGCATGGTGGACATTGTGCTGGTTGTGTTGTATAGGTGACTTCCAAATCAGCCATATTGCATGGGGGACATTGTGCTGGTTGTATTGTATAGGTGACTTCCAAGTCAGCTATATTGCATGGGGGACATTGTGCTGGTGGCCATGTCCTATAGGTGACTTCCAAGTCAGCCATATTGCATGGGGGACATTGTGCTGGTTGTCTTGTATATGTGACTTCCAAGTCAGCCATATTGCTTGGGGGACATTGTGCTGGTTGTATTGTATAGGTGACTTCCAAGTCAGCCATATTGCATGGGGGACATTGTGCTGGTTGCCATGTTGTATAGGTGACTTCCAAGTCAGCCATATTGCATGGGGGACATTGTGCTGGTGGCCATGTTCTATAGGTGACTTCCAAGTCAGCCATATTGCATTTGGGACATTGTGCTGGTTGTCTTGTATAGGTGACTTCCAAGTCAGCCATATTGCATGGGGGACATTGTGCTGGTTGTGTTGTATAGGTGACTTCCAAATCAGCCATATTGCATGGGGGACATTGTGCTGGTTGCCATGTCCTATAGGTGACTTCCAAGTCAGCCATATTGCATGGGGGAAATTGTGCTGGTTGTCTTGTATAGGTGACTTTTAAGTCAGCCATATTGCTTGGGGGACATTGTGCTGGTTGCCATGTTCTATAGGTGACTTCCAAGTCAGCCATATTGCATGGGGGACATTGTGCTGGTTGCCATGTTGTATAGGTGACTTCCAAGTCAGCCATATTGCTTGGGGGACATTGTGCTGGTTGCCATGTTGTATAGGTGACTTCCAAGTCAGCCATATTGCATGGGGACATTGTGCTGGTGGCCATGTCCTATAGGTGACTTCCAAGTCAGCCATATTGCATGGGGGAAATTGTGCTGGTTGTCTTGTATAGGTGACTTTTAAGTCAGCCATATTGCTTGGGGGACATTGTGCTGGTTGCCATGTTCTATAGGTGACTTCCAAGTCAGCCATATTGCTTGGGGGACATTGTGCTGGTTGCCATGTTGTATAGGTGACTTCCAAGTCAGCCATATTGCATGGGGGACATTGTGCTGGTGGCCATGTTCTATAGGTGACTTCCAAGTCAGCCATATTGCATGGGGGACATTGTGCTGGTTGTCTTGTATAGGTGACTTCCAAGTCAGCCATATTGCATGGGGGACATTGTGCTGGTTGTGTTGTATAGGTGACTTCCAAATCAGCCATATTGCATGGGGGACATTGTGCTGGTTGTATTGTATAGGTGACTTCCAAGTCAGCTATATTGCATGGGGGACATTGTGCTGGTGGCCATGTCCTATAGGTGACTTCCAAGTCAGCCATATTGCATGGGGGACATTGTGCTGGTTGTCTTGTATAGGTGACTTCCAAGTCAGCCATATTGCTTAGGGGACATTGTGCTGGTTGTATTGTATAGGTGACTTCCAAGTCAGCCATATTGCATGGGGGACATTGTGCTGGTTGCCATGTTGTATAGGTGACTTCCAAGTCAGCCATATTGCATGGGGGACATTGTGCTGGTGGCCATGTTCTATAGATGACTTCCAAGTCAGCCATATTGCATTTGGGACATTGTGCTGGTTGTCTTGTATAGGTGACTTCCAAGTCAGCGATATTGCATGGGGGACATTGTGCTGGTTGTGTTGTATAGGTGACTTCCAAATCAGCCATATTGCATGGGGGACATTGTGCTGGTTGCCATGTCCTATAGGTGACTTCGAAGTGAGCCATATTGCATGGGTGAAATTGTGCTGGTTGTCTTGTATAGGTGACTTTTAAGTCAGCCATATTGCTTGGGGACATTGTGCTGGTTGCCATGTTGTAAAGGTGACTTCCAAGTCAGCCATATTGCATGGGGGACATTGTGCTGGTGGCCATGTTCTATAGGTGACTTCCAAGTCAGCCATATTGCATGGGGGAAATTGTGCTGGTTGTCTTGTATAGGTGACTTCCAAGTCAGCCATATTGCTTGGGGGACATTGTGCTGGTTGCCATGTTGTATAGGTTACTTCCAAGTCAGCCATATTGCATGGGGGATATTGTGCTGGTTGCCATGTTGTATAGGTGACTTCCAAGTCAGCCATATTGCATGGGGGACATTGTGCTGGTGGCCATGTTCTATAGGTGACTTCCAAGTCAGCCATATTGCATTTGGGACATTGTGCTGGTTGTCTTGTATAGGTGACTTCCAAGTCAGCCATATTGCTTGGGGGACATTGTGCTGGTTGCCATGTCCTATAGGTGACTTCCAAGTCAGCCATATTGCATGGGGGACATTGTGCTGGTTGTCTTGTATAGGTGACTTCCAAGTCAGCCATATTGCATGGGGGACATTGTGCTGGTTGCCATGTTGTATAGGTGACTTCCAAGTGAGCCATATTGCTTGGGGGACATTGTGCTGGTTGTGTTGTATAGGTGACTTCCAAGTCAGCCATATTGCATGGCGGACATTGTGCTGGTTTCTTGTATAGGTGACTTCCAAGTCAGCCATATTGCATGGGGTACATTGTGCTGGTTGCCATGTTGTATAGGTGACTTCCAAGTCAGCCATATTGCATGGGGGACATTGTGCTGGTTGCCATGTTGTATAGGTGACTTCCAAGTGAGCCATATTGCATGGGGGACATTGTGCTGGATGTGTTGTATAGGTGACTTCCAAGTCAGCCATATTGCATGGGGGACATTGTGCTGGTTGTGTTGTATAGGTGACTTCCAAGTCAGCCATATTGCATGGGGGACATTGTGCTCTTTGTATTGTATAGGTGCCTTCCAAGTGAGCCATATTGCTTGGGGGACATTGTGCTGGTGGCCATGTTCTATAGGTGACTTCCAAGTCAGCCATATTGCATGGGGGACATTGTGCTGGTTGCCATGTCCTATAGGTGACTTCCAAGTCAGCCATATTGCATGGGGGACAATGTGCTGGTTGCCATGTTGTATAGGTGACTTCCAAGTCAGCCATATTGCTTGGGGGACATTGTGCTGCTTGTGTTGTATAGGTGACTTCCAAGTCAGCCATATTGCATGGGGGACATTGTGCTGGTTGTCTTGTATAGGTGACTTCCAAGTCAGCCATATTGCATGGGGGACATTGTGCTGGTGGCCATGTTGTAAAGGTGACTTCCACGTCAGCCATATTGCATGGGGGACATTGTGCTGGTTGCCATGTTGTATAGGTGACTTCCAAGTCAGCCATATTGCATGGGGGACATTGTGCTGGTTGCCATGTTGTATAGTTGACTTACAAGTCAGCCATATTGCATGGGGGACATTGTGCTGGTTGCCATGTCCTATAGGTGACTTCCAAGTCAGCCATATTGCATGGGGGAAATTGTGCTGGTTGTCTTGTATTGGTGACTTTTAAGTCAGCCATATTGCTTGGGGGACATTGTGCTGGTTGCCATGTTCTATAGGTGACTTCCAAGTCAGCCATATTGCTTGGGGGACATTGTGCTGGTTACCATGTTGTATAGGTGACTTCCAAGTCAGCCATATTGCTTGGGGGACATTGTGCTGGTTGCCATGTTGTATAGTTGACTTCCAACTCAGCCATATTGCATGGGGGACATTGTGCTGGTGGCCATGTTCTATAGGTGACTTCCAAGTCAGCCATATTGCATGGGGGACATTGTGCTGGTTGTCTTGTATAGGTGACTTCCAAGTCAGCCATATTGCATGGGGGACATTGTGCTGGTTGTGTTGTATAGGTGACTTCCAAATCAGCCATATTGCATGGGGGACATTGTGCTGGTTGTATTGTATAGGTGACTTCCAAGTCAGCCATATTGCATGGGGGACATTGTGCTGGTTGTATTGTATAGGTGACTTCCAAGTCAGCCATATTGCATGGGGGACATTGTGCTGGTGGCCATGTCCTATAGGTGACTTCCAAGTCAGCCATATTGCATGGGGGACATTGTGCTGGTTGTGTTGTATAGGTGACTTCCAAGTCAGCCGTGTTGCATGGGGGACATTGGGCTGGTGGCCATGTTCTATAGGTGACTTCCAAGTCAGCCATATTGCATGGGGGACATTGTGCTGGTTGCCATGTTGTATAGGTGACTTCCAAGTCAGCCATATTGCTTGGGGGACATTGTGCTGGTTGCCATGTTGTATAGGTGACTTACAAGTCAGCCATATTGCATGGGGGACATTGTGCTGGTTGCCATGTCCTATAGGTGACTTCCAAGTCAGCCATATTGCATGGGGGAAATTGTGCTGGTTGTCTTGTATAGGTGACTTTTAAGTCAGCCATATTGCTTGGGGGACATTGTGCTGGTTGCCATGTTCTATAGGTGACTTCCAAGTCAGCCATATTGCTTGGGGGACATTGTGCTGGTTGCCATGTTGTATAGGTGACTTCCAAGTCAGCCATATTGCTTGGGGGACATTGTGCTGGTTGCCATGTTGTATAGGTGACTTCCAAGTCAGCCATATTGCATGGGGGACATTGTGCTGGTGGCCATGTTCTATAGGTGACTTCCAAGTCAGCCATATTGCATGGGGGACATTGTGCTGGTTGTCTTGTATAGGTGACTTCCAAGTCAGCCATATTGCATGGTGGACATTGTGCTGGTTGTGTTGTATAGGTGACTTCCAAATCAGCCATATTGCATGGGGGACATTGTGCTGGTTGTATTGTATAGGTGACTTCCAAGTCAGCTATATTGCATGGGGGACATTGTGCTGGTGGCCATGTCCTATAGATGACTTCCAAGTCAGCCATATTGCATGGGGGACATTGTGCTGGTTGTCTTGTATATGTGACTTCCAAGTCAGCCATATTGCTTGGGGGACATTGTGCTGGTTGTATTGTATAGGTGACTTCCAAGTCAGCCATATTGCATGGGGGACATTGTGCTGGTTGCCATGTTGTATAGGTGACTTCCAAGTCAGCCATATTGCATGGGGGACATTGTGCTGGTGGCCATGTTCTATAGGTGTCTTCCAAGTCAGCCATATTGCATTTGGGACATTGTGCTGGTTGTCTTGTATAGGTGACTTCCAAGTCAGCCATATTGCATGGGGGACATTGTGCTGGTTGTGTTGTATAGGTGACTTCCAAATCAGCCATATTGCATGGGGGACATTGTGCTGGTTGCCATGTCCTATAGGTGACTTCCAAGTCAGCCATATTGCATGGGGGAAATTGTGCTGGTTGTCTTGTATAGGTGACTTTTATGTCAGCCATATTGCTTGGGGGACATTGTGCTGGTTGCCATGTTCTATAGGTGACTTCCAAGTCAGCCATATTGCATGGGGGACATTGTGCTGGTTGCCATGTTGTATAGGTGACTTCCAAGTCAGCCATATTGCTTGGGGGACATTGTGCTGGTTGCCATGTTGTATAGGTGACTTCCAAGTCAGCCATATTGCATGGGGGACATTGTGCTGGTGGCCATGTCCTATAGGTGACTTCCAAGTCAGCCATATTGCATGGGGGACATTGTGCTGGTTGTCTTGTATAGGTGACTTCCAAGTCAGCCGTGTTGCATGGGGGACATTGGGCTGGTGGCCATGTTCTATAGGTGACTTCCAAGTCAGCCATATTGCATGGGGGACATTGTGCTGGTTGCCATGTTGTATAGGTGACTTCCAAGTCAGCCATATTGCTTGGGGGACATTGTGCTGGTTGCCATGTTGTATAGGTGACTTACAAGTCAGCCATATTGCATGGGGGACATTGTGCTGGATGCCATGTCCTATAGGTGACTTCCAAGTCAGCCATATTGCATGGGGGAAATTGTGCTGGTTGTCTTGTATAGGTGACTTTTAATCAGCCATATTGCTTGGGGGACATTGTGCTGGTTGCCATGTTCTATAGGTGACTTCCAAGTCAGCCATATTGCTTGGGGGACATTGTGCTGGTTGCCATGTTGTATAGGTGACTTCCAAGTCAGCCATATTGCATGGGGGACATTGTGCTGGTGGCCATGTTCTATAGGTGACTTCCAAGTCAGCCATATTGCATGGGGGACATTGTGCTGGTTGTCTTGTATAGGTGACTTCCAAGTCAGCCATATTGCATGGGGGACATTGTGCTGGTTGTGTTGTATAGGTGACTTCCAAATCAGCCATATTGCATGGGGGACATTGTGCTGGTTGTATTGTATAGGTGACTTCCAAGTCAGCTATATTGCATGGGGGACATTGTGCTGGTGGCCATGTCCTATAGGTGACTTCCAAGTCAGCCATATTGCATGGGGGACATTGTGCTGGTTGTCTTGTATAGGTGACTTCCAAGTCAGCCATATTGCTTGGGGGACATTGTGCTGGTTGCCATGTTGTATAGGTGACTTCCAAGTCAGCCATATTGCATGGGGGACATTGTGCTGGTTGCCATGTTGTATAGTTGACTTCCAAGTCAGCCATATTGCATGGGGGAAATTGTGCTGGTTGTCTTGTATTGGTGACTTTTAAGTCAGCCATATTGCTTGGGGGACATTGTGCTGGTTGCCATGTTCTATAGGTGACTTCCAAGTCAGCCATATTGCTTGGGGGACATTGTGCTGGTTACCATGTTGTATAGGTGACTTCCAAGTCAGCCATATTGCTTGGGGGACATTGTGCTGGTTGCCATGTTGTATAGTTGACTTCCAACTCAGCCATATTGCATGGGGGACATTGTGCTGGTGGCCATGTTCTATAGGTGACTTCCAAGTCAGCCATATTGCATGGGGGACATTGTGCTGGTTGTCTTGTATAGGTGACTTCCAAGTCAGCCATATTGCATGGGGGACATTGTGCTGGTTGTGTTGTATAGGTGACTTCCAAATCAGCCATATTGCATGGGGGACATTGTGCTGGTTGTATTGTATAGGTGACTTCCAAGTCAGCCATATTGCATGGGGGACATTGTGCTGGTTGTATTGTATAGGTGACTTCCAAGTCAGCCATATTGCATGGGGGACATTGTGCTGGTGGCCATGTCCTATAGGTGACTTCCAAGTCAGCCATATTGCATGGGGGACATTGTGCTGGTTGTGTTGTATAGGTGACTTCCAAGTCAGCCGTGTTGCATGGGGGACATTGGGCTGGTGGCCATGTTCTATAGGTGACTTCCAAGTCAGCCATATTGCATGGGGGACATTGTGCTGGTTGCCATGTTGTATAGGTGACTTCCAAGTCAGCCATATTGCTTGGGGGACATTGTGCTGGTTGCCATGTTGTATAGGTGACTTACAAGTCAGCCATATTGCATGGGGGACATTGTGCTGGTTGCCATGTCCTATAGGTGACTTCCAAGTCAGCCATATTGCATGGGGGAAATTGTGCTGGTTGTCTTGTATAGGTGACTTTTAAGTCAGCCATATTGCTTGGGGGACATTGTGCTGGTTGCCATGTTCTATAGGTGACTTCCAAGTCAGCCATATTGCTTGGGGGACATTGTGCTGGTTGCCATGTTGTATAGGTGACTTCCAAGTCAGCCATATTGCTTGGGGGACATTGTGCTGGTTGCCATGTTGTATAGGTGACTTCCAAGTCAGCCATATTGCATGGGGGACATTGTGCTGGTGGCCATGTTCTATAGGTGACTTCCAAGTCAGCCATATTGCATGGGGGACATTGTGCTGGTTGTCTTGTATAGGTGACTTCCAAGTCAGCCATATTGCATGGTGGACATTGTGCTGGTTGTGTTGTATAGGTGACTTCCAAATCAGCCATATTGCATGGGGGACATTGTGCTGGTTGTATTGTATAGGTGACTTCCAAGTCAGCTATATTGCATGGGGGACATTGTGCTGGTGGCCATGTCCTATAGATGACTTCCAAGTCAGCCATATTGCATGGGGGACATTGTGCTGGTTGTCTTGTATATGTGACTTCCAAGTCAGCCATATTGCTTGGGGGACATTGTGCTGGTTGTATTGTATAGGTGACTTCCAAGTCAGCCATATTGCATGGGGGACATTGTGCTGGTTGCCATGTTGTATAGGTGACTTCCAAGTCAGCCATATTGCATGGGGGACATTGTGCTGGTGGCCATGTTCTATAGGTGTCTTCCAAGTCAGCCATATTGCATTTGGGACATTGTGCTGGTTGTCTTGTATAGGTGACTTCCAAGTCAGCCATATTGCATGGGGGACATTGTGCTGGTTGTGTTGTATAGGTGACTTCCAAATCAGCCATATTGCATGGGGGACATTGTGCTGGTTGCCATGTCCTATAGGTGACTTCCAAGTCAGCCATATTGCATGGGGGAAATTGTGCTGGTTGTCTTGTATAGGTGACTTTTAAGTCAGCCATATTGCTTGGGGGACATTGTGCTGGTTGCCATGTTCTATAGGTGACTTCCAAGTCAGCCATATTGCATGGGGGACATTGTGCTGGTTGCCATGTTGTATAGGTGACTTCCAAGTCAGCCATATTGCTTGGGGGACATTGTGCTGGTTGCCATGTTGTATAGGTGACTTCCAAGTCAGCCATATTGCATGGGGGACATTGTGCTGGTGGCCATGTCCTATAGGTGACTTCCAAGTCAGCCATATTGCATGGGGGACATTGTGCTGGTTGTCTTGTATAGGTGACTTCCAAGTCAGCCGTGTTGCATGGGGGACATTGGGCTGGTGGCCATGTTCTATAGGTGACTTCCAAGTCAGCCATATTGCATGGGGGACATTGTGCTGGTTGCCATGTTGTATAGGTGACTTCCAAGTCAGCCATATTGCTTGGGGGACATTGTGCTGGTTGCCATGTTGTATAGGTGACTTACAAGTCAGCCATATTGCATGGGGGACATTGTGCTGGATGCCATGTCCTATAGGTGACTTCCAAGTCAGCCATATTGCATGGGGGAAATTGTGCTGGTTGTCTTGTATAGGTGACTTTTAATCAGCCATATTGCTTGGGGGACATTGTGCTGGTTGCCATGTTCTATAGGTGACTTCCAAGTCAGCCATATTGCTTGGGGGACATTGTGCTGGTTGCCATGTTGTATAGGTGACTTCCAAGTCAGCCATATTGCATGGGGGACATTGTGCTGGTGGCCATGTTCTATAGGTGACTTCCAAGTCAGCCATATTGCATGGGGGACATTGTGCTGGTTGTCTTGTATAGGTGACTTCCAAGTCAGCCATATTGCATGGGGGACATTGTGCTGGTTGTGTTGTATAGGTGACTTCCAAATCAGCCATATTGCATGGGGGACATTGTGCTGGTTGTATTGTATAGGTGACTTCCAAGTCAGCTATATTGCATGGGGGACATTGTGCTGGTGGCCATGTCCTATAGGTGACTTCCAAGTCAGCCATATTGCATGGTGGACATTGTGCTGGTTGTCTTGTATAGGTGACTTCCAAGTCAGCCATATTGCTTGGGGGACATTGTGCTGGTTGTATTGTATAGGTGACTTCCAAGTCAGCCATATTGCATGGGGGACATTGTGCTGGTTGCCATGTTGTATAGGTGACTTCCAAGTCAGCCATATTGCATGGGGGACATTGTGCTGGTGGCCATGTTCTATAGATGACTTCCAAGTCAGCCATATTGCATTTGGGACATTGTGCTGGTTGTCTTGTATAGGTGACTTCCAAGTCAGCGATATTGCATGGGGGACATTGTGCTGGTTGTGTTGTATAGGTGACTTCCAAATCAGCCATATTGCATGGGGGACATTGTGCTGGTTGCCATGTCCTATAGGTGACTTCGAAGTGAGCCATATTGCATGGGGGAAATTGTGCTGGTTGTCTTGTATAGGTGACTTTTAAGTCAGCCATATTGCTTGGGGACATTGTGCTGGTTGCCATGTTGTAAAGGTGACTTCCAAGTCAGCCATATTGCATGGGGGACATTGTGCTGGTGGCCATGTTCTATAGGTGACTTCCAAGTCAGCCATATTGCATGGGGGACATTGTGCTGGTTGTCTTGTATAGGTGACTTCCAAGTCAGCCATATTGCATGGGGGACATTGTGCTGGTTGTGTTGTATAGGTGACTTCCAAATCAGCCATATTGCATGGGGGACATTGTGCTGGTTGTATTGTATAGGTGACTTCCAAGTCAGCCATATTGCATGGGGGACATTGTGCTGGTGGCCATGTCCTATAGGTGACTTCCAAGTCAGCCATATTGCATGGGGGACATTGTGCTGGTTGTCTTGTATAGGTGACTTCCAAGTCAGCCATATGGCTTGGGAGACATTGTGCTGGTTGTATTGTATAGGTGACTTCCAAGTCAGCCATATTGCATGGGGGACATTGTGCTGGTTGCCATGTTGTATAGGTGACTTCCAAGTCAGCCATATTGCATGGGGGACATTGTGCTGGTGGCCATGTTCTATAGGTGACTTCCAAGTCAGCCATATTGCATTTGGGACATTGTGCTGGTTGTCTTGTATAGGTGACTTCCAAGTCAGCCATATTGCATGGGGGACATTGTGCTGGTTGTGTTGTATAGGTGACTTCCAACTCAGCCATATTGCATAGGGGACATTGTGCTGGTTGTATTGTATAGGTGACTTCCAAGTCAGCCATATTGCATGGGGGACATTGTGCTGGTTGTATTGTATAGGTGACTTCCAAGTCAGCCATATTGCATGGGGGACATTGTGCTGGTGGCCATGTCCTATAGGTGACTTCCAAGTCAGCCATATTGCATGGGGGACATTGTGCTGGTTGTCTTGTATAGGTGACTTCCAAGTCAGCCATATTGCTTGGGAGACATTGTGCTGGTTGTATTGTATAGGTGACTTCCAAGTCAGCCATATTGCATGGGGGACATTGTGCTGGTTGCCATGTTGTATAGGTGACTTCCAAGTCAGCCATATTGCATGGGGGACATTGTGCTGGTGGCCATGTTCTATAGGTGACTTCCAAGTCAGCCATATTGCATTTGGGACATTGTGCTGGTTGTCTTGTATAGGTGACTTCCAAGTCAGCCATATTGCATGGGGGACATTGTGCTGGTTGTGTTGTATAGGTGACTTCCAACTCAGCCATATTGCATAGGGGACATTGTGCTGGTTGTATTGTATAGGTGACTTCCAAGTCAGCCATATTGCATGGGGGACATTGTGCTGGTTGTATTGTATAGGTGACTTCCAAGTCAGCCATATTGCATGGGGGACATTGTGCTGGTGGCCATGTCCTATAGGTGACTTCCAAGTCAGCCATATTGCATGGGGGACATTGTGCTGGTTGTCTTGTATAGGTGACTTCCAAGTCAGCCATATTGCTTGGGGGACATTGTGCTGGTTGTATTGTATAGGTGACTTCCAAGTCAGCCATATTGCATGGGGGACATTGTGCTGGTTGCCATTTTGTATAGGTGACTTCCAAGTCAGCCATATTGCATGGGGGACATTGTGCTGGTGGCCATGTTCTATAGGTGACTTCCAAGTCAGCCATATTGCATTTTGGACATTGTGCTGGTTGTCTTGTATAGGTGACTTCCAAGTCAGCCATATTGCTTGGGGGACATTGTGCTGGTTGCCATGTCCTATAGGTGACTTCCAAGTCAGCCATATTGCATGGGGGACATTGTGCTGGTTGTCTTGTATAGGTGACTTCCAAGTCAGCCATATTGCATGGGGGAAATTGTGCTGGTTGCCATGTTGTATAGGTGACTTCCAAGTCAGCCATATTGCATGGGGGACATTGTGCTGGTTGCCATGTTGTATAGGTGACTTCCAAGTGAGCCATATTGCTTGGGGGACATTGTGCTGGTTGTGTTGTATAGGTGACTTCCAAGTCAGCCATATTGCATTGGGGACATTGTGCTGGTTGTCTTGTATAGGTGACTTCCAAGTCAGCCGTGTTGCATGGGGGACATTGTGCTGGTGGCCATGTTCTATAGGTGACTTCCAAGTCAGCCATATTGCATGGGGGACATTGTGCTGGTTGCCATGTTGTATAGGTGACTTCCAAGTCAGCCATATTGCTTGGGGGACATTGTGCTGGTTGCCATGTTCTATAGGTGACTTCCAAGTGAGCCATATTGCTTGGCGGACATTGTGCTGGTTGCAATGTTGTATAGGTGACTTCCAAGTCAGCCATATTGCATGGGGGACATTGTGCTAGTTTCTTGTATAGGTGACTTCCAAGTCAGCCATATTGCATGGGGGACATTGTGCTGGTTGCCATGTTGTATAGGTGACTTCCAAGTCAGCCATATTGCATGGGGGACATTGTGCTGGTTGCCATGTTGTATAGGTGACTTCCAAGTCAGCCATATTGCATGGGGGACATTGTGCTGGATGCCATGTTGTATAGGTGACTTCCAAGTGAGCCATATTGCATGGGGGACATTGTGCTGGTTGTGTTGTATAGGTGACTTCCAAGTCAGCCATATTGCATGGGGGACATTGTGCTGGTTGTGTTGTATAGGTGACTTCCAAGTCAGCCATATTGCATGGGGGACATTGTGCTGGTTGTATTGTATAGGTGACTTCCAATTCAGCCATATTGCATGGGGGACATTGTGCTGTTTGTATTGTATAGGTGACTTCCAAGTCAGCCATATTGCATGGGGGACATTGTGCTGGTTGCCATGTTGTATAGGTGACTTCCAAGTCAGCCATATTGCATGGGGGACATTGTGCTGGTGGCCATGTTCTATAGGTGACTTCCAAGTCAGCCATATTGCATTTGGGACATTGTGCTGGTTGTCTTGTATAGGTGACTTCCAAGTCAGCCATATTGCATGGGGGACATTGTGCTGGTTGTGTTGTATAGGTGACTTCCAACTCAGCCATATTGCATAGGGGACATTGTGCTGGTTGTATTGTATAGGTGACTTCCAAGTCAGCCATATTGCATGGGGGACATTGTGCTGGTTGTATTGTATAGGTGACTTCCAAGTCAGCCATATTGCATGGGGGACATTGTGCTGGTGGCCATGTCCTATAGGTGACTTCCAAGTCAGCCATATTGCATGGGGGACATTGTGCTGGTTGTCTTGTATAGGTGACTTCCAAGTCAGCCATATTGCTTGGGGGACATTGTGCTGGTTGTATTGTATAGGTGACTTCCAAGTCAGCCATATTGCATGGGGGACATTGTGCTGGTTGCCATTTTGTATAGGTGACTTCCAAGTCAGCCATATTGCATGGGGGACATTGTGCTGGTGGCCATGTTCTATAGGTGACTTCCAAGTCAGCCATATTGCATTTTGGACATTGTGCTGGTTGTCTTGTATAGGTGACTTCCAAGTCAGCCATATTGCTTGGGGGACATTGTGCTGGTTGCCATGTCCTATAGGTGACTTCCAAGTCAGCCATATTGCATGGGGGACATTGTGCTGGTTGTCTTGTATAGGTGACTTCCAAGTCAGCCATATTGCATGGGGGAAATTGTGCTGGTTGCCATGTTGTATAGGTGACTTCCAAGTCAGCCATATTGCATGGGGGACATTGTGCTGGTTGCCATGTTGTATAGGTGACTTCCAAGTGAGCCATATTGCTTGGGGGACATTGTGCTGGTTGTGTTGTATAGGTGACTTCCAAGTCAGCCATATTGCATTGGGGACATTGTGCTGGTTGTCTTGTATAGGTGACTTCCAAGTCAGCCGTGTTGCATGGGGGACATTGTGCTGGTGGCCATGTTCTATAGGTGACTTCCAAGTCAGCCATATTGCATGGGGGACATTGTGCTGGTTGCCATGTTGTATAGGTGACTTCCAAGTCAGCCATATTGCTTGGGGGACATTGTGCTGGTTGCCATGTTCTATAGGTGACTTCCAAGTGAGCCATATTGCTTGGCGGACATTGTGCTGGTTGCAATGTTGTATAGGTGACTTCCAAGTCAGCCATATTGCATGGGGGACATTGTGCTAGTTTCTTGTATAGGTGACTTCCAAGTCAGCCATATTGCATGGGGGACATTGTGCTGGTTGCCATGTTGTATAGGTGACTTCCAAGTCAGCCATATTGCATGGGGGACATTGTGCTGGTTGCCATGTTGTATAGGTGACTTCCAAGTCAGCCATATTGCATGGGGGACATTGTGCTGGATGCCATGTTGTATAGGTGACTTCCAAGTGAGCCATATTGCATGGGGGACATTGTGCTGGTTGTGTTGTATAGGTGACTTCCAAGTCAGCCATATTGCATGGGGGACATTGTGCTGGTTGTGTTGTATAGGTGACTTCCAAGTCAGCCATATTGCATGGGGGACATTGTGCTGGTTGTATTGTATAGGTGACTTCCAATTCAGCCATATTGCATGGGGGACATTGTGCTGTTTGTATTGTATAGGTGCCTTCCAAGTGAGCCATATTGCTTGGGGGACATTCTGCTGGTGGCCATGTTCTATAGGTGACTTCCAAGTCAGCCATATTGCATGGGGGACATTGTGCTGGTTGCCATGTCCTATAGGTGACTTCCAAGTCAGCCATATTGCATGGGGGACATTGTGCTGGTTGCCATGTTGTATAGGTGACTTCCAAGTGAGCCATATTGCTTGGGGGACATTGTGCTGGTTGTGTTGTATAGGTGACTTCCAAGTCAGCCATATTGCATGGGGGACATTGTGCTGGTTGTCTTGTATAGGTGACTTCCAAGTCAGCCGGGTTGCATGGGGGACATTGTGCTGGTTGTATTGTATAGGTGACTTCCAAGTCAGCCATATTGCATCGGGGACATTGTGCTGGTGGCCATGTTGTAAAGGTGACTTCCAAGTCAGCCATATTGCATGGGGGACATTGTGCTGGTTGCCATGTTGTATAGGTGACTTCCAAGTCAGCCATAATGCATGGGGGACATTGTCCTGGTTGCCATGTTGTATAGGTGACTTACAAGTCAGCCATATTGCATGGGGGACATTGTGCTGGTTGCCATGTCCTATAGGTGACTTCCAAGTCAGCCATATTGCATGGGGGAAATTGTGCTGGTTGTCTTGTATAGGTGACTTTTAAGTCAGCCATATTGCTTGGGGGACATTGTGCTGGTTGCCATGTTCTATAGGTGACTTCCAAGTCAGCCATATTGCTTGGGGGACATTGTACTGGTTGCCATGTTGTATAGGTGACTTCCAAGTCAGCCATATTGCTTGGGGGACATTGTGCTGGTTGCCATGTTGTATAGGTGACTTCCAAGTCAGCCATATTGCATGGGGGACATTGTGCTGGTGGCCATGTTCTATAGGTGACTTCCAAGTCAGCCATATTGCATGAGGGACATTGTGCTGGTTGTCTTGTATAGGTGACTTCCAAGTCAGCCATATTGCATGGGGGACATTGTGCTGGTTGTGTTGTATAGGTGACTTCCAAATCAGCCATATTGCATGGGGGACATTGTGCTGTTTGCATTGTATAGGTGACTTCCAAGTCAGCCATATTGCATGGGGGACATTGTGCTGGTTGTATTGTATAGGTGACTTCCAAGTCAGCCATATTGCATGGGGGACATTGTGCTGGTGGCCATGTCCTATAGGTGACTTCCAAGTCAGCCATATTGCATGGGGGACATTGTGCTGGTTGTGTTGTATAGGTGACTTCCAAGTCAGCCATATTGCTTGGGGGACATTGTGCTGGTTGTCTTGTATAGGTGACTTCCAAGTCAGCCGTGTTGCATGGGGGACATTGTGCTCGTGGCCATGTTCTATAGGTGACTTCCAAGTCAGCCATATTGCATGGGGGACATTGTGCTGGTTGCCATGTTGTATAGGTGACTTCCAAGTCAGCCATATTGCTTGGGGGACATTGTGCTGGTTGCCATGTTCTATAGGTGACTTCCAAGTGAGCCATATTGCTTGGGGGACATTGTGCTGGTTGCAATGTTGAATAGGTGACTTCCAAGTCAGCCATATTGCATGGGGGACATTGTGCTGGTGGCCATGTTCTATAGGTGACTTCCAAGTCAGCCACATTGCATGGGGGACATTGTGCTGGTTTCTTGTATAGGTGACTTCCAAGTCAGCCATATTGCATGGGGGACATTGTGCTGGTTGCCATGTTGTATAGGTGACTTCCAAGTCAGCCATATTGCATGGGGGACATTGTGCTGGTTGCCATGTTGTATAGGTGACTTCCAAGTGAGCCATATTGCTTGGGGGACATTGTGCTGGTGGCCATGTTCTATAGGTGACTTCCAAGTCAGCCATATTGCATGGGGGACATTATGCTGGTTGTGTTGTATAGGTGACTTCCAAGTCAGCCATATTGCATGGGGGACATTGTGCTGGTTGTATTGTATAGGTGACTTCCAAGTCAGCCATATTGCATGGGGGACAATGTGCTGTTTGTATTGTATAGGTGCCTTCCAAGTGAGCCATATTGCTTGGGGGACATTGTGCTGGTGGCCATGTTCTATAGGTGACTTCCAAGTCAGCCATATTGCATGGGGGACATTGTGCTGGTTGCCATGTTCTATAGGTGACTTCCAAGTCAGCCATATTGCATTGGGGACATTGTGCTGGTTGCCATGTTGTATAGGTGACTTCCAAGTGAGCCATATTGCTTGGGGGACATTGTGCTGGTTGTGTTGTATAGGTGACTTCCAAGTCAGCCATATTGCATGGGGGACATTGTGCTGGTTGTCTTGTATAGGTGACTTCCAAGTCAGCCGTGTTGCATGGGGGACATTGTGCTGGTTGTATTGTATAGGTGACTTCCAAGTCAGCCATATTGCATGGGGGACATTGTGCTGGTGGCCATGTTGTAAAGGTGACTTCCAAGTCAGCCATATTGCATGGGGGACATTGTGCTGGTTGCCATCTTGTATAGGTGACTTCCAAGTCAGCCATATTGCATGGGGGACATTGTGCTGGTTGCCATGTTGTATAGGTGACTTACAAGTCAGCCATATTTCATGGGGGACATTGTGCTGGTTGCCATGTCCTATAGGTGACTTCCAAGTCAGCCATATTGCATGGGGGAAATTGTGCTGGTTGTCTTGTATAGGTGACTTTTAAGTCAGCCATATTGCTTGTGGGACATTGTGCTGGTTGCCATGTTCTATAGGTGACTTCCAAGTCAGCCATATTGCTTGGGGGACATTGTGCTGGTTGCCATGTTGTATAGGTGACTTTCAAGTCAGCCATATTGCTTGGGGGACATTGTGCTGGTTGCCATGTTGTATAGGTGACTTCCAATTCAGCAATATTGCATGGGGGACATTGTGCTGGTGACCATGTTCTATAGGTGACTTCCAAGTCAGCCATATTGCATCGGGGACATTGTGCTGGTTGTCTTGTATAGGTGACTTCCAAGTCAGCCATATTGCATGGGGGACATTGTGCTGGTTGTGTTGTATAGGTGACTTCCAAATCAGCCATATTGCATGGGGGACATTGTGCTGGTTGTATTGTATAGGTGACTTCCAAGTCAGCCATATTGCATGGGGGACATTGTGCTGGTTGTATTGTATAGGTGACTTCCAAGTCAGCCATATTGCATGGGGGACATTGTGCTGGTGGCCATGTCCTATAGGTGACTTCCAAGTCAGCCATATTGCATGGGGGACATTGTGCTGGTTGTCTTGTATAGGTGACTTCCAAGTCAGCCATATTGCTTGGGGGACATTGTGCTGGTTGTATTGTATAGGTGACTTCCAAGTCAGCCATATTGCATGGGGGACATTGTGCTGGTTGCCATGTTGTATAGGTGACTTCCAAGTCAGCCATATTGCATGGGGGACATTGTGCTGGTGGCCATGTTCTATAGGTGACTTCCAAGTCAGCCATATTGCATTTGGGACATTGTGCTGGTTGTCTTGTATAGGTGACTTCCAAGTCAGCCATATTGCATGGGGGACATTGTGCTGGTTGTGTTATATAGGTGACTTCCAAATCAGCCATATTGCATTGGGGACATTGTGCTGGTTGTATTGTATAGGTGACTTCCAAGTCAGCCATATTGCATGGGGGACATTGTGCATTTGTCTTGTATAGGTGACTTCCAAGTCAGCCATATTGCTTGGGGGACATTGTGCTGGTGGCCATGTTCTATAGGTGACTTCCAAGTCAGCCATATTGCATTTGGGACATTGTGCTGGTTGTCTTGTATAGGTGACTTCCAAGTCAGCCATATTGCATGGGGGACATTGTGCTGGTTGCCATGTTGTATAGGTGACTTCCAAGTCAGCCATATTGCTTGGGGGACATTGTGCTGGTTGCCATGTTCTATAGGTGACTTCCAAGTGAGCCATATTGCTTGGGGGACATTGTGCTGGTTGCAATGTTGAATAGGTGACTTCCAAGTCAGCCATATTGCATGGGGGACATTGTGCTGGTGGCCATGTTCTATAGGTGACTTCCAAGTCAGCCACATTGCATGGGGGACATTGTGCTGGTTTCTTGTATAGGTGACTTCGAAGTCAGCCATATTGCATGGGGGACATTGTGCTGGTTGCCATGTTGTATAGGTGACTTCCAAGTCAGCCATATTGCATGGGGGACATTGTGCTGGTTGCCATGTTGTATAGGTGACTTCCAAGTGAGCCATATTGCTTGGAGGACATTGTGCTGGTGGCCATGTTCTATAGGTGACTTCCAAGTCAGCCATATTGCATGGGGGACATTATGCTGGTTGTGTTGTATAGGTGACTTCCAAGTCAGCCATATTGCATGGGGGACATTGTGCTGGTTGTATTGTATAGGTGACTTCCAAGTCAGCCATATTGCATGGGGGACAATGTGCTGTTTGTATTGTATAGGTGCCTTCCAAGTGAGCCATATTGCTTGGGGGACATTGTGCTGGTGGCCATGTTCTATAGGTGACTTCCAAGTCAGCCATATTGCATGGGGGACATTGTGCTGGTTGCCATGTCCTATAGGTGACTTCCAAGTCAGCCATATTGCATTGGGGAAATTGTGCTGGTTGCCATGTTGTATAGGTGACTTCCAAGTGAGCCATATTGCTTGGGGGACATTGTGCTGGTTGTGTTGTATAGGTGACTTCCAAGTCAGCCATATTGCATGGGGGACATTGTGCTGGTTGTCTTGTATAGGTGACTTCCAAGTCAGCCGTGTTGCATGGGGGACATTGTGCTGGTTGTATTGTATAGGTGACTTCCAAGTCAGCCATATTGCATGGGGGACATTGTGCTGGTGGCCATGTTGTAAAGGTGACTTCCAAGTCAGCCATATTGCATGGGGGACATTGTGCTGGTTGCCATCTTGTATAGGTGACTTCCAAGTCAGCCATATTGCATGGGGGACATTGTGCTGGTTGCCATGTTGTATAGGTGACTTACAAGTCAGCCATATTTCATGGGGGACATTGTGCTGGTTGCCATGTCCTATAGGTGACTTCCAAGTCAGCCATATTGCATGGGGGAAATTGTGCTGGTTGTCTTGTATAGGTGACTTTTAAGTCAGCCATATTGCTTGTGGGACATTGTGCTGGTTGCCATGTTCTATAGGTGACTTCCAAGTCAGCCATATTGCTTGGGGGACATTGTGCTGGTTGCCATGTTGTATAGGTGACTTCCAAGTCAGCCATATTGCTTGGGGGACATTGTGCTGGTTGCCATGTTGTATAGGTGACTTCCAATTCAGCCATATTGCATGGGGGACATTGTGCTGGTGGCCATGTTCTATAGGTGACTTCCAAGTCAGCCATATTGCATGGGGGACATTGTGCTGGTTGTCTTGTATAGGTGACTTCCAAGTCAGCCATATTGCATGGGGGACATTGTGCTGGTTGTGTTGTATAGGTGACTTCCAAATCAGCCATATTGCATGGGGGACATTGTGCTGGTTGTATTGTATAGGTGACTTCCAAGTCAGCCATATTGCATGGGGGACATTGTGCTGGTTGTATTGTATAGGTGACTTCCAAGTCAGCCATATTGCATGGGGGACATTGTGCTGGTGGCCATGTCCTATAGGTGACTTCCAAGTCAGCCATATTGCATGGGGGACATTGTGCTGGTTGTCTTGTATAGGTGACTTCCAAGTCAGCCATATTGCTTGGGGGACATTGTGCTGGTTGTATTGTATAGGTGACTTCCAAGTCAGCCATATTGCATGGGGGACATTGTGCTGGTTGCCATGTTGTATAGGTGACTTCCAAGTCAGCCATATTGCATGGGGGACATTGTGCTGGTGGCCATGTTCTATAGGTGACTTCCAAGTCAGCCATATTGCATTTGGGACATTGTGCTGGTTGTCTTGTATAGGTGACTTCCAAGTCAGCCATATTGCATGGGGGACATTGTGCTGGTTGTGTTATATAGGTGACTTCCAAATCAGCCATATTGCATGGGGGACATTGTGCTGGTTGTATTGTATAGGTGACTTCCAAGTCAGCCATATTGCATGGGGGACATTGTGCATTTGTCTTGTATAGGTGACTTCCAAGTCAGCCATATTGCTTGGGGGACATTGTGCTGGTGGCCATGTTCTATAGGTGACTTCCAAGTCAGCCATATTGCATGGGGGACATTATGCTGGTTGTGTTGTATAGGTGACTTCCAAGTCAGCCATATTGCATGGGGGACATTGTGCTGGTGGCCATGTTCTATAGGTGACTTCCAAGTCAGCCATATTGCATGGGGGACATTGTGCTGGTTGCCATGTCCTATAGGTGACTTCCAAGTCAGCCATATTGCATTGGGGACATTGTGCTGGTTGCCATGTTGTATAGGTGACTTCCAAGTGAGCCATATTGCTTGGGGGACATTGTGCTGGTTGTGTTGTATAGGTGACTTTCAAGTCAGCCATATTGCATGGGGGACATTGTGCTGGTTGTCTTGTATAGGTGACTTCCAAGTCAGCCGTGTTGCATGGGGGACATTGTGCTGGTTGTATTGTATAGGTGACTTCCAAGTCAGCCATATTGCATGGGGAACATTGTGCTGGTGGCCATGTTGTAAAGGTGACTTCCAAGTCAGCCATATTGCATGGGGGACATTGTGCTGGTTGCCATCTTGTATAGGTGACTTCCAAGTCAGCCATATTGCATGGGGGACATTGTGCTGGTTGCCATGTTGTATAGGTGACTTACAAGTCAGCCATATTTCATGGGGGACATTGTGCTGGTTGCCATGTCCTATAGGTGACTTCCAAGTCAGCCATATTGCATGGGGGAAATTGTGCTGGTTGTCTTGTATAGGTGACTTTTAAGTCAGCCATATTGCTTGTGGGACATTGTGCTGGTTGCCATGTTCTATAGGTGACTTCCAAGTCAGCCATATTGCTTGGGGGACATTGTGCTGGTTGCCATGTTGTATAGGTGACTTCCAAGTCAGCCATATTGCTTGGGGGACATTGTGATGGTTGCCATGTTGTATAGGTGACTTCCAATTCAGCCATATTGCATGGGGGACATTGTGCTGGTGGCCATGTTCTATAGGTGACTTCCAAGTCAGCCATATTGCATGGGGGACATTGTGCTGGTTGTCTTGTATAGGTGACTTCCAAGTCAGCCATATTGCATGGGGGACATTGTGCTGGTTGTGTTGTATAGGTGACTTCCAAATCAGCCATATTGCATGGGGGACATTGTGCTGGTTGTATTGTATAGGTGACTTCCAAGTCAGCCATATTGCATGGGGGACATTGTGCTGGTTGTATTGTATAGGTGACTTCCAAGTCAGCCATATTGCATGGGGGACATTGTGCTGGTGGCCATGTCCTATAGGTGACTTCCAAGTCAGCCATATTGCATGGGGGACATTGTGCTGGTTGTCTTGTATAGGTGACTTCCAAGTCAGCCATATTGCTTGGGGGACATTGTGCCGGTTGTATTGTATAGGTGACTTCCAAGTCAGCCATATTGCATGGGGGACATTGTGCTGGTTGCCATGTTGTATAGGTGACTTCCAAGTCAGCCATATTGCATGGGGGACATTGTGCTGGTGGCCATGTTCTATAGGTGACTTCCAAGTCAGCCACATTGCATGGGGGACATTGTGCTGGTTTCTTGTATAGGTGACTTCCAAGTCAGCCATATTGCATGGGGGACATTGTGCTGGTTGCCATGTTGTATAGGTGACTTCCAAGTCAGCCATATTGCATGGGGGACATTGTGCTGGTTGCCATGTTGTATAGGTGACTTCCAAGTGAGCCATATTGCTTGGGGGACATTGTGCTGGTGGCCATGTTCTATAGGTGACTTCCAAGTCAGCCATATTGCATGGGGGACATTATGCTGGTTGTGTTGTATAGGTGACTTCCAAGTCAGCCATATTGCATGGGGGACATTGTGCTGGTTGTATTGTATAGGTGACTTCCAAGTCAGCCATATTGCATGGGGGACAATGTGCTGTTTGTATTGTATAGGTGCCTTCCAAGTGAGCCATATTGCTTGGGGGACATTGTGCTGGTGGCCATGTTCTATAGGTGACTTCCATGTCAGCCATATTGCATGGGGGACATTGTGCTGGTTGCCATGTTCTATAGGTGACTTCCAAGTCAGCCATATTGCATTGGGGACATTGTGCTGGTTGCCATGTTGTATAGGTGACTTCCAAGTGAGCCATATTGCTTGGGGGACATTGTGCTGGTTGTGTTGTATAGGTGACTTCCAAGTCAGCCATATTGCATGGGGGACATTGTGCTGGTTGTCTTGTATAGGTGACTTCCAAGTCAGCCGTGTTGCATGGGGGACATTGTGCTGGTTGTATTGTATAGGTGACTTCCAAGTCAGCCATATTGCATGGGGGACATTGTGCTGGTGGCCATGTTGTAAAGGTGACTTCCAAGTCAGCCATATTGCATGGGGGACATTGTGCTGGTTGCCATCTTGTATAGGTGACTTCCAAGTCAGCCATATTGCATGGGGGACATTGTGCTGGTTGCCATGTTGTATAGGTGACTTACAAGTCAGCCATATTTCATGGGGGACATTGTGCTGGTTGCCATGTCCTATAGGTGACTTCCAAGTCAGCCATATTGCATGGGGGAAATTGTGCTGGTTGTCTTGTATAGGTGACTTTTAAGTCAGCCATATTGCTTGTGGGACATTGTGCTGGTTGCCATGTTGTATAGGTGACTTCCAAGTCAGCCATATTGCTTGGGGGACATTGTGCTGGTTGCCATGTTGTATAGGTGACTTCCAATTCAGCAATATTGCATGGGGGACATTGTGCTGGTGACCATGTTCTATAGGTGACTTCCAAGTCAGCCATATTGCATCGGGGACATTGTGCTGGTTGTCTTGTATAGGTGACTTCCAAGTCAGCCATATTGCATGGGGGACATTGTGCTGGTTGTGTTGTATAGGTGACTTCCAAATCAGCCATATTGCATGGGGGACATTGTGCTGGTTGTATTGTATAGGTGACTTCCAAGTCAGCCATATTGCATGGGGGACATTGTGCTGGTTGTATTGTATAGGTGACTTCCAAGTCAGCCATATTGCATGGGGGACATTGTGCTGGTGGCCATGTCCTATAGGTGACTTCCAAGTCAGCCATATTGCATGGGGGACATTGTGCTGGTTGTCTTGTATAGGTGACTTCCAAGTCAGCCATATTGCTTGGGGGACATTGTGCTGGTTGTATTGTATAGGTGACTTCCAAGTCAGCCATATTGCATGGGGGACATTGTGCTGGTTGCCATGTTGTATAGGTGACTTCCAAGTCAGCCATATTGCATGGGGGACATTGTGCTGGTGGCCATGTTCTATAGGTGACTTCCAAGTCAGCCATATTGCATTTGGGACATTGTGCTGGTTGTCTTGTATAGGTGACTTCCAAGTCAGCCATTTTGCATGGGGGACATTGTGCTGGTTGTGTTATATAGGTGACTTCCAAATCAGCCATATTGCATTGGGGACATTGTGCTGGTTGTATTGTATAGGTGACTTCCAAGTCAGCCATATTGCATGGGGGACATTGTGCATTTGTCTTGTATAGGTGACTTCCAAGTCAGCCATATTGCTTGGGGGACATTGTGCTGGTGGCCATGTTCTATAGGTGACTTCCAAGTCAGCCATATTGCATTTGGGACATTGTGCTGGTTGTCTTGTATAGGTGACTTCCAAGTCAGCCATATTGCATGGGGGACATTGTGCTGGTTGCCATGTTGTATAGGTGACTTCCAAGTCAGCCATATTGCTTGGGGGACATTGTGCTGGTTGCCATGTTCTATAGGTGACTTCCAAGTGAGCCATATTGCTTGGGGGACATTGTGCTGGTTGCAATGTTGAATAGGTGACTTCCAAGTCAGCCATATTGCATGGGGGACATTGTGCTGGTGGCCATGTTCTATAGGTGACTTCCAAGTCAGCCACATTGCATGGGGGACATTGTGCTGGTTTCTTGTATAGGTGACTTCGAAGTCACCCATATTGCATGGGGGACATTGTGCTGGTTGCCATGTTGTATAGGTGACTTCCAAGTCAGCCATATTGCATGGGGGACATTGTGCTGGTTGCCATGTTGTATAGGTGACTTCCAAGTGAGCCATATTGCTTGGGGGACATTGTGCTGGTGGCCATGTTCTATAGGTGACTTCCAAGTCAGCCATATTGCATGGGGGACATTATGCTGGTTGTGTTGTATAGGTGACTTCCAAGTCAGCCATATTGCATGGGGGACATTGTGCTGGTTGTATTGTATAGGTGACTTCCAAGTCAGCCATATTGCATGGGGGACAATGTGCTGTTTGTATTGTATAGGTGCCTTCCAAGTGAGCCATATTGCTTGGGGGACATTGTGCTGGTGGCCATGTTCTATAGGTGACTTCCAAGTCAGCCATATTGCATGGGGGACATTGTGCTGGTTGCCATGTCCTATAGGTGACTTCCAAGTCAGCCATATTGCATTGGGGAAATTGTGCTGGTTGCCATGTTGTATAGGTGACTTCCAAGTGAGCCATATTGCTTGGGGGACATTGTGCTGGTTGTGTTGTATAGGTGACTTCCAAGTCAGCCATATTGCATGGGGGACATTGTGCTGGTTGTCTTGTATAGGTGACTTCCAAGTCAGCCGTGTTGCATGGGGGACATTGTGCTGGTTGTATTGTATAGGTGACTTCCAAGTCAGCCATATTGCATGGGGGACATTGTGCTGGTGGCCATGTTGTAAAGGTGACTTCCAAGTCAGCCATATTGCATGGGGGACATTGTGCTGGTTGCCATCTTGTATAGGTGACTTCCAAGTCAGCCATATTGCATGGGGGACATTGTGCTGGTTGCCATGTTGTATAGGTGACTTACAAGTCAGCCATATTTCATGGGGGACATTGTGCTGGTTGCCATGTCCTATAGGTGACTTCCAAGTCAGCCATATTGCATGGGGGAAATTGTGCTGGTTGTCTTGTATAGGTGACTTTTAAGTCAGCCATATTGCTTGTGGGACATTGTGCTGGTTGCCATGTTCTATAGGTGACTTCCAAGTCAGCCATATTGCTTGGGGGACATTGTGCTGGTTGCCATGTTGTATAGGTGACTTCCAAGTCAGCCATATTGCTTGGGGGACATTGTGCTGGTTGCCATGTTGTATAGGTGACTTCCAATTCAGCCATATTGCATGGGGGACATTGTGCTGGTGGCCATGTTCTATAGGTGACTTCCAAGTCAGCCATATTGCATGGGGGACATTGTGCTGGTTGTCTTGTATAGGTGACTTCCAAGTCAGCCATATTGCATGGGGGACATTGTGCTGGTTGTGTTGTATAGGTGACTTCCAAATCAGCCATATTGCATGGGGGACATTGTGCTGGTTGTATTGTATAGGTGACTTCCAAGTCAGCCATATTGCATGGGGGACATTGTGCTGGTTGTATTGTATAGGTGACTTCCAAGTCAGCCATATTGCATGGGGGACATTGTGCTGGTGGCCATGTCCTATAGGTGACTTCCAAGTCAGCCATATTGCATGGGGGACATTGTGCTGGTTGTCTTGTATAGGTGACTTCCAAGTCAGCCATATTGCTTGGGGGACATTGTGCTGGTTGTATTGTATAGGTGACTTCCAAGTCAGCCATATTGCATGGGGGACATTGTGCTGGTTGCCATGTTGTATAGGTGACTTCCAAGTCAGCCATATTGCATGGGGGACATTGTGCTGGTGGCCATGTTCTATAGGTGACTTCCAAGTCAGCCATATTGCATTTGGGACATTGTGCTGGTTGTCTTGTATAGGTGACTTCCAAGTCAGCCATATTGCATGGGGGACATTGTGCTGGTTGTGTTATATAGGTGACTTCCAAATCAGCCATATTGCATGGGGGACATTGTGCTGGTTGTATTGTATAGGTGACTTCCAAGTCAGCCATATTGCATGGGGGACATTGTGCATTTGTCTTGTATAGGTGACTTCCAAGTCAGCCATATTGCTTGGGGGACATTGTGCTGGTGGCCATGTTCTATAGGTGACTTCCAAGTCAGCCATATTGCATGGGGGACATTATGCTGGTTGTGTTGTATAGGTGACTTCCAAGTCAGCCATATTGCATGGGGGACATTGTGCTGGTGGCCATGTTCTATAGGTGACTTCCAAGTCAGCCATATTGCATGGGGGACATTGTGCTGGTTGCCATGTCCTATAGGTGACTTCCAAGTCAGCCATATTGCATTGGGGACATTGTGCTGGTTGCCATGTTGTATAGGTGACTTCCAAGTGAGCCATATTGCTTGGGGGACATTGTGCTGGTTGTGTTGTATAGGTGACTTCCAAGTCAGCCATATTGCATGGGGGACATTGTGCTGGTTGTCTTGTATAGGTGACTTCCAAGTCAGCCGTGTTGCATGGGGGACATTGTGCTGGTTGTATTGTATAGGTGACTTCCAAGTCAGCCATATTGCATGGGGAACATTGTGCTGGTGGCCATGTTGTAAAGGTGACTTCCAAGTCAGCCATATTGCATGGGGGACATTGTGCTGGTTGCCATCTTGTATAGGTGACTTCCAAGTCAGCCATATTGCATGGGGGACATTGTGCTGGTTGCCATGTTGTATAGGTGACTTACAAGTCAGCCATATTTCATGGGGGACATTGTGCTGGTTGCCATGTCCTATAGGTGACTTCCAAGTCAGCCATATTGCATGGGGGAAATTGTGCTGGTTGTCTTGTATAGGTGACTTTTAAGTCAGCCATATTGCTTGTGGGACATTGTGCTGGTTGCCATGTTCTATAGGTGACTTCCAAGTCAGCCATATTGCTTGGGGGACATTGTGCTGGTTGCCATGTTGTATAGGTGACTTCCAAGTCAGCCATATTGCTTGGGGGACATTGTGCTGGTTGCCATGTTGTATAGGTGACTTCCAATTCAGCCATATTGCATGGGGGACATTGTGCTGGTGGCCATGTTCTATAGGTGACTTCCAAGTCAGCCATATTGCATGGGGGACATTGTGCTGGTTGTCTTGTATAGGTGACTTCCAAGTCAGCCATATTGCATGGGGGACATTGTGCTGGTTGTGTTGTATAGGTGACTTCCAAATCAGCCATATTGCATGGGGGACATTGTGCTGGTTGTATTGTATAGGTGACTTCCAAGTCAGCCATATTGCATGGGGGACATTGTGCTGGTTGTATTGTATAGGTGACTTCCAAGTCAGCCATATTGCATGGGGGACATTGTGCTGGTGGCCATGTCCTATAGGTGACTTCCAAGTCAGCCATATTGCATGGGGGACATTGTGCTGGTTGTCTTGTATAGGTGACTTCCAAGTCAGCCATATTGCTTGGGGGACATTGTGCCGGTTGTATTGTATAGGTGACTTCCAAGTCAGCCATATTGCATGGGGGACATTGTGCTGGTTGCCATGTTGTATAGGTGACTTCCAAGTCAGCCATATTGCATGGGGGACATTGTGCTGGGGGCCATGTTCTATAGGTGACTTCCAAGTCAGCCATATTGCATGGGGGACATTGTGCTGGTTGTCTTGTATAGGTGACTTCCAAGTCAGCCATATTGCATGGGGGACATTGTGCTGGTTGTGTTGTATAGGTGACTTCCAAGTCAGCCATATTGCATGGGGGACATTGTGCTGGTTGTGTTATATAGGTGACTTCCAAATCAGCCATATTGCATGGGGGACATTGTGCTGGTTGTATTGTATAGGTGACTTCCAAGTCAGCCATATTGCATGGGGGACATTGTGCAGGTTGTCTTGTATAGGTGACTTCCAAGTCAGCCATATTGCTTGGGGGACATTGTGCTGGTTGCATTGTATAGGTGACTTCCAAGTCAGCCATATTGCATGGGGGACATTGTGCCGGTTGCCATGTTGTATAGGTGACTTCCAAGTCAGCCATATTGCATGGGGAAATTGTGCTGGTGGCCATGTTCTATAGGTGACTTCCAAGTCAGCCATATTGCATTTGGGACATTGTGCTGGTTGTATTGTATAGGTGACTTCCAAGTCAGCCATATTGCATGGGGGACATTGTGCTGGTTGTATTGTATAGGTGCCTTCCAAGTGAGCCATATTGCTTGGGGGACATTGTGCTGGTGGCCATGTTCTATAGGTGACTTCCAAGTCAGCCATATTGCATGGGGGACATTGTGCTGGTTGCCATGTCCTATAGGTGACTTCCAAGTCAGCCATATTGCATTGGGGACATTGTGCTGGTTGCCATGTTGTATAGGTGACTTCCAAGTGAGCCATATTGCTTGGGGGATATTGTGCTGGTTGTGTTGTATAGGTGACTTCCAAGTCAGCCATATTGCATGGGGGACATTGTGCTGGTTGTCTTGTATAGGTGACTTCCAAGTCAGCCATGTTGCATGGGGGACATTGTGCTGGTTGTATTGTATAGGTGACTTCCAAGTCAGCCATATTGCATGGGGGACATTGTGCTGGTTGCCATGTTGTATAGGTGACTTCCAAGTCAGCCATATTGCATGGGGGACATTGTGCTGGTTGCCATGTTTTATAGGTGACTTACAAGTCAGCCATATTGCATGGGGGACATTGTGCTGGTTGCCATGTCCTATAGGTGACTTCCAAGTCAGCCATATTGCATGGGGGAAATTGTGCTGGTTGTCTTGTATAGGTGACTTTTAAGTCAGCCATATTGCTTGGGGGACATTGTGCTGGTTGCCATGTTCTATAGGTGACTTCCAAGTCAGCCATATTGCTTGGGGGACATTGTGCTGGTTGCCATGTTGTATAGGTGACTTCCAAGTCAGCCATATTGCTTGGGGGACATTGTGCTGGTTGCCATGTTGTATAGGTGACTTCCAATTCAGCCATATTGCATGGGGGACATTGTGCTGGTGGCCATGTTCTATAGGTGACTTCCAAGTCAGCCATATTGCATGGGGGACATTGTGCTGGTTGTCTTGTATAGGTGACTTCCAAGTCAGCCATATTGCATGGGGGACATTGTGCTGGTTGTGTTGTATAGGTGACTTCCAAATCAGCCATATTGCATGGGGGACATTGTACTGGTTGTATTGTATAGGTGACTTCCAAGTCAGCCATATTGCATGGGGGACATTGTGCTGGTTGTATTGTATAGGTGACTTCCAAGTCAGCCATATTGCATGGGGGACATTGTGCTGGTGGCCATGTCCTATAGGTGACTTCCAAGTCAGCCATATTGCATGGGGGACATTGTGCTGGTTGTCTTGTATAGGTGACTTCCAAGTCAGCCATATTGCTTGGGGGACATTGTGCTGGTTGTATTGTATAGGTGACTTCCAAGTCAGCCATATTGCATGGGGGACATTGTGCTGGTTGCCATGTTGTATAGGTGACTTCCAAGTCAGCCATATTGCATGGGGGACATTGTGCTGGTGGCCATGTTCTATAGGTGACTTCCAAGTCAGCCATATTGCATTTGGGACATTGTGCTGGTTGTCTTGTATAGGTGACTTCCAAGTCAGCCATATTGCATGGAGGACATTGTGCTGGTTGTGTTGTATAGGTGACTTCCAAATCAGCCATATTGCATGGGGGACATTGTGCTGGTTGTATTGTATAGGTGACTTCCAAGTCAGCCATATTGCATGGGGGACATTGTGCAGGTTGTCTTGTATAGGTGACTTCCAAGTCAGCCATATTGCTTGGGGGACATTGTGCTGGTTGTATTGTATAGGTGACTTCCAAGTCAGCCATATTGCATGGGGGACATTGTGCTGGTTGCCATGTTGTATAGGTGACTTCCAAGTCAGCCATATTGCATGGGGGACATTGTGCTGGTGGCCATGTTCTATAGGTGACTTCCAAGTCAGCCATATTGCATTTGGGACATTGTGCTGGTTGTATTGTATAGGTGACTTCCAAGTCAGCCATATTGCATGGGGGACATTGTGCTGGTTGTATTGTATAGGTGACTTCCAAGTGAGCCATATTGCTTGGGGGACATTGTGCTGGTGGCCATGTTCTATAGGTGACTTCCAAGTCAGCCATATTGCATGGGGGACATTGTGCTGGTTGCCATGTCCTATAGGTGACTTCCAAGTCAGCCATATTGCATGGGGGACATTGTGCTGGTTGTCTTGTATAGGTGACTTCCAAGTCAGCCATATTGCTTGGGGGACATTGTGCTGGTTGCCATGTTCTATAGGTGACTTCCAAGTCAGCCATATTGCTTGGGGGACATTGTGCTGGTGGCCATGTTCTATAGGTGACTTCCAAGTCAACCATATTGCATGGGGGACATTGTGCTGGTTGTCTTGTATAGGTGACTTCCAAGTCAGCCATATTGCATGGGGGACATTGTGCTGGTTGTCTTGTATAGGTGACTTCCAAGTCAGCCATATTGCTTGGGGGACATTGTGCTGGTTGCCATGTTGTATAGGTGACTTCCAAGTCAGCCATATTGCATGGGGGACATTGTGCTGGTGGCCATGTTCTATAGGTGACTTCCAAGTCAGCCATATTGCATGGGGGACATTGTGCTGGTTGTCTTGTATAGGTGACTTCCAAGTCAGCCATATTGCATGGGGGACATTGTGCTGGTTGTGTTGTATAGGTGACTTCCAAATCAGCCATATTGCATGGGGGACATTGTGCTGGTTGTATTGTATAGGTGACTTCCAAGTCAGCCATATTGCATGGGGGACATTGTGCTGGTTGTATTGTATAGGTGACTTCCAAGTCAGCCATATTGCATGGGGGACATTGTTCTGGTGGCCATGTCCTATAGGTGACTTCCAAGTCAGCCATATTGCATGGGGGACATTGTGCTGGTTGTCTTGTATAGGTGACTTCCAAGTCAGCCATATTGCTTGGGGGACATTGTGCTGGTTGTATTGTATAGGTGACTTCCAAGTCAGCCATATTGCATGGGGGACATTGTGCTGGTTGCCATGTTGTATAGGTGACTTCCAAGTCAGCCATATTGCATGGGGGACATTGTGCTGGTGGCCATGTTCTATAGGTGACTTCCAAGTCAGCCATATTGCATTTGGGACATTGTGCTGGTTGTCTTGTATAGGTGATTTCCAAGTCAGCCATATTGCATGGGGGACATTGTGCTGGTTGTGTTGTATAGGTGACTTCCAAATCAGCCATATTGCATGGGGGACATTGTGCTGGTTGTATTGTATAGGTGACTTCCAAGTCAGCCATATTGCATGGGGGACATTGTGCTGGTTGTCTTGTATAGGTGACTTCCAAGTCAGCCATATTGCTTGGGGGACATTGTGCTGGTTATATTGTATAGGTGACTTCCAAGTCAGCCATATTGCATGGGGGACATTGTGCTGGTTGCCATGTTGTATAGGTGACTTCCAAGTCAGCCATATTGCATGGGGGACATTGTGCTGGTGGCCATGTTCTATAGGTGACTTCCAAGTCAGCCATATTGCATTTGGGACATTGTGCTGGTTGTATTGTATAGGTGACTTCCAAGTCATCCATATTGCATGGGGGACATTGTGCTGGTTGTATTGTATAGGTGACTTCCAAGTGAGCCATATTGCTTGGGGGACATTGTGCTGGTGGCCATGTTCTATAGGTGACTTCCAAGTCAGCCATATTGCATGGGGGACATTGTGCTGGTTGCCATGTCCTATAGGTGACTTCCAAGTCAGCCATATTGCATGGGGGACATTGTGCTGGTTGTCTTGTATAGTTGACTTCCAAGTCAGCCATATTGCTTGGGGGACATTGTGCTGGTTGCCATGTTCTATAGGTGACTTCCAAGTCAGCCATATTGCTTGGGGGACATTGTGCTGGTGGCCATGTTCTATAGGTGACTTCCAAGTCAGCCATATTGCTTGGGGGACATTGTGCTGGTTGCCATGTTGTATAGGTGACTTCCAAGTCAGCCATATTGCATGCGGGACACTGTGCTGGTGGCCATGTTCTATAGGTGACTTCCAAGTCAGCCATATTGCATGGGGGACATTGTGCTGGTTGCCATGTTGTATAGGTGACTTCCAAATCAGCCATATTGCATGGGGGACATTGTGCTGGTTGTATTGTATAGGTGACTTCCAAGTCAGCCATATTGCATGAGGGACATTGTGCTGGTTGTATTGTATAGGTGACTTCCAAGTCATCCATATTGCATGGGGGACATTGTGCTGGTGGCCATGTCCTATAGGTGACTTCCAAGTCAGCCATATTGCATGGGGGACATTGTGCTGGTTGTCTTGTATAGGTGACTTCCAAGTCAGCCATATTGCTTGGGGGACATTGTGCTGGTTGTATTGTATAGGTGACTTCCAAGTCAGCCATATTGCATGGGGGACATTGTGCTGGTTGCCATGTTGTATAGGTGACTTCCAAGTCAGCCATATTGCATGGGGGACATTGTGCTGGTGGCCATGTTCTATAGGTGACTTCCAAGTCAGCCATATTGCATTTGGGACATTGTGCTGGTGGCCATGTTCTATAGGTGACTTCCAAGTCAGCCATATTGCATGGGGGACATTGTGCTGGTTGTCTTGTATAGGTGACTTCCAAGTCAGCCATATTGCATGGGGGACATTGTGCTGGTTGTCTTGTATAGGTGACTTCCAAGTCAGCCATATTGCTTGGGGGACATTGTGCTGGTGGCCATGTTCTATAGGTGACTTCCAAGTCAGCCATATTGCATGGGGGACATTGTGCTGGTTGTCTTGTATAGGTGACTTCCAAGTCAGCCATATTGCATGGGGGACATTGTGCTGGTTGTGTTGTATAGGTGACTTCCAAATCAGCCATATTGCATGGGGGACATTGTGCTGGTTGTATTGTATAGGTGACTTCCAAGTCAGCCATATTGCATGGGGGACATTGTGCTGGTTGTATTGTATAGGTGACTTCCAAGTCAGCCATATTGCATGGGGGACATTGTGCTGGTGGCCATGTCCTATAGGTGACTTCCAAGTCAGCCATATTGCATGGGGGACATTGTGCTGGTTGTCTTGTATAGGTGACTTCCAAGTCAGCCATATTGCTTGGGGGACATTGTGCTGGTTGTATTGTATAGGTGACTTCCAAGTCAGCCATATTGCATGGGGGACATTGTGCTGGTTGCCATGTTGTATAGGTGACTTCCAAGTCAGCCATATTGCATGGGGGACATTGTGCTGGTGGCCATGTTCTATAGGTGACTTCCAAGTCAGCCATATTGCATTTGGGACATTGTGCTGGTTGTCTTGTATAGGTGATTTCCAAGTCAGCCATATTGCATGGGGGACATTGTGCTGGTTGTGTTGTATAGGTGACTTCCAAATCAGCCATATTGCATGGGGGACATTGTGCTGGTTGTATTGTATAGGTGACTTCCAAGTCAGCCATATTGCATGGGGGACATTGTGCTGGTTGTCTTGTATAGGTGACTTCCAAGTCAGCCATATTGCTTGGGGGACATTGTGCTGGTTATATTGTATAGGTGACTTCCAAGTCAGCCATATTGCATGGGGGACATTGTGCTGTTTGCCATGTTGTATAGGTGACTTCCAAGTCAGCCATATTGCATGGGGGACATTGTGCTGGTGGCCATGTTCTATAGGTGACTTCCAAGTCAGCCATATTGCATTTGGGACATTGTGCTGGTTGTATTGTATAGGTGACTTCCAAGTCAGGCATATTGCATGGGGGACATTGTGCTGGTTGTATTGTATAGGTGACTTCCAAGTGAGCCATATTGCTTGGGGGACATTGTGCTGGTGGCCATGTTCTATAGGTGACTTCCAAGTCAGCCATATTGCATGGGGGACATTGTGCTGGTTGCCATGTCCTATAGGTGACTTCCAAGTCAGCCATATTGCATGGGGGACATTGTGCTGGTTGTCTTGTATAGTTGACTTCCAAGTCAGCCATATTGCTTGGGGGACATTGTGCTGGTTGCCATGTTCTATAGGTGACTTCCAAGTCAGCCATATTGCTTGTTGGACATTGTGCTGGTGGCCATGTTCTATAGGTGACTTCCAAGTCAGCCATATTGCTTGGGGGACATTGTGCTGGTTGCCATGTTGTATAGGTGACTTCCAAGTCAGCCATATTGCATGCGGGACATTGTGCTGGTTGCCATGTTGTATAAGTGACTTCCAAATCAGCCATATTGCATGGGGGACATTGTGCTGGTTGTATTGTATAGGTGACTTCCAAGTCAGCCATATTGCATGAGGGACATTGTGCTGGTTGTATTGTATAGGTGACTTCCAAGTCATCCATATTGCATGGGGGACATTGTGCTGGTGGCCATGTCCTATAGGTGACTTTCAAGTCAGCCATATTGCATGGGGGACATTGTGCTGGTTGTCTTGTATAGGTGACTTCCAAGTCAGCCATATTGCTTGGGGGACATTGTGCTGGTTGTATTGTATAGGTGACTTCCAAGTCAGCCATATTGCATGCGGGACATTGTGCTGGTTGCCATGTTGTATAGGTGACTTCCAAGTCAGCCATATTGCATGGGGGACATTGTGCTGGTGGCCATGTTCTATAGGTGACTTCCAAGTCAGCCATATTGCATTTGTGACATTGTGCTGGTTGTCTTGTATAGGTGATTTCCAAGTCAGCCATATTGCATGGGTGACATTGTGCTGGTTGTGTTGTATAGGTGACTTCCAAATCAGCCATATTGCATGGGGGACATTGTGCTGGTTGTATTGTATAGGTGACTTCCAAGTCAGCCATATTGCATGGGGGACGTTGTGCTGGTTGTCTTGTATAGGTGACTTCTAAGTCAGCCATATTGCTTGGGGGACATTGTGCTGGTTATATTGTATAGGTGACTTCCAAGTCAGCCATATTGCATGGGGGACATTGTGCTGGTTGCCATGTTGTATAGGTGACTTTCAAGTCAGCCATATTGCATGGGGGACATTGTGCTGGTGGCCATGTTCTATAGGTGACTTACAAGTCAGCCATATTGCATTTGAGACATTGTGCTGGTTGTATTGTTTAGGTGACTTCCAAGTCAGCCATATTGCATGGGGGACATTGTGCTGGTTGTATTGTATAGGTGTCTTCCAAGTGAGCCATATTGCTTGGGGGACATTGTGCTGGTGGCCATGTTCTATAGGTGACTTCCAAGTCAGCCATATTGCATGGGGGACATTGTGCTGGTTGCCATGTCCTATAGGTGACTTCCAAGTCAGCCATATTGCATGGGGGACATTGTGCTGGTTGTCTTGTATAGGTGACTTCCAAGTCAGCCATATTGCTTGGGGGACATTGTGCTGGTTGCCATGTTCTATAGGTGACTTCCAAGTCAGCCATATTGCTTGGGGGACATTGTCCTGGTGGCCATGTTCTATAGGTGACTTCCAAGTCAGCCATATTGCTTGGGGGACATTGTGCTGGTTGCCATGTTGTATAGGTGACTTCCAAGTCAGCCATATTGCATGGGGGACATTGTGCTGGTGGCCATGTTCTATAGGTGACTTCCAAGTCAGCCATATTGCATTTGGGACATTGTGCTGGTGGCCATGTTCTATAGGTGACTTCCAAGTCAGCCATATTGCATGGGGGACATTGTGCTGGTTGTCTTGTATAGGTGACTTCCAAGTCAGCCATATTGCATGGGGGACATTGTGCTGGTTGTCTTGTATAGGTGACTTCCAAGTCAGCCATATTGCTTGGGGGACATTGTGCTGGTGGCCATGTTCTATAGGTGACTTCCAAGTCAGCCATATTGCATGGGGGACATTGTGCTGGTTGTCTTGTATAGGTGACTTCCAAGTCAGCCATATTGCATGGGGGACATTGTGCTGGTTGTGTTGTATAGGTGACTTCCAAATCAGCCATATTGCATGGGGGACATTGTGCTGGTTGTATTGTATAGGTGACTTCCAAGTCAGCCATATTGCATGGGGGACATTGTGCTGGTTGTATTGTATAGGTGACTTCCAAGTCAGCCATATTGCATGGGGGACATTGTGCTGGTGGCCATGTCCTATAGGTGACTTCCAAGTCAGCCATATTGCATGGGGGACATTGTGCTGGTTGTCTTGTATAGGTGACTTCCAAGTCAGCCATATTGCTTGGGGGACATTGTGCTGGTTGTATTGTATAGGTGACTTCCAAGTCAGCCATATTGCATGGGGGACATTGTGCTGGTTGCCATGTTGTATAGGTGACTTCCAAGTCAGCCATATTGCATGGGGGACATTGTGCTGGTGGCCATGTTCTATAGGTGACTTCCAAGTCAGCCATATTGCATTTGGGACATTGTGCTGGTTGTCTTGTATAGGTGATTTCCAAGTCAGCCATATTGCATGGGGGACATTGTGCTGGTTGTGTTGTATAGGTGACTTCCAAATCAGCCATATTGCATGGGGGACATTGTGCTGGTTGTATTGTATAGGTGACTTCCAAGTCAGCCATATTGCATGGGGGACATTGTGCTGGTTGTCTTGTATAGGTGACTTCCAAGTCAGCCATATTGCTTGGGGGACATTGTGCTGGTTATATTGTATAGGTGACTTCCAAGTCAGCCATATTGCATGGGGGACATTGTGCTGTTTGCCATGTTGTATAGGTGACTTCCAAGTCAGCCATATTGCATGGGGGACATTGTGCTGGTGGCCATGTTCTATAGGTGACTTCCAAGTCAGCCATATTGCATTTGGGACATTGTGCTGGTTGTATTGTATAGGTGACTTCCAAGTCAGCCTTATTGCATGGGGGACATTGTGCTGGTTGTATTGTATAGGTGACTTCCAAGTGAGCCATATTGCTTGGGGGACATTGTGCTGGTGGCCATGTTCTATAGGTGACTTCCAAGTCAGCCATATTGCATGGGGGACATTGTGCTGGTTGCCATGTCCTATAGGTGACTTCCAAGTCAGCCATATTGCATGGGGGACATTGTGCTGGTTGTCTTGTATAGTTGACTTCCAAGTCAGCCATATTGCTTGGGGGACATTGTGCTGGTTGCCATGTTCTATAGGTGACTTCCAAGTCAGCCATATTGCTTGTTGGACATTGTGCTGGTGGCCATGTTCTATAGGTGACTTCCAAGTCAGCCATATTGCTTGGGGGACATTGTGCTGGTTGCCATGTTGTATAGGTGACTTCCAAGTCAGCCATATTGCATGCGGGACATTGTGCTGGTTGCCATGTTGTATAGGTGACTTCCAAATCAGCCATATTGCATGGGGGACATTGTGCTGGTTGTATTGTATAGGTGACTTCCAAGTCAGCCATATTGCATGAGGGACATTGTGCTGGTTGTATTGTATAGGTGACTTCCAAGTCATCCATATTGCATGGGGGACATTGTGCTGGTGGCCATGTCCTATAGGTGACTTTCAAGTCAGCCATATTGCATGGGGGACATTGTGCTGGTTGTCTTGTATAGGTGACTTCCAAGTCAGCCATATTGCTTGGGGGACATTGTGCTGGTTGTATTGTATAGGTGACTTCCAAGTCAGCCATATTGCATGGGGGACATTGTGCTGGTTGCCATGTTGTATAGGTGACTTCCAAGTCAGCCATATTGCATGGGGGACATTGTGCTGGTGGCCATGTTCTATAGGTGACTTCCAAGTCAGCCATATTGCATTTGTGACATTGTGCTGGTTGTCTTGTATAGGTGATTTCCAAGTCAGCCATATTGCATGGGTGACATTGTGCTGGTTGTGTTGTATAGGTGACTTCCAAATCAGCCATATTGCATGGGGGACATTGTGCTGGTTGTATTGTATAGGTGACTTCCAAGTCAGCCATATTGCATGGGGGACATTGTGCTGGTTGTCTTGTATAGGTGACTTCTAAGTCAGCCATATTGCTTGGGGGACATTGTGCTGGTTATATTGTATAGGTGACTTCCAAGTCAGCCATATTGCATGGGGGACATTGTGCTGGTTGCCATGTTGTATAGGTGACTTTCAAGTCAGCCATATTGCATGGGGGACATTGTGCTGGTGGCCATGTTCTATAGGTGACTTACAAGTCAGCCATATTGCATTTGAGACATTGTGCTGGTTGTATTGTTTAGGTGACTTCCAAGTCAGCCATATTGCATGGGGGACATTGTGCTGGTTGTATTGTATAGGTGTCTTCCAAGTGAGCCATATTGCTTGGGGGACATTGTGCTGGTGGCCATGTTCTATAGGTGACTTCCAAGTCAGCCATATTGCATGGGGGACATTGTGCTGGTTGCCATGTCCTATAGGTGACTTCCAAGTCAGCCATATTGCATGGGGGACATTGTGCTGGTTGTCTTGTATAGGTGACTTCCAAGTCAGCCATATTGCTTGGGGGACATTGTGCTGGTTGCCATGTTCTATAGGTGACTTCCAAGTCAGCCATATTGCTTGGGGGACATTGTGCTGGTGGCCATGTTCTATAGGTGACTTCCAAGTCAGCCATATTGCTTGGGGGACATTGTGCTGGTTGCCATGTTGTATAGGTGACTTCCAAGTCAGCCATATTGCATGGGGGACATTGTGCTGGTGGCCATGTTCTATAGGTGACTTCCAAGTCAGCCATATTGCATGGGGGACATTGTGCTGGTTGCCATGTTGTATAGGTGACTTCCAAGTCAGCCATATTGCATGGGGGACATTGTGCTGGTTGTATTGTATAGGTGACTTCCAAGTCAGCCATATTGCATGGGGGACATTGTGCTGGTTGCCATGTCCTATAGGTGACTTCCAAGTCAGCCATATTGCATGGGGGAAATTGTGCTGGTTGTCTTGTATAGGTGACTTCCAAGTCAGCCATATTGCTTGGGGGACATTGTGCTGGTTGCCATGTTCTATAGGTGACTTCCAAGTCAGCATATTGCATGGGGGACATTGTGCTGGTGGCCATGTTCTATAGGTGACTTCCAAGTCAGCCATATTGCATGGGGGACATTGTGCTGGTGGCCATGTTCTATAGGTGACTTCCAAGTCAGCCATATTGCTTGGGGGACATTGTGCTGGTTGTATTGTATAGGTGACTTCCAAGTCAGCCATATTGCATGGGGGACATTGTGCTGGTTGCCATGTTGTATAGGTGAATTCCAAGTGAGCCATATTGCTTGGGGGACATTGTGCTGGTTGTGTTGTATAAGGTGACTTCCAAGTCAGCCATATTGCATGGGGGACATTGTGCTGGTTGTCTTGTATAGGTGACTTCCAAGTCAGCCGTGTTGCATGGGGGACATTGTGCTGGTTGTCTTGTATAGGTGACTTCCAAGTCAGCCATATTGCTTGGGGGACATTGTGCTGGTTGCCATGTTCTGTAGGTGACTTCCAAGTCAGCCATATTGCTTGGGGGACATTGTGCTGGTGGCCATGTTCTATAGGTGACTTCCAAGTCAGCCATATTGCTTGGGGGACATTGTGCTGGTTACCATGTTGTATAGGTGACTTCCAAGTCAGCCATATTGCATGGGGGACATTGTGCTGGTGGCCATGTTCTATAGGTGACTTCCAAGTCAGCCATATTGCATTTGGGACATTGTGCTGGTTGTCTTGTATAGGTGACTTCCAAGTCAGCCATATTGCTTGGGGGACATTGTGCTGGTTGCCATGTCCTATAGGTGACTTCCAAGTCAGCCATATTGCATGGGGGACATTGTGCTGGTGGCCATGTTGTATAGGTGACTTCCAAGTCAGCCATATTGCATGGGGGACATTGTGCTGGTTGCCATGTTGTATAGGTGACTTCCAAGTCAGCCATCTTGCATGGGGGACATTGTGCTGGTTGCCATGTTGTATAGGTGACTTCCAAGTGAGCCATATTGCATGGGGGACATTGTGCTGGTTGCCATGTTGTATAGGTGACTTCCAAGTCAGCCATATTGCTTGGGGGACATTGTGCTGGTTGCCATGTTGTATAGGTGACTTCCAAGTCAGCCATATTGCCTGGGGGACATTGTGCTGGTTGTATTGTATAGGTGACTTCCAAGTCAGCCATATTGCAAGGGGGACATTGTGCTGGTTGCCATGTTGTATAGGTGACTTCCAAGTCAGCCATATTGCATGGGGGACATTGTGCTGGTTGCCATGTTGTATAGGTGACTTCCAAGTGAGCCATATTGCTTGGGGGACATTGTGTTGGTTGTGTTGTATAGGTGACTTCCAAGTCAGCCATATTGCATGGGGGACATTGTGCTGGTTGTCTTGTATAGGTGACTTCCAAGTCAGCCGTGTTGCATGGGGGACATTGTGCTGGTGGCCATGTTCTATAGGTGACTTCCAAGTCAGCCATATTGCATGGGGGACATTGTGCTGGTTGCCATGTTGTATAGGTGACTTCCAAGTGAGCCATATTGCTTGGGGGACATTGTGCTGGTTGTGTTGTATAGCTGACTTCCAAGTCAGCCATTTTGCATGAGGGACATTGTGCTGGTTGTATTGTATAGGTGACTTCCAAGTCAGCCATATTGCATGAGGGACATTGTGCTGGTTGTATTGTATAGGTGACTTCCAAGTGAGCCATATTGCTTGGGGGACATTGTGCTGGTGGCCATGTTGTATAGGTGACTTCCAAGTCAGCCATATTGCTTGGGGGACATTGTGCTGGTAGCCATGTTCTATAAGTGACTTCCAAGTCAGCCATATTGCATGGGGGACATTGTGCTGGTTGTGTTGTATAGGTGACTTCCAAGTCAGCCATATTGCATGGGGGACATTGTGCTGGTTGTATAGCATAGGTGACTTCCAAGTCAGCCATATTGCATGGGGGACATTGTGCTGGTTGCCATGTTGTATAGGTGACTTCCAAGTCTGCCATATTGCATGGGGGACATTGTGCTGGTGGCCATGTTCTATAGGTGACTTCCAAGTCAGCCATATTGCATGGGGGACATTGTGCTGGTTGTGTTGTATAGGTGACTTCCAAATCAGCCATATTGCATGGGGGACATTGTGCTGGTTGTATTGTATAGGTGACTTCCAAGTCAGCCATATTGCATGGGGGACATTGTGCTGGTTGTATTGTATAGGTGACTTCCAAGTCAGCCATATTGCATGGGGGACATTGTGCTGGTTGCCATGTTGTATAGGTGACTTCCAAGTCAGCCATCTTGCATGGGAGACATTGTGCTGGTGGCCATGTTCTATAGGTGACTTCCAAGTCAGCCATATTGCATTTGGGACATTGTGCTGGTTGTCTTGTATAGGTGACTTCCAAGTCAGCCATATTGCTTGGGGGACATTGTGCTGGTTGCCATGTCCTATAGGTGACTTCCAAGTCAGCCATATTGCATGGGGGACATTGTGCTGGTTGTCTTGTATAGGTGACTTCCAAGTCAGCCATATTGCATGGGGGACATTGTGCTGGTTGCCATGTTGTATAGGTGACTTCCAAGTCAGCCATATTGCATGGGGGACATTGTGCTGGTTGCCATGTTATATAGGTGACTTCCAAGTGAGCCATATTGCTTGGGGGACATTGTGCTGGTTGTGTTGTATAGGTGACTTCCAAGTCAGCCATATTGCATGGGGGACATTGTGCTGGTTGCCATGTTGTATAGGTGACTTCCAAGTCAGCCATATTGCTTGGGGGACATTGTGCTGGTTGCCATGTTCTATAGGTGACTTCCAAGTGAGCCATATTGCTTGGGGGACATTGTGCTGGTTGCCATGTTGTATAGGTGACTTCCAAGTCAGCCATATTGCATGGGGGACATTGTGCTGGTGGCCATGTTCTATAGGTGACTTCCAAGTCAGCCACATTGCATGGGGGACATTGTGCTGGTTTCTTGTATAGGTGACTTCCAAGTCAGCCATATTGCATGGGGGACATTGTGCTGGTTGCCATGTTGTATAGGTGACTTCCAAGTCAGCCATATTGCATTGGGGACATTGTGCTGGTTGCCATGTTGTATAGGTGAATTCCAAGTGAGCCATATTGCTTGGGGGACATTGTGCTGGTTGTGTGGTATAGGTGACTTCCAAGTCAGCCATATTGCATGGGGGACATTGTGCTGGTTGTCTTGTATAGGTGACTTCCAAGTCAGCCGTGTTGCATGGGGGACATTGTGCTGGTTGTCTTGTATAGGTGACTTCCAAGTCAGCCATATTGCTTGGGGGACATTGTGCTGGTTGCCATGTTCTGTAGGTGACTTCCAAGTCAGCCATATTGCTTGGGGGACATTGTGCTGGTGGCCATGTTCTATAGGTGACTTCCAAGTCAGCCATATTGCTTGGGGGACATTGTGCTGGTTGCCATGTTGTATAGGTGACTTCCAAGTCAGCCATATTGCATGGGGGACATTGTGCTGGTGGCCATGTTCTATAGGTGACTTCCAAGTCAGCCATATTGCATTTGGGACATTGTGCTGGTTGTCTTGTATAGGTGACTTCCAAGTCAGCCATATTGCTTGGGGGACATTGTGCTGGTTGCCATGTCCTATAGGTGACTTCCAAGTCAGCCATATTGCATGAGGGACATTGTGCTGGTTGTATTGTATAGGTGACTTCCAAGTCAGCCATATTGCATGGGGGACATTGTGCTGGTTGTATTGTATAGGTGACTTCCAAGTGAGCCATATTGCTTGGGGGACATTGTGCTGGTGGCCATGTTGTATAGGTGACTTCCAAGTCAGCCATATTGCTTGGGGGACATTGTGCTGGTAGCCATGTTCTATAGGTGACTTCCAAGTCAGCCATATTGCATGGGGGACATTGTGCTGGTTGTGTTGTATAGGTGACTTCCAAGTCAGCCATATTGCATGGGGGACATTGTGCTGGTTGTATAGCATAGGTGACTTCCAAGTCAGCCATATTGCATGGGGGACATTGTGCTGGTTGCCATGTTGTATAGGTGACTTCCAAGTCAGCCATATTGCATGGGGGACATTGTGCTGGTGGCCATGTTCTATAGGTGACTTCCAAGTCAGCCATATTGCATTTGGGACATTGTGCTGGTTGTCTTGTATAGGTGACTTCCAAGTCAGCCATATTGCATGGGGGACATTGTGCTGGTTGTGTTGTATAGGTGACTTCCAAATCAGCCATATTGCATGGGGGACATTGTGCTGGTTGTATTGTATAGGTGACTTCCAAGTCAGCCATATTGCATGGGGGACATTGTTCTGGTTGTATTGTATAGGTGACTTCCAAGTCAGCCATATTGCATGGGGGACATTGTGCTGGTTGCCATGTTGTATAGGTGACTTCCAAGTCAGCCATATTGCATGGGGGACATTGTGCTGGTGGCCATGTTCTATAGGTGACTTCCAAGTCAGCCATATTGCATTTGGGACATTGTGCTGGTTGTCTTGTATAGGTGACTTCCAAGTCAGCCATATTGCTTGGGGGACATTGTGCTGGTTGCCATGTCCTATAGGTGACTTCCAAGTCAGCCATATTGCATGGGGGACATTGTGCTGGTTGTCTTGTATAGGTGACTTCCAAGTCAGCCATATTGCATGGGGACATTGTGCTGGTTGCCATGTTGTATAGGTGACTTCCAAGTCAGCCATATTGCATGGGGGACATTGTGCTGGTGGCCATGTTCTATAGGTGACTTCCAAGTCAGCCACATTGCATGGGGGACATTGTGCTGGTTTCTTGTATAGGTGACTTCCAAGTCAGCCATTTTGCATGGGGGACATTGTGCTGGTTGCCATGTTGTATAGGTGACTTCCAAGTCAGCCATATTGCATTGGGGACATTGTGCTGGTTGCCATGTTGTATAGGTGAATTCCAAGTCAGCCATACTGCATGGGGGACATTGTGCTGGTTGTCTTGTATAGGTGACTTCCAAGTCAGCCGTGTTGCATGGGGGACATTGTGCTGGTTGTCTTGTATAGGTGACTTCCAAGTCAGCCATATTGCTTGGGGGACATTGTGCTGGTTGCCATGTTCTGTAGGTGACTTCCAAGTCAGCCATATTACTTGGGGGACATTGTGCTGGTGGCCATGTTCTATAGGTGACTTCCAAGTCAGCCATATTGCATGGGGGACATTGTGCTGGTGGCCATGTTGTATAGGTGACTTCCAAGTCAGCCATATTGCATGGGGGACATTGTGCTGGTTGCCATGTTGTATAGGTGACTTCCAAGTCAGCCATCTTGCATGGGGGACATTGTGCTGGTTGCCATGTTGTATAGGTGACTTCCAAGTCAACCATATTGCATGGGGGACATTGTGCTGGTTGCCATGTTGTATAGGTGACTTCCAAGTCAGCCATATTGCTTGGGGGACATTGTGCTGGTTGCCATGTTGTATAGGTGACTTCCAAGTCAGCCATATTGCCTGGGGGACATTGTGCTGGTTGTATTGTATAGGTGACTTCCAAGTCAGCCATATTGCATGGGGGACTTTGTGCTGGTTGCCATGTTGTATAGGTGACTTCCAAGTCAGCCATATTGCATGGGGGACATTGTGCTGGTTGCCATGTGGTATAGGTGACTTCCAAGTGAGCCATATTGCTTGGGGGACATTGTGCTGGTTGTGGGGGACATTGTGCTGGTTGTCTTGTATAGGTGACTTCCAAGTCAGCCGTGTTGCATGGGGGACATTGTGCTGGTGGCCATGTTCTATAGGTGACTTCCAAGTCAGCCATATTGCATGGGGGACATTGTGCTGGTTGCCATGTTGTATAGGTGACTTCCAAGTGAGCCATATTGCTTGGGGGACATTGTGCTGGTTGCCATGTTGTATAGGTGACTTCCAAGTCAGCCATATTGCATGGGGGACATTGTGCTGGTGGCCATGTTATATAGTGACTTCCAAGTCAGCCATATTGCATGGGGACATTGTGCTGTTTGTCTTGTATAGGTGACTTCCAAGTCAGCCATATTGCATGGGGGACATTGTGCTGGTTGTCATGTTGTATAGGTGACTTCCAAGTCAGCCATATTGCATGGGGGACATTGTGCTGGTTGCCATGTTGTATAGGTGACTTCCAAGTCAGCCATATTGCATGGGAGACATTGTGCTGGTTGTGTTGTATAGGTGACTTCCAAGTCAGCCATATTGCATGAGGGACATTGTGCTGGTTGTATTGTATAGGTGACTTCCAAGTCAGCCATATTGCATGGGGGACATTGTGCTGGTTGTATTGTATAGGTGACTTCCAAGTGAGCCATATTGCTTGGGGGACATTGTGCTGGTGGCCATGTTGTATAGGTGACTTCCAAGTCAGCCATATTGCTTGGGGGACATTGTGCTGGTAGCCATGTTCTATAGGTGACTTCCAAGTCAGCCATATTGCATGGGGGACATTGTGCTGGTTGTGACTTCCAAGTCAGCCATATTGCATGGGGGACATTGTGCTGGTTGTATAGCATAGGTGACTTCCAAGTCAGCCATATTGCATGGGGGACATTGTGCTGGTTGCCATGTTGTATAGGTGACTTCCAAGTCAGCCATATTGCATGGGGGACATTGTGCTGGTGGCCATGTTCTATAGGTGACTTCCAAGTCAGCCATATTGCATTTGGGACATTGTGCTGGTTGTCTTGTATAGGTGACTTCCAAGTCAGCCATATTGCATGGGGGACATTGTGCTGGTTGTGTTGTATAGGTGACTTCCAAATCAGCCATATTGCATGGGGGACATTGTGCTGGTTGTATTGTATAGGTGACTTCCAAGTCAGCCATATTGCATGGGGGACATTGTGCTGGTTGTATTGTATAGGTGACTTCCAAGTCAGCCATATTGCATGAGGGACATTGTGCTGGTTGCCATGTTGTATAGGTGACTTCCAAGTCAGCCATATTGCATGGGGGACATTGTGCTGGTGGCCATGTTCTATAGGTGACTTCCAAGTCAGCCATATTGCATTTGGGACATTGTGCTGGTTGTCTTGTATAGGTGACTTCCAAGTCAGCCATATTGCTTGGGGGACATTGTGCTGGTTGCCATGTCCTATAGGTGACTTCCAAGTCAGCCATATTGCATGGGGGACATTGTGCTGGTTGTCTTGTATAGGTGACTTCCAAGTCAGCCATATTGCATGGGGGACATTGTGCTGGTTGCCATGTTGTATAGGTGACTTCCAAGTCAGCCATATTGCATGGGGGACATTGTGCTGGTTGCCATGTTGTATAGGTGACTTCCAAGTGAGCCATATTGCTTGGGGGACATTGTGCTGGTTGTGTTGTATAGGTGACTTCCAAGTCAGCCATATTGCATGGGGGACATTGTGCTGGTTGTCTTGTATAGGTGACTTCAAAGTCAGCCGTGTTGCATGGGGACATTGTGCTGGTGGCCATGTTCTATAGGTGACTTCCAAGTCAGCCATATTGCATGGGGGACATTGTGCTGGTTGCCATGTTGTATAGGTGACTTCCAAGTCAGCCATATTGCTTGGGGGACATTGTGCTGGTTGCCATGTTCTATAGGTGACTTCCAAGTGAGCCATATTGCTTGGGGGACATTGTGCTGGTTGCCATGTTGTATAGGTGACTTCCAAGTCAGCCATATTGCATGGGGGACATTGTGCTGGTGGCCATGTTCTATAGGTGACTTCCAAGTCAGCCACATTGCATGGGGGACATTGTGCTGGTTTCTTGTATAGGTGACTTCCAAGTCATCCATATTGCATGGGGGACATTGTGCTGGTTGCCATGTTGTATAGGTGACTTCCAAGTCAGCCATATTGCATGGGGGACATTGTGCTGGTTGTGTTGTATAGGTGACTTCCAAGTCAGCCATATTGCATGAGGGACATTGTGCTGGTTGTATTGTATAGGTGACTTCCAAGTCAGCCATATTGCATGGGGGACATTGTGCTGGTTGTATTGTATAGGTGACTTCCAAGTGAGCCATATTGCTTGGGGGACATTGTGCTGGTGGCCATGTTGTATAGGTGACTTCCAAGTCAGCCATATTGCTTGGGGGACATTGTGCTGGTAGCCATGTTCTATAGGTGACTTCCAAGTCAGCCATATTGCATGGGGGACATTGTGCTGGTTGTGTTGTATAGGTGACTTCCAAGTCAGCCATATTGCATGGGGCACATTGTGCTGGTTGTGTTGTATAGGTGACTTCCAAGTCAGCCATATTGCATGGGGGACATTGTGCTGGTTGTATAGCATAGGTGACTTCCAAGTCAGCCATATTGCATGGGGGACATTGTGCTGGTTGCCATGTTGTATAGGTGACTTCCAAGTCAGCCATATTGCATGGGGGACATTGTGCTGGTGGCCATGTTCTATAGGTGACTTCCAAGTCAGCCATATTGCATTTGGGACATTGTGCTGGTTGTCTTGTATAGGTGACTTCCAAGTCAGCCATATTGCATGGGGGACATTGTGCTGGTTGTGTTGTATAGGTGACTTCCAAATCAGCCATATTGCATGGGGGACATTGTGCTGGTTGTATTGTATAGGTGACTTCCAAGTCAGCCATATTGCATGGGGGACATTGTGCTGGTTGTATTGTATAGGTGACTTCCAAGTCAGCCATATTGCATGGGGGACATTGTGCTGGTTGCCATGTTGTATAGGTGACTTCCAAGTCAGCCATATTGCATGGGGGACATTGTGCTGGTGGCCATGTTCTATAGGTGACTTCCAAGTCAGCCATATTGCATTTGGGACATTGTGCTGGTTGTCTTGTATAGGTGACTTCCAAGTCAGCCATATTGCTTGGGGGACATTGTGCTGGTTGCCATGTCCTATAGGTGACTTCCAAGTCAGCCATATTGCATGGGGGACATTGTGCTGGTTGTCTTGTATAGGTGACTTCCAAGTCAGCCATATTGCATGGGGGACATTGTGCTGGTTGCCATGTTGTATAGGTGACTTCCAAGTGAGCCATATTGCTTGGGGGACATTGTGCTGGTTGTGTTGTATAGGTGACTTCCAAGTCAGCCATATTGCATGGGGGACATTGTGCTGGTTGTCTTGTATAGGTGACTTCCAAGTCATCCGTGTTGCATGGGGACATTGTGCTGGTGGCCATGTTCTATACGTGACTTCCAAGTCAGCCATATTGCATGGGGGACATTGTGCTGGTTGCCATGTTGTATAGGTGACTTCCAAGTCAGCCATATTGCTTGGGGGACATTGTGCTGGTTGCCATGTTCTATAGGTGACTTCCAAGTGAGCCATATTGCTTGGGGGACATTGTGCTGGTTGCCATGTTGTATAGGTGACTTCCAAGTCAGCCATATTGCATGGGGGACATTGTGCTGGTGGCCATGTTCTATAGGTGACTTCCAAGTCAGCCACATTGCATGGGGGACATTGTGCTGGTTTCTTGTATAGGTGACTTCCAAGTCAGCCATATTGCATGGGGGACATTGTGCTGGTTGCCATGTTGTATAGGTGACTTCCAAGTCAGCCATATTGCATGGGGGACATTGTGCTGGTTGCCATGTTGTATAGGTGACTTCCAAGTCAGCCATATTGCATGGGGGACATTGTGCTGGATGCCATGTTGTATAGGTGACTTCCAAGTGAGCCATATTGCATGGGGGACATTGTGCTGGTTGTGTTGTATAGGTGACTTCCAAGTCAGCCATATTGCATGGGGGACATTGTGCTGGTTGTGTTGTATAGGTGACTTCCAAGTCAGCCATATTGCATGGGGGACATTGTGCTGGTTGTATTGTATAGGTGACTTCCAAGTCAGCCATATTGCATGGGGGACATTGTGCTGGTTGTCTTGTATAGGTGACTTCCAAGTCAGCCATATTGCATGGGGGACATTGTGCTGGTTGCCATGTTGTATAGGTGACTTCCAAGTCAGCCATATTGCATGGGGGACATTGTGCTGGTTGCCATGTTGTATAGGTGTCTTCCAAGTGAGCCATATTGCTTGGGGGACATTGTGCTGGTTGTGTTGTATAGGTGACTTCCAAGTCAGCCATATTGCATGGGGGACATTGTGCTGGTTGTCTTGTATAGGTGACTTCCAAGTCAGCCGTGTTGCATGGGGGACATTGTGCTGGTGGCCATGTTCTATAGGTGACTTCAAAAGTCAGCCATATTGCATGGGGGACATTGTGCTGGTTGCCATGTTGTATAGGTGACTTCCAAGTCAGCCATATTGCTTGGGGGACATTGTGCTGGTTGCCATGTTCTATAGGTGACTTCCAAGTGAGCCATATTGCTTGGGGGACATTGTGCTGGTTGCCATGTTGTATAGGTGACTTCCAAGTCAGCCATATTGCATGGGGGACATTGTGCTGGTGGCCATGTTCTATAGGTGACTTCCAAGTCAGCCACATTGCATGGGGGACATTGTGCTGGTTTCTTGTATAGGTGACTTCCAAGTCAGCCATATTGCATGGGGGACATTGTGCTGGTTGCCATGTTGTATAGGTGACTTCCAAGTCAGCCATATTGCATGGGGGACATTGTGCTGGTTGCCATGTTGTATAGGTGACTTCCAAGTCAGCCATATTGCATGGGGGACATTGTGCTGGATGCCATGTTGTATAGGTGACTTCCAAGTGAGCCATATTGCATGGGGGACATTGTGCTGGTTGTGTTGTATAGGTGACTTCCAAGTCAGCCATATTGCATGGGGGACATTGTGCTGGTTGTGTTGTATAGGTGACTTCCAAGTCAGCCATATTGCATGGGGGACATTGTGCTGGTTGTATTGTATACGTGACTTCCAAGTCAGCCATATTGCATGGGGGACATTGTGCTGGTTGTATTGTTTAGGTGACTTCCAAGTCAGCCATATTGCATGGGGGACATTGTGCTGGTTGTCTTGTATAGGTGACTTCCAAGTCAGCCATATTGCATGGGGGACATTGTGCTGGTTGCCATGTTGTATAGGTGACTTCCAAGTCAGCCATATTGCATGGCGGACATTGTGCTGGTTGCCATGTTGTATAGGTGTCTTCCAAGTGAGCCATATTGCTTGGGGGACATTGTGCTGGTTGTGTTGTATAGGTGACTTCCAAGTCAGCCATATTGCATGGGGGACATTGTGCTGGTTGTCTTGTATAGGTGACTTCCAAGTCAGCCGTGTTGCATGGGGGACATTGTGCTGGTGGCCATGTTCTATAGGTGACTTCAAAAGTCAGCCATATTGCATGGGGGACATTGTGCTGGTTGCCATGTTGTATAGGTGACTTCCAAGTCAGCCATATTGCTTGGGGGACATTGTGCTGGTTGCCATGTTCTATAGGTGACTTCCAAGTGAGCCATATTGCTTGGGGGACATTGTGCTGGTTGACATGATGTATAGGTGACTTCCAAGTCAGCCATATTGCATGGGGGACATTGTGCTGGTGGCCATGTTCTATAGGTGACTTCCAAGTCAGCCACATTGCATGGGGGACATTGTGCTGGTTTCTTGTATAGGTGACTTCCAAGTCAGCCATATTGCATGGGGGACATTGTGCTGGTTGCCATGTTGTATAGGTGACTTCCAAGTCAGCCATATTGCATGGGGGACATTGTGCTGGTTGCCATGTTGTATAGGTGACTTCCAAGTCAGCCATATTGCATGGGGGACATTGTGCTGGATGCCATGTTGTATAGGTGACTTCCAAGTGAGCCATATTGCATGGGGGACATTGTGCTGGTTGTGTTGTATAGGTGACTTCCAAGTCAGCCATATTGCATGGGGGACATTGTGCTGGTTGTGTTGTATAGGTGACTTCCAAGTCAGCCATATTGCATGGGGGACATTGTGCTGGTTGTATTGTATACGTGACTTCCAAGTCAGCCATATTGCATGGGGGACATTGTGCTGGTTGTATTGTATAGGTGACTTCCAAGTGAGCCATATTGCTTGGGGGACATTGTGCTGGTGGCCATGTTCTATAGGTGACTTCCAAGTCAGCCATACTGCATGGGGGACATTGTGCTGGTTGTCTTGTATAGGTGACTTCCAAGTCAGCCGTGTTGCATGGGGGACATTGTGCTGGTTGTCTTGTATAGGTGACTTCCAAGTCAGCCATATTGCTTGGGGGACATTGTGCTGGTTGCCATGTTCTGTAGGTGACTTCCAAGTCAGCCATATTGCTTGGGGGACATTGTGCTGGTGGCCATGTTCTATAGGTGACTTCCAAGTCAGCCATATTGCTTGGGGGACATTGTGCTGGTTGCCATGTTGTATAGGTGACTTCCAAGTCAGCCATATTGCATGGGGGACATTGTGCTGGTGGCCATGTTCTATAGGTGACTTCCAAGTCAGCCATATTGCATTTGGGACATTGTGCTGGTTGTCTTGTATAGGTGACTTCCAAGTCAGCCATATTGCTTGGGGGACATTGTGCTGGTTGCCATGTCCTATAGGTGACTTCCAAGTCAGCCATATTGCATGGGGGACATTGTGCTGGTTGTCTTGTATAGGTGACTTCCAAGTCAGCCATATTGCATGGGGGACATTGTGCTGGTGGCCATGTTGTATAGGTGACTTCAAAAGTCAGCCATATTGCATGGGGGACATTGTGCTGGTTGCCATGTTGTATAGGTGACTTCCAAGTCAGCCATATTGCTTGGGGGACATTGTGCTGGTTGCCATGTTCTATAGGTAACTTCCAAGTGAGCCATATTGCTTGGGGGACATTGTGCTGGTTGCCATGTTGTATAGGTGACTTCCAAGTCAGCCATATTGCATGGGGGACATTGTGCTGGTTGCCATGTTGTATAGGTGACTTCCAAGTCAGCCATATTGCATGGGGGACATTGTGCTGGTTGCCATGTTGTATAGGTGACTTCCAAGTGAGCCATATTGCTTGGGGGACATTGTGCTGGTTGCCATGTTGTATAGGTGACTTCCAAGTCAGCCATATTGCATGGGGGACATTGTGCTGGTGGCCATGTTCTATAGGTGACTTCCAAGTCAGCCACATTGCATGGGGGACATTGTGCTGGTTTCTTGTATAGGTGACTTCCAAGTCAGCCATATTGCATGGGGGACATTGTGCTGGTTGCCATGTTGTATAGGTGACTTCCAAGTCAGCCATATTGCATGGGGGACATTGTGCTGGTTGCCATGTTGTATAGGTGACTTCCAAGTCAGCCATATTGCATGGGGGACATTGTGCTGGATGCCATGTTGTATAGGTGACTTCCAAGTGAGCCATATTGCATGGGGGACATTGTGCTGGTTGTGTTGTATAGGTGACTTCCAAGTCAGCCATATTGCATGGGGGACATTGTGCTGGTTGTGTTGTATAGGTGACTTCCAAGTCAGCCATATTGCATGGGGGACATTGTGCTGGTTGTATTGTATAGGTGACTTCCAAGTCAGCCATATTGCATGGGGGACATTGTGCTGGTTGTCTTGTATAGGTGACTTCCAAGTCAGCCATATTGCATGGGGGACATTGTGCTGGTTGCCATGTTGTATAGGTGACTTCCAAGTCAGCCATATTGCATGGGGGACATTGTGCTGGTTGCCATGTTGTATAGGTGTCTTCCAAGTGAGCCATATTGCTTGGGGGACATTGTGCTGGTTGTGTTGTATAGGTGACTTCCAAGTCAGCCATATTGCATGGGGGACATTGTGCTGGTTGTCTTGTATAGGTGACTTCCAAGTCAGCCGTGTTGCATGGGGGACATTGTGCTGGTGGCCATGTTCTATAGGTGACTTCAAAAGTCAGCCATATTGCATGGGGGACATTGTGCTGGTTGCCATGTTGTATAGGTGACTTCCAAGTCAGCCATATTGCTTGGGGGACATTGTGCTGGTTGCCATGTTCTATAGGTGACTTCCAAGTGAGCCATATTGCTTGGGGGACATTGTGCTGGTTGCCATGTTGTATAGGTGACTTCCAAGTCAGCCATATTGCATGGGGGACATTGTGCTGGTGGCCATGTTCTATAGGTGACTTCCAAGTCAGCCACATTGCATGGGGGACATTGTGCTGGTTTCTTGTATAGGTGACTTCCAAGTCAGCCATATTGCATGGGGGACATTGTGCTGGTTGCCATGTTGTATAGGTGACTTCCAAGTCAGCCATATTGCATGGGGGACATTGTGCTGGTTGCCATGTTGTATAGGTGACTTCCAAGTCAGCCATATTGCATGGGGGACATTGTGCTGGATGCCATGTTGTATAGGTGACTTCCAAGTGAGCCATATTGCATGGGGGACATTGTGCTGGTTGTGTTGTATAGGTGACTTCCAAGTCAGCCATATTGCATGGGGGACATTGTGCTGGTTGTGTTGTATAGGTGACTTCCAAGTCAGCCATATTGCATGGGGGACATTGTGCTGGTTGTATTGTATACGTGACTTCCAAGTCAGCCATATTGCATGGGGGACATTGTGCTGGTTGTATTGTTTAGGTGACTTCCAAGTCAGCCATATTGCATGGGGGACATTGTGCTGGTTGTCTTGTATAGGTGACTTCCAAGTCAGCCATATTGCATGGGGGACATTGTGCTGGTTGCCATGTTGTATAGGTGACTTCCAAGTCAGCCATATTGCATGGCGGACATTGTGCTGGTTGCCATGTTGTATAGGTGTCTTCCAAGTGAGCCATATTGCTTGGGGGACATTGTGCTGGTTGTGTTGTATAGGTGACTTCCAAGTCAGCCATATTGCATGGGGGACATTGTGCTGGTTGTCTTGTATAGGTGACTTCCAAGTCAGCCGTGTTGCATGGGGGACATTGTGCTGGTGGCCATGTTCTATAGGTGACTTCAAAAGTCAGCCATATTGCATGGGGGACATTGTGCTGGTTGCCATGTTGTATAGGTGACTTCCAAGTCAGCCATATTGCTTGGGGGACATTGTGCTGGTTGCCATGTTCTATAGGTGACTTCCAAGTGAGCCATATTGCTTGGGGGACATTGTGCTGGTTGACATGATGTATAGGTGACTTCCAAGTCAGCCATATTGCATGGGGGACATTGTGCTGGTGGCCATGTTCTATAGGTGACTTCCAAGTCAGCCACATTGCATGGGGGACATTGTGCTGGTTTCTTGTATAGGTGACTTCCAAGTCAGCCATATTGCATGGGGGACATTGTGCTGGTTGCCATGTTGTATAGGTGACTTCCAAGTCAGCCATATTGCATGGGGGACATTGTGCTGGTTGCCATGTTGTATAGGTGACTTCCAAGTCAGCCATATTGCATGGGGGACATTGTGCTGGATGCCATGTTGTATAGGTGACTTCCAAGTGAGCCATATTGCATGGGGGACATTGTGCTGGTTGTGTTGTATAGGTGACTTCCAAGTCAGCCATATTGCATGGGGGACATTGTGCTGGTTGTGTTGTATAGGTGACTTCCAAGTCAGCCATATTGCATGGGGGACATTGTGCTGGTTGTATTGTATACGTGACTTCCAAGTCAGCCATATTGCATGGGGGACATTGTGCTGGTTGTATTGTATAGGTGACTTCCAAGTGAGCCATATTGCTTGGGGGACATTGTGCTGGTGGCCATGTTCTATAGGTGACTTCCAAGTCAGCCATACTGCATGGGGGACATTGTGCTGGTTGTCTTGTATAGGTGACTTCCAAGTCAGCCGTGTTGCATGGGGGACATTGTGCTGGTTGTCTTGTATAGGTGACTTCCAAGTCAGCCATATTGCTTGGGGGACATTGTGCTGGTTGCCATGTTCTGTAGGTGACTTCCAAGTCAGCCATATTGCTTGGGGGACATTGTGCTGGTGGCCATGTTCTATAGGTGACTTCCAAGTCAGCCATATTGCTTGGGGGACATTGTGCTGGTTGCCATGTTGTATAGGTGACTTCCAAGTCAGCCATATTGCATGGGGGACATTGTGCTGGTGGCCATGTTCTATAGGTGACTTCCAAGTCAGCCATATTGCATTTGGGACATTGTGCTGGTTGTCTTGTATAGGTGACTTCCAAGTCAGCCATATTGCTTGGGGGACATTGTGCTGGTTGCCATGTCCTATAGGTGACTTCCAAGTCAGCCATATTGCATGGGGGACATTGTGCTGGTTGTCTTGTATAGGTGACTTCCAAGTCAGCCATATTGCATGGGGGACATTGTGCTGGTGGCCATGTTGTATAGGTGACTTCAAAAGTCAGCCATATTGCATGGGGGACATTGTGCTGGTTGCCATGTTGTATAGGTGACTTCCAAGTCAGCCATATTGCTTGGGGGACATTGTGCTGGTTGCCATGTTCTATAGGTAACTTCCAAGTGAGCCATATTGCTTGGGGGACATTGTGCTGGTTGCCATGTTGTATAGGTGACTTCCAAGTCAGCCATATTGCATGGGGGACATTGTGCTGGTTGCCATGTTGTATAGGTGACTTCCAAGTCAGCCATATTGCATGGGGGACATTGTGCTGGTTGCCATGTTGTATAGGTGACTTCCAAGTCAGCCATCTTGCATGGGGGACATTGTGCTGGTTGCCATGTTGTATAGGTGACTTCCAAGTCAACCATATTGCATGGGGGACATTGTGCTGGTTGCCATGTTGTATAGGTGACTTCCAAGTCAGCCATATTTCTTGGGGGACATTGTGCTGGTTGCCATGTTGTATAGGTGACTTCCAAGTCAGCCATATTGCCTGGGGGACATTGTGCTGGTTGTATTGTATAGGTGACTTCCAAGTCAGCCATATTGCATGGGGGAATTTGTGCTGGTTGCCATGTTGTATAGGTGACTTCCAAGTCAGCCATATTGCATGGGGGACATTGTGCTGGTTGCCATGTGGTATAGGTGACTTCCAAGTGAGCCATATTGCTTGGTGGACATTGTGCTGGTTGTGTTGTATAGGTGACTTCCAAGTCAGCCATATTGCTTGGGGGACATTGTGCTGGTTGTCTTGTATAGGTGACTTCCAGGTCTGCCGTGTTGCATGGGGGACATTGTGCTGGTGGCCATGTTCTATAGGTGACTTCCAAGTCAGCCATATTGCATGGGGGACATTGTGCTGGTTGCCATGTTGTATAGGTGACTTCCAAGTGAGCCATATTGCTTGGGGGACATTGTGCTGGTTGCCATGTTGTATAGGTGACTTCCAAGTCAGCCATATTGCATGGGGGACATTGTGCTGGTGGCCATGTTATATAGTGACTTCCAAGTCAGCCATATTGCATGGGGACATTGTGCTGTTTGTCTTGTATAGGTGACTTCCAAGTCAGCCATATTGCATGGGGGACATTGTGCTGGTTGTCATGTTGTATAGGTGACTTCCAAGTCAGCCATATTGCATGGGGGACATTGTGCTGGTTGCCATGTTGTATAGGTGACTTCCAAGTCAGCCATATTGCATGGGGGACATTGTGCTGGTTGTGTTGTATAGGTGACTTCCAAGTCAGCCATATTGCATGAGGGACATTGTGCTGGTTGTATTGTATAGGTGACTTCCAAGTCAGCCATATTGCATGGGGGACATTGTGCTGGTTGTATTGTATAGGTGACTTCCAAGTGAGCCATATTGCTTGGGGGACATTGTGCTGGTGGCCATGTTGTATAGGTGACTTCCAAGTCAGCCATATTGCTTGGGGGACATTGTGCTGGTAGCCATGTTCTATAGGTGACTTCCAAGTCAGCCATATTGCATGGGGGACATTGTGCTGGTTGTGTTGTATAGGTGACTTCCAAGTCAGCCATATTGCATGGGGGACATTGTGCTGGTTGTGTTGTATAGGTGACTTCCAAGTCAGCCATATTGCATGGGGGACATTGTGCTGGTTGTATAGCATAGGTGACTTCCAAGTCAGCCATATTGCATGGGGGACATTGTGCTGGTTGCCATGTTGTATAGGTGACTTCCAAGTCAGCCATATTGCATGGGGGACATTGTGCTGGTGGCCATGTTCTATAGGTGACTTCCAAGTCAGCCATATTGCATTTGGGACATTGTGCTGGTTGTCTTGTATAGGTGACTTCCAAGTCAGCCATATTGCATGGGGGACATTGTGCTGGTTGTATTGTATAGGTGACTTCCAAGTCAGCCATATTGCATGGGGGACATTGTGCTGGTTGCCATGTTGTATAGGTGACTTCCAAGTCAGCCATATTGCATGGGGGACATTGTGCTGGTGGCCATGTTCTATAGGTGACTTCCAAGTCAGCCATATTGCATTTGGGACATTGTGCTGGTTGTCTTGTATAGGTGACTTCCAAGTCAGCCATATTGCTTGGGGGACATTGTGCTGGTTGCCATGTCCTATAGGTGACTTCCAAGTCAGCCATATTGCATGGGGGACATTGTGCTGGTTGTCTTGTATAGGTGACTTCCAAGTCAGCCATATTGCATGGGGGACATTGTGCTGGTTGCCATGTTGTATAGGTGACTTCCAAGTCAGCCATATTGCATGGGGGACATTGTGCTGGTTGCCATGTTGTATAGGTGACTTCCAAGTGAGCCATATTGCTTGGGGGACATTGTGCTGGTTGTGTTGTATAGGTGACTTCCAAGTCAGCCATATTGCATGGGGGACATTGTGCTGGTTGTCTTGTATAGGTGACTTCCAAGTCAGCCGTGTTGCATGGGGGACATTGTGCTGGTGGCCATGTTCTATAGGTGACTTCCAAGTCAGCCATATTGCATGGGGGACATTGTGCTGGTTGCCATGTTGTATAGGTGACTTCCAAGTCAGCCATATTGCTTGGGGGACATTGTGCTGGTTGCCATGTTCTATAGGTGACTTCCAAGTGAGCCATATTGCTTGGGGGACATTGTGCTGGTTGTCTTGTATAGGTGACTTCCAAGTCAGCCGTGTTGCATGGGGGACATTGTGCTGGTTGCCATGTTGTATAGGTGACTTCCAAGTCAGCCATATTGCATGGGGGACATTGTGCTGGTGGCCATGTTATATAGTGACTTCCAAGTCAGCCATATTGCATGGGGACATTGTGCTGTTTGTCTTGTATAGGTGACTTCCAAGTCAGCCATATTGCATGGGGGACATTGTGCTGGTTGTCATGTTGTATAGGTGACTTCCAAGTCAGCCATATTGCATGGGGGACATTGTGCTGGTTGCCATGTTGTATAGGTGACTTCCAAGTCAGCCATATTGCATGGGGGACATTGTGCTGGTTGTGTTGTATAGGTGACTTCCAAGTCAGCCATATTGCATGAGGGACATTGTGCTGGTTGTATTGTATAGGTGACTTCCAAGTCAGCCATATTGCATTTGGGACATTGTGCTGGTTGTCTTGTATAGGTGACTTCCAAGTCAGCCATATTGCTTGGGGGACATTGTGCTGGTTGCCATGTCCTATAGGTGACTTCCAAGTCAGCCATATTGCATGGGGGACATTGTGCTGGTTGTCTTGTATAGGTGACTTCCAAGTCAGCCATATTGCATGGGGGACATTGTGCTGGTTGCCATGTTGTATAGGTGACTTCCAAGTCAGCCATATTGCATGGGGGACATTGTGCTGGTTGCCATGTTGTATAGGTGACTTCCAAGTGAGCCATATTGCTTGGGGGACATTGTGCTGGTTGTGTTGTATAGGTGACTTCCAAGTCAGCCATATTGCATGGGGGACATTGTGCTGGTTGTCTTGTATAGGTGACTTCCAAGTCAGCCGTGTTGCATGGGGGACATTGTGCTGGTGGCCATGTTCTATAGGTGACTTCCAAGTCAGCCATATTGCATGGGGGACATTGTGCTGGTTGCCATGTTGTATAGGTGACTTCCAAGTCAGCCATATTGCTTGGGGGACATTGTGCTTGTTGCCATGTTCTATAGGTGACTTCCAAGTGAGCCATATTGCTTGGGGGACATTGTGCTGGTTGTCTTGTATAGGTGACTTCCAAGTCAGCCGTGTTGCATGGGGGACATTGTGCTGGTTGCCATGTTGTATAGGTGACTTCCAAGTCAGCCATATTGCATGGGGGACATTGTGCTGGTGGCCATGTTATATAGTGACTTCCAAGTCAGCCATATTGCATGGGGACATTGTGCTGTTTGTCTTGTATAGGTGACTTCCAAGTCAGCCATATTGCATGGGGGACATTGTGCTGGTTGTCATGTTGTATAGGTGACTTCCAAGTCAGCCATATTGCATGGGGGACATTGTGCTGGTTGCCATGTTGTATAGGTGACTTCCAAGTCAGCCATATTGCATGGGGGACATTGTGCTGGTTGTGTTGTATAGGTGACTTCCAAGTCAGCCATATTGCATGAGGGACATTGTGCTGGTTGTATTGTATAGGTGACTTCCAAGTCAGCCATATTGCATGGGGGACATTGTGCTGGTTGTATTGTATAGGTGACTTCCAAGTGAGCCATATTGCTTGGGGGACATTGTGCTGGTGGCCATGTTGTATAGGTGACTTCCAAGTCAGCCATATTGCTTGGGGGGCATTGTGCTGGTAGCCATGTTCTATAGGTGACTTCCAAGTCAGCCATATTGCATGGGGGACATTGTGCTGGTTGCCATGTTGTATAGGTGACTTCCAAGTCAGCCATATTGCTTGGGGGACATTGTGCTGGTTGCCATGTTCTATAGGTGACTTCCAAGTGAGCCATATTGCTTGGGGGACATTGTGCTGGTTGTCTTGTATAGGTGACTTCCAAGTCAGCCGTGTTGCATGGGGGACATTGTGCTGGTTGCCATGTTGTATAGGTGACTTCCAAGTCAGCCATATTGCATGGGGGACATTGTGCTGGTGGCCATGTTATATAGTGACTTCCAAGTCAGCCATATTGCATGGGGACATTGTGCTGTTTGTCTTGTATAGGTGACTTCCAAGTCAGCCATATTGCATGGGGGACATTGTGCTGGTTGTCATGTTGTATAGGTGACTTCCAAGTCAGCCATATTGCATGGGGGACATTGTGCTGGTTGCCATGTTGTATAGGTGACTTCCAAGTCAGCCATATTGCATGGGGGACATTGTGCTGGTTGTGTTGTATAGGTGACTTCCAAGTCAGCCATATTGCATGAGGGACATTGTGCTGGTTGTATTGTATAGGTGACTTCCAAGTCAGCCATATTGCATTTGGGACATTGTGCTGGTTGTCTTGTATAGGTGACTTCCAAGTCAGCCATATTGCTTGGGGGACATTGTGCTGGTTGCCATGTCCTATAGGTGACTTCCAAGTCAGCCATATTGCATGGGGGACATTGTGCTGGTTGTCTTGTATAGGTGACTTCCAAGTCAGCCATATTGCATGGGGGACATTGTGCTGGTTGCCATGTTGTATAGGTGACTTCCAAGTCAGCCATATTGCATGGGGGACATTGTGCTGGTTGCCATGTTGTATAGGTGACTTCCAAGTGAGCCATATTGCTTGGGGGACATTGTGCTGGTTGTGTTGTATAGGTGACTTCCAAGTCAGCCATATTGCATGGGGGACATTGTGCTGGTTGTCTTGTATAGGTGACTTCCAAGTCAGCCGTGTTGCATGGGGGACATTGTGCTGGTGGCCATGTTCTATAGGTGACTTCCAAGTCAGCCATATTGCATGGGGGACATTGTGCTGGTTGCCATGTTGTATAGGTGACTTCCAAGTCAGCCATATTGCTTGGGGGACATTGTGCTGGTTGCCATGTTCTATAGGTGACTTCCAAGTGAGCCATATTGCTTGGGGGACATTGTGCTGGTTGTCTTGTATAGGTGACTTCCAAGTCAGCCGTGTTGCATGGGGGACATTGTGCTGGTTGCCATGTTGTATAGGTGACTTCCAAGTCAGCCATATTGCATGGGGGACATTGTGCTGGTGGCCATGTTATATAGTGACTTCCAAGTCAGCCATATTGCATGGGGACATTGTGCTGTTTGTCTTGTATAGGTGACTTCCAAGTCAGCCATATTGCATGGGGGACATTGTGCTGGTTGTCATGTTGTATAGGTGACTTCCAAGTCAGCCATATTGCATGGGGGACATTGTGCTGGTTGCCATGTTGTATAGGTGACTTCCAAGTCAGCCATATTGCATGGGGGACATTGTGCTGGTTGTGTTGTATAGGTGACTTCCAAGTCAGCCATATTGCATGAGGGACATTGTGCTGGTTGTATTGTATAGGTGACTTCCAAGTCAGCCATATTGCATGGGGGACATTGTGCTGGTTGTATTGTATAGGTGACTTCCAAGTGAGCCATATTGCTTGGGGGACATTGTGCTGGTGGCCATGTTGTATAGGTGACTTCCAAGTCAGCCATATTGCTTGGGGGGCATTGTGCTGGTAGCCATGTTCTATAGGTGACTTCCAAGTCAGCCATATTGCATGGGGGACATTGTGCTGGTTGTGTTGTATAGGTGACTTCCAAGTCAGCCATATTGCATGGGGGACATTGTGCTGGTTGTGTTGTATAGGTGACTTCCAAGTCAGCCATATTGCATGGGGGACATTGTGCTGGTTGTATAGCATAGGTGACTTCCAAGTCAGCCATATTGCATGGGGGACATTGTGCTGGTTGCCATGTTGTATAGGTGACTTCCAAGTCAGCCATATTGCATGGGGGACATTGTGCTGGTGGCCATGTTCTATAGGTGACTTCCAAGTCAGCCATATTGCATTTGGGACATTGTGCTGGTTGTCTTGTATAGGTGACTTCCAAGTCAGCCATATTGCATGGGGGACATTGTGCTGGTTGTATTGTATAGGTGACTTCCAAGTCAGCCATATTGCATGGGGGACATTGTGCTGGTTGCCATGTTGTATAGGTGACTTCCAAGTCAGCCATATTGCATGGGGGACATTGTGCTGGTGGCCATGTTCTATAGGTGACTTCCAAGTCAGCCATATTGCATTTGGGACATTGTGCTGGTTGTCTTGTATAGGTGACTTCCAAGTCAGCCATATTGCTTGGAGGACATTGTGCTGGTTGCCATGTCCTATAGGTGACTTCCAAGTCAGCCATATTGCATGGGGGACATTGTGCTGGTTGTCTTGTATAGGTGACTTCCAAGTCAGCCATATTGCATGGGGGACATTGTGCTGGTTGCCATGTTGTATAGGTGACTTCCAAGTCAGCCATATTGCATGGGGGACATTGTGCTGGTTGCCATGTTGTATAGGTGACTTCCAAGTGAGCCATATTGCTTGGGGGACATTGTGCTGGTTGTGTTGTATAGGTGACTTCCAAGTCAGCCATATTGCATGGGGGACATTGTGCTGGTTGTCTTGTATAGGTGACTTCCAAGTCAGCCGTGTTGCATGGGGGACATTGTGCTGGTGGCCATGTTCTATAGGTGACTTCCAAGTCAGCCATATTGCATGGGGGACATTGTGCTGGTTGCCATGTTGTATAGGTGACTTCCAAGTCAGCCATATTGCTTGGGGGACATTGTGCTGGTTGCCATGTTCTATAGGTGACTTCCAAGTGAGCCATATTGCTTGGGGGACATTGTGCTGGTTGCCATGTTGTATAGGTGACTTCCAAGTCAGCCATATTGCATGGGGGACATTGTGCTGGTGGCCATGTTCTATAGGTGACTTCCAAGTCAGCCACATTGCATGGGGGACATTGTGCTGGTTTCTTGTATAGGTGACTTCCAAGTCAGCCATATTGCATGGGGGACATTGTGCTGGTTGCCATGTTGTATAGGTGACTTCCAAGTCAGCCATATTGCATGGGGGACATTGTGCTGGTTGCCATGTTGTATAGGTGACTTCCAAGTCAGCCATATTGCATGGGGGACATTGTGCTGGATGCCATGTTGTATAGGTGACTTCCAAGTGAGCCATATTGCATGGGGGACATTGTGCTGGTTGTGTTGTATAGGTGACTTCCAAGTCAGCCATATTGCATGGGGGACATTGTGCTGGTTGTGTTGTATAGGTGACTTCCAAGTCAGCCATATTGCATGGGGGACATTGTGCTGGTTGTATTGTATAGGTGACTTCCAAGTCAGCCATATTGCATGGGGGACATTGTGCTGGTTGTCTTGTATAGGTGACTTCCAAGTCAGCCATATTGCATGGGGGACATTGTGCTGGTTGCCATGTTGTATAGGTGACTTCCAAGTCAGCCATATTGCATGGGGGACATTGTGCTGGTTGCCATGTTGTATAGGTGTCTTCCAAGTGAGCCATATTGCTTGGGGGACATTGTGCTGGTTGTGTTGTATAGGTGACTTCCAAGTCAGCCATATTGCATGGGGGACATTGTGCTGGTTGTCTTGTATAGGTGACTTCCAAGTCAGCCGTGTTGCATGGGGGACATTGTGCTGGTGGCCATGTTATATAGGTGACTTCAAAAGTCAGCCATATTGCATGGGGGACATTGTGCTGGTTGCCATGTTGTATAGGTGACTTCCAAGTCAGCCATATTGCTTGGGGGACATTGTGCTGGTTGCCATGTTCTATAGGTGACTTCCAAGTGAGCCATATTGCTTGGGGGACATTGTGCTGGTTGCCATGTTGTATAGGTGACTTCCAAGTCAGCCATATTGCATGGGGGACATTGTGCTGGTGGCCATGTTCTATAGGTGACTTCCAAGTCAGCCACATTGCATGGGGGACATTGTGCTGGTTTCTTGTATAGGTGACTTCCAAGTCAGCCATATTGCATGGGGGACATTGTGCTGGTTGCCATGTTGTATAGGTGACTTCCAAGTCAGCCATATTGCATGGGGGACATTGTGCTGGTTGCCATGTTGTATAGGTGACTTCCAAGTCAGCCATATTGCATGGGGGACATTGTGCTGGATGCCATGTTGTATAGGTGACTTCCAAGTGAGCCATATTGCATGGGGGACATTGTGCTGGTTGTGTTGTATAGGTGACTTCCAAGTCAGCCATATTGCATGGGGGACATTGTGCTGGTTGTGCTGTATAGGTGACTTCCAAGTCAGCCATATTGCATGGGGGACATTGTGCTGGTTGTATTGTATACGTGACTTCCAAGTCAGCCATATTGCATGGGGGACATTGTGCTGGTTGTATTGTATAGGTGACTTCCAAGTGAGCCATATTGCTTGGGGGACATTGTGCTGGTGGCCATGTTCTATAGGTGACTTCCAAGTCAGCCATATTGCATGGGGGACATTGTGCTGGTTGCCATGTCCTATAGGTGACTTCCAAGTCAGCCATATTGCATGGGGGACATTGTGATGGTTGCCATGTTGTATAGGTGACTTCCAAGTGAGCCATATTGCTTGGGGGACATTGTGCTGGTTGTGTTGTATAGGTGACTTCCAAGTCAGCCATATTGCATGGGGGACATTGTGCTGGTTGTCTTGTATAGGTGACTTCCAAGTCAGCCGTGTTGCATGGGGGACATTGTGCTGGTTGTATTTTATAGGTGACTTCCAAGTCAGCCATATTGCATGGGGGACATTGTGCTGGTGGCCATGTTGTAAAGGTGACTTCCAAGTCAGCCATATTGCATGGGGGACATTGTGCTGGTTGCCATGTTGTATAGGTGACTTCCGAGTCAGCCATATTGCATGGGGGACATTGTGCTGGTTGCCATGTTGTATAGGTGACTTACAAGTCAGCCATATTGCATGGGGGACATTGTGCTGGTTGCCATGTCCTATAGGTGACTTCCAAGTCAGCCATATTGCATGGGGGAAATTGTGCTGGTTGTCTTGTATAGGTGACTTTTAATTCAGCCATATTACTTGGGGGACATTGTGCTGGTTGCCATGTTCTATAGGTGACTTCCAAGTCAGCCATATTGCTTGGGGGACATTGTGCTGGTTGCCATGTTGTATAGGTGACTTCCAAGTCAGCCATATTGCTTGGGGGACATTGTGCTGGTTGCCATGTTGTATAGGTGACTTCCAAGTCAGCCATATTGCATGGGGGACATTGTGCTGGTGGCCATGTTCTATAGGTGACTTCCAAGTCAGCCATATTGCATGGGGGACATTGTGCTGGTTGTCTTGTATAGGTGACTTCCAAGTCAGCCATATTGCATGGGGGACATTGTGCTGGTTGTGTTGTATAGGTGACTTCCAAATCAGCCATATTGCTTGGGGGACATTGTGCTGGTTGTATTGTATAGGTGACTTCCAAGTCAGCCATATTGCATGGGGGACATTGTGCTGGTTGTATTGTATAGGTGACTTCCAAGTCAGCCATATTGCATGGGGGACATTGTGCTGGTGGCCATGTCCTATAGGTGACTTCCAAGTCAGCCATATTGCATGGGGGACATTGTGCTGGTTGTCTTGTATAGGTGACTTCCAAGTCATCCATATTGCATGGGGGACATTGTGCTGGTTGCCATGTTGTATAGGTGACTTCCAAGTCAGCCATATTGCATGGGGGACATTGTGCTGGTGGCATGTTCTATAGGTGACTTCCAAGTCAGCCATATTGCATTTGGGACATTGTGCTGGTTGTCTTGTATAGGTGACTTCCAAGTCAGCCATATTGCATGGGGGACATTGTGCAGGTTGTGTTGTATAGGTGACTTCCAAATCAGCCATATTGCATGGGGGACATTGTGCTGGTTGTATTGTATAGGTGACTTCCAAGTCAGCCATATTGCATGGGGGACATTGTGCTGGTTGTCTTGTATAGGTGACTTCCAAGTCAGCCATATTCCTTGGGGGACATTGTGCTGGTTGCCATGTTGTATAGGTGACTTCCAAGTGAGCCATATTGCTTGGGGGACATTGTGCTGGTTGTGTTGTATAGGTGACTTCCAAGTCAGCCATATTGCATGGGGGACATTGTGCTGGTTGTCTTGTATAGGTGACTTCCAAGTCAGCCGTGTTGCATGGGGGACATTGTGCTGGTGGCCATGTTCTATAGGTGACTTCCAAGTCAGCCATATTGCATGGGGGACATTGTGCTGGTTGCCATGTTGTAGAGGTGACTTCCAAGTCAGCCATATTGCATGGGGGACATTGTGCTGGTTGTATTGTATAGGTGACTTCCAAGTCAGCCATATTGCATGGGGGACATTGTGCTGGTGGCCATGTCCTATAGGTGACTTCCAAGTCAGCCATATTGCATGGGGGACATTGTGCTGGTTGTCTTGTATAGGTGACTTCCAAGTCAGCCATATTGCTTGGGGGACATTGTGCTGGTTGTATTGTATAGGTGACTTCCAAGTCAGCCATATTGCATGGGGGACATTGTGCTGGTTGCCATGTTGTATAGGTGACTTCCAAGTCAGCCATATTGCATGGGGGACATTGTGCTGGTGGCCATGTTCTATAGGTGACTTCCAAGTCAGCCATATTGCATTTGGGACATTGTGCTGGTTGTCTTGTATAGGTGACTTCCAAGTCAGCCATATTGCTTGGGGGACATTGTGCTGGTTGCCATGTCCTATAGGTGACTTCCAAGTCAGCCATATTGCATGGGGGACATTGTGCTGGTTGTCTTGTATAGGTGACTTCCAAGTCAGCCATATTGCATGGGGGACATTGTGCTGGTTGCCATGTTGTATAGGTGACTTCCAAGTGAGCCATATTGCTTGGGGGACATTGTGCTGGTTGTGTTGTATAGGTGACTTCCAAGTCAGCCATATTGCATGGGGGACATTGTGCTGGTTGTCTTGTATAGGTGACTTCCAAGTCAGCCGTGTTGCATGGGGGACATTGTGCTGGTGGCCATGTTCTATAGGTGACTTCCAAGTCAGCCATATTGCATGGGGGACATTGTGCTGGTTGCCATGTTGTAGAGGTGACTTCCAAGTCAGCCATATTGCATGGGGGACATTGTGCTGGTGGCCATGTTCTATAGGTGACTTCCAAGTCAGCCATATTGCATGGGGACATTGTGCTGGTTGTCTTGTATAGGTGACTTCCAAGTCAGCCATATTGCATGGGGGACATTGTGCTGGTTGTCTTGTATAGGTGACTTCCAATCAGCCATATTGCATGGGGGACATTGTGCTGGTTGTGTTGTATAGGTGACTTCCAAATCAGCCATATTGCATGGGGGACATTGTGCTGGTTGTATTGTATAGGTGACTTCCAAGTCAGCCATATTGCATGGGGGACATTGTGCTGGTTGTATTGTATAGGTGACTTCCAAGTCAGCCATATTGCATGGGGGACATTGTGCTGGTGGCCATGTCCTATAGGTGACTTCCAAGTCAGCCATATTGCATGGGGGACATTGTGCTGGTTGTCTTGTATAGGTGACTTCCAAGTCAGCCATATTGCTTGGGGGACATTGTGCTGGTTGTATTGTATAGGTGACTTCCAAGTCAGCCATATTGCATGGGGGACATTGTGCTGGTGGCCATGTCCTATAGGTGACTTCCAAGTCAGCCATATTGCATGGGGGACATTGTGCTGGTTGTCTTGTATAGGTGACTTCCAAGTCAGCCATATTGCTTGGGGGACATTGTGCTGGTTGTATTGTATAGGTGACTTCCAAGTCAGCCATATTGCATGGGGGACATTGTGCTGGTTGCCATGTTGTATAGGTGACTTCCAAGTCAGCCATATTGCATGGGGGACATTGTGCTGGTGGCCATGTTCTATAGGTGACTTCCAAGTCAGCCATATTGCATTTGGGACATTGTGCTGGTTGTCTTGTATAGGTGACTTCCAAGTCAGCCATATTGCTTGGGGGACATTGTGCTGGTTGCCATGTCCTATAGGTGACTTCCAAGTCAGCCATATTGCATGGGGGACATTGTGCTGGTTGTCTTGTATAGGTGACTTCCAAGTCAGCCATATTGCATGGGGGACATTGTGCTGGTTGCCATGTTGTATAGGTGACTTCCAAGTGAGCCATATTGCTTGGGGGACATTGTGCTGGTTGTGTTGTATAGGTGACTTCCAAGTCAGCCATATTGCATGGGGGACATTGTGCTGGTTGTCTTGTATAGGTGACTTCCAAGTCAGCCGTGTTGCATGGGGGACATTGTGCTGGTGGCCATGTTCTATAGGTGACTTCCAAGTCAGCCATATTGCATGGGGGACATTGTGCTGGTTGCCATGTTGTAGAGGTGACTTCCAAGTCAGCCATATTGCATGGGGGACATTGTGCTGGTGGCCATGTTCTATAGGTGACTTCCAAGTCAGCCATATTGCATGGGGACATTGTGCTGGTTGTCTTGTATAGGTGACTTCCAAGTCAGCCATATTGCATGGGGGACATTGTGCTGGTTGTCTTGTATAGGTGACTTCCAATCAGCCATATTGCATGGGGGACATTGTGCTGGTTGTGTTGTATAGGTGACTTCCAAATCAGCCATATTGCATGGGGGACATTGTGCTGGTTGTATTGTATAGGTGACTTCCAAGTCAGCCATATTGCATGGGGGACATTGTGCTGGTTGTATTGTATAGGTGACTTCCAAGTCAGCCATATTGCATGGGGGACATTGTGCTGGTGGCCATGTCCTATAGGTGACTTCCAAGTCAGCCATATTGCATGGGGGACATTGTGCTGGTTGTCTTGTATAGGTGACTTCCAAGTCAGCCATATTGCTTGGGGGACATTGTGCTGGTTGTATTGTATAGGTGACTTCCAAGTCAGCCATATTGCATGGGGGACATTGTGCTGGTTGCCATGTTGTATTGGTGACTTCCAAGTCAGCCATATTGCATGGGGGACATTGTGCTGGTGGCCATGTTCTATAGGTGACTTCCAAGTCAGCCATATTGCATTTGGGACATTGTGCTGGTTGTCTTTTATAGGTGACTTCCAAGTCAGCCATATTGCTTGGGGGACATTGTACTGGTTGCCATGTCCTATAGGTGACTTCCAAGTCAGCCATATTGCTTGGGGGACATTGTGCTGGTTGTATTGTATAGGTGACTTCCAAGTCAGCCATATTGCATGGGGGACATTGTGCTGGTTGCCATGTTGTATAGGTGACTTCCAAGTCAGCCATATTGCATGGGGGACATTGTGCTGGTGGCCATGTTCTATAGGTGACTTCCAAGTCAGCCATATTGCATTTGGGACATTGTGCTGGTTGTCTTGTATAGGTGACTTCCAAGTCAGCCATATTGCTTGGGGGACATTGTGCTGGTTGCCATGTCCTATAGGTGACTTCCAAGTCAGCCATATTGCATGGGGGACATTGTGCTGGTTGTCTTGTATAGGTGACTTCCAAGTCAGCCATATTGCATGGGGGACATTGTGCTGGTTGCCATGTTGTATAGGTGACTTCCAAGTGAGCCATATTGCTTGGGGGACATTGTGCTGGTTGTGTTGTATAGGTGACTTCCAAGTCAGCCATATTGCATGGGGGACATTGTGCTGGTTGTCTTGTATAGGTGACTTCCAAGTCAGCCGTGTTGCATGGGGGACATTGTGCTGGTGGCCATGTTCTATAGGTGACTTCCAAGTCAGCCATATTGCATGGGGGACATTGTGCTGGTTGCCATGTTGTAGAGGTGACTTCCAAGTCAGCCATATTGCATGGGGGACATTGTGCTGGTGGCCATGTTCTATAGGTGACTTCCAAGTCAGCCATATTGCATGGGGACATTGTGCTGGTTGTCTTGTATAGGTGACTTCCAAGTCAGCCATATTGCATGGGGGACATTGTGCTGGTTGTCTTGTATAGGTGACTTCCAATCAGCCATATTGCATGGGGGACATTGTGCTGGTTGTGTTTTATAGGTGACTTCCAAATCAGCCATATTGCATGGGGGACATTGTGCTGGTTGTATTGTATAGGTGACTTCCAAGTCAGCCATATTGCATGGGGGACATTGTGCTGGTTGTATTGTATAGGTGACTTCCAAGTCAGCCATATTGCATGGGGGACATTGTGCTGGTGGCCATGTCCTATAGGTGACTTCCAAGTCAGCCATATTGCATGGGGGACATTGTGCTGGTTGTCTTGTATAGGTGACTTCCAAGTCAGCCATATTGCTTGGGGGACATTGTGCTGGTTGTATTGTATAGGTGACTTCCAAGTCAGCCATATTGCATGGGGGACATTGTGCTGGTTGCCATGTTGTATTGGTGACTTCCAAGTCAGCCATATTGCATGGGGGACATTGTGCTGGTGGCCATGTTCTATAGGTGACTTCCAAGTCAGCCATATTGCATTTGGGACATTGTGCTGGTTGTCTTTTATAGGTGACTTCCAAGTCAGCCATATTGCTTGGGGGACATTGTACTGGTTGCCATGTCCTATAGGTGACTTCCAAGTCAGCCATATTGCATGGGGGACATTGTGCTGGTTGTCTTGTATAGGTGACTTCCAAGTCAGCCATATTGCATGGGGGACATTGTGCTGGTTGCCATGTTGTATAGGTGACTTCCAAGTGAGCCATATTGCTTGGGGGACATTGTGCTGGTTGTGTTGTATAGGTGACTTCCAAGTCAGCCATATTGCATGGGGGACATTGTGCTGGTTGTGTTGTATAGGTGACTTCCAAGTCAGCCGTGTTGCATGGAGGACATTGTGCTGGTGGCCATGTTCTATAGGTGACTTCCAAGTCAGCCATATTGCATGGGGGACATTGTGCTGGTTGCCATGTTGTAGAGGTGACTTCCAAGTCAGCCATATTGCATGGGGGACATTGTGCTGGTGGCCATGTTCTATAGGTGACTTCCAAGTCAGCCATATTGCATGGGGACATTGTGCTGGTTGTCTTGTATAGGTGACTTCCAAGTCAGCCATATTGCATGGGGGACATTGTGCTGGTTGTATTGTATAGGTGACTTCCAAGTCAGCCATATTGCATGGGGGACATTGTGCTGGTGGCCATGTCCTATAGGTGACTTCCAAGTCAGCAATATTGCATTTGGGACATTGTGCTGGTTGTCTTGTATAGGTGACGTCCAAGTCAGCCATATTGCTTGGGGGACATTGTGCTGGTTGCCATGTCCTATAGGTGACTTCCAAGTCAGCCATATTGCATGGGGGACATTGTGCTGGTTGTCTTGTATAGGTGACTTCCAAGTCAGCCATATTGCATGGGGGACATTGTGCTGGTTGCCATGTTGTATAGGTGACTTCCAAGTGAGCCATATTGCTTGGGGGACATTGTGCTGGTTGTGTTGTATAGGTGACTTCCAAGTCAGCCATATTGCATGGGGGACATTGTGCTGGATGTCTTGTATAGGTGACTTCCAAGTCAGCCGTGTTGCATGGGGGACATTGTGCTGGTGGCCATGTTCTATAGGTGACTTCCAAGTCAGCCATATTGCATGGGGGACATTGTGCTGGTTGCCATGTTGTATAGGTGACTTCCAAGTCAGCCATATTGCATGGGGGACATTGTGCTGGTGGCCATGTTCTATAGGTGACTTCCAAGTCAGCCATATTGCATGGGGACATTGTGCTGGTTGTCTTGTATAGGTGACTTCCAAGTCAGCCATATTGCATGGGGGACATTGTGCTGGTTGCCATGTTGTATAGGTGACTTCCAAGTCAGCCATATTGCATGGGGGACATTGTGCTGGTTGCCATGTTGTATAGGTGACTTCCAAGTCAGCCATATTGCATGGGGGACATTGTGCTGGTGGCCATGTTCTATAGGTGACTTCCAAGTCAGCCATATTGCATTTGGGACATTGTGCTGGTTGTCTTGTATAGGTGACGTCCTAGTCAGCCATATTGCTTGGGGGACATTGTGCTGGTTGCCATGTCCTATAGGTGACTTCCAAGTCAGCCATATTGCATGGGGGACATTGTGCTGGTTGTCTTGTATAGGTGACTTCCAAGTCAGCCATATTGCATGGGGGACATTGTGCTGGTTGCCATGTTGTATAGGTGACTTCCAAGTGAGCCATATTGCTTGGGGGACATTGTGCTGGTTGTGTTGTATAGGTGACTTCCAAGTCAGCCATATTGCATGGGGGACATTGTGCTGGTTGTCTTGTATAGGTGACTTCCAAGTCAGCCGTGTTGCATGGGGGACATTGTGCTGGTGGCCATGTTCTATAGGTGACTTCCAAGTCAGCCATATTGCATGGGGGACATTGTGCTGGTTGCCATGTTGTATAGGTGACTTCCAAGTCAGCCATATTGCATGGGGGACATTGTGCTGGTGGCCATGTTCTATAGGTGACTTCCAAGTCAGCCATATTGCATGGGGACATTGTGCTGGTTGTCTTGTATAGGTGACTTCCAAGTCAGCCATATTGCATGGGGGACATTGTGCTGGTTGCCATGTTGTATAGGTGACTTCCAAGTCAGCCATATTGCATGGGGGACATTGTGCTGGTTGCCATGTTGTATAGGTGACTTCCAAGTCAGCCATATTGCATGGGGGACATTGTGCTGGTTGTGTTGTATAGGTGACTTCCAAGTCAGCCATATTGCATGGGGGACATTGTGCTGGTTGTATTGGATAGGTGACTTCCAAGTCAGCCATATTGCATGGGGGACATTGTGCTGGTTGTATTGTATAGGTGACTTCCAAGTGAGCCATATTGCTTGGGGGACATTGTGCTGGTGGCCATGTTGTATAGGTGACTTCCAAGTCAGCCATATTGCTTGGGGGACATTGTGCTGGTTGCCATGTTCTATAGGTGACTTCCAAGTCAGCCATATTGCATGGGGGACATTGTGCTGGTTGTGTTGTATAGGTGACTTCCAAGTCAGCCATATTGCATGGGGGACATTGTGCTGGTTGTGTTGTATAGGTGACTTCCAAGTCAGCCATATTGCATGGGGGACATTGTGCTGGTTGTATTGCATAGGTGACTTCCAAGTCAGCCATATTGCATGGGGGACATTGTGCTGGTTGCCATGTTGTATAGGTGACTTCCAAGTCAGCCATATTGCATGGGGGACATTGTGCTGGTGGCCATGTTCTATAGGTGACTTCCAAGTCAGCCATATTGCATTTGGGACATTGTGCTGGTTGTATTGTATAGGTGACTTCCAAGTCAGCCATATTGCATGGGGGACATTGTGCTGGTGGCCATGTCCTATAGGTGACTTCCAAGTCAGCCATATTGCATGGGGGACATTGTGCTGGTTGTCTTGTATAGGTGACTTCCAAGTCAGCCATATTGCTTGGGGGACATTGTGCTGGTTGTATTGTATAGGTGACTTCCAAGTCAGCCATATTGCATGGGGGACATTGTGCTGGTTGCCATGTTGTATAGGTGACTTCCAAGTCAGCCATATTGCATGGGGGACATTGTGCTGGTGGCCATGTTCTATAGGTGACTTCCAAGTCAGCCATATTGCATTTGGGACATTGGGCTGGTTGTCTTGTATAGGTGACTTCCAAGTCAGCCATATTGCTTGGGGGACATTGTGCTGGTTTCCATGTCCTATAGGTGACTTCCAAGTCAGCCATATTGCATGGGGGACATTGTGCTGGTTGTCTTGTATAGGTGACTTCCAAGTCAGCCATATTGCATGGGGGACATTGTGCTGGTTGCCATGTTGTATAGGTGACTTCCAAGTGAGCCATATTGCTTGGGGGACATTGTGCTGGTTGTGTTGTATAGGTGACTTCCAAGTCAGCCATATTGCATGGGGGACATTGTGCTGGTTGTCTTGTATAGGTGACTTCCAAGTCAGCCGTGTTGCATGGGGGACATTGTGCTGGTGGCCATGTTCTATAGGTGACTTCCAAGTCAGCCATATTGCATGGGGGACATTGTGCTGGTTGCCATGTTGTAGAGGTGACTTCCAAGTCAGCCATATTGCATGGGGGACATTGTGCTGGTGGCCATGTTCTATAGGTGACTTCCAAGTCAGCCATATTGCATGGGGACATTGTGCTGGTTGTCTTGTATAGGTGACTTCCAAGTCAGCCATATTGCATGGGGGACATTGTGCTGGTTGTCTTGTATAGGTGACTTCCAATCAGCCATATTGCATGGGGGACATTGTGCTGGTTGTGTTGTATAGGTGACTTCCAAATCAGCCATATTGCATGGGGGACATTGTGCTGGTTGTATTGTATAGGTGACTTCCAAGTCAGCCATATTGCATGGGGGACATTGTGCTGGTTGTATTGTATAGGTGACTTCCAAGTCAGCCATATTGCATGGGGGACATTGTGCTGGTGGCCATGTTCTATAGGTGACTTCCAAGTCAGCCATATTGCATTTGGGACATTGTGCTGGTTGTCTTTTATAGGTGACTTCCAAGTCAGCCATATTGCTTGGGGGACATTGTGCTGGTTGCCATGTTGTATTGGTGACTTCCAAGTCAGCCATATTGCATGGGGGACATTGTGCTGGTGGCCATGTTCTATAGGTGACTTCCAAGTCAGCCATATTGCATTTGGGACATTGTGCTGGTTGTCTTTTATAGGTGACTTCCAAGTCAGCCATATTGCTTGGGGGACATTGTACTGGTTGCCATGTCCTATAGGTGACTTCCAAGTCAGCCATATTGCATGGGGGACATTGTGCTGGTTGTCTTGTATAGGTGACTTCCAAGTCAGCCATATTGCATGGGGGACATTGTGCTGGTTGCCATGTTGTATAGGTGACTTCCAAGTGAGCCATATTGCTTGGGGGACATTGTGCTGGTTGTGTTGTATAGGTGACTTCCAAGTCAGCCATATTGCATGGGGGACATTGTGCTGGTTGTGTTGTATAGGTGACTTCCAAGTCAGCCGTGTTGCATGGAGGACATTGTGCTGGTGGCCATGTTCTATAGGTGACTTCCAAGTCAGCCATATTGCATGGGGGACATTGTGCTGGTTGCCATGTTGTAGAGGTGACTTCCAAGTCAGCCATATTGCATGGGGGACATTGTGCTGGTGGCCATGTTCTATAGGTGACTTCCAAGTCAGCCATATTGCATGGGGACATTGTGCTGGTTGTCTTGTATAGGTGACTTCCAAGTCAGCCATATTGCATGGGGGACATTGTGCTGGTTGTATTGTATAGGTGACTTCCAAGTCAGCCATATTGCATGGGGGACATTGTGCTGGTGGCCATGTCCTATAGGTGACTTCCAAGTCAGCCATATTGCATTTGGGACATTGTGCTGGTTGTCTTGTATAGGTGACGTCCAAGTCAGCCATATTGCTTGGGGGACATTGTGCTGGTTGCCATGTCCTATAGGTGACTTCCAAGTCAGCCATATTGCATGGGGGACATTGTGCTGGTTGTCTTGTATAGATGACTTCCAAGTCAGCCATATTGCATGGGGGACATTGTGCCAGTTGCCATGTTGTATAGGTGACTTCCAAGTGAGCCATATTGCTTGGGGGACATTGTGCTGGTTGTGTTGTATAGGTGACTTCCAAGTCAGCCATATTGCATGGGGGACATTCTGCTGGTTGTCTTGTATAGGTGACTTCCAAGTCAGCCGTGTTGCATGGGGGACATTGTGCTGGTGGCCATGTTCTATAGGTGACTTCCAAGTCAGCCATATTGCATGGGGGACATTGTGCTGGTTGCCATGTTGTATAGGTGACTTCCAAGTCAGCCATATTGCATGGGGGACATTGTGCTGGTGGCCATGTTCTATAGGTGACTTCCAAGTCAGCCATATTGCATGGGGACATTGTGCTGGTTGTCTTGTATAGGTGACTTCCAAGTCAGCCATATTGCATGGGGGACATTGTGCTGGTTGCCATGTTGTATAGGTGACTTCCAAGTCAGCCATATTGCATGGGGGACATTGTGCTGGTTGCCATGTTGTATAGGTGACTTCCAAGTCAGCCATATTGCATGGGGGACATTGTGCTGGTGGCCATGTTCTATAGGTGACTTCCAAGTCAGCCATATTGCATTTGGGACATTGTGCTGGTTGTCTTGTATAGGTGACGTCCTAGTCAGCCATATTGCTTGGGGGACATTGTGCTGGTGGCCATGTTCTATAGGTGACTTCCAAGTCAGCCATATTGCATGGGGACATTGTGCTGGTTGTCTTGTATAGGTGACTTCCAAGTCAGCCATATTGCATGGGGGACATTGTGCTGGTTGTCTTGTATAGGTGACTTCCAATCAGCCATATTGCATGGGGGACATTGTGCTGGTTGTGTTGTATAGGTGACTTCCAAATCAGCCATATTGCATGGGGGACATTGTGCTGGTTGTATTGTATAGGTGACTTCCAAGTCAGCCATATTGCATGGGGGACATTGTGCTGGTTGTATTGTATAGGTGACTTCCAAGTCAGCCATATTGCATGGGGGACATTGTGCTGGTGGCCATGTCCTATAGGTGACTTCCAAGTCAGCCATATTGCATGGGGGACATTGTGCTGGTTGTCTTGTATAGGTGACTTCCAAGTCAGCCATATTGCATGGGGGACATTGTGCTGGTTGTATTGTATAGGTGACTTCCAAGTCAGCCATATTGCATGGGGGACATTGTGCTGGTTGCCATGTTGTATTGGTGACTTCCAAGTCAGCCATATTGCATGGGGGACATTGTGCTGGTGGCCATGTTCTATAGGTGACTTCCAAGTCAGCCACATTGCATTTGGGACATTGTGCTGGTTGTCTTTTATAGGTGACTTCCAAGTCAGCCATATTGCTTGGGGGACATTGTACTGGTTGCCATGTCCTATAGGTGACTTCCAAGTCAGCCATATTGCATGGGGGACATTGTGCTGGTTGTCTTGTATAGGTGACTTCCAAGTCAGCCATATTGCATGGGGGACATTGTGCTGGTTGCCATGTTGTATAGGTGACTTCCAAGTGAGCCATATTGCTTGGGGGACATTGTGCTGGTTGTGTTGTATAGGTGACTTCCAAGTCAGCCATATTGCATGGGGGACATTGTGCTGGTTGTGTTGTATAGGTGACTTCCAAGTCAGCCGTGTTGCATGGAGGACATTGTGCTGGTGGCCATGTTCTATAGGTGACTTCCAAGTCAGCCATATTGCATGGGGGACATTGTGCTGGTTGCCATGTTGTAGAGGTGACTTCCAAGTCAGCCATATTGCATGGGGGACATTGTGCTGGTGGCCATGTTCTATAGGTGACTTCCAAGTCAGCCATATTGCATGGGGAAATTGTGCTGGTTGTCTTGTATAGGTGACTTCCAAGTCAGCCATATTGCATGGGGGACATTGTGCTGGTTGTATTGTATAGGTGACTTCCAAGTCAGCCATATTGCATGGGGGACATTGTGCTGGTGGCCATGTCCTATAGGTGACTTCCAAGTCAGCCATATTGCATTTGGGACATTGTGCTGGTTGTCTTGTATAGGTGACGTCCAAGTCAGCCATATTGCTTGGGGGACATTGTGCTGGTTGCCATGTCCTATAGGTGACTTCCAAGTCAGCCATATTGCATGGGGGACTATGTGCTGGTTGTCTTGTATAGATGACTTCCAAGTCAGCCATATTGCATGGGGGACATTGTGCTGGTTGCCATGTTGTATAGGTGACTTCCAAGTGAGCCATATTGCTTGGGGGACATTGTGCTGGTTGTGTTGTATAGGTGACTTCCAAGTCAGCCATATTGCATGGGGGACATTCTGCTGGTTGTCTTGTATAGGTGACTTCCAAGTCAGCCGTGTTGCATGGGGGACATTGTGCTGGTGGCCATGTTCTATAGGTGACTTCCAAGTCAGCCATATTGCATGGGGGACATTGTGCTGGTTGCCATGTTGTATAGGTGACTTCCAAGTCAGCCATATTGCATGGGGGACATTGTGCTGGTGGCCATGTTCTATAGGTGACTTCCAAGTCAGCCATATTGCATGGGGACATTGTGCTGGTTGTCTTGTATAGGTGACTTCCAAGTCAGCCATATTGCATGGGGGACATTGTGCTGGTTGCCATGTTGTATAGGTGACTTCCAAGTCAGCCATATTGCATGGGGGACATTGTGCTGGTTGCCATGTTGTATAGGTGACTTCCAAGTCAGCCATATTGCATGGGGGACATTGTGCTGGTGGCCATGTTCTATAGGTGACTTCCAAGTCAGCCATATTGCATTTGGGACATTGTGCTGGTTGTCTTGTATAGGTGACGTCCTAGTCAGCCATATTGCTTGGGGGACATTGTGCTGGTTGCCATGTCCTATAGGTGACTTCCAAGTCAGCCATATTGCATGGGGGACATTGTGCTGGTTGTCTTGTATAGGTGACTTCCAAGTCAGCCATATTGCATGGGGGACATTGTGCTGGTTGCCATGTTGTATAGGTGACTTCCAAGTGAGCCATATTGCTTGGGGGACATTGTGCTGGTTGTGTTGTATAGGTGACTTCCAAGTCAGCCATATTGCATGGGGGACATTGTGCTCGTTGTCTTGTATAGGTGACTTCCAAGTCAGCCGTGTTGCATGGGGGACATTGTGCTGGTGGCCATGTTCTATAGGTGACTTCCAAGTCAGCCATATTGCATGGGGGACATTGTGCTGGTTGCCATGTTGTATAGGTGACTTCCAAGTCAGCCATATTGCATGGGGGACATTGTGCTGGTGGCCATGTTCTATAGGTGACTTCCAAGTCAGCCATATTGCATGGGGACATTGTGCTGGTTGTCTTGTATAGGTGACTTCCAAGTCAGCCATATTGCTTGGGGGACATTGTGCTGGTTGCCATGTTGTATAGGTGACTTCCAAGTCAGCCATATTGCATGGGGGACATTGTGCTGGTTGCCATGTTGTATAGGTGACTTCCAAGTCAGCCATATTGCATGGGGGACATTGTGCTGGTGGCCATGTTCTATAGGTGACTTCCAAGTCAGCCATATTGCATTTGGGACATTGTGCTGGTTGTCTTGTATAGGTGACGTCCTAGTCAGCCATATTGCTTGGGGGATATTGTGCTGGTTGCCATGTCCTATAGGTGACTTCCAAGTCAGCCATATTGCATGGGGGACATTGTGCTGGTTGTCTTGTATAGGTGACTTCCAAGTCAGCCATATTGCATGGGGGACATTGTGCTGGTTGCCATGTTGTATAGGTGACTTCCAAGTGAGCCATATTGCTTGGGGGACATTGTGCTGGTTGTGTTGTATAGGTGACTTCCAAGTCAGCCATATTGCATGGGGGACATTGTGCTGGTTGTCTTGTATAGGTGACTTCCACTTCAGCCGTGTTGCATGGGGGACATTGTGCTGGTGGCCATGTTCTATAGGTGACTTCCAAGTCAGCCATATTGCATGGGGGACTTTGTGCTGGTTGCCATGTTGTATAGGTGACTTCCAAGTCAGCCATATTGCATGGGGGACATTGTGCTGGTTGTATTGCATAGGTGACTTCCAAGTCAGCCATATTGCATGGGGGACATTGTGCTGGTTGCCATGTTGTATAGGTGACTTCCAAGTCAGCCATATTGCATGGGGGACATTGTGCTGGTGGCCATGTTCTATAGGTGACTTCCAAGTCAGCCATATTGCATTTGGGACATTGTGCTGGTTGTATTGTATAGGTGACTTCCAAGTCAGCCATATTGCATGGGGGACATTGTGCTGGTGGCCATGTCCTATAGGTGACTTCCAAGTCAGCCATATTGCATGGGGGACATTGTGCTGGTTGTCTTGTATAGGTGACTTCCAAGTCAGCCATATTGCTTGGGGGACATTGTGCTGGTTGTATTGTATAGGTGACTTCCAAGTCAGCCATATTGCATGGGGGACATTGTGCTGGTTGCCATGTTGTATAGGTGACTTCCAAGTCAGCCATATTGCATGGGGGACATTGTGCTGGTGGCCATGTTCTATAGGTGACTTCCAAGTCAGCCATATTGCATTTGGGACATTGTGCTGGTTGTCTTGTATAGGTGACTTCCAAGTCAGCCATATTGCTTGGGGGACATTGTGCTGGTTGCCATGTCCTATAGGTGACTTCCAAGTCAGCCATATTGCATGGGGGACATTGTGCTGGTTGTCTTGTATAGGTGACTTCCAAGTCAGCCATATTGCATGGGGGACATTGTGCTGGTTGCCATGTTGTATAGGTGACTTCCAAGTGAGCCATATTGCTTGGGGGACATTGTGCTGGTTGTGTTGTATAGGTGACTTCCAAGTCAGCCATATTGCATGGGGGACATTGTGCTGGTTGTCTTGTATAGGTGACTTCCAAGTCAGCCGTGTTGCATGGGGGACATTGTGCTGGTGGCCATGTTCTATAGGTGACTTCCAAGTCAGCCATATTGCATGGGGGACATTGTGCTGGTTGCCATGTTGTAGAGGTGACTTCCAAGTCAGCCATATTGCATGGGGGACATTGTGCTGGTGGCCATGTTCTATAGGTGACTTCCAAGTCAGCCATATTGCATGGGGACATTGTGCTGGTTGTCTTGTATAGGTGACTTCCAAGTCAGCCATATTGCATGGGGGACATTGTGCTGGTTGTCTTGTATAGGTGACTTCCAATCAGCCATATTGCATGGGGGACATTGTGCTGGTTGTGTTGTATAGGTGACTTCCAAATCAGCCATATTGCATGGGGGACATTGTGCTGGTTGTATTGTATAGGTGACTTCCAAGTCAGCCATATTGCATGGGGGACATTGTGCTGGTTGTATTGTATAGGTGACTTCCAAGTCAGCCATATTGCATGGGGGATATTGTGCTGGTGGCCATGTCCTATAGGTGACTTCCAAGTCAGCCATATTGCATGGGGGACATTGTGCTGGTTGTCTTGTATAGGTGACTTCCAAGTCAGCCATATTGCTTGGGGGACATTGTGCTGGTTGTATTGTATAGGTGACTTCCAAGTCAGCCATATTGCATGGGGGACATTGTGCTGGTTGCCATGTTGTATTGGTGACTTCCAAGTCAGCCATATTGCATGGGGGACATTGTGCTGGTGGCCATGTTCTATAGGTGACTTCCAAGTCAGCCATATTGCATTTGGGACATTGTGCTGGTTGTCTTTTATAGGTGACTTCCAAGTCAGCCATATTGCTTGGGGGACATTGTACTGGTTGCCATGTCCTATAGGTGACTTCCAAGTCAGCCATATTGCATGGGGGACATTGTGCTGGTTGTCTTGTATAGGTGACTTCCAAGTCAGCCATATTGCATGGGGGACATTGTGCTGGTTGCCATGTTGTATAGGTGACTTCCAAGTGAGCCATATTGCTTGGGGGACATTGTGCTGGTTGTGTTGTATAGGTGACTTCCAAGTCAGCCATATTGCATGGGGGACATTGTGCTGGTTGTGTTGTATAGGTGACTTCCAAGTCAGCCGTGTTGCATGGAGGACATTGTGCTGGTGGCCATGTTCTATAGGTGACTTCCAAGTCAGCCATATTGCATGGGGGACATTGTGCTGGTTGCCATGTTGTAGAGGTGACTTCCAAGTCAGCCATATTGCATGGGGGACATTGTGCTGGTGGCCATGTTCTATAGGTGACTTCCAAGTCAGCCATATTGCATGGGGACATTGTGCTGGTTGTCTTGTATAGGTGACTTCCAAGTCAGCCATATTGCATGGGGGACATTGTGCTGGTTGTATTGTATAGGTGACTTCCAAGTCAGCCATATTGCATGGGGGACATTGTGCTGGTGGCCATGTCCTATAGGTGACTTCCAAGTCAGCCATATTGCATTTGGGACATTGTGCTGGTTGTCTTGTATAGGTGACGTCCAAGTCAGCCATATTGCTTGGGGGACATTGTGCTGGTTGCCATGTCCTATAGGTGACTTCCAAGTCAGCCATATTGCATGGGGGACATTGTGCTGGTTGTCTTGTATAGATGACTTCCAAGTCAGCCATATTGCATGGGGGACATTGTGCTGGTTGCCATGTTGTATAGGTGACTTCCAAGTGAGCCATATTGCTTGGGGGACATTGTGCTGGTTGTGTTGTATAGGTGACTTCCAAGTCAGCCATATTGCATGGGGGACATTGTGCTGGTTGTCTTGTATAGGTGACTTCCAAGTCAGCCGTGTTGCATGGGGGACATTGTGCTGGTGGCCATGTTCTATAGGTGACTTCCAAGTCAGCCATATTGCATGGGGGACATTGTGCTGGTTGCCATGTTGTATAGGTGACTTCCAAGTCAGCCATATTGCATGGGGGACATTGTGCTGGTGGCCATGTTCTATAGGTGACTTCCAAGTCAGCCATATTGCATGGGGACATTGTGCTGGTTGTCTTGTATAGGTGACTTCCAAGTCAGCCATATTGCATGGGGGACATTGTGCTGGTTGCCATGTTGTATAGGTGACTTCCAAGTCAGCCATATTGCATGGGGGAAATTGTGCTGGTTGCCATGTTGTATAGGTGACTTCCAAGTCAGCCATATTGCATGGGGGACATTGTGCTGGTGGCCATGTTCTATAGGTGACTTCCAAGTCAGCCATATTGCATTTGGGACATTGTGCTGGTTGTCTTGTATAGGTGACGTCCTAGTCAGCCATATTGCTTGGGGGACATTGTGCTGGTTGCCATGTCCTATAGGTGACTTCCAAGTCAGCCATATTGCATGGGGGACATTGTGCTGGTTGTCTTGTATAGGTGACTTCCAAGTCAGCCATATTGCATGGGGGACATTGTGCTGGTTGCCATGTTGTATAGGTGACTTCCAAGTGAGCCATATTGCTTGGGGGACATTGTGCTGGTTGTGTTGTATAGGTGACTTCCAAGTCAGCCATATTGCATGGGGGACATTGTGCTGGTTGTCTTGTATAGGTGACTTCCAAGTCAGCCGTGTTGCATGGGGGACATTGTGCTGGTGGCCATGTTCTATAGGTGACTTCCAAGTCAGCCATATTGCATGGGGGACATTGTGCTGGTTGCCATGTTGTATAGGTGACTTCCAAGTCAGCCATATTGCATGGGGGACATTGTGCTGGTGGCCATGTTCTATAGGTGACTTCCAAGTCAGCCATATTGCATGGGGACATTGTGCTGGTTGTCTTGTATAGGTGACTTCCAAGTCAGCCATATTGCATGGGGGACATTGTGCTGGTTGCCATGTTGTATAGGTGACTTCCAAGTCAGCCATATTGCATGGGGGAAATTGTGCTGGTTGCCATGTTGTATAGGTGACTTCCAAGTCAGCCATATTGCATGGGGGACATTGTGCTGGTGGCCATGTTCTATAGGTGACTTCCAAGTCAGCCATATTGCATTTGGGACATTGTGCTGGTTGTCTTGTATAGGTGACGTCCTAGTCAGCCATATTGCTTGGGGGACATTGTGCTGGTTGCCATGTCCTATAGGTGACTTCCAAGTCAGCCATATTGCATGGGGGACATTGTGCTGGTTGTCTTGTATAGGTGACTTCCAAGTCAGCCATATTGCATGGGGGACATTGTGCTGGTTGCCATGTTGTATAGGTGACTTCCAAGTGAGCCATATTGCTTGGGGGACATTGTGCTGGTTGTGTTGTATAGGTGACTTCCAAGTCAGCCATATTGCATGGGGGACATTGTGCTGGTTGTCTTGTATAGGTGACTTCCAAGTCAGCCGTGTTGCATGGGGGACATTGTGCTGGTGGCCATGTTCTATAGGTGACTTCCAAGTCAGCCATATTGCATGGGGGACATTGTGCTGGTTGCCATGTTGTATAGGTGACTTCCAAGTCAGCCATATTGCATGGGGGACATTGTGCTGGTGGCCATGTTCTATAGGTGACTTCCAAGTCAGCCATATTGCATGGGGACATTGTGCTGGTTGTCTTGTATAGGTGACTTCCAAGTCAGCCATATTGCATGGGGGACATTGTGCTGGTTGCCATGTTGTATAGGTGACTTCCAAGTCAGCCATATTGCATGGGGGACATTGTGCTGGTTGCCATGTTGTATAGGTGACTTCCAAGTCAGCCATATTGCATGGGGGACATTGTGCTGGTTGTGTTGTATAGGTGACTTCCAAGTCAGCCATATTGCATGGGGGACATTGTGCTGGTTGTATTGTATAGGTGACTTCCAAGTCAGCCATATTGCATGGGGGACATTGTGCTGGTTGTATTGTATAGGTGACTTCCAAGTGAGCCATATTGCTTGGGGGACATTGTGCTGGTGGCCATGTTGTATAGGTGACTTCCAAGTCAGCCATATTGCTTGGGGGACATTGTGCTGGTTGCCATGTTCTATAGGTGACTTCCAAGTCAGCCATATTGCATGGGGGACATTGTGCTGGTTGTGTTGTATAGGTGACTTCCAAGTCAGCCATATTGCATGGGGGACATTGTGCTGGTTGTGTTGTATAGGTGACTTCCAAGTCAGCCATATTGCATGGGGGACATTGTGCTGGTTGTATTGCATAGGTGACTTCCAAGTCAGCCATATTGCATGGGGGACATTGTGCTGGTTGCCATGTTGTATAGGTGACTTCCAAGTCAGCCATATTGCATGGGGGACATTGTGCTGGTGGCCATGTTCTATAGGTGACTTCCAAGTCAGCCATATTGCATTTGGGACATTGTGCTGGTTGTCTTGTATAGGTGACTTCCAAGTCAGCCATATTGCATGGGGGACATTGTGCTGGTTGTGTTGTATAGGTGACTTCCAAATCACCCATATTGCATGGGGGACATTGTGCTGGTTGTATTGTATAGGTGACTTCCAAGTCAGCCATATTGCATGGGGGACATTGTGCTGGTTGTATTGTATAGGTGACTTCCAAGTCAGCCATATTGCATGGGGGACATTGTGCTGGTGGCCATGTCCTATAGGTGACTTCCAAGTCAGCCATATTGCATGGGGGACATTGTGCTGGTTGTCTTTTATAGGTGACTTCCAAGTCAGCCATATTGCTTGGGGGACATTGTGCTGGTTGCATTGTATAGGTGACTTCCAAGTCAGCCATATTGCATGGGGGACATTGTGCTGGTTGCCATGTTGTATAGGTGACTTCCAAGTCAGCCATATTGCATGGGGGACATTGTGCTGGTGGCCATGTTCTATAGGTGACTTCCAAGTCAGCCATATTGCATTTGGGACATTGTGCTGGTTGTCTTGTATAGGTGACTTCCAAGTCAGCCATATTGCTTGGGGGACATTGTGCTGGTTGCCATGTCCTATAGGTGACTTCCAAGTCAGCCATATTGCATGGGGGACATTGTGCTGGTTGTCTTGTATAGGTGACTTCCAAGTCAGCCATATTGCATGGGGGACATTGTGCTGGTTGCCATGTTGTATAGGTGACTTCCAAGTCAGCCATATTGCATGGGGGACATTGTGCTGGTTGCCATGTTGTATAGGTGACTTCCAAGTGAGCCATATTGCTTGGGGGACATTGTGCTGGTTGTGTTGTATAGGTGACTTCCAAGTCAGCCATATTGCATGGGGGACATTGTGCTGGTTGTCTTGTATAGGTGACTTCCAAGTCAGCCGTGTTGCATGGGGGACATTGTGCTGGTGGCCACCAGCACAATGTCCCCCATGCAATATGGCTGAATTGTTGCATGGGGGACATTGTGCTGGTGGCCACCAGCACAATGTCCCCCATGCAATATGGCTGACTTGGAAGTCACCTATACACTACAACCAGCACAATGTCCCCCATGCAATATGGCTGACTTGGAAGTCACCTATAGAACATGGCCACCAGCACAATGTCCCCCATGCAATATGGCTGACTTGGAAGTCACCTATACAACATGGCAACCAGCACAATGTCCCCCAAGCAATATGGCTGACTTGGAAGTCACCTATAGAACATGGCCACCAGGACAATGTCCCCCAAGCAATATGGCTGACTTGGAAGTCACCTATACAATACAACCAGCACAATGTCCCCCATGCAATATGGCTGACTTGGAAGTCACCTATACAATACAACCAGCACAATGTCCCCCATGCAAAATGGCTGACTTGGAAGTCACCTATACAACACAACCAGCACAATGTCCCCCATGCAATATGGCTGACTTGGAAGTCACCTAAACAACACAACCAGCACAATGTCCCCCATGCAATATGGCTGACTTGGAAGTCACCTATAGAACATGGCCACCAGCACAATGTCCCCCATGCAATATGGCTGACTTGGAAGTCACCTATACAACATGGCAACCAGCACAATGTCCCCCATGCAATATGGCTGACTTGGAAGTCACCTATACAACACAACCAGCACAATGTCCCCCATGCAATATGCCTCACTTGGAAGTCACCTATACAACATGGCAACCAGCACAATGTCCCCCATGCAATATGGCTGACTTGGAAGTCACCTATACAACATGGCAACCAGCACAATGTCCCCCATGCAATATGGCTGACTTGGAAGTCACCTATACAACATGGCAACCAGCACAATGTCCCCCATGCAATATGGCTGACTTGGAAGTCACCTATAGAACATGGCAACCAGTACAATGTCCCCCATGCAATATGGCTGATTTGGAAGTCACCTATACAAGACAACCAGCACAATGTCCCCCATGCAATATGGCTGACTTGGAAGTCACCTATACAAGACAACCAGCACAATGTCCCCCATGCAATATGGCTCACTTGGAAGTCACCTATACAACATGGCCACCAGCACAATGCCCCCCATGCAATATGGCTGACTTGAAAGTCACCTATACAACATGGCAACCAGCACAATGTCCCCCAAGCAATATGGCTGACTTGGAAGTCACCTATAGAACATGGCCACCAGCACAATGTCCCCCATGCAATATGGCTGACTTGGAAGTCACCTATAGACATGGCAACCAGTACAATGTCCCCCATGCAATATGGCTGATTTGGAAGTCACCTATACAAGACAACCAGCACAATGTCCCCCATGCAATATGGCTGACTTGGAAGTCACCTATACAAGACAACCAGCACAATGTCCCCCATGCAATATGGCTGACTTGGAAGTCACCTATAGAACATGGCCACCAGCACAATGTCCCCCATGCAATATGGCTGACTTGGAAGTCACCTATAGAACATGGCAACCAGCACAATGACCCCATGCAATATGGCTGACTTGGAAGTCACCTATACAATACAACCAGCACAATGTCCCCCATGCAATATGGCTGACTTGGACGTCACCTATACAATACAACTAGCACAATGTCCCCCATGCAATATGGCTGACTTGGAAGTCACCTATACAATACAACCAGCACAATGTCCCCCAAGCAATATGGCTGACTTGGAAGTCACCAATAGAACATGGCCACCAGCACAATGTCCCCCATGCAATATGGCTGAATTGGAAGTCACCTATACAAGACAACCAGCACAATGTCCCCCATGCAATATGGCTGACTTGGAAGTCACCTATACAACACAACCAGCACAATGTCCCCCAAGCAATATGGCTGACTTGGAAGTCACCTATAGAACATGGCAACCAGCACAATGTCCCCCAAGCAATATGGCTGACTTGGACGTCACCTATACAAGACAACCAGCACAATGTCCCCCATGCAATATGGCTGACTTGGAGGTCACCTATAGGACATGGCAACCAGCACAATGTCCCCCATGCAATATGGCTGACTTGGAAGTCACCTATACAATACAACCAGCACAACGTCCCCCATGCAATATGGCTGACTTGGAAGTCACCTATACAATACAACCAGCACAATGTCCCCCATGCAATATGGCTGACTTGGAAGTCACCTATACAACACAACCAGCACAATGTCCCCCATGCAATATGGCTGACTTGGAAGTTACCTATACAACATGGCAACCAGCACAATGTCCCCCATGCAATATGGCTGACTTGGAAGTCACCTATACAACATGGCAACCAGCACAATGTCCCCCATGCAATATGGATGACTTGGAAGTCACCTATAGAACATGGCCACCAGCACAATGTCCCCAATGCAACACGGCTGACTTGGAAGTCACCTATACAAGACAACCAGTACAATGTCCCCCATGCAATATGGCTGACTTGGAAGTCACCTATACAACATGGCAACCAGCACAATGTCCCCCATGCAATATGGCTCACTTGGAAGTCACCTATACAAAATGGCAACCAGCACAATGTCCCCCATGCAATATGGCTGACTTGGAAGTCACCTATACAATACAACCAGCACAATGTCCCCCAAGCAATATGGCTGACTTGGAAGTCACCTGTAGAACATGGCCACCAGCACAATGTCCCCCATGCAATATGGCTGACTTGGAAGTCACCTATACAAGACAACCAGCACAATGTCCCCCATGCAATATGGCTGACTTGGAAGTCACCTATAGAACATGGCCACCAGCACAATGTCCCCCATGCAACACGGCTGACTTGGAAGTCACCTATACAAGACAACCAGCACAATGTCCCCCATGCAATATGGCTGACTTGGAAGTCACCTATACAATACAACCAGCACAATGTCCCCCAGGCAATATGGCTGACTTGGAAGTCACCTATACAACATGGCAACCAGCACAATGTCCCCCAAGCAATATGGCTGACTTGGACGTCACCTATACAAGACAACCAGCACAATGTCCCCCATGCAATATGGCTGACTTGGAGGTCACCTATAGGACATGGCAACCAGCACAATGTCCCCCATGCAATATGGCTGACTTGGAAGTCACCTATACAATACAACCAGCACAACGTCCCCCATGCAATATGGCTGACTTGGAAGTCACCTATACAATACAACCAGCACAATGTCCCCCATGCAATATGGCTGACTTGGAAGTCACCTATACAACACAACCAGCACAATGTCCCCCATGCAATATGGCTGACTTGGAAGTTACCTATACAACATGGCAACCAGCACAATGTCCCCCATGCAATATGGCTGACTTGGAAGTCACCTATACAACATGGCAACCAGCACAATGTCCCCCATGCAATATGGATGACTTGGAAGTCACCTATAGAACATGGCCACCAGCACAATGTCCCCAATGCAACACGGCTGACTTGGAAGTCACCTATACAAGACAACCAGTACAATGTCCCCCATGCAATATGGCTGACTTGGAAGTCACCTATACAACATGGCAACCAGCACAATGTCCCCCATGCAATATGGCTCACTTGGAAGTCACCTATACAAAATGGCAACCAGCACAATGTCCCCCATGCAATATGGCTGACTTGGAAGTCACCTATACAATACAACCAGCACAATGTCCCCCAAGCAATATGGCTGACTTGGAAGTCACCTGTAGAACATGGCCACCAGCACAATGTCCCCCATGCAATATGGCTGACTTGGAAGTCACCTATACAAGACAACCAGCACAATGTCCCCCATGCAATATGGCTGACTTGGAAGTCACCTATAGAACATGGCCACCAGCACAATGTCCCCCATGCAACACGGCTGACTTGGAAGTCACCTATACAAGACAACCAGCACAATGTCCCCCATGCAATATGGCTGACTTGGAAGTCACCTATAGAACACAACCAGCACAATGTCCCCCAAGCAATATGGCTCACTTGGAATTCACCTATACAACATGGCAACCAGCACAATGTCCCCCATGCAATATGGCTGACTTGGAAGTCACCTATACAATACAACCAGCACAATGTCCCCCAGGCAATATGGCTGACTTGGAAGTCACCTATACAACATGGCAACCAGCACAATGTCCCCCAAGCAATATGGCTGACTTGGAAGTCACCTATACAACATGGCAACCAGCACAATATCCCCCATGCAATATGGCTGACTTGGAAGTCACCTATAGAACATGGCAACCAGTACAATGTCCCCCATGCAATATGGCTGATTTGGAAGTCACCTATACAAGACAACCAGCACAATGTCCCCCATGCAATATGGCTGACTTGGAAGTCACCTATACAAGACAACCAGCACAATGTCCCCCATGCAATATGGCTGACTTGGAAGTCACCTATAGAACATGGCCACCAGCACAATGTCCCCCATGCAATATGGCTGACTTGGAAGTCACCTATAGAACATGGCAACCAGAACAATGACCCCATGCAATATGGCTGACTTGGAAGTCACCTATACAATACAACCAGCACAATGTCCCCCATGCAATATGGCTGACTTGGACGTCACCTATACAATACAACCAGCACAATGTCCCCCATGCAATATGGCTGACTTGGAAGTCACCTATACAATACAACCAGCACAATGTCCCCCAAGCAATATGGCTGACTTGGAAGTCACCAATAGAACATGGCCACCAGCACAATGTCCCCCATGCAATATGGCTGAATTGGAAGTCACCTATACAAGACAACCAGCACAATGTCCCCCATGCAATATGGCTGACTTGGAAGTCACCTATACAACACAACCAGCACAATGTCCCCCAAGCAATATGGCTGACTTGGAAGTCACCTATAGAACATGGCAACCAGCACAATGTCCCCCAAGCAATATCGCTGACTTGGACGTCACCTATACAAGACAACCAGCACAATGTCCCCCATGCAATATGGCTGACTTGGAGGTCACCTATAGGACATGGCAACCAGCACAATGTCCCCCATGCAATATGGCTGACTTGGAAGTCACCTATACAATACAACCAGCACAACGTCCCCCATGCAATATGGCTGACTTGGAAGTCACCTATACAATACAACCAGCACAATGTCCCCCATGCAATATGGCTGACTTGGAAGTCACCTATACAACACAACCAGCACAATGTCCCCCATGCAATATGGCTGACTTGGAAGTCACCTATACAACATGGCAACCAGCACAATGTCCCCCATGCAATATGGCTGACTTGGAAGTCACCTATACAACATGGCAACCAGCACAATGTCCCCCATGCAATATGGATGACTTGGAAGTCACCTATAGAACATGGCCACCAGCACAATGTCCCCAATGCAACACGGCTGACTTGGAAGTCACCTATACAAGACAACCAGTACAATGTCCCCCATGCAATATGGCTGACTTGGAAGTCACCTATACAACATGGCAACCAGCACAATGTCCCCCATGCAATATGGCTGACTTGGATGTCACCTATAGAACATGGCCACCAGCACAATGTCCACCATGCAACACGGCTGACTTGGAAGTCACCTATACAATACAACCAGCACAATGTCCCCCATGCAATATGGCTGACTTGGAAGTCACCTATACAATACAACCAGCAAAATGTCCCCCAAGCAATATGGCTCACTTGGAAGTCACCTGTACAACATGGCAACCAGCACAATGTCCCCCATGCAATATGGCTCACTTGGAAGTCACCTATACAACATGGCAACCAGCACAATGTCCCCCATGCAATATGGCTGACTTGGAAGTCACCTATACAATACAACCAGCACAATGTCCCCCAAGCAATATGGCTGACTTGGAAGTCACCTATAGAACATGGCCACCAGCACAATGTCCCCCATGCAATATGGCTGACGTGGAAGTCACCTATACAAGACAACCAGCACAATGTCCCCCATGCAATATGGCTGACTTGGAAGTCACCTATAGAACATGGCCACCAGCACAATGTCCCCCATGCAACACGGCTGACTTGGAAGTCACCTATACAAGACAACCAGCACAATGTCCCCCATGCAATATGGCTGACTTGGAAGTCACCTATAGAACACAACCATCACAATGTCCCCCAAGCAATATGGCTCACTTGGAAGTCACCTATACAACATGGCAACCAGCACAATGTCCTCCATGCAATATGGCTGACTTGGAAGTCACCTATACAATACAACCAGCACAATGTCCCCCAGGCAATATGGCTGACTTGGAAGTCACCTATACAACATGGCAACCAGCACAATGTCCCCCAAGCAATATGGTTGACTTGGAAGTCACCTATACAACATGGCAACCAGCACAATGTCCCCCATGCAATATGGCTCACTTGGAAGTCACCTATACAACATGGCAACCAGCACAATGTCCCCCATGCAATATGGCTGACTTGGAAGTCGCCTATACAACATGGCCACCAGCACAATGTCCCCCATGCAATATAGCTGACTTGGAAGTCACCTATACAAGACAACCAGCACAATGTCCCCCATGCAATATGGCTGACTTGGAAGTCACCTATAGGACATGGCCACCAGCACAATGTCCCCCATGCCATATGGCTGACTTGGAAGTCACCTATACAACATGGCAACCAGCACAATGTCCCCCAAGCAATATGGCTGACTTGGAAGTCACCTATAGAACATGGCCACCAGCACAATGTCCCCCAAGCAATATGGCTGACTTGGAAGTCACCTACAGAACATGGCAACCAGCACAATGTCCCCCAAGCAATATGGCTGACTTGGAAGTCACCTATACAAGACAACCAGCACAATGTCCCCCATGCAACACGGCTGACTTGGAAGTCACCTATAGGACATGGCAACCAGCACAATGTCCCCCATACAATATGGCTGACTTGGAAGTCACCTATGCAATATAACCAGCACAATGTCCCCCATGCAATATGGCTGACTTGGAAGTCACCTATACAACACAACCAGCACAATGTCCCCCATGCAATATGGCTGACTTGGAAGTCACCTATACAACACAACCAGCACAATGTCCCCCATGCAATATGGCTGACTTGGAAGTCACCTATAGAACATGGCAACCAGCACAATGTCCCCCAAGCAATATGGCTGACTTGGAAGTCACCTATACAACATGACCACCAGCACAATGTCCCCCAAGCAATATGGCTCACTTGGAAGTCACCTATACAATACAACCAGCACAATGTCCCCCATGAAATATGGCTGACTTGGAAGTCACCTATACAATATAACCAGCACAATGTCCCCCATGCAATATGGCTGACTTGGAAGTCAAATATACAACATGGCAACCAGCACAATGTCCCCCATGCAATATGGCTGACTTGGAAGTCACCTATACAACATGGCAACCAGCACAATGTCCCCCATGCAATATGGCTGACTTGGAAGTCAAATATACAACATGGCAACCAGCACAATGTCCCCCATGCAATATGGCTGACTTGGAAGTCACCTATACAAGACAATCAGCTCAATGTCCCCATGCAATATGGCTGACTTGGAAGTCACCTATAGAACATGGCCACCAGCACAATGTCCCCCATGCAATATGGCTGACTTGGAAGTCACCTATACAACATGGCAACCAGCACAATGTCCCCCAAGCAATATGGCTCACTTGGAAGTCACCTATACAACATGGCAACCAGCACAATGTCCCCCATGCAATATGGCTGACTTGGAAGTCACCTATAGAACATGGCCACCAGCACAATGTCCCCCATGCAACACGGCTGACTTGGAAGTCACCTATACAAGACAACCAGCACAATGTCCCCCATGCAATATGGCTGACTTGGAAGTCACCTATACAACACAACCAGCACAATGTCCCCCAAGCAATATGGCTCACTTGGAAGTCACCTATACAACATGGCAACCAGCACAATGTCCCCCATGCAATATGGCTGACTTGGAAGTCACCTATACAACATGGCAACCAGCACAATGTCCCCCATGCAATATGGCTGACTTGGAAGTCACCTATACAATACAACCAGCACAATGTCCCCCAGGCAATATGGCTGACTTGGAAGTCACCTATACAACATGGCAACCAGCACAATGTCCCCCAAGCAATATGGCTAACTTGGAAGTCACCTATAGAACATGGCAACCAGCACAATGTCCCCCATGCAATATGGCTCACTTGGAAGTCACCTATACAACATGGCAACCAGCACAATGTCCCCCATGCAACATGGCTGACTTGGAAGTCACCTATGCAATACAACCAGCACAATGTCCCCCATGCAATATGGCTGACTTGGAAGTCACCTATACAACACAACCAGCACAATGTTCCCCATGCAATATGGCTGACTTGGAAGTCACCTATACAAGACAACCAGCACAACGTCCCCCATGCAATATGGCTGACTTGGAAGTCACCTATAGGACATGGCCACCAGCACAATGTCCCCCATGCCATATGGCTGACTTGGAAGTCACCTATACAACATGGCAACCAGCACAATGTCCCCCAAGCAATATGGCTGACTTGGAAGTCACCTATAGAACATGGCCACCAGCACAATGTCCCCCAAGCAATATGGCTGACTTGGAAGTCACCTACAGAACATGGCAACCAGCACAATGTCCCCCAAGCAATATGGCTGACTTGGAAGTCACCTATACAAGACAACCAGCACAATGTCCCCCATGCAACACGGCTGACTTGGAAGTCACCTATAGGACATGGCAACCAGCACAATGTCCCCCATGCAATATGGCTGACTTGGAAGTCACCTATGCAATACAACCAGCACAATGTCCCCCATGCAATATGGCTGACTTGGAAGTCACCTATACAACACAACCAGCACAATGTCCCCCATGCAATATGGCTCACTTGGAAGTCACCTATACAACACAACCAGCATAATGTCCCCCATGCAATATGGCTGACTTGGAAGTCACCTATAGAACATGGCAACCAGCACAATGTCCCCCAAGCAATATGGCTGACTTGGAAGTCACCTATACAACATGGCCACCAGCACAATGTCCCCCAAGCAATATGGCTCACTTGGAAGTCACCTATACAATACAACCAGCACAATGTCCCCCATGAAATATGGCTGACTTGGAAGTCACCTATACAATATAACCAGCACAATGTCCCCCATGCAATATGGCTGACTTGGAAGTCAAATATACAACATGGCAACCAGCACAATGTCCCCCATGCAATATGGCTGACTTGGAAGTCACCTATACAACATGGCAACCAGCACAATGTCCCCCATGCAATATGGCTGACTTGGAAGTCAAATATACAACATGGCAACCAGCACAATGTCCCCCATGCAATATGGCTGACTTGGAAGTCACCTATACAAGACAACCAGCTCAATGTCCCCATGCAATATGGCTGACTTGGAAGTCACCTATAGAACATGGCCACCAGCACAATGTCCCCCATGCAATATGGCTGACTTGGAAGTCACCTATACAACATGGCAACCAGCACAATGTCCCCCAAGCAATATGGCTCACTTGGAAGTCACCTATACAACATGGCAACCAGCACAATGTCCCCCATGCAATATGGCTGACTTGGAAGTCACCTATAGAACATGGCCACCAGCACAATGTCCCCCATGCAACACGGCTGACTTGGAAGTCACCTATACAAGACAACCAGCACAATGTCCCCCATGCAATATGGCTGACTTGGAAGTCACCTATACAACACAACCAGCACAATGTCCCCCAAGCAATATGGCTCACTTGGAAGTCACCTATACAACATGGCAACCAGCACAATGTCCCCCATGCAATATGGCTGACTTGGAAGTCACCTATACAACATGGCAACCAGCACAATGTCCCCCATGCAATATGGCTGACTTGGAAGTCACCTATACAATACAACCAGCATAATGTCCCCCAGGCAATATGGCTGACTTGGAAGTCACCTATACAACATGGCAACCAGCACAATGTCCCCCAAGCAATATGGCTGACTTGGAAGTCACCTATACAACATGGCAACCAGCACAATGTCCCCCATGCAATATGGCTCACTTGGAAGTCACCTATACAACATGGCAACCAGCACAATGTCCCCCATGCAATATGGCTGACTTGGAAGTCACCTATACAACATGACCACCAGCACAATGTCCCCCATGCAATATGGCTGACTTGGAAGTCACCTATACAAGACAACCAGCACAATGTCCCCCATGCAATATGGCTGACTTGGAAGTCACCTATAGGACATGGCAACCAGTACAATGTCCCCCAAGCAATATGGCTGACTTGGAAGTCACCTATACAAGACAACCAGCACAATGTCCCAAATGCAATATGGCTGACTTGGAAGTCACCTATAGAACATGGCCACCAGCACAATGTCCCACATGCAATATGGCTGACTTGGAAGTCACCTATACAACATGGCAACCAGCACAATGTCCCCCAAGCAATATGGCTGACTTGGAATTCACCTATAGAACATGGCCACCAGCACAATGTCCCCCAAGCAATATGGCTGACTTGGAAGTCACCTACAGAACATGGCAACCAGCACAATGTCCCCCAAGCAATATGGCTGACTTGGAAGTCACCTATACAAGACAACCAGCACAATGTCCCCCATGCAACACGGCTGACTTGGAAGTCACCTATACAAGACAACCAGCACAATGTCCCCCATGCAATATGGCTGACTTGGAAGTCACCTATACAATACAACCAGCACAATGTCCCCCAGGCAATATGGCTGACTTGGAAGTCACCTATACAACATGGCAACCAGCACAATGTCCCCCAAGCAATATGGCTGACTTGGAAGTCACCTATACAACATGGCAACCAGTACAATGTCCCCCATGCAATATGGCTCACTTGGAAGTCACCTATACAACATGGCAACCAGCACAATGTCCCCCATGCAATATGGCTGACTTGGAAGTCACCTATACAACATGGCCACCAGCACAATGTCCCCCATGCAATATGGCTGACTTGGAAGTCACCTATACAAGACAACCAGCACAATGTCCCCCATGCAATATGGCTGACTTGGAAGTCACCTATAGGACATGGCAACCAGCACAATGTCCCCCAAGCAATATGGCTGACTTGGAAGTCACCTATACAAGACAACCAGCACAATGTCCCCCATGCAACACGGCTGACTTGGAAGTCACCTATACAAGACAACCAGCACAATGTCCCCCATGCAATATGGCTGACTTGGAAGTCACCTATACAATACAACCAGCACAATGTCCCCCAGGCAATATGGCTGACTTGGAAGTCACCTATACAACATGGCAACCAGCACAATGTCCCCCAAGCAATATGGCTGACTTGGAAGTCACCTGTACAACATGGCAACCAGTACAATGTCCCCAATGCAATATGGCTCACTTGGAAGTCACCTATACAACATGGCAACCAGCACAATGTCCCCCATGCAATATGGCTGACTTGGAAGTCACCTATACAACATGGCCACCAGCACAATGTCCCCCATGCAATATGGCTGACTTGGAAGTCACCTATACAACATGGCAACCAGCACAATGTCCCCCAAGCAATATGGCTGACTTGGAAGTCACCTATACAACATGGCAACCAGTACAATGTCCCCAATGCAATATGGCTCACTTGGAAGTCACCTATACAACAAGGCAACCAGCACAATGTCCCCCATGCAATATGGCTGACTTGGAAGTCACCTATACAACATGGCCACCAGCACAATGTCCCCCATGCAATATGGCTGACTTGGAAGTCACCTATACAAGACAACCAGCACAATGTCCCCCATGCAATATGGCTGACTTGGAAGTCACCTATAGGACATGGCAACCAGCACAATGTCCCCCAAGCAATATGGCTGACTTGGAAGTCACCTATACAAGACAACCAGCACAATGTCTCAAATGCAATATGGCTGACTTGGAAGTCACCTATAGAACATGGCCACCAGCACAATGTCCCCCATGCAATATGGCTGACTTGGATGTCACCTATACAACATGGCAACCAGCACAATGTCCCCCAAGCAATATGGCTGACTTGGAAGTCACCTATAGAACATGGCCACCAGCACAATGTCCCCCAAGCAATATGGCTGACTTGGAAGTCACCTACAGAACATGGCAACCAGCACAATGTCCCCCAAGCAATATGGCTGACTTGGAAGTCACCTATACAAGACAACCAGCACAATGTCCCCCATGCAACACGGCTGACTTGGAAGTCACCTATACAAGACAACCAGCACAATGTCCCCCATGCAATATGGCTGACTTGGAAGTCACCTATAGAACATGGCAACCAGCACAATGTCCGCCATGCAACACGGCTGACTTGGAAGTCACCTATAGAACATGGCCACCAGCACAATGTCCCCATGCAATATGGCTGACTTGGAAGTCACCTATACAAGACAACCAGCACAATGTCCCCCATGCAATATGGCTGACTTGGAAGTCACCTATAGAACATGGCCACCAGCACAATGTCCCCCATGCAATATGGCTGACTTGGAAGTCACCTATACAACATGGCAACCAGCACAATGTCCCCCATGCAATATGGCTGACTTGTAAGTCACCTATACAACATGGCAACCAGCACAATGTCCCCCATGCAATATGGCTGACTTGGAAGTCACCTATAGGACATGGCAACCAGCACAATGTCCCCCATGCAATATGGCTGACTTGGAAGTCACCTATACAATACAACCAGCACAATGTCCCCAATGCAATATGGCTGACTTGGAAGTCACCTATACAAGACAACCAGAACAATGTCCCCCATGCAATATGGCTGACTTGGAAGTCACCTATAGAACATGGCCACCAGCACAATGTCCTCCATGCAATATGGCTTACTTGGAAGTCACCTATACAACATGGCAACCAGCACAATGTCACCCAAGCAATATGGCTGACTTGGAAATCACCTATACAACATGGCAACCAGCACAATGTCCCCCATGCAATATGGCTGACTTGGAAGTCACCTATACAATATGGCAACCAGCACAATGTCCCCCATGCAATATGGCTGACTTGGAAGTCACCTATACAATACAACCAGCACAATGTCCCCCAAGCAATATGGCTGACTTGGAAGTCACCTATAGAACATGGCCACCAGCACAATGTCCCCCATGCAATATGGCTGACTTGGAAGTCACCTATACAAGACAACCAGCACAATGTCCCCCATGCAATATGGCTGACTTGGAAGTCACCTATAGGACATGGCAACCAGCACAATGTCCCCCATGCAATATGGCTGACTTGGAAGTCACCTATACAATACAACCAGCACAATGTCCCCCAAGCAATATGGCTGACTTGGAAGTCACCTATACAACATGGCAACCAGCACAATGTCCCCCAAGCAATATGGCTCACTTGTGAAGTCACCTATACAACATGGCAACCAGCACAATGTCCCCCATGCAATATGGCTGAAGTCACCTATAGAACATGGCCACCAGCACAATGTCTCCCATGCAACACCCCTGACTTGGAAGTCACCTATACAAGACAACCAGCACAATGTCCCCCATGCAATATGGCTGACTTGGAAGTCACCTATATAACACAACCAGCACAATGTCCCCCAAGCAATATGGCTCACTTGGAAGTCACCTATAGAACATTGCAACCAGCACAATGTCCCCCATGCAATATGGCCGACTTGGATGTCACCTATACAACATGGCAACCAGCACAATGTCCCCCAAGCAATATGGCTCACTTGGAACTCACCTATACAACATGGCAACCAGCACAATGTCCCCCATGCAATATGGCTGACTTGGATGTCACCTATACAACATGGCAACCAGCACAATGTCCCCCATGCAATATGGCTGACTTGGAAGTCACCTATACAAGACAACCAGCACAAGGTCCCCCATGCAATATGGCTGACTTGGAAGTCACCTATAGGACAGGGCAACCAGCACAATGTAAACCAAGCAATATGGCTGACTTGGAAGTCACCTATACAAGACAACCAGCACAATGTCCCAAATGCAATATGGCTGACTTGGAAGTCACCTTTACAACATGGCAACCAGCACAATGTCCCCCATGCAATATGGCTGACTTGGAAGTCACCTATACAACATGGCAACCAGCACAATGTCCCCCATGCAATATGGCTGACTTGGAAGTCACCTATAGAACATGGCCACCAGCACAATGTCCCCCAAGCAATATGGCTGACTTGGAAGTCACCTATACAAGACAACCAGCACAATTTCCCCCATGCAATATGGCTGACTTGGAAGTCACCTATAGGACATGGCAACCAGCACAATGTCCCCCATGCAATATGGCTGACTTGGAAGTCACCTATACAATACAACCAGCACAATGTCCCCCATGCAATATGGCTGACTTGGAAGTCACCTATACAACATGGCAACCAGCACAATGTCCCCCATGCAGTATGGCTGACTTGGAAGTCACCTATACAATATGGCAACCAGCACAATGTCCCCCATGCACTATGGCTGACTTGGAAGTCACCTATACAACACAACCAGCACAACGTCCCATATGCAATATGGCTGACTTGGAAGTCACCTATACAACATGGCAACCAGAACAATGTCCCCCATGCAATATGGCTCACTTGGAAGTCACCTATACAATACAACCAGCACAATGTCCCCGAAGCAATATGGCTGACTTGGAAGTCACCTATAGAACATGGCCACCAGCACAATGTCCCCCATGCAATATGGCTGACTTGGAAGTCACCTATACAAGACAACCAGCACAATGTCCCACATGCAATATGGCTGACTTGGAAGTCACCTATAGAACATGGCCACCAGCACAATGTCCCCCATACAATATGGCTGACTTGGAAGTCACCTATACAACATGGCAACCAGCACAATGTCCCCAAGCAATATGGCTGACTTGGAAGTCACCTATAGAACATGGCAACCAGCACAATGTCCCCCAAGCAATATGGCTGACTTGGAAGTCACCTATACAAGACAACCAGCACAATGTCTCCCATGCAATATGGCTGACATGGAAGTCACCTATAGGACATGGCAACCAGCACAATGTCCCCCATGCAATATGGCTGACTTGGAAGTCACCTATACAATACAACCAGCACAATGTCCCCCATGCAATATGGCTGACTTGGAAGTCACCTATACAACATGGCAACCAGCACAATGTCCCCCATGCAATATGGCTGACTTGGAAGTCACCTATACAACACAACCAGCACAATGTCTCCCATGCAAAATGGCTCACTTGGAAGTCACCTATACAACATGGCAACCAGCACAATGTCCCCCATGCAATATGGCTGACTTGGAAGTCACCTATACAACACAACAAGCACAATGTCCCCCAAGCAATATGGCTCACTTGGAAGTCACCTATGCAACATGGCAACCAGCACAATGTCCCCCATGCAATATGGCTGACTTGGAAGTCACCTATACAACATGGCAACCAGCACAATGTCCCCCATGCAATATGGCTGACTTGGAAGTCACCTCTACAACATGGCAAACAGCACAATGTCCCCCATGCAATATGGCTGACTTGGAAGTCACCTATACAACATGGCAACCAGCACAATGTCCCCCAAGCAATATGGCTCACTTGGAAGTCACCTATACAACATGGCAACCAGCACAATGTCCCCCATGCAATATGGCTGACATGGAAGTCACCTATACAAGACAACCAGCACAATGTCCCCCATGCAATATGGCTGACTTGGAAGTCACCTATACAACATGGCAACCAGCACAATGTCCCCCATGCAATATGGCTGACTTGGAAGTCACCTATACAACATGGCAACCAGCACAATGTCCCCCATGCAATATGGCTGACTTGGAAGTCACCTATACAAGACAACCAGCACAATGTCCCCCATGCAATATGGCTGACTTGGAAGTCACCTATAGGACATGGCAACCAGCACAATGTCCCCCAAGCAATATGGCTGACTTGGAAGTCACCTATAGAACATGGCCACCAGCACAATGTCCCCCATGCAATATGGCTGACTTGGAAGTCACCTATACAAGACAACCAGCACAATGTCCCCCATGCAATATGGCTGAGTTGGAAGTCACCTATAGAACATGGCCACCAGCACAATGTCCCCCATGCAATATGGCTGACTTGGAAGTCACCTATACAACATGGCAACCAGCACAATGTCTCCCATGCAATATGGCTGACTTGGAAGTCACCTATAGGACATGGCAACCAGCACAATGTCCCCCATGCAATATGGCTGACTTGGAAGTCACCTATACAATACAACCAGCACAATGTCCCCCATGCAATATGGCTGACTTGGAAGTCACCTATACAACACAACCAGCACAATGTCCCCCATGCAATATGGCTGACTTGGAAGTCACCTATACAACACAACCAGCACAATGTCCCCCATGCAATATGGCTCACTTGGAAGTCACCTATACAACATGGCAACCAGCACAATGTCCCCCATGCAATATGGCTGACTTGGAAGTCACCTATACAACATGGCAACCAGCACAATGTCCCCCATGCAATATGGCTCACTTGGAAGTCACCTATACAACATGGCAACCAGCACAATGTCCCCCATGCAATATGGCTGACTTGGAAGTCATCTATACAACATGGCAACCAGCACAATGTCCCCCAAGCAATATGGCTCATTTGGAAGTCACCTATACAACATGGCAACCAGCACAATGTCCCCCATGCAATATGGCTGACTTGGAAGTCACCTATAGGACATGGCCACCAGCACAATGTCCCCCATGCAATATGGCTGACTTGGAAGTCACCTATACAACATGGCAACCAGCACAATGTCCCCCAAGCAATATGGCTCACTTGGAAGTCACCTATACAACATGGCAACCAGCACAATGTCCCCCAAGCAATATGGCTGACTTGGAAGTCACCTATACAAGACAACCAGCACAATGTCCCCCATGCAATATGGCTGACTTGGAAGTCACCTATAGAACATGGCCACCAGCACAATGTCCCCCATGCAATATGGCTGACTTGGAAGTCACCTATACAACATGGCAACCAGCACAATGTCGCCCAAGCAATATGGCTGACTTGGAAGTCACCTATACAAGACAACCAGCACAATGTCTCCCATGCAATATGGCTGACTTGGAAGTCTCCTATAGGACATGGCAACCAGCACAATGTCCCCCATGCAATATGGCTGACTTGGAAGTCACCTATACAATACAACCAGCACAATGTCCCCCATGCAATATGGCTGACTTGGAAGTCACCAATACAACACAACCAGCACAATGTCCCCCATGCAATATGGCTGACTTGGAAGTCACCTAAACAATACACCAGCACAATGTCCCCCATGCAATATGGCTGACTTGGAAGTCACCTATACAACACAACCAGCACAATGTCCCCCATGCAATATGGCTCACTTGGAAGTCACCTATACAACATGGCAACCAGCACAATGTCCCCCATGCAATATGGCTGACTTGGAAGTCACCTATACAACATGGCAACCAGCACAATGTCCCCCATGCAATATGGCTGACTTGGAAGTCACCTATACAACATGGCAACCAGCACAATGTCCCCCATGCAATATGGCTGACTTGGAAGTCACCTATACAAGCCAACCAGCACAATGTCCCCATGCAATATGGCTGACTTGGAAGTCACCTATAGAACATGGCCACCAGCACAATGTCCCCCATGCAATATGGCTGACTTGGAAGTCACCTATACAACATGGCAACCAGCACAATGTCCCCCAAGCAATATGGCTGACTTGGAAGTCACCTATACAACATGGCAACCAGCACAATGTCCCCCATGCAATATGGCTGACTTGGAAGTCACCTATAGAACATGGCCACCAGCACAATGTCCCCCATGCAACACGGCTGACTTGGAAGTCACCTATACAAGACAACCAGCACAATGTCCCCCATGCAATATGGCTGACTTGGAAGTCACCTATACAACACAACCAGCACAATGTCCCCCAAGCAATATGGCTCACTTGGAAGTCACCTATACAACATGGCAACCAGCACAATGTCCCCCATGCAATATGGCTGACTTGGAAGTCACCTATACAACATGGCAACCAGCACAATGTCCCCCATGCAATATGGCTGACTTGGAAGTCACCTATACAACATGGCAACCAGCACAATGTCCCCCATGCAATATGGCTCACTTGGAAGTCACCTATACAACATGGCAACCAGCACAATGTCCCCCATGCAATATGGCTGACTTGGAAGTCACCTATACAACATGGCAACCAGCACAATGTTTCCCGTTGCAATATGGCTGACTTGGAAGTCACCTATACAACATGGCAACCAGCACAATGTCCCCCATGCAATATGGCTGACTTGGAAGTCACCTATACAACATGGCAACCAGCACAATGTCCCCCAAGCAATATGGCTCACTTGGAAGTCACCTATACAACATGGCAACCAGCACAATGTCCCCCATGCAATATGGCTGACTTGGAAGTCACCTTTACAACATGGCAACCAGCACAATGTCCCCCATGCAATATGGCTGACTTGGAAGTCACCTATACAAGACAACCAGCACAATGTCCCCCATGCAATATGGCTGACTTGGAAGTCACCTATAGGACATGGCAACCAGCACAATGTCCCCCAAGCAGTATGGCTGACTTGGAAGTCACCTATACAAGACAACCAGCACAATGTCCCCCATGCAATATGGCTCACTTGGAAGTCACCTATACAACATGGCAACCAGCACAATGTCCCCCATGCAATATGGCTGACTTGGAAGTCACCTATACAACATGGCAACCAGCACAATGTCTCCCATGCAATATGGCTCACTTGGAAGTCACCTATACAACATGGCAACCAGCACAATGTCCCCCATGCAATATGGCTGACTTGGAAGTCATCTATACAACATGGCAACCAGCACAATGTCCCCCAAGCAATATGACTCACTTGGAAGTCACCTATACAACATGGCAACCAGCACAATGTCCCCCATGCAATATGGCTGACTTGGAAGTCACCTATACAATACAACCAGCACAATGTCCCCCATGCAATATGGCTGACTTGGAAGTCACCAATACAACACAACCAGCACAATGTCCCCCATGCAATATGGCTGACTTGGAAGTCACCTAAACAATACACCAGCACAATGTCCCCCATGCAATATGGCTGACTTGGAAGTCACCTATACAACACAACCAGCACAATGTCCCCCATGCAATATGGCTCACTTGGAAGTCACCTATACAACATGGCAACCAGCACAATGTCCCCCATGCAATATGGCTGACTTGGAAGTCACCTATACAACATGGCAACCAGCACAATGTCCCCCATGCAATATGGCTGACTTGGAAGTCACCTATACAACATGGCAACCAGCACAATGTCCCCCATGCAATATGGCTGACTTGGAAGTCACCTATACAAGCCAACCAGCACAATGTCCCCCATGCAATATGGCTCACTTGGAAGTCACCTATAGAACATGGCCACCAGCACAATGTCCCCCATGCAATATGGCTGACTTGGAAGTCACCTATACAACATGGCAACCAGCACAATGTCCCCCAAGCAATATGGCTGACTTGGAAGTCACCTATACAACATGGCAACCAGCACAATGTCCCCCATGCAATATGGCTGACTTGGAAGTCACCTATAGAACATGGCCACCAGCACAATGTCCCCCATGCAACACGGCTGACTTGGAAGTCACCTATACAAGACAACCAGCACAATGTCCCCCATGCAATATGGCTGACTTGGAAGTCACCTATACAACACAACCAGCACAATGTCCCCCAAGCAATATGGCTCACTTGGAAGTCACCTATACAACATGGCAACCAGCACAATGTCCCCCATGCAATATGGCTGACTTGGAAGTCACCTATACAACATGGCAACCAGCACAATGTCCCCCATGCAATATGGCTGACTTGGAAGTCACCTATACAACATGGCAACCAGCACAATGTCCCCCATGCAATATGGCTCACTTGGAAGTCACCTATACAACATGGCAACCAGCACAATGTCCCCCATGCAATATGGCTGACTTGGAAGTCACCTATACAACATGGCAACCAGCACAATGTTTCCCGTTGCAATATGGCTGACTTGGAAGTCACCTATACAACATGGCAACCAGCACAATGTCCCCCATGCAATATGGCTGACTTGGAAGTCACCTATACAACATGGCAACCAGCACAATGTCCCCCAAGCAATATGGCTCACTTGGAAGTCACCTATACAACATGGCAACCAGCACAATGTCCCCCATGCAATATGGCTGACTTGGAAGTCACCTTTACAACATGGCAACCAGCACAATGTCCCCCATGCAATATGGCTGACTTGGAAGTCACCTATACAAGACAACCAGCACAATGTCCCCCATGCAATATGGCTGACTTGGAAGTCACCTATAGGACATGGCAACCAGCACAATGTCCCCCAAGCAGTATGGCTGACTTGGAAGTCACCTATACAAGACAACCAGCACAATGTCCCCCATGCAATATGGCTCACTTGAAAGTCACCTATACAACATGGCAACCAGCACAATGTCCCCCATGCAATATGGCTGACTTGGAAGTCACCTATACAACATGGCAACAAGCACAATGTCCCCCATGCAATATGGCTGACTTGGAAGTCACCTATACAAGCCAACCAGCACAATGTCCCCCATGCAATATGGCTCACTTGGAAGTCACCTATAGAACATGGCCACCAGCACAATGTCCCCCATGCAATATGGCTGACTTGGAAGTCACCTATACAACATGGCAACCAGCACAATGTCCCCCAAGCAATATGGCTGACTTGGAAGTCACCTATACAACATGGCAACCAGCACAATGTCCCCCATGCAATATGGCTGACTTGGAAGTCACCTATAGAACATGGCCACCAGCACAATGTCCCCCATGCAACACGGCTGACTTGGAAGTCACCTATACAAGACAACCAGCACAATGTCCCCCATGCAATATGGCTGACTTGGAAGTCACCTATACAACACAACCAGCACAATGTCCCCCAAGCAATATGGCTCACTTGGAAGTCACCTATACAACATGGCAACCAGCACAATGTCCCCCATGCAATATGGCTGACTTGGAAGTCACCTATACAACATGGCAACCAGCACAATGTCCCCCATGCAATATGGCTGACTTGGAAGTCACCTATACAACATGGCAACCAGCACAATGTCCCCCATGCAATATGGCTCACTTGGAAGTCACCTATACAACATGGCAACCAGCACAATGTCCCCCATGCAATATGGCTGACTTGGAAGTCACCTATACAACATGGCAACCAGCACAATGTTTCCCGTTGCAATATGGCTGACTTGGAAGTCACCTATACAACATGGCAACCAGCACAATGTCCCCCATGCAATATGGCTGACTTGGAAGTCACCTATACAACATGGCAACCAGCACAATGTCCCCCAAGCAATATGGCTCACTTGGAAGTCACCTATACAACATGGCAACCAGCACAATGTCCCCCATGCAATATGGCTGACTTGGAAGTCACCTTTACAACATGGCAACCAGCACAATGTCCCCCATGCAATATGGCTGACTTGGAAGTCACCTATACAAGACAACCAGCACAATGTCCCCCATGCAATATGGCTGACTTGGAAGTCACCTATAGGACATGGCAACCAGCACAATGTCCCCCAAGCAGTATGGCTGACTTGGAAGTCACCTATACAAGACAACCAGCACAATGTCCCCCATGCAATATGGCTCACTTGGAAGTCACCTATACAACATGGCAACCAGCACAATGTCCCCCATGCAATATGGCTGACTTGGAAGTCACCTATACAACATGGCAACCAGCACAATGTCTCCCATGCAATATGGCTCACTTGGAAGTCACCTATACAACATGTCAACCAGCACAATGTCCCCCATGCAATATGGCTGACTTGGAAGTCATCTATACAACATGGCAACCAGCACAATGTCCCCCAAGCAATATGGCTCACTTGGAAGTCACCTATACAACATGGCAACCAGCACAATGTCCCCCATGCAATATGGCTGACTTGGAAGTCACCTATAGGACATGGCCACCAGCACAATGTCCCCCATGCAATATGGCTGACTTGGAAGTCACCTATACAACATGGCAACCAGCACAATGTCCCCCAAGCAATATGGCTCACTTGGAAGTCACCTATACAACATGGCAACCAGCACAATGTCCCTCAAGCAATATGGCTGACTTGGAAGTCACCTATACAAGACAACCAGCACAATGTCCCCCATGCAATATGGCTGACTTGGAAGTCACCTATAGAACATGGCCACCAGCACAATGTCCCCCATGCAATATGGCTGACTTGGAAGTCACCTATACAACATGGCAACCAGCACAATGTCCCCCAAGCAATATGGCTGACTTGGAAGTCACCTATAGAACATGGCAACCAGCACAATGTCCCCCAAGCAATATGGCTGACTTGGAAGTCACCTATACAAGACAACCAGCACAATGTCTCCCATGCAATATGGCTGACTTGGAAGTCTCCTATAGGACATGGCAACCAGCACAATGTCCCCCATGCAATATGGCTGACTTGGAAGTCACCTATACAATACAACCAGCACAATGTCCCCCATGCAATATGGCTGACTTGGAAGTCACCAATACAACACAACCAGCACAATGTCCCCCATGCAATATGGCTGACTTGGAAGTCACCTAAACAACACACCAGCACAATGTCCCCCATGCAATATGGCTGACTTGGAAGTCACCTATACAACACAACCAGCACAATGTCCCCCATGCAATATGGCTCACTTGGAAGTCACCTATACAACATGGCAACCAGCACAATGTCCCCCATGCAATATGGCTGACTTGGAAGTCACCTATACAACATGGCAACCAGCACAATGTCCCCCATGCAATATGGCTGACTTGGAAGTCACCTATACAACATGGCAACCAGCACAATGTCCCCCATGCAATATGGCTGACTTTGAAGTCACCTATACAAGCCAACCAGCACAATGTCCCCATGCAATATGGCTGACTTGGAAGTCACCTATAGAACATGGCCACCAGCACAATGTCCCCCATGCAATATTGCTGACTTGGAAGTCACCTATACAACATGGCAACCAGCACAATGTCCCCCAAGCAATATGGCTCACTTGGAAGTCACCTATACAACATGGCAACCAGCACAATGTCCCCCATGCAATATGGCTGACTTGGAAGTCACCTATAGAACATGGCCACCAGCACAATGTCCCCCATGCAACACGGCTGACTTGGAAGTCACCTATACAAGACAACCAGCACAATGTCCCCCATGCAATATGGCTGACTTGGAAGTCACCTATACAACATGGCAACCAGCACAATGTCCCCCATGCAATATGGCTGACTTGGAAGTCACCTATAGAACATGGCCACCAGCACAATGTCCCCCATGCAACACGGCTGACTTGGAAGTCACCTATACAAGACAACCAGCACAATGTCCCCCATGCAATATGGCTGACTTGGAAGTCACCTATACAACACAACCAGCACAATGTCCCCCAAGCAATATGGCTCACTTGGAAGTCACCTATACAACATGGCAACCAGCACAATGTCCCCCATGCAATATGGCTGACTTGGAAGTCACCTATACAACATGGCAACCAGCACAATGTCCCCCATGCAATATGGCTGACTTGGAAGTCACCTATACAACATGGCAACCAGCACAATGTCCCCCATGCAATATGGCTCACTTGGAAGTCACCTATACAACATGGCAACCAGCACAATGTCCCCCATGCAATATGGCTGACTTGGAAGTCACCTATACAACATGGCAACCAGCACAATGTCCCCCATGCAATATGGCTGACTTGGAAGTCACCTATACAACATGGCAACCAGCACAATGTCCCCCATGCAATATGGCTGACTTGGAAGTCACCTATACAACATGGCAACCAGCACAATGTCCCCCAAGCAATATGGCTCACTTGGAAGTCACCTATACAACATGGCAACCAGCACAATGTCCCCCATGCAATATGGCTGACTTGGAAGTCACCTTTACAACATGGCAACCAGCACAATGTCCCCCATGCAATATGGCTGACTTGGAAGTCACCTATACAAGACAACCAGCACAATGTCCCCCATGCAATATGGCTGACTTGGAAGTCACCTATAGGACATGGCAACCAGCACAATGTCCCCCAAGCAGTATGGCTGACTTGGAAGTCACCTATACAAGACAACCAGCACAATGGCCCCCATGCAATATGGCTGACTTGGAAGTCACCTATAGAACATGGCCACCAGCACAATGTCCCCCATGCAATATGGCTGGCTTGGAAGTCACCTATACAACATGGCAACCAGCACAATGTCCCCCAAGCAATATGGCTGACTTGGAAGTCACCTATAGAACATGGCAACCAGCACAATGTCCCCCAAGCAATATGGCTGACTTGGAAGTCACCTATACAAGACAACCAGCACAATGTCTCCCATGCAATATGGCTGACTTGGGAGTCACCTATAGGACATGGCAACCAGCACAATGTCCCCCATGCAATATGGCTGACTTGGAAGTCACCTATACAATACAACCAGCACAATGTCCCCCATGCAATATGGCTGACTTGGAAGTCACCAATACAACACAACCAGCACAATATCCCCCATGCAATATGGCTGACTTGGAAGTCACCTAAACAACACAACCAGCACAATGTCCCCCATGCAATATGGCTGACTTGGAAGTCACCTATACAACACAACCAGCACAATGTCCCCCATGCAATATGGCTCACTTGGAAGTCACCTATACAACATGGCAACCAGCACAATGTCCCCCATGCAATATGGGTGACTTGGAAGTCACCTATACATCATGGCAACCAGCACAATGCCCCCCATGCAATATGGCTGACTTGGAAGTCACCTATACAACATGGCAACCAGCACAATGTCCCCCATGCAATATGGCTGACTTGGAAGTCACCTAAACAACACAACCAGCACAATGTCCCCCATGCAATATGGCTGACTTGGAAGTCACCTATACAACACAACCAGCACAATGTCCCCCATGCAATATGGCTCACTTGGAAGTCACCTATACAACATGGCAACCAGCACAATGTCCATCATGCAATATGGGTGACTTGGAAGTCACCTATACATCATGGCAACCAGCACAATGCCCCCCATGCAATATGGCTGACTTGGAAGTCACCTATACAACATGGCAACCAGCACAATGTCCCCCATGCAATATGGCTGACTTGGAAGTCACCTATACAAGACAACCAGCACAATGTCCCCATGCAATATGGCTGACTTGGAAGTCACCTATAGAACATGGCCACCAGCACAATGTCCCCCATGCAATATGGCTGACTTGGAAGTCACCTATACAACATGGCAACCAGCACAATGTCCCCCAAGCAATATGGCTGACTTGGAAGTCACCTATACAACATGGCCACCAGCACAATGTCCCCCATGCAACACGGCTGACTTGGAAGTCACCTATACAAGACAACCAGCACAATGTCCCCCATGCAATATGGCTGACTTGGAAGTCACCTATACAACACAACCAGCACAATGTCCCCCAAGCAATATGGCTCACTTGGAAGTCACCTATACAACATGGCAACCAGCGCAATGTCCCCCATGCAATATGGCTGACTTGGAAGTCACCTATACAACATGGCAACCAGCACAATGTCCCCCATGCAATATGGCTGACTTGGAAGTCACCTCTACAACATGGCAAACAGCACAATGTCCCCCATGCAATATGGCTGACTTGGAAGTCACCTATACAACATGGCAACCAGCACAATGTCCCCCAAGCAATATGGCTCACTTGGAAGTCACCTATACAACATGGCAACCAGCACAATGTCCCCCATGCAATATGGCTGACTTGGAAGTCACCTATACAACATGGCAACCAGCACAATGCCCCCCATGCAATATGGCTGACTTGGAAGTCACCTATACAAGACAACCAGCACAATGTCCCCCATGCAATATGGCTGACATGGAAGTCACCTATAGGACATGGCAACCAGCACAATGTCCCCCAAGCAATATGGCTGACTTGGAAGTCACCTATACAAGACAACCAGCACAATGTCCCAAATGCAATATGGCTGACTTGGAAGTCACCTATAGAACATGGCCACCAGCACAATGTCCCCCATGCAATTTGGCTGACTTGGAAGTCACCTATACAACATGGCAACCAGAACAATGTCCCCCAAGTAATATGGCTGACTTGGAAGTCACCTATACAAGACAACCAGCACAATGTCCCCCATGCAACACGGCTGACTTGGAAGTCACCTATACAAGACAACCAGCACAATGTCCCCCATGCAATATGGCTGACTTGGAAGTCACCTATACAACACAACCAGCGCAATGTCCCCCATGCAATATGGCTCACTTGGAAGTCACCTATACAACATGGCAACCAGCACAATGTCCCCCATGCAATATGGCTGACTTGGAAGTCACCTATACAATACAACCAGCACAATGTCCCCCAAGCAATATGGCTGACTTGGAAGTCACCTATAGAACATGGCCACAAGCACAATGTCCCCCATGCAATATGGCTGACTTGGAAGTCACCTATACAAGACAACCAGCACAATGTCCACCATGCAATATGGCTGACTTGGAAGTCACCTATAGAACATGGCCACCAGCACAATGTCCCCCATGCAATATGGCTGACTTGGAAGTCACCTATAGAACATGGCAACCAGCACAATGTCTCCCAAGCAATATGGCTGACTTGGAAGTCACCTATACAAGACAACCAGCACAATTTCCCCCATGCAATATGGCTGACTTGGAAGTCACCTATAGGACATGGCAACCAGCACAATGTCCCCCATGCAATATGGCTGACTTGGAAGTCACCTATACAATACAACCATCACAATGTCCCCCATGCAATATGGCTGACTTGGAAGTCACCTATACAACATGGCAACCAGCACAATGTCCCCCATGCAATATGGCTGACTTGGAAGTCACCTATACAATATGGCAACCAGCACAATGTCCCCCATGCAATATGGCTCACTTGGAAGTCACCTATAGAACATGGCCACCAGCACAATGTCCCCAATGCAATATGGCTGACTTGGAAGTCACCTATACAACATGGCAACCAGCACAATGTCCCCCATGCAATATGGCTGACTTGGAAGTCACCTATACAATACAACCAGCACAATGTCCCCCAAGCAATATGGCTGACTTGGAAGTCACCTATAGAACATGGCCACCAGCACAATGTCCCCCATGCAATATGGCTGACTTTGAAGTCACCTATACAAGACAACCAGCACAATGTCCCCCATGCAATATGGCTGACTTGGAAGTCACCTATAGAACATGGCCACCAGCACAATGTCCCCCATGCAATATGGCTGACTTGGAAGTCACCTATAGAACATGGCAACCAGCACAATGTCCCCCAAGCAATATGGCTGACTTGGAAGTCACCTATACAACACAACCAGCACAATGTCCCCCATGTAATATGGCTGACTTGGAAGTCACCTATACAACACAACCAGCACAATGTCCCCCATGTAATATGGCTGACTTGGAAGTCACCTATACAACACAACCAGCACAATGTCCCCCAAGCAATATGACTCACTTGGAAGTCACCTATACAACATGGCAACCAGCACAATGTCCCCCATGCAATATGGCTCACTTGGAAGTCACCTATACAACATGGCAACCAGCACAATGTCCCCCATGCAATTTGGCTGACTTGGAAGTCACCTATACAACATGGCAACCAGCACAATGTCCCCCATGCAATATGGCTCACTTGGAAGTCACCTATACAACATGGCAACCAGCACAATGTCCCCCAAGCAATATGGCTGACTTGGAAGTCACCTATAGAACATGGCAACCAGCACAATGTCCCCCATGCAACACGGCTGACTTGGAAGTCACCTATAGAACATGGCCACCAGCACAATGTCCCCCATGCAATATGGCTGACTTGGAAGTCACCTATAGAACATGGCCACCAGCACAATGTCCCCCATGCAACACGGCTGACTTGGAAGTCACCTATACAAGACAACCAGCACAATGTCCCCCATGCAATATGGCTGACTTGGAAGTCACCTATACAACACAACCAGCGCAATGTCCCCCATGCAATATGGCTCACTTGGAAGTCACCTATACAACATGGCAACCAGCACAATGTCCCCCATGCAATATGGCTGACTTGGAAGTCACCTATACAATACAACCAGCACAATGTCCCCCAAGCAATATGGCTGACTTGGAAGTCACCTATAGAACATGGCCACAAGCACAATGTCCCCCATGCAATATGGCTGACTTGGAAGTCACCTATACAAGACAACCAGCACAATGTCCACCATGCAATATGGCTGACTTGGAAGTCACCTATAGAACATGGCCACCAGCACAATGTCCCCCATGCAATATGGCTGACTTGGAAGTCACCTATAGAACATGGCAACCAGCACAATGTCTCCCAAGCAATATGGCTGACTTGGAAGTCACCTATACAAGACAACCAGCACAATTTCCCCCATGCAATATGGCTGACTTGGAAGTCACCTATAGGACATGGCAACCAGCACAATGTCCCCCATGCAATATGGCTGACTTGGAAGTCACCTATACAATACAACCAGCACAATGTCCCCCATGCAATATGGCTGACTTGGAAGTCACCTATACAACATGGCAACCAGCACAATGTCCCCCATGCAATATGGCTGACTTGGAAGTCACCTATACAATATGGCAACCAGCACAATGTCCCCCATGCAATATGGCTCACTTGGAAGTCACCTATAGAACATGGCCACCAGCACAATGTCCCCAATGCAATATGGCTGACTTGGAAGTCACCTATACAACATGGCAACCAGCACAATGTCCCCCATGCAATATGGCTGACTTGGAAGTCACCTATACAATACAACCAGCACAATGTCCCCCAAGCAATATGGCTGACTTGGAAGTCACCTATAGAACATGGCCACCAGCACAATGTCCCCCATGCAATATGGCTGACTTTGAAGTCACCTATACAAGACAACCAGCACATTGTCCCCCATGCAATATGGCTGACTTGGAAGTCACCTATAGAACATGGCCACCAGCACAATGTCCCCCATGCAATATGGCTGACTTGGAAGTCACCTATAGAACATGGCAACCAGCACAATGTCCCCCAAGCAATATGGCTGACTTGGAAGTCACCTATACAACACAACCAGCACAATGTCCCCCATGTAATATGGCTGACTTGGAAGTCACCTATACAACACAACCAGCACAATGTCCCCCATGTAATATGGCTGACTTGGAAGTCACCTATACAACACAACCAGCACAATGTCCCCCAAGCAATATGACTCACTTGGAAGTCGCCTATACAACATGGCAACCAGCACAATGTCCCCCATGCAATATGGCTCACTTGGAAGTCACCTATACAACATGGCAACCAGCACAATGTCCCCCATGCAATTTGGCTGACTTGGAAGTCACCTATACAACATGGCAACCAGCACAATGTCCCCCATGCAATATGGCTCACTTGGAAGTCACCTATACAACATGGCAACCAGCACAATGTCCCCCAAGCAATATGGCTGACTTGGAAGTCACCTATAGAACATGGCAACCAGCACAATGTCCCCCATGCAACACGGCTGACTTGGAAGTCACCTATAGAACATGGCCACCAGCACAATGTCCCCCATGCAATATGGCTGACTTGGAAGTCACCTATAGAACATGGCCACCAGCACAATGTCCCCCATGCAACACGGCTGACTTGGAAGTCACCTATACAAGACAACCAGCACAATGTCCCCCATGCAATATGGCTGACTTGGAAGTCACGTATACAACACAACCAGCACAATGTCCCCCAAGCAATATGGCTCACTTGGAAGTCACCTATAGAACATGGCCACCAGCACAATGTCCCCCATGGAATATGGCTGACTTGGAAGTCACCTATACAAGACAACCAGCACAATGTCCCCCATGCAATATGGCTGACTTGGAAGTCACCTATAGAACATGGCCACCAGCACAATGTCCCCCATGCAATATGGCTGACTTGGAAGTCACCTATAGAACATGGCCACCAGCACAATGTCCCCCATGCAACACGGCTGACTTGGAAGTCACCTATACAAGACAACCAGCACAATGTCCCCCATGCAATATGGCTGACTTGGAAGTCACGTATACAACACAACCAGCACAATGTCCCCCAAGCAATATGGCTCACTTGGAAGTCACCTATAGAACATGGCCACCAGCACAATGTCCCCCATGGAATATGGCTGACTTGGAAGTCACCTATACAACACAACCAGCACAATGTCCCCCATGCAATATGGCTCACTTGGAAGTCACCTATACAACATGGCAACCAGCACAATGTCCCCCATGCAATATGGCTGACTTGGAAGTCACCTATACAACATGGCAACCAGCACAATGTCCCCCATGCAATATGGCTGACTTGGAAGTCACCTATAAAACATGGCAACCAGCACAATGTCCCCCATGCAATATGGCTGACTTGGAAGTCACCTATACAACATGGCAACCAGCACAATGTCCCCCATGCAATATGGCTGACTTGGAAGTCACCTATACAACATGGCAACCAGCACAATGTCCCCCATGCAATATGGCTGACTTGGAAGTCACCTATACAACATGGCAACCAGCACAATGTCCCCCATGCAATATGGCTGACTTGGAAGTCATCTATACAATACAACCAGCACAATGTCCCCCAAGCAATATGGCTGACTTGGAAGTCACCTATAGAACATGGCCACCAGCACAATGTCCCCCATGCAATATGGCTGACTTGGAAGTCACCTATATAAGACAACCGGCACAATGTCCCCCATGCAATATGGCTGACTTGGAAGTCACGTATACAACACAACCAGCACAATGTCCCCCAAGCATTATGGCTCACTTGGAAGTCACCTATAGAACATGGCCACCAGCACAATGTCCCCCAAGCAATATGGCTGACTTGGAAGTCACCTATAGAACATGGCCACCAGCACAATGTCCCCCAAGCAATATGGCTGACTTGGAAGTCACCTATAGAACATGGCAACCAGCACAATGTCCCCTAAGAAATATGGCTGACTTGGAAGTCACCTATACAAGACAACCAGCACAATGTCCCCCATGCAATATGGCCGACTTGGAAGTCACCTATAGGACATGGCAACCAGCACAATGTCCCCCATGCAATATGGCTGACTTGGAAGTCACCTATACAAGACAACCAGCACAATGTCCCCCATGCAATATGGCTGACTTGGAAGTCACCTATACAATACAACCAGCACAATGTCCCCCATGCAATATGGCTGACTTGGAAGTCACCTATACAACACAAAAAGCACAATGTCCCCCATGCAATATGGCTGACTTGGAAGTCACCTAAACAACACAACCAGCACAATGTCCCCCATGCAATATGGCTGACTTGGAAGTCACCTATACAACATGGCAACCAGCACAATGTCCCCCATGCAATATGGCTGACTTGGAAGTCACCTATAAAACATGGCAACCAGCACAATGTCCCCCATGCAATATGGCTGACTTGGAAGTCGCCTATACAACATGGCAACCAGCACAATGTCCCCCATGCAATATGGCTGACTTGGAAGTCACCTATACAACATGGCAACCAGCACAATGTCCCCCATGCAATATGGCTGACTTGGAAGTCACCTATACAACATGGCAACCAGCACAATGTCCCCCATGCAATATGGCTGACTTGGAAGTCACCTATACAACATGGCAACCAGCACAATGTCCCCCATGCAATATGGCTGACTTGGAAGTCACCTATACAACATGGCAACCAGCACAATGTCCCCCATGCAATATGGCTGACTTGGAAGTGACCTATAAAACATAGCCACCAGCACAATGTCCCCCATGCAATATGGCTGACTTGGAAGTCACCTATAGAACATGGCCACCAGCACAATGTCCCCCAAGCAATATGGCTCACTTGGAAGTCACCTATAGAACATGGCCACCAGCACAATGTCCCCCAAGCAATATGGCTGACTTGGAAGTCACCTATAGAACATGGCCACCAGCACAATGTCCCCCAAGCAATATGGCTGACTTGGAAGTCACCTATAGAACATGGCAACCAGCACAATGTCCCCTAAGAAATATGGCTGACTTGGAAGTCACCTATACAAGACAACCAGCACAATGTCCCCCATGCAATATGGCCGACTTGGAAGTCACCTATAGGACATGGCAACCAGCACAATGTCCCCCATGCAATATGGCTGACTTGGAAGTCACCTATACAAGACAACCAGCACAATGTCCCCCATGCAATATGGCTGACTTGGAAGTCACCTATACAATACAACCAGCACAATGTCCCCCATGCAATATGGCTGACTTGGAAGTCACCTATACAACACAAAAAGCACAATGTCCCCCATGCAATATGGCTGACTTGGAAGTCACCTAAACAACACAACCAGCACAATGTCCCCCATGCAATATGGCTGACTTGGAAGTCACCTATACAACATGGCAACCAGCACAATGTCCCCCATGCAATATGGCTGACTTGGAAGTCACCTATAAAACATGGCAACCAGCACAATGTCCCCCATGCAATATGGCTGACTTGGAAGTCACCTATACAACATGGCAACCAGCACAATGTCCCCCATGCAATATGGCTGACTTGGAAGTCACCTATACAACATGGCAACCAGCACAATGTCCCCCATGCAATATGGCTGACTTCGAAGTCACCTATACAACATGGCAACCAGCACAATGTCCCCCATGCAATATGGCTGACTTGGAAGTCATCTATACAATACAACCAGCACAATGTCCCCCAAGCAATATGGCTGACTTGGAAGTCACCTATAGAACATGGCCACCAGCACAATGTCCCCCATGCAATATGGCTGACTTGGAAGTCACCTATATAAGACAACCAGCACAATGTCCCCCATGCAATATGGCTGACTTGGAAGTGACCTATAAAACATAGCCACCAGCACAATGTCCCCCATGCAATATGGCTGACTTTGAAGTCACCTATACAGCATGGCAACCAGCACAATGTCCCCCAAGCAATATGGCTGACTTGGAAGTCACCTATAGAACATGGCCACCAGCACAATGTCCCCCAAGCAATATGGCTGACTTGGAAGTCACCTATAGAACATGGCAACCAGCACAATGTCCCCTAAGAAATATGGCTGACTTGGAAGTCACCTATACAAGACAACCAGCACAATGTCCCCCATGCAATATGGCCGACTTGGAAGTCACCTATAGGACATGGTAACCAGCACAATGTCCCCCATGCAATATGGCTGACTTGGAAGTCACCTATACAAGACAACCAGCACAATGTCCCCCATGCAATATGGCTGACTTGGAAGTCACCTATACAATACAACCAGCACAATGTCCCCCATGCAATATGGCTGACTTGGAAGTCACCTATACAACACAAAAAGCACAATGTCCCCCATGCAATATGGCTGACTTGGAAGTCACCTGTACAAGACAACCAGCACAATGTCCCCCATGCAATATGGCTGACTTGGAAGTCACCTATACAATACAACCAGCACAATGTCCCCCATGCAATATGGCTGACTTGGAAGTCACCTATACAATACAACCAGCACAATGTCCCCCATGCAATATGGCTGACTTGGAAGTCACCTAAACAACACAACCAGCACAATGTCCCCCATGCAATATGGCTGACTTGGAAGTCACCTAAACAACACAACCAGCACAATGTCCCCCATGCAATATGGCTGACTTGGAAGTCACCTATACAACATGGCAACCAGCACAATGTCCCCCATGCAATATGGCTGACTTGGAAGTCACCTATACAACATGGCAACCAGCACAATGTCCCCCATGCAATATGGCTGACTTGGAAGTCACCTATACAACATGGCAACCAGCACAATGTCCCCCATGCAATATGGCTGACTTGGAAGTCACCTATACAACATGGCAACCAGCACAATGTCCCACAAGCAATATGGCTGACTTGGAAGTCACCTATACAACATGGCAACCAGCACAATGTCCCCCATGCAATATGGCTGACTTGGAAGTCACCTATACAACATGGCAACCAGCACAATGTCCCCCATGCAATATGGCTGACTTGGAAGTCACCTATAGAACATGGCAACCAGCACAATGTCCCCCAAGCAATATGGCTGACTTGGAAGTCACCTATAGAACATGGCAACCAGCACAATGTCCCCCATGCAACACGGCTGACTTGGAAGTCACCTATAGAACATGGCCACCAGCACAATGTCCCCCATGCAATATGGCTGACTTGGAAGTCACCTATAGAACATGGCCACCAGCACAATGTCCCCCATGCAACACGGCTGACTTGGAAGTCACCTATACAAGACAACCAGCACAATGTCCCCCATGCAATATGGCTGACTTGGAAGTCACGTATACAACACAACCAGCACAATGTCCCCCAAGCAATATGGCTCACTTGGAAGTCACCTATAGAACATGGCCACCAGCACAATGTCCCCCATGGAATATGGCTGACTTGGAAGTCACCTATACAAGACAACCAGCACAATGTCCCCCATGCAATATGGCTGATTGGAAGTCACCTATAGAACATGGCCACCAGCACAATGTCCCCCATGCAATATGGCTGACTTGGAAGTCACCTATAGAACATGGCCACCAGCACAATGTCCCCCATGCAACACGGCTGACTTGGAAGTCACCTATACAAGACAACCAGCACAATGTCCCCCATGCAATATGGCTGACTTGGAAGTCACGTATACAACACAACCAGCACAATGTCCCCCAAGCAATATGGCTCACTTGGAAGTCACCTATAGAACATGGCCACCAGCACAATGTCCCCCATGCAATATGGCTGACTTGGAAGTCACCTATACAACACAACCAGCACAATGTCCCCCATGCAATATGGCTCACTTGGAAGTCACCTATACAACATGGCAACCAGCACAATGTCCCCCATGCAATATGGCTGACTTGGAAGTCACCTATACAACATGGCAACCAGCACAATGTCCCACAAGCAATATGGCTGACTTGGAAGTCACCTATACAACATGGCAACCAGCACAATGTCCCCCATGCAATATGGCTGACTTGGAAGTCACCTATACAACATGGCAACCAGCACAATGTCCCCCATGCAATATGGCTGACTTGGAAGTCACCTATAGAACATGGCAACCAGCACAATGTCCCCCAAGCAATATGGCTGACTTGGAAGTCACCTATAGAACATGGCAACCAGCACAATGTCCCCCATGCAACACGGCTGACTTGGAAGTCACCTATAGAACATGGCCACCAGCACAATGTCCCCCATGCAATATGGCTGACTTGGAAGTCACCTATAGAACATGGCCACCAGCACAATGTCCCCCATGCAACACGGCTGACTTGGAAGTCACCTATACAAGACAACCAGCACAATGTCCCCCATGCAATATGGCTGACTTGGAAGTCACGTATACAACACAACCAGCACAATGTCCCCCAAGCAATATGGCTCACTTGGAAGTCACCTATAGAACATGGCCACCAGCACAATGTCCCCCATGGAATATGGCTGACTTGGAAGTCACCTATACAAGACAACCACCACAATGTCCCCCATGCAATATGGCTGACTTGGAAGTCACCTATAGAACATGGCCACCAGCACAATGTCCCCCATGCAATATGGCTGACTTGGAAGTCACCTATAGAACATGGCCACCAGCACAATGTCCCCCATGCAACACGGCTGACTTGGAAGTCACCTATACCAGACAACCAGCACAATGTCCCCCATGCAATATGGCTGACTTGGAAGTCACGTATACAACACAACCAGCACAATGTCCCCCAAGCAATATGGCTCACTTGGAAGTCACCTATAGAACATGGCCACCAGCACAATGTCCCCCATGGAATATGGCTGACTTGGAAGTCACCTATACAACACAACCAGCACAATGTCCCCCATGCAATATGGCTGACTTGGAAGTCACCTATACAACATGGCAACCAGCACAATGTCCCCCATGCAATATGGCTGACTTGGAAGTCACCTATACAACATGGCAACCAGCACAATGTCCCCCATGCAATATGGCTGACTTGGAAGTCACCTATACAACATGGCAACCAGCACAATGTCCCCCATGCAATATGGCTGACTTGGAAGTCACCTATACAACATGGCAACCAGCACAATGTCCCCCATGCAATATGGCTGACTTGGAAGTCATCTATACAATACAACCAGCACAATGTCCCCCAAGCAATATGGCTGACTTGGAAGTCACCTATAGAACATGGCCACCAGCACAATGTCCCCCATGCAATATGGCTGACTTGGAAGTCACCTATATAAGACAACCAGCACAATGTCCCCCATGCAATATGGCTGACTTGGAAGTGACCTATAAAACATAGCCACCAGCACAATGTCCCCCATGCAATATGGCTGACTTGGAAGTCACCTATACAACATGGCAACCAGCACAATGTCCCCCATGCAATATGGCTGACTTGGAAGTCACCTATAGAACATGGCCACCAGCACAATGTCCCCCAAGCAATATGGCTGACTTGGAAGTCACCTATAGAACATGGCAACCAGCACAATGTCCCCTAAGCAATATGGCTGACTTGGAAGTCACCTATACAAGACAACCAGCACAATGTCCCCCATGCAATATGGCCGACTTGGAAGTCACCTATAGGACATGGCAACCAGCACAATGTCCCCCATGCAATATGGCTGACTTGGAAGTCACCTATACAAGACAACCAGCACAATGTCCCCCATGCAATATGGCTGACTTGGAAGTCACCTATACAATACAACCAGCACAATGTCCCCCATGCAATATGGCTGACTTGGAAGTCACCTATACAACACAAAAAGCACAATGTCCCCCATGCAATATGGCTGACTTGGAAGTCACCTATACAAGACAACCAGCACAATGTCCCCCATGCAATATGGCTGACTTGGAAGTCACCTATACAATACAACCAGCACAATGTCCCCCATGCAATATGCTGACTTGGAAGTCACCTATACAATACAACCAGCACAATGTCCCCCATGCAATATGGCTGACTTGGAAGTCACCTAAACAACACAACCAGCACAATGTCCCCCATGCAATATGGCTGACTTGGAAGTCACCTAAACAACACAACCAGCACAATGTCCCCCATGCAATATGGCTGACTTGGAAGTCACCTATACAACATGGCAACCAGCACAATGTCCCCCATGCAATATGGCTGACTTGGAAGTCACCTATACAACATGGCAATAAGCACAATGTCCCCCATGCAATATGGCTGACTTGGAAGTCACCTATACAACGTGGCAACCAGCACAATGTCCCCCATGCAATATGGCTGACTTGGAAGTCACCTATACAACATGGCAACCGGCACAATGTCCCCCATGCAATATGGCTGACTTGGAAGTCACCTATACAACATGGCAACCAGCACAATGTCCCCCATGCAATATGGCTGACTTCGAAGTCACCTATACAATACAACCAGCACAATGTCCCCCAAGCAATATTGCTTGCTTATTAAAAGTCACCTATACAAGACAACCAGCACAATGTCCCCCATGCAATATGGCTGACTTGGAAGTCACCTATAGGACATGGAAACCAGCACAATGTCCCCCAAGCAATATGGCTGACTTGGAAGTCACCTATACAAGACAACCAGCTTGATGTCCCAAATGCAATATGGCTGACTTGGAAGTCACCTATAGAACATTGCCACCAGCACAATGTCCCCCATGCAATAAGGCTGACTTGGAAGTCACCTATACAACATGGCAACCAGCACAATGTCCCCCAAGCAATATGGCTGACTTGGAAGTTACCTATAGAACATGGCCACCAGCACAATGTCCCCCATGCAATATGGCTGACTTGGAAGTCACCTATACAATACAACCAGCACAATGTCCCCCAAGCAATATGGCTGACTTGGAAGTCACCTATAGAACATGGCCACCAGCACAATGTCCCCCATGCAATATGGCTGACTTGGAAGTCCCCTATACAAGACAACCAGCACAATGTCCCCCATGCAATATGGCTGACTTGGAAGTCACCTATAGAACATGGCAACCAGCACAATGTCCCCCATGCAAAACGGCTGACTTGGAAGTCACCTATAGAACATGGCCACCAGCACAATGTCCCCCATGCAATATGGCTGACTTGGAAGTCACCTATAGAACATGGCCACCAACACAATGTCCCCCATGCAACACGGCTGACTTGGAAGTCACCTATACAATACAACCAGCACAATGTCCCCCATGCAATATGTCTGACTTGGAAGTCACGTATACAACACAACCAGCACAATGTCCCCCAAGCAATATGGCTCACTTGGAAGTCACCTATAGAACATGGCCACCAGCACAATGTCCCCCATGGAAAATGGCTGACTTGGAAGTCACCTATACAAGACAACCAGCACAATGTCCCACATGCAATATGGCTGACTTGGAAGTCACCTATAGAACATGGCCACCAGCACAATGTCCCCCATGCAATATGGCTGACTTGGAAGTCACCTATATTACATGGCAACCAGCACAATGTCCCCCAAGCAATATGGCTGACTTGGAAGTCACCTATAGAACATGGCAACCAGCACAATGTCCCCCAAGCAATATGGCTGACTTGGACGTCACCTATACAAGACAACCAGCACAATGTCCCCCATGCAATATGGCTGACTTGGAAGTCACCTATAGGACATGGCAACCAGCACAATGTCCCCCATGCAATATGGCTGACTTGGAAGTCACCTATACAATACAACCAGCACAATGTCCCCCATGCAATATGGCTGACTTGGAAGTCACCTATACAATACAACCAGCACAATGTCCCCCATGCAATATGGCTGACTTGGAAGTCACCTATACAACACAACCAGCACAATGTCCCCCATGCAATATGGCTGACTTGGAAGTCACCTATACAACATGGCAACCAGCACAATGTCCCCCATGCAATATGGCTGACTTGGAAGTCACCTATACAACATGGCAACCAGCACAATGTCCCCCATGCAATATGGCTGACTTGGAAGTCACCTATAGAACATGGCCACCAGCACAATGTCCCCAATGCAACACGGCTGACTTGGAAGTCACCTATACAAGACAACCAGGACAATGTCCCCCATGCAATATGGCTGACTTGGAAGTCACCTATACAATACAACCAGCACAATGTCCCCCATGCAATATGGCTGACTTGGAAGTCACCTATACAATACAACCAGCACAATGTCCCCCAAGCAATATGGCTGACTTGGAAGTCACCTATAGAACATGGCCACCAGCACAATGTCCCCCATGCAATATGGCTGAATTGGAAGTCACCTATACAAGACAACCAGCACAATGTCCCCCATGCAATATGGCTGACTTGGAAGTCACCTATACAACACAACCAGCACAATGTCCCCCAAGCAATATGGCTGACTTGGAAGTCACCTAGAGAACATGGCAACCAGCACAATGTCCCCCAAGCAATATGGCTGACTTGGACGTCACCTATACAAGACAACCAGCACAATGTCCCCCATGCAATATGGCTGACTTGGAAGTCACCTATAGTACATGACAACCAGCACAATGTCCCCCATGCAATATGGCTGACTTGGAAGTCACCTATACAAGACAACCAGCACAATGTCCCCCATGCAATATGGCTGACTTGGAAGTCACCTATACAACACAACCAGCACAATGTCCCCCATGCAATATGGCTGAATTGGAAGTCACCTATACAACACAACCAGCACAATGTCCCCCATGCAATATGGCTGACTTGGAAGTCACCTATACAACATGGCAACCAGCACAATGTCCCCCATGCAATATGGCTGACTTGGAAGTCACCTATACAACATGGCAACCAGCACAATGTCCCCCAAGCAATATGGCTGACTTGGAAGTCACCTATAGAACATGGCCACCAGCACAATGTCCCCCATGCAATATGGCTGACTTGGAAGTCACCTATAGGACATGGCAACCAGCACAATGTCCCCCAAGCAATATGGCTGACTTGGAAGTCACCTATACAAGACAACCAGCTCAATGTCCCAAATGCAATATGGCTGACTTGGAAGTCACCTATAGAACATTGACACCAGCACAATGTCCCCCATGCAATATGTCTGACTTGGAAGTCACCTATACAACATGGCAACCAGCACAATGTCCCCCAAGCAATATGGCTGACTTGGAAGTCACCTATAGAACATGGCCACCAGCACAATGTCCCCCATGCAATATGGCTGACTTGGAAGTCACCTATACAATACAACCAGCACAATGTCCCCAAAGCAATATGGCTGACTTGGAAGTCACCTATAGAACATGGCCACCAGCACAATGTCCCCCATGCAATATGGCTGACTTGGAAGTCACCTATAAAACAAAACCAGCACAATGTCCCCCATGCAATATGGCTGACTTGGAAGTCACCTATACAACATGGCAACCAGCACAATGTCCCCCAAGCAATATGGCTGACTTGGAAGTCACCTATAGAACATGGCCACCAGCACAATGTCCCCCATGCAATATGGCTGACTTGGAAGTCACCTATAGGACATGGCAACCAGCACAATGTCCCCCAAGCAATATGGCTGACTTGGAAGTCACCTATACAAGACAACCAGCTCAATGTCCCAAATGCAATATGGCTGACTTGGAAGTCACCTATAGAACATTGACACCAGCACAATGTCCCCCATGCAATATGTCTGACTTGGAAGTCACCTATACAACATGGCAACCAGCACAATGTCCCCCAAGCAATATGGCTGACTTGGAAGTCACCTATAGAACATGGCCACCAGCACAATGTCCCCCATGCAATATGGCTGACTTGGAAGTCACCTATACAATACAACCAGCACAATGTCCCCAAAGCAATATGGCTGACTTGGAAGTCACCTATAGAACATGGCCACCAGCACAATGTCCCCCATGCAATATGGCTGACTTGGAAGTCCCCTATACAAGACAACCAGCACAATGTCCCCCATGCAATATGGCTGACTTGGAAGTCACCTATACAACATGGCAACCAGCACAATGTCCCCCAAGCAATATGGCTGACCTGGAAGTCACCTATAGAACATGGCAACCAGCACAATGTCCCCCATGCAAAACGGCTGACTTGGAAGTCACCTATAGAACATGGCCACCAGCACAATGTCCCCCATGCAATATGGCTGACTTGGAAGTCACCTATAGAACATGGCCACCAGCACAATGTCCCCCATGCAACACGGCTGACTTGGAAGTCACCTATACAAGACAACCAGCACAATGTCCCCCATGCAATATGTCTGACTTGGAAGTCACGTATACAACACAACCAGCACAATGTCCCCCAAGCAATATGGCTCACTTGGAAGTCACCTATAGAACATGGCCACCAGCACAATGTCCCCCATGGAATATGGCTGACTTGGAAGTCACCTATACAAGACAACCAGCACAATGTCCCCCATGCAATATGGCTGACTTGGAAGTCACCTAGAGAACATGGCCACCAGCACAATGTCCCCCATGCAATATGGCTGACTTGGAAGTCACCTATAGAACATGGCAACCAGCACAATGACCCCCATGCAATATGGCTGACTTGGAAGTCACCTATACAATACAACCAGCACAATGTCCCCCATGCAATATGGCTGACTTGGAAGTCACCTATACAATACAACCAGCACAATGTCCCCCATGCAATATGGCTGACTTGGAAGTCACCTATACAACACATCCAGCACAATGTCCCCCATGCAATATGGCTGACTTGGAAGTCACCTATAGAACATGGCCACCAGCACAATGTCCCCCATGCAATATGGCTGACTTGGAAGTCACCTATAGAACATGGCAACCAGCACAATGACCCCCATGCAATATGGCTGACTTGGAAGTCACCTATACAATACAACCAGCACAATGTCCCCCATGCAATATGGCTGACTTGGAAGTCACCTATACAATACAACCAGCACAATGTCCCCCATGCAATATGGCTGACTTGGAAGTCACCTATACAACACAACCAGCACAATGTCCCCCAAGCAATATGGCTGACTTGGAAGTCACCTAGAGAACATGGCAACCAGCACAATGTCCCCCAAGCAATATGGCTGACTTGGACGTCACCTATACAAGACAACCAGCACAATGTCCCCCATGCAATATGGCTGACTTGGAAGTCACCTATAGTACATGACAACCAGCACAATGTCCCCCATGCAATATGGCTGACTTGGAAGTCACCTATACAAGACAACCAGCACAATGTCCCCCATGCAATATGGCTGACTTGGAAGTCACCTATACAACACAACCAGCACAATGTCCCCCATGCAATATGGCTGAATTGGAAGTCACCTATACAACACAACCAGCACAATGTCCCCCATGCAATATGGCTGACTTGGAAGTCACCTATACAACATGGCAACCAGCACAATGTCCCCCATGCAATATGGCTGACTTGGAAGTCACCTATACAACATGGCAACCAGCACAATGTCCCCCAAGCAATATGGCTGACTTGGAAGTCACCTATAGAACATGGCCACCAGCACAATGTCCCCCATGCAATATGGCTGACTTGGAAGTCACCTATAGGACATGGCAACCAGCACAATGTCCCCCAAGCAATATGGCTGACTTGGAAGTCACCTATACAAGACAACCAGCTCAATGTCCCAAATGCAATATGGCTGACTTGGAAGTCACCTATAGAACATTGACACCAGCACAATGTCCCCCATGCAATATGTCTGACTTGGAAGTCACCTATACAACATGGCAACCAGCACAATGTCCCCCAAGCAATATGGCTGACTTGGAAGTCACCTATAGAACATGGCCACCAGCACAATGTCCCCCATGCAATATGGCTGACTTGGAAGTCACCTATACAATACAACCAGCACAATGTCCCCAAAGCAATATGGCTGACTTGGAAGTCACCTATAGAACATGGCCACCAGCACAATGTCCCCCATGCAATATGGCTGACTTGGAAGTCACCTATAAAACAAAACCAGCACAATGTCCCCCATGCAATATGGCTGACTTGGAAGTCACCTATACAACATGGCAACCAGCACAATGTCCCCCAAGCAATATGGCTGACTTGGAAGTCACCTATAGAACATGGCCACCAGCACAATGTCCCCCATGCAATATGGCTGACTTGGAAGTCACCTATAGGACATGGCAACCAGCACAATGTCCCCCAAGCAATATGGCTGACTTGGAAGTCACCTATACAAGACAACTAGCTCAATGTCCCAAATGCAATATGGCTGACTTGGAAGTCACCTATAGAACATTGACACCAGCACAATGTCCCCCATGCAATATGTCTGACTTGGAAGTCACCTATACAACATGGCAACCAGCACAATGTCCCCCAAGCAATATGGCTGACTTGGAAGTCACCTATAGAACATGGCCACCAGCACAATGTCCCCCATGCAATATGGCTGACTTGGAAGTCACCTATACAATACAACCAGCACAATGTCCCCAAAGCAATATGGCTGACTTGGAAGTCACCTATAGAACATGGCCACCAGCACAATGTCCCCCATGCAATATGGCTGACTTGGAAGTCCCCTATACAAGACAACCAGCACAATGTCCCCCATGCAATATGGCTGACTTGGAAGTCACCTATACAACATGGCAACCAGCACAATGTCCCCCAAGCAATATGGCTGACCTGGAAGTCACCTATAGAACATGGCAACCAGCACAATGTCCCCCATGCAAAACGGCTGACTTGGAAGTCACCTATAGAACATGGCCACCAGCACAATGTCCCCCATGCAATATGGCTGACTTGGAAGTCACCTATAGAACATGGCCACCAGCACAATGTCCCCCATGCAACACGGCTGACTTGGAAGTCACCTATACAAGACAACCAGCACAATGTCCCCCATGCAATATGTCTGACTTGGAAGTCACGTATACAACACAACCAGCACAATGTCCCCCAAGCAATATGGCTCACTTGGAAGTCACCTATAGAACATGGCCACCAGCACAATGTCCCCCATGGAATATGGCTGACTTGGAAGTCACCTATACAAGACAACCAGCACAATGTCCCCCATGCAATATGGCTGACTTGGAAGTCACCTAGAGAACATGGCCACCAGCACAATGTCCCCCATGCAATATGGCTGACTTGGAAGTCACCTATAGAACATGGCAACCAGCACAATGACCCCCATGCAATATGGCTGACTTGGAAGTCACCTATACAATACAACCAGCACAATGTCCCCCATGCAATATGGCTGACTTGGAAGTCACCTATACAATACAACCAGCACAATGTCCCCCATGCAATATGGCTGACTTGGAAGTCACCTATACAACACAACCAGCACAATGTCCCCCATGCAATATGGCTGACTTGGAAGTCACCTATAGAACATGGCCACCAGCACAATGTCCCCCATGCAATATGGCTGACTTGGAAGTCACCTATAGAACATGGCAACCAGCACAATGACCCCCATGCAATATGGCTGACTTGGAAGTCACCTATACAATACAACCAGCACAATGTCCCCCATGCAATATGGCTGACTTGGAAGTCACCTATACAATACAACCAGCACAATGTCCCCCATGCAATATGGCTGACTTGGAAGTCACCTATACAACACAACCAGCACAATGTCCCCCATGCAATATGGCTGACTTGGAAGTCACCTATACAATACAACCAGCACAATGTCCCCCAAGCAATATGGCTGACTTGGAAGTCACCTATAGAACATGGCCACCAGCACAATGTCCCCCATGCAATATGGCTGAATTGGAAGTCACCTATACAACATGGCAACCAGCACAATGTCCCCCAAGCAATATGGCTGACCTGGAAGTCACCTATAGAACATGGCAACCAGCACAATGTCCCCCATGCAAAACGGCTGACTTGGAAGTCACCTATAGAACATGGCCACCAGCACAATGTCCCCCATGCAATATGGCTGACTTGGAAGTCACCTATAGAACATGGCCACCAGCACAATGTCCCCCATGCAACACGGCTGACTTGGAAGTCACCTATACAAGACAACCAGCACAATGTCCCCCATGCAATATATGTCTGACTTGGAAGTCACGTATACAACACAACCAGCACAATGTCCCCCAAGCAATATGGCTCACTTGGAAGTCACCTATAGAACATGGCCACCAGCACAATGTCCCCCATGGAATATGGCTGACTTGGAAGTCACCTATACAAGACAACCAGCACAATGTCCCCCATGCAATATGGCTGACTTGGAAGTCACCTATAGAACATGGCCACCAGCACAATGTCCCCCATGCAATATGGCTGACTTGGAAGTCACCTATAGAACATGGCAACCAGCACAATGACCCCCATGCAATATGGCTGACTTGGAAGTCACCTATACAATACAACCAGCACAATGTCCCCCATGCAATATGGCTGACTTGGAAGTCACCTATACAATACAACCAGCACAATGTCCCCCATGCAATATGGCGACTTGGAAGTCACCTATACAACACAACCAGCACAATGTCCCCCATGCAATATGGCTGACTTGGAAGTCACCTATACAATACAACCAGCACAATGTCCCCCAAGCAATATGGCTGACTTGGAAGTCACCTATAGAACATGGCCACCAGCACAATGTCCCCCATGCAATATGGCTGAATTGGAAGTCACCTATACAAGACAACCAGCACAATGTCCCCCATGCAATATGGCTGACTTGGAAGTCACCTATACAACACAACCAGCACAATGTCCCCAAGCAATATGGCTGACTTGGAAGTCACCTATAGAACATGGCAACCAGCACAATGTCCCCCAAGCAATATGGCTGACTTGGACGTCACCTATACAAGACAACCAGCACAATGTCCCCCATGCAATATGGCTGACTTGGAAGTCACCTATAGGACATGGCAACCAGCACAATGTCCCCCATGCAATATGGCTGACTTGGAAGTCACCTATACAATACAACCAGCACAATGTCCCCCATGCAATATGGCTGACTTGGAAGTCACCTATACAATACAACCAGCACAATGTCCCCCATGCAATATGGCTGACTTGGAAGTCACCTATACAACACAACCAGCACAATGTCCCCCATGCAATATGGCTGACTTGGAAGTCACCTATACAAGACAACCAGCACAATGTCCCCCATGCAATATGGCTGACTTGGAAGTCACCTATAGAACATGGCCACCAGCACAATGTCCCCCAAGCAATATGGCTGACCTGGAAGTCACCTATAGAACATGGCAACCAGCACAATGTCCCCCATGCAAAACGGCTGACTTGGAAGTCACCTATAGAACATGGCCACCAGCACAATGTCCCCCATGCAATATGGCTGACTTGGAAGTCACCTATAGAACATGGCCACCAGCACAATGTCCCCCATGCAACACGGCTGACTTGGAAGTCACCTATACAAGACAACCAGCACAATGTCCCCCATGCAATATATGTCTGACTTGGAAGTCACGTATACAACACAACCAGCACAATGTCCCCCAAGCAATATGGCTCACTTGGAAGTCACCTATAGAACATGGCCACCAGCACAATGTCCCCCATGGAATATGGCTGACTTGGAAGTCACCTATACAAGACAACCAGCACAATGTCCCCCATGCAATATGGCTGACTTGGAAGTCACCTATAGAACATGGCCACCAGCACAATGTCCCCCATGCAATATGGCTGACTTGGAAGTCACCTATAGAACATGGCAACCAGCACAATGACCCCCATGCAATATGGCTGACTTGGAAGTCACCTATACAATACAACCAGCACAATGTCCCCCATGCAATATGGCTGACTTGGAAGTCACCTATACAATACAACCAGCACAATGTCCCCCATGCAATATGGCGACTTGGAAGTCACCTATACAACACAACAAGCACAATGTCCCCCATGCAATATGGCTGACTTGGAAGTCACCTATACAATACAACCAGCACAATGTCCCCCAAGCAATATGGCTGACTTGGAAGTCACCTATAGAACATGGCCACCAGCACAATGTCCCCCATGCAATATGGCTGAATTGGAAGTCACCTATACAAGACAACCAGCACAATGTCCCCCATGCAATATGGCTGACTTGGAAGTCACCTATACAACACAACCAGCACAATGTCCCCAAGCAATATGGCTGACTTGGAAGTCACCTATAGAACATGGCAACCAGCACAATGTCCCCCAAGCAATATGGCTGACTTGGACGTCACCTATACAAGACAACCAGCACAATGCCCCCCATGCAATATGGCTGACTTGGAAGTCACCTATAGGACATGGCAACCAGCACAATGTCCCCCATGCAATATGGCTGACTTGGAAGTCACCTATACAATACAACCAGCACAATGTCCCCCATGCAATTTGGCTGCCTTGGAAGTCACCTATACAATACAACCAGCACAATGTCCCCCATGCAATATGGCTGACTTGGAAGTCACCTATACAACACAACCAGCACAATGTCCCCCATGCAATATGGCTGACTTGGAAGTCACCTATACAACATGGCAACCAGCACAATGTCCCCCATGCAATTTGGCTGACTTGGAAGTCACCTATACAACATGGCAACCTGCACAATGTCCCCCATGCAATATGGCTGACTTGGAAGTCACCTATAGAACATGGCCACCAGCACAATGTCACCAATGCAACACGGCTGACTTGGAAGTCACCTATACAAGACAACCAGTACAATGTCCCCCATGCAATATGGCTGACTTGGAAGTCACCTATACAACATGGCAACCAGCACAATGTCCCCCATGCAATATGGCTGACTTGGATGTCACCTATAGAACATGGCCACCAGCACAATGTCCCCCATGCAACACGGCTGACTTGGAAGTCACCTATACAAGACAACCAGCACAATGTCCCCCATGCAATATGTCTGACTTGGAAGTCACGTATACAACACAACCAGCACAATGTCCCCCAAGCAATATGGCTCACTTGGAAGTCACCTATAGAACATGGCCACCAGCACAATGTCCCCCATGGAATATGGCTGACTTGGAAGTCACCTATACAAGACAACCAGCACAATGTCCCCCATGCAATATGGCTGACTTGGAAGTCACCTATAGAACATGGCCACCAGCACAATGTCCCCCATGCAATATGGCTGACTTGGAAGTCACCTATAGAACATGGCAACCAGCACAATGACCCCCATGCAATATGGCTGACTTGGAAGTCACCTATACAATACAACCAGCACAATGTCCCCCTTGCAATATGGCTGACTTGGAAGTCACCTATACAATACAACCAGCACAATGTCCCCCATGCAATATGGCTGACTTGGAAGTCACCTATACAACACAACCAGCACAATGTCCCCCATGCAATATGGCTGACTTGGAAGTCACCTATAAAACATGGCCACCAGCACAATGTCCCCCATGCAATATGTCTGACTTGGAAGTCACCTATAGAACATGGCAACCAGCACAATGACCCCCATGCAATATGGCTGACTTGGAAGTCACCTATACAATACAACCAGCACAATGTCCCCCATGCAATATGGCTGACTTGGAAGTCACCTATACAATACAACCAGCACAATGTCCCCCATGCAATATGGCTGACTTGGAAGTCACCTATACAACACAACCAGCACAATGTCCCCCATGCAATATGGCTGACTTGGAAGTCACCTATACAATACAACCAGCACAATGTCCCCCAAGCAATATGGCTGACTTGGAAGTCACCTATAGAACATGGCCACCAGCACAATGTCCCCCATGCAATATGGCTGAATTGGAAGTCACCTATACAACATGGCAACCAGCACAATGTCCCCCAAGCAATATGGCTGACCTGGAAGTCACCTATAGAACATGGCAACCAGCACAATGTCCCCCATGCAAAACGGCTGACTTGGAAGTCACCTATAGAACATGGCCACCAGCACAATGTCCCCCATGCAATATGGCTGACTTGGAAGTCACCTATAGAACATGGCCACCAGCACAATGTCCCCCATGCAACACAGCTGACTTGGAAGTCACCTATACAAGACAACGAGCACAATGTCCCCCATGCAATATATGTCTGACTTGGAAGTCACGTATACAACACAACCAGCACAATGTCCCCCAAGCAATATGGCTCACTTGGAAGTCACCTATAGAACATGGCCACCAGCACAATGTCCCCCATGGAATATGGCTGACTTGGAAGTCACCTATACAAGACAACCAGCACAATGTCCCCCATGCAATATGGCTGACTTGGAAGTCACCTATAGAACATGGCCACCAGCACAATGTCCCCCATGCAATATGGCTGACTTGGAAGTCACCTATAGAACATGGCAACCAGCACAATGACCCCCATGCAATATGGCTGACTTGGAAGTCACCTATACAATACAACCAGCACAATGTCCCCCATGCAATATGGCTGACTTGGAAGTCACCTATACAATACAACCAGCACAATGTCCCCCATGCAATATGGCTGACTTGGAAGTCACCTATACAACACAACCAGCACAATGTCCCCCATGCAATATGGCTGACTTGGAAGTCACCTATAGAACATGGCCACCAGCACAATGTCCCCCATGCAATATGGCTGAATTGGAAGTCACCTATACAAGACAACCAGCACAATGTCCCCCATGCAATATGGCTGACTTGGAAGTCACCTATACAACACAACCAGCACAATGTCCCCAAGCAATATGGCTGACTTGGAAGTCACCTATAGAACATGGCAACCAGCACAATGTCCCCCAAGCAATATGGCTGACTTGGACGTCACCTATACAAGACAACCAGCACAATGTCCCCCATGCAATATGGCTGACTTGGAAGTCACCTATAGGACATGGCAACCAGCACAGTGTCCCCCATGCAATATGGCTGACTTGGAAGTCACCTATACAATACAACCAGCACAATGTCCCCAAGCAATATGGCTGACTTGGAAGTCACCTATAGAACATGGCAACCAGCACAATGTCCCCCAAGCAATATGGCTGACTTGGACGTCACCTATACAAGACAACCAGCACAATGTCCCCCATGCAATATGGCTGACTTGGAAGTCACCTATAGGACATGGCAACCAGCACAATGTCCCCCATGCAATATGGCTGACTTGGAAGTCACCTATACAATACAACCAGCACAATGTCCCCCATGCAATATGGCTGACTTGGAAGTCACCTATACAATACAACCAGCACAATGTCCCCCATGCAATATGGCTGACTTGGAAGTCACCTATACAACACAACCAGCACAATGTCCCCCATGCAATATGGCTGACTTGGAAGTCACCTATACAAGACAACCAGCACAATGTCCCCCATGCAATATGGCTGACTTGGAAGTCACCTATAGAACATGGCCACCAGCACAATGTCCCCCAAGCAATATGGCTGACCTGGAAGTCACCTATAGAACATGGCAACCAGCACAATGTCCCCCATGCAAAACGGCTGACTTGGAAGTCACCTATAGAACATGGCCACCAGCACAATGTCCCCCATGCAATATGGCTGACTTGGAAGTCACCTATAGAACATGGCCACCAGCACAATGTCCCCCATGCAACACGGCTGACTTGGAAGTCACCTATACAAGACAACCAGCACAATGTCCCCCATGCAATATATGTCTGACTTGGAAGTCACGTATACAACACAACCAGCACAATGTCCCCCAAGCAATATGGCTCACTTGGAAGTCACCTATAGAACATGGCCACCAGCACAATGTCCCCCATGGAATATGGCTGACTTGGAAGTCACCTATACAAGACAACCAGCACAATGTCCCCCATGCAATATGGCTGACTTGGAAGTCACCTATAGAACATGGCCACCAGCACAATGTCCCCCATGCAATATGGCTGACTTGGAAGTCACCTATAGAACATGGCAACCAGCACAATGACCCCCATGCAATATGGCTGACTTGGAAGTCACCTATACAATACAACCAGCACAATGTCCCCCATGCAATATGGCTGACTTGGAAGTCACCTATACAATACAACCAGCACAATGTCCCCCATGCAATATGGCGACTTGGAAGTCACCTATACAACACAACAAGCACAATGTCCCCCATGCAATATGGCTGACTTGGAAGTCACCTATACAATACAACCAGCACAATGTCCCCCAAGCAATATGGCTGACTTGGAAGTCACCTATAGAACATGGCCACCAGCACAATGTCCCCCATGCAATATGGCTGAATTGGAAGTCACCTATACAAGACAACCAGCACAATGTCCCCCATGCAATATGGCTGACTTGGAAGTCACCTATACAACACAACCAGCACAATGTCCCCAAGCAATATGGCTGACTTGGAAGTCACCTATAGAACATGGCAACCAGCACAATGTCCCCCAAGCAATATGGCTGACTTGGACGTCACCTATACAAGACAACCAGCACAATGCCCCCCATGCAATATGGCTGACTTGGAAGTCACCTATAGGACATGGCAACCAGCACAATGTCCCCCATGCAATATGGCTGACTTGGAAGTCACCTATACAATACAACCAGCACAATGTCCCCCATGCAATTTGGCTGCCTTGGAAGTCACCTATACAATACAACCAGCACAATGTCCCCCATGCAATATGGCTGACTTGGAAGTCACCTATACAACACAACCAGCACAATGTCCCCCATGCAATATGGCTGACTTGGAAGTCACCTATACAACATGGCAACCAGCACAATGTCCCCCATGCAATTTGGCTGACTTGGAAGTCACCTATACAACATGGCAACCTGCACAATGTCCCCCATGCAATATGGCTGACTTGGAAGTCACCTATAGAACATGGCCACCAGCACAATGTCACCAATGCAACACGGCTGACTTGGAAGTCACCTATACAAGACAACCAGTACAATGTCCCCCATGCAATATGGCTGACTTGGAAGTCACCTATACAACATGGCAACCAGCACAATGTCCCCCATGCAATATGGCTGACTTGGATGTCACCTATAGAACATGGCCACCAGCACAATGTCCCCCATGCAACACGGCTGACTTGGAAGTCACCTATACAAGACAACCAGCACAATGTCCCCCATGCAATATGTCTGACTTGGAAGTCACGTATACAACACAACCAGCACAATGTCCCCCAAGCAATATGGCTCACTTGGAAGTCACCTATAGAACATGGCCACCAGCACAATGTCCCCCATGGAATATGGCTGACTTGGAAGTCACCTATACAAGACAACCAGCACAATGTCCCCCATGCAATATGGCTGACTTGGAAGTCACCTATAGAACATGGCCACCAGCACAATGTCCCCCATGCAATATGGCTGACTTGGAAGTCACCTATAGAACATGGCAACCAGCACAATGACCCCCATGCAATATGGCTGACTTGGAAGTCACCTATACAATACAACCAGCACAATGTCCCCCTTGCAATATGGCTGACTTGGAAGTCACCTATACAATACAACCAGCACAATGTCCCCCATGCAATATGGCTGACTTGGAAGTCACCTATACAACACAACCAGCACAATGTCCCCCATGCAATATGGCTGACTTGGAAGTCACCTATAAAACATGGCCACCAGCACAATGTCCCCCATGCAATATGTCTGACTTGGAAGTCACCTATAGAACATGGCAACCAGCACAATGACCCCCATGCAATATGGCTGACTTGGAAGTCACCTATACAATACAACCAGCACAATGTCCCCCATGCAATATGGCTGACTTGGAAGTCACCTATACAATACAACCAGCACAATGTCCCCCATGCAATATGGCTGACTTGGAAGTCACCTATACAACACAACCAGCACAATGTCCCCCATGCAATATGGCTGACTTGGAAGTCACCTATACAATACAACCAGCACAATGTCCCCCAAGCAATATGGCTGACTTGGAAGTCACCTATAGAACATGGCCACCAGCACAATGTCCCCCATGCAATATGGCTGAATTGGAAGTCACCTATACAACATGGCAACCAGCACAATGTCCCCCAAGCAATATGGCTGACCTGGAAGTCACCTATAGAACATGGCAACCAGCACAATGTCCCCCATGCAAAACGGCTGACTTGGAAGTCACCTATAGAACATGGCCACCAGCACAATGTCCCCCATGCAATATGGCTGACTTGGAAGTCACCTATAGAACATGGCCACCAGCACAATGTCCCCCATGCAACACAGCTGACTTGGAAGTCACCTATACAAGACAACCAGCACAATGTCCCCCATGCAATATATGTCTGACTTGGAAGTCACGTATACAACACAACCAGCACAATGTCCCCCAAGCAATATGGCTCACTTGGAAGTCACCTATAGAACATGGCCACCAGCACAATGTCCCCCATGGAATATGGCTGACTTGGAAGTCACCTATACAAGACAACCAGCACAATGTCCCCCATGCAATATGGCTGACTTGGAAGTCACCTATAGAACATGGCCACCAGCACAATGTCCCCCATGCAATATGGCTGACTTGGAAGTCACCTATAGAACATGGCAACCAGCACAATGACCCCCATGCAATATGGCTGACTTGGAAGTCACCTATACAATACAACCAGCACAATGTCCCCCATGCAATATGGCTGACTTGGAAGTCACCTATACAATACAACCAGCACAATGTCCCCCATGCAATATGGCTGACTTGGAAGTCACCTATACAACACAACCAGCACAATGTCCCCCATGCAATATGGCTGACTTGGAAGTCACCTATAGAACATGGCCACCAGCACAATGTCCCCCATGCAATATGGCTGAATTGGAAGTCACCTATACAAGACAACCAGCACAATGTCCCCCATGCAATATGGCTGACTTGGAAGTCACCTATACAACACAACCAGCACAATGTCCCCAAGCAATATGGCTGACTTGGAAGTCACCTATAGAACATGGCAACCAGCACAATGTCCCCCAAGCAATATGGCTGACTTGGACGTCACCTATACAAGACAACCAGCACAATGTCCCCCATGCAATATGGCTGACTTGGAAGTCACCTATAGGACATGGCAACCAGCACAGTGTCCCCCATGCAATATGGCTGACTTGGAAGTCACCTATACAATACAACCAGCACAATGTCCCCCATGCAATATGGCTGACTTGGAAGTCACCTATACAACATGGCAACCAGCACAATGTCCCCCATGCAATATGGCTGACTTGGAAGTCACCTATACAACATGGCAACCAGCACAATGTCCCCCATGCAATATGGCTGACTTGGAAGTCACCTATAGAACATGGCCACCAGCACAATGTCCCCAATGCAACACGGCTGACTTGGAAGTCACCTATACAAGACAACCAGTACAATGTCCCCCATGCAATATGGCTGACTTGGAAGTCACCTATACAACATGGCAACCAGCACAATGTCCCCCATGCAATATGGCTGACTTGGATGTCACCTATAGAACATGGCCACCAGCAGAATGTCCCCCATGCAACACGGCTGACTTGGAAGTCACATATACAATACAACCAGCACAATGTCCCCCATGCAATATGGCTGACTTGGAAGTCACCTATACAATACAACCAGCACAATGTCCCCCATGCAATATGGCTGACTTGGAAGTCACCTATACAACACAACCAGCACAATGTCCCCCATGCAATATGGCTGACTTGGAAGTCACCTATACAACATGGCAACCAGCACAATGTCCCCCATGCAATATGGCTGACTTGGAAGTCACCTATAGAACATGGCCACCAGCACAATGTCCCCAATGCAACACGGCTGACTTGGAAGTCACCTATACAAGACAACCAGTACAATGTCCCCCATGCAATATGGCTGACTTGGAAGTCACCTATACAACATGGCAACCAGCACAATGTCCCCCATGCAATATGGCTGACTTGGATGTCACCTATAGAACATGGCCACCAGCAGAATGTCCCCCATGCAACACGGCTGACTTGGAAGTCACCTATACAATACAACCAGCACAATGTCCCCCATGCAATATGGCTGACTTGGAAGTCACCTATACAATACAACCAGCACAATGTCCCCCATGCAATATGGCTGACTTGGAAGTCACCTATACAACACAACCAGCACAATGTCCCCCATGCAATATGGCTGACTTGGAAGTCACCTATACAATACAACCAGCACAATGTCCCCCAAGCAATATGGCTGACTTGAAAGTCACCTATAGAACATGGCCACCAGCACAATGTCCCCCATGCAATATGGCTGAATTGGAAGTCACCTATATAAGACAACCAGCACAATGTCCCCCATGCAATATGGCTGACTTGGAAGTCACCTATACAACACAACCAGCACAATGTCCCCCAAGCAATATGGCTGACTTGGAAGTCACCTATAGAACATGGCAACCAGCACAATGTCCCCCAAGCAATATGGCTGACTTGGAAGTCACCTATACAACATGGCAACCAGCACAATGTCCCCCATGCAATATGGCTGACTTGGAAGTCACCTATAGGACATGGCAACCAGCACAATGTCCCCCATGCAATATGGCTGACTTGGAAGTCACCTATACAATACAACCAGCACAATGTCCCATCTGCAATATGGCTGTCTTGGAAGTCACCTTTACAACACAACCAGCACAATGTCCCTCATGCAATATGGCTGACTTGGAAGTCACCTATACAACACAACCAGCACAATGTCCCCCATGCAATATGGCTGACTTGGAAGTCACCTATACAACATGGCAACCAGCACAATGTCCCCCATGCAATATGGCTGACTTGGAAGTCACCTATACAACATGGCAACCAGCACAATGTCCCCCAAGCAATATGGCTGACTTGGAATTCACCTATAGAACATGGCCACCAGCACAATGTCCCCCATGCAAAACGGCTGACTTGGAAGTCACCTATAGAACATGGCCACCAGCACAATGTCCCCCATGCAATATGGCTGACTTGGAAGTCACCTATAGAACATGGCCACCAACACAATGTCCCCCATGCAACACGGCTGACTTGGAAGTCACCTATACAATACAACCAGCACAATGTCCCCCATGCAATATGTCTGACTTGGAAGTCACGTATACAACACAACCAGCACAATGTCCCCCAAGCAATATGGCTCACTTGGAAGTCACCTATAGAACATGGCCACCAGCACAATGTCCCCCATGGAAAATGGCTGACTTGGAAGTCACCTATACAAGACAACCAGCACAATGTCCCACATGCAATATGGCTGACTTGGAAGTCACCTATAGAACATGGCCACCAGCACAATGTCCCCCATGCAATATGGCTGACTTGGAAGTCACCTATATTACATGGCAACCAGCACAATGTCCCCCAAGCAATATGGCTGACTTGGAAGTCACCTATAGAACATGGCAACCAGCACAATGTCCCCCAAGCAATATGGCTGACTTGGACGTCACCTATACAAGACAACCAGCACAATGTCCCCCATGCAATATGGCTGACTTGGAAGTCACCTATAGGACATGGCAACCAGCACAATGTCCCCCATGCAATATGGCTGACTTGGAAGTCACCTATACAATACAACCAGCACAATGTCCCCCATGCAATATGGCTGACTTGGAAGTCACCTATACAATACAACCAGCACAATGTCCCCCATGCAATATGGCTGACTTGGAAGTCACCTATACAACACAACCAGCACAATGTCCCCCATGCAATATGGCTGACTTGGAAGTCACCTATACAACATGGCAACCAGCACAATGTCCCCCATGCAATATGGCTGACTTGGAAGTCACCTATACAACATGGCAACCAGCACAATGTCCCCCATGCAATATGGCTGACTTGGAAGTCACCTATAGAACATGGCCACCAGCACAATGTCCCCAATGCAACACGGCTGACTTGGAAGTCACCTATACAAGACAACCAGGACAATGTCCCCCATGCAATATGGCTGACTTGGAAGTCACCTATACAATACAACCAGCACAATGTCCCCCATGCAATATGGCTGACTTGGAAGTCACCTATACAATACAACCAGCACAATGTCCCCCAAGCAATATGGCTGACTTGGAAGTCACCTATAGAACATGGCCACCAGCACAATGTCCCCCATGCAATATGGCTGAATTGGAAGTCACCTATACAAGACAACCAGCACAATGTCCCCCATGCAATATGGCTGACTTGGAAGTCACCTATACAACACAACCAGCACAATGTCCCCCAAGCAATATGGCTGACTTGGAAGTCACCTAGAGAACATGGCAACCAGCACAATGTCCCCCAAGCAATATGGCTGACTTGGACGTCACCTATACAAGACAACCAGCACAATGTCCCCCATGCAATATGGCTGACTTGGAAGTCACCTATAGTACATGACAACCAGCACAATGTCCCCCATGCAATATGGCTGACTTGGAAGTCACCTATACAAGACAACCAGCACAATGTCCCCCATGCAATATGGCTGACTTGGAAGTCACCTATACAACACAACCAGCACAATGTCCCCCATGCAATATGGCTGAATTGGAAGTCACCTATACAACACAACCAGCACAATGTCCCCCATGCAATATGGCTGACTTGGAAGTCACCTATACAACATGGCAACCAGCACAATGTCCCCCATGCAATATGGCTGACTTGGAAGTCACCTATACAACATGGCAACCAGCACAATGTCCCCCAAGCAATATGGCTGACTTGGAAGTCACCTATAGAACATGGCCACCAGCACAATGTCCCCCATGCAATATGGCTGACTTGGAAGTCACCTATAGGACATGGCAACCAGCACAATGTCCCCCAAGCAATATGGCTGACTTGGAAGTCACCTATACAAGACAACCAGCTCAATGTCCCAAATGCAATATGGCTGACTTGGAAGTCACCTATAGAACATTGACACCAGCACAATGTCCCCCATGCAATATGTCTGACTTGGAAGTCACCTATACAACATGGCAACCAGCACAATGTCCCCCAAGCAATATGGCTGACTTGGAAGTCACCTATAGAACATGGCCACCAGCACAATGTCCCCCATGCAATATGGCTGACTTGGAAGTCACCTATACAATACAACCAGCACAATGTCCCCAAAGCAATATGGCTGACTTGGAAGTCACCTATAGAACATGGCCACCAGCACAATGTCCCCCATGCAATATGGCTGACTTGGAAGTCACCTATAAAACAAAACCAGCACAATGTCCCCCATGCAATATGGCTGACTTGGAAGTCACCTATACAACATGGCAACCAGCACAATGTCCCCCAAGCAATATGGCTGACTTGGAAGTCACCTATAGAACATGGCCACCAGCACAATGTCCCCCATGCAATATGGCTGACTTGGAAGTCACCTATAGGACATGGCAACCAGCACAATGTCCCCCAAGCAATATGGCTGACTTGGAAGTCACCTATACAAGACAACCAGCTCAATGTCCCAAATGCAATATGGCTGACTTGGAAGTCACCTATAGAACATTGACACCAGCACAATGTCCCCCATGCAATATGTCTGACTTGGAAGTCACCTATACAACATGGCAACCAGCACAATGTCCCCCAAGCAATATGGCTGACTTGGAAGTCACCTATAGAACATGGCCACCAGCACAATGTCCCCCATGCAATATGGCTGACTTGGAAGTCACCTATACAATACAACCAGCACAATGTCCCCAAAGCAATATGGCTGACTTGGAAGTCACCTATAGAACATGGCCACCAGCACAATGTCCCCCATGCAATATGGCTGACTTGGAAGTCCCCTATACAAGACAACCAGCACAATGTCCCCCATGCAATATGGCTGACTTGGAAGTCACCTATACAACATGGCAACCAGCACAATGTCCCCCAAGCAATATGGCTGACCTGGAAGTCACCTATAGAACATGGCAACCAGCACAATGTCCCCCATGCAAAACGGCTGACTTGGAAGTCACCTATAGAACATGGCCACCAGCACAATGTCCCCCATGCAATATGGCTGACTTGGAAGTCACCTATAGAACATGGCCACCAGCACAATGTCCCCCATGCAACACGGCTGACTTGGAAGTCACCTATACAAGACAACCAGCACAATGTCCCCCATGCAATATGTCTGACTTGGAAGTCACGTATACAACACAACCAGCACAATGTCCCCCAAGCAATATGGCTCACTTGGAAGTCACCTATAGAACATGGCCACCAGCACAATGTCCCCCATGGAATATGGCTGACTTGGAAGTCACCTATACAAGACAACCAGCACAATGTCCCCCATGCAATATGGCTGACTTGGAAGTCACCTAGAGAACATGGCCACCAGCACAATGTCCCCCATGCAATATGGCTGACTTGGAAGTCACCTATAGAACATGGCAACCAGCACAATGACCCCCATGCAATATGGCTGACTTGGAAGTCACCTATACAATACAACCAGCACAATGTCCCCCATGCAATATGGCTGACGTGGAAGTCACCTATACAATACAACCAGCACAATGTCCCCCATGCAATATGGCTGACTTGGAAGTCACCTATACAACACAACCAGCACAATGTCCCCCATGCAATATGGCTGACTTGGAAGTCACCTATAGAACATGGCCACCAGCACAATGTCCCCCATGCAATATGGCTGACTTGGAAGTCACCTATAGAACATGGCAACCAGCACAATGACCCCCATGCAATATGGCTGACTTGGAAGTCACCTATACAATACAACCAGCACAATGTCCCCCATGCAATATGGCTGACTTGGAAGTCACCTATACAATACAACCAGCACAATGTCCCCCATGCAATATGGCTGACTTGGAAGTCACCTATACAACACAACCAGCACAATGTCCCCCAAGCAATATGGCTGACTTGGAAGTCACCTAGAGAACATGGCAACCAGCACAATGTCCCCCAAGCAATATGGCTGACTTGGACGTCACCTATACAAGACAACCAGCACAATGTCCCCCATGCAATATGGCTGACTTGGAAGTCACCTATAGTACATGACAACCAGCACAATGTCCCCCATGCAATATGGCTGACTTGGAAGTCACCTATACAAGACAACCAGCACAATGTCCCCCATGCAATATGGCTGACTTGGAAGTCACCTATACAACACAACCAGCACAATGTCCCCCATGCAATATGGCTGAATTGGAAGTCACCTATACAACACAACCAGCACAATGTCCCCCATGCAATATGGCTGACTTGGAAGTCACCTATACAACATGGCAACCAGCACAATGTCCCCCATGCAATATGGCTGACTTGGAAGTCACCTATACAACATGGCAACCAGCACAATGTCCCCCAAGCAATATGGCTGACTTGGAAATCACCTATAGAACATGGCCACCAGCACAATGTCCCCCATGCAATATGGCTGACTTGGAAGTCACCTATAGGACATGGCAACCAGCACAATGTCCCCCAAGCAATATGGCTGACTTGGAAGTCACCTATACAAGACAACCAGCTCAATGTCCCAAATGCAATATGGCTGACTTGGAAGTCACCTATAGAACATTGACACCAGCACAATGTCCCCCATGCAATATGTCTGACTTGGAAGTCACCTATACAACATGGCAACCAGCACAATGTCCCCCAAGCAATATGGCTGACTTGGAAGTCACCTATAGAACATGGCCACCAGCACAATGTCCCCCATGCAATATGGCTGACTTGGAAGTCACCTATACAATACAACCAGCACAATGTCCCCAAAGCAATATGGCTGACTTGGAAGTCACCTATAGAACATGGCCACCAGCACAATGTCCCCCATGCAATATGGCTGACTTGGAAGTCACCTATAAAACAAAACCAGCACAATGTCCCCCATGCAATATGGCTGACTTGGAAGTCACCTATACAACATGGCAACCAGCACAATGTCCCCCAAGCAATATGGCTGACTTGGAAGTCACCTATAGAACATGGCCACCAGCACAATGTCCCCCATGCAATATGGCTGACTTGGAAGTCACCTATAGGACATGGCAACCAGCACAATGTCCCCCAAGCAATATGGCTGACTTGGAAGTCACCTATACAAGACAACCAGCTCAATGTCCCAAATGCAATATGGCTGACTTGGAAGTCACCTATAGAACATTGACACCAGCACAATGTCCCCCATGCAATATGTCTGACTTGGAAGTCACCTATACAACATGGCAACCAGCACAATGTCCCCCAAGCAATATGGCTGACTTGGAAGTCACCTATAGAACATGGCCACCAGCACAATGTCCCCCATGCAATATGGCTGACTTGGAAGTCACCTATACAATACAACCAGCACAATGTCCCCAAAGCAATATGGCTGACTTGGAAGTCACCTATAGAACATGGCCACCAGCACAATGTCCCCCATGCAATATGGCTGACTTGGAAGTCCCCTATACAAGACAACCAGCACAATGTCCCCCATGCAATATGGCTGACTTGGAAGTCACCTATACAACATGGCAACCAGCACAATGTCCCCCAAGCAATATGGCTGACCTGGAAGTCACCTATAGAACATGGCAACCAGCACAATGTCCCCCATGCAAAACGGCTGACTTGGAAGTCACCTATAGAACATGGCCACCAGCACAATGTCCCCCATGCAATATGGCTGACTTGGAAGTCACCTATAGAACATGGCCACCAGCACAATGTCCCCCATGCAACACGGCTGACTTGGAAGTCACCTATACAAGACAACCAGCACAATGTCCCCCATGCAATATGTCTGACTTGGAAGTCACGTATACAACACAACCAGCACAATGTCCCCCAAGCAATATGGCTCACTTGGAAGTCACCTATAGAACATGGCCACCAGCACAATGTCCCCCATGGAATATGGCTGACTTGGAAGTCACCTATACAAGACAACCAGCACAATGTCCCCCATGCAATATGGCTGACTTGGAAGTCACCTAGAGAACATGGCCACCAGCACAATGTCCCCCATGCAATATGGCTGACTTGGAAGTCACCTATAGAACATGGCAACCAGCACAATGACCCCCATGCAATATGGCTGACTTGGAAGTCACCTATACAATACAACCAGCACAATGTCCCCCATGCAATATGGCTGACTTGGAAGTCACCTATACAATACAACCAGCACAATGTCCCCCATGCAATATGGCTGACTTGGAAGTCACCTATACAACACAACCAGCACAATGTCCCCCATGCAATATGGCTGACTTGGAAGTCACCTATAGAACATGGCCACCAGCACAATGTCCCCCATGCAATATGGCTGACTTGGAAGTCACCTATAGAACATGGCAACCAGCACAATGACCCCCATGCAATATGGCTGACTTGGAAGTCACCTATACAATACAACCAGCACAATGTCCCCCATGCAATATGGCTGACTTGGAAGTCACCTATACAATACAACCAGCACAATGTCCCCCATGCAATATGGCTGACTTGGAAGTCACCTATACAACACAACCAGCACAATGTCCCCCATGCAATATGGCTGACTTGGAAGTCACCTATACAATACAACCAGCACAATGTCCCCCAAGCAATATGGCTGACTTGGAAGTCACCTATAGAACATGGCCACCAGCACAATGTCCCCCATGCAATATGGCTGAATTGGAAGTCACCTATACAACATGGCAACCAGCACAATGTCCCCCAAGCAATATGGCTGACCTGGAAGTCACCTATAGAACATGGCAACCAGCACAATGTCCCCCATGCAAAACGGCTGACTTGGAAGTCACCTATAGAACATGGCCACCAGCACAATGTCCCCCATGCAATATGGCTGACTTGGAAGTCACCTATAGAACATGGCCACCAGCACAATGTCCCCCATGCAACACGGCTGACTTGGAAGTCACCTATACAAGACAACCAGCACAATGTCCCCCATGCAATATATGTCTGACTTGGAAGTCACGTATACAACACAACCAGCACAATGTCCCCCAAGCAATATGGCTCACTTGGAAGTCACCTATAGAACATGGCCACCAGCACAATGTCCCCCATGGAATATGGCTGACTTGGAAGTCACCTATACAAGACAACCAGCACAATGTCCCCCATGCAATATGGCTGACTTGGAAGTCACCTATAGAACATGGCCACCAGCACAATGTCCCCCATGCAATATGGCTGACTTGGAAGTCACCTATAGAACATGGCAACCAGCACAATGACCCCCATGCAATATGGCTGACTTGGAAGTCACCTATACAATACAACCAGCACAATGTCCCCCATGCAATATGGCTGACTTGGAAGTCACCTATACAATACAACCAGCACAATGTCCCCCATGCAATATGGCGACTTGGAAGTCACCTATACAACACAACCAGCACAATGTCCCCCATGCAATATGGCTGACTTGGAAGTCACCTATACAATACAACCAGCACAATGTCCCCCAAGCAATATGGCTGACTTGGAAGTCACCTATAGAACATGGCCACCAGCACAATGTCCCCCATGCAATATGGCTGAATTGGAAGTCACCTATACAAGACAACCAGCACAATGTCCCCCATGCAATATGGCTGACTTGGAAGTCACCTATACAACACAACCAGCACAATGTCCCCAAGCAATATGGCTGACTTGGAAGTCACCTATAGAACATGGCAACCAGCACAATGTCCCCCAAGCAATATGGCTGACTTGGACGTCACCTATACAAGACAACCAGCACAATGTCCCCCATGCAATATGGCTGACTTGGAAGTCACCTATAGGACATGGCAACCAGCACAATGTCCCCCATGCAATATGGCTGACTTGGAAGTCACCTATACAATACAACCAGCACAATGTCCCCCATGCAATATGGCTGACTTGGAAGTCACCTATACAATACAACCAGCACAATGTCCCCCATGCAATATGGCTGACTTGGAAGTCACCTATACAACACAACCAGCACAATGTCCCCCATGCAATATGGCTGACTTGGAAGTCACCTATACAACATGGCAACCAGCACAATGTCCCCCATGCAATTTGGCTGACTTGGAAGTCACCTATAGAACATGGCCACCAGCACAATGTCCCCAATGCAACACGGCTGACTTGGAAGTCACCTATACAAGACAACCAGTACAATGTCCCCCATGCAATATGGCTGACTTGGAAGTCACCTATACAACATGGCAACCAGCACAATGTCCCCCATGCAATATGGCTGACTTGGATGTCACCTATAGAACATGGCCACCAGCACAATGTCCCCCATGCAACACGGCTGACTTGGAAGTAACCTATACAAGACAACCAGCACAATGTCCCCCATGCAATATGTCTGACTTGGAAGTCACGTATACAACACAACCAGCAAAATGTCCCCCAAGCAATATGGCTCACTTGGAAGTCACCTATAGAACATGGCCACCAGCACAATGTCCCCCATGGAATATGGCTGACTTGGAAGTCACCTATACAAGACAACCAGCACAATGTCCCCCATGCAATATGGCTGACTTGGAAGTCACCTATAGAACATGGCCACCAGCACAATGTCCCCCATGCAATATGGCTGACTTGGAAGTCACCTATAGAACATGGCAACCAGCACAATGACCCCCATGCAATATGGCTGACTTGGAAGTCACCTATACAATACAACCAGCACAATGTCCCCCTTGCAATATGGCTGACTTGGAAGTCACCTATACAATACAACCAGCACAATGTCCCCCATGCAATATGGCTGACTTGGAAGTCACCTATACAACACAACCAGCACAATGTCCCCCATGCAATATGGCTGACTTGGAAGTCACCTATAGAACATGGCCACCAGCACAATGTCCCCCATGCAATATGGCTGACTTGGAAGTCACCTATAGAACATGGCAACCAGCACAATGACCCCCATGCAATATGGCTGACTTGGAAGTCACCTATACAATACAACCAGCACAATGTCCCCCATGCAATATGGCTGACTTGGAAGTCACCTATACAATACAACCAGCACAATGTCCCCCATGCAATATGGCTGACTTGGAAGTCACCTATACAACACAACCAGCACAATGTCCCCCATGCAATATGGCTGACTTGGAAGTCACCTATACAATACAACCAGCACAATGTCCCCCAAGCAATATGGCTGACTTGGAAGTCACCTATAGAACATGGCCACCAGCACAATGTCCCCCATTCAATATGGCTGAATTGGAAGTCACCTATACAACATGGCAACCAGCACAATGTCCCCCAAGCAATATGGCTGACCTGGAAGTCACCTATAGAACATGGCAACCAGCACAATGTCCCCCATGCAAAACGGCTGACTTGGAAGTCACCTAGAGAACATGGCCACCAGCACAATGTCCCCCATGCAATATGGCTGACTTGGAAGTCACCTATAGAACATGGCCACCAGCACAATGTCCCCCATGCAACACGGCTGACTTGGAAGTCACCTATACAAGACAACCAGCACAATGTCCGCCATGCAATATATGTCTGACTTGGAAGTCACGTATACAACACAACCAGCACAATGTCCCCCAAGCAATATGGCTCACTTGGAAGTCACCTATAGAACATGGCCACCAGCACAATGACCCCCATGCAATATGGCTGACTTGGAAGTCACCTATACAATACAACCAGCACAATGTCCCCCATGCAATATGGCTGACTTGGAAGTCACCTATACAATACAACCAGCACAATGTCCCCCATGCAATATGGCTGACTTGGAAGTCACCTATAGAACATGGCCACCAGCACAATGTCCCCCATGCAATATGGCTGACTTGGAAGTCACCTATAGAACATGGCAACCAGCACAATGACCCCCATGCAATATGGCTGACATGGAAGTCACCTATACAATACAACCAGCACAATGTCCCCCATGCAATATGGCTGACTTGGAAGTCACCTATACAATACAACCAGCACAATGTCCCCCATGCAATATGGCTGACTTGGAAGTCACCTATACAACACAACCAGCACAATGTCCCCCATGCAATATGGCTGACTTGGAAGTCACCTATACAATACAACCAGCACAATGTCCCCCAAGCAATATGGCTGACTTGGAAGTCACCTATAGAACATGGCCACCAGCACAATGTCCCCCATGCAATATGGCTGAATTGGAAGTCACCTATACAACATGGCAACCAGCACAATGTCCCCCAAGCAATATGGCTGACCTGGAAGTCACCTATAGAACATGGCAACCAGCACAATGTCCCCCATGCAAAACGGCTGACTTGGAAGTCACCTATAGAACATGGCCACCAGCACAATGTCCCCCATGCAATATGGCTGACTTGGAAGTCACCTATAGAACATGGCCACCAGCACAATGTCCCCCATGCAACACGGCTGACTTGGAAGTCACCTATACAAGACAACCAGCACAATGTCCCCCATGCAATATATGTCTGACTTGGAAGTCACGTATACAACACAACCAGCACAATGTCCCCCAAGCAATATGGCTCACTTGGAAGTCACCTATAGAACATGGCCACCAGCACAATGTCCCCCATGGAATATGGCTGACTTGGAAGTCACCTATACAAGACAACCAGCACAATGTCCCCCATGCAATATGGCTGACTTGGAAGTCACCTATAGAACATGGCCACCAGCACAATGTCCCCCATGCAATATGGCTGACTTGGAAGTCACCTATAGAACATGGCAACCAGCACAATGACCCCCATGCAATATGGCTGACTTGGAAGTCACCTATACAATACAACCAGCACAATGTCCCCCATGCAATATGGCTGACTTGGAAGTCACCTATACAATACAACCAGCACAATGTCCCCCATGCAATATGGCGACTTGGAAGTCACCTATACAACACAACAAGCACAATGTCCCCCATGCAATATGGCTGACTTGGAAGTCACCTATACAATACAACCAGCACAATGTCCCCCAAGCAATATGGCTGACTTGGAAGTCACCTATAGAACATGGCCACCAGCACAATGTCCCCCATGCAATATGGCTGAATTGGAAGTCACCTATACAAGACAACCAGCACAATGTCCCCCATGCAATATGGCTGACTTGGAAGTCACCTATACAACACAACCAGCACAATGTCCCCAAGCAATATGGCTGACTTGGAAGTCACCTATAGAACATGGCAACCAGCACAATGTCCCCCAAGCAATATGGCTGACTTGGACGTCACCTATACAAGACAACCAGCACAATGCCCCCCATGCAATATGGCTGACTTGGAAGTCACCTATAGGACATGGCAACCAGCACAATGTCCCCCATGCAATATGGCTGACTTGGAAGTCACCTATACAATACAACCAGCACAATGTCCCCCATGCAATTTGGCTGCCTTGGAAGTCACCTATACAATACAACCAGCACAATGTCCCCCATGCAATATGGCTGACTTGGAAGTCACCTATACAACACAACCAGCACAATGTCCCCCATGCAATATGGCTGACTTGGAAGTCACCTATACAACATGGCAACCAGCACAATGTCCCCCATGCAATTTGGCTGACTTGGAAGTCACCTATACAACATGGCAACCTGCACAATGTCCCCCATGCAATATGGCTGACTTGGAAGTCACCTATAGAACATGGCCACCAGCACAATGTCACCAATGCAACACGGCTGACTTGGAAGTCACCTATACAAGACAACCAGTACAATGTCCCCCATGCAATATGGCTGACTTGGAAGTCACCTATACAACATGGCAACCAGCACAATGTCCCCCATGCAATATGGCTGACTTGGATGTCACCTATAGAACATGGCCACCAGCACAATGTCCCCCATGCAACACGGCTGACTTGGAAGTCACCTATACAAGACAACCAGCACAATGTCCCCCATGCAATATGTCTGACTTGGAAGTCACGTATACAACACAACCAGCACAATGTCCCCCAAGCAATATGGCTCACTTGGAAGTCACCTATAGAACATGGCCACCAGCACAATGTCCCCCATGGAATATGGCTGACTTGGAAGTCACCTATACAAGACAACCAGCACAATGTCCCCCATGCAATATGGCTGACTTGGAAGTCACCTATAGAACATGGCCACCAGCACAATGTCCCCCATGCAATATGGCTGACTTGGAAGTCACCTATAGAACATGGCAACCAGCACAATGACCCCCATGCAATATGGCTGACTTGGAAGTCACCTATACAATACAACCAGCACAATGTCCCCCTTGCAATATGGCTGACTTGGAAGTCACCTATACAATACAACCAGCACAATGTCCCCCATGCAATATGGCTGACTTGGAAGTCACCTATACAACACAACCAGCACAATGTCCCCCATGCAATATGGCTGACTTGGAAGTCACCTATAAAACATGGCCACCAGCACAATGTCCCCCATGCAATATGTCTGACTTGGAAGTCACCTATAGAACATGGCAACCAGCACAATGACCCCCATGCAATATGGCTGACTTGGAAGTCACCTATACAATACAACCAGCACAATGTCCCCCATGCAATATGGCTGACTTGGAAGTCACCTATACAATACAACCAGCACAATGTCCCCCATGCAATATGGCTGACTTGGAAGTCACCTATACAACACAACCAGCACAATGTCCCCCATGCAATATGGCTGACTTGGAAGTCACCTATACAATACAACCAGCACAATGTCCCCCAAGCAATATGGCTGACTTGGAAGTCACCTATAGAACATGGCCACCAGCACAATGTCCCCCATGCAATATGGCTGAATTGGAAGTCACCTATACAACATGGCAACCAGCACAATGTCCCCCAAGCAATATGGCTGACCTGGAAGTCACCTATAGAACATGGCAACCAGCACAATGTCCCCCATGCAAAACGGCTGACTTGGAAGTCACCTATAGAACATGGCCACCAGCACAATGTCCCCCATGCAATATGGCTGACTTGGAAGTCACCTATAGAACATGGCCACCAGCACAATGTCCCCCATGCAACACAGCTGACTTGGAAGTCACCTATACAAGACAACCAGCACAATGTCCCCCATGCAATATATGTCTGACTTGGAAGTCACGTATACAACACAACCAGCACAATGTCCCCCAAGCAATATGGCTCACTTGGAAGTCACCTATAGAACATGGCCACCAGCACAATGTCCCCCATGGAATATGGCTGACTTGGAAGTCACCTATACAAGACAACCAGCACAATGTCCCCCATGCAATATGGCTGACTTGGAAGTCACCTATAGAACATGGCCACCAGCACAATGTCCCCCATGCAATATGGCTGACTTGGAAGTCACCTATAGAACATGGCAACCAGCACAATGACCCCCATGCAATATGGCTGACTTGGAAGTCACCTATACAATACAACCAGCACAATGTCCCCCATGCAATATGGCTGACTTGGAAGTCACCTATACAATACAACCAGCACAATGTCCCCCATGCAATATGGCTGACTTGGAAGTCACCTATACAACACAACCAGCACAATGTCCCCCATGCAATATGGCTGACTTGGAAGTCACCTATAGAACATGGCCACCAGCACAATGTCCCCCATGCAATATGGCTGAATTGGAAGTCACCTATACAAGACAACCAGCACAATGTCCCCCATGCAATATGGCTGACTTGGAAGTCACCTATACAACACAACCAGCACAATGTCCCCAAGCAATATGGCTGACTTGGAAGTCACCTATAGAACATGGCAACCAGCACAATGTCCCCCAAGCAATATGGCTGACTTGGACGTCACCTATACAAGACAACCAGCACAATGTCCCCCATGCAATATGGCTGACTTGGAAGTCACCTATAGGACATGGCAACCAGCACAGTGTCCCCCATGCAATATGGCTGACTTGGAAGTCACCTATACAATACAACCAGCACAATGTCCCCCATGCAATATGGCTGACTTGGAAGTCACCTATACAACATGGCAACCAGCACAATGTCCCCCATGCAATATGGCTGACTTGGAAGTCACCTATACAACATGGCAACCAGCACAATGTCCCCCATGCAATATGGCTGACTTGGAAGTCACCTATAGAACATGGCCACCAGCACAATGTCCCCAATGCAACACGGCTGACTTGGAAGTCACCTATACAAGACAACCAGTACAATGTCCCCCATGCAATATGGCTGACTTGGAAGTCACCTATACAACATGGCAACCAGCACAATGTCCCCCATGCAATATGGCTGACTTGGATGTCACCTATAGAACATGGCCACCAGCAGAATGTCCCCCATGCAACACGGCTGACTTGGAAGTCACATATACAATACAACCAGCACAATGTCCCCCATGCAATATGGCTGACTTGGAAGTCACCTATACAATACAACCAGCACAATGTCCCCCATGCAATATGGCTGACTTGGAAGTCACCTATACAACACAACCAGCACAATGTCCCCCATGCAATATGGCTGACTTGGAAGTCACCTATACAACATGGCAACCAGCACAATGTCCCCCATGCAATATGGCTGACTTGGAAGTCACCTATAGAACATGGCCACCAGCACAATGTCCCCAATGCAACACGGCTGACTTGGAAGTCACCTATACAAGACAACCAGTACAATGTCCCCCATGCAATATGGCTGACTTGGAAGTCACCTATACAACATGGCAACCAGCACAATGTCCCCCATGCAATATGGCTGACTTGGATGTCACCTATAGAACATGGCCACCAGCAGAATGTCCCCCATGCAACACGGCTGACTTGGAAGTCACCTATACAATACAACCAGCACAATGTCCCCCATGCAATATGGCTGACTTGGAAGTCACCTATACAATACAACCAGCACAATGTCCCCCATGCAATATGGCTGACTTGGAAGTCACCTATACAACACAACCAGCACAATGTCCCCCATGCAATATGGCTGACTTGGAAGTCACCTATACAATACAACCAGCACAATGTCCCCCAAGCAATATGGCTGACTTGAAAGTCACCTATAGAACATGGCCACCAGCACAATGTCCCCCATGCAATATGGCTGAATTGGAAGTCACCTATATAAGACAACCAGCACAATGTCCCCCATGCAATATGGCTGACTTGGAAGTCACCTATACAACACAACCAGCACAATGTCCCCCAAGCAATATGGCTGACTTGGAAGTCACCTATAGAACATGGCAACCAGCACAATGTCCCCCAAGCAATATGGCTGACTTGGAAGTCACCTATACAACATGGCAACCAGCACAATGTCCCCCATGCAATATGGCTGACTTGGAAGTCACCTATAGGACATGGCAACCAGCACAATGTCCCCCATGCAATATGGCTGACTTGGAAGTCACCTATACAATACAACCAGCACAATGTCCCATCTGCAATATGGCTGTCTTGGAAGTCACCTTTACAACACAACCAGCACAATGTCCCTCATGCAATATGGCTGACTTGGAAGTCACCTATACAACACAACCAGCACAATGTCCCCCATGCAATATGGCTGACTTGGAAGTCACCTATACAACATGGCAACCAGCACAATGTCCCCCATGCAATATGGCTGACTTGGAAGTCACCTATACAACATGGCAACCAGCACAATGTCCCCCAAGCAATATGGCTGACTTGGAATTCACCTATAGAACATGGCCACCAGCACAATGTCCCCCATGCAATATGGCTGACTTGGAAGTCACCTATACAAGACAACCAGCACAATGTCCCCCATGCAATATGGCTGACTTGGAAGTCACCTATAGAACATGGCCACCAGCACAATGTCCCCCATGCAATATGGCTGACTTGGAAGTCACCTATAAAACATGGCCACAAGCACAATGTCCCCCATGCAATATGGCTGACTTGGAAGACACCTATACAACACAACCAGCACAATGTCCTCCATGCAATATGGCTGACTTGGAAGTCACCTATAGAACATGGCAACCAGCACAATGTCCCCCAAGCAATATGGCTGACTTGGAAGTCACCTATACAAGACAACCAGCACAATGTCCCCCATGCAATATGGCTGACTTGGAAGTCACCTATAGGACATGGCAACCAGCACAATGTCCCCCATGCAATATGGCTGACTTGGAAGTCACCTATACAATACAACCAGCACAATGTCCCCCATGCAATATGGCTGACTTGGAAGTCACCTATACAATACAACCAGCACAATGTCCCCCATGCAATATGGCTGACTTGGAAGTCACCTATACAACACAACCAGCACAATGTCCCCCAAGCAATATGGCTGACTTTGAAGTCACCTATAGAACATGGCAACCAGCACAATGTCCCCCAAGCAATATGGCTGACTTGGACGTCACCTATACAAGACAACCAGCACAATGTCCCCCATGCAATATGGCTGACTTGGAAGTCACCTATAGGACATGGCAACCAGCACAATGTCCCCCATGCAATATGGCTGACTTGGAAGTCACCTATACAATACAACCAGCACAATGTCCCCCATGCAATATGGCTGACTTGGAAGTCACCTATACAATACAACCAGCACAATGTCCCTCATGCAATATGGCTGACTTGGAAGTCACCTATACAACACAACCAGCACAATGTCCCGCATGCAATATGGCTGACTTGGAAGTCACCTATACAACATGGCAACCAGCACAATGTCCCCCATGCAATATGGCTGACTTGGAAGTCACCTATACAACATGGCAACCAGCACAATGTCCCCCATGCAATATGGCTGACTTGGAAGTCACCTATAGAACATGGCCACCAGCACAATGTCCCCAATGCAACACGGCTGACTTGGAAGTCACCTATACAAGACAACCAGTACAATGTCCCCCATGCAATATGGCTGACTTGGAAGTCACCTATACAACATGGCAACCAGCACAATGTCCCCCATGCAATATGGCTGACTTGGAAGTCACCTATAGAACATGGCCACCAGCACAATGTCCCCAATGCAACACGGCTGACTTGGAAGTCACCTATACAAGACAACCAGTACAATGTCCCCCATGCAATATGGCTGACTTGGAAGTCACCTATGCAACATGGCAACCAGCACAATGTCCCCCATGCAATATGGCTGACTTGGATGTCACCTATAGAACATGGCCACCAGCACAATGTCCCCCATGCAACACGGCTGACTTGGAAGTCACCTATACAATACAACCAGCACAATGTCCCCCATGCAATATGGTTAACTTGGAAGTCACCTATACAATACAACCAGCACAATGTCCCCCATGCAATATGGCTGACTTGGAAGTCACCTATACAACACAACCAGCACAATGTCCCCCATGCAATATGGCTGACTTGGAAGTCACCTATACAATACAACCAGCACAATGTCCCCCAAGCAATATGGCTGACTTGGAAGTCACCTATAGAACATGGCCACCAGCACAATGTCCCCCATGCAATATGGCTGAATTGGAAGTCACCTATACAAGACAACCAGCACAATGTCCCCCATGCAATATGGCTGACTTGGAAGTCACCTATACAACACAACCAGCACAATGTCCCCCAAGCAATATGGCTGCCTTGGAAGTCACCTATAGAACATGGCAACCAGCACAATGTCCCCCAAGCAATATGGCTGACTTGGACGTCACCAATACAAGACAACCAGCACAATGTCTCCCATGCAATATGGCTGACTTGGAAGTCACCTATAGGACATGGCAACCAGCACAATGTCCCCCATGCAATATGGCTGACTTGGAAGTCACCTATACAATACAACCAGCACAATGTCCCCTATGCAATATGGCTGACTTGGAAGTCACCTATACAATACAACCAGCACAATGTCCCCCATGCAATATGGCTGACTTGGAAGTCACCTATACAACACAACCAGCACAATGTCCCCCATGCAATATGGCTGACTTGGAAGTCACCTATACAATACAACCAGCACAATGTCCCCCAAGCAATATGGCTGACTTGAAAGTCACCTATAGAACATGGCCAACAGCACAATGTCCCCCATGCAATATGGCTGAATTGGAAGTCACCTATACAAGACAACCAGCACAATGTCCCCCATGCAATATGGCTGACTTGGAAGTCACCTATACAACACAACCAGCACAATGTCCCCCAAGCAATATGGCTGACTTGGAAGTCACCTATAGAACATGGCAACCAGCACAATGTCCCCCAAGCAATATGGCTGACTTGGAAGTCACCTATACAATATGGCAACCAGCACAATGTCCCCCATGCAATATGGCTGACTTGGAAGTCACCTATAGGACATGGCAACCAGCACAATGTCCCCCATGCAATATGGCTGACTTGGAAGTCACCTATACAATACAACCAGCACAATGTCCCCCATGCAATATGGCTGTCTTGGAAGTCACCTATACAACACAACCAGCACAATGTCCCCCATGCAATATGGCTGACTTGGAAGTCACCTATACAACACAACCAGCACAATGTCCCCCATGCAATATGGCTGACTTGGAAGTCACCTATACAACATGGCAACCAGCACAATGTCCCCCATGCAATATGGCTGACTTGGAAGTCACCTATACAACATGGCAACCAGCACAATGTCCCCCAAGCAATATGGCTGACTTGGAAGTCACCTATAGAACATGGCCACCAGCACAATGTCCCCCATGCAATATGGCTGACTTGGAAGTCACCTATACAAGACAACCAGCACAATGTCCCCCATGCAATATGGCTGACTTGGAAGTCACCTATAGAACATGGCCACCAGCACAATGTCCCCCATGCAATATGGCTGACTTGGAAGTCACCTATAAAACATGGCCACCAGCACAATGTCCCCCATGCAATATGGCTGACTTGGAAGACACCTATACAACACAACCAGCACAATGTCCTCCATGCAATATGGCTGACTTGGAAGTCACCTATAGAACATGGCAACCAGCACAATGTTCCCCAAGCAATATGGCTGACTTGGAAGTCACCTATACAAGACAACCAGCACAATGTCCCCCATGCAATATGGCTGACTTGGAAGTCACCTATAGGACATGGCAACCAGCACAATGTCCCCCATGCAATATGGCTGACTTGGAAGTCACCTATACAATACAACCAGCACAATGTCCCCCATGCAATATGGCTGACTTGGAAGTCACCTATACAATACAACCAGCACAATGTCCCCCATGCAATATGGCTGACTTGGAAGTCACCTATACAACACAACCAGCACAATGTCCCCCAAGCAATATGGCTGACTTGGAAGTCACCTATAGAACATGGCAACCAGCACAATGTCCCCCAAGCAATATGGCTGACTTGGACGTCACCTATACAAGACAACCAGCACAATGTCCCCCATGCAATATGGCTGACTTGGAAGTCACCTATAGGACATGGCAACCAGCACAATGTCCCCCATGCAATATGGCTGACTTGGAAGTCACCTATACAATACAACCAGCACAATGTCCCCCATGCAATATGGCTGACTTGGAAGTCACCTATACAATACAACCAGCACAATGTCCCTCATGCAATATGGCTGACTTGGAAGTCACCTATACAACACAACCAGCACAATGTCCCGCATGCAATATGGCTGACTTGGAAGTCACCTATACAACATGGCAACCAGCACAATGTCCCCCATGCAATATGGCTGACTTGGAAGTCACCTATACAACATGGCAACCAGCACAATGTCCCCCATGCAATATGGCTGACTTGGAAGTCACCTATAGAACATGGCCACCAGCACAATGTCCCCAATGCAACACGGCTGACTTGGAAGTCACCTATACAAGACAACCAGTACAATGTCCCCCATGCAATATGGCTGACTTGGAAGTCACCTATACAACATGGCAACCAGCACAATGTCCCCCATGCAATATGGCTGACTTGGAAGTCACCTATAGAACATGGCCACCAGCACAATGTCCCCAATGCAACACGGCTGACTTGGAAGTCACCTATACAAGACAACCAGTACAATGTCCCCCATGCAATATGGCTGACTTGGAAGTCACCTATGCAACATGGCAACCAGCACAATGTCCCCCATGCAATATGGCTGACTTGGATGTCACCTATAGAACATGGCCACCAGCACAATGTCCCCCATGCAACACGGCTGACTTGGAAGTCACCTATACAATACAACCAGCACAATGTCCCCCATGCAATATGGTTAACTTGGAAGTCACCTATACAATACAACCAGCACAATGTCCCCCATGCAATATGGCTGACTTGGAAGTCACCTATACAACACAACCAGCACAATGTCCCCCATGCAATATGGCTGACTTGGAAGTCACCTATACAATACAACCAGCACAATGTCCCCCAAGCAATATGGCTGACTTGGAAGTCACCTATAGAACATGGCCACCAGCACAATGTCCCCCATGCAATATGGCTGAATTGGAAGTCACCTATACAAGACAACCAGCACAATGTCCCCCATGCAATATGGCTGACTTGGAAGTCACCTATACAACACAACCAGCACAATGTCCCCCAAGCAATATGGCTGACTTGGAAGTCACCTATAGAACATGGCAACCAGCACAATGTCCCCCAAGCAATATGGCTGACTTGGACGTCACCAATACAAGACAACCAGCACAATGTCTCCCATGCAATATGGCTGACTTGGAAGTCACCTATAGGACATGGCAACCAGCACAATGTCCCCCATGCAATATGGCTGACTTGGAAGTCACCTATACAATACAACCAGCACAATGTCCCCTATGCAATATGGCTGACTTGGAAGTCACCTATACAACACAACCAGCACAATGTCCCCCATGCAATATGGCTGACTTGGAAGTCACCTATACAACACAACCAGAACAATGTCCCCCATGCAATATGGCTGACTTGGAAGTCACCTATACAACATGGCAACCAGCACAATGTCCCCCATGCAATATGGCTGACTTGGAAGTCACCTATACAACATGGCAACCAGCACAATGTCCCCCAAGCAATATGGCTGACTTGGAAGTCACCTATAGAACATGGCCACCAGCACAATGTCCCCCATGCAATATGGCTGACTTGGAAGTCACCTATACAAGACAACCAGCACAATGTCCCCCATGCAATATGGCTGACTTGGAAGTCACCTATAGAACATGGCCACCAGCACAATGTCCCCCATGCAATATGGCTGACTTGGAAGTCACCTATAGAACATGGCCACCATCACAATGTCCCCCATGCAATATGGCTGACTTGGAAGTCACCTATACAACACAACCAGCACAATGTCCCCCATGCAATATGGCTGACTTGGAAGTCACCTATAGAACATGGCAACCAGCACAATGTCCCCCAAGCAATATGGCTGACTTGGAAGTCACCTATACAAGACAACCAGCACAATGTCCCCCATGCAATATGGCTGACTTGGAAGTCACCTATAGGACATGGCAACCAGCACAATGTCCCCCATGCAATATGGCTGACTTGGAAGTCACCTATACAATACAACCAGCACAATGTCCCCCATGCAATATGGCTGACTTGGAAGTCACCTATACAATACAACCAACACAATGTCCCCCATGCAAAATGGCTGACTTGGAAGTCACCTATACAACACAACCAGCACAATGTCCCCCAAGCAATATGGCTGACTTGGAAGTCACCTATAGAACATGGCAACCAGCACAATGTCCCCCAAGCAATATGGCTGACTTGGACGTCACCTATACAAGACAACCAGCACAATGTCCCCCATGCAATATGGCTGACTTGGAAGTCACATATAGGACATGGCAACCAGCACAATGTCCCCCATGCAATATGGCTGACTTGGAAGTCACCTATACAATACAACCAGTACAATGTCCCCCATGCAATATGGCTGACTTGGAAGTCACCTATACAATACAACCAGCACAATGTCCCCCATGCAATATGGCTGACTTGGAAGTCACCTATACAACACAACCAGCACAATGTCCCCCATGCAATATGGCTGACTTGGAAGTCACCTATACAACATGGCAACCAGCACAATGTCCCCCATGCAATATGGCTGACTTGGAAGTCACCTATACAACATGGCAACCAGCACAATGTCCCCCATGCAATATGGCTGACTTGGAAGTCACCTATAGAACATGGCCACCAGCACAATGTCCCCAATGCAACACGGCTGACTTGGAAGTCACCTATACAAGACAACCAGTACAATGTCCCCCATGCAATATGGCTGACTTGGAAGTCACCTATACAACATGGCAACCAGCACAATGTCCCCCATGCAATATGGCTGACTTGGATGTCACCTATAGAACAAGGCCACCAGCACAATGTCCCCCATGCAACACGGCTGACTTGGAAGTCACCTATACAATACAACCAGCACAATGTCCCCCATGCAATATGGCTGACTTGGAAGTCACCTATACAATACAACCAGCAAAATGTCCCCCATGCAATAATGCTGACTTGGAAGTCACCTATACAACACAACCAGCACAATGTCCCCCATGCAATATGGCTGACTTGGAAGTCACCTATACAATACAACCAGCACAATGTCCCCCAAGCAATATGGCTGACTTGGAAGTCACCTATAGAACATGGCCACCAGCACAATGTCCCCCATGCAATATGGCTGAATTGGAAGTCACCTATACAAGACAACCAGCACAATGTCCCCCATGCAATATGGCTGACTTGGAAGTCACCTATACAACACAACCAGCACAATGTCCCCCAAGCAATATGGCTGACTTGGAAGTCACCTATAGAACATGGCAACCAGCACAATGTCCCCCAAGCAATATGGCTGAATTGGACGTCACCTATACAAGACAACCAGCACAATGTCCCCCATGCAATATGGCTGACTTGGAAGTCACCTATAGGACATGGCAACCAGCACAATGTCCCCCATGCAATATGGCTGACTTGGAAGTCACCTATACAATACAACCAGCACAATGTCCCCTATGCAATATGGCTGACTTGGAAGTCACCTATACAACACAACCAGCACAATGTCCCCCATGCAATATGGCTGACTTGGAAGTCACCTATACAACACAACCAGCACAATGTCCCGCATGCAATATGGCTGACTTGGAAGTCACCTATACAACATGGCAACCAGCACAATGTCCCCCATGCAATATGGCTGACTTGGAAGTCACCTATACAACATGGCAACCAGCACAATGTCCCCCATGCAATATGGCTGACTTGGAAGTCACCTATAGAACATGGCCACCAGCACAATGTCCCCAATGCAACACGGCTGACTTGGAAGTCACCTATACAAGACAACCAGTACAATGTCCCCCATGCAATATGGCTGACTTGGAAGTCACCTATACAACATGGCAACCAGCACAATGTCCCCCATGCAATATGGCTGACTTGGAAGTCACCTATAGAACATGGCCACCAGCACAATGTCCCCAATGCAACACGGCTGACTTGGAAGTCAACTATACAAGACAACCAGTACAATGTCCCCCATGCAATATGGCTGACTTGGATGTCACCTATAGAACATGGCCACCAGCACAATGTCCCCCATGCAACACGGCTGACTTGGAAGTCACCTATACAATACAACCAGCACAATGTCCCCCATGCAATATGGTTAACTTGGAAGTCACCTATACAATACAACAAGCACAATGTCCCCCATGCAATATGGCTGACTTGGAAGTCACCTATACAACACAACCAGCACAATGTCCCCCATGCAATATGCCTGACTTGGAAGTCACCTATACAATACAACCAGCACAATGTCCCCCAAGCAATATGGCTGACTTGGAAGTCACCTATAGAACATGGCCACCAGCACAATGTCCCCCATGCAATATGGCTGAATTGGAAGTCACCTATACAAGACAACCAGCACAATGTCCCCCATGCAATATGGCTGACTTGGAAGTCACCTATACAACACAACCAGCACAATGTCCCCCAATCAATATGGCTGACTTGGAAGTCACCTATAGAACATGGCAACCAGCACAATGTCCCCCAAGCAATATGGCTGACTTGGACGTCACCAATACAAGACAACCAGCACAATGTCTCCCATGCAATATGGCTGACTTGGAAGTCACCTATAGGACATGGCAACCAGCACAATGTCCCCCATGCAATATGGCTGACTTGGAAGTCACCTATACAATACAACCAGCACAATGTCCCCTATGCAAAATGGCTGACTTGGAAGTCACCTATACAACACAACCAGCACAATGTCCCCCATGCAATATGGCTGACTTGGAAGTCACCTATACAACACAACCAGCACAATGTCCCCCATGCAATATGGCTGACTTGGAAGTCACCTATACAACATGGCAACCAGCACAATGTCCCCCATGCAATATGGCTGACTTGGAAGTCACCTATACAACATGGCAACCAGCACAATGTCCCCCAAGCAATATGGCTGACTTGGAAGTCACCTATAGAACATGGCCACCAGCACAATGTCCCCCATGCAATATGGCTGACTTGGAAGTCACCTATACAAGACAACCAGCACAATGTCCCCCATGCAATATGGCTGACTTGGAAGTCACCTATAGAACATGGCCACCAGCACAATGTCCCCCATGCAATATGGCTGACTTGGAAGTCACCTATAGAACATGGCCACCAGCACAATGTCCCCCATGCAATATGGCTGACTTGGAAGTCACCTATACAACACAACCAGCACAATGTCCCCCATGCAATATGCCTGAATTGGAAGTCACCTATAGAACATGGCAACCAGCACAATGTCCCCCAAGCAATATGGCTGACTTGGAAGTCACCTATACAAGACAACCAGCACAATGTCCCCCATGCAATATGGCTGACTTGGAAGTCACCTATAGGACATGGCAACCAGCACAATGTCCCCCATGCAATATGGCTGACTTGGAAGTCACCTATACAATACAACCAGCACAATGTCCCCCATGCAATATGGCTGACTTGGAAGTCACCTATACAATACAACCAGCACAATGTCCCCCATGCAAAATGGCTGACTTGGAAGTCACCTATACAACACAACCAGCACAATGTCCCCCAAGCAATATGGCTGACTTGGAAGTCACCTATAGAACATGGCAACCAGCACAATGTCCCCCAAGCAATATGGCTGACTTGGACGTCACCTATACAAGACAATCAGCACAATGTCCCCCATGCAATATGGCTGACTTGGAAGTCACATATAGGACATGGCAACCAGCACAATGTCCCCCATGCAATATGGCTGACTTGGAAGTCACCTATACAATACAACCAGTACAATGTCCCCCATGCAATATGGCTGACTTGGAAGTCACCTATACAATACAACCAGCACAATGTCCCCCATGCAATATGGCTGACTTGGAAGTCACCTATACAACACAACCAGCACAATGTACCCCATGCAATATGGCTGACTTGGAAGTCACCTATACAACATGGCAACCAGCACAATGTCCCCCATGCAATATGGCTGACTTGGAAGTCACCTATACAACATGGCAACCAGCACAATGTCCCCCATGCAATATGGTTGACTTGGAAGTCACCTATAGAACATGGCCACCAGCACAATGTCCCCAATGCAACACGGCTGACTTGGAAGTCACCTATACAAGACAACCAGTACAATGTCCCCCATGCAATATGGCTGATTTGGAAGTCACCTATACAACATGGCAACCAGCACAATGTCCCCCATGCAATATGGCTGACTTGGATGTCACCTATAGAACAAGGCCACCAGCACAATGTCCCCCATGCAACACGGCTGACTTGGAAGTCACCTATACAATACAACCAGCACAATGTCCCCCATGCAATATGGCTGACTTGGAAGTCACCTATACAATACAACCAGCACAATGTCCCCCATGCAATATGGCTGACTTGGAAGTCACCTATACAACACAACCAGCACAATGTCCCCCATGCAATATGGCTGACTTGGAAGTCACCTATACAATACAACCAGCACAATGTCCCCCAAGCAATATGGCTGACTTGGAAGTCACCTATAGAACATGGCCACCAGCACAATGTCCCCCATGCAATATGGCTTAATTGGAAGTCACCTATACAAGACAACCAGCACAATGTCCCCCATGCAATATGGCTGACTTGGAAGTCACCTATACAACACAACCAGCACAATGTCCCCCAAGCAATATGGCTGACTTGGAAGTCACCTACAGAACATGGCAACCAGCACAATGTCCCCCAAGCAATATGGCTGACTTGGACGTCACCTATACAAGACAACCAGCACAATGTCCCCCATGCAATATGGCTGACTTGGAAGTCACCTATAGGACATGGCAACCAGCACAATGTCCCCCATGCAATATGGCTGACTTGGAAGTCACCTATACAATACAACCAGCACAATGTCCCCTATGCAATATGGCTGACTTGGAAGTCACCTATACAACACAACCAGCACAATGTCCCCCATGCAATATGGCTGACTTGGAAGTCACCTATACAACACAACCAGCACAATGTCCCCCATGCAATATGGCTGACTTGGAAGTCACCTATACAACATGGCAACCAGCACAATGTCCCCCATGCAATATGGCTGACTTGGAAGTCACCTATACAACATGGCAACCAGCACAATGTCCCCCAAGCAATATGGCTGACTTGGAAGTCATCTATAGAACATGGCCACCAGCACAATGTCCCCCATGCAATATGGCTGACTTGGAAGTCACCTATACAAGACAACCAGCACAATGTCCCCCATGCAATATGGCTGACTTGGAAGTCACCTATAGAACATGGCCACCAGCACAATGTCCCCCATGCAATATGGCTGACTTGGAAGTCACTTATAGAACATGGCCACCAGCACAATGTCCCCCATGCAATATGGCTGACTTGGAAGTCACCTATACAACACAACCAGCACAATGTCCCCCATGCAATATGGCTGACTTGGAAGTCACCTATAGAACATGGCAACCAGCACAATGTCCCCCAAGCAATATGGCTGACTTGGAAGTCACCTATACAAGACAACCAGCACAATGTCCCCCATGCAATATGGCTGACTTGGAAGTCACCTATAGGACATGGCAACCAGCACAATGTCCCCCATGCAATATGGCTGACTTGGAAGTCACCTATGCAATACAACCAGCACAATGTCCCCCATGCAATATGGCTGACTTGGAAGTCACCTATACAATACAACCAGCACAATGTCCCCCATGCAATATGGCTGACTTGGAAGTCACCTATACAACATGGCAACCAGCACAATGTCCCCCATGCAATATGGCTGACTTGGATGTCACCTATAGAACATGGCCACCAGCAGAATGTCCCCCATGCAACACGGCTGACTTGGAAGTCACCTATACAATACAACCAGCACAATGTCCCCCATGCAATATGGCTGACTTGGAAGTCACCTATACAATACAACCAGCACAATGTCCCCCATGCAATATGGCTGACTTGGAAGTCACCTATACAACACAACCAGCACAATGTCCCCCATGCAATATGGCTGACTTGGAAGTCACCTATACAATACAACCAGCACAATGTCCCCCAAGCAATATGGCTGACTTGAAAGTCACCTATAGAACATGGCCACCAGCACAATGTCCCCCATGCAATATGGCTGAATTGGAAGTCACCTATACAAGACAACCAGCACAATGTCCCCCATGCAATATGGCTGACTTGGAAGTCACCTATACAACACAACCAGCACAATGTCCCCCAAGCAATATGGCTGACTTGGAAGTCACCTATAGAACATGGCAACAAGCACAATGTCCCCCAAGCAATATGGCTGACTTGGAAGTCACCTATACAACATGGCAACCAGCACAATGTCCCCCATGCAATATGGCTGACTTGGAAGTCACCTATAGGACATGGCAACCAGCACAATGTCCCCCATGCAATATGGCTGACTTGGAAGTCACCTATACAATACAACCAGCACAATGTCCCCCATGCAATATGGCTGACTTGGAAGTCACCTATACAACACAACCAGCACAATGTCCCCCATGCAATATGGCTGACTTGGAAGTCACCTATACAACACAACCAGCACAATGTCCCCCATGCAATATGGCTGACTTGGAAGTCACCTATACAACATGGCAACCAGCACAATGTCCCCCATGCAATATGGCTGACTTGGAAGTCACCTATACAACATGGCAACCAGCACAATGTCCCCCAAGCAATATGGCTGACTTGGAAGTCACCTATAGAACATGGCCACCAGCACAATGTCCCCCATGCAATATGGCTGACTTGGAAGTCACCTATACAAGACAACCAGCACAATGTCCCCCATGCAATATGGCTGAATTGGAAGTCACCTATAGAACATGGCCACCAGCACAATGTCCCCCATGCAATATGGCTGACTTGGAAGTCACCTATAAAACATGGCCACCAGCACAATGTCCCCCATGCAATATGGCTGACTTGGAAGTCACCTATACAACACAACCAGCACAATGTCCTCCATGCAATATGGCTGACTTGGAAGTCACCTATAGAACATGGCAACCACCACAATGTCCCCCAAGCAATATGGCTGACTTGGAAGTCACCTATACAAGACAACCAGCACAATGTCCCCCATGCAATATGGCTGACTTGGAAGTCACCTATAGGACATGGCAACCAGCACAATGTCCCCCATGCAATATGGCTGACTTGGAAGTCACCTATACAATACAACCAGCACAATGTCCCCCATGCAATATGGCTGACTTGGAAGTCACCTATACAATACAACCAGCACAATGTCCCCCATGCAATATGGCTGACTTGGAAGTCACCTATACAACACAACCAGCACAATGTCCCCCAAGCAATATGGCTGACTTGGAAGTCACCTATAGAACATGGCAACCAGCACAATGTCCCCCAAGCAATATGGCTGACTTGGACGTCACCTATACAAGACAACCAGCACAATGTCCCCCATGCAATATGGCTGACTTGGAAGTCACCTATAGGACATGGCAACCAGCACAATGTCCCCCATGCAATATGGCTGACTTGGAAGTCACCTATACAATACAACCAGCACAATGTCCCCCATGCAATATGGCTGACTTGGAAGTCACCTATACAATACAACCAGCACAATGTCCCCCATGCAATATGGCTGACTTGGAAGTCACCTATACAACACAACCAGCACAATGTCCCGCATGCAATATGGCTGACTTGGAAGTCACCTATACAACATGGCAACCAGCACAATGTCCCCCATGCAATATGGCTGACTTGGAAGTCACCTATACAACATGGCAACCAGCACAATGTCCCCCATGCAATATGGCTGACTTGGAAGTCACCTATAGAACATGGCCACCAGCACAATGTCCCCAATGCAACATGGCTGACTTGGAAGTCACCTATACAAGACAACCAGTACAATGTCCCCCATGCAATATGGCTGACTTGGAAGTCACCTATACAACATGGCAACCAGCACAATGTCCCCCATGCAATATGGCTGACTTGGAAGTCACCTATAGAACATGGCCACCAGCACAATGTCCAAAATGCAACACGGCTGACTTGGAAGTCACCTATACAAGACAACCAGTACAATGTCCCCATGCAATATGGCTGACTTGGAAGTCACCTATGCAACATGGCAACCAGCACAATGTCCCCCATGCAATATGGCTGACTTGGATGTCACCTATAGAACATGGCCACCAGCACAATGTCCCCCATGCAACACGGCTGACTTGGAAGTCACCTATACAACACAACCAGCACAATGTCCCCCATGCAATATGGCTGACTTGGAAGTCACCTATACAATACAACCAGCACAATGTCCCCCAAGCAATATGGCTGACTTGGAAGTCACCTATAGAACATGGCCACCAGCACAATGTCCCCCATGCAATATGGCTGAATTGGAAGTCACCTATACAAGACAACCAGCACAATGTCCCCCATGCAATATGGCTGACTTGGAAGTCACCTATACAACACAACCAGCACAATGTCCCCCAAGCAATATGGCTGACTTGGAAGTCACCTATAGAACATGGCAACCAGCACAATGTCCCCCAAGCAATATGGCTGACTTGGACGTCACCAATACAAGACAACCAGCACAATGTCTCCCATGCAATATGGCTGACTTGGAAGTCACCTATAGGACATGGCAACCAGCACAATGTCCCCCATGCAATATGGCTGACTTGGAAGTCACCTATACAATACAACCAGCACAATGTCCCCTATGCAATATGGCTGACTTGGAAGTCACCTATACAACACAACCAGCACAATGTCTCCCATGCAATATGGCTGACTTGGAAGTCACCTATACAACACAACCAGCACAATGTCCCCCATGCAATATGGCTGACTTGGAAGTCACCTATACAACATGGCAACCAGCACAATGTCCCCCATGCAATATGGCTGACTTGGAAGTCACCTATACAACATGGCAACCAGCACAATGTCCCCCAAGCAATATGGCTGACTTGGAAGTCACCTATAGAACATGGCCACCAGCACAATGTCCCCCATGCAATATGGCTGACTTGGAAGTCACCTATACAAGACAACCAGCACAATGTCCCCCATGCAATATGGCTGACTTGGAAGTCACCTATAGAACATGGCCACCAGCACAATGTCCCCCATGCAATATGGCTGACTTGGAAGTCACCTATAGAACATGGCCACCATCACAATGTCCCCCATGCAATATGGCTGACTTGGAAGTCACCTATACAACACAACCAGCACAATGTCCCCCATGCAATATGGCTGACTTGGAAGTCACCTATAGAACATGGCAACCAGCACAATGTCCCCCAAGCAATATGGCTGACTTGGAAGTCACCTATACAAGACAACCAGCACAATGTCCCCCATGCAATATGGCTGACTTGGAAGTCACCTATAGGACGTGGCAACCAGCACAATGTCCCCCATGCAATATGGCTGACTTGGAAGTCACCTATACAATACAACCAGCACAATGTCCCCCATGCAATATGGCTGACTTGGAAGTCACCTATACAACACAACCAGCACAATGTCCCCCAAGCAATATGGCTGACTTGGAAGTCACCTATAGAACATGGCAACCAGCACAATGTCCCCCAAGCAATATGGCTGACTTGGACGTCACCAATACAAGACAACCAGCACAATGTCTCCCATGCAATATGGCTGACTTGGAAGTCACCTATAGGACATGGCAACCAGCACAATGTCCCCCATGCAATATGGCTGACTTGGAAGTCACCTATACAATACAACCAGCACAATGTCCCCTATGCAATATGGCTGACTTGGAAGTCACCTATACAACACAACCAGCACAATGTCTCCCATGCAATATGGCTGACTTGGAAGTCACCTATACAACACAACCAGCACAATGTCCCCCATGCAATATGGCTGACTTGGAAGTCACCTATACAACATGGCAACCAGCACAATGTCCCCCATGCAATATGGCTGACTTGGAAGTCACCTATACAACATGGCAACCAGCACAATGTCCCCCAAGCAATATGGCTGACTTGGAAGTCACCTATAGAACATGGCCACCAGCACAATGTCCCCCATGCAATATGGCTGACTTGGAAGTCACCTATACAAGACAACCAGCACAATGTCCCCCATGCAATATGGCTGACTTGGAAGTCACCTATAGAACATGGCCACCAGTACAATGTCCCCCATGCAATATGGCTGACTTGGAAGTCACCTATAGAACATGGCCACCATCACAATGTCCCCCATGCAATATGGCTGACTTGGAAGTCACCTATACAACACAACCAGCACAATGTCCCCCATGCAATATGGCTGACTTGGAAGTCACCTATAGAACATGGCAACCAGCACAATGTCCCCCAAGCAATATGGCTGACTTGGAAGTCACCTATACAAGACAACCAGCACAATGTCCCCCATGCAATATGGCTGACTTGGAAGTCACCTATAGGACGTGGCAACCAGCACAATGTCCCCCATGCAATATGGCTGACTTGGAAGTCACCTATAGGACGTGGCAACCAGCACAATGTCCCCCATGCAATATGGCTGACTTGGAAGTCACCTATACAATACAACCAGCACAATGTCCCCCATGCAATATGGCTGACTTGGAAGTCACCTATACAATACAACCAGCACAATGTCCCCCATGCAAAATGGCTGACTTGGAAGTCACCTATACAACACAACCAGCACAATGTCCCCCAAGCAATATGGCTGACTTGGAAGTCACCTATAGAACATGGCAACCAGCACAATGTCCCCCAAGCAATATGGCTGACTTGGACGTCACCTATACAAGACAACCAGCACAATGTCCCCCATGCAATATGGCTGACTTGGAAGTCACATATAGGACATGGCAACCAGCACAATGTCCCCCATGCAATATGGCTGACTTGGAAGTCACCTATACAATACAACCAGTACAATGTCCCCCATGCAATATGGCTGACTTGGAAGTCACCTATACAATACAACCAGCACAATGTCCCCCATGCAATATGGCTGACTTGGAAGTCACCTATACAACACAACCAGCACAATGTCCCCCATGCAATATGGCTGACTTGGAAGTCACCTATACAACATGGCAACCAGCACAATGTCCCCCATGCAATATGGCTGACTTGGAAGTCACCTATACAACATGGCAACCAGCACAATGTCCCCCATGCAATATGGCTGACTTGGAAGTCACCTATAGAACATGGCCACCAGCACAATGTCCCCAATGCAACACGGCTGACTTGGAAGTCACCTATACAAGACAACCAGTACAATGTCCCCCATGCAATATGGCTGACTTGGAAGTCACCTATACAACAAGGCCACCAGCACAATGTCCCCCATGCAACACGGCTGACTTGGAAGTCACCTATACAATACAACCAGCACAATGTCCCCCATGCAATATGGCTGACTTGGAAGTCACCTATACAATACAACCAGCACAATGTCCCCCATGCAATATGGCTGACTTGGAAGTCACCTATACAACACAACCAGCACAATGTCCCCCATGCAATATGGCTGACTTGGAAGTCACCTATACAATACAACCAGCACAATGTCCCCCAAGCAATATGGCTGACTTGGAAGTCACCTATAGAACATGGCCACCAGCACAATGTCCCCCATGCAATATGGCTGAATTGGAAGTCACCTATACAAGACAACCAGCACAATGTCCCCCATGCAATATGGCTGACTTGGAAGTCACCTATACAACACAACCAGCACAATGTCCCCCAAGCAATATGGCTGACTTGGAAGTCACCTATAGAACATGGCAACCAGCACAATGTCCCCCAAGCAATATGGCTGAATTGGACGTCACCTATACAAGACAACCAGCACAATGTCCCCCATGCAATATGGCTGACTTGGAAGTCACCTATAGGACATGGCAACCAGCACAATGTCCCCCATGCAATATGGCTGACTTGGAAGTCACCTATACAATACAACCAGCACAATGTCCCCTATGCAATATGGCTGACTTGGAAGTCACCTATACAACACAACCAGCACAATGTCCCCCATGCAATATGGCTGACTTGGAAGTCACCTATACAACACAACCAGCACAATGTCCCGCATGCAATATGGCTGACTTGAAAGTCACCTATACAACATGGCAACCAGCACAATGTCCCCCATGCAATATGGCTGACTTGGAAGTCACCTATACAACATGGCAACCAGCACAATGTCCCCCATGCAATATGGCTGACTTGGAAGTCACCTATAGAACATGGCCACCAGCACAATGTCCCCAATGCAACACGGCTGACTTGGAAGTCACCTATACAAGACAACCAGTACAATGTCCCCCATGCAATATGGCTGACTTGGAAGTCACCTATACAACATGGCAACCAGCACAATGTCCCCCATGCAATATGGCTGACTTGGAAGTCACCTATAGAACATGGCCACCAGCACAATGTCCCCAATGCAACACGGCTGACTTGGAAGTCACCTATACAAGACAACCAGTACAATGTCCCCCATGCAATATGGCTGACTTGGAAGTCACCTATACAACATGGCAACCAGCACAATGTCCCCCATGCAATATGGCTGACTTGGATGTCACCTATAGAACATGGCCACCAGCACAATGTCCCCCATGCAACACGGCTGACTTGGAAGTCACCTATACAATACAACCAGCACAATGTCCCCCATGCAATATGGTTAACTTGGAAGTCACCTATACAATACAACCAGCACAATGTCCCCCATGCAATATGGCTGACTTGGAAGTCACCTATACAACACAACCAGCACAATGTCCCCCATGCAATATGGCTGACTTGGAAGTCACCTATACAATACAACCAGCACAATGTCCCCCAAGCAATATGGCTGACTTGGAAGTCACCTATAGAACATGGCCACCAGCACAATGTCCCCCATGCAATATGGCTGAATTGGAAGTCACCTATACAAGACAACCAGCACAATGTCCCCCATGCAATATGGCTGACTTGGAAGTCACCTATACAACACAACCAGCACAATGTCCCCCAAGCAATATGGCTGACTTGGAAGTCACCTATAGAACATGGCAACCAGCACAATGTCCCCCAAGCAATATGGCTGACTTGGACGTCACCAATACAAGACAACCAGCACAATGTCTCCCATGCAATATGGCTGACTTGGAAGTAACCTATAGGACATGGCAACCAGCACAATGTCCCCCATGCAATATGGCTGACTTGGAAGTCACCTATACAATACAACCAGCACAATGTCCCCTATGCAATATGGCTGACTTGGAAGTCACCTATACAACACAACCAGCACAATGTCCCCCATGCAATATGGCTGACTTGGAAGTCACCTATACAACACAATCAGCACAATGTCCCCCATGCAATATGGCTGACTTGGAAGTCACCTATACAACATGGCAACCAGCACAATGTCCCCCATGCAATATGGCTGACTTGGAAGTCACCTATACAACATGGCAACCAGCACAATGTCCCCCAAGCAATATGGCTGACTTGGAAGTCACCTATAGAACATGGCCACCAGCACAATGTCCCCCATGCAATATGGCTGACTTGGAAGTCACCTATAGAACATGGCCACCAGCACAATGTCCCCCATGCAATATGGCTGACTTGGAAGTCACCTATACAACACAACCAGCACAATGTCCCCCATGCAATATGGCTGACTTGGAAGTCACCTATAGAACATGGCAACCAGCACAATGTCCCCCAAGCAATATGGCTGACTTGGAAGTCACCTATACAAGACAACCAGCACAATGTCCCCCATGCAATATGGCTGACTTGGAAGTCACCTATAGGACATGGCAACCAGCACAATGTCCCCCATGCAATATGGCTGACTTGGAAGTCACCTATACAATACAACCAGCACAATGTCCCCCATGCAATATGGCTGACTTGGAAGTCACCTATACAATACAACCAGCACAATGTCCCCCATGCAAAATGGCTGACTTGGAAGTCACCTATACAACACAACCAGCACAATGTCCCCCAAGCAATATGGCTGACTTGGAAGTCACCTATACAACATGGCAACCAGCACAATGTCCCCCATGCAATATGGCTGACTTGGAAGTCACCTATAGAACATGGCCACCAGCACAATGTCCCCAATGCAACACGGCTGACATGGAAGTCACCTATACAAGACAACCAGTACAATGTCCCCCATGCAATATGGCTGACTTGGAAGTCACCTATGCAACATGGCAACCAGCACAATGTCCCCCATGCAATATGGCTGACTTGGATGTCACCTATAGAACATGGCCACCAGCACAATGTCCCCCATGCAACACGGCTGACTTGGAAGTCACCTATACAACACAACCAGCACAATGTCCCCCATGCAATATGGCTGACTTGGAAGTCACCTATACAATACAACCAGCACAATGTCCCCCAAGCAATATGGCTGACTTGGAAGTCACCTATAGAACATGGCCACCAGCACAATGTCCCCCATGCAATATGGCTGAATTGGAAGTCACCTATACAAGACAACCAGCACAATGTCCCCCAAGCAATATGGCTGACTTGGAAGTCACCTATACAACACAACCAGCACAATGTCCCCCAAGCAATATGGCTGACTTGGAAGTCACCTATAGAACATGGCAACCAGCACAATGTCCCCCAAGCAATATGGCTGACTTGGACGTCACCAATACAAGACAACCAGCACAATGTCTCCCATGCAATATGGCTGACTTGGAAGTCACCTATAGGACATGGCAACCAGCACAATGTCCCCCATGCAATATGGCTGACTTGGAAGTCACCTATACAATACAACCAGCACAATGTCCCCTATGCAATATGGCTGACTTGGAAGTCACCTATACAAGACAACCAGCACAATGTCCCCCATGCAATATGGCTGACTTGGAAGTCACCTATACAACACAACCAGCACAATGTCCCCCATGCAATATGGCTGACTTGGAAGTCACCTATACAACATGGCAACCAGCACAATGTCCCCCATGCAATATGGCTGACTTGGAAGTCACCTATACAACATTGCAACCAGCACAATGTCCCCCAAGCAATATGGCTGACTTGGAAGTCACCTATAGAACATGGCCACCGGCACAATGTCCCCCATGCAATATGGCTGACTTGGAAGTCACCTATACAAGACAACCAGCACAATGTCCCCCATGCAATATGGCTGACTTGGAAGTCACCTATAGAACATGGCCACCAGCACAATGTCCCCCATGCAATATGGCTGACTTGGAAGTCACCTATAGAACATGGCCACCATCACAATGTCCCCCATGCAATATGGCTGACTTGGAAGTCACCTATACAACACAACCAGCACAATGTCCCCCATGCAATATGGCTGACTTGGAAGTCACCTATAGAACATGGCAACCAGCACAATGTCCCCCAAGCAATATGGCTGACTTGGAAGTCACCTATACAAGACAACCAGCACAATGTCCCCCATGCAATATGGCTGACTTGGAAGTCACCTATAGGACATGGCAACCAGCACAATGTCCCCCATGCAATATGGCTGACTTGGAAGTCACCTATACAATACAACCAGCACAATGTCCCCCATGCAATATGGCTGACTTGGAAGTCACCTATACAATACAACCAGCACAATGTCCCCCATGCAAAATGGCTGACTTGGAAGTCACCTATACAACACAACCAGCACAATGTCCCCCAAGCAATATGGCTGACTTGGAAGTCACCTATAGAACATGGCAACCAGCACAATGTCCCCCAAGCAATATGGCTGACTTGGACGTCACCTATACAAGACAACCAGCACAATGTCCCCCATGCAATATGGCTGACTTGGAAGTCACATATAGGACATGGCAACCAGCACAATGTCCCCCATGCAATATGGCTGACTTGGAAGTCACCTATACAATACAACCAGTACAATGTCCCCCATGCAATATGGCTGACTTGGAAGTCACCTATACAATACAACCAGCACAATGTCCCCCATGCAATATGGCTGACTTGGAAGTCACCTATACAACACAACCAGCACAATGTCCCCCATGCAATATGGCTGACTTGGAAGTCACCTATACAACATGGCAACCAGCACAATGTCCCCCATGCAATATGGCTGACTTGGAAGTCACCTATACAACATGGCAACCAGCACAATGTCCCCCATGCAATATGGCTGACTTGGAAGTCACCTATAGAACATGGCCACCAGCACAATGTCCCCAATGCAACACGGCTGACTTGGAAGTCACCTATACAAGACAACCAGTACAATGTCCCCCATGCAATATGGCTGACTTGGAAGTCACCTATACAACATGGCAACCAGCACAATGTCCCCCATGCAATATGGCTGACTTGGATGTCACCTATAGAACAAGGCCACCAGCACAATGTCCCCCATGCAACACGGCTGACTTGGAAGTCACCTATACAATACAACCAGCACAATGTCCCCCATGCAATATGGCTGACTTGGAAGTCACCTATACAATACAACCAGCACAATGTCCCCCATGCAATATGGCTGACTTGGAAGTCACCTATACAACACAACCAGCACAATGTCCCCCATGCAATATGGCTGACTTGGAAGTCACCTATACAATACAACCAGCACAATGTCCCCCAAGCAATATGGCTGACTTGGAAGTCACCTATAGAACATGGCCACCAGCACAATGTCCCCCATGCAATATGGCTGAATTGGAAGTCACCTATACAAGACAACCAGCACAATGTCCCCCATGCAATATGGCTGACTTGGAAGTCACCTATACAACACAACCAGCACAATGTCCCCCAAGCAATATGGCTGACTTGGAAGTCACCTATAGAACATGGCAACCAGCACAATGTCCCCCAAGCAATATGGCTGAATTGGACGTCACCTATACAAGACAACCAGCACAATGTCCTCCATGCAATATGGCTGACTTGGAAGTCACCTATAGGACATGGCAACCAGCACAATGTCCCCCATGCAATATGGCTGACTTGGAAGTCACCTATACAATACAACCAGCACAATGTCCCCTATGCAATATGGCTGACTTGGAAGTCACCTATACAACACAACCAGCACAATGTCCCCCATGCAATATGGCTGACTTGGAAGTCACCTATACAACACAACCAGCACAATGTCCCGCATGCAATATGGCTGACTTGGAAGTCACCTATACAACATGGCAACCAGCACAATGTCCCCCATGCAATATGGCTGACTTGGAAGTCACCTATACAACATGGCAACCAGCACAATGTCCCCCATGCAATATGGCTGACTTGGAAGTCACCTATAGAACATGGCCACCAGCACAATGTCCCCAATGCAACACGGCTGACTTGGAAGTCACCTATACAAGACAACCAGTACAATGTCCCCCATGCAATATGGCTGACTTGGAAGTCACCTATACAACATGGCAACCAGCACAATGTCCCCCATGCAATATGGCTGACTTGGAAGTCACCTATAGAACATGGCCACCAGCACAATGTCCCCAATGCAACACGGCTGACTTGGAAGTCACCTATACAAGACAACCAGTACAATGTTCCCCATGCAATATGGCTGACTTGGAAGTCACCTATACAACATGGCAACCAGCACAATGTCCCCCATGCAATATGGCAGACTTGGATGTCACCTATAGAACATGGCCACCAGCACAATGTCCCCCATGCAACACGGCTGACTTGGAAGTCACCTATACAATACAACCAGCACAATGTCCCCCATGCAATATGGTTAACTTGGAAGTCACCTATACAATACAACCAGCACAATGTCCCCCATGCAATATGGCTGACTTGGAAGTCACCTATACAACACAACCAGCACAATGTCCCCCATGCAATATGGCTGACTTGGAAGTCACCTATACAATACAACCAGCACAATGTCCCCCAAGCAATATGGCTGACTTGGAAGTCACCTATAGAACATGGCCACCAGCACAATGTCCCCCATGCAATATGGCTGAATTGGAAGTCACCTATACAAGACAACCAGCACAATGTCCCCCATGCAATATGGCTGACTTGGAAGTCACCTATACAACACAACCAGCACAATGTCCCCCAAGCAATATGGCTGACTTGGAAGTCACCTATAGAACATGGCAACCAGCACAATGTCCCCCAAGCAATATGGCTGACTTGGACGTCACCAATACAAGACAACCAGCACAATGTCTTCCATGCAATATGGCTGACTTGGAAGTCACCTATAGGACATGGCAACCAGCACAATGTCCCCCATGCAATATGGCTGACTTGGAAGTCACCTATACAATACAACCAGCACAATGTCCCCTATGCAATATGGCTGACTTGGAAGTCACCTATACAACACAACCAGCACAATGTCCCCCATGCAATATGGCTGACTTGGAAGTCACCTATACAACACAATCAGCACAATGTCCCCCATGCAATATGGCTGACTTGGAAGTCACCTATACAACATGGCAACCAGCACAATGTCCCCCATGCAATATGGCTGACTTGGAAGTCACCTATACAACATGGCAACCAGCACAATGTCCCCCAAGCAATATGGCTGACTTGGAAGTCACCTATAGAACATGGCCACCAGCACAATGTCCCCCATGCAATATGGCTGACTTGGAAGTCACCTATACAAGACAACCAGCACAATGTTCCCCATGCAATATGGCTGACTTGGAAGTCACCTATAGAACATGGCCACCAGCACAATGTCCCCCATGCAATATGGCTGACTTGGAAGTCACCTATAGAACATGGCCACCAGCACAATGTCCCCCATGCAATATGGCTGACTTGGAAGTCACCTATACAACACAACCAGCACAATGTCCCCCATGCAATATGGCTGACTTGGAAGTCACCTATAGAACATGGCAACCAGCACAATGTCCCCCAAGCAATATGGCTGACTTGGAAGTCAACTATACAAGACAACCAGCACAATGTCCCCCATGCAATATGGCTGACTTGGAAGTCACCTATAGGACATGGCAACCAGCACAATGTCCCCCATGCAATATGGCTGACTTGGAAGTCACCTATACAATACAACCAGCACAATGTCCCCCATGCAATATGGCTGACTTGGAAGTCACCTATACAATACAACCAGCACAATGTCCCCCATGCAAAATGGCTGACTTGGAAGTCACCTATACAACACAACCAGCACAATGTCCCCCAAGCAATATGGCTGACTTGGAAGTCACCTATAGAACATGGCAACCAGCACAATGTCCCCCAAGCAATATGGCTGACTTGGACGTCACCTATACAAGACAACCAGCACAATGTCCCCCATGCAATATGGCTGACTTGGAAGTCACATATAGGACATGGCAACCAGCACAATGTCCCCCATGCAATATGGCTGACTTGGAAGTCACCTATACAATACAACCAGTACAATGTCCCCCATGCAATATGGCTGACTTGGAAGTCACCTATACAATACAACCAGCACAATGTCCCCCATGCAATATGGCTGACTTGGAAGTCACCTATACAACACAACCAGCACAATGTACCCCATGCAATATGGCTGACTTGGAAGTCACCTATACAACATGGCAACCAGCACAATGTCCCCCATGCAATATGGCTGACTTGGAAGTCACCTATAGAACATGGCCACCAGCACAATGTCCCCAATGCAACACGGCTGACTTGGAAGTCACCTATACAAGACAACCAGTACAATGTCCCCCATGCAATATGGCTGACTTGGAAGTCACCTATACAACATGGCAACCAGCACAATGTCCCCCATGCAATATGGCTGACTTGGATGTCACCTATAGAACAAGGCCACCAGCACAATGTCCCCCATGCAACACGGCTGACTTGGAAGTCACCTATACAATACAACCAGCACAATGTCCCCCATGCAATATGGCTGACTTGGAAGTCACCTATACAATACAACCACCACAATGTCCCCCATGCAATATGGCTGACTTGGAAGTCACCTATACAACACAACCAGCACAATGTCCCCCATGCAATATGGCTGACTTGGAAGTCACCTATAGAACATGGCCACCAGCACAATGTCCCCCATGCAATATGGCTGAATTGGAAGTCACCTATACAAGACAACCAGCACAATGTCCCCCATGCAATATGGCTGACTTGGAAGTCACCTATACAACACAACCAGCACAATGTCCCCCAAGCAATATGGCTGACTTGGAAGTCACCTATAGAACATGGCAACCAGCACAATGTCCCCCAAGCAATATGGCTGACTTGGACGTCACCTATACAAGACAACCAGCACAATGTCCCCCATGCAATATGGCTGACTTGGAAGTCACCTATAGGACATGGCAACCAGCACAATGTCCCCCATGCAATATGGCTGACTTGGAAGTCACCTATACAATACAACCAGCACAATGTCCCCTATGCAATATGGCTGACTTGGAAGTCACCTATACAACACAACCAGCACAATGTCCCCCATGCAATATGGCTGACTTGGAAGTCACCTATACAACACAACCAGCACAATGTCCCCCATGCAATATGGCTGACTTGGAAGTCACCTATACAACATGGCAACCAGCACAATGTCCCCCATGCAATATGGCTGACTTGGAAGTCACCTATACAACATGGCAACCAGCACAATGTCCCCCAAGCAATATGGCTGACTTGGAAGTCATCTATAGAACATGGCCACCAGCACAATGTCCCCCATGCAATATGGCTGACATGGAAGTCACCTATACAAGACAACCAGCACAATGTCCCCCATGCAATATGGCTGACTTGGAAGTCACCTATAGAACATGGCCACCAGCACAATGTCCCCCATGCAATATGGCTGACTTGGAAGTCACCTATAGAACATGGCCACCAGCACAATGTCCCCCATGCAATATGGCTGACTTGGAAGTCACCTATACAACAGAACCAGCACAATGTCCCCCATGCAATATGGCTGACTTGGAAGTCACCTATAGAACATGGCCACCAGCACAATGTCCCCCATGCAATATGGCTGACTTGGAAGTCACCTATAGAACATGGCCACCAGCACAATGTCCCCCATGCAATATGGCTGACTTGGAAGTCACCTATACAACACAACCAGCACAATGTCCCCCAAGCAATATGGCTGACTTGGAAGTCACCTATACAAGACAACCAGCACAATGTCCCCCATGCAATATGGCTGACTTGGAAGTCACCTATAGGACATGGCAACCAGCACAATGTCCCCCATGCAATATGGCTGACTTGGAAGTCACCTATACAATACAACCAGCACAATGTCCCCCATGAAATATGGCTGACTTGGAAGTCACCTATACAATACAACCAGCACAATGTCCCCCATGCAATATGGCTGACTTGGAAGTCACCTATAAAACACAACCAGCACAATGTCCCCCAAGCAATATGGCTGACTTGGAAGTCACCTATAGAACATGGCAACCAGCACAATGTCCCCCAAGCAATATGGCTGACTTGGACGTCACCTATACAAGACAACCAGCACAATGTCCCCCATGCAATATGGCTGACTTGGAAGTCACCTATAGGACATGGCAACCAGCACAATGTCCCCCATGCAATATGGCTGACTTGGAAGTCACCTATACAATACAACCAGCACAATGTCCCCCATGCAATATGGCTGACTTGGAAGTCACCTATACAATACAACCAGCACAATGTCCCCCATGCAATATGGCTGACTTGGAAGTCACCTATACAACACAACCAGCACAATGTCCCCCATGCAATATGGCTGACTTGGAAGTCACCTATACAACATGGCAACCAGCACAATGTCCCCCATGCAATATGGCTGACTTGGAAGTCACCTATACAACATGGCAACCAGCACAATGTCCCCCATGCAATATGGCTGACTTGGAAGTCACCTATAGAACATGGCCACCAGCACAATGTCCCCAATGCAACACGGCTGACTTGGAAGTCACCTATACAAGACAACCAGTACAATGTCCCCCATGCAATATGGCTGACTTGGAAGTCACCTATACAACATGGCAACCAGCACAATGTCCCCCATGCAATATGGCTGACTTGGATGTCACCTATAGAACATGGCCACCAGCACAATGTCCCCCATGCAACACGGCTGACTTGGAAGTCACCTATACAATACAACCAGCACAATGTCCCCCATGCAATATGGCTGACTTGGAAGTCACCTATACAATACAACCTGCACAATGTCCCCCATGCAATATGGCTGACTTGGAAGTCACCTATACAACACAACCAGCACAATGTCCCCCATGCAATATGGCTGACTTGGAAGTCACCTATACAATACAACCAGCACAATGTCACCCAAGCAATATGGCTGACTTGGAAGTCACCTATAGAACATGGCCACCAGCACAATGTCCCCCATGCAATATGGCTGACTTGGAAGTCACCTATACAACATGGCAACCAGCACAATGTCCCCCATGCAATATGGCTGACTTGGAAGTCACCTATACAACATGGCAACCAGCACAATGTCCCCCATGCAATATGGCTGACTTGGATGTCACCTATAGAACATGGCCACCAGCACAATGTCCCCCATGCAACACGGCTGACTTGGAAGTCACCTATACAATACAACCAGCACAATGTCCCCCATGCAATATGGCTGACTTGGAAGTCACCTATACAATACAACCAGCACAATGTCCCCCATGCAATATGGCTGACTTGGAAGTCACCTATACAACACAACCAGCACAATGTCCCCCATGCAATATGGCTGACTTGGAAGTCACCTATACAATACAACCAGCACAATGTCCCCCAAGCAATATGGCTGACTTGGAAGTCACCTATAGAACATGGCCACCAGCACAATGTCCCCCATGCAATATGGCTGAATTGGAAGTCCCCTATACAAGACAACCAGCACAATGTCCCCCATGCAATATGGCTGACTTGGAAGTCACCTATAGAACATGGCCACCAGCACAATGTCCCCAATGCAACACGGCTGACTTGGAAGTCACCTATACAAGACAACCAGTACAATGTCCCCCATGCAATATGGCTGACTTGGAAGTCACCTATACAACATGGCAACCAGCACAATGTCCCCCATGCAATATGGCTGACTTGGATGTCACCTATAGAACATGGCCACCAGCACAATGTCCCCCATGCAACACGGCTGACTTGGAAGTCACCTATACAATACAACCAGCACAATGTCCCCCATGCAATATGGCTGACTTGGAAGTCACCTATACAATACAACCTGCACAATGTCCCCCATGCAATATGGCTGACTTGGAAGTCACCTATACAACACAACCAGCACAATGTCCCCCATGCAATATGGCTGACTTGGAAGTCACCTATACAATACAACCAGCACAATGTCACCCAAGCAATATGGCTGACTTGGAAGTCACCTATAGAACATGGCCACCAGCACAATGTCCCCCATGCAATATGGCTGACTTGGAAGTCACCTATACAACATGGCAACCAGCACAATGTCCCCCATGCAATATGGCTGACTTGGAAGTCACCTATACAACATGGCAACCAGCACAATGTCCCCCATGCAATATGGCTGACTTGGATGTCACCTATAGAACATGGCCACCAGCACAATGTCCCCCATGCAACACGGCTGACTTGGAAGTCACCTATACAATACAACCAGCACAATGTCCCCCATGCAATATGGCTGACTTGGAAGTCACCTATACAATACAACCAGCACAATGTCCCCCATGCAATATGGCTGACTTGGAAGTCACCTATACAACACAACCAGCACAATGTCCCCCATGCAATATGGCTGACTTGGAAGTCACCTATACAATACAACCAGCACAATGTCCCCCAAGCAATATGGCTGACTTGGAAGTCACCTATAGAACATGGCCACCAGCACAATGTCCCCCATGCAATATGGCTGAATTGGAAGTCACCTATACAAGACAACCAGCACAATGTCCCCCATGCAATATGGCTGACTTGGAAGTCACCTATACAACACAACCAGCACAATGTCCCCCAAGCAATATGGCTGACTTGAAAGTCACCTATAGAACATGGCAACCAGCACAATGTCCCCCAAGCAATATGGCTGACTTGGACGTCACCAATACAAGACAACCAGCACAATGTCTCCCATGCAATATGGCTGACTTGGAAGTCACCTATAGGACATGGCAACCAGCACAATGTCCCCCATGCAATATGGCTGACTTGGAAGTCACCTATACAATACAACCAGCACAATGTCCCCTATGCAATATGGCTGACTTGGAAGTCACCTATACAACACAACCAGCACAATGTCCCCCATGCAATATGGCTGACTTGGAAGTCACCTATACAACACAACCAGCACAATGTCCCCCATGCAATATGGCTGACTTGGAAGTCACCTATACAACATGGCAACCAGCACAATGTCCCCCATGCAATATGGCTGACTTGGAAGTCACCTATACAACATGGCAACCAGCACAATGTCCCCCAAGCAATATGGCTGACTTGGAAGTCACCTATAGAACATGGCCACCAGCACAATGTCCCCCATGCAATATGGCTGACTTGGAAGTCACCTATACAAGACAACCAGCACAATGTCCCCCATGCAATATGGCTGACTTGGAAGTCACCTATAGAACATGGCCACCAGCACAATGTCCCCCATGCAATATGGCTGACTTGGAAGTCACCTATAGAACATGGCCACCAGCACAATGTCCCCCATGCAATATGGCTGACTTGGAAGTCACCTATACAACACAACCAGCACAATGTCCCCCATGCAATATGGCTGACTTGGAAGTCACCTATAGAACATGTCAACCAGCACAATGTCCCCCAAGCAATATGGCTGACTTGGAAGTCACCTATACAAGACAACCAGCACAATGTCCCCCATGCAATATGGCTGACTTGGAAGTCACCTATAGGACATGGCAACCAGCACAATGTCCCCCATGCAATATGGCTGACTTGGAAGTCACCTATACAATACAACCAGCACAATGTCCCCCATGCAATATGGCTGACTTGGAAGTCACCTATACAATACAACCAGCACAATGTCCCCCATGCAATATGGCTGACTTGGAAGTCACCTATACAACACAACCAGCACAATGTCCCCCAAGCAATATGGCTGACTTGGAAGTCACCTATAGAACATGGCAACCAGCACAATGTCCCCCAAGCAATATGGCTGACTTGGACGTCACCTATACAAGACAACCAGCACAATGTCCCCCATGCAATATGGCTGACTTGGAAGTCACATATAGGACATGGCAACCAGCACAATGTCCCCCATGCAATATGGCTGACTTGGAAGTCACCTATACAATACAACCAGTACAATGTCCCCCATGCAATATGGCTGACTTGGAAGTCACCTATACAATACAACCAGCACAATGTCCCCCATGCAATATGGTTGACTTGGAAGTCACCTATACAACACAACCAGCACAATGTCCCCCATGCAATATGGCTGACTTGGAAGTCACCTATACAACATGGCAACCAGCACAATGTCCCCCATGCAATATGGCTGACTTGGAAGTCACCTATACAACATGGCAACCAGCACAATGTCCCCCATGCAATATGGCTGACTTGGAAGTCACCTATAGAACATGGCCACCAGCACAATGTCCCCAATGCAACACGGCTGACTTGGAAGTCACCTATACAAGACAACCAGTACAATGTCCCCCATGCAATATGGCTGACTTGGAAGTCACCTATACAACATGGCAACCAGCACAATGTCCCCCATGCAATATGGCTGACTTGGATGTCACCTATAGAACAAGGCCACCAGCACAATGTCCCCCATGCAACACGGCTGACTTGGAAGTCACCTATACAATACAACCAGCACAATGTCCCCCATGCAATATGGCTGACTTGGAAGTCACCTATACAATACAACCAGCACAATGTCCCCCATGCAATATGGCTGACTTGGAAGTCACCTATACAATACAACCAGTACAATGTCCCCCATGCAATATGGCTGACTTGGAAGTCACCTATACAATACAACCAGCACAATGTCCCCCATGCAATATGGCTGACTTGGAAGTCACCTATACAACATGGCAACCAGCACAATGTCCCCCATGCAATATGGCTGACTTGGAAGTCACCTATAGAACATGGCCACCAGCACAATGTCCCCAATGCAACACGGCTGACTTGGAAGTCACCTATACAAGACAACCAGTACAATGTCCCCCATGCAATATGGCTGACTTGGAAGTCACCTATACAACATGGCAACCAGCACAATGTCCCCCATGCAATATGGCTGACTTGGATGTCACCTATAGAACAAGGCCACCAGCACAATGTCCCCCATGCAACACGGCTGACTTGGAAGTCACCTATACAATACAACCAGCACAATGTCCCCCATGCAATATGGCTGACTTGGAAGTCACCTATACAATACAACCAGCACAATGTCCCCCATGCAATATGGCTGACTTGGAAGTCACCTATACAATACAACCAGTACAATGTCCCCCATGCAATATGGCTGACTTGGAAGTCACCTATACAATACAACCAGCACAATGTCCCCCATGCAATATGGCTGACTTGGAAGTCACCTATACAACACAACCAGCACAATGTCCCCCATGCAATATGGCTGACTTGGAAGTCACCTATACAACATGGCAACCAGCACAATGTCCCCCATGCAATATGGCTGACTTGGAAGTCACCTATAGAACATGGCCACCAGCACAATGTCCCCAATGCAACACGGCTGACTTGGAAGTCACCTATACAAAACAACCAGTACAATGTCCCCCATGCAATATGGCTGACTTGGAAGTCACCTATACAACATGGCAACCAGCACAATGTCCCCCATGCAATATGGCTGACTTGGATGTCACCTATAGAACAAGGCCACCAGCACAATGTCCCCCATGCAACACGGCTGACTTGGAAGTCACCTATACAATACAACCAGCACAATGTCCCCCATGCAATATGGCTGACTTGGAAGTCACCTATACAATACAACCAGCACAATGTCCCCCATGCAATATGGCTGACTTGGAAGTCACCTATACAACACAACCAGCACAATGTCCCCCATGCAATATGGCTGACTTGGAAGTCACCTATACAATACAACCAGCACAATGTCCCCCAAGCAATATGGCTGACTTGGAAGTCACCTATAGAACATGGCCACCAGCACAATGTCCCCCATGCAATATGGCTGAATTGGAAGTCACCTATACAAGACAACCAGCACAATGTCCCCCATGCAATATGGCTGACTTGGAAGTCACCTATACAACACAACCAGCACAATGTCCCCCAAGCAATATGGCTTACTTGGAAGTCACCTATAGAACATGGCAACCAGCACAATGTCCCCCAAGCAATATGGCTGAATTGGACGTCACCTATACAAGACAACCAGCACAATGTCCCCCATGCAATATGGCTGACTTGGAAGTCACCTATAGGACATGGCAACCAGCACAATGTCCCCCATGCAATATGGCTGACTTGGAAGTCACCTATACAATACAACCAGCACAATGTCCCCTATGCAATATGGCTGACTTGGAAGTCACCTATACAACACAACCAGCACAATGTCCCACATGCAATATGGCTGACTTGGAAGTCACCTATACAACACAACCAGCACAATGTCCCGCATGCAATATGGCTGACTTGGAAGTCACCTATACAACATGGCAACCAGCACAATGTCCCCCATGCAATATGGCTGACTTGGAAGTCACCTATACAACATGGCAACCAGCACAATGTCCCCCATGCAATATGGCTGACTTGGAAGTCACCTATAGAACATGGCCACCAGCACAATGTCCCCAATGCAACACGGCTGACTTGGAAGTCACCTATACAAGACAACCAGTACAATGTCCCCCATGCAATATGGCTGACTTGGAAGTCACCTATACAACATGGCAACCAGCACAATGTCCCCCATGCAATATGGCTGACTTGGAAGTCACCTATAGAACATGGCCACCAGCACAATGTCCCCAATGCAACACGGCTGACTTGGAAGTCACCTATACAAGACAACCAGTACAATGTCCCCCATGCAATATGGCTGACTTGGAAGTCACCTTTTTAACATTGCAACCAGCACAATGTCCCCCATGCAATATGGCAGACTTGGATGTCACCTATAGAACATGGCCACCAGCACAATGTCCCCCATCCAACACGGCTGACTTGGAAGTCACCTATACAATACAACCAGCACAATGTCCCCCATGCAATATGGTTAACTTGGAAGTCACCTATACAATACAACCAGCACAATGTCCCCCATGCAATATGGCTGACTTGGAAGTCACCTATACAACACAACCAGCACAATGTCCCCCATGCAATATGGCTGACTTGGAAGTCACCTATACAATACAACCAGCACAATGTCCCCCAAGCAATATGGCTGACTTGGAAGTCACCTATAGAACATGGCCACCAGCACAATGTCCCCCATGCAATATGGCTGAATTGGAAGTCACCTATACAAGACAACCAGCACAATGTCCCCCATGCAATATGGCTGACTTGGAAGTCACCTATACAACACAACCAGCACAATGTCCCCCAAGCAATATGGCTGACTTGGAAGTCACCTATAGAACATGGCAACCAGCACAATGTCCCCCAAGCAATATGGCTGACTTGGACGTCACCAATACAAGACAACCAGCACAATGTCTTCCATGCAATATGGCTGACTTGGAAGTCACCTATAGGACATGGCAACCAGCACAATGTCCCCCATGCAATATGGCTGACTTGGAAGTCACCTATACAATACAACCAGCACAATGTCCCCTATGCAATATGGCTGACTTGGAAGTCACCTATACAACACAACCAGCACAATGTCCCCCATGCAATATGGCTGACTTGGAAGTCACCTATACAACACAATCAGCACAATGTCCCCCATGCAATATGGCTGACTTGGAAGTCACCTATACAACATGGCAACCAGCACAATGTCCCCCATGCAATATGGCTGACTTGGAAGTCACCTATACAACATGGCAACCAGCACAATGTCCCCCAAGCAATATGGCTGACTTGGAAGTCACCTATAGAACATGGCCACCAGCACAATGTCCCCCATGCAATATGGCTGACTTGGAAGTCACCTATACAAGACAACCAGCACAATGTCCCCCATGCAATATGGCTGACTTGGAAGTCACCTATAGAACATGGCCACCAGCACAATGTCCCCCATGCAATATGGCTGACTTGGAAGTCACCTATAGAACATGGCCACCAGCACAATGTCCCCCATGCAATATGGCTGACTTGGAAGTCACCTATACAACACAACCAGCACAATGTTCCCCATGCAATATGGCTGACTTGGAAGTCACCTATAGAACATGGCAACCAGCACAATGTCCCCCAAGCAATATGGCTGACTTGGAAGTCACCTATACAAGACAACCAGCACAATGTCCCCCATGCAATATGGCTGACTTGGAAGTCACCTATAGGACATGGCAACCAGCACAATGTCCCCCATGCAATATGGCTGACTTGGAAGTCACCTATACAATACAACCAGCACAATGTCCCGCATGCAATATGGCTGACTTGGAAGTCACCTATACAATACAACCAGCACAATGTCCCCCATGCAAAATGGCTGACTTGGAAGTCACCTATACAACACAACCAGCACAATGTCCCCCAAGCAATATGGCTGACTTGGAAGTCACCTATAGAACATGGCAACCAGCACAATGTCCCCCAAGCAATATGGCTGACTTGGACGTCACCTATACAAGACAACCAGCACAATGTCCCCCATGCAATATGGCTGACTTGGAAGTCACATATAGGACATGGCAACCAGCACAATGTCCCCCATGCAATATGGCTGACTTGGAAGTCACCTATACAATACAACCAGTACAATGTCCCCCATGCAATATGGCTGACTTGGAAGTCACCTATACAATACAACCAGCACAATGTCCCCCATGCAATATGGCTGACTTGGAAGTCACCTATACAACACAACCAGCACAATGTACCCCATGCAATATGGCTGACTTGGAAGTCACCTATACAACATGGCAACCAGCACAATGTCCCCCATGCAATATGGCTGACTTGGAAGTCACCTATACAACATGGCAACCAGCACAATGTCCCCCATGCAATATGGCTGACTTGGAAGTCACCTATAGAACATGGCCACCAGCACAATGTCCCCAATGCAACACGGCTGACTTGGAAGTCACCTATACAAGACAACCAGTACAATGTCCCCCATGCAATATGGCTGACTTGGAAGTCACCTATACAACATGGCAACCAGCACAATGTCCCCCATGCAATATGGCTGACTTGGATGTCACCTATAGAACAAGGCCACCAGCACAATGTCCCCCATGCAACACGGCTGACTTGGAAGTCACCTATACAATACAACCAGCACAATGTCCCCCATGCAATATGGCTGACTTGGAAGTCACCTATACAATACAACCACCACAATGTCCCCCATGCAATATGGCTGACTTGGAAGTCACCTATACAACACAATCAGCACAATGTCCCCCATGCAATATGGCTGACTTGGAAGTCACCTATACAACATGGCAACCAGCACAATGTCCCCCATGCAATATGGCTGACTTGGAAGTCACCTATACAACATGGCAACCAGCACAATGTCCCCCAAGCAATATGGCTGACTTGGAAGTCACCTATAGAACATGGCCACCAGCACAATGTCCCCCATGCAATATGGCTGACTTGGAAGTCACCTATACAATACAACCAGCACAATGTCCCCCATGCAATATGGCTGACTTGGAAGTCACCTATACAATACAACCAGCACAATGTCCCCCATGCAAAATGGCTGACTTGGAAGTCACCTATACAACACAACCAGCACAATGTCCCCCAAGCAATATGGCTGACTTGGAAGTCACCTATAGAACATGGCAACCAGCACAATGTCCCCCAAGCAATATGGCTGACTTGGACGTCACCTATACAAGACAACCAGCACAATGTCCCCCATGCAATATGGCTGACTTGGAAGTCACATATAGGACATGGCAACCAGCACAATGTCCCCCATGCAATATGGCTGACTTGGAAGTCACCTATACAATACAACCAGTACAATGTCCCCCATGCAATATGGCTGACTTGGAAGTCACCTATACAATACAACCAGCACAATGTCCCCCATGCAATATGGCTGACTTGGAAGTCACCTATACAACACAACCAGCACAATGTACCCCATGCAATATGGCTGACTTGGAAGTCACCTATACAACATGGCAACCAGCACAATGTCCCCCATGCAATATGGCTGACTTGGAAGTCACCTATACAACATGGCAACCAGCACAATGTCCCCCATGCAATATGGCTGACTTGGAAGTCACCTATAGAACATGGCCACCAGCACAATGTCCCCAATGCAACACGGCTGACTTGGAAGTCACCTATACAAGACAACCAGTACAATGTCCCCCATGCAATATGGCTGACTTGGAAGTCACCTATACAACATGGCAACCAGCACAATGTCCCCCATGCAATATGGCTGACTTGGATGTCACCTATAGAACAAGGCCACCAGCACAATGTCCCCCATGCAACACGGCTGACTTGGAAGTCACCTATACAATACAACCAGCACAATGTCCCCCATGCAATATGGCTGACTTGGAAGTCACCTATACAATACAACCACCACAATGTCCCCCATGCAATATGGCTGACTTGGAAGTCACCTATACAACACAACCAGCACAATGTCCCCCATGCAATATGGCTGACTTGGAAGTCACCTATAGAACATGGCCACCAGCACAATGTCCCCCATGCAATATGGCTGAATTGGAAGTCACCTATACAAGACAACCAGCACAATGTCCCCCATGCAATATGGCTGACTTGGAAGTCACCTATACAACACAACCAGCACAATGTCCCCCAAGCAATATGGCTGACTTGGAAGTCACCTATAGAACATGGCAACCAGCACAATGTCCCCCAAGCAATATGGCTGACTTGGACGTCACCTATACAAGACAACCAGCACAATGTCCCCCATGCAATATGGCTGACTTGGAAGTCACCTATAGGACATGGCAACCAGCACAATGTCCCCCATGCAATATGGCTGACTTGGAAGTCACCTATACAATACAACCAGCACAATGTCCCCTATGCAATATGGCTGACTTGGAAGTCACCTATACAACACAACCAGCACAATGTCCCCCATGCAATATGGCTGACTTGGAAGTCACCTATACAACACAACCAGCACAATGTCCCCCATGCAATATGGCTGACTTGGAAGTCACCTATACAACATGGCAACCAGCACAATGTCCCCCATGCAATATGGCTGACTTGGAAGTCACCTATACAACATGGCAACCAGCACAATGTCCCCCAAGCAATATGGCTGACTTGGAAGTCATCTATAGAACATGGCCACCAGCACAATGTCCCCCATGCAATATGGCTGACTTGGAAGTCACCTATACAAGACAACCAGCACAATGTCCCCCATGCAATATGGCTGACTTGGAAGTCACCTATAGAACATGGCCACCAGCACAATGTCCCCCATGCAATATGGCTGACTTGGAAGTCACCTATAGAACATGGCCACCAGCACAATGTCCCCCATGCAATATGGCTGACTTGGAAGTCACCTATACAACACAACCAGCACAATGTCCCCCATGCAATATGGCTGACTTGGAAGTCACCTATAGAACATGGCCACCAGCACAATGTCCCCCATGCAATATGGCTGACTTGGAAGTCACCTATAGAACATGGCCACCAGCACAATGTCCCCCATGCAATATGGCTGACTTGGAAGTCACCTATACAACACAACCAGCACAATGTCCCCCAAGCAATATGGCTGACTTGGAATTCACCTATACAAGACAACCAGCACAATGTCCCCCATGCAATATGGCTGACTTGGAAGTCACCTATAGGACATGGCAACCAGCACAATGTCCCCCATGCAATATGGCTGACTTGGAAGTCACCTATACAATACAACCAGCACAATGTCCCCCATGCAATATGGCTGACTTGGAAGTCACCTATACAATACAACCAGCACAATGTCCCCCATGCAATATGGCTGACTTGGAAGTCACCTATAAAACACAACCAGCACAATGTCCCCCAAGCAATATGGCTGACTTGGAAGTCACCTATAGAACATGGCAACCAGCACAATGTCCCCCAAGCAATATGGCTGACTTGGACGTCACCTATACAAGACAACCAGCACAATGTCCCCCATGCAATATGGCTGACTTGGAAGTCACCTATAGGACATGGCAACCAGCACAATGTCCCCCATGCAATATGGCTGACTTGGAAGTCACCTATACAATACAACCAGCACAATGTCCCCCATGCAATATGGCTGACTTGGAAGTCACCTATACAATACAACCAGCACAATGTCCCCCATGCAATATGGCTGACTTGGAAGTCACCTATACAACACAACCAGCACAATGTCCCCCATGCAATATGGCTGACTTGGAAGTCACCTATACAACATGGCAACCAGCACAATGTCCCCCATGCAATATGGCTGACTTGGAAGTCACCTATACAACATGGCAACCAGCACAATGTCCCCCATGCAATATGGCTGACTTGGAAGTCACCTATAGAACATGGCCACCAGCACAATGTCCCCAATGCAACACGGCTGACTTGGAAGTCACCTATACAAGACAACCAGTACAATGTCCCCCATGCAATATGGCTGACTTGGAAGTCACCTATACAACATGGCAACCAGCACAATGTCCCCCATGCAATATGGCTGACTTGGATGTCACCTATAGAACATGGCCACCAGCACAATGTCCCCCATGCAACACGGCTGACTTGGAAGTCACCTATACAATACAACCAGCACAATGTCCCCCATGCAATATGGCTGACTTGGAAGTCACCTATACAATACAACCTGCACAATGTCCCCCATGCAATATGGCTGACTTGGAAGTCACCTATACAACCCAACCAGCACAATGTCCCCCATGCAATATGGCTGACTTGGAAGTCACCTATACAATACAACCAGCACAATGTCACCCAAGCAATATGGCTGACTTGGAAGTCACCTATAGAACATGGCCACCAGCACAATGTCCCCCATGCAATATGGCTGACTTGGAAGTCACCTATACAACATGGCAACCAGCACAATGTCCCCCATGCAATATGGCTGACTTGGAAGTCACCTATACAACATGGCAACCAGCATAATGTCCCCCATGCAATATGGCTGACTTGGATGTCACCTATAGAACATGGCCACCAGCACAATGTCCCCCATGCAACACGGCTGACTTGGAAGTCACCTATACAATACAACCAGCACAATGTCCCCCATGCAATATGGCTGACTTGGAAGTCACCTATACAATACAACCAGCACAATGTCCCCCATGCAATATGGCTGACTTGGAAGTCACCTATACAACACAACCAGCACAATGTCCCCCATGCAATATGGCTGACTTGGAAGTCACCTATACAATACAACCAGCACAATGTCCCCCAAGCAATATGGCTGACTTGGAAGTCACCTATAGAACATGGCCACCAGCACAATGTCCCCCATGCAATATGGCTGACTTGGAAGTCACCTATAGAACATGGCCACCAGCACAATGTCCCCCATGCAATATGGCTGACTTGGAAGTCACCTATACAACACAACCAGCACAATGTCTCCCATGCAATATGGCTGACTTGGAAGTCACCTATAGAACATGGCAACCAGCACAATGTCCCCCAAGCAATATGGCTGACTTGGAAGTCACCTATACAAGACAACCAGCACAATGTCCCCCATGCAATATGGCTGACTTGGAAGTCACCTATAGGACATGGCAACCAGCACAATGTCCCCCATGCAATATGGCTGACTTGGAAGTCACCTATACAATACAACCAGCACAATGTCCCCCATGCAATATGGCTGACTTGGAAGTCACCTATACAATACAACCAGCACAATGTCCCCCATGCAAAATGGCTGACTTGGAAGTCACCTATACAACACAACCAGCACAATGTCCCCCAAGCAATATGGCTGACTTGGAAGTCACCTATAGAACATGGCAACCAGCACAATGTCCCCCAAGCAATATGGCTGACTTGGACGTCACCTATACAAGACAACCAGCACAATGTCCCCCATGCAATATGGCTGACTTGGAAGTCACATATAGGACATGGCAACCAGCACAATGTCCCCCATGCAATATGGCTGACTTGGAAGTCACCTATACAATACAACCAGTACAATGTCCCCCATGCAATATGGCTGACTTGGAAGTCACCTATACAATACAACCAGCACAATGTCCCCCATGCAATATGGCTGACTTGGAAGTCACCTATACAACACAACCAGCACAATGTACCCCATGCAATATGGCTGACTTGGAAGTCACCTATACAACATGGCAACCAGCACAATGTCCCCCATGCAATATGGCTGACTTGGAAGTCACCTATACAACATGGCAACCAGCACAATGTCCCCCATGCAATATGGCTGACTTGGAAGTCACCTATAGAACATGGCCACCAGCACAATGTCCCCAATGCAACACGGCTGACTTGGAAGTCACCTATACAAGACAACCAGTACAATGTCCCCCATGCAATATGGCTGACTTGGAAGTCACCTATACAACATGGCAACCAGCACAATGTCCCCCATGCAATATGGCTGACTTGGATGTCACCTATAGAACAAGGCCACCAGCACAATGTCCCCCATGCAACACGGCTGACTTGGAAGTCACCTATACAATACAACCAGCACAATGTCCCCCATGCAATATGGCTGACTTGGAAGTCACCTATACAATACAACCACCACAATGTCCCCCATGCAATATGGCTGACTTGGAAGTCACCTATACAACACAACCAGCACAATGTCCCCCATGCAATATGGCTGACTTGGAAGTCACCTATAGAACATGGCCACCAGCACAATGTCCCCCATGCAATATGGCTGAATTGGAAGTCACCTATACAAGACAACCAGCACAATGTCCCCCATGCAATATGGCTGACTTGGAAGTCACCTATACAACACAACCAGCACAATGTCCCCCAAGCAATATGGCTGACTTGGAAGTCACCTATAGAACATGGCAACCAGCACAATGTCCCCCAAGCAATATGGCTGACTTGGACGTCACCTATACAAGACAACCAGCACAATGTCCCCCATGCAATATGGCTGACTTGGAAGTCACCTATAGGACATGGCAACCAGCACAATGTCCCCCATGCAATATGGCTGACTTGGAAGTCACCTATACAATACAACCAGCACAATGTCCCCTATGCAATATGGCTGACTTGGAAGTCACCTATACAACACAACCAGCACAATGTCCCCCATGCAATATGGCTGACTTGGAAGTCACCTATACAACACAACCAGCACAATGTCCCCCATGCAATGTGGCTGACTTGGAAGTCACCTATACAACATGGCAACCAGCACAATGTCCCCCATGCAATATGGCTGACTTGGAAGTCATCTATAGAACATGGCCACCAGCACAATGTCCCCCATGCAATATGGCTGACTTGGAAGTCACCTATACAAGACAACCAGCACAATGTCCCCCATGCAATATGGCTGACTTGGAAGTCACCTATAGAACATGGCCACCAGCACAATGTCCCCCATGCAATATGGCTGACTTGGAAGTCACCTATAGAACATGGCCACCAGCACAATGTCCCCCATGCAATATGGCTGACTTGGAAGTCACCTATACAACACAACCAGCACAATGTCCCCCATGCAATATGGCTGACTTGGAAGTCACCTATAGAACATGGCCACCAGCACAATGTCCCCCATGCAATATGGCTGACTTGGAAGTCACCTATAGAACATGGCCACCAGCACAATGTCCCCCATGCAATATGGCTGACTTGGAAGTCACCTATACAACACAACCAGCACAATGTCCCCCAAGCAATATGGCTGACTTGGAATTCACCTATACAAGACAACCAGCACAATGTCCCCCATGCAATATGGCTGACTTGGAAGTCACCTATAGGACATGGCAACCAGCACAATGTCCCCCATGCAATATGGCTGACTTGGAAGTCACCTATACAATACAACCAGCACAATGTCCCCCATGCAATATGGCTGACTTGGAAGTCACCTATACAATACAACCAGCACAATGTCCCCCATGCAATATGGCTGACTTGGAAGTCACCTATAAAACACAACCAGCACAATGTCCCCCAAGCAATATGGCTGACTTGGAAGTCACCTATAGAACATGGCAACCAGCACAATGTCCCCCAAGCAATATGGCTGACTTGGACGTCACCTATACAAGACAACCAGCACAATGTCCCCCATGCAATATGGCTGACTTGGAAGTCACCTATAGGACATGGCAACCAGCACAATGTCCCCCATGCAATATGGCTGACTTGGAAGTCACCTATACAATACAACCAGCACAATGTCCCCCATGCAATATGGCTGACTTGGAAGTCACCTATACAATACAACCAGCACAATGTCCCCCATGCAATATGGCTGACTTGGAAGTCACCTATACAACACAACCAGCACAATGTCCCCCATGCAATATGGCTGACTTGGAAGTCACCTATACAACATGGCAACCAGCACAATGTCCCCCATGCAATATGGCTGACTTGGAAGTCACCTATACAACATGGCAACCAGCACAATGTCCCCCATGCAATATGGCTGACTTGGAAGTCACCTATAGAACATGGCCACCAGCACAATGTCCCCAATGCAACACGGCTGACTTGGAAGTCACCTATACAAGACAACCAGTACAATGTCCCCCATGCAATATGGCTGACTTGGAAGTCACCTATACAACATGGCAACCAGCACAATGTCCCCCATGCAATATGGCTGACTTGGATGTCACCTATAGAACATGGCCACCAGCACAATGTCCCCCATGCAAAACGGCTGACTTGGAAGTCACCTATACAATACAACCAGCACAATGTCCCCCATGCAATATGGCTGACTTGGAAGTCACCTATACAATACAACCTGCACAATGTCCCCCATGCAATATGGCTGACTTGGAAGTCACCTATACAACACAACCAGCACAATGTCCCCCATGCAATATGGCTGACTTGGAAGTCACCTATACAATACAACCAGCACAATGTCACCCAAGCAATATGGCTGACTTGGAAGTCACCTATAGAACATGGCCACCAGCACAATGTCCCCCATGCAATATGGCTGACTTGGAAGTCACCTATACAACATGGCAACCAGCACAATGTCCCCCATGCAATATGGCTGACTTGGAAGTCACCTATACAACATGGCAACCAGCATAATGTCCCCCATGCAATATGGCTGACTTGGATGTCACCTATAGAACATGGCCACCAGCACAATGTCCCCCATGCAACACGGCTGACTTGGAAGTCACCTATACAATACAACCAGCACAATGTCCCCCATGCAATATGGCTGACTTGGAAGTCACCTATACAATACAACCAGCACAATGTCCCCCATGCAATATGGCTGACTTGGAAGTCACCTATACAACACAACCAGCACAATGTCCCCCATGCAATATGGCTGACTTGGAAGTCACCTATACAATACAACCAGCACAATGTCCCCCAAGCAATATGGCTGACTTGGAAGTCACCTATAGAACATGGCCACCAGCACAATGTCCCCCATGCAATATGGCTGAATTGGAAGTCACCTATACAAGACAACCAGCACAATGTCCCCCATGCAATATGGCTGACTTGGAAGTCACCTATACAACACAACCAGCACAATGTCCCCCAAGCAATATGGCTGACTTGGAAGTCACCTATAGAACATGGCAACCAGCACAATGTCCCCCAAGCAATATGGCTGACTTGGACGTCACCAATACAAGACAACCAGCACAATGTCTCCCATGCAATATGGCTGACTTGGAAGTCACCTATAGGACATGGCAACCAGCACAATGTCCCCCATGCAATATGGCTGACTTGGAAGTCACCTATACAATACAACCAGCACAATGTCCCCTATGCAATATGGCTGACTTGGAAGTCACCTATACAACACAACCAGCACAATGTCCCCCATGCAATATGGCTGACTTGGAAGTCACCTATACAACACAACCAGCACAATGTCCCCCATGCAATATGGCTGACTTGGAAGTCACCTATACAACATGGCAACCAGCACAATGTCCCCCATGCAATATGGCTGACTTGGAAGTCACCTATACAACATGGCAACCAGCACAATGTCCCCCAAGCAATATGGCTGACTTGGAAGTCACCTATAGAACATGGCCACCAGCACAATGTCCCCCATGCAATATGGCTGACTTGGAAGTCACCTATACAAGACAACCAGCACAATGTCCCCCATGCAATATGGCTGACTTGGAAGTCACCTATAGAACATGGCCACCAGCACAATGTCCCCCATGCAATATGGCTGACTTGGAAGTCACCTATAGAACATGGCCACCAGCACAATGTCCCCCATGCAATATGGCTGACTTGGAAGTCACCTATACAACACAACCAGCACAATGTCCCCCATGCAATTTGGCTGACTTGGAAGTCACCTATAGAACATGTCAACCAGCACAATGTCCCCCAAGCAATATGGCTGACTTGGAAGTCACCTATACAAGACAACCAGCACAATGTCCCCCATGCAATATGGCTGACTTGGAAGTCACCTATAGGACATGGCAACCAGCACAATGTCCCCCATGCAATATGGCTGACTTGGAAGTCACCTATACAATACAACCAGCACAATGTCCCCCATGCAATATGGCTGACTTGGAAGTCACCTATACAATACAACCAGCACAATGTCCCCCATGCAATATGGCTGACTTGGAAGTCACCTATACAACACAACCAGCACAATGTCCCCCAAGCAATATGGCTGACTTGGAAGTCACCTATAGAACATGGCAACCAGCACAATGTCCCCCAAGCAATATGGCTGACTTGGACGTCACCTATACAAGACAACCAGCACAATGTCCCCCATGCAATATGGCTGACTTGGAAGTCACCTATACAATACAACCAGTACAATGTCCCCCATGCAATATGGCTGACTTGGAAGTCACCTATACAATACAACCAGCACAATGTCCCCCATGCAATATGGTTGACTTGGAAGTCACCTATACAACACAACCAGCACAATGTCCCCCATGCAATATGGCTGACTTGGAAGTCACCTATACAACATGGCAACCAGCACAATGTCCCCCATGCAATATGGCTGACTTGGAAGTCACCTATACAACATGGCAACCAGCACAATGTCCCCCATGCAATATGGCTGACTTGGAAGTCACCTATAGAACATGGCCACCAGCACAATGTCCCCAATGCAACACGGCTGACTTGGAAGTCACCTATACAAGACAACCAGTACAATGTCCCCCATGCAATATGGCTGACTTGGAAGTCACCTATACAACATGGCAACCAGCACAATGTCCCCCATGCAATATGGCTGACTTGGATGTCACCTATAGAACAAGGCCACCAGCACAATGTCCCCCATGCAACACGGCTGACTTGGAAGTCACCTATACAATACAACCAGCACAATGTCCCCCATGCAATATGGCTGACTTGGAAGTCACCTATACAATACAACCAGCACAATGTCCCCCATGCAATATGGCTGACTTGGAAGTCACCTATACAACACAACCAGCACAATGTCCCCCATGCAATATGGCTGACTTGGAACCACCTATACAATACAACCAGCACAATGTCCCCCAAGCAATATGGCTGACTTGGAAGTCACCTATAGAACATGGCCACCAGCACAATGTCCCCCAAGCAATATGGCTGACTTGGAAGTCACCTATAGAACACGGCAACCAGCACAATGTCCCCCAAGCAATATGGCTGACTTGGACGTCACCTATACAAGACAACCAGCACAATGTCCCCCATGCAATATGGCTGACTTGGAAGTCACCTATAGGACATGGCAACCAGCACAATGTCCCCCATGCAATATGGCTGACTTGGAAGTCACCTATACAATACAACCAGCACAATGTCCCCTATGCAATATGGCTGACTTGGAAGTCACCTATACAACACAACCAGCACAATGTCCCCCATGCAATATGGCTGACTTGGAAGTCACCTATACAACACAACCAGCACAATGTCCCCCATGCAATATGGCTGACTTGGAAGTCACCTATACAACATGGCAACCAGCACAATGTCCCCCATGCAATATGGCTGACTTGGAAGTCACCTATACAACATGGCAACCAGCACAATGTCCCCCAAGCAATATGGCTGACTTGGAAGTCACCTATAGAACATGGCCACCAGCACAATGTCCCCCATGCAATATGGCTGACTTGGAAGTCACCTATACAAGACAACCAGCACAATGTCCCCCATGCAATATGGCTGACTTGGAAGTCACCTATAGAACATGGCCACCAGCACAATGTCCCCCATGCAATATGGCTGACTTGGAAGTCACCTATAGAACATGGCCACAAGCACAATGTCCCCCATGCAATATGGCTGACTTGGAAGTCACCTATACAACACAACCAGCACAATGTCCCCCATGCAATATGGCTGACTTGGAAGTCACCTATAGAACATGGCAACCAGCACAATGTCCCCCAAGCAATATGGCTGACTTGGAAGTCACCTATACAAGACAACCAGCACAATGTCCCCCATGCAATATGGCTGACTTGGAAGTCACCTATAGGACATGGCAACCAGCACAATGTCCCCCATGCAATATGGCTGACTTGGAAGTCACCTATACAATACAACCAGCACAATGTCCCCCATGCAATATGGCTGACTTGGAAGTCACCTATACAATACAACCAGCACAATGTCCCCCATGCAATATGGCTGACTTGGAAGTCACCTATAAAACACAACCAGCACAATGTCCCCCAAGCAATATGGCTGACTTGGAAGTCACCTATAGAACATGGCAACCAGCACAATGTCCCCCAAGCAATATGGCTGACTTGGACGTCACCTATACAAGACAACCAGCACAATGTCCCCCATGCAATATGGCTGACTTGGAAGTCACCTATAGGACATGGCAACCAGCACAATGTCCCCCATGCAATATGGCTGACTTGGAAGTCACCTATACAATACAACCAGCACAATGTCCCCCATGCAATATGGCTGACTTGGAAGTCACCTATACAATACAACCAGCACAATGTCCCCCATGCAATATGGCTGACTTGGAAGTCACCTATACAACACAACCAGCACAATGTCCCCCATGCAATATGGCTGACTTGGAAGTCACCTATACAACATGGCAACCAGCACAATGTCCCCCATGCAATATGGCTGACTTGGAAGTCACCTATACAACATGGCAACCAGCACAATGTCCCCCATGCAATATGGCTGACTTGGAAGTCACCTATAGAACATGGCCACCAGCACAATGTCCCCAATGCAACACGGCTGACTTGGAAGTCACCTATACAAGACAACCAGTACAATGTCCCCCATGCAATATGGCTGACTTGGAAGTCACCTATACAACATGGCAACCAGCACAATGTCCCCCATGCAATATGGCTGACTTGGATGTCACCTATAGAACATGGCCACCAGCACAATGTCCCCCATGCAACACGGCTGACTTGGAAGTCACCTATACAATACAACCAGCACAATGTCCCCCATGCAATATGGCTGACTTGGAAGTCACCTATACAATACAACCAGCACAATGTCCCCCATGCAATATGGCTGACTTGGAAGTCACCTATACAACACAACCAGCACAATGTCCCCCATGCAATATGGCTGACTTGGAAGTCACCTATACAATACAACCAGCACAATGTCACCCAAGCAATATGGCTGACTTGGAAGTGACCTATAGAACATGGCCACCAGCACAATGTCCCCCATGCAATATGGCTGATTTGGAAGTCACCTATACAACATGGCAACCAGCACAATGTCCCCCATGCAATATGGCTGACTTGGAAGTCACCTATAGAACATGGCCACCAGCACAATGTCCCCAATGCAACACGGCTGACTTGGAAGTCACCTATACAAGACAACCAGTACAATGTCCCCCATGCAATATGGCTGACTTGGAAGTCACCTATACAACATGGCAACCAGCACAATGTCTCCCATGCAATATGGCTGACTTGGATGTCACCTATAGAACATGGCCACCAGCACAATGTCCCCTATGCAATATGGCTGACTTGGAAGTCACCTATACAAGACAACCAGCACAATGTCCCCCATGCAATATGGCTGACTTGGAAGTCACCTATAGAACATGGCCACCAGCACAATGTCCCCCATGCAATATGGCTGACTTGGAAGTCACCTATAGAACATGGCCACCAGCACAATGTCCCCCATGCAATATGGCTGACTTGGAAGTCACCTATACAACACAACCAGCACAATGTCCCCCATGCAATATGGCTGACTTGGAAGTCACCTATAGAACATGGCAACCAGCACAATGTCCCCCAAGCAATATGGCTGACTTGGAAGTCACCTATACAAGACAACCAGCACAATGTCCCCCATGCAATATGGCTGACTTGGAAGTCACCTATAGGACATGGCAACCAGCACAATGTCCCCCATGCAATATGGCTGACTTGGAAGTCACCTATACAATACAACCAGCACAATGTCCCCCATGCAATATGGCTGACTTGGAAGTCACCTATACAATGCAACCAGCACAATGTGCCCCATGCAATATGGCTGACTTGGAAGTCACCTATAAAACACAACCAGCACAATGTCCCCCAAGCAATATGGAAGACTTGGAAGTCACCTATAGAACATGGCAACCAGCACAATGTCCCCCAAGCAATATGGCTGACTTGGACGTCACCTATACAAGACAACCAGCACAATGTCCCCCATGCAATATGGCTGACTTGGAAGTCACCTATAGGACATGGCAACCAGCACAATGTCCCCCATGCAATATGGCTGACTTGGAAGTCACCTATACAATACAACCAGCACAATGTCCCCCATGCAATATGGCTGACTTGGAAGTCACCTATACAATACAACCAGCACAATGTCCCCCATGCAATATGGCTGACTTGGAAGTCACCTATACAACACAACCAGCACAATGTCCCCCATGCAATATGGCTGACTTGGAAGTCACCTATACAACATGGCAACCAGCACAATGTCCCCCATGCAATATGGCTGACTTGGAAGTCACCTATACAACATGGCAACCAGCACAATGTCCCCCATGCAATATGGCTGACTTGGAAGTCACCTATAGAACATGGCCACCAGCACAATGTCCCCAATGCAACACGGCTGACTTGGAAGTCACCTATACAAGACAACCAGTACAATGTCCCCCATGCAACACGGCTGACTTGGAAGTCACCTATACAATACAACCAGCACAATGTCCCCCATGCAATATGGCTGTCTTGGAAGTCACCTATACAATACAACCAGCACAATGTCCCCCATGCAATATGGCTGACTTGGAAGTCACCTATACAACACAACCAGCACAATGTCCCCCATGCAATATGGCTGACTTGGAAGTCACCTATACAATACAACCAGCACAATGTCACCCAAGCAATATGGCTGACTTGGAAGTCACCTATAGAACATGGCCACCAGCACAATGTCCCCCATGCAATATGGCTGACTTGGAAGTCACCTATACAACATGGCAACCAGCACAATGTCCCCCATGCAATATGGCTGACTTGGAAGTCACCTATACAACATGGAAACCAGCACAATGTCCCCCATGCAATATGGCTGACTTGGAAGTCACCTATAGAACATGGCCACCAGCACAATGTCCCCAATGCAACACGGCTGACTTGGAAGTCACCTATACAAGACAACCAGTACAATGTCCCCCATGCAATATGTCTGACTTGGAAGTCACCTATACAACATGGCAACCAGCACAATGTCCCCCATGCAATATGGCTGACTTGGATGTCTCCTATAGAACATGGCCACCAGCACAATGTCCCCCATGCAACACGGCTGACTTGGAAGTCACCTATACAATACAACCAGCACAATGTCCCCCATGCAATATGGCTGACTTGGAAGTCACCTATACAATACAACCAGCACAATGTCCCCCATGCAATATGGCTGACTTGGAAGTCACCTATACAACACAACCAGCACAATGTCCCCCATGCAATATGGCTGACTTGGAAGTCACCTATACAATACAACCAGCACAATGTCCCCCATGCAATATGGCTGAATTGGAAGTCACCTATACAAGACAACCAGCACAATGTCCCCCATGCAATATGGCTGACTTGGAAGTCACCTATACAACACAACCAGCACAATGTCCCCCAAGCAATATGGCTGACTTGGAAGTCACCTATAGAACATGGCAACCAGCACAATGTCCCCCAAGCAATATGGCTGACTTGGACGTCACCTATACAAGACAACCAGCACAATGTCCCCCATGCAATATGGCTGACTTGGAAGTCACCTATAGGACATGGCAACAAGCACAATGTCCCCCATGCAATATGGCTGACTTGGAAGTCACCTATACAATACAACCAGCACAATGTCCCCCATGCAATATGGCTGACTTGGAAGTCACCTATACAACACAACCAGCACAATGTCCCCCATGCAATATGGCTGACTTGGAAATCACCTAAACAACACAACCAGCACAATGTCCCCCATGCAATATGGCTGACTTGGATGTCACCTATACAACATGGCAACCAGCACAATGTCCCCCATGCAATATGGCTGACTTGGAAGTCACCTATACAACATGGCAACCAGCAGAATGTCCCCCAAGCAATATGGCTGACTTGGAAGTCACCTATAGAACCTGGCCACCAGCACAATGTCCCCCATGCAATATGGCTGACTTGGAAGTCACCTATACAAGACAACCAGCACAATGTCCCCCATGCAATATGGCTGACTTGGAAGTCACCTATAGAACATGGCCACCAGCACAATGTCCCCCATGCAATATGGCTGACTTGGAAGTCACCTATAGAACATGGCCACCAGCACAATGTCCCCCATGCAATATGGCTGACTTGGAAGTCACCTATACAACACAACCAGCACAATGTCCCCCATGCAATATGGCTGACTTGGAAGTCACCTATACAACACAACCAGCACAATGTCCCCCATGCAATATGGCTGACTTGGAAGTCACCTATAGAACATGGTAACCAGCACAATGTCCCCCAAGCAATATGGCTGACTTGGAAGTCACCTATACAAGACAACCAGCACAATGTCCCCCATGCAATATGGCTGACTTGGAAGTCACCTATAGGACATGGCAACCAGCACAATGTCCCCCATGCAATATGGCTGACTTGGAAGTCACCTATACAATACAACCAGCACAATGTCCCCCATGCAATATGGCTGACTTGGAAGTCACCTATACAATACAACCAGCACAATGTCCCCCATGCAATATGGCTGACTTGGAAGTCACCTATAAAACACAACCAGCACAATGTCCCCCAAGCAATATGGCTGACTTGGAAGTCACCTATAGAACATGGCAACCAGCACAATGTCCCCCAAGCAATATGGCTGACTTGGAAGTCACCTATACAACACAACCAGCACAATGTCCCCCATGCAATATGGCTGACTTGGAAGTCACCTATACAATACAACCAGCACAATGTCACCCAAGCAATATGGCTGACTTGGAAGTCACCTATAGAACATGGCCACCAGCACAATGTCCCCCATGCAATATGGCTGACTTGGAAGTCACCTATACAACATGGCAACCAGCACAATGTCCCCCATGCAATATGGCTGACTTGGAAGTCACCTATACAACATGGCAACCAGCACAATGTCCCCCATGCAATATGGCTGACTTGGAAGTCACCTATAGAACATGGCCACCAGCACAATGTCCCCAATGCAACACGGCTGACTTGGAAGTCACCTATACAAGACAACCAGTACAATGTCCCCCATGCAATATGTCTGAATTGGAAGTCACCTATACAACATGGCAACCAGCACAATGTCCCCCATGCAATATGGCTGACTTGGATGTCACCTATAGAACATGGCCACCAGCACAATGTCCCCCATGCAACACGGCTGACTTGGAAGTCACCTATACAATACAACCAGCACAATGTCCCCCATGCAATATGGCTGACTTGGAAGTCACCTATACAATACAACCAGCACAATGTCCCCCATGCAATATGGCTGACTTGGAAGTCACCTATACAACACAACCAGCACAATGTCCCCCATGCAATATGGCTGACTTGGAAGTCACCTATACAATACAACCAGCACAATGTCCCCCATGCAATATGGCTGAATTGGAAGTCACCTATACAAGACAACCAGCACAATGTCCCCCATGCAATATGGCTGACTTGGAAGTCACCTATACAACACAACCAGCACAATGTCCCCCAAGCAATATGGCTGACTTGGAAGTCACCTCTAGAACATGGCAACCAGCACAATGTCCCCCAAGCAATATGGCTGACTTGGACGTCACCTATACAAGACAACCAGCACAATGTCCCCCATGCAATATGGCTGACTTGGAAGTCACCTATAGGACATGGCAACCAGCACAATGTCCCCCATGCAATATGGCTGACTTGGAAGTCACCTATACAATACAACCAGCACAATGTCCCCCATGCAATATGGCTGACTTGGAAGTCACCTATACAACACAACCAGCACAATGTCCCCCATGCAATATGGCTGACTTGGAAATCACCTAAACAACACAACCAGCACAATGTCCCCCATGCAATATGGCTGACTTGGAAGTCACCTATACAACATGGCAACCAGCACAATGTCCCCCATGCAATATGGCTGACTTGGAAGTCACCTATACAACATGGCAACCAGCACAATGTCCCCCAAGCAATATGGCTGACTTGGAAGTCACCTATAGAACATGGCCACCAGCACAATGTCCCCCATGCAATATGGCTGACTTGGAAGTCACCTATACAAGACAACCAGCACAATGTCCCCCATGCAATATGGCTGACTTGGAAGTCACCTATAGAACATGGCCACCAGCACAATGTCCCCCATGCAATATGGCTGACTTGGAAGTCACCTATAGAACATGGCCACCAGCACAATGTCCCCCATGCAATATGGCTGACTTGGAAGTCACCTATAGAACATGGCAACCAGCACAATGTCCCCCAAGCAATATGGCTGACTTGGACGTCACCTATACAACACAACCAGCACAATGTCCCCCATGCAATATGGCTGACTTGGAAGTCACCTATAGGACATGGCAACCAGCACAATGTCCCCCATGCAATATGGCTGACTTGGAAGTCACCTATCCAATACAACCAGCACAATGTCCCCCATGCAATATGGCTGACTTGGAAGTCAACTATACAATACAACCAGCACAATGTCCCCCATGCAATATGGCTGACTTGGAAGTCACCTATACAACACAACCAGCACAATGTCCCCCATGCAATATGGCTGACTTGGAAGTCACCTATACAACATGGCAACCAGCACAATGTCCCCCATGCAATATGGCTGACTTGGAAGTCACCTATACGACATGGCAACCAGCACAATGTCCCCCATGCAATATGGCTGACTTGGAAGTCACCTATAGAACATGGCCACCAGCACAACGTCCCCAATGCAACACGGCTCACTTGGAAGTCACCTATACAATACAACCAGCACAATGTCCCCCATGCAATATGGCTGACTTGGAAGTCACCTATACAATACAACCAGCACAATGTCCCAAATGCAATATGGCTGACTTGGAAGTCACCTATAGAACATGGCCACCAGCACAATGTCCCCCATGCAATATGGCTGACTTGGAAGTCACCTATAGGACATGGCAACCAGCACAATGTCCCCCATGCAATATGGCTGACTTGGAAGTCACCTATACAATACAACCAGCACAATGTCCCCCATGCAATATGGCTGACTTGGAAGTCACCTATACAATACAACCAGCACAATGTCCCCCATGCAATATGGCTGACTTGGAAGTCACCTATAAAACACAACCAGCACAATGTCCCCCAAGCAATATGGCTGACTTGGAAGTCACCTATAGAACATGGCAACCAGCACAATGTCCCCCAAGCAATATGGCTGACTTGGACGTCACCTATACAAGACAACCAGCACAATGTCCCCCATGCAATATGGCTGACTTGGAAGTCACCTATAGGACATGGCAACCAGCACAATGTCCCCCATGCAATATGGCTGACTTGGAAGTCACCTATACAATACAACCAGCACAATGTCCCCCATGCAATATGGCTGACTTGGAAGTCACCTATACAATACAACCAGCACAATGTCCCCCATGCAATATGGCTGACTTGGAAGTCACCTATACAACACAACCAGCACAATGTCCCCCATGCAATATGGCTGACTTGGAAGTCACCTATACAACATGGCAACCAGCACAATGTCCCCCATGCAATATGGCTGACTTGGAAGTCACCTATACGACATGGCAACCAGCACAATGTCCCCCATGCAATATGGCTGACTTGGAAGTCACCTATAGAACATGGCCACCAGCACAATGTCCCCAATGCAACACGGCTGACTTGGAAGTCACCTATACAAGACAACCAGTACAATGTCCCCCATGCAATATGGCTGACTTGGAAGTCACCTATACAACATGGCAACCAGCACAATGTCGCCCATGCAATATGGCTGACTTGGATGTCACCTATAGAACATGGCCACCAGCACAATGTCCCCCATGCAACACGGCTGACTTGGAAGTCACCTATACAATACAACCAGCACAATGTCCCCCATGCAATATGGCTGACTTGGAAGTCACCTATACAATACAACCAGCACAATGTCCCCCATGCAATATGGCTGACTTGGAAGTCACCTATACAACATGGCAACCAGCACAATGTCCCCCATGCAATATGGCTGACTTGGAAGTCACCTATACAACATGGCAACCAGCACAATGTCCCCCATGCAATATGGCTGACTTGGAAGTCACCTATAGAACATGGCTACCAGCACAATGTCCCCAATGCAACACGGCTGACTTGGAAGTCACCTAAACAAGACAACCAGTACAATGTCCCCCATGCAATATGGCTGACTTGGAAGTCACCTATACAACATGGCAACCAGCACAATGTCCCCCATGCAATATGGCTGACTTGGATGTCACCTATAGAACATGGCCACCAGCACAATGTCCCCCATGCAACACGGCTGACTTGGAAGTCACCTATACAATACAACCAGCACAATGTCCCCCATGCAATATGGCTGACTTGGAAGTCACCTATACAATACAACCAGCACAATGTCCCCCATGCAATATGGCTGACTTGGAAGTCACCTATACAACACAACCAGCACAATGTCCCCCATGCAATATGGCTGACTTGGAAGTCACCTATACAACACAACCAGCACAATGTCACCCAAGCAATATGGCTGACTTGGAAGTCACCTATAGAACATGGCCACCAGCACAATGTCCCCCATGCAATATGGCTGACTTGAAAGTCACCTATACAACATGGCAACCAGCACAATGTCCCCCATGCAATATGGCTGACTTGGAAGTCACCTATACAACATGGAAACCAGCACAATGTCCCCCATGCAATATGGCTGACTTGGAAGTCACCTATAGAACATGGCCACCAGCACAATGTCCCCAATGCAACACGGCTGACTTGGAAGTCACCTATACAAGACAACCAGTACAATGTCCCCCATGCAATATGTCTGATTTGGAAGTCACCTATACAACATGGCAACCAGCACAATGTCCCCCATGCAATATGGCTGACTTGGATGTCACCTATAGAACATGGCCACCAGCACAATGTCCCTCATGCAACACGGCTGACTTGGAAGTCACCTATACAATACAACCAGCACAATGTCCCCCATGCAATATGGCTGACTTGGAAGTCACCTATACAATACAACCAGCACAATGTCCCCCATGCAATATGGCTGACTTGGAAGTCACCTATACAACACAACCAGCACAATGTCCCCCATGCAATATGGCTGACTTGGAAGTCACCTATACAATACAACCAGCACAATGTCCCCCATGCAATATGGCTGAATTGGAAGTCACCTATACAAGACAACCAGCACAATGTCCCCCATGCAATATGGCTGACTTGGAAGTCACCTATACAACACAACCAGCACAATGTCCCCCAAGCAATATTGCTGACTTGGAAGTCACCTATAGAACATGGCAACCAGCACAATGTCCCCCAAGCAATATGGCTGACTTGGACGTCACCTATACAAGACAACCAGCACAATGTCCCCCATGCAATATGGCTGACTTGGAAGTCACCTATAGGACATGGCAACCAGCACAATGTCCCCCATGCAATATGGCTGACTTGGAAGTCACCTATACAATACAACCAGCACAATGTCCCCCATGCAATATGGCTGACTTGGAAGTCACCTATACAACACAACCAGCACAATGTCCCCCATGCAATATGGCTGACTTGGAAATCACCTAAACAACACAACCAGCACAATGTCCCCCATGCAATATGGCTGACTTGGAAGTCACCTATACAACATGGCAACCAGCACAATGTCCCCCATGCAATATGGCTGACTTGGAAGTCACCTATACAACATGGCAACCAGCACAATGTCCCCCAAGCAATATGGCTGACTTGGAAGTCACCTATAGAACATGGCCACCAGCACAATGTCCCCCATGCAATATGGCTGACTTGGAAGTCACCTATACAAGACAACCAGCACAATGTCCCCCATGCAATATGGCTGACTTGGAAGTCACCTATAGAACATGGCCACCAGCACAATGTCCCCCATGCAATATGGCTGACTTGGAAGTCACCTATAGAACATGGCCACCAGCACAATGTCCCCCATGCAATATGGCTGACTTGGAAGTCACCTATACAACACAACCAGCACAATGTCCCCCATGCAATATGGCTGACTTGGAAGTCACCTATACAACACAACCAGCACAATGTCCCCCATGCAATATGGCTGACTTGGAAGTCACCTATAGAACATGGTAACCAGCACAATGTCCCCCAAGCAATATGGCTGACTTGGAAGTCACCTATACAAGACAACCAGCACAATGTCCCCCATGCAATATGGCTGACTTGGAAGTCACCTATAGGACATGGCAACCAGCACAATGTCCCCCATGCAATATGGCTGACTTGGAAGTCACCTATACAATACAACCAGCACAATGTCCCCCATGCAATATGGCTGACTTGGAAGTCACCTATACAATACAACCAGCACAATGTCCCCCATGCAATATGGCTGACTTGGAAGTCACCTATAAAACACAACCAGCACAATGTCCCCCAAGCAATATGGCTGACTTGGAAGTCACCTATAGAACATGGCAACCAGCACAATGTCCCCCAAGCAATATGGCTGACTTGGAAGTCACCTATACAACACAACCAGCACAATGTCCCCCATGCAATATGGCTGACTTGGAAGTCACCTATACAATACAACCAGCACAATGTCACCCAAGCAATATGGCTGACTTGGAAGTCACCTATAGAACATGGCCACCAGCACAATGTCCCCCATGCAATATGGCTGACTTGGAAGTCACCTATACAACATGGCAACCAGCACAATGTCCCCCATGCAATATGGCTGACTTGGAAGTCACCTATACAACATGGCAACCAGCACAATGTCCCCCATGCAATATGGCTGACTTGGAAGTCACCTATAGAACATGGCCACCAGCACAATGTCCCCAATGCAACACGGCTGACTTGGAAGTCACCTATACAAGACAACCAGTACAATGTCCCCCATGCAATATGTCTGACTTGGAAGTCACCTATACAACATGGCAACCAGCACAATGTCCCCCATGCAATATGGCTGACTTGGATGTCACCTATAGAACATGGCCACCAGCACAATGTCCCCCATGCAACACGGCTGACTTGGAAGTCACCTATACAATACAACCAGCACAATGTCCCCCATGCAATATGGCTGACTTGGAAGTCACCTATACAATACAACCAGCACAATGTCCCCCATGCAATATGGCTGACTTGGAAGTCACCTATACAACACAACCAGCACAATGTCCCCCATGCAATATGGCTGACTTGGAAGTCACCTATACAATACAACCAGCACAATGTCCCCCATGCAATATGGCTGAATTGGAAGTCACCTATACAAGACAACCAGCACAATGTCCCCCATGCAATATGGCTGACTTGGAAGTCACCTATACAACACAACCAGCACAATGTCCCCCAAGCAATATGGCTGACTTGGAAGTCACCTATAGAACATGGCAACCAGCACAATGTCCCCCAAGCAATATGGCTGACTTGGACGTCACCTATACAAGACAACCAGCACAATGTCCCCCATGCAATATGGCTGACTTGGAAGTCACCTATAGGACATGGCAACCAGCACAATGTCCCCCATGCAATATGGCTGACTTGGAAGTCACCTATAGAACATGGCAACCAGCACAATGTCCCCCAAGCAATATGGCTGACTTGGAAGTCACCTATACAAGACAACCAGCACAATGTCCCCCATGCAATATGGCTGACTTGGAAGTCACCTATAGGACATGGCAACCAGCACAATGTCCCCCATGCAATATGGCTGACTTGGAAGTCACCTATACAATACAACCAGCACAATGTCCCCCATGCAATATGGCTGACTTGGAAGTCACCTATACAATACAACCAGCACAATGTCCCCCATGCAATATGGCTGACTTGGAAGTCACCTATAAAACACAACCAGCACAATGTCCCCCAAGCAATATGGCTGACTTGGAAGTCACCTATAGAACATGGCAACCAGCACAATGTCCCCCAAGCAATATGGCTGACTTGGAAGTCACCTATACAACACAACCAGCACAATGTCCCCCATGCAATATGGCTGACTTGGAAGTCACCTATACAATACAACCAGCACAATGTCACCCAAGCAATATGGCTGACTTGGAAGTCACCTATAGAACATGGCCACCAGCACAATGTCCCCCATGCAATATGGCTGACTTGGAAGTCACCTATACAACATGGCAACCAGCACAATGTCCCCCATGCAATATGGCTGACTTGGAAGTCACCTATACAACATGGCAACCAGCACAATGTCCCCCATGCAATATGGCTGACTTGGAAGTCACCTATAGAACATGGCCACCAGCACAATGTCCCCAATGCAACACGGCTGACTTGGAAGTCACCTATACAAGACAACCAGTACAATGTCCCCCATGCAATATGTCTGACTTGGAAGTCACCTATACAACATGGCAACCAGCACAATGTCCCCCATGCAATATGGCTGACTTGGATGTCACCTATAGAACATGGCCACCAGCACAATGTCCCCCATGCAACACGGCTGACTTGGAAGTCACCTATACAATACAACCAGCACAATGTCCCCCATGCAATATGGCTGACTTGGAAGTCACCTATACAATACAACCAGCACAATGTCCCCCATGCAATATGGCTGACTTGGAAGTCACCTATACAACACAACCAGCACAATGTCCCCCATGCAATATGGCTGACTTGGAAGTCACCTATACAATACAACCAGCACAATGTCCCCCATGCAATATGGCTGAATTGGAAGTCACCTATACAAGACAACCAGCACAATGTCCCCCATGCAATATGGCTGACTTGGAAGTCACCTATACAACACAACCAGCACAATGTCCCCCAAGCAATATGGCTGACTTGGAAGTCACCTATAGAACATGGCAACCAGCACAATGTCCCCCAAGCAATATGGCTGACTTGGACGTCACCTATACAAGACAACCAGCACAATGTCCCCCATGCAATATGGCTGACTTGGAAGTCACCTATAGGACATGGCAACCAGCACAATGTCCCCCATGCAATATGGCTGACTTGGAAGTCACCTATAGAACATGGCAACCAGCACAATGTCCCCCAAGCAATATGGCTGACTTGGAAGTCACCTATACAAGACAACCAGCACAATGTCCCCCATGCAATATGGCTGACTTGGAAGTCACCTATAGGACATGGCAACCAGCACAATGTCCCCCATGCAATATGGCTGACTTGGAAGTCACCTATACAATACAACCAGCACAATGTCCCCCATGCAATATGGCTGACTTGGAAGTCACCTATACAATACAACCAGCACAATGTCCCCCATGCAATATGGCTGACTTGGAAGTCACCTATAAAACACAACCAGCACAATGTCCCCCAAGCAATATGGCTGACTTGGAAGTCACCTATAGAACATGGCAACCAGCACAATGTCCCCCAAGCAATATGGCTGACTTGGACGTCACCTATACAAGACAACCAGCACAATGTCCCCCATGCAATATGGCTGACTTGGAAGTCACCTATAGGACATGGCAACCAGCACAATGTCCCCCATGCAATATGGCTGACTTGGAAGTCACCTATACAATACAACCAGCACAATGTCCCCCATGCAATATGGCTGACTTGGAAGTCACCTATACAATACAACCAGCACAATGTCCCCCATGCAATATGGCTGACTTGGAAGTCACCTATACAACACAACCAGCACAATGTCCCCCATGCAATATGGCTGACTTGGAAGTCACCTATACAACACGGCAACCAGCACAATGTCCCCCATGCAATATGGCTGACTTGGAAGTCACCTATACGACATGGCAACCAGCACAATGTCCCCCATGCAATATGGCTGACTTGGAAGTCACCTATAGAACATGGCCACCAGCACAATGTCCCCAATGCAACACGGCTGACTTGGAAGTCACCTATACAAGACAACCAGTACAATGTCCCCCATGCAATATGGCTGACTTGGAAGTCACCTATACAACATGGCAACCAGCACAATGTCGCCCATGCAATATGGCTGACTTGGATGTCACCTATAGAACATGGCCACCAGCACAATGTCCCCCATGCAACACGGCTGACTTGGAAGTCACCTATACAATACAACCAGCACAATGTCCCCCATGCAATATGGCTGACTTGGAAGTCACCTATACAACACAACCAGCACAATGTCCCCCATGCAATATGGCTGACTTGGAAATCACCTATACAACACAACCAGCACAATGTCCCCCATGCAATATGGCTGACTTGGAAGTCACCTATACAACATGGCAACCAGCACAATGTCCCCCATGCAATTTGGCTGACTTGGAAGTCACCTATACAACATGGCAACCAGCACAATGTCCCCCAAGCAATATGGCTGACTTGGAAGTCACCTATAGAACATGGCCACCAGCACAATGTCCCCCATGCAATATGGCTGACTTGGAAGTCACCTATACAAGACAACCAGCACAATGTCCCCCATGCAATATGGCTGACTTGGAAGTCACCTATAGAACATGGCCACCAGCACAATGTCCCCCATGCAATATGGCTGACTTGGAAGTCACCTATACAACACAACCAACACAATGTCCCCCATGCAATATGGCTGACTTGGAAGTCACCTATAGAACATGGCAACCAGCACAATGTCCCCCAAGCAATATGGCTGACTTGGAAGTCACCTATACAAGACAACCAGCACAATGTCCCCCATGCAATATGGCTGACTTGGAAGTCACCTATAGGACATGGCAACCAGCACAATGTCCCCCATGCAATATGGCTGACTTGGAAGTCACCTATACAATACAACCAGCACAATGTCCCCCATGCAATATGGCTGACTTGGAAGTCACCTATACAACACAACCAGCACAATGTCCCCCATGCAATATGGCTGACTTGGAAGTCACCTATACAACATGGCAACCAGCACAATGTCCCCCATGCAATATGGCTGACTTGGAAGTCACCTATACAACATGGCAACCAGCACAATGTCCCCCATGCAATATGGCTGACTTGGAAGCCACCTATAGAACATGGCCACCAGCACAATGTCCCCAATGCAACACGGCTGACTTGGAAGTCACCTATACAAGACAACCAGCACAATGTCCCCCATGCAATATGGCTGACTTGGAAGTCACGTATACAACATGGCAACCAGCACAATGTCCCCCATGCAATATGGCTGACTTGGATGTCACCTATAGAACATGGCCACCAGCACAATGTCCCCCATGCAACACGGCTGACTTGGAAGTCACCTATACAATACAACCAGCACAATGTCCCCCATGCAATATGGCTGACTTGGAAGTCACCTATACAATACAACCAGCACAATGTCCCCCATGCAATATGGCTGACTTGGAAGTCAGCTATACAACACAACCAGCACAATGTCCCCCATGCAATATGGCTGAATTGGAAGTCACCTATACAAGACAACCAGCACAATGTCTCCCATGCAATATGGCTGACTTGGAAGTCACCTATACAACACAACCAGCACAATGTCCCCCATGCAATATGGCTGACTTGGAAGTCACCTATAGGACATGGCAACCAGCACAATGTCCCCCATGCAATATGGCTGACTTGGAAGTCACCTATACAATACAACCAGCACAATGTCCCCCATGCAATATGGCTGAATTGGAAGTCACCTATACAACACAACCAGCACAATGTCCCCCATGCAATATGGCTGACTTGGAAATCACCTATACAACACAACCAGCACAATGTCCCCCATGCAATATGGCTGACTTGGAAGTCACCGACACAACATGGCAACCAGCACAATGTCCCCCATGCAATATGGCTGACTTGGAAGTCACCTATACAACATGGCAACCAGCACAATGTCCCCCAAGCAATATGGCTGACTTGGAAGTCACCTATAGAACATGGCCACCAGCACAATGTCCCCCATGCAATATGGCTGACTTGGAAGTCACCTATACAAGACAACCAGCACAATGTCCCCCATGCAATATGGCTGACTTGGAAGTCACCTATAGAACATGGCCACCAGCACAATGTCCCCCATGCAATATGGCTGACTTGGAAGTCACCTATAGAACATGGCCACCAGCACAATGTCCCCCATGCAATATGGCTGACTTGGAAGTCACCTATACAACACAACCAACACAATGTCCCCCATGCAATATGGCTGACTTAGAAGTCACCTATAGAACATGGCAACCAGCACAATGTCCCCCAAGCAATATGGCTGACTTGGAAGTCACCTATACAAGACAACCAGCACAATGTCCCCCATGCAATATGGCTGACTTGGAAGTCACCTATAGGACATGGCAACCAGCACAATGTCCCCCATGCAATATGGCTGACTTGGAAGTCACCTATACAATACAACCAGCACAATGTCCCCCATGCAATATGGCTGACTTGGAAGTCACCTATACAATACAACCAGCACAATGTCCCCCATGCAATATGGCTGACTTGGAAGTCACCTATACAATACAACCAGCACAATGTCCCCCATGCAATATGGCTGACTTGGAAGTCACCTATACAACACAACCAGCACAATGTCCCCCATGCAATATGGCTGACTTGGAAGTCACCTATACAACATGGCAACCAGCACAATGTCCCCCATGCAATATGGCTGACTTGGAAGTCACCTATACAACATGGCAACCAGCACAATGTCCCCCATGCAATATGGCTGACTTGGAAGTCACCTATAGAACATGGCCACCAGCACAATGTCCCCAATGCAACACGGCTGACTTGGAAGTCACCTATACAAGACAACCATTACAATGTCCCCCATGCAATATGGCTGACTTGGAAGTCACCTATACAACATGGCAACCAGCACAATGTCCCCTATGCAATATGGCTGACTTGGATGTCACCTATAGAACATGGCCACCAGCACAATGTCCCCCATGCAACACGGCTGACTTGGAAGTCACCTATACAATACAACCAGCACAATGTCCCCCATGCAATATGGCTGACTTGGAAGTCACCTATACAATACAACCAGCACAATGTCCCCCATGCAATATGGCTGACTTGGAAGTCACCTATACAACACAACCAGCACAATGTCCCCCATGCAATATGGCTGACTTGGAAGTCACCTATACAACACAACCAGCACAATGTCCCCCATGTAATATGGCTGACTTGGAAGTCACCTATACAACACAACCAGCACAATGTCCCCCAAGCAATATGGCTCACTTGGAAGTCACCTATACAACATGGCAACCAGCACAATGTCCCCCATGCAATATGGCTGACTTGGAAGTCACCTATACAACATGGCAACCAGCACAATGTCCCCCAAGCAATATGGCTAACTTGGAAGTCACCTATACAACATGGTAACCAGCACAATGTCCCCCATGCAATATGGCTGACTTGGAAGTCACCTATAGAACATGGCCACCAGCCCAATGTCCCCCATGCAATATGGCTGACTTGGAAGTCACCTATACAACATGGCAACCAGCACAATGTCCCCCAAGCAATATGGCTGACTTGGAATTCACCTATAGAACATGGCAACCAGCACAATGTCCCCCAAGCAATATGGCTGACTTGGAAGTCACCTATACAAGACAACCAGCACAATGTCCCCCATGCAATATGGCTGACTTGGAAGTCACCTATAGGACATGGCAACCAGCACAATGTCCCCCATGCAATATGGCTGACTTTGAAGTCACCTATACAATACAACCAGCACAATGTCCCCCATGCAATATGGCTAACTTGGAAGTCACCTATAGAACATGGCCACCAGCACAATGTCCCCCATGCAATATGGCTGACTTGGAAGTCACCTATAGAACATGGCAACCAGCACAATGACCCCCATGCAATATGGCTGACTTGGAAGTCACCTATACAATACAACCAGCACAATGTCCCCCATGCAATATGGCTGACTTGGAAGTCACCTATACAATACAACCAGCACAATGTCCCCCATGCAATATGGCTGACTTGGAATTCACCTATACAACACAACCAGCACAATGTCCCCCATGCAATATGGCTGACTTGGAAGTCACCTATACAATACAACCAGCACAATGTCCCCCAAGCAATATGGCTGACTTGGAAGTCACCTATAGAACATGGCCACCAGCACAATGTCCCCCATGCAATATGGCTGAATTGGAAGTCACCTATACAAGACAACCAGCACAATGTCCCCCATGCAATATGGCTGACTTGGAAGTCACCTATACAACACAACCAGCACAATGTCCCCCAAGCAAAATGGCTGACTTGGAAGTCACCTATAGAACATGGCAACCAGCACAATGTCCCCCAAGCAATATGGCTGACTTGGACGTCACCTATACAAGACAACCAGCACAATGTCCCCCATGCAATATGGCTGACTTGGAAGTCACCTATAGGACATGGCAACCAGCACAATGTCCCCCATGCAATATGGCTGACTTGAAAGTCACCAATACAACACAACCAGCATAATGTCCCCCATGCAATATGGCTGACTTGGAAGTCACCTATACAACATGGCAACCAGCACAATGTCCCCCATGCAATATGGCTGCCTTGGAAGTCACCTATACAACATGGCAACCAGCACAAGGTCCCCCATGCAATATGGCTGACTTGGAAGTCACCTATAGAACATGGCCACCAGCACAATGTCCCCAATGCAACACGGCTGACTTGGAAGTCACCTATACAAGACAACCAGTACAATGTCCCCCATGCAATATGGCTGACTTGGAAGTCACCTATAGAACATGGCCACCAGCACAATGTCCCCCATGCAATATGGCTGACTTGGAAGTCACCTATAGAACATGGCCACCAGCACAATGTCCCCCATGCAATATGGCTGACTTGGAAGTCACCTATACAACACAACCAACACAATGTCCCCCATGCAATATGGCTGACTTAGAAGTCACCTATAGAACATGGCAACCAGCACAATGTCCCCCAAGCAATATGGCTGACTTGGAAGTCACCTATACAAGACAACCAGCACAATGTCCCCCATGCAATATGGCTGACTTGGAAGTCACCTATAGGACATGGCAACCAGCACAATGTCCCCCATGCAATATGGCTGACTTGGAAGTCACCTATACAATACAACCAGCACAATGTCCCCCATGCAATATGGCTGACTTGGAAGTCACCTATACAATACAACCAGCACAATGTCCCCCATGCAATATGGCTGACTTGGAAGTCACCTATACAATACAACCAGCACAATGTCCCCATGCAATATGGCTGACTTGGAAGTCACCTATACAACACAACCAGCACTATGTCCCCCATGCAATATGGCTGACTTGGAAGTCACCTATACAACATGGCAACCAGCACAATGTCCCCCATGCAATATGGCTGACTTGGAAGTCACCTATACAACATGGCAACCAGCACAATGTCCCCCATGCAATATGGCTGACTTGGAAGTCACCTATAGAACATGGCCACCAGCACAATGTCCCCCATGCAACACGGCTGACTTGGAAGTCACCTATACAAGACAACCAGCACAATGTCCCCCATGCAATATGTCTGACTTGGAAGTCACGTATACAACACAACCAGCACAATGTCCCCCAAGCAATATGGCTCACTTGGAAGTCACCTATAGAACATGGCCACCAGCACAATGTCCCCCATGGAATATGGCTGACTTGGAAGTCACCTATACAAGACAACCAGCACAATGTCCCCCATGCAATATGGCTGACTTGGAAGTCACCTATAGAACATGGCCACCAGCACAATGTCCCCCATGCAATATGGCTGACTTGGAAGTCACCTATAGAACATGGCAACCAGCACAATGACCCCCATGCAATATGGCTGACTTGGAAGTCACCTATACAATACAACCAGCACAATGTCCCCCATGCAATATGGCTGACTTGGAAGTCACCTATACAATACAACCAGCACAATGTCCCCCATGCAATATGGCTGACTTTGAAGTCACCTATACAACACAACCAGCACAATGTCCCCCATGCAATATGGCTGACTTGGAAGTCACCTATAGAACATGGCCACCAGCACAATGTCCCCCATGCAATATGGCTGACTTGGAAGTCACCTATAGGACATGGCAACCAGCACAATGACCCCCATGCAATATGGCTGACTTGGAAGTCACCTATACAATACAACCAGCACAATGTCCCCCATGCAATATGGCTGACTTGGAAGTCACCTATACAATACAACCAGCACAATGTCCCCCATGCAATATGGCTGACTTGGAAGTCACCTATACAACACAACCAGCACAATGTCCCCCATGCAATATGGCTGACTTGGAAGTCACCTATACAATACAACCAGCACAATGTCCCCCAAGCAATATGGCTGACTTGGAAGTCACCTATAGAACATGGCCACCAGCACAATGTCCCCCATGCAATATGGCTGAATTGGAAGTCACCTATACAACATGGCAACCAGCACAATGTCCCCAAGCAATATGGCTGACCTGGAAGTCACCTATAGAACATGGCAACCAGCACAATGTCCCCCATGCAATATGGCTGACTTGGAAGTCACCTATAGAACATGGCCACCAGCACAATGTCCCCCATGCAACACGGCTGACTTGGAAGTCACCTATACAAGACAACCAGCACAATGTCCCCCATGCAATATATGTCTGACTTGGAAGTCACGTATACAACACAACCAGCACAATGTCCCCCAAGCAATATGGCTCACTTGGAAGTCACCTATAGAACATGGCCACCAGCACAATGTCCCCCATGGAATATGGCTGACTTGGAAGTCACCTATACAAGACAACCAGCACAATGTCCCCCATGCAATATGGCTGACTTGGAAGTCACCTATAGAACATGGCCACCAGCACAATGTCCCCAATGCAACACGGCTGACTTGGAAGTCACCTATACAAGACAACCAGTACAATGTCCCCCATGCAATATGGCTGACTTGGAAGTCACCTATAGAACATGGCCACCAGCACAATGTCCCCCATGCAATATGGCTGACTTGGAAGTCACCTATAGAACATGGCCACCAGCACAATGTCCCCCATGCAATATGGCTGACTTGGAAGTCACCTATACAACACAACCAACACAATGTCCCCCATGCAATATGGCTGACTTAGAAGTCACCTATAGAACATGGCAACCAGCACAATGTCCCCCAAGCAATATGGCTGACTTGGAAGTCACCTATACAAGACAACCAGCACAATGTCCCCCATGCAATATGGCTGACTTGGAAGTCACCTATAGGACATGGCAACCAGCACAATGTCCCCCATGCAATATGGCTGACTTGGAAGTCACCTATACAATACAACCAGCACAATGTCCCCCATGCAATATGGCTGACTTGGAAGTCACCTATACAATACAACCAGCACAATGTCCCCCATGCAATATGGCTGACTTGGAAGTCACCTATACAATACAACCAGCACAATGTCCCCATGCAATATGGCTGACTTGGAAGTCACCTATACAACACAACCAGCACTATGTCCCCCATGCAATATGGCTGACTTGGAAGTCACCTATACAACATGGCAACCAGCACAATGTCCCCCATGCAATATGGCTGACTTGGAAGTCACCTATACAACATGGCAACCAGCACAATGTCCCCCATGCAATATGGCTGACTTGGAAGTCACCTATAGAACATGGCCACCAGCACAATGTCCCCCATGCAACACGGCTGACTTGGAAGTCACCTATACAAGACAACCAGCACAATGTCCCCCATGCAATATGTCTGACTTGGAAGTCACGTATACAACACAACCAGCACAATGTCCCCCAAGCAATATGGCTGACTTGGAAGTCACCTATAGAACATGGCAACCAGCACAATGACCCCCATGCAATATGGCTGACTTGGAAGTCACCTATACAATACAACCAGCACAATGTCCCCCATGCAATATGGCTGACTTGGAAGTCACCTATACAATACAACCAGCACAATGTCCCCCATGCAATATGGCTGACTTTGAAGTCACCTATACAACACAACCAGCACAATGTCCCCCATGCAATATGGCTGACTTGGAAGTCACCTATAGAACATGGCCACCAGCACAATGTCCCCCATGCAATATGGCTGACTTGGAAGTCACCTATAGAACATGGCAACCAGCACAATGACCCCCATGCAATATGGCTGACTTGGAAGTCACCTATACAATACAACCAGCACAATGTCCCCCATGCAATATGGCTGACTTGGAAGTCACCTATACAATACAACCAGCACAATGTCCCCCATGCAATATGGCTGACTTGGAAGTCACCTATACAACACAACCAGCACAATGTCCCCCATGCAATATGGCTGACTTGGAAGTCACCTATACAATACAACCAGCACAATGTCCCCCAAGCAATATGGCTGACTTGGAAGTCACCTATAGAACATGGCCACCAGCACAATGTCCCCCATGCAATATGGCTGAATTGGAAGTCACCTATACAACATGGCAACCAGCACAATGTCCCCAAGCAATATGGCTGACCTGGAAGTCACCTATAGAACATGGCAACCAGCACAATGTCCCCCATGCAATATGGCTGACTTGGAAGTCACCTATAGAACATGGCCACCAGCACAATGTCCCCCATGCAACACGGCTGACTTGGAAGTCACCTATACAAGACAACCAGCACAATGTCCCCCATGCAATATATGTCTGACTTGGAAGTCACGTATACAACACAACCAGCACAATGTCCCCCAAGCAATATGGCTCACTTGGAAGTCACCTATAGAACATGGCCACCAGCACAATGTCCCCCATGGAATATGGCTGACTTGGAAGTCACCTATACAAGACAACCAGCACAATGTCCCCCATGCAATATGGCTGACTTGGAAGTCACCTATAGAACATGGCCACCAGCACAATGTCCCCCATGCAATATGGCTGACTTGGAAGTCACCTATAGAACATGGCAACCAGCACAATGACCCCCATGCAATATGTCTGACTTGGAAGTCACCTATACAATACAACCAGCACAATGTCCCCCATGCAATATGGCTGACTTGGAAGTCACCTATACAATACAACCAGCACAATGTCCCCCATGCAATATGGCGACTTGGAAGTCACCTATACAACACAACCAGCACAATGTCCCCCATGCAATATGGCTGACTTGGAAGTCACCTATACAATACAACCAGCACAATGTCCCCCAAGCAATATGGCTGACTTGGAAGTCACCTATAGAACATGGCCACCAGCACAATGTCCCCCATGCAATATGGCTGAATTGGAAGTCACCTATACAAGACAACCAGCACAATGTCCCCCATGCAATATGGCTGACTTGGAAGTCACCTATACAACACAACCAGCACAATGTCCCCAAGCAATATGGCTGACTTGGAAGTCACCTATAGAACATGGCAACCAGCACAATGTCCCCCAAGCAATATGGCTGACTTGGACGTCACCTATACAAGACAACCAGCACAATGTCCCCCATGCAATATGGCTGACTTGGAAGTCACCTATAGGACATGGCAACCAGCACAATGTCCCCCATGCAATATGGCTGACTTGGAAGTCACCTATACAATACAACCAGCACAATGTCCCCCATGCAATATGGCTGACTTGGAAGTCACTTATACAATACAACCAGCACAATGTCCCCCATGCAATATGGCTGACTTGGAAGTCACCTATACAACATGGCAACCAGCACAATGTCCCCCATGCAATATGGCTGACTTGGAAGTCACCTATACAACATGGCAACCAGCACAATGTCCCCCATGCAATTTGGCTGACTTGGAAGTCACCTATAGAACATGGCCACCAGCACAATGTCCCCAATGCAACACGGCTGACTTGGAAGTCACCTATACAAGACAACCAGTACAATGTCCCCCATGCAATATGGCTGACTTGGAAGTCACCTATACAACATGGCAACCAGCACAATGTACCCCATGCAATATGGCTGACTTGGATGTCACCTATAGAACATGGCCACCAGCACAATGTCCCCCATGCAACACGGCTGACTTGGAAGTCACCTATACAAGACAACCAGCACAATGTCCCCCATGCAATATGTCTGACTTGGAAGTCACGTATACAACACAACCAGCAAAATGTCCCCCAAGCAATATGGCTCACTTGGAAGTCACCTATAGAACATGGCCACCAGCACAATGTCCCCCATGGAATATGGCTGACTTGGAAGTCACCTATACAAGACAACCAGCACAATGTCCCCCATGCAATATGGCTGACTTGGAAGTCACCTATAGAACATGGCCACCAGCACAATGTCCCCCATGCAATATGGCTGACTTGGAAGTCACCTATAGAACATGGCATCCAGCACAATGACCCCCATGCAATATGGCTGACTTGGAAGTCACCTATACAATACAACCAGCACAATGTCCCCCTTGCAATATGGCTGACTTGGAAGTCACCTATACAATACAACCAGCACAATGTCCCCCATGCAATATGGCTGACTTGGAAGTCACCTATACAACACAACCAGCACAATGTCCCCCATGCAATATGGCTGACTTGGAAGTCACCTATAGAACATGGCCACCAGCACAATGTCCCCCATGCAATATGGCTGACTTGGAAGTCACCTATAGAACATGGCAACCAGCACAATGACCCCCATGCAATATGGCTGACTTGGAAGTCACCTATACAATACAACCAGCACAATGTCCCCCATGCAATATGGCTGACTTGGAAGTCACCTATACAATACAACCAGCACAATGTCCCCCATGCAATATGGCTGACTTGGAAGTCACCTATACAACACAACCAGCACAATGTCCCCCATGCAATATGGCTGACTTGGAAGTCACCTATACAATACAACCAGCACAATGTCCCCCAAGCAATATGGCTGACTTGGAAGTCACCTATAGAACATGGCCACCAGCACAATGTCCCCCATTCAATATGGCTGAATTGGAAGTCACCTATACAACATGGCAACCAGCACAATGTCCCCCAAGCAATATGGCTGACCTGGAAGTCACCTATAGAACATGGCAACCAGCACAATGTCCCCCATGCAAAACGGCTGACTTGGAAGTCACCTAGAGAACATGGCCACCAGCACAATGTCCCCCATGCAATATGGCTGACTTGGAAGTCACCTATAGAACATGGCCACCAGCACAATGTCCCCCATGCAACACGGCTGACTTGGAAGTCACCTATACAAGACAACCAGCACAATGTCCCCCATGCAATATATGTCTGACTTGGAAGTCACGTATACAACACAACCAGCACAATGTCCCCCAAGCAATATGGCTCACTTGGAAGTCACCTATAGAACATGGCCACCAGCACAATGACCCCCATGCAATATGGCTGACTTGGAAGTCACCTATACAATACAACCAGCACAATGTCCCCCATGCAATATGGCTGACTTGGAAGTCACCTATACAATACAACCAGCACAATGTCCCCCATGCAATATGGCTGACTTGGAAGTCACCTATAGAACATGGCCACCAGCACAATGTCCCCCATGCAATATGGCTGACTTGGAAGTCACCTATAGAACATGGCAACCAGCACAATGACCCCCATGCAATATGGCTGACATGGAAGTCACCTATACAATACAACCAGCACAATGTCCCCCATGCAATATGGCTGACTTGGAAGTCACCTATACAATACAACCAGCACAATGTCCCCCATGCAATATGGCTGACTTGGAAGTCACCTATACAACACAACCAGCACAATGTCCCCCATGCAATATGGCTGACTTGGAAGTCACCTATACAATACAACCAGCACAATGTCCCCCAAGCAATATGGCTGACTTGGAAGTCACCTATAGAACATGGCCACCAGCACAATGTCCCCCATGCAATATGGCTGAATTGGAAGTCACCTATACAACATGGCAACCAGCACAATGTCCCCCAAGCAATATGGCTGACCTGGAAGTCACCTATAGAACATGGCAACCAGCACAATGTCCCCCATGCAAAACGGCTGACTTGGAAGTCACCTATAGAACATGGCCACCAGCACAATGTCCCCCATGCAATATGGCTGACTTGGAAGTCACCAATAGAACATGGCCACCAGCACAATGTCCCCCATGCAACACGGCTGACTTGGAAGTCACCTATACAAGACAACCAGCACAATGTCCCCCATGCAATATATGTCTGACTTGGAAGTCACGTATACAACACAACCAGCACAATGTCCCCCAAGCAATATGGCTCACTTGGAAGTCACCTATAGAACATGGCCACCAGCACAATGTCCCCCATGGAATATGGCTGACTTGGAAGTCACCTATACAAGACAACCAGCACAATGTCCCCCATGCAATATGGCTGACTTGGAAGTCACCTATAGAACATGGCCACCAGCACAATGTCCCCCATGCAATATGGCTGACTTGGAAGTCACCTATAGAACATGGCCACCAGCACAATGTCCCCCATGCAATATGGCTGACTTGGAAGTCACCTATAGAACATGGCAACCAGCACAATGACCCCCATGCAATATGGCTGACTTGGAAGTCACCTATACAATACAACCAGCACAATGTCCCCCATGCAATATGGCTGACTTGGAAGTCACCTATACAATACAACCAGCACAATGTCCCCCATGCAATATGGCTGACTTGGAAGTCACCTATACAACACAACCAGCACAATGTCCCCCATGCAATATGGCTGACTTGGAAGTCACCTATACAATACAACCAGCACAATGTCCCCCAAGCAATATGGCTGACTTGGAAGTCACCTATAGAACATGGCCACCAGCACAATGTCCCCCATTCAATATGGCTGAATTGGAAGTCACCTATACAACATGGCAACCAGCACAATGTCCCCCAAGCAATATGGCTGACCTGGAAGTCACCTATAGAACATGGCAACCAGCACAATGTCCCCCATGCAAAACGGCTGACTTGGAAGTCACCTAGAGAACATGGCCACCAGCACAATGTCCCCCATGCAATATGGCTGACTTGGAAGTCACCTATAGAACATGGCCACCAGCACAATGTCCCCCATGCAACACGGCTGACTTGGAAGTCACCTATACAAGACAACCAGCACAATGTCCCCCATGCAATATATGTCTGACTTGGAAGTCACGTATACAACACAACCAGCACAATGTCCCCCAAGCAATTTGGCTCACTTGGAAGTCACCTATAGAACATGGCCACCAGCACAATGACCCCCATGCAATATGGCTGACTTGGAAGTCACCTATACAATACAACCAGCACAATGTCCCCCATGCAATATGGCTGACTTGGAAGTCACCTATACAATACAACCAGCACAATGTCCCCCATGCAATATGGCTGACTTGGAAGTCACCTATAGAACATGGCCACCAGCACAATGTCCCCCATGCAATATGGCTGACTTGGAAGTCACCTATAGAACATGGCAACCAGCACAATGACCCCCATGCAATATGGCTGACATGGAAGTCACCTATACAATACAACCAGCACAATGTCCCCCATGCAATATGGCTGACTTGGAAGTCCCCTATACAATACAACCAGCACAATGTCCCCCATGCAATATGGCTGACTTGGAAGTCACCTATACAACACAACCAGCACAATGTCCCCCATGCAATATGGCTGACTTGGAAGTCACCTATACAATACAACCAGCACAATGTCCCCCAAGCAATATGGCTGACTTGGAAGTCACCTATAGAACATGGCCACCAGCACAATGTCCCCCATGCAATATGGCTGAATTGGAAGTCACCTATACAACATGGCAACCAGCACAATGTCCCCCAAGCAATATGGCTGACCTGGAAGTCACCTATAGAACATGGCAACCAGCACAATGTCCCCCATGCAAAACGGCTGACTTGGAAGTCACCTATAGAACATGGCCACCAGCACAATGTCCCCCATGCAATATGGCTGACTTGGAAGTCACCAATAGAACATGGCCACCAGCACAATGTCCCCCATGCAACACGGCTGACTTGGAAGTCACCTATACAAGACAACCAGCACAATGTCCCCCATGCAATATATGTCTGACTTGGAAGTCACGTATACAACACAATCAGCACAATGTCCCCCAAGCAATATGGCTCACTTGGAAGTCACCTATAGAACATGGCCACCAGCACAATGTCCCCCATGGAATATGGCTGACTTGGAAGTCACCTATACAAGACAACCAGCACAATGTCCCCCATGCAATATGGCTGACTTGGAAGTCACCTATAGAACATGGCCACCAGCACAATGTCCCCCATGCAATATGGCTGACTTGGAAGTCACCTATAGAACATGGCAACCAGCACAATGACCCCCATGCAATATGGCTGACTTGGAAGTCACCTATACAATACAACCAGCACAATGTCCCCCATGCAATATGGCTGACTTGGAAGTCACCTATACAATACAACCAGCACAATGTCCCCCATGCAATATGGCGACTTGGAAGTCACCTATACAACACAACAAGCACAATGTCCCCCATGCAATATGGCTGACTTGGAAGTCACCTATACAATACAACCAGCACAATGTCCCCCAAGCAATATGGCTGACTTGGAAGTCACCTATAGAACATGGCCACCAGCACAATGTCCCCCATGCAATATGGCTGAATTGGAAGTCACCTATACAAGACAACCAGCACAATGTCCCCCATGCAATATGGCTGACTTGGAAGTCACCTATACAACACAACCAGCACAATGTCCCCAAGCAATATGGCTGACTTGGAAGTCACCTATAGAACATGGCAACCAGCACAATGTCCCCCAAGCAATATGGCTGACTTGGACGTCACCTATACAAGACAACCAGCACAATGCCCCCCATGCAATATGGCTGACTTGGAAGTCACCTATAGGACATGGCAACCAGCACAATGTCCCCCATGCAATATGGCTGACTTGGAAGTCACCTATACAATACAACCAGCACAATGTCCCCCATGCAATATGGCTGACTTGGAAGTCACCTATACAATACAACCAGCACAATGTCCCCCATGCAATATGGCTGACTTGGAAGTCACCTATACAACACAACCAGCACAATGTCCCCCATGCAATATGGCTGACTTGGAAGTCACCTATACAACATGGCAACCAGCACAATGTCCCCCATGCAATTTGGCTGACTTGGAAGTCACCTATACAACATGGCAACCAGCACAATGTCCCCCATGCAATATGGCTGACTTGGAAGTCACCTATAGGACATGGCCACCAGCACAATGTCACCAATGCAACACGGCTGACTTGGAAGTCACCTATACAAGACAACCAGTACAATGTCCCCCATGCAATATGGCTGACTTGGAAGTCACCTATACAACATGGCAACCAGCACAATGTCCCCCATGCAATATGGCTGACTTGGATGTCACCTATAGAACATGGCCACCAGCACAATGTCCCCCATGCAACACGGCTGACTTGGAAGTCACCTATACAAGACAACCAGCACAATGTCCCCCATGCAATATGTCTGACTTGGAAGTCACGTATACAACACAACCAGCACAATGTCCCCCAAGCAATATGGCTCACTTGGAAGTCACCTATAGAACATGGCCACCAGCACAATGTCCCCCATGGAATATGGCTGACTTGGAAGTCACCTATACAAGACAACCAGCACAATGTCCCCCATGCAATATGGCTGACTTGGAAGTCACCTATAGAACATGGCCACCAGCACAATGTCCCCCATGCAATATGGCTGACTTGGAAGTCACCTATAGAACATGGCAACCAGCACAATGACCCCCATGCAATATGGCTGACTTGGAAGTCACCTATACAATACAACCAGCACAATGTCCCCCTTGCAATATGGCTGACTTGGAAGTCACCTATACAATACAACCAGCACAATGTCCCCCATGCAATATGGCTGACTTGGAAGTCACCTATACAACACAACCAGCACAATGTCCCCCATGCAATATGGCTGACTTGGAAGTCACCTATAAAACATGGCCACCAGCACAATGTCCCCCATGCAATATGTCTGACTTGGAAGTCACCTATAGAACATGGCAACCAGCACAATGACCCCCATGCAATATGGCTGACTTGGAAGTCACCTATACAATACAACCAGCACAATGTCCCCCATGCAATATGGCTGACTTGGAAGTCACCTATACAATACAACCAGCACAATGTCCCCCATGCAATATGGCTGACTTGGAAGTCACCTATACAACACAACCAGCACAATGTCCCCCATGCAATATGGCTGACTTGGAAGTCACCTATACAATACAACCAGCACAATGTCCCCCAAGCAATATGGCTGACTTGGAAGTCACCTATAGAACATGGCCACCAGCACAATGTCCCCCATGCAATATGGCTGAATTGGAAGTCACCTATACAACATGGCAACCAGCACAATGTCCCCCAAGCAATATGGCTGACCTGGAAGTCACCTATAGAACATGGCAACCAGCACAATGTCCCCCATGCAAAACGGCTGACTTGGAAGTCACCTATAGAACATGGCCACCAGCACAATGTCCCCCATGCAATATGGCTGACTTGGAAGTCACCTATAGAACATGGCCACCAGCACAATGTCCCCCATGCAACACAGCTGACTTGGAAGTCACCTATACAAGACAACCAGCACAATGTCCCCCATGCAATATATGTCTGACTTGGAAGTCACGTATACAACACAACCAGCACAATGTCCCCCAAGCAATATGGCTCACTTGGAAGTCACCTATAGAACATGGCCACCAGCACAATGTCCCCCATGGAATATGGCTGACTTGGAAGTCACCTATACAAGACAACCAGCACAATGTCCCCCATGCAATATGGCTGACTTGGAAGTCACCTAAAGAACATGGCCACCAGCACAATGTCCCCCATGCAATATGGCTGACTTGGAAGTCACCTATAGAACATGGCAACCAGCACAATGACCCCCATGCAATATGGCTGACTTGGAAGTCACCTATACAATACAACCAGCACAATGTCCCCCATGCAATATGGCTGACTTGGAAGTCACCTATACAATACAACCAGCACAATGTCCCCCATGCAATATGGCTGACTTGGAAGTCACCTATACAACACAACCAGCACAATGTCCCCCATGCAATATGGCTGACTTGGAAGTCACCTATAGAACATGGCCACCAGCACAATGTCCCCCATGCAATATGGCTGAATTGGAAGTCACCTATACAAGACAACCAGCACAATGTCCCCCATGCAATATGGCTGACTTGGAAGTCACCTATACAACACAACCAGCACAATGTCCCCAAGCAATATGGCTGACTTGGAAGTCACCTATAGAACATGGCAACCAGCACAATGTCCCCCAAGCAATATGGCTGACTTGGACGTCACCTATACAAGACAACCAGCACAATGTCCCCCATGCAATATGGCTGACTTGGAAGTCACCTATAGGACATGGCAACCAGCACAGTGTCCCCCATGCAATATGGCTGACTTGGAAGTCACCTATACAATACAACCAGCACAATGTCCCCCATGCAATATGGCTGACTTGGAAGTCACCTATACAATACAACCAGCACAATGTCCCCCATGCAATATGGCTGACTTGGAAGTCACCTATACAACACAACCAGCACAATGTCCCCCATGCAATATGGCTGACTTGGAAGTCACCTATACAACATGGCAACCAGCACAATGTCCCCCATGCAATATGGCTGACTTGGAAGTCACCTATACAACATGGCAACCAGCACAATGTCTTCCATGCAATATGGCTGACTTGGAAGTCACCTATAGAACATGGCCACCAGCACAATGTCCCCAATGCAACACGGCTGACTTGGAAGTCACCTATACAAGACAACCAGTACAATGTCCCCCATGCAATATGGCTGACTTGGAAGTCACCTATACAACATGGCAACCAGCACAATGTCCCCCATGCAATATGGCTGACTTGGATGTCACCTATAGAACATGGCCACCAGCAGAATGTCCCCCATGCAACACGGCTGACTTGGAAGTCACATATACAATACAACCAGCACAATGTCCCCCATGCAATATGGCTGACTTGGAAGTCACCTATACAATACAACCAGCACAATGTCCCCCATGCAATATGGCTGACTTGGAAGTCACCTATACAACACAACCAGCACAATGTCCCCCATGCAATATGGCTGACTTGGAAGTCACCTATACAACATGGCAACCAGCACAATGTCCCCCATGCAATATGGCTGACTTGGAAGTCACCTATACAACATGGCAACCAGCACAATGTCCCCCATGCAATATGGCTGACTTGGAAGTCACCTATAGAACATGGCCACCAGCACAATGTCCCCAATGCAACACGGCTGACTTAGAAGTCACCTATACAAGACAACCAGTACAATGTCCCCCATGCAATATGGCTGACTTGGAAGTCACCTATACAACATGGCAACCAGCACAATGTCCCCCATGCAATATGGCTGACTTGGATGTCACCTATAGAACATGGCCACCAGCAGAATGTCCCCCATGCAACACGGCTGACTTGGAAGTCACCTATACAATACAACCAGCACAATGTCCCCCATGCAATATGGCTGACTTGGAAGTCACCTATACAATACAACCAGCACAATGTCCCCCATGCAATATGGCTGACTTGGAAGTCACCTATACAACACAACCAGCACAATGTCCCCCATGCAATATGGCTGACTTGGAAGTCACCTACACAATACAACCAGCACAATGTCCCCCAAGCAATATGGCTGACTTGAAAGTCACCTATAGAACATGGCCACCAGCACAATGTCCCCCATGCAATATGGCTGAATTGGAAGTCACCTATACAAGACAACCAGCACAATGTCCCCCATGCAATATGGCTGAATTGGAAGTCACCTATACAACACAACCAGCACAATGTCCCCCAAGCAATATGGCTGACTTGGAAGTCACCTATAGAACATGGCAACCAGCACAATGTCCCCCAAGCAATATGGCTGACTTGGAAGTCACCTATACAACATGGCAACCAGCACAATGTCCCCCATGCAATATGGCTGACTTGGAAGTCACCTATAGGACATGGCAACCAGCACAATGTCCCCCATGCAATATGGCTGACTTGGAAGTCACCTATACAATACAACCAGCACAATGTCCCATCTGCAATATGGCTGTCTTGGAAGTCACCTATACAACACAACCAGCACAATGTCCCTCATGCAATATGGCTGACTTGGAAGTCACCTATACAACACAACCAGCACAATGTCCCCCATGCAATATGGCTGACTTGGAAGTCACCTATACAACATGGCAACCAGCACAATGTCCCCCATGCAATATGGCTGACTTGGAAGTCACCTATACAACATGGCAACCAGCACAATGTCCCCCAAGCAATATGGCTGACTTGGAAGTCACCTATAGAACATGGCCACCAGCACAATGTACCCCATGCAATATGGCTGACTTGGAAGTCACCTATACAAGACAACCAGCACAATGTCCCCCATGCAATATGGCTGACTTGGAAGTCACCTATAGAACATGGCCACCAGCACAATGTCCCCCATGCAATATGGCTGACTTGGAAGTCACCTATAAAACATGGCCACCAGCACAATGTCCCCCATGCAATATGGCTGACTTGGAAGACACCTATACAACACAACCAGCACAATGTCCTCCATGCAATATGGCTGACTTGGAAGTCACCTATAGAACATGGCAACCAGCACAATGTCCCCCAAGCAATATGGCTGACTTGGAAGTCACCTATACAAGACAACCAGCACAATGTCCCCCATGCAATATGGCTGACTTGGAAGTCACCTATAGGACATGGCAACCAGCGCAATGTCCCCCATGCAATATGGCTGACTTGGAAGTCACCTATACAATACAACCAGCACAATGTCCCCCATGCAATATGGCTGACTTGGAAGTCACCTATACAATACAACCAGCACAATGTCCCCCATGCAATATGGCTGACTTGGAAGTCACCTATACAACACAACCAGCACAATGTCCCCCAAGCAATATGGCTGACTTTGAAGTCACCTATAGAACATGGCAACCAGCACAATGTCCCCCAAGCAATATGGCTGACTTGGACGTCACCTATACAAGACAACCAGCACAATGTCCCCCATGCAATATGGCTGACTTGGAAGTCACCTATAGGACATGGCAACCAGCACAATGTCCCCCATGCAATATGGCTGACTTGGAAGTCACCTATACAATACAACCAGCACAATGTCCCCCATGCAATATGGCTGACTTGGAAGTCACCTATACAATACAACCAGCACAATGTCCCTCATGCAATATGGCTGACTTGGAAGTCACCTATACAACACAACCAGCACAATGTCCCGCATGCAATATGGCTGACTTGGAAGTCACCTATACAACATGGCAACCAGCACAATGTCCCCCATGCAATATGGCTGACTTGGAAGTCACCTATACAACATGGCAACCAGCACAATGTCCCCCATGCAATATGGCTGACTTGGAAGTCACCTATAGAACATGGCCACCAGCACAATGTCCCCAATGCAACACGGCTGACTTGGAAGTCACCTATACAAGACAACCAGTACAATGTCCCCCATGCAATATGGCTGACTTGGAAGTCACCTATATAACATGGCAACCAGCACAATGTCCCCCATGCAATATGGCTGACTTGGAAGTCACCTATAGAACATGGCCACCAGCACAATGTCCCCAATGCAACACGGCTGACTTGGAAGTCACCTATACAAGACAACCAGTACAATGTCCCCCATGCAATATGGCTGACTTGGAAGTCACCTATGCAACATGGCAAACAGCACAATGTCCCCCATGCAATATGGCTGACTTGGATGTCACCTATAGAACATGGCCACCAGCACAATGTCCCCCATGCAACACGGCTGACTTGGAAGTCACCTATACAATACAACCAGCACAATGTCCCCCATGCAATATGGCTGACTTGGAAGTCACCTATACAATACAACCAGCACAATGTCCCATCTGCAATATGGCTGTCTTGGAAGTCACCTATACAACACAACCAGCACAATGTCCCTCATGCAATATGGCTGACTTGGAAGTCACCTATACAACACAACCAGCACAATGTCCCCCATGCAATATGGCTGACTTGGAAGTCACCTATACAACATGGCAACCAGCACAATGTCCCCCATGCAATATGGCTGACTTGGAAGTCACCTATACAACATGGCAACCAGCACAATGTCCCCCAAGCAATATGGCTGACTTGGAAGTCACCTATAGAACATGGCCACCAGCACAATGTACCCCATGCAATATGGCTGACTTGGAAGTCACCTATACAAGACAACCAGCACAATGTCCCCCATGCAATATGGCTGACTTGGAAGTCACCTATAGAACATGGCCACCAGCACAATGTCCCCCATGCAATATGGCTGACTTGGAAGTCACCTATAAAACATGGCCACCAGCACAATGTCCCCCATGCAATATGGCTGACTTGGAAGACACCTATACAACACAACCAGCACAATGTCCTCCATGCAATATGGCTGACTTGGAAGTCACCTATAGAACATGGCAACCAGCACAATGTCCCCCAAGCAATATGGCTGACTTGGAAGTCACCTATACAAGACAACCAGCACAATGTCCCCCATGCAATATGGCTGACTTGGAAGTCACCTATAGGACATGGCAACCAGCACAATGTCCCCCATGCAATATGGCTGACTTGGAAGTCACCTATACAATACAACCAGCACAATGTCCCCCATGCAATATGGCTGACTTGGAAGTCACCTATACAATACAACCAGCACAATGTCCCCCATGCAATATGGCTGACTTGGAAGTCACCTATACAACACAACCAGCACAATGTCCCCCAAGCAATATGGCTGACTTTGAAGTCACCTATAGAACATGGCAACCAGCACAATGTCCCCCAAGCAATATGGCTGACTTGGACGTCACCTATACAAGACAACCAGCACAATGTCCCCCATGCAATATGGCTGACTTGGAAGTCACCTATAGGACATGGCAACCAGCACAATGTCCCCCATGCAATATGGCTGACTTGGAAGTCACCTATACAATACAACCAGCACAATGTCCCCCATGCAATATGGCTGACTTGGAAGTCACCTATACAATACAACCAGCACAATGTCCCTCATGCAATATGGCTGACTTGGAAGTCACCTATACAACCCAACCAGCACAATGTCCCGCATGCAATATGGCTGACTTGGAAGTCACCTATACAACATGGCAACCAGCACAATGTCCCCCATGCAATATGGCTGACTTGGAAGTCACCTATACAACATGGCAACCAGCACAATGTCCCCCATGCAATATGGCTGACTTGGAAGTCACCTATAGAACATGGCCACCAGCACAATGTCCCCAATGCAACACGGCTGACTTGGAAGTCACCTATACAAGACAACCAGTACAATGTCCCCCATGCAATATGGCTGACTTGGAAGTCACCTATATAACATGGCAACCAGCACAATGTCCCCCATGCAATATGGCTGACTTGGAAGTCACCTATAGAACATGGCCACCAGCACAATGTCCCCAATGCAACACGGCTGACTTGGAAGTCACCTATACAAGACAACCAGTACAATGTCCCCCATGCAATATGGCTGACTTGGAAGTCACCTATGCAACATGGCAAACAGCACAATGTCCCCCATGCAATATGGCTGACTTGGATGTCACCTATAGAACATGGCCACCAGCACAATGTCCCCCATGCAACACGGCTGACTTGGAAGTCACCTATACAATACAACCAGCACAATGTCCCCCATGCAATATGGTTAACTTGGAAGTCACCTATACAATACAACCAGCACAATGTCCCCCATGCAATATGGCTGACTTGGAAGTCACCTATACAACACAACCAGCACAATGTCCCCCATGCAATATGGCTGACTTGGAAGTCACCTATACAATACAACCAGCACAATGTCCCCCAAGCAATATGGCTGACTTGGAAGTCACCTATAGAACATGGCCACCAGCACAATGTCCCCCATGCAATATGGCTGAATTGGAAGTCACCTATACAAGACAACCAGCACAATGTCCCCCATGCAATATGGCTGACTTGGAAGTCACCTATACAACACAACCAGCACAATGTCCCCCAAGCAATATGGCTGACTTGGAAGTCACCTATAGAACATGGCAACCAGCACAATGTCCCCCAAGCAATATGGCTGACTTGGACGTCACCAATACAAGACAACCAGCACAATGTCTTCCATGCAATATGGCTGACTTGAAAGTCACCTATAGGACATGGCAACCAGCACAATGTCCCCCATGCAATATGGCTGACTTGGAAGTCACCTATACAATACAACCAGCACAATGTCCCCTATGCAATATGGCTGACTTGGAAGTCACCTATACAATACAACCAGCACAATGTCCCCCATGCAATATGGCTGACTTGGAAGTCACCTATACAACACAACCAGCACAATGTCCCCCATGCAATATGGCTGACTTGGAAGTCACCTATACAATACAACCAGCACAATGTCCCCCAAGCAATATGGCTGACTTGAAAGTCACCTATAGAACATGGCCACCAGCACAATGTCCCCCATGCAATATGGCTGAATTGGAAGTCACCTATACAAGACAACCAGCACAATGTCCCCCATGCAATATGGCTGACTTGGAAGTCACCTATACAACACAACCAGCACAATGTCCCCCAAGCAATATGGCTGACTTGGAAGTCACCTATAGAACATGGCAACCAGCACAATGTCCCCCAAGCAATATGGCTGACTTGGAAGTCACCTATACAATATGGCAACCAGCACAATGTCCCCCATGCAATATGGCTGACTTGGAAGTCACCTATAGGACATGGCAACCAGCACAATGTCCCCCATGCAATATGGCTGACTTGGAAGTCACCTATACAATACAACCAGCACAATGTCCCCCATGCAATATGGCTGTCTTGGAAGTCACCTATACAACACAACCAGCACAATGTCCCCCATGCAATATGGCTGACTTGGAAGTCACCTATACAACACAACCAGCACAATGTCCCCCATGCAATATGGCTGACTTGGAAGTCACCTATACAACATGGCAACCAGCACAATGTCCCCCATGCAATATGGCTGACTTGGAAGTCACCTATACAACATGGCAACCAGCACAATGTCCCCCAAGCAATATGGCTGACTTGGAAGTCACCTATAGAACATGGCCACCAGCACAATGTCCCCCATGCAATATGGCTGACTTGGAAGTCACCTATACAAGACAACCAGCACAATGTCCCCCATGCAATATGGCTGACTTGGAAGTCACCTATAGAACATGGCCACCAGCACAATGTCCCCCATGCAATATGGCTGACTTGGAAGTCACCTATAAAACATGGCCACCAGCACAATGTCCCCCATGCAATATGGCTGACTTGGAAGACACCTATACAACACAACCAGCACAATGTCCTCCATGCAATATGGCTGACTTGGAAGTCACCTATAGAACATGGCAACCAGCACAATGTTCCCCAAGCAATATGGCTGACTTGGAAGTCACCTATACAAGACAACCAGCACAATGTCCCCCATGCAATATGGCTGACTTGGAAGTCACCTATAGGACATGGCAACCAGCACAATGTCCCCCATGCAATATGGCTGACTTGGAAGTCACCTATACAATACAACCAGCACAATGTCCCCCATGCAATATGGCTGACTTGGAAGTCACCTATACAATACAACCAGCACAATGTCCCCCATGCAATATGGCTGACTTGGAAGTCACCTATACAACACAACCAGCACAATGTCCCCCAAGCAATATGGCTGACTTGGAAGTCACCTATAGAACATGGCAACCAGCACAATGTCCCCCAAGCAATATGGCTGACTTGGACGTCACCTATACAAGACAACCAGCACAATGTCCCCCATGCAATATGGCTGACTTGGAAGTCACCTATAGGACATGTCAACCAGCACAATGTCCCCCATGCAATATGGCTGACTTGGAAGTCACCTATACAATACAACCAGCACAATGTCCCCCATGCAATATGGCTGACTTGGAAGTCACCTATACAATACAACCAGCACAATGTCCCTCATGCAATATGGCTGACTTGGAAGTCACCTATACAACACAACCAGCACAATGTCCCGCATGCAATATGGCTGACTTGGAAGTCACCTATACAACATGGCAACCAGCACAATGTCCCCCATGCAATATGGCTGACTTGGAAGTCACCTATACAACATGGCAACCAGCACAATGTCCCCCATGCAATATGGCTGACTTGGAAGTCACCTATAGAACATGGCCACCAGCACAATGTCCCCAATGCAACACGGCTGACTTGGAAGTCACCTATACAAGACAACCAGTACAATGTCCCCCATGCAATATGGCTGACTTGGAAGTCACCTATACAACATGGCAACCAGCACAATGTCCCCCATGCAATATGGCTGACTTGGAAGTCACCTATAGAACATGGCCACCAGCACAATGTCCCCAATGCAACACGGCTGACTTGGAAGTCACCTATACAAGACAACCAGTACAATGTCCCCCATGCAATATGGCTGACTTGGAAGTCACCTATGCAACATGGCAACCAGCACAATGTCCCCCATGCAATATGGCTGACTTGGATGTCACCTATAGAACATGGCCACCAGCACAATGTCCCCCATGCAACATGGCTGACTTGGAAGTCACCTATACAATACAACCAGCACAATGTCCCCCATGCAATATGGTTAACTTGGAAGTCACCTATACAATACAACCAGCACAATGTCCCCCATGCAATATGGCTGACTTGGAAGTCACCTATACAACACAACCAGCACAATGTCCCCCATGCAATATGGCTGACTTGGAAGTCACCTATACAATACAACCAGCACAATGTCCCCCAAGCAATATGGCTGACTTGGAAGTCACCTATAGAACATGGCCACCAGCACAATGTCCCCCATGCAATATGGCTGAATTGGAAGTCACCTATACAAGAGAACCAGCACAATGTCCCCCATGCAATATGGCTGACTTGGAAGTCACCTATACAACACAACCAGCACAATGTCCCCCAAGCAATATGGCTGACTTGGAAGTCACCTATAGAACATGGCAACCAGCACAATGTCCCCCAAGCAATATGGCTGACTTGGAAGTCACCTATACAACACAACCAGCACAATGTCCCCCATGCAATATGGCTGACTTGGAAGTCACCTATACAATACAACCAGCACAATGTCCCCCAAGCAATATGGCTGACTTGGAAGTCACCTATAGAACATGGCCACCAGCACAATGTCCCCCATGCAATATGGCTGAATTGGAAGTCACCTATACAAGACAACCAGCACAATGTCCCCCATGCAATATGGCTGACTTGGAAGTCACCTATACAACACAACCAGCACAATGTCCCCCAAGCAATATGGCTGACTTGGAAGTCACCTATAGAACATGGCAACCAGCACAATGTCCCCCAAGCAATATGGCTGACTTGGACGTCACCAATACAAGACAACCAGCACAATGTCTTCCATGCAATATGGCTGACTTGAAAGTCACCTATAGGACATGGCAACCAGCACAATGTCCCCCATGCAATATGGCTGACTTGGAAGTCACCTATACAATACAACCAGCACAATGTCCCCTATGCAATATGGCTGACTTGGAAGTCACCTATACAATACAACCAGCACAATGTCCCCCATGCAATATGGCTGACTTGGAAGTCACCTATACAACACAACCAGCACAATGTCCCCCATGCAATATGGCTGACTTGGAAGTCACCTATACAATACAACCAGCACAATGTCCCCCAAGCAATATGGCTGACTTGAAAGTCACCTATAGAACATGGCCACCAGCACAATGTCCCCCATGCAATATGGCTGAATTGGAAGTCACCTATACAAGACAACCAGCACAATGTCCCCCATGCAATATGGCTGACTTGGAAGTCACCTATACAACACAACCAGCACAATGTCCCCCAAGCAATATGGCTGACTTGGAAGTCACCTATAGAACATGGCAACCAGCACAATGTCCCCCAAGCAATATGGCTGACTTGGAAGTCACCTATACAATATGGCAACCAGCACAATGTCCCCCATGCAATATGGCTGACTTGGAAGTCACCTATAGGACATGGCAACCAGCACAATGTCCCCCATGCAATATGGCTGACTTGGAAGTCACCTATACAATACAACCAGCACAATGTCCCCCATGCAATATGGCTGTCTTGGAAGTCACCTATACAACACAACCAGCACAATGTCCCCCATGCAATATGGCTGACTTGGAAGTCACCTATACAACACAACCAGCACAATGTCCCCCATGCAATATGGCTGACTTGGAAGTCACCTATACAACATGGCAACCAGCACAATGTCCCCCATGCAATATGGCTGACTTGGAAGTCACCTATACAACATGGCAACCAGCACAATGTCCCCCAAGCAATATGGCTGACTTGGAAGTCACCTATAGAACATGGCCACCAGCACAATGTCCCCCATGCAATATGGCTGACTTGGAAGTCACCTATACAAGACAACCAGCACAATGTCCCCCATGCAATATGGCTGACTTGGAAGTCACCTATAGAACATGGCCACCAGCACAATGTCCCCCATGCAATATGGCTGACTTGGAAGTCACCTATAAAACATGGCCACCAGCACAATGTCCCCCATGCAATATGGCTGACTTGGAAGACACCTATACAACACAACCAGCACAATGTCCTCCATGCAATATGGCTGACTTGGAAGTCACCTATAGAACATGGCAACCAGCACAATGTTCCCCAAGCAATATGGCTGACTTGGAAGTCACCTATACAAGACAACCAGCACAATGTCCCCCATGCAATATGGCTGACTTGGAAGTCACCTATAGGACATGGCAACCAGCACAATGTCCCCCATGCAATATGGCTGACTTGGAAGTCACCTATACAATACAACCAGCACAATGTCCCCCATGCAATATGGCTGACTTGGAAGTCACCTATACAATACAACCAGCACAATGTCCCCCATGCAATATGGCTGACTTGGAAGTCACCTATACAACACAACCAGCACAATGTCCCCCAAGCAATATGGCTGACTTGGAAGTCACCTATAGAACATGGCAACCAGCACAATGTCCCCCAAGCAATATGGCTGACTTGGACGTCACCTATACAAGACAACCAGCACAATGTCCCCCATGCAATATGGCTGACTTGGAAGTCACCTATAGGACATGTCAACCAGCACAATGTCCCCCATGCAATATGGCTGACTTGGAAGTCACCTATACAATACAACCAGCACAATGTCCCCCATGCAATATGGCTGACTTGGAAGTCACCTATACAATACAACCAGCACAATGTCCCTCATGCAATATGGCTGACTTGGAAGTCACCTATACAACACAACCAGCACAATGTCCCGCATGCAATATGGCTGACTTGGAAGTCACCTATACAACATGGCAACCAGCACAATGTCCCCCATGCAATATGGCTGACTTGGAAGTCACCTATACAACATGGCAACCAGCACAATGTCCCCCATGCAATATGGCTGACTTGGAAGTCACCTATAGAACATGGCCACCAGCACAATGTCCCCAATGCAACACGGCTGACTTGGAAGTCACCTATACAAGACAACCAGTACAATGTCCCCCATGCAATATGGCTGACTTGGAAGTCACCTATACAACATGGCAACCAGCACAATGTCCCCCATGCAATATGGCTGACTTGGAAGTCACCTATAGAACATGGCCACCAGCACAATGTCCCCAATGCAACACGGCTGACTTGGAAGTCACCTATACAAGACAACCAGTACAATGTCCCCCATGCAATATGGCTGACTTGGAAGTCACCTATGCAACATGGCAACCAGCACAATGTCCCCCATGCAATATGGCTGACTTGGATGTCACCTATAGAACATGGCCACCAGCACAATGTCCCCCATGCAACATGGCTGACTTGGAAGTCACCTATACAATACAACCAGCACAATGTCCCCCATGCAATATGGTTAACTTGGAAGTCACCTATACAATACAACCAGCACAATGTCCCCCATGCAATATGGCTGACTTGGAAGTCACCTATACAACACAACCAGCACAATGTCCCCCATGCAATATGGCTGACTTGGAAGTCACCTATACAATACAACCAGCACAATGTCCCCCAAGCAATATGGCTGACTTGGAAGTCACCTATAGAACATGGCCACCAGCACAATGTCCCCCATGCAATATGGCTGAATTGGAAGTCACCTATACAAGAGAACCAGCACAATGTCCCCCATGCAATATGGCTGACTTGGAAGTCACCTATACAACACAACCAGCACAATGTCCCCCAAGCAATATGGCTGACTTGGAAGTCACCTATAGAACATGGCAACCAGCACAATGTCCCCCAAGCAATATGGCTGACTTGGACGTCACCAATACAAGACAACCAGCACAATGTCTCCCATGCAATATGGCTGACTTGGAAGTCACCTATAGGACATGGCAACCAGCACAATGTCCCCCATGCAATATGGCTGACTTGGAAGTCACCTATACAATACAACCAGCACAATGTCCCCTATGCAATATGGCTGACTTGGAAGTCACCTATACAACACAACCAGCACAATGTCCCCCATGCAATATGGCTGACTTGGAAGTCACCTATACAACACAACCAGAACAATGTCCCCCATGCAATATGGCTGACTTGGAAGTCACCTATACAACATGGCAACCAGCACAATGTCCCCCATGCAATATGGCTGACTTGGAAGTCACCTATACAACATGGCAACCAGCACAATGTCCCCCAAGCAATATGGCTGACTTGGAAGTCACCTATAGAACATGGCCACCAGCACAATGTCCCCAATGCAATATGGCTGACTTGGAAGTCACCTATACAAGACAACCAGCACAATGTCCCCCATGCAATATGGCTGACTTGGAAGTCACCTATAGAACATGGCCACCAGCACAATGTCCCCCATGCAATATGGCTGACTTGGAAGTCACCTATAGAACATGGCCACCATCACAATGTCCCCCATGCAATATGGCTGACTTGGAAGTCACCTATACAACACAACCAGCACAATGTCCCCCATGCAATATGGCTGACTTGGAAGTCACCTATAGAACATGGCAACCAGCACAATGTCCCCCAAGCAATATGGCTGACTTGGAAGTCACCTATACAAGACAACCAGCACAATGTCCCCCATGCAATATGGCTGACTTGGAAGTCACCTATAGGACATGGCAACCAGCACAATGTCCCCCATGCAATATGGCTGACATGGAAGTCACCTATACAATACAACCAGCACAATGTCCCCCATGCAAAATGGCTGACTTGGAAGTCACCTATACAATACAACCAACACAATGTCCCCCATGCAAAATGGCTGACTTGGAAGTCACCTATACAACACAACCAGCACAATGTCCCCCAAGCAATATGGCTGACTTGGAAGTCACCTATAGAACATGGCAACCAGCACAATGTCCCCCAAGCAATATGGCTGACTTGGACGTCACCTATACAAGACAACCAGCACAATGTCCCCCATGCAATATGGCTGACTTGGAAGTCACATATAGGACATGGCAACCAGCACAATGTCCCCCATGCAATAGGGCTGACTTGGAAGTCACCTATACAATACAACCAGTACAATGTCCCCCATGCAATATGGCTGACTTGGAAGTCACCTATACAATACAACCAGCACAATGTCCCCCATGCAATATGGCTGACTTGGAAGTCACCTATACAACACAACCAGCACAATGTCCCCCATGCAATATGGCTGACTTGGAAGTCACCTATACAACATGGCAACCAGCACAATGTCCCCCATGCAATATGGCTGACTTGGAAGTCACCTATACAACATGGCAACCAGCACAATGTCCCCCATGCAATATGGCTGACTTGGAAGTCACCTATAGAACATGGCCACCAGCACAATGTCCCCAATGCAACACGGCTGACTTGGAAGTCACCTATACAAGACAACCAGTACAATGTCCCCCATGCAATATGGCTGACTTGGAAGTCACCTATACAACATGGCAACCAGCACAATGTCCCCCATGCAATATGGCTGACTTGGATGTCACCTATAGAACAAGGCCACCAGCACAATGTCCCCCATGCAACACGGCTGACTTGGAAGTCACCTATACAATACAACCAGCACAATGTCCCCCATGTAATATGGCTGACTTGGAAGTCACCTATACAATACAACCAGCACAATGTCCCCCATGCAATATGGCTGACTTGGAAGTCACCTATACAACACAACCAGCACAATGTCCCCCATGCAATATGGCTGACTTGGAAGTCACCTATACAATACAACCAGCACAATGTCCCCCAAGCAATATGGCTGACTTGGAAGTCACCTATAGAACATGGCCACCAGCACAATGTCCCCCATGCAATATGGCTGAATTGGAAGTCACCTATACAAGACAACCAGCACAATGTCCCCCATGCAATATGGCTGACTTGGAAGTCACCTATACAACACAACCAGCACAATGTCCCCCAAGCAATATGGCTAACTTGGAAGTCACCTATAGAACATGGCAACCAGCACAATGTCCCCCAAGCAATATGGCTGAATTGGACGTCACCTATACAAGACAACCAGCACAATGTCCCCCATGCAATATGGCTGACTTGGAAGTCACCTATAGGACATGGCAACCAGCACAATGTCCCCCATGCAATATGGCTGACTTGGAAGTCACCTATACAATACAACCAGCACAATGTCCCCTATGCAATATGGCTGACTTGGAAGTCACCTATACAACACAACCAGCACAATGTCCCCCATGCAATATGGCTGACTTGGAAGTCACCTATACAACACAACCAGCACAATGTCCCGCATGCAATATGGCTGACTTGGAAGTCACCTATACAACATGGCAACCAGCACAATGTCCCCCATGCAATATGGCTGACTTGGAAGTCACCTATACAACATGGCAACCAGCACAATGTCCCCCATGCAATATGGCTGACTTGGAAGTCACCTATAGAACATGGCCACCAGCACAATGTCCCCAATGCAACACGGCTGACTTGGAAGTCACCTATACAAGACAACCAGTACAATGTCCCCCATGCAATATGGCTGACTTGGAAGTCACCTATACAACATGGCAACCAGCACAATGTCCCCCATGCAATATGGCTGACTTGGAAGTCACCTATAGAACATGGCCACCAGCACAATGTCCCCAATGCAACACGGCTGACTTGGAAGTCACCTATACAAGACAACCAGTACAATGTCCCCCATGCAATATGGCTGACTTGGAAGTCACCTATACAACATGGCAACCAGCACAATGTCCCCCATGCAATATGGCTGACTTGGATGTCACCTATAGAACATGGCCACCAGCACAATGTCCCCCATGCAACACGGCTGACTTGGAAGTCACCTATACAATACAACCAGCACAATGTCCCCCATGCAATATGGTTAACTTGGAAGTCACCTATACAATACAACAAGCACAATGTCCCCCATGCAATATGGCTGACTTGGAAGTCACCTATACAACACAACCAGCACAATGTCCCCCATGCAATATGGCTGACTTGGATGTCACCTATACAATACAACCAGCACAATGTCCCCCAAGCAATATGGCTGACTTGGAAGTCACCTATAGAACATGGCCACCAGCACAATGTCCCCCATGCAATATGGCTGAATTGGAAGTCACCTATACAAGACAACCAGCACAATGTCCCCCATGCAATATGGCTGACTTGGAAGTCACCTATACAACACAACCAGCACAATGTCCCCCAATCAATATGGCTGACTTGGAAGTCACCTATAGAACATGGCAACCAGCACAATGTCCCCCAAGCAATATGGCTGACTTGGACGTCACCAATACAAGACAACCAGCACAATGTCTCCCATGCAATATGGCTGACTTGGAAGTCACCTATAGGACATGGCAACCAGCACAATGTCCCCCATGCAATATGGCTGACTTGGAAGTCACCTATACAATACAACCAGCACAATGTCCCCTATGCAATATGGCTGACTTGGAAGTCACCTATACAACACAACCAGCACAATGTCCCCCATGCAATATGGCTGACTTGGAAGTCACCTATACAACACAACCAGCACAATGTCCCCCATGCAATATGGCTGACTTGGAAGTCACCTATACAACATGGCAACCAGCACAATGTCCCCCATGCAATATGGCTGACTTGGAAGTCACCTATACAACATGGCAACCAGCACAATGTCCCCCAAGCAATATGGCTGACTTGGAAGTCACCTATAGAACATGGCCACCAGCACAATGTCCCCCATGCAATATGGCTGACTTGGAAGTCACCTATACAAGACAACCAGCACAATGTCCCCCATGCAATATGGCTGACTTGGAAGTCACCTATAGAACATGGCCACCAGCACAATGTCCCCCATGCAATATGGCTGACTTGGAAGTCACCTATAGAACATGGCCACCAGCACAATGTCCCCCATGCAATATGGCTGACTTGGAAGTCACCTATACAACACAACCAGCACAATGTCCCCCATGCAATATGCCTGACTTGGAAGTCACCTATAGAACATGGCAACCAACACAATGACCCCCAAACAATATGGCTGACTTGGAAGTCACCTATACAAGACAACCAGCACAATGTCCCCCATGCAATATGGCTGACTTGGAAGTCACCTATAGGACATGGCAACCAGCACAATGTCCCCCATGCAATATGGCTGACTTGGAAGTCACCTATACAATACAACCAGCACAATGTCCCCCATGCAATATGGCTGTCTTGGAAGTCACCTATACAACACAACCAGCACAATGTCCCCCATGCAATATGGCTGACTTGGAAGTCACCTATACAACACAACCAGCACAATGTCCCCCATGCAATATGGCTGACTTGGAAGTCACCTATACAACATGGCAACCAGCACAATGTCCCCCATGCAATATGGCTGACTTGGAAGTCACCTATACAACATGGCAACCAGCACAATGTCCCCCAAGCAATATGGCTGACTTGGAAGTCACCTATAGAACATGGCCACCAGCACAATGTCCCCCATGCAATATGGCTGACTTGGAAGTCACCTATACAAGACAACCAGCACAATGTCCCCCATGCAATATGGCTGACTTGGAAGTCACCTATAGAACATGGCCACCAGCACAATGTCCCCCATGCAATATGGCTGACTTGGAAGTCACCTATAAAACATGGCCACCAGCACAATGTCCCCCATGCAATATGGCTGACTTGGAAGACACCTATACAACACAACCAGCACAATGTCCTCCATGCAATATGGCTGACTTGGAAGTCACCTATAGAACATGGCAACCAGCACAATGTTCCCCAAGCAATATGGCTGACTTGGAAGTCACCTATACAAGACAACCAGCACAATGTCCCCCATGCAATATGGCTGACTTGGAAGTCACCTATAGGACATGGCAACCAGCACAATGTCCCCCATGCAATATGGCTGACTTGGAAGTCACCTATACAATACAACCAGCACAATGTCCCCCATGCAATATGGCTGACTTGGAAGTCACCTATACAATACAACCAGCACAATGTCCCCCATGCAATATGGCTGACTTGGAAGTCACCTATACAACACAACCAGCACAATGTCCCCCAAGCAATATGGCTGACTTGGAAGTCACCTATAGAACATGGCAACCAGCACAATGTCCCCCAAGCAATATGGCTGACTTGGACGTCACCTATACAAGACAACCAGCACAATGTCCCCCATGCAATATGGCTGACTTGGAAGTCACCTATAGGACATGTCAACCAGCACAATGTCCCCCATGCAATATGGCTGACTTGGAAGTCACCTATACAATACAACCAGCACAATGTCCCCCATGCAATATGGCTGACTTGGAAGTCACCTATACAATACAACCAGCACAATGTCCCTCATGCAATATGGCTGACTTGGAAGTCACCTATACAACACAACCAGCACAATGTCCCGCATGCAATATGGCTGACTTGGAAGTCACCTATACAACATGGCAACCAGCACAATGTCCCCCATGCAATATGGCTGACTTGGAAGTCACCTATACAACATGGCAACCAGCACAATGTCCCCCATGCAATATGGCTGACTTGGAAGTCACCTATAGAACATGGCCACCAGCACAATGTCCCCAATGCAACACGGCTGACTTGGAAGTCACCTATACAAGACAACCAGTACAATGTCCCCCATGCAATATGGCTGACTTGGAAGTCACCTATACAACATGGCAACCAGCACAATGTCCCCCATGCAATATGGCTGACTTGGAAGTCACCTATAGAACATGGCCACCAGCACAATGTCCCCAATGCAACACGGCTGACTTGGAAGTCACCTATACAAGACAACCAGTACAATGTCCCCCATGCAATATGGCTGACTTGGAAGTCACCTATGCAACATGGCAACCAGCACAATGTCCCCCATGCAATATGGCTGACTTGGATGTCACCTATAGAACATGGCCACCAGCACAATGTCCCCCATGCAACATGGCTGACTTGGAAGTCACCTATACAATACAACCAGCACAATGTCCCCCATGCAATATGGTTAACTTGGAAGTCACCTATACAATACAACCAGCACAATGTCCCCCATGCAATATGGCTGACTTGGAAGTCACCTATACAACACAACCAGCACAATGTCCCCCATGCAATATGGCTGACTTGGAAGTCACCTATACAATACAACCAGCACAATGTCCCCCAAGCAATATGGCTGACTTGGAAGTCACCTATAGAACATGGCCACCAGCACAATGTCCCCCATGCAATATGGCTGAATTGGAAGTCACCTATACAAGAGAACCAGCACAATGTCCCCCATGCAATATGGCTGACTTGGAAGTCACCTATACAACACAACCAGCACAATGTCCCCCAAGCAATATGGCTGACTTGGAAGTCACCTATAGAACATGGCAACCAGCACAATGTCCCCCAAGCAATATGGCTGACTTGGACGTCACCAATACAAGACAACCAGCACAATGTCTCCCATGCAATATGGCTGACTTGGAAGTCACCTATAGGACATGGCAACCAGCACAATGTCCCCCATGCAATATGGCTGACTTGGAAGTCACCTATACAATACAACCAGCACAATGTCCCCTATGCAATATGGCTGACTTGGAAGTCACCTATACAACACAACCAGCACAATGTCCCCCATGCAATATGGCTGACTTGGAAGTCACCTATACAACACAACCAGAACAATGTCCCCCATGCAATATGGCTGACTTGGAAGTCACCTATACAACATGGCAACCAGCACAATGTCCCCCATGCAATATGGCTGACTTGGAAGTCACCTATACAACATGGCAACCAGCACAATGTCCCCCAAGCAATATGGCTGACTTGGAAGTCACCTATAGAACATGGCCACCAGCACAATGTCCCCAATGCAATATGGCTGACTTGGAAGTCACCTATACAAGACAACCAGCACAATGTCCCCCATGCAATATGGCTGACTTGGAAGTCACCTATAGAACATGGCCACCAGCACAATGTCCCCCATGCAATATGGCTGACTTGGAAGTCACCTATAGAACATGGCCACCATCACAATGTCCCCCATGCAATATGGCTGACTTGGAAGTCACCTATACAACACAACCAGCACAATGTCCCCCATGCAATATGGCTGACTTGGAAGTCACCTATAGAACATGGCAACCAGCACAATGTCCCCCAAGCAATATGGCTGACTTGGAAGTCACCTATACAAGACAACCAGCACAATGTCCCCCATGCAATATGGCTGACTTGGAAGTCACCTATAGGACATGGCAACCAGCACAATGTCCCCCATGCAATATGGCTGACATGGAAGTCACCTATACAATACAACCAGCACAATGTCCCCCATGCAAAATGGCTGACTTGGAAGTCACCTATACAATACAACCAACACAATGTCCCCCATGCAAAATGGCTGACTTGGAAGTCACCTATACAACACAACCAGCACAATGTCCCCCAAGCAATATGGCTGACTTGGAAGTCACCTATAGAACATGGCAACCAGCACAATGTCCCCCAAGCAATATGGCTGACTTGGACGTCACCTATACAAGACAACCAGCACAATGTCCCCCATGCAATATGGCTGACTTGGAAGTCACATATAGGACATGGCAACCAGCACAATGTCCCCCATGCAATAGGGCTGACTTGGAAGTCACCTATACAATACAACCAGTACAATGTCCCCCATGCAATATGGCTGACTTGGAAGTCACCTATACAATACAACCAGCACAATGTCCCCCATGCAATATGGCTGACTTGGAAGTCACCTATACAACACAACCAGCACAATGTCCCCCATGCAATATGGCTGACTTGGAAGTCACCTATACAACATGGCAACCAGCACAATGTCCCCCATGCAATATGGCTGACTTGGAAGTCACCTATACAACATGGCAACCAGCACAATGTCCCCCATGCAATATGGCTGACTTGGAAGTCACCTATAGAACATGGCCACCAGCACAATGTCCCCAATGCAACACGGCTGACTTGGAAGTCACCTATACAAGACAACCAGTACAATGTCCCCCATGCAATATGGCTGACTTGGAAGTCACCTATACAACATGGCAACCAGCACAATGTCCCCCATGCAATATGGCTGACTTGGATGTCACCTATAGAACAAGGCCACCAGCACAATGTCCCCCATGCAACACGGCTGACTTGGAAGTCACCTATACAATACAACCAGCACAATGTCCCCCATGTAATATGGCTGACTTGGAAGTCACCTATACAATACAACCAGCACAATGTCCCCCATGCAATATGGCTGACTTGGAAGTCACCTATACAACACAACCAGCACAATGTCCCCCATGCAATATGGCTGACTTGGAAGTCACCTATACAATACAACCAGCACAATGTCCCCCAAGCAATATGGCTGACTTGGAAGTCACCTATAGAACATGGCCACCAGCACAATGTCCCCCATGCAATATGGCTGAATTGGAAGTCACCTATACAAGACAACCAGCACAATGTCCCCCATGCAATATGGCTGACTTGGAAGTCACCTATACAACACAACCAGCACAATGTCCCCCAAGCAATATGGCTAACTTGGAAGTCACCTATAGAACATGGCAACCAGCACAATGTCCCCCAAGCAATATGGCTGAATTGGACGTCACCTATACAAGACAACCAGCACAATGTCCCCCATGCAATATGGCTGACTTGGAAGTCACCTATAGGACATGGCAACCAGCACAATGTCCCCCATGCAATATGGCTGACTTGGAAGTCACCTATACAATACAACCAGCACAATGTCCCCTATGCAATATGGCTGACTTGGAAGTCACCTATACAACACAACCAGCACAATGTCCCCCATGCAATATGGCTGACTTGGAAGTCACCTATACAACACAACCAGCACAATGTCCCGCATGCAATATGGCTGACTTGGAAGTCACCTATACAACATGGCAACCAGCACAATGTCCCCCATGCAATATGGCTGACTTGGAAGTCACCTATACAACATGGCAACCAGCACAATGTCCCCCATGCAATATGGCTGACTTGGAAGTCACCTATAGAACATGGCCACCAGCACAATGTCCCCAATGCAACACGGCTGACTTGGAAGTCACCTATACAAGACAACCAGTACAATGTCCCCCATGCAATATGGCTGACTTGGAAGTCACCTATACAACATGGCAACCAGCACAATGTCCCCCATGCAATATGGCTGACTTGGAAGTCACCTATAGAACATGGCCACCAGCACAATGTCCCCAATGCAACACGGCTGACTTGGAAGTCACCTATACAAGACAACCAGTACAATGTCCCCCATGCAATATGGCTGACTTGGAAGTCACCTATACAACATGGCAACCAGCACAATGTCCCCCATGCAATATGGCTGACTTGGATGTCACCTATAGAACATGGCCACCAGCACAATGTCCCCCATGCAACACGGCTGACTTGGAAGTCACCTATACAATACAACCAGCACAATGTCCCCCATGCAATATGGTTAACTTGGAAGTCACCTATACAATACAACAAGCACAATGTCCCCCATGCAATATGGCTGACTTGGAAGTCACCTATACAACACAACCAGCACAATGTCCCCCATGCAATATGGCTGACTTGGATGTCACCTATACAATACAACCAGCACAATGTCCCCCAAGCAATATGGCTGACTTGGAAGTCACCTATAGAACATGGCCACCAGCACAATGTCCCCCATGCAATATGGCTGAATTGGAAGTCACCTATACAAGACAACCAGCACAATGTCCCCCATGCAATATGGCTGACTTGGAAGTCACCTATACAACACAACCAGCACAATGTCCCCCAATCAATATGGCTGACTTGGAAGTCACCTATAGAACATGGCAACCAGCACAATGTCCCCCAAGCAATATGGCTGACTTGGACGTCACCAATACAAGACAACCAGCACAATGTCTCCCATGCAATATGGCTGACTTGGAAGTCACCTATAGGACATGGCAACCAGCACAATGTCCCCCATGCAATATGGCTGACTTGGAAGTCACCTATACAATACAACCAGCACAATGTCCCCTATGCAATATGGCTGACTTGGAAGTCACCTATACAACACAACCAGCACAATGTCCCCCATGCAATATGGCTGACTTGGAAGTCACCTATACAACACAACCAGCACAATGTCCCCCATGCAATATGGCTGACTTGGAAGTCACCTATACAACATGGCAACCAGCACAATGTCCCCCATGCAATATGGCTGACTTGGAAGTCACCTATACAACATGGCAACCAGCACAATGTCCCCCAAGCAATATGGCTGACTTGGAAGTCACCTATAGAACATGGCCACCAGCACAATGTCCCCCATGCAATATGGCTGACTTGGAAGTCACCTATACAAGACAACCAGCACAATGTCCCCCATGCAATATGGCTGACTTGGAAGTCACCTATAGAACATGGCCACCAGCACAATGTCCCCCATGCAATATGGCTGACTTGGAAGTCACCTATAGAACATGGCCACCAGCACAATGTCCCCCATGCAATATGGCTGACTTGGAAGTCACCTATACAACACAACCAGCACAATGTCCCCCATGCAATATGCCTGACTTGGAAGTCACCTATAGAACATGGCAACCAACACAATGACCCCCAAACAATATGGCTGACTTGGAAGTCACCTATACAAGACAACCAGCACAATGTCCCCCATGCAATATGGCTGACTTGGAAGTCACCTATAGGACATGGCAACCAGCACAATGTCCCCCATGCAATATGGCTGACTTGGAAGTCACCTATACAATACAACCAGCACAATGTCCCCCATGCAATATGGCTGACTTGGAAGTCACCTATACAATACAACCAGCACAATGTCCCCCATGCAAAATGGCTGACTTGGAATTCACCTATACAACACAACCAGCACAATGTCCCCCAAGCAATATGGCTGACTTGGAAGTCACCTATAGAACATGGCAACCAGCACAATGTCCCCCAAGCAATATGGCTGACTTGGACGTCACCTATACAAGACAATCAGCACAATGTCCCCCATGCAATATGGCTGACTTGGAAGTCACATATAGGACATGGCAACCAGCACAATGTCCCCCATGCAATATGGCTGACTTGGAAGTCACCTATACAATACAACCAGTACAATGTCCCCCATGCAATATGGCTGACTTGGAAGTCACCTATACAATACAACCAGCACAATGTCCCCCATGCAATATGGCTGACTTGGAAGTCACCTATACAACACAACCAGCACAATGTACCCCATGCAATATGGCTGACTTGGAAGTCACCTATACAACATGGCAACCAGCACAATGTCCCCCATGCAATATGGCTGACTTGGAAGTCACCTATACAACATGGCAACCAGCACAATGTCCCCCATGCAATATGGTTGACTTGGAAGTCACCTATAGAACATGGCCACCAGCACAATGTCCCCAATGCAACACGGCTGACTTGGAAGTCACCTATACAAGACAACCAGTACAATGTCCCCCATGCAATATGGCTGACTTGGAAGTCACCTATACAACATGGCAACCAGCACAATGTCCCCCATGCAATATGGCTGACTTGGATGTCACCTATAGAACAAGGCCACCAGCACAATGTCCCCCATGCAACACGGCTGACTTGGAAGTCACCTATACAATACAACCAGCACAATGTCCCCCATGCAATATGGCTGACTTGGAAGTCACCTATACAATACAACCAGCACAATGTCCCCCATGCAATATGGCTGACTTGGAAGTCACCTATACAACACAACCAGCACAATGTCCCCCATGCAATATGGCTGACTTGGAAGTCACCTATACAATACAACCAGCACAATGTCCCCCAAGCAATATGGCTGACTTGGAAGTCACCTATAGAACATGGCCACCAGCACAATGTCCCCCATGCAATATGGCTGAATTGGAAGTCACCTATAGAACATGGCAACCAGCACAATGTCCCCCAAGCAATATGGCTGACTTGGAAGTCACCTATACAAGACAACCAGCACAATGTCCCCCATGCAATATGGCTGACTTGGAAGTCACCTATAGGACATGGCAACCAGCACAATGTCCCCCATGCAATATGGCTGACTTGGAAGTCACCTATACAATACAACCAGCACAATGTCCCCCATGCAATATGGCTGACTTGGAAGTCACCTATACAATACAACCAGCACAATGTCCCCCATGCAAAATGGCTGACTTGGAAGTCACCTATACAACACAACCAGCACAATGTCCCCCAAGCAATATGGCTGACTTGGAAGTCACCTATAGAACATGGCAACCAGCACAATGTCCCCCAAGCAATATGGCTGACTTGGACGTCACCTATACAAGACAATCAGCACAATGTCCCCCATGCAATATGGCTGACTTGGAAGTCACATATAGGACATGGCAACCAGCACAATGTCCCCCATGCAATATGGCTGACTTGGAAGTCACCTATACAATACAACCAGTACAATGTCCCCCATGCAATATGGCTGACTTGGAAGTCACCTATACAATACAACCAGCACAATGTCCCCCATGCAATATGGCTGACTTGGAAGTCACCTATACAACACAACCAGCACAATGTACCCCATGCAATATGGCTGACTTGGAAGTCACCTATACAACATGGCAACCAGCACAATGTCCCCCATGCAATATGGCTGACTTGGAAGTCACCTATACAACATGGCAACCAGCACAATGTCCCCCATGCAATATGGTTGACTTGGAAGTCACCTATAGAACATGGCCACCAGCACAATGTCCCCAATGCAACACGGCTGACTTGGAAGTCACCTATACAAGACATCCAGTACAATGTCCCCCATGCAATATGGCTGACTTGGAAGTCACCTATACAACATGGCAACCAGCACAATGTCCCCCATGCAATATGGCTGACTTGGATGTCACCTATAGAACAAGGCCACCAGCACAATGTCCCCCATGCAACACGGCTGACTTGGAAGTCACCTATACAATACAACCAGCACAATGTCCCCCATGCAATATGGCTGACTTGGAAGTCACCTATACAATACAACCAGCACAATGTCCCCCATGCAATATGGCTGACTTGGAAGTCACCTATACAACACAACCAGCACAATGTCCCCCATGCAATATGGCTGACTTGGAAGTCACCTATACAATACAACCAGCACAATGTCCCCCAAGCAATATGGCTGACTTGGAAGTCACCTATAGAACATGGCCACCAGCACAATGTCCCCCATGCAATATGGCTGAATTGGAAGTCACCTATACAAGACAACCAGCACAATGTCCCCCATGCAATATGGCTGACTTGGAAGTCACCTATACAACACAACCAGCACAATGTCCCCCAAGCAATATGGCTGACTTGGAAGTCACCTATAGAACATGGCAACCAGCACAATGTCCCCCAAGCAATATGGCTGACTTGGACGTCACCTATACAAGACAACCAGCACAATGTCCCCCATGCAATATGGCTGACTTGGAAGTCACCTATAGGACATGGCAACCAGCCCAATGTCCCCCATGCAATATGGCTGACTTGGAAGTCACCTATACAATACAACCAGCACAATGTCCCCTATGCAATATGGCTGACTTGGAAGTCACCTATACAACACAACCAGCACAATGTCCCCCATGCAATATGGCTGACTTGGAAGTCACCTATACAACACAACCAGCACAATGTCCCCCATGCAATATGGCTGACTTGGAAGTCACCTATACAACATGGCAACCAGCACAATGTCCCCCATGCAATATGGCTGACTTGGAAGTCACCTATACAACATGGCAACCAGCACAATGTCCCCCAAGCAATATGGCTGACTTGGAAGTCATCTATAGAACATGGCCACCAGCACAATGTCCCCCATGCAATATGGCTGACTTGGAAGTCACCTATACAAGACAACCAGCACAATGTCCCCCATGCAATATGGCTGACTTGGAAGTCACCTATAGAACATGGCCACCAGCACAATGTCCCCCATGCAATATGGCTGACTTGGAAGTCACTTATAGAACATGGCCACCAGCACAATGTCCCCCATGCAATATGGCTGACTTGGAAGTCACCTATACAACACAACCAGCACAATGTCCCCCATGCAATATGGCTGACTTGGAAGTCACCTATAGAACATGGCAACCAGCACAATGTCCCCCAAGCAATATGGCTGACTTGGAAGTCACCTATACAAGACAACCAGCACAATGTCCCCCATGCAATATGGCTGACTTGGAAGTCACCTATAGGACATGGCAACCAGCACAATGTCCCCCATGCAATATGGCTGACTTGGAAGTCACCTATACAATACAACCAGCACAATGTCCCCCATGCAATATGGCTGACTTGGAAGTCACCTATACAATACAACCAGCACAATGTCCCCCATGCAATATGGCTGACTTGGAAGTCACCTATACAACATGGCAACCAGCACAATGTCCCCCATGCAATATGGCTGACTTGGATGTCACCTATAGAACATGGCCACCAGCAGAATGTCCCCCATGCAACACGGCTGACTTGGAAGTCACCTATACAATACAACCAGCACAATGTCCCCCATGCAATATGGCTGACTTGGAAGTCACCTATACAATACAACCAGCACAATGTCCCCCATGCAATATGGCTGACTTGGAAGTCACCTATACAACACAACCAGCACAATGTCCCCCATGCAATATGGCTGACTTGGAAGTCACCTATACAATACAACCAGCACAATGTCCCCCAAGCAATATGGCTGACTTGAAAGTCACCTATAGAACATGGCCACCAGCACAATGTCCCCCATGCAATATGGCTGAATTGGAAGTCACCTATACAAGACAACCAGCACAATGTCCCCCATGCAATATGGCTGACTTGGAAGTCACCTATACAACACAACCAGCACAATGTCCCCCAAGCAATATGGCTGACTTGGAAGTCACCTATAGAACATGGCAACAAGCACAATGTCCCCCAAGCAATATGGCTGACTTGGAAGTCACCTATACAACATGGCAACCAGCACAATGTCCCCCATGCAATATGGCTGACTTGGAAGTCACCTATAGGACATGGCAACCAGCACAATGTCCCCCATGCAATATGGCTGACTTGGAAGTCACCTATACAATACAACCAGCACAATGTCCCCCATGCAATATGGCTGACTTGGAAGTCACCTATACAACACAACCAGCACAATGTCCCCCATGCAATATGGCTGACTTGGAAGTCACCTATACAACACAACCAGCACAATGTCCCCCATGCAATATGGCTGACTTGGAAGTCACCTATACAACATGGCAACCAGCACAATGTCCCCCATGCAATATGGCTGACTTGGAAGTCACCTATACAACATGGCAACCAGCACAATGTCCCCCAAGCAATATGGCTGACTTGGAAGTCACCTATAGAACATGGCCACCAGCACAATGTCCCCCATGCAATATGGCTGACTTGGAAGTCACCTATAAAACATGGCCACCAGCACAATGTCCCCCATGCAATATGGCTGACTTGGAAGTCACCTATACAACACAACCAGCACAATGTCTTCCATGCAATATGGCTGACTTGGAAGTCACCTATAGAACATGGCAACCAGCACAATGTCCCCCAAGCAATATGGCTGACTTGGAAGTCACCTATACAAGACAACCAGCACAATGTCCCCCATGCAATATGGCTGACTTGGAAGTCACCTATAGGACATGGCAACCAGCACAATGTCCCCCATGCAATATGGCTGACTTGGAAGTCACCTATACAATACAACCAGCACAATGTCCCCCATGCAATATGGCTGACTTGGAAGTCACCTATACAATACAACCAGCACAATGTCCCCCATGCAATATGGCTGACTTGGAAGTCACCTATACAACACAACCAGCACAATGTCCCCCAAGCAATATGGCTGACTTGGAAGTCACCTATAGAACATGGCAACCAGCACAATGTCCCCCAAGCAATATGGCTGACTTGGACGTCACCTATACAAGACAACCAGCACAATGTCCCCCATGCAATATGGCTGACTTGGAAGTCACCTATAGGACATGGCAACCAGCACAATGTCCCCCATGCAATATGGCTGACTTGGAAGTCACCTATACAATACAACCAGCACAATGTCCCCCATGCAATATGGCTGACTTGGAAGTCACCTATACAATACAACCAGCACAATGTCCCCCATGCAATATGGCTGACTTGCAAGTCACCTATACAACACAACCAGCACAATGTCCCGCATGCAATATGGCTGACTTGGAAGTCACCTATACAACATGGCAACCAGCACAATGTCCCCCATGCAATATGGCTGACTTGGAAGTCACCTATACAACATGGCAACCAGCACAATGTCCCCCATGCAATATGGCTGACTTGGAAGTCACCTATAGAACATGGCCACCAGCACAATGTCCCCAATGCAACACGGCTGACTTGGAAGTCACCTATACAAGACAACCAGTACAATGTCCCCCATGCAATATGGCTGACTTGGAAGTCACCTATACAACATGGCAACCAGCACAATGTCCCCCATGCAATATGGCTGACTTGGAAGTCACCTATAGAACATGGCCACCAGCACAATGTCCAAAATGCAACACGGCTGACTTGGAAGTCACCTATACAAGACAACCAGTACAATGTCCCCCATGCAATATGGCTGACTTGGAAGTCACCTATGCAACATGGCAACCAGCACAATGTCCCCCATGCAATATGGCTGACTTGGATGTCACCTATAGAACATGGCCACCAGCACAATGTCCCCCATGCAACACGGCTGACTTGGAAGTCACCTATACAACACAACCAGCACAATGTCCCCCATGCAATATGGCTGACTTGGAAGTCACCTATACAATACAACCAGCACAATGTCCCCCAAGCAATATGGCTGACTTGGAAGTCACCTATAGAACATGGCCACCAGCACAATGTCCCCCATGCAATATGGCTGAATTGGAAGTCACCTATACAAGACAACCAGCACAATGTCCCCCATGCAATATGGCTGACTTGGAAGTCACCTATACAACACAACCAGCACAATGTCCCCCAAGCAATATGGCTGACTTGGAAGTCACCTATAGAACATGGCAACCAGCACAATGTCCCCCAAGCAATATGGCTGACTTGGACGTCACCAATACAAGACAACCAGCACAATGTCTCCCATGCAATATGGCTGACTTGGAAGTCACCTATAGGACATGGCAACCAGCACAATGTCCCCCATGCAATATGGCTGACTTGGAAGTCACCTATACAATACAACCAGCACAATGTCCCCTATGCAATATGGCTGACTTGGAAGTCACCTATACAACACAACCAGCACAATGTCCCCCATGCAATATGGCTGACTTGGAAGTCACCTATACAACACAACCAGCACAATGTCCCCCATGCAATATGGCTGACTTGGAAGTCACCTATACAACATGGCAACCAGCACAATGTCCCCCATGCAATATGGCTGACTTGGAAGTCACCTATACAACATGGCAACCAGCACAATGTCCCCCAAGCAATATGGCTGACTTGGAAGTCACCTATAGAACATGGCCACCAGCACAATGTCCCCCATGCAATATGGCTGACTTGGAAGTCACCTATACAAGACAACCAGCACAATGTCCCCCATGCAATATGGCTGACTTGGAAGTCACCTATAGAACATGGCCACCAGCACAATGTCCCCCATGCAATATGGCTGACTTGGAAGTCACCTATAGAACATGGCCACCATCACAATGTCCCCCATGCAATATGGCTGACTTGGAAGTCACCTATAGAACATGGCCACCAGCACAATGTCCCCAATGCAACACGGCTGACTTGGAAGTCACCTATAGAACATGGCAACCAGCACAATGTCCCCCAAGCAATATGGCTGACTTGGAAGTCACCTATACAAGACAACCAGCACAATGTCCCCCATGCAATATGGCTGACTTGGAAGTCACCTATAGGACGTGGCAACCAGCACAATGTCCCCCATGCAATATGGCTGACTTGGAAGTCACCTATACAACACAACCAGCACAATGTCCCCCATGCAATATGGCTGACTTGGAAGTCACCTATAGAACATGGCAACCAGCACAATGTCCCCCATGCAATATGGCTGACTTGGAAGTCACCTATAGGACGTGGCAACCAGCACAATGTCCCCCATGCAATATGGCTGACTTGGAAGTCACCTATACAATACAACCAGCACAATGTCCCCCATGCAATATGGCTGACTTGGAAGTCACCTATACAATACAACCAGCACAATGTCCCCCATGCAAAATGGCTGACTTGGAAGTCACCTATACAACACAACCAGCACAATGTCCCCCAAGCAATATGGCTGACTTGGAAGTCACCTATAGAACATGGCAACCAGCACAATGTCCCCCAAGCAATATGGCTGACTTGGACGTCACCTATACAAGACAACCAGCACAATGTCCCCCATGCAATATGGCTGACTTGGAAGTCACATATAGGACATGGCAACCAGCACAATGTCCCCCATGCAATATGGCTGACTTGGAAGTCACCTATACAATACAACCAGTACAATGTCCCCCATGCAATATGGCTGACTTGGAAGTCACCTATACAATACAACCAGCACAATGTCCCCCATGCAATATGGCTGACTTGGAAGTCACCTATACAACACAACCAGCACAATGTCCCCCATGCAATATGGCTGACTTGGAAGTCACCTATACAACATGGCAACCAGCACAATGTCCCCCATGCAATATGGCTGACTTGGAAGTCACCTATACAACATGGCAACCAGCACAATGTCCCCCATGCAATATGGCTGACTTGGAAGTCACCTATAGAACATGGCCACCAGCACAATGTCCCCAATGCAACACGGCTGACTTGGAAGTCACCTATACAAGACAACCAGTACAATGTCCCCCATGCAATATGGCTGACTTGGAAGTCACCTATACAACATGGCAACCAGCACAATGTCCCCCATGCAATATGGCTGACTTGGATGTCACCTATAGAACAAGGCCACCAGCACAATGTCCCCCATGCAACACGGCTGACTTGGAAGTCACCTATACAATACAACCAGCACAATGTCCCCCATGCAATATGGCTGACTTGGAAGTCACCTATACAATACAACCAGCACAATGTCCCCCATGCAATATGGCTGACTTGGAAGTCACCTATACAACACAACCAGCACAATGTCCCCCATGCAATATGGCTGACTTGGAAGTCACCTATACAATACAACCAGCACAATGTCCCCCAAGCAATATGGCTGACTTGGAAGTCACCTATAGAACATGGCCACCAGCACAATGTCCCCCATGCAATATGGCTGAATTGGAAGTCACCTATACAAGACAACCAGCACAATGTCCCCCATGCAATATGGCTGACTTGGAAGTCACCTATACAACACAACCAGCACAATGTCCCCCAAGCAATATGGCTGACTTGGAAGTCACCTATAGAACATGGCAACCAGCACAATGTCCCCCAAGCAATATGGCTGAATTGGACGTCACCTATACAAGACAACCAGCACAATGTCCCCCATGCAATATGGCTGACTTGGAAGTCACCTATAGGACATGGCAACCAGCACAATGTCCCCCATGCAATATGGCTGACTTGGAAGTCACCTATACAATACAACCAGCACAATGTCCCCTATGCAATATGGCTGACTTGGAAGTCACCTATACAACACAACCAGCACAATGTCCCCCATGCAATATGGCTGACTTGGAAGTCACCTATACAACACAACCAGCACAATGTCCCGCATGCAATATGGCTTACTTGGAAGTCACCTATACAACATGGCAACCAGCACAATGTCCCCCATGCAATATGGCTGACTTGGAAGTCACCTATACAACATGGCAACCAGCACAATGTCCCCCATGCAATATGGCTGACTTGGAAGTCACCTATAGAACATGGCCACCAGCACAATGTCCCCAATGCAACACGGCTGACTTGGAAGTCACCTATACAAGACAACCAGTACAATGTCCCCCATGCAATATGGCTGACTTGGAAGTCACCTATACAACATGGCAACCAGCACAATGTCCCCCATGCAATATGGCTGACTTGGAAGTCACCTATAGAACATGGCCACCAGCACAATGTCCCCAATGCAACACGGCTGACTTGGAAGTCACCTATACAAGACAACCAGCACAATGTCCCCCATGCAATATGGCTGACTTGGACGTCACCTATAGAACATGGCCACCAGCACAATGTCCCCCATGCAACACGGCTGACTTGGAAGTCACCTATACAATACAACCAGCACAATGTCCCCCATGCAATATGGTTAACTTGGAAGTCACCTATACAATACAACCAGCACAATGTCCCCCATGCAATATGGCTGACTTGGAAGTCACCTATACAACACAACCAGCACAATGTCCCCCATGCAATATGGCTGACTTGGAAGTCACCTATACAATACAACCAGCACAATGTCCCCCAAGCAATATGGCTGACTTGGAAGTCACCTATAGAACATGGCCACCAGCACAATGTCCCCCATGCAATATGGCTGAATTGGAAGTCACCTATACAAGACAACCAGCACAATGTCCCCCATGCAATATGGCTGACTTGGAAGTCACCTATACAACACAACCAGCACAATGTCCCCCAAGCAATATGGCTGACTTGGAAGTCACCTATAGAACATGGCAACCAGCACAATGTCCCCCAAGCAATATGGCTGACTTGGACGTCACCAATACAAGACAACCAGCACAATGTCTCCCATGCAATATGGCTGACTTGGAAGTCACCTATAGGACATGGCAACCAGCACAATGTCCCCCATGCAATATGGCTGACTTGGAAGTCACCTATACAATACAACCAGCACAATGTCCCCTATGCAATATGGCTGACTTGGAAGTCACCTATACAACACAACCAGCACAATGTCCCCCATGCAATATGGCTGACTTGGAAGTCACCTATACAACACAATCAGCACAATGTCCCCCATGCAATATGGCTGACTTGGAAGTCACCTATACAACATGGCAACCAGCACAATGTCCCCCATGCAATATGGCTGACTTGGAAGTCACCTATACAACATGGCAACCAGCACAATGTCCCCCAAGCAATATGGCTGACTTGGAAGTCACCTATAGAACATGGCCACCAGCACAATGTCCCCCATGCAATATGGCTGACTTGGAAGTCACCTATACAAGACAACCAGCACAATGTCCCCCATGCAATATGGCTGACTTGGAAGGCACCTATAGAACATGGCCACCAGCACAATGTCCCCCATGCAATATGGCTGACTTGGAAGTCAACTATAGAACATGGCCACCAGCACAATGTCCCCCATGCAATATGGCTGACTTGGAAGTCACCTATACAACACAACCAGCACAATGTCCCCCATGCAATATGGCTGACTTGGAAGTCACCTATAGAACATGGCAACCAGCACAATGTCCCCCAAGCAATATGGCTGACTTGGAAGTCACCTATACAAGACAACCAGCACAATGTCCCCCATGCAATATGGCTGACTTGGAAGTCACCTATAGGACATGGCAACCAGCACAATGTCCCCCATGCAATATGGCTGACTTGGAAGTCACCTATACAATACAACCAGCACAATGTCCCCCATGCAATATGGCTGACTTGGAAGTCACCTATACAATACAACCAGCACAATGTCCCCCATGCAAAATGGCTGACTTGGAAGTCACCTATACAACACAACCAGCACAATGTCCCCCAAGCAATATGGCTGACTTGGAAGTCACCTATACAACATGGCAACCAGCACAATGTCCCCCATGCAATATGGCTGACTTGGAAGTCACCTATAGAACATGGCCACCAGCACAATGTCCCCAATGCAACACGGCTGACTTGGAAGTCACCAATACAAGACAACCAGTACAATGTCCCCCATGCAATATGGCTGACTTGGAAGTCACCTATGCAACATGGCAACCAGCACAATGTCCCCCATGCAATATGGCTGACTTGGATGTCACCTATAGAACATGGCCACCAGCACAATGTCCCCCATGCAACACGGCTGACTTGGAAGTCACCTATACAACACAACCAGCACAATGTCCCCCATGCAATATGGCTGACTTGGAAGTCACCTATACAATACAACCAGCACAATGTCCCCCAAGCAATATGGCTGACTTGGAAGTCACCTATAGAACATGGCCACCAGCACAATGTCCCCCATGCAATATGGCTGAATTGGAAGTCACCTATACAAGACAACCAGCACAATGTCCCCCATGCAATATGGCTGACTTGGAAGTCACCTATACAACACAACCAGCACAATGTCCCCCAAGCAATATGGCTGACTTGGAAGTCACCTATAGAACATGGCAACCAGCACAATGTCCCCCAAGCAATATGGCTGACTTGGACGTCACCAATACAAGACAACCAGCACAATGTCTCCCATGCAATATGGCTGACTTGGAAGTCACCTATAGGACATGGCAACCAGCACAATGTCCCCCATGCAATATGGCTGACTTGGAAGTCACCTATACAATACAACCAGCACAATGTCCCCTATGCAATATGGCTGACTTGGAAGTCACCTATACAACACAACCAGCACAATGTCCCCCATGCAATATGGCTGACTTGGAAGTCACCTATACAACACAACCAGCACAATGTCCCCCATGCAATATGGCTGACTTGGAAGTCACCTATACAACATGGCAACCAGCACAATGTCCCCCATGCAATATGGCTGACTTGGAAGTCACCTATACAACATTGCAACCAGCACAATGTCCCCCAAGCAATATGGCTGACTTGGAAGTCACCTATAGAACATGGCCACCAGCACAATGTCCCCCATGCAATATGGCTGACTTGGAAGTCACCTATACAAGACAACCAGCACAATGTCCCCCATGCAATATGGCTGACTTGGAAGTCACCTATAGAACATGGCCACCAGCACAATGTCCCCCATGCAATATGGCTGACTTGGAAGTCACCTATAGAACATGGCCACCATCACAATGTCCCCCATGCAATATGGCTGACTTGGAAGTCACCTATACAACACAACCAGCACAATGTCCCGCATGCAATATGGCTGACTTGGAAGTCACCTATAGAACATGGCAACCAGCACAATGTCCCCCAAGCAATATGGCTGACTTGGAAGTCACCTATACAAGACAACCAGCACAATGTCCCCCATGCAATATGGCTGACTTGGAAGTCACCTATAGGACATGGCAACCAGCACAATGTCCCCCATGCAATATGGCTGACTTGGAAGTCACCTATACAATACAACCAGCACAATGTCCCCCATGCAATATGGCTGACTTGGAAGTCACCTATACAATACAACCAGCACAATGTCCCCCATGCAAAATGGCTGACTTGGAAGTCACCTATACAACACAACCAGCACAATGTCCCCCAAGCAATATGGCTGACTTGGAAGTCACCTATAGAACATGGCAACCAGCACAATGTCCCCCAAGCAATATGGCTGACTTGGACGTCACCTATACAAGACAACCAGCACAATGTCCCCCATGCAATATGGCTGACTTGGAAGTCACATATAGGACATGGCAACCAGCACAATGTCCCCCATGCAATATGGCTGACTTAGAAGTCACCTATACAATACAACCAGTACAATGTCCCCCATGCAATATGGCTGACTTGGAAGTCACCTATACAATACAACCAGCACAATGTCCCCCATGCAATATGGCTGACTTGGAAGTCACCTATACAACACAACCAGCACAATGTCCCCCATGCAATATGGCTGACTTGGAAGTCACCTATACAACATGGCAACCAGCACAATGTCCCCCATGCAATATGGCTGACTTGGAAGTCACCTATACAACATGGCAACCAGCACAATGTCCCCCATGCAATATGGCTGACTTGGAAGTCACCTATAGAACATGGCCACCAGCACAATGTCCCCAATGCAACACGGCTGACTTGGAAGTCACCTATACAAGACAACCAGTACAATGTCCCCCATGCAATATGGCTGACTTGGAAGTCACCTATACAACATGGCAACCAGCACAATGTCCCCCATGCAATATGGCTGACTTGGATGTCACCTATAGAACAAGGCCACCAGCACAATGTCCCCCATGCAACACGGCTGACTTGGAAGTCACCTATACAATACAACCAGCACAATGTCCCCCATGCAATATGGCTGACTTGGAAGTCACCTATACAATACAACCAGCACAATGTCCCCCATGCAATATGGCTGACTTGGAAGTCACCTATACAACACAACCAGCACAATGTCCCCCATGCAATATGGCTGACTTGGAAGTCACCTATACAATACAACCAGCACAATGTCCCCCAAGCAATATGGCTGACTTGGAAGTCACCTATAGAACATGGCCACCAGCACAATGTCCCCCATGCAATATGGCTGAATTGGAAGTCACCTATACAAGACAACCAGCACAATGTCCCCCATGCAATATGGCTGACTTGGAAGTCACCTATACAACACAACCAGCACAATGTCCCCCAAGCAATATGGCTGACTTGGAAGTCACCTATAGAACATGGCAACCAGCACAATGTCCCCCAAGCAATATGGCTGAATTGGACGTCACCTATACAAGACAACCAGCACAATGTCCCCCATGCAATATGGCTGACTTGGAAGTCACCTATAGGACATGGCAACCAGCACAATGTCCCCCATGCAATATGGCTGACTTGGAAGTCACCTATACAATACAACCAGCACAATGTCCCCTATGCAATATGGCTGACTTGGAAGTCACCTATACAACACAACCAGCACAATGTCCCCCATGCAATATGGCTGACTTGGAAGTCACCTATACAACACAACCAGCACAATGTCCCGCATGCAATATGGCTGACTTGGAAGTCACCTATACAACATGGCAACCAGCACAATGTCCCCCATGCAATATGGCTGACTTGGAAGTCACCTATACAACATGGCAACCAGCACAATGTCCCCCATGCAATATGGCTGACTTGGAAGTCACCTATAGAACATGGCCACCAGCACAATGTCCCCAATGCAACACGGCTGACTTGGAAGTCACCTATACAAGACAACCAGTACAATGTCCCCCATGCAATATGGCTGACTTGGAAGTCACCTATACAACATGGCAACCAGCACAATGTCCCCCATGCAATATGGCTGACTTGGAAGTCACCTATAGAACATGGCCACCAGCACAATGTCCCCAATGCAACACGGCTGACTTGGAAGTCACCTATACAAGACAACCAGTACAATGTCCCCCATGCAATATGGCTGACTTGGAAGTCACCTATACAACATGGCAACCAGCACAATGTCCCCCATGCAATATGGCAGACTTGGATGTCACCTATAGAACATGGCCACCAGCACAATGTCCCCCATGCAACACGGCTGACTTGGAAGTCACCTATACAATACAACCAGCACAATGTCCCCCATGCAATATGGTTAACTTGGAAGTCACCTATACAATACAACCAGCACAATGTCCCCCATGCAATATGGCTGACTTGGAAGTCACCTATACAACACAACCAGCACAATGTCCCCCATGCAATATGGCTGACTTGGAAGTCACCTATACAATACAACCAGCACAATGTCCCCCAAGCAATATGGCTGACTTGGAAGTCACCTATAGAACATGGCCACCAGCACAATGTCCCCCATGCAATATGGCTGAATTGGAAGTCACCTATACAAGACAACCAGCACAATGTCCCCCATGCAATATGGCTGACTTGGAAGTCACCTATACAACACAACCAGCACAATGTCCCCCAAGCAATATGGCTGACTTGGAAGTCACCTATAGAACATGGCAACCAGCACAATGTCCCCCAAGCAATATCTCTGACTTGGACGTCACCAATACAAGACAACCAGCACAATGTCTTCCATGCAATATGGCTGACTTAGAAGTCACCTATAGGACATGGCAACCAGCACAATGTCCCCCATGCAATATGGCTGACTTGGAAGTCACCTATACAATACAACCAGCACAATGTCCCCTATGCAATATGGCTGACTTGGAAGTCATCTATACAACACAACCAGCACAATGTCCCCCATGCAATATGGCTGACTTGGAAGTCACCTATACAACACAATCAGCACAATGTCCCCCATGCAATATGGCTGACTTGGAAGTCACCTATACAACATGGCAACCAGCACAATGTCCCCCATGCAATATGGCTGACTTGGAAGTCACCTATACAACATGGCAACCAGCACAATGTCCCCCAAGCAATATGGCTGACTTGGAAGTCACCTATAGAACATGGCCACCAGCACAATGTCCCCCATGCAATATGGCTGACTTGGAAGTCACCTATACAAGACAACCAGCACAATGTCCCCCATGCAATATGGCTGACTTGGAAGTCACCTATAGAACATGGCCACCAGCACAATGTCCCCCATGCAATATGGCTGACTTTGAAGTCACCTATAGAACATGGCCACCAGCACAATGTCCCCCATGCAATATGGCTGACTTGGAAGTCACCTATACAACACAACCAGCACAATGTCCCCCATGCAATATGGCTGACTTGGAAGTCACCTATAGAACATGGCAACCAGCACAATGTCCCCCAAGCAATATGGCTGACTTGGAAGTCACCTATACAAGACAACCAGCACAATGTCCCCCATGCAATATGGCTGACTTGGAAGTCACCTATAGGACATGGCAACCAGCACAATGTCCCCCATGCAATATGGCTGACTTGGAAGTCACCTATACAATACAACCAGCACAATGTCCCCCATGCAATATGGCTGACTTGGAAGTCACCTATACAATACAACCAGCACAATGTCCCCCATGCAAAATGGCTGACTTGGAAGTCACCTATACAACACAACCAGCACAATGTCCCCCAAGCAATATGGCTGACTTGGAAGTCACCTATAGAACATGGCAACCAGCACAATGTCCCCCAAGCAATATGGCTGACTTGGACGTCACCTATACAAGACAACCAGCACAATGTCCCCCATGCAATATGGCTGACTTGGAAGTCACATATAGGACATGGCAACCAGCACAATGTCCCCCATGCAATATGGCTGACTTGGAAGTCACCTATACAATACAACCAGTACAATGTCCCCCATGCAATATGGCTGACTTGGAAGTCACCTATACAATACAACCAGCACAATGTCCCCCATGCAATATGGCTGACTTGGAAGTCACCTATACAACACAACCAGCACAATGTACCCCATGCAATATGGCTGACTTGGAAGTCACCTATACAACATGGCAACCAGCACAATGTCCCCCATGCAATATGGCTGACTTGGAAGTCACCTATACAACATGGCAACCAGCACAATGTCCCCCATGCAATATGGCTGACTTGGAAGTCACCTATAGAACATGGCCACCAGCACAATGTCCCCAATGCAACACGGCTGACTTGGAAGTCACCTATACAAGACAACCAGTACAATGTCCCCCATGCAATATGGCTGACTTGGAAGTCACCTATACAACATGGCAACCAGCACAATGTCCCCCATGCAATATGGCTGACTTGGATGTCACCTATAGAACAAGGCCACCAGCACAATGTCCCCCATGCAACACGGCTGACTTGGAAGTCACCTATACAATACAACCAGCACAATGTCCCCCATGCAATATGGATGACTTGGAAGTCACCTATACAATACAACCACCACAATGTCCCCCATGCAATATGGCTGACTTGGAAGTCACCTATACAACACAACCAGCACAATGTCCCCCATGCAATATGGCTGACTTGGAAGTCACCTATAGAACATGGCCACCAGCACAATGTCCCCCATGCAATATGGCTGAATTGGAAGTCACCTATACAAGACAACCAGCACAATGTCCCCCATGCAATATGGCTGACTTGGAAGTCACCTATACAACACAACCAGCACAATGTCCCCCAAGCAATATGGCTGACTTGGAAGTCACCTATAGAACATGGCAACCAGCACAATGTCCCCCAAGCAATATGGCTGACTTGGACGTCACCTATACAAGACAACCAGCACAATGTCCCCCATGCAATATGGCTGACTTGGAAGTCACCTATAGGACATGGCAACCAGCACAATGTCCCCCATGCAATATGGCTGACTTGGAAGTCACCTATACAATACAACCAGCACAATGTCCCCTATGCAATATGGCTGACTTGGAAGTCACCTATACAACACAACCAGCACAATGTCCCCCATGCAATATGGCTGACTTGGAAGTCACCTATACAACATGGCAACCAGCACAATGTCCCCCATGCAATATGGCTGACTTGGAAGTCACCTATACAACATGGCAACCAGCACAATGTCCCCCAAGCAATATGGCTGACTTGGAAGTCATCTATAGAACATGGCCACCAGCACAATGTCCCCCATGCAATATGGCTGACTTGGAAGTCACCTATACAAGACAACCAGCACAATGTCCCCCATGCAATATGGCTGACTTGGAAGTCACCTATAGAACATGGCCACCAGCACAATGTCCCCCATGCAATATGGCTGACTTGGAAGTCACCTATAGAACATGGCCACCAGCACAATGTCCCCCATGCAATATGGCTGACTTGGAAGTCACCTATACAACACAACCAGCACAATGTCCCCCATGCAATATGGCTGACTTGGAAGTCACCTATAGAACATGGCCACCAGCACAATGTCCCCCATGCAATATGGCTGACTTGGAAGTCACCTATAGAACATGGCCACCAGCACAATGTCGCCCATGCAATATGGCTGACTTGGAAGTCACCTATACAACACAACCAGCACAATGTCCCCCAAGCAATATGGCTGACTTGGAAGTCACCTATACAAGACAACCAGCACAATGTCCCCCATGCAATATGGCTGACTTGGAAGTCACCTATAGGACATGGCAACCAGCACAATGTCCCCCATGCAATATGGCTGACTTGGAAGTCACCTATACAATACAACCAGCACAATGTCCCCCATGCAATATGGCTGACTTGGAAGTCACCTATACAATACAACCAGCACAATGTCCACCATGCAATATGGCTGACTTGGAAGTCACCTATAAAACACAACCAGCACAATGTCCCCCAAGCAATATGGCTGACTTGGAAGTCACCTATAGAACATGGCAACCAGCACAATGTCCCCCAAGCAATATGGCTGACTTGGACGTCACCTATACAAGACAACCAGCACAATGTCCCCCATGCAATATGGCTGACTTGGAAGTCACCTATAGGACATGGCAACCAGCACAATGTCCCCCATGCAATATGGCTGACTTGGAAGTCACCTATACAATACAACCAGCACAATGTCCCCCATGCAATATGGCTGACTTGGAAGTCACCTATACAATACAACCAGCACAATGTCCCCCATGCAATATGGCTGACTTGGAAGTCACCTATACAACACAACCAGCACAATGTCCCCCATGCAATATGGCTGACTTGGAAGTCACCTATACAACATGGCAACCAGCACAATGTCCCCCATGCAATATGGCTGACTTGGAAGTCACCTATACAACATGGCAACCAGCACAATGTCCCCCATGCAATATGGCTGACTTGGAAGTCACCTATAGAACATGGCCACCAGCACAATGTCCCCAATGCAACACGGCTGACTTGGAAGTCACCTATACAAGACAACCAGTACAATGTCCCCCATGCAATATGGCTGACTTGGATGTCACCTATAGAACATGGCAACCAGCACAATGTCCCCCATGCAACACGGCTGACTTGGAAGTCACCTATACAATACAACCAGCACAATGTCCCCCATGCAATATGGCTGACTTGGAAGTCACCTATACAATACAACCTGCACAATGTCCCCCATGCAATATGGCTGACTTGGAAGTCACCTATACAACACAACCAGCACAATGTCGCCCATGCAATATGGCTGACTTGGAAGTCACCTATACAATACAACCAGCACAATGTCACCCAAGCAATATGGCTGACTTGGAAGTCACCTATAGAACATGGCCACCAGCACAATGTCCCCCATGCAATATGGCTGACTTGGAAGTCACCTATACAACATGGCAACCAGCACAATGTCCCCCATGCAATATGGCTGACTTGGAAGTCACCTATACAACATGGCAACCAGCACAATGTCCCCCATGCAATATGGCTGACTTGGATGTCACCTATAGAACATGGCCACCAGCACAATGTCCCCCATGCAACACGGCTGACTTGGAAGTCACCTATACAATACAACCAGCACAATGTCCCCCATGCAATATGGCTGACTTGGAAGTCACCTATACAATACAACCAGCACAATGTCCCCCATGCAATATGGCTGACTTGGAAGTCACCTATACAACACAACCAGCACAATGTCCCCCATGCAATATGGCTGACTTGGAAGTCACCTATACAATACAACCAGCACAATGTCCCCCATGCAATATGGCTGACTTGGAAGTCACCTATACAATACAACCAGCACAATGTCCCCCATGCAATATGGCTGACTTGGAAGTCACCTATACAATACAACCAGCACAATGTCCCCCATGCAATATGGCTGACTTGGAAGTCACCTATACAACACAACCAGCACAATGTCCCCCATGCAATATGGCTGACTTGGAAGTCACCTATACAACACAACCAGCACAATGTCCCCCATGCAATATGGCTGACTTGGAAGTCACCTATACAATACAACCAGCACAATGTCCCCCATGCAATATGGCTGACTTGGAAGTCACCTATACAACACAACCAGCACTATGTCCCCCATGCAATATGGCTGAATTGGAAGTCACCTATACAAGACAACCAGCACAATGTCCCCCATGCAATATGGCTGACTTGGAAGTCACCTATACAACACAACCAGCACAATGTCCCCCAAGCAATATGGCTGACTTGGAAGTCACCTATAGAACATGGCAACCAGCACAATGTCCCCCAAGCAATATGGCTGACTTGGACGTCACCAATACAAGACAACCAGCACAATGTCTCCCATGCAATATGGCTGACTTGGAAGTCACCTATAGGACATGGCAACCAGCACAATGTCCCCCATGCAATATGGCTGACTTGGAAGTCACCTATACAATACAACCAGCACAATGTCCCCTATGCAATATGGCTGACTTGGAAGTCACCTATACAACACAACCAGCACAATGTCCCCCATGCAATATGGCTGACTTGGAAGTCACCTATACAACACAACCAGCACAATGTCCCCCATGCAATATGGCTGACTTGGAAGTCACCTATACAACATGGCAACCAGCACAATGTCCCCCATGCAATATGGCTGACTTGGAAGTCACCTATACAACATGGCAACCAGCACAATGTCCCCCAAGCAATATGGCTGACTTGGAAGTCACCTATAGAACATGGCCACCAGCACAATGTCCCCCATGCAATATGGCTGACTTGGAAGTCACCTATACAAGACAACCAGCACAATGTCCCCCATGCAATATGGCTGACTTGGAAGTCACCTATAGAACATGGCCACCAGCACAATGTCCCCCATGCAATATGGCTGACTTGGAAGTCACCTATAGAACATGGCCACCAGCACAATGTCCCCCATGCAATATGGCTGACTTGGAAGTCACCTATACAACACAACCAGCACAATGTCCCCCATGCAATATGGCTGACTTGGAAGTCACCTATAGAACATGTCAACCAGCACAATGTCCCCCAAGCAATATGGCTGACTTGGAAGTCACCTATACAAGACAACCAGCACAATGTCCCCCATGCAATATGGCTGACTTGGAAGTCACCTATAGGACATGGCAACCAGCACAATGTCCCCCATGCAATATGGCTGACTTGGAAGTCACCTATACAATACAACCAGCACAATGTCCCCCATGCAATATGGCTGACTTGGAAGTCACCTATACAATACAACCAGCACAATGTCCCCCATGCAATATGGCTGACTTGGAAGTCACCTATACAACACAACCAGCACAATGTCCCCCAAGCAATATGGCTGACTTGGAAGTCACCTATAGAACATGGCAACCAGCACAATGTCCCCCAAGCAATATGGCTGACTTGGACGTCACCTTTACAAGACAACCAGCACAATGTCCCCCATGCAATATGGCTGACTTGGAAGTCACATATAGGACATGGCAACCAGCACAATGTCCCCCATGCAATATGGCTGACTTGGAAGTCACCTATACAATACAACCAGTACAATGTCCCCCATGCAATATGGCTGACTTGGAAGTCACCTATACAATACAACCAGCACAATGTCCCCCATGCAATATGGTTGACTTGGAAGTCACCTATACAACACAACCAGCACAATGTCCCCCATGCAATATGGCTGACTTGGAAGTCACCTATACAACATGGCAACCAGCACAATGTCCCCCATGCAATATGGCTGACTTGGAAGTCACCTATACAACATGGCAACCAGCACAATGTCCCCCATGCAATATGGCTGACTTGGAAGTCACCTATAGAACATGGCCACCAGCACAATGTCCCCAATGCAACACGGCTGACTTGGAAGTCACCTATACAAGACAACCAGTACAATGTCCCCCATGCAATATGGCTGACTTGGAAGTCACCTATACAACATGGCAACCAGCACAATGTCCCCCATGCAATATGGCTGACTTGGATGTCACCTATAGAACAAGGCCACCAGCACAATGTCCCCCATGCAACACGGCTGACTTGGAAGTCACCTATACAATACAACCAGCACAATGTCCCCCATGCAATATGGCTGACTTGGAAGTCACCTATACAATACAACCAGCACAATGTCCCCCATGCAATATGGCTGACTTGGAAGTCACCTATACAACACAACCAGCACAATGTCCCCCATGCAATATGGCTGACTTGGAACCACCTATACAATACAACCAGCACAATGTCCCCCAAGCAATATGGCTGACTTGGAAGTCACCTATAGAACATGGCCACCAGCACAATGTCCCCCAAGCAATATGGCTGACTTGGAAGTCACCTATAGAACACGGCAACCAGCACAATGTCCCCCAAGCAATATGGCTGACTTGGACGTCACCTATACAAGACAACCAGCACAATGTCCCCCATGCAATATGGCTGACTTGGAAGTCACCTATAGGACATGGCAACCAGCACAATGTCCCCCATGCAATATGGCTGACTTGGAAGTCACCTATACAATACAACCAGCACAATGTCCCCTATGCAATATGGCTGACTTGGAAGTCACCTATACAACACAACCAGCACAATGTCCCCCATGCAATATGGCTGACTTGGAAGTCACCTATACAACACAACCAGCACAATGTCCCCCATGCAATATGGCTGACTTGGAAGTCACCTATACAACATGGCAACCAGCACAATGTCCCCCATGCAATATGGCTGACTTGGAAGTCACCTATACAACATGGCAACCAGCACAATGTCCCCCAAGCAATATGGCTGACTTGGAAGTCACCTATAGAACATGGCCACCAGCACAATGTCCCCCATGCAATATGGCTGACTTGGAAGTCACCTATACAAGACAACCAGCACAATGTCCCCCATGCAATATGGCTGACTTGGAAGTCACCTATAGAACATGGCCACCAGCACAATGTCCCCCATGCAATATGGCTGACTTGGAAGTCACCTATAGAACATGGCCACAAGCACAATGTCCCCCATGCAATATGGCTGACTTGGAAGTCACCTATACAACACAACCAGCACAATGTCCCCCATGCAATATGGCTGACTTGGAAGTCACCTATAGAACATGGCAACCAGCACAATGTCCCCCAAGCAATATGGCTGACTTGGAAGTCACCTATACAAGACAACCAGCACAATGTCCCCCATGCAATATGGCTGACTTGGAAGTCACCTATAGGACATGGCAACCAGCACAATGTCCCCCATGCAATATGGCTGACTTGGAAGTCACCTATACAATACAACCAGCACAATGTCCCCCATGCAATATGGCTGACTTGGAAGTCACCTATACAATACAACCAGCACAATGTCCCCCATGCAATATGGCTGACTTGGAAGTCACCTATAAAACACAACCAGCACAATGTCCCCCAAGCAATATGGCTGACTTGGAAGTCACCTATAGAACATGGCAACCAGCACAATGTCCCCCAAGCAATATGGCTGACTTGGACGTCACCTATACAAGACAACCAGCACAATGTCCCCCATGCAATATGGCTGACTTGGAAGTCACCTATAGGACATGGCAACCAGCACAATGTCCCCCATGCAATATGGCTGACTTGGAAGTCACCTATACAATACAACCAGCACAATGTCCCCCATGCAATATGGCTGACTTGGAAGTCACCTATACAATACAACCAGCACAATGTCCCCCATGCAATATGGCTGACTTGGAAGTCACCTATACAACACAACCAGCACAATGTCCCCCATGCAATATGGCTGACTTGGAAGTCACCTATACAACATGGCAACCAGCACAATGTCCCCCATGCAATATGGCTGACTTGGAAGTCACCTATACAACATGGCAACCAGCACAATGTCCCCCATGCAATATGGCTGACTTGGAAGTCACCTATAGAACATGGCCACCAGCACAATGTCCCCAATGCAACACGGCTGACTTGGAAGTCACCTATACAAGACAACCAGTACAATGTCCCCCATGCAATATGGCTGACTTGGAAGTCACCTATACAACATGGCAACCAGCACAATGTCCCCCATGCAATATGGCTGACTTGGATGTCACCTATAGAACATGGCCACCAGCACAATGTCCCCCATGCAACACGGCTGACTTGGAAGTCACCTATACAATACAACCAGCACAATGTCCCCCATGCAATATGGCTGACTTGGAAGTCACCTATACAATACAACCAGCACAATGTCCCCCATGCAATATGGCTGACTTGGAAGTCACCTATACAACACAACCAGCACAATGTCCCCCATGCAATATGGCTGACTTGGAAGTCACCTATACAATACAACCAGCACAATGTCCCCCATGCAATATGGCTGATTTGGAAGTCACCTATACAACATGGCAACCAGCACAATGTCCCCCATGCAATATGGCTGACTTGGAAGTCACCTATAGAACATGGCCACCAGCACAATGTCCCCAATGCAACACGGCTGACTTGGAAGTCACCTATACAAGACAACCAGTACAATGTCCCCCATGCAATATGGCTGACTTGGAAGTCACCTATACAACATGGCAACCAGCACAATGTCCCCCATGCAATATGGCTGACTTGGATGTCACCTATAGAACATGGCCACCAGCACAATGTCCCCTATGCAATATGGCTGACTTGGAAGTCACCTATACAAGACAACCAGCACAATGTCCCCCATGCAATATGGCTGACTTGGAAGTCACCTATAGAACATGGCCACCAGCACAATGTCCCCCATGCAATATGGCTGACTTGGAAGTCACCTATAGAACATGGCCACCAGCACAATGTCCCCCATGCAATATGGCTGACTTGGAAGTCACCTATACAACACAACCAGCACAATGTCCCCCAAGCAATATGGCTGACTTGGAAGTCACCTATACAAGACAACCAGCACAATGTCCCCCATGCAATATGGCTGACTTGGAAGTCACCTATAGGACATGGCAACCAGCACAATGTCCCCCATGCAATATGGCTGACTTGGAAGTCACCTATACAATACAACCAGCACAATGTCCCCCATGCAATATGGCTGACTTGGAAGTCACCTATACAATGCAACCAGCACAATGTCCCCCATGCAATATGGCTGACTTGGAAGTCACCTATAAAACACAACCAGCACAATGTCCCCCAAGCAATATGGAAGACTTGGAAGTCACCTATAGAACATGGCAACCAGCACAATGTCCCCCAAGCAATATGGCTGACTTGGACGTCACCTATACAAGACAACCAGCACAATGTCCCCCATGCAATATGGCTGACTTGGAAGTCACCTATAGAACATGGCCACCAGCACAATGTCCCCCATGCAATATGGCTGACTTGGAAGTCACCTATAGAACATGGCAACCAGCACAATGTCCCCCAAGCAATATGGCTGACTTGGAAGTCACCTATACAAGACAACCAGCACAATGTCCCCCATGCAATATGGCTGACTTGGAAGTCACCTATAGGACATGGCAACCAGCACAATGTCCCCCATGCAATATGGCTGACTTGGAAGTCACCTATACAATACAACCAGCACAATGTCCCCCATGCAATATGGCTGACTTGGAAGTCACCTATACAATGCAACCAGCACAATGTCCCCCATGCAATATGGCTGACTTGGAAGTCACCTATAAAACACAACCAGCACAATGTCCCCCAAGCAATATGGAAGACTTGGAAGTCACCTATAGAACATGGCAACCAGCACAATGTCCCCCAAGCAATATGGCTGACTTGGACGTCACCTATACAAGACAACCAGCACAATGTCCCCCATGCAATATGGCTGACTTGGAAGTCACCTATAGGACATGGCAACCAGCACAATGTCCCCCATGCAATATGGCTGACTTGGAAGTCACCTATACAATACAACCAGCACAATGTCCCCCATGCAATTTGGCTGACTTGGAAGTCACCTATACAATACAACCAGCACAATGTCCCCCATGCAATATGGCTGAATTGGAAGTCACCTATACAACACAACCAGCACAATGTCCCCCATGCAATATGGCTGACTTGGAAGTCACCTATACAACATGGCAACCAGCACAATGTCCCCCATGCAATATGGCTGACTTGGAAGTCACCTATACAACATGGCAACCAGCACAATGTCCCCCATGCAATATGGCTGACTTGGAAGTCACCTATAGAACATGGCCACCAGCACAATGTCCCCAATGCAACACGGCTGACTTGGAAGTCACCTATACAAGACAACCAGTACAATGTCCCCCATGCAATATGGCTGACTTGGAAGTCACCTATACAACATGGCAACCAGCACAATGTCCCCCATGCAATATGGCTGACTTGGATGTCACCTATAGAACATGGCCACCAGCACAATGTCCCCCATGCAACACGGCTGACTTGGAAGTCACCTATACAATACAACCAGCACAATGTCCCCCATGCAATATGGCTGTCTTGGAAGTCACCTATACAATACAACCAGCACAATGTCCCCCATGCAATATGGCTGACTTGGAAGTCACCTATACAACACAACCAGCACAATGTCCCCCATGCAATATGGCTGACTTGGAAGTCACCTATACAATACAACCAGCACAATGTCACCCAAGCAATATGGCTGACTTGGAAGTCACCTATAGAACATGGCCACCAGCACAATGTCCCCCATGCAATATGGCTGACTTGGAAGTCACCTATACAACATGGCAACCAGCACAATGTCCCCCATGCAATATGGCTGACTTGGAAGTCACCTATACAACATGGAAACCAGCACAATGTCCCCCATGCAATATGGCTGACTTGGAAGTCACCTATAGAACATGGCCACCAGCACAATGTCCCCAATGCAACACGGCTGACTTGGAAGTCACCTATACAAGACAACCAGTACAATGTCCCCCATGCAATATGTCTGACTTGGAAGTCACCTATACAACATGGCAACCAGCACAATGTCCCCCATGCAATATGGCTGACTTGGATATCTCCTATAGAACATGGCCACCAGCACAATGTCCCCCATGCAACACGGCTGACTTGGAAGTCACCTATACAATACAACCAGCACAATGTCCCCCATGCAATATGGCTGACTTGGAAGTCACCTATACAATACAACCAGCACAATGTCCCCCATGCAATATGGCTGACTTGGAAGTCACCTATACAACACAACCAGCACAATGTCCCCCATGCAATATGGCTGACTTGGAAGTCACCTATACAATACAACCAGCACAATGTCCCCCATGCAATATGGCTGAATTGGAAGTCACCTATACAAGACAACCAGCACAATGTCCCCCATGCAATATGGCTGACTTGGAAGTCACCTATACAACACAACCAGCACAATGTCCCCCAAGCAATATGGCTGACTTGGAAGTCACCTATAGAACATGGCAACCAGCACAATGTCCCCCAAGCAATATGGCTGACTTGGACGTCACCTATACAAGACAACCAGCACAATGTCCCCCATGCAATATGGCTGACTTGGAAGTCACCTATAGGACATGGCAACAAGCACAATGTCCCCCATGCAATATGGCTGACTTGGAAGTCACCTATACAATACAACCAGCACAATGTCCCCCATGCAATATGGCTGACTTGGAAGTCACCTATACAACACAACCAGCACAATGTCCCCCATGCAATATGGCTGACTTGGAAATCACCTAAACAACACAACCAGCACAATGTCCCCCATGCAATATGGCTGACTTGTAAGTCACCTATACAACATGGCAACCAGCACAATGTCCCCCATGCAATATGGCTGACTTGGAAGTCACCTATACAACATGGCAACCAGCACAATGTCCCCCATGCAATATGGCTGACTTGGAAGTCACCTATAGGACATGGCAACCAGCACAATGTCCCCCATGCAATATGGCTGACTTGGAAGTCACCTATACAATACAACCAGCACAATGTCCCCCATGCAATTTGGCTGACTTGGAAGTCACCTATACAATACAACCAGCACAATGTCCCCCATGCAATATGGCTGAATTGGAAGTCACCTATACAACACAACCAGCACAATGTCCCCCATGCAATATGGCTGACTTGGAAGTCACCTATACAACATGGCAACCAGCACAATGTCCCCCATGCAATATGGCTGACTTGGAAGTCACCTATACAACATGGCAACCAGCACAATGTCCCCCATGCAATATGGCTGACTTGGAAGTCACCTATAGAACATGGCCACCAGCACAATGTCCCCAATGCAACACGGCTGACTTGGAAGTCACCTATACAAGACAACCAGTACAATGTCCCCCATGCAATATGGCTGACTTGGAAGTCACCTATACAACATGGCAACCAGCACAATGTCCCCCATGCAATATGGCTGACTTGGATGTCACCTATAGAACATGGCCACCAGCACAATGTCCCCCATGCAACACGGCTGACTTGGAAGTCACCTATACAATACAACCAGCACAATGTCCCCCATGCAATATGGCTGTCTTGGAAGTCACCTATACAATACAACCAGCACAATGTCCCCCATGCAATATGGCTGACTTGGAAGTCACCTATACAACACAACCAGCACAATGTCCCCCATGCAATATGGCTGACTTGGAAGTCACCTATACAATACAACCAGCACAATGTCACCCAAGCAATATGGCTGACTTGGAAGTCACCTATAGAACATGGCCACCAGCACAATGTCCCCCATGCAATATGGCTGACTTGGAAGTCACCTATACAACATGGCAACCAGCACAATGTCCCCCATGCAATATGGCTGACTTGGAAGTCACCTATACAACATGGAAACCAGCACAATGTCCCCCATGCAATATGGCTGACTTGGAAGTCACCTATAGAACATGGCCACCAGCACAATGTCCCCAATGCAACACGGCTGACTTGGAAGTCACCTATACAAGACAACCAGTACAATGTCCCCCATGCAATATGTCTGACTTGGAAGTCACCTATACAACATGGCAACCAGCACAATGTCCCCCATGCAATATGGCTGACTTGGATGTCTCCTATAGAACATGGCCACCAGCACAATGTCCCCCATGCAACACGGCTGACTTGGAAGTCACCTATACAATACAACCAGCACAATGTCCCCCATGCAATATGGCTGACTTGGAAGTCACCTATACAATACAACCAGCACAATGTCCCCCATGCAATATGGCTGACTTGGAAGTCACCTATACAACACAACCAGCACAATGTCCCCCATGCAATATGGCTGACTTGGAAGTCACCTATACAATACAACCAGCACAATGTCCCCCATGCAATATGGCTGAATTGGAAGTCACCTATACAAGACAACCAGCACAATGTCCCCCATGCAATATGGCTGACTTGGAAGTCACCTATACAACACAACCAGCACAATGTCCCCCAAGCAATATGGCTGACTTGGAAGTCACCTATAGAACATGGCAACCAGCACAATGTCCCCCAAGCAATATGGCTGACTTGGACGTCACCTATACAAGACAACCAGCACAATGTCCCCCATGCAATATGGCTGACTTGGAAGTCACCTATAGGACATGGCAACAAGCACAATGTCCCCCATGCAATATGGCTGACTTGGAAGTCACCTATACAATACAACCAGCACAATGTCCCCCATGCAATATGGCTGACTTGGAAGTCACCTATACAACACAACCAGCACAATGTCCCCCATGCAATATGGCTGACTTGGAAATCACCTAAACAACACAACCAGCACAATGTCCCCCATGCAATATGGCTGACTTGGAAGTCACCTATACAACATGGCAACCAGCACAATGTCCCCCATGCAATATGGCTGACTTGGAAGTCACCTATACAACATGGCAACCAGCACAATGTCCCCCAAGCAATATGGCTGACTTGGAAGTCACCTATAGAACATGGCCACCAGCAAAATGTCCCCCATGCAATATGGCTGACTTGGAAGTCACCTATACAAGACAACCAGCACAATGTCCCCCATGCAATATGGCTGACTTGGAAGTCACCTATAGAACATGGCCACCAGCACAATGTCCCCCATGCAATATGGCTGACTTGGAAGTCACCTATAGAACATGGCCACCAGCACAATGTCCCCCATGCAATATGGCTGACTTGGAAGTCACCTATACAACACAACCAGCACAATGTCCCCCATGCAATATGGCTGACTTGGAAGTCACCTATACAACACAACCAGCACAATGTCCCCCATGCAATATGGCTGACTTGGAAGTCACCTATAGAACATGGTAACCAGCACAATGTCCCCCAAGCAATATGGCTGACTTGGAAGTCACCTATACAAGACAACCAGCACAATGTCCCCCATGCAATATGGCTGACTTGGAAGTCACCTATAGGACATGGCAACCAGCACAATGTCCCCCATGCAATATGGCTGACTTGGAAGTCACCTATACAATACAACCAGCACAATGTCCCCCATGCAATATGGCTGACTTGGAAGTCACCTATACAATACAACCAGCACAATGTCCCCCATGCAATATGGCTGACTTGGAAGTCACCTATAAAACACAACCAGCACAATGTCCCCCAAGCAATATGGCTGACTTGGAAGTCACCTATAGAACATGGCAACCAGCACAATGTCCCCCAAGCAATATGGCTGACTTGGAAGTCACCTATACAACACAACCAGCACAATGTCCCCCATGCAATATGGCTGACTTGGAAGTCACCTATACAATACAACCAGCACAATGTCACCCAAGCAATATGGCTGACTTGGAAGTCACCTATAGAACATGGCCACCAGCACAATGTCCCCCATGCAATATGGCTGACTTGGAAGTCACCTATACAACATGGCAACCAGCACAATGTCCCCCATGCAATATGGCTGACTTGGAAGTCACCTATACAACATGGCAACCAGCACAATGTCCCCCATGCAATATGGCTGACTTGGAAGTCACCTATAGAACATGGCCACCAGCACAATGTCCCCAATGCAACACGGCTGACTTGGAAGTCACCTATACAAGACAACCAGTACAATGTCCCCCATGCAATATGTCTGAATTGGATGTCACCTATAGAACATGGCCACCAGCACAATGTCCCCCATGCAACACGGCTGACTTGGAAGTCACCTATACAATACAACCAGCACAATGTCCCCCATGCAATATGGCTGACTTGGAAGTCACCTATACAATACAACCAGCACAATGTCCCCCATGCAATATGGCTGACTTGGAAGTCACCTATACAACACAACCAGCACAATGTCCCCCATGCAATATGGCTGACTTGGAAGTCACCTATACAATACAACCAGCACAATGTCCCCCATGCAATATGGCTGAATTGGAAGTCACCTATACAAGACAACCAGCACAATGTCCCCCATGCAATATGGCTGACTTGGAAGTCACCTATACAACACAACCAGCACAATGTCCCCCAAGCAATATGGCTGACTTGGAAGTCACCTATAGAACATGGCAACCAGCACAATGTCCCCCAAGCAATATGGCTGACTTGGACGTCACCTATACAAGACAACCAGCACAATGTCCCCCATGCAATATGGCTGACTTGGAAGTCACCTATAGGACATGGCAACCAGCACAATGTCCCCCATGCAATATGGCTGACTTGGAAGTTACCTATACAATACAACCAGCACAATGTCCCCCATGCAATATGGCTGACTTGGAAGTCACCTATACAACACAACCAGCACAATGTCCCCCATGCAATATGGCTGACTTGGAAATCACCTAAACAACACAACCAGCACAATGTCCCCCATGCAATATGGCTGACTTGGAAGTCACCTATACAACATGGCAACCAGCACAATGTCCCCCATGCAATATGGCTGACTTGGAAGTCACCTATACAACATGGCAACCAGCACAATGTCCCCCAAGCAATATGGCTGACTTGGAAGTCACCTATAGAACATGGCCACCAGCACAATGTCCCCCATGCAATATGGCTGACTTGGAAGTCACCTATACAAGACAACCAGCACAATGTCCGCCATGCAATATGGCTGACTTGGAAGTCACCTATAGAACATGGCCACCAGCACAATGTCCCCCATGCAATATGGCTGACTTGGAAGTCACCTATAGAACATGGCCACCAGCACAATGTCCCCCATGCAATATGGCTGACTTGGAAGTCACCTATACAACACAACCAGCACAATGTCCCCCATGCAATATGGCTGACTTGGAAGTCACCTATACAACACAACCAGCACAATGTCCCCCATGCAATATGGCTGACTTGGAAGTCACCTATAGAACATGGCAACCAGCACAATGTCCCCCAAGCAATATGGCTGACTTGGAAGTCACCTATACAAGACAACCAGCACAATGTCCCCCATGCAATATGGCTGACTTGGAAGTCACCTATAGGACATGGCAACCAGCACAATGTCCCCCATGCAATATGGCTGACTTGGAAGTCACCTATACAATACAACCAGCACAATGTCCCCCATGCAATATGGCTGACTTGGAAGTCACCTATACAATACAACCAGCACAATGTCCCCCATGCAATATGCTGACTTGGAAGTCACCTATAAAACACAACCAGCACAATGTCCCCCAAGCAATATGGCTGACTTGGAAGTCACCTATAGAACATGGCAACCAGCACAATGTCCCCCAAGCAATATGGCTGACTTGGACGTCACCTATACAAGACAACCAGCACAATGTCCCCCATGCAATATGGCTGACTTGGAAGTCACCTATAGGACATGGCAACCAGCACAATGTCCCCCATGCAATATGGCTGACTTGGAAGTCACCTATCCAATACAACCAGCACAATGTCCCCCATGCAATATGGCTGACTTGGAAGTCACCTATACAATACAACCAGCACAATGTCCCCCATGCAATATGGCTGACTTGGAAGTCACCTATACAACACAACCAGCACAATGTCCCCCATGCAATATGGCTGACTTGGAAGTCACCTATACAACATGGCAACCAGCAGAATGTCCCCCATGCAATATGGCTGACTTGGAAGTCACCTATACGACATGGCAACCAGCACAATGTCCCCCATGCAATATGGCTGACTTGGAAGTCACCTATAGAACATGGCCACCAGCACAATGTCCCCAATGCAACACGGCTCACTTGGAAGTCACCTATACAATACAACCAGCACAATGTCCCCCATGCAATATGGCTGACTTGAAAGTCACCTATACAATACAACCAGCACAATGTCCCAAATGCAATATGGCTGACTTGGAAGTCACCTATAGAACATGGCCACCAGCACAATGTCCCCCATGCAATATGGCTGACTTGGAAGTCACCTATAGGACATGGCAACCAGCACAATGTCCCCCATGCAATATGGCTGACTTGGAAGTCACCTATACAATACAACCAGCACAATGTCCCCCATGCAATATGGCTGACTTGGAAGTCACCTATACAATACAACCAGCACAATGTCCCCCATGCAATATGGCTGACTTGGAAGTCACCTATAAAACACAACCAGCACAATGTCCCCCAAGCAATATGGCTGACTTGGAAGTCACCTATAGAACATGGCAACCAGCACAATGTCCCCCAAGCAATATGGCTGACTTGGACGTCACCTATACAAGACAACCAGCACAATGTCCCCCATGCAATATGGCTGACTTGGAAGTCACCTATACAATACAACCAGCACAATGTCCCCCATGCAATATGCTGACTTGGAAGTCACCTATAAAACACAACCAGCACAATGTCCCCCAAGCAATATGGCTGACTTGGAAGTCACCTATAGAACATGGCAACCAGCACAATGTCCCCCAAGCAATATGGCTGACTTGGACGTCACCTATACAAGACAACCAGCACAATGTCCCCCATGCAATATGGCTGACTTGGAAGTCACCTATAGGACATGGCAACCAGCACAATGTCCCCCATGCAATATGGCTGACTTGGAAGTCACCTATCCAATACAACCAGCACAATGTCCCCCATGCAATATGGCTGACTTGGAAGTCACCTATACAATACAACCAGCACAATGTCCCCCATGCAATATGGCTGACTTGGAAGTCACCTATACAACACAACCAGCACAATGTCCCCCATGCAATATGGCTGACTTGGAAGTCACCTATACAACATGGCAACCAGCAGAATGTCCCCCATGCAATATGGCTGACTTGGAAGTCACCTATACGACATGGCAACCAGCACAATGTCCCCCATGCAATATGGCTGACTTGGAAGTCACCTATAGAACATGGCCACCAGCACAATGTCCCCAATGCAACACGGCTCACTTGGAAGTCACCTATACAATACAACCAGCACAATGTCCCCCATGCAATATGGCTGACTTGAAAGTCACCTATACAATACAACCAGCACAATGTCCCAAATGCAATATGGCTGACTTGGAAGTCACCTATAGAACATGGCCACCAGCACAATGTCCCCCATGCAATATGGCTGACTTGGAAGTCACCTATAGGACATGGCAACCAGCACAATGTCCCCCATGCAATATGGCTGACTTGGAAGTCACCTATACAATACAACCAGCACAATGTCCCCCATGCAATATGGCTGACTTGGAAGTCACCTATACAATACAACCAGCACAATGTCCCCCATGCAATATGGCTGACTTGGAAGTCACCTATAAAACACAACCAGCACAATGTCCCCCAAGCAATATGGCTGACTTGGAAGTCACCTATAGAACATGGCAACCAGCACAATGTCCCCCAAGCAATATGGCTGACTTGGACGTCACCTATACAAGACAACCAGCACAATGTCCCCCATGCAATATGGCTGACTTGGAAGTCACCTATAGGACATGGCAACCAGCACAATGTCCCCCATGCAATATGGCTGACTTGGAAGTCACCTATACAATACAACCAGCACAATGTCCCCCATGCAATATGGCTGACTTGGAAGTCACCTATACAATACAACCAGCACAATGTCCCCCATGCAATATGGCTGACTTGAAAGTCACCTATACAACACAACCAGCACAATGTCCCCCATGCAATATGGCTGACTTGGAAGTCACCTATACAACATGGCAACCAGCACAATGTCCCCCATGCAATATGGCTGACTTGGAAGTCACCTATACGACATGGCAACCAGCACAATGTCCCCCATGCAATATGGCTGACTTGGAAGTCACCTATAGAACATGGCCACCAGCACAATGTCCCCAATGCAACACGGCTGACTTGGAAGTCACCTATACAAGACAACCAGTACAATGTCCCCCATGCAATATGGCTGACTTGGAAGTCACCTATACAACATGGCAACCAGCACAATGTCGCCCATGCAATATGGCTGACTTGGATGTCACCTATAGAACATGGTCACCAGCACAATGTCCCCCATGCAACACGGCTGACTTGGAAGTCACCTATACAATACAACCAGCACAATGTCCCCCATGCAATATGGCTGACTTGGAAGTCACCTATACAATACAACCAGCACAATGTCCCCCATGCAATATGGCTGACTTGGAAGTCACCTATACAACATGGCAACCAGCACAATGTCCCCCATGCAATATGGCTGACTTGGAAGTCACCTATACAACATGGCAACCAGCACAATGTCCCCCATGCAATATGGCTGACTTGGAAGTCACCTATAGAACATGGCCACCAGCACAATGTCCCCAATGCAACACGGCTGACTTGGAAGTCACCTAAACAAGACAACCAGTACAATGTCCCCCATGCAATATGGCTGACTTGGAAGTCACCTATACAACATGGCAACCAGCACAATGTCCCCCATGCAATATGGCTGACTTGGATGTCACCTATAGAACATGGCCACCAGCACAATGTCCCCCATGCAACACGGCTGACTTGGAAGTCACCTATACAATACAACCAGCACAATGTCCCCCATGCAATATGGCTGACTTGGAAGTCACCTATACAATACAACCAGCACAATGTCCCCCATGCAATATGGCTGACTTGGAAGTCACCTATACAACACAACCAGCACAATGTCCCCCATGCAATATGGCTGACTTGGAAGTCACCTATACAATACAACCAGCACAATGTCACCCAAGCAATATGGCTGACTTGGAAGTCACCTATAGAACATGGCCACCAGCACAATGTCCCCCATGCAATATGGCTGACTTGGAAGTCACCTATACAACATGGCAACCAGCACAATGTCCCCCATGCAATATGGCTGACTTGGAAGTCACCTATACAACATGGAAACCAGCACAATGTCCCCCATGCAATATGGCTGACTTGGAAGTCACCTATAGAACATGGCCACCAGCACAATGTCCCCAATGCAACACGGCTGACTTGGAAGTCACCTATACAAGACAACCAGTACAATGTCCCCCATGCAATATGTCTGACTTGGAAGTCACCTATACAACATGGCAACCAGCACAATGTCCCCCATGCAATATGGCTGACTTGGATGTCACCTATAGAACATGGCCACCAGCACAATGTCCCCCATGCAACACGGCTGACTTGGAAGTCACCTATACAATACAACCAGCACAATGTCCCCCATGCAATATGGCTGACTTGGAAGTCACCTATACAATACAACCAGCACAATGTCCCCCATGCAATATGGCTGACTTGGAAGTCACCTATACAACACAACCAGCACAATGTCCCCCATGCAATATGGCTGACTTGGAAGTCACCTATACAATACAACCAGCACAATGTCCCCCATGCAATATGGCTGAATTGGAAGTCACCTATACAAGACAACCAGCACAATGTCCCCCATGCAATATGGCTGACTTGGAAGTCACCTATACAACACAACCAGCACAATGTCCCCCAAGCAATATGGCTGACTTGGAAGTCACCTATAGAACATGGCAACCAGCACAATGTCCCCCAAGCAATATGGCTGACTTGGACGTCACCTATACAAGACAACCAGCACAATGTCCCCCATGCAATATGGCTGACTTGGAAGTCACCTATAGGACATGGCAACCAGCACAATGTCCCCCATGCAATATGGCTGACTTGGAAGTCACCTATACAATACAACCAGCACAATGTCCCCCATGCAATATGGCTGACTTGGAAGTCACCTATACAACACAACCAGCACAATGTCCCCCATGCAATATGGCTGACTTGGAAATCACCTAAACAACACAACCAGCACAATGTCCCCCATGCAATATGGCTGACTTGGAAGTCACCTATACAACATGGCAACCAGCACAATGTCCCCCATGCAATATGGCTGACTTGGAAGTCACCTATACAACATGGCAACCAGCACAATGTCCCCCAAGCAATATGGCTGACTTGGAAGTCACCTATAGAACATGGCCACCAGCACAATGTCCCCCATGCAATATGGCTGACTTGGAAGTCACCTATACAAGACAACCAGCACAATGTCCCCCATGCAATATGGCTGACTTGGAAGTCACCTATAGAACATGGCCACCAGCACAATGTCCCCCATGCAATATGGCTGACTTGGAAGTCACCTATAGAACATGGCCACCAGCACAATGTCCCCCTTGCAATATGGCTGACTTGGAAGTCACCTATACAACACAACCAGCACAATGTCCCCCATGCAATATGACTGACTTGGAAGTCACCTATACAACACAACCAGCACAATGTCCCCCATGCAATATGGCTGACTTGGAAGTCACCTATAGAACATGGTAACCAGCACAATGTCCCCCAAGCAATATGGCTGACTTGGAAGTCACCTATACAAGACAACCAGCACAATGTCCCCCATGCAATATGGCTGACTTGGAAGTCACCTATAGGACATGGCAACCAGCACAATGTCCCCCATGCAATATGGCTGACTTGGAAGTCACCTATACAATACAACCAGCACAATGTCCCCCATGCAATATGGCTGACATGGAAGTCACCTATACAATACAACCAGCACAATGTCCCCCATGCAATATGGCTGACTTGGAAGTCACCTATAAAACACAACCAGCACAATGTCCCCCAAGCAATATGGCTGACTTGGAAGTCACCTATAGAACATGGCAACCAGCACAATGTCCCCCAAGCAATATGGCTGACTTGGAAGTCACCTATACAACACAACCAGCACAATGTCCCCCATGCAATATGGCTGACTTGGAAGTCACCTATACAATACAACCAGCACAATGTCACCCAAGCAATATGGCTGACTTGGAAGTCACCTATAGAACATGGCCACCAGCACAATGTCCCCCATGCAATATGGCTGACTTGGAAGTCACCTATACAACATGGCAACCAGCACAATGTCCCCCATGCAATATGGCTGACTTGGAAGTCACCTATACAACATGGCAACCAGCACAATGTCCCCCATGCAATATGGCTGACTTGGAAGTCACCTATAGAACATGGCCACCAGCACAATGTCCCCAATGCAACACGGCTGACTTGGAAGTCACCTATACAAGACAACCAGTACAATGTCCCCCATGCAATATGTCTGACTTGGAAGTCACCTATACAACATGGCAACCAGCACAATGTCCCCCATGCAATATGGCTGACTTGGATGTCACCTATAGAACATGGCCACCAGCACAATGTCCCCCATGCAACACGGCTGACTTGGAAGTCACCTATACAATACAACCAGCACAATGTCCCCCATGCAATATGGCTGACTTGGAAGTCACCTATACAATACAACCAGCACAATGTCCCCCATGCAATATGGCTGACTTGGAAGTCACCTATACAACACAACCAGCACAATGTCCCCCATGCAATATGGCTGACTTGGAAGTCACCTATACAATACAACCAGCACAATGTCCCCCATGCAATATGGCTGAATTGGAAGTCACCTATACAAGACAACCAGCACAATGTCCCCCATGCAATATGGCTGACTTGGAAGTCACCTATACAACACAACCAGCACAATGTCCCCCAAGCAATATGGCTGACTTGGAAGTCACCTATAGAACATGGCAACCAGCACAATGTCCCCCAAGCAATATGGCTGACTTGGACGTCACCTATACAAGACAACCAGCACAATGTCCCCCATGCAATATGGCTGACTTGGAAGTCACCTATAGGACATGGCAACCAGCACAATGTCCCCCATGCAATATGGCTGACTTGGAAGTCACCTATAGAACATGGCAACCAGCACAATGTCCCCCAAGCAATATGGCTGACTTGGAAGTCACCTATACAAGACAACCAGCACAATGTCCCCCATGCAATATGGCTGACTTGGAAGTCACCTATAGGACATGGCAACCAGCACAATGTCCCCCATGCAATATGGCTGACTTGGAAGTCACCTATACAATACAACCAGCACAATGTCCCCCATGCAATATGGCTGAATTGGAAGTCACCTATACAAGACAACCAGCACAATGTCCCCCATGCAATATGGCTGACTTGGAAGTCACCTATACAACACAACCAGCACAATGTCCCCCAAGCAATATGGCTGACTTGGAAGTCACCTATAGAACATGGCAACCAGCACAATGTCCCCCAAGCAATATGGCTGACTTGGACGTCACCTATACAAGACAACCAGCACAATGTCCCCCATGCAATATGGCTGACTTGGAAGTCACCTATAGGACATGGCAACCAGCACAATGTCCCCCATGCAATATGGCTGACTTGGAAGTCACCTATACAATACAACCAGCACAATGTCCCCCATGCAATATGGCTGACTTGGAAGTCACCTATACAACACAACCAGCACAATGTCCCCCATGCAATATGGCTGACTTGGAAATCACCTAAACAACACAACCAGCACAATGTCCCCCATGCAATATGGCTGACTTGGAAGTCACCTATACAACATGGCAACCAGCACAATGTCCCCCATGCAATATGGCTGACTTGGAAGTCACCTATACAACATGGCAACCAGCACAATGTCCCCCAAGCAATATGGCTGACTTGGAAGTCACCTATAGAACATGGCCACCAGCACAATGTCCCCCATGCAATATGGCTGACTTGGAAGTCACCTATACAAGACAACCAGCACAATGTCCCCCATGCAATATGGCTGACTTGGAAGTCACCTATAGAACATGGCCACCAGCACAATGTCCCCCATGCAATATGGCTGACTTGGAAGTCACCTATAGAACATGGCCACCAGCACAATGTCCCCCTTGCAATATGGCTGACTTGGAAGTCACCTATACAACACAACCAGCACAATGTCCCCCATGCAATATGGCTGACTTGGAAGTCACCTATACAACACAACCAGCACAATGTCCCCCATGCAATATGGCTGACTTGGAAGTCACCTATAGAACATGGTAACCAGCACAATGTCCCCCAAGCAATATGGCTGACTTGGAAGTCACCTATACAAGACAACCAGCACAATGTCCCCCATGCAATATGGCTGACTTGGAAGTCACCTATAGGACATGGCAACCAGCACAATGTCCCCCATGCAATATGGCTGACTTGGAAGTCACCTATACAATACAACCAGCACAATGTCCCCCATGCAATATGGCTGACATGGAAGTCACCTATACAATACAACCAGCACAATGTCCCCCATGCAATATGGCTGACTTGGAAGTCACCTATAAAACACAACCAGCACAATGTCCCCCAAGCAATATGGCTGACTTGGAAGTCACCAATAGAACATGGCAACCAGCACAATGTCCCCCAAGCAATATGGCTGACTTGGAAGTCACCTATACAACACAACCAGCACAATGTCCCCCATGCAATATGGCTGACTTGGAAGTCACCTATACAATACAACCAGCACAATGTCACCCAAGCAATATGGCTGACTTGGAAGTCACCTATAGAACATGGCCACCAGCACAATGTCCCCCATGCAATATGGCTGACTTGGAAGTCACCTATACAACATGGCAACCAGCACAATGTCCCCCATGCAATATGGCTGACTTGGAAGTCACCTATACAACATGGCAACCAGCACAATGTCCCCCATGCAATATGGCTGACTTGGAAGTCACCTATAGAACATGGCCACCAGCACAATGTCCCCAATGCAACACGGCTGACTTGGAAGTCACCTATACAAGACAACCAGTACAATGTCCCCCATGCAATATGTCTGACTTGGAAGTCACCTATACAACATGGCAACCAGCACAATGTCCCCCATGCAATATGGCTGACTTGGATGTCACCTATAGAACATGGCCACCAGCACAATGTCCCCCATGCAACACGGCTGACTTGGAAGTCACCTATACAATACAACCAGCACAATGTCCCCCATGCAATATGGCTGACTTGGAAGTCACCTATACAATACAACCAGCACAATGTCCCCCATGCAATATGGCTGACTTGGAAGTCACCTATACAACACAACCAGCACAATGTCCCCCATGCAATATGGCTGACTTGGAAGTCACCTATACAATACAACCAGCACAATGTCCCCCATGCAATATGGCTGAATTGGAAGTCACCTATACAAGACAACCAGCACAATGTCCCCCATGCAATATGGCTGACTTGGAAGTCACCTATACAACACAACCAGCACAATGTCCCCCAAGCAATATGGCTGACTTGGAAGTCACCTATAGAACATGGCAACCAGCACAATGTCCCCCAAGCAATATGGCTGACTTGGACGTCACCTATACAAGACAACCAGCACAATGTCCCCCATGCAATATGGCTGACTTGGAAGTCACCTATAGGACATGGCAACCAGCACAATGTCCCCCATGCAATATGGCTGACTTGGAAGTCACCTATAGAACATGGCAACCAGCACAATGTCCCCCAAGCAATATGGCTGACTTGGAAGTCACCTATACAAGACAACCAGCACAATGTCCCCCATGCAATATGGCTGACTTGGAAGTCACCTATAGGACATGGCAACCAGCACAATGTCCCCCATGCAATATGGCTGACTTGGAAGTCACCTATAGAACATGGCCACCAGCACAATGTCCCCCATGCAATATGGCTGACTTGGAAGTCACCTATACAACATGGCAACCAGCACAATGTCCCCCATGCAATATGGCTGACTTGGAAGTCACCTATACAACATGGCAACCAGCACAATGTCCCCCATGCAATATGGCTGACTTGGAAGTCACCTATAGAACATGGCCACCAGCACAATGTCCCCAATGCAACACGGCTGACTTGGAAGTCACCTATACAAGACAACCAGTACAATGTCCCCCATGCAATATGTCTGACTTGGAAGTCACCTATACAACATGGCAACCAGCACAATGTCCCCCATGCAATATGGCTGACTTGGATGTCACCTATAGAACATGGCCACCAGCACAATGTCCCCCATGCAACACGGCTGACTTGGAAGTCACCTATACAATACAACCAGCACAATGTCCCCCATGCAATATGGCTGACTTGGAAGTCACCTATACAATACAACCAGCACAATGTCCCCCATGCAATATGGCTGACTTGGAAGTCACCTATACAACACAACCAGCACAATGTCCCCCATGCAATATGGCTGACTTGGAAGTCACCTATACAATACAACCAGCACAATGTCCCCCATGCAATATGGCTGAATTGGAAGTCACCTATACAAGACAACCAGCACAATGTCCCCCATGCAATATGGCTGACTTGGAAGTCACCTATACAACACAACCAGCACAATGTCCCCCAAGCAATATGGCTGACTTGGAAGTCACCTATAGAACATGGCAACCAGCACAATGTCCCCCAAGCAATATGGCTGACTTGGACGTCACCTATACAAGACAACCAGCACAATGTCCCCCATGCAATATGGCTGACTTGGAAGTCACCTATAGGACATGGCAACCAGCACAATGTCCCCCATGCAATATGGCTGACTTGGAAGTCACCTATAGAACATGGCAACCAGCACAATGTCCCCCAAGCAATATGGCTGACTTGGAAGTCACCTATACAAGACAACCAGCACAATGTCCCCCATGCAATATGGCTGACTTGGAAGTCACCTATAGGACATGGCAACCAGCACAATGTCCCCCATGCAATATGGCTGACTTGGAAGTCACCTATAGAACATGGCCACCAGCACAATGTCCCCCTTGCAATATGGCTGACTTGGAAGTCACCTATACAACACAACCAGCACAATGTCCCCCATGCAATATGGCTGACTTGGAAGTCACCTATACAACACAACCAGCACAATGTCCCCCATGCAATATGGCTGACTTGGAAGTCACCTATAGAACATGGTAACCAGCACAATGTCCCCCAAGCAATATGGCTGACTTGGAAGTCACCTATACAAGACAACCAGCACAATGTCCCCCATGCAATATGGCTGACTTGGAAGTCACCTATAGGACATGGCAACCAGCACAATGTCCCCCATGCAATATGGCTGACTTGGAAGTCACCTATACAATACAACCAGCACAATGTCCCCCATGCAATATGGCTGACATGGAAGTCACCTATACAATACAACCAGCACAATGTCCCCCATGCAATATGGCTGACTTGGAAGTCACCTATAAAACACAACCAGCACAATGTCCCCCAAGCAATATGGCTGACTTGGAAGTCACCTATAGAACATGGCAACCAGCACAATGTCCCCCAAGCAATATGGCTGACTTGGAAGTCACCTATACAACACAACCAGCACAATGTCCCCCATGCAATATGGCTGACTTGGAAGTCACCTATACAATACAACCAGCACAATGTCACCCAAGCAATATGGCTGACTTGGAAGTCACCTATAGAACATGGCCACCAGCACAATGTCCCCCATGCAATATGGCTGACTTGGAAGTCACCTATACAACATGGCAACCAGCACAATGTCCCCCATGCAATATGGCTGACTTGGAAGTCACCTATACAACATGGCAACCAGCACAATGTCCCCCATGCAATATGGCTGACTTGGAAGTCACCTATAGAACATGGCCACCAGCACAATGTCCCCAATGCAACACGGCTGACTTGGAAGTCACCTATACAAGACAACCAGTACAATGTCCCCCATGCAATATGTCTGACTTGGAAGTCACCTATACAACATGGCAACCAGCACAATGTCCCCCATGCAATATGGCTGACTTGGATGTCACCTATAGAACATGGCCACCAGCACAATGTCCCCCATGCAACACGGCTGACTTGGAAGTCACCTATACAATACAACCAGCACAATGTCCCCCATGCAATATGGCTGACTTGGAAGTCACCTATACAATACAACCAGCACAATGTCCCCCATGCAATATGGCTGACTTGGAAGTCACCTATACAACACAACCAGCACAATGTCCCCCATGCAATATGGCTGACTTGGAAGTCACCTATACAATACAACCAGCACAATGTCCCCCATGCAATATGGCTGAATTGGAAGTCACCTATACAAGACAACCAGCACAATGTCCCCCATGCAATATGGCTGACTTGGAAGTCACCTATACAACACAACCAGCACAATGTCCCCCAAGCAATATGGCTGACTTGGAAGTCACCTATAGAACATGGCAACCAGCACAATGTCCCCCAAGCAATATGGCTGACTTGGACGTCACCTATACAAGACAACCAGCACAATGTCCCCCATGCAATATGGCTGACTTGGAAGTCACCTATAGAACATGGCAACCAGCACAATGTCCCCCAAGCAATATGGCTGACTTGGAAGTCACCTATACAAGACAACCAGCACAATGTCCCCCATGCAATATGGCTGACTTGGAAGTCACCTATAGGACATGGCAACCAGCACAATGTCCCCCATGCAATATGGCTGACTTGGAAGTCACCTATACAATACAACCAGCACAATGTCCCCCATGCAATATGGCTGACTTGGAAGTCACCTATACAATACAACCAGCACAATGTCCCCCATGCAATATGGCTGACTTGGAAGTCACCTATAAAACACAACCAGCACAATGTCCCCCAAGCAATATGGCTGACTTGGAAATCACCTATAGAACATGGCAACCAGCACAATGTCCCCCAAGCAATATGGCTGACTTGGACGTCACCTATACAAGACAACCAGCACAATGTCCCCCATGCAATATGGCTGACTTGGAAGTCACCTATAGGACATGGCAACCAGCACAATGTCCCCCATGCAATATGGCTGACTTGGAAGTCACCTATACAATACAACCAGCACAATGTCCCCCATGCAATATGGCTGACTTGGAAGTCACCTATACAATACAACCAGCACAATGTCCCCCATGCAATATGGCTGACTTGGAAGTCACCTATACAACACAACCAGCACAATGTCCCCCATGCAATATGGCTGACTTGGAAGTCACCTATACAACACGGCAACCAGCACAATGTCCCCCATGCAATATGGCTGACTTGGAAGTCACCTATACGACATGGCAACCAGCACAATGTCCCCCATGCAATATGGCTGACTTGGAAGTCACCTATAGAACATGGCCACCAGCACAATGTCCCCAATGCAACACGGCTGACTTGGAAGTCACCTATACAAGACAACCAGTACAATGTCCCCCATGCAATATGGCTGACTTGGAAGTCACCTATACAACATGGCAACCAGCACAATGTCGCCCATGCAATATGGCTGACTTGGATGTCACCTATAGAACATGGCCACCAGCACAATGTCCCCCATGCAACACGGCTGACTTGGAAGTCACCTATACAATACAACCAGCACAATGTCCCCCATGCAATATGGCTGACTTGGAAGTCACCTATACAATACAACCAGCACAATGTCCCCCATGCAATATGGCTGACTTGGAAGTCACCTATACAACACAACCAGCACAATGTCCCCCATGCAATATGGCTGACTTGGAAATCACCTATACAACACAACCAGCACAATGTCCCCCATGCAATATGGCTGACTTGGAAGTCACCTATACAACATGGCAACCAGCACAATGTCCCCCATGCAATATGGCTGACTTGGAAGTCACCTATACAACATGGCAACCAGCACAATGTCCCCCAAGCAATATGGCTGACTTGGAAGGCACCTATAGAACATGGCCACCAGCACAATGTCCCCCATGCAATATGGCTGACTTGGAAGTCACCTATACAAGACAACCAGCACAATGTCCCCCATGCAATATGGCTGACTTGGAAGTCACCTATAGAACATGGCCACCAGCACAATGTCCCCCATGCAATATGGCTGACTTGGAAGTCACCTATACAACACAACCAACACAATGTCCCCCATGCAATATGGCTGACTTGGAAGTCACCTATAGAACATGGCAACCAGCACAATGTCCCCCAAGCAATATGGCTGACTTGGAAGTCACCTATACAAGACAACCAGCACAATGTCCCCCATGCAATATGGCTGACTTGGAAGTCACCTATAGGACATGGCAACCAGCACAATGTCCCCCATGCAATATGGCTGACTTGGAAGTCACCTATACAATACAACCAGCACAATGTCCCCCATGCAATATGGCTGACTTGGAAGTCACCTATACAACACAACCAGCACAATGTCCCCCATGCAATATGGCTGACTTGGAAGTCACCTATACAACATGGCAACCAGCACAATGTCCCCCATGCAATATGGCTGACTTGGAAGTCACCTATACAACATGGCAACCAGCACAATGTCCCCCATGCAATATGGCTGACTTGGAAGCCACCTATAGAACATGGCCACCAGCACAATGTCCCCAATGCAACACGGCTGACTTGGAAGTCACCTATACAAGACAACCAGCACAATGTCCCCCATGCAATATGGCTGACTTGGAAGTCACGTATACAACATGGCAACCAGCACAATGTCCCCCATGCAATATGGCTGACTTGGATGTCACCTATAGAACATGGCCACCAGCACAATGTCCCCCATGCAACACGGCTGACTTGGAAGTCACCTATACAATACAACCAGCACAATGTCCCCCATGCAATATGGCTGACTTGGAAGTCACCTATACAATACAACCAGCACAATGTCCCCCATGCAATATGGCTGACTTGGAAGTCAGCTATACAACACAACCAGCACAATGTCCCCCATGCAATATGGCTGAATTGGAAGTCACCTATACAAGACAACCAGCACAATGTCCCCCATGCAATATGGCTGACTTGGAAGTCACCTATACAACACAACCAGCACAATGTCCCCCATGCAATATGGCTGACTTGGAAGTCACCTATAGGACATGGCAACCAGCACAATGTCCCCCATGCAATATGGCTGACTTGGAAGTCACCTATACAATACAACCAGCACAATGTCCCCCATGCAATATGGCTGACTTGGAAGTCACCTATACAACACAACCAGCACAATGTCCCCCATGCAATATGGCTGACTTGGAAATCACCTATACAACACAACCAGCACAATGTCCCCCATGCAATATGGCTGACTTGGAAGTCACCGACACAACATGGCAACCAGCACAATGTCCCCCATGCAATATGGCTGACTTGGAAGTCACCTATACAACATGGCAACCAGCACAATGTCCCCCAAGCAATATGGCTGACTTGGAAGTCACCTATAGAACATGGCCACCAGCACAATGTCCCCCATGCAATATGGCTGACTTGGAAGTCACCTATACAAGACAACCAGCACAATGTCCCCCATGCAATATGGCTGACTTGGAAGTCACCTATAGAACATGGCCACCAGCACAATGTCCCCCATGCAATATGGCTGACTTGGAAGTCACCTATACAACACAACCACCACAATGTCCCCCATGCAATACGGCTGACTTAGAAGTCACCTATAGAACATGGCAACCAGCACAATGTCCCCCAAGCAATATGGCTGACTTGGAAGTCACCTATACAAGACAACCAGCACAATGTCCCCCATGCAATATGGCTGACTTGGAAGTCACCTATAGGACATGGCAACCAGCACAATGTCCCCCATGCAATATGGCTGACTTGGAAGTCACCTATACAATACAACCAGCACAATGTCCCCCATGCAATATGGCTGACTTGGAAGTCACCTATACAATACAACCAGCACAATGTCCCCCATGCAATATGGCTGACTTGGAAGTCACCTATACAATACAACCAGCACAATGTCCCCCATGCAATATGGCTGACTTGGAAGTCACCTATACAACACAACCAGCACAATGTCCCCCATGCAATATGGCTGACTTGGAAGTCACCTATACAACATGGCAACCAGCACAATGTCCCCCATGCAATATGGCTGACTTGGAAGTCACCTATACAACATGGCAACCAGCACAATGTCCCCCATGCAATATGGCTGACTTGGAAGTCACCTATAGAACATGGCCACCAGCACAATGTCCCCAATGCAACACGGCTGACTTGGAAGTCACCTATACAAGACAACCAGTACAATGTCCCCCATGCAATATGGCTGACTTGGAAGTCACCTATACAACATGGCAACCAGCACAATGTCCCCTATGCAATATGGCTGACTTGGATGTCACCTATAGAACATGGCCACCAGCACAATGTCCCCCATGCAACACGGCTGACTTGGAAGTCACCTATACAATACAACCAGCACAATGTCCCCCATGCAATATGGCTGACTTGGAAGTCACCTATACAATAAAACAAGCACAATGTCCCCCATGCAATATGGCTGACTTGGAAGTCACCTATACAACACAACCAGCACAATGTCCCCCATGCAATATGGCTGACTTGGAAGTCACCTATAGGACATGGCAACCAGCACAATGTCCCCCATGCAATATGGCTGACTTGGAAGTCACCTATACAATACAACCAGCACAATGTCCCCCATGCAATATGGCTGACTTGGAAGTCACCTATACAACACAACCAGCACAATGTCCCCCATGCAATATGGCTGACTTGGAAATCACCTATACAACACAACCAGCACAATGTCCCCCATGCAATATGGCTGACTTGGAAGTCACCGACACAACATGGCAACCAGCACAATGTCCCCCATGCAATATGGCTGACTTGGAAGTCACCTATACAACATGGCAACCAGCACAATGTCCCCCAAGCAATATGGCTGACTTGGAAGTCACCTATAGAACATGGCCACCAGCACAATGTCCCCCATGCAATATGGCTGACTTGGAAGTCACCTATACAAGACAACCAGCACAATGTCCCCCATGCAATATGGCTGACTTGGAAGTCACCTATAGAACATGGCCACCAGCACAATGTCCCCCATGCAATATGGCTGACTTGGAAGTCACCTATAGAACATGGCCACCAGCACAATGTCCCCCATGCAATATGGCTGACTTGGAAGTCACCTATACAACACAACCAACACAATGTCCCCCATGCAATATGGCTGACTTAGAAGTCACCTATAGAACATGGCAACCAGCACAATGTCCCCCAAGCAATATGGCTGACTTGGAAGTCACCTATACAAGACAACCAGCACAATGTCCCCCATGCAATATGGCTGACTTGGAAGTCACCTATAGGACATGGCAACCAGCACAATGTCCCCCATGCAATATGGCTGACTTGGAAGTCACCTATACAATACAACCAGCACAATGTCCCCCATGCAATATGGCTGACTTGGAAGTCACCTATACAATACAACCAGCACAATGTCCCCCATGCAATATGGCTGACTTGGAAGTCACCTATACAATACAACCAGCACAATGTCCCCCATGCAATATGGCTGACTTGGAAGTCACCTATACAACACAACCAGCACAATGTCCCCCATGCAATATGGCTGACTTGGAAGTCACCTATACAACATGGCAACCAGCACAATGTCCCCCATGCAATATGGCTGACTTGGAAGTCACCTATACAACATGGCAACCAGCACAATGTCCCCCATGCAATATGGCTGACTTGGAAGTCACCTATAGAACATGGCCACCAGCACAATGTCCCCAATGCAACACGGCTGACTTGGAAGTCACCTATACAAGACAACCAGTACAATGTCCCCCATGCAATATGGCTGACTTGGAAGTCACCTATACAACATGGCAACCAGCACAATGTCCCCTATGCAATATGGCTGACTTGGATGTCACCTATAGAACATGGCCACCAGCACAATGTCCCCCATGCAACACGGCTGACTTGGAAGTCACCTATACAATACAACCAGCACAATGTCCCCCATGCAATATGGCTGACTTGGAAGTCACCTATACAATACAACCAGCACAATGTCCCCCATGCAATATGGCTGACTTGGAAGTCACCTATACAACACAACCAGCACAATGTCCCCCATGCAATATGGCTGACTTGGAAGTCACCTATACAACACAACCAGCACAATGTCCCCCATGTAATATGGCTGACTTGGAAGTCACCTATACAACACAACCAGCACAATGTCCCCCAAGCAATATGGCTCACTTGGAAGTCACCTATACAACATGGCAACCAGCACAATGTCCCCCATGCAATATGGCTGACTTGGAAGTCACCTATACAACATGGCAACCAGCACAATGTCCCCCAAGCAATATGGCTAACTTGGAAGTCACCTATACAACATGGTAACCAGCACAATGTCCCCCATGCAATATGGCTGACTTGGAAGTCACCTATAGAACATGGCCACCAGCCCAATGTCCCCCATGCAATATGGCTGACTTGGAAGTCACCTATACAACATGGCAACCAGCACAATGTCCCCCAAGGAATATGGCTGACTTGGAAGTCACCTATAGAACATGGCAACCAGCACAATGTCTCCCAAGCAATATGGCTGACTTGGAAGTCACCTATACAAGACAACCAGCACAATGTCCCCCATGCAATATGGCTGACTTGGAAGTCACCTATAGGACATGGCAACCAGCACAATGTCCCCCATGCAATATGGCTGACTTTGAAGTCACCTATACAATGCAACCAGCACAATGTCCCCCATGCAATATGGCTAACTTGGAAGTCACCTATAGAACATGGCCACCAGCACAATGTCCCCCATGCAATATGGCTGACTTGGAAGTCACCTATAGAACATGGCAACCAGCACAATGACCCCCATGCAATATGGCTGACTTGGAAGTCACCTATACAATACAACCAGCACAATGTCCCCCATGCAATATGGCTGACTTGGAAGTCACCTATACAATACAACCAGCACAATGTCCCCCATGCAATATGGCTGACTTGGAAGTCACCTATACAACACAACCAGCACAATGTCCCCCATGCAATATGGCTGACTTGGAAGTCACCTATACAATACAACCAGCACAATGTCCCCCAAGCAATATGGCTGACTTGGAAGTCACCTATAGAACATGGCCACCAGCACAATGTCCCCCATGCAATATGGCTGAATTGGAAGTCACCTATACAAGACAACCAGCACAATGTCCCCCATGCAATATGGCTGACTTGGAAGTCACCTATACAACACAACCAGCACAATGTCCCCCAAGCAAAATGGCTGACTTGGAAGTCACCTATAGAACATGGCAACCAGCACAATGTCCCCCAAGCAATATGGCTGACTTGGACGTCACCTATACAAGACAACCAGCACAATGTCCCCCATGCAATATGGCTGACTTGGAAGTCACCTATAGGACATGGCAACCAGCACAATGTCCCCCATGCAATATGGCTGACTTGAAAGTCACCAATACAACACAACCAGCATAATGTCCCCCATGCAATATGGCTGACTTGGAAGTCACCTATACAACATGGCAACCAGCACAATGTCCCCCATGCAATATGGCTGCCTTGGAAGTCACCTATACAACATGGCAACCAGCACAAGGTCCCCCATGCAATATGGCTGACTTGGAAGTCACCTATAGAACATGGCCACCAGCACAATGTCCCCAATGCAACACGGCTGACTTGGAAGTCACCTATACAAGACAACCAGTACAATGTCCCCCATGCAATATGGCTGACTTGGAAGTCACCTATAGAACATGGCCACCAGCACAATGTCCCCCATGCAATATGGCTGACTTGGAAGTCACCTATAGAACATGGCCACCAGCACAATGTCCCCCATGCAATATGGCTGACTTGGAAGTCACCTATACAACACAACCAACACAATGTCCCCCATGCAATATGGCTGACTTAGAAGTCACCTATAGAACATGGCAACCAGCACAATGTCCCCCAAGCAATATGGCTGACTTGGAAGTCACCTATACAAGACAACCAGCACAATGTCCCCCATGCAATATGGCTGACTTGGAAGTCACCTATAGGACATGGCAACCAGCACAATGTCCCCCATGCAATATGGCTGACTTGGAAGTCACCTATACAATACAACCAGCACAATGTCCCCCATGCAATATGGCTGACTTGGAAGTCACCTATACAATACAACCAGCACAATGTCCCCCATGCAATATGGCTGACTTGGAAGTCACCGACACAACATGGCAACCAGCACAATGTCCCCCATGCAATATGGCTGACTTGGAAGTCACCTATACAACATGGCAACCAGCACAATGTCCCCCAAGCAATATGGCTGACTTGGAAGTCACCTATAGAACATGGCCACCAGCACAATGTCCCCCATGCAATATGGCTGACTTGGAAGTCACCTATACAAGACAACCAGCACAATGTCCCCCATGCAATATGGCTGACTTGGAAGTCACCTATAGAACATGGCCACCAGCACAATGTCCCCCATGCAATATGGCTGACTTGGAAGTCACCTATAGAACATGGCCACCAGCACAATGTCCCCCATGCAATATGGCTGACTTGGAAGTCACCTATACAACACAACCAACACAATGTCCCCCATGCAATATGGCTGACTTAGAAGTCACCTATAGAACATGGCAACCAGCACAATGTCCCCCAAGCAATATGGCTGACTTGGAAGTCACCTATACAAGACAACTAGCACAATGTCCCCCATGCAATATGGCTGACTTGGAAGTCACCTATAGGACATGGCAACCAGCACAATGTCCCCCATGCAATATGGCTGACTTGGAAGTCACCTATACAATACAACCAGCACAATGTCCCCCATGCAATATGGCTGACTTGGAAGTCACCTATACAATACAACCAGCACAATGTCCCCCATGCAATATGGCTGACTTGGAAGTCACCTATACAATACAACCAGCACAATGTCCCCCATGCAATATGGCTGACTTGGAAGTCACCTATACAACACAACCAGCACAATGTCCCCCATGCAATATGGCTGACTTGGAAGTCACCTATACAACATGGCAACCAGCACAATGTCCCCCATGCAATATGGCTGACTTGGAAGTCACCTATACAACATGGCAACCAGCACAATGTCCCCCATGCAATATGGCTGACTTGGAAGTCACCTATAGAACATGGCCACCAGCACAATGTCCCCAATGCAACACGGCTGACTTGGAAGTCACCTATACAAGACAACCAGTACAATGTCCCCCATGCAATATGGCTGACTTGGAAGTCACCTATACAACATGGCAACCAGCACAATGTCCCCTATGCAATATGGCTGACTTGGATGTCACCTATAGAACATGGCCACCAGCACAATGTCCCCCATGCAACACGGCTGACTTGGAAGTCACCTATACAATACAACCAGCACAATGTCCCCCATGCAATATGGCTGACTTGGAAGTCACCTATACAATACAACCAGCACAATGTCCCCCATGCAATATGGCTGACTTGGAAGTCACCTATACAACACAACCAGCACAATGTCCCCCATGCAATATGGCTGACTTGGAAGTCACCTATAGGACATGGCAACCAGCACAATGTCCCCCATGCAATATGGCTGACTTGGAAGTCACCTATACAATACAACCAGCACAATGTCCCCCATGCAATATGGCTGACTTGGAAGTCACCTATACAACACAACCAGCACAATGTCCCCCATGCAATATGGCTGACTTGGAAATCACCTATACAACACAACCAGCACAATGTCCCCCATGCAATATGGCTGACTTGGAAGTCACCGACACAACATGGCAACCAGCACAATGTCCCCCATGCAATATGGCTGACTTGGAAGTCACCTATACAACATGGCAACCAGCACAATGTCCCCCAAGCAATATGGCTGACTTGGAAGTCACCTATAGAACATGGCCACCAGCACAATGTCCCCCATGCAATATGGCTGACTTGGAAGTCACCTATACAAGACAACCAGCACAATGTCCCCCATGCAATATGGCTGACTTGGAAGTCACCTATAGAACATGGCCACCAGCACAATGTCCCCCATGCAATATGGCTGACTTGGAAGTCACCTATAGAACATGGCCACCAGCACAATGTCCCCCATGCAATATGGCTGACTTGGAAGTCACCTATACAACACAACCAACACAATGTCCCCCATGCAATATGGCTGACTTAGAAGTCACCTATAGAACATGGCAACCAGCACAATGTCCCCCAAGCAATATGGCTGACTTGGAAGTCACCTATACAAGACAACCAGCACAATGTCCCCCATGCAATATGGCTGACTTGGAAGTCACCTATAGGACATGGCAACCAGCACAATGTCCCCCATGCAATATGGCTGACTTGGAAGTCACCTATACAATACAACCAGCACAATGTCCCCCATGCAATATGGCTGACTTGGAAGTCACCTATACAATACAACCAGCACAATGTCCCCCATGCAATATGGCTGACTTGGAAGTCACCTATACAATACAACCAGCACAATGTCCCCCATGCAATATGGCTGACTTGGAAGTCACCTATACAACACAACCAGCACAATGTCCCCCATGCAATATGGCTGACTTGGAAGTCACCTATACAACATGGCAACCAGCACAATGTCCCCCATGCAATATGGCTGACTTGGAAGTCACCTATACAACATGGCAACCAGCACAATGTCCCCCATGCAATATGGCTGACTTGGAAGTCACCTATAGAACATGGCCACCAGCACAATGTCCCCAATGCAACACGGCTGACTTGGAAGTCACCTATACAAGACAACCAGTACAATGTCCCCCATGCAATATGGCTGACTTGGAAGTCACCTATACAACATGGCAACCAGCACAATGTCCCCTATGCAATATGGCTGACTTGGATGTCACCTATAGAACATGGCCACCAGCACAATGTCCCCCATGCAACACGGCTGACTTGGAAGTCACCTATAAAATACAACCAGCACAATGTCCCCCATGCAATATGGCTGACTTGGAAGTCACCTATACAATACAACCAGCACAATGTCCCCCATGCAATATGGCTGACTTGGAAGTCACCTATACAACACAACCAGCACAATGTCCCCCATGCAATATGGCTGACTTGGAAGTCACCTATACAACACAACCAGCACAATGTCCCCCATGTAATATGGCTGACTTGGAAGTCACCTATACAACACAACCAGCACAATGTCCCCCAAGCAATATGGCTCACTTGGAAGTCACCTATACAACATGGCAACCAGCACAATGTCCCCCATGCAATATGGCTGACTTGGAAGTCACCTATACAACATGGCAACCAGCACAATGTCCCCCAAGCAATATGGCTAACTTGGAAGTCACCTATACAACATGGTAACCAGCACAATGTCCCCCATGCAATATGGCTGACTTGGAAGTCACCTATAGAACATGGCCACCAGCCCAATGTCCCCCATGCAATATGGCTGACTTGGAAGTCACCTATACAACATGGCAACCAGCACAATGTCCCCCAAGGAATATGGCTGACTTGGAAGTCACCTATAGAACATGGCAACCAGCACAATGTCCCCCAAGCAATATGGCTGACTTGGAAGTCACCTATACAAGACAACCAGCACAATGTCCCCCATGCAATATGGCTGACTTGGAAGTCACCTATAGGACATGGCAACCAGCACAATGTCCCCCATGCAATATGGCTGACTTTGAAGTCACCTATACAATACAACCAGCACAATGTCCCCCATGCAATATGGCTAACTTGGAAGTCACCTATAGAACATGGCCACCAGCACAATGTCCCCCATGCAATATGGCTGACTTGGAAGTCACCTATAGAACATGGCAACCAGCACAATGACCCCCATGCAATATGGCTGACTTGGAAGTCACCTATACAATACAACCAGCACAATGTCCCCCATGCAATATGGCTGACTTGGAAGTCACCTATACAATACAACCAGCACAATGTCCCCCATGCAATATGGCTGACTTGGAAGTCACCTATACAACACAACCAGCACAATGTCCCCCATGCAATATGGCTGACTTGGAAGTCACCTATACAATACAACCAGCACAATGTCCCCCAAGCAATATGGCTGACTTGGAAGTCACCTATAGAACATGGCCACCAGCACAATGTCCCCCATGCAATATGGCTGAATTGGAAGTCACCTATACAAGACAACCAGCACAATGTCCCCCATGCAATATGGCTGACTTGGAAGTCACCTATACAACACAACCAGCACAATGTCCCCCAAGCAAAATGGCTGACTTGGAAGTCACCTATAGAACATGGCAACCAGCACAATGTCCCCCAAGCAATATGGCTGACTTGGACGTCACCTATACAAGACAACCAGCACAATGTCCCCCATGCAATATGGCTGACTTGGAAGTCACCTATAGGACATGGCAACCAGCACAATGTCCCCCATGCAATATGGCTGACTTGAAAGTCACCAAAACAACACAACCAGCATAATGTCCCCCATGCAATATGGCTGACTTGGAAGTCACCTATACAACATGGCAACCAGCACAATGTCCCCCATGCAATATGGCTGCCTTGGAAGTCACCTATACAACATGGCAACCAGCACAAGGTCCCCCATGCAATATGGCTGACTTGGAAGTCACCTATAGAACATGGCCACCAGCACAATGTCCCCAATGCAACACGGCTGACTTGGAAGTCACCTATACAAGACAACCAGTACAATGTCCCCCATGCAATATGGCTGACTTGGAAGTCACCTATAGAACATGGCCACCAGCACAATGTCCCCCATGCAATATGGCTGACTTGGAAGTCACCTATAGAACATGGCCACCAGCACAATGTCCCCCATGCAATATGGCTGACTTGGAAGTCACCTATACAACACAACCAACACAATGTCCCCCATGCAATATGGCTGACTTAGAAGTCACCTATAGAACATGGCAACCAGCACAATGTCCCCCAAGCAATATGGCTGACTTGGAAGTCACCTATACAAGACAACCAGCACAATGTCCCCCATGCAATATGGCTGACTTGGAAGTCACCTATAGGACATGGCAACCAGCACAATGTCCCCCATGCAATATGGCTGACTTGGAAGTCACCTATACAATACAACCAGCACAATGTCCCCCATGCAATATGGCTGACTTGGAAGTCACCTATACAATACAACCAGCACAATGTCCCCCATGCAATATGGCTGACTTGGAAGTCACCTATACAATACAACCAGCACAATGTCCCCCATGCAATATGGCTGACTTGGAAGTCACCTATACAACACAACCAGCACAATGTCCCCCATGCAATATGGCTGACTTGGAAGTCGCCTATACAACATGGCAACCAGCACAATGTCCCCCATGCAATATGGCTGACTTGGAAGTCACCTATACAACATGGCAACCAGCACAATGTCCCCCATGCAATATGGCTGACTTGGAAGTCACCTATAGAACATGGCCACCAGCACAATGTCCCCAATGCAACACGGCTGACTTGGAAGTCACCTATACAAGACAACCAGTACAATGTCCCCCATGCAATATGGCTGACTTGGAAGTCACCTATACAACATGGCAACCAGCACAATGTCCCCTATGCAATATGGCTGACTTGGATGTCACCTATAGAACATGGCCACCAGCACAATGTCCCCCATGCAACACGGCTGACTTGGAAGTCACCTATACAATACAACCAGCACAATGTCCCCCATGCAATATGGCTGACTTGGAAGTCACCTATACAATACAACCAGCACAATGTCCCCCATGCAATATGGCTGACTTGGAAGTCACCTATACAACACAACCAGCACAATGTCCCCCATGCAATATGGCTGACTTGGAAGTCACCTATACAACACAACCAGCACAATGTCCCCCATGTAATATGGCTGACTTGGAAGTCACCTATACAACACAACCAGCACAATGTCCCCCAAGCAATATGGCTCACTTGGAAGTCACCTATACAACATGGCAACCAGCACAATGTCCCCCATGCAATATGGCTGACTTGGAAGTCACCTATACAACATGGCAACCAGCACAATGTCCCCCAAGCAATATGGCTAACTTGGAAGTCACCTATACAACATGGTAACCAGCACAATGTCCCCCATGCAATATGGCTGACTTGGAAGTCACCTATAGAACATGGCCACCAGCCCAATGTCCCCCATGCAATATGGCTGACTTGGAAGTCACCTATACAACATGGCAACCAGCACAATGTCCCCCAAGCAATATGGCTGACTTGGAAGTCACCTATAGAACATGGCAACCAGCACAATGTCCCCCAAGCAATATGGCTGACTTGGAAGTCACCTATACAAGACAACCAGCACAATGTCCCCCATGCAATATGGCTGACTTGGAAGTCACCTATAGGACATGGCAACCAGCACAATGTCCCCCATGCAATATGGCTGACTTTGAAGTCACCTATACAATACAACCAGCACAATGTCCCCCATGCAATATGGCTAACTTGGAAGTCACCTATAGAACATGGCCACCAGCACAATGTCCCCCATGCAATATGGCTGACTTGGAAGTCACCTATAGAACATGGCAACCAGCACAATGACCCCCATGCAATATGGCTGACTTGGAAGTCACCTATACAATACAACCAGCACAATGTCCCCCATGCAATATGGCTGACTTGGAAGTCACCTATACAATACAACCAGCACAATGTCCCCCATGCAATATGGCTGACTTGGAAGTCACCTATACAACACAACCAGCACAATGTCCCCCATGCAATATGGCTGACTTGGAAGTCACCTATACAATACAACCAGCACAATGTCCCCCAAGCAATATGGCTGACTTGGAAGTCACCTATAGAACATGGCCACCAGCACAATGTCCCCCATGCAATATGGCTGAATTGGAAGTCACCTATACAAGACAACCAGCACAATGTCCCCCATGCAATATGGCTGACTTGGAAGTCACCTATACAACACAACCAGCACAATGTCCCCCAAGCAAAATGGCTGACTTGGAAGTCACCTATAGAACATGGCAACCAGCACAATGTCCCCCAAGCAATATGGCTGACTTGGACGTCACCTATACAAGACAACCAGCACAATGTCCCCCATGCAATATGGCTGACTTGGAAGTCACCTATAGGACATGGCAACCAGCACAATGTCCCCCATGCAATATGGCTGACTTGAAAGTCACCAATACAACACAACCAGCATAATGTCCCCCATGCAATATGGCTGACTTGGAAGTCACCTATACAACATGGCAACCAGCACAATGTCCCCCATGCAATATGGCTGCCTTGGAAGTCACCTATACAACATGGCAACCAGCACAAGGTCCCCCATGCAATATGGCTGACTTGGAAGTCACCTATAGAACATGGCCACCAGCACAATGTCCCCAATGCAACACGGCTGACTTGGAAGTCACCTATACAAGACAACCAGTACAATGTCCCCCATGCAATATGGCTGACTTGGAAGTCACCTATACAACATGGCAACCAGCACAATGTCCCCCATGCAATATGGCTGACTTGGATGTCACCTATAGAACATGGCCACAAGCACAATGTCCCCCATGCAACACGGCTGACTTGGAAGTCACCTATACAATACAACCAGCACAATGTCCCCCATGCAATATGGCTGACTTGGAAGTCACCTATACAATACAACCAGCACAATGTCCCCCATGCAATATGGCTGACTTGGAAGTCACCTATACAACACAACCAGCACAATGTCCCCCATGCAATATGGCTGACTTGGAAGTCACCTATACAATACAACCAGCACAATGTCCCCCAAGCAATATGGCTGACTTGGAAGTCACCTATAGAACATGGCCACCAGCACAATGTCCCCCATGCAATATGGCTTAATTGGAAGTCACCTATACAAGACAACCAGCACAATGTCCCCCATGCAATATGGCTGACTTGGAAGTCACCTATACAATACAACCAGCACAATGTCCCCCATGCAATATGGCTGACTTGGAAGTCACCTATACAACACAACCAGCACAATGTCCCCCATGTAATATGGCTGACTTGGAAGTCACCTATACAACACAACCAGCACAATGCCCCCCAAGCAATATGGCTCACTTGGAAGTCACCTATACAACATGGCAACGATCACAATGTCCCCCATGCAATATGGCTCACTTGGAAGTCACCTATACAACATGGCAACCAGCACAATGTCCCCCATGCAATATGGCTGACTTGGAAGTCACCTATACAACATGGCAACCAGCACAATGTCCCCCAAGCAATATGGCTAACTTGGAAGTCACCTATACAACATGGCAACCAGCACAATGTCCCCCATGCAATATGGCTGACTTGGAAGTCACCTATAGAACATGGCCACCAGCACAATGTCCCCCATGCAATATGGCTGACTTGGAAGTCACCTATACAACATGGCAACCAGCACAATGTCCCCCAAGCAATATGGCTGACTTGTAAGTCACCTATAGAACATGGCAACCAGCACAATGTCCCCCAAGCAATATGGCTGACTTGGAAGTCACCTATACAAAACAACCAGCACAATGTCCCCCATGCAATATGGCTGACTTGGAAGTCACCTATAGGACATGGCAACCAGCACAATGTCCCCCATGCAATATGGCTGACTTGGAAGTCACCTATACAATACAACCAGCACAATGTCCCCCATGCAATATGGCTGACTTGGAAGTCACCTATACAATACAACCAGCACAATGTCCCCCATGCTATATGGCTGACTTCGAAGTCACCTATACAACACAACCAGCACAATGTCCCCCATGTAATATGGCTGACTTGGAAGTCACCTATACAACACAACCAGCACAATGTCCCCCAAGCAATATGGCTCACTTGGAAGTCACCTATACAACATGGCAACCAGCACAATGTCCCCCATGCAATATGGCTCACTTGGAAGTCACCTATACAACATGGCAACCAGCACAATGTCCCCCATGCAATATGGCTGACTTGGAAGTCACCTATACAACATGGCAACCAGCACAATGTCCCCCAAGCAATATGGCTGACTTGGAAGTCACCTATACAACATGGCAACCAGCACAATGTCCCCCATGCAATATGGCTGACTTGGACGTCACCTATACAACATGGCAACCAGCACAATGTCCCCCATGCAATATGGCTGACTTGGAAGTCACCTATAGAACATGGCCACCAGCACAATGTCCCCCATGCAATATGGCTGACTTGGAAGTCACCTATACAACATGGCAACCAGCACAATGTCCCCCATGCAATATGGCTGACTTGGAAGTCACCTATACAACATGGCAACCAGCACAATGTCCCCCATGCAATATGGCTGACTTGGAAGTCACCTATAGAACATGGCCACCAGCACAATGTCCCCCATGCAAAACGGCTGACTTGGAAGTCACCTATAGAACATGGCCACCAGCACAATGTCCCCCATGCAATATGGCTGACTTGGAAGTCACCTATAGAACATGGCCACCAGCACAATGTCTCCCATGCAACACGGCTGACTTGGAAGTCACCTATACAAGACAACCAGCACAATGTCCCCCATGCAATATGGCTGACTTGGAAGTCACGTATACAACACAACCAGCACAATGTCCCCCAAGCAATATGGCTCACTTGGAAGTCACCTATAGAACATGGCCAACAGCACAATGTCCCCCATGGAATATGGCTGACTTGGAAGTCACCTAAGCATAAGTTGCTGAATTAAGCCTATTTAATAAGCCTAAGTTGCTAAAATAAGCCTATTTAATGAGGCTATTTAAAAAGTCTATTTAATGAGGCTATTTAATAAGTCTATTTAATAAGCCTATTTAATGAGACTATTTAATACGCCTATTTAATAAACCTATTTAATAAGTATTTAATGAGCCCATTTAATAAGTCTATTTAATAAGCCTGTTTAATAAGCCTTTTTAATAAGTATTTAATGAGCCTATTTAATAAGCCTAAGTTGCTGAATAAGCCTATTTAATAAGCCTGAGTTGCTGAAATAAGCCTATTTAATAAGCCTATTTAATAAGCCTAAGTTGCTGAATAAGCCTATTTAATAAGCCTAAGTTTCTGAACTAAGCCTATTTAAAAAGGTCTATTTAATAAGTCTAAGTTGCTGAAATAAACCTATTTAAAAATGCTATTTAAAACGCCTAAGTTGCTGAAATAAACCTGATTAATAAGGCTATTTAATAAGCATAAGTTGCTGAAATAAGCCTATTTAATAAGCCTACGTTGCTGAACTAAGCGTATATAAAAAGGTCTATTTAATAAGTCTAAGTTACTGAAATAAACCTATATAAAAATGCTATTTAATAAGCCTAAATTGCTGAAATAAACCTGATTAATAAGGCTATTTAATAAGCATAAGTTGCTGAAATAAGCCTATTTAATAAGCCTACGTTGCTGAACTAAGCCTATATAAAAAGGTCTATTTAATAAGTCTAAGTTACTGAAATAAACCTATTTAAAAATGCTATTTAATAAGCCTAAATTGCTGAAATAAACCTGATTAATAAGGCTATTTAATAAGCATAAGTTGCTGAAATAAGCCTATTTAATAAGCCTACGTTGCTGAACTAAGCCTATATAAAAAGGTCTATTTAATAAGTCTAAGTTGCTGAAATAAACCTATTTAAAAATGCTATTTAATAAGCCTAAATTGCTGAAATAAACCTGTTTAATAAGGCTATTTAATAAGCATAAGTTGCTGAAATAAGCCTATTTAATAATCCTAAGTTGCTGAAATAAGCCTATTTAATAAGGCTATTTAATAAGTCTAAGTTGCAGAAATAAACCTATTTAATAATGCTATTTAATACGCCTAAGTTGCTGAAATAAGCCTATTTAATAAGGCTATTTCATAAGTCTACGTTGCTGAAATAAACCTATTTAATAAACCTAAGTTGCTAAAAAAGCCTATTTAATGAGGCTATTTAATAAGTCCATTTAATAAGCCTATTTAATAAGCCTATTTAATACGCCTATTTAATAAGCCTATTTAATACGCCTATTTAATAAACCTATTTAATAAATATTTAATGAGCCTATATATTAAGTGTATTTAATACGCCTTTTTAATAAGCCTATTTAATAAAGTCTATTTAATAAGCCTATTTAATAAGTCTATTTAATAAGTCTATTTAATAAGCCTAATTAATAAGTATTTAATGAGCCTATTTAATAAGCCTATTTATTGAGCCTATTTAATAAGCCTATTTATTGAGCCTATTTAATAAGCCTATTTATTGAGCCTATTTAGTAAGCCTATTTATTGAGCGCATTTAATAAGCCTATTTAATAAGCCTATTTAATAAGTCTATTTAATAAGCCTATTTTATAAGCCTATTTAATAAGCCTATTTAATACGCCTATTTATTGAGCCTATTTAATAAGTCTATTTAATAAGCCTATTTAATAAGTATTTAATGAGCCTATTTAATAAGTCTATTTAATAAGCCTATTTAATAGGCCTATTTACTAAGTCTAAGTTGCTGAAATAAGCCTATTTAATAAGCCTAAGTTGCTAAAATAAGCCTATTTAATGAGGCTATTTAATAAGTCTATTTAATGAGGCTATTTAATAAGTCTATTTAATAAGCCTATTTAATAAGTATTTAACGAGCCTATTTAATAAGCCAATTTATTGAGCCTATTTAATAAGCCTATTAAATAAGCCTATTTAATAAGCCTATTTAATAAGTCTATTTAATAAGCCTATTTAATAAGCCTATTTAATAAGCCTATTAATTAAGCCTATTTAATGAGCCTATTTAATAAGCCTATTTATTGAACCTATTTAATAAGTCTATTTAATAAGCCTGTTTAATAAGCCTATTTAATAAGTATTTAATGAGCCTATTTAATAAGCCTAAGTTGCTGAATAAGCCTATTTAATAAGCCTAAGTTGCTGAAATAAGCCTATTTAATAAGCCTATTTAATAAGCCTAAGTTGCTGAAATAAGCCTATTTAATAAGCCTAAGTTGCTGAAATAAGGCTATTTAATAAGTCTAAGTTGCTGAAATAAGCCTATTTAATAAGCCTATGTTGCTGAAATAAGTATATTTAATAAGCATAAGTTGCTGAAATAAGCCTATTTAATAAGTCTAAGTTGCTGAAATAAGGCTATTTAATAAGTCTAAGTTGCTGAAATGAGCCTATTTAATCAGCGTAAGTTGCTGAAATAAGCCTATTTAATAAGCCCTAGTTGCTGAAATAAGCCTATTTAATGAGTCTAAGTTGCTGAAATAAGCCTATTTAATAAGCCTAAGTTGCTGAAATAAGCCTATTTAATAAGTCTAAGTTGCTGAAATAAGGCGATTTAATAAGCTTAAGTTGCTGAAATGAGCCTATTTAATAAGCTTAAGTTGCTGAAATAAGGCTATTTAATAAGTCTAAGTCGCTGAAATAAGCCTATTTAATAAGCCTAAGTTGCTAAAATAAGCCTATTTAATGAGGCTATTTAATAAGTCTATTTAATAAGCGTATTTAATAAGCCTATTTAATAAGCCTATTTAATAAGTCTATTTAATAAGTCTATTTAATAAGCCTATTTAAAGAGTATTCAATGAGCCTATTTATTAAGCCTATTTATTGAGCCTATTTAATAAGCCTATTTATTAAGCCTATTTATTAAGCCTATTTATTGAGCCTATTTAATAAGCCTATTTATTAAGCCTATTTAATACGCCTATTTAATAAGTCTATTTAATAAGCCTATTTAATAAGCCTATTTAATAAGTCTATTTAATAAGCCTATTTATTGAGCCTATTTAATAAGCCTATTTAATAAGTCTATTTAATAAGTATTTAATGAGCCTATTTAATCAGTCTATTTAATAAGCCTATTTAATAGGCCTATTTAATAAGTCTAAGTTGCTGAAATAAGCCTATTTAATAAGCCTAAGTTGCTGAAAAGCCTATTTCATAAGCCTAAGTTGCTGAAATAAGCCTTTTTAATAAGTCTAAGTTGCTGAAATAAGCCTATTTAATAAGCCTAAGTTGCTAAAATAAGCCTATTTAATGAGGCTGTTTAATAAGTCTATTCAATAAGCCTATTTAATAAGCCTATTTAATGCGCCTATTTAAAAAGCCTATTTAATAAGTCTATTTAATAAGTCTATTTAATAAGCCTATTTAATACGCCTATTTAATAAGCCTATTTAATATGCCTATTTAATAAACCTATTTAATAAGTATTTAATTAGCCTATATATTAAGTGTATTTAATACGCCTTTTTAATAAGCCTATTTAATAAAGTCTGTTTAATAAGCCTATTTAATAAGTCTATTTAATAAGTCTATTTAATAAGCCTAATTAATAAGTATTTAATGAGCCTATTTAATAAGCCTATTTATTGAGCCTATTTAATAAGCCTATTTATTGAGCCTATTTAATAAGCCTATTTATTGAGCCTATTTAGTAAGCCTATTTATTGAGCGTATTTAATAAGCCTATTTAATAAGCCTATTTAATAAGTCTATTTAATAAGCCTATTTTATAAGCCTATTTAATAAGCCTATTTAATAAGTCTAATTTAATAAGTATTTAATGAGCCTATTTAATAAGTCTATTTAATAAGCCTATTTAATAGGCCTATTTAATAAGTCTAAGTTGTTGAAATAAGCCTATTTAATAAGCCTAAGTTGCTAAAATAAGCCTATTTAATGAGGCTATTTAATAAGTCTATTTAATGAGGCTATTTAATAAGTCTATTTAATAAGCCTATTTAATAAGCCTATTTAATAAGCCTATTAATTAAGCCTATTTAATGAGCTTATTTAATAAGCCTATTTATTGAACCTATTTAATAAGTCTATTTAATAAGCCTGTTTAATAAGCCTATTTAATAAGTATTTAATGAGCCTATTTAATAAGCCTAAGTTGCTGAATAAGCCTATTTAATAAGCCTAAGTTGCTGAAATAAGCCTATTTAATAAGCCTATTTAATAAGCCTAAGTTGCTGAAATAAGCCTATTTAATAAGCCTAAGTTGCTGAAATAAGGCTATTTAATAAGTCTAAGTTGCTGAAATAAGCCTATTTAATAAGCCTATGTTGCTGAAATAAGTATATTAAATAAGCATAAGTTGCTGAAATAAGCCTATTTAATAAGTCTAAGTTGCTGAAATAAGGCTATTTAATAAGTCTAAGTTGCTGAAATGAGCCTATTTAATCAGCGTAAGTTGCTGAAATAAGCCTATTTAATAAGCCCTAGTTGCTGAAATAAGCCTATTTAATAAGTCTAAGTTGCTGAAATAAGCCTATTTAATAAGCCTAAGTTGCTGAAATAAGCCTATTTAATAAGTCTAAGTTGCTGAAATAAGGCGATTTAATAAGCTTAAGTTGCTGAAATGAGCCTATTTAATAAGCCTAAGTTGCTGAAATAAGGCTATTTAATAAGTCTAAGTCGCTGAAATAAGCCTATTTAATAAGCCTAAGTTGCTAAAATAAGCCTATTTAATGAGGCTATTTAATAAGTCTATTTAATAAGCCTATTTAATAAGCCTATTTAATAAGCCTATTTAATAAGTCTATTTAATAAATATATTTAATAAGCCTATTTAAAGAGTATTCAATGAGCCTATTTATTAAGCCTATTTATTGAGCCTATTTAATAAGCCTATTTATTAAGCCTATTTATTAAGCCTATTTATTGAGCCTATTTAATAAGCCTATTTATTAAGCCTATTTAATACGCCTATTTAATAAGTCTATTTAATAAGCCTATTTAATAAGCCTATTTAATAAGTCTATTTAATAAGCCTATTTATTGAGCCTATTTAATAAGCCTATTTAATAAGTCTATTTAATAAGTATTTAATGAGCCTATTTAATCAGTCTATTTAATACGCCTATTTAATAGGCCTATTTAATAAGTCTAAGTTGCTGAAATAAGCCTATTTAATAAGCCTAAGTTGCTGAAAAGCCTTTTTCATAAGCCTAAGTTGCTGAAATAAGCCTTTTTAATAAGTCTAAGTTGCTGAAATAAGCCTATTTAATAAGCCTAAGTTGCTAAAATAAGCCTATTTAATGAGGCTGTTTAATAAGTCTATTTAATAAGCCTATTTAATAAGCCTATTTAATGCGCCTATTTAAAAAGCCTATTTAATAAGTCTATTTAATAAGTCTATTTAATAAGCCTATTTAATACGCCTATTTAATAAGCTTATTTAATACGCCTATTTAATAAACGTATTTAATAAGTATTTAATGAGCCTATATATTAAGTGTATTTAATACGCCTTTTTAATAAGCCTATTTAATAAAGTCTATTTAATAAGCCTATTTAATAAGTCTATTTAATAAGTCTATTTAATAAGCCTAATTAATAAGTATTTAATGAGCCTATTTAATTAGCCTATTTATTGAGCCTATTTAATAAGCCTATTTATTGAGCCTATTTAATAAGCCTATTTATTGAGCCTATTTAGTAAGCCTATTTATTGAGCGTATTTAATAAGCCTATTTAATAAGCCTATTTAATAAGTCTATTTAATAAGCCTATTTTATAAGTCTATTTAATAAGCCTATTTAATAAGCCTATTTAATAAGTATTTAATGAGCCTATTTAAAAAAGTCTATTTAATAAGCCTATTTAATAGGCGTATTTAATAAGTCTAAGTTGCTGAAATAAGCCTATTTAATAAGCCTAAGTTGCTAAAATAAGCCTATTTAATGAGGCTATTTAATAAGTCTATTTAATGAGGCTATTTAATAAGTCTATTTAATAAGCCTATTTAATAAGTATTTAACGAGCCTATTTAATAAGCCTATTTATTGAGCCTATTTAATAAGCCTATTAAATAAGCCTATTTAATAAGCCTATTTAATAAGTCTATTTAATAAGCCTATTTAATAAGCCTATTTAATAAGCCTATTAATTAAGCCTATTTAATGAGCCTATTTAATAAGCCTATTTATTGAACCTATTTAATAAGTCTATTTAATAAGCCTGTTTAATAAGCCTATTTAATAAGTATTTAATGAGCCTATTTAATAAGCCTAAGTTGCTGAATAAGCCTATTTAATAAGCCTAAGTTGCTGAAATAAGCCTATTTAATAAGCCTATTTAATAAGCCTAAGTTGCTGAAATAAGCCTATTTAATAAGCCTAAGTTGCTGAAATAAGCCTATTTAATAAGTCTAAGTTGCTGAAATAAGCCTATTTAATAAGCCTATGTTGCTGAAATAAGTATATTTAATAAGCATAAGTTGCTGAAATAAGCCTATTTAATAAGTCTAAGTTGCTGAAATAAGGCTATTTAATAAGTCTAAGTTGCTGAAATGAGCCTATTTAATCAGCGTAAGTTGCTGAAATAAGCCTATTTAATAAGCCCTAGTTGCTGAAATAAGCCTATTTAATAAGTCTAAGTTGCTGAAATAAGCCTATTTAATAAGCCTAAGTTGCTGAAATAAGCCTATTTAATAAGCCTAAGTTGCTGAAATAAGCCTATTTAATAAGCATAAGTTGCTAAAATAAGCCTATTTAATGAGGCTATTTAATAAGTCTATTGAATAAGCCTATTTAATAAGCCTATTTAATAAGCCTATTTAATAAGTCTATTTAATAAGTCTATTTAATAAGCCTATTTAAAGAGTATTCAATGAGCCTATTTATTAAGCCTATTTATTGAGCCTATTTAATAAGCCTATTTATTAAGCCTATTTATTAAGCCTATTTATTGAGCCTATTTTTAATAAGCCTATTTATTAAGCCTATTTAATACGCCTATTTAATAAGTCTATTTAATAAGCCTATTTAATAAGCCTATTTAATAAGTCTATTTAATATGCCTATTTATTGAGCCTATTTAATAAGCCTATTTAATAAGTCTATTTAATAAGTATTTAATGAGCCTATTTAATCAGTCTATTTAATAAGCCTATTTAATAGGCCTATTTAATAAGTCTAAGTTGCTGAAATAAGCCTATTTAATAAGCCTAAGTTGCTGAAAAGCCTATTTCATAAGCCTAAGTTGCTGAAATAAGCCTTTTTAATAAGTCTAAGTTGCTGAAATAAGCCTATTTAATAAGCCTAAGTTGCTAAAATAAGCCTATTTAATGAGGCTGTTTAATAAGTCTATTTAATAAGCCTATTTAATAAGCCTATTTAATGCGCCTATTTAAAAAGCCTATTTAATATGTCTATTTAATAAGTCTATTTAATAAGCCTATTTAATAAGTATTTAACGTGCCTATTTAATAAGCCTATTTATTGAGCCTATTTAATAAGCCTATTTATTAAGCCAATTAAATAAGCCTATTTAATAAGCCTATTTAATAAGTCTATTTAATAAGCCTATTTAATAAGCCTATTTAATAAGCCTATTAATTAAGCCTATTTAATGAGCCTATTTAATAAGACTATTTATTGAACCTATTTAATAAGTCTATTTAATAAGCCTGTTTAATAAGCCTATTTAATAAGTATTTAATGAGCCTATTTAATAAGCCTAAGTTGCTGAATAAGCCTATTTAATAAGCCTAAGTTGCTGAAATAAGCCTATTTAATAAGCCTATTTAATAAGCCTAAGTTGCTGAAATAAGCCTATTTAATAAGCCTAAGTTGCTGAAATAAGGCTATTTAATAAGTCTAAGGTGCTGAAATAAGCCTATTTAATAAGCCTATGTTGCTGAAATAAGTATATTTAATAAGCATAAGTTGCTGAAATAAGCCTATTTAATAAGTCTAAGTTGCTGAAATAAGGCTATTTAATAAGTCTAAGTTGCTGAAATGAGCCTATTTAATCAGCGTAAGTTGCTGAAATAAGCCTATTTAATAAGCCCTAGTTGCTGAAATAAGCCTATTTAATAAGGCTATTTAATAAGCCTAAGTTGCTGAAATAAGCCTATTTAATAAGTCTAAGTTGCTGAAATAAGCCTATTTAATAAGCCTAAGTTTCTGAAATAAGCCTATTTAATAAGTCTAAGTTGCTGAAATAAGGCTATTTAATAAGCTTAAGTTGCTCAAATGAGCCTATTTAATAAGCCTAAGTTGCTGAAATAAGCCTATTTAATAAGCCTAAGTTGCTAAAATAAGCCTATTTAATGAGGCTATTTAATAAGTCTATTTAATAAGCCTATTTAATAAGCCTATTTAATAAGCCTATTTAATAAGCCTATTTAATAAGTCTATTTAATAAGTCTATTTAATAAGCCTATTTAAAGAGTATTCAATGAGCCTATTTATTAAGCCTATTTATTGAGCCTATTTAATAAGCCTATTTAGTAAGCCTATTTATTAAGCCTATTTATTGAGCCTATTTAATAAGCCTATTTATTAAGCCTATTTAATACGCCTATTTAATAAGTCTATTTAATAAGCCTATTTAATAAGCCTATTTAATAAGCCTATTTAATACGCCTATTTATTGAGCCTATTTAATAAGTCTATTTAATAAGCCTATTTAATAAGCCTATTTAATAAGTATTTAATGAGCCTATTTAATCAGTCTATTTAATAAGCCTATTTAATAGGCCTATTCAATAAGTCTAAGTTGCTGATATAAGCCTATTTAATAAGCCTAAGTTGCTGAAAAGCCTATTTCATAAGCCTAAGTTGCTGAAATAAGCCTTTTTAATAAGTCTAAGTTGCTGAAATAAGCCTATTTAATAAGCCTAAGTTGCTAAGATAAGCCTATTTAATGAGGCTGTTCAATAAGTCTATTTAATAAGCCTATTTAATAAGCCTATTTAATGAGCCTATTTAAAAAGCCTATTTAATAAGTCTATTTAATAAGCCTATTTAATAAGTATTTAACGAGCCTATTTAATAAGCCTATTTATTGAGCCTATTTAATAAGCCTATTTATTAAGCCAATTAAATAAGCCTATTTAATAAGCCTATTTTATAAGTCTATTTAATAAGCCTATTTAATAAGCCTATTTAATAAGCCTATTAATTAAGCCTACTTAATGAGCCTATTTAATAAGCCTATTTATTGAACCTATTTAATAAGTCTATTTAATTAGCCTGTTTAATAAGCCTATTTAATAAGTATTTAATGAGCCTATTTAATAAGCCTAAGTTGCTGAATAAGCCTATTTAATAAGCCTAAGTTGCTGAAATAAGCCTATTTAATAAGCCTATTTAATAAGCCTAAGTTGCTGAATAGGCCTATTTAATAAGCATAAGTTGCTGAAATAAGGCTATTTAATAAGCCTAAGTTGCTGAAATAAGCCTATTTAATAAGCCTAAGTTGCTGAAATAAGGCTATTTAATAAGTCTAAGTTGCTGAAATAAGCCTATTTAATAAGTCTAAGTTGCTGAAATAAGCCTATTTAATAAGCCTAAGTTGCTAAAATAAGCCTATTTAATGAGGTTGTTTAATAAGTCTATTTAATAAGCCTATTTAATAAGCCTATTTAATTCGCCTATTTAAAAAGCCTATTTAATAAGTCTATTTAATAAGTCTATTTAATAAGCCTATTTAATACGCCTATTTAATAAGCCTATTTAATACGCCTATTTAATAAACCTATTTAATAAGTATTTAATGAGCCTATATATTAAGTGTATTTAATACGCCTTTTTAATAAGCCTATTTAATAAAGTCTATTTAATAAGCCTATTTAATAAGTCTATTTAATAAGTCTATTTAATAAGCCTAATTAATAAGTATTTAATGAGCCTATTTAATAAGCCTATTTATTGAGCCTATTTAATAAGCCTATTTATTGAGCCTATTTAATAAGCCTATTTATTGAGCCTATTTAGTAAGCCTATTTATTGAGCGTATTTAATAAGCCTATTTAATAAGCCTATTTAATAAGTCTATTTAATAAGCCTATTTAATAGGCCTATTTAATAAGTCTAAGTTGTTGAAATAAGCCTATTTAATAAGCCTAAGTTGCTAAAATAAGCCTATTTAATGAGGCTATTTAATAAGTCTAAGTTGCTGAATAGGCCTATTTAATAAGCCTAAGTTGCTGAAATAAGGCTATTTAATAAGCCTAAGTTGCTGAAATAAGCCTATTTAATAAGCCTAAGTTGCTGAAATAAGGCTATTTAATAAGTCTAAGTTGCTGAAATAAGCCTATTTAATAAGTCTAAGTTGCTGAAATAAGCCTATTTAATAAGCCTAAGTTGCTAAAATAAGCCTATTTAATGAGGTTGTTTAATAAGTCTATTTAATAAGCCTATTTAATAAGCCTATTTAATGCGCCTATTTAAAAAGCCTATTTAATAAGTCTATTTAATAAGTCTATTTAATAAGCCTATTTAATACGCCTATTTAATAAGCCTATTTAATACGCCTATTTAATAAACCTATTTAATAAGTATTTAATGAGCCTATATATTAAGTGTATTTAATACGCCTTTTTAATAAGCCTATTTAATAAAGTCTATTTAATAAGCCTATTTAATAAGTCTATTTAATAAGTCTATTTAATAAGCCTAATTAATAAGTATTTAATGAGCCTATTTAATAAGCCTATTTATTGAGCCTATTTAATAAGCCTATTTATTGAGCCTATTTAATAAGCCTATTTATTGAGCCTATTTAGTAAGCCTATTTATTGAGCGTATTTAATAAGCCTATTTAATAAGCCTATTTAATAAGTCTATTTAATAAGCCTATTTAATAGGCCTATTTAATAAGTCTAAGTTGTTGAAATAAGCCTATTTAATAAGCCTAAGTTGCTAAAATAAGCCTATTTAATGAGGCTATTTAATAAGTCTATTTAATGAGGCTATTTAATAAGTCTATTTAATAATCCTATTTAATAAGCCTATTTAATAAGTCTATTTAATAAGCCTATTTAATAAGCCTATTTAATAAGCCTATTAATTAAGCCTATTTAATGAGCTTATTTAATAAGCCTATTTATTGAACCTATTTAATAAGTCTATTTAATAAGCCTGTTTAATAAGCCTATTTAATAAGTATTTAATGAGCCTATTTAATAAGCCTAAGTTGCTGAATAAGCCTATTTAATAAGCCTAAGTTGCTGAAATAAGCCTATTTAATAAGCCTATTTAATAAGCCTAAGTTGCTGAAATAAGCCTATTTAATAAGCCTAAGTTGCTGAAATAAGGCTATTTAATAAGTCTAAGTTGCTGAAATAAGCCTATTTAATAAGCCTATGTTGCTGAAATAAGTATATTAAATAAGCATAAGTTGCTGAAATAAGCCTATTTAATAAGTCTAAGTTGCTGAAATAAGGCTATTTAATAAGTCTAAGTTGCTGAAATGAGCCTCTTTAATCAGCGTAAGTTGCTGAAATAAGCCTATTTAATAAGCCCTAGTTGCTGAAATAAGCCTATTTAATAAGTCTAAGTTGCTGAAATAAGCCTATTTAATAAGCCTAAGTTGCTGAAATAAGCCTATTTAATAAGTCTAATTTGCTGAAATAAGGCGATTTAATAAGCTTAAGTTGCTGAAATGAGCCTATTTAATAAGCCTAAGTTGCTGAAATAAGGCTATTTAATAAGTCTAAGTCGCTGAAATAAGCCTATTTAATAAGCCTAAGTTGCTAAAATAAGCCTATTTAATGAGGCTATTTAATAAGTCTATTTAATAAGCCTATTTAATAAGCCTATTTAATAAGCCTATTTAATAAGTCTATTTAATAAATATATTTAATAAGCCTATTTAAAGAGTATTCAATGAGCCTATTTATTAAGCCTATTTATTGAGCCTATTTAATAAGCCTATTTATTAAGCCTATTTATTAAGCCTCTTTATTGAGCCTATTTAATAAGCCTATTTATTAAGCCTATTTAATACGCCTATTTAATAAGTCTATTTAGTAAGCCTATTTAATAAGCCTATTTAATAAGTCTATTTAATAAGCCTATTTATTGAGCCTATTTAATAAGCCTATTTAATAAGTCTATTTAATAAGTATTTAATGAGCCTATTTAATCAGTCTATTTAATACGCCTATTTAATAGGCCTATTTAATAAGTCTAAGTTGCTGAAATAAGCCTATTTAATAAGCCTAAGTTGCTGAAAAGCCTTTTTCATAAGCCTAAGTTGCTGAAATAAGCCTTTTTAATAAGTCTAAGTTGCTGAAATAAGCCTATTTAATAAGCCTAAGTTGCTAAAATAAGCCTATTTAATGAGGCTGTTTAATAAGTCTATTTAATAAGCCTATTTAATAAGCCTATTTAATGCGCCTATTTAAAAAGCCTATTTAATAAGTCTATTTAATAAGTATATTTAATAAGCCTATTTAATACGCCTATTTAATAAGCTTATTTAATACGCCTATTTAATAAACGTATTTAATAAGTATTTAATGAGCCTATATATTAAGTGTATTTAATACGCCTTTTTAATAAGCCTATTTAATAAAGTCTATTTAATAAGCCTATTTAATAAGTCTATTTAATAAGTCTATTTAATAAGCCTAATTAATAAGTATTTAATGAGCCTATTTAATTAGCCTATTTATTGAGCCTATTTAAAAAGCCTATTTATTGAGCCTATTTAATAAGCCTATTTATTGAGCCTATTTAGTAAGCCTATTTATTGAGCGTATTTAATAAGCCTATTTAATAAGCCTATTTAATAAGTCTATTTAATAAGCCTATTTTATAAGTCTATTTAATAAGCCTATTTAATAAGCCTATTTAATAAGTATTTAATGAGCCTATTTAATAAGTCTATTTAATAAGCCTATTTAATAGGCCTATTTAATAAGTCTAAGTTGCTGAAATAAGCCTATTTAATAAGCCTAAGTTGCTAAAATAAGCCTATTTAATGAGGCTATTTAATAAGTCTATTTAATGAGGCTATTTAATAAGTCTATTTAATAAGCCTATTTAATAAGTATTTAACGAGCCTATTTAATAAGCCTATTTATTGAGCCTATTTAATAAGCCTATTAAATAAGCCTATTTAATAAGCCTATTTAATAAGTCTATTTAATAAGCCTATTTAATAAGCCTATTTAATAAGCCTATTAATTAAGCCTGTTTAATAAGCCTATTTAATAAGTATTTAATGAGCCTATTTAATAAGCCTAAGTTGCTGAATAAGCCTATTTAATAAGCCTAAGTTGCTGAAATAAGCCTATTTAATAAGCCTATTTAATAAGCCTAAGTTGCTGAAATAAGCCTATTTAATAAGCCTAAGTTGCTGAAATAAGCCTATTTAATAAGTCTAAGTTGCTGAAATAAGCCTATTTAATAAGCCTATGTTGCTGAAATAAGTATATTTAATAAGCATAAGTTGCTGAAATAAGCCTATTTAATAAGTCTAAGTTGCTGAAATAAGGCTATTTAATAAGTCTAAGTTGCTGAAATGAGCCTATTTAATCAGCGTAAGTTGCTGAAATAAGCCTATTTAATAAGCCCTAGTTGCTGAAATAAGCCTATTTAATAAGTCTAAGTTGCTGAAATAAGCCTATTTAATAAGCCTAAGTTGCTGAAATAAGCCTATTTAATAAGTCTAAGTTGCTGAAATAAGCCTATTTAATAAGCCTAAGTTGCTAAAATAAGCCTATTTAATGAGGCTATTTAATAAGTCTATTGAATAAGCCTATTTAATAAGCCTATTTAATAAGCCTATTTAATAAGTCTATTTAATAAGTCTATTTAATAAGCCTATTTAAAGAGTATTCAATGAGCCTATTTATTAAGCCTATTTATTGAGCCTATTTAATAAGCCTATTTATTAAGCCTATTTATTAAGCCTATTTATTGAGCCTATTTTTAATAAGCCTATTTATTAAGCCTATTTAATACGCCTATTTAATAAGTCTATTTAATAAGCCTATTTAATAAGCCTATTTAATAAGTCTATTTAATATGCCTATTTATTGAGCCTATTTAATAAGCCTATTTAATAAGTCTATTTAATAAGTATTTAATGAGCCTATTTAATCAGTCTATTTAATAAGCCTATTTAATAGGCCTATTTAATAAGTCTAAGTTGCTGAAATAAGCCTATTTAATAAGCCTAAGTTGCTGAAAAGCCTATTTCATAAGCCTAAGTTGCTGAAATAAGCCTTTTTAATAAGTCTAAGTTGCTGAAATAAGCCTATTTAATAAGCCTAAGTTGCTAAAATAAGCCTATTTAATGAGGCTGTTTAATAAGTCTATTTAATAAGCCTATTTAATAAGCCTATTTAATGCGCCTATTTAAAAAGCCTATTTAATATGTCTATTTAATAAGTCTATTTAATAAGCCTATTTAATAAGTATTTAACGTGCCTATTTAATAAGCCTATTTATTGAGCCTATTTAATAAGCCTATTTATTAAGCCAATTAAATAAGCCTATTTAATAAGCCTATTTAATAAGTCTATTTAATAAGCCTATTTAATAAGCCTATTTAATAAGCCTATTAATTAAGCCTATTTAATGAGCCTATTTAATAAGCCTATTTATTGAACCTATTTAATAAGTCTATTTAATAAGCCTGTTTAATAAGCCTATTTAATAAGTATTTAATGAGCCTATTTAATAAGCCTAAGTTGCTGAATAAGCCTATTTAATAAGCCTAAGTTGCTGAAATAAGCCTATTTAATAAGCCTATTTAATAAGCCTAAGTTGCTGAAATAAGCCTATTTAATAAGCCTAAGTTGCTGAAATAAGGCTATTTAATAAGTCTAAGGTGCTGAAATAAGCCTATTTAATAAGCCTATGTTGCTGAAATAAGTATATTTAATAAGCATAAGTTGCTGAAATAAGCCTATTTAATAAGTCTAAGTTGCTGAAATAAGGCTATTTAATAAGTCTAAGTTGCTGAAATGAGCCTATTTAATCAGCGTAAGTTGCTGAAATAAGCCTATTTAATAAGCCCTAGTTGCTGAAATAAGCCTATTTAATAAGTCTAAGTTGCTGAAATAAGCCTATTTAATAAGCCTAAGTTGCTGAAATAAGCCTATTTAATAAGTCTAAGTTGCTGAAATAAGCCTATTTAATAAGCCTAAGTTGCTAAAATAAGCCTATTTAATGAGGCTATTTAATAAGTCTATTGAATAAGCCTATTTAATAAGCCTATTTAATAAGCCTATTTAATAAGTCTATTTAATAAGTCTATTTAATAAGCCTATTTAAAGAGTATTCAATGAGCCTATTTATTAAGCCTATTTATTGAGCCTATTTAATAAGCCTATTTATTAAGCCTATTTATTAAGCCTATTTATTGAGCCTATTTTTAATAAGCCTACTTATTAAGCCTATTTAATACGCCTATTTAATAAGTCTATTTAATAAGCCTATTTAATAAGCCTATTTAATAAGTCTATTTAATATGCCTATTTATTGAGCCTATTTAATAAGCCTATTTAATAAGTCTATTTAATAAGTATTTAATGAGCCTATTTAATCAGTCTATTTAATAAGCCTATTTAATAGGCCTATTTAATAAGTCTAAGTTGCTGAAATAAGCCTATTTAATAAGCCTAAGTTGCTGAAAAGCCTATTTCATAAGCCTAAGTTGCTGAAATAAGCCTTTTTAATAAGTCTAAGTTGCTGAAATAAGCCTATTTAATAAGCCTAAGTTGCTAAAATAAGCCTATTTAATGAGGCTGTTTAATAAGTCTATTTAATAAGCCTATTTAATAAGCCTATTTAATGCGCCTATTTAAAAAGCCTATTTAATATGTCTATTTAATAAGTCTATTTAATAAGCCTATTTAATAAGTATTTAACGAGCCTATTTAATAAGCCTATTTATTGAGCCTATTTAATAAGCCTATTAAATAAGCCTATTTAATAAGCCTATTTAATAAGCCTATTTAATAAGTCTATTTAATAAGCCTATTTAATAAGCCTATTTAATAAGCCTATTAATTAAGCCTATTTAATGAGCCTATTTAATAAGCCTATTTATTGAACCTATTTAATAAGTCTATTTAATAAGCCTGTTTAATAAGCCTATTTAATAAGTATTTAATGAGCCTATTTAATAAGCCTAAGTTGCTGAATAAGCCTATTTAATAAGCCTAAGTTGCTGAAATAAGCCTATTTAATAAGCCTATTTAATAAGCCTAAGTTGCTGAAATAAGCCTATTTAATAAGCCTAAGTTGCTGAAATAAGGCTATTTAATAAGTCTAAGGTGCTGAAATAAGCCTATTTAATAAGCCTATGTTGCTGAAATAAGTATATTTAATAAGCATAAGTTGCTGAAATAAGCCTATTTAATAAGTCTAAGTTGCTGAAATAAGGCTATTTAATAAGTCTAAGTTGCTGAAATGAGCCTATTTAATCAGCGTAAGTTGCTGAAATAAGCCTATTTAATAAGCCCTAGTTGCTGAAATAAGCCTATTTAATAAGGCTATTTAATAAGCCTAAGTTGCTGAAATAAGCCTATTTAATAAGTCTAAGTTGCTGAAATAAGCCTATTTAATAAGCCTAAGTTTCTGAAATAAGCCTATTTAATAAGTCTAAGTTGCTGAAATAAGGCTATTTAATAAGCTTAAGTTGCTCAAATGAGCCTATTTAATAAGCCTAAGTTGCTGAAATAAGCCTATTTAATAAGCCTAAGTTGCTAAAATAAGCCTATTTAATGAGGCTATTTAATAAGTCTATTTAATAAGCCTATTTAATAAGCCTATTTAATAAGCCTATTTAATAAGCCTATTTAATAAGTCTATTTAATAAGTCTATTTAATAAGCCTATTTAAAGAGTATTCAATGAGCCTATTTATTAAGCCTATTTATTGAGCCTATTTAATAAGCCTATTTAGTAAGCCTATTTATTAAGCCTATTTATTGAGCCTATTTAATAAGCCTATTTATTAAGCCTATTTAATACGCCTATTTAATAAGTCTATTTAATAAGCCTATTTAATAAGCCTATTTAATAAGCATATTTAATACGCCTATTTATTGAGCCTATTTAATAAGTCTATTTAATAAGCCTATTTAATAAGCCTATTTAATAAGTATTTAATGAGCCTATTTAATCAGTCTATTTAATAAGCCTATTTAATAGGCCTATTCAATAAGTCTAAGTTGCTGATATAAGCCTATTTAATAAGCCTAAGTTGCTGAAAAGCCTATTTCATAAGCCTAAGTTGCTGAAATAAGCCTTTTTAATAAGTCTAAGTTGCTGAAATAAGCCTATTTAATAAGCCTAAGTTGCTAAGATAAGCCTATTTAATGAGGCTGTTTAATAAGTCTATTTAATAAGCCTATTTAATAAGCCTATTTAATGAGCCTATTTAAAAAGCCTATTTAATAAGTCTATTTAATAAGCCTATTTAATAAGTATTTAACGAGCCTATTTAATAAGCCTATTTATTGAGCCTATTTAATAAGCCTATTTATTAAGCCAATTAAATAAGCCTATTTAATAAGCCTATTTTATAAGTCTATTTAATAAGCCTATTTAATAAGCCTATTTAATAAGCCTATTAATTAAGCCTATTTAATGAGCCTATTTAATAAGCCTATTTATTGAACCTATTTAATAAGTCTATTTAATAAGCCTGTTTAATAAGCCTATTTAATAAGTATTTAATTAGCCTATTTAATAAGCCTAAGTTGCTGAATAAGCCTATTTAATAAGCCTAAGTTGCTGAAATAAGCCTATTTAATAAGCCTATTTAATAAGCCTAAGTTGCTGAATAGGCCTATTTAATAAGCCTAAGTTGCTGAAATAAGGCTATTTAATAAGCCTAAGTTGCTGAAATAAGCCTATTTAATAAGCCTAAGTTGCTGAAATAAGGCTATTTAATAAGTCTAAGTTGCTGAAATAAGCCTATTTAATAAGTCTAAGTTGCTGAAATAAGGCTATTTAATAAGTCTAAGTTGCTGAAATAAGCCTATTTAATCAGCGTAAGTTGCTGAAATAAGCCTATTTAATAAGCCCAAGTTGCTTAAATAAGCCTATTTAATAAGGCTATTTAATAAGCCTAAGTTGCTGAAAGAAGCCTATTTAATAATCGTAAGTTGCTGAAATAAGCCTATTTAATAAGTCTAAGTTGCTGAAATAATCCTATTTAATAAGCCTAAGTTGCTGAAATAAGTATATTTAATGAGCATAAGTTGCTGAAATAAGCCTATTTAATAAGTCTAAGTTGCTGAAATAAGGCTATTTAATAAGTCGATTTAATAAGTCTAAGTTGCTAAAATAAGCCTATTTAATAAGGCTATTTAATAAGCCTAAGTTGCTGAAATAAGCCTATTTAAGAAGGCTATTTAATGAGCCTAAGTTGCTGAAATAAGCCTATTTAAAAAGCCTAAGTTTCTGAACTAAGCCTATTTAAAAAGGTATATTTAATAAGTCTAAGTTGCTGAAATAAACCTATTTAAAAATGCTATTTAATAAGCCTAAGTTGCTGAAATAAACCTGTTTAATAAGGCTATTTAATAAGCGTAAGTTGCTGAAATAAGCTTATTTAATAAGCCTAAGTTGCTGAAATAAGCCTATTTAATAAGGCTATTTAATAAGTCTAAGTTGCTGAAATAAACCTTTTTAATAAGCCTAAGTTGCTAAAAAAAGCCTATTTAATGAGGCTATTTAATAAGTTCATTTAATAAGCCTATTTAATAAGCCTATTTAATACGCCTATTTAATAAGCCTATTTAATACGCCTATTTAATAAACCTATTTAATAAGTATTTAATGAGCCTATTTATTAAGTCTATTTAATACGCCTTTTAAATAAGCCTATTTAATAAAGTCTATTTAATAAGCCTATTTAATAAGTCTATTTAATAAGTCTATTTAATAAGCCTATTTAATAAGTATTTAATGAGCCTATTTAATAAGCCTATTTATTGAGCCTATTTAATAAGCCTATTTAATAAGCCTATTTATTGAGCCTATTTAATAAGTCTATTTAATAAGCCTATTTAATAAGCCTATTTAATAAGTATTTAATGAGCCTATTTAATAAGTCTATTTAATAAGCCTATTTAATAGGCCTATTTAATAAGTCTAAGTTGCTGAAATAAGCTTATTTAATAAGCCTAAGTTGCTGAAATAAGCCTATATAATAAGGCTATTTAATAATCATAAGTTGCTGAATTAAGCCTATTTAATAAGCCTAAGTTGCTAAAATAAGCCTATTTAATGAGGCTATTTAATAAGCCTAAGTTGCTGAAATAAGCCTATTTAAGAAGGCTATTTAATGAGCCTAAGTTGCTGAAATAAGCCTATTTAAAAAGCCTAAGTTTCTGAACTAAGCCTATTTAAAAAGGTATATTTAATAAGTCTAAGTTGCTGAAATAAACCTATTTAAAAATGCTATTTAATAAGCCTAAGTTGCTGAAATAAACCTGTTTAATAAGGCTATTTAATAAGCGTAAGTTGCTGAAATAAGCTTATTTAATAAGCCTAAGTTGCTGAAATAAAACTATTTAATAAGCCTAAGTTGCTAAAAAAAGCCTATTTAATGAGGCTATTTAATAAGTTCATTTAATAAGCCTATTTAATAAGCCTATTTAATACGCCTATTTAATAAGCCTATTTAATACGCCTATTTAATAAACCTATTTAATAAGTATTTAATGAGCCTATTTATTAAGTCTATTTAATACGCCTTTTAAATAAGCCTATTTAATAAAGTCTATTTAATAAGCCTATTTAATAAGTCTATTTAATAAGTCTATTTAATAAGCCTATTTAATAAGTATTTAATGAGCCTATTTAATAAGCCTATTTATTGAGCCTATTTAATAAGCCTATTTAATAAGCCTATTTAATAAGCCTATTTAATAAGTCTATTTAATAAGCCTACTTAATAAGCCTATTTAATAAGTATTTAATGAGCCTATTTAATAAGTCTATTTAATAAGCCTATTTAATAGGCCTATTTAATAAGTCTAAGTTGCTGAAATAAGCTTATTTAATAAGCCTAAGTTGCTGAAATAAGCCTATATAATAAGGCTATTTAATAAGCATAAGTTGCTGAATTAAGCCTATTTAATAAGCCTAAGTTGCTAAAATAAGCCTATTTAATGAGGCTATTTAATAAGTCTATTTAATGAGGCTATTTAATAAGTCTATTTAATAAGCCTATTTAATGAGACTATTTAATACGCCTATTTAATAAACCTATTTAATAAGTATTTAATGAGCCTATTTAATAAGTCTATTTAATAAGCCTGTTTAATAAGCCTTTTTAATAAGTATTTAATGAGCCTATTTAATAAGCCTAAGTTGCTGAATAAGCCTATTTAATAAACCTGAGTTGCTGAAATAAGCCTATTTAATAAGCCTATTTAATAAGCCTAAGTTGCTGAATAAGCCTATTTAATAAGCCTAAGTTTCTGAACTAAGCCTATTTAAAAAGGTCTATTTAATAAGTCTAAGTTGCTGAAATAAACCTATTTAAAAATGCTATTTAATACGCCTAAGTTGCTGAAATAAACCTGATTAATAAGGCTATTTAATAAGCATAAGTTGCTGAAATAAGCCTATTTAATAAGCCTACGTTGCTGAACTAATCCTATATAAAAAGGTCTATTTAATAAGTCTAAGTTGGTGAAATAAACCTATTTAAAAATGCTATTTAATAAGCCTAAGTTGCTGAAAAAAACCTGTTTAATAAGGCTATTTAATAAGTGTAAGTTGCTGAAATAAACCTGTTTAATAAGCCTAAGTTGCTGAAATAAGCCTATTTAATAAGGCTATTTAATGTCTAAGTTGCTGAAATAAACCTATTTAATAAGCCTAAGTTGCTAAAAAAGCATATTTAATGAGGCTATTTAATAAGTTCATTTAATAAGCCTATTTAATAAGCCTATTTAATACGCCTATTTAATAAGCCTATTTAATACGCCTATTTAATAAACCTATTTAATAAGTATTTAATGAGCCTATTTATTAAGTCTATTTAATACGCCTTTTAAATAAGCCTATTTAATAAAGTCTATTTAATAAGCCTATTTAATAAGTCTATTTAATAAGTCTATTTAATAAGCCTATTTAATAAGTATTTAATGAGCCTATTTAATAAGCCTATTTATTGAGCCTATTTAATAAGCCTATTTAATAAGCCTATTTAATAAGCCTATTTAATAAGCCTATTTTATAAGCCTATTTAATAAGCCTATTTAATAAGCCTATTTATTGTGCCTATTTAATAAGTCTATTTAATAAGCCTATTTAATAAGCCTATTTAATAAGTATTTAATGAGCCTATTTAATAAGTCTATTTAATAAGCCTATTTAATAGGCCTATTTAATAAGTCTAAGTTGCTGAAATAAGCTTATTTAATAAGCCTAAGTTGCTGAAATAAGCCTATATAATAAGGCTATTTAATAAGCATAAGTTGCTGAATTAAGCCTATTTAATAAGCCTAAGTTGCTAAAATAAGCCTATTTAATGAGGCTATTTAATAAGTCTATTTAATGAGGCTATTTAATAAGTCTATTTAATAAGCCTATTTAATGAGACTATTTAATACGCCTATTTAATAAACCTATTTAATAAGTATTTAATGAGCCTATTTAATAAGTCTATTTTATAAGCCTGTTTAATAAGCCTTTTTAATAAGTATTTAATGAGCCTATTTAATAAGCCTAAGTTGCTGAATAAGCCTATTTAATAAACCTGAGTTGCTGAAATAAGCCTATTTAATAAGCCTATTTAATAAGCCTAAGTTGCTGAATAAGCCTATTTAATAAGCCTAAGTTTCTGAACTAAGCCTATTTAAAAAGGTCTATTTAATAAGTCTAAGTTGCTGAAATAAACCTATTTAAAAATGCTATTTAATACGCCTAAGTTGCTGAAATAAACCTGATTAATAAGGCTATTTAATAAGCATAAGTTGCTGAAATAAGCCTATTTAATAAGCCTACGTTGCTGAACTAATCCTATATAAAAAGGTCTATTTAATAAGTCTAAGTTGGTGAAATAAACCTATTTAAAAATGCTATTTAATAAGCCTAAGTTGCTGAAATAAACCTGTTTAATAAGGCTATTTAATAAGTGTAAGTTGCTGAAATAAGCTTATTTAATAAGCCTAAGTTGCTGAAATAAGCATATTTAATAAGGCTATTTAATGTCTAAGTTGCTGAAATAAACCTATTTAATAAGCCTAAGTTGCTAAAAAAGCCTATTTAATGAGGCTATTTAATAAGTTAATTTAATAAGCCTATTTAATAAGCCTATTTAATACGCCTATTTAATAAGCCTATTTAATACGCCTATTTAATAAACCTATTTAATAAGTATTTAATGAGCCTATTTATTAAGTCTATTTAATACGCCTTTTAAATAAGCCTATTTAATAAAGTCTATTTAATAAGCCTATTTAATAAGTCTATTTAATAAGTCTATTTAATAAGCCTATTTAATAAGTATTTAATGAGCCTATTTAATAAGCCTATTTATTGAGCCTATTTAATAAGCCTATTTAATAAGCCTATTTAATAAGCCTATTTAATAAGCCTATTTTATAAGCCTATTTAATAAGCCTATTTAATAAGCCTATTTATTGTGCCTATTTAATAAGTCTATTTAATAAGCCTATTTAATAAGCCTATTTAATAAGTATTTAATGAGCCTATTTAATAAGTCTATTTAATAAGCCTATTTAATAGGCCTATATAATAAGTCTAAGTTGCTGAAATAAGCTTATTTAATAAGCCTAAGTTGCTGAAATAAGCCTATATAATAAGGCTATTTAATAAGCATAAGTTGCTGAATTAAGCCTATTTAATAAGCCTAAGTTGCTAAAATAAGCCTATTTAATGAGGCTATTTAATAAGTCTATTTAATGAGGCTATTTAATAAGTCTATTTAATAAGCCTATTTAATGAGACTATTTAATACGCCTATTTAATAAACCTATTTAATAAGTATTTAATGAGCCTATTTAATAAGTCTATTTAATAAGCCTGTTTAATAAGCCTTTTTAATAAGTATTTAATGAGCCTATTTAATAAGCCTAAGTTGCTGAATAAGCCTATTTAATAAGCCTGAGTTGCTGAAATAAGCCTATTTAATAAGCCTATTTAATAAGCCTAAGTTGCTGAATAAGCCTATTTAATAAGCCTACGTTTCTGAACTAAGCCTATTTAAAAAGGTCTATTTAATAAGTCTAACTTTCTGAAATAAACCTATTTAAAAATGCTATTTAAAACGCCTAAGTTGCTGAAATAAACCTGATTAATAAGGCTATTTAATAAGCATAAGTTGCTGAAATAAGCCTATTTAATAAGCCCTAGTTGCTGAAATAAGCCTATTTAATAAGTCTAAGTTGCTGAAATAAGCCTATTTAATAAGCCTAAGTTGCTGAAATGAGCCTATTTAATAAGCCTAAGTTGCTGAAATAAGGCTATTTAATAAGTCTAAGTCGCTGAAATAAGCCTATTTAATAAGCCTAATTTGCTAAAATAAGCCTATTTAATGAGGCTATTTAATAAGTCTATTTAATAAGCCTATTTAATAAGCCTATTTAATAAGCCTATTTAATAAGTCTATTTAATAAATATATTTAATAAGCCTATTTAAAGAGTATTCAATGAGCCTATTTATTAAGCCTATTTATTGAGCCTATTTAATAAGCCTATTTATTAAGCCTATTTATTAAGCCTATTTATTGAGCCTATTTAATAAGCCTATTTATTAAGCCTATTTAATACGCCTATTTAATATGTCTATTTAATAAGCCTATTTAATAAGCCTATTTAATAAGTCTATTTAATAAGCCTATTTATTGAGACTATTTAATACGCCTATTTAATAAACCTATTTAATAAGTATTTAATGAGCCTATTTAATAAGTCTATTTAATAAGCCTGTTTAATAAGCCTTTTTAATAAGTATTTAATTAGCCTATTTAATAAGCCTAAGTTGCTGAATAAGCCTATTTAATAAGCCTGAGTTGCTGAAATAAGCCTATTTAATAAGTCTAACTTTCTGAAATAAACCTATTTAAAAATGCTATTTAAAACGCCTAAGTTGCTGAAATAAACCTGATTAATAGGGCTATTTAATAAGCATAAGTTGCTGAAATAAGCCTATTTAATAAGCCCTAGTTGCTGAAATAAGCCTATTTAATAAGTCTAAGTTGCTGAAATAAGCCTATTTAATAAGCCTAAGTTGCTGAAATAAGCCTATTTAATAAGTCTAAGTTGCTGAAATAAGGCGATTTAATAAGCTTAAGTTGCTGAAATGAGCCTATTTAATAAGCCTGAGTTGCTGAAATAAGCCTATTTAATAAGCCTATTTAATAAGCCTAAGTTGCTGAATAAGCCTATTTAATAAGCCTATTTATTGTGCCTATTTAATAAGTCTATTTAATAAGCCTATTTAATAAGCCTATTTAATAAGTATTTAATGAGCCTATTTAATAAGTCTATTTAATAAGCCTATTTAATAGGCCTATTTAATAAGTCTAAGTTGCTGAAATAAGCTTATTTAATAAGCCTAAGTTGCTGAAATAAGCCTATATAATAAGGCTATTTAATAAGCATAAGTTGCTGAATTAAGCCTATTTAATAAGCCTAAGTTGCTAAAATAAGCCTATTTAATGAGGCTATTTAATAAGTCTATTTAATGAGGCTATTTAATAAGTCTATTTAATAAGCCTATTTAATGAGACTATTTAATACGCCTATTTAATAAACCTATTTAATAAGTATTTAATGAGCCTATTTAATAAGTCTATTTTATAAGCCTGTTTAATAAGCTTTTTAATAAGTATTTAATGAGCCTATTTAATAAGCCTAAGTTGCTGAATAAGCCTATTTAATAAACCTGAGTTGCTGAAATAAGCCTATTTAATAAGCCTATTTAATAAGCCTAAGTTGCTGAATAAGCCTATTTAATAAGCCTAAGTTTCTGAACTAAGCCTATTTAAAAAGGTCTATTTAATAAGTCTAAGTTGCTGAAATAAACCTATTTAAAAATGCTATTTAATACGCCTAAGTTGCTGAAATAAACCTGATTAATAAGGCTATTTAATAAGCATAAGTTGCTGAAATAAGCCTATTTAATAAGCCTACGTTGCTGAACTAATCCTATATAAAAAGGTCTATTTAATAAGTCTAAGTTGGTGAAATAAACCTATTTAAAAATGCTATTTAATAAGCCTAAGTTGCTGAAATAAACCTGTTTAATAAGGCTATTTAATAAGTGTAAGTTGCTGAAATAAGCTTATTTAATAAGCCTAAGTTGCTGAAATAAGCATATTTAATAAGGCTATTTAATGTCTAAGTTGCTGAAATAAACCTATTTAATAAGCCTAAGTTGCTAAAAAAGCCTATTTAATGAGGCTATTTAATAAGTTAATTTAATAAGCCTATTTAATAAGCCTATTTAATACGCCTATTTAATAAGCCTATTTAATACGCCTATTTAATAAACCTATTTAATAAGTATTTAATGAGCCTATTTATTAAGTCTATTTAATACGCCTTTTAAATAAGCCTATTTAATAAAGTCTATTTAATAAGCCTATTTAATAAGTCTATTTAATAAGTCTATTTAATAAGCCTATTTAATAAGTATTTAATGAGCCTATTTAATAAGCCTATTTATTGAGCCTATTTAATAAGCCTATTTAATAAGCCTATTTAATAAGCCTATTTAATAAGCCTATTTTATAAGCCTATTTAATAAGCCTATTTAATAAGCCTATTTATTGTGCCTATTTAATAAGTCTATTTAATAAGCCTATTTAATAAGCCTATTTAATAAGTATTTAATGAGCCTATTTAATAAGTCTATTTAATAAGCCTATTTAATAGGCCTATATAATAAGTCTAAGTTGCTGAAATAAGCTTATTTAATAAGCCTAAGTTGCTGAAATAAGCCTATATAATAAGGCTATTTAATAAGCATAAGTTGCTGAATTAAGCCTATTTAATAAGCCTAAGTTGCTAAAATAAGCCTATTTAATGAGGCTATTTAATAAGTCTATTTAATGAGGCTATTTAATAAGTCTATTTAATAAGCCTATTTAATGAGACTATTTAATACGCCTATTTAATAAACCTATTTAATAAGTATTTAATGAGCCTATTTAATAAGTCTATTTAATAAGCCTGTTTAATAAGCCTTTTTAATAAGTATTTAATGAGCCTATTTAATAAGCCTAAGTTGCTGAATAAGCCTATTTAATAAGCCTGAGTTGCTGAAATAAGCCTATTTAATAAGCCTATTTAATAAGCCTAAGTTGCTGAATAAGCCTATTTAATAAGCCTACGTTTCTGAACTAAGCCTATTTAAAAAGGTCTATTTAATAAGTCTAACTTTCTGAAATAAACCTATTTAAAAATGCTATTTAAAACGCCTAAGTTGCTGAAATAAACCTGATTAATAAGGCTATTTAATAAGCATAAGTTGCTGAAATAAGCCTATTTAATAAGCCCTAGTTGCTGAAATAAGCCTATTTAATAAGTCTAAGTTGCTGAAATAAGCCTATTTAATAAGCCTAAGTTGCTGAAATGAGCCTATTTAATAAGCCTAAGTTGCTGAAATAAGGCTATTTAATAAGTCTAAGTCGCTGAAATAAGCCTATTTAATAAGCCTAAGTTGCTAAAATAAGCCTATTTAATGAGGCTATTTAATAAGTCTATTTAATAAGCCTATTTAATAAGCCTATTTAATAAGCCTATTTAATAAGTCTATTTAATAAATATATTTAATAAGCCTATTTAAAGAGTATTCAATGAGCCTATTTATTAAGCCTATTTATTGAGCCTATTTAATAAGCCTATTTATTAAGCCTATTTATTAAGCCTATTTATTGAGCCTATTTAATAAGCCTATTTATTAAGCCTATTTAATACGCCTATTTAATATGTCTATTTAATAAGCCTATTTAATAAGCCTATTTAATAAGTCTATTTAATAAGCCTATTTATTGAGACTATTTAATACGCCTATTTAATAAACCTATTTAATAAGTATTTAATGAGCCTATTTAATAAGTCTATTTAATAAGCCTGTTTAATAAGCCTTTTTAATAAGTATTTAATGAGCCTATTTAATAAGCCTAAGTTGCTGAATAAGCCTATTTAATAAGCCTGAGTTGCTGAAATAAGCCTATTTAATAAGTCTAACTTTCTGAAATAAACCTATTTAAAAATGCTATTTAAAACGCCTAAGTTGCTGAAATAAACCTGATTAATAAGGCTATTTAATAAGCATAAGTTGCTGAAATAAGCCTATTTAATAAGCCCTAGTTGCTGAAATAAGCCTATTTAATAAGTCTAAGTTGCTGAAATAAGCCTATTTAATAAGCCTAAGTTGCTGAAATAAGCCTATTTAATAAGTCTAAGTTGCTGAAATAAGGCGATTTAATAAGCTTAAGTTGCTGAAATGAGCCTATTTAATAAGCCTGAGTTGCTGAAATAAGCCTATTTAATAAGCCTATTTAATAAGCCTAAGTTGCTGAATAAGCCTATTTAATAAGCCTATTTATTGTGCCTATTTAATAAGTCTATTTAATAAGCCTATTTAATAAGCCTATTTAATAAGTATTTAATGAGCCTATTTAATAAGTCTATTTAATAAGCCTATTTAATAGGCCTATTTAATAAGTCTAAGTTGCTGAAATAAGCTTATTTAATAAGCCTAAGTTGCTGAAATAAGCCTATATAATAAGGCTATTTAATAAGCATAAGTTGCTGAATTAAGCCTATTTAATAAGCCTAAGTTGCTAAAATAAGCCTATTTAATGAGGCTATTTAATAAGTCTATTTAATGAGGCTATTTAATAAGTCTATTTAATAAGCCTATTTAATGAGACTATTTAATACGCCTATTTAATAAACCTATTTAATAAGTATTTAATGAGCCTATTTAATAAGTCTATTTTATAAGCCTGTTTAATAAGCCTTTTTAATAAGTATTTAATGAGCCTATTTAATAAGCCTAAGTTGCTGAATAAGCCTATTTAATAAACCTGAGTTGCTGAAATAAGCCTATTTAATAAGCCTATTTAATAAGCCTAAGTTGCTGAATAAGCCTATTTAATAAGCCTAAGTTTCTGAACTAAGCCTATTTAAAAAGGTCTATTTAATAAGTCTAAGTTGCTGAAATAAACCTATTTAAAAATGCTATTTAATACGCCTAAGTTGCTGAAATAAACCTGATTAATAAGGCTATTTAATAAGCATAAGTTGCTGAAATAAGCCTATTTAATAAGCCTACGTTGCTGAACTAATCCTATATAAAAAGGTCTATTTAATAAGTCTAAGTTGGTGAAATAAACCTATTTAAAAATGCTATTTAATAAGCCTAAGTTGCTGAAATAAACCTGTTTAATAAGGCTATTTAATAAGTGTAAGTTGCTGAAATAAGCTTATTTAATAAGCCTAAGTTGCTGAAATAAGCATATTTAATAAGGCTATTTAATGTCTAAGTTGCTGAAATAAACCTATTTAATAAGCCTAAGTTGCTAAAAAAGCCTATTTAATGAGGCTATTTAATAAGTTAATTTAATAAGCCTATTTAATAAGCCTATTTAATACGCCTATTTAATAAGCCTATTTAATACGCCTATTTAATAAACCTATTTAATAAGTATTTAATGAGCCTATTTATTAAGTCTATTTAATACGCCTTTTAAATAAGCCTATTTAATAAAGTCTATTTAATAAGCCTATTTAATAAGTCTATTTAATAAGTCTATTTAATAAGCCTATTTAATAAGTATTTAATGAGCCTATTTAATAAGCCTATTTATTGAGCCTATTTAATAAGCCTATTTAATAAGCCTATTTAATAAGCCTATTTAATAAGCCTATTTTATAAGCCTATTTAATAAGCCTATTTAATAAGCCTATTTATTGTGCCTATTTAATAAGTCTATTTAATAAGCCTATTTAATAAGCCTATTTAATAAGTATTTAATGAGCCTATTTAATAAGTCTATTTAATAAGCCTATTTAATAGGCCTATATAATAAGTCTAAGTTGCTGAAATAAGCTTATTTAATAAGCCTAAGTTGCTGAAATAAGCCTATATAATAAGGCTATTTAATAAGCATAAGTTGCTGAATTAAGCCTATTTAATAAGCCTAAGTTGCTAAAATAAGCCTATTTAATGAGGCTATTTAATAAGTCTATTTAATGAGGCTATTTAATAAGTCTATTTAATAAGCCTATTTAATGAGACTATTTAATACGCCTATTTAATAAACCTATTTAATAAGTATTTAATGAGCCTATTTAATAAGTCTATTTAATAAGCCTGTTTAATAAGCCTTTTTAATAAGTATTTAATGAGCCTATTTAATAAGCCTAAGTTGCTGAATAAGCCTATTTAATAAGCCTGAGTTGCTGAAATAAGCCTATTTAATAAGCCTATTTAATAAGCCTAAGTTGCTGAATAAGCCTATTTAATAAGCCTACGTTTCTGAACTAAGCCTATTTAAAAAGGTCTATTTAATAAGTCTAACTTTCTGAAATAAACCTATTTAAAAATGCTATTTAAAACGCCTAAGTTGCTGAAATAAACCTGATTAATAAGGCTATTTAATAAGCATAAGTTGCTGAAATAAGCCTATTTAATAAGCCCTAGTTGCTGAAATAAGCCTATTTAATAAGTCTAAGTTGCTGAAATAAGCCTATTTAATAAGCCTAAGTTGCTGAAATGAGCCTATTTAATAAGCCTAAGTTGCTGAAATAAGGCTATTTAATAAGTCTAAGTCGCTGAAATAAGCCTATTTAATAAGCCTAAGTTGCTAAAATAAGCCTATTTAATGAGGCTATTTAATAAGTCTATTTAATAAGCCTATTTAATAAGCCTATTTAATAAGCCTATTTAATAAGTCTATTTAATAAATATATTTAATAAGCCTATTTAAAGAGTATTCAATGAGCCTATTTATTAAGCCTATTTATTGAGCCTATTTAATAAGCCTATTTATTAAGCCTATTTATTAAGCCTATTTATTGAGCCTATTTAATAAGCCTATTTATTAAGCCTATTTAATACGCCTATTTAATATGTCTATTTAATAAGCCTATTTAATAAGCCTATTTAATAAGTCTATTTAATAAGCCTATTTATTGAGACTATTTAATACGCCTATTTAATAAACCTATTTAATAAGTATTTAATGAGCCTATTTAATAAGTCTATTTAATAAGCCTGTTTAATAAGCCTTTTTAATAAGTATTTAATGAGCCTATTTAATAAGCCTAAGTTGCTGAATAAGCCTATTTAATAAGCCTGAGTTGCTGAAATAAGCCTATTTAATAAGTCTAACTTTCTGAAATAAACCTATTTAAAAATGCTATTTAAAACGCCTAAGTTGCTGAAATAAACCTGATTAATAAGGCTATTTAATAAGCATAAGTTGCTGAAATAAGCCTATTTAATAAGCCCTAGTTGCTGAAATAAGCCTATTTAATAAGTCTAAGTTGCTGAAATAAGCCTATTTAATAAGCCTAAGTTGCTGAAATAAGCCTATTTAATAAGTCTAAGTTGCTGAAATAAGGCGATTTAATAAGCTTAAGTTGCTGAAATGAGCCTATTTAATAAGCCTGAGTTGCTGAAATAAGCCTATTTAATAAGCCTATTTAATAAGCCTAAGTTGCTGAATAAGCCTATTTAATAAGCCTACGTTTCTGAACTAAGCCTATTTAAAAAGGTCTATTTAATAAGTCTAACTTTCTGAAATAAACCTATTTAAAAATGCTATTTAAAACGCCTAAGTTGCTGAAATAAACCTGATTAATAAGGCTATTTAATAAGCATAAGTTGCTGAAATAAGCCTATTTAATAAGCCCTAGTTGCTGAAATAAGCCTATTTAATAAGTCTAAGTTGCTGAAATAAGCCTATTTAATAAGCCTAAGTTGCTGAAATGAGCCTATTTAATAAGCCTAAGTTGCTGAAATAAGGCTATTTAATAAGTCTAAGTCGCTGAAATAAGCCTATTTAATAAGCCTAAGTTGCTAAAATAAGCCTATTTAATGAGGCTATTTAATAAGTCTATTTAATAAGCCTATTTAATAAGCCTATTTAATAAGCCTATTTAATAATTCTATTTAATAAATATATTTAATAAGCCTATTTAAAGAGTATTCAATGAGCCTATTTATTAAGCCTATTTATTGAGCCTATTTAATAAGCCTATTTATTAAGCCTATTTAATACGCCTATTTAATAAGTCTATTTAATAAGCCTATTTAATAAGCCTATTTAATAAGTCTATTTAATAAGCCTATTTATTGAGACTATTTAATACGCCTATTTAATAAACCTATTTAATAAGTATTTAATGAGCCTATTTAATAAGTCTATTTAATAAGCCTGTTTAATAAGCCTTTTTAATAAGTATTTAATGAGCCTATTTAATAAGCCTAAGTTGCTGAATAAGCCTATTTAATAAGCCTGAGTTGCTGAAATAAGCCTATTTAATAAGCCTATTTAATAAGCCTAAGTTGCTGAATAAGCCTATTTAATAAGCCTACGTTTCTGAACTAAGCCTAGTTAAAAAGGTCTATTTAATAAGTCTAACTTTCTGAAATAAACCTATTTAAAAATGCTATTTAAAACGCCTAAGTTGCTGAAATAAACCTGATTAATAAGGCTATTTAATAAGCATAAGTTGCTGAAATAAGCCTATTTAATAAGCCCTAGTTGCTGAAATAAGCCTATTTAATAAGTCTAAGTTGCTGAAATAAGCCTATTTAATAAGCCTAAGTTGCTGAAATAAGCCTATTTAATAAGTCTAAGTTGCTGAAATAAGGCGATTTAATAAGCTTAAGTTGCTGAAATGAGCCTATTTAATAAGCCTGAGTTGCTGAAATAAGCCTATTTAATAAGCCTATTTAATAAGCCTAAGTTGCTGAATAAGCCTATTTAATAAGCCTACGTTTCTGAACTAAGCCTATTTAAAAAGGTCTATTTAATAAGTCTAACTTTCTGAAATAAACCTATTTAAAAATGCTATTTAAAACGCCTAAGTTGCTGAAATAAACCTGATTAATAAGGCTATTTAATAAGCATAAGTTGCTGAAATAAGCCTATTTAATAAGCCCTAGTTGCTGAAATAAGCCTATTTAATAAGTCTAAGTTGCTGAAATAAGCCTATTTAATAAGCCTAAGTTGCTGAAATGAGCCTATTTAATAAGCCTAAGTTGCTGAAATAAGGCTATTTAATAAGTCTAAGTCGCTGAAATAAGCCTATTTAATAAGCCTAAGTTGCTAAAATAAGCCTATTTAATGAGGCTATTTAATAAGTCTATTTAATAAGCCTATTTAATAAGCCTATTTAATAAGCCTATTTAATAATTCTATTTAATAAATATATTTAATAAGCCTATTTAAAGAGTATTCAATGAGCCTATTTATTAAGCCTATTTATTGAGCCTATTTAATAAGCCTATTTATTAAGCCTATTTATTAAGCCTATTTATTGAGCCTATTTAATAAGCCTATTTATTAAGCCTATTTAATACGCCTATTTAATAAGTCTATTTAATAAGCCTATTTAATAAGCCTATTTAATAAGTCTATTTAATAAGCCTATTTATTGAGACTATTTAATACGCCTATTTAATAAACCTATTTAATAAGTATTTAATGAGCCTATTTAATAAGTCTATTTAATAAGCCTGTTTAATAAGCCTTTTTAATAAGTATTTAATGAGCCTATTTAATAAGCCTAAGTTGCTGAATAAGCCTATTTAATAAGCCTGAGTTGCTGAAATAAGCCTATTTAATAAGCCTATTTAATAAGCCTAAGTTGCTGAATAAGCCTATATAATAAGCCTACGTTTCTGAACTAAGCCTATTTAAAAAGGTCTATTTAATAAGTCTAACTTTCTGAAATAAACCTATTTAAAAATGCTATTTAAAACGCCTAAGTTGCTGAAATAAACCTGATTAATAAGGCTATTTAATAAGCATAAGTTGCTGAAATAAGCCTATTTAATAAGCCCTAGTTGCTGAAATAAGCCTATTTAATAAGTCTAAGTTGCTGAAATAAGCCTATTTAATAAGCCTAAGTTGCTGAAATAAGCCTATTTAATAAGCCTAAGTTGCTGAAATGAGCCTATTTAATAAGCCTAAGTTGCTCAAATAAGGCTATTTAATAAGTCTAAGTCGCTGAAATAAGCCTATTTAATAAGCCTAAGTTGCTAAAATAAGCCTATTTAATGAGGCTATTTAATAAGTCTATTTAATAAGCCTATTTAATAAGCCTATTTAATAAGCCTATTTAATAAGTCTATTTAATAAATATATTTAATAAGCCTATTTAAAGAGTATTCAATGAGCCTATTTATTAAGCCTATTTATTGAGCCTATTTAATAAGCCTATTTATTAAGCCTATTTATTAAGCCTATTTATTGAGCCTATTTAATAAGCCTATTTATTAAGCCTATTTAATACGCCTATTTAATATGTCTATTTAATAAGCCTATTTAATAAGCCTATTTAATAAGTCTATTTAATAAGCCTATTTATTGAGACTATTTAATACGCCTATTTAATAAACCTATTTAATAAGTATTTAATGAGCCTATTTAATAAGTCTATTTAATAAGCCTGTTTAATAAGCCTTTTTAATAAGTATTTAATGAGCCTATTTAATAAGCCTAAGTTGCTGAATAAGCCTATTTAATAAGCCTGAGTTGCTGAAATAAGCCTATTTAATAAGTCTAACTTTCTGAAATAAACCTATTTAAAAATGCTATTTAAAACGCCTAAGTTGCTGAAATAAACCTGATTAATAAGGCTATTTAATAAGCATAAGTTGCTGAAATAAGCCTATTTAATAAGCCCTAGTTGCTGAAATAAGCCTATTTAATAAGTCTAAGTTGCTGAAATAAGCCTATTTAATAAGCCTAAGTTGCTGAAATAAGCCTATTTAATAAGTCTAAGTTGCTGAAATAAGGCGATTTAATAATCTTAAGTTGCTGAAATGAGCCTATTTAATAAGCCTGAGTTGCTGAAATAAGCCTATTTAATAAGCCTATTTAATAAGCCTAAGTTGCTGAATAAGCCTATTTAATAAGCCTACGTTTCTGAACTAAGCCTATTTAAAAAGGTCTATTTAATAAGTCTAACTTTCTGAAATAAACCTATTTAAAAATGCTATTTAAAACGCCTAAGTTGCTGAAATAAACCTGATTAATAAGGCTATTTAATAAGCATAAGTTGCTGAAATAAGCCTATTTAATAAGCCCTAGTTGCTGAAATAAGCCTATTTAATAAGTCTAAGTTGCTGAAATAAGCCTATTTAATAAGCCTAAGTTGCTGAAATGAGCCTATTTAATAAGCCTAAGTTGCTGAAATAAGGCTATTTAATAAGTCTAAGTCGCTGAAATAAGCCTATTTAATAAGCCTAAGTTGCTAAAATAAGCCTATTTAATGAGGCTATTTAATAAGTCTATTTAATAAGCCTATTTAATAAGCCTATTTAATAAGCCTATTTAATAATTCTATTTAATAAATATATTTAATAAGCCTATTTAAAGAGTATTCAATGAGCCTATTTATTAAGCCTATTTATTGAGCCTATTTAATAAGCCTATTTATTAAGCCTATTTAATACGCCTATTTAATAAGTCTATTTAATAAGCCTATTTAATAAGCCTATTTAATAAGTCTATTTAATAAGCCTATTTATTGAGACTATTTAATACGCCTATTTAATAAACCTATTTAATAAGTATTTAATGAGCCTATTTAATAAGTCTATTTAATAAGCCTGTTTAATAAGCCTTTTTAATAAGTATTTAATGAGCCTATTTAATAAGCCTAAGTTGCTGAATAAGCCTATTTAATAAGCCTGAGTTGCTGAAATAAGCCTATTTAATAAGCCTATTTAATAAGCCTAAGTTGCTGAATAAGCCTATTTAATAAGCCTACGTTTCTGAACTAAGCCTAGTTAAAAAGGTCTATTTAATAAGTCTAACTTTCTGAAATAAACCTATTTAAAAATGCTATTTAAAACGCCTAAGTTGCTGAAATAAACCTGATTAATAAGGCTATTTAATAAGCATAAGTTGCTGAAATCAGCCTATTTAATAAGCCCTAGTTGGTGAAATAAGCCTCTTTAATAAGTCTAAGTTGCTGAAATAAGCCTATTTAATAAGCCTAAGTTGCTGAAATAAGCCTATTTAATAAGTCTAAGTTGCTGAAATAAGGCGATTTAATAAGCTTAAGTTGCTGAAATGAGCCTATTTAATAAGCCTGAGTTGCTGAAATAAGCCTATTTAATAAGCCTATTTAATAAGCCTAAGTTGCTGAATAAGCCTATTTAATAAGCCTACGTTTCTGAACTAAGCCTATTTAAAAAGGTCTATTTAATAAGTCTAACTTTCTGAAATAAACCTATTTAAAAATGCTATTTAAAACGCCTAAGTTGCTGAAATAAACCTGATTAATAAGGCTATTTAATAAGCATAAGTTGCTGAAATAAGCCTATTTAATAAGCCCTAGTTGCTGAAATAAGCCTATTTAATAAGTCTAAGTTGCTGAAATAAGGCTATTTAATAAGTCTAAGTCGCTGAAATAAGCCTATTTAATAAGCCTAAGTTGCTAAAATAAGCCTATTTAATGAGGCTATTTAATAAGTCTATTTAATAAGCCTATTTAATAAGCCTATTTAATAAGCCTATTTAATAATTCTATTTAATAAATATATTTAATAAGCCTATTTAAAGAGTATTCAATGAGCCTATTTATTAAGCCTATTTATTGAGCCTATTTAATAAGCCTATTTATTAAGCCTATTTATTAAGCCTATTTATTGAGCCTATTTAATAAGCCTATTTATTAAGCCTATTTAATACGCCTATTTAATAAGTCTATTTAATAAGCCTATTTAATAAGCCTATTTAATAAGTCTATTTAATAAGCCTATTTATTGAGACTATTTAATACGCCTATTTAATAAACCTATTTAATAAGTATTTAATGAGCCTATTTAATAAGTCTATTTAATAAGCCTGTTTAATAAGCCTTTTTAATAAGTATTTAATGAGCCTATTTAATAAGCCTAAGTTGCTGAATAAGCCTATTTAATAAGCCTGAGTTGCTGAAATAAGCCTATTTAATAAGCCTATTTAATAAGCCTAAGTTGCTGAATAAGCCTATATAATAAGCCTACGTTTCTGAACTAAGCCTATTTAAAAAGGTCTATTTAATAAGTCTAACTTTCTGAAATAAACCTATTTAAAAATGCTATTTAAAACGCCTAAGTTGCTGAAATAAACCTGATTAATAAGGCTATTTAATAAGCATAAGTTGCTGAAATAAGCCTATTTAATAAGCCCTAGTTGCTGAAATAAGCCTATTTAATAAGTCTAAGTTGCTGAAATAAGCCTATTTAATAAGCCTAAGTTGCTGAAATAAGCCTATTTAATAAGTCTAAGTTGCTGAAATAAGGCGATTTAATAAGCTTAAGTTGCTGAAATGAGCCTATTTAATAAGCCTAAGTTGCTGAAATAAGGCTATTTAATAAGTCTAAGTCGCTGAAATAAGCCTATTTAATAAGCCTAAGTTGCTAAAATAAGCCTATTTAATGAGGCTATTTAATAAGTCTATTTAATAAGCCTATTTAATAAGCCTATTTAATAAGCCTATTTAATAAGTCTATTTAATAAATATATTTAATAAGCCTATTTAAAGAGTATTCAATGAGCCTATTTAATAAATATATTTAATAAGCCTATTTAAAGAGTATTCAATGAGCCTATTTATTAAGCCTATTTATTGAGCCTATTTGATAAGCCTATTTATTAAGCCTATTTATTAAGCCTATTTATTGAGCCTATTTAATAAGCCTATTTATTAAGCCTATTTAATACGCCTATTTAATATGTCTATTTAATAAGCCTATTTAATAAGCCTATTTAATAAGTCTATTTAATAAGCCTATTTATTGAGACTATTTAATACGCCTATTTAATAAACCTATTTAATAAGTATTTAATGAGCCTATTTAATAAGTCTATTTAATAAGCCTGTTTAATAAGCCTTTTTAATAAGTATTTAATGAGCCTATTTAATAAGCCTAAGTTGCTGAATAAGCCTATTTAATAAGCCTGAGTTGCTGAAATAAGCCTATTTAATAAGCCTATTTAATAAGCCTAAGTTGCTGAATAAGCCTATTTAATAAGCCTACGTTTCTGAACTAAGCCTATTTAAAAAGGTCTATTTAATAAGTCTAACTTTCTGAAATAAACCTATTTAAAAATGCTATTTAAAACGCCTAAGTTGCTGAAATAAACCTGATTAATAAGGCTATTTAATAAGCATAAGTTGCTGAAATAAGCCTATTTAATAAGCCCTAGTTGCTGAAATAAGCCTATTTAATAAGTCTAAGTTGCTGAAATAAGCCTATTTAATAAGCCTAAGTTGCTGAAATAAGCCTATTTAATAAGTCTAAGTTGCTGAAATAAGGCGATTTAATAAGCTTAAGTTGCTGAAATGAGCCTATTTAATAAGCCTGAGTTGCTGAAATAAGCCTATTTAATAAGCCTATTTAATAAGCCTAAGTTGCTGAATAAGCCTATTTAATAAGCCTACGTTTCTGAACTAAGCCTATTTAAAAAGGTCTATTTAATAAGTCTAACTTTCTGAAATAAACCTATTTAAAAATGCTATTTAAAACGCCTAAGTTGCTGAAATAAACCTGATTAATAAGGCTATTTAATAAGCATAAGTTGCTGAAATAAGCCTATTTAATAAGCCTACGTTGCTGAACTAAGCATATATAAAAAGGTCTATTTAATAAGTCTAAGTTGCTGAAATAAACCTATTTAAAAATGCTATTTAATAAGCCTAAATTTCTGAAATAAACCTGTTTAATAAGGCTATTTAATAAGCATAAGTTGCTGAAATAAGCCTATTTAATAATCCTAAGTTGCTGAAATAAGCCTATTTAATAAGGCTATTTAATAAGTCTAAGTTGCAGAAATAAACCTATTTAATAATGCTATTTAATACGCCTAAGTTGCTGAAATAAGCATATTTAATAAGCCTAAGTTGTAAAAAATAAGCCTATTTAATAGGCCTATCTAATAAGTCTAAGTTTCAGAAATGAGCATATTTCATAAGCATATTTAATGAGCCTAAGTTGCTGAAATGTCTATTTAATAAGTCGATTTAATAAGTCTAAGTTGCTAAAATAAGCCTATTTAATAAGGCTATTTAATAAGCCTAAGTTGCTGAAATAAGCCTATTTATTAAGGCTATTTAATGAGCCTAAGTTGCTGAAATAAGCCTATTTAAAAAGCTTAAGTTTCTGAACTAAGCCTATTTAAAAAGGTTTATTTAATAAGTCTAACTTGCTGAAATAAACCTATTTAAAAATGCTATTTAATAAGCCTAAGTTGCTGAAATAAACCTGTTTAATAAGGCTATTTAATAAGTGTAAGTTGCTGAAATAAGCTTATTTAATAAGCCTAAGTTGCTGAAATATGCCTATTTAATAAGGCTATTTAATAAGTCTAAGTTGCTGAAATAAACCTATTTAATAAGCCTAAGTTGCTAAAAAAAGCCTATTTAATGAGGCTATTTAATAAGTTCATTTAATAAGCCTATTTAATAAGCCTATTTAATACGCCTATTTAATAAACCTATTTAATAAGTATTTAATGAGCCTATTTATTAAGTCTATTTAATACGCCTTTTAAATAAGCCTATTTAATAAAGTCAATTTAATAAGCCTATTTAATAAGTCTATTTAATAAGTCTATTTAATAAGCCTATTTAATAAGTATTTAATGAGCCTATTTAACAAGCCTATTTATTGAGCCTATTTAATAAGCCTATTTATTGAGCCTATTTAGTAAGCCTATTTATTGAGCCTATTTAGTAAGCCTATTTATTGAGCCTATTTAATAAGCCTATTTAATAAGCCTATTTAATAAGCCTAATTAATAAGCCTATTTTATAAGCCTATTTAATAAGCCTATTTAATAAGCCTATTTATTGAGCCTATTTAATAAGTCTATTTAATAAGCCTATTTAATAAGCCTATTTAATAAGTATTTAATGAGCCTATTTAATAAGTCTATTTAATAAGCCTATTTAATAGGCCTATTTAATAAGTCTAAGTTGCTGAAATAAGCTTATTTAATAAGCCTAAGTTGCTGAAATAAGCCTATATAATAAGGCTATTTAATAAGCATAAGTTGCTGAATTAAGCCTATATAATAAGCCTAAGTTGCTAAAATAAGCCTATTTAATGAGGCTATTTAATAAGTCTATTTAATAAGTCTATTTAATAAGTCTATTTAATAAGCCTATTTAATAAGTATTTAATGAGCCTATTTAATAAACCTATTTATTGAGCCTATTTAATAAGCCTATTTAATAAGCCTATTTTATAAGCCTATTTAATAAGCCTATTTTATAAGCCTATTTAATAAGCCTATTTAATACGCCTATTTATTGTGCCTATTTAATAAGTCTATTTAATAAGCCTATTTAATAAGCCTATTTAATAAGTATTTAATGAGCCTATTTAATATGTCTATTTAATAAGCCTATTTAATAGGCCTATTTAATAAGTCTAAGTTGCTGAAATAAGCTTATTTAATAAGCCTAAGTTGCTGAAATAAGCCTATATAATAAGGCTATTTAATAAGCATAAGTTGCTGAATTAGGCCTATTTAATAAGCCTAAGTTGCTAAAATAAGCCTATTTAATGAGGCTATTTAATAAGTCTATTTAATGAGGCTATTTAATAAGTCTATTTAATAAGCCTATTTAATGAGACTATTTAATACGCCTATTTAATAAACCTATTTAATAAGTATTTAATGAGCCTATTTAATAAGTCTATTTAATAAGCCTGTTTAATAAGCCTTTTTAATAAGTATTTAATGAGCCTATTTAATAAGCCTAAGTTGCTGAATAAGCCTATTTAATAAGCCTGAGTTGCTGAAATAAGCCTATTTAATAAGCCTATTTAATAAGCCTAAGTTGCTGAATAAGCCTATTTAATAAGCCTACGTTTCTGAACTAAGCCTATTTAAAAAGGTCTATTTAATAAGTCTAACTTTCTGAAATAAACCTATTTAAAAATGCTATTTAAAACGCCTAAGTTGCTGAAATAAACCTGATTAATAAGGCTATTTAATAAGCATAAGTTGCTGAAATAAGCCTATTTAATAAGCCTACGTTGCTGAACTAAGCATATATAAAAAGGTCTATTTAATAAGTCTAAGTTGCTGAAATAAACCTATTTAAAAATGCTATTTAATAAGCCTAAATTTCTGAAATAAACCTGTTTAATAAGGCTATTTAATAAGCATAAGTTGCTGAAATAAGCCTATTTAATAATCCTAAGTTGCTGAAATAAGCCTATTTAATAAGGCTATTTAATAAGTCTAAGTTGCAGAAATAAACCTATTTAATAATGCTATTTAATACGCCTAAGTTGCTGAAATAAGCATATTTAATAAGCCTAAGTTGTAAAAAATAAGCCTATTTAATAGGCCTATCTAATAAGTCTAAGTTTCAGAAATGAGCATAATTCATAAGCATATTTAATGAGCCTAAGTTGCTGAAATGTCTATTTAATAAGTCGATTTAATAAGTCTAAGTTGCTAAAATAAGCCTATTTAATAAGGCTATTTAATAAGCCTAAGTTGCTGAAATAAGCCTATTTATTAAGGCTATTTAATGAGCCTAAGTTGCTGAAATAAGCCTATTTAAAAAGCCTAAGTTTCTGAACTAAGCCTATTTAAAAAGGTTTATTTAATAAGTCTAACTTGCTGAAATAAACCTATTTAAAAATGCTATTTAATAAGCCTAAGTTGCTGAAATAAACCTGTTTAATAAGGCTATTTAATAAGTGTAAGTTGCTGAAATAAGATTATTTAATAAGCCTAAGTTGCTGAAATATGCCTATTTAATAAGGCTATTTAATAAGTCTAAGTTGCTGAAATAAAACTATTTAATAAGCCTAAGTTGCTAAAAAAAGCCTATTTAATGAGGCTATTTAATAAGTTCATTTAATAAGCCTATTTAATAAGCCTATTTAATACGCCTATTTAATAAACCTATTTAATAAGTATTTAATGAGCCTATTTATTAAGTCTATTTAATACGCCTTTTAAATAAGCCTATTTAATAAAGTCAATTTAATAAGCCTATTTAATAAGTCTATTTAATAAGTCTATTTAATAAGCCTATTTAATAAGTATTTAATGAGCCTATTTAACAAGCCTATTTATTGAGCCTATTTAATAAGCCTATTTATTGAGCCTATTTAGTAAGCCTATTTATTGAGCCTATTTAGTAAGCCTATTTATTGAGCCTATTTAATAAGCCTATTTAATAAGCCTATTTAATAAGCCTAATTAATAAGCCTATTTTATAAGCCTATTTAATAAGCCTATTTAATAAGCCTATTTATTGAGCCTATTTAATAAGTCTATTTAATAAGCCTATTTAATAAGCCTATTTAATAAGTATTTAATGAGCCTATTTAATAAGTCTATTTAATAAGCCTATTTAATAGGCCTATTTAATAAGTCTAAGTTGCTGAAATAAGCTTATTTAATAAGCCTAAGTTGCTGAAATAAGCCTATATAATAAGGCTATTTAATAAGCATAAGTTGCTGAATTAAGCCTATTTAATAAGCCTAAGTTGCTAAAATAAGCCTATTTAATGAGGCTATTTAATAAGTCTATTTAATGAGGCTATTTAATAAGTCTATTTAATAATCCTATTTAATGAGACTATTTAATACGCCTATTTAAAAAACCTATTTAATAAGTATTTAATGAGCCTATTTAATAAGTCTATTTAATAAGCCTGTTTAATAAGCCTTTTTAATAAGTATTTAATGAGCCTATTTAATAAGCCTAAGTTGCTGAATAAGCCTATTTAATAAGCCTGAGTTGCTGAAATAAGCCTATTTAATAAGCCTATTTAATAAGCCTAAGTTGCTGAATAAGCCTATTTAATAAGCCTACGTTTCTGAACTAAGCCTATTTAAAAAGGTCTATTTAATAAGTCTAACTTTCTGAAATAAACCTATTTAAAAATGCTATTTAAAACGCCTAAGTTGCTGAAATAAACCTGATTAATAAGGCTATTTAATAAGCATAAGTTGCTGAAATAATCCTATTTAATAAGCCCTAGTTGCTGAAATAAGCCTATTTAATAAGTCTAAGTTGCTGAAATAAGCCTATTTAATAAGCCTAAGTTGCTGAAATGAGCCTTTTTAATAAGCCTAAGTTGCTGAAATAAGGCTATTTAATAAGTCTAAGTCGCTGAAATAAGCCTATTTAATAAGCCTAAGTTGCTAAAATAAGCCTATTTAATGAGGCTATTTAATAAGTCTATTTAATAAGCCTATTTAATAAGCCTATTTAATAAGCCTATTTAATAAGTCTATTTAATAAATATATTTAATAAGCCTATTTAAAGAGTATTCAATGAGCCTATTTATTAAGCCTATTTATTGAGCCTATTTAATAAGCCTATTTATTAAGCCTATTTATTAAGCCTATTTATTGAGCCTATTTAATAAGCCTATTTATTAAGCCTATTTAATACGCCTATTTAATAAGTCTATTTAATAAGCCTATTTAATAAGCCTATTTAATAAGTCTATTTAATAAGCCTATTTATTGAGACTATTTAATACGCCTATTTAATAAACCTATTTAATAAGTATTTAATGAGCCTATTTAATAAGTCTATTTAATAAGCCTTTTTAATAAGTATTTAATGAGCCTATTTAATAAGCCTAAGTTGCTGAATAAGCCTATTTTATAAGCCTGAGTTGCTGAAATAAGCCTATTTAATAAGCCTATTTAATAAGCCTAAGTTGCTGAATAAGCCTATTTAATAAGCCTACGTTTCTGAACTAAGCCTATTTAAAAAGGTCTATTTAATAAGTCTAACTTTCTGAAATAAACCTATTTAAAAATGCTATTTAAAACGCCTAAGTTGCTGAAATAAACCTGATTAATAAGGCTATTTAATAAGCATAAGTTGCTGAAATAAGCCTATTTAATAAGCCCTAGTTGCTGAAATAAGCCTATTTAATAAGTCTAAGTTGCTGAAATAAGCCTATTTAATAAGCCTAAGTTGCTGAAATAAGCCTATTTAATAAGTCTAAGTTGCTGAAATAAGGCGATTTAATAAGCTTAAGTTGCTGAAATGAGCCTATTTAATAAGCCTAAGTTGCTGAAATAAGGCTATTTAATAAGTCTAAGTCGCTGAAATAAGCCTATTTAATAAGCCTAAGTTGCTAAAATAAGCCTATTTAATGAGGCTATTTAATAAGTCTATTTAATAAGCCTATTTAATAAGCCTATTTAATAAGCCTATTTAATAAGTCTATTTAATAAATATATTTAATAAGCCTATTTAAAGAGTATTCAATGAGCCTATTTATTAAGCCTATTTATTGAGCCTATTTAATAAGCCTATTTATTAAGCCTATTTATTAAGCCTATTTATTGAGCCTATTTAATAAGCCTATTTATTAAGCCTATTTAATACGCCTATTTAATAAGTCTATTTAATAAGCCTATTTAATAAGCCTATTTAATAAGTCTATTTAATAAGCCTATTTATTGAGCCTATTTAATAAGCCTATTTAATAAGTCTATTTAATAAGTATTTAATGAGCCTATTTAATCAGTCTATTTAATACGCCTATTTAATAGGCCTATTTAATAAGTCTAAGTTGCTGAAATAAGCCTATTTAATAAGCCTAAGTTGCTGAAAAGCCTTTTTCATAAGCCTAAGTTGCTGAAATAAGCCTTTTTAATAAGTCTAAGTTGCTGAAATAAGCCTATTTAATAAGCCTAAGTTGCTGAAAAGCCTATTTAATAAGTCTAAGTTGCTGAAATAAGGCTATTTAATAAGTCGATTTAATAAGTCTAAGTTGCTAAAATAAGCCTATTTAATAAGGCTATTTAATAAGCCTATTTAATAAGCCTATTTAATAAGTATTTAATGAGCCTATTTAATAAGTCTATTTAATAAGCCTATTTAATAGGCCTATTTAATAAGTCTAAGTTGCTGAAATAAGCTTATTTAATAAGCCTAAGTTGCTGAAATAAGCCTATATAATAAGGCTATTTAATAAGCATAAGTTGCTGAATTAAGCCTATATAATAAGCCTAAGTTGCTAAAATAAGCCTATTTAATGAGGCTATTTAATAAGTCTATTTAATAAGTCTATTTAATAAGTCTATTTAATAAGCCTATTTAATAAGTATTTAATGAGCCTATTTAATAAACCTATTTATTGAGCCTATTTAATAAGCCTATTTAATAAGCCTATTTAATAAGCCTATTTAATAAGCCTATTTTATAAGCCTATTTAATAAGCCTATTTAATACGCCTATTTATTGTGCCTATTTAATAAGTCTATTTAATAAGCCTTTTTAATAAGCCTATTTAATAAGTATTTAATGAGCCTATTTAATATGTCTATTTAATAAGCCTATTTAATAGGCCTATTTAATAAGTCTAAGTTGCTGAAATAAGCTTATTTAATAAGCCTAAGTTGCTGAAATAAGCCTATATAATAAGGCTATTTAATAAGCATAAGTTGCTGAATTAAGCCTATTTAATAAGCCTAAGTTGCTAAAATAAGCCTATTTAATGAGGCTATTTAATAAGTCTATTTAATGAGGCTATTTAATAAGTCTATTTAATAAGCCTATTTAATGAGACTATTTAATACGCCTATTTAATAAACCTATTTAATAAGTATTTAATGAGCCTATTTAATAAGTCTATTTAATAAGCCTGTTTAATAAGCCTTTTTAATAAGTATTTAATGAGCCTATTTAATAAGCCTAAGTTACTGAATAAGCCTATTTAATAAGCCTGAGTTGCTGAAATAAGCCTATTTAATAAGCCTATTTAATAAGCCTAAGTTGCTGAATAAGCCTATTTAATAAGCCTACGTTTCTGAACTAAGCCTATTTAAAAAGGTCTATTTAATAAGTCTAACTTTCTGAAATAAACCTATTTAAAAATGCTATTTAAAACGCCTAAGTTGCTGAAATAAACCTGATTAATAAGGCTATTTAATAAGCATAAGTTGCTGAAATAAGCCTATTTAATAAGCCTACGTTGCTGAACTAAGCATATATAAAAAGGTCTATTTAATAAGTCTAAGTTGCTGAAATAAACCTATTTAAAAATGCTATTTAATAAGCCTAAATTTCTGAAATAAACCTGTTTAATAAGGCTATTTAATAAGCATAAGTTGCTGAAATAAGCCTATTTAATAATCCTAAGTTGCTGAAATAAGCCTATTTAATAAGGCTATTTAATAAGTCTAAGTTGCAGAAATAAACCTATTTAATAATGCTATTTAATACGCCTAAGTTGCTGAAATAAGCATATTTAATAAGCCTAAGTTGTAAAAAATAAGCCTATTTAATAGGCCTATCTAATAAGTCTAAGTTTCAGAAATGAGCATATTTCATAAGCATATTTAATGAGCCTAAGTTGCTGAAATGTCTATTTAATAAGTCGATTTAATAAGTCTAAGTTGCTAAAATAAGCCTATTTAATAAGGCTATTTAATAAGCCTAAGTTGCTGAAATAAGCCTATTTATTAAGGCTATTTAATGAGCCTAAGTTGCTGAAATAAGCCTATTTAAAAAGCTTAAGTTTCTGAACTAAGCCTATTTAAAAAGGTTTATTTAATAAGTCTAACTTGCTGAAATAAACCTATTTAAAAATGCTATTTAATAAGCCTAAGTTGCTGAAATAAACCTGTTTAATAAGGCTATTTAATAAGTGTAAGTTGCTGAAATAAGCTTATTTAATAAGCCTAAGTTGCTGAAATATGCCTATTTAATAAGGCTATTTAATAAGTCTAAGTTGCTGAAATAAACCTATTTAATAAGCCTAAGTTGCTAAAAAAAGCCTATTTAATGAGGCTATTTAATAAGTTCATTTAATAAGCCTATTTAATAAGCCTATTTAATACGCCTATTTAATAAACCTATTTAATAAGTATTTAATGAGCCTATTTATTAAGTCTATTTAATACGCCTTTTAAATAAGCCTATTTAATAAAGTCAATTTAATAAGCCTATTTAATAAGTCTATTTAATAAGTCTATTTAATAAGCCTATTTAATAAGTATTTAATGAGCCTATTTAACAAGCCTATTTATTGAGCCTATTTAATAAGCCTATTTATTGAGCCTATTTAGTAAGCCTATTTATTGAGCCTATTTAGTAAGCCTATTTATTGAGCCTATTTAATAAGCCTATTTAATAAGCCTATTTAATAAGCCTAATTAATAAGCCTATTTTATAAGCCTATTTAATAAGCCTATTTAATAAGCCTATTTATTGAGCCTATTTAATAAGTCTATTTAATAAGCCTATTTAATAAGCCTATTTAATAAGTATTTAATGAGCCTATTTAATAAGTCTATTTAATAAGCCTATTTAATAGGCCTATTTAATAAGTCTAAGTTGCTGAAATAAGCTTATTTAATAAGCCTAAGTTGCTGAAATAAGCCTATATAATAAGGCTATTTAATAAGCATAAGTTGCTGAATTAAGCCTATATAATAAGCCTAAGTTGCTAAAATAAGCCTATTTAATGAGGCTATTTAATAAGTCTATTTAATAAGTCTATTTAATAAGTCTATTTAATAAGCCTATTTAATAAGTATTTAATGAGCCTATTTAATAAACCTATTTATTGAGCCTATTTAATAAGCCTATTTAATAAGCCTATTTTATAAGCCTATTTAATAAGCCTATTTTATAAGCCTATTTAATAAGCCTATTTAATACGCCTATTTATTGTGCCTATTTAATAAGTCTATTTAATAAGCCTATTTAATAAGCCTATTTAATAAGTATTTAATGAGCCTATTTAATATGTCTATTTAATAAGCCTATTTAATAGGCCTATTTAATAAGTCTAAGTTGCTGAAATAAGCTTATTTAATAAGCCTAAGTTGCTGAAATAAGCCTATATAATAAGGCTATTTAATAAGCATAAGTTGCTGAATTAGGCCTATTTAATAAGCCTAAGTTGCTAAAATAAGCCTATTTAATGAGGCTATTTAATAAGTCTATTTAATGAGGCTATTTAATAAGTCTATTTAATAAGCCTATTTAATGAGACTATTTAATACGCCTATTTAATAAACCTATTTAATAAGTATTTAATGAGCCTATTTAATAAGTCTATTTAATAAGCCTGTTTAATAAGCCTTTTTAATAAGTATTTAATGAGCCTATTTAATAAGCCTAAGTTGCTGAATAAGCCTATTTAATAAGCCTGAGTTGCTGAAATAAGCCTATTTAATAAGCCTATTTAATAAGCCTAAGTTGCTGAATAAGCCTATTTAATAAGCCTACGTTTCTGAACTAAGCCTATTTAAAAAGGTCTATTTAATAAGTCTAACTTTCTGAAATAAACCTATTTAAAAATGCTATTTAAAACGCCTAAGTTGCTGAAATAAACCTGATTAATAAGGCTATTTAATAAGCATAAGTTGCTGAAATAAGCCTATTTAATAAGCCTACGTTGCTGAACTAAGCATATATAAAAAGGTCTATTTAATAAGTCTAAGTTGCTGAAATAAACCTATTTAAAAATGCTATTTAATAAGCCTAAATTTCTGAAATAAACCTGTTTAATAAGGCTATTTAATAAGCATAAGTTGCTGAAATAAGCCTATTTAATAATCCTAAGTTGCTGAAATAAGCCTATTTAATAAGGCTATTTAATAAGTCTAAGTTGCAGAAATAAACCTATTTAATAATGCTATTTAATACGCCTAAGTTGCTGAAATAAGCATATTTAATAAGCCTAAGTTGTAAAAAATAAGCCTATTTAATAGGCCTATCTAATAAGTCTAAGTTTCAGAAATGAGCATAATTCATAAGCATATTTAATGAGCCTAAGTTGCTGAAATGTCTATTTAATAAGTCGATTTAATAAGTCTAAGTTGCTAAAATAAGCCTATTTAATAAGGCTATTTAATAAGCCTAAGTTGCTGAAATAAGCCTATTTATTAAGGCTATTTAATGAGCCTAAGTTGCTGAAATAAGCCTATTTAAAAAGCCTAAGTTTCTGAACTAAGCCTATTTAAAAAGGTTTATTTAATAAGTCTAACTTGCTGAAATAAACCTATTTAAAAATGCTATTTAATAAGCCTAAGTTGCTGAAATAAACCTGTTTAATAAGGCTATTTAATAAGTGTAAGTTGCTGAAATAAGATTATTTAATAAGCCTAAGTTGCTGAAATATGCCTATTTAATAAGGCTATTTAATAAGTCTAAGTTGCTGAAATAAAACTATTTAATAAGCCTAAGTTGCTAAAAAAAGCCTATTTAATGAGGCTATTTAATAAGTTCATTTAATAAGCCTATTTAATAAGCCTATTTAATACGCCTATTTAATAAACCTATTTAATAAGTATTTAATGAGCCTATTTATTAAGTCTATTTAATACGCCTTTTAAATAAGCCTATTTAATAAAGTCAATTTAATAAGCCTATTTAATAAGTCTATTTAATAAGTCTATTTAATAAGCCTATTTAATAAGTATTTAATGAGCCTATTTAACAAGCCTATTTATTGAGCCTATTTAATAAGCCTATTTATTGAGCCTATTTAGTAAGCCTATTTATTGAGCCTATTTAGTAAGCCTATTTATTGAGCCTATTTAATAAGCCTATTTAATAAGCCTATTTAATAAGCCTAATTAATAAGCCTATTTTATAAGCCTATTTAATAAGCCTATTTAATAAGCCTATTTATTGAGCCTATTTAATAAGTCTATTTAATAAGCCTATTTAATAAGCCTATTTAATAAGTATTTAATGAGCCTATTTAATAAGTCTATTTAATAAGCCTATTTAATAGGCCTATTTAATAAGTCTAAGTTGCTGAAATAAGCTTATTTAATAAGCCTAAGTTGCTGAAATAAGCCTATATAATAAGGCTATTTAATAAGCATAAGTTGCTGAATTAAGCCTATTTAATAAGCCTAAGTTGCTAAAATAAGCCTATTTAATGAGGCTATTTAATAAGTCTATTTAATGAGGCTATTTAATAAGTCTATTTAATAATCCTATTTAATGAGACTATTTAATACGCCTATTTAAAAAACCTATTTAATAAGTATTTAATGAGCCTATTTAATAAGTCTATTTAATAAGCCTGTTTAATAAGCCTTTTTAATAAGTATTTAATGAGCCTATTTAATAAGCCTAAGTTGCTGAATAAGCCTATTTAATAAGCCTGAGTTGCTGAAATAAGCCTATTTAATAAGCCTATTTAATAAGCCTAAGTTGCTGAATAAGCCTATTTAATAAGCCTACGTTTCTGAACTAAGCCTATTTAAAAAGGTCTATTTAATAAGTCTAACTTTCTGAAATAAACCTATTTAAAAATGCTATTTAAAACGCCTAAGTTGCTGAAATAAACCTGATTAATAAGGCTATTTAATAAGCATAAGTTGCTGAAATAAGCCTATTTAATAAGCCCTAGTTGCTGAAATAAGCCTATTTAATAAGTCTAAGTTGCTGAAATAAGCCTATTTAATAAGCCTAAGTTGCTGAAATGAGCCTTTTTAATAAGCCTAAGTTGCTGAAATAAGGCTATTTAATAAGTCTAAGTCGCTGAAATAAGCCTATTTAATAAGCCTAAGTTGCTAAAATAAGCCTATTTAATGAGGCTATTTAATAAGTCTATTTAATAAGCCTATTTAATAAGCCTATTTAATAAGCCTATTTAATAAGTCTATTTAATAAATATATTTAATAAGCCTATTTAAAGAGTATTCAATGAGCCTATTTATTAAGCCTATTTATTGAGCCTATTTAATAAGCCTATTTATTAAGCCTATTTATTAAGCCTATTTATTGAGCCTATTTAATAAGCCTATTTATTAAGCCTATTTAATACGCCTATTTAATAAGTCTATTTAATAAGCCTATTTAATAAGCCTATTTAATAAGTCTATTTAATAAGCCTATTTATTGAGACTATTTAATACGCCTATTTAATAAACCTATTTAATAAGTATTTAATGAGCCTATTTAATAAGTCTATTTAATAAGCCTTTTTAATAAGTATTTAATGAGCCTATTTAATAAGCCTAAGTTGCTGAATAAGCCTATTTTATAAGCCTGAGTTGCTGAAATAAGCCTATTTAATAAGCCTATTTAATAAGCCTAAGTTGCTGAATAAGCCTATTTAATAAGCCTACGTTTCTGAACTAAGCCTATTTAAAAAGGTCTATTTAATAAGTCTAACTTTCTGAAATAAACCTATTTAAAAATGCTATTTAAAACGCCTAAGTTGCTGAAATAAACCTGATTAATAAGGCTATTTAATAAGCATAAGTTGCTGAAATAAGCCTATTTAATAAGCCCTAGTTGCTGAAATAAGCCTATTTAATAAGTCTAAGTTGCTGAAATAAGCCTATTTAATAAGCCTAAGTTGCTGAAATAAGCCTATTTAATAAGTCTAAGTTGCTGAAATAAGGCGATTTAATAAGCTTAAGTTGCTGAAATGAGCCTATTTAATAAGCCTAAGTTGCTGAAATAAGGCTATTTAATAAGTCTAAGTCGCTGAAATAAGCCTATTTAATAAGCCTAAGTTGCTAAAATAAGCCTATTTAATGAGGCTATTTAATAAGTCTATTTAATAAGCCTATTTAATAAGCCTATTTAATAAGCCTATTTAATAAGTCTATTTAATAAATATATTTAATAAGCCTATTTAAAGAGTATTCAATGAGCCTATTTATTAAGCCTATTTATTGAGCCTATTTAATAAGCCTATTTATTAAGCCTATTTATTAAGCCTATTTATTGAGCCTATTTAATAAGCCTATTTATTAAGCCTATTTAATACGCCTATTTAATAAGTCTATTTAATAAGCCTATTTAATAAGCCTATTTAATAAGTCTATTTAATAAGCCTATTTATTGAGCCTATTTAATAAGCCTATTTAATAAGTCTATTTAATAAGTATTTAATGAGCCTATTTAATCAGTCTATTTAATACGCCTATTTAATAGGCCTATTTAATAAGTCTAAGTTGCTGAAATAAGCCTATTTAATAAGCCTAAGTTGCTGAAAAGCCTTTTTCATAAGCCTAAGTTGCTGAAATAAGCCTTTTTAATAAGTCTAAGTTGCTGAAATAAGCCTATTTAATAAGCCTAAGTTGCTGAAAAGCCTATTTAATAAGTCTAAGTTGCTGAAATAAGGCTATTTAATAAGTCGATTTAATAAGTCTAAGTTGCTAAAATAAGCCTATTTAATAAGGCTATTTAATAAGCCTATTTAATAAGCCTATTTAATAAGTATTTAATGAGCCTATTTAATAAGTCTATTTAATAAGCCTATTTAATAGGCCTATTTAATAAGTCTAAGTTGCTGAAATAAGCTTATTTAATAAGCCTAAGTTGCTGAAATAAGCCTATATAATAAGGCTATTTAATAAGCAAAGGTTGCTGAATTAAGCCTATATAATAAGCCTAAGTTGCTAAAATAAGCCTATTTAATGAGGCTATTTAATAAGTCTATTTAATAAGTCTATTTAATAAGTCTATTTAATAAGCCTATTTAATAAGTATTTAATGAGCCTATTTAATAAACCTATTTATTGAGCCTATTTAATAAGCCTATTTAATAAGCCTATTTAATAAGCCTATTTAATAAGCCTATTTTATAAGCCTATTTAATAAGCCTATTTAATACGCCTATTTATTGTGCCTATTTAATAAGTCTATTTAATAAGCCTTTTTAATAAGCCTATTTAATAAGTATTTAATGAGCCTATTTAATATGTCTATTTAATAAGCCTATTTAATAGGCCTATTTAATAAGTCTAAGTTGCTGAAATAAGCTTATTTAATAAGCCTAAGTTGCTGAAATAAGCCTATATAATAAGGCTATTTAATAAGCATAAGTTGCTGAATTAAGCCTATTTAATAAGCCTAAGTTGCTAAAATAAGCCTATTTAATGAGGCTATTTAATAAGTCTATTTAATGAGGCTATTTAATAAGTCTATTTAATAAGCCTATTTAATGAGACTATTTAATACGCCTATTTAATAAACCTATTTAATAAGTATTTAATGAGCCTATTTAATAAGTCTATTTAATAAGCCTGTTTAATAAGCCTTTTTAATAAGTATTTAATGAGCCTATTTAATAAGCCTAAGTTACTGAATAAGCCTATTTAATAAGCCTGAGTTGCTGAAATAAGCCTATTTAATAAGCCTATTTAATAAGCCTAAGTTGCTGAATAAGCCTATTTAATAAGCCTACGTTTCTGAACTAAGCCTATTTAAAAAGGTCTATTTAATAAGTCTAACTTTCTGAAATAAACCTATTTAAAAATGCTATTTAAAACGCCTAAGTTGCTGAAATAAACCTGATTAATAAGGCTATTTAATAAGCATAAGTTGCTGAAATAAGCCTATTTAATAAGCCTACGTTGCTGAACTAAGCATATATAAAAAGGTCTATTTAATAAGTCTAAGTTGCTGAAATAAACCTATTTAAAAATGCTATTTAATAAGCCTAAATTTCTGAAATAAACCTGTTTAATAAGGCTATTTAATAAGCATAAGTTGCTGAAATAAGCCTATTTAATAATCCTAAGTTGCTGAAATAAGCCTATTTAATAAGGCTATTTAATAAGTCTAAGTTGCAGAAATAAACCTATTTAATAATGCTATTTAATACGCCTAAGTTGCTGAAATAAGCATATTTAATAAGCCTAAGTTGTAAAAAATAAGCCTATTTAATAGGCCTATCTAATAAGTCTAAGTTTCAGAAATGAGCATATTTCATAAGCATATTTAATGAGCCTAAGTTGCTGAAATGTCTATTTAATAAGTCGATTTAATAAGTCTAAGTTGCTAAAATAAGCCTATTTAATAAGGCTATTTAATAAGCCTAAGTTGCTGAAATAAGCCTATTTATTAAGGCTATTTAATGAGCCTAAGTTGCTGAAATAAGCCTATTTAAAAAGCTTAAGTTTCTGAACTAAGCCTATTTAAAAAGGTTTATTTAATAAGTCTAACTTGCTGAAATAAACCTATTTAAAAATGCTATTTAATAAGCCTAAGTTGCTGAAATAAACCTGTTTAATAAGGCTATTTAATAAGTGTAAGTTGCTGAAATAAGCTTATTTAATAAGCCTAAGTTGCTGAAATATGCCTATTTAATAAGGCTATTTAATAAGTCTAAGTTGCTGAAATAAACCTATTTAATAAGCCTAAGTTGCTAAAAAAAGCCTATTTAATGAGGCTATTTAATAAGTTCATTTAATAAGCCTATTTAATAAGCCTATTTAATACGCCTATTTAATAAACCTATTTAATAAGTATTTAATGAGCCTATTTATTAAGTCTATTTAATACGCCTTTTAAATAAGCCTATTTAATAAAGTCAATTTAATAAGCCTATTTAATAAGTCTATTTAATAAGTCTATTTAATAAGCCTATTTAATAAGTATTTAATGAGCCTATTTAACAAGCCTATTTATTGAGCCTATTTAATAAGCCTATTTATTGAGCCTATTTAGTAAGCCTATTTATTGAGCCTATTTAGTAAGCCTATTTATTGAGCCTATTTAATAAGCCTATTTAATAAGCCTATTTAATAAGCCTAATTAATAAGCCTATTTTATAAGCCTATTTAATAAGCCTATTTAATAAGCCTATTTATTGAGCCTATTTAATAAGTCTATTTAATAAGCCTATTTAATAAGCCTATTTAATAAGTATTTAATGAGCCTATTTAATAAGTCTATTTAATAAGCCTATTTAATAGGCCTATTTAATAAGTCTAAGTTGCTGAAATAAGCTTATTTAATAAGCCTAAGTTGCTGAAATAAGCCTATATAATAAGGCTATTTAATAAGCATAAGTTGCTGAATTAAGCCTATTTAATAAGCCTAAGTTGCTAAAATAAGCCTATTTAATGAGGCTATTTAATAAGTCTATTTAATGAGGCTATTTAATAAGTCTATTTAATAAGCCTATTTAATGAGACTATTTAATACGCCTATTTAAAAAACCTATTTAATAAGTATTTAATGAGCCTATTTAATAAGTCTATTTAATAAGCCTGTTTAATAAGCCTTTTTAATAAGTATTTAATGAGCCTATTTAATAAGCCTAAGTTGCTGAATAAGCCTATTTAATAAGCCTGAGTTGCTGAAATAAGCCTATTTAATAAGCCTATTTAATAAGCCTAAGTTGCTGAATAAGCCTATTTAATAAGCCTACGTTTCTGAACTAAGCCTATTTAAAAAGGTCTATTTAATAAGTCTAACTTTCTGAAATAAACCTATTTAAAAATGCTATTTAAAACGCCTAAGTTGCTGAAATAAACCTGATTAATAAGGCTATTTAATAAGCATAAGTTGCTGAAATAAGCCTATTTAATAAGCCCTAGTTGCTGAAATAAGCATATTTAATAAGTCTAAGTTGCTGAAATAAGCCTATTTAATAAGCCTAAGTTGCTGAAATGAGCCTATTTAATAAGCCTAAGTTGCTGAAATAAGGCTATTTAATAAGTCTAAGTCGCTGAAATAAGCCTATTTAATAAGCCTAAGTTGCTAAAATAAGCCTATTTAATGAGGCTATTTAATAAGTCTATTTAATAAGCCTATTTAATAAGCCTATTTAATAAGCCTATTTAATAAGTCTATTTAATAAATATATTTAATAAGCCTATTTAAAGAGTATTCAATGAGCCTATTTATTAAGCCTATTTATTGAGCCTATTTAATAAGCCTATTTATTAAGCCTATTTATTAAGCCTATTTATTGAGCCTATTTAATAAGCCTATTTATTAAGCCTATTTAATACGCCTATTTAATAAGTCTATTTAATAAGCCTATTTAATAAGCCTATTTAATAAGTCTATTTAATAAGCCTATTTATTGAGACTATTTAATACGCCTATTTAATAAACCTATTTAATAAGTATTTAATGAGCCTATTTAATAAGTCTATTTAACAAGCCTGTTTAATAAGCCTTTTTAATAAGTATTTAATGAGCCTATTTAATAAGCCTAAGTTGCTGAATAAGCCTATTTTATAAGCCTGAGTTGCTGAAATAAGCCTATTTAATAAGCCTATTTAATAAGCCTAAGTTGCTGAATAAGCCTATTTAATAAGCCTACGTTTCTGAACTAAGCCTATTTAAAAAGGTCTATTTAATAAGTCTAACTTTCTGAAATAAACCTATTTAAAAATGCTATTTAAAACGCCTAAGTTGCTGAAATAAACCTGATTAATAAGGCTATTTAATAAGCATAAGTTGCTGAAATAAGCCTATTTAATAAGCCCTAGTTGCTGAAATAAGCCTATTTAATAAGTCTAAGTTGCTGAAATAAGCCTATTTAATAAGCCTAAGTTGCTGAAATAAGCCTATTTAATAAGTCTAAGTTGCTGAAATAAGGCGATTTAATAAGCTTAAGTTGCTGAAATGAGCCTATTTAATAAGCCTAAGTTGCTGAAATAAGGCTATTTAATAAGTCTAAGTCGCTGAAATAAGCCTATTTAATAAGCCTAAGTTGCTAAAATAAGCCTATTTAATGAGGCTATTTAATAAGTCTATTTAATAAGCCTATTTAATAAGCCTATTTAATAAGCCTATTTAATAAGTCTATTTAATAAATATATTTAATAAGCCTATTTAAAGAGTATTCAATGAGCCTATTTATTAAGCCTATTTATTGAGCCTATTTAATAAGCCTATTTATTAAGCCTATTTATTAAGCCTATTTATTGAGCCTATTTAATAAGCCTATTTATTAAGCCTATTTAATACGCCTATTTAATAAGTCTATTTAATAAGCCTATTTAATAAGCCTATTTAATAAGTCTATTTAATAAGCCTATGTATTGAGCCTATTTAATAAGCCTATTTAATAAGTCTATTTAATAAGTATTTAATGAGCCTATTTAATCAGTCTATTTAATACGCCTATTTAATAGGCCTATTTAATAAGTCTAAGTTGCTGAAATAAGCCTATTTAATAAGCCTAAGTTGCTGAAAAGCCTTTTTCATAAGCCTAAGTTGCTGAAATAAGCCTTTTTAATAAGTCTAAGTTGCTGAAATAAGCCTATTTAATAAGCCTAAGTTGCTGAAAAGCCTATTTAATAAGTCTAAGTTGCTGAAATAAGGCTATTTAATAAGTCGATTTAATAAGTCTAAGTTGCTAAAATAAGCCTATTTAATAAGGCTATTTAATAAGCCTAAGTTGCTGAAATAAGCCTATTTAAGAAGGCTATTTAATGAGCCTAAGTTGCTGAAATAAGCCTATTTAAAAAGCCTAAGTTTCTGAACTAAGCCTATTTAAAAAGGTATATTTAATAAGTCTAAGTTGCTCAAATAAACCTATTTAAAAATGCTATTTAATAAGCCTAAGTTGCTGAAATAAACCTGTTTAATAAGGCTATTTAATAAGCGTAAGTTGCTGAAATAAGCTTATTTAATAAGCCTAAGTTGCTGAAATAAGCCTATTTAATAAGGCTATTTAATAAGTCTAAGTTGCTGAAATAAACCTATTTAATAAGCCTAAGTTGCTAAAAAAAGCCTATTTAATGAGGCTATTTAATAAGTTCATTTAATAAGCCTATTTAATAAGCCTATTTAATACGCCTATTTAATAAGCCTATTTAATACGCCTATTTAATAAACCTATTTAATAAGTATTTAATGAGCCTATTTATTAAGTCTATTTAATACGCCTTTTAAATAAGCCTATTTAATAAAGTCTATTTAATAAGCCTATTTAATAAGTCTATTTAATAAGTCTATTTAATAAGCCTATTTAATAAGTATTTAATGAGCCTATTTAATAAGCCTATTTATTGAGCCTATTTAATAAGCCTATTTAATAAGCCTATTTATTGAGCTTATTTAATAAGTCTATTTAATGAGCCTATTTAATAAGTCTATTTAATAAGCCTATTTAATAGGCCTATTTAATAAGTCTAAGTTGCTGAAATAAGCTTATTTAATAAGCCTAAGTTGCTGAAATAAGCCTATATAATAAGGCTATTTAATAATCATAAGTTGCTGAATTAAGCCTATTTAATAAGCCTAAGTTGCTAAAATAAGCCTATTTAATGAGGCTATTTTATAAGCCTAAGTTGCTGAAATAAGCCTATTTAAGAAGGCTATTTAATGAGCCTAAGTTGCTGAAATAAGCCTATTTAAAAAGCCTAAGTTTCTGAACTAAGCCTATTTAAAAAGGTATATTTAATAAGTCTAAGTTGCTGAAATAAACCTATTTAAAAATGCTATTTAATAAGCCTAAGTTGCTGAAATAAACCTGTTTAATAAGGCTATTTAATAAGCGTAAGTTGCTGAAATAAGCTTATTTAATAAGCCTAAGTTGCTGAAATAAACCTATTTAATAAGCCTAAGTTGCTAAAAAAAGCCTATTTAATGAGGCTATTTAATAAGTTCATTTAATAAGCCTATTTAATAAGCCTATTTAATACGCCTATTTAATAAGCCTATTTAATACGCCTATTTAATAAACCTATTTAATAAGTATTTAATGAGCCTATTTATTAAGTCTATTTAATACGCCTTTTAAATAAGCCTATTTAATAAAGTCTATTTAATAAGCCTATTTAATAAGTCTATTTAATAAGTCTATTTAATAAGCCTATTTAATAAGTATTTAATGAGCCTATTTAATAAGCCTATTTATTGAGCCTATTTAATACGCCTATTTAATAAACCTATTTAATAAGTATTTAATGAGCCTATTTATTAAGTCTATTTAATACGCCTTTTAAATAAGCCTATTTAATAAAGTCTATTTAATAAGCCTATTTAATAAGTATTTAATGAGCCTATTTAATAAGCCTATTTATTGAGCCTATTTAATAAGCATATTTAATAAGCCTATTTAATAAGCCTATTTAATAAGCCTATTTAATAAGTCTATTTAATAAGCCTGTTTAATAAGCCTTTTTAATAAGTATTTAATGAGCCTATTTAATAAGCCTAAGTTGCTGAATAAGCCTATTTAATAAACCTGAGTTGCTGAAATAAGCCTATTTAATAAGCCTATTTAATAAGCCGAAGTTGCTGAATAAGCCTATTTAATAAGCCTAAGTTTCTGAACTAAGCCTATTTAAAAAGGTCTATTTAATAAGTCTAAGTTGCTGAAATAAACCTATTTAAAAATGCTATTTAATACGCCTAAGTTGCTGAAATAAACCTGATTAATAAGGCTATTTAATAAGTGTAAGTTGCTGAAATAAGCTTATTTAATAAGCTTAAGTTGCTGAAATAAGCCTATTTAATAAGGCTATTTAATGTCTAAGTTGCTGAAATAAACCTATTTAATAAGCCTAAGTTGCTAAAAAAGCCTATTTAATGAGGCTATTTAATAAGTTCATTTAATAAGCCTATTTAATAAGCCTATTTAATACGCCTATTTAATAAGCCTATTTAATACGCCTATTTAATAAACCTATTTAATAAGTATTTAATGAGCCTATTTATTAAGTCTATTTAATACGCCTTTTAAATAAGCCTATTTAATAAAGTCTATTTAATAAGCCTATTTAATAAGTCTATTTAATAAGTCTATTTAATAGCCTATTTAATAAGTATTTAATGAGCCTATTTAATAAGCCTATTTATTGAGCCTATTTAATAAGCCTATTTAATAAGCCTATTTAATAAGCCTATTTAATAAGCCTATTTTATAAGCCTATTCTATTTAATCAGCGTAAGTTGCTGAAATAAGCCTATTTAATAAGCCCTAGTTGCTGAAATAAGCCTATTTAATAAGTCTAAGTTGCTGAAATAAGCCTATTTAATAAGCCTAAGTTGCTGAAATAAGCCTATTTAATAAGTCTAAGTTGCTGAAATAAGGCGATTTAATAAGCTTAAGTTGCTGAAATGAGCCTATTTAATAAGCCTAAGTTGCTGAAATAAGGCTATTTAATAAGTCTAAGTCGCTGAAATAAGCCTATTTAATAAGCCTAAGTTGCTAAAATAAGCCTATTTAATGAGGCTATTTAATAAGTCTATTTAATAAGCCTATTTAATAAGCCTATTTAATAAGCCTATTTAATAAGTCTATTTAATAAGACTATTTAATAAGCCTATTTAAAGAGTATTCAATGAGCCTATTTATTAAGCCTATTTATTGAGCCTATTTAATAAGCCTATTTATTAAGCATATTTATTAAGCCTATTTATTGAGCCTATTTAATAAGCCTATTTATTAAGCCTATTTAATACGCCTATTTAATAAGTCTATTTAATAAGCCTATTTAATAAGCCTATTTAATAAGTCTATTTAATAAGCCTATTTATTGAGCCTATTTAATAAGCCTATTTAATAAGCCTATTTAATAAGTATTTAATGAGCCTATTTAATAAGTCTATTTAATAAGCCTATTTAATAAGCCTATTTAATAAGCCTATTTAATAAGCCCATTAATGAAGCCTATTTAATGAGCCTATTTAATAAGCCTATTTGTTGAACCTATTTAATAAGTCTATTTAATAAGCCTGTTTAATAAGTATTTAATGAGCCTATTTAATAAGCCTAAGTTGCTGAATAAGCCTATTTAATAAGCCTAAGTTGCTGAAAAAGCCTATTTAATAAGCCTATTTAATAAGCCTAAGTTGCTGAAATAAGCCTATTTACTAAGCCTAAGTTGCTGAAATAAGGCTATTTAATAAGTCTAAGTTGCTGAAATAAGCCTATTTAATAAGCCTATGTTGCTGAAATAAGTATATTTAATAAGCATAAGTTGCTGAAATAAGCCTATTTAATAAGTCTAAGTTGCTGAAATAAGGCTATTTAATAAGTCTAAGTTGCTGAAATGAGCCTATTTAATCAGCATAAGTTGCTGAAATAAGCCTATTTAATAAGCCCTAGTTGCTGAAATAAGCATATTTAATAAGGCTATTTAATAAGCTAAGTTGCTGAAATAAGCCTATTTAATAAGTCTAAGTTGCTGAAATAAGCCTATTTAATAAGCCTAAGTTGCTGAAATAAACCTGTTTAATAAGGCTATTTAATAAGCGTAAGTTGCTGAAATAAGCTTATTTAATAAGCATAAGTTGCTGAAATAAGCCTATTTAATAAGGCTATTTAATAAGTCTACGTTGCTGAAATAAACCTATTTAATAAGCCTAAGTTGCTAAAAAAAGCCTATTTAATGAGGCTATTTAATAAGTCCATTTAATAAGCCTATTTAATAAGCCTATTTAATACGCCTATTTAATAAGCCTATTTAATATGCCTATTTAATAAACCTATTTAATAAGTATTTAATGAGCCTATTTATTAAGTCTATTTAATACACCTTTTTAATAAGCCTATTTAATAAAGTCTATTTAATAAGCCTATTTAATAAGTCTATTTAATAAGTCTATTTAATAAGCCTAATTAATAACTATTTAATGAGCCTATTTAATAAGCCTATTTATTGAGCCTTTTTAATAAGCCCATTTATTGAGGCTATTTAATAAGCCTATTTATTGAGCCTATTTAGTAAGCCTATTTATTGAGCGTATTTAATAAGCCTATTTAATAAGCCTATTTAATAAGCCTATTTAATAAGCCTATTTTATAAGCCTATTTAATAAGCCTATTTAATACGCCTATTTATTGAGCCTATTTAATAAGTCTATTTAATAAGCCTATTTAATAAGCCTATTTAATAAGTATTTAATGAGCCTATTTAATAAGTCTATTTAATAAGCCTATTTAATAGGCCTTTTAAATAAGTCTAAGTTGCTGAAATAAGCCTATTTAATAAGCCTAAGCTGCTAAAATAAGCCTATTTAATGAGGCTATTTAATAAGTCTATTTAATGAGGCTATTTAATAAGTCTATTTAATAAGCCTATTTAATAAGTATTTAACGAGCCTATTTAATAAGCCTATTTATTGAGCCTATTTAATAAGCCTATTAAATAAGCCTATTTAATAAGCCCATTTAATAAGTCTATTTAATAAGCCTATTTAATAAGCCTATTTAAAAGGCCTATTAATTAAGCCTATTTAATGAGCCTATTTAATAAGCCTATTTATTGAACCTATTTAATAAGTCTATTTAATAAGCCTGTTTAATAAGCCTATTTAATAAGTATTTAATGCGCCTATTTAATAAGCCTAAGTTGCTGAATAAGCCTATTTAATAAGCCTACGTTGCTGAAATAAGCCTATTTAATAAGCCTATTTAATAAGCCTAAGTTGCTGAAATAAGCCTATTTAATAAGCCTAAGTTGCTGAAATAAGGCTATTTAATAAGTCTAAGTTGCTGAAATAAGCCTATTTAATAAGCCTATGTTGCTGAAATAAGTATATTTAATAAGCATAAGTTGCTGAAATAAGCCTATTTAATAAGTCTAAGTTGCTGAAATAAGGCTATTTAATAAGTCTAACTTGCTGAAATGAGCCTATTTAATCAGCGTAATTGCTGAAATAAGCCTATTTAATAAGCCCTAGTTGCTGAAATAAGCCTATTTAATAAGTCTAAGTTGCTGAAATAAGCCTATTTAATAAGCCTAAGTTGCTGAAATAAGCCTATTTAATAAGTCTAAGTTGCTGAAATAAGGCGATTTAATAAGCTTAAGTTGCTGAAATGAGCCTATTTAATAAGCCTAAGTTGCTGAAATAAGGCTATTTAATAAGTCTAAGTCGCTGAAATAAGCCTATTTAATAAGCCTAAGTTGCTAAAATAAGCCTATTTAATGAGGCTATTTAATAAGTCTATTTAATAAGCCTATTTAATAAGCCTATGTAATAAGCCTATTTAATAAGTCTATTTAATAAGTCTATTTAATAAGCCTATTTAAAGAGTATTGAATGAGCCTATTTATTAAGCCTATTTATTGAGCCTATTTAATAAGCCTATTTATTAAGCCTATTTATTAAGCCTATTTATTGAGCCTATTTAATAAGCCTATTTATTAAGCCTATTTAATACGCCTATTTAATAAGTCTATTTAATAAGCCTATTTAATAAGCCTATTTAATAAGTCTATTTAATAAGCCTATTTATTGATCCTATTTAATAAGCCTATTTATTAAGCCTATTTATTAAGCCTATTTATTGAGCCTATTTAATAAGCCTATTTATTAAGCCTATTTAATACGCCTATTTAATAAGTCTATTTAATAAGCCTATTTAATAAGCCTATTTAATAAGTCTATTTAATAAGCCTATTTATTGAGCCTATTTAATAAGCCTATTAATTAAGCCTATTTAATGAGCCTATTTAATAAGCCTATTTATTGAACCTATTTAATAAGTCTATTTAATAAGCCTGTTTAATAAGCCTATTTAATAAGTATTTAATGAGCCTATTTAATAAGCCTAAGTTGCTGAATAAGCCTATTTAATAAGCCTAAGTTGCTGAAATAAGCCTATTTAATAAGCCTATTTAATAAGCCTAAGTTGCTGAAATAAGCCTATTTAATAAGCCTAAGTTGCTGAAATAAGGCTATTTAATAAGTCTAAGTTGCTGAAATAAGCCTATTTAATAAGCCTATGTTGCTGAAATAAGTATATTTAATAAGCATAAGTTGCTGAAATAAGCCTATTTAATAAGTCTAAGTTGCTGAAATAAGGCTATTTAATAAGTCTAAGTTGCTGAAATGAGCCTATTTAATCAGCGTAAGTTGCTGAAATAAGCCTATTTAATAAGCCCTAGTTGCTGAAATAAGCCTATTTAATAAGGCTATTTAATAAGCCTAAGTTGCTGAAATAAGCCTATTTAATAAGTCTAAGTTGCTGAAATAAGCCTATTTAATAAGCCTAAGTTGCTGAAATAAGCCTATTTAATAAGTCTAAGTTGCTGAAATAAGGCTATTTAATAAGCTTAAGTTGCTGAAATGAGCCTATTTAATAAGCCTAAGTTGCTGAAATAAGGATATTTAATAAGTCTAAGTCGCTGAAATAAGCCTATTTAATAAGCCTAAGTTGCTAAAATAAGCCTATTTAATGAGGCTATTTAATAAGTCTATTTAATAAGCCTATTTAATAAGCCTATTTAATAAGCCTATTTAATAAGCCTATTTAATAAGTCTATTTAATAAGTCTATTTAATAAGCCTATTTAAAGAGTATTCAATGAGCCTATTTATTAAGCCTATTTATTGAGCCTATTTAATAAGCCTATTTATTAAGCCTATTTATTAAGCCTATTTATTGAGCGTATTTAATAAGCCTATTTATTAAGCCTATTTAATACGCCTATTTAATAAGTCTATTTAATAAGCCTATTTAATCAGCCTATTTAATAAGCCTATTTAATACGCCTATTTATTGAGCCTATTTAATAAGTCTATTTAATAAGCCTATTTAATAAGCCTATTTAATAAGTATTTAATGAGCCTATTTAATCAGTCTACTTAATAAGCCTATTTAATAGGCCTATTAATAAGTCTAATTTGCTGAAATAAGCCTATTTAATAAGCCTAAGTTGCTCAAAAGCCTATTTCATAAGCCTAAGTTGCTGAAATAAGCCTTTTTAATAAGTCTAAGTTGCTGAAATAGGCCTATTTAATAAGCCTAAGTTGCTAAAATAAGCCTATTTAATGAGGCTGTTTAATAAGTCTATTTAATAAGCCTATTTAATAAGCCTATTTAATGAGCCTATTTAAAAAGCCTATTTAATAAGTCTATTTAATAAGCCTATTTAATAAGCCTATTTAAAAGGCCTATTAATTAAGCCTATTTAATGAGCCTATTTAATAAGCCTATTTATTGAACCTATTTAATAAGTCTATTTAATAAGCCTGTTTAATAAGCCTATTTAATAAGTATTTAATGAGCCTATTTAATAAGCCTAAGTTGCTGAATAAGCCTATTTAATAAGCCTACGTTGCTGAAATAAGCCTATTTAATAAGCCTATTTAATAAGCCTAAGTTGCTGAAATAAGCCTATTTAATAAGCCTAAGTTGCTGAAATAAGGCTATTTAATAAGTCTAAGTTGCTGAAATAAGCCTATTTAATAAGCCTATGTTGCTGAAATAAGTATATTTAATAAGCATAAGTTGCTGAAATAAGCCTATTTAATAAGTCTAAGTTGCTGAAATAAGGCTATTTAATAAGTCTAAGTTGCTGAAATGAGCCTATTTAATCAGCGTAAGTTGCTGAAATAAGCCTATTTAATAAGCCCTAGTTGCTGAAATAAGCCTATTTAATAAGTCTAAGTTGCTGAAATAAGCCTATTTAATAAGCCTAAGTTGCTGAAATAAGCCTATTTAATAAGTCTAAGTTGCTGAAATAAGGCGATTTAATAAGCTTAAGTTGCTGAAATGAGCCTATTTAATAAGCCTAAGTTGCTGAAATAAGGCCATTTAATAAGTCTAAGTCGCTGAAATAAGCCTATTTAATAAGCCTAAGTTGCTAAAATAAGCCTATTTAATGAGGCTATTTAATAAGTCTATTTAATAAGCCTATTTAATAAGCCTATGTAATAAGCCTATTTAATAAGTCTATTTAATAAGTCCATTTAATAAGCCTATTTAAAGAGTATTGAATGAGCCTATTTATTTAGCCTATTTATTGAGCCTATTTAATAAGCCTATTTATTAAGCCTATTTATTAAGCCTATTTATTGAGCCTATTTAATACGCCTATTTATTAAGCCTATTTAATACGCCTATTTAATAAGTCTATTTAATAAGCCTATTTAATAAGCCTATTTAATAAGTCTATTTAATAAGCCTATTTATTGATCCTATTTAATAAGCCTATTTATTAAGCCTATTTATTAAGCCTATTTATTGAGCCTATTTAATAAGCCTATTTATTAAGCTTATTTAATACGCCTATTTAATAAGTCTATTTAATAAGCCTATTTAATAAGCCTATTTAATAAGTCTATTTAATAAGCCTATTTATTGAGCCTATTTAATAAGCCTATTAATTAAGCCTATTTAATGAGCCTATTTAATAAGCCTATTTATTGAACCTATTTAATAAGTCTATTTAATAAGCCTGTTTAATAAGCCTATTTAATAAGTATTTAATGAGCCTATTTAATAGCCTAAGTTGCTGAATAAGCCTATTTAATAAGCCTAAGTTGCTGAAATAAGCCTATTTAATAAGCCTATTTAATAAGCCTAAGTTGCTGAAATAAGCCTATTTAATAAGCCTAAGTTGCTGAAATAAGGCTATTTAATAAGTCTAAGTTGCTGAAATAAGCCTATTTAATAAGCCTATGTTGCTGAAATAAGTACATTTAATAAGCATAAGTTGCTGAAATAAGCCTATTTAATACGTCTAAGTTGCTGAAATAAGGCTATTTAATAAGTCTAAGTTGCTGAAATGAGCCTATTTAATCAGCGTAAGTTGCTGAAATAAGCCTATTTAATAAGCCCTAGTTGCTGAAATAAGCCTATTTAATAAGGCTATTTAATAAGCCTAAGTTGCTGAAATAAGCCTATTTAATAAGTCTAAGTTGCTGAAATAAGCCTATTTAATAAGCCTAAGTTGCTGAAATAAGCCTATTTAATAAGTCTAAGTTGCTGAAATAAGGCTATTTAATGAGCTTAAGTTGCTGAAATGAGCCTATTTAATAAGCCTAAGTTGCTGAAATAAGGATATTTAATAAGTCTAAGTCGCTGAAATAAGCCTATTTAATAAGCCTAAGTTGCTAAAATAAGCCTATTTAATGAGGCTATTTAATAAGTCTATTTAATAAGCCTATTTAATAAGCCTATTTAATAAGCCTATTTAATAAGCCTATTTAATAAGTCTATTTAATAAGTCTATTTAATAAGCCTATTTAAAGAGTATTCAACGAGCCTATTTATTAAGCCTATTTATTGAGCCTATTTAATAAGCCTATTTATTAAGCCTATTTATTAAGCCTATTTATTGAGCCTATTTAATAAGCCTATTTATTAAGCCTATTTAATACGCCTATTTAATAAGTCTATTTAATAAGCCTATTTAATAAGCCTATTTAATAAGCCTATTTAATACGCCTATTTATTGAGCCTATTTAATAAGTCTATTTAATAAGCCTATTTAATAAGCCTATTTAATAAGTATTTAATGAGCCTATTTAATCAGTCTACTTAATAAGCCTATTTAATAGGCCTATTAATAAGTCTAATTTGCTGAAATAAGCCTATTTAATAAGCCTAAGTTGCTCAAAAGCCTATTTCATAAGCCTAAGTTGCTGAAATAAGCCTTTTTAATAAGTCTAAGTTGCTGAAATAAGCCTATTTAATAAGCCTAAGTTGCTAAAATAAGCCTATTTAATGAGGCTGTTTAATAAGTCTATTTAATAAGCCTATTTAATAAGCCTATTTAATGAGCCTATTTAAAAAGCCTATTTAATAAGTCTATTTAATAAGCCTATTTAATAAGTATTTAACGAGCCTATTTAATAAGCCTATTTATTGAGCCTATTTAATAAGCCTATTTATTAAGCCAATTAAATAAGCCTATTTAATAAGCATATTTAATAAGTCTATTTAATAAGCCTATTTAATAAGCCTATTTAATAAGCCTATTAATTAAGCCTTTTTAATGAGCCTATTTAATAAGCCTATTTATTGAACCTATTTAATAAGTCTATTTAATAAGCCTGTTTAATAAGCCTATTTAATAAGTATTTAATGAGCCTATTTAATAAGCCTAAGTTGCTGAATAAGCCTATTTAATAAGCCTAAGTTGCTGAAACCAGCCTATTTAATAAGCCTATTTAATAAGCCTAAGTTGCTGAATAGGCCTATTTAATAAGCCTAAGTTGCTGAAATAAGCCTATTTAATAAGTCTCAGTTGCTGAAATAAGGCTATTTAATAAGCCTAAGTTGCTGAAATAAGCCTATTTAATAAGCCTAAGTTGCTGAAATAAGGCTATTTAATAAGTCTAAGTTGCTGAAATAAGCCTATTTAATAAGTCTAAGTTGCTGAAATAAGGCTATTTAATAAGTCTAAGTTGCTGAAATAAGCCTATTTAATCAGCGTAAGTTGCTGAAATAAGCCTATTTAATAAGCCCAAGTTGCTTAAATAAGCCTATTTAATAAGGCTATTTAATAAGCCTAAGTTGCTGAAAGAAGTCTATTTAATAATCATAAGTTGCTGAAATAAGGCTATTTAATAAGTCTAAGTTGCTGAAATAAGCCTATTTAATAAGCCTAAGTTGCTGAAATAAGCCTATTTAATAAGCCTAAGTGGCTGAAATAAGCCTATTTAATAGGCCTATCTAATAAGTCTAAGTTGCAGAAATAAGCATATTTCATAAGCTTAAGTTGCTAAAATAAGCCTATTTAATGAGGCTGTTTAATAAGTCTATTTAATAAGCCTATTTAATAAGCCTATTTAATGAGCCTATTTAAAAAGCCTATTTAATAAGCCTATTTAATAAGCCTATTTAATAAGTCTATTTAATAAGACTATTTAATAAGCCTATTTAAAGAGTATTCAATGAGCCTATTTATTAAGCCTATTTATTGAGCCTATTTAATAAGCCTATTTAATAAGCCTATTTAATAAGTCTATTTAATAAGCCTATTTAATAAGCCTATTTAATAAGCCTATTAATTAAGCCTATTTAATGAGCCTATTTAATAAGCCTATTTATTGAACCTATTTAATAAGTCTATTTAATAAGCCTGTTTAATAAGCCTATTTAATAAGTATTTAATGAGCCTATTTAATATGCCTAAGTTGCTGAATAAGCCTATTTAATAAGCCTAAGTTGCTGAAATAAGCCTATTTAATAAGCCTATTTAATAAGCCTAAGTTGCTGAAATAAGCCTATTTAATAAGCCTAAGTTGCTGAAATAAGGCTATTTAATAAGTCTAAGTTGCTGAAATAAGCCTATTTAATAAGCCTATGTTGCTGAAATAATCAGAATCAGAATCAGAAAGGGTTTTATTCGCCATGTAAGTTCACACCGACACGGAATTTACTTTGGCAGGATGGTGCATACATTCAACATATAGGAATCTAAAATCTTAAATAAGTTTTAAACAAGTCTTACTATAATAAGGGTTAAAAGTCTAACACTAAGGGGCTGAAGTATATAAAATTAAATAAATATCGAATATAAAATAGCTTTAAGATATAATTTAAAAATACAAATAGGGAAACATAGTTAATATCAGCAACGTGTCGTTATGTAGATCAAATGTTAAAAACAGTGTTAGCCCTTGGCCTTGTTTAACAGGCCAGCAGCAGATGGGAAGAAACTGTTTTTATGGCGTGAGGTTTTGGTCCTGATGGACCGAAGCCTTCTGCCGGAGGGGAGTAGCTGAAACAGAGAGTGTCCAGGGTGGGAGAAATCGGCCATAATCTTCCTCGCTCGCCTCATAGACCTTGTCGTGTGCAGGTCCTCGAGGGTCGGTAGATTGCAGGCAATTACCTTCTCAGCAGTGTGGATGATACGCTGCAGTCTGCTCTTGTCCTTGGCAGTGGCAGCAGCGTACCAGACGGTTATGGAGGAGGTGAGGATGGATTCAATGATCGCTGTATAGAATTGCATCATCATTGTCTTTGGCAGGTTGAATTTCTTCAGCTGCCGTAGAAAGTACATCCTCTGTTGAGCTTTCTTGGTGAGGGAGCTGATGTTCAATTCCCACTTGAGGTCCCGGGAGAGAATAGTGCCCAGGAAGCGGAAGGACTCTACAATTTTTACTGGGGAGTCTAACAGGGTGATGGGGGTGAGTGGTGCTGTATTCTTCCTGAAGTCCACAACCATCTCAACTGTCTTTAGAGCATTTAGCTCTAAGTTGTTCTGGCTACACCAGGTCACCAGATTGTCAGCTTCCCACCTATAGTCAGACTCATCCCCACCAGAGATCAGCCCAATGAGGGTGGTGTCATCCGCAAACTTCAATAGTTTGACGGACAGATGATTGGAGGTGCAGCTGTTGGTATACAGGGAGAAGAGCAGAGGGGAAAGGACGCAGCCCTGAGGAGTTCCGGTGCTGATGGACCTGGAGCCAGAGACTTGTGTTCCCAGCTTAACGCACTGCTTCCTGTCAGACAGGAAGTCTGTGATCCATTTACAGGTGGTGTATGGCACGTTCAGCTGGAAGAGCTTGTCCTGAAGCAGGGCAGGGATGATGGTGTTGAAGGCAGAGCTGAAGTCCACAAACAGGATCCTGGCGTAGGATGCTGGGGCGTCCAGATGCTGTAGGGTGAAGTGGAGGGCCATGTTAACTGCATCGTCCACAGACCTGTTGGCTCTGTAGGCAAACTGAAGGGGGTCCAGGAGAGGGTCTGTGATGGCTTTGAGGTGTGCCAGGACCAGGCGCTCAAAAGACTTCATTACCACAGATGTAAGGGCGACCGGTCTGTAATCATTTAGTCCTGTTGGCCTTAGCTTTTTGGGCACAGGGATGATGGTGGAGGACTTGAGACAGGCTGGTACATGGCATGTCTCCAGGGAGGTGTTAAAGATGTTGGTGAACACCGGAGACAGCTGGTCAGCACAGTGCCTGAGGGTGGCTGGAGAGACAGAGTCCGGCCCGGCTGCTTTGCGTGGATTCTGCCTCTTGAAAAGTCTATTAACTTCTCCCTCCTGAAAGGAGATAGTCGTCTCTGTAGTATTGGTGGGGGATGGGGCCTCTTGGGTTGGAAGGGGTGGTTCAGGACAGTCCAATTGTCTTTCAAATCTACAGTAGAACTCGTTCAGGTCGTTGGCTAGGCGTGAGTCGTTAGTGGTGTGGGGGGCTCTGGGTTTGTAGTTGGTGATCTGCCTGAGCCCTCTCCAGACAGAAGCAGCGTCGTTTGTAGAGAACTGGTGTTTTAGTCTCTCTGAGTACAGTCGTTTAGCCTCTCTCACCGCTTTGCTAAACCTGTTCTTCGACTCCTTGAATCTGTCTCTATCTCCACTCCTAAACGCTTCCTCCTTCTCCAACCTCAACCTTCTGAGCTTTGCTGAGAACCAGGGCTTATTGTTGTTAAAGTTCACCCTGGTACGTGTTGGGATACAGCAGTCCTCACAGAAGCTGATGTAGGACGTCACAGCCTCTGTGAGTTCATCTAGACTATTGGTAGCAGTCGTGAACATATCCCAGTCAGTACAGTCTAAGCACGCCCGCAAATCTTCCACAGCCTCACTGGTCCACTGTTTAGATGTCCTCACAGCAGGTTTACAGAGTTTTAGTTTCTGCCTGTATGCAGGAATCAGGTGGACCATGGCATGGTCAGAGTGTCCTAGTGCTGCTCGGGGGACGGCGTGGTAGGCTCTACTGACTGTAGTGTAACAGTGATCCAGAGTGTTCCCTTCTCTGGTTGGGCATTTAATGAATTGTATGTATTTGGGGAGTTCGTGGCTGAGATTACCTTTGTTAAAGTCGCCAAGTACGATAACCAACGAATCTGGATTTGCTCGCTCCACACTCAGAATCTGATCGGCGAGCATGCGTTGGGCCTCTTTAACCTGAGGACAAGGCGGCAAATAAACTCCGACCAAAATGAGCGACGCGAACTCGCGAGGCGAGTAAAACGGTTTACAGCATAAGTTGCTGAAATAAGCCTATTTAATAAGTCTAAGTTGCTGAAATAAGGCTATTTAATAAGTTTAAGTTGCTGAAATGTGCCTATTTAATCAGCGTAAGTTGCTGAAATAAGCCTATTTAATAAGCGCTAGTTGCTGAAATATGCCTATTTAATAAGGCTATTTAATAAGCCTAAGTTGCTGAAATAAGCCTATTTAATAAGTCTAAGTTGCTGAAATAAGGCTATTAATAAGTCTAAGTTGCTGAAATGAGCCTATTTAATCAGCGTAAGTTGCTGAAATAAGCCTATTTAATAAGCCCTAGTTGCTGAAATAAGCCTATTTAATAAGTCTAAGTTGCTGAAATAAGCCTATTTAATAAGCCTAAGTTGCTGAAATAAGCCTATTTAATAAGTCTAAGTTGCTGAAATAAGGCGATTTAATAAGCTTAAGTTGCTGAAATGAGCCTATTTAATAAGCCTAAGTTGCTGAAATAAGGCTATTTAATAGTCTAAGTCGCTGAAATAAGCCTATTTAATAAGCCTAAGTTGCTAAAATAAGCCTATTTAATGAGGCTATTTAATAAGTCTATTTAATAAGCCTATTTAATAAGCCTATTTAATAAGGCTATTTAATAAGTCTATTTAATAAGACTATTTAATAAGCCTATTTAAAGAGTATTCAATGAGCCTATTTATTAAGCCTATTTATTGAGCCTATTTAATAAGCCTATTTATTAAGCATATTTATTAAGCCTATTTATTGAGCCTATTTAATAAGCCTATTTATTAAGCCTATTTAATACGCCTATTTAATAAGTCTATTTAATAAGCCTATTTAATAAGCCTATTTAATAAGTCTATTTAATAAGCCTATTTATTGAGCCTATTTAATAAGCCTATTTAATAAGCCTATTTAATAAGTATTTAATGAGCCTATTTAATAAGTCTATTTAATAAGCCTATTTAATAAGCCTATTTAATAAGCCCATTAATGAAGCCTATTTAATGAGCCTATTTAATAAGCCTATTTGTTGAACCTATTTAATAAGTCTATTTAATAAGCCTGTTTAATAAGCCTATTTAATAAGTATTTAATGAGCCTATTTAATAAGCCTAAGTTGCTGAATAAGCCTATTTAATAAGCCTAAGTTGCTGAAAAAGCCTATTTAATAAGCCTATTTAATAAGCCTAAGTTGCTGAAATAAGCCTATTTACTAAGCCTAAGTTGCTGAAATAAGGCTATTTAATAAGTCTAAGTTGCTGAAATAAGCCTATTTAATAAGCCTATGTTGCTGAAATAAGTATATTTAATAAGCATAAGTTGCTGAAATAAGCCTATTTAATAAGTCTAAGTTGCTGAAATAAGGCTATTTAATAAGTCTAAGTTGCTGAAATGAGCCTATTTAATCAGCATAAGTTGCTGAAATAAGCCTATTTAATAAGCCCTAGTTGCTGAAATAAGCATATTTAATAAGGCTATTTAATAAGCTAAGTTGCTGAAATAAGCCTATTTAATAAGTCTAAGTTGCTGAAATAAGCCTATTTAATAAGCCTAAGTTGCTGAAATAAGCCTATTTAATAAGTCTAAGTTGCTGAAATAAGGCTATTTAATAAGCTTAAGTTGCTGAAATGAGCCTATTTAATAAGCCTAAGTTGCTGAAATAAGGATATTTAATAAGTCTAAGTCGCTGAAATAAGCCTATTTAATAAGCCTAAGTTGCTAAAATAAGCCTATTTAATGAGGCTATTTAATAAGTCTATTTAATAAGCCTATTTAATAAGCCTATTTCATAAGCCTATTTAATAAGCCTATTTAATAAGTCTATTTAATAAGTCTATTTAATAAGCCTATTTAAAGAGTTTTCAATGAGCCTATTTATTAAGCCTATTTATTGAGCCTATTTAATAAGCCTATTTATTAAGCCTATTTATTAAGCCTATTTATTGAGCCTATTTAATAAGCCTATTTATTAAGCCTATTTAATACACCTATTTAATAAGTCTATTTAATAAGCCTATTTAATAAGCCTATTTAATAAGCCTATTTAATACGCCTATTTATTGAGCCTATTTAATAAGTCTATTTAATACGCCTATTTAATAAGCCTATTTAATAAGTATTTAATGAGCCTATTTAATCAGTCTATTTAATAAGCCTATTTAATAGGCCTATTTAATAAGTCTAAGTTGCTGAAATAAGCCTATTTAATAAGCCTAAGTTGCTAAAATAAGCCTATTTAATGAGGCTGTTTAATAAGTCTATTTAATAAGCCTATTTAATAAGCCTATTTAATGAGCCTATTTAAAAAGCCTATTTAATAAGTCTATTTAATAAGCCTATTTAATACGTATTTAACGAGCCTATTTAATAAGCCTATTTATTGAGCCTATTTAATAAGCCTATTTATTAAGCCAATTAAATAAGCCTATTTAATAAGCCTATTTAATAAGTCTATTTAATAAGCCTATTTAATAAGCCTATTTAATAAGCCTATTAATTAAGCCTATTTAATGAGCCTATTTAATAAGCCTATTTATTGAACCTATTTAATAAGTCTATTTAATAAGCCTGTTTAATAAGCCTATTTAATAAGTATTTAATGAGCCTATTTAATAAGCCTAAGTTGCTGAATAAGCCTATTTAATAAGCCTAAGTTGCTGAAATAAGCCTATTTAATAAGCCTATGTTGCTGAAATAAGTATATTTAATAAGCATAAGTTGCTGAAATAAGCCTATTTAATAAGTCTAAGTTGCTGAAATAAGGCTATTTAATAAGTCTAAGTTGCTGAAATGAGCCTATTTAATCAGCATAAGTTGCTGAAATAAGCCTATTTAATAAGCCCTAGTTGCTGAAATAAGCCTATTTAATAAGGCTATTTAATAAGCCTAAGTTGCTGAAATAAGCCTATTTAATAAGTCTAAGTTGCTGAAATAAGCCTATTTAATAAGTCTAAGTTGCTGAAATAAGGCTATTTAATAAGCTTAAGTTGCTGAAATGAGCCTATTTAATAAGCCTAAGTTGCTGAAATAAGGATATTTAATAAGTCTAAGTCGCTGAAATAAGCCTATTTAATAAGCCTAAGTTGCTAAAATAAGCCTATTTAATGAGGCTATTTAATAAGTCTATTTAATAAGCCTATTTAATAAGCCTATTTAATAAGCCTATTTAATAAGCCTATTTAATAAGTCTATTTAATAAGTCTATTTAATAAGCCTATTTAAAGAGTATTCAATGAGCCTATTTATTAAGCCTATTTATTGAGCCTATTTAATAAGCCTATTTATTAAGCCTATTTATTAAGCCTATTTATTGAGCCTATTTAATATGCCTATTTATTAAGCCTATTTAATACGCCTATTTAATAAGTCTATTTAATAAGCCTATTTAATAAGCCTATTTAATAAGCCTATTTAATACGCCTATTTATTGAGCCTATTTAATAAGTCTATTTAATACGCCTATTTAATAAGCCTATTTAATAAGTATTTAATGAGCATATTTAATCAGTCTATTTAATAAGCCTATTTAATAGGCCTATTTAATAAGTCTAAGTTGCTGAAATAAGCCTATTTAATAAGCCTAAGTTGCTGAAAAGCCTATTTCATAAGCCTAAGTTGCTGAAATAAGCCTTTTTAATAAGTCTAAGTTGCTGAAATAAGCCTATTTAATAAGCCTAAGTTGCTAAAATAAGCCTATTTAATGAGGCTGTTTAATAAGTCTATTTAATAAGCCTATTTAATAAGCCTATTTAATGAGCCTATTTAAAAAGCCTATTTAATAAGTCTATTTAATAAGCCTATTTAATAAGTATTTAACGAGCCTATTTAATAAGCCTATTTATTGAGCCTATTTAATAAGCCTATTTATTAAGCCAATTAAATAAGCCTATTTAATAAGCCTATTTAATAAGTCTATTTAATAAGCCTATTTAATAAGCCTATTAATTAAGCCTATTTAATGAGCCTATTTAATAAGCCTATTTATTTTACCTATTTAATAAGTCTATTTAATAAGCCTGTTTAATAAGCCTATTTAATAAGTATTTAATGAGCCTATTTAATAAGCCTAAGTTGCTGAATAAGCCTATTTAATAAGCCTAAGTTGCTGAAATAAGCCTATTTAATAAGCCTATTTAATAAGCCTAAGTTGCTGAATAGGCCTATTTAATAAGCCTAATTTGCTGAAATAAGCCTATTTAATAAATCTCAGTTGCTGAAATAAGACTATTTAATAAGCCTAAGTTGCTGAAATGAGCCTAAGTTGCTGAAATAAGGCTATTTAATAAGTCTAAGTTGCTGAAATAAGCCTATTTAATAAGTCTAAGTTGCTGAAATAAGGCAATTTAATAAGTCTAAGTTGCTGAAATAAGCCTATTTAATCAGCGTAAGTTGCTGAAATAAGCCTATTTAATAAGCCCAAGTTGCTTAAATAAGCCTATTTAATAAGGCTATTTAATAAGCCTAAGTTGCTGAAAGAAGTCTATTTAATAATCGTAAGTTGCTGAAATAAGGCCATTTAATAAGTCTAAGTTGCTGAAATAAGCCTATTTAATAAGCCTAAGTTGCTGAAATGAGCCTATTTAATCAGCGTAAGTTGCTGAAATAAGCCCATTTAATAAGCCCTAGTTGCTGAAATAAGCCTATTTAATAAGTCTAAGTTGCTGAAATAAGCCTATTTAATAAGCCTAAGTTGCTGAAATAAGCCTATTTAATAAGTCTAAGTTGCTGAAATAAGGCGATTTAATAAGCTTAAGTTGCTGAAATGAGCATATTTAATAAGCCTAAGTTGCTGAAATAAGGCTATTTAATAAGTCTAAGTCACTGAAATAAGCCTATTTAATAAGCCTAAGTTGCTAAAATAAGCCTATTTAATGAGGCTATTTAATAAGTCTATTTAATAAGCCTATTTAATAAGCCTATTTAATAAGCCTATTTAATGAGTCTATTTAATAAGTCTATTTAATAAGCCTATTTAAAGAGTATTCAATGAGCCTATTTATTAAGCCTATTTATTGAGCCTATTTAATAAGCCTATTTATTAAGCATATTTATTAAGCCTATTCATTGTGCCTATTTAATAAGCCAATTTATTAAGCCTATTTAATATGCCTATTTAATAAGTCTATTTAATAAGCCTATTTAATAAGCCTATTTATTAAGTCTATTTAATAAGCCTATTTATTGAGCCTATTTAATATGCCTATTTAATAAGTCTATTTAATGAGCCTATTTAATAAGCCTAAGTTGCTGAATAAGCCTATTTAATAAGCCTAAGTTGCTGAAATAAGCCTATTTAATAAGCCTAAGTTGCTGAAATAAGCCTATTTAATAAGTCTAAGTTGCTGAAATAAGGCTATTTAATAAGCTTAAGTTGCTGAAATGAGCCTATTTAATAAGCCTAAGTTGCTGAAATAAGGATATTTAATAAGTCTAAGTCGCTGAAATAAGCCTATTTAATAAGCCTAAGTTGCTAAAATAAGCCTATTTAATGAGGCTATTTAATAAGTCTATTTAATAAGCCTATTTAATAAGCCTATTTCATAAGCCTATTTAATAAGCCTATTTAATAAGTCTATTTAATAAGTCTATTTAATAAGCCTATTTAAAGAGTTTTCAATGAGCCTATTTATTAAGCCTATTTATTGAGCCTATTTAATAAGCCTATTTATTAAGCCTATTTATTAAGCCTATTTATTGAGCCTATTTAATAAGCCTATTTATTAAGCCTATTTAATACACCTATTTAATAAGTCTATTTAATAAGCCTATTTAATAAGCCTATTTAATAAGCCTATTTAATACGCCTATTTATTGAGCCTATTTAATAAGTCTATTTAATACGCCTATTTAATAAGCCTATTTAATAAGTATTTAATGAGCCTATTTAATCAGTCTATTTAATAAGCCTATTTAATAGGCCTATTTAATAAGTCTAAGTTGCTGAAATAAGCCTATTTAATAAGCCTAAGTTGCTAAAATAAGCCTATTTAATGAGGCTGTTTAATAAGTCTATTTAATAAGCCTATTTAATAAGCCTATTTAATGAGCCTATTTAAAAAGCCTATTTAATAAGTCTATTTAATAAGCCTATTTAATACGTATTTAACGAGCCTATTTAATAAGCCTATTTATTGAGCCTATTTAATAAGCCTATTTATTAAGCCAATTAAATAAGCCTATTTAATAAGCCTATTTCATAAGTCTATTTAATAAGCCTATTTAATAAGCCTATTTAATAAGCCTATTAATTAAGCCTATTTAATGAGCCTATTTAATAAGCCTATTTATTGAACCTATTTAATAAGTCTATTTAATAAGCCTGTTTAATAAGCCTATTTAATAAGTATTTAATGAGCCTATTTAATAAGCCTAAGTTGCTGAATAAGCCTATTTAATAAGCCTAAGTTGCTGAAATAAGCCTATTTAATAAGCCTATGTTGCTGAAATAAGTATATTTAATAAGCATAAGTTGCTGAAATAAGCCTATTTAATAAGTCTAAGTTGCTGAAATAAGGCTATTTAATAAGTCTAAGTTGCTGAAATGAGCCTATTTAATCAGCATAAGTTGCTGAAATAAGCCTATTTAATAAGCCCTAGTTGCTGAAATAAGCCTATTTAATAAGGCTATTTAATAAGCCTAAGTTGCTGAAATAAGCCTATTTAATAAGTCTAAGTTGCTGAAATAAGCCTATTTAATAAGTCTAAGTTGCTGAAATAAGGCTATTTAATAAGCTTAAGTTGCTGAAATGAGCCTATTTAATAAGCCTAAGTTGCTGAAATAAGGATATTTAATAAGTCTAAGTCGCTGAAATAAGCCTATTTAATAAGCCTAAGTTGCTAAAATAAGCCTATTTAATGAGGCTATTTAATAAGTCTATTTAATAAGCCTATTTAATAAGCCTATTTAATAAGCCTATTTAATAAGCCTATTTAATAAGTCTATTTAATAAGTCTATTTAATAAGCCTATTTAAAGAGTATTCAATGAGCCTATTTATTAAGCCTATTTATTGAGCCTATTTAATAAGCCTATTTATTAAGCCTATTTATTAAGCCTATTTATTGAGCCTATTTAATATGCCTATTTATTAAGCCTATTTAATACGCCTATTTAATAAGTCTATTTAATAAGCCTATTTAATAAGCCTATTTAATAAGCCTATTTAATACGCCTATTTATTGAGCCTATTTAATAAGTCTATTTAATACGCCTATTTAATAAGCCTATTTAATAAGTATTTAATGAGCATATTTAATCAGTCTATTTAATAAGCCTATTTAATAGGCCTATTTAATAAGTCTAAGTTGCTGAAATAAGCCTATTTAATAAGCCTAAGTTGCTGAAAAGCCTATTTCATAAGCCTAAGTTGCTGAAATAAGCCTTTTTAATAAGTCTAAGTTGCTGAAATAAGCCTATTTAATAAGCCTAAGTTGCTAAAATAAGCCTATTTAATGAGGCTGTTTAATAAGTCTATTTAATAAGCCTATTTAATAAGCCTATTTAATGAGCCTATTTAAAAAGCCTATTTAATAAGTCTATTTAATAAGCCTATTTAATAAGTATTTAACGAGCCTATTTAATAAGCCTATTTATTGAGCCTATTTAATAAGCCTATTTATTAAGCCAATTAAATAAGCCTATTTAATAAGCCTATTTAATAAGTCTATTTAATAAGCCTATTTAATAAGCCTATTAATTAAGCCTATTTAATGAGCCTATTTAATAAGCCTATTTATTTTACCTATTTAATAAGTCTATTTAATAAGCCTGTTTAATAAGCCTATTTAATAAGTATTTAATGAGCCTATTTAATAAGCCTAAGTTGCTGAATAAGCCTATTTAATAAGCCTAAGTTGCTGAAATAAGCCTATTTAATAAGCCTATTTAATAAGCCTAAGTTGCTGAATAGGCCTATTTAATAAGCCTAATTTGCTGAAATAAGCCTATTTAATAAATCTCAGTTGCTGAAATAAGACTATTTAATAAGCCTAAGTTGCTGAAATGAGCCTAAGTTGCTGAAATAAGGCTATTTAATAAGTCTAAGTTGCTGAAATAAGCCTATTTAATAAGTCTAAGTTGCTGAAATAAGGCAATTTAATAAGTCTAAGTTGCTGAAATAAGCCTATTTAATCAGCGTAAGTTGCTGAAATAAGCCTATTTAATAAGCCCAAGTTGCTTAAATAAGCCTATTTAATAAGGCTATTTAATAAGCCTAAGTTGCTGAAAGAAGTCTATTTAATAATCGTAAGTTGCTGAAATAAGGCCATTTAATAAGTCTAAGTTGCTGAAATAAGCCTATTTAATAAGCCTAAGTTGCTGAAATGAGCCTATTTAATCAGCGTAAGTTGCTGAAATAAGCCCATTTAATAAGCCCTAGTTGCTGAAATAAGCCTATTTAATAAGTCTAAGTTGCTGAAATAAGCCTATTTAATAAGCCTAAGTTGCTGAAATAAGCCTATTTAATAAGTCTAAGTTGCTGAAATAAGGCGATTTAATAAGCTTAAGTTGCTGAAATGAGCATATTTAATAAGCCTAAGTTGCTGAAATAAGGCTATTTAATAAGTCTAAGTCACTGAAATAAGCCTATTTAATAAGCCTAAGTTGCTAAAATAAGCCTATTTAATGAGGCTATTTAATAAGTCTATTTAATAAGCCTATTTAATAAGCCTATTTAATAAGCCTATTTAATGAGTCTATTTAATAAGTCTATTTAATAAGCCTATTTAAAGAGTATTCAATGAGCCTATTTATTAAGCCTATTTATTGAGCCTATTTAATAAGCCTATTTATTAAGCATATTTATTAAGCCTATTCATTGTGCCTATTTAATAAGCCAATTTATTAAGCCTATTTAATATGCCTATTTAATAAGTCTATTTAATAAGCCTATTTAATAAGCCTATTTATTAAGTCTATTTAATAAGCCTATTTATTGAGCCTATTTAATATGCCTATTTAATAAGTCTATTTAATGAGCCTATTTAATAAGCCTAAGTTGCTGAATAAGCCTATTTAATAAGCCTAAGTTGCTGAAATAAGCCTATTTAATAAGCCTAAGTTGCTGAAAAGCCTATTTCATAAGCCTAAGTTGCTGAAATAAGCCTTTTTAATAAGTCTAAGTTGCTGAAATAAGCCTATTTAATAAGCCTAAGTTCCTAAAATAAGCCTATTTAATGAGGCTGTTTAATAAGTCTATTTAATAAGCCTATTTAATGAGCCTATTTAATTAGCCTATTTAACGAGCCTATTTAATAAGCCTATTTAATAAGCCTATTTAATGAGCCTATTTAAAAAGCCTATTTAATAAGTCTATTTAATACGCCTATTTAATAAGCCTATTTATTGAGCCTATTTAATAAGCCTATTTATTAAGCCAATTAAATAAGCCTATTTAATGAGCCTATTTAATAAGCCTATTTATTGAACCTATTTAATAAGTCTATTTAATAAGCCTGTTTAATAAGCCTATTTAATAAGTATTTAATGAGCCTATTTAATAAGCCTAAGTTGCTGAATAAGCCTATTTAATAAGCCTAAGTTGCTGAAATAAGCCTATTTAATAAGCCTATTTAATAAGCCTAAGTTGCTGAAATAAGCCTATTTAATAAGCCTAAGTTGCTGAAATAAGGCTATTTAATAAGTCTAAGTTGCTGAAATAAGCCTATTTAATAAGCCTATGTTGCTGAAATAAGTATATTTAATAAGCATAAGTTGCTGAAATAAGCCTATTTAATAAGTCTAAGTTGCTGAAATAAGGCTATTTAATAAGTCTAAGTTGCTGAAATGAGCCTATTTAATCAGCATAAGTTGCTGAAATAAGCCTATTTAATAAGCCCTAGTTGCTGAAATAAGCATATTTAATAAGGCTATTTAATAAGCTAAGTTGCTGAAATAAGCCTATTTAATAAGTCTAAGTTGCTGAAATAAGCCTATTTAATAAGCCTAAGTTGCTGAAATAAGCCTATTTAATAAGTCTAAGTTGCTGAAATAAGGCTATTTAATAAGCTTAAGTTGCTGAAATGAGCCTATTTAATAAGCCTAAGTTGCTGAAATAAGGATATTTAATACGTCTAAGTCGCTGAAATAAGCCTATTTAATAAGCCTAAGTTGCTAAAATAAGCCTATTTAATGAGGCTATTTAATAAGTCTATTTAATAAGCCTATTTAATAAGCCTATTTAATAAGCCTATTTAATAAGTCTATTTAATAAGTCTATTTAATAAGCCTATTTAAAGAGTATTCAATGAGCCTATTTATTAAGCCTATTTATTGAGCCTATTTAATAAGCCTATTTATTAAGCCTATTTATTAAGCCTATTTATTGAGCCTATTTAATAAGCCTATTTATTAAGCCTATTTAATACGCCTATTTAATAAGTCTATTTAATAAGCCTATTTAATAAGCCTATTTAATAAGCCTATTTAATACGCCTATTTATTGAGCCTATTTAATAAGTCTATTTAATACGCCTATTTAATAAGCCTATTTAATAAGTATTTAATGAGCCTATTTAATCAGTCTATTTAATAAGCCTATTTAATAGGCCTATTTAATAAGTCTAAGTTGCTGAAATAAGCCTATTTAATAAGCCTAAGTTGCTGAAAAGCCTATGTCATAAGCCTAAGTTGCTGAAATAAGCCTTTTTAATAAGTCTAAGTTGCTGAAATAAGCCTATTTAATAAGCCTAAGTTGCTAAAATAAGCCTATTTAATGAGGCTGTTTAATAAGTCTATTTAATAAGCCTATTTAATAAGCCTATTTAATGAGCCTATTTAAAAAGCCTATTTAATAAGTCTATTTAATAAGCCTATTTAATACGTATTTAACGAGCCTATTTAATAAGGCTATTTATTGAGCCTATTTAATAAGCCTATTTATTAAGCCAATTAAATAAGCCTATTTAATAAGCCTATTTAATAAATCTATTTAATAAGCCTATTTAATAAGCCTATTTAATAAGCCTATTAATTAAGCCTATTTAATGAGCCTATTTAATAAGCCTATTTATTGAACCTATTTAATAAGTATTTAATGAGCCTATTTAATAAGCCTAAGTTGCTGAATAAGCCTATTTAATAAGCCTATGTTGCTGAAATAAGTATATTTAATAAGCATAAGTTGCTGAAATAAGCCTATTTAATAAGTCTAAGTTGCTGAAATAAGGCTATTTAATAAGTCTAAGTTGCTGAAATGAGCCTATTTAATCAGCATAAGTTGCTGAAATAAGCCTATTTAATAAGCCCTAGTTGCTGAAATAAGCCTATTTAATAAGGCTATTTAATAAGCGTAAGTTGCTGAAATAAGCCTATTTAATAAGTCTAAGTTGCTGAAATAAGCCTATTTAATAAGTCTAAGTTGCTGAAATAAGGCTATTTAATAAGCTTAAGTTGCTGAAATGAGCCTATTTAATAAGCCTAAGTTGCTGAAATAAGGATATTTAATAAGTCTAAGTCGCTGAAATAAGCCTATTTAATAAGCCTAAGTTGCTAAAATAAGCCTATTTAATGAGGCTATTTAATAAGTCTATTTAATAAGCCTATTTAAAGAGTATTCAATGAGCCTATTTATTAAGCCTATTTATTGAGCCTATTTAATAAGCCTATTTATTAAGCCTATTTATTAAGCCTATTTATTGAGCCTATTTAATAAGCCTATTTATTAAGCCTATGTAATACGCCTATTTAATAAGTCTATTTAATAAGCCGATTTAATATGCCTATTTAATACGCCTATTTATTGAGCCTATTTAATAAGTCTATTTAATACGCCTATTTAATAAGCCTATTTAATAAGTATTTAATGAGCATATTTAATCAGTCTATTTAATAAGCCTATTTAATAGGCCTATTTAATAAGTCTAAGTTGCTGAAATAAGCCTATTTAATAAGCCTAAGTTGCTGAAAAGCCTATTTCATAAGCCTAAGTTGCTGAAATAAGCCTTTTTAATAAGTCTAAGTTGCTGAAATAAGCCTATTTAATAAGCCTAAGTTGCTAAAATAAGCCTATTTAATGAGGCTGTTTAATAAGTCTATTTAATAAGCCTATTTAATAAGCCTATTTAATGAGCCTATTTAAAAAGCCTATTTAATAAGTCTATTTAATAAGCCTATTTAATAAGTATTTAACGAACCTATTTAATAAGCCTATTTAAAGAGTATTCAATGAGCCTATTTATTAAGCCTATTTATTGAGCCTATTTAATAAGCCTATTTATTAAGCATATTTATTAAGCCTATTCATTGTGCCTATTTAATAAGCCAATTTATTAAGCCTATTTAATATGCCTATTTAATAAGTCTATTTAATAAGCCTATTTAATAAGCCTATTTATTAAGTCTATTTAATAAGCCTATTTATTGAGCCTATTTAATATGCCTATTTAATAAGTCTATTTAATGAGCCTATTTAATAAGCCTAAGTTGCTGAATAAGCCTATTTAATAAGCCTAAGTTGCTGAAATAAGCCTATTTAATAAGCCTAAGTTGCTGAAAAGCCTATTTCATAAGCCTAAGTTGCTGAAATAAGCCTTTTTAATAAGTCTAAGTTGCTGAAATAAGCCTATTTAATAAGCCTAAGTTCCTAAAATAAGCCTATTTAATGAGGCTGTTTAATAAGTCTATTTAATAAGCCTATTTAATGAGCCTATTTAATTAGCCTATTTAACGAGCCTATTTAATAAGCCTATTTAATAAGCCTATTTAATGAGCCTATTTAAAAAGCCTATTTAATAAGTCTATTTAATACGCCTATTTAATAAGCCTATTTATTGAGCCTATTTAATAAGCCTATTTATTAAGCCAATTAAATAAGCCTATTTAATGAGCCTATTTAATAAGCCTATTTATTGAACCTATTTAATAAGTCTATTTAATAAGCCTGTTTAATAAGCCTATTTAATAAGTATTTAATGAGCCTATTTAATAAGCCTAAGTTGCTGAATAAGCCTATTTAATAAGCCTAAGTTGCTGAAATAAGCCTATTTAATAAGCCTATTTAATAAGCCTAAGTTGCTGAAATAAGCCTATTTAATAAGCCTAAGTTGCTGAAATAAGGCTATTTAATAAGTCTAAGTTGCTGAAATAAGCCTATTTAATAAGCCTATGTTGCTGAAATAAGTATATTTAATAAGCATAAGTTGCTGAAATAAGCCTATTTAATAAGTCTAAGTTGCTGAAATAAGGCTATTTAATAAGTCTAAGTTGCTGAAATGAGCCTATTTAATCAGCATAAGTTGCTGAAATAAGCCTATTTAATAAGCCCTAGTTGCTGAAATAAGCATATTTAATAAGGCTATTTAATAAGCTAAGTTGCTGAAATAAGCCTATTTAATAAGTCTAAGTTGCTGAAATAAGCCTATTTAATAAGCCTAAGTTGCTGAAATAAGCCTATTTAATAAGTCTAAGTTGCTGAAATAAGGCTATTTAATAAGCTTAAGTTGCTGAAATGAGCCTATTTAATGAGGCTATTTAATAAGTCTATTTAATAAGCCTATTTAATAAGCCTATTTAATAAGCCTATTTAATAAGCCTATTTATTGAGCCTATTTAATAAGCCTATTTATTAAGCCTATTTAATACGCCTATTTAATAAGTCTATTTAATAAGCCTATTTAATAAGCCTATTTAATAAGCCTATTTAATACGCCTATTTATTGAGCCTATTTAATAAGTCTATTTAATACGCCTATTTAATAAGCCTATTTAATAAGTATTTAATGAGCCTATTTAATCAGTCTATTTAATAAGCCTATTTAATAGGCCTATTTAATAAGTCTAAGTTGCTGAAATAAGCCTATTTAATAAGCCTAAGTTGCTGAAAAGCCTATGTCATAAGCCTAAGTTGCTGAAATAAGCCTTTTTAATAAGTCTAAGTTGCTGAAATAAGCCTATTTAATAAGCCTAAGTTGCTAAAATAAGCCTATTTAATGAGGCTGTTTAATAAGTCTATTTAATAAGCCTATTTAATAAGCCTATTTAATGAGCCTATTTAAAAAGCCTATTTAATAAGTCTATTTAATAAGCCTATTTAATACGTATTTAACGAGCCTATTTAATAAGGCTATTTATTGAGCCTATTTAATAAGCCTATTTATTAAGCCAATTAAATAAGCCTATTTAATAAGCCTATTTAATAAATCTATTTAATAAGCCTATTTAATAAACCTATTTAATAAGCCTATTAATTAAGCCTATTTAATGAGCCTATTTAATAAGCCTATTTATTGAACCTATTTAATAAGTCTATTTAATAAGCCTGTTTAATAAGCCTATTTAATAAGTATTTAATGAGCCTATTTAATAAGCCTAAGTTGCTGAATAAGCCTATTTAATAAGCCTATGTTGCTGAAATAAGTATATTTAATAAGCATAAGTTGCTGAAATAAGCCTATTTAATAAGTCTAAGTTGCTGAAATAAGGCTATTTAATAAGTCTAAGTTGCTGAAATGAGCCTATTTAATCAGCATAAGTTGCTGAAATAAGCCTATTTAATAAGCCCTAGTTGCTGAAATAAGCCTATTTAATAAGGCTATTTAATAAGCGTAAGTTGCTGAAATAAGCCTATTTAATAAGTCTAAGTTGCTGAAATAAGCCTATTTAATAAGTCTAAGTTGCTGAAATAAGGCTATTTAATAAGCTTAAGTTGCTGAAATGAGCCTATTTAATAAGCCTAAGTTGCTGAAATAAGGATATTTAATAAGTCTAAGTCGCTGAAATAAGCCTATTTAATAAGCCTAAGTTGCTAAAATAAGCCTATTTAATGAGGCTATTTAATAAGTCTATTTAATAAGCCTATTTAAAGAGTATTCAATGAGCCTATTTATTAAGCCTATTTATTGAGCCTATTTAATAAGCCTATTTATTAAGCCTATTTATTAAGCCTATTTATTGAGCCTATTTAATAAGCCTATTTATTAAGCCTATGTAATACGCCTATTTAATAAGTCTATTTAATAAGCCGATTTAATATGCCTATTTAATACGCCTATTTATTGAGCCTATTTAATAAGTCTATTTAATACGCCTATTTAATAAGCCTATTTAATAAGTATTTAATGAGCATATTTAATCAGTCTATTTAATAAGCCTATTTAATAGGCCTATTTAATAAGTCTAAGTTGCTGAAATAAGCCTATTTAATAAGCCTAAGTTGCTGAAAAGCCTATTTCATAAGCCTAAGTTGCTGAAATAAGCCTTTTTAATAAGTCTAAGTTGCTGAAATAAGCCTATTTAATAAGCCTAAGTTGCTAAAATAAGCCTATTTAATGAGGCTGTTTAATAAGTCTATTTAATAAGCCTATTTAATAAGCCTATTTAATGAGCCTATTTAAAAAGCCTATTTAATAAGTCTATTTAATAAGCCTATTTAATAAGTATTTAACGAGCCTATTTAATAAGCCTATTTAAAGAGTATTCAATGAGCCTATTTATTAAGCCAATTAAATAAGCCTATTTAATAAGCCTATTTAATAAGTCTATTTAATAAGCCTATTTAATAAGCCTATTTAATAAGCCTATTAATTAAGCCTATTTAATGAGCCTATTTAATAAGCCTATTTATTGAACCTATTTAATAAGTCTATTTAATAAGCCTGTTTAATAAGCCTATTTAATAAGTATTTAATGAGCCTATTTAATAAGCCTAAGTTGCTGAATAAGCCTATTTAATAAGCCTAAGTTGCTGAAATAAACCTATTTAATAAGCCTATTTAATAAGCCTAAGTTGCTGAATAGGCCTATTTAATAAGCCTAATTTGCTGAAATAAGCCTATTTAATAAATCTCAGTTGCTGAAATAAGGCTATTTAATAAGCCTAAGTTGCTGAAATAAGCCTATTTAATAAGCCTAAGTTGCTGAAATAAGGCTATTTAATAAGTCTAAGTTGCTGAAATAAGCCTATTTAATAAGTTTAAGTTGCTGAAATAAGGCAATTTAATAAGTCTAAGTTGCTGAAATAAGCCCATTTAATCAGCGTAAGTTGCTGAAATAAGCCTATTTAATAAGCCCAAGTTGCTTAAATAAGCCTATTTAATAAGGCTATTTAATAAGCCTAAGTTGCTGAAAGAAGTCTATTTAATAATCGTAAGTTGCTGAAATAAGGCCATTTAATAAGTCTAATTTGCTGAAATAAGCCTATTTAATAAGCCTAAGTTGCTGAAATAAGCCTATTTAATAAGCCTAAGTTGCTGAAATAAGCCTATTTAATAGGCCTATCTAATAAGTCTAAGTTGCAGAAATAAGCATATTTCATAAGCTTAAGTTGCTAAAATAAGCATATTTAATGAGGCTGTTTAATAAGTCTATTTAATAAGCCTATTTAATAAGCCTATTTAATGAGCATATTTAAAAAGCCTATTTAATAAGTCTATTTAATAAGTCTATTTAATAAGCCTATTTAATAAGTATTTAACGAGCCTATTTAATACGCCTATTTAATAAGCCTATTTATTAAGCCAATTAAATAAGCCTATTTAATAAGCCTATTTAATAAGTCTATTTAATAAGCCTATTTAATAAGCCTATTTAATAAGCCTATTAATTAAGCCTATTTAATGAGCCTATTTAATAAGCCTATTTATTGAACCTATTTAATAAGTCTATTTAATAAGCCTGTTTAATAAGCGTATTTAATAAGTATTTAATGAGCCTATTTAATAAGCGTAAGTTGCTGAATAAGCCTATTTAATAAGCCTAAGTTGCTGAAATAAGCCTATTTAATAAGCCTATTTAATAAGCCTAAGTTGCTGAAATAAGCCTATTTAATAAGCCTAAGTTGCTGAAATAAGGCTATTTAATAAGTCTAAGTTGCTGAAATAAGCCTATTTAATAAGCCTATGTTGCTGAAATAAGTATATTTAATAAGCATAAGTTGCTGAAATAAGCCTATTTAATAAGTCTAAGTTGCTGAAATAAGGCTATTTAATAAGTCTAAGTTGCTGAAATGTGCCTATTTAATCAGCGTAAGTTGCTGAAATAAGCCTATTTAATAAGCCCTAGTTGCTGAAATAAGCCTATTTAATAAGGCTATTTAATAAGCCTAAGTTGCTGAAATAAGCCTATTTAAAAAGTCTAAGTTGCTGAAATAAGCCTATTTAATAAGCCTAAGTTGCTGAAATAAGCCTATTTAATAAGTCTAAGTTGCTGAAATAAGCCTATTTAATAAGCCTAAGTTGCTGAAAAGCCTATTTCATAAGCCTAAGTTGCTGAAATAAGCCTTTTTAATAAGTCTAAGTTGCTGAAATAAGCCTATTTAATAATCCTAAGTTGCTAAAATAAGCCTATTTAATGAGGCTGTTTAATAAGTCTATTTAATAAGCCTATTTAATGAGCCTATTTAATGAGCCTATTTAACGAGCCTATTTAATAAGCCTATTTATTGAGCCTATTTAATAAGCCTATTTATTAAGCCAATTAAATAAGCCTATTTAATAAGCCTATTTAATAAGTCTATTTAATAAGCCTATTTAATAAGCCTATTTAATAAGCCTATTAATTAAGCCTATTTAATGAGCCTATTTAATAAGCCTATTTATTGAACCTATTTAATAAGTCTATTTAATAAGCCTGTTTAATAAGCCTATTTAATAAGTATTTAATGAGCCTATTTAATAAGCCTAAGTTGCTGAATAAGCCTATTTATTAAGCCTAAGTTGCTGAAATAAGCCTATTTAATAAGCCTAAGTTGCTGAAATAAGGCTATTTAATAAGTCTATGTTGCTGAAATAAGCCTATTTAATAAGCCTATGTTGCTGAAATAAGTATATTTAATAAGCATAAGTTGCTGAAATAAGCCTATTTAATAAGTCTAAGTTGCTGAAATAAGGCTATTTAATAAGTCTAAGTTGCTGAAATGAGCCTATTTAATCAGCATAAGTTGCTGAAATAAGCCTATTTAATAAGCCCTAGTTGCTGAAATAAGCATATTTAATAAGGCTATTTAATAAGCTAAGTTGCTGAAATAAGCCTATTTAATAAGCCTAAGTTGCTGAAATAAGCCTATTTAATAAGTCTAAGTTGCTGAAATAAGGCTATTTAATAAGCTTAAGTTGCTGAAATGAGCCTATTTAATAAGCCTAAGTTGCTGAAATAAGGATATTTTATAAGTCTAAGTCGCTGAAATAAGCCTATTTAATAAGCCTAAGTTGCTAAAATAAGCCTATTTAATGAGGCTATTTAATAAGTCTATTTAATAAGCCTATTTAATAAGCCTATTTAATAAGCCTATTTAATAAGCCTATTTAATAAGTCTATTTAATAAGTCTATTTAATAAGCCTATTTAAAGAGTATTCAATGAGCCTATTTATTAAGCCTATTTATTGAGCCTATTTAATAAGCCTATTTATTAAGCCTATTTATTAAGCCTATTTATTGAGCCTATTTAATAAGCCTATTTATTAAGCCTATTTAATACGCCTATTTAATAAGTCTATTTAATAAGCCTATTTAATAAGCCTATTTAATAAGCCTATTTAATACGCCTATTTATTGAGCCTATTTAATAAGTCTATTTAATACGCCTATTTAATAAGCCTATTTAATAAGTATTTAATGAGCCTATTTAATCAGTCTATTTAATAAGCCTATTTAATAGGCCTATTTAATAAGTCTAAGTTGCTGAAATAAGCCTATTTAATAAGCCTAAGTTGCTGAAAAGCCTATTTCATAAGCCTAAGTTGCTGAAATAAGCCTATTTAATGAGGCTATTTAATAAGTCTATTTAATAAGCCTATTTAATAAGCCTATTTAATGAGCCTATTTAAAAAGCCTATTTAATAAGTCTATTTAATCAGCCTATTTAATACGTATTTAACGAGCCTATTTAATAAGCCTATTTAATGAGCCTATTTAATAAGCCTAAGTTGCTGAATAAGCCTATTTAATAAGCCTATGTTGCTGAAATAAGTATATTTAATAAGCATAAGTTGCTGAAATAAGCCTATTTAATAAGTCTAAGTTGCTGAAATAAGGCTATTTAATAAGTCTAAGTTGCTGAAATGAGCCTATTTAATCAGCATAAGTTGCTGAAATAAGCCTATTTAATAAGCCCTAGTTGCTGAAATAAGCCTATTTAATAAGGCTATTTAATAAGCGTAAGTTGCTGAAATAAGCCTATTTAATAAGTCTAAGTTGCTGAAATAAGCCTATTTAATAAGTCTAAGTTGCTGAAATAAGGCTATTTAATAAGCTTAAGTTGCTGAAATGAGCCTATTTAATAAGCCTAAGTTGCTGAAATAAGGATATTTAATAAGTCTAAGTCGCTGAAATAAGCCTATTTAATAAGCCTAAGTTGCTAAAATAAGCCTATTTAATGAGGCTATTTAATAAGTCTATTTAATAAGCCTATTTAAAGAGTATTCAATGAGCCTATTTATTAAGCCTATTTATTGAGCCTATTTAATAAGCCTATTTATTAAGCCTATTTATTAAGCCTATTTATTGAGCCTATTTAATAAGCCTATTTATTAAGCCTATGTAATACGCCTATTTAATAAGTCTATTTAATAAGCCGATTTAATATGCCTATTTAATACGCCTATTTATTGAGCCTATTTAATAAGTCTATTTAATACGCCTATTTAATAAGCCTATTTAATAAGTATTTAATGAGCATATTTAATCAGTCTATTTAATAAGCCTATTTAATAGGCCTATTTAATAAGTCTAAGTTGCTGAAATAAGCCTATTTAATAAGCCTAAGTTGCTGAAAAGCCTATTTCATAAGCCTAAGTTGCTGAAATAAGCCTTTTTAATAAGTCTAAGTTGCTGAAATAAGCCTATTTAATAAGCCTAAGTTGCTAAAATAAGCCTATTTAATGAGGCTGTTTAATAAGTCTATTTAATAAGCCTATTTAATAAGCCTATTTAATGAGCCTATTTAAAAAGCCTATTTAATAAGTCTATTTAATAAGCCTATTTAATAAGTATTTAACGAGCCTATTTAATAAGCCTATTTATTGAGCCTATTTAATAAGCCTATTTATTAAGCCAATTAAATAAGCCTATTTAATAAGCCTATTTAATAAGTCTATTTAATAAGCCTATTTAATAAGCCTATTTAATAAGCCTATTAATTAAGCCTATTTAATGAGCCTATTTAATAAGCCTATTTATTGAACCTATTTAATAAGTCTATTTAATAAGCCTGTTTAATAAGCCTATTTAATAAGTATTTAATGAGCCTATTTAATAAGCCTAAGTTGCTGAATAAGCCTATTTAATAAGCCTAAGTTGCTGAAATAAACCTATTTAATAAGCCTATTTAATAAGCCTAAGTTGCTGAATAGGCCTATTTAATAAGCCTAATTTGCTGAAATAAGCCTATTTAATAAATCTCAGTTGCTGAAATAAGGCTATTTAATAAGCCTAAGTTGCTGAAATAAGCCTATTTAATAAGCCTAAGTTGCTGAAATAAGGCTATTTAATAAGTCTAAGTTGCTGAAATAAGCCTATTTAATAAGTTTAAGTTGCTGAAATAAGGCAATTTAATAAGTCTAAGTTGCTGAAATAAGCCCATTTAATCAGCGTAAGTTGCTGAAATAAGCCTATTTAATAAGCCCAAGTTGCTTAAATAAGCCTATTTAATAAGGCTATTTAATAAGCCTAAGTTGCTGAAAGAAGTCTATTTAATAATCGTAAGTTGCTGAAATAAGGCCATTTAATAAGTCTAATTTGCTGAAATAAGCCTATTTAATAAGCCTAAGTTGCTGAAATAAGCCTATTTAATAAGCCTAAGTTGCTGAAATAAGCCTATTTAATAGGCCTATCTAATAAGTCTAAGTTGCAGAAATAAGCATATTTCATAAGCTTAAGTTGCTAAAATAAGCATATTTAATGAGGCTGTTTAATAAGTCTATTTAATAAGCCTATTTAATAAGCCTATTTAATGAGCATATTTAAAAAGCCTATTTAATAAGTCTATTTAATAAGTCTATTTAATAAGCCTATTTAATAAGTATTTAACGAGCCTATTTAATACGCCTATTTAATAAGCCTATTTATTAAGCCAATTAAATAAGCCTATTTAATAAGCCTATTTAATAAGTCTATTTAATAAGCCTATTTAATAAGCCTATTTAATAAGCCTATTAATTAAGCCTATTTAATGAGCCTATTTAATAAGCCTATTTATTGAACCTATTTAATACGTCTATTTAATAAGCCTGTTTAATAAGCGTATTTAATAAGTATTTAATGAGCCTATTTAATAAGCGTAAGTTGCTGAATAAGCCTATTTAATAAGCCTAAGTTGCTGAAATAAGCCTATTTAATAAGCCTATTTAATAAGCCTAAGTTGCTGAAATAAGCCTATTTAATAAGCCTAAGTTGCTGAAATAAGGCTATTTAATAAGTCTAAGTTGCTGAAATAAGCCTATTTAATGAGCCTATGTTGCTGAAATAAGTATATTTAATAAGCATAAGTTGCTGAAATAAGCCTATTTAATAAGTCTAAGTTGCTGAAATAAGGCTATTTAATAAGTCTAAGTTGCTGAAATGTGCCTATTTAATCAGCGTAAGTTGCTGAAATAAGCCTATTTAATAAGCCCTAGTTGCTGAAATAAGCCTATTTAATAAGGCTATTTAATAAGCCTAAGTTGCTGAAATAAGCCTATTTAAAAAGTCTAAGTTGCTGAAATAAGCCTATTTAATAAGCCTAAGTTGCTGAAATAAGCCTATTTAATAAGTCTAAGTTGCTGAAATAAGCCTATTTAATAAGCCTAAGTTGCTGAAAAGCCTATTTCATAAGCCTAAGTTGCTGAAATAAGCCTTTTTAATAAGTCTAAGTTGCTGAAATAAGCCTATTTAATAATCCTAAGTTGCTAAAATAAGCCTATTTAATGAGGCTGTTTAATAAGTCTATTTAATAAGCCTATTTAATGAGCCTATTTAATGAGCCTATTTAACGAGCCTATTTAATAAGCCTATTTATTGAGCCTATTTAATAAGCCTATTTATTAAGCCAATTAAATAAGCCTATTTAATAAGCCTATTTAATAAGTCTATTTAATAAGCCTATTTAATAAGCCTATTTAATAAGCCTATTAATTAAGCCTATTTAATGAGCCTATTTAATAAGCCTATTTATTGAACCTATTTAATAAGTCTATTTAATAAGCCTGTTTAATAAGCCTATTTAATAAGTATTTAATGAGCCTATTTAATAAGCCTAAGTTGCTGAATAAGCCTATTTATTAAGCCTAAGTTGCTGAAATAAGCCTATTTAATAAGCCTAAGTTGCTGAAATAAGGCTATTTAATAAGTCTATGTTGCTGAAATAAGCCTATTTAATAAGCCTATGTTGCTGAAATAAGTATATTTAATAAGCATAAGTTGCTGAAATAAGCCTATTTAATAAGTCTAAGTTGCTGAAATAAGGCTATTTAATAAGTCTAAGTTGCTGAAATGAGCCTATTTAATCAGCATAAGTTGCTGAAATAAGCCTATTTAATAAGCCCTAGTTGCTGAAATAAGCATATTTAATAAGGCTATTTAATAAGCTAAGTTGCTGAAATAAGCCTATTTAATAAGCCTAAGTTGCTGAAATAAGCCTATTTAATAAGTCTAAGTTGCTGAAATAAGGCTATTTAATAAGCTTAAGTTGCTGAAATGAGCCTATTTAATAAGCCTAAGTTGCTGAAATAAGGATATTTAATAAGTCTAAGTCGCTGAAATAAGCCTATTTAATAAGCCTAAGTTGCTAAAATAAGCCTATTTAATGAGGCTATTTAATAAGTCTATTTAATAAGCCTATTTAATAAGCCTATTTAATAAGCCTATTTAATAAGCCTATTTAATAAGTCTATTTAATAAGTCTATTTAATAAGCCTATTTAAAGAGTATTCAATGAGCCTATTTATTAAGCCTATTTATTGAGCCTATTTAATAAGCCTATTTATTAAGCCTATTTATTAAGCCTATTTATTGAGCCTATTTAATAAGCCTATTTATTAAGCCTATTTAATACGCCTATTTAATAAGTCTATTTAATAAGCCTATTTAATAAGCCTATTTAATAAGCCTATTTAATACGCCTATTTATTGAGCCTATTTAATAAGTCTATTTAATACGCCTATTTAATAAGCCTATTTAATAAGTATTTAATGAGCCTATTTAATCAGTCTATTTAATAAGCCTATTTAATAGGCCTATTTAATAAGTCTAAGTTGCTGAAATAAGCCTATTTAATAAGCCTAAGTTGCTGAAAAGCCTATTTCATAAGCCTAAGTTGCTGAAATAAGCCTTTTTAATAAGTCTAAGTTGCTGAAATAAGCCTATTTAATAAGCCTAAGTTGCTAAAATAAGCCTATTTAATGAGGCTATTTAATAAGTCTATTTAATAAGCCTATTTAATAAGCCTATTTAATGAGCCTATTTAAAAAGCCTATTTAATAAGTCTATTTAATCAGCCTATTTAATACGTATTTAACGAGCCTATTTAATAAGCCTATTTATTGAGCCTATTTAATAAGCCTATTTATTAAGCCAATTAAATAAGCCTATTTATTGAACCTATTTAATAAGTCTATTTAATAAGCCTGTTTAATAAGCCTATTTAATAAGTATTTAATGAGCCTATTTAATAAGCCTAAGTTGCTGAATAAGCCTATTTAATAAGCCTAAGTTGCTGAAATAAGCCTATTTAATAAGCCTATGTTGCTGAAATAAGTATATTTAATAAGCATAAGTTGCTGAAATAAGCCTATTTAATACGTCTAAGTTGCTGAAATAAGGCTATTTAATAAGTCTAAGTTGCTGAAATGAGCCTATTTAATCAGCATAAGTTGCTGAAATAAGCCTATTTAATAAGCCCTAGTTGCTGAAATAAGCCTATTTAATAAGGCTATTTAATAAGCGTAAGTTGCTGAAATAAGCCTATTTAATAAGTCTAAGTTGCTGAAATAAGCCTATTTAATAAGTCTAAGATGCTGAAATAAGGCTATTTAATAAGCTTAAGTTGCTGAAATGAGCCTATTTAATAAGCCTAAGTTGCTGAAATAAGGATATTTAATAAGTCTAAGTCGCTGAAATTAGCCTATTTAATAAGCCTAAGTTGCTAAAATAAGCCTATTTAATGAGGCTATTTAATAAGTCTATTTAATAAGCCTATTTAAAGAGTATTCAATGAGCCTATTTATTAAGCCTATTTATTGAGCCTATTTAATAAGCCTATTTATTAAGCCTATTTATTAAGCCTATTTATTGAGCCTATTTAATAAGCCTATTTATTAAGCCTATGTAATACGCCTATTTAATAAGTCTATTTAATAAGCCGATTTAATATGCCTATTTAATACGCCTATTTATTGAGCCTATTTAATAAGTCTATTTAATACGCCTATTTAATAAGCCTATTTAATAAGTATTTAATGAGCATATTTAATCAGTCTATTTAATAAGCCTATTTAATAGGCCTATTTAATAAGTCTAAGTTGCTGAAATAAGCCTATTTAATAAGCCTAAGTTGCTGAAAAGCCTATTTCATAAGCCTAAGTTGCTGAAATAAGCCTTTTTAATAAGTCTAAGTTGCTGAAATAAGCCTATTTAATAAGCCTAAGTTGCTAAAATAAGCCTATTTAATGAGGCTGTTTAATAAGTCTATTTAATAAGCCTATTTAATAAGCCTATTTAATGAGCCTATTTAAAAAGCCTATTTAATAAGTCTATTTAATAAGCCTATTTAATAAGTATTTAACGAGCCTATTTAATAAGCCTATTTATTGAGCCTATTTAATAAGCCTATTTATTAAGCCAATTAAATAAGCCTATTTAATAAGCCTATTTAATAAGTCTATTTAATAAGCCTATTTAATAAGCCTATTTAATAAGCCTATTAATTAAGCCTATTTAATGAGCCTATTTAATAAGCCTATTTATTGAACCTATTTAATAAGTCTATTTAATAAGCCTGTTTAATAAGCCTATTTAATAAGTATTTAATGAGCCTATTTAATAAGCCTAAGTTGCTGAATAAGCCTATTTAATAAGCCTAAGTTGCTGAAATAAACCTATTTAATAAGCCTATTTAATAAGCCTAAGTTGCTGAATAGGCCTATTTAATAAGCCTAATTTGCTGAAATAAGCCTATTTAATAAATCTCAGTTGCTGAAATAAGGCTATTTAATAAGCCTAAGTTGCTGAAATAAGCCTATTTAATAAGCCTAAGTTGCTGAAATAAGGCTATTTAATAAGTCTAAGTTGCTGAAATAAGCCTATTTAATAAGTTTAAGTTGCTGAAATAAGGCAATTTAATAAGTCTAAGTTGCTGAAATAAGCCCATTTAATCAGCGTAAGTTGCTGAAATAAGCCTATTTAATAAGCCCAAGTTGCTTAAATAAGCCTATTTAATAAGGCTATTTAATAAGCCTAAGTTGCTGAAAGAAGTCTATTTAATAATCGTAAGTTGCTGAAATAAGGCCATTTAATAAGTCTAATTTGCTGAAATAAGCCTATTTAATAAGCCTAAGTTGCTGAAATAAGCCTATTTAATAAGCCTAAGTTGCTGAAATAAGCCTATTTAATAGGCCTATCTAATAAGTCTAAGTTGCAGAAATAAGCATATTTCATAAGCTTAAGTTGCTAAAATAAGCATATTTAATGAGGCTGTTTAATAAGTCTATTTAATAAGCCTATTTAATAAGCCTATTTAATGAGCATATTTAAAAAGCCTATTTAATAAGTCTATTTAATAAGTCTATTTAATAAGCCTATTTAATAAGTATTTAACGAGCCTATTTAATACGCCTATTTAATAAGCCTATTTATTAAGCCAATTAAATAAGCCTATTTAATAAGCCTATTTAATAAGTCTATTTAATAAGCCTATTTAATAAGCCTATTTAATAAGCCTATTAATTAAGCCTATTTAATGAGCCTATTTAATAAGCCTATTTATTGAACCTATTTAATAAGTCTATTTAATAAGCCTGTTTAATAAGCCTATTTAATAAGTATTTAATGAGCCTATTTAATAAGCGTAAGTTGCTGAATAAGCCTATTTAATAAGCCTAAGTTGCTGAAATAAGCCTATTTAATAAGCCTATTTAATAAGCCTAAGTTGCTGAATAGGCCTATTTAATAAGCCTAAGTTGCTGAAATAAGGCTATTTAATAAATCTCAGTTGCTGAAATAAGGCTATTTAATAAGCCTAAGTTGCTGAAATAAGCCTATTTAATAAGCCTAAGTTGCTGAAATAAGGCTATTTAATAAGTCTAAGTTGCTGAAATAAGCCTATTTAATAAGTCTAAGTTGCTGAAATAAGGCAATTTAATAAGTCTAAGTAGCTGAAATAAGCCTATTTAATCAGCGTAAGTTGCTGAAATAAGCCTATTTAATAAGCCCAAGTTGCTTAAATAAGCCTATTTAATAAGGCTATTTAATAAGCCTAAGTTGCTGAAAGAAGTCTATTTAATAATCGTAAGTTGCTGAAATAAGGCCATTTAATAAGTCTAAGTTGCTGAAATAAGCCTATTTAATAAGCCTAAGTTGCTGAAATAAGCCTATTTAATAAGCCTAAGTTGCTGAAATAAGCCTATTTAATAGGCCTATCTAATAAGTCTAAGTTGCAGAAATAAGCATATTTCATAAGCTTAAGTTGCTAAAATAAGCATATTTAATGAGGCTGTTTAATAAGTCTATTTAATAAGCCTATTTAATAAGCCTATTTAATGAGCATATTTAAAAAGCCTATTTAATAAGTCTATTTAATAAGTCTATTTAATAAGTCTATTTAATAAGCCTATTTAATAAGTATTTAACGAGCCTATTTAATACGCCTATTTAATAAGCCTATTTATTAAGCCAATTAAATAAGCCTATTTAATAAGCCTATTTAATAAGTCTATTTAATAAGCCTATTTAATAAGCCTATTTAAAAAGCCTATTAATTAAGCCTATTTAATGAGCCTATTTAATAAGCCTATTTATTGAACCTATTTAATGAGTCTATTTAATAAGCCTGTTTAATAAGCCTATTTAATAAGTATTTAATGAGCCTATTTAATAAGCGTAAGTTGCTGAATAAGCCTATTTAATAAGCCTAAGTTGCTGAAATATGCCTATTTAATAAGCCTATTTAATAAGCCTAAGTTGCTGAAATAAGCCTATTTAATAAGCCTAAGTTGCTGAAATAAGGCTATTTAATAAGTCTAAGTTGCTGAAATAAGCCTATTTAATAAGCCTATGTTGCTGAAATAAGTATATTTAATAAGCATAAGTTGCTGAAATAAGCCTATTTAATAAGTCTAAGTTGCTGAAATAAGGCTATTTAATAAGTCTAAGTTGCTGAAATGTGCCTATTTAATCAGCGTAAGTTGCTGAAATAAGCCTATTTAATAAGCCCTAGTTGCTGAAATAAGCCTATTTAATAAGGCTATTTAATAAGCCTAAGTTGCTGAAATAAGCCTATTTAAAAAGTCTAAGTTGCTGAAATAAGCCTATTTAATAAGCCTAAGTTGCTGAAATAAGCCTATTTAATAAGTCTAAGTTGCTGAAATAAGCCTATTTAATAAGCCTAAGTTGCTGAAAAGCCTATTTCATAAGCCTAAGTTGCTGAAATAAGCCTTTTTAATAAGTCTAAGTTGCTGAAATAAGCCTATTTAATAAGCCTAAGTTGCTAAAATAAGCCTATTTAATGAGGCTGTTTAATAAGTCTATTTAATAAGCCTATTTAATGAGCCTATTTAATGAGCCTATTTAACGAGCCTATTTAATAAGCCTATTTATTGAGCCTATTTAATAAGCCTATTTATTAAGCCAATTAAATAAGCCTATTTAATAAGCCTATTTAATAAGTCTATTTAATAAGCCTATTTAATAAGCCTATTTAATAAGCCTATTAATTAAGCCTATTTAATGAGCCTATTTAATAAGCCTATTTATTGAACCTATTTAATAAGTCTATTTAATAAGCCTGTTTAATAAGCCTATTTAATAAGTATTTAATGAGCCTATTTAATAAGCCTAAGTTGCTGAATAAGCCTATTTATTAAGCCTAAGTTGCTGAAATAAGCCTATTTAATAAGCCTAAGTTGCTGAAATAAGGCTATTTAATAAGTCTAAGTTGCTGAAATAAGCCTATTTAATAAGCCTATGTTGCTGAAATAAGTATATTTAATAAGCATAAGTTGCTGAAATAAGCCTATTTAATAAGTCTAAGTTGCTGAAATAAGGCTATTTAATAAGTCTAAGTTGCTGAAATGAGCCTATTTAATCAGCATAAGTTGCTGAAATAAGCCTATTTAATAAGCCCTAGTTGCTGAAATAAGCATATTTAATAAGGCTATTTAATAAGCTAAGTTGCTGAAATAAGCCTATTTAATAAGCCTAAGTTGCTGAAATAAGCCTATTTAACAAGTCTAAGTAGCTGAAATAAGGCTATTTAATAAGCTTAAGTTGCTGAAATGAGCCTATTTAATAAGCCTAAGTTGCTGAAATAAGGATATTTAATAAGTCTAAGTCGCTGAAATAAGCCTATTTAATAAGCCTAAGTTGCTAAAATAAGCCTATTTAATGAGGCTATTTAATAAGTCTATTTAATAAGCCTATTTAATAAGCCTATTTAATAAGCCTATTTAATAAGCCTATTTAATAAGTCTATTTAATAAGTCTATTTAATAAGCCTATTTAAAGAGTATTCAATGAGCCTATTTATTAAGCCTATTTATTGAGCCTATTTAATAAGCCTATTTATTAAGCCTATTTATTAATCCTATTTATTGAGCCTATTTAATAAGCCTATTTATTAAGCCTATTTAATACGCCTATTTAATAAGTCTATTTAATAAGCCTATTTAATAAGCCTATTTAATAAGCCTATTTAATACGCCTATTTATTGAGCCTATTTAATAAGTCTATTTAATACGCCTATTTAATAAGCCTATTTAATAAGTATTTAATGAGCCTATTTAATCAATCTATTTAATAAGCCTATTTAATAGGCCTATTTAATAAGTCTAAGTTGCTGAAATAAGCCTATTTAATAAGCCTAAGTTGCTGAAAAGCCTATTTCATAAGCCTAAGTTGCTGAAATAAGCCTTTTTAATAAGTCTAAGTTGCTGAAATAAGCCTATTTAATAAGCCTAAGTTGCTAAAATAAGCCTATTTAATGAGGCTATTTAATAAGTCTATTTAATAAGCCTATTTAATAAGCCTATTTAATGAGCCTATTTAAAAAGCCTATTTAATAAGTCTATTTAATAAGCCTATTTAATACGTATTTAACGAGCCTATTTAATAAGCCTATTTATTGAGCCTATTTAATAAGCCTATTTATTAAGCCAATTAAATAAGCCTATTTAATAAGCCTATTTAATAAGTCTATTTAATAAGCCTATTTAATAAGCCAATTTAATAAGCCTATTAATTAAGCCTATTTAATGAGCCTATTTATTGAACCTATTTAATAAGTCTATTTAATAAGCCTGTTTAATAAGCCTATTTAATAAGTATTTAATGAGCCTATTTAATAAGCCTAAGTTGCTGAATAAGCCTATTTAATAAGCCTAAGTTGCTGAAATAAGCCTATTTAATAAGCCTATGTTGCTGAAATAAGTATATTTAATAAGCATAAGTTGCTGAAATAAGCCTATTTAATAAGTCTAAGTTGCTGAAATAAGGCTATTTAATAAGTCTAAGTTGCTGAAATGAGCCTATTTAATCAGCATAAGTTGCTGAAATAAGCCTATTTAATAAGCCCTAGTTGCTGAAATAAGCCTATTTAATAATGCTATTTAATAAGCCTAAGTTGCTGAAATAAGCCTATTTAATAAGTCTAAGTTGCTGAAATAAGCCTATTTAATAAGCCCTAGTTGCTGAAATAAGCCTATTTAATAAGGCTATTTAATAAGCCTAAGTTGCTGAAATAAGCCTATTTAATAAGTCTAAGTTGCTGAAATAAGCCTATTTAATAAGTCTAAGTTGCTGAAATAAGGCTATTTAATAAGCTTAAGTTGCTGAAATGAGCCTATTTAATAAGCCTAAGTTGCTGAAATAAGGATATTTAATAAGTCTAAGTCGCTGAAATAAGCCTATTTAATAAGCCTAAGTTGCTAAAATAAGCCTATTTAATGAGGCTATTTAATAAGTCTATTTAATAAGCCTATTTAATAAGCCTATTTAATAAGCCTATTTAATAAGCCTATTTAATAAGTCTATTTAATAAGTCTATTTAATAAGCCTATTTAAAGAGTATTCAATGAGCCTATTTATTAAGCCTATTTATTGAGCCTATTTAATAAGCCTATTTATTAAGCCTATTTATTAAGCCTATTTATTGAGCCTATTTAATAAGCCTATTTATTAAGCCTATGTAATACGCCTATTTAATAAGTCTATTTAATAAGCCTATTTAATAAGCCTATTTAATACGCCTATTTATTGAGCCTATTTAATAAGTCTATTTAATACGCCTATTTAATAAGCCTATTTAATAAATATTTAATGAGCATATTTAATCAGTCTATTTAATAAGCCTATTTAATAGGTCTATTTAATAAGTCTAAGTTGCTGAAATAAGCCTATTTAATAAGGCTATTTAATAAGCCTAAGTTGCTGAAAGAAGTCTATTTAATAATCGTAAGTTGCTGAAATAAGGCCATTTAATAAGTCTAAGTTGCTGAAATAAGCCTATTTAATAAGCCTAAGTTGCTGAAATAAGCCTATTTAATAAGCCTAAGTTGCTGAAATAAGCCTATTTAATAGGCCTATCTAATAAGTCTAAGTTGCAGAAATAAGCATATTTCATAAGCTTAAGTTGCTAAAATAAGCATATTTAATGAGGCTGTTTAATAAGTCTATTTAATAAGCCTATTTAATAAGCCTATTTAATGAGCATATTTAAAAAGCCTATTTAATAAGTCTATTTAATAAGTCTATTTAATAAGTCTATTTAATAAGTCTATTTAATAAGCCTATTTAATAAGTATTTAACGAGCCTATTTAATACGCCTATTTAATAAGCCTATTTATTAAGCCAATTAAATAAGCCTATTTAATAAGCCTATTTAATAAGTCTATTTAATAAGCCTATTTAATAAGCCTATTTAAAAAGCCTATTAATTAAGCCTATTTAATGAGCCTATTTAATAAGCCTATTTATTGAACCTATTTAATAAGTCTATTTAATAAGCCTGTTTAATAAGCCTATTTAATAAGTATTTAATGAGCCTATTTAATAAGCGTAAGTTGCTGAATAAGCCTATTTAATAAGCCTAAGTTGCTGAAATAAGCCTATTTAATAAGCCTATTTAATAAGCCTAAGTTGCTGAAATAAGCCTATTTAATAAGCCTAAGTTGCTGAAATAAGGCTATTTAATAAGTCTAAGTTGCTGAAATAAGCCTATTTAATAAGCCTATGTTGCTGAAATAAGTATATTTAATAAGCATAAGTTGCTGAAATAAGCCTATTTAATAAGTCTAAGTTGCTGAAATAAGGCTATTTAATAAGTCTAAGTTGCTGAAATGTGCCTATTTAATCAGCGTAAGTTGCTGAAATAAGCCTATTTAATAAGCCCTAGTTGCTGAAATAAGCCTATTTAATAAGGCTATTTAATAAGCCTAAGTTGCTGAAATAAGCCTATTTAAAAAGTCTAAGTTGCTGAAATAAGCCTATTTAATAAGCCTAAGTTGCTGAAATAAACCTATTTAATAAGTCTAAGTTGCTGAAATAAGCCTATTTAATAAGACTAAGTTGCTGAAAAGCCTATTTCATAAGCCTAAGTTGCTGAAATAAGCCTTTTTAATAAGTCTAAGTTGCTGAAATAAGCCTATTTAATAAGCCTAAGTTGCTAAAATAAGCCTATTTAATGAGGCTGTTTAATAAGTCTATTTAATAAGCCTATTTAATGAGCCTATTTAATGAGCCTATTTAACGAGCCTATTTAATAAGCCTATTTATTGAGCCTATTTAATAAGCCTATTTATTAAGCCAATTAAATAAGCCTATTTAATAAGCCTATTTAATAAGTCTATTTAATAAGCCTATTTAATAAGCCTATTTAATAAGCCTATTAATTAAGCCTATTTAATGAGCCTATTTATTGAACCTATTTAATAAGTCTATTTAATAAGCCTGTTTAATAAGCCTATTTAATAAGTATTTAATGAGCCTATTTAATAAGCCTAAGCTGCTGAATAAGCCTATTTATTAAGCCTAAGTTGCTGAAATAAGCCTATTTAATAAGCCTAAGTTGCTGAAATAAGGCTATTTAATAAGTCTAAGTTGCTGAAATAAGCCTATTTAATAAGCCTATGTTGCTGAAATAAGTATATTTAATAAGCATAAGTTGCTGAAATAAGCCTATTTAATAAGTCTAAGTTGCTGAAATAAGGCTATTTAATAAGTCTAAGTTGCTGAAATGAGCCTATTTAATCAGCATAAGTTGCTGAAATAAGCCTATTTAATAAGCCCTAGTTGCTGAAATAAGCATATTTAATAAGGCTATTTAATAAGCTAAGTTGCTGAAATAAGCCTATTTAATAAGCCTAAGTTGCTGAAATAAGCCTATTTAATAAGCTTAAGTTGCTGAAATGAGCCTATTTAATAAGCCTAAGTTGCTGAAATAAGGATATTTAATAAGTCTAAGTCGCTGAAATAAGCCTATTTAATAAGCCTAAGTTGCTAAAATAAGCCTATTTAATGAGGCTATTTAATAAGTCTATTTAATAAGCCTATTTAATAAGCCTATTTAATAAGCCTATTTAATAAGCCTATTTAATAAGTCTATTTAATAAGTCTATTTAATAAGCCTATTTAAAGAGTATTCAATGAGCCTATTTATTAAGCCTATTTATTGAGCCTATTTAATAAGCCTATTTATTAAGCCTATTTATTAATCCTATTTATTGAGCCTATTTAATAAGCCTATTTATTAAGCCTATTTAATACGCCTATTTAATAAGTCTATTTAATAAGCCTATTTAATAAGCCTATTTAATACGCCTATTTATTGAGCCTATTTAATAAGTCTATTTAATACGCCTATTTAATAAGCCTATTTAATAAGTATTTAATGAGACTATTTAATCAGTCTATTTAATAAGCCTATTTAATAGGCCTATTTAATAAGTCTAAGTTGCTGAAATAAGCCTATTTAATAAGCCTAAGTTGCTGAAAAGCCTATTTCATAAGCCTAAGTTGCTGAAATAAGCCTTTTTAATAAGTCTAAGTTGCTGAAATAAGCCTATTTAATAAGCCTAAGTTGCTAAAATAAGCCTATTTAATGAGGCTATTTAATAAGTCTATTTAATAAGCCTATTTAATAAGCCTATTTAATGAGCCTATTTAAAAAGCCTATTTAATAAGTCTATTTAATAAGCCTATTTAATACGTATTTAACGAGCCTATTTAATAAGCCTATTTATTGAGCCTATTTAATAAGCCTATTTATTAAGCCAATTAAATAAGCCTATTTAATAAGCCTATTTAATAAGTCTATTTAATAAGCCTATTTAATAAGCCTATTTAATAAGCCTATTAATTAAGCCTATTTAATGAGCCTATTTAATAAGCCTATTTATTGAACCTATTTAATAAGTCTATTTAATAAGCCTGTTTAATAAGCCTATTTAATAAGTATTTAATGAGCCTATTTAATAAGCCTAAGTTGCTGAATAAGCCTATTTAATAAGCCTAAGTTGCTGAAATAAGCCTATTTAATAAGCCTAAGTTGCTGAAAGAAGTCTATTTAATAATCGTAAGTTGCTGAAATAAGGCCATTTAATAAGTCTAAGTTGCTGAAATAAGCCTATTTAATAAGCCTAAGTTGCTGAAATAAGCCTATTTAATAAGCCTAAGTTGCTGAAATAAGCCTATTTAATAGGCCTATCTAATAAGTCTAAGTTGCAGAAATAAGCATATTTCATAAGCTTAAGTTGCTAAAATAAGCATATTTAATGAGGCTGTTTAATAAGTCTATTTAATAAGCCTATTTAATAAGCCTATTTAATGAGCATATTTAAAAAGCCTATTTAATAAGTCTATTTAATAAGTCTATTTAATAAGTCTATTTAATAAGCCTATTTAATAAGTATTTAACGAGCCTATTTAATACGCCTATTTAATAAGCCTATTTATTAAGCCAATTAAATAAGCCTATTTAATAAGCCTATTTAATAAGTCTATTTAATAAGCCTATTTAATAAGCCTATTTAAAAAGCCTATTAATTAAGCCTATTTAATGAGCCTATTTAATAAGCCTATTTATTGAACCTATTTAATAAGTCTATTTAATAAGCCTGTTTAATAAGCCTATTTAATAAGTATTTAATGAGCCTATTTAATAAGCGTAAGTTGCTGAATAAGCCTATTTAATAAGCCTAAGTTGCTGAAATAAGCCTATTTAATAAGCCTATTTAATAAGCCTAAGTTGCTGAAATAAGCCTATTTAATAAGCCTAAGTTGCTGAAATAAGGCTATTTAATAAGTCTAAGTTGCTGAAATAAGCCTATTTAATAAGCCTATGTTGCTGAAATAAGTATATTTAATAAGCATAAGTTGCTGAAATAAGCCTATTTAATAAGTCTAAGTTGCTGAAATAAGGCTATTTAATAAGTCTAAGTTGCTGAAATGTGCCTATTTAATCAGCGTAAGTTGCTGAAATAAGCCTATTTAATAAGCCCTAGTTGCTGAAATAAGCCTATTTAATAAGGCTATTTAATAAGCCTAAGTTGCTGAAATAAGCCTATTTAAAAAGTCTAAGTTGCTGAAATAAGCCTATTTAATAAGCCTAAGTTGCTGAAATAAACCTATTTAATAAGTCTAAGTTGCTGAAATAAGCCTATTTAATAAGACTAAGTTGCTGAAAAGCCTATTTCATAAGCCTAAGTTGCTGAAATAAGCCTTTTTAATAAGTCTAAGTTGCTGAAATAAGCCTATTTAATAAGCCTAAGTTGCTAAAATAAGCCTATTTAATGAGGCTGTTTAATAAGTCTATTTAATAAGCCTATTTAATGAGCCTATTTAATGAGCCTATTTAACGAGCCTATTTAATAAGCCTATTTATTGAGCCTATTTAATAAGCCTATTTATTAAGCCAATTAAATAAGCCTATTTAATAAGCCTATTTAATAAGTCTATTTATTAAGCCTATTTAATAAGCCTATTTAATAAGCCTATTAATTAAGCCTATTTAATGAGCCTATTTAATAAGCCTATTTATTGAACCTATTTAATAAGTCTATTTAATAAGCCTGTTTAATAAGCCTATTTAATAAGTATTTAATGAGCCTATTTAATAAGCCTAAGCTGCTGAATAAGCCTATTTATTAAGCCTAAGTTGCTGAAATAAGCCTATTTAATAAGCCTAAGTTGCTGAAATAAGGCTATTTAATAAGTCTAAGTTGCTGAAATAAGCCTATTTAATAAGCCTATGTTGCTGAAATAAGTATATTTAATAAGCATAAGTTGCTGAAATAAGCCTATTTAATAAGTCTAAGTTGCTGAAATAAGGCTATTTAATAAGTCTAAGTTGCTGAAATGAGCCTATTTAATCAGCATAAGTTGCTGAAATAAGCCTATTTAATAAGCCCTAGTTGCTGAAATAAGCATATTTAATAAGGCTATTTAATAAGCTAAGTTGCTGAAATAAGCCTATTTAATAAGCCTAAGTTGCTGAAATAAGCCTATTTAATAAGCTTAAGTTGCTGAAATGAGCCTATTTAATAAGCCTAAGTTGCTGAAATAAGGATATTTAATAAGTCTAAGTCGCTGAAATAAGCCTATTTAATAAGCCTAAGTTGCTAAAATAAGCCTATTTAATGAGGCTATTTAATAAGTCTATTTAATAAGCCTATTTAATAAGCCTATTTAATAAGCCTATTTAATAAGCCTATTTAATAAGTCTATTTAATAAGTCTATTTAATAAGCCTATTTAAAGAGTATTCAATGAGCCTATTTATTAAGCCTATTTATTGAGCCTATTTAATAAGCCTATTTATTAAGCCTATTTATTAATCCTATTTATTGAGCCTATTTAATAAGCCTATTTATTAAGCCTATTTAATACGCCTATTTAATAAGTCTATTTAATAAGCCTATTTAATAAGCCTATTTAATAAGCCTATTTAATACGCCTATTTATTGAGCCTATTTAATAAGTCTATTTAATACGCCTATTTAATAAGCCTATTTAATAAGTATTTAATGAGACTATTTAATCAGTCTATTTAATAAGCCTATTTAATAGGCCTATTTAATAAGTCTAAGTTGCTGAAATAAGCCTATTTAATAAGCCTAAGTTGCTGAAAAGCCTATTTCATAAGCCTAAGTTGCTGAAATAAGCCTTTTTAATAAGTCTAAGTTGCTGAAATAAGCCTATTTAATAAGCCTAAGTTGCTAAAATAAGCCTATTTAATGAGGCTATTTAATAAGTCTATTTAATAAGCCTATTTAATAAGCCTATTTAATGAGCCTATTTAAAAAGCCTATTTAATAAGTCTATTTAATAAGCCTATTTAATACGTATTTAACGAGCCTATTTAATAAGCCTATTTATTGAGCCTATTTAATAAGCCTATTTATTAAGCCAATTAAATAAGCCTATTTAATAAGCCTATTTAATAAGTCTATTTAATAAGCCTATTTAATAAGCCTATTTAATAAGCCTATTAATTAAGCCTATTTAATGAGCCTATTTAATAAGCCTATTTATTGAACCTATTTAATAAGTCTATTTATTAAGCCTGTTTAATAAGCCTATTTAATAAGTATTTAATGAGCCTATTTAATAAGCCTAAGTTGCTGAATAAGCCTATTTAATAAGCCTAAGTTGCTGAAATAAGCCTATTTAATAAGCCTATGTTGCTGAAATAAGTATATTTAATAAGCATAAGTTGCTGAAATAAGCCTATTTAATAAGTCTAAGTTGCTGAAATAAGGCTATTTAATAAGTCTAAGTTGCTGAAATGAGCCTATTTAATCAGCATAAGTTGCTGAAATAAGCCTATTTAATAAGCCCTAGTTGCTGAAATAAGCGTATTTAATAATGCTATTTAATACGCCTAAGTTGCTGAAATAAGCCTATTTAATAAGTCTAAGTTGCTGAAATAAGCCTATTTAATAAGCCCTAGTTGCTGAAATAAGCCTATTTAATAAGGCTATTTAATAAGCCTAAGTTGCTGAAATAAGCCTATTTAATAAGTCTAAGTTGCTGAAATAAGCCTATTTAATAAGTCTAAGTTGCTGAAATAAGGCTATTTAATAAGCTTAAGTTGCTGAAATGAGCCTATTTAATAAGCCTAAGTTGCTGAAATAAGGATATTTAATAAGTCTAAGTCGCTGAAATAAGCCTATTTAATAAGCCTAAGTTGCTAAAATAAGCCTATTTAATGAGGCTATTTAATAAGTCTATTTAATAAGCCTATTTAATAAGCCTATTTAATAAGCCTATTTAATAAGCCTATTTAATAAGTCTATTTAATAAGTCTATTTAATAAGCCTATTTAAAGAGTATTCAATGAGCCTATTTATTAAGCCTATTTATTGAGCCTATTTAATAAGCCTATTTATTAAGCCTATTTATTAAGCCTATTTATTGAGCCTATTTAATAAGCCTATTTATTAAGCCTATGTAATACGCCTATTTAATAAGTCTATTTAATAAGCCTATTTAATAAGCCTATTTAATACGCCTATTTATTGAGCCTATTTAATAAGTCTATTTAATACGCCTATTTAATAAGCCTATTTAATAAGTATTTAATGAGCATATTTAATCAGTCTATTTAATAAGCCTATTTAATAGGTCTATTTAATAAGTCTAAGTTGCTGAAATAAGCCTATTTAATAAGCCTAAGTTGCTGAAAAGCCTATTTCATAAGCCTAAGTTGCTGAAATAAGCCTTTTTAATAAGTCTAAGTTGCTGAAATAAGCCTATTTAATAAGCCTAACTTGCTAAAATAAGCCTATTTAATGAGGCTGTTTAATAAGTCTATTTAATAAGCCTATTTAATAAGCCTATTTAATGAGCCTATTTAAAAAGCCTATTTAATAAGTCTATTTAATAAGCCTATTTAATAAGTATTTAACGAGCCTATTTAATAAGCCTATTTATTGAGCCTATTTAATAAGCCTATTTATTAAGCCAATTAAATAAGCCTATTTAATAAGCCTATTTAATAAGTCTATTTAATAAGCCTATTTAATAAGCCTATTTAATAAGCCTATTAATTAAGCCTATTTAATGAGCCTATTTAATAAGCCTATTTATTGAACCTATTTAATAAGTCTATTTAATAAGCCTGTTTAATAAGCCTATTTAATAAGTATTTAATGAGCGTATTTAATAAGCCTAAGTTGCTGAATAAGCCTATTTAATAAGCCTAAGTTGCTGAAATAAGCCTATTTAATAAGCCTATTTAATAAGCCTAAGTTGCTGAATAGGCCTATTTAATAAGCCTAATTTGCTGAAATAAGCCTATTTAATAAATCTCAGTTGCTGAAATAAGGCTATTTAATAAGCCTAAGTTGCTGAAATAAGCCTATTTAATAAGCCTAAGTTGCTGAAATAAGGCTATTTAATAAGTCTAAGTTGCTGAAATAAGCCTATTTAATAAGTCTAAGTTGCTGAAATAAGGCAATTTAATAAGTCTAAGTTGCTGAAATAAGCCTATTTAATCAGCGTAAGTTGCTGAAATAAGCCTATTTAATAAGCCCAAGTTGCTTAAATAAGCCTATTTAATAAGGCTATTTAATAAGCCTAAGTTGCTGAAAGAAGTCTATTTAATAATCGTAAGTTGCTGAAATAAGGCCATTTAATAAGTCTAAGTTGCTGAAATAAGCCTATTTAATAAGCCTAAGTTGCTGAAATAAGCCTATTTAATAAGCCTAAGTTGCTGAAATAAGCCTATTTAATAGGCCTATCTAATAAGTCTAAGTTGCAGAAATAAGCATATTTCATAAGCTTAAGTTGCTAAAATAAGCATATTTAATGAGGCTGTTTAATAAGTATATTTAATAAGCCTATTTAATACGCCTATTTAATGAGCATATTTAAAAAGCCTATTTAATAAGTCTATTTAATAAGTCTAATTATTAAGCCTATTTAATAAGTATTTAACGAGCCTATTTAATACGCCTATTTAATAAGCCTATTTATTAAGCCAATTAAATAAGCCTATTTAATAAGCCTATTTAATAAGTCTATTTAATAAGCCTATTTAATAAGCCTATTTAAAAAGCCTATTAATTAAGCCTATTTAATGAGCCTATTTAATAAGCCTATTTATTGAACCTATTTAATAAGTCTATTTAATAAGCCTGTTTAATAAGCCTATTTAATAAGTATTTAATGAGCCTATTTAATAAGCGTAAGTTGCTGAATAAGCCTATTTAATAAGCCTAAGTTGCTGAAATAAGCCTATTTAATAAGCCTATTTAATAAGCCTAAGTTGCTGAAATAAGCCTATTTAATAAGCCTAAGTTGCTGAAATAAGGCTATTTAATAAGTCTAAGTTGCTGAAATAAGCCTATTTAATAAGCCTATGTTGCTGAAATAAGTATATTTAATAAGCATAAGTTGCTGAAATAAGCCTATTTAATAAGTCTAAGTTGCTGAAATAAGGCTATTTAATAAGTCTAAGTTGCTGAAATGTGCCTATTTAATCAGCGTAAGTTGCTGAAATAAGCCTATTTAATAAGCCCTAGTTGCTGAAATAAGCCTATTTAATAAGGCTATTTAATAAGCCTAAGTTGCTGAAATAAGCCTATTTAAAAAGTCTAAGTTGCTGAAATAAGCCTATTTAATAAGCCTAAGTTGCTGAAATAAGCCTATTTAATTAGTCTAAGTTGCTGAAATAAGCCTATTTAATAAGCCTAAGTTGCTGAAAAGCCTATTTCATAAGCCTAAGTTGCTGAAATAAGCCTTTTTAATAAGTCTAAGTTGCTGAAATAAGCCTATTTAATAAGCCTAAGTTGCTAAAATAAGCCTATTTAATGAGGCTGTTTAATAAGTCTATTTAATAAGCCTATTTAATGAGCCTATTTAATGAGCCTATTTAACGAGCCTATTTAATAAGCCTATTTATTGAGCCTATTTAATAAGCCTATTTATTAAGCCAATTAAATAAGCCTATTTAATAAGCCTATTTAATAAGTCTATTTAATAAGCCTATTTAATAAGCCTATTTAATAAGCCTATTAATTAAGCCTATTTAATGAGCCTATTTAATAAGCCTATTTATTGAACCTATTTAATAAGTCTATTTAATAAGCCTGTTTAATAAGCCTATTTAATAAGTATTTAATGAGCCTATTTAATAAGCCTAAGTTGCTGAATAAGCCTATTTATTAAGCCTAAGTTGCTGAAATAAGCCTATTTAATAAGCCTAAGTTGCTGAAATAAGGCTATTTAATAAGTCTAAGTTGCTGAAATAAGCCTATTTAATAAGCCTATGTTGCTGAAATAAGTATATTTAATAAGCATAAGTTGCTGAAATAAGCCTATTTAATAAGTCTAAGTTGCTGAAATAAGGCTATTTAATAAGTCTAAGTTGCTGAAATGAGCCTATTTAATCAGCATAAGTTGCTGAAATAAGCCTATTTAATAAGCCCTAGTTGCTGAAATAAGCATATTTAATAAGGCTATTTAATACGCCTAAGTTGCTGAAATAAGCCTATTTAATAAGTCTAAGTTGCTGAAATAAGCCTATTTAATAAGCCCTAGTTGCTGAAATAAGCCTATTTAATAAGGCTATTTAATAAGCCTAAGTTGCTGAAATAAGCCTATTTAATAAGTCTAAGTTGCTGAAATAAGCCTATTTAATAAGTCTAAGTTGCTGAAATAAGGCTATTTAATAAGCTTAAGTTGCTGAAATGAGCCTATTTAATAAGCCTAAGTTGCTGAAATAAGGATATTTAATAAGTCTAAGTCGCTGAAATAAGCCTATTTAATAAGCCTATGTTGCTAAAATAAGCCTATTTAATGAGGCTATTTAATAAGTCTATTTAATAAGCCTATTTAATAAGCCTATTTAATAAGCCTATTTAATAAGCCTATTTAATAAGTCTATTTAATAAGTCTATTTAATAAGCCTATTTAAAGAGTATTCAATGAGCCTATTTATTAAGCCTATTTATTGAGCCTATTTAATAAGCCTATTTATTAAGCCTATTTATTAAGCCTATTTATTGAGCCTATTTAATAAGCCTATTTATTAAGCCTATGTAATACGCCTATTTAATAAGTCTATTTAATAAGCCTATTTAATAAGCCTATTTAATACGCCTATTTATTGAGCCTATTTAATAAGTCTATTTAATACGCCTATTTAATAAGCCTATTTAATAAGTATTTAATGAGCATATTTAATCAGTCTATTTCATAAGCCTATTTAATAGGTCTATTTAATAAGTCTAAGTTGCTGAAATAAGCCTAAGTTGCTGAAAAGCCTATTTCATAAGCCTAAGTTGCTGAAATAAGCCTTTTTAATAAGTCTAAGTTGCTGAAATAAGCCTATTTAATAAGCCTAAGTTGCTAAAATAAGCCTATTTAATGAGGCTGTTTAATAAGTCTATTTAATAAGCCTATTTAATAAGCCTATTTAATGAGCCTATTTAAAAAGCCTATTTAATAAGTCTATTTAATAAGCCTATTTAATAAGTATTTAACGAGCCTATTTAATAAGCCTATTTATTGAGCCTATTTAATAAGCCTATTTATTAAGCCAATTAAATAAGCCTATTTAATAAGCCTATTTAATAAGTCTATTTAATAAGCCTATTTAATAAGCCTATTTAATAAGCCTATTAATTAAGCCTATTTAATGAGCCTATTTAATAAGCCTATTTATTGAACCTATTTAATAAGTCTATTTAATAAGCCTGTTTAATAAGCCTATTTAATAAGTATTTAATGAGCCTATTTAATAAGCCTAAGTTGCTGAATAAGCCTATTTAATAAGCCTAAGTTGCTGAAATAAGCCTATTTAATAAGCCTATTTAATAAGCCTAAGTTGCTGAATAGGCCTATTTAATAAGCCTAATTTGCTGAAATAAGCCTATTTAATAAATCTCAGTTGCTGAAATAAGGCTATTTAATAAGCCTAAGTTGCTGAAATAAGCCTATTTAATAAGCCTAAGTTGCTGAAATAAGGCTATTTAATAAGTCTAAGTTGCTGAAATAAGCCTATTTAATAAGTCTAAGTTGCTGAAATAAGGCAATTTAATAAGTCTAAGTTGCTGAAATAAGCCTATTTAATCAGCGTAAGTTGCTGAAATAAGCCTATTTAATAAGCCCAAGTTGCTTAAATAAGCCTATTTAATAAGGCTATTTAATAAGCCTAAGTTGCTGAAAGAAGTCTATTTAATAATCGTAAGTTGCTGAAATAAGGCCATTTAATAAGTCTAAGTTGCTGAAATAAGCCTATTTAATAAGCCTAAGTTGCTGAAATAAGCCTATTTAATAAGCCTAAGTTGCTGAAATAAGCCTATTTAATAGGCCTATCTAATAAGTCTAAGTTGCAGAAATAAGCATATTTCATAAGCTTAAGTTGCTAAAATAAGCATATTTAATGAGGCTGTTTAATAAGTATATTTAATAAGCCTATTTAATAAGCCTATTTAATGAGCATATTTAAAAAGCCTATTTAATAAGTCTATTTAATAAGTCTAATTATTAAGCCTATTTAATAAGTATTTAACGAGCCTATTTAATACGCCTATTTAATAAGCCTATTTATTAAGCCAATTAAATAAGCCTATTTAATAAGCCTATTTAATAAGTCTATTTAATAAGCCTATTTAATAAGCCTATTTAAAAAGCCTATTAATTAAGCCTATTTAATGAGCCTATTTAATAAGCCTATTTATTGAACCTATTTAATAAGTCTATTTAATAAGCCTGTTTAATAAGCCTATTTAATAAGTATTTAATGAGCCTATTTAATAAGCGTAAGTTGCTGAATAAGCCTATTTAATAAGCCTAAGTTGCTGAAATAAGCCTATTTAATAAGCCTATTTAATAAGCCTAAGTTGCTGAAATAAGCCTATTTAATAAGCCTAAGTTGCTGAAATAAGGCTATTTAATAAGTCTAAGTTGCTGAAATAAGCCTATTTAATAAGCCTATGTTGCTGAAATAAGTATATTTAATAAGCATAAGTTGCTGAAATAAGCCTATTTAATAAGTCTAAGTTGCTGAAATAAGGCTATTTAATAAGTCTAAGTTGCTGAAATGTGCCTATTTAATCAGCGTAAGTTGCTGAAATAAGCCTATTTAATAAGCCCTAGTTGCTGAAATAAGCCTATTTAATAAGGCTATTTAATAAGCCTAAGTTGCTGAAATAAGCCTATTTAAAAAGTCTAAGTTGCTGAAATAAGCCTATTTAATAAGCCTAAGTTGCTGAAATAAGCCTATTTAATAAGTCTAAGTTGCTGAAATAAGCCTATTTAATAAGCCTAAGTTGCTGAAAAGCCTATTTCATAAGCCTAAGTTGCTGAAATAAGCCTTTTTAATAAGTCTAAGTTGCTGAAATAAGCCTATTTAATAAGCCTAAGTTGCTAAAATAAGCCTATTTAATGAGGCTGTTTAATAAGTCTATTTAATAAGCCTATTTAATGAGCCTATTTAATGAGCCTATTTAACGAGCCTATTTAATAAGCCTATTTATTGAGCCTATTTAATAAGCCTATTTATTAAGCCAATTAAATAAGCCTATTTAATAAGCCTATTTAATAAGTCTATTTAATAAGCCTATTTAATAAGCCTATTTAATAAGCCTATTAATTAAGCCTATTTAATGAGCCTATTTAATAAGCCTATTTATTGAACCTATTTAATAAGTCTATTTAATAAGCCTGTTTAATAAGCCTATTTAATAAGTATTTAATGAGCCTATTTAATAAGCCTAAGTTGCTGAATAAGCCTATTTATTAAGCCTAAGTTGCTGAAATAAGCCTATTTAATAAGCCTAAGTTGCTGAAATAAGGCTATTTAATAAGTCTAAGTTGCTGAAATAAGCCTATTTAATAAGCCTATGTTGCTGAAATAAGTATATTTAATAAGCATAAGTTGCTGAAATAAGCCTATTTAATAAGTCTAAGTTGCTGAAATAAGGCTATTTAATAAGTCTAAGTTGCTGAAATGAGCCTATTTAATCAGCATAAGTTGCTGAAATAAGCCTATTTAATAAGCCCTAGTTGCTGAAATAAGCATATTTAATAAGGCTATTTAATAAGCTAAGTTGCTGAAATAAGCCTATTTAATAAGCCTAAGTTGCTGAAATAAGCCTATTTAATAAGTCTAAGTTGCTGAAATAAGGCTATTTAATAAGCTTAAGTTGCTGAAATGAGCCTATTTAATAAGCCTAAGTTGCTGAAATAAGGATATTTAATAAGTCTAAGTCGCTGAAATAAGCCTATTTAATAAGCCTAAGTTGCTAAAATAAGCCTATTTAATGAGGCTATTTAATAAGTCTATTTAATAAGCCTATTTAATAAGCCTATTTAATAAGCCTATTTAATAAGCCTATTTAATAAGTCTATTTAATAAGTCTATTTAATAAGCCTATTTAAAGAGTATTCAATGAGCCTATTTATTAAGCCTATTTATTGAGCCTATTTAATAAGCCTATTTATTAAGCCTATTTATTAAGCCTATTTATTGAGCCTATTTAATAAGCATATTTATTAAGCCTATTTAATACGCCTATTTAATAAGTCTATTTAATAAGCCTATTTAATAAGCCTATTTAATAAGCCTATTTAATACGCCTATTTATTGAGCCTATTTAATAAGTCTATTTAATACGCCTATTTAATAAGCCTATTTAATAAGTATTTAATGAGCCTATTTAATCAGTCTATTTAATAAGCCTATTTAATAGGCCTATTTAATAAGTCTAAGTTGCTGAAATAAGCCTATTTAATAAGCCTAAGTTGCTGAAAAGCCGATTTCATAAGCCTAAGTTGCTGAAGTAAGCCTTTTTAATAAGTCTAAGTTGCTGAAATAAGCCTATTTAATAAGCCTAAGTTGCTAAAATAAGCCTATTTAATGAGGCTGTTTAATAAGTCTATTTAATAAGCCTATTTAATAAGCCTATTTAATGAGCCTATTTAAAAAGCCTATTTAATAAGTCTATTTAATAAGCCTATTTAATAAGGCCAATTTATTGAGCCTATTTAATAAGCCTATTTATTAAGCCAATTAAATAAGCCTATTTAATAAGCCTATTTAATAAGTCTATTTAATAAGCCTATTTAATAAGCCTATTTAATAAGCCTATTAATTAAGCCTATTTAATGAGCCTATTTAATAAGCCTATTTATTGAACCTATTTAATAAGTCTATTTAATAAGCCTGTTTAATAAGCCTATTTAATAAGTATTTAATGAGCCTATTTAATAAGCCTAAGTTGCTGAATAAGCCTATTTAATAAGCCTAAGTTGCTGAAATAAGCCTATTTAATAAGCCTATGTTGCTGAAATAAGTATATTTAATAAGCATAAGTTGCTGAAATAAGCCTATTTAATAAGTCTAAGTTGCTGAAATAAGGCTATTTAATAAGTCTAAGTTGCTGAAATGAGCCTATTTCATCAGCATAAGTTGCTGAAATAAGCCTATTTAATAAGTCTAAGTTGCTGAAATAAGGCTATTTAATAAGTCTAAGTTGCTGAAATGTGCCTATTTAATCAGCGTAAGTTGCTGAAATAAGCCTATTTAATAAGCCCTAGTTGCTGAAATAAGCCTATTTAATAAGGCTATTTAAAAAGCCTAAGTTGCTGAAATAAGCCTATTTAAAAAGTCTAAGTTGCTGAAATAAGCCTATTTAATAAGCCTAAGTTGCTGAAATAAGCCTATTTAATAAGTCTAAGTTGCTGAAATAAGCCTATTTAATAAGCCTAAGTTGCTGAAAAGCCTATTTCATAAGCCTAAGTTGCTGAAATAAGCCTTTTTAATAAGTCTAAGTTGCTGAAATAAGCCTATTTAATAAGCCTAAGTTGCTAAAATAAGCCTATTTAATGAGGCTGTTTAATAAGTCTATTTAATAAGCCTATTTAATGAGCCTATTTAATGAGCCTATTTAACGAGCCTATTTAATAAGCCTATTTATTGAGCCTATTTAATAAGCCTATTTATTAAGCCAATTAAATAAGCCTATTTAATAAGCCTATTTAATAAGTCTATTTAATAAGCCTATTTAATAAGCCTATTTAATAAGCCTATTAATTAAGCCTATTTAATGAGCCTATTTAATAAGCCTATTTATTGAACCTATTTAATAAGTCTATTTAATAAGCCTGTTTAATAAGCCTATTTAATAAGTATTTAATGAGCCTATTTAATAAGCCTAAGTTGCTGAATAAGCCTATTTATTAAGCCTAAGTTGCTGAAATAAGCCTATTTAATAAGCCTAAGTTGCTGAAATAAGGCTATTTAATAAGTCTAAGTTGCTGAAATAAGCCTATTTAATAAGCCTATGTTGCTGAAATAAGTATATTTAATAAGCATAAGTTGCTGAAATAAGCCTATTTAATAAGTCTAAGTTGCTGAAATAAGGCTATTTAATAAGTCTAAGTTGCTGAAATGAGCCTATTTAATCAGCATAAGTTGCTGAAATAAGCCTATTTAATAAGCCCTAGTTGCTGAAATAAGCATATTTAATAAGGCTATTTAATAAGCTAAGTTGCTGAAATAAGCCTATTTAATAAGCCTAAGTTGCTGAAATAAGCCTATTTAATAAGTCTAAGTTGCTGAAATAAGGCTATTTAATAAGCTTAAGTTGCTGAAATGAGCCTATTTAATAAGCCTAAGTTGCTGAAATAAGGATATTTAATAAGTCTAAGTCGCTGAAATAAGCCTATTTAATAAGCCTAAGTTGCTAAAATAAGCCTATTTAATGAGGCTATTTAATAAGTCTATTTAATAAGCCTATTTAATAAGCCTATTTAATAAGCCTATTTAATAAGCCTATTTAATAAGTCTATTTAATAAGTCTATTTAATAAGCCTATTTAAAGAGTATTCAATGAGCCTATTTATTAAGCCTATTTATTGAGCCTATTTAATAAGCCTATTTATTAAGCCTATTTATTAAGCCTATTTATTGAGCCTATTTAATAAGCATATTTATTAAGCCTATTTAATACGCCTATTTAATAAGTCTATTTAATAAGCCTATTTAATAAGCCTATTTAATAAGCCTATTTAATACGCCTATTTATTGAGCCTATTTAATAAGTCTATTTAATACGCCTATTTAATAAGCCTATTTAATAAGTATTTAATGAGCCTATTTAATCAGTCTATTTAATAAGCCTATTTAATAGGCCTATTTAATAAGTCTAAGTTGCTGAAATAAGCCTATTTAATAAGCCTAAGTTGCTGAAAAGCCGATTTCATAAGCCTAAGTTGCTGAAGTAAGCCTTTTTAATAAGTCTAAGTTGCTGAAATAAGCCTATTTAATAAGCCTAAGTTGCTAAAATAAGCCTATTTAATGAGGCTGTTTAATAAGTCTATTTAATAAGCCTATTTAATAAGCCTATTTAATGAGCCTATTTAAAAAGCCTATTTAATAAGTCTATTTAATAAGCCTATTTAATAAGGCCAATTTATTGAGCCTATTTAATAAGCCTATTTATTAAGCCAATTAAATAAGCCTATTTAATAAGCCTATTTAATAAGTCTATTTAATAAGCCTATTTAATAAGCCTATTTAATAAGCCTATTAATTAAGCCTATTTAATGAGCCTATTTAATAAGCCTATTTATTGAACCTATTTAATAAGTCTATTTAATAAGCCTGTTTAATAAGCCTATTTAATAAGTATTTAATGAGCCTATTTAATAAGCCTAAGTTGCTGAATAAGCCTATTTAATAAGCCTAAGTTGCTGAAATAAGCCTATTTAATAAGCCTATGTTGCTGAAATAAGTATATTTAATAAGCATAAGTTGCTGAAATAAGCCTATTTAATAAGTCTAAGTTGCTGAAATAAGGCTATTTAATAAGTCTAAGTTGCTGAAATGAGCCTATTTCATCAGCATAAGTTGCTGAAATAAGCCTATTTAATAAGCCCTAGTTGCTGAAATAAGCCTATTTAATAAGGCTATTTAATAAGCCTAAGTTGCTGAAATAAGCCTATTTAATAAGTCTAAGTTGCTGAAATAAGCCTATTTAATAAGTCTAAGTTGCTGAAATAAGGCTATTTAATAAGCTTAAGTTGCTGAAATGAGCCTATTTAATAAGCCTAAGTTGCTGAAATAAGGATATTTAATAAGTCTAAGTCGCTGAAATAAGCCTATTTAATAAGCCTAAGTTGCTAAAATAAGCCTATTTAATGAGGCTATTTAATAAGTCTATTTAATAAGCCTATTTAATAAGCCTATTTAATAAGCCTATTTAATAAGCCTATTTAATAAGTCTATTTAATAAGTCTATTTAATAAGCCTATTTAAAGAGTATTCAATGAGCCTATTTATTAAGCCTATTTATTGAGCCTATTTAATAAGCCTATTTATTAAGCCTATTTATTAAGCCTATTTATTGAGCCTATTTAATAAGCCTATTTATTAAGCCTATTTAATACGCCTATTTAATAAGTCTATTTAATAAGCCTATTTAATAAGCCTATTTAATAAGCCTATTTAATACGCCTATTTATTGAGCCTATTTAATAAGTCTATTTAATACGCCTATTTAATAAGCCTATTTAATAAGTATTTAATGAGCCTATTTAATCAGTCTATTTAATAAGCCTATTTAATAGGCCTATTTAATAAGTCTAAGATGCTGAAATAAGCCTATTTAATAAGCCTAAGTTGCTGAAAAGCCTATTTCATAAGCCTAAGTTGCTGAAATAAGCCTTTTTAATAAGTCTAAGTTGCTGAAATAAGCCTATTTAATAAGCCTAAGTTGCTAAAATAAGCCTATTTAATGAGGCTGTTTAATAAGTCTATTTAATAAGCCTATTTAATAAGCCTATTTAATGAGCCTATTTAAAAAGCCTATTTAATAAGTCTATTTAATAAGCCTATTTAATAAGGCCAATTTATTGAGCCTATTTAATAAGCCTATTTATTAAGCCAATTAAATAAGCCTATTTAATAAGCCTATTTAATAAGTCTATTTAATAAGCCTATTTAATAAGCCTATTTAATAAGCCTATTAATTAAGCCTATTTAATGAGCCTATTTAATAAGCCTATTTATTGAACCTATTTAATAAGTCTATTTAATAAGCCTGTTTAATAAGCCTATTTAATAAGTATTTAATGAGCCTATTTAATAAGCCTAAGTTGCTGAATAAGCCTATTTAATAAGCCTAAGTTGCTGAAATAAGCCTATTTAATAAGCCTAAGTTGCTGAAATAAGGCTATTTAAAAAGTCTAAGTTGCTGAAATAAGCCTATTTAATAAGCCTATGTTGCTGAAATAAGTATATTTAATAAGCATAAGTTGCTGAAATAAGCCTATTTAATAAGTCTAAGTTGCTGAAATAAGGCTATTTAATAAGTCTAAGTTGCTGAAATGAGCCTATTTAATCAGCATAAGTTGCTGAAATAAGCCTATTTAATAAGCCCTAGTTGCTGAAATAAGCATATTTAATAAGGCTATTTAATAAGCTAAGTTGCTGAAATAAGCCTATTTAATAAGCCTAAGTTGCTGAAATAAGCCTATTTAATAAGTCTAAGTTGCTGAAATAAGGCTATTTAATAAGCTTAAGTTGCTGAAATGAGCCTATTTAATAAGCCTAAGTTGCTGAAATAAGGATATTTAATAAGTCTAAGTCGCTGAAATAAGCCTATTTAATAAGCCTAAGTTGCTAAAATAAGCCTATTTAATGAGGCTATTTAATAAGTCTATTTAATAAGCCTATTTAATAAGCCTATTTAATAAGCCTATTTAATAAGCCTATTTAATAAGTCTATTTAATAAGTCTATTTAATAAGCCTATTTAAAGAGTATTCAATGAGCCTATTTATTAAGCCTATTTATTGAGCCTATTTAATAAGCCTATTTATTAAGCCTATTTATTAAGCCTATTTATTGAGCCTATTTAATAAGCATATTTATTAAGCCTATTTAATACGCCTATTTAATAAGTCTATTTAATAAGCCTATTTAATAAGCCTATTTAATAAGCCTATTTAATACGCCTATTTATTGAGCCTATTTAATAAGTCTATTTAATACGCCTATTTAATAAGCCTATTTAATAAGTATTTAATGAGCCTATTTAATCAGTCTATTTAATAAGCCTATTTAATAGGCCTATTTAATAAGTCTAAGTTGCTGAAATAAGCCTATTTAATAAGCCTAAGTTGCTGAAAAGCCGATTTCATAAGCCTAAGTTGCTGAAGTAAGCCTTTTTAATAAGTCTAAGTTGCTGAAATAAGCCTATTTAATAAGCCTAAGTTGCTAAAATAAGCCTATTTAATGAGGCTGTTTAATAAGTCTATTTAATAAGCCTATTTAATAAGCCTATTTAATGAGCCTATTTAAAAAGCCTATTTAATAAGTCTATTTAATAAGCCTATTTAATAAGGCCAATTTATTGAGCCTATTTAATAAGCCTATTTATTAAGCCAATTAAATAAGCCTATTTAATAAGCCTATTTAATAAGTCTATTTAATAAGCCTATTTAATAAGCCTATTTAATAAGCCTATTAATTAAGCCTATTTAATGAGCCTATTTAATAAGCCTATTTATTGAACCTATTTAATAAGTCTATTTAATAAGCCTGTTTAATAAGCCTATTTAATAAGTATTTAATGAGCCTATTTAATAAGCCTAAGTTGCTGAATAAGCCTATTTAATAAGCCTAAGTTGCTGAAATAAGCCTATTTAATAAGCCTATGTTGCTGAAATAAGTATATTTAATAAGCATAAGTTGCTGAAATAAGCCTATTTAATAAGTCTAAGTTGCTGAAATAAGGCTATTTAATAAGTCTAAGTTGCTGAAATGAGCCTATTTCATCAGCATAAGTTGCTGAAATAAGCCTATTTAATAAGCCCTAGTTGCTGAAATAAGCCTATTTAATAAGGCTATTTAATAAGCCTAAGTTGCTGAAATAAGCCTATTTAATAAGTCTAAGTTGCTGAAATAAGCCTATTTAATAAGTCTAAGTTGCTGAAATAAGGCTATTTAATAAGCTTAAGTTGCTGAAATGAGCCTATTTAATAAGCCTAAGTTGCTGAAATAAGGATATTTAATAAGTCTAAGTCGCTGAAATAAGCCTATTTAATAAGCCTAAGTTGCTAAAATAAGCCTATTTAATGAGGCTATTTAATAAGTCTATTTAATAAGCCTATTTAATAAGCCTATTTAATAAGCCTATTTAATAAGCCTATTTAATAAGTCTATTTAATAAGTCTATTTAATAAGCCTATTTAAAGAGTATTCAATGAGCCTATTTATTAAGCCTATTTATTGAGCCTATTTAATAAGCCTATTTATTAAGCCTATTTATTAAGCCTATTTATTGAGCCTATTTAATAAGCCTATTTATTAAGCCTATTTAATACGCCTATTTAATAAGTCTATTTAATAAGCCTATTTAATAAGCCTATTTAATAAGCCTATTTAATACGCCTATTTATTGAGCCTATTTAATAAGTCTATTTAATACGCCTATTTAATAAGCCTATTTAATAAGTATTTAATGAGCCTATTTAATCAGTCTATTTAATAAGCCTATTTAATAGGCCTATTTAATAAGTCTAAGATGCTGAAATAAGCCTATTTAATAAGCCTAAGTTGCTGAAAAGCCTATTTCATAAGCCTAAGTTGCTGAAATAAGCCTTTTTAATAAGTCTAAGTTGCTGAAATAAGCCTATTTAATAAGCCTAAGTTGCTAAAATAAGCCTATTTAATGAGGCTGTTTAATAAGTCTATTTAATAAGCCTATTTAATAAGCCTATTTAATGAGCCTATTTAAAAAGCCTATTTAATAAGTCTATTTAATAAGCCTATTTAATAAGGCCAATTTATTGAGCCTATTTAATAAGCCTATTTATTAAGCCAATTAAATAAGCCTATTTAATAAGCCTATTTAATAAGTCTATTTAATAAGCCTATTTAATAAGCCTATTTAATAAGCCTATTAATTAAGCCTATTTAATGAGCCTATTTAATAAGCCTATTTATTGAACCTATTTAATAAGTCTATTTAATAAGCCTGTTTAATAAGCCTATTTAATAAGTATTTAATGAGCCTATTTAATAAGCCTAAGTTGCTGAATAAGCCTATTTAATAAGCCTAAGTTGCTGAAATAAGCCTATTTAATAAGCCTAAGTTGCTGAAATAAGGCTATTTAATAAGTCTAAGTTGCTGAAATAAGCCTATTTAATAAGCCTATGTTGCTGAAATAAGTATATTTAATAAGCATAAGTTGCTGAAATAAGCCTATTTAATAAGTCTAAGTTGCTGAAATAAGGCTATTTAATAAGTCTAAGTTGCTGAAATGAGCCTATTTAATCAGCATAAGTTGCTGAAATAAGCCTATTTAATAAGCCCTAGTTGCTGAAATAAGCATATTTAATAAGGCTATTTAATAAGCTAAGTTGCTGAAATAAGCCTATTTAATAAGCCTAAGTTGCTGAAATAAGCCTATTTAATAAGTCTAAGTTGCTGAAATAAGGCTATTTAATAAGCTTAAGTTGCTGAAATGAGCCTATTTAATAAGCCTAAGTTGCTGAAATAAGGATATTTAATAAGTCTAAGTCGCTGAAATAAGCCTATTTAATAAGCCTAAGTTGCTAAAATAAGCCTATTTAATGAGGCTATTTAATAAGTCTATTTAATAAGCCTATTTAATAAGCCTATTTAATAAGCCTATTTAATAAGCCTATTTAATAAGTCTATTTAATAAGTCTATTTAATAAGCCTATTTAAAGAGTATTCAATGAGCCTATTTATTAAGCCTATTTATTGAGCCTATTTAATAAGCCTATTTATTAAGCCTATTTATTAAGCCTATTTATTGAGCCTATTTAATAAGCATATTTATTAAGCCTATTTAATACGCCTATTTAATAAGTCTATTTAATAAGCCTATTTAATAAGCCTATTTAATAAGCCTATTTAATACGCCTATTTATTGAGCCTATTTAATAAGTCTATTTAATACGCCTATTTAATAAGCCTATTTAATAAGTATTTAATGAGCCTATTTAATCAGTCTATTTAATAAGCCTATTTAATAGGCCTATTTAATAAGTCTAAGTTGCTGAAATAAGCCTATTTAATAAGCCTAAGTTGCTGAAAAGCCGATTTCATAAGCCTAAGTTGCTGAAGTAAGCCTTTTTAATAAGTCTAAGTTGCTGAAATAAGCCTATTTAATAAGCCTAAGTTGCTGAAATAAGCCTATTTAATGAGGCTGTTTAATAAGTCTATTTAATAAGCCTATTTAATAAGCCTATTTAATGAGCCTATTTAAAAAGCCTATTTAATAAGTCTATTTAATAAGCCTATTTAATAAGGCCAATTTATTGAGCCTATTTAATAAGCCTATTTATTAAGCCAATTAAATAAGCCTATTTAATAAGCCTATTTAATAAGTCTATTTAATAAGCCTATTTAATAAGCCTATTTAATAAGCCTATTAATTAAGCCTATTTAATGAGCCTATTTAATAAGCCTATTTATTGAACCTATTTAATACGTCTATTTAATAAGCCTGTTTAATAAGCCTATTTAATAAGTATTTAATGAGCCTATTTAATAAGCCTAAGTTGCTGAATAAGCCTATTTAATAAGCCTAAGTTGCTGAAATAAGCCTATTTAATAAGCCTATGTTGCTGAAATAAGTATATTTAATAAGCATAAGTTGCTGAAATAAGCCTATTTAATAAGTCTAAGTTGCTGAAATAAGGCTATTTAATAAGTCTAAGTTGCTGAAATGAGCCTATTTCATCAGCATAAGTTGCTGAAATAAGCCTATTTAATAAGCCCTAGTTGCTGAAATAAGCCTATTTAACAAGGCTATTTAATAAGCCTAAGTTGCTGAAATAAGCCTATTTAATAAGTCTAAGTTGCTGAAATAAGCCTATTTAATAAGTCTAAGTTGCTGAAATAAGGCTATTTAATAAGCTTAAGTTGCTGAAATGAGCCTATTTAATAAGCCTAAGTTGCTGAAATAAGGATATTTAATAAGTCTAAGTCGCTGAAATAAGCCTATTTAATAAGCCTAAGTTGCTAAAATAAGCCTATTTAATGAGGCTATTTAATAAGTCTATTTAATAAGCCTATTTAATAAGCCTATTTAATAAACCAATTTAATAAGCCTATTTAATAAGTCTATTTAATAAGTCTATTTAATAAGCCTATTTAAAGAGTATTCAATGAGCCTATTTATTAAGCCTATTTATTTAGCCTATTTAATAAGCCTATTTATTAAGCCTATTTATTAAGCCTATTTATTGAGCCTATTTAATAAGCCTATTTATTAAGCCTATTTAATACGCCTATTTAATAAGTCTATTTAATAAGCCTATTTAATAAGCCTATTTAATAAGCCTATTTAATACGCCTATTTATTGAGCCTATTTAATAAGTCTATTTAATACGCCTATTTAATAAGCCTATTTAATAAGTATTTAATGAGCCTATTTAATCAGTCTATTTAATAAGCCTATTTAATAGGCCTATTTAATAAGTCTAAGATGCTGAAATAAGCCTATTTAATAAGCCTAAGTTGCTGAAAAGCCTATTTCATAAGCCTAAGTTGCTGAAATAAGCCTTTTTAATAAGTCTAAGTTGCTGAAATAAGCCTATTTAATAAGCCTAAGTTGCTAAAATAAGCCTATTTAATGAGGCTGTTTAATAAGTCTATTTAATAAGCCTATTTAATAAGCCTATTTAATGAGCCTATTTAAAAAGCCTATTTAATAAGTCTATTTAATAAGCCTATTTAATAAGGCCAATTTATTGAGCCTATTTAATAAGCCTATTTATTAAGCCAATTAAATAAGCCTATTTAATAAGCCTATTTAATAAGTCTATTTAATAAGCCTATTTAATAAGCCTATTTAATAAGCCTATTAATTAAGCCTATTTAATGAGCCTATTTAATAAGCCTATTTATTGAACCTATTTAATAAGTCTATTTAATAAGCCTGTTTAATAAGCCTATTTAATAAGTATTTAATGAGCCTATTTAATAAGCCTAAGTTGCTGAATAAGCCTATTTAATAAGCCTAAGTTGCTGAAATAAGCCTATTTAATAAGCCTATGTTGCTGAAATAAGTATATTTAATAAGCATAAGTTGCTGAAATAAGCCTATTTAATAAGTCTAAGTTGCTGAAATAAGGTTATTTAATAAGTCTAAGTTGCTGAAATGAGCCTATTTAATCAGCATAAGTTGCTGAAATAAGCCTATTTAATAAGCCCTAGTTGCTGAAATAAGCCTATTTAATAAGGCTATTTAATAAGCCTAAGTTGCTGAAATAAGCCTATTTAATAAGTCTAAGTTGCTGAAATAAGCCTATTTAATAAGTCTAAGTTGCTGAAATAAGGCTATTTAATAAGCTTAAGTTGCTGAAATGAGCCTATTTAATAAGCCTAAGTTGCTGAAATAAGGATATTTAATAAGTCTAAGTCGCTGAAATAAGCCTATTTAATAAGCCTAAGTTGCTAAAATAAGCCTATTTAATGAGGCTATTTAATAAGTCTATTTAATAAGCCTATTTAATAAGCCTATTTAATAAGCCTATTTAATAAGCCTATTTAATAAGTCTATTTAATAAGTCTATTTAATAAGACTATTTAAAGAGTATTCAATGAGCCTATTTATTAAGCCTATTTATTGAGCCTATTTAATAAGCCTATTTATTAAGCCTATTTATTAAGCCTATTTATTGAGCCTATTTAATAAGCCTATTTATTAAGCCTATGTAATACGCCTATTTAATAAGTCTATTTAATAAGCCTATTTAATAAGCCTATTTAATACGCCTATTTATTGAGCCTATTTAATAAGTCTATTTAATACGCCTATTTAATAAGCCTATTTAATAAGTATTTAATGAGCATATTTAATCAGTCTATTTAATAAGCCTATTTAATAGGCCTATTTAATAAGTCTAAGTTGCTGAAATAAGCCTATTTAATAAGCCTAAGTTGCTGAAAAGCCTATTTCATAAGCCTAAGTTGCTGAAATAAGCCTTTTTAATAAGTCTAAGTTGCTGAAATAAGCCTATTTAATAAGCCTAAGTTGCTAAAATAAGCCTATTTAATGAGGCTGTTTAATAAGTCTATTTAATAAGCCTATTTAATAAGCCTATTTAATGAGCCTATTTAAAAAGCCTATTTAATAAGTCTATTTAATAAGCCTATTTAATAAGTATTTAACGAGCCTATTTAATAAGCCTATTTATTGAGCCTATTTAATAAGCCTATTTATTAAGCCAATTAAATAAGCCTATTTAATAAGCCTATTTAATAAGTCTATTTAATAAGCCTATTTAATAAGCCTATTTAATAAGCCTATTAATTAAGCCTATTTAATGAGCCTATTTAATAAGCCTATTTATTGAACCTATTTAATAAGTCTATTTAATAAGACTGTTTAATAAGCCTATTTAATAAGTATTTAATGAGCCTATTTAATAAGCCTAAGTTGCTGAATAAGCCTATTTAATAAGCCTAAGTTGCTGAAATAAGCCTATTTAATAAGCCTATTTAATAAGCCTAAGTTGCTGAATAGGCCTATTTAATAAGCCTAATTTGCTGAAATAAGCCTATTTAATAAATCTCAGTTGCTGAAATAAGGCTATTTAATAAGCCTAAGTTGCTGAAATAAGCCTATTTAATAAGCCTAAGTTGCTGAAATAAGGCTATTTAATAAGTCTAAGTTGCTGAAATAAGCCTATTTAATAAGTCTAAGTTGCTGAAATAAGGCAATTTAATAAGTCTAAGTTGCTGAAATAAGCCTATTTAATCAGCATAAGTTGCTGAAATAAGCCTATTTAATAAGCCCAAGTTGCTTAAATAAGCCTATTTAATAAGGCTATTTAATAAGCCTAAGTTGCTGAAATAAGCCTATTTAATAAGCCTAAGTTGCTGAAATAAGCCTATTTAATAGGCCTATCTAATAAGTCTAAGTTGCAGAAATAAGCATATTTCATAAGCTTAAGTTGCTAAAATAAGCATATTTAATGAGGCTGTTTAATAAGTCTATTTAATAAGCCTATTTAATAAGCCTATTTAATGAGCCTATTTAAAAAGCCTATTTAATAATTCTATTTAATAAGTCTATTTAATAAGCCTATTTAATAAGTATTTAACGAGCCTATTTAATACGCCTATTTATTGAGGATATTTAATAAGCCTATTTATTAAGCCAATTAAATAAGCCTATTTAATCAGCCTATTTAATAAGTCTATTTAATAAGCCTATTAAATAAGCCTATTTAATAAGCCTATTAATTAAGCCTATTTAATGAGCCTATTTAATAAGCCTATTTATTGAACCTATTTAATAAGTCTATTTAATAAGCCTGTTTAATAAGCCGATTTAATAAGTATTTAATGAGCCTATTTAATAAGCGTAAGTTGCTGAATAAGCCTATTTAATAAGCCTAAGTTGCTGAAATAAGCCTATTTAATAAGCCTATTTAATAAGCCTAAGTTGCTGAAATAAGCCTATTTAATAAGCCTAAGTTGCTGAAATAAGGCTATTTAATAAGTCTAAGTTGCTGAAATAAGCCTATTTAATAAGCCTATGTTGCTGAAATAAGTATATTTAATAAGCATAAGTTGCTGAAATAAGCCTATTTAATAAGTCTAAGTTGCTGAAATAAGGCTATTTAATAAGTCTAAGTTGCTGAAATGTGCCTATTTAATCAGCGTAAGTTGCTGAAATAAGCCTATTTAATAAGCCCTAGTTGCTGAAATAAGCCTATTTAATAAGGCTATTTAATAAGCCTAAGTTGCTGAAATAAGCCTATTTAAAAAGTCTAAGTTGCTGAAATAAGCCTATTTAATAAGCCTAAGTTGCTGAAATAAGCCTATTTAATAAGTCTAAGTTGCTGAAATAAGCCTATTTAATAAGCCTAAGTTGCTGAAAAGCCTATTTCATAAGCCTAAGTTGCTGAAATAAGCCTTTTTTAATAAGTCTAAGTTGCTGAAATAAGCCTATTTAATAAGCCTAAGTTGCTAAAATAAGCCTATTTAATGAGGCTGTTTAATAAGTCTATTTAATAAGCCTATTTAATAAGCCTATTTAATGAGCCTATTTAACGAGCCTATTTAATAAGCCTATTTATTGAGCCTATTTAATAAGCCTATTTATTAAGCCAATTAAATAAGCCTATTTAATAAGCCTATTTAATAAGTCTATTTAATAAGCCTATTTAATAATCCTATTTAATAAGCCTATTAATTAAGCCTATTTAATGAGCCTATTTAATAAGCCTATTTATTTAACCTATTTAATAAGTCTATTTAATAAGCCTGTTTAATAAGCCTATTTAATAAGTATTTAATGAGCCTATTTAATAAGCCTAAGTTGCTGAATAAGCCTATTTAATAAGCCTAAGTTGCTGAAATAAGCCTATTTAATAAGCCTATTTAATAAGCCTAAGTTGCTGAAATAAGCCTATTTAATAAGCCTAAGTTGCTGAAATAAGGCTATTTAATAAGTCTAAGTTGCTGAAATAAGCCTATTTAATAAGCCTATGTTGCTGAAATAAGTATATTTAATAAGCATAAATTGCTGAAATAAGCCTATTTAATAAGTCTAAGTTGCTGAAATAAGGCTATTTAATAAGTCTAAGTTGCTGAAATGAGCCTATTTAATCAGCGTAAGTTGCTGAAATAAGCCTATTTAATAAGCCCTAGTTGCTGAAATAAGCCTATTTAATAAGGCTATTTAATAAGCCTAAGTTGGTGAAATAAGCCTATTTAATAAGTCTAAGTTGCTGAAATAAGGCTATTTAATAAGTCTAAGTTGCTGAAATAAGCCTATTTAATAAGCCTAAGTTGCTGAAATAAGCCTATTTAATAAGTCTAAGTTGCTGAAATAAGGCTATTTAATAAGCTTAAGTTGCTGAAATGAGCCTATTTAATAAGCCTAAGTTGCTGAAATAAGGATATTTAATAAGTCTAAGTCGCTGAAATAAGCCAATTTAATAAGCCTAAGTTGCTAAAATAAGCCTATTTAATGAGACTATTTAATAAGCCTATTTAATAAGCCTATTTAATAAGTCTATTTAATAAGTCTATTTAATAAGCCTATTTAAAGAGTATTCAATGAGCCTATTTATTAAGCCTATTTATTGAGCCTATTTAATAAGCCTATTTAATAAGTCTATTTAATAAGTCTATTTAATAAGCCTATTTAAAGAGTATTCAATGAGCCTATTTATTAAGCCTATTTATTGAGCCTATTTAATAAGCCTATTTATTAAGCCTATTTATTAAGCCTATGTATTGAGCTTATTTAATAAGCCTATTTATTAAGCCTATTTAATACGCCTATTTAATAAGTCTATTTAATAAGCCTATTTAATAAGCCTATTTAATAAGCCTATTTAATACGCCTATTTATTGAGCCTATTTAATAAGTCTATTTAATACACCTATTTAATAAGCCTATTTAATAAGTATTTAATGAGCCTATTTAATCAGTCTATTTAATAAGCCTATTTAATAGGCCTATTTAATAAGTCTAAGTTGCTGAAATAAGCCTATTTAATAAGCCTAAGTTGCTGAAAAGCCTATTTCATAAGCCTAAGTTGCTGAAATAAGCCTTTTTAATAAGTCTAAGTTGCTGAAATAAGCCTATTTAATAAGCCTAAGTTGCTAAAATAAGCCTATTTAATGAGGCTGTTTAATAAGTCTATTTAATAAGCCTATTTAATAAGCCTATTTAATGAGCCTATTTAAAAAGCCTATTTAATAAGTCTATTTAATAAGCCTATTTAATACGTATTTAACGAGCCTATTTAATAAGCCTATTTATTGAGCCTATTTAATAAGCCTATTTATTAAGCCAATTAAATAAGCCTATTTAATAAGCCTATTTAATAAGTCTATTTAATAAGCCTATTTAATAAGCCTATTTAATAAGCCTATTAATTAAGCCTATTTAATGAGCCTATTTAATAAGCCTATTTATTGAACCTATTTAATAAGTCTATTTAATAAGCTTGTTTAATAAGCCTATTTAGTAAGTATTTAATGAGCCTATTTAATAAGCCTAAGTTTCTGAATAAGCCTATTTAATATGCCTAAGTTGCTGAAATAAGCCTATTTAATACGCCTATGTTGCTGAAATAAGTATATTTAATAAGCATAAGTTGCTGAAATAAGCCTATTTAATAAGTCTAAGTTGCTGAAATAAGGCTATTTAATAAGTCTAAGTTGCTGAAATGAGCCTATTTAATCAGCATAAGTTGCTGAAATAAGCCTATTTAATAAGCCCTAGTTGCTGAAATAAGCCTATTTAATAAGGCTATTTAATAAGCCTAAGTTGCTGAAATAAGCCTATTTAATAAGTCTAAGTTGCTGAAATAAGCCTATTTAATAAGTCTAAGTTGCTGAAATAAGGCTATTTACTAAGCTTAAGTTGCTGAAATGTGCCTATTTAATAAGCCTAAGTTGCTGAAATAAGGATATTTAATAAGTCTAAGTCGCTGAAATAAGCCTATTTAATAAGCCTAAGTTGCTAAAATAAGCCTATTTAATGAGGCTATTTAATAAGTCTATTTAATAAGCCTATTTATTAAGCCTATTTAATAAGCCTATTTAATAAGCCTATTTAATAAGTCTATTTAATAAGTCTATTTAATAAGCCTATTTAAAGAGTATTCAATGAGCCTATTTATTAAGCCTATTTATTGAGCCTATTTAATAAGCCTATTTATTAAGCCTATTTATTAAGCCTATTTATTGAGCCTATTTAATAAGCCTATTTATTAAGCCTATTTAATACGCCTATTTAATAAGTCTATTTAATAAGCCTATTTAATAAGCCTATTTAATAAGCCTATTTAATACGCCTATTTATTGAGCCTATTTAATAAGTCTAATTAATACGCCTATTTAATAAGCCTATTTAATAAGTATTTAATGAGCATATTTAATCAGTCTATTTAATAAGCCTATTTAATAGGCCTATTTAATAAGTCTAAGTTGCTGAAATAAGCCTATTTAATAAGCCTAAGTTGCTGAAAAGCCTATTTCATAAGCCTAAGTTGCTGAAATAAGCCTTTTTAATAAGTCTAAGTTGCTGAAATAAGCCTATTTAATAAGCCTAAGTTGCTAAAATAAGCCTATTTAATGAGGCTATTTAATAAGTCTAAGTTGCTGACATAAACCTATTTAATAAGCCTAAGTTGCTAAAATAAGCCTATTTAATGAGGCTATTTAATAAGTCAATTTAATAAGCCTATTTAATAAGCCTATTTAATACGCCTATTTAATAAGCCTATTTAATACGCCTATTTAATAAACCTATTTAATAAGTATTAATGAGCCTATTTATTAAGTCTATTTAATAAGCCTTTTTAATAAGCATATTTAATAAGTCTATTTAATAAGCCTATTTAATAAACCTATTTAATGAGCCTATTTAAAAAGCCTATTTAATAAGTCTATTTAATAAGCCTATTTAATAAGTATTTAACGAGCCTATTTAATAAGCCTATTTATTGAGCCTATTTAATAAGCCTATTTATTAAGCCAATTAAATAAGCCTATTTAATAAGCCTATTTAATAAGTCTATTTAATAAGCCTATTTAATAAGCCTATTTAATAAGCCTATTAATTAAGCCTATTTAATGAGCCTATTTAATAAGCCTATTTATTGAACCTATTTAATAAGTCTATTTAATAAGCCTGTTTAATAAGCCTATTTAATAAGTATTTAATGAGCCTATTTAATAAGCCTAAGTTGCTGAATAAGCCTATTTAATAAGCCTAAGTTGCTGAAATAAGCCTATTTAATAAGCCTATTTAATAAGCCTAAGTTACTGAATAGGCCTATTTAATAAGCCTAATTTGCTGAAATAAGCCTATTTAATAAGTCTCAGTTGCTGAAATAAGGCTATTTAATAAGCCTAAGTTGCTGAAATAAGCCTATTTAATAAGCCTAAGTTGCTGAAATAAGGCTATTTAATAATTCTAAGTTGCTGAAATAAGCCTATTTAATAAGTCTAAGTTGCTGAAATAAGGCAATTTAATAAGTCTAAGTTGCTGAAATAAGCCTATTTAATCAGCGTAAGTTGCTGAAATAAGCCTATTTAATAAGCCCAAGTTGCTTAAATAAGCCTATTTAATAAGGCTATTTAATAAGCCTAAGTTGCTGAAAGAAGTCTATTTAATAATCGTAAGTTGCTGAAATAAGGCCATTTAATAAGTCTAAGTTGCTGAAATTAGCCTATTTATTAAGCCTAAGTTGCTGAAATAAGCCTATTTAATAAGCCTATTTAATAAGCCTAAGTTGCTGAAATAAGCCTATTTAATAAGCCTATTTAATAAGCCTAAGTTGCTGAAATAAGCCTATTTAATAAGCCTAAGTTGCTGAAATAAGGCTATTTAATAAGTCTAAGTTGCTGAAATAAGCCTATTTAATAAGCCTATGTTGCTGAAATAAGTATATTTAATAAGCATAAATTGCTGAAATAAGCCTATTTAATAAGTCTAAGTTGCTGAAATAAGGCTATTTAATAAGTCTAAGTTGCTGAAATGAGCCTATTTAATCAGCGTAAGTTGCTGAAATAAGCCTATTTAATAAGCCCTAGTTGCTGAAATAAGCCTATTTAATAAGGCTATTTAATAAGCCTAAGTTGGTGAAATAAGCCTATTTAATAAGTCTAAGTTGCTGAAATAAGGCTATTTAATAAGTCTAAGTTGCTGAAATAAGCCTATTTAATAAGCCTAAGTTGCTGAAATAAGCCTATTTAATAAGTCTAAGTTGCTGAAATAAGGCTATTTAATAAGCTTAAGTTGCTGAAATGAGCCTATTTAATAAGCCTAAGTTGCTGAAATAAGGATATTTAATAAGTCTAAGTCGCTGAAATAAGCCAATTTAATAAGCCTAAGTTGCTAAAATAAGCCTATTTAATGAGACTATTTAATAAGCCTATTTAATAAGCCTATTTAATAAGTCTATTTAATAAGTCTATTTAATAAGCCTATTTAAAGAGTATTCAATGAGCCTATTTATTAAGCCTATTTATTGAGCCTATTTAATAAGCCTATTTAATAAGTCTATTTAATAAGTCTATTTAATAAGCCTATTTAAAGAGTATTCAATGAGCCTATTTATTAAGCCTATTTATTGAGCCTATTTAATAAGCCTATTTATTAAGCCTATTTATTAAGCCTATGTATTGAGCTTATTTAATAAGCCTATTTATTAAGCCTATTTAATACGCCTATTTAATAAGTCTATTTAATAAGCCTATTTAATAAGCCTATTTAATAAGCCTATTTAATACGCCTATTTATTGAGCCTATTTAATAAGTCTATTTAATACACCTATTTAATAAGCCTATTTAATAAGTATTTAATGAGCCTATTTAATCAGTCTATTTAATAAGCCTATTTAATAGGCCTATTTAATAAGTCTAAGTTGCTGAAATAAGCCTATTTAATAAGCCTAAGTTGCTGAAAAGCCTATTTCATAAGCCTAAGTTGCTGAAATAAGCCTTTTTAATAAGTCTAAGTTGCTGAAATAAGCCTATTTAATAAGCCTAAGTTGCTAAAATAAGCCTATTTAATGAGGCTGTTTAATAAGTCTATTTAATAAGCCTATTTAATAAGCCTATTTAATGAGCCTATTTAAAAAGCCTATTTAATAAGTCTATTTAATAAGCCTATTTAATACGTATTTAACGAGCCTATTTAATAAGCCTATTTATTGAGCCTATTTAATAAGCCTATTTATTAAGCCAATTAAATAAGCCTATTTAATAAGCCTATTTAATAAGTCTATTTAATAAGCCTATTTAATAAGCCTATTTAATAAGCCTATTAATTAAGCCTATTTAATGAGCCTATTTAATAAGCCTATTTATTGAACCTATTTAATAAGTCTATTTAATAAGCTTGTTTAATAAGCCTATTTAGTAAGTATTTAATGAGCCTATTTAATAAGCCTAAGTTTCTGAATAAGCCTATTTAATATGCCTAAGTTGCTGAAATAAGCCTATTTAATACGCCTATGTTGCTGAAATAAGTATATTTAATAAGCATAAGTTGCTGAAATAAGCCTATTTAATAAGTCTAAGTTGCTGAAATAAGGCTATTTAATAAGTCTAAGTTGCTGAAATGAGCCTATTTAATCAGCATAAGTTGCTGAAATAAGCCTATTTAATAAGCCCTAGTTGCTGAAATAAGCCTATTTAATAAGGCTATTTAATAAGCCTAAGTTGCTGAAATAAGCCTATTTAATAAGTCTAAGTTGCTGAAATAAGCCTATTTAATAAGTCTAAGTTGCTGAAATAAGGCTATTTACTAAGCTTAAGTTGCTGAAATGTGCCTATTTAATAAGCCTAAGTTGCTGAAATAAGGATATTTAATAAGTCTAAGTCGCTGAAATAAGCCTATTTAATAAGCCTAAGTTGCTAAAATAAGCCTATTTAATGAGGCTATTTAATAAGTCTATTTAATAAGCCTATTTATTAAGCCTATTTAATAAGCCTATTTAATAAGCCTATTTAATAAGTCTATTTAATAAGTCTATTTAATAAGCCTATTTAAAGAGTATTCAATGAGCCTATTTATTAAGCCTATTTATTGAGCCTATTTAATAAGCCTATTTATTAAGCCTATTTATTAAGCCTATTTATTGAGCCTATTTAATAAGCCTATTTATTAAGCCTATTTAATACGCCTATTTAATAAGTCTATTTAATAAGCCTATTTAATAAGCCTATTTAATAAGCCTATTTAATACGCCTATTTATTGAGCCTATTTAATAAGTCTAATTAATACGCCTATTTAATAAGCCTATTTAATAAGTATTTAATGAGCATATTTAATCAGTCTATTTAATAAGCCTATTTAATAGGCCTATTTAATAAGTCTAAGTTGCTGAAATAAGCCTATTTAATAAGCCTAAGTTGCTGAAAAGCCTATTTCATAAGCCTAAGTTGCTGAAATAAGCCTTTTTAATAAGTCTAAGTTGCTGAAATAAGCCTATTTAATAAGCCTAAGTTGCTAAAATAAGCCTATTTAATGAGGCTATTTAATAAGTCTAAGTTGCTGACATAAACCTATTTAATAAGCCTAAGTTGCTAAAATAAGCCTATTTAATGAGGCTATTTAATAAGTCAATTTAATAAGCCTATTTAATAAGCCTATTTAATACGCCTATTTAATAAGCCTATTTAATACGCCTATTTAATAAACCTATTTAATAAGTATTAATGAGCCTATTTATTAAGTCTATTTAATAAGCCTTTTTAATAAGCATATTTAATAAGTCTATTTAATAAGCCTATTTAATAAACCTATTTAATGAGCCTATTTAAAAAGCCTATTTAATAAGTCTATTTAATAAGCCTATTTAATAAGTATTTAACGAGCCTATTTAATAAGCCTATTTATTGAGCCTATTTAATAAGCCTATTTATTAAGCCAATTAAATAAGCCTATTTAATAAGCCTATTTAATAAGTCTATTTAATAAGCCTATTTAATAAGCCTATTTAATAAGCCTATTAATTAAGCCTATTTAATGAGCCTATTTAATAAGCCTATTTATTGAACCTATTTAATAAGTCTATTTAATAAGCCTGTTTAATAAGCCTATTTAATAAGTATTTAATGAGCCTATTTAATAAGCCTAAGTTGCTGAATAAGCCTATTTAATAAGCCTAAGTTGCTGAAATAAGCCTATTTAATAAGCCTATTTAATAAGCCTAAGTTACTGAATAGGCCTATTTAATAAGCCTAATTTGCTGAAATAAGCCTATTTAATAAGTCTCAGTTGCTGAAATAAGGCTATTTAATAAGCCTAAGTTGCTGAAATAAGCCTATTTAATAAGCCTAAGTTGCTGAAATAAGGCTATTTAATAATTCTAAGTTGCTGAAATAAGCCTATTTAATAAGTCTAAGTTGCTGAAATAAGGCAATTTAATAAGTCTAAGTTGCTGAAATAAGCCTATTTAATCAGCGTAAGTTGCTGAAATAAGCCTATTTAATAAGCCCAAGTTGCTTAAATAAGCCTATTTAATAAGGCTATTTAATAAGCCTAAGTTGCTGAAAGAAGTCTATTTAATAATCGTAAGTTGCTGAAATAAGGCCATTTAATAAGTCTAAGTTGCTGAAATAAGCCTATTTAATAAGCCTAAGTTGCTGAAATAAGCCTATTTAATAAGCCTAAGTTGCTGAAATAAGCCTATTTAATAGGCCTATCTAATAAGTCTAAGTTGCAGAAATAAGCATATTTCATAAGCTTAAGTTGCTAAAATAAGCCTATTTAATGAGGCTGTTTAATAAGTCTATTTAATAAGCCTATTTAATAAGCCTATTTAATGAGCCTATTTAAAAAGCCTATTTAATAAGTCTATTTAATAAGTCTATTTAATAAGCCTATTTAATAAGTATTTAACGAGCCTATTTAATAAGCCTATTTATTGAGCCTATTTAATAAGCCTATTTATTAAGCCAATTAAATAAGCCTATTTAATAAGCCTATTTAATAAGTCTATTTAATAAGCCTATTTAATAAACCTATTTAATAAGCCTATTAATTAAGCCTATTTAATGAGCCTATTTAATAAGCCTATTTATTGAACCTATTTAATAAGTCTATTTAATAAGCCTGTTTAATAAGCCTATTTAATAAGTATTTAATGAGCCTGTTTAATAAGCGTAAGTTGCTGAATAAGCCTATTTAATAAGCCTAAGTTGCTGAAATAAGCCTATTTATTAAGCCTATTTAATAAGCCTAAGTTGCTGAAATAAGCCTATTTAATAAGCCTAAGTTGCTGAAATAAGGCTATTTAATAAGTCTAAGTTGCTGAAATAAGGCTATTTAATAAGTCTAAGTTGCTGAAATGTGCCTATTTAATCAGCGTAAGTTGCTGAAATAAGCCTATTTAATAAGCCCTAGTTGCTGAAATAAGCCTATTTAATAAGGCTATTTAATAAGCCTAAGTTGCTGAAATAAGCCTATTTAAAAAGTCTAAGTTGCTGAAATAAGCCTATTTAATAAGCCTAAGTTGCTGAAATAAGCCTATTTAATAAGTCTAAGTTGCTGAAATAAGGCTATTTAATAAGCTTAAGTTGCTGAAATGAGCCTATTTAATAAGCCTAAGTTGCTGAAATAAGGCTATTTAATAAGTCTAAGTCGCTGAAATAAGCTTATTTAATAAGCCTAAGTTGCTAAAATAAGCCTATATAATGAGGCTATTTAATAAGTCTATTTAATAAGCCTATTTAATAAGCCTATTTAATAAGCCTATTTAATAAGCCTATTTAATAAGTCTATTTAATAAGTCTATTTAATAAGCCTATTTAAAGAGTATTCAATGAGCCTATTTATTAAGCCTATTTATTGTGCCTATTTAATAAGCCTATTTATTAAGCCTATTTATTAAGCCTATTTATTGAGCCTATTTAATAAGCCTATTTATTAAGCCTATTTAATACACCTATTTAATAAGTCTATTTAATAAGCCTATTTAATAAGCCTATTTAATAAGCCTATTTAATACGCCTATTTATTGAGCCTATTTAATAAGTCTATTTAATAAGCCTATTTAATACGCCTATTTAATAAGTATTTAATGAGCCTATTTAATCAGTCTATTTAATAAGCCTATTTAATAGGCCTATTTAATAAGTCTAAGTTGCTGAAATAAGCCTATTTAGTAAGCCTAAGTTGCTCAAAAGCCTATTTCATAAGCCTAAGTTGCTGAAATAAGCCTTTTTAATAAGTCTAAGTTGCTGATATAAGCCTATTTAATAAGCCTAAGTTGCTAAAATAAGCATATTTAATGAGGCTGTTTAATAAGTCTATTTAATAAGCCTATTTAATAAGCCTATTTAATGAGCCTATTTAAAAAGCCTATTTAATAAGTCTATTTAATAAGCCTATTTAATAAGTATTTAACGAGCCTATTTAATAAGCCTATTTATTGAGCCTATTTAATAAGCCTATTTATTAAGTCAATTAAATAAGCCTATTTAATAAGCCTATTTAATAAGTCTATTTAATAAGCCTATTTAATAAGCCTATTTAATAAGCCTATTAATTAAGCCTATTTAATGAGCCTATTTAATAAGACTATTTATTGAACCTATTTAATAAGTCTATTTAATAAGCCTGTTTAATAAGCCTATTTAATAAGTATTTAATGAGCCTATTTAATAAGCCTAAGTTGCTGAATAAGCCTATTTAATAAGCCTAAGTTGCTGAAATAAGCCTATTTAATAAGCCTATTTAATAAGCCTAAGTTGCTGAAATAAGCCTATTTAATAAGTCTAAGTTGCTGAAATAAGGCTATTTAATAAGCCTAAGTTGCTGAAAAAAGCCTATTTAATAAGCCTAAGTTGCTGAAATAAGGATATTTAATAAGTCTAAGTTGCTGAAATAAGCCTATTTAATAAGTCTAAGTTGCTGAAATAAGCCTATTTATTAAGTCTAAGTTGCTGAAATAAGGCTATTTAATAAGTCTAAGTTGCTGAAATAAGCCTATTTAATCAGCGTAAGTTGCTGAAATAAGCCTATTTAATAAGCCCAAGTTGCTGAAATAAGCCTATTTAATAAGGCTATTTAATAAGCCTAAGTTGCTGAAAGAAGCCTATTTAATAAGCGTAAGTTGCAGAAATAAGGCTATTTAATAAGTCTAAGTTGCTGAAATAAGCCTATTTAATAAGCCTAAGTTGCTGAAATAAGCCTATTTAATAAGCCTAAGTTGCTGAAATAAGCCTATTTAAAAGGCCTATCTAATAAGTCTAAGTTGCAGAAATAAGCATATTTCATAAGCCTATTTAATGAGCCTAAGTTGCTGAAATGTCTATTTAATAAGTCGATTTAATAAGTCAAAGTTGCTAAAATAAGCCTATTTAATAAGGCTATTTAATAAGCCTAAGTTGCTGAAATAAGCCTATTTAAGGAGGCTATTTAATGAGCCTAAGTTGCTGAAATAAGCCGAATTAATAAGCCTAAGTTTCTGAACTAAGCCTATTTAAAAAGGTCTATTTAATAAGTCTAAGTTGCTTAAATAAACCTATTTAAAATGCTATTTAATACGCCCAAGTTGCTGAAATAAACCTGATTAATAAGGCTATTTAATAAGCGTAAGTTGCTGAAATAAGCCTATTTAATCAGCGTAAGTTGCTGAAATAAGCCTATTTAATAAGCCCAAGTTGCTGAAATAAGCCTATTTAATAAGGCTATTTAATAAGCCTAAGTTGCTGAAAGAAGCCTATTTAATAAGCGTAAGTTGCTGAAATAAGGCTATTTAATAAGTCTAAGTTGTTGAAATAAGCCTATTTAATAAGCTTAAGTTGCTGAAATAAGGCTATTTAATAAGCCTAAGTTGCTGAAATAAGCCCATTTAATAGGCCTATCTAATAAGTCTAAGTTGCAGAAATAAGCATATTTCATAAGCCTATTTAATGAGCCTAAGTTGCTGAAATGTCTATTTAATAAGTCGATTTAATAAGTCAAAGTTGCTAAAATAAACCTATTTAATAAGGCTATTTAATAAGCCTAAGTTGCTGAAATAAGCCGATTTAATAAGCCTAAGTTTCTGAACTAAGCCTATTTAAAAAGGTATATTTAATAAGTCTAAGTTGCTGAAATAAACCTATTTAAAAATGCTATTTAATACGCCCAAGTTGCTGAAATAAACCTGATTAATAAGGCTATTTAATAAGCGTAAGTTGCTGAAATAAGCCTATTTAATAAGCCTAAGTTGCTGAAATAAGCCTATTTAATAAGGCTATTTAATAAGTCTAAGTTGCTGAAATAAATCTATTTAATAAGCCTAAGTTGCTAAAATAAGCCTATTTAATGAGGCTATTTAATAAGTCCATTTAATAAGCCTATTTAATACGCCTATTTAATACGCCTATTTAATAAGCCTATTTAATACGCCTATTTAATAAACCTATTTAATAAGTATTTAATGAGCCTATTTATTAAGTCTATTTAATAAGCCTTTTTAATAAGCCTATTTAATAAGTCCATTTAATAAGCCTATATAATAGGCCTATTTAATAAGTCTAAGTTGCTGAAATAAGCCTATTTAATAAGCCTAAGTTGCTGAATAAACCAATTTAATAAGTCTAAGTTGCTGAAATAAGGCTATTTAATAAGTCTAAGTTGCTGAAATAAGCCTATTTAATAAGCCTAAGTTGCTAAAATAAGCCTATTTAATGAGGCTATTTAATAAGTCTATTTAATAAGCCTATTTAATAAGCCTATTTAATAAGCCTATTTAATAAGCCTATTTAATAAGTTTATTTAATAAGTCTATTTAATAAGCCTATTTGAAGAGTATTCAATGAGCCTATTTATTAAGCCTATTTATTGAGCCTATTTAATAAGCCTATTTATTAAGCCTATTTATTCAGCCTATTTAATAAGCCTATTTATTAAGTCTATTTAATACGCCTATTTAATAAGTATATTTAATAAGCCTATTTAATAAGCCTATTTAATAAGCCTATTTAATAAGCATATTTATTTAGCCTATTTAATAAGTCTATTTAATAAGCCTATTTAATAAGCCTATTTAATAAGTGTTTAATGAGCCTATTAAATCAGTCTATTTAATAAGCCTATTTAATAGGCCTATTTAATAAGTCTAAGTTGCTGAAATAAGCCTATTTAATAAGCCTAAGTTGCTGAAAAGCCTATTTCATAGGCCTAAGTTGCTGAAATAAGCCTTTTTAATAAGTCTAAGTTGCTAAAATAAGCCTATTTAATGAGGCTGTTTAATAAGTCTATTTAATAAGCCTACTTAATAAGCCTATTTAATGAGCCTATTTAAAAAGCCTATTTAATAAGTCTATTTAATAAGTCTATTTAATACGCCTATTTAATAAGTATTTAACGAGCCTATTTAATAAGCCTATTTATTGAGCCTATTTAATAAGCCTATTTAATAAGCCTATTTAATAAGCCTATTAATTAAGCCTATTTAATGAGCCTATTTAATAAGCCTATTTATTGAACCTATTTAATAAGTCTATTTAATAAGCCTGTTTAATAAGCCTATTTAATAAGTATTTAATGAGCCTATTTAATAAGCCCAAGTTGCTGAATAAGCCGATTTAATAAGCCTAAGTTGCTGAAATAAGCCTATTTAATAAGCCTATTTAATAAGCCTAAGTTGCTGAATATGCCTATTTAATAAGCCTAAGTTGCTGAAATACGCCTATTTAATATGTCTAAATTGCTGAAATAAGGCTATTTAATAAGCCTAAGTTGCTGAAATAAGCCTATTTAATAAGCCTAAGTTGCTGAAATAAGGCTATTTAATAAGTCTAAGTTGCTGAAATAAGCCTATTTAATAAGTCTAAGTTTCTGAAATAAGCCTATTTAATAAGTCTAAGTTGCTGAAATAAGGCTATTTAATAAATCTAAGTTGCTGAAATAAGCCTATTTAATCAGCGTAAGTTGCTGAAATAAGCCTATTTAATAAGCCTAAGTTGCTGAAATAAGCCTATTTAATAGGCCTATCTAATAAGTCTAAGTTGCAGAAATAAGCATATTTCATAAGCCTATTTAATGAGCCTAAGTTGCTGAAATGTCTATTTAATAAGTCGATTTAATAAGTCAAAGTTGCTAAAATAAGCCTATTTAATAAGGCTATTTAATAAACCTAAGTTGCTGAAATAAGCCTATTTAATGAGGCTATTTAATGAGCCTAAGTTGCTGAAATAAGCCGATTTAATAAGCCTATTTAATAAGCCTATTTAATAAGCCTATTTAATAAGTCTATTTAATAAGCCTATTTAATAAGCCTATTTAATAAGCCTATTTAATAAGTCTATTTAATAAGTCTATTTAATAAGCCTATTTGAAGAGTATTCAATGAGCCTATTTATTAAGTCTATTTATTGAGCCTATTTAATAAGCCTATTTATTAAGCCTATTTATTAAGCCTATTTATTGAGCTTATTTAATAAGCCTATTTATTAAGCCTATTTAATACGCCTATTTAATAAGTATATTTAATAAGCCTATTTAATAAGCCTATTTAATAAGCCTATTTAATAAGCCTATTTATTGAGCCTATTTAATAAGTCTATTTAATAAGCCTATTTAATAAGCCTATTTAATAAGTATTTAATGAGCCTATTTAATCAGTCTATTTAATAAGCCTATTTAATAGGCCTATTTAATAAGCCTAAATTGCTGAAAAGCCTATTTCATAGGCCTAAGTTGCTGAAATAAGCCTTTTTAATAAGTCTAAGTTGCTGAAATAAGCCTATTTAATAAGCCTAAGTTGCGAAAATAAGCCTATTTAATGAGGCTGTTTAATAAGTCTATTTAATAAGCCTACTTAATAAGCCTATTTAATGAGCCTATTTAAAAAGCCTATTTAATAAGTCTATTTAATAAGTCTATTTAATACGCCTATTTAATAAGTATTTAACGAGCCTATTTAATAAGCCTATTTATTAAGCCTATTTAATAAGCCTATTTAATAAGCCTATTTAATAAGCCTATTAATTAAGCCTATTTAATGAGCCTATTTAATAAGCCAATTTATTGAGCCTATTTAATTATACTATTTAATAAGCCTATGTAATGAGTCTATTTTATAAGCCTATTTAATACGCCTATTTAATAAGTATTTAATGAGCCTATTTAATAAGCCTAAGTTGCTGAATAAGCCTATTTAATAAGCCTAAGTTGCTGAAATAAGCCTATTTAATAAGCCTATTTAATAAGCCTAAGTTGCTGAATAAGCCTATTTAATAAGCCTAAGTTGCTGAAATAAGCCTATTTAATAAGTCTAAGTTGCTGAAATAAGGCTATTTAATAAGCCTAAGTTGCTGAAATAAGCCTATTTAATAAGCCTAAGTTGCTGAAATAAGGCTATTTAATAAGTCTAAGTTGCTGAAATAAGCCTATTTAATAAGTCTAAGTTGCTGAAATAAGCCTATTTAATAAGTCTAAGTTGCTTAAATAAGGCTATTTAATAAGTATAAGTTGCTGAAATAAGCCTATTTAATCAGCGTAAGTTGCTGAAATAAGCCTATTTAATAAGCCCAAGTTGCTGAAATAAGCCTATTTAATAAGGCTATTTAATAAGCCTAAGTTGCTGAAAGAAGCCTATTTAATAAGCGTAAGTTGCTGAAATAAGGCTATTTAATAAGTCTAAGTTGCTGAAATAAGCCTATTTAATAAGCCTAAGTTTCTGAAATAAGCCTATTTAATAAGCCTAAGTTGCTGAAATAAGCCTATTTAATAGGCATATCTAATAAGTCTAAGTTGCAGAAATAAGCATATTTCATAAGCCTATTTAATGAGCCTAAGTTGCTGAAATGTCTATTTAATGAGTCGATTTAATAAGTCAAAGTTGCTAAAATAAGCCTATTTAATAAGGCTATTTAATAAGCCTAAGTTGCTGAAATAAGCGTATTTAAGGAGGCTATTTAATGAGCCTAAGTTGCTGAAATAAGCCGATTTAATAAGCCTAAGTTTCTGAACTAAGCCTATTTAAAAAGGTCTATTTAATAAGTCTAAGTTGCTGAAATAAACCTATTTAAAAATGCTATTTAATACGCCCAAGTTGCTGAAATAAACCTGATTAATAAGGCTATTTAATAAGCGTAAGTTGCTGAAATAAGCCTATTTAATCAGCGTAAGTTGCTGAAATAAGCCTATTTAATAAGCCCAAGTTGCTGAAATAAGCCTATTTAATAAGGCTATTTAATAAGCCTAAGTTGCTGAAAGAAGCCTATTTAATAAGCGTAAGTTGCTGAAGTAAGGCTATTTAATAAGTCTAAGTTGCTGAAATAAGCCTATTTAATAAGCCTAAGTTGCTGAAATAAGCCTATTTAATAGGCCTATCTAATAAGTCTAAGTTGCAGAAATAAGCATATTTCATAAGCCTATTTAATGAGCCTAAGTTGCTGAAATGTCTATTTAATAAGTCGATTTAATAAGTCAAAGTTGCTAAAATAAGCCTATTTAATAAGGCTATTTAATAAGCCTAAGTTTCTGAAATAAGCCTATTTAATGAGGCTATTTAATGAGCCTAAGTTGCTGAAATAAGCCGATTTAATAAGCCTAAGTTTCTGAACTAAGCCTATTTAAAAAGGTATATTTAATAAGTCTAAGTTGCTGAAATAAACCTATTTAAAAATGCTATTTAATAAGCCTAAGTTGCTGAAATAAATCTATTTAAAAATGCAATTAATACACCCAAGTTGCTGAAATAAACCTGATTAATAAGGCTATTTAATAAGCGTAAGTTGCTGAAATAAGCCTATTTAATAAGCCTAAGTTGCTGAAATAAGCCTATTTAATAAGGCTATTTAATAAGTCTAAGTTGCTGAAATAAACCTATTTAATAAGCCTAAGTTGCTAAAATAAGCCTATTTAATGAGGCTATTTAATAAGTCCATTTAATAAGCCTATTTAATAAGCCTATTTAATACGCCTATTTAATAAGCCTATTTAATATGCCTATTTAATAAACCTATTTAATAAGTATTTAATGAGCCTATTTATTAAGTCTATTTAATAAGCCTTTTTAATAAGCCTATTTAATAAGTCTATTTAATAAGCCTATATAATAGGCCTATTTAATAAGTCTAAGTTGCTGAAATAAGCCTATTTAATAAGTATTTAACGAGCCTATTTAATAAGCCTATTTAAAGAGTATTCAATGAGCCTATTTATTAAGCCAATTAAATAAGCCTATTTAATAAGCCTATTTAATAAGTCTATTTAATAAGCCTATTTAATAAGCCTATTTAATAAGCCTATTAATTAAGCCTATTTAATGAGCCTATTTAATAAGCCTATTTATTGAACCTATTTAATAAGTCTATTTAATAAGCCTGTTTAATAAGCCTATTTAATAAGTATTTAATGAGCCTATTTAATAAGCCTAAGTTGCTGAATAAGCCTATTTAATAAGCCTAAGTTGCTGAAATAAACCTATTTAATAAGCCTATTTAATAAGCCTAAGTTGCTGAATAGGCCTATTTAATAAGCCTAATTTGCTGAAATAAGCCTATTTAATAAATCTCAGTTGCTGAAATAAGGCTATTTAATAAGCCTAAGTTGCTGAAATAAGCCTATTTAATAAGCCTAAGTTGCTGAAATAAGGCTATTTAATAAGTCTAAGTTGCTGAAATAAGCCTATTTAATAAGTTTAAGTTGCTGAAATAAGGCAATTTAATAAGTCTAAGTTGCTGAAATAAGCCCATTTAATCAGCGTAAGTTGCTGAAATAAGCCTATTTAATAAGCCCAAGTTGCTTAAATAAGCCTATTTAATAAGGCTATTTAATAAGCCTAAGTTGCTGAAAGAAGTCTATTTAATAATCGTAAGTTGCTGAAATAAGGCCATTTAATAAGTCTAATTTGCTGAAATAAGCCTATTTAATAAGCCTAAGTTGCTGAAATAAGCCTATTTAATAAGCCTAAGTTGCTGAAATAAGCCTATTTAATAGGCCTATCTAATAAGTCTAAGTTGCAGAAATAAGCATATTTCATAAGCTTAAGTTGCTAAAATAAGCATATTTAATGAGGCTGTTTAATAAGTCTATTTAATAAGCCTATTTAATAAGCCTATTTAATGAGCATATTTAAAAAGCCTATTTAATAAGTCTATTTAATAAGTCTATTTAATAAGCCTATTTAATAAGTATTTAACGAGCCTATTTAATACGCCTATTTAATAAGCCTATTTATTAAGCCAATTAAATAAGCCTATTTAATAAGCCTATTTAATAAGTCTATTTAATAAGCCTATTTAATAAGCCTATTTAATAAGCCTATTAATTAAGCCTATTTAATGAGCCTATTTAATAAGCCTATTTATTGAACCTATTTAATAAGTCTATTTAATAAGCCTGTTTAATAAGCGTATTTAATAAGTATTTAATGAGCCTATTTAATAAGCGTAAGTTGCTGAATAAGCCTATTTAATAAGCCTAAGTTGCTGAAATAAGCCTATTTAATAAGCCTATTTAATAAGCCTAAGTTGCTGAAATAAGCCTATTTAATAAGCCTAAGTTGCTGAAATAAGGCTATTTAATAAGTCTAAGTTGCTGAAATAAGCCTATTTAATAAGCCTATGTTGCTGAAATAAGTATATTTAATAAGCATAAGTTGCTGAAATAAGCCTATTTAATAAGTCTAAGTTGCTGAAATAAGGCTATTTAATAAGTCTAAGTTGCTGAAATGTGCCTATTTAATCAGCGTAAGTTGCTGAAATAAGCCTATTTAATAAGCCCTAGTTGCTGAAATAAGCCTATTTAATAAGGCTATTTAATAAGCCTAAGTTGCTGAAATAAGCCTATTTAAAAAGTCTAAGTTGCTGAAATAAGCCTATTTAATAAGCCTAAGTTGCTGAAATAAGCCTATTTAATAAGTCTAAGTTGCTGAAATAAGCCTATTTAATAAGCCTAAGTTGCTGAAAAGCCTATTTCATAAGCCTAAGTTGCTGAAATAAGCCTTTTTAATAAGTCTAAGTTGCTGAAATAAGCCTATTTAATAATCCTAAGTTGCTAAAATAAGCCTATTTAATGAGGCTGTTTAATAAGTCTATTTAATAAGCCTATTTAATGAGCCTATTTAATGAGCCTATTTAACGAGCCTATTTAATAAGCCTATTTATTGAGCCTATTTAATAAGCCTATTTATTAAGCCAATTAAATAAGCCTATTTAATAAGCCTATTTAATAAGTCTATTTAATAAGCCTATTTAATAAGCCTATTTAATAAGCCTATTAATTAAGCCTATTTAATGAGCCTATTTAATAAGCCTATTTATTGAACCTATTTAATAAGTCTATTTAATAAGCCTGTTTAATAAGCCTATTTAATAAGTATTTAATGAGCCTATTTAATAAGCCTAAGTTGCTGAATAAGCCTATTTATTAAGCCTAAGTTGCTGAAATAAGCCTATTTAATAAGCCTAAGTTGCTGAAATAAGGCTATTTAATAAGTCTATGTTGCTGAAATAAGCCTATTTAATAAGCCTATGTTGCTGAAATAAGTATATTTAATAAGCATAAGTTGCTGAAATAAGCCTATTTAATAAGTCTAAGTTGCTGAAATAAGGCTATTTAATAAGTCTAAGTTGCTGAAATGAGCCTATTTAATCAGCATAAGTTGCTGAAATAAGCCTATTTAATAAGCCCTAGTTGCTGAAATAAGCATATTTAATAAGGCTATTTAATAAGCTAAGTTGCTGAAATAAGCCTATTTAATAAGCCTAAGTTGCTGAAATAAGCCTATTTAATAAGTCTAAGTTGCTGAAATAAGGCTATTTAATAAGCTTAAGTTGCTGAAATGAGCCTATTTAATAAGCCTAAGTTGCTGAAATAAGGATATTTTATAAGTCTAAGTCGCTGAAATAAGCCTATTTAATAAGCCTAAGTTGCTAAAATAAGCCTATTTAATGAGGCTATTTAATAAGTCTATTTAATAAGCCTATTTAATAAGCCTATTTAATAAGCCTATTTAATAAGCCTATTTAATAAGTCTATTTAATAAGTCTATTTAATAAGCCTATTTAAAGAGTATTCAATGAGCCTATTTATTAAGCCTATTTATTGAGCCTATTTAATAAGCCTATTTATTAAGCCTATTTATTAAGCCTATTTATTGAGCCTATTTAATAAGCCTATTTATTAAGCCTATTTAATACGCCTATTTAATAAGTCTATTTAATAAGCCTATTTAATAAGCCTATTTAATAAGCCTATTTAATACGCCTATTTATTGAGCCTATTTAATAAGTCTATTTAATACGCCTATTTAATAAGCCTATTTAATAAGTATTTAATGAGCCTATTTAATCAGTCTATTTAATAAGCCTATTTAATAGGCCTATTTAATAAGTCTAAGTTGCTGAAATAAGCCTATTTAATAAGCCTAAGTTGCTGAAAAGCCTATTTCATAAGCCTAAGTTGCTGAAATAAGCCTATTTAATGAGGCTATTTAATAAGTCTATTTAATAAGCCTATTTAATAAGCCTATTTAATGAGCCTATTTAAAAAGCCTATTTAATAAGTCTATTTAATCAGCCTATTTAATACGTATTTAACGAGCCTATTTAATAAGCCTATTTAATGAGCCTATTTAATAAGCCTAAGTTGCTGAATAAGCCTATTTAATAAGCCTATGTTGCTGAAATAAGTATATTTAATAAGCATAAGTTGCTGAAATAAGCCTATTTAATAAGTCTAAGTTGCTGAAATAAGGCTATTTAATAAGTCTAAGTTGCTGAAATGAGCCTATTTAATCAGCATAAGTTGCTGAAATAAGCCTATTTAATAAGCCCTAGTTGCTGAAATAAGCCTATTTAATAAGGCTATTTAATAAGCGTAAGTTGCTGAAATAAGCCTATTTAATAAGTCTAAGTTGCTGAAATAAGCCTATTTAATAAGTCTAAGTTGCTGAAATAAGGCTATTTAATAAGCTTAAGTTGCTGAAATGAGCCTATTTAATAAGCCTAAGTTGCTGAAATAAGGATATTTAATAAGTCTAAGTCGCTGAAATAAGCCTATTTAATAAGCCTAAGTTGCTAAAATAAGCCTATTTAATGAGGCTATTTAATAAGTCTATTTAATAAGCCTATTTAAAGAGTATTCAATGAGCCTATTTATTAAGCCTATTTATTGAGCCTATTTAATAAGCCTATTTATTAAGCCTATTTATTAAGCCTATTTATTGAGCCTATTTAATAAGCCTATTTATTAAGCCTATGTAATACGCCTATTTAATAAGTCTATTTAATAAGCCGATTTAATATGCCTATTTAATACGCCTATTTATTGAGCCTATTTAATAAGTCTATTTAATACGCCTATTTAATAAGCCTATTTAATAAGTATTTAATGAGCATATTTAATCAGTCTATTTAATAAGCCTATTTAATAGGCCTATTTAATAAGTCTAAGTTGCTGAAATAAGCCTATTTAATAAGCCTAAGTTGCTGAAAAGCCTATTTCATAAGCCTAAGTTGCTGAAATAAGCCTTTTTAATAAGTCTAAGTTGCTGAAATAAGCCTATTTAATAAGCCTAAGTTGCTAAAATAAGCCTATTTAATGAGGCTGTTTAATAAGTCTATTTAATAAGCCTATTTAATAAGCCTATTTAATGAGCCTATTTAAAAAGCCTATTTAATAAGTCTATTTAATAAGCCTATTTAATAAGTATTTAACGAGCCTATTTAATAAGCCTATTTATTGAGCCTATTTAATAAGCCTATTTATTAAGCCAATTAAATAAGCCTATTTAATAAGCCTATTTAATAAGTCTATTTAATAAGCCTATTTAATAAGCCTATTTAATAAGCCTATTAATTAAGCCTATTTAATGAGCCTATTTAATAAGCCTATTTATTGAACCTATTTAATAAGTCTATTTAATAAGCCTGTTTAATAAGCCTATTTAATAAGTATTTAATGAGCCTATTTAATAAGCCTAAGTTGCTGAATAAGCCTATTTAATAAGCCTAAGTTGCTGAAATAAACCTATTTAATAAGCCTATTTAATAAGCCTAAGTTGCTGAATAGGCCTATTTAATAAGCCTAATTTGCTGAAATAAGCCTATTTAATAAATCTCAGTTGCTGAAATAAGGCTATTTAATAAGCCTAAGTTGCTGAAATAAGCCTATTTAATAAGCCTAAGTTGCTGAAATAAGGCTATTTAATAAGTCTAAGTTGCTGAAATAAGCCTATTTAATAAGTTTAAGTTGCTGAAATAAGGCAATTTAATAAGTCTAAGTTGCTGAAATAAGCCCATTTAATCAGCGTAAGTTGCTGAAATAAGCCTATTTAATAAGCCCAAGTTGCTTAAATAAGCCTATTTAATAAGGCTATTTAATAAGCCTAAGTTGCTGAAAGAAGTCTATTTAATAATCGTAAGTTGCTGAAATAAGGCCATTTAATAAGTCTAATTTGCTGAAATAAGCCTATTTAATAAGCCTAAGTTGCTGAAATAAGCCTATTTAATAAGCCTAAGTTGCTGAAATAAGCCTATTTAATAGGCCTATCTAATAAGTCTAAGTTGCAGAAATAAGCATATTTCATAAGCTTAAGTTGCTAAAATAAGCATATTTAATGAGGCTGTTTAATAAGTCTATTTAATAAGCCTATTTAATAAGCCTATTTAATGAGCATATTTAAAAAGCCTATTTAATAAGTCTATTTAATAAGTCTATTTAATAAGCCTATTTAATAAGTATTTAACGAGCCTATTTAATACGCCTATTTAATAAGCCTATTTATTAAGCCAATTAAATAAGCCTATTTAATAAGCCTATTTAATAAGTCTATTTAATAAGCCTATTTAATAAGCCTATTTAATAAGCCTATTAATTAAGCCTATTTAATGAGCCTATTTAATAAGCCTATTTATTGAACCTATTTAATACGTCTATTTAATAAGCCTGTTTAATAAGCGTATTTAATAAGTATTTAATGAGCCTATTTAATAAGCGTAAGTTGCTGAATAAGCCTATTTAATAAGCCTAAGTTGCTGAAATAAGCCTATTTAATAAGCCTATTTAATAAGCCTAAGTTGCTGAAATAAGCCTATTTAATAAGCCTAAGTTGCTGAAATAAGGCTATTTAATAAGTCTAAGTTGCTGAAATAAGCCTATTTAATGAGCCTATGTTGCTGAAATAAGTATATTTAATAAGCATAAGTTGCTGAAATAAGCCTATTTAATAAGTCTAAGTTGCTGAAATAAGGCTATTTAATAAGTCTAAGTTGCTGAAATGTGCCTATTTAATCAGCGTAAGTTGCTGAAATAAGCCTATTTAATAAGCCCTAGTTGCTGAAATAAGCCTATTTAATAAGGCTATTTAATAAGCCTAAGTTGCTGAAATAAGCCTATTTAAAAAGTCTAAGTTGCTGAAATAAGCCTATTTAATAAGCCTAAGTTGCTGAAATAAGCCTATTTAATAAGTCTAAGTTGCTGAAATAAGCCTATTTAATAAGCCTAAGTTGCTGAAAAGCCTATTTCATAAGCCTAAGTTGCTGAAATAAGCCTTTTTAATAAGTCTAAGTTGCTGAAATAAGCCTATTTAATAATCCTAAGTTGCTAAAATAAGCCTATTTAATGAGGCTGTTTAATAAGTCTATTTAATAAGCCTATTTAATGAGCCTATTTAATGAGCCTATTTAACGAGCCTATTTAATAAGCCTATTTATTGAGCCTATTTAATAAGCCTATTTATTAAGCCAATTAAATAAGCCTATTTAATAAGCCTATTTAATAAGTCTATTTAATAAGCCTATTTAATAAGCCTATTTAATAAGCCTATTAATTAAGCCTATTTAATGAGCCTATTTAATAAGCCTATTTATTGAACCTATTTAATAAGTCTATTTAATAAGCCTGTTTAATAAGCCTATTTAATAAGTATTTAATGAGCCTATTTAATAAGCCTAAGTTGCTGAATAAGCCTATTTATTAAGCCTAAGTTGCTGAAATAAGCCTATTTAATAAGCCTAAGTTGCTGAAATAAGGCTATTTAATAAGTCTATGTTGCTGAAATAAGCCTATTTAATAAGCCTATGTTGCTGAAATAAGTATATTTAATAAGCATAAGTTGCTGAAATAAGCCTATTTAATAAGTCTAAGTTGCTGAAATAAGGCTATTTAATAAGTCTAAGTTGCTGAAATGAGCCTATTTAATCAGCATAAGTTGCTGAAATAAGCCTATTTAATAAGCCCTAGTTGCTGAAATAAGCATATTTAATAAGGCTATTTAATAAGCTAAGTTGCTGAAATAAGCCTATTTAATAAGCCTAAGTTGCTGAAATAAGCCTATTTAATAAGTCTAAGTTGCTGAAATAAGGCTATTTAATAAGCTTAAGTTGCTGAAATGAGCCTATTTAATAAGCCTAAGTTGCTGAAATAAGGATATTTAATAAGTCTAAGTCGCTGAAATAAGCCTATTTAATAAGCCTAAGTTGCTAAAATAAGCCTATTTAATGAGGCTATTTAATAAGTCTATTTAATAAGCCTATTTAATAAGCCTATTTAATAAGCCTATTTAATAAGCCTATTTAATAAGTCTATTTAATAAGTCTATTTAATAAGCCTATTTAAAGAGTATTCAATGAGCCTATTTATTAAGCCTATTTATTGAGCCTATTTAATAAGCCTATTTATTAAGCCTATTTATTAAGCCTATTTATTGAGCCTATTTAATAAGCCTATTTATTAAGCCTATTTAATACGCCTATTTAATAAGTCTATTTAATAAGCCTATTTAATAAGCCTATTTAATAAGCCTATTTAATACGCCTATTTATTGAGCCTATTTAATAAGTCTATTTAATACGCCTATTTAATAAGCCTATTTAATAAGTATTTAATGAGCCTATTTAATCAGTCTATTTAATAAGCCTATTTAATAGGCCTATTTAATAAGTCTAAGTTGCTGAAATAAGCCTATTTAATAAGCCTAAGTTGCTGAAAAGCCTATTTCATAAGCCTAAGTTGCTGAAATAAGCCTTTTTAATAAGTCTAAGTTGCTGAAATAAGCCTATTTAATAAGCCTAAGTTGCTAAAATAAGCCTATTTAATGAGGCTATTTAATAAGTCTATTTAATAAGCCTATTTAATAAGCCTATTTAATGAGCCTATTTAAAAAGCCTATTTAATAAGTCTATTTAATCAGCCTATTTAATACGTATTTAACGAGCCTATTTAATAAGCCTATTTATTGAGCCTATTTAATAAGCCTATTTATTAAGCCAATTAAATAAGCCTATTTATTGAACCTATTTAATAAGTCTATTTAATAAGCCTGTTTAATAAGCCTATTTAATAAGTATTTAATGAGCCTATTTAATAAGCCTAAGTTGCTGAATAAGCCTATTTAATAAGCCTAAGTTGCTGAAATAAGCCTATTTAATAAGCCTATGTTGCTGAAATAAGTATATTTAATAAGCATAAGTTGCTGAAATAAGCCTATTTAATACGTCTAAGTTGCTGAAATAAGGCTATTTAATAAGTCTAAGTTGCTGAAATGAGCCTATTTAATCAGCATAAGTTGCTGAAATAAGCCTATTTAATAAGCCCTAGTTGCTGAAATAAGCCTATTTAATAAGGCTATTTAATAAGCGTAAGTTGCTGAAATAAGCCTATTTAATAAGTCTAAGTTGCTGAAATAAGCCTATTTAATAAGTCTAAGATGCTGAAATAAGGCTATTTAATAAGCTTAAGTTGCTGAAATGAGCCTATTTAATAAGCCTAAGTTGCTGAAATAAGGATATTTAATAAGTCTAAGTCGCTGAAATTAGCCTATTTAATAAGCCTAAGTTGCTAAAATAAGCCTATTTAATGAGGCTATTTAATAAGTCTATTTAATAAGCCTATTTAAAGAGTATTCAATGAGCCTATTTATTAAGCCTATTTATTGAGCCTATTTAATAAGCCTATTTATTAAGCCTATTTATTAAGCCTATTTATTGAGCCTATTTAATAAGCCTATTTATTAAGCCTATGTAATACGCCTATTTAATAAGTCTATTTAATAAGCCGATTTAATATGCCTATTTAATACGCCTATTTATTGAGCCTATTTAATAAGTCTATTTAATACGCCTATTTAATAAGCCTATTTAATAAGTATTTAATGAGCATATTTAATCAGTCTATTTAATAAGCCTATTTAATAGGCCTATTTAATAAGTCTAAGTTGCTGAAATAAGCCTATTTAATAAGCCTAAGTTGCTGAAAAGCCTATTTCATAAGCCTAAGTTGCTGAAATAAGCCTTTTTAATAAGTCTAAGTTGCTGAAATAAGCCTATTTAATAAGCCTAAGTTGCTAAAATAAGCCTATTTAATGAGGCTGTTTAATAAGTCTATTTAATAAGCCTATTTAATAAGCCTATTTAATGAGCCTATTTAAAAAGCCTATTTAATAAGTCTATTTAATAAGCCTATTTAATAAGTATTTAACGAGCCTATTTAATAAGCCTATTTATTGAGCCTATTTAATAAGCCTATTTATTAAGCCAATTAAATAAGCCTATTTAATAAGCCTATTTAATAAGTCTATTTAATAAGCCTATTTAATAAGCCTATTTAATAAGCCTATTAATTAAGCCTATTTAATGAGCCTATTTAATAAGCCTATTTATTGAACCTATTTAATAAGTCTATTTAATAAGCCTGTTTAATAAGCCTATTTAATAAGTATTTAATGAGCCTATTTAATAAGCCTAAGTTGCTGAATAAGCCTATTTAATAAGCCTAAGTTGCTGAAATAAACCTATTTAATAAGCCTATTTAATAAGCCTAAGTTGCTGAATAGGCCTATTTAATAAGCCTAATTTGCTGAAATAAGCCTATTTAATAAATCTCAGTTGCTGAAATAAGGCTATTTAATAAGCCTAAGTTGCTGAAATAAGCCTATTTAATAAGCCTAAGTTGCTGAAATAAGGCTATTTAATAAGTCTAAGTTGCTGAAATAAGCCTATTTAATAAGTTTAAGTTGCTGAAATAAGGCAATTTAATAAGTCTAAGTTGCTGAAATAAGCCCATTTAATCAGCGTAAGTTGCTGAAATAAGCCTATTTAATAAGCCCAAGTTGCTTAAATAAGCCTATTTAATAAGGCTATTTAATAAGCCTAAGTTGCTGAAAGAAGTCTATTTAATAATCGTAAGTTGCTGAAATAAGGCCATTTAATAAGTCTAATTTGCTGAAATAAGCCTATTTAATAAGCCTAAGTTGCTGAAATAAGCCTATTTAATAAGCCTAAGTTGCTGAAATAAGCCTATTTAATAGGCCTATCTAATAAGTCTAAGTTGCAGAAATAAGCATATTTCATAAGCTTAAGTTGCTAAAATAAGCATATTTAATGAGGCTGTTTAATAAGTCTATTTAATAAGCCTATTTAATAAGCCTATTTAATGAGCATATTTAAAAAGCCTATTTAATAAGTCTATTTAATAAGTCTATTTAATAAGCCTATTTAATAAGTATTTAACGAGCCTATTTAATACGCCTATTTAATAAGCCTATTTATTAAGCCAATTAAATAAGCCTATTTAATAAGCCTATTTAATAAGTCTATTTAATAAGCCTATTTAATAAGCCTATTTAATAAGCCTATTAATTAAGCCTATTTAATGAGCCTATTTAATAAGCCTATTTATTGAACCTATTTAATAAGTCTATTTAATAAGCCTGTTTAATAAGCCTATTTAATAAGTATTTAATGAGCCTATTTAATAAGCGTAAGTTGCTGAATAAGCCTATTTAATAAGCCTAAGTTGCTGAAATAAGCCTATTTAATAAGCCTATTTAATAAGCCTAAGTTGCTGAATAGGCCTATTTAATAAGCCTAAGTTGCTGAAATAAGGCTATTTAATAAATCTCAGTTGCTGAAATAAGGCTATTTAATAAGCCTAAGTTGCTGAAATAAGCCTATTTAATAAGCCTAAGTTGCTGAAATAAGGCTATTTAATAAGTCTAAGTTGCTGAAATAAGCCTATTTAATAAGTCTAAGTTGCTGAAATAAGGCAATTTAATAAGTCTAAGTAGCTGAAATAAGCCTATTTAATCAGCGTAAGTTGCTGAAATAAGCCTATTTAATAAGCCCAAGTTGCTTAAATAAGCCTATTTAATAAGGCTATTTAATAAGCCTAAGTTGCTGAAAGAAGTCTATTTAATAATCGTAAGTTGCTGAAATAAGGCCATTTAATAAGTCTAAGTTGCTGAAATAAGCCTATTTAATAAGCCTAAGTTGCTGAAATAAGCCTATTTAATAAGCCTAAGTTGCTGAAATAAGCCTATTTAATAGGCCTATCTAATAAGTCTAAGTTGCAGAAATAAGCATATTTCATAAGCTTAAGTTGCTAAAATAAGCATATTTAATGAGGCTGTTTAATAAGTCTATTTAATAAGCCTATTTAATAAGCCTATTTAATGAGCATATTTAAAAAGCCTATTTAATAAGTCTATTTAATAAGTCTATTTAATAAGTCTATTTAATAAGCCTATTTAATAAGTATTTAACGAGCCTATTTAATACGCCTATTTAATAAGCCTATTTATTAAGCCAATTAAATAAGCCTATTTAATAAGCCTATTTAATAAGTCTATTTAATAAGCCTATTTAATAAGCCTATTTAAAAAGCCTATTAATTAAGCCTATTTAATGAGCCTATTTAATAAGCCTATTTATTGAACCTATTTAATGAGTCTATTTAATAAGCCTGTTTAATAAGCCTATTTAATAAGTATTTAATGAGCCTATTTAATAAGCGTAAGTTGCTGAATAAGCCTATTTAATAAGCCTAAGTTGCTGAAATATGCCTATTTAATAAGCCTATTTAATAAGCCTAAGTTGCTGAAATAAGCCTATTTAATAAGCCTAAGTTGCTGAAATAAGGCTATTTAATAAGTCTAAGTTGCTGAAATAAGCCTATTTAATAAGCCTATGTTGCTGAAATAAGTATATTTAATAAGCATAAGTTGCTGAAATAAGCCTATTTAATAAGTCTAAGTTGCTGAAATAAGGCTATTTAATAAGTCTAAGTTGCTGAAATGTGCCTATTTAATCAGCGTAAGTTGCTGAAATAAGCCTATTTAATAAGCCCTAGTTGCTGAAATAAGCCTATTTAATAAGGCTATTTAATAAGCCTAAGTTGCTGAAATAAGCCTATTTAAAAAGTCTAAGTTGCTGAAATAAGCCTATTTAATAAGCCTAAGTTGCTGAAATAAGCCTATTTAATAAGTCTAAGTTGCTGAAATAAGCCTATTTAATAAGCCTAAGTTGCTGAAAAGCCTATTTCATAAGCCTAAGTTGCTGAAATAAGCCTTTTTAATAAGTCTAAGTTGCTGAAATAAGCCTATTTAATAAGCCTAAGTTGCTAAAATAAGCCTATTTAATGAGGCTGTTTAATAAGTCTATTTAATAAGCCTATTTAATGAGCCTATTTAATGAGCCTATTTAACGAGCCTATTTAATAAGCCTATTTATTGAGCCTATTTAATAAGCCTATTTATTAAGCCAATTAAATAAGCCTATTTAATAAGCCTATTTAATAAGTCTATTTAATAAGCCTATTTAATAAGCCTATTTAATAAGCCTATTAATTAAGCCTATTTAATGAGCCTATTTAATAAGCCTATTTATTGAACCTATTTAATAAGTCTATTTAATAAGCCTGTTTAATAAGCCTATTTAATAAGTATTTAATGAGCCTATTTAATAAGCCTAAGTTGCTGAATAAGCCTATTTATTAAGCCTAAGTTGCTGAAATAAGCCTATTTAATAAGCCTAAGTTGCTGAAATAAGGCTATTTAATAAGTCTAAGTTGCTGAAATAAGCCTATTTAATAAGCCTATGTTGCTGAAATAAGTATATTTAATAAGCATAAGTTGCTGAAATAAGCCTATTTAATAAGTCTAAGTTGCTGAAATAAGGCTATTTAATAAGTCTAAGTTGCTGAAATGAGCCTATTTAATCAGCATAAGTTGCTGAAATAAGCCTATTTAATAAGCCCTAGTTGCTGAAATAAGCATATTTAATAAGGCTATTTAATAAGCTAAGTTGCTGAAATAAGCCTATTTAATAAGCCTAAGTTGCTGAAATAAGCCTATTTAACAAGTCTAAGTAGCTGAAATAAGGCTATTTAATAAGCTTAAGTTGCTGAAATGAGCCTATTTAATAAGCCTAAGTTGCTGAAATAAGGATATTTAATAAGTCTAAGTCGCTGAAATAAGCCTATTTAATAAGCCTAAGTTGCTAAAATAAGCCTATTTAATGAGGCTATTTAATAAGTCTATTTAATAAGCCTATTTAATAAGCCTATTTAATAAGCCTATTTAATAAGCCTATTTAATAAGTCTATTTAATAAGTCTATTTAATAAGCCTATTTAAAGAGTATTCAATGAGCCTATTTATTAAGCCTATTTATTGAGCCTATTTAATAAGCCTATTTATTAAGCCTATTTATTAATCCTATTTATTGAGCCTATTTAATAAGCCTATTTATTAAGCCTATTTAATACGCCTATTTAATAAGTCTATTTAATAAGCCTATTTAATAAGCCTATTTAATAAGCCTATTTAATACGCCTATTTATTGAGCCTATTTAATAAGTCTATTTAATACGCCTATTTAATAAGCCTATTTAATAAGTATTTAATGAGCCTATTTAATCAATCTATTTAATAAGCCTATTTAATAGGCCTATTTAATAAGTCTAAGTTGCTGAAATAAGCCTATTTAATAAGCCTAAGTTGCTGAAAAGCCTATTTCATAAGCCTAAGTTGCTGAAATAAGCCTTTTTAATAAGTCTAAGTTGCTGAAATAAGCCTATTTAATAAGCCTAAGTTGCTAAAATAAGCCTATTTAATGAGGCTATTTAATAAGTCTATTTAATAAGCCTATTTAATAAGCCTATTTAATGAGCCTATTTAAAAAGCCTATTTAATAAGTCTATTTAATAAGCCTATTTAATACGTATTTAACGAGCCTATTTAATAAGCCTATTTATTGAGCCTATTTAATAAGCCTATTTATTAAGCCAATTAAATAAGCCTATTTAATAAGCCTATTTAATAAGTCTATTTAATAAGCCTATTTAATAAGCCAATTTAATAAGCCTATTAATTAAGCCTATTTAATGAGCCTATTTATTGAACCTATTTAATAAGTCTATTTAATAAGCCTGTTTAATAAGCCTATTTAATAAGTATTTAATGAGCCTATTTAATAAGCCTAAGTTGCTGAATAAGCCTATTTAATAAGCCTAAGTTGCTGAAATAAGCCTATTTAATAAGCCTATGTTGCTGAAATAAGTATATTTAATAAGCATAAGTTGCTGAAATAAGCCTATTTAATAAGTCTAAGTTGCTGAAATAAGGCTATTTAATAAGTCTAAGTTGCTGAAATGAGCCTATTTAATCAGCATAAGTTGCTGAAATAAGCCTATTTAATAAGCCCTAGTTGCTGAAATAAGCCTATTTAATAATGCTATTTAATAAGCCTAAGTTGCTGAAATAAGCCTATTTAATAAGTCTAAGTTGCTGAAATAAGCCTATTTAATAAGCCCTAGTTGCTGAAATAAGCCTATTTAATAAGGCTATTTAATAAGCCTAAGTTGCTGAAATAAGCCTATTTAATAAGTCTAAGTTGCTGAAATAAGCCTATTTAATAAGTCTAAGTTGCTGAAATAAGGCTATTTAATAAGCTTAAGTTGCTGAAATGAGCCTATTTAATAAGCCTAAGTTGCTGAAATAAGGATATTTAATAAGTCTAAGTCGCTGAAATAAGCCTATTTAATAAGCCTAAGTTGCTAAAATAAGCCTATTTAATGAGGCTATTTAATAAGTCTATTTAATAAGCCTATTTAATAAGCCTATTTAATAAGCCTATTTAATAAGCCTATTTAATAAGTCTATTTAATAAGTCTATTTAATAAGCCTATTTAAAGAGTATTCAATGAGCCTATTTATTAAGCCTATTTATTGAGCCTATTTAATAAGCCTATTTATTAAGCCTATTTATTAAGCCTATTTATTGAGCCTATTTAATAAGCCTATTTATTAAGCCTATGTAATACGCCTATTTAATAAGTCTATTTAATAAGCCTATTTAATAAGCCTATTTAATACGCCTATTTATTGAGCCTATTTAATAAGTCTATTTAATACGCCTATTTAATAAGCCTATTTAATAAATATTTAATGAGCATATTTAATCAGTCTATTTAATAAGCCTATTTAATAGGTCTATTTAATAAGTCTAAGTTGCTGAAATAAGCCTATTTAATAAGGCTATTTAATAAGCCTAAGTTGCTGAAAGAAGTCTATTTAATAATCGTAAGTTGCTGAAATAAGGCCATTTAATAAGTCTAAGTTGCTGAAATAAGCCTATTTAATAAGCCTAAGTTGCTGAAATAAGCCTATTTAATAAGCCTAAGTTGCTGAAATAAGCCTATTTAATAGGCCTATCTAATAAGTCTAAGTTGCAGAAATAAGCATATTTCATAAGCTTAAGTTGCTAAAATAAGCATATTTAATGAGGCTGTTTAATAAGTCTATTTAATAAGCCTATTTAATAAGCCTATTTAATGAGCATATTTAAAAAGCCTATTTAATAAGTCTATTTAATAAGTCTATTTAATAAGTCTATTTAATAAGTCTATTTAATAAGCCTATTTAATAAGTATTTAACGAGCCTATTTAATACGCCTATTTAATAAGCCTATTTATTAAGCCAATTAAATAAGCCTATTTAATAAGCCTATTTAATAAGTCTATTTAATAAGCCTATTTAATAAGCCTATTTAAAAAGCCTATTAATTAAGCCTATTTAATGAGCCTATTTAATAAGCCTATTTATTGAACCTATTTAATAAGTCTATTTAATAAGCCTGTTTAATAAGCCTATTTAATAAGTATTTAATGAGCCTATTTAATAAGCGTAAGTTGCTGAATAAGCCTATTTAATAAGCCTAAGTTGCTGAAATAAGCCTATTTAATAAGCCTATTTAATAAGCCTAAGTTGCTGAAATAAGCCTATTTAATAAGCCTAAGTTGCTGAAATAAGGCTATTTAATAAGTCTAAGTTGCTGAAATAAGCCTATTTAATAAGCCTATGTTGCTGAAATAAGTATATTTAATAAGCATAAGTTGCTGAAATAAGCCTATTTAATAAGTCTAAGTTGCTGAAATAAGGCTATTTAATAAGTCTAAGTTGCTGAAATGTGCCTATTTAATCAGCGTAAGTTGCTGAAATAAGCCTATTTAATAAGCCCTAGTTGCTGAAATAAGCCTATTTAATAAGGCTATTTAATAAGCCTAAGTTGCTGAAATAAGCCTATTTAAAAAGTCTAAGTTGCTGAAATAAGCCTATTTAATAAGCCTAAGTTGCTGAAATAAACCTATTTAATAAGTCTAAGTTGCTGAAATAAGCCTATTTAATAAGACTAAGTTGCTGAAAAGCCTATTTCATAAGCCTAAGTTGCTGAAATAAGCCTTTTTAATAAGTCTAAGTTGCTGAAATAAGCCTATTTAATAAGCCTAAGTTGCTAAAATAAGCCTATTTAATGAGGCTGTTTAATAAGTCTATTTAATAAGCCTATTTAATGAGCCTATTTAATGAGCCTATTTAACGAGCCTATTTAATAAGCCTATTTATTGAGCCTATTTAATAAGCCTATTTATTAAGCCAATTAAATAAGCCTATTTAATAAGCCTATTTAATAAGTCTATTTAATAAGCCTATTTAATAAGCCTATTTAATAAGCCTATTAATTAAGCCTATTTAATGAGCCTATTTATTGAACCTATTTAATAAGTCTATTTAATAAGCCTGTTTAATAAGCCTATTTAATAAGTATTTAATGAGCCTATTTAATAAGCCTAAGCTGCTGAATAAGCCTATTTATTAAGCCTAAGTTGCTGAAATAAGCCTATTTAATAAGCCTAAGTTGCTGAAATAAGGCTATTTAATAAGTCTAAGTTGCTGAAATAAGCCTATTTAATAAGCCTATGTTGCTGAAATAAGTATATTTAATAAGCATAAGTTGCTGAAATAAGCCTATTTAATAAGTCTAAGTTGCTGAAATAAGGCTATTTAATAAGTCTAAGTTGCTGAAATGAGCCTATTTAATCAGCATAAGTTGCTGAAATAAGCCTATTTAATAAGCCCTAGTTGCTGAAATAAGCATATTTAATAAGGCTATTTAATAAGCTAAGTTGCTGAAATAAGCCTATTTAATAAGCCTAAGTTGCTGAAATAAGCCTATTTAATAAGCTTAAGTTGCTGAAATGAGCCTATTTAATAAGCCTAAGTTGCTGAAATAAGGATATTTAATAAGTCTAAGTCGCTGAAATAAGCCTATTTAATAAGCCTAAGTTGCTAAAATAAGCCTATTTAATGAGGCTATTTAATAAGTCTATTTAATAAGCCTATTTAATAAGCCTATTTAATAAGCCTATTTAATAAGCCTATTTAATAAGTCTATTTAATAAGTCTATTTAATAAGCCTATTTAAAGAGTATTCAATGAGCCTATTTATTAAGCCTATTTATTGAGCCTATTTAATAAGCCTATTTATTAAGCCTATTTATTAATCCTATTTATTGAGCCTATTTAATAAGCCTATTTATTAAGCCTATTTAATACGCCTATTTAATAAGTCTATTTAATAAGCCTATTTAATAAGCCTATTTAATACGCCTATTTATTGAGCCTATTTAATAAGTCTATTTAATACGCCTATTTAATAAGCCTATTTAATAAGTATTTAATGAGACTATTTAATCAGTCTATTTAATAAGCCTATTTAATAGGCCTATTTAATAAGTCTAAGTTGCTGAAATAAGCCTATTTAATAAGCCTAAGTTGCTGAAAAGCCTATTTCATAAGCCTAAGTTGCTGAAATAAGCCTTTTTAATAAGTCTAAGTTGCTGAAATAAGCCTATTTAATAAGCCTAAGTTGCTAAAATAAGCCTATTTAATGAGGCTATTTAATAAGTCTATTTAATAAGCCTATTTAATAAGCCTATTTAATGAGCCTATTTAAAAAGCCTATTTAATAAGTCTATTTAATAAGCCTATTTAATACGTATTTAACGAGCCTATTTAATAAGCCTATTTATTGAGCCTATTTAATAAGCCTATTTATTAAGCCAATTAAATAAGCCTATTTAATAAGCCTATTTAATAAGTCTATTTAATAAGCCTATTTAATAAGCCTATTTAATAAGCCTATTAATTAAGCCTATTTAATGAGCCTATTTAATAAGCCTATTTATTGAACCTATTTAATAAGTCTATTTAATAAGCCTGTTTAATAAGCCTATTTAATAAGTATTTAATGAGCCTATTTAATAAGCCTAAGTTGCTGAATAAGCCTATTTAATAAGCCTAAGTTGCTGAAATAAGCCTATTTAATAAGCCTAAGTTGCTGAAAGAAGTCTATTTAATAATCGTAAGTTGCTGAAATAAGGCCATTTAATAAGTCTAAGTTGCTGAAATAAGCCTATTTAATAAGCCTAAGTTGCTGAAATAAGCCTATTTAATAAGCCTAAGTTGCTGAAATAAGCCTATTTAATAGGCCTATCTAATAAGTCTAAGTTGCAGAAATAAGCATATTTCATAAGCTTAAGTTGCTAAAATAAGCATATTTAATGAGGCTGTTTAATAAGTCTATTTAATAAGCCTATTTAATAAGCCTATTTAATGAGCATATTTAAAAAGCCTATTTAATAAGTCTATTTAATAAGTCTATTTAATAAGTCTATTTAATAAGCCTATTTAATAAGTATTTAACGAGCCTATTTAATACGCCTATTTAATAAGCCTATTTATTAAGCCAATTAAATAAGCCTATTTAATAAGCCTATTTAATAAGTCTATTTAATAAGCCTATTTAATAAGCCTATTTAAAAAGCCTATTAATTAAGCCTATTTAATGAGCCTATTTAATAAGCCTATTTATTGAACCTATTTAATAAGTCTATTTAATAAGCCTGTTTAATAAGCCTATTTAATAAGTATTTAATGAGCCTATTTAATAAGCGTAAGTTGCTGAATAAGCCTATTTAATAAGCCTAAGTTGCTGAAATAAGCCTATTTAATAAGCCTATTTAATAAGCCTAAGTTGCTGAAATAAGCCTATTTAATAAGCCTAAGTTGCTGAAATAAGGCTATTTAATAAGTCTAAGTTGCTGAAATAAGCCTATTTAATAAGCCTATGTTGCTGAAATAAGTATATTTAATAAGCATAAGTTGCTGAAATAAGCCTATTTAATAAGTCTAAGTTGCTGAAATAAGGCTATTTAATAAGTCTAAGTTGCTGAAATGTGCCTATTTAATCAGCGTAAGTTGCTGAAATAAGCCTATTTAATAAGCCCTAGTTGCTGAAATAAGCCTATTTAATAAGGCTATTTAATAAGCCTAAGTTGCTGAAATAAGCCTATTTAAAAAGTCTAAGTTGCTGAAATAAGCCTATTTAATAAGCCTAAGTTGCTGAAATAAACCTATTTAATAAGTCTAAGTTGCTGAAATAAGCCTATTTAATAAGACTAAGTTGCTGAAAAGCCTATTTCATAAGCCTAAGTTGCTGAAATAAGCCTTTTTAATAAGTCTAAGTTGCTGAAATAAGCCTATTTAATAAGCCTAAGTTGCTAAAATAAGCCTATTTAATGAGGCTGTTTAATAAGTCTATTTAATAAGCCTATTTAATGAGCCTATTTAATGAGCCTATTTAACGAGCCTATTTAATAAGCCTATTTATTGAGCCTATTTAATAAGCCTATTTATTAAGCCAATTAAATAAGCCTATTTAATAAGCCTATTTAATAAGTCTATTTATTAAGCCTATTTAATAAGCCTATTTAATAAGCCTATTAATTAAGCCTATTTAATGAGCCTATTTAATAAGCCTATTTATTGAACCTATTTAATAAGTCTATTTAATAAGCCTGTTTAATAAGCCTATTTAATAAGTATTTAATGAGCCTATTTAATAAGCCTAAGCTGCTGAATAAGCCTATTTATTAAGCCTAAGTTGCTGAAATAAGCCTATTTAATAAGCCTAAGTTGCTGAAATAAGGCTATTTAATAAGTCTAAGTTGCTGAAATAAGCCTATTTAATAAGCCTATGTTGCTGAAATAAGTATATTTAATAAGCATAAGTTGCTGAAATAAGCCTATTTAATAAGTCTAAGTTGCTGAAATAAGGCTATTTAATAAGTCTAAGTTGCTGAAATGAGCCTATTTAATCAGCATAAGTTGCTGAAATAAGCCTATTTAATAAGCCCTAGTTGCTGAAATAAGCATATTTAATAAGGCTATTTAATAAGCTAAGTTGCTGAAATAAGCCTATTTAATAAGCCTAAGTTGCTGAAATAAGCCTATTTAATAAGCTTAAGTTGCTGAAATGAGCCTATTTAATAAGCCTAAGTTGCTGAAATAAGGATATTTAATAAGTCTAAGTCGCTGAAATAAGCCTATTTAATAAGCCTAAGTTGCTAAAATAAGCCTATTTAATGAGGCTATTTAATAAGTCTATTTAATAAGCCTATTTAATAAGCCTATTTAATAAGCCTATTTAATAAGCCTATTTAATAAGTCTATTTAATAAGTCTATTTAATAAGCCTATTTAAAGAGTATTCAATGAGCCTATTTATTAAGCCTATTTATTGAGCCTATTTAATAAGCCTATTTATTAAGCCTATTTATTAATCCTATTTATTGAGCCTATTTAATAAGCCTATTTATTAAGCCTATTTAATACGCCTATTTAATAAGTCTATTTAATAAGCCTATTTAATAAGCCTATTTAATAAGCCTATTTAATACGCCTATTTATTGAGCCTATTTAATAAGTCTATTTAATACGCCTATTTAATAAGCCTATTTAATAAGTATTTAATGAGACTATTTAATCAGTCTATTTAATAAGCCTATTTAATAGGCCTATTTAATAAGTCTAAGTTGCTGAAATAAGCCTATTTAATAAGCCTAAGTTGCTGAAAAGCCTATTTCATAAGCCTAAGTTGCTGAAATAAGCCTTTTTAATAAGTCTAAGTTGCTGAAATAAGCCTATTTAATAAGCCTAAGTTGCTAAAATAAGCCTATTTAATGAGGCTATTTAATAAGTCTATTTAATAAGCCTATTTAATAAGCCTATTTAATGAGCCTATTTAAAAAGCCTATTTAATAAGTCTATTTAATAAGCCTATTTAATACGTATTTAACGAGCCTATTTAATAAGCCTATTTATTGAGCCTATTTAATAAGCCTATTTATTAAGCCAATTAAATAAGCCTATTTAATAAGCCTATTTAATAAGTCTATTTAATAAGCCTATTTAATAAGCCTATTTAATAAGCCTATTAATTAAGCCTATTTAATGAGCCTATTTAATAAGCCTATTTATTGAACCTATTTAATAAGTCTATTTATTAAGCCTGTTTAATAAGCCTATTTAATAAGTATTTAATGAGCCTATTTAATAAGCCTAAGTTGCTGAATAAGCCTATTTAATAAGCCTAAGTTGCTGAAATAAGCCTATTTAATAAGCCTATGTTGCTGAAATAAGTATATTTAATAAGCATAAGTTGCTGAAATAAGCCTATTTAATAAGTCTAAGTTGCTGAAATAAGGCTATTTAATAAGTCTAAGTTGCTGAAATGAGCCTATTTAATCAGCATAAGTTGCTGAAATAAGCCTATTTAATAAGCCCTAGTTGCTGAAATAAGCGTATTTAATAATGCTATTTAATACGCCTAAGTTGCTGAAATAAGCCTATTTAATAAGTCTAAGTTGCTGAAATAAGCCTATTTAATAAGCCCTAGTTGCTGAAATAAGCCTATTTAATAAGGCTATTTAATAAGCCTAAGTTGCTGAAATAAGCCTATTTAATAAGTCTAAGTTGCTGAAATAAGCCTATTTAATAAGTCTAAGTTGCTGAAATAAGGCTATTTAATAAGCTTAAGTTGCTGAAATGAGCCTATTTAATAAGCCTAAGTTGCTGAAATAAGGATATTTAATAAGTCTAAGTCGCTGAAATAAGCCTATTTAATAAGCCTAAGTTGCTAAAATAAGCCTATTTAATGAGGCTATTTAATAAGTCTATTTAATAAGCCTATTTAATAAGCCTATTTAATAAGCCTATTTAATAAGCCTATTTAATAAGTCTATTTAATAAGTCTATTTAATAAGCCTATTTAAAGAGTATTCAATGAGCCTATTTATTAAGCCTATTTATTGAGCCTATTTAATAAGCCTATTTATTAAGCCTATTTATTAAGCCTATTTATTGAGCCTATTTAATAAGCCTATTTATTAAGCCTATGTAATACGCCTATTTAATAAGTCTATTTAATAAGCCTATTTAATAAGCCTATTTAATACGCCTATTTATTGAGCCTATTTAATAAGTCTATTTAATACGCCTATTTAATAAGCCTATTTAATAAGTATTTAATGAGCATATTTAATCAGTCTATTTAATAAGCCTATTTAATAGGTCTATTTAATAAGTCTAAGTTGCTGAAATAAGCCTATTTAATAAGCCTAAGTTGCTGAAAAGCCTATTTCATAAGCCTAAGTTGCTGAAATAAGCCTTTTTAATAAGTCTAAGTTGCTGAAATAAGCCTATTTAATAAGCCTAACTTGCTAAAATAAGCCTATTTAATGAGGCTGTTTAATAAGTCTATTTAATAAGCCTATTTAATAAGCCTATTTAATGAGCCTATTTAAAAAGCCTATTTAATAAGTCTATTTAATAAGCCTATTTAATAAGTATTTAACGAGCCTATTTAATAAGCCTATTTATTGAGCCTATTTAATAAGCCTATTTATTAAGCCAATTAAATAAGCCTATTTAATAAGCCTATTTAATAAGTCTATTTAATAAGCCTATTTAATAAGCCTATTTAATAAGCCTATTAATTAAGCCTATTTAATGAGCCTATTTAATAAGCCTATTTATTGAACCTATTTAATAAGTCTATTTAATAAGCCTGTTTAATAAGCCTATTTAATAAGTATTTAATGAGCGTATTTAATAAGCCTAAGTTGCTGAATAAGCCTATTTAATAAGCCTAAGTTGCTGAAATAAGCCTATTTAATAAGCCTATTTAATAAGCCTAAGTTGCTGAATAGGCCTATTTAATAAGCCTAATTTGCTGAAATAAGCCTATTTAATAAATCTCAGTTGCTGAAATAAGGCTATTTAATAAGCCTAAGTTGCTGAAATAAGCCTATTTAATAAGCCTAAGTTGCTGAAATAAGGCTATTTAATAAGTCTAAGTTGCTGAAATAAGCCTATTTAATAAGTCTAAGTTGCTGAAATAAGGCAATTTAATAAGTCTAAGTTGCTGAAATAAGCCTATTTAATCAGCGTAAGTTGCTGAAATAAGCCTATTTAATAAGCCCAAGTTGCTTAAATAAGCCTATTTAATAAGGCTATTTAATAAGCCTAAGTTGCTGAAAGAAGTCTATTTAATAATCGTAAGTTGCTGAAATAAGGCCATTTAATAAGTCTAAGTTGCTGAAATAAGCCTATTTAATAAGCCTAAGTTGCTGAAATAAGCCTATTTAATAAGCCTAAGTTGCTGAAATAAGCCTATTTAATAGGCCTATCTAATAAGTCTAAGTTGCAGAAATAAGCATATTTCATAAGCTTAAGTTGCTAAAATAAGCATATTTAATGAGGCTGTTTAATAAGTATATTTAATAAGCCTATTTAATACGCCTATTTAATGAGCATATTTAAAAAGCCTATTTAATAAGTCTATTTAATAAGTCTAATTATTAAGCCTATTTAATAAGTATTTAACGAGCCTATTTAATACGCCTATTTAATAAGCCTATTTATTAAGCCAATTAAATAAGCCTATTTAATAAGCCTATTTAATAAGTCTATTTAATAAGCCTATTTAATAAGCCTATTTAAAAAGCCTATTAATTAAGCCTATTTAATGAGCCTATTTAATAAGCCTATTTATTGAACCTATTTAATAAGTCTATTTAATAAGCCTGTTTAATAAGCCTATTTAATAAGTATTTAATGAGCCTATTTAATAAGCGTAAGTTGCTGAATAAGCCTATTTAATAAGCCTAAGTTGCTGAAATAAGCCTATTTAATAAGCCTATTTAATAAGCCTAAGTTGCTGAAATAAGCCTATTTAATAAGCCTAAGTTGCTGAAATAAGGCTATTTAATAAGTCTAAGTTGCTGAAATAAGCCTATTTAATAAGCCTATGTTGCTGAAATAAGTATATTTAATAAGCATAAGTTGCTGAAATAAGCCTATTTAATAAGTCTAAGTTGCTGAAATAAGGCTATTTAATAAGTCTAAGTTGCTGAAATGTGCCTATTTAATCAGCGTAAGTTGCTGAAATAAGCCTATTTAATAAGCCCTAGTTGCTGAAATAAGCCTATTTAATAAGGCTATTTAATAAGCCTAAGTTGCTGAAATAAGCCTATTTAAAAAGTCTAAGTTGCTGAAATAAGCCTATTTAATAAGCCTAAGTTGCTGAAATAAGCCTATTTAATTAGTCTAAGTTGCTGAAATAAGCCTATTTAATAAGCCTAAGTTGCTGAAAAGCCTATTTCATAAGCCTAAGTTGCTGAAATAAGCCTTTTTAATAAGTCTAAGTTGCTGAAATAAGCCTATTTAATAAGCCTAAGTTGCTAAAATAAGCCTATTTAATGAGGCTGTTTAATAAGTCTATTTAATAAGCCTATTTAATGAGCCTATTTAATGAGCCTATTTAACGAGCCTATTTAATAAGCCTATTTATTGAGCCTATTTAATAAGCCTATTTATTAAGCCAATTAAATAAGCCTATTTAATAAGCCTATTTAATAAGTCTATTTAATAAGCCTATTTAATAAGCCTATTTAATAAGCCTATTAATTAAGCCTATTTAATGAGCCTATTTAATAAGCCTATTTATTGAACCTATTTAATAAGTCTATTTAATAAGCCTGTTTAATAAGCCTATTTAATAAGTATTTAATGAGCCTATTTAATAAGCCTAAGTTGCTGAATAAGCCTATTTATTAAGCCTAAGTTGCTGAAATAAGCCTATTTAATAAGCCTAAGTTGCTGAAATAAGGCTATTTAATAAGTCTAAGTTGCTGAAATAAGCCTATTTAATAAGCCTATGTTGCTGAAATAAGTATATTTAATAAGCATAAGTTGCTGAAATAAGCCTATTTAATAAGTCTAAGTTGCTGAAATAAGGCTATTTAATAAGTCTAAGTTGCTGAAATGAGCCTATTTAATCAGCATAAGTTGCTGAAATAAGCCTATTTAATAAGCCCTAGTTGCTGAAATAAGCATATTTAATAAGGCTATTTAATACGCCTAAGTTGCTGAAATAAGCCTATTTAATAAGTCTAAGTTGCTGAAATAAGCCTATTTAATAAGCCCTAGTTGCTGAAATAAGCCTATTTAATAAGGCTATTTAATAAGCCTAAGTTGCTGAAATAAGCCTATTTAATAAGTCTAAGTTGCTGAAATAAGCCTATTTAATAAGTCTAAGTTGCTGAAATAAGGCTATTTAATAAGCTTAAGTTGCTGAAATGAGCCTATTTAATAAGCCTAAGTTGCTGAAATAAGGATATTTAATAAGTCTAAGTCGCTGAAATAAGCCTATTTAATAAGCCTATGTTGCTAAAATAAGCCTATTTAATGAGGCTATTTAATAAGTCTATTTAATAAGCCTATTTAATAAGCCTATTTAATAAGCCTATTTAATAAGCCTATTTAATAAGTCTATTTAATAAGTCTATTTAATAAGCCTATTTAAAGAGTATTCAATGAGCCTATTTATTAAGCCTATTTATTGAGCCTATTTAATAAGCCTATTTATTAAGCCTATTTATTAAGCCTATTTATTGAGCCTATTTAATAAGCCTATTTATTAAGCCTATGTAATACGCCTATTTAATAAGTCTATTTAATAAGCCTATTTAATAAGCCTATTTAATACGCCTATTTATTGAGCCTATTTAATAAGTCTATTTAATACGCCTATTTAATAAGCCTATTTAATAAGTATTTAATGAGCATATTTAATCAGTCTATTTCATAAGCCTATTTAATAGGTCTATTTAATAAGTCTAAGTTGCTGAAATAAGCCTAAGTTGCTGAAAAGCCTATTTCATAAGCCTAAGTTGCTGAAATAAGCCTTTTTAATAAGTCTAAGTTGCTGAAATAAGCCTATTTAATAAGCCTAAGTTGCTAAAATAAGCCTATTTAATGAGGCTGTTTAATAAGTCTATTTAATAAGCCTATTTAATAAGCCTATTTAATGAGCCTATTTAAAAAGCCTATTTAATAAGTCTATTTAATAAGCCTATTTAATAAGTATTTAACGAGCCTATTTAATAAGCCTATTTATTGAGCCTATTTAATAAGCCTATTTATTAAGCCAATTAAATAAGCCTATTTAATAAGCCTATTTAATAAGTCTATTTAATAAGCCTATTTAATAAGCCTATTTAATAAGCCTATTAATTAAGCCTATTTAATGAGCCTATTTAATAAGCCTATTTATTGAACCTATTTAATAAGTCTATTTAATAAGCCTGTTTAATAAGCCTATTTAATAAGTATTTAATGAGCCTATTTAATAAGCCTAAGTTGCTGAATAAGCCTATTTAATAAGCCTAAGTTGCTGAAATAAGCCTATTTAATAAGCCTATTTAATAAGCCTAAGTTGCTGAATAGGCCTATTTAATAAGCCTAATTTGCTGAAATAAGCCTATTTAATAAATCTCAGTTGCTGAAATAAGGCTATTTAATAAGCCTAAGTTGCTGAAATAAGCCTATTTAATAAGCCTAAGTTGCTGAAATAAGGCTATTTAATAAGTCTAAGTTGCTGAAATAAGCCTATTTAATAAGTCTAAGTTGCTGAAATAAGGCAATTTAATAAGTCTAAGTTGCTGAAATAAGCCTATTTAATCAGCGTAAGTTGCTGAAATAAGCCTATTTAATAAGCCCAAGTTGCTTAAATAAGCCTATTTAATAAGGCTATTTAATAAGCCTAAGTTGCTGAAAGAAGTCTATTTAATAATCGTAAGTTGCTGAAATAAGGCCATTTAATAAGTCTAAGTTGCTGAAATAAGCCTATTTAATAAGCCTAAGTTGCTGAAATAAGCCTATTTAATAAGCCTAAGTTGCTGAAATAAGCCTATTTAATAGGCCTATCTAATAAGTCTAAGTTGCAGAAATAAGCATATTTCATAAGCTTAAGTTGCTAAAATAAGCATATTTAATGAGGCTGTTTAATAAGTATATTTAATAAGCCTATTTAATAAGCCTATTTAATGAGCATATTTAAAAAGCCTATTTAATAAGTCTATTTAATAAGTCTAATTATTAAGCCTATTTAATAAGTATTTAACGAGCCTATTTAATACGCCTATTTAATAAGCCTATTTATTAAGCCAATTAAATAAGCCTATTTAATAAGCCTATTTAATAAGTCTATTTAATAAGCCTATTTAATAAGCCTATTTAAAAAGCCTATTAATTAAGCCTATTTAATGAGCCTATTTAATAAGCCTATTTATTGAACCTATTTAATAAGTCTATTTAATAAGCCTGTTTAATAAGCCTATTTAATAAGTATTTAATGAGCCTATTTAATAAGCGTAAGTTGCTGAATAAGCCTATTTAATAAGCCTAAGTTGCTGAAATAAGCCTATTTAATAAGCCTATTTAATAAGCCTAAGTTGCTGAAATAAGCCTATTTAATAAGCCTAAGTTGCTGAAATAAGGCTATTTAATAAGTCTAAGTTGCTGAAATAAGCCTATTAAATAAGCCTATGTTGCTGAAATAAGTATATTTAATAAGCATAAGTTGCTGAAATAAGCCTATTTAATAAGTCTAAGTTGCTGAAATAAGGCTATTTAATAAGTCTAAGTTGCTGAAATGTGCCTATTTAATCAGCGTAAGTTGCTGAAATAAGCCTATTTAATAAGCCCTAGTTGCTGAAATAAGCCTATTTAATAAGGCTATTTAATAAGCCTAAGTTGCTGAAATAAGCCTATTTAAAAAGTCTAAGTTGCTGAAATAAGCCTATTTAATAAGCCTAAGTTGCTGAAATAAGCCTATTTAATAAGTCTAAGTTGCTGAAATAAGCCTATTTAATAAGCCTAAGTTGCTGAAAAGCCTATTTCATAAGCCTAAGTTGCTGAAATAAGCCTTTTTAATAAGTCTAAGTTGCTGAAATAAGCCTATTTAATAAGCCTAAGTTGCTAAAATAAGCCTATTTAATGAGGCTGTTTAATAAGTCTATTTAATAAGCCTATTTAATGAGCCTATTTAATGAGCCTATTTAACGAGCCTATTTAATAAGCCTATTTATTGAGCCTATTTAATAAGCCTATTTATTAAGCCAATTAAATAAGCCTATTTAATAAGCCTATTTAATAAGTCTATTTAATAAGCCTATTTAATAAGCCTATTTAATAAGCCTATTAATTAAGCCTATTTAATGAGCCTATTTAATAAGCCTATTTATTGAACCTATTTAATAAGTCTATTTAATAAGCCTGTTTAATAAGCCTATTTAATAAGTATTTAATGAGCCTATTTAATAAGCCTAAGTTGCTGAATAAGCCTATTTATTAAGCCTAAGTTGCTGAAATAAGCCTATTTAATAAGCCTAAGTTGCTGAAATAAGGCTATTTAATAAGTCTAAGTTGCTGAAATAAGCCTATTTAATAAGCCTATGTTGCTGAAATAAGTATATTTAATAAGCATAAGTTGCTGAAATAAGCCTATTTAATAAGTCTAAGTTGCTGAAATAAGGCTATTTAATAAGTCTAAGTTGCTGAAATGAGCCTATTTAATCAGCATAAGTTGCTGAAATAAGCCTATTTAATAAGCCCTAGTTGCTGAAATAAGCATATTTAATAAGGCTATTTAATAAGCTAAGTTGCTGAAATAAGCCTATTTAATAAGCCTAAGTTGCTGAAATAAGCCTATTTAATAAGTCTAAGTTGCTGAAATAAGGCTATTTAATAAGCTTAAGTTGCTGAAATGAGCCTATTTAATAAGCCTAAGTTGCTGAAATAAGGATATTTAATAAGTCTAAGTCGCTGAAATAAGCCTATTTAATAAGCCTAAGTTGCTAAAATAAGCCTATTTAATGAGGCTATTTAATAAGTCTATTTAATAAGCCTATTTAATAAGCCTATTTAATAAGCCTATTTAATAAGCCTATTTAATAAGTCTATTTAATAAGTCTATTTAATAAGCCTATTTAAAGAGTATTCAATGAGCCTATTTATTAAGCCTATTTATTGAGCCTATTTAATAAGCCTATTTATTAAGCCTATTTATTAAGCCTATTTATTGAGCCTATTTAATAAGCATATTTATTAAGCCTATTTAATACGCCTATTTAATAAGTCTATTTAATAAGCCTATTTAATAAGCCTATTTAATAAGCCTATTTAATACGCCTATTTATTGAGCCTATTTAATAAGTCTATTTAATACGCCTATTTAATAAGCCTATTTAATAAGTATTTAATGAGCCTATTTAATCAGTCTATTTAATAAGCCTATTTAATAGGCCTATTTAATAAGTCTAAGTTGCTGAAATAAGCCTATTTAATAAGCCTAAGTTGCTGAAAAGCCGATTTCATAAGCCTAAGTTGCTGAAGTAAGCCTTTTTAATAAGTCTAAGTTGCTGAAATAAGCCTATTTAATAAGCCTAAGTTGCTAAAATAAGCCTATTTAATGAGGCTGTTTAATAAGTCTATTTAATAAGCCTATTTAATAAGCCTATTTAATGAGCCTATTTAAAAAGCCTATTTAATAAGTCTATTTAATAAGCCTATTTAATAAGGCCAATTTATTGAGCCTATTTAATAAGCCTATTTATTAAGCCAATTAAATAAGCCTATTTAATAAGCCTATTTAATAAGTCTATTTAATAAGCCTATTTAATAAGCCTATTTAATAAGCCTATTAATTAAGCCTATTTAATGAGCCTATTTAATAAGCCTATTTATTGAACCTATTTAATAAGTCTATTTAATAAGCCTGTTTAATAAGCCTATTTAATAAGTATTTAATGAGCCTATTTAATAAGCCTAAGTTGCTGAATAAGCCTATTTAATAAGCCTAAGTTGCTGAAATAAGCCTATTTAATAAGCCTATGTTGCTGAAATAAGTATATTTAATAAGCATAAGTTGCTGAAATAAGCCTATTTAATAAGTCTAAGTTGCTGAAATAAGGCTATTTAATAAGTCTAAGTTGCTGAAATGAGCCTATTTCATCAGCATAAGTTGCTGAAATAAGCCTATTTAATAAGTCTAAGTTGCTGAAATAAGGCTATTTAATAAGTCTAAGTTGCTGAAATGTGCCTATTTAATCAGCGTAAGTTGCTGAAATAAGCCTATTTAATAAGCCCTAGTTGCTGAAATAAGCCTATTTAATAAGGCTATTTAAAAAGCCTAAGTTGCTGAAATAAGCCTATTTAAAAAGTCTAAGTTGCTGAAATAAGCCTATTTAATAAGCCTAAGTTGCTGAAATAAGCCTATTTAATAAGTCTAAGTTGCTGAAATAAGCCTATTTAATAAGCCTAAGTTGCTGAAAAGCCTATTTCATAAGCCTAAGTTGCTGAAATAAGCCTTTTTAATAAGTCTAAGTTGCTGAAATAAGCCTATTTAATAAGCCTAAGTTGCTAAAATAAGCCTATTTAATGAGGCTGTTTAATAAGTCTATTTAATAAGCCTATTTAATGAGCCTATTTAATGAGCCTATTTAACGAGCCTATTTAATAAGCCTATTTATTGAGCCTATTTAATAAGCCTATTTATTAAGCCAATTAAATAAGCCTATTTAATAAGCCTATTTAATAAGTCTATTTAATAAGCCTATTTAATAAGCCTATTTAATAAGCCTATTAATTAAGCCTATTTAATGAGCCTATTTAATAAGCCTATTTATTGAACCTATTTAATAAGTCTATTTAATAAGCCTGTTTAATAAGCCTATTTAATAAGTATTTAATGAGCCTATTTAATAAGCCTAAGTTGCTGAATAAGCCTATTTATTAAGCCTAAGTTGCTGAAATAAGCCTATTTAATAAGCCTAAGTTGCTGAAATAAGGCTATTTAATAAGTCTAAGTTGCTGAAATAAGCCTATTTAATAAGCCTATGTTGCTGAAATAAGTATATTTAATAAGCATAAGTTGCTGAAATAAGCCTATTTAATAAGTCTAAGTTGCTGAAATAAGGCTATTTAATAAGTCTAAGTTGCTGAAATGAGCCTATTTAATCAGCATAAGTTGCTGAAATAAGCCTATTTAATAAGCCCTAGTTGCTGAAATAAGCATATTTAATAAGGCTATTTAATAAGCTAAGTTGCTGAAATAAGCCTATTTAATAAGCCTAAGTTGCTGAAATAAGCCTATTTAATAAGTCTAAGTTGCTGAAATAAGGCTATTTAATAAGCTTAAGTTGCTGAAATGAGCCTATTTAATAAGCCTAAGTTGCTGAAATAAGGATATTTAATAAGTCTAAGTCGCTGAAATAAGCCTATTTAATAAGCCTAAGTTGCTAAAATAAGCCTATTTAATGAGGCTATTTAATAAGTCTATTTAATAAGCCTATTTAATAAGCCTATTTAATAAGCCTATTTAATAAGCCTATTTAATAAGTCTATTTAATAAGTCTATTTAATAAGCCTATTTAAAGAGTATTCAATGAGCCTATTTATTAAGCCTATTTATTGAGCCTATTTAATAAGCCTATTTATTAAGCCTATTTATTAAGCCTATTTATTGAGCCTATTTAATAAGCATATTTATTAAGCCTATTTAATACGCCTATTTAATAAGTCTATTTAATAAGCCTATTTAATAAGCCTATTTAATAAGCCTATTTAATACGCCTATTTATTGAGCCTATTTAATAAGTCTATTTAATACGCCTATTTAATAAGCCTATTTAATAAGTATTTAATGAGCCTATTTAATCAGTCTATTTAATAAGCCTATTTAATAGGCCTATTTAATAAGTCTAAGTTGCTGAAATAAGCCTATTTAATAAGCCTAAGTTGCTGAAAAGCCGATTTCATAAGCCTAAGTTGCTGAAGTAAGCCTTTTTAATAAGTCTAAGTTGCTGAAATAAGCCTATTTAATAAGCCTAAGTTGCTAAAATAAGCCTATTTAATGAGGCTGTTTAATAAGTCTATTTAATAAGCCTATTTAATAAGCCTATTTAATGAGCCTATTTAAAAAGCCTATTTAATAAGTCTATTTAATAAGCCTATTTAATAAGGCCAATTTATTGAGCCTATTTAATAAGCCTATTTATTAAGCCAATTAAATAAGCCTATTTAATAAGCCTATTTAATAAGTCTATTTAATAAGCCTATTTAATAAGCCTATTTAATAAGCCTATTAATTAAGCCTATTTAATGAGCCTATTTAATAAGCCTATTTATTGAACCTATTTAATAAGTCTATTTAATAAGCCTGTTTAATAAGCCTATTTAATAAGTATTTAATGAGCCTATTTAATAAGCCTAAGTTGCTGAATAAGCCTATTTAATAAGCCTAAGTTGCTGAAATAAGCCTATTTAATAAGCCTATGTTGCTGAAATAAGTATATTTAATAAGCATAAGTTGCTGAAATAAGCCTATTTAATAAGTCTAAGTTGCTGAAATAAGGCTATTTAATAAGTCTAAGTTGCTGAAATGAGCCTATTTCATCAGCATAAGTTGCTGAAATAAGCCTATTTAATAAGCCCTAGTTGCTGAAATAAGCCTATTTAATAAGGCTATTTAATAAGCCTAAGTTGCTGAAATAAGCCTATTTAATAAGTCTAAGTTGCTGAAATAAGCCTATTTAATAAGTCTAAGTTGCTGAAATAAGGCTATTTAATAAGCTTAAGTTGCTGAAATGAGCCTATTTAATAAGCCTAAGTTGCTGAAATAAGGATATTTAATAAGTCTAAGTCGCTGAAATAAGCCTATTTAATAAGCCTAAGTTGCTAAAATAAGCCTATTTAATGAGGCTATTTAATAAGTCTATTTAATAAGCCTATTTAATAAGCCTATTTAATAAGCCTATTTAATAAGCCTATTTAATAAGTCTATTTAATAAGTCTATTTAATAAGCCTATTTAAAGAGTATTCAATGAGCCTATTTATTAAGCCTATTTATTGAGCCTATTTAATAAGCCTATTTATTAAGCCTATTTATTAAGCCTATTTATTGAGCCTATTTAATAAGCCTATTTATTAAGCCTATTTAATACGCCTATTTAATAAGTCTATTTAATAAGCCTATTTAATAAGCCTATTTAATAAGCCTATTTAATACGCCTATTTATTGAGCCTATTTAATAAGTCTATTTAATACGCCTATTTAATAAGCCTATTTAATAAGTATTTAATGAGCCTATTTAATCAGTCTATTTAATAAGCCTATTTAATAGGCCTATTTAATAAGTCTAAGATGCTGAAATAAGCCTATTTAATAAGCCTAAGTTGCTGAAAAGCCTATTTCATAAGCCTAAGTTGCTGAAATAAGCCTTTTTAATAAGTCTAAGTTGCTGAAATAAGCCTATTTAATAAGCCTAAGTTGCTAAAATAAGCCTATTTAATGAGGCTGTTTAATAAGTCTATTTAATAAGCCTATTTAATAAGCCTATTTAATGAGCCTATTTAAAAAGCCTATTTAATAAGTCTATTTAATAAGCCTATTTAATAAGGCCAATTTATTGAGCCTATTTAATAAGCCTATTTATTAAGCCAATTAAATAAGCCTATTTAATAAGCCTATTTAATAAGTCTATTTAATAAGCCTATTTAATAAGCCTATTTAATAAGCCTATTAATTAAGCCTATTTAATGAGCCTATTTAATAAGCCTATTTATTGAACCTATTTAATAAGTCTATTTAATAAGCCTGTTTAATAAGCCTATTTAATAAGTATTTAATGAGCCTATTTAATAAGCCTAAGTTGCTGAATAAGCCTATTTAATAAGCCTAAGTTGCTGAAATAAGCCTATTTAATAAGCCTAAGTTGCTGAAATAAGGCTATTTAAAAAGTCTAAGTTGCTGAAATAAGCCTATTTAATAAGCCTATGTTGCTGAAATAAGTATATTTAATAAGCATAAGTTGCTGAAATAAGCCTATTTAATAAGTCTAAGTTGCTGAAATAAGGCTATTTAATAAGTCTAAGTTGCTGAAATGAGCCTATTTAATCAGCATAAGTTGCTGAAATAAGCCTATTTAATAAGCCCTAGTTGCTGAAATAAGCATATTTAATAAGGCTATTTAATAAGCTAAGTTGCTGAAATAAGCCTATTTAATAAGCCTAAGTTGCTGAAATAAGCCTATTTAATAAGTCTAAGTTGCTGAAATAAGGCTATTTAATAAGCTTAAGTTGCTGAAATGAGCCTATTTAATAAGCCTAAGTTGCTGAAATAAGGATATTTAATAAGTCTAAGTCGCTGAAATAAGCCTATTTAATAAGCCTAAGTTGCTAAAATAAGCCTATTTAATGAGGCTATTTAATAAGTCTATTTAATAAGCCTATTTAATAAGCCTATTTAATAAGCCTATTTAATAAGCCTATTTAATAAGTCTATTTAATAAGTCTATTTAATAAGCCTATTTAAAGAGTATTCAATGAGCCTATTTATTAAGCCTATTTATTGAGCCTATTTAATAAGCCTATTTATTAAGCCTATTTATTAAGCCTATTTATTGAGCCTATTTAATAAGCATATTTATTAAGCCTATTTAATACGCCTATTTAATAAGTCTATTTAATAAGCCTATTTAATAAGCCTATTTAATAAGCCTATTTAATACGCCTATTTATTGAGCCTATTTAATAAGTCTATTTAATACGCCTATTTAATAAGCCTATTTAATAAGTATTTAATGAGCCTATTTAATCAGTCTATTTAATAAGCCTATTTAATAGGCCTATTTAATAAGTCTAAGTTGCTGAAATAAGCCTATTTAATAAGCCTAAGTTGCTGAAAAGCCGATTTCATAAGCCTAAGTTGCTGAAGTAAGCCTTTTTAATAAGTCTAAGTTGCTGAAATAAGCCTATTTAATAAGCCTAAGTTGCTAAAATAAGCCTATTTAATGAGGCTGTTTAATAAGTCTATTTAATAAGCCTATTTAATAAGCCTATTTAATGAGCCTATTTAAAAAGCCTATTTAATAAGTCTATTTAATAAGCCTATTTAATAAGGCCAATTTATTGAGCCTATTTAATAAGCCTATTTATTAAGCCAATTAAATAAGCCTATTTAATAAGCCTATTTAATAAGTCTATTTAATAAGCCTATTTAATAAGCCTATTTAATAAGCCTATTAATTAAGCCTATTTAATGAGCCTATTTAATAAGCCTATTTATTGAACCTATTTAATAAGTCTATTTAATAAGCCTGTTTAATAAGCCTATTTAATAAGTATTTAATGAGCCTATTTAATAAGCCTAAGTTGCTGAATAAGCCTATTTAATAAGCCTAAGTTGCTGAAATAAGCCTATTTAATAAGCCTATGTTGCTGAAATAAGTATATTTAATAAGCATAAGTTGCTGAAATAAGCCTATTTAATAAGTCTAAGTTGCTGAAATAAGGCTATTTAATAAGTCTAAGTTGCTGAAATGAGCCTATTTCATCAGCATAAGTTGCTGAAATAAGCCTATTTAATAAGCCCTAGTTGCTGAAATAAGCCTATTTAATAAGGCTATTTAATAAGCCTAAGTTGCTGAAATAAGCCTATTTAATAAGTCTAAGTTGCTGAAATAAGCCTATTTAATAAGTCTAAGTTGCTGAAATAAGGCTATTTAATAAGCTTAAGTTGCTGAAATGAGCCTATTTAATAAGCCTAAGTTGCTGAAATAAGGATATTTAATAAGTCTAAGTCGCTGAAATAAGCCTATTTAATAAGCCTAAGTTGCTAAAATAAGCCTATTTAATGAGGCTATTTAATAAGTCTATTTAATAAGCCTATTTAATAAGCCTATTTAATAAGCCTATTTAATAAGCCTATTTAATAAGTCTATTTAATAAGTCTATTTAATAAGCCTATTTAAAGAGTATTCAATGAGCCTATTTATTAAGCCTATTTATTGAGCCTATTTAATAAGCCTATTTATTAAGCCTATTTATTAAGCCTATTTATTGAGCCTATTTAATAAGCCTATTTATTAAGCCTATTTAATACGCCTATTTAATAAGTCTATTTAATAAGCCTATTTAATAAGCCTATTTAATAAGCCTATTTAATACGCCTATTTATTGAGCCTATTTAATAAGTCTATTTAATACGCCTATTTAATAAGCCTATTTAATAAGTATTTAATGAGCCTATTTAATCAGTCTATTTAATAAGCCTATTTAATAGGCCTATTTAATAAGTCTAAGATGCTGAAATAAGCCTATTTAATAAGCCTAAGTTGCTGAAAAGCCTATTTCATAAGCCTAAGTTGCTGAAATAAGCCTTTTTAATAAGTCTAAGTTGCTGAAATAAGCCTATTTAATAAGCCTAAGTTGCTAAAATAAGCCTATTTAATGAGGCTGTTTAATAAGTCTATTTAATAAGCCTATTTAATAAGCCTATTTAATGAGCCTATTTAAAAAGCCTATTTAATAAGTCTATTTAATAAGCCTATTTAATAAGGCCAATTTATTGAGCCTATTTAATAAGCCTATTTATTAAGCCAATTAAATAAGCCTATTTAATAAGCCTATTTAATAAGTCTATTTAATAAGCCTATTTAATAAGCCTATTTAATAAGCCTATTAATTAAGCCTATTTAATGAGCCTATTTAATAAGCCTATTTATTGAACCTATTTAATAAGTCTATTTAATAAGCCTGTTTAATAAGCCTATTTAATAAGTATTTAATGAGCCTATTTAATAAGCCTAAGTTGCTGAATAAGCCTATTTAATAAGCCTAAGTTGCTGAAATAAGCCTATTTAATAAGCCTAAGTTGCTGAAATAAGGCTATTTAATAAGTCTAAGTTGCTGAAATAAGCCTATTTAATAAGCCTATGTTGCTGAAATAAGTATATTTAATAAGCATAAGTTGCTGAAATAAGCCTATTTAATAAGTCTAAGTTGCTGAAATAAGGCTATTTAATAAGTCTAAGTTGCTGAAATGAGCCTATTTAATCAGCATAAGTTGCTGAAATAAGCCTATTTAATAAGCCCTAGTTGCTGAAATAAGCATATTTAATAAGGCTATTTAATAAGCTAAGTTGCTGAAATAAGCCTATTTAATAAGCCTAAGTTGCTGAAATAAGCCTATTTAATAAGTCTAAGTTGCTGAAATAAGGCTATTTAATAAGCTTAAGTTGCTGAAATGAGCCTATTTAATAAGCCTAAGTTGCTGAAATAAGGATATTTAATAAGTCTAAGTCGCTGAAATAAGCCTATTTAATAAGCCTAAGTTGCTAAAATAAGCCTATTTAATGAGGCTATTTAATAAGTCTATTTAATAAGCCTATTTAATAAGCCTATTTAATAAGCCTATTTAATAAGCCTATTTAATAAGTCTATTTAATAAGTCTATTTAATAAGCCTATTTAAAGAGTATTCAATGAGCCTATTTATTAAGCCTATTTATTGAGCCTATTTAATAAGCCTATTTATTAAGCCTATTTATTAAGCCTATTTATTGAGCCTATTTAATAAGCATATTTATTAAGCCTATTTAATACGCCTATTTAATAAGTCTATTTAATAAGCCTATTTAATAAGCCTATTTAATAAGCCTATTTAATACGCCTATTTATTGAGCCTATTTAATAAGTCTATTTAATACGCCTATTTAATAAGCCTATTTAATAAGTATTTAATGAGCCTATTTAATCAGTCTATTTAATAAGCCTATTTAATAGGCCTATTTAATAAGTCTAAGTTGCTGAAATAAGCCTATTTAATAAGCCTAAGTTGCTGAAAAGCCGATTTCATAAGCCTAAGTTGCTGAAGTAAGCCTTTTTAATAAGTCTAAGTTGCTGAAATAAGCCTATTTAATAAGCCTAAGTTGCTGAAATAAGCCTATTTAATGAGGCTGTTTAATAAGTCTATTTAATAAGCCTATTTAATAAGCCTATTTAATGAGCCTATTTAAAAAGCCTATTTAATAAGTCTATTTAATAAGCCTATTTAATAAGGCCAATTTATTGAGCCTATTTAATAAGCCTATTTATTAAGCCAATTAAATAAGCCTATTTAATAAGCCTATTTAATAAGTCTATTTAATAAGCCTATTTAATAAGCCTATTTAATAAGCCTATTAATTAAGCCTATTTAATGAGCCTATTTAATAAGCCTATTTATTGAACCTATTTAATACGTCTATTTAATAAGCCTGTTTAATAAGCCTATTTAATAAGTATTTAATGAGCCTATTTAATAAGCCTAAGTTGCTGAATAAGCCTATTTAATAAGCCTAAGTTGCTGAAATAAGCCTATTTAATAAGCCTATGTTGCTGAAATAAGTATATTTAATAAGCATAAGTTGCTGAAATAAGCCTATTTAATAAGTCTAAGTTGCTGAAATAAGGCTATTTAATAAGTCTAAGTTGCTGAAATGAGCCTATTTCATCAGCATAAGTTGCTGAAATAAGCCTATTTAATAAGCCCTAGTTGCTGAAATAAGCCTATTTAACAAGGCTATTTAATAAGCCTAAGTTGCTGAAATAAGCCTATTTAATAAGTCTAAGTTGCTGAAATAAGCCTATTTAATAAGTCTAAGTTGCTGAAATAAGGCTATTTAATAAGCTTAAGTTGCTGAAATGAGCCTATTTAATAAGCCTAAGTTGCTGAAATAAGGATATTTAATAAGTCTAAGTCGCTGAAATAAGCCTATTTAATAAGCCTAAGTTGCTAAAATAAGCCTATTTAATGAGGCTATTTAATAAGTCTATTTAATAAGCCTATTTAATAAGCCTATTTAATAAACCAATTTAATAAGCCTATTTAATAAGTCTATTTAATAAGTCTATTTAATAAGCCTATTTAAAGAGTATTCAATGAGCCTATTTATTAAGCCTATTTATTTAGCCTATTTAATAAGCCTATTTATTAAGCCTATTTATTAAGCCTATTTATTGAGCCTATTTAATAAGCCTATTTATTAAGCCTATTTAATACGCCTATTTAATAAGTCTATTTAATAAGCCTATTTAATAAGCCTATTTAATAAGCCTATTTAATACGCCTATTTATTGAGCCTATTTAATAAGTCTATTTAATACGCCTATTTAATAAGCCTATTTAATAAGTATTTAATGAGCCTATTTAATCAGTCTATTTAATAAGCCTATTTAATAGGCCTATTTAATAAGTCTAAGATGCTGAAATAAGCCTATTTAATAAGCCTAAGTTGCTGAAAAGCCTATTTCATAAGCCTAAGTTGCTGAAATAAGCCTTTTTAATAAGTCTAAGTTGCTGAAATAAGCCTATTTAATAAGCCTAAGTTGCTAAAATAAGCCTATTTAATGAGGCTGTTTAATAAGTCTATTTAATAAGCCTATTTAATAAGCCTATTTAATGAGCCTATTTAAAAAGCCTATTTAATAAGTCTATTTAATAAGCCTATTTAATAAGGCCAATTTATTGAGCCTATTTAATAAGCCTATTTATTAAGCCAATTAAATAAGCCTATTTAATAAGCCTATTTAATAAGTCTATTTAATAAGCCTATTTAATAAGCCTATTTAATAAGCCTATTAATTAAGCCTATTTAATGAGCCTATTTAATAAGCCTATTTATTGAACCTATTTAATAAGTCTATTTAATAAGCCTGTTTAATAAGCCTATTTAATAAGTATTTAATGAGCCTATTTAATAAGCCTAAGTTGCTGAATAAGCCTATTTAATAAGCCTAAGTTGCTGAAATAAGCCTATTTAATAAGCCTATGTTGCTGAAATAAGTATATTTAATAAGCATAAGTTGCTGAAATAAGCCTATTTAATAAGTCTAAGTTGCTGAAATAAGGTTATTTAATAAGTCTAAGTTGCTGAAATGAGCCTATTTAATCAGCATAAGTTGCTGAAATAAGCCTATTTAATAAGCCCTAGTTGCTGAAATAAGCCTATTTAATAAGGCTATTTAATAAGCCTAAGTTGCTGAAATAAGCCTATTTAATAAGTCTAAGTTGCTGAAATAAGCCTATTTAATAAGTCTAAGTTGCTGAAATAAGGCTATTTAATAAGCTTAAGTTGCTGAAATGAGCCTATTTAATAAGCCTAAGTTGCTGAAATAAGGATATTTAATAAGTCTAAGTCGCTGAAATAAGCCTATTTAATAAGCCTAAGTTGCTAAAATAAGCCTATTTAATGAGGCTATTTAATAAGTCTATTTAATAAGCCTATTTAATAAGCCTATTTAATAAGCCTATTTAATAAGCCTATTTAATAAGTCTATTTAATAAGTCTATTTAATAAGACTATTTAAAGAGTATTCAATGAGCCTATTTATTAAGCCTATTTATTGAGCCTATTTAATAAGCCTATTTATTAAGCCTATTTATTAAGCCTATTTATTGAGCCTATTTAATAAGCCTATTTATTAAGCCTATGTAATACGCCTATTTAATAAGTCTATTTAATAAGCCTATTTAATAAGCCTATTTAATACGCCTATTTATTGAGCCTATTTAATAAGTCTATTTAATACGCCTATTTAATAAGCCTATTTAATAAGTATTTAATGAGCATATTTAATCAGTCTATTTAATAAGCCTATTTAATAGGCCTATTTAATAAGTCTAAGTTGCTGAAATAAGCCTATTTAATAAGCCTAAGTTGCTGAAAAGCCTATTTCATAAGCCTAAGTTGCTGAAATAAGCCTTTTTAATAAGTCTAAGTTGCTGAAATAAGCCTATTTAATAAGCCTAAGTTGCTAAAATAAGCCTATTTAATGAGGCTGTTTAATAAGTCTATTTAATAAGCCTATTTAATAAGCCTATTTAATGAGCCTATTTAAAAAGCCTATTTAATAAGTCTATTTAATAAGCCTATTTAATAAGTATTTAACGAGCCTATTTAATAAGCCTATTTATTGAGCCTATTTAATAAGCCTATTTATTAAGCCAATTAAATAAGCCTATTTAATAAGCCTATTTAATAAGTCTATTTAATAAGCCTATTTAATAAGCCTATTTAATAAGCCTATTAATTAAGCCTATTTAATGAGCCTATTTAATAAGCCTATTTATTGAACCTATTTAATAAGTCTATTTAATAAGACTGTTTAATAAGCCTATTTAATAAGTATTTAATGAGCCTATTTAATAAGCCTAAGTTGCTGAATAAGCCTATTTAATAAGCCTAAGTTGCTGAAATAAGCCTATTTAATAAGCCTATTTAATAAGCCTAAGTTGCTGAATAGGCCTATTTAATAAGCCTAATTTGCTGAAATAAGCCTATTTAATAAATCTCAGTTGCTGAAATAAGGCTATTTAATAAGCCTAAGTTGCTGAAATAAGCCTATTTAATAAGCCTAAGTTGCTGAAATAAGGCTATTTAATAAGTCTAAGTTGCTGAAATAAGCCTATTTAATAAGTCTAAGTTGCTGAAATAAGGCAATTTAATAAGTCTAAGTTGCTGAAATAAGCCTATTTAATCAGCATAAGTTGCTGAAATAAGCCTATTTAATAAGCCCAAGTTGCTTAAATAAGCCTATTTAATAAGGCTATTTAATAAGCCTAAGTTGCTGAAATAAGCCTATTTAATAAGCCTAAGTTGCTGAAATAAGCCTATTTAATAGGCCTATCTAATAAGTCTAAGTTGCAGAAATAAGCATATTTCATAAGCTTAAGTTGCTAAAATAAGCATATTTAATGAGGCTGTTTAATAAGTCTATTTAATAAGCCTATTTAATAAGCCTATTTAATGAGCCTATTTAAAAAGCCTATTTAATAATTCTATTTAATAAGTCTATTTAATAAGCCTATTTAATAAGTATTTAACGAGCCTATTTAATACGCCTATTTATTGAGGATATTTAATAAGCCTATTTATTAAGCCAATTAAATAAGCCTATTTAATCAGCCTATTTAATAAGTCTATTTAATAAGCCTATTAAATAAGCCTATTTAATAAGCCTATTAATTAAGCCTATTTAATGAGCCTATTTAATAAGCCTATTTATTGAACCTATTTAATAAGTCTATTTAATAAGCCTGTTTAATAAGCCGATTTAATAAGTATTTAATGAGCCTATTTAATAAGCGTAAGTTGCTGAATAAGCCTATTTAATAAGCCTAAGTTGCTGAAATAAGCCTATTTAATAAGCCTATTTAATAAGCCTAAGTTGCTGAAATAAGCCTATTTAATAAGCCTAAGTTGCTGAAATAAGGCTATTTAATAAGTCTAAGTTGCTGAAATAAGCCTATTTAATAAGCCTATGTTGCTGAAATAAGTATATTTAATAAGCATAAGTTGCTGAAATAAGCCTATTTAATAAGTCTAAGTTGCTGAAATAAGGCTATTTAATAAGTCTAAGTTGCTGAAATGTGCCTATTTAATCAGCGTAAGTTGCTGAAATAAGCCTATTTAATAAGCCCTAGTTGCTGAAATAAGCCTATTTAATAAGGCTATTTAATAAGCCTAAGTTGCTGAAATAAGCCTATTTAAAAAGTCTAAGTTGCTGAAATAAGCCTATTTAATAAGCCTAAGTTGCTGAAATAAGCCTATTTAATAAGTCTAAGTTGCTGAAATAAGCCTATTTAATAAGCCTAAGTTGCTGAAAAGCCTATTTCATAAGCCTAAGTTGCTGAAATAAGCCTTTTTTAATAAGTCTAAGTTGCTGAAATAAGCCTATTTAATAAGCCTAAGTTGCTAAAATAAGCCTATTTAATGAGGCTGTTTAATAAGTCTATTTAATAAGCCTATTTAATAAGCCTATTTAATGAGCCTATTTAACGAGCCTATTTAATAAGCCTATTTATTGAGCCTATTTAATAAGCCTATTTATTAAGCCAATTAAATAAGCCTATTTAATAAGCCTATTTAATAAGTCTATTTAATAAGCCTATTTAATAATCCTATTTAATAAGCCTATTAATTAAGCCTATTTAATGAGCCTATTTAATAAGCCTATTTATTTAACCTATTTAATAAGTCTATTTAATAAGCCTGTTTAATAAGCCTATTTAATAAGTATTTAATGAGCCTATTTAATAAGCCTAAGTTGCTGAATAAGCCTATTTAATAAGCCTAAGTTGCTGAAATAAGCCTATTTAATAAGCCTATTTAATAAGCCTAAGTTGCTGAAATAAGCCTATTTAATAAGCCTAAGTTGCTGAAATAAGGCTATTTAATAAGTCTAAGTTGCTGAAATAAGCCTATTTAATAAGCCTATGTTGCTGAAATAAGTATATTTAATAAGCATAAATTGCTGAAATAAGCCTATTTAATAAGTCTAAGTTGCTGAAATAAGGCTATTTAATAAGTCTAAGTTGCTGAAATGAGCCTATTTAATCAGCGTAAGTTGCTGAAATAAGCCTATTTAATAAGCCCTAGTTGCTGAAATAAGCCTATTTAATAAGGCTATTTAATAAGCCTAAGTTGGTGAAATAAGCCTATTTAATAAGTCTAAGTTGCTGAAATAAGGCTATTTAATAAGTCTAAGTTGCTGAAATAAGCCTATTTAATAAGCCTAAGTTGCTGAAATAAGCCTATTTAATAAGTCTAAGTTGCTGAAATAAGGCTATTTAATAAGCTTAAGTTGCTGAAATGAGCCTATTTAATAAGCCTAAGTTGCTGAAATAAGGATATTTAATAAGTCTAAGTCGCTGAAATAAGCCAATTTAATAAGCCTAAGTTGCTAAAATAAGCCTATTTAATGAGACTATTTAATAAGCCTATTTAATAAGCCTATTTAATAAGTCTATTTAATAAGTCTATTTAATAAGCCTATTTAAAGAGTATTCAATGAGCCTATTTATTAAGCCTATTTATTGAGCCTATTTAATAAGCCTATTTAATAAGTCTATTTAATAAGTCTATTTAATAAGCCTATTTAAAGAGTATTCAATGAGCCTATTTATTAAGCCTATTTATTGAGCCTATTTAATAAGCCTATTTATTAAGCCTATTTATTAAGCCTATGTATTGAGCTTATTTAATAAGCCTATTTATTAAGCCTATTTAATACGCCTATTTAATAAGTCTATTTAATAAGCCTATTTAATAAGCCTATTTAATAAGCCTATTTAATACGCCTATTTATTGAGCCTATTTAATAAGTCTATTTAATACACCTATTTAATAAGCCTATTTAATAAGTATTTAATGAGCCTATTTAATCAGTCTATTTAATAAGCCTATTTAATAGGCCTATTTAATAAGTCTAAGTTGCTGAAATAAGCCTATTTAATAAGCCTAAGTTGCTGAAAAGCCTATTTCATAAGCCTAAGTTGCTGAAATAAGCCTTTTTAATAAGTCTAAGTTGCTGAAATAAGCCTATTTAATAAGCCTAAGTTGCTAAAATAAGCCTATTTAATGAGGCTGTTTAATAAGTCTATTTAATAAGCCTATTTAATAAGCCTATTTAATGAGCCTATTTAAAAAGCCTATTTAATAAGTCTATTTAATAAGCCTATTTAATACGTATTTAACGAGCCTATTTAATAAGCCTATTTATTGAGCCTATTTAATAAGCCTATTTATTAAGCCAATTAAATAAGCCTATTTAATAAGCCTATTTAATAAGTCTATTTAATAAGCCTATTTAATAAGCCTATTTAATAAGCCTATTAATTAAGCCTATTTAATGAGCCTATTTAATAAGCCTATTTATTGAACCTATTTAATAAGTCTATTTAATAAGCTTGTTTAATAAGCCTATTTAGTAAGTATTTAATGAGCCTATTTAATAAGCCTAAGTTTCTGAATAAGCCTATTTAATATGCCTAAGTTGCTGAAATAAGCCTATTTAATACGCCTATGTTGCTGAAATAAGTATATTTAATAAGCATAAGTTGCTGAAATAAGCCTATTTAATAAGTCTAAGTTGCTGAAATAAGGCTATTTAATAAGTCTAAGTTGCTGAAATGAGCCTATTTAATCAGCATAAGTTGCTGAAATAAGCCTATTTAATAAGCCCTAGTTGCTGAAATAAGCCTATTTAATAAGGCTATTTAATAAGCCTAAGTTGCTGAAATAAGCCTATTTAATAAGTCTAAGTTGCTGAAATAAGCCTATTTAATAAGTCTAAGTTGCTGAAATAAGGCTATTTACTAAGCTTAAGTTGCTGAAATGTGCCTATTTAATAAGCCTAAGTTGCTGAAATAAGGATATTTAATAAGTCTAAGTCGCTGAAATAAGCCTATTTAATAAGCCTAAGTTGCTAAAATAAGCCTATTTAATGAGGCTATTTAATAAGTCTATTTAATAAGCCTATTTATTAAGCCTATTTAATAAGCCTATTTAATAAGCCTATTTAATAAGTCTATTTAATAAGTCTATTTAATAAGCCTATTTAAAGAGTATTCAATGAGCCTATTTATTAAGCCTATTTATTGAGCCTATTTAATAAGCCTATTTATTAAGCCTATTTATTAAGCCTATTTATTGAGCCTATTTAATAAGCCTATTTATTAAGCCTATTTAATACGCCTATTTAATAAGTCTATTTAATAAGCCTATTTAATAAGCCTATTTAATAAGCCTATTTAATACGCCTATTTATTGAGCCTATTTAATAAGTCTAATTAATACGCCTATTTAATAAGCCTATTTAATAAGTATTTAATGAGCATATTTAATCAGTCTATTTAATAAGCCTATTTAATAGGCCTATTTAATAAGTCTAAGTTGCTGAAATAAGCCTATTTAATAAGCCTAAGTTGCTGAAAAGCCTATTTCATAAGCCTAAGTTGCTGAAATAAGCCTTTTTAATAAGTCTAAGTTGCTGAAATAAGCCTATTTAATAAGCCTAAGTTGCTAAAATAAGCCTATTTAATGAGGCTATTTAATAAGTCTAAGTTGCTGACATAAACCTATTTAATAAGCCTAAGTTGCTAAAATAAGCCTATTTAATGAGGCTATTTAATAAGTCAATTTAATAAGCCTATTTAATAAGCCTATTTAATACGCCTATTTAATAAGCCTATTTAATACGCCTATTTAATAAACCTATTTAATAAGTATTAATGAGCCTATTTATTAAGTCTATTTAATAAGCCTTTTTAATAAGCATATTTAATAAGTCTATTTAATAAGCCTATTTAATAAACCTATTTAATGAGCCTATTTAAAAAGCCTATTTAATAAGTCTATTTAATAAGCCTATTTAATAAGTATTTAACGAGCCTATTTAATAAGCCTATTTATTGAGCCTATTTAATAAGCCTATTTATTAAGCCAATTAAATAAGCCTATTTAATAAGCCTATTTAATAAGTCTATTTAATAAGCCTATTTAATAAGCCTATTTAATAAGCCTATTAATTAAGCCTATTTAATGAGCCTATTTAATAAGCCTATTTATTGAACCTATTTAATAAGTCTATTTAATAAGCCTGTTTAATAAGCCTATTTAATAAGTATTTAATGAGCCTATTTAATAAGCCTAAGTTGCTGAATAAGCCTATTTAATAAGCCTAAGTTGCTGAAATAAGCCTATTTAATAAGCCTATTTAATAAGCCTAAGTTACTGAATAGGCCTATTTAATAAGCCTAATTTGCTGAAATAAGCCTATTTAATAAGTCTCAGTTGCTGAAATAAGGCTATTTAATAAGCCTAAGTTGCTGAAATAAGCCTATTTAATAAGCCTAAGTTGCTGAAATAAGGCTATTTAATAATTCTAAGTTGCTGAAATAAGCCTATTTAATAAGTCTAAGTTGCTGAAATAAGGCAATTTAATAAGTCTAAGTTGCTGAAATAAGCCTATTTAATCAGCGTAAGTTGCTGAAATAAGCCTATTTAATAAGCCCAAGTTGCTTAAATAAGCCTATTTAATAAGGCTATTTAATAAGCCTAAGTTGCTGAAAGAAGTCTATTTAATAATCGTAAGTTGCTGAAATAAGGCCATTTAATAAGTCTAAGTTGCTGAAATTAGCCTATTTATTAAGCCTAAGTTGCTGAAATAAGCCTATTTAATAAGCCTATTTAATAAGCCTAAGTTGCTGAAATAAGCCTATTTAATAAGCCTATTTAATAAGCCTAAGTTGCTGAAATAAGCCTATTTAATAAGCCTAAGTTGCTGAAATAAGGCTATTTAATAAGTCTAAGTTGCTGAAATAAGCCTATTTAATAAGCCTATGTTGCTGAAATAAGTATATTTAATAAGCATAAATTGCTGAAATAAGCCTATTTAATAAGTCTAAGTTGCTGAAATAAGGCTATTTAATAAGTCTAAGTTGCTGAAATGAGCCTATTTAATCAGCGTAAGTTGCTGAAATAAGCCTATTTAATAAGCCCTAGTTGCTGAAATAAGCCTATTTAATAAGGCTATTTAATAAGCCTAAGTTGGTGAAATAAGCCTATTTAATAAGTCTAAGTTGCTGAAATAAGGCTATTTAATAAGTCTAAGTTGCTGAAATAAGCCTATTTAATAAGCCTAAGTTGCTGAAATAAGCCTATTTAATAAGTCTAAGTTGCTGAAATAAGGCTATTTAATAAGCTTAAGTTGCTGAAATGAGCCTATTTAATAAGCCTAAGTTGCTGAAATAAGGATATTTAATAAGTCTAAGTCGCTGAAATAAGCCAATTTAATAAGCCTAAGTTGCTAAAATAAGCCTATTTAATGAGACTATTTAATAAGCCTATTTAATAAGCCTATTTAATAAGTCTATTTAATAAGTCTATTTAATAAGCCTATTTAAAGAGTATTCAATGAGCCTATTTATTAAGCCTATTTATTGAGCCTATTTAATAAGCCTATTTAATAAGTCTATTTAATAAGTCTATTTAATAAGCCTATTTAAAGAGTATTCAATGAGCCTATTTATTAAGCCTATTTATTGAGCCTATTTAATAAGCCTATTTATTAAGCCTATTTATTAAGCCTATGTATTGAGCTTATTTAATAAGCCTATTTATTAAGCCTATTTAATACGCCTATTTAATAAGTCTATTTAATAAGCCTATTTAATAAGCCTATTTAATAAGCCTATTTAATACGCCTATTTATTGAGCCTATTTAATAAGTCTATTTAATACACCTATTTAATAAGCCTATTTAATAAGTATTTAATGAGCCTATTTAATCAGTCTATTTAATAAGCCTATTTAATAGGCCTATTTAATAAGTCTAAGTTGCTGAAATAAGCCTATTTAATAAGCCTAAGTTGCTGAAAAGCCTATTTCATAAGCCTAAGTTGCTGAAATAAGCCTTTTTAATAAGTCTAAGTTGCTGAAATAAGCCTATTTAATAAGCCTAAGTTGCTAAAATAAGCCTATTTAATGAGGCTGTTTAATAAGTCTATTTAATAAGCCTATTTAATAAGCCTATTTAATGAGCCTATTTAAAAAGCCTATTTAATAAGTCTATTTAATAAGCCTATTTAATACGTATTTAACGAGCCTATTTAATAAGCCTATTTATTGAGCCTATTTAATAAGCCTATTTATTAAGCCAATTAAATAAGCCTATTTAATAAGCCTATTTAATAAGTCTATTTAATAAGCCTATTTAATAAGCCTATTTAATAAGCCTATTAATTAAGCCTATTTAATGAGCCTATTTAATAAGCCTATTTATTGAACCTATTTAATAAGTCTATTTAATAAGCTTGTTTAATAAGCCTATTTAGTAAGTATTTAATGAGCCTATTTAATAAGCCTAAGTTTCTGAATAAGCCTATTTAATATGCCTAAGTTGCTGAAATAAGCCTATTTAATACGCCTATGTTGCTGAAATAAGTATATTTAATAAGCATAAGTTGCTGAAATAAGCCTATTTAATAAGTCTAAGTTGCTGAAATAAGGCTATTTAATAAGTCTAAGTTGCTGAAATGAGCCTATTTAATCAGCATAAGTTGCTGAAATAAGCCTATTTAATAAGCCCTAGTTGCTGAAATAAGCCTATTTAATAAGGCTATTTAATAAGCCTAAGTTGCTGAAATAAGCCTATTTAATAAGTCTAAGTTGCTGAAATAAGCCTATTTAATAAGTCTAAGTTGCTGAAATAAGGCTATTTACTAAGCTTAAGTTGCTGAAATGTGCCTATTTAATAAGCCTAAGTTGCTGAAATAAGGATATTTAATAAGTCTAAGTCGCTGAAATAAGCCTATTTAATAAGCCTAAGTTGCTAAAATAAGCCTATTTAATGAGGCTATTTAATAAGTCTATTTAATAAGCCTATTTATTAAGCCTATTTAATAAGCCTATTTAATAAGCCTATTTAATAAGTCTATTTAATAAGTCTATTTAATAAGCCTATTTAAAGAGTATTCAATGAGCCTATTTATTAAGCCTATTTATTGAGCCTATTTAATAAGCCTATTTATTAAGCCTATTTATTAAGCCTATTTATTGAGCCTATTTAATAAGCCTATTTATTAAGCCTATTTAATACGCCTATTTAATAAGTCTATTTAATAAGCCTATTTAATAAGCCTATTTAATAAGCCTATTTAATACGCCTATTTATTGAGCCTATTTAATAAGTCTAATTAATACGCCTATTTAATAAGCCTATTTAATAAGTATTTAATGAGCATATTTAATCAGTCTATTTAATAAGCCTATTTAATAGGCCTATTTAATAAGTCTAAGTTGCTGAAATAAGCCTATTTAATAAGCCTAAGTTGCTGAAAAGCCTATTTCATAAGCCTAAGTTGCTGAAATAAGCCTTTTTAATAAGTCTAAGTTGCTGAAATAAGCCTATTTAATAAGCCTAAGTTGCTAAAATAAGCCTATTTAATGAGGCTATTTAATAAGTCTAAGTTGCTGACATAAACCTATTTAATAAGCCTAAGTTGCTAAAATAAGCCTATTTAATGAGGCTATTTAATAAGTCAATTTAATAAGCCTATTTAATAAGCCTATTTAATACGCCTATTTAATAAGCCTATTTAATACGCCTATTTAATAAACCTATTTAATAAGTATTAATGAGCCTATTTATTAAGTCTATTTAATAAGCCTTTTTAATAAGCATATTTAATAAGTCTATTTAATAAGCCTATTTAATAAACCTATTTAATGAGCCTATTTAAAAAGCCTATTTAATAAGTCTATTTAATAAGCCTATTTAATAAGTATTTAACGAGCCTATTTAATAAGCCTATTTATTGAGCCTATTTAATAAGCCTATTTATTAAGCCAATTAAATAAGCCTATTTAATAAGCCTATTTAATAAGTCTATTTAATAAGCCTATTTAATAAGCCTATTTAATAAGCCTATTAATTAAGCCTATTTAATGAGCCTATTTAATAAGCCTATTTATTGAACCTATTTAATAAGTCTATTTAATAAGCCTGTTTAATAAGCCTATTTAATAAGTATTTAATGAGCCTATTTAATAAGCCTAAGTTGCTGAATAAGCCTATTTAATAAGCCTAAGTTGCTGAAATAAGCCTATTTAATAAGCCTATTTAATAAGCCTAAGTTACTGAATAGGCCTATTTAATAAGCCTAATTTGCTGAAATAAGCCTATTTAATAAGTCTCAGTTGCTGAAATAAGGCTATTTAATAAGCCTAAGTTGCTGAAATAAGCCTATTTAATAAGCCTAAGTTGCTGAAATAAGGCTATTTAATAATTCTAAGTTGCTGAAATAAGCCTATTTAATAAGTCTAAGTTGCTGAAATAAGGCAATTTAATAAGTCTAAGTTGCTGAAATAAGCCTATTTAATCAGCGTAAGTTGCTGAAATAAGCCTATTTAATAAGCCCAAGTTGCTTAAATAAGCCTATTTAATAAGGCTATTTAATAAGCCTAAGTTGCTGAAAGAAGTCTATTTAATAATCGTAAGTTGCTGAAATAAGGCCATTTAATAAGTCTAAGTTGCTGAAATAAGCCTATTTAATAAGCCTAAGTTGCTGAAATAAGCCTATTTAATAAGCCTAAGTTGCTGAAATAAGCCTATTTAATAGGCCTATCTAATAAGTCTAAGTTGCAGAAATAAGCATATTTCATAAGCTTAAGTTGCTAAAATAAGCCTATTTAATGAGGCTGTTTAATAAGTCTATTTAATAAGCCTATTTAATAAGCCTATTTAATGAGCCTATTTAAAAAGCCTATTTAATAAGTCTATTTAATAAGTCTATTTAATAAGCCTATTTAATAAGTATTTAACGAGCCTATTTAATAAGCCTATTTATTGAGCCTATTTAATAAGCCTATTTATTAAGCCAATTAAATAAGCCTATTTAATAAGCCTATTTAATAAGTCTATTTAATAAGCCTATTTAATAAACCTATTTAATAAGCCTATTAATTAAGCCTATTTAATGAGCCTATTTAATAAGCCTATTTATTGAACCTATTTAATAAGTCTATTTAATAAGCCTGTTTAATAAGCCTATTTAATAAGTATTTAATGAGCCTGTTTAATAAGCGTAAGTTGCTGAATAAGCCTATTTAATAAGCCTAAGTTGCTGAAATAAGCCTATTTATTAAGCCTATTTAATAAGCCTAAGTTGCTGAAATAAGCCTATTTAATAAGCCTAAGTTGCTGAAATAAGGCTATTTAATAAGTCTAAGTTGCTGAAATAAGGCTATTTAATAAGTCTAAGTTGCTGAAATGTGCCTATTTAATCAGCGTAAGTTGCTGAAATAAGCCTATTTAATAAGCCCTAGTTGCTGAAATAAGCCTATTTAATAAGGCTATTTAATAAGCCTAAGTTGCTGAAATAAGCCTATTTAAAAAGTCTAAGTTGCTGAAATAAGCCTATTTAATAAGCCTAAGTTGCTGAAATAAGCCTATTTAATAAGTCTAAGTTGCTGAAATAAGGCTATTTAATAAGCTTAAGTTGCTGAAATGAGCCTATTTAATAAGCCTAAGTTGCTGAAATAAGGCTATTTAATAAGTCTAAGTCGCTGAAATAAGCTTATTTAATAAGCCTAAGTTGCTAAAATAAGCCTATATAATGAGGCTATTTAATAAGTCTATTTAATAAGCCTATTTAATAAGCCTATTTAATAAGCCTATTTAATAAGCCTATTTAATAAGTCTATTTAATAAGTCTATTTAATAAGCCTATTTAAAGAGTATTCAATGAGCCTATTTATTAAGCCTATTTATTGTGCCTATTTAATAAGCCTATTTATTAAGCCTATTTATTAAGCCTATTTATTGAGCCTATTTAATAAGCCTATTTATTAAGCCTATTTAATACACCTATTTAATAAGTCTATTTAATAAGCCTATTTAATAAGCCTATTTAATAAGCCTATTTAATACGCCTATTTATTGAGCCTATTTAATAAGTCTATTTAATAAGCCTATTTAATACGCCTATTTAATAAGTATTTAATGAGCCTATTTAATCAGTCTATTTAATAAGCCTATTTAATAGGCCTATTTAATAAGTCTAAGTTGCTGAAATAAGCCTATTTAGTAAGCCTAAGTTGCTCAAAAGCCTATTTCATAAGCCTAAGTTGCTGAAATAAGCCTTTTTAATAAGTCTAAGTTGCTGATATAAGCCTATTTAATAAGCCTAAGTTGCTAAAATAAGCATATTTAATGAGGCTGTTTAATAAGTCTATTTAATAAGCCTATTTAATAAGCCTATTTAATGAGCCTATTTAAAAAGCCTATTTAATAAGTCTATTTAATAAGCCTATTTAATAAGTATTTAACGAGCCTATTTAATAAGCCTATTTATTGAGCCTATTTAATAAGCCTATTTATTAAGTCAATTAAATAAGCCTATTTAATAAGCCTATTTAATAAGTCTATTTAATAAGCCTATTTAATAAGCCTATTTAATAAGCCTATTAATTAAGCCTATTTAATGAGCCTATTTAATAAGACTATTTATTGAACCTATTTAATAAGTCTATTTAATAAGCCTGTTTAATAAGCCTATTTAATAAGTATTTAATGAGCCTATTTAATAAGCCTAAGTTGCTGAATAAGCCTATTTAATAAGCCTAAGTTGCTGAAATAAGCCTATTTAATAAGCCTATTTAATAAGCCTAAGTTGCTGAAATAAGCCTATTTAATAAGTCTAAGTTGCTGAAATAAGGCTATTTAATAAGCCTAAGTTGCTGAAAAAAGCCTATTTAATAAGCCTAAGTTGCTGAAATAAGGATATTTAATAAGTCTAAGTTGCTGAAATAAGCCTATTTAATAAGTCTAAGTTGCTGAAATAAGCCTATTTATTAAGTCTAAGTTGCTGAAATAAGGCTATTTAATAAGTCTAAGTTGCTGAAATAAGCCTATTTAATCAGCGTAAGTTGCTGAAATAAGCCTATTTAATAAGCCCAAGTTGCTGAAATAAGCCTATTTAATAAGGCTATTTAATAAGCCTAAGTTGCTGAAAGAAGCCTATTTAATAAGCGTAAGTTGCAGAAATAAGGCTATTTAATAAGTCTAAGTTGCTGAAATAAGCCTATTTAATAAGCCTAAGTTGCTGAAATAAGCCTATTTAATAAGCCTAAGTTGCTGAAATAAGCCTATTTAAAAGGCCTATCTAATAAGTCTAAGTTGCAGAAATAAGCATATTTCATAAGCCTATTTAATGAGCCTAAGTTGCTGAAATGTCTATTTAATAAGTCGATTTAATAAGTCAAAGTTGCTAAAATAAGCCTATTTAATAAGGCTATTTAATAAGCCTAAGTTGCTGAAATAAGCCTATTTAAGGAGGCTATTTAATGAGCCTAAGTTGCTGAAATAAGCCGAATTAATAAGCCTAAGTTTCTGAACTAAGCCTATTTAAAAAGGTCTATTTAATAAGTCTAAGTTGCTTAAATAAACCTATTTAAAATGCTATTTAATACGCCCAAGTTGCTGAAATAAACCTGATTAATAAGGCTATTTAATAAGCGTAAGTTGCTGAAATAAGCCTATTTAATCAGCGTAAGTTGCTGAAATAAGCCTATTTAATAAGCCCAAGTTGCTGAAATAAGCCTATTTAATAAGGCTATTTAATAAGCCTAAGTTGCTGAAAGAAGCCTATTTAATAAGCGTAAGTTGCTGAAATAAGGCTATTTAATAAGTCTAAGTTGTTGAAATAAGCCTATTTAATAAGCTTAAGTTGCTGAAATAAGGCTATTTAATAAGCCTAAGTTGCTGAAATAAGCCCATTTAATAGGCCTATCTAATAAGTCTAAGTTGCAGAAATAAGCATATTTCATAAGCCTATTTAATGAGCCTAAGTTGCTGAAATGTCTATTTAATAAGTCGATTTAATAAGTCAAAGTTGCTAAAATAAACCTATTTAATAAGGCTATTTAATAAGCCTAAGTTGCTGAAATAAGCCGATTTAATAAGCCTAAGTTTCTGAACTAAGCCTATTTAAAAAGGTATATTTAATAAGTCTAAGTTGCTGAAATAAACCTATTTAAAAATGCTATTTAATACGCCCAAGTTGCTGAAATAAACCTGATTAATAAGGCTATTTAATAAGCGTAAGTTGCTGAAATAAGCCTATTTAATAAGCCTAAGTTGCTGAAATAAGCCTATTTAATAAGGCTATTTAATAAGTCTAAGTTGCTGAAATAAATCTATTTAATAAGCCTAAGTTGCTAAAATAAGCCTATTTAATGAGGCTATTTAATAAGTCCATTTAATAAGCCTATTTAATACGCCTATTTAATACGCCTATTTAATAAGCCTATTTAATACGCCTATTTAATAAACCTATTTAATAAGTATTTAATGAGCCTATTTATTAAGTCTATTTAATAAGCCTTTTTAATAAGCCTATTTAATAAGTCCATTTAATAAGCCTATATAATAGGCCTATTTAATAAGTCTAAGTTGCTGAAATAAGCCTATTTAATAAGCCTAAGTTGCTGAATAAACCAATTTAATAAGTCTAAGTTGCTGAAATAAGGCTATTTAATAAGTCTAAGTTGCTGAAATAAGCCTATTTAATAAGCCTAAGTTGCTAAAATAAGCCTATTTAATGAGGCTATTTAATAAGTCTATTTAATAAGCCTATTTAATAAGCCTATTTAATAAGCCTATTTAATAAGCCTATTTAATAAGTTTATTTAATAAGTCTATTTAATAAGCCTATTTGAAGAGTATTCAATGAGCCTATTTATTAAGCCTATTTATTGAGCCTATTTAATAAGCCTATTTATTAAGCCTATTTATTCAGCCTATTTAATAAGCCTATTTATTAAGTCTATTTAATACGCCTATTTAATAAGTATATTTAATAAGCCTATTTAATAAGCCTATTTAATAAGCCTATTTAATAAGCATATTTATTTAGCCTATTTAATAAGTCTATTTAATAAGCCTATTTAATAAGCCTATTTAATAAGTGTTTAATGAGCCTATTAAATCAGTCTATTTAATAAGCCTATTTAATAGGCCTATTTAATAAGTCTAAGTTGCTGAAATAAGCCTATTTAATAAGCCTAAGTTGCTGAAAAGCCTATTTCATAGGCCTAAGTTGCTGAAATAAGCCTTTTTAATAAGTCTAAGTTGCTAAAATAAGCCTATTTAATGAGGCTGTTTAATAAGTCTATTTAATAAGCCTACTTAATAAGCCTATTTAATGAGCCTATTTAAAAAGCCTATTTAATAAGTCTATTTAATAAGTCTATTTAATACGCCTATTTAATAAGTATTTAACGAGCCTATTTAATAAGCCTATTTATTGAGCCTATTTAATAAGCCTATTTAATAAGCCTATTTAATAAGCCTATTAATTAAGCCTATTTAATGAGCCTATTTAATAAGCCTATTTATTGAACCTATTTAATAAGTCTATTTAATAAGCCTGTTTAATAAGCCTATTTAATAAGTATTTAATGAGCCTATTTAATAAGCCCAAGTTGCTGAATAAGCCGATTTAATAAGCCTAAGTTGCTGAAATAAGCCTATTTAATAAGCCTATTTAATAAGCCTAAGTTGCTGAATATGCCTATTTAATAAGCCTAAGTTGCTGAAATACGCCTATTTAATATGTCTAAATTGCTGAAATAAGGCTATTTAATAAGCCTAAGTTGCTGAAATAAGCCTATTTAATAAGCCTAAGTTGCTGAAATAAGGCTATTTAATAAGTCTAAGTTGCTGAAATAAGCCTATTTAATAAGTCTAAGTTTCTGAAATAAGCCTATTTAATAAGTCTAAGTTGCTGAAATAAGGCTATTTAATAAATCTAAGTTGCTGAAATAAGCCTATTTAATCAGCGTAAGTTGCTGAAATAAGCCTATTTAATAAGCCTAAGTTGCTGAAATAAGCCTATTTAATAGGCCTATCTAATAAGTCTAAGTTGCAGAAATAAGCATATTTCATAAGCCTATTTAATGAGCCTAAGTTGCTGAAATGTCTATTTAATAAGTCGATTTAATAAGTCAAAGTTGCTAAAATAAGCCTATTTAATAAGGCTATTTAATAAACCTAAGTTGCTGAAATAAGCCTATTTAATGAGGCTATTTAATGAGCCTAAGTTGCTGAAATAAGCCGATTTAATAAGCCTATTTAATAAGCCTATTTAATAAGCCTATTTAATAAGTCTATTTAATAAGCCTATTTAATAAGCCTATTTAATAAGCCTATTTAATAAGTCTATTTAATAAGTCTATTTAATAAGCCTATTTGAAGAGTATTCAATGAGCCTATTTATTAAGTCTATTTATTGAGCCTATTTAATAAGCCTATTTATTAAGCCTATTTATTAAGCCTATTTATTGAGCTTATTTAATAAGCCTATTTATTAAGCCTATTTAATACGCCTATTTAATAAGTATATTTAATAAGCCTATTTAATAAGCCTATTTAATAAGCCTATTTAATAAGCCTATTTATTGAGCCTATTTAATAAGTCTATTTAATAAGCCTATTTAATAAGCCTATTTAATAAGTATTTAATGAGCCTATTTAATCAGTCTATTTAATAAGCCTATTTAATAGGCCTATTTAATAAGCCTAAATTGCTGAAAAGCCTATTTCATAGGCCTAAGTTGCTGAAATAAGCCTTTTTAATAAGTCTAAGTTGCTGAAATAAGCCTATTTAATAAGCCTAAGTTGCGAAAATAAGCCTATTTAATGAGGCTGTTTAATAAGTCTATTTAATAAGCCTACTTAATAAGCCTATTTAATGAGCCTATTTAAAAAGCCTATTTAATAAGTCTATTTAATAAGTCTATTTAATACGCCTATTTAATAAGTATTTAACGAGCCTATTTAATAAGCCTATTTATTAAGCCTATTTAATAAGCCTATTTAATAAGCCTATTTAATAAGCCTATTAATTAAGCCTATTTAATGAGCCTATTTAATAAGCCAATTTATTGAGCCTATTTAATTATACTATTTAATAAGCCTATGTAATGAGTCTATTTTATAAGCCTATTTAATACGCCTATTTAATAAGTATTTAATGAGCCTATTTAATAAGCCTAAGTTGCTGAATAAGCCTATTTAATAAGCCTAAGTTGCTGAAATAAGCCTATTTAATAAGCCTATTTAATAAGCCTAAGTTGCTGAATAAGCCTATTTAATAAGCCTAAGTTGCTGAAATAAGCCTATTTAATAAGTCTAAGTTGCTGAAATAAGGCTATTTAATAAGCCTAAGTTGCTGAAATAAGCCTATTTAATAAGCCTAAGTTGCTGAAATAAGGCTATTTAATAAGTCTAAGTTGCTGAAATAAGCCTATTTAATAAGTCTAAGTTGCTGAAATAAGCCTATTTAATAAGTCTAAGTTGCTTAAATAAGGCTATTTAATAAGTATAAGTTGCTGAAATAAGCCTATTTAATCAGCGTAAGTTGCTGAAATAAGCCTATTTAATAAGCCCAAGTTGCTGAAATAAGCCTATTTAATAAGGCTATTTAATAAGCCTAAGTTGCTGAAAGAAGCCTATTTAATAAGCGTAAGTTGCTGAAATAAGGCTATTTAATAAGTCTAAGTTGCTGAAATAAGCCTATTTAATAAGCCTAAGTTTCTGAAATAAGCCTATTTAATAAGCCTAAGTTGCTGAAATAAGCCTATTTAATAGGCATATCTAATAAGTCTAAGTTGCAGAAATAAGCATATTTCATAAGCCTATTTAATGAGCCTAAGTTGCTGAAATGTCTATTTAATGAGTCGATTTAATAAGTCAAAGTTGCTAAAATAAGCCTATTTAATAAGGCTATTTAATAAGCCTAAGTTGCTGAAATAAGCGTATTTAAGGAGGCTATTTAATGAGCCTAAGTTGCTGAAATAAGCCGATTTAATAAGCCTAAGTTTCTGAACTAAGCCTATTTAAAAAGGTCTATTTAATAAGTCTAAGTTGCTGAAATAAACCTATTTAAAAATGCTATTTAATACGCCCAAGTTGCTGAAATAAACCTGATTAATAAGGCTATTTAATAAGCGTAAGTTGCTGAAATAAGCCTATTTAATCAGCGTAAGTTGCTGAAATAAGCCTATTTAATAAGCCCAAGTTGCTGAAATAAGCCTATTTAATAAGGCTATTTAATAAGCCTAAGTTGCTGAAAGAAGCCTATTTAATAAGCGTAAGTTGCTGAAGTAAGGCTATTTAATAAGTCTAAGTTGCTGAAATAAGCCTATTTAATAAGCCTAAGTTGCTGAAATAAGCCTATTTAATAGGCCTATCTAATAAGTCTAAGTTGCAGAAATAAGCATATTTCATAAGCCTATTTAATGAGCCTAAGTTGCTGAAATGTCTATTTAATAAGTCGATTTAATAAGTCAAAGTTGCTAAAATAAGCCTATTTAATAAGGCTATTTAATAAGCCTAAGTTTCTGAAATAAGCCTATTTAATGAGGCTATTTAATGAGCCTAAGTTGCTGAAATAAGCCGATTTAATAAGCCTAAGTTTCTGAACTAAGCCTATTTAAAAAGGTATATTTAATAAGTCTAAGTTGCTGAAATAAACCTATTTAAAAATGCTATTTAATAAGCCTAAGTTGCTGAAATAAATCTATTTAAAAATGCAATTAATACACCCAAGTTGCTGAAATAAACCTGATTAATAAGGCTATTTAATAAGCGTAAGTTGCTGAAATAAGCCTATTTAATAAGCCTAAGTTGCTGAAATAAGCCTATTTAATAAGGCTATTTAATAAGTCTAAGTTGCTGAAATAAACCTATTTAATAAGCCTAAGTTGCTAAAATAAGCCTATTTAATGAGGCTATTTAATAAGTCCATTTAATAAGCCTATTTAATAAGCCTATTTAATACGCCTATTTAATAAGCCTATTTAATATGCCTATTTAATAAACCTATTTAATAAGTATTTAATGAGCCTATTTATTAAGTCTATTTAATAAGCCTTTTTAATAAGCCTATTTAATAAGTCTATTTAATAAGCCTATATAATAGGCCTATTTAATAAGTCTAAGTTGCTGAAATAAGCCTATTTAATAAGCCTAAGTTACTAAAATAAGCCTATTTAATGAGGCTATTTAATAAGTCTATTTAATAAGCCTATTTAATAAGCCTATTTAATAAGCCTATTTAATAAGCCTATTTAATAAGTCTATTTAATAAGTCTATTTAATAAGCCTATTTAAAGAATATTCAATGAGCCTATTTATTAAGCCTATTTATTGAGCCTATTTAATAAGCCTATTTATTAAGCCTATTTATTAAGCCTATTTATTGAGCCTATTTAATAAGCCTATTTATTAAGCCTATTTAATACGCCTATTTAATAAGTCTATTTAATAAGCCTATTTAATAAGCCTATTTAATAAGCCTATTTAATAAGCCTATTTAATGAGCCTATTTAATCAGTCTATTTAATAAGCCTATTTAATAGGCCTATTTAAGAAGTCTAAGTTGCTGAAATAAGCCTATTTAATAAGCCTAAGTTGCTAAAATAAGCCTATTTAATGAGGCTGTTTAATAAGTCTATTTAATAAGCCTACTTAATAAGCCTATTTAATGAGCCTATTTAAAAAGCCTATTTAATAAGTCTATTTAATAAGTCTATTTAATACGCCTATTTAATAAGTATTTAACGAGCCTATTTAATAAGCCTATTTATTGAGCCTATTTAATAAGCCTATTTAATAAGCCTATTTAATAAGCCTATTAATTAAGCCTATTTAATGAGCCTATTTAATAATCCTATTTATTGAACCTATTTAATAAGTCTATTTAATAAGCCTGTTTAATAAGCCTATTTAATAAGTATTTAATGAGCCTATTTAATAAGCCCAAGTTGCTGAATAAGCCTATTTAATAAGCCTAAGTTGCTGAAATAAGCCTATTTAATAAGCCTATTTAATAAGCCTAAGTTGCTGAATAAGCCTATTTAATGAGCCTGAGTTGCTGAAATAAGCCTATTTAATAAGTCTAAATTGCTGAAATAAGCCTATTTAATAAGCCTAAGTTGCTGAAATAAGCCTATTTAATAAGCCTAAGTTGCTGAAATAAGGCTATTTAATAAGTCTAAGTTGCTGAAATAAGCCTATTTAATAAGTCTAAGTTGCTGAAATAAGCCTATTTAATAAGTCTAAGTTGCTGAAATAAGGCTATTTAATAAATCTAAGTTGCTGAAATAAGCCTATTTAATCAGCGTAAGTTGCTAAAATAAGCCTATTTAATAAGCCCAAGTTGCTGAAATAAACCTGATTAATAAGGCAATTTAATAAGTCTAAGTTGCTGAAATAGGCCTATTTAATAAGCCTAAGTTGCTGAAATAAGCCTATTTAATAAGCCTAAGTTGCTGAAATAACCCTATTTAATAGGCCTATCTAATAAGTCTAAGTTGCAGAAATAAGCATATTTCATAAGCCTATTTAATGAGCCTAAGTTGCTGAAATGTCTATTTAATAATTCGATTTAATAAGTCAAAGTTGCTAAAATAAGCCTATTTAATAAGGCTATTTAATAAACCTAAGTTGCTGAAATACGCCGATTTAATAAGCCTAAGTTTCTGAACTAAGCCTATTTAAAAAGGTCTATTTAATAAGTCTAAGTTGCTGAAATAAACCTATTTAAAAATGCTATTTAATACGCCCAAGTTGCTGAAATAAACCTGATTAATAAGGCTATTTAATAAGCGTAAGTTGCTGAAATAAGCCTATTTAATAAGCTTAAGTTGCTGAAATAAGCCTATTTAATAAGGCTATTTAATAAGTCTAAGTTGCTGAAATAAACCTATTTAATGAGCCTAAGTTGCTAAAATAAGCCTATTTAATGAGGCTATTTAATAAGTCCATTTAATAAGCCTATTTAATACGCCTATTTAATACGCCTATTTAATAAGCCTATTTAATACGCCTATTTAATAAACCTATTTAATAAGTATTTAATGAGCCTATTTATTAAGTCTATTTAATAAGCCTTTTAATGAGCCTATTTAATAAGTCTATTTAATAAGCCTATATAATAGGCCTATTTAATAAGTCTAAGTTGCTGAAATAAGCCTATTTAATAAGCCTAAGTTGCTGAATAAACCAATTTAATAAGTCTAAGTTGCTGAAATAAGGCTATTTAATAAGCCTAAGTTGCTGAAATGAGCCTATTTAATAAGCCTAAGTTGCTTAAATAAGGCTATTCAATAAGTCTAAGTTGCTGAAATAAGCCTATTTAATAAGCCTAAGTTGCTAAAATAAGCCTATTTAATGAGGCTATTTAATAAGTCTATTTAATAAGCCTATTTAATAAGCCTATTTAATAAGCCTATTTTATAAGCCTATTTAATAGGCCTATTTAATAAGTCTATTTAATAAGTCTAAGTTGCTGAAATAAGCCTATTTAATGAGGCTCTTTAATAAGCCTATTTAATAAGCCTATTTATTAAGCCTATTTAATACGCCTATTTAATAAGTCTATTTAATAAGCCTATTTAATAAGCCTATTTAATAAGCCTATTTAATAAGCCTATTTAATGAGCCTATTTAATCAGTCTATTTAATAAGCCTATTTAATAGGCCTATTTAATAAGTCTAAGTTGCTGAAATAAGCCTATTTAATAAGCCTAAGTTGCTAAAATAAGCCTATTTAATGAGGCTGTTTAATAAGTCTATTTAATAAGCCTACTTAATAAGCCTATTTAATGAGCCTATTTAAAAAGCCTATTTAATAAGTCTATTTAATAAGTCTATTTAATACGCCTATTTAATACGTATTTAACGAGCCTATTTAATAAGCCTATTTATTGTGCCTATTTAATAAGCCTATTTAATAAGCCTATTTAATAAGCCTATTAATTAAGCCTATTTAATGAGCCTATTTAATAAGCCTATTTATTGAACCTATTTAATAAGTCTATTTAATAAGCCTGTTTTATAAGCCTATTTAATAAGTATTTAATGAGCCTATTTAATAAGCCCAAGTTGCTTAATAAGCCTATTTAATAAGCCTAAGTTGCTGAAATAAGCCTATTTAATAAGCCTATTTAATAAGCCTAAGTTGCTGAATAAGCCTATTTAATAAGCCTAAGTTGCTGAAATAAGCCTATTTAATAAGTCTAAGTTGCTGAAATAAGGCTATTTAATAAGCCTAAGTTGCTGAAATAAGCCTATTTAATAAGCCTAAGTTGCTGAAATAAGGCTATTTAATAAGTCTAAGTTGCTGAAATAAGCCTATTTAATAAGTCTAAGTTGCTGAAATAAGGCTATTTAATAAATCTAAGTTGCTGAAATAAGCCTATTTAATCAGCGTAAGTTGCTGAAATAAGCCTATTTAATAAGCCCAAGTTGCTGAAATAAGCCTATTTAATAAGGCTATTTAATAAGCCTAAGTTGCTGAAAGAAGCCTATTAAATAAGCGTAAGTTGCTGAAATAAGGCTATTTAATAAGTCTAAGTTGCTGAAATAAGCCTATTTAATAAGCCTAAGTTGCTGAAATAAGCCTATCTAATAAGCCTAAGTTGCTGAAATAAGCCTATTTAATAGGCCTATCTAATAAGTCTAAGTTGCAGAAATAAGTATATTTCATAAGCCTATTTAATGAGCCTAAGTTGCTGAAATGTCTATTTAATAAGTCGATTTAATAAGTCAAAGTTGCTAAAATAAGCCTATTTAATAAGGCTATTTAATAAACCTAAGTTTCTGAAATAAGCCTATTTAATGAGGCTATTTAATGAGCCTAAGTTGCTGAAATAAGCCGATTTAATAAGCCTAAGTTTCTGAACTAAGCCTATTTAAAAAGGTCTATTTAATAAGTCTAAGTTGCTGAAATAAACCTATTTAAAAATGCTATTTAATACGCCCAAGTTGCTGAAATAAACCTGATTAATAAGGCTATTTAATAAGCGTAAGTTGCTGAAATAAGCCTATTTAATAAGCCTAAGTTGCTGAAATAAGCCTATTTAATAAGGCTATTTAATAAGTCTAAGTTGCTGAAATAAACCTATTTAATAAGCCTACGTTGCTAAAATAAGCCTATTTAATGAGGCTATTTAATAAGTCCATTTAATAAGCCTATTTAATAAGCCTATTTAATACGCCTATTTAAAAAGCCTATTTAATACGCCTATTCAATAAACCTATTTAATAAGTATTTAATGAGCCTATTTATTAAGTCTATTTAATAAGCCTTTTTAATAAGCCTATTTAATAAGTCTATTTAATAAGCCTATATAATAGGCCTATTTAATAAGTCTAAGTTGCTGAAATAAGCCTATTTAATAAGCCTAAGTTGCTGAATAAACCAATTTAATAAGTCTAAGTTGCTGAAATAAGGCTATTTAATAAGCCTAAGTTGATGAAATGAGCCTATTTAATAAGCCTAAGTTGCTGAAATAAGGCTATTCAATAAGTCTAAGTTGCTGAAATAAGCCTATTTAATAAGCCTAAGTTGCTAAAATAAGCCTATTTAATGAGGCTATTTAATAAGTCTATTTAATAAGCCTATTTAATAAGCCTATTTAATAAGCCTATTTAATAAGTCTATTTAATAAGTCTATTTAATAAGCCTATTTAAAGAGTATTCAATGAGCCTATTTATTAAGCCTATTTATTGAGCCTATTTAATAAGCCTATTTATTAAGCCTATTTATTAAGCCTATTTATTGAGCCTATTTAATAAGCCTATTTATTAAGCCTATTTAATACGCCTATTTAATAAGTCTATTTAATAAGTCTATTTAATAAGCCTATTTAATAAGCCTATTTAATAAGCCTATTTAATGAGCCTATTTAATCAGTCTATTTAATAAGCCTATTTAATAGGCCTATTTAATAAGTCTAAGTTGCTGAAATAAGCCTATTTAATACGCCTAAGTTGATAAAATAAGCCTATTTAATGAAGCTGTTTAATAAGTCTATTTAATAAGCCTACTTAATAAGCCTATTTAATGAGCCTATTTAAAAAGCCTATTTAATAAGTCTATTTAATAAGTCTATTTAATATGCCTATTTAATGAGCCTATTTAATAAGCCTATTTATTGAACCTATTTAATAAGTCTATTTAATAAGCCTGTTTAATAAGCCTATTTAATAAGTATTTAATGAGCCTATTTAATAAGCCCAAGTTGCTGAATAAGCCTATTTAATAAGCCTAAGTTGCTGAAATAAGGCTATTTACTAAGCCTATTTAATAAGCCTAAGTTGCTGAATAAGCCTATTTAATAAGCCTAAGTTGCTGAAATAAGCCTATTTAATAAGTCTAAGTTGCTGAAATAAGGCTATTTAATAAGCCTAAGTTGCTGAAATAAGCCTATTTAATAAGCCTAAGTTGCTGAAATAAGGCTATTTAATAAGTCTAAGTTGCTGAAATAAGCCTATTTAATAAGTCTAAGTTGCTGAAATAAGCCTATTTAATAAGTCTAAGTTGCTGAAATAAGGCTATTTAATAAATCTAAGTTGCTGAAATAAGCCTATTTAATCAGCGTAAGTTGCTGAAATAAGCCTATTTAATAAGCCCAAGTTGCTGAAATAAACCTGATTAATAAGGCAATTTAATAAGTCTAAGTTGCTGAAAGAAGCCTATTTAATAAGCGTAAGTTGCTGAAATAAGGCTATTTAATAAGTCTAAGTTGCTGAAATAAGCCTATTTAATAAGCCTAAGTTGCTGAAATAAGGCTATTCAATAAGTCTAAGTTGCTGAAATAAGCCTATTTAATAAGCCTAAGTTGCTAAAATAAGCCTTTTTAATGAGGCTATTTAATAAGTCTATTTAATAAGCCTATTTAATAAGCCTATTTAATAAGCCTATTTAATAAGTCTATTTAATAAGTCTATTTAATAAGCCTATTTAAAGAGTATTCAATGAGCCTATTTATTAAGCCTATTTATTGAGCCTATTTAATAAGCCTATTTATTAAGCCTATTTATTAAGCCTATTTATTGAGCCTATTTAATAAGCCTATTTATTAAGCCTATTTAATACGCCTATTTAATAAGTCTATTTAAAATGCCTATTTAATAAGCCTATTTAATAAACCTATTTAATAAGCCTATTTAATGAGCCTATTTAATCAGTCTATTTAATAAGCCTATTTAATAGGCCTATTTAACAAGTCTAAGTTGCTGAAGTAAGCCTATTTAATACGCCTAAGTTGCTAAAATAAGCCTATTTAATGAAGCTGTTTAATAAGTCTATTTAATAAGCCTACTTAATAAGCCTATTTAATGAGCCTATTTAAAAAGCCTATTTAATAAGTCTATTTAATAAGTCTATTTAATATGCCTATTTAATAAGTATTTAACGAGCCTATTTAATAAGCCTATTTATTGAGCGTATTTAATAAGCCTATTTAATAAGCCTATTTAATAAGCCTATTAATTAAGCATATTTAATGAGCCTATTTAATAAGCCTATTTATTGAACCTATTTAATAAGTCTATTTAATAAGCCTGTTTAATAAGCCTATTTAATAAGTATTTAATGAGCCTATTTAATAAGCCCAAGTTGCTGAATAAGCCTATTTAATAAGCCTAAGTTGCTGAAATAAGGCTATTTAATAAGCCTATTTAATAAGCCTAAGTTGCTGAATAAGCCTATTTAATAAGCCTAAGTTGCTGAAATAAGCCTATTTAATAAGTCTAAGTTGCTGAAATAAGGCTATTTAATAAGCCTAAGTTGCTGAAATAAGCCTATTTAATAAGCGTAAGTTGCTGAAATAAGGCTATTTAATAAGTCTAAGTTGCTGAAAGAAGTCTATTTAATAAGTCTAAGTTGCTGAAATAAGCCTATTTAATAAGTCTAAGTTGCTGAAATAAGGCTATTTAATAAATCTAAGTTGCTGAAATAAGCCTATTTAATCAGCGTAAGTTGCTGAAATAAGCCTATTTAATAAGCCCAAGTTGCTGAAATAAACCTGATTAATAAGGCAATTTAATAAGTCTAAGTTGCTGAAAGAAGCCTATTTAATAAGCGTAAGTTGCTGAAATAAGGCTATCTAATAAGTCTAAGTTGCAGAAATAAGCATATTTCATAAGCCTATTTAATGAGCCTAAGTTGCTGAAATGTCTATTTAATAAGTCGATTTAATAAGTCAAAGTTGCTAAAATAAGCCTATTTAATAAGGCTATTTAATAAACCTAAGTTGCTGAAATAAGCCTATTTAATGAGGCTATTTAATGAGCCTAAGTTGCTGAAATTAGCCGATTGAATAAGCCTAAGTTTCTGAACTAAGCCTATTTAAAAAGGTCTATTTAATAAGTCTAAGTTGCTGAAATAAACCTATTTAAAAATGCTATTTAATACGCCCAAGTTGCTGAAATAAACCTGATTAATAAGGCTATTTAATAAGCGTAAGTTGCTGAAATAAGCCTATTTAATAAGCCTAAGTTGCTGAAATAAGCCTATTTAATAAGGCTATTTAATAAGTCTAAGTTGCTGAAATAAACCTATTTAATAAGCCTTAGTTGCTAAAATAAGCCTATTTAATGAGGCTATTTAATAAGTCCATTTAATAAGCCTATTTAATAAGCCTATTTAATATGCCTATTTAATAAGCCTATTTAATACGCCTATTTAATAAACCTATTTATTAAGTATTTAATTAGCCTATTTATTAAGTCTATTTAATAAGCCTTTTTAATAAGCCTATTTAATAAGTCTATTTAATAAGCCTATTTAATAGGCCTATTTAATAAGTCTAAGTTGCTTAAATACGCCTATTTAATAAGCCTAAGTTGCTGAATAAACCAATTTAATAAGTCTAAGTTGCTGAAATAAGGCTATTTAATAAGCCTAAGTTGCTGAAATGAGCCTATTTAATAAGCCTATGTTGCTGAAATAAGGCTATTCAATAAGTCTAAGTTGCTGAAATAAGCATATTTAATAAACCTAAGTTGCTAAAATAAGCCTATTTAATGAGGCTATTTAATAAGTCTATTTAATAAACCTATTTAATAAGCCTATTTAATAAGCCTATTTAATAAGCCTATTTAATGAGTCTATTTTATAAGCCTATTTAATATGCCTATTTAATAAGCCTATTTAATAAGCCTAAGTTGCAGAATAAGCCTATTTAATAAGCCTGAGTTGCTGAAATAAGCCTATTTAATAAGCCTAAGTTGCTGAATAAGCATATTTAATAAGCCTAAGTTGCTGAAATTAGCCTATTTAATAAGTCTAAGTTGCTGAATTAAGGCTATTTAATAAGCCTAAGTTTCTGAAATAAGCCTATTTAATAAGCCTAAGTTGCTGAAATAAGGCTATTTAATAAGTCTAAGTTGCTGAAATAAGCCTATTTAATAAGCCTAAGTTGCTGAAATAAGTATATTTAATAAGCATAAGTTGCTGAAATAAGCCTATTTAACAAGTCTAAGTTGCTGAAATAAGGCTATTTAATAAGTCTAAGTTGCTGAAATAAACCTATTTAATCAGCGTAAGTTGCTGAAATAAGCCTATTTAATAAGCCCAAGTTGCTGAAATAAGCCTATTTAATAAGGCTATTTAATAATCCTAAGTTGCTGAAGTAAGCCTATTTAATAAGCGTAAGTTGCTGAAATAAGGCTATTTAATAAGTCTAAGTTGCTGAAATAAGCCTATTTAATAAGCCTAACTTGCTGAAATAAGCCTATTTAATAAGCCTAAGTTGCTGAAATAAGCCTATTTAATAGGCCTATCTAATAAGTCTAAGTTGCAGAAATAAGCAAATTTCATAAGCCTATTTAATGAGCCTAAGTTGCTGAAATGTATATTTAATAAGTCGATTTAATAAGTCTAAGTTGCTAAAATAAGCCTATTTAATAAGGCTATTTAATGAGCCTAAGTTGCTGAAATAAGCCTATTTACTAAGCCAAAGTTTCTGAACTAAGCCTATTTAAAAAGGTCTATTTAATAAGTCTAAGTTGCTGAAATAAACCTATTTAAAAATGCTATTTAATACGCCAAAGTTGCTGAAATAAACCTGATTAATAAGGCTATTTAATAAGCGTAAGTTGCTGAAATAAGCCTATTTAATAAGCCTAAGTTGCTGAAATAAGCCTATTTAATAAGGCTATTTAATAAGTCTAAGTTGCTGAAATAAACCTATTTAATAAGCCTACGTTGCTAAAATAAGCCTATTTAATGAGGCTATTTAATAAGTCCATTTAATAAGCCTATTTAATAAGCCTATTTAATACGCCTATTTAAAAAGCCTATTTAATACGCCTATTCAATAAACCTATTTAATAAGTATTTAATGAGCCTATTTATTAAGTCTATTTAATAAGCCTTTTTAATAAGCCTATTTAATAAGTCTATTTAATAAGCCTATATAATAGGCCTATTTAATAAGTCTAAGTTGCTGAAATAAGCCTATTTAATAAGCCTAAGGTTCTGAATAAACCAATTTAATAAGTCTAAGTTGCTGAAATAAGGCTATTTAATATGCCTAAGTTGATGAAATGAGCCTATTTAATAAGCCTAAGTTGCTGAAATAAGGCTATTCAATAAGTCTAAGTTGCTGAAATAAGCCTATTTAATAAGCCTAAGTTGCTAAAATAAGCCTATTTAATGAGGCTATTTAATAAGTCTATTTAATAAGCCTATTTAATAAGCCTATTTAATAAGCCTATTTAATAAGTCTATTTAATAAGTCTATTTAATAAGCCTATTTAAAGAGTATTCAATGAGCCTATTTATTAAGCCTATTTATTGAGCCTATTTAATAAGCCTATTTATTAAGCCTATTTATTAAGCCTATTTATTGAGCCTATTTAATAAGCCTATTTATTAAGCCTATTTAATACGCCTATTTAATAAGTCTATTTAATAAGTCTATTTAATAAGCCTATTTAATAAGCCTATTTAATAAGCCTATTTAATGAGCCTATTTAATCAGTCTATTTAATAAGCCTATTTAATAGGCCTATTTAATAAGTCTAAGTTGCTGAAATAAGCCTATTTAATACGCCTAAGTTGATAAAATAAGCCTATTTAATGAAGCTGTTTAATAAGTCTATTTAATAAGCCTACTTAATAAGCCTATTTAATGAGCCTATTTAAAAAGCCTATTTAATAAGTCTATTTAATAAGTCTATTTAATATGCCTATTTAATGAGCCTATTTAATAAGCCTATTTATTGAACCTATTTAATAAGTCTATTTAATAAGCCTGTTTAATAAGCCTATTTAATAAGTATTTAATGAGCCTATTTAATAAGCCCAAGTTGCTGAATAAGCCTATTTAATAAGCCTAAGTTGCTGAAATAAGGATATTTAATAAGCCTATTTAATAAGCCTAAGTTGCTGAATAAGCCTATTTAATAAGCCTAAGTTGCTGAAATAAGCCTATTTAATAAGTCTAAGTTGCTGAAATAAGGCTATTTAATAAGCCTAAGTTGCTGAAATAAGCCTATTTAATAAGCCTAAGTTGCTGAAATAAGGCTATTTAATAAGTCTAAGTTGCTGAAATAAGCCTATTTAATAAGTCTAAGTTGCTGAAATAAGCCTATTTAATAAGTCTAAGTTGCTGAAATAAGGCTATTTAATAAATCTAAGTTGCTGAAATAAGCCTATTTAATCAGCGTAAGTTGCTGAAATAAGCCTATTTAATAAACCCAAGTTGCTGAAATAAACCTGATTAATAAGGCAATTTAATAAGTCTAAGTTGCTGAAAGAAGCCTATTTAATAAGCGTAAGTTGCTGAAATAAGGCTATTTAATAAGTCTAAGTTGCTGAAATAAGCCTATTTAATAAGCCTAAGTTGCTGAAATAAGGCTATTCAATAAGTCTAAGTTGCTAAAATAAGCCTATTTAATAAGCCTAAGTTGCTAAAATAAGCCTATTTAATGAGGCTATTTAATAAGTCTATTTAATAAGCCTATTTAATAAGCCTATTTAATAAGCCTATTTAATAAGTCTATTTAATAAGTCTATTTAATAAGCCTATTTAAAGAGTATTCAATGAGCCTATTTATTAAGCCTATTTATTGAGCCTATTTAATAAGCCTATTTATTAAGCCTATTTATTAAGCCTATTTATTGAGCCTATTTAATAAGCCTATTTATTAAGCCTATTTAATACGCCTATTTAATAAGTCTATTTAATATGCCTATTTAATAAGCCTATTTAATAAATCTATTTAATAAGCCTATTTAATGAGCCTATTTAATCAGTCTATTTAATAAGCCTATTTAATAGGCCTATTTAACAAGTCTAAGTTGCTGAAATAAGCCTATTTAATACGCCTAAGTTGCTAAAATAAGCCTATTTAATGAAGCTGTTTAATAAGTCTATTTAATAAGCCTACTTAATAAGCCTATTTAATGAGCCTATTTAAAAAGCCTATTTAATAAGTCTATTTAATAAGTCTATTTAATATGCCTATTTAATAAGTATTTAACGAGCCTATTTAATAAGCCTATTTATTGAGCGTATTTAATAAGCCTATTTAATAAGCCTATTTAATAAGCCTATTAATTAAGCATATTTAATGAGCCTATTTAATAAGCCTATTTATTGAACCTATTTAATAAGTCTATTTAATAAGCCTGTTTAATAAGCCTATTTAATAAGTATTTAATGAGCCTATTTAATAAGCCCAAGTTGCTGAATAAGCCTATTTAATAAGCCTAAGTTTCTGAAATAAGGCTATTTAATAAGCCTATTTAATAAGCCTAAGTTGCTGAATAAGCCTATTTAATAAGCCTAAGTTGCTGAAATAAGCCTATTTAATAAGTCTAAGTTGCTGAAATAAGGCTATTTAATAAGCCTAAGTTGCTGAAATAAGCCTATTTAATAAGCGTAAGTTGCTGAAATAAGGCTATTTAATAAGTCTAAGTTGCTGAAATAAGCCTATTTAATAAGTCTAAGTTGCTGAAATAAGCCTATTTAATAAGTCTAAGTTGCTGTAATAAGGCTATTTAATAAATCTAAGTTGCTGAAATAAGCCTATTTAATCAGCGTAAGTTGCTGAAATAAGCCTATTTAATAAGCCCAAGTTGCTGAAATAAACCTGATTAATAAGGCAATTTAATAAGTCTAAGTTGCTGAAAGAAGCCTATTTAATAAGCGTAAGTTGCTGAAATAAGGCTATCTAATAAGTCTAAGTTGCAGAAATAAGCATATTTCATAAGCCTATTTAATGAGCCTAAGTTGCTGAAATGTCTATTTAATAAGTCGATTTAATAAGTCAAAGTTGCTAAAATAAGCCTATTTAATAAGGCTATTTAATAAACCTAAGTTGCTGAAATAAGCCTATTTAATGAGGCTATTTAATGAGCCTAAGTTGCTGAAATTAGCCGATTGAATAAGCCTAAGTTTCTGAACTAAGCCTATTTAAAAAGGTCTATTTAATAAGTCTAAGTTGCTGAAATAAACCTATTTAAAATGCTATTTAATACGCCCAAGTTGCTGAAATAAACCTGATTAATAAGGCTATTTAATAAGCGTAAGTTGCTGAAATAAGCCTATTTAATAAGCCTAAGTTGCTGAAATAAGCCTATTTAATAAGGCTATTTAATAAGTCTAAGTTGCTGAAATAAACCTATTTAATAAGCCTTAGTTGCTAAAATAAGCCTATTTAATGAGGCTATTTAATAAGTCCATTTAATAAGCCTATTTAATAAGCCTATTTAATATGCCTATTTAATAAGCCTATTTAATACGCCTATTTAATAAACCTATTTATTAAGTATTTAATTAGCCTATTTATTAAGTCTATTTAATCAGCCTTTTTAATAAGCCTATTTAATAAGTCTATTTAATAAGCCTATTTAATAGGCCTATTTAATAAGTCTAAGTTGCTTAAATACGCCTATTTAATAAGCCTAAGTTGCTGAATAAACCAATTTAATAAGTCTAAGTTGCTGAAATAAGGCTATTTAATAAGCCTAAGTTGCTGAAATGAGCCTATTTAATAAGCCTATGTTGCTGAAATAAGGCTATTCAATAAGTCTAAGTTGCTGAAATAAGCATATTTAATAAACCTAAGTTGCTAAAATAAGCCTATTTAATGAGGCTATTTAATAAGTCTATTTAATAAACCTATTTAATAAGCCTATTTAATAAGCCTATTTAATAAGCCTATTTAATGAGTCTATTTTATAAGCCTATTTAATATGCCTATTTAATAAGCCTATTTAATAAGCCTAAGTTGCAGAATAAGCCTATTTAATAAGCCTGAGTTGCTGAAATAAGCCTATTTAATAAGCCTAAGTTGCTGAATAAGCATATTTAATAAGCCTAAGTTGCTGAAATTAGCCTATTTAATAAGTCTAAGTTGCTGAATTAAGGCTATTTAATAAGCCTAAGTTTCTGAAATAAGCCTATTTAATAAGCCTAAGTTGCTGAAATAAGGCTATTTAATAAGTCTAAGTTGCTGAAATAAGCCTATTTAATAAGCCTAAGTTGCTGAAATAAGTATATTTAATAAGCATAAGTTGCTGAAATAAGCCTATTTAACAAGTCTAAGTTGCTGAAATAAGGCTATTTAATAAGTCTAAGTTGCTGAAATAAACCTATTTAATCAGCGTAAGTTGCTGAAATAAGCCTATTTAATAAGCCCAAGTTGCTGAAATAAGCCTATTTAATAAGGCTATTTAATAATCCTAAGTTGCTGAAGTAAGCCTATTTAATAAGCGTAAGTTGCTGAAATAAGGCTATTTAATAAGTCTAAGTTGCTGAAATAAGCCTATTTAATAAGCCTAACTTGCTGAAATAAGCCTATTTAATAAGCCTAAGTTTCTGAAATAAGCCTATTTAATAGGCCTATCTAATAAGTCTAAGTTGCAGAAATAAGCAAATTTCATAAGCCTATTTAATGAGCCTAAGTTGCTGAAATGTATATTTAATAAGTCGATTTAATAAGTCTAAGTTGCTAAAATAAGCCTATTTAATAAGGCTATTTAATAAGCCTAAGTTGCTGAAATAAGCCTATTTAATAAGGCTATTTAATGAGCCTAAGTTGCTGAAATAAGCCTATTTAATAAGCCAAAGTTTCTGAACTAAGCCTATTTAAAAAGGTATATTTAATAAGTCTAAGTTGCTGAAATAAACCTATTTAAAATGCTATTTAATAAGCCTAAGTTGCTGAAATAAACCTGTTTAATAAGGCTATTTAATAAGCATAAATTGCTGAATAAGCCTATTTAATAAGCCTAAGTTGCTGAAATAAGCCTATTTAATAAGTCTAAGTTGCTGAAATAAGGCTATTTAATAAGCCTAAGTTGCTGAAATAAGCCTATTTAATAAGCCTAAGTTGCTGAAATAAGGCTATTTAATAAGTCTAAGTTGTGAAAAATAAGCCTATTTAATAAGTCTAAGTTGCTGAAATAAGGCTATTTAATAAGTCTAAGTTGCTGAAATAAGCCTATTTAATCAGCGTAAGTTGCTAAAATAAGCCTATTTAATAAGCCCAAGTTGCTGAAATAAGCCTATTTAATAAGGCTATTTAATAAGCCTAAGTTGCTGAAAGAAGCCTATTTAATAAGCGTAAGTTGCTGAAATAAGGCTATTTAATAAGTCTAAGTTGCTGAAATAGGCCTATTTAATAAGCCTAAGTTGCTGAAATAAGCCTATTTAATAAGCCTAAGTTGCTGAAATAAGCCTATTTAATAGGCCTATCTAATAAGTCTAAGTTGCAGAAATAAGCATATTTCATAAGCCTATTTAATGAGCCTAAGTTGCTGAAATGTCTATTTAATAAGTCGATTTAATAAGTCAAAGTTGCTAAAATAAGCCTATTTAATAAGGCTATTTAATAAGCCTAAGTTGCTGAAATAAGCCTATTTAATGAGGCTATTTAATGAGCCTAAGTTGCTGAAATAAGCCGATTTAATAAGCCTAAGTTTCTGAACTAAGCCTATTTAAAAAGGTCTACTTAATAAGTCTAAGTTGCTGAAATAAACCTATTTAAAAATGGTATTTAATACGCCCAAGTTGCTGAAATAAACCTGATTAATAAGGCAATTTAATAAGCGTAAGTTGCTGAAATAAGCCTATTTAATAAGCCTAAGTTGCTGAAATAAGCCTATTTAATAAGGCTATTTAATAAGTCTAAGTTGCTGAAATAAACATATTTAATAAGCCTAAGTTGCTAAAATAAGCCTATTTAATGAGGCTATTTCATAAGTCCATTTAATAAGCCTATTTAATAGGCCTATTTAATACGCCTATTTAATAAGCCTATTTAATACGCCTATTTAATAAACCTATTTAATAAGTATTTAATGAGCCTATTTATTAAGTATATTTAATAAGCCTTTTTAATAAGCCTATTTAATAAGTCTATTTAATAAGCCTATTTAATAGGCCTATTTAATAAGTCTAAGTTGCTGAAATAAGCCTATTTAATAAGCCTAATTTGCTGAATAAACCAATTTAATAAGTCTAAGTTGCTGAAATAAGGCTATTTAATAAGCCTAAGTTGCTGAAATGAGCCTATTTAATAAGCCTAAGTTGCTGAAATAAGGCTATTCAATAAGTCTAAGATGCTGAAATAAGCCGATTTAATAAGCCTAAGTTGCTAAAATAAGCCTATTTAATGAGGCTATTTAATAAGTCTATTTAATAAGCCTATTTAATAAGCCTATTTAATAAGCCTATTTAATAAGCCTATTTAACAAGTCCATTTAATAAGTCTATTTAATAAGCCTATTTAAAGAGTATTCAATGAGCCTATTTATTAAGCCTATTTATTGAGCCTATTTAATAAGCCTATTTATTAAGCCTATTTATTGAGCCTATTTATTGAGCCTATTTAATAAGCCTATTTATTAAGCCTATTTAATACGCCTATTTAATAAGTCTATTTAATAAGCCTATTTAATGAGCCTATTTAATAAGCCTATTTAATAAGCCTATTTATTGAGCCTATTTAATAAGTCTATTTAATAAGCCTATTTAATAAGCCTATTTAATAAGCCTATTTAATAGGCCTATTTAATAAGTCTAAGTTGCTGAAATAAGCCTTTTTAATTAGCCTAAGTTGCTGAATAAACCAATTTAATAAGTCTAAGTTGCTGAAATAAGGCTATTTAATAAGCCTAAGTTGCTGAAATGAGCCTATTTAATAAGCATAAGTTGCTGAAATAAGGCTATTCAATAAGTCTAAGTTGCTGAAATAAGCCTATTTAATAAGCCTAAGTTGCTAAAATAAGCCTAATTAACGAGGCTATTTAATAAGTCTATTTAATAAGCATATTTAATAAGCCTATTTAATAAGCCTATTTAATAACCCTATTTAACAAGTCCATTTAATAAGTCTATTTAATAAGCCTATTTAAAGCGTATTCAATGAGCCTATTTATTAAGCCTATTTATTGAGCCTATTTAATAAGCCTATTTATTAAGCCTATTTATTAAGCCTATTTATTCAGCCTATTTAATAAGCCTATTTATTAAGCCTATTTAATACGCCTATTTAATAAGTCTATTTAATAAGCCTATTTAATAAGCCTATTTAATAAGCCTATTTATTGAGCCTATTTAATAAGTCTATTTAATAAGCCTATTTAATACGCCTATTTAATAAGCCTATTTAATAGGCCTATTTAATAATTCTAAGTTGCTGAAATAAGCCTATTTAATAAGCCTAAGTTGCTGAATAAACCAATTTAATAAGTCTAAGTTGCTGAAATAAGGCTATTTATTAAGCCTAAGTTGATGAAATGAGCCTTTTTAATAAGCCTAAGTTGCTGAAATAAGGATATTCAATAAGTCTAAGTTGCTGAAATAAGCCTATTTAATAAGCCTAAGTTGCTAAAATAAGCCTATTTAATGAGGCTATTTAATAAGTCTATTTAATAAGCCTATTTAATAAGCCTATTTAATAAGCCTATTTAATAAGCCTATTTAACAAGTCAATTTAATAAGTCTATTTAATAAGCCTATTTAAAGAGTATTCAATGAGCCTATTTATTAAGCCTATTTTTTGAGCCTATTTAATAAGCCTATTTATTAAGCCTATTTATTAAGCCTATTTATTGAGCCTATTTAATATGCCTATTTAATAAGTCTATTTAATAAGCCTATTTAATAAGCCTATTTAATAAGCCTATTTATTGAGCCTATTTAATAAGTCTATTTAATCAGCCTATTTAATAAGTATTTAATGAGCCTATTTAATCAGTCTATTTAATAAGCCTATTTAATAGGCCTATTTAATAAGTCTAAGTTGCTGAAATAAGCCTATTTAATAAGCCTAAGTTGCTAAAATAAGCCTATTTAATGAGGCTGTTTAATAAGTCTATTTAATAAGCCTATTTAATAAGCCTATTTAATGAGCCTATTTAAAAAGCCTATTTAATAAGTCTGTTTAATACATCTATTTAATACGCCTATTTAATAAGTATTTAACGAGCCTATTTAATACGCCTATTTATTGAGCCTATTTAATAAGCCTATTTATTAAGCCAATTAAATAAGCCTATTTGATAAGCCTATTTAATAAGTCTATTTAATAAGCCTATTTAATAAGGCTATTTAATAAGCCTATTAATTAAGCCTATTTAATGAGCCTATTTAATAAGCCTATGTATTGAACCTATTTAATAAGTCTATTTAATAAGCCTGTTCAATAAGCCTATTTAATAAGTATTTAATGAGCCTATTTAATAAGCCCAAGTTGCTGAATAAGCCTATTTAATAAGCCTAAGTTGCTGAAATAAGCCTATTTAATAAGCCTATTTAATAAGCCTAAGTTGCTGAATAAGCCTATTTAATAAGCCTAAGTTGCTGAAATAAGCCTATTTAATAAGTCTAAGTTGCTGAAATAAGCCTATTTAATCAGCGTAAGTTGCTGAAATAAGGCTATTTAATAAGCCCAAGTTGCTGAAATAAGCCTATTTAATAAGGCTATTTAATAAGCCTAAGTTGCTGAAAGAAGCCTATTTAATAAGCGGTAGTTGCTGAAATAAGGCTATTTAATAAGTCAAAGTTGCTGAAATAAGCCTATTTAATAAGCCTAAGTTGCTGAAATGAGCCTATTTAATAAGCCTAAGTTGCTGAAATAAGCCTATTTAATAGGCCTATCTAATAAGTCTAAGTTGCAGAAATAAGCATATTTCATAAGCCTATTTAATGAGCCTAAGTTGCTGAAATGTCTATTTAATAAGTCGATTTAATAAGTCAAAGTTGCTAAAATAAGCCTATTTAATAAGGCTATTTAATAAGCCTAAGTTGCTGAAATAAGCCTATTTAAGGAGGCTATTTAATGAGCCTAAGTTGCTGAAATAAGCCTATTTAATAAGGCTATTTAATAAGTCTAAGTTGCTAAAATAAACCTATTTAATAAGCCTAAGTTGCTAAAATAAGCCTATTTAATGAGGCTATTTAATAAGTCCATTTAATAAGCCTATTTAATAAGCCTATTTAATACGCCTATTTAATAAGCCTATTTAATACGCCTATTTAATAAACCTATTTAATAAGTATTTAATGAGCCTATTTATTAAGTCTATTTAATAAGCCTTTTTAATAAGCCTATTTAATAAGTCTATTTAATAAGCCTATTTAATAAGCCTAATTTGCTGAATAAACCAATTTAATAAGTCTAACTTGCTGAAATAAGGCTATTTAATAAGCCTAAGTTGCTGAAATGAGCCTATTTTATAAGCCTAAGTTGCTGAAATAAGGCTATTCAATAAGTTTAAGTTGCTGAAATAAGCCGATTTAATAAGCCTAAGTTGCTAAAATAAGCCTATTTAATGAGGCTATTTAATAAGTCTATTTAATAAGCCTATTTAATAAGCCTATTTAATAAGCCTATTTAATAAGCCTATTTAACAAGTCCATTTAATAAGTCTATTTAATAAGCCTATTTAAAGAGTATTCAATGAGCCTATTTATTAAGCCTATTTATTGAGCCTATTTAATAAGCCTATTTATTAAGCCTATTTATTGAGCCTATTTATTGAGCCTATTTAATAAGCCTATTTATTAAGCCTATTTAATACGCCTATTTAATAAGTCTATTTAATAAGCCTATTTAATGAGCCTATTTAATAAGCCTATTTAATAAGCCTATTTATTGAGCCTATTTAATAAGTCTATTTAATAAGCCTATTTAATAAGCCTATTTAATAAGCCTATTTAATAGGCCTATTTAATCAGTCTAAGTTGCTGAAATAAGCCTTTTTAATTAGCCTAAGTTGCTGAATAAACCAATTTAATAAGTCTAAGTTGCTGAAATAAGGCTATTTAATAAGACTAAGTTGCTGAAATGAGCCTATTTAATAAGCATAAGTTGCTGAAATAAGGCTATTCAATAAGTCTAAGTTGCTGAAATAAGCCTATTTAATAAGCCTAAGTTGCTAAAATAAGCCTAATTAAGGAGGCTATTTAATAAGTCTATTTAATAAGCATATTTAATAAGCCTATTTAATAAGCCTATTTAATAAGCCTATTTAACAAGTCCATTTAATAAGTCTATTTAATAAGCCTATTTAAAGAGTATTCAATGAGCCTATTTATTAAGCCTATTTATTGAGCCTATTTAATAAGCCTATTTATTAAGCCTATTTATTAAGCCTATTTATTCAGCCTATTTAATAAGCCTATTTATTAAGCCTATTTAATACGCCTATTTAATAAGTCTATTTAATAAGCCTATTTAATAAGCCTATTTAATGAGCCTATTTATTGAGCCTATTTAATAAGTCTATTTAATAAGCCTATTTAATACGCCTATTTAATAAGCCTATTTAATAGGCCTATTTAATAAGTCTAAGTTGCTGAAATAAGCCTATTTAATAAGCCTAAGTTGCTGAATAAACCAATTTAATAAGTCTAAGTTGCTGAAATAAGGCTATTTATTAAGCCTAAGTTGATGAAATGAGCCTATTTAATAAGCCTAAGTTGCTGAAATAAGGCTATTCAATAAGTCTAAGTTGCTGAAATAAGCCTATTTAATAAGCCTAAGTTGCTAAAATAAGCCTATTTAATGAGGCTATTTAATAAGTCTATTTAATAAGCCTATTTAATAAGCCTATTTAATAAGCCTATTTAATAAGCCTATTTAACAAGTCAATTTAATAAGTCTATTTAATAAGCCTATTTAAAGAGTATTCAATGAGCCTATTTATTAAGCCTATTTATTGAGCCTATTTAATAAGCCTATTTATTAAGCCTATTTATTAAGCCTATTTATTGAGCCTATTTAATATGCCTATTTAATAAGTCTATTTAATAAGCCTATTTAATAAGCCTATTTAATAAGCCTATTTATTGAGCCTATTTAATAAGTCTATTTAATAAGCCTATTTAATAAGCCTATTTAATGAGCCTATTTAAAAAGCCTATTTAATAAGTCTGTTTAATACATCTATTTAATAAGCCTATTTAATAAGGCTATTTAATAAGCCTATTAATTAAGCCTATTTAATGAGCCTATTTAATAAGCCTATGTATTGAACCTATTTAATAAGTCTATTTAATAAGCCTGTTCAATAAGCCTATTTAATAAGTATTTAATGAGCCTATTTAATAAGCCCAAGTTGCTGAATAAGCCTATTTAATAAGCCTAAGTTGCTGAAATAAGCCTATTTAATAAGCCTATTTAATAAGCCTAAGTTGCTGAATAAGCCTATTTAATAAGCCTAAGTTGCTGAAATAAGCCTATTTAATAAGTCTAAGTTGCTGAAATAAGCCTATTTAATTAGCGTAAGTTGCTGAAATAAGCCTATTTAATAAGCCCAAGTTGCTGAAATAAGCCTATTTAATAAGGCTATTTAATAAGCCTAAGTTGCTGAAAGAAGCCTATTTAATAAGCGTAAGTTGCTGAAATAAGGCTATTTAATAAGTCTAAGTTGCTGAAATAAGCCTATTTAATGAGCCTAAGTTGCTGAAATAAGCCTATTTAATAAGCCTAAGTTGCTGAAATAAGCCTATTTAATAGGCCTATCTAATAAGTCTAAGTTGCAGAAATAAGCATATTTCATAAGCCTATTTAATGAGCCTAAGTTGCTGAAATGTCTATTTAATAAGTCGATTTAATAAGTCAAAGTTGCTAAAATAAGCCTATTTAATAAGGCTATTTAATAAGCCTAAGTTGCTGAAATAAGCCTATTTAAGGAGGCTATTTAATGAGCCTAAGTTGCTGAAATAAGCCTATTTAATAAGGCTATTTAATAAGTCTAAGTTGCTAAAATAAACCTATTTAATAAGCCTAAGTTGCTAAAATAAGCCTATTTAATGAGGCTATTTAATAAGTCCATTTAATAAGCCTATTTAATAAGCCTATTTAATACGCCTATTTAATAAGCCTATTTAATACGCCTATTTAATAAACCTATTTAATAAGTATTTAATGAGCCTATTTATTAAGTCTATTTAGTAAGCCTTTTTAATAAGCCTATTTAATAAGTCTAAGTTGCTGAATAAACCAATTTAATAAGTCTAAGTTGCTGAAATAAGGCTATTTAATAAGCCTAAGTTGCTGAAATGAGCCTATTTAATAAGCCTAAGTTGCTGAAATAAGGCTATTCAATAAGTCTAAGTTGCTGAAATAAGCCTATTTAATAAACCTAAGTTGCTAAAATAAGCCTATTTAATGAGGCTATTTAATAAGTCTATTTAATAAACCTATTTAATAAGCCTATTTAATAAGCCTATTTAATAAGCCTATTTAATAAGTCTATTTAATAAGTCTATTTAATAAGCCTATTTAATAAGTATTTAATGAGTCTATTTAATAAGCCAACTTATTGAGCCTATTTAATAAGCCAATTTATTGAGCCTATTTAATTATCCTATTTAATAAGCCTATTTAATGAGTCTATTTTATAAGCCTATTTAATACGCCTATTTAATAAGCCTATTTAATAAGCCTAAGTTGCAGAATAAGCCTATTTAATAAGCCTGAGTTGCTGAAATAAGCCTATTTAATAAGCCTAAGTTGCTGAATAAGCATATTTAATAAGCCTAAGTTGCTGAAATTAGCCTATTTAATAAGTCTTAGTTGCTGAATTAAGGCTATTTAATAAGCCTAAGTTTCTGAAATAAGCCTATTTAATAAGCCTAAGTTGCTGAAATAAGGCTATTTAATAAGTCTAAGTTGCTGAAATAAGCCTATTTAATAAGCCTAAGTTGCTGAAATAAGTATATTTAATAAGCATAAGTTGCTGAAATAAGCCTATTTAACAAGTCTAAGTTGCTGAAATAAGGCTATTTAATAAGTCTAAGTTGCTGAAATAAGCCTATTTAATCAGCGTAAGTTGCTGAAATAAGCCTATTTAATAAGCCCAAGTTGCTGAAATAAGCCTATTTAATAAGGCTATTTAATAATCCTAAGTTGCTGAAATAAGCCTATTTAATAAGCGTAAGTTGCTGAAATAAGGCTATTTAATAAGTCTAAGTTGCTGAAATAAGCCTATTTAATAAGCCTAAGTTGCTGAAATAAGCCTATTTAATAAGCCTAAGTTGCTGAAATAAGCCTATTTACTAGGCCTATCTAATAAGTCTAAGTTGCAGAAATAAGCAAATTTCATAAGCCTATTTAATGAGCCTAAGTTGCTGAAATGTCTATTTAATAAGTCGATTTAATAAGTCTAAGTTGCTAAAATAAGCCTAATTAATAAGGCTATTTAATAAGCCTAAGTTGCTGAAATAAGCCTATTTAATAAGGCTATTTAATGAGCCTAAGTTGCTGAAATAAGCCTATTTAATAAGCCGAAGTTTCTGAACTAAGCCTATTTAAAAAGGTATATTTAATAAGTCTAAGTTGCTGAAATAAACCTATTTAAAATGCTATTTAATAAGCCTAAGTTGCTGAAATAAACCTGTTTAATAAGGCTATTTAATAAGCATAAATTGCTGAATAAGCCTATTTAATAAGCCTAAGTTGCTGAAATAAGCCTATTTAATAAGTCTAAGTTGCTGAAATAAGGCTATTTAATAAGCCTAAGTTGCTGAAATAAGCCTATTTAATAAGCCTAAGTTGCTGAAATAAGGCTATTTAATAAGTCTAAGTTGCTGAAATAAGCCTATTTAATAAGTCTAAGTTGTGAAAAATAAGCCTATTTAATAAGTCTAAGTTGCTGAAATAAGGCTATTTAATAAGTCTAAGTTGCTGAAATAAGCCTATTTAATCAGCGTAAGTTGCTAAAATAAGCCTATTTAATAAGCCCAAGTTGCTGAAATAAGCCTATTTAATAAGGCTGTTTAATAAGTCTAAGTTGCTGAAATATGCCTATTTAATCAGCGTAAGTTGCTAAAATAAGCCTATTTAATAAGCCCAAGTTGCTGAAATAAGCCTATTTAATAAGGCTATTTAATAAGCCTAAGTTGCTGAAAGAAGCCTATTTAATAAGCGTAAGTTGCTGAAATAAGGCTATTTAATAGGTCTAAGTTGCTGAAATAGGCCTATTTAATAAGCCTAAGTTGCTGAAATAAGCCGATTTAATAAGCCTAAGTTGCTGAAATAAGCCTATTTAAGAGGCCTATCTAATAAGTCTAAGTTGCAGAAATTAGCATATTTCATAAGCCTATTTAATGAGCCTAAGTTGCTGAAATGTCTATTTAATAAGTCGATTTAATAAGTCAAATTTGCTAAAATAAGCCTATTTAATAAGGCTATTTAATAAGCCTAAGTTGCTGAAATAAGCCTATTTAATGAGGCTATTTAATGAGCCTAAGTTGCTGAAATAAGCCGATTTAATAAGCCTAAGTTTCTGAACTAAGCCTATTTAAAAAGGTCTACTTAATAAGTCTAAGTTGCTGAAATAAACCTATTTAAAAATGGTATTTAATACGCCAAAGTTGCTGAAATAAACCTGATTAATAAGGCTATTTAATAAGCGTAAGTTGCTGAAATAAGCCTATTTAATAAGCCTAAGTTGCTGAAATAAGCCTATTTAATAAGGCTATTTAATAAGTCTAAGTTGCTGAAATAAACCTATTTAATAAGCCTAAGTTGCTAAAATAAGCCTATTTAATGAGGCTATTTAATAAGTCCATTTAATAAGCCTATTTAATAGGCCTATTTAATACGCCTATTTAATAAGCCTATTTAATACGCCTATTTAATAAACCTATTTAATAAGTATTTAATGAGCCTATTTATTAAGTCTATTTAATAAGCCTTTTTAATAAGCCTATTTAATAAGTCTATTTAATAAGCCTATTTAATAAACCTAGTTAATAAGTCTAAGTTGCTGAAATAAGCCTATTTAAAATGCTATTTAATAAGCCTAAGTTGCTGAAATAAACCTGTTTAATAAGGCTTTTTAATAAGCATAAATTGCTGAATAAGCCTATTTAATAAGCCTAAGTTGCTGAAATAAGCCTATTTAATGTCTAAGTTGCTGAAATAAGGCTATTTAATAAGCCTAAGTTGCTGAAATAAGCCTATTTAATAAGCCTAAGTTGCTGAAATAAGGCTATTTAATAAGTCTAAGTTGCTGAAATAAGCCTATTTAATAAGTCTAAGTTGCTGAAATAAGCCTATTTAATAAGTCTAAGTTGCTGAAATAAGGCTATTTAATAAGTCTATGTTGCTGAAATAAGCCTATTTAATCAGCGTAAGTTGCTAAAATAAGCCTATTTAATGAGCCCAAGTTGCTGAAATAAGCCTATTTAATAAGGCTATTTAATAAGCCTAAGTTGCTGAAAGAAGCCTATTTAATAAGCGTAAGTTGCTGAAATAAGGCTATTTAATAAGTCTAAGTTGCTGAAATAGGCCTATTTAATAAGCCTAAGTTGCTGAAATAAGCCTATTTAATAAGCCTAAGTTGCTGAAATAAGCCTATTTAATAGGCCTATCTAATAAGTCTAAGTTGCAGAAATAAGCATATTTCATAAGCCTATTTAATGAGCCTAAGTTGCTGAAATGTCTATTTAATAAGTCGATTTAATAAATCAAAGTTGCTAAAATAAGCCTATTTAATAAGGCTATTTAATAAGCCTAAGTTGCTGAAATAAGCCTATTTAATGAGGCTATTTAATGAGCCTAAGTTGCTGAAATAAGCCGATTTAATAAGCCTAAGTTTCTGAACTAAGCCTATTTAAAAAGGTCTACTTAATAAGTCTAAGTTGCTGAAATAAACCTATTTAAAAATGGTATTTAATACGCCCAAGTTGCTGAAATAAACCTGATTAATAAGGCTATTTAATAAGCGTAAGTTGCTGAAATAAGCCTATTTAATAAGCCTAAGTTGCTGAAATAAACCTATTTCATAAGCCTAAGTTGCTAAAATAAGCCTATTTAATGAGGCTATTTAATAAGTCCATTTAATAAGCCTATTTAATAGGCCTATTTAATACGCCTATTTAATAAGCCTATTTAATACGCCTATTTAATAAACCTATTTAATAAGTATTTAATGAGCCTATTTATTAAGTCTATTTAATAAGCCTTTTTAATAAGCCTATTTAATAAGCCTATTTAATAAGCCTATTTAATAGGCCTATTTAATAAGTCTAAGTTGCTGAAATAAGCCTATTTAATAAGCCTAATTTGCTGAATAAACCAATTTAATAAGTCTAAGTTGCTGAAATAAGGCTATTTAATAAGCCTAAGTTGCTGAAATGAGCCTATTTAATAAGCCTAAGTTGCTGAAAAAAGGCTATTCAATAAGTCTAAGTTGCTGAAATAAGCCTATTTAATAAGCCTAAGTTGCTAAAATAAGCCTATTTAATGAGGATATTTAATAAGTCTATTTAATAAGCCTATTTAATAAGCCTATTTAATAAGCCTATTTAATAAGCCTATTTAACAAGTCAATTTAATAAGTCTATTTAATAAGCCTATTTAAAGAGTATTCAATGAGCCTATTTATTAAGCCTATTTATTGAGCCTAATTAATAAGCCTATTTATTAAGCCTATTTATTAAGCCTATTTATTGAGCCTATTTAATAAGCCTATTTATTAAGCCTATTTAATACGCCTATTTAATAAGTCTATTTAATAAGCCTATTTAATAAGCCTATTTAATAAGCCTATTTAATAAGCCTATTTATTGAGCCTATTTAATAAGTCTATTTAATAAGCCTATTTAATAAGTATTTAATGAGCCTATTTAATCAGTCTATTTAATAAGCCTATTTAATAGGCCTATTTAATAAGTCTAAGTTGCTGAAATAAGCCTATTTAATAAGCCTAAGTGGCTGAAAAGCGTATTTCATAGGCCTAAGTTGCTGAAATAAGCCTTTTTAATAAGTCTAAGTTGCTGAAATAAGCCTATTTAATAAGCCTAAGTTGCTAAAATAAGCCTATTTAATGAGGCTGTTTAATAAGTCTATTTAATAAGCTTATTTAATAAGCCTATTTAATGAGCCTATTTAAAAAGCCTATTTAATAAGTCTATTTAATACATCTATTTAATACGCCTATTTAATAAGTATTTAACGAGCCTATTTAATAAGCCTATTTATTGAGCCTATTTAATAAGCCTATTTATTAAGCCAATTAAATAAGCCTATTTAATATGCCTATTTAATAAGCCTATTTAATAAGGCTATTTAATAAGCCTATTAATTAAGCATATTTAATGAGCCTATTTAATAAGCCTATTTATTGAACCTATTTAATAAGTCTATTTAATAAGCCTGTTTAATAAGCCTATTTAATAAGTATTTAATGAGCATATTTAATAAGCCCAAGTTGCTGAATAAGCCTATTTAATAAGCCTAAGTTGCTGAAATAAGCCTATTTAATAAGCCTATTTAATAAGCCTAAATTGCTGAATAAGCCTATTTAATAAGCCTAAGTTGCTGAAATAAGCCTATTTAATAAGTCTAAGTTGCTGAAATAAGGCTATTTAATAAGCCTAAGTTGCTGAATAAGCCTATTTAATAAGCCTAAGTTGCTGAAATAAGCCTATTTAATAAGTCTAAGTTGCTGAAATAAGGCTATTTAATAAGCCTAATTTGCTGAAATAAGCCTATTTAATAAGGCTATTTAATAAGCCTAAGTTGCTGAAATAAGCCTATTTAATAAGGCTAATTAATGAGCCTAAGTTGCTGAAATAAGCCTATTTAATAAGCCGAAGTTTGTGAACTAAGCCTATTTAAAAAGGTATATTTAATAAGTCTAAGTTTCTGAAATAAACCTATTTAAAATGCGATTTAATAAGCCTAAGTTGCTGAAATAAACCTGTTTAATAAGGCTATTTAATAAGCATCAATTGCTGAAATAAGCCTATTTAATAAGCCTAAGTTGCTGAAATAAGCCTATTTAATAAGGCTATTTAATAAGTCTAAGTTGCTGAAATAAACCTATTTAAAAAGCCTAAGTTGCTAAAATAAGCCTATTTAATAAGCCTATTTAATAAGCCTAAGTTGCTGAATAAGCCTATTTAATAAGCCTAGGTTGCTGAAATAAGCCTATTTAATAAGTCTAAGTTGCTGAAATAAGGCTATTTAATAAGTCTAAGTTGCTGATATAAGCCTATTTAATAAGCCTAAGTTGCTGAAATAAGGCTATTTAATAAGTCTAAGTTGCTGAAATAAGCTTATTTAATAAGTCTAAGTTGCTGAAATAAGCCTATTTAATAAGTCTAAGTTGCTAAAATAAGGCTATTTAATAAGTCTAAGTTGCTGAAATAAGCCTATTTAATCAGCGTAAGTTGCTAAAATAAGCCTATTTAATAAGCCCAAGTTGCTGAAATAAGCCTATTTAATAAGGCTATTTAATAAGCCTAAGTTTCTGAAAGAAGCCTATTTAATAAGCGTAAGTTGCTGAAATAAGGCTATTTAATAAGTCTAAGTTGCTGAAATAGGCCTATTTAATAAGCCTAAGTTGCTGAAATAAGCCTATTTAATAAGCCTAAGTTGCTGAAATAAGCCTATTTAATAGGCCTATCTAATAAGTCTAAGTTGCAGAAATAAGCATATTTCATAAGCCTATTTATTGAGCCTAAGTTGCTGAAATGTCTATTTAATAAGTCGATTTAATAAGTCAAAGTTGCTAAAATAAGCCTATTTAATAAGGCTATTTAATAAGCCTAAGTTGCTGAAATAAGCCTATTTAATAAGCCTATTTAATAAGCCTAAGTTGCTGAAATAAGCCTATTTAATGTCTAAGTTGCTGAAATAAGGCTATTTAATAAACCTAAGTTGCTGAAATAAGCCTATTTAATAAGCCTAAGTTGCTGAATAAGCCTATTTAATAAGCCTAAGTTGCTGAAATAAGCCTATTGAATAAGTCTAAGTTGCTGAAATAAGGCTATTTAATAAGCCTAAGTTGCTGAAATAAGCCTATTTAATAAGGCTATTTAATGAGCCTAAGTTGCTGAAATAAGCCTATTTAATAAGCCGAAGTTTCTGAACTAAGCCTATTTAAAAAGGTATATTTAATAAGTCTAAGTTGCTGAAATAAACCTATTTAAAATGTTATTTAATAAGCCTAAGTTGCTGAAATAAACCTGTTTAATAAGGCTATTTAATAAGCATAAATTGCTGAAATAAGCCTATTTAATAAGCCTAAGTTGCTGAAATAAGCCTATTTAATAAGGCTATTTAATACGTCTAAGTTGCTGAAATAAACCTATTTAAAAAGCCTAAGTTGCTAAAATAAGCCTATTTAATAAGCCTATTTAATAAGCCTAAGTTGCTGAATAAGCCTATTTAATAAGCCTAAGTTGCTGAAATAAGCCTATTTAATAAGTCTAAGTTGCTGAAATAAGGCTATTTAATAAGCCTAAGTTGCTGAAATAAGCCTATTTAATAAGTCTAAGTTGCTGAAATAAGCCTATTTAATAAGTCTAAGTTGCTGAAATAAGCCTATTTAATCAGCGTAAGTTGCTAAAATAAGCCTATTTAATAAGCCCAAGTTGCTGAAATAAGCCTATTTAATAAGGCTATTTAATAAGCCTAAGTTGCTGAAAGAAGCCTATTTAATAAGCGTAAGTTGCTGAAATAAGGCTATTTAATAAGCCTAAGTTGCTGAAATAAGCCTATTTAATAAGTCTAAGTTGCTGAAATAAGCCTATTTAATAAGTATAAGTTGCTGAAAGAGGCCTATTTAATAAGCTTAAGTTGCTGAAATAAGCCTATTTAATAAGCCTAAGTTGCTGAAATAAGCCTATTTAATAGGCCTATCTAATAAGTCTAAGTTGCAGAAATAAGCATATTTCATAAGCCTATTTAATGAGCCTAAGTTGCTGAAATGTCTATTTAATAAGTCGATTTAATAAGTCAAAGTTTCTAAAATAAGCCTATTTAATAAGGCTATTTAATAAGCCTAAGTTGCTGAAATAAGCGTATTTAATGAGGCTATTTAATAAGCCTAAGTTGCTGAAATAAGCCTATTTAATGAGGCTATTTAATGAGCCTAAGTTGCTGAAATAAGCCGATTTAATAAGCCTAAGTTTCTGAACTAAGCCTATTTAAAAAGGTCTACTTAATAAGTCTAAGTTGCTGAAATAAACCTATTTAAAATGGTATTTAATACGCCCAAGTTGCTGAAATAAACCTGATTAATAAGGCTATTTAATAAGCGTAAGTTGCTGAAATAAGCCTATTTAATAAGCCTAAGTTGCTGAAATAAGCCTATTTAATAAGGCTATTTAATAAGTCTAAGTTGCTGAAATAAACCTATTTAATAAGCCTAAGTTGCTAAAATAAGCCAATTTAATGAGGCTATTTAATAAGTCCATTTAATAAGCCTATTTAATAAGCCTATTTAATACGCCTATTTAATAAGCCTATTTTATAGGCCTATTTAATAAACCTATTTAATAAGTATTTAATGAGCCTATTTATTAAGTCTATTTAATAAGCCTTTTTAATAAGCCTATTTAATAAATCTATTTAATAAGCCTATTTAATAGGCCAATTTAATAAGTCTAAGTTGCTGAAATAAGCCTATTTAATAAGCCTAAGTTGCTGAATAAACCAATTTAATAAGTCTAAGTTGCTGAAATAAGGCTATTTAATAAGCCTAAGTTGCTGAAATGAGCCTATTTAATAAGCCTAATTTGCTGAAATAAGGCTATTCAATAAGTCTAAGTTGCTGAAATAAGCCTATTTAATAAGCCTAAGTTGCTAAAATAAGCCTATTTAATGAGGCTATTTAAAAAGTCTATTTAATAAGCCTATTTAATAAGCCTATTTAATAAGCCTATTTAATAAGCCTATTTAACAAGTCCAATTAATAAGTCTATTTAATAAGCCTATTTAAAGAGTATTCAATGAGCCTATTTATTAAGCCTATTTATTGAGCCTATTTAATAAGCCTATTTATTAAGCATATTTATTAAGCCTATTTATTGAGCCTATTTAATAAGCCTATTTATTAAGCCTATTTAATATGCCAATTTAATAAGTCTATTTAATACGCCTATTTAATGAGCCTATTTAATAAGCCTATTTAATAAGCCTATTTATTGAGCCTATTTAATAAGTCTATTTAATAAGCCTATTTAATAAGCCTATTTAATAAACCTATTTAATAGGCCTATTTAATAAGTCTAAGTTGCTGAAATAAGCCTATTTAATAAGCCTAAGTTGCTGAATAAACCAATTTAATAAGTCTAAGTTGCTTAAATAAGGCTATTTAATAAGCCTAAGTTGCTGAAATGAGCCTATTTAATAAGCCTAAGTTGCTGAAATAAGGCTATTCAATAAGTCTAAGTTGCTGAAATAAGCCTATTTAATAAGCCTAAGTTGCTAAAATAAGCCTATTTAATGAGGCTATTTAATAAGTCTATTTAATAAGCCTATTTAATAAGCCTATTTAATAAGCCTATTTAACAAGTCAATTTAATAAGTCTATTTAATAAGCCTATTTAAAGAGTATTCAATGAGCCTATTTATTAAGCCTATTTATTGAGCCTATTTAATAAGCCTATTTATTAAGCCTATTTATTAAGCTTATTTATTGAGCCTATTTAATAAGCCTATTAATTAAGCCTATTAAATACGCCTATTTAATAAGTCTATTTAATAAGCCTATTTAATAAGCCTATTTAATAAGCCTATTTAATAAGTCTATTTAATACATCTATTTAATACGCCTATTTAATAAGTATTTAACGAGCCTATTTAAAAAGCCTATTTATTGAGCCTATTTAATAAGCCTATTTATTAAGCCAACTAAATAAGCCTATTTAATAAGCCTATTTAATAAGTCTATTTAATAAGCCTATTTAATAAGGCTATTTAATAAGCCTATTAATTAAGCCTATTTAATGAGCCTATTTAATAAGCCTATTTATTGAACCTATTTAATAAGTCTATTTAATAAGCCTGTTTAATAAGCCTATTTAATAAGTATTTAATGAGCATATTTAATAAGCCCAAGTTGCTGAATAAGCCTATTTAATAAGCCTAAGTTGCTGAAATAAGCCTATTTAATAAGCCTATTTAATAAGCCTAAGTTGCTGAATAAGCCTATTTAATAAGCCTAAGTTGCTGAAATAAGCCTATTTAATAAGTCTAAGTTGCTGAAATAAGGCTATTTAATAAGCCTAAGTTGCTGAAATAAGCCTATTTAATAAGCTTAAGTTGCTGAATAAGCCTATTTAATAAGCCTAAGTTGCTGAAATAAGCCTATTTAATAAGTCTAAGTTGCTGAAATAAGGCTATTTAATAAGACTAAGTTGCTGAAATAAGCCTATTTAATAAGGCTATTTAATAAGCCTAAGTTGCTGAAATAAGCCTATTTAATAAGGCTAATTAATGAGCCTAAGTTGCTGAAATAAGCCTATTTAATAAGCCGAAGTTTGTGAACTAAGCCTATTTAAAAAGGTATATTTAATAAGTCTAAGTTGCTGAAATAAACCTATTTAAAATGCGATTTAATAAGCCTAAGTTGCTGAAATAAACCTGTTTAATAAGGCTATTTAATAAGCATAAATTGCTGAAATAAGCCTATTTAATAAGCCTAAGTTGCTGAAATAAGCCTATTTAATAAGGCTATTTAATAAGTCTAAGTTGGTGAAATAAACCTATTTAAAAAGCCTAAGTTGCTAAAATAAGCCTATTTAATAAGCCTATTTAATAAGCCTAAGTTGCTGAATAAGCCTATTTAATAAGCCTAGGTTGCTGAAATAAGCCTATTTAATAAGTCTAAGTTGCTGAAATAAGGCTATTTAATAAGCCTAAGTTGCTGAAATAAGCCTATTTAATAAGCCTAAGTTGCTGAAATAAGGCTATTTAATAAGTCTAAGTTGCTGAAATAAGCCTATTTAATAAGTCTAAGTTGCTGAAATAAGCCTATTTAATAAGTCTAAGTTGCTGAAATAAGGCTATTTAATAAGTCTAAGTTGCTGAAATAAGCCTATTTAATCAGCGTAAGTTGCTAAAATAAGCCTATTTAATAAGCCCAAGTTGCTGAAATAAGCCTATTTAATAAGGCTATTTAATAAGCCTAAGTTTCTGAAAGAAGCCTATTTAATAAGCGTAAGTTGCTGAAATAAGGCTATTTAATAAGTCTAAGTTGCTGAAATAGGCCTATTTAATAAGCCTAAGTTGCTGAAATAAGCCTATTTAATAAGCCTAAGTTGCTGAAATAAGCCTATTTAATAGGCCTATCTAATAAGTCTAAGTTGCAGAAATAAGCATATTTCATAAGCCTATTTATTGAGCCTAAGTTGCTGAAATAAGCCTATTTAATAGGCCTATCTAATAAGTCAAAGTTGCTAAAATAAGCCTATTTAATAAGGCGATTTAATAAGCCTAAGTTGCTGAAATAAGCCTATTTAATAAGCCTATTTAATAAGCCTAAGTTGCTGAATAAGCCTATTTAATGAGCCTAAGTTGCTGAAATAAGCCTATTTAATAAGCCGAAGTTTCTGAACTAAGCCTATTTAAAAAGGTATATTTAATAAGTCTAAGTTGCTGAAATAAACCTATTTAAAATGTTATTTAATAAGCCTAAGTTGCAGAAATAAACCTGTTTAATAAGGCTATTTAATAAGCATAAATTGCTGAAATAAGCCTATTTAATAAGCCTAAGTTGCTGAAATAAGCCTATTTAATAAGGCTATTTAATACGTCTAAGTTGCTGAAATAAACCTATTTAAAAAGCCTAAGTTGCTAAAATAAGCCTATTTAATAAGCCTATTTAATAAGCCTAAGTTGCTGAATAAGCCTATTTAATAAGCCTAAGTTGCTGAAATAAGCCTATTTAATAAGTCTAAGTTGCTGAAATAAGCCTATTTAATAAGTCTAAGTTGCTGAAATAAGCCTATTTAATAAGTCTAAGTTGCTGAAATAAGGCTATTTAATAAGTCTAAGTTGCTGAAATAAGCCTATTTAATCAGCGTAAGTTGCTAAAATAAGCCTATTTAATAAGCCCAAGTTGCTGAAATAAGCCTATTTAATAAGGCTATTTAATAAGCCTAAGTTGCTGAAAGAAGCCTATTTAATAAGCGTAAGTTGCTGAAATAAGGCTATTTAATAAGTCTAAGTTGCTGAAAGAGGCCTATTTAATAAGCCTAAGTTGCTGAAATAAGCCTATTTAATAAGCCTAAGTTGCTGAAATAAGCCTATTTAATAGGCCTATCTAATAAGTCTAAGTTGCAGAAATAAGCATATTTCATAAGCCTATTTAATGAGCCTAAGTTGCTGAAATGTCTATTTAATAAGTCGATTTAATAAGTCAAAGTTGCTAAAATAAGCCTATTTAATAAGGCTATTTAATAAGCCTAAGTTGCTGAAATAAGCCTATTTAATGAGGCTATTTAATGAGCCTAAGTTGCTGAAATAAGCCGATTTAATAAGCCTAAGTTTCTGAACTAAGCCTATTTAAAAAGGTCTACTTAATAAGCCTAAGTTGCTGAAATAAGCCTATTTAAAAATGGTATTTAATACGCCCAAGTTGCTGAAATAAACCTGATTAATAAGGCTATTTAATAAGCGTAAGTTGCTGAAATAAGCCTATTTAATAAGCCTAAGTTGCTGAAATAAGCCTATTTAATAAGGCTATTTAATAAGTCTAAGTTGCTGAAATAAACCTATTTAATAAGCCTAAGTTGCTAAAATAAGCCAATTTAATGAGGCTATTTAATAAGTCCATTTAATAAGCCTATTTAATAAGCCTATTTAATACGCCTATTTAATAAGCCTATTTAATAGGCCTATTTAATAAACCTATTTAATAAGTATTTAATGAGCCTATTTATTAAGTCTATTTAATAAGCCTTTTTAATAAGCCTATTTAATAAGTCTATTTAATAAGCCTATTTAATATTCCTATTTAATAAGTCTAAGTTGCTGAAATAAGCCTATTTAATAAGCCTAAGTTGCTGAATAAACCAATTTAATAAGTCTAAGTTGCTGAAATAAGGCTATTTAATAAGCCTAAGTTGCTGAAATGAGCCTATTTAATAAGCCTAAGTTGCTGAAATAAGGCTATTCAATAAGTCTAAGTTGCTGAAATAAGCCTATTTAATAAGCCTAAGTTGCTAAAATAAGCCTATTTAATGAGGCTATTTAATAAGTCTATTTAATAAGCCTATTTAATAAGCCTATTTAATAAGCCTATTTAATAAGCCTATTTAACAAGTCCAATTAATAAGTCTATTTAATAAGCCTATTTAAAGAGTATTCAATGAGCCTATTTATTAAGCCTATTTATTGAGCCTATTTAATAAGCCTATTTATTAAGCATATTTATTAAGCCTATTTATTGAGCCTATTTAATAAGCCTATTTATTAAGCCTATTTAATACGCCAATTTAATAAGTCTATTTAATAAGCCTATTTAATGAGCCTATTTAATAAGCCTATTTAATAAGCCTATTTATTGAGCCTATTTAATAAGTCTATTTAATAAGCCTATTTAATAAGCCTATTTAATAAACCTATTTAATAGGCCTATTTAATAAGTCTAAGTTGCTGAAATAAGCCTATTTAATAAGCCTAAGTTGCTGAATAAACCAATTTAATAAGTCTAAGTTGCTGAAATAAGGCTATTTAATAAGCCTAAGTTGCTGAAATGAGCCTATTTAATAAGCCTAAGTTGCTGAAATAAGGCTATTCAATAAGTCTAAGTTGCTGAAATAAGCCTATTTAATAAGCCTAAGTTGAGAAAATAAGCCTATTTAATGAGGCTATTTAATAAGTCTATTTAATAAGCCTATTTAATAAGCCTATTTAATGAGCCTATTTAACAAGTCAATTTAATAAGTCTATTTAATAAGCCTATTTAAAGAGTATTCAATGAGCCTATTTATTAAGCCTATTTATTGAGCCTATTTAATAAGCCTATTTATTAAGCCTATTTATTAAGCTTATTTATTGAGCCTATTTAATAAGCCTATTTATTAAGCCTATTTAATACGCCTATTTAATAAGTCTATTTAATAAGCCTATTTAATAAGCCTATTTAATAAGCCAATTTAATAAGCCTATTTATTGAGCCTATTTAATAAGTCTATTTAATAAGCCTATTTAATAAGTATTTAATGAGCCTATTTAATCAGTCTATTTAATAAGCCTATTTAATAGGCCTATTTAATAAGTCTAAGTTGCTGAAATAAGCCTATTTAATAAGCCTAAATTGCTGAAAAGCCTATTTCATAGGCCTAAGTTGCTGAAATAAGCCTTTTTAATAAGTCTAAGTTGCTGAAATAAGCCTATTTAATAAGCCTAAGTTGCTAAAATAAGCCTATTTAATGAGGCTGTTTAATAAGTCTATTTAATAAGCCTATTTAATAAGCCTATTTAATGAGCCTATTTAAAAAGCCTATTTAATAAGTATATTTAATACGTCTATTTAATATGCCTATTTAATAAGTATTTAACGAGCCTATTTAATAAGCCTATTTATTGAGCCTATTTAATAAGCCTATTTATTAAGCCAATTAAATAAGCCTATTTAATAAGCCTATTTAATAAGTCTATTTAATAAGCCTATTTAATAAGGCTATTTAATAAGCCTATTAATTAAGCCTATTTAATGTGCCTATTTAATAAGCCTATTTATTGAACCTATTTAATAAGTCTATTTAATAAGCCTGTTTAATAAGCCTATTTAATAAGTATTTAATGAGCCTATTTAATAAGCCCAAGTTGCTGAATAAGCCTATTTAATAATCCTAAGTTGCTGAAATAAGCCTATTTAATAAGCCTATTTAATAAGCCTAAGTTGCTGAAAAAACCTATTTAATAAGCCTAAGATGCTGAAATAAGCCTATTTAATAAGTCTAAGTTTCTGAAATAAGGCTATTTAATAAGCCTAAGTTGCTTAAATAAGCCTATTTAATAAGCCTAAGTTGCTGAATAAGCCTATTTAATAAGCCTAAGTTGCTGAAATAAGCCTATTTAATAAGTCTAAGTTGCTGAAATAAGGCTATTTAATAAGCCTAAGTTGCTGAAATAAGCCTATTTAATTAGCCTAAGTTGCTGAAATAAGGCTATTTAATAAGTCTAAGTTGCTGAAATAAGCCTATTTAATAAGTCTAAGTTGCTGAAATAAGCCTATTTAATAAGTCTAAGTTGCTGAAATAAGGCTATTTAATAAGTCTAAGTTACTGAAATAAGCCTATTTAATCAGCGTAAGTTGCTAAAATAAGCCTATTTAATAAGCCCAAGTTGCTGAAATAAGCCTATTTAATAAGGCTATTTAATAAGCCTAAGTTGCTGAAAGAAGCCTATTTAATAAACCTAAGTTGCTGAAATAAGCCTATTTAATAAGTCTAAGTTGCTGAAATAAGGCTATTTAATAAGCCTAAGTTGCTGAAATAAGCCTATTTAATTAGCCTAAGTTGCTGAAATAAGGCTATTTAATAAGTCTAAGTTGCTGAAATAAGCCTATTTAATAAGTCTAATTTACTGAAATAAGCCTATTTAATCAGCGTAAGTTGCTAAAATAAGCCTATTTAATAAGCCCAAGTTGCTGAAATAAGCCTATTTAATAAGGCTATTTAATAAGCCTAAGTTGCTGAAAGAAGCCTATTTAATAAGCGTAAGTTGCTGAAATAAGGCAATTTAATAAGTTTAAGTTGCTGAAATAGGCCTATTTAATAAGCCTAAGTTGCTGAAATAAGCCTATTTAATAAGCCTACGTTGCTGAAATAAGCCTATTTAATAGGCCTATCTAATAAGTCTAAGTTGCAGAAATAAGCATATTTCATAAGCCTATTTAATGAGCCTAAGTTGCTGAAATGTCTATTTAATAAGTCGATTTAATAAGTCAAAGTTTCTAAAATAAGCCTATTTAATAAGGCTATTTAATAAGCCTAAGTTGCTGAAATAAGCCTATTTAATGAGGCTATTTAATGAGCCTAAGTTGCTGAAATAAGTCGATTTAATAAGCCTAAGTTTCTGAACTAAGCCTATTTAAAAAGGTCTATTTAATAAGTCTAAGTTGCTGAAATAAACCTATTTAAAAATGGTATTTAATACGCCCAAGTTGCTGAAATAAACCTGATTAATAAGGCTATTTAATAAGCGTAAGTTGCTGAAATAAGCCTATTTAATAAGCCTAAGTTGCTGAAATAAGCCTATTTAATAAGGCTATTTAATAAGTCTAAGTTGCTGACATAAACCTATTTAATAAGCCTAAGTTGCTAAAATAAGCCTATTTAATGAGGCTATTTAATAAGTCCATTTAATAAGAATTTTTAATAAGCCTATTTAATACGCCTAAGTTGCTGAAATAAGCCTATTTAATAAGTCTAAGTTGCTGAAATAAGGCTATTTAATAAACCTAAGTTGCTGAAATAAGCCTATTTAATAAGCCTAAGTTGCTGAATAAGCCTATTTAATAAGCCTAAGTTGCTGAAATAAGCCTATTGAATAAGTCTAAGTTGCTGAAATAAGGCTATTTAATAAGCCTAAGTTGCTGAAATAAGCCTATTTAATAAGGCTATTTAATGCGCCTAAGTTGCTGAAATAAGCCTATTTAATAAGCCGAAGTTTCTGAACTAAGCCTATTTAAAAAGGTATATTTAATAAGTCTAAGTTGCTGAAATAAACCTATTTAAAATGCTATTTAATAAGCCTAAGTTGCTGAAATAAACCTGTTTAATAAGGCTATTTAATAAGCATAAATTGCTGAAATAAGCCTATTTAATAAGCCTAAGTTGCTGAAATAATCCTATTTAATAAGGCTATTTAAATAAGTCTAAGTTGCTGAAATAAACCAATTTAAAAAGCCTAAGTTGCTAAAATAAGCCTATTTAATAAGCCTATTTAATAAGCCTAAGTTGATGAATAAGCCTATTTAATAAGCCTAAGTTGCTGAAATAAGCCTATTTAATAAGTCTAAGTTGCTGAAATAAGGCTATTTAATAAGCCTACGTTGCTGAAATAAGCCTATTTAATAAGCCTAAGTTGCTGAAATAAGGCTATTTAATAAGTCTAAGTTGCTGAAATAAGGCTATTTAATAAGCCTAAGTTGCTGAAATAAGCCTATTTAATAAGCCTAAGTTGCTGAAATAAGCCTATTTAATAGGCCTATCTAATAATCTAAGTTGCAGAAATAAGCATATTTCATAAGCCTATTTAATGAGCCTAAGTTGCTGAAATGTCTATTTAATAAGTCGATTTAATAAGTCAAAGTTGCTCAAATAAGCCTATTTAATAAGGCTATTTAATAAGCCTAAGTTGCTGAAATAAGCCTATTTAATGAGGCTATTTAATGAGCCTAAGTTGCTGAAATAAGCCGATTTCATAAGCCTAAGTTTCTGAACTAAGCCTATTTAAAAACGTCTACTTAATAAGTCTAAGTTGCTGAAATAAACCTATTTAAAAATGGTATTTAATATGCCCAAGTTGCTGAAATAAACCTGATTAATAAGGCTATTTAATAAGCGTAAGTTGCTGAAATAAGCCTATTTAATAAGCCTAAGTTGCTGAAATAAGCCTATTTAATAAGGCTATTTAATAAGTCTAAGTTGCTGAAATAAACCTATTTAATAAGCCTAAGTTGCTAAAATAAGCCTATTTAATGAGGCTATTTAATAAGCCTATTTAATAAGCCTATTTAATAAGCCAATTTAATAAGCCTATTTATTGAGCCTATTTAATAAGTCTATTTAATAAGCCTATTTAATAAGTATTTAATGAGCCTATTTAATCAGTCTATTTAATAAGCCTATTTAATAGGCCTATTTAATAAGTCTAAGTTGCTGAATAAGCCTATTTAATAAGCCTAAGTTGCTGAAATAAGCCTATTTAATAAGCCTATTTAATAAGCCTAAGTTGCTGAATAAGCCTATTTAATAAGCCTAAGTTGCTAAAATAAGCCTATTTAATGAGGCTGTTTAATAAGTCTATTTAATAAGCCTATTTAATAAGCCTATTTAATGAGCCTATTTAAAAAGCCTATTTAATAAGTATATTTAATACGTCTATTTAATATGCCTATTTAATAAGTATTTAACGAGCCTATTTAATAAGCCTATTTATTGAGCCTATTTAATAAGCCTATTTATTAAGCCAATTAAATAAGCCTATTTAATAAGCCTATTTAATAAGTCTATTTAATAAGCCTATTTAATAAGGCTATTTAATAAACCTATTAATTAAGCCTATTTAATGTGCCTATTTAATAAGCCTATTTATTGAACCTATTTAATAAGTCTATTTAATAAGCCTGTTTAATAAGCCTATTTAATAAGTATTTAATGAGCCTATTTAATAAGCCCAAGTTGCTGAATAAGCCTATTTAATAAGCCTAAGTTGCTGAAATAAGCCTATTTAATAAGCCTATTTAATAAGCCTAAGTTGCTGAAAAAGCCTATTTAATAAGCCTAAGATGCTGAAATAAGCCTATTTAATAAGTCTAAGTTTCTGAAATAAGGCTATTTAATAAGCCTAAGTTGCTTAAATAAGCCTATTTAATAAGCCTAAGTTGCTGAATAAGCCTATTTAATAAGCCTAAGTTGCTGAAATAAGCCTATTTAATAAGTCTAAGTTGCTGAAATAAGGCTATTTAATAAGCCTAAGTTGCTGAAATAAGCCTATTTAATTAGCCTAAGTTGCTGAAATAAGGCTATTTAATAAGTCTAAGTTGCTGAAATAAGCCTATTTAATAAGTCTAAGTTGCTGAAATAAGCCTATTTAATAAGTCTAAGTTGCTGAAATAAGGCTATTTAATAAGTCTAAGTTACTGAAATAAGCCTATTTAATCAGCGTAAGTTGCTAAAATAAGCCTATTTAATAAGCCCAAGTTGCTGAAATAAGCCTATTTAATAAGGCTATTTAATAAGCCTAAGTTGCTGAAAGAAGCCTATTTAATAAACCTAAGTTGCTGAAATAAGCCTATTTAATAAGTCTAAGTTGCTGAAATAAGGCTATTTAATAAGCCTAAGTTGCTGAAATAAGCTTATTTAATTAGCCTAAGTTGCTGAAATAAGGCTATTTAATAAGTCTAAGTTGCTGAAATAAGCCTATTTAATAAGTCTAAGTTACTGAAATAAGCCTATTTAATCAGCGTAAGTTGCTAAAATAAGCCTATTTAATAAGCCCAAGTTGCTGAAATAAGCCTATTTAATAAGGCTATTTAATAAGCCTAAGTTGCTGAAAGAAGCCTATTTAATAAGCGTAAGTTGCTGAAATAAGGCAATTTAATAAGTCTAAGTTGCTGAAATAGGCCTATTTAATAAGCCTAAGTTGCTGAAATAAGCCTATTTAATAAGCCTACGTTGCTGAAATAAGCCTATTTAATAGGCCTATCTAATAAGTCTAAGTTGCAGAAATAAGCATATTTCATAAGCCTATTTAATGAGCCTAAGTTGCTGAAATGTCTATTTAATAAGTCGATTTAATAAGTCAAAGTTTCTAAAATAAGCCTATTTAATAAGGCTATTTAATAAGCCTAAGTTGCTGAAATAAGCCTATTTAATGAGGCTATTTAATGAGCCTAAGTTGCTGAAATAAGCCGATTTAATAAGCCTAAGTTTCTGAACTAAGCCTAATTAAAAAGGTCTATTTAATAAGTCTAAGTTGCTGAAATAAACCTATTTAAAAATGGTATTTAATACGCCCAAGTTGCTGAAATAAACCTGATTAATAAGGCTATTTAATAAGCGTAAGTTGCTGAAATAAGCCTATTTAATAAGCCTAAGTTGCTGAAATAAGCCTATTTAATAAGGCTATTTAATAAGTCTAAGTTGCTGACATAAACCTATTTAATAAGCCTAAGTTGCTAAAATAAGCCTATTTAATGAGGCTATTTAATAAGTCCATTTAATAAGAATTTTTAATAAGCCTATTTAATACGCCTAAGTTGCTGAAATAAGCCTATTTAATAAGTCTAAGTTGCTGAAATAAGGCTATTTAATAAACCTAAGTTGCTCAAATAAGCCTATTTAATAAGCCTAAGTTGCTGAATAAGCCTATTTAATAAGCCTAAGTTGCTGAAATAAGCCTATTGAATAAGTCTAAGTTGCTGAAATAAGGCTATTTAATAAGCCTAAGTTGCTGAAATAAGCCTATTTAATAAGGCTATTTAATGCGCCTAAGTTGCTGAAATAAGCCTATTTAATAAGCCGAAGTTTCTGAACTAAGCCTATTTAAAAAGGTATATTTAATAAGTCTAAGTTGCTGAAATAAACCTATTTAAAATGCTATTTAATAAGCCTAAGTTGCTGAAATAAACCTGTTTAATAAGGCTATTTAATAAGCATAAATTGCTGAAATAAGCCTATTTAATAAGCCTAAGTTGCTGAAATAATCCTATTTAATAAGGCTATTTAAATAAGTCTAAGTTGCTGAAATAAACCAATTTAAAAAGCCTAAGTTGCTAAAATAAGCCTATTTAATAAGCCTATTTAATAAGCCTAAGTTGATGAATAAGCCTATTTAATAAGCCTAAGTTGCTGAAATAAGCCTATTTAATAAGTCTAAGTTGCTGAAATAAGGCTATTTAATAAGCCTAAGTTGCTGAAATAAGCCTATTTAATAAGCCTAAGTTGCTGAAATAAGGCTATTTAATAAGTCTAAGTTGCTGAAATAAGGCTATTTAATAAGCCTAAGTTGCTGAAATAAGCCTATTTAATAAGCCTAAGTTGCTGAAATAAGCCTATTTAATAGGCCTATCTAATAATCTAAGTTGCAGAAATAAGCATATTTCATAAGCCTATTTAATGAGCCTAAGTTGCTGAAATGTCTATTTAATAAGTCGATTTAATAAGTCAAAGTTGCTCAAATAAGCCTATTTAATAAGGCTATTTAATAAGCCTAAGTTGCTGAAATAAGCCTATTTAATGAGGCTATTTAATGAGCCTAAGTTGCTGAAATAAGCCGATTTCATAAGCCTAAGTTTCTGAACTAAGCCTATTTAAAAACGTCTACTTAATAAGTCTAAGTTGCTGAAATAAACCTATTTAAAAATGGTATTTAATATGCCCAAGTTGCTGAAATAAACCTGATTAATAAGGCTATTTAATAAGCGTAAGTTGCTGAAATAAGCCTATTTAATAAGCCTAAGTTGCTGAAATAAGCCTATTTAATAAGGCTATTTAATAAGTCTAAGTTGCTGAAATAAACCTATTTAATAAGCCTAAGTTGCTAAAATAAGCCTATTTAATGAGGCTATTTAATAAGCCTATTTAATAAGCCTATTTAATAAGCCAATTTAATAAGCCTATTTATTGAGCCTATTTAATAAGTCTATTTAATAAGCCTATTTAATAAGTATTTAATGAGCCTATTTAATCAGTCTATTTAATAAGCCTATTTAATAGGCCTATTTAATAAGTCTAAGTTGCTGAAATAAGCCTATTTAATAAGCCTAAATTGCTGAAAAGCCTATTTCATAGGCCTAAGTTGCTGAAATAAGCCTTTTTAATAAGTCTAAGTTGCTGAAATAAGCCTATTTAATAAGCCTAAGTTGCTAAAATAAGCCTATTTAATGAGGCTGTTTAATAAGTCTATTTAATAAGCCTATTTAATAAGCCTATTTAATGAGCCTATTTAAAAAGCCTATTTAATAAGTATATTTAATACGTCTATTTAATATGCCTATTTAATAAGTATTTAACGAGCCTATTTAATAAGCCTATTTATTGAGCCTATTTAATAAGCCTATTTATTAAGCCAATTAAATAAGCCTATTTAATAAGCCTATTTAATAAGTCTATTTAATAAGCCTATTTAATAAGGCTATTTAATAAACCTATTAATTAAGCCTATTTAATGTGCCTATTTAATAAGCCTATTTATTGAACCTATTTAATAAGTCTATTTAATAAGCCTGTTTAATAAGCCTATTTAATAAGTATTTAATGAGCCTATTTAATAAGCCCAAGTTGCTGAATAAGCCTATTTAATAAGCCTAAGTTGCTGAAATAAGCCTATTTAATAAGCCTATTTAATAAGCCTAAGTTGCTGAAAAAGCCTATTTAATAAGCCTAAGATGCTGAAATAAGCCTATTTAATAAGTCTAAGTTTCTGAAATAAGGCTATTTAATAAGCCTAAGTTGCTTAAATAAGCCTATTTAATAAGCCTAAGTTGCTGAATAAGCCTATTTAATAAGCCTAAGTTGCTGAAATAAGCCTATTTAATAAGTCTAAGTTGCTGAAATAAGGCTATTTAATAAGCCTAAGTTGCTGAAATAAGCCTATTTAATTAGCCTAAGTTGCTGAAATAAGGCTATTTAATAAGTCTAAGTTGCTGAAATAAGCCTATTTAATAAGTCTAAGTTGCTGAAATAAGCCTATTTAATAAGTCTAAGTTGCTGAAATAAGGCTATTTAATAAGTCTAAGTTACTGAAATAAGCCTATTTAATCAGCGTAAGTTGCTAAAATAAGCCTATTTAATAAGCCCAAGTTGCTGAAATAAGCCTATTTAATAAGGCTATTTAATAAGCCTAAGTTGCTGAAAGAAGCCTATTTAATAAACCTAAGTTGCTGAAATAAGCCTATTTAATAAGTCTAAGTTGCTGAAATAAGGCTATTTAATAAGCCTAAGTTGCTGAAATAAGCTTATTTAATTAGCCTAAGTTGCTGAAATAAGGCTATTTAATAAGTCTAAGTTGCTGAAATAAGCCTATTTAATAAGTCTAAGTTACTGAAATAAGCCTATTTAATCAGCGTAAGTTGCTAAAATAAGCCTATTTAATAAGCCCAAGTTGCTGAAATAAGCCTATTTAATAAGGCTATTTAATAAGCCTAAGTTGCTGAAAGAAGCCTATTTAATAAGCGTAAGTTGCTGAAATAAGGCAATTTAATAAGTCTAAGTTGCTGAAATAGGCCTATTTAATAAGCCTAAGTTGCTGAAATAAGCCTATTTAATAAGCCTACGTTGCTGAAATAAGCCTATTTAATAGGCCTATCTAATAAGTCTAAGTTGCAGAAATAAGCATATTTCATAAGCCTATTTAATGAGCCTAAGTTGCTGAAATGTCTATTTAATACGTCGATTTAATAAGTCAAAGTTTCTAAAATAAGCCTATTTAATAAGGCTATTTAATAAGCCTAAGTTGCTGAAATAAGCCTATTTAATGAGGCTATTTAATGAGCCTAAGTTGCTGAAATAAGCCGATTTAATAAGCCTAAGTTTCTGAACTAAGCCTAATTAAAAAGGTATATTTAATAAGTCTAAGTTGCTGAAATAAACCTATTTAAAAATGGTATTTAATACGCCCAAGTTGCTGAAATAAACCTGATTAATAAGGCTATTTAATAAGCGTAAGTTGCTGAAATAAGCCTATTTAATAAGCCTAAGTTGCTGAAATAAGCCTATTTAATAAGGCTATTTAATAAGTCTAAGTTGCTGACATAAACCTATTTAATAAGCCTAAGTTGCTAAAATAAGCCTATTTAATGAGGCTATTTAATAAGTCCATTTAATAAGAATTTTTAATAAGCCTATTTAATACGCCTAAGTTGCTGAAATAAGCCTATTTAATAAGTCTAAGTTGCTGAAATAAGGCTATTTAATAAACCTAAGTTGCTCAAATAAGCCTATTTAATAAGCCTAAGTTGCTGAATAAGCCTATTTAATAAGCCTAAGTTGCTGAAATAGGCCTATTGAATAAGTCTAAGTTGCTGAAATAAGGCTATTTAATAAGCCTAAGTTGCTGAAATAAGCCTATTTAATAAGGCTATTTAATGCGCCTAAGTTGCTGAAATAAGCCTATTTAATAAGCCGAAGTTTCTGAACTAAGCCTATTTAAAAAGGTATATTTAATAAGTCTAAGTTGCTGAAATAAACCTATTTAAAATGCTATTTAATAAGCCTAAGTTGCTGAAATAAACCTGTTTAATAAGGCTATTTAATAAGCATAAATTGCTGAAATAAGCCTATTTAATAAGCCTAAGTTGCTGAAATAATCCTATTTAATAAGGCTATTTAATAAGTCTAAGTTGCTGAAATAAACCTATTTAAAAAGCCTAAGTTGCTAAAATAAGCCTATTTAATAAGCCTATTTAATAAGCCTAAGTTGATGAATAAGCCTATTTAATAAGCCTAAGTTGCTGAAATAAGCCTATTTAATAAGTCTAAGTTGCTGAAATAAGGCTATTTAATAAGCCTAAGTTGCTGAAATAAGCCTATTTAATAAGCCTAAGTTGCTGAAATAAGGCTATTTAATAAGTCTAAGTTGCTGAAATAAGGCTATTTAATAAGCCTAAGTTGCTGAAATAAGCCTATTTAATAAGCCTAAGTTGCTGAAATAAGCCTATTTAATAGGCCTATCTAATAATCTAAGTTGCAGAAATAAGCATATTTCATAAGCCTATTTAATGAGCCTAAGTTGCTGAAATGTCTATTTAATAAGTCGATTTAATAAGTCAAAGTTGCTCAAATAAGCCTATTTAATAAGGCTATTTAATAAGCCTAAGTTGCTGAAATAAGCCTATTTAATGAGGCTATTTAATGAGCCTAAGTTGCTGAAATAAGCCGATTTCATAAGCCTAAGTTTCTGAACTAAGCCTATTTAAAAACGTCTACTTAATAAGTCTAAGTTGCTGAAATAAACCTATTTAAAAATGGTATTTAATATGCCCAAGTTGCTGAAATAAACCTGATTGATAAGGCTATTTAATAAGCGTAAGTTGCTGAAATAAGCCTATTTAATAAGCCTAAGTTGCTGAAATAAGCCTATTTAATAAGGCTATTTAATAAGTCTAAGTTGCTGAAATAAACCTATTTAATAAGCCTAAGTTGCTAAAATAAGCCTATTTAATGAGGCTATTTAATAAGCCTATTTAATAAGCCTATTTAATAAGCCAATTTAATAAGCCTATTTATTGAGCCTATTTAATAAGTCTATTTAATAAGCCTATTTAATAAGTATTTAATGAGCCTATTTAATCAGTCTATTTAATAAGCCTATTTAATAGGCCTATTTAATAAGTCTAAGTTGCTGAAATAAGCCTATTTAATAAGCCTAAATTGCTGAAAAGCCTATTTCATAGGCCTAAGTTGCTGAAATAAGCCTTTTTAATAAGTCTAAGTTGCTGAAATAAGCCTATTTAATAAGCCTAAGTTGCTAAAATAAGCCTATTTAATGAGGCTGTTTAATAAGTCTATTTAATAAGCCTATTTAATAAGCCTATTTAATGAGCCTATTTAAAAAGCCTATTTAATAAGTATATTTAATACGTCTATTTAATATGCCTATTTAATAAGTATTTAACGAGCCTATTTAATAAGCCTATTTATTGAGCCTATTTAATAAGCCTATTTATTAAGCCAATTAAATAAGCCTATTTAATAAGCCTATTTAATAAGTCTATTTAATAAGCCTATTTAATAAGGCTATTTAATAAACCTATTAATTAAGCCTATTTAATGTGCCTATTTAATAAGCCTATTTATTGAACCTATTTAATAAGTCAATTTAATAAGCCTGTTTAATAAGCCTATTTAATAAGTATTTAATGAGCCTATTTAATAAGCCCAAGTTGCTGAATAAGCCTATTTAATAAGCCTAAGTTGCTGAAATAAACCTATTTAATAAGCCTATTTAATATGCCTAAGTTGCTGAAAAAGCCTATTTAATAAGCCTAAGATGCTGAAATAAGCCTATTTAATAAGTCTAAGTTTCTGAAATAAGGCTATTTAATAAGCCTAAGTTGCTTAAATAAGCCTATTTAATAAGCCTAAGTTGCTGAATAAGCCTATTTAATAAGCCTAAGTTGCTGAAATAAGCCTATTTAATAAGTCTAAGTTGCTGAAATAAGGCTATTTAATAAGCCTAAGTTGCTGAAATAAGCCTATTTAATTAGCCTAAGTTGCTGAAATAAGGCTATTTAATAAGTCTAAGTTGCTGAAATAAGCCTATTTAATAAGTCTAAGTTGCTGAAATAAGCCTATTTAATAAGTCTAAGTTGCTGAAATAAGGCTATTTAATAAGTCTAAGTTACTGAAATAAGCCTATTTAATCAGCGTAAGTTGCTAAAATAAGCCTATTTAATAAGCCCAAGTTGCTGAAATAAGCCTATTTAATAAGGCTATTTAATAAGCCTAAGTTGCTGAAAGAAGCCTATTTAATAAACCTAAGTTGCTGAAATAAGCCTATTTAATAAGTCTAAGTTGCTGAAATAAGGCTATTTAATAAGCCTAAGTTGCTGAAATAAGCCTATTTAATTAGCCTAAGTTGCTGAAATAAGGCTATTTAATAAGTCTAAGTTGCTGAAATAAGCCTATTTAATAAGTCTAAGTTACTGAAATAAGCCTATTTAATCAGCGTAAGTTGCTAAAATAAGCCTATTTAATAAGCCCAAGTTGCTGAAATAAGCCTATTTAATAAGGCTATTTAATAAGCCTAAGTTGCTGAAAGAAGCCTATTTAATAAGCGTAAGTTGCTGAAATAAGGCAATTTAATAAGTCTAAGTTGCTGAAATAGGCCTATTTAATAAGCCTAAGTTGCTGAAATAAGCCTATTTAATAAGCCTACGTTGCTGAAATAAGCCTATTTAATAGGCCTATCTAATAAGTCTTAGTTGCAGAAATAAGCATATTTCATAAGCCTATTTAATGAGCCTAAGTTGCTGAAATGTCTATTTAATAAGTCGATTTAATAAGTCAAAGTTTCTAAAATAAGCCTATTTAATAAGGCTATTTAATAAGCCTAAGTTGCTGAAATAAGCCTATTTAATGAGGCTATTTAATGAGCCTAAGTTGCTGAAATAAGCCGATTTAATAAGCCTAAGTTTCTGAACTAAGCCTATTTAAAAAGGTCTATTTAATACGCCCAAGTTGCTGAAATAAACCTGATTAATAAGGCTATTTAATAAGCGTAAGTTGCTGAAATAAGCCTATTTAATAAGCCTAAGTTGCTGAAATAAGCCTATTTAATAAGGCTATTTAATAAGTCTAAGTTGCTGACATAAACCTATTTAATAAGCCTAAGTTGCTAAAATAAGCCTATTTAATGAGGCTATTTAATAAGTCCATTTAATAAGAATTTTTAATAAGCCTATTTAATACGCCTAAGTTGCTGAAATAAGCCTATTTAATAAGTCTAAGTTGCTGAAATAAGGCTATTTAATAAACCTAAGTTGCTGAAATAAGCCTATTTAATAAGCCTAAGTTGCTGAATAAGCCTATTTAATAAGCCTAAGTTGCTGAAATAAGTCTATTGAATAAGTCTAAGTTGCTGAAATAAGGCTATTTAATAAGCTTAAGTTGCTGAAATAAGCCTATTTAATAAGGCTGTTTAATGCGCCTAAGTTGCTGAAATAAGCCTATTTAATAAGCCGAAGTTTCTGAACTAAGCTGATTTAAAAAGGTATATTTAATAAGTCTAAGTTGCTGAAATAAACCTATTTAAAATGCTATTTAATAAGCCTAAGTTGCTGAAATAAACCTGTTTAATAAGGCTATTTAATAAGCATAAATTGCTGAAATAAGCCTATTTAATAAGCCTAAGTTGCTGAAATAATCCTATTTAATAAGGCTATTTAATAAGTCTAAGTTGCTGAAATAAACCTATTTAAAAAGCCTAAGTTGCTAAAATAAGCCTATTTTATAAGCCTATTTAATAAGCCTAAGTTGATGAATAAGCCTATTTAATAAGCCTAAGTTGCTGAAATAAGCCTATTTAATAAGTCTAAGTTGCTGAAATAAGGCTATTTAATAAGCCTAAGTTGCTGAAATAAGCCTATTTAATAAGCCTAAGTTGCTGAAATAAGGCTATTTAATAAGTCTAAGTTGCTGAAATAAGGCTATTTAATAAGCCTAAGTTGCTGAAATAAGCCTATTTAATAAGCCTAAGTTGCTGAAATAAGCCTATTTAATAGGCCTATCTAATAATCTAAGTTGCAGAAATAAGCATATTTCATAAGCCGATTTAATGAGCCTAAGTTGCTGAAATGTCTATTTAATAAGTCGATTTAATAAGTCAAAGTTGCTCAAATAAGCCTATTTAATAAGGCTATTTAATAAGCCTAAGTTGCTGAAATAAGCCTATTTAATGAGGCTATTTAATGAGCCTAAGTTGCTGAAATAAGCCGATTTCATAAGCCTAAGTTTCTGAACTAAGCCTATTTAAAAACGTCTACTTAATAAGTCTAAGTTGCTGAAATAAACCTATTTAAAAATGGTATTTAATATGCCCAAGTTGCTGAAATAAACCTGGTTAATAAGGCTATTTAATAAGCGTAAGTTGCTGAAATAAGCCTATTTAATAAGCCTAAGTTGCTGAAATAAGCCTATTTAATAAGGCTATTTAATAAGTCTAAGTTGCTGAAATAAACCTATTTAATAAGCCTAAGTTGCTAAAATAAGCCTATTTAATGAGGCTATTTAATAAGTCTATTTAATAAGCCTTTTTAAAAAGCCTATTTAATAAGTCTATTTAATAAGCCTATTTAATAGGCCTATTTAATAAGTCTAAGTTGCTGAAATAAGCCTATTTAATAAGCCTAAGTTGCTGAACAAACCAATTTAATAAGTCTAAGTTGCTTAAATAAGGCTATTTAATAAGCCTAAGTTGCTGAAATGAGCCTATTTAATAAGCCTAAGTTGCTGAAATAAGGCTATTCAATAAGTATAAGTTGCTGAAATAAGCCTATTTAATAAGCCTAAGTTGCTAAAATAAGCCTATTTAATGAGGCTATTTAATAAGTCTATTTAATAAGCCTATTTAATAAGCCTATTTAATAAGCCTATTTAATAAGCCTATTTAATAAGCCTATTTAACAAGTCCATTTAATAAGTCTATTTAATAAGCCTATTTAAAGAGTATTCAATGAGCCTATTTATTAAGCCTATTTATTGAGCCTATTTAATAAGCCTATTTATTAAGCATATTTATTAAACCTATTTATTGAGCCTATTTAATAAGCCTATTTATTAAGCCTATTTAATAAGCCTATTTAATAAGCCTATTTATTGAGCCTATTTAATAAGTCAATTTAATAAGCCTATTTAATAAGCCTATTTAATAAACCTATTTAATAGGCCTATTTAATAAGTCTAAGTTGCTGAAATAAGCCTATTTAATAAGCCTATTTAATAAGCCTAAGTTGCTGAATAAGCCTATTTAATAAGCCTAAGTTGCTGAAATAAGGCTATTTAATAAGCCTAAGTTTCTGAAATGAGCCTATTTAATAAGCATAAGTTGCTGAAATAAGGCTATTCAATAAGTCTAAGTTGCTGAAATAAGCCTATTTAATAAGCCTAAGTTGCTAAAATAAGCCTATTTAATGAGGCTATTTAATAAGTCTATTTAATAAGCCTATTTAATAAGCCTATTTAATAAGCCTATTTAACAAGTCAATTTAATAAGTCTATTTAATAAGCCTATTATTAAGCCTATTTATTGAGCCTATTTAATAAGCCTATTTATTAAGCCTATTTATTAAGCTTATTTATTGAGCCTATTTAAAAAGCCTATTTATTAAGCCTATTTAATACGCCTATTTAATAAGTCTATTTAATAAGCCTATTTATTAAGCCTATTTAATAAGCCTATTTAATAAGCCTATTTATTGAGCCTATTTAATAAGTCTATTTAATAAGCCTATTTAATAAGTATTTAATGAGCCTATTTAATCAGTCTATTTAATAAGCCTATTTAATAGGCCTATTTAATAAGTCTAAGTTGCTGAAATAAGCCTATTTAATAAGCCTAAATTGCTGAAAAGCCTATTTCATAGGCCTAAGTTGCTGAAATAAGCCTTTTTAATAAGTCTAAGTTGCTGAAATAAGCCTATTTAATAAGCCTAAGTTGCTAAAGTAAGCCTATTTAATGAGGCTGTTTAATAAGTCTATTTAATAAGCCTATTTAATAAGCCTATTTAATGAGCCTATTTAAAAAGCCTATTTAATAAGTCTATTTAATACGTCTATTTAATACGCCTATTTAATAAGTATTTAACGAGCCTATTTAATAAGCCTATTTATTGAGCCTATTTAATAAGCCTATTTTTTAAGCCAATTAAATAAGCCTATTTAATGAGCCTATTTAATAAGCCTATTTATTGAACCTATTTAATATGTCTATTTAATAAGCCTGTTTAATAAGCCTATTTAATAAGTATTTAAAGAGCCTATTTAATAAGCCCAAGTTGCTGAATAAGCCTATTTAATAAGCCTAAGTTGCTGAAATAAGCCTATTTAATAAGCCTATTTAATAAGCCTAAGTTGCTGAATAAGCCTATTTAATAAGCCTAAGTTGCTGAAATAAGCCTATTTAATAAGTCTAAGTTTCTGAAATAAGGCTATTTAATAAGCCTAAGTTGCTTAAATAAGCCTATTTAATAAGCCTAAGTCGCTAAATAAGCCTATTTAATAAGCCTAAGTTGCTGAAATAAGCCTATTTAATAAGTCTAAGTTGCTGAAATAAGGCTATTTAATAAGCCTAAGTTGCTGAAATAAGCCTATTTAATAAGCCTAAGTTGCTGAAATAAGGCTATTTAATAAGTCTAAGTTGCTGAAATAAGCCTATTTAATAAGTCTAAGTTGCTGAAATAAACCTATTTAATAAGTCTAAGTTGCTGAAATAAGGCTATTTAATAAGTCTAAGTTACTGAAATAAGCCTATTTAATCAGCGTAAGTTGCTAAAATAAGCCTATTTAATAAGCACAAGTTGCTGAAATAAGCCTATTTAATAAGGCTATTTAATAAGCCTAAGTTGCTGAAAGAAGCCTATTTAATAAGCGTAAGTTGATGAAATAAGGCAATTTAATAAGTCTAAGTTGCTGAAATAGGCCTATTTAATAAGCCTAAGTTGCTGAAATAAGCCTATTTAATAAGCCTACGTTGCTGAAATAAGCCTATTTAATAGGCCTATCTAATAAGTCTAAGTTGCAGAAATAAGCATATTTCATATTTAATGAGCGTAAGTTGCTGAAATGTCTATTTAATAAGTCGAATTTATAAGTCAAAGTTTCTAAAATAAGCCTATTTAATAAGGCTATTTAATAAGCCTAAGTTGCTGAAATAAGCCTATTTAATGAGGCTATTTAATGAGCCTAAGTTGCTGAAATAAGCCGATTTAATAAGCCTAAGTTTCTGAACTAAGCCTATTTAAAAAGGTCTATTTAATAAGTCTAAGTTGCTGAAATAAACCTATTTAAAAATGGTATTTAATACGCCCACGTTGCTGAAATAAACCTGATTAATAAGGCTATTTAATAAGCGTAAGTTGCTGAAATAAGCCTATTTAATAAGCCTAAGTTGCTGAAATAAGCCTATTTAATAAGGCTATTTAATAAGTCTAAGTTGCTGACATAAACCTATTTAATAAGCCTAAGTTGCTAAAATAAGCCTATTTAATGAGGCTATTTAATAAGTCCATTTAATAAGAATTTTTAATAAGCCTATTTAATACGCCTATTTAATACGCCTATTTAATACGCCTAAGTTGCTGAAATAAGCCTATTTAATAAGTCTAAGTTGCTGAAATAACGCTATTTAATAAACCTAAGTTGCTGAAATAAGCCTATTTAATAAGCCTAAGTTGCTGAATAAGCCTATTTAATAAGCCTAAGTTGCTGAAATAAGCCTATTGAATAAGTCTAAGTTGCTGAAATAAGGCTATTTAATAAGCCTAAGTTGCTGAAATAAGCCTATTTAATAAGGCTATTTAATACGCCTAAGTTGCTGAAATAAGCCTATTTAATAAGGCTATTTAATGCGCCTAAGTTGCTAAAATAAGCCTATTTAATAAGCCGAAGTTTCTGAACTAAGCCTATTTAAAAAGGTATATTTAATAAGTCTAAGTTGCTGAAATAAACCTATTTAAAAATGGTATTTAATACGCCCACGTTGCTGAAATAAACCTGATTAATAAGGCTATTTAATAAGCGTAAGTTGCTGAAATAAGCCTATTTAATAAGCCTAAGTTGCTGAAATAAGCCTATTTAATAAGGCTATTTAATAAGTCTAAGTTGCTGACATAAACCTATTTAATAAGCCTAAGTTGCTAAAATAAGCCTATTTAATGAGGCTATTTAATAAGTCCATTTAATAAGAATTTTTAATAAGCCTATTTAATACGCCTATTTAATACGCCTATTTAATACGCCTAAGTTGCTGAAATAAGCCTATTTAATAAGTCTAAGTTGCTGAAATAACGCTATTTAATAAACCTAAGTTGCTGAAATAAGCCTATTTAATAAGCCTAAGTTGCTGAATAAGCCTATTTAATAAGCCTAAGTTGCTGAAATAAGCCTATTGAATAAGTCTAAGTTGCTGAAATAAGGCTATTTAATAAGCCTAAGTTGCTGAAATAAGCCTATTTAATAAGGCTATTTAATACGCCTAAGTTGCTGAAATAAGCCTATTTAATAAGGCTATTTAATGCGCCTAAGTTGCTAAAATAAGCCTATTTAATAAGCCGAAGTTTCTGAACTAAGCCTATTTAAAAAGGTATATTTAATAAGTCTAAGTTGCTGAAATAAACCTATTTAAAATGCTATTTAATAAGCCTAAGTTGCTGAAATAAACCTGTTTAATAAGGCTATTTAATAAGCATAAATTGCTGAAATAAGCCTATTTAATAAGCCTAAGTTGCTGAAATAATCCTATTTAATAAGGCTATTTAATAAGTCTAAGTTGCTGAAATAAACCTATTTAAAAAGCCTAAGTTGCTCAAATAAGCCTATTTAATAAGCCTTTTTAATAAGCCTAAGTTGCTGAATAAGCCTATTTAATAAGCCTAAGTTGCTGAAATAAGCCTATTTAATAAGTCTAAGTTGCTGAAATAAGGCTATTTAATAAGCCTAAGTTGCTGAAATAAGCCTATTTAATAAGCCTAAGTTGCTGAAATAAGGCTATTTAATAAGTCTAAGTTGCTGAAATAAGCCTATTTAATAAGTCTAAGTTGCTGAAATAAGCCTATTTAATAAGTCTAAGTTGCTGAAATAAGGCTATTTAATAAGTCTAAGTTGCTGAAATAAGCCTATTTAATAAGTCTAAGTTGCTGAAATAAACCTATTTAAAAAGCCTAAGTTGCTCAAATAAGCCTATTTAATAAGCCTTTTTAATAAGCCTAAGTTGCTGAATAAGCCTATTTAATAAGCCTAAGTTGCTGAAATAAGCCTATTTAATAAGTCTAAGTTGCTGAAATAAGGCTATTTAATAAGCCTAAGTTGCTGAAATAAGCCTATTTAATAAGCCTAAGTTGCTGAAATAAGGCTATTTAATAAGTCTAAGTTGCTGAAATAAGCCTATTTAATAAGTCTAAGTTGCTGAAATAAGCCTATTTAATAAGTCTAAGTTGCTGAAATAAGGCTATTTAATAAGTCTAAGTTGCTGAAATAGGCCTATTTAAACAGCGTTAGTTGCTAAAATAAGCCTATTTAATAAGCCCAAGTTGCTGAAATAAGCCTATTTAATAAGGCTATTTAATAAGCCTAAGTTGCTGAAAGAAGCCTATTTAATAAGCGTAAGTTGCTGAAATAAGGCTATTTAATAAGTCTAAGTTGCTGAAATAGGCCTATTTAATAAGCCTAAGTTGCTGAAATAAGCCTATTTAATAAGCCTAAGTTGCTGAAATAAGCCTATTTAATAGGCCTATCTAATAATCTAAGTTGCAGAAATAAGCATATTTCATAAGCCTATTTAATGAGCCTAAGTTGCTGAAATGTCTATTTAATAAGTCGATTTAATAAGTCAAAGTTGCTCAAATAAGCCTATTTAATAAGGCTATTTAATAAGCCTAAGTTGCTGAAATAAGCCTATTTAATGAGGCAATTTAATGAGCCTAAGTTGCTGAAATAAGCCGATTTAATAAGCCTAAGTTTCTGAACTAAGCCTATTTAAAAAGGTCTACTTAATAAGTCTAAGTTGCTGAAATAAACCTATTTATAAATGGTATTTAATATGCCCAAGTTGCTGAAATAAACCTGATTAATAAGGCTATTTAATAAGCGTAAGTTGCTGAAATAAGCCTATTTAATAAGCCTAAGTTGCTGAAATAAGCCTATTTAATAAGGCTATTTAATAAGTCTAAGTTGCTGAAATAAACCTATTTAATAAGCCTAAGTTGCTAAAATAAGCCTATTTAATGAGGCTATTTAATAAGTCCATTTAATAAGCCTATTTAATAAGCCTATTTAATACGCCTATTTAATAAGCCTATTTAATAGGCCTATTTAATAAACCTATTTAATATGTATTTAATGAGCCTATTTATTAAGTCTATTTAATAAGCCTTTTTAATAAGCCTATTTAATAAGTCTATTTAATAAGCCTATTTAATAGGCCTATTTAATAAGCCTAAGTTGCTGAAATAAGCCTATTTAATAAGCCTAAGTTGCTGAACAAACCAATTTAATAAGTCTAAGTTGCTGAAATAAGGCTATTCAATAAGTCTAAGTTGCTGAAATAAGCCTATTTAATAAGCCTAAGTTGCTAAAATAAGCCTATTTAATGAGGCTATTTAATAAGTCTATTTAATAAGCCTATTTAATAAGCCTATTTAATAAGCCTATTTAATAAGCCTATTTAACAAGTCCATTTAATAAGTCTATTTAATAAGCCTATTTAAAGAGTATTCAATGAGCCTATTTATTAAGCCTATTTATTGAGCCTATTTAATAAGCCTATTTAATAAGCCTATTTAATAAACCTATTTAATAGGCCTATTTAATAAGTCTAAGTTGCTGAAATAAGCCTATTTAATAAGCCTAAGTTGCTGAATAAACCAATTTAATAAGTCTAAGTTGCTGAAATAAGGCTATTTAATGAGCCTAAGTTGCTGAAATGAGCCTATTTAATAAGCCTAAGTTGCTGAAATAAGGCTATTCAATAAGTCTAAGTTGCTGAAATAAGCCTATTTAATAAGCCTAAGTTGCTAAAATAAGCCTATTTAATGAGGCTATTTAATAAGTCCATTTAATAAGCCTATTTAATAAGCCTATTTAATACGCCTATTTAATGAGCCTATTTAATAGGCCTATTTAATAAACCTATTTAATAAGTATTTAATGAGCCTATTTATTAAGTCTATTTAATAAGCCTTTTTAATAAGCCTATTTAATAAGTCTATTTAATAAGCCTATTTAATAGGCCTATTTAATAAGTCTAAGTTGCTGAAATAAGCCTATTTAATAAGCCTAAGTTGCTGAACAAACCAATTTAATAAGTCTAAGTTGCTGAAATAAGGCTATTTAATAAGCCTAAGTTGCTGAAATGAGCCTATTTAATAAGCCTAAGTTGCTGAAATAAGGCTATTCAATAAGTATAAGTTGCTGAAATAAGCCTATTTAATAAGCCTAAGTTGCTAAAATAAGCCTATTTAATGAGGCTATTTAATAAGTCTATTTAATAAGCCTATTTAATAAGCCTATTTAATAAGCCTATTTAATAAGCCTATTTAATGAGCCTATTTAACAAGTCCATTTAATAAGTCCATTTAATAAGCCTATTTAAAGAGTATTCAATGAGCCTATTTATTAAGCCTATTTATTGAGCCTATTTAATAAGCCTATTTATTAAGCATATTTATTAAACCTATTTATTGAGCCTATTTAATAAGCCTATTTATTAAGCCTATTTAATACGCCTATTTAATAAGCCTATTTAATAAGCCTATTTAATGAGCCTATTTAATAAGCCTATTTAATAAGCCTATTTATTGAGCCTATTTAATAAGTCTATTTAATAAGCCTATTTAATAAGCCTATTTAATAAACCTATTTAATAGGCCTATTTAATAAGTCTAAGTTGCTGAAATAAGCCTATTTAATAAGCCTAAGTTGCTGAATAAACCAATTTAATAAGTCTAAGTTGCTGAAATAAGGCTATTTAATAAGCCTAAGTTGCTGAAATGAGCCTATTTAATAAGCATAAGTTGCTGAAATAAGGCTATTCAATAAGTCTAAGTTGCTGAAATAAGCCTATTTAATAAGCCTAAGTTGCTAAAATAAGCCTATTTAATGAGGCTATTTAATAAGTCTATTTAATAAGCCTATTTAATAAGCCTATTTAATAAGCCTATTTAACAAGTCAATTTAATAAGTCTATTTAATAAGCCTATTTAAAGAGTATTCAATGAGCCTATTTATTAAGCCTATTTATTGAGCCTATTTAATAAGCCTATTTATTAAGCCTATTTATTAAGCTTATTTATTGAGCCTATTTAATAAGCCTATTTATTAAGCCTATTTAATACGCCTATTTAATAAGTCTATTTAATAAGCCTATTTAATAAGCCTATTTAATAAGCCTATTTAATAAGCCTATTTATTGAGCCTATTTAATAAGTCTATTTAATAAGCCTATTTAATAAGTATTTAATGAGCCTATTTAATCAGTCTATTTAATAAGCCTATTTAATAGGCCTATTTAATAAGTCTAAGTTGCTGAAATAAGCCTATTTAATAAGCCTAAATTGCTGAAAAGCCTATTTCATAGGCCTAAGTTGCTGAAATAAGCCTTTTTAATAAGTCTAAGTTGCTGAAATAAGCCTATTTAATAAGCCTAAGTTGCTAAAGTAAGCCCATTTAATGAGGCTTTTTAATAAGTCTATTTAATAAGCCTATTTAATAAGCCTATTTAATGAGCCTATTTAAAAAGCCTATTTAATAAGTCTATTTAATACGTCTATTTAATACGCCTATTTAATAAGTATTTAACGAGCCTATTTAATAAGCCTATTTATTGAGCCTATTTAATTAGCCTATTTATTAAGCCAATTAAATAAGCCTATTTAATAAGCCTATTTAATAAGTCTATTTAATAAGCCTATTTAGTGAGGCTATTTAATAAGCCTATTAATTAAGCCTATTTAATGAGCCTATTTAATAAGCCTATTTATTGAACCTATTTAATAAGTCTATTTAATAAGCCTGTTTAATAAGCCTATTTAATAAGTATTTAATGAGCCTATTTAATAAGCCCAAGTTGCTGAATAAGCCTATTTAATAAGCCTAAGTTGCTGAAATAAGCCTATTTAATAAGCCTATTTAATAAGCCTAAGTTGCTGAATAAGCCTATTTAATAAGCCTAAGTTGCTGAAATAAGCCTATTTAATAAGTCTAAGTTTCTGAAATAAGGCTATTTAATAAGCCTAAGTTGCTTAAATAAGCCTATTTAATAAGCCTAAGTTGCTGAATAAGCCTATTTAATAAGCCTAAGTTGCTGAAATAAGCCTATTTAATAAGTCTAAGTTGCTGAAATAAGGCTATTTAATAAGCCTAAGTTGCTTAAATAAGCCTATTTAATAAGCCTAAGTTGCTGAAATAAGGCTATTTAATAAGTCTAAGTTGCTGAAATAAGCCTATTTAATACGTCTAAGTTGCTGAAATAAACCTATTTAATAAGTCTAAGTTGCTGAAATAAGGCTATTTAATAAGTCTAAGTTACTGAAATAAGCCTATTTAATCAGCGTAAGTTGCTAAAATAAGCCTATTTAATAAGCACAAGTTGCTGAAATAAGCCTATTTAATAAGGCTATTTAATAAGCCTAAGTTGCTGAAATGAGCCTATTTAATAAGCCTAAGTTGCTGAAATAAGGCTATTCAATAAGTCTAAGTTGCTGAAATAAGCCTATTTAATAAGCCTAAGTTGCTAAAATAAGCCTATTTAATGAGGCTATTTAATAAGTCCATTTAATAAGCCTATTTAATAAGCCTATTTAATACGCCTATTTAATGAGCCTATTTAATAGGCCTATTTAATAAACCTATTTAATAAGTATTTAATGAGCCTATTTATTAAGTCTATTTAATAAGCCTTTTTAATAAGCCTATTTAATAAGTCTATTTAATAAGCCTATTTAATAGGCATATTTAATAAGTCTAAGTTGCTGAAATAAGCCTATTTAATAAGCCTAAGTTGCTGAACAAACCAATTTAATAAGTCTAAGTTGCTGAAATAAGGCTATTTAATAAGCCTAAGTTGCTGAAATGAGCCTATTTAATAAGCCTAAGTTGCTGAAATAAGGCTATTCAATAAGTATAAGTTGCTGAAATAAGCCTATTTAATAAGCCTAAGTTGCTAAAATAAGCCTATTTAATGAGGCTATTTAATAAGTCTATTTAATAAGCCTATTTAATAAGCCTATTTAATAAGCCTATTTAATAAGCCTATTTAATAAGCCTATTTAACAAGTCCATTTAATAAGTCCATTTAATAAGCCTATTTAAAGAGTATTCAATGAGCCTATTTATTAAGCCTATTTATTGAGCCTATTTAATAAGCCTATTTATTAAGCATATTTATTAAACCTATTTATTGAGCCTATTTAATAAGCCTATTTATTAAGCCTATTTAATACGCCTATTTAATAAGTCTATTTAATAAGCCTATTTATTGAGCCTATTTAATAAGCCTAAGTTGCTGAAATAAGGCTATTCAATAAGTATAAGTTGCTGAAATAAGCCTATTTAATAAGCCTAAGTTGCTAAAATAAGCCTATTTAATGAGGCTATTTAATAAGTCTATTTAATAAGCCTATTTAATAAGCCTATTTAATAAGCCTATTTAATAAGCCTATTTAATAAGCCTATTTAACAAGTCCATTTAATAAGTCCATTTAATAAGCCTATTTAAAGAGTATTCAATGAGCCTATTTATTAAGCCTATTTATTGAGCCTATTTAATAAGCCTATTTATTAAGCATATTTATTAAACCTATTTATTGAGCCTATTTAATAAGCCTATTTATTAAGCCTATTTAATACGCCTATTTAATAAGTCTATTTAATAAGCCTATTTAATGAGCCTATTTAATAAGCCTATTTAATAAGCCTATTTATTGAGCCTATTTAATAAGTCTATTTAATAAGCCTATTTAATAAGCCTATTTAATAAACCTATTTAATAGGCCTATTTAATAAGTCTAAGTTGCTGAAATAAGCCTATTTAATAAGCCTAAGTTGCTGAATAAACCAATTTAATAAGTCTAAGTTGCTGAAATAAGGCTATTTAATAAGCCTAAGTTGCTGAAATGAGCCTATTTAATAAGCATATGTTGCTGAAATAAGGCTATTCAATAAGACTAAGTTGCTGAAATAAGCCTATTTAATAAGCCTAAGTTGCTGAAATAAGCCTATTTAATAAGCCTAAGTTGCTGAATAAACCAATTTAATAAGTCTAAGTTGCTGAAATAAGGCTATTTAATAAGCCTAAGTTGCTGAAATGAGCCTATTTAATAAGCATAAGTTGCTGAAATAAGGCTATTCAATAAGTCTAAGTTGCTGAAATAAGGCTATTTAATAAGCCTAAGTTGCTAAAATAAGCCTATTTAATGAGGCTATTTAATAAGTCTATTTAATAAGCCTATTTAATAAGCCTATTTAATAAGCCTATTTAACAAGTCAATTTAATAAGTCTATTTAATAAGCCTATTTAAAGAGTATTCAATGAGCCTATTTATTAAGCCTATTTATTGAGCCTATTTAATAAGCCTATTTATTAAGCCTATTTATTAAGCTTATTTATTGAGCCTATTTAATAAGCCTATTTATTAAGCCTATTTAATACGCCTATTTAATAAGTCTATTTAATAAGCCTATTTAATAAGCCTATTTAATAAGCCTATTTAATAAGCCTATTTATTGAGCCTATTTAATAAGTCTATTTAATAAGCCTATTTAATAAGTATTTAATGAGCCTATTTAATCAGTCTATTTAATAAGCCTATTTAATAGGCCTATTTAATAAGTCTAAGTTGCTGAAATAAGCCTATTTAATAAGCCTAAATTGCTGAAAAGCCTATTTCATAGGCCTAAGTTGCTGAAATAAGCCTTTTTAATAAGTCTAAGTTGCTGAAATAAGCCTATTTAATAAGCCTAAGTTGCTAAAGTAAGCCTATTTAATGAGGCTTTTTAATAAGTCTATTTAATAAGCCTATTTAATAAGCCTATTTAATGAGCCTATTTAAAAAGCCTATTTAATAAGTCTATTTAATACGTCTATTTAATACGCCTATTTAATAAGTATTTAACGAGCCTATTTAATAAGCCTATTTATTGAGCCTATTTAATGAGCCTATTTATTAAGCCAATTAAATAAGCCTATTTAATAAGCCTATTTAATAAGTCTATTTAATAAGCCTATTTAGTGAGGCTATTTAATAAGCCTATTAATGAAGCCTATTTAATGAGCCTATTTAATAAGCCTATTTATTGAACCTATTTAATGAGTCTATTTAATAAGCCTGTTTAATAAGCCTATTTAATAAGTATTTAATTAGCCTATTTAATAAGCCCAAGTTGCTGAATAAGCCTATTTAATAAGCCTAAGTTGCTGAAATAAGCCTATTTAATAAGCCTATTTAATAAGCCTAAGTTGCTGAATAAGCCTATTTAATAAGCCTAAGTTGCTGAAAAAAGCCTATTTAATAAGTCTAAGTTTCTGAAATAAGGCTATTTAATAAGCCTAAGTTGCTTAAATAAGCCTATTTAATAAGCCTAAGTTGCTGAAATAAGCCTATTTAATAAGTCTAAGTTGCTGAAATAAGGCTATTTAATAAGCCTAAGTTGCTTAAATAAGCCTATTTAATAAGCCTAAGTTGCTGAAATAAGGCTATTTAATAAGTCTAAGTTGCTGAAATAAGCCTATTTAATAAGTCTAAGTTGCTGAAATAAACCTATTTAATAAGTCTAAGTTGCTGAAATAAGGCTATTTAATAAGTCTAAGTTACTGAAATAAGCCTATTTAATCAGCGTAAGTTGCTAAAATAAGCCTATTTAATAAGCACAAGTTGCTGAAATAAGCCTATTTAATAAGGCTATTTAATAAGCCTAAGTTGCTGAAAGAAGCCTATTTAATAAGCGTAAGTTGCTGAAATAAGGCAATTTAATACGTCTAAGTTGCTGAAATAGGCCTATTTAATAAGCCTAAGTTGCTGAAATAAGCCTATTTAATAAGCCTACGTTGCTGAAATAAGCCTATTTAATAGGCCTATCTAATAAGTCTAAGTTGCAGAAATAAACATATTTCATAAGCCTATTTAATGAGCCTAAGTTGCTGAAATGTCTATTTAATAAGTCGATTTAAAAAGTCAAAGTTTCTAAAATAAGCCTATTTAATAAGGCTATTTAATAAGCCTAAGTTGCTGAAATAAGCGTATTTAATGAGGCTATTTAATGAGCCTAAGTTGCTGAAATAAGCCGATTTAATAAGCCTAAGTTTCTGAACTAAGCCTATTTAAAAAGGTCTATTTAATAAGTCTAAGTTGCTGAAATAAACCTATTTAAAAATGGTATTTAATACGCCCAAGTTGCTGAAATAAACCTGATTAAAAAGGCTATTTAATAAGCGTAAGTTGCTGAAATAAGCCTATTTAATAAGCCTAAGTTGCTGAAATAAGCCTATTTAATAAGGCTATTTAATAAGTCTAAGTTGCTGACATAAACCTATTTAATAAGCCTAAGTTGCTAAAATAAGCCTATTTAATGAGGCTATTTAATAAGTCCATTTAATAAGAATTTTTAATAAGCCTATTTAATACGCCTATTTAATAAGCCTATTTAATACGCCTAAGTTGCTGAAAAAAGCCTATTTAATAAGTCTAAGTTGCTGAAATAAGGCTATTTAATAAACCTAAGTTGCTGAAATAAGCCTATTTAATAAGCCTAAGTTGCTGAATAAGCCTATTTAATAAGCCTAAGTTGCTGAAATAAGCCTATTGAATAAGTCTAAGTTGCTGAAATAAGGCTATTTAATAAGCCTAAGTTGCTGAAATAAGCCTATTTAATAAGGCTATTTAATACGCCTAAGTTGCTGAAATAAGGCTATTTAATGCGCCTAAGTTGCTAAAATAAGCCTATTTAATAAGCCGAAGTTTCTGAACTAAGCCTATTTAAAAAGGTATATTTAATAAGTCTAAGTTGCTGAAATAAACCTATTTAAAATGCTTTTTAATAAGCCTAAGTTGCTGAAATAAACCTGTTTAATAAGGCTATTTAATAAGCATAAATTGCTGAAATAAGCCTATTTAATAAGCCTAAGTTGCTGAAATAATCCTATTTAATAAGGCTATTTAATAAGTCTAAGTTGCTGAAATAAACCTATTTAAAAAGCCTAAGTTGCTAAAATAAGCCTATTTAATAAGCCTTTTTAATAAGCCTAAGTTGCTGAATAAGCCTATTTAATAAGCCTAAGTTGCTGAAATAAGCCTATTTAATAAGTCTAAGTTGCTGAAATAAGGCTATTTAATAAGCCTAAGTTGCTGAAATAAGCCTATTTAATAAGCCTAAGTTGCTGAAATAAGGCTATTTAATAAGTCCAAGTTGCTGAAATAAGCCTATTTAATAAGTCTAAGTTGCTGAAATAAGGCTATTTAATAAGTCTAAGTTGCTGAAATAAACCTATTTAAACAGCGTTAGTTGCTAAAATAAGCCTATTTAATAAGCCCAAGTTGCTGAAATAAGCCTATTTAATAAGGCTATTTAATAAGCCTAAGTTGCTGAAAGAAGCCTATTTAATAAGCGTAAGTTGCTAAAATAAGGCTATTTAATAAGTCTAAGTTGCTGAAATAGGCCTATTTAATAAGCCTAAGTTGCTGAAATAAGCCTATTTAATAAGCCTAAGTTGCTGAAATAAGCCTATTTAATAGGCCTATCTAATAATCTAAGTTGCAGAAATAAGCATATTTCATAAGCCTATTTAATGAGCCTAAGTTGCTGAAATGTCTATTTAATAAGTCGATTTAATAAGTCAAAGTTGCTCAAATAAGCCTATTTAATAAGGCTATTTAATAAGCCTAAGTTGCTGAAATAAGCCTATTTAATGAGGCTATTTAATGAGCCTAAGTTGCTGAAATAAGCCGATTTAATAAGCCTAAGTTTCTGAACTAAGCCTATTTAAAAAGGTCTACTTAATAAGTCTAAGTTGCTGAAATAAACCTATTTAAAAATGGTATTTAATACACCCAAGTTGCTGAAATAAACCTGATTAATAAGGCTATTTAATAAGCATAAGTTGCTGAAATAAGCCTATTTAATAAGCCTAAGTTGCTGAAATAAGCCTATTTAATAAGGCTATTTAATAAGTCTAAGTTGCTGAAATGAACCTATTTAATAAGCCTAAGTTGCTAAAATAAGCCTATTTAATGAGGCTATTTAATAAGTCCATTTAATAAGCCTATTTAATAAGCCTATTTAATACGCCTATTTAATAAGCCTATTTAATAGGCCTATGTAATAAACCTATTTAATAAGTATTTAATGAGCCTATTTATTAAGTCTATTTAATAAGCCTTTTTAATAAGCCTATTTAATAAGTCTATTCAATAAGCCTATTTAATAGGCCTATTTAATAAGTCTAAGTTGCTGAAATAAGCCGATTTAATAAGCCTAAGTTTCTGAACTAAGCCTATTTAAAGAGGTCTATTTAATAAGTCTAATTTGCTGAAATAAACCTATTTAAAAATGGTATTTAATACGCCCAAGTTGCTGAAATAAACCTGATTAATAAGGCTATTTAATAAGCCTAAGTTGCTGAAATAAGCCTATTTAATAAGGCTATTTAATAAGTCTAAGTTGCTGACATAAACCTATTTAATAAGCCTAAGTTGCTAAAATAAGCCTATTTAATGAGGCTATTTAATAAGTCAATTTAATAAGCCTATTTAATAAGCCTATTTAATACGCCTATTTAATAAGCCTATTTAATACGCCTATTTAATAAACCTATTTAATAAGTATTAATGAGCCTATTTATTAAGTCTATTTAATAAGCCTTTTTAATAAGCATATTTAATAAGTCTATTTAATAAGCCTATTTAATAGGCCTATTTAATAAGTCTAAGTTGCTGAAATAAGCCTATTTAATAAGCCTAAATTGCTGAATAAACCAATTTAATAAGTCTAAGTTGCTGAAATAAGGCTATTTAATAAGCCTAAGTTGCTGAAATAAGCCTATTTAATAAGCCTACGTTGCTGAAATAAGCCTATTTAATAGGCCTATCTAATAAGTCTAAGTTGCAGAAATAAGCATATTTTATAAGCCTATTTAATGAGCCTAAGTTGCTGAAATGTCTATTTAATAAGTCGATTTAATAAGTCAAAGTTTCTAAAATAAGCCTTTTTAATAAGGCTATTTAATAAGCCTAAGTTGCTGAAATAAGCCTATTTAATGAGGCTATTTAATGAGCCTAAGTTGCTGAAATAAGCCGATTTAATAAGCCTAAGTTTCTGAACTAAGCCTATTTAAAAAGGTCTATTTAATAAGTCTAAGTTGCTGAAATAAACCTATTTAAAAATGGTATTTAATACGCCCAAGTTGCTGAAATAAACCTGATTAATAAGGCTATTTAATAAGCGTAAGTTGCTGAAATAAGCCTATTTAATAAGCCTAAGTTGCTGAAATAAGCCTATTTAATAAGGCTATTTAATAAGTCTAAGTTGCTGACATAAACCTATTTAATAAGCCTAAGTTGCTAAAATAAGCCTATTTAATGAGGCTATTTAATAAGTCCATTTAATAAGAATTTTTAATAAGCCTATTTAATACGCCTATTTAATAAGCCTATTTAATACGCCTAAGTTGCTGAAAAAAGCCTATTTAATAAGTCTAAGTTGCTGAAATAAGGCTATTTAATAAACCTAAGTTGCTGAAATAAGCCTATTTAATAAGTCTAAGTTGCTGAAATAAACCTATTTAATAAGTCTAAGTTGCTGAAATAAGGCTATTTAATAAGTCTAAGTTACTGAAATAAGCCTATTTAATCAGCGTAAGTTGCTAAAATAAGCCTATTTAATAAGCACAAGTTGCTGAAATAAGCCTATTTAATAAGGCTATTTAATAAGCCTAAGTTGCTGAAAGAAGCCTATTTAATAAGCGTAAGTTGCTGAAATAAGGCAATTTAATAAGTCTAAGTTGCTGAAATAGGCCTATTTAATAAGCCTAAGTTGCTGAAATAAGCCTATTTAATAAGCCTACGTTGCTGAAATAAGCCTATTTAATAGGCCTATCTAATAAGTCTAAGTTGCAGAAATAAGCATATTTCATAAGCCTATTTAATGAGCCTAAGTTGCTGAAATGTCTATTTAATAAGTCGATTTAATAAGTCAAAGTTTCTAAAATAAGCCTATTTAATAAGGCTATTTAATAAGCCTAAGTTGCTGAAATAAGCGTATTTAATGAGGCTATTTAATGAGCCTAAGTTGCTGAAATAAGCCGATTTAATAAGCCTAAGTTTCTGAACTAAGCCTATTTAAAAAGGTCTATTTAATAAGTCTAAGTTGCTGAAATAAACCTATTTAAAAATGGTATTTAATACGCCCAAGTTGCTGAAATAAACCTGATTAATAAGGCTATTTAATAAGCGTAAGTTGCTGAAATAAGCCTATTTAATAAGCCTAAGTTGCTGAAATAAGCCTATTTAATAAGGCTATTTAATAAGTCTAAGTTGCTGAAATAAACCTATTTAAAAAGCCTAAGTTGCTAAAATAAGCCTATTTAATAAGCCTTTTTAATAAGCCTAAGTTGCTGAATAAGCCTATTTAATAAGCCTAAGTTGCTGAAATAAGCCTATTTAATAAGTCTAAGTTGCTGAAATAAGGCTATTTAATAAGCCTAAGTTGCTGAAATAAGCCTATTTAATAAGCCTAAGTTGCTGAAATAAGGCTATTTAATAAGTCCAAGTTGCTGAAATAAGCCTATTTAATAAGTCTAAGTTGCTGAAATAAGCCTATTTAATAAGTCTAAGTTGCTGAAATAAACCTATTTAAACAGCGTTAGTTGCTAAAATAAGCCTATTTAATAAGCCCAAGTTGCTGAAATAAGCCTATTTAATAAGGCTATTTAATAAGCCTAAGTTGCTGAAAGAAGCCTATTTAATAAGCGTAAGTTGCTGAAATAAGGCTATTTAATAAGTCTAAGTTGCTGAAATAGGCCTATTTAATAAGCCTAAGTTGCTGAAATAAGCCTATTTAATAAGCCTAAGTTGCTGAAATAAGCCTATTTAATAGGCCTATCTAATAATCTAAGTTGCAGAAATAAGCATATTTCATAAGCCTATTTAATGAGCCTAAGTTGCTGAAATGTCTATTTAATAAGTCGATTTAATAAGTCAAAGTTGCTCAAATAAGCCTATTTAATAAGGCTATTTAATAAGCCTAAGTTGCTGAAATAAGCCTATTTAATGAGGCTATTTAATGAGCCTAAGTTGCTGAAATAAGCCGATTTAATAAGCCTAAGTTTCTGAACTAAGCCTATTTAAAAAGGTCTACTTAATAAGTCTAAGTTGCTGAAATAAACCTATTTAAAAATGGTATTTAATACACCCAAGTTGCTGAAATAAACCTGATTAATAAGGCTATTTAATAAGCGTAAGTTGCTGAAATAAGCCTATTTAATAAGCCTAAGTTGCTGAAATAAGCCTATTTAATAAGGCTATTTAATAAGTCTAAGTTGCTGAAATGAACCTATTTAATAAGCCTAAGTTGCTAAAATAAGCCTATTTAATGAGGCTATTTAATAAGTCCATTTAATAAGCCTATTTAATAAGCCTATTTAATACGCCTATTTAATAAGCCTATTTAATAGGCCTATTTAATAAACCTATTTAATAAGTATTTAATGAGCCTATTTATTAAGTCTATTTAATAAACCTTTTTAATAAGCCTATTTAATAAGTCTATTTAATAAGCCTATTTAATAGGCCTATTTAATAAGTCTAAGTTGCTGAAATAAGCCGATTTAATAAGCCTAAGTTTCTGAACTAAGCCTATTTAAAGAGGTCTATTTAATAAGTCTAATTTGCTGAAATAAACCTATTTAAAAATGGTATTTAATACGCCCAAGTTGCTGAAATAAACCTGATTAATAAGGCTATTTAATAAGCCTAAGTTGCTGAAATAAGCCTATTTAATAAGGCTATTTAATAAGTCTAAGTTGCTGACATAAACCTATTTAATAAGCCTAAGTTGCTAAAATAAGCCTATTTAATGAGGCTATTTAATAAGTCAATTTAATAAGCCTATTTAATAAGCCTATTTAATACGCCTATTTAATAAGCCTATTTAATACGCCTATTTAATAAACCTATTTAATAAGTATTAATGAGCCTATTTATTAAGTCTATTTAATAAGCCTTTTTAATAAGCATATTTAATAAGTCTATTTAATAAGCCTATTTAATAGGCCTATTTAATAAGTCTAAGTTGCTGAAATAAGCCTATTTAATAAGCCTAAATTGCTGAATAAACCAATTTAATAAGTCTAAGTTGCTGAAATAAGGCTATTTAATAAGCCTAAGTTGCTGAAATAAGCCTATTTAATAAGCCTACGTTGCTGAAATAAGCCTATTTAATAGGCCTATCTAATAAGTCTAAGTTGCAGAAATAAGCATATTTCATAAGCCTATTTAATGAGCCTAAGTTGCTGAAATGTCTATTTAATAAGTCGATTTAATAAGTCAAAGTTTCTAAAATAAGCCTATTTAATAAGGCTATTTAATAAGTCTAAGTTGCTGAAATAAACCTATTTAAAAAGCCTAAGTTGCTAAAATAAGCCTATTTAATAAGCCTTTTTAATAAGCCTAAGTTGCTGAATAAGCCTATTTAATAAGCCTAAGTTGCTGAAATAAGCCTATTTAATAAGTCTAAGTTGCTGAAATAAACCTGTTTAATAAGGCTATTTAATAAGCATAAATTGCTGAAATAAGCCTATTTAATAAGCCTAAGTTGCTGAAATAATCCTATTTAATAAGGCTATTTAATAAGTCTAAGTTGCTGAAATAAACCTATTTAAAAAGCCTAAGTTGCTAAAATAAGCCTATTTAATAAGCCTTTTTAATAAGCCTAAGTTGCTGAATAAGCCTATTTAATAAGCCTAAGTTGCTGAAATAAGCCTATTTAATAAGTCTAAGTTGCTGAAATAAGGCTATTTAATAAGCCTAAGTTGCTGAAATAAGCCTATTTAATAAGCCTAAGTTGCTGAAATAAGGCTATTTAATAAGTCCAAGTTGCTGAAATAAGCCTATTTAATAAGTCTAAGTTGCTGAAATAAGCCTATTTAATAAGTCTAAGTTGCTGAAATAAACCTATTTAAACAGCGTTAGTTGCTAAAATAAGCCTATTTAATAAGCCCAAGTTGCTGAAATAAGCCTATTTAATAAGGCTATTTAATAAGCCTAAGTTGCTGAAAGAAGCCTATTTAATAAGCGTAAGTTGCTGAAATAAGGCTATTTAATAAGTCTAAGTTGCTGAAATAGGCCTATTTAATAAGCCTAAGTTGCTGAAATAAGCCTATTTAATAAGCCTAAGTTGCTGAAATAAGCCTATTTAATAGGCCTATCTAATAATCTAAGTTGCAGAAATAAGCATATTTCATAAGCCTATTTAATGAGCCTAAGTTGCTGAAATGTCTATTTAATAAGTCGATTTAATAAGTCAAAGTTGCTCAAATAAGCCTATTTAATAAGGCTATTTAATAAGCCTAAGTTGCTGAAATAAGCCTATTTAATGAGGCTATTTAATGAGCCTAAGTTGCTGAAATAGGCCGATTTAATAAGCCTAAGTTTCTGAACTAAGCCTATTTAAAAAGGTCTACTTAATAAGTCTAAGTTGCTGAAATAAACCTATTTAAAAATGGTATTTAATACACCCAAGTTGCTGAAATAAACCTGATTAATAAGGCTATTTAATAAGCGTAAGTTGCTGAAATAAGCCTATTTAATAAGCCTAAGTTGCTGAAATAAGCCTATTTAATAAGGCTATTTAATAAGTCTAAGTTGCTGAAATGAACCTATTTAATAAGCCTAAGTTGCTAAAATAAGCCTATTTAATGAGGCTATTTAATAAGTCCATTTAATAAGCCTATTTAATAAGCCTATTTAATACGCCTATTTAATAAGCCTATTTAATAGGCCTATTTAATAAACCTATTTAATACGTATTTAATGAACCTATTTATTAAGTCTATTTAATAAACCTTTTTAATAAGCCTATTTAATAAGTCTATTTAATAAGCCTATTTAATAGGCCTATTTAATAAGTCTAAGTTGCTGAAATAAGCCGATTTAATAAGCCTAAGTTTCTGAACTAAGCCTATTTAAAGAGGTCTATTTAATAAGTCTAATTTGCTGAAATAAACCTATTTAAAAATGGTATTTAATACGCCCAAGTTGCTGAAATAAACCTGATTAATAAGGCTATTTAATAAGCCTAAGTTGCTGAAATAAGCCTATTTAATGAGGCTATTTAATAAGTCTAAGTTGCTGACATAAACCTATTTAATAAGCCTAAGTTGCTAAAATAAGCCTATTTAATGAGGCTATTTAATAAGTCAATTTAATAAGCCTATTTAATAAGCCTATTTAATACGCCTATTTAATAAGCCTATTTAATACGCCTATTTAATAAACCTATTTAATAAGTATTAATGAGCCTATTTATTAAGTCTATTTAATAAGCCTTTTTAATAAGCATATTTAATAAGTCTATTTAATAAGCCTATTTAATAGGCCTATTTAATAAGTCTAAGTTGCTGAAATAAGCCTATTTAATAAGCCTAAATTGCTGAATAAACCAATTTAATAAGTCTAAGTTGCTGAAATAAGGCTATTTAATAAGCCTAAGTTGCTGAAATAAGCCTATTTAATAAGCCTACGTTGCTGAAATAAGCCTATTTAATAGGCCTATCTAATAAGTCTAAGTTGCAGAAATAAGCATATTTCATAAGCCTATTTAATGAGCCTAAGTTGCTGAAATGTCTATTTAATAAGTCGATTTAATAAGTCAAAGTTTCTAAAATAAGCCTATTTAATAAGGCTATTTAATAAGCCTAAGTTGCTGAAATAAGCCTATTTAATGAGGCTATTTAATGAGCCTAAGTTGCTGAAATAAGCCGATTTAATAAGCCTAAGTTTCTGAACTAAGCCTATTTAAAAAGGTCTATTTAATAAGTCTAAGTTGCTGAAATAAACCTATTTAAAAATGGCATTTAATACGCCCAAGTTGCTGAAATAAACCTGATTAATAAGGCTATTTAATAAGCGTAAGTTGCTGAAATAAGCCTATTTAATAAGCCTAAGTTGCTGAAATAAGCCTATTTAATAAGGCTATTTAATAAGTCTAAGTTGCTGACATAAACCTATTTAATAAGCCTAAGTTGCTAAAATAAGCCTATTTAATGAGGCTATTTAATAAGTCCATTTAATAAGAATTTTTAATAAGCCTATTTAATACGCCTATTTAATAAGCCTATTTAATACGCCTAAGTTGCTGAAAAAAGCCTATTTAATAAGTCTAAGTTGCTGAAATAAGGCTATTTAATAAACCTAAGTTGCTGAAATAAGCCTATTTAATAAGCCTATTTAATAAGCCTATTTAACAAGTCCATTTAATAAGTCTATTTAATAAGCCTATTTAAAGAGTATTCAATGAGCCTATTTATTAAGCCTATTTATTGAGCCTATTTAATAAGCCTATTTAATAAGCCTATTTAATAAACCTATTTAATAGGCCTATTTAATAAGTCTAAGTTGCTGAAATAAGGCTATTTAATGAGCCTAAGTTGCTGAAATGAGCCTATTTAATAAGCCTAAGTTGCTGAAATAAGGCTATTCAATAAGTCTAAGTTGCTGAAATAAGCCTATTTAATGAGGCTATTTAATAAGTCCATTTAATAAGCCTATTTAATAAGCCTATTTAATACGCCTATTTAATAAGCCTATTTAATAGGCCTATTTAATAAACCTATTTAATAAGTATTTAATGAGCCTATTTATTAAATCTATTTAATAAGCCTTTTTAATAAGCCTATTTAATAAGTCTATTTAATAAGCCTATTTAATAGGCCTATTTAATAAGTCTAAGTTGCTGAAATAAGCCTATTTAATAAGCCTAAGTTGCTGAACAAACCAATTTAATAAGTCTAAGTTGCTGAAATAAGGCTATTTAATAAGCCTAAGTTGCTGAAATGAGCCTATTTAATAAGCCTAAGTTGCTGAAATAAGGCTATTCAATAAGTATAAGTTGCTGAAATAAGCCTATTTAATAAGCCTAAGTTGCTAAAATAAGCCTATTTAATGAGGCTATTTAATAAGTCTATTTAATAAGCCTATTTAATAAGCCTATTTAATAAGCCTATTTAATAAGCCTATTTAATAAGACTATTTAACAAGTCCATTTAATAAGTCTATTTAATAAGCCTATTTAAAGAGTATTCAATGAGCCTATTTATTAAGCCTATTTATTGAGCCTATTTAATAAGCCTATTTATTAAGCATATTTATTAAACCTATTTATTGAGCCTATTTAATAAGCCTATTTATTAAGCCTATTTAATACGCCTATTTAATAAGTCTATTTAATAAGCCTATTTAATGGGCCTATTTAATAAGCCTATTTAATAAGCCTATTTATTGAGCCTATTTAATAAGTCTATTTAATAAGCCTATTTAATAAGCCTATTTAATAAACCTATTTAATAGGCCTATTTAATAAGTCTAAGTTGCTGAAATAAGCCTATTTAATAAGCCTAAGTTGCTGAATAAACCAATTTAATAAGTCTAAGTTGCTGAAATAAGGCTATTTAATAAGCCTAAGTTGCTGAAATGAGCCTATTTAATAAGCATATGTTGCTGAAATAAGGCTATTCAATAAGACTAAGTTGCTGAAATAAGCCTATTTAATAAGCCTAAGTTGCTAAAATAAGCCTATTTAATGAGGCTATTTAATAAGTCTATTTAATAAGCCTATTTAATAAGCCTATTTAACAAGTCAATTTAATAAGTCTATTTAATAAGCCTATTTAAAGAGTATTCAATGAGCCTATTTATTAAGCCTATTTATTGAGCCTATTTAATAAGCCTATTTATTAAGCCTATTTATTAAGCTTATTTATTGAGCCTATTTAATAAGCCTATTTATTAAGCCTATTTAAAACGCCTATTTAATAAGTCTATTTAATAAGCCTATTTAATAAGCCTATTTAATAAGCCTATTTAATAAGCCTATTTATTGAGCCTATTTAATAAGTCTATTTAATAAGCCTATTTAATAAGTATTTAATGAGCCTATTTAATCAGTCTATTTAATAAGCCTATTTAATAGGCCTATTTAATAAGTCTAAGTTGCTGAAATAAGCCTATTTAATAAGCCTAATATGCTGAAAAGCCTATTTCATTGGCCTAAGTTGCTGAAATAAGCCTTTTTAATAAGTCTAAGTTGCTGAAATAAGCCTATTTAATAAGCCTAAGTTGCTAAAGTAAGCCTATTTAATGAGGCTGTTTAATAAGTCTATTTAATAAGCCTATTTAATAAGCCTATTTAATGAGCCTATTTAAAAAGCCTATTTAATAAGTCTATTTAATACGTCTATTTAATACGCCTATTTAATAAGTATTTAATGAGCCTATTTAATAAGCCTATTTATTGAGCCTATTTAATAAGCCTATTTATTAAGCCAATTAAATAAGCCTATTTAATAAGCTTATTTAATAAGTCTATTTAATAAGCCTATTTAATAAGGCTATTTAATAAGCCTATTAATTAAGCCTATTTAATGAGCCTATTTAATAAGCCTATTTATTGAACCTATTTAATAAGTCTATTTAATAAGCCTGTTTAATAAGCCTATTTAATAAGTATTTAATGAGCCTATTTAATAAGCCCAAGTTGCTGAATAAGCCTATTTAATAAGCCTAAGTTGCTGAAATAAGCCTATTTAATAAGCCTATTTAATAAGCCTAAGTTGCTGAATAAGCCTATTTAATAAGCCTAAGTTGCTGAAATAAGCCTATTTAATAAGTCTAAGTTTCTGAAATAAGGCTATTTAATAAGCCTAAGTTGCTTAAATAAGCCTATTTAATAAGCCTAAGTTGCTGAATAAGCCTATTTAATAAGCCTAAGTTGCTGAAATAAGCCTATTTAATAAGTCTAAGTTGCTGAAATAAGGCTATTTAATAAGCCTAAGTTGCTTAAATAAGCCTATTTAATAAGCCTAAGTTGCTGAAATAAGGCTATTTAATAAGTCTAAGTTGCTGAAATAAGCCTATTTAATAAGTCTAAGTTGCTGAAATAAACCTATTTAATAAGTCTAAGTTGCTGAAATAAGGCTATTTAATAAGTCTAAGTTACTGAAATAAGCCTATTTAATCAGCGTAAGTTGCTAAAATAAGCCTATTTAATAAGCACAAGTTGCTGAAATAAGCCTATTTAATAAGGCTATTTAATAAGCCTAAGTTGCTGAAAGAAGCCTATTTAATAAGCGTAAGTTGCTGAAATAAGGCAATTTAATAAGTCTAAGTTGCTGAAATAGGCCTATTTAATAAGCCTAAGTTGCTGAAATAAGCCTATTTAATAAGCCTACGTTGCTGAAATAAGCCTATTTAATAGGCCTATCTAATAAGTCTAAGTTGCAGAAATAAGCATATTTCATAAGCCTATTTAATGAGCCTAAGTTGCTGAAATGTCTATTTAATAAGTCGATTTAATAAGTCAAAGTTTCTAAAATAAGCCTATTTAATAAGGCTATTTAATAAGCCTAAGTTGCTGAAATAAGCCTATTTAATGAGGCTATTTAATGAGCCTAAGTTGCTGAAATAAGCCGATTTAATAAGCCTAAGTTTCTGAACTAAGCCTATTTAAAAAGGTCTATTTAATAAGTCTAAGTTGCTGAAACAAACCTATTTAAAAATGGTATTTAATACGCCCAAGTTGCTGAAATAAACCTGATTAATAAGGCTATTTAATAAGCGTAAGTTGCTGAAATAAGCCTATTTAATAAGCCTAAGTTGCTGAAATAAGCCTATTTAATAAGGCTATTTAATAAGTCTAAGTTGCTGACATAAACCTATTTAATAAGCCTAAGTTGCTAAAATAAGCCTATTTAATGAGGCTATTTAATAAGTCCATTTAATAAGAATTTTTAATAAGCCTATTTAATACGCCTATTTAATAAGCCTATTTAATACGCCTAAGTTGCTGAAAAAAGCCTATTTAATAAGTCTAAGTTGCTGAAATAAGGCTATTTAATAAAGCTAAGTTGCTGAAATAAGCCTATTTAATAAGCCTAAGTTGCTGAATAAGCCTATTTAATAAGCCTAAGTTGCTGAAATAAGCCTATTGAATAAGTCTAAGTTGCTGAAATAAGGCTATTTAATAAGCCTAAGTTGCTAAAATAAGCCTATTTAATGAGGCTATTTAATAAGTCCATTTAATAAGAATTTTTAATAAGCCTATTTAATACGCCTATTTAATAAGCCTATTTAATACGCCTAAGTTGCTGAAAAAAGCCTATTTAATAAGTCTAAGTTGCTGAAATAAGGCTATTTAATAAACCTAAGTTGCTGAAATAAGCCTATTTAATAAGCCTATTTAATAAGCCTATTTAACAAGTCCATTTAATAAGTCTATTTAATAAGCCTATTTAAAGAGTATTCAATGAGCCTATTTATTAAGCCTATTTATTGAGCCTATTTAATAAGCCTATTTAATAAGCCTATTTAATAAACCTATTTAATAGGCCTATTTAATAAGTCTAAGTTGCTGAAATAAGGCTATTTAATGAGCCTAAGTTGCTGAAATGAGCCTATTTAATAAGCCTAAGTTGCTGAAATAAGGCTATTCAATAAGTCTAAGTTGTTGAAATAAGCCTATTTAATGAGGCTATTTAATAGGCCTATTTAATAAACCTATTTAATAAGTATTTAATGAGCCTATTTATTAAATCTATTTAATAAGCCTTTTTAATAAGCCTATTTAATAAGTCTATTTAATAAGCCTATTTAATAGGCCTATTTAATAAGTCTAAGTTGCTGAAATAAGCCTATTTAATAAGCCTAAGTTGCTGAACAAACCAATTTAATAAGTCTAAGTTGCTGAAATAAGGCTATTTAATAAGCCTAAGTTGCTGAAATGAGCCTATTTAATAAGCCTAAGTTGCTGAAATAAGGCTATTCAATAAGTATAAGTTGCTGAAATAAGCCTATTTAATAAGCCTAAGTTGCTAAAATAAGCCTATTTAATGAGGCTATTTAATAAGTCTATTTAATAAGCCTATTTAATAAGCCTATTTAATAAGCCTATTTAATAAGCCTATTTAATAAGACTATTTAACAAGTCCATTTAATAAGTCTATTTAATAAGCCTATTTAAAGAGTATTCAATGAGCATATTTATTAAGCCTATTTATTGAGCCTATTTAATAAGCCTATTTATTAAGCATATTTATTAAACCTATTTATTGAGCCTATTTAATAAGCCTATTTATTAAGCCTATTTAATACGCCTATTTAATAAGTCTATTTAATAAGCCTATTTAATGAGCCTATTTAATAAGCCTATTTAATAAGCCTATTTATTGAGCCTATTTAATAAGTCTATTTAATAAGCCTATTTAATAAGCCTATTTAATAAACCTATTTAATAGGCCTATTTAATAAGTCTAAGTTGCTGAAATAAGCCTATTTAATAAGCCTAAGTTGCTGAATAAACCAATTTAATAAGTCTAAGTTGCTGAAATAAGGCTATATAATAAGCCTAAGTTGCTGAAATGAGCCTATTTAATAAGCATATGTTGCTGAAATAAGGCTATTCAATAAGACTAAGTTGCTGAAATAAGCCTATTTAATAAGCCTAAGTTGCTAAAATAAGCCTATTTAATGAGGCTATTTAATAAGTCTATTTAATAAGCCTATTTAATAAGCCTATTTAACAAGTCAATTTAATAAGTCTATTTAATAAGCCTATTTAAAGAGTATTCAATGAGCCTATTTATTAAGCCTATTTATTGAGCCTATTTAATAAGCCTATTTATTAAGCCTATTTATTAAGCTTATTTATTGAGCCTATTTAATAAGCCTATTTATTAAGCCTATTTAATACGCCTATTTAATAAGTCTATTTAATAAGCCTATTTAATAAGCCTATTTAATAAGCCTATTTAATAAGCCTATTTATTGAGCCTATTTAATAAGTCTATTTAATAAGCCTATTTAATAAGTATTTAATGAGCCTATTTAATCAGTCTATTTAATAAGCCTATTTAATAGGCCTATTTAATAAGTCTAAGTTGCTGAAATAAGCCTATTTAATAAGCCTAATATGCTGAAAAGCCTATTTCATTGGCCTAAGTTGCTGAAATAAGCCTTTTTAATAAGTCTAAGTTGCTGAAATAAGCCTATTTAATAAGCCTAAGTTGCTAAAGTAAGCCTATTTAATGAGGCTGTTTAATAAGTCTATTTAATAAGCCTATTTAATAAGCCTATTTAATGAGCCTATTTAAAAAGCCTATTTAATAAGTCTATTTAATACGTCTATTTAATACGCCTATTTAATAAGTATTTAATGAGCCTATTTAATAAGCCTATTTATTGAGCCTATTTAATAAGCCTATTTATTAAGCCAATTAAATAAGCCTATTTAATAAGCTTATTTAATAAGTCTATTTAATAAGCCTATTTAATAAGGCTATTTAATAAGCCTATTAATTAAGCCTATTTAATGAGCCTATTTAATAAGCCTATTTATTGAACCTATTTAATAAGTCTATTTAATAAGCCTGTTTAATAAGCCTATTTAATAAGTATTTAATGAGCCTATTTAATAAGCCCAAGTTGCTGAATAAGCCTATTTAATAAGCCTAAGTTGCTGAAATAAGCCTATTTAATAAGCCTATTTAATAAGCCTAAGTTGCTGAATAAGCCTATTTAATAAGCCTAAGTTGCTGAAATAAGCCTATTTAATAAGTCTAAGTTTCTGAAATAAGGCTATTTAATAAGCCTAAGTTGCTTAAATAAGCCTATTTAATAAGCCTAAGTTGCTGAATAAGCCTATTTAATAAGCCTAAGTTGCTGAAATAAGCCTATTTAATAAGTCTAAGTTGCTGAAATAAGGCTATTTAATAAGCCTAAGTTGCTTAAATAAGCCTATTTAATAAGCCTAAGTTGCTGAAATAAGGCTATTTAATAAGTCTAAGTTGCTGAAATAAGCCTATTTAATAAGTCTAAGTTGCTGAAATAAACCTATTTAATAAGTCTAAGTTGCTGAAATAAGGCTATTTAATAAGTCTAAGTTACTGAAATAAGCCTATTTAATCAGCGTAAGTTGCTAAAATAAGCCTATTTAATAAGCACAAGTTGCTGAAATAAGCCTATTTAATAAGGCTATTTAATAAGCCTAAGTTGCTGAAAGAAGCCTATTTAATAAGCGTAAGTTGCTGAAATAAGGCAATTTAATAAGTCTAAGTTGCTGAAATAGGCCTATTTAATAAGCCTAAGTTGCTGAAATAAGCCTATTTAATAAGCCTACGTTGCTGAAATAAGCGTATTTCATAAGCCTATTTAATGAGCCTAAGTTGCTGAAATGTCTATTTAATAAGTCGATTTAATAAGTCAAAGTTTCTAAAATAAGCCTATTTAATAAGGCTGTTTAATAAGCCTAAGTTGCTGAAATAAGCCTATTTAATGAGGCTATTTAATGAGCCTAAGTTGCTGAAATAAGCCGATTTAATAAGCCTAAGTTTCTGAACTAAGCCTATTTAAAAAGGTCTATTTAATAAGTCTAAGTTGCTGAAACAAACCTATTTAAAAATGGTATTTAATACGCCCAAGTTGCTGAAATAAACCTGATTAATAAGGCTATTTAATAAGCGTAAGTTGCTGAAATAAGCCTATTTAATAAGCCTAAGTTGCTGAAATAAGCCTATTTAATAAGGCTATTTAATAAGTCTAAGTTGCTGACATAAACCTATTTAATAAGCCTAAGTTGCTAAAATAAGCCTATTTAATGAGGCTATTTAATAAGTCCATTTAATAAGAATTTTTAATAAGCCTATTTAATACGCCTATTTAATAAGCCTATTTAATACGCCTAAGTTGCTGAAAAAAGCCTATTTAATAAGTCTAAGTTGCTGAAATAAGGCTATTTAATAAACCTAAGTTGCTGAAATAAGCCTATTTAATAAGCCTAAGTTGCTGAATAAGCCTATTTAATAAGCCTAAGTTGCTGAAATAAGCCTATTGAATAAGTCTAAGTTGCTGAAATAAGGCTATTTAATAAGCCTAAGTTGCTGAAATATGCCTATTTAATAAGGCTATTTAATACGCCTAAGTTGCTGAAATAAGGCTATTTAATGCGCCTAAGTTGCTAAAATAAGCCTATTTAATAAGCCGAAGTTTCTGAACTAAGCCTATTTAAAAAGGTATATTTAATAAGTCTAAGTTGCTGAAATAAACCTATTTAAAATGCTATTTAATAAGCCTAAGTTGCTGAAATAAACCTGTTTAATAAGGCTATTTAATAAGCATCAATTGCTGAAATAAGCCTATTTAATAAGCCTAAGTTGCTGAAATAATCCTATTTAATAAGGCTATTTAATAAGTCTAAGTTGCTGAAATAAACCTATTTAAAAAGCCTAAGTTGCTAAAATAAGCCTATTTAATAAGCCTTTTTAATAAGCCTAAGTTGCTGAATAAGCCTATTTAATAAGCCTAAGTTGCTGAAATAAGCCTATTTAATAAGTCTAAGTTGCTGAAATAAGGCTATTTAATAAGCCTAAGTTGCTGAAATAAGCCTATTTAATAAGCCTAAGTTGCTGAAATAAGGCTATTTAATAAGTCCAAGTTGCTGAAATAAGCCTATTTAATAAGTCTAAGTTGCTGAAATAAGCCTATTTAATAAGTCTAATTTGCTGAAATAAGGCTATTTAATAAGTCTAAGTTGCTGAAATAAACCTATTTAAACAGCGTTAGTTACTAAAATAAGCCTATTTAATAAGCCCAAGTTGCTGAAATAAGCCTATTTAATAAGGCTATTTAATAAGCCTAAGTTGCTGAAAGAAGCCTATTTAATAAGCGTAAGTTGCTGAAATAGGCCTATTTAATAAGCCTAAGTTGCTGAAATAAGCCTATTTAATAAGCCTAAGTTGCTGAAATAAGCCTATTTAATAGGCCTATCTAATAATCTAAGTTGCAGAAATAAGAATATTTCATAAGCCTATTTAATGAGCCTAAGTTGCTGAAATGTCTATTTAATAAGTCGATTTAATAAGTCAAAGTTGCTCAAATAAGCCTATTTGATAAGGCTATTTAATAAGCCTAAGTTGCTGAAATAAGCCTATTTAATGAGGCTATTTAATGAGCCTAAGTTGCTGAAATAAGCCGATTTAATAAGCCTAAGTTTCTGAACTAAGCCTATTTAAAAAGGTCTACTTAATAAGTCTAAGTTGCTGAAATAAACCTATTTAAAAATGGTATTTAATACGCCCAAGTTGCTGAAATAAACCTGATTAATAAGGCTATTTAATAAGCGTAAGTTGCTGAAATAAGCCTATTTAATAAGCCTAAGTTGCTGAAATAAGCCTATTTAATAAGGCTATTTAATAAGTCTAAGTTGCTGAAATAAACCTATTTAATAAGCCTAAGTTGCTAAAATAAGCCTATTTAATGAGGCTATTTAATAAGTCCATTTAATAAGCCTATTTAATAAGCCTATTTAATACGCCTATTTAATAAGCCTATTTAATAGGCCTATTTAATAAACCTATTTAATAAGTATTTAATGAGCCTATTTATTAAGTCTATTTAATAAGCCTTTTTAATAAGCCTATTTAATAAGTCTATTTAATAAGCCTATTTAATAGGCCTATTTAATAAGTCTAAGTTGCTGAAATAAGCCGATTTAATAAGCCTAAGTTTCTGAACTAAGCCTATTTAAAGAGGTCTATTTAATAAGTCTAATTTGCTGAAATAAACCTATTTAAAAATGGTATTTAATACGCCCAAGTTGCTAAAATAAACCTGATTAATAAGGCTATTTAATAAGCCTAAGTTGCTGAAATAAGCCTATTTAATAAGGCTATTTAATAAGTCTAAGTTGCTGACATAAACCTATTTAATAAGCCTAAGTTGATAAAATAAACCTATTTAATGAGGCTATTTAATAAGTCAATTTAATAAGCCTATTTAATAAGCCTATTTAATACGCCTATTTAATAAGCCTATTTAATACGCCTATTTAATGAACCTATTTAATAAGTATTAATGAGCCTATTTATTAAGTCTATTTAATAAGCCTTTTTAATAAGCATATTTAATAAGTCTATTTAATAAGCCTATTTAATAGGCCTATTTAATAAGTCTAAGTTGCTGAAATAAGCCTATTTAATAAGCCTAAGTTGCTGAATAAACCAATTTAATAAGTCTAAGTTGCTGAAATAAGGCTATTTAATAAGCCTAAGTTGCTGAAATAAGCCTATTTAATAAGCCTACGTTGCTGAAATAAGCCTATTTAATAGGCCTATCTAATAAGTCTAAGTTGCAGAAATAAGCATATTTCATAAGCCTATTTAATGAGCCTAAGTTGCTGAAATGTCTATTTAATAAGTCGATTTAATAAGTCAAAGTTTCTAAAATAAGCCTATTTAATAAGGTTATTTAATAAGCCTAAGTTGCTGAAATAAGCCTATTTAATGAGGCTATTTAATGAGCCTAAGTTGCTGAAATAAGCCGATTTAATAAGCCTAAGTTTCTGAACTAAGCCTATTTAAAAAGGTCTATTTAATAAGTCTAAGTTGCTGAAATAAACCTATTTAAAATGGTATTTAATACGCCCAAGTTGCTGAAATAAACCTGATTAATAAGGCTATTTAATAAGCGTAAGTTGCTGACATAAACCTATTTAATAAGCCTATTTATTGAGCCTATTTAATAAGTCTATTTAATAAGCCTATTTAATAAGTATTTAATGAGCCTATTTAATCAGTCTATTTAATAAGCCTATTTAATAGGCCTATTTAATAAGTCTAAGTTGCTGAAATAAGCCTATTTAATAAGCCTAAATTGCTGAAAAGCCTATTTCATAGGCCTAAGTTGCTGAAATAAGCCTATTTAATAAGCCTAAGTTGCTAAAGTAAGCCTATTTAATGAGGCTGTTTAATAAGTCTATTTAATAAGCCTATTTAATAAGCCTATTTAATGAGCCTATTTAAAAAGCCTATTTAATAAGTCTATTTAATACATCTATTTAATACGCCTATTTAATAAGTATTTAACGAGCCTATTTAATAAGCCTATTTATTGAGCCTATTTAATAAGCCTATTTATTAAGCCAATTAAATAAGCCTATTTAATAAGCCTATTTAATAAGTCTATTTAATAAGCCTGTTTAATAAGCCTATTTAATAAGTATTTAATGCGCCTATTTAATAAGCCCAAGTTGCTGAATAAGCCTATTTAATAAGCCTAAGTTGCTGAAATAAGCCTATTTAATAAGCCTATTTAATAAGCCTAAGTTGCTGAAATAAGGCTATTTAATAAGCCAAAGTTGCTTAAATAAGCCTATTTAATAAGCCTAAGTTGCTGAATAAGCCTATTTAATAAGCCTAAGTTGCTGAAATAAGCCTATTTAATAAGTCTAAGTTGCTGAAATAAGGCTATTTAATAAGCCTAAGTTGCTTAAATAAGCCTATTTAATAAGCCTAAGTTGCTGAAATAAGGCTATTTAATAAGTCTAAGTTGCTGAAATAAGCCTATTTAATAAGTCTAAGTTGCTGAAATAAACCTATTTAATAAGTCTAAGTTGCTGAAATAAGGCTATTTAATAAGTCTAAGTTACTGAAATAATCCTATTTAATCAGCGTAAGTTGCTAAAATAAGCCTATTTAATAAGCACAAGTTGCTGAAATAAGCCTATTTAATAAGGCTATTTAATAAGCCTATTTAATAAGCCTATTTAATAAGCCTATTTAATAAGCCTATTTAATAAGACTATTTAACAAGTCCATTTAATAAGTCTATTTAATAAGCCTATTTAAAGAGTATTCAATGAGCCTATTTATTAAGCCTATTTATTGAGCCTATTTAATAAGCCTATTTATTAAGCATATTTATTAAACCTATTTATTGAGCCTATTTAATAAGCCTATTTATTAAGCCTATTTAATACGCCTATTTAATAAGTCTATTTAATAAGCCTATTTAATGAGCCTATTTAATAAGCCTATTTAATAAGCCTATTTATTGAGCCTATTTAATAAGTCTATTTAATAAGCCTATTTAATAAGCCTATTTAATAAACCTATTTAATAGGCCTATTTAATAAGTCTAAGTTGCTGAAATAAGCCTATTTAATAAGCCTAAGTTGCTGAATAAACCAATTTAATAAGTCTAAGTTGCTGAAATAAGGCTATTTAATAAGCCTAAGTTGCTGAAATGAGCCTATTTAATAAGCATATGTTGCTGAAATAAGGCTATTCAATAAGACTAAGTTGCTGAAATAAGCCTATTTAATAAGCCTAAGTTGCTAAAATAAGCCTATTTAATGAGGCTATTTAATAAGTCTATTTAATAAGCCTATTTAATAAGCCTATTTAACAAGTCAATTTAATAAGTCTATTTAATAAGCCTATTTAAAGAGTATTCAATGAGCCTATTTATTAAGCCTATTTATTGAGCCTATTTAATAAGCCTATTTATTAAGCCTATTTATTAAGCTTATTTATTGAGCCTATTTAATAAGCCTATTTATTAAGCCTATTTAATACGCCTATTTAATAAGTCTATTTAATAAGCCTATTTAATAAGCCTATTTAATAAGCCTATTTAATAAGCCTATTTATTGAGCCTATTTAATAAGTCTATTTAATAAGCCTATTTAATAAGTATTTAATGAGCCTATTTAATCAGTCTATTTAATAAGCCTATTTAATAGGCCTATTTAATAAGTCTAAGTTGCTGAAATAAGCCTATTTAATAAGCCTAATATGCTGAAAAGCCTATTTCATTGGCCTAAGTTGCTGAAATAAGCCTTTTTAATAAGTCTAAGTTGCTGAAATAAGCCTATTTAATAAGCCTAAGTTGCTAAAGTAAGCCTATTTAATGAGGCTGTTTAATAAGTCTATTTAATAAGCCTATTTAATAAGCCTATTTAATGAGCCTATTTAAAAAGCCTATTTAATAAGTCTATTTAATACGTCTATTTAATACGCCTATTTAATAAGTATTTAACGAGCCTATTTAATAAGCCTATTTATTGAGCCTATTTAATAAGCCTATTTATTAAGCCAATTAAATAAGCCTATTTAATAAGCCTATTTAATAAGTCTATTTAATAAGCCTATTTAATAAGGCTATTTAATAAGCCTATTAATTAAGCCTATTTAATGAGCCTATTTAATAAGCCTATTTATTGAACCTATTTAATAAGTCTATTTAATAAGCCTGTTTAATAAGCCTATTTAATAAGTATTTAATGAGCCTATTTAATAAGCCCAAGTTGCTGAATAAGCCTATTTAATAAGCCTAAGTTGCTGAAATAAGCCTATTTAATAAGCCTATTTAATAAGCCTAAGTTGCTGAATAAGCCTATTTAATAAGCCTAAGTTGCTGAAATAAGCCTATTTAATAAGTCTAAGTTTCTGAAATAAGGCTATTTAATAAGCCTAAGTTGCTTAAATAAGCCTATTTAATAAGCCTATGTTGCTGAATAAGCCTATTTAATAAGCCTAAGTTGCTGAAATAAGCCTATTTAATAAGTCTAAGTTGCTGAAATAAGGCTATTTAATAAGCCTAAGTTGCTTAAATAAGCCTATTTAATAAGCCTAAGTTGCTGAAATAAGGCTATTTAATAAGTCTAAGTTGCTGAAATAAGCCTATTTAATAAGTCTAAGTTGCTGAAATAAACCTATTTAATAAGTCTAAGTTGCTGAAATAAGGCTATTTAATAAGTCTAAGTTACTGAAATAAGCCTATTTAATCAGCGTAAGTTGCTAAAATAAGCCTATTTAATAAGCACAAGTTGCTGAAATAAGCCTATTTAATAAGGCTATTTAATAAGCCTAAGTTGCTGAAAGAAGCCTATTTAATAAGCGTAAGTTGCTGAAATAAGGCAATTTAATAAGTCTAAGTTGCTGAAATAGGCCTATTTAATAAGCCTAAGTTGCTGAAATAAGCCTATTTAATAAGCCTACGTTGCTGAAATAAGCCTATTTAATAGGCCTATCTAATAAGTCTAAGTTGCAGAAATAAGCATATTTCATAAGCCTATTTAATGAGCCTAAGTTGCTGAAATGTCTATTTAATAAGTCGATTTAATAAGTCAAAGTTTCTAAAATAAGCCTATTTAATAAGGCTATTTAATAAGCCTAAGTTGCTGAAATAAGCCTATTTAATGAGGCTATTTAATGAGCCTAAGTTGCTGAAATAAGCCGATTTAATAAGCCTAAGTTTCTGAACTAAGCCTATTTAAAAAGGTCTATTTAATAAGTCTAAGTTGCTGAAACAAACCTATTTAAAAATGGTATTTAATACGCCCAAGTTGCTGAAATAAACCTGATTAATAAGGCTATTTAATAAGCGTAAGTTGCTGAAATAAGCCTATTTAATAAGCCTAAGTTGCTGAAATAAGCCTATTTAATAAGGCTATTTAATAAGTCTAAGTTGCTGACATAAACCTATTTAATAAGCCTAAGTTGCTAAAATAAGCCTATTTAATGAGGCTATTTAATAAGTCCATTTAATAAGAATTTTTAATAAGCCTATTTAATACGCCTATTTAATAAGCCTATTTAATACGCCTAAGTTGCTGAAAAAAGCCTATTTAATAAGTCTAAGTTGCTGAAATAAGGCTATTTAATAAACCTAAGTTGCTGAAATAAGCCTATTTAATAAGCCTAAGTTGCTGAATAAGCCTATTTAATAAGCCTAAGTTGCTGAAATAAGCCTATTGAATAAGTCTAAGTTGCTGAAATAAGGCTATTTAATAAGCCTAAGTTGCTGAAATATGCCTATTTAATAAGGCTATTTAATACGCCTAAGTTGCTGAAATAAGGCTATTTAATGCGCCTAAGTTGCTAAAATAAGCCTATTTAATAAGCCGAAGTTTCTGAACTAAGCCTATTTAAAAAGGTATATTTAATAAGTCTAAGTTGCTGAAATAAACCTATTTAAAATGCTATTTAATAAGCCTAAGTTGCTGAAATAAACCTGTTTAATAAGGCTATTTAATAAGCATCAATTGCTGAAATAAGCCTATTTAATAAGCCTAAGTTGCTGAAATAATCCTATTTAATAAGGCTATTTAATAAGTCTAAGTTGCTGAAATAAACCTATTTAAAAAGCCTAAGTTGCTAAAATAAGCCTATTTAATAAGCCTTTTTAATAAGCCTAAGTTGCTGAATAAGCCTATTTAATAAGCCTAAGTTGCTGAAATAAGCCTATTTAATAAGTCTAAGTTGCTGAAATAAGGCTATTTAATAAGCCTAAGTTGCTGAAATAAGCCTATTTAATAAGCCTAAGTTGCTGAAATAAGGCTATTTAATAAGTCCAAGTTGCTGAAATAAGCCTATTTAATAAGTCTAAGTTGCTGAAATAAGCCTATTTAATAAGCCTACGTTGCTGAAATAAGGCTATTTAATAAGTCTAAGTTGCTGAAATAAACCTATTTAAACAGCGTTAGTTACTAAAATAAGCCTATTTAATAAGCCCAAGTTGCTGAAATAAGCCTATTTAATAAGGCTATTTAATAAGCCTAAGTTGCTGAAAGAAGCCTATTTAATAAGCGTAAGTTGCTGAAATAGGCCTATTTAATAAGCCTAAGTTGCTGAAATAAGCCTATTTAATAAGCCTAAGTTGCTGAAATAAGCCTATTTAATAGGCCTATCTAATAATCTAAGTTGCAGAAATAAGAATATTTCATAAGCCTATTTAATGAGCCTAAGTTGCTGAAATGTCTATTTAATAAGTCGATTTAATAAGTCAAAGTTGCTCAAATAAGCCTATTTAATAAGGCTATTTAATAAGCCTAAGTTGCTGAAATAAGCCTATTTAATGAGGCTATTTAATGAGCCTAAGTTGCTGAAATAAGCCGATTTAATAAGCCTAAGTTTCTGAACTAAGCCTATTTAAAAAGGTCTACTTAATAAGTCTAAGTTGCTGAAATAAACCTATTTAAAAATGGTATTTAATACGCCCAAGTTGCTGAAATAAACCTGATTAATAAGGCTATTTAATAAGCGTAAGTTGCTGAAATAAGCCTATTTAATAAGCCTAAGTTGCTGAAATAAGCCTATTTAATAAGGCTATTTAATAAGTCTAAGTTGCTGAAATAAACCTATTTAATAAGCCTAAGTTGCTAAAATAAGCCTATTTAATGAGGCTATTTAATAAGTCCATTTAATAAGCCTATTTAATAAGCCTATTTAATACGCCTATTTAATAAGCCTATTTAATAGGCCTATTTAATAAACCTATTTAATAAGTATTTAATGAGCCTATTTATTAAGTCTATTTAATAAGCCTTTTTAATAAGCCTATTTAATAAGTCTATTTAATAAGCCTATTTAATAGGCCTATTTAATAAGTCTAAGTTGCTGAAATAAGCCGATTTAATAAGCCTAAGTTTCTGAACTAAGCCTATTTAAAGAGGTCTATTTAATAAGTCTAATTTGCTGAAATAAACCTATTTAAAAATGGTATTTAATACGCCCAAGTTGCTAAAATAAACCTGATTAATAAGGCTATTTAATAAGCCTAAGTTGCTGAAATAAGCCTATTTAATAAGGCTATTTAATAAGTCTAAGTTGCTGACATAAACCTATTTAATAAGCCTAAGTTGATAAAATAAACCTATTTAATGAGGCTATTTAATAAGTCAATTTAATAAGCCTATTTAATAAGCCTATTTAATACGCCTATTTAATAAGCCTATTTAATACGCCTATTTAATGAACCTATTTAATAAGTATTAATGAGCCTATTTATTAAGTCTATTTAATAAGCCTTTTTAATAAGCATATTTAATAAGTCTATTTAATAAGCCTATTTAATAGGCCTATTTAATAAGTCTAAGTTGCTGAAATAAGCCTATTTAATAAGCCTAAGTTGCTGAATAAACCAATTTAATAAGTCTAAGTTGCTGAAATAAGGCTATTTAATAAGCCTAAGTTGCTGAAATAAGCCTATTTAATAAGCCTACGTTGCTGAAATAAGCCTATTTAATAGGCCTATCTAATAAGTCTAAGTTGCAGAAATAAGCATATTTCATAAGCCTATTTAATGAGCCTAAGTTGCTGAAATGTCTATTTAATAAGTCGATTTAATAAGTCAAAGTTTCTAAAATAAGCCTATTTAATAAGGCTATTTAATAAGCCTAAGTTGCTGAAATAAGCCTATTTAATGAGGCTATTTAATGAGCCTAAGTTGCTGAAATAAGCCGATTTAATAAGCCTAAGTTTCTGAACTAAGCCTATTTAAAAAGGTCTATTTAATAAGTCTAAGTTGCTGAAATAAACCTATTTAAAATGGTATTTAATACGCCCAAGTTGCTGAAATAAACCTGATTAATAAGGCTATTTAATAAGCGTAAGTTGCTGACATAAACCTATTTAATAAGCCTATTTATTGAGCCTATTTAATAAGTCTATTTAATAAGCCTATTTAATAAGTATTTAATGAGCCTATTTAATCAGTCTATTTAATAAGCCTATTTAATAGGCCTATTTAATAAGTCTAAGTTGCTGAAATAAGCCTATTTAATAAGCCTAAATTGCTGAAAAGCCTATTTCATAGGCCTAAGTTGCTGAAATAAGCCTTTTTAATAAGTCTAAGTTGCTGAAATAAGCCTATTTAATAAGCCTAAGTTGCTAAAGTAAGCCTATTTAATGAGGCTGTTTAATAAGTCTATTTAATAAGCCTATTTAATAAGCCTATTTAATGAGCCTATTTAAAAAGCCTATTTAATAAGTCTATTTAATACGTCTATTTAATACGCCTATTTAATAAGTATTTAACGAGCCTATTTAATAAGCCTATTTATTGAGCCTATTTAATAAGCCTATTTATTAAGCCAATTAAATAAGCCTATTTAATAAGCCTATTTAATAAGTCTATTTAATAAGCCTGTTTAATAAGCCTATTTAATAAGTATTTAATGCGCCTATTTAATAAGCCCAAGTTGCTGAATAAGCCTATTTAATAAGCCTAAGTTGCTGAAATAAGCCTATTTAATAAGCCTATTTAATAAGCCTAAGTTGCTGAATAAGCCTATTTAATAAGCCTAAGTTGCTGAAATAAGCCTATTTAATAAGTCTAAGTTTCTGAAATAAGGCTATTTAATAAGCCAAAGTTGCTTAAATAAGCCTATTTAATAAGCCTAAGTTGCTGAATAAGCCTATTTAATAAGCCTAAGTTGCTGAAATAAGCCTATTTAATAAGTCTAAGTTGCTGAAATAAGGCTATTTAATAAGCCTAAGTTGCTTAAATAAGCCTATTTAATAAGCCTAAGTTGCTGAAATAAGGCTATTTAATAAGTCTAAGTTGCTGAAATAAGCCTATTTAATAAGTCTAAGTTGCTGAAATAAACCTATTTAATAAGTCTAAGTTGCTGAAATAAGGCTATTTAATAAGTCTAAGTTACTGAAATAATCCTATTTAATCAGCGTAAGTTGCTAAAATAAGCCTATTTAATAAGCACAAGTTGCTGAAATAAGCCTATTTAATAAGGCTATTTAATAAGCCTAAGTTGCTGAAAGAAGCCTATTTAATAAGCGTAAGTTGCTGAAATAAGGCAATTTAATAAGTCTAAGTTGCTGAAATAGGCCTATTTAATAAGCCTAAGTTGCTGAAATAAGCCTATTTAATAAGCCTACGTTGCTGAAATAAGCCTATTTAATAGGCCTATCTAATAAGTCTAAGTTGCAGAAATAAGCATATTTCATAAGCCTATTTAATGAGCCTAAGTTGCTGAAATGTCTATTTAATAAGTCGATTTAATAAGTCAAAGTTTCTAAAATAAGCCTATTTAATAAGGCTATTTAATAAGCCTAAGTTGCTGAAATAAGCCTATTTAATGAGGCTATTTAATGAGCCTAAGTTGCTGAAATAAGCCGATTTAATAAGCCTAAGTTTCTGAACTAAGCCTATTTAAAAAGGTCTATTTAATAAGTCTAAGTTGCTGAAATAAACCTATTTAAAAATGGTATTAAATACGCCCAAGTTGCTGAAATAAACCTGATTAATAAGGCTATTTAATAAGCGTAAGTTGCTGAAATAAGCCTATTTAATAAGCCTAAGTTGCTGAAATAAGCCTATTTAATAAGGCTATTTAATAAGTCTAAGTTGCTGACATAAACCTATTTAATAAGCCTAAGTTGCTAAAATAAGCCTATTTAATGAGGCTATTTAATAAGTCCATTTAATAAGAATTTTTAATAAGCCTATTTAATACGCCTATTTAATAAGCCTATTTAATACGCCTAAGTTGCTGAAAAAAGCCTATTTAATAAGTCTAAGTTGCTGAAATAAGGCTATTTAATAAACCTAAGTTGCTGAAATAAGCCTATTTAATAAGCCTAAGTTGCTGAATAAGCCTATTTAATAAGCCTAAGTTGCTGAAATAAGCCTATTGAATAAGTCTAAGTTGCTGAGATAAGGCTATTTAATAAGTCTAAGTTTCTGAAATAAGCCTATTTAATAAGCCTAAGTTGCTGAAATAAGGCTATTTAATAAGTCTAAGTTGCTGAAATAAGCCTATTTAATAAGTCTAAGTTGCTGAAATAAACCTATTTAATAAGTCTAAGTTGCTGAAATAAGGCTATTTAATAAGTCTAAGTTACTGAAATAAGCCTATTTAATCAGCGTAAGTTGCTAAAATAAGCCTATTTAATAAGCACAAGTTGCTGAAATTAGCCTATTTAATAAGGCTATTTAATAAGCCTAAGTTGCTGAAAGAAGCCTATTTAATAAGCGTAAGTTGCTGAAATAAGGCAATTTAATAAGTCTAAGTTGCTGAAATAGGCCTATTTAATAAGCCTAAGTTGCTGAAATAAGCCTATTTAATAAGCCTACGTTGCTGAAATAAGCCTATTTAATAGGCCTATCTAATAAGTCTAAGTTGCAGAAATAAGCATATTTCATAAGCCTATTTAATGAGCCTAAGTTGCTGAAATGTCTATTTAATAAGTCGATTTAATAAGTCAAAGTTTCTAAAATAAGCCTATTTAATAAGGCTATTTAATAAGCCTAAGTTGCTGAAATAAGCCTATTTAATGAGGCTATTTAATGAGCCTAAGTTGCTGAAATAAGCCGATTTAATAAGCCTACGTTTCTGAACTAAGCCTATTTAAAAAGGTCTATTTAATAAGTCTAAGTTGCTGAAATAAACCTATTTAAAAATGGTATTTAATACGCCCAAGTTGCTGAAATAAACCTGATTAATAAGGCTATTTAATAAGCGTAAGTTGCTGAAATAAGCCTATTTAATAAGCCTAAGTTGCTGAAATAAGCCTATTTAATAAGGCTATTTAATAAGTCTAAGTTGCTGACATAAACCTATTTAATAAGCCTAAGTTGCTAAAATAAGCCTATTTAATGAGGCTATTTAATAAGTCCATTTAATAAGAATTTTTAATAAGCCTATTTAATACGCCTATTTAATAAGCCTAATTAATACGCCTAAGTTGCTGAAAAAAGCCTATTTAATAAGTCTAAGTTGCTGAAATAAGGCTATTTAATAAACCTAAGTTGCTGAAATAAGCCTATTTAATAAGCCTAAGTTGCTGAATAAGCCTATTTAATAAGCCTAAGTTGCTGAAATAAGCCTATTGAATAAGTCTAAGTTGCTGAAATAAGGCTATTTAATAAGCCTAAGTTGCTGAAATAAGCCTATTTAATAAGGCTATTTAATACGCCTAAGTTGCTGAAATAAGGCTATTTAATGCGCCTAAGTTGCTAAAATAAGCCTATTTAATAAGCCGAAGTTTCTGAACTAAGCCTATTTAAAAAGGTATATTTAATAAGTCTAAGTTGCTGAAATAAACCTATTTAAAATGCTATTTAATAAGCCTAAGTTGCTGAAATAAACCTGTTTAATAAGGCTATTTAATAAGCATAAATTGCTGAAATAAGCCTATTTAATAAGCCTAAGTTGCTGAAATAATCCTATTTAATAAGGCTATTTAATAAGTCTAAGTTGCTGAAATAAACCTATTTAAAAAGCCTAAGTTGCTAAAATAAGCCTATTTAATAAGCCTTTTTAATAAGCCTAAGTTGCTGAATAAGCCTATTTAATAAGCCTAAGTTGCTGAAATAAGCCTATTTAATAAGTCTAAGTTGCTGAAATAAGGCTATTTAATAAGCCTATGTTGCTGAAATAAGCCTATTTAATAAGCCTAAGTTGCTGAAATAAGGCTATTTAATAAGTCCAAGTTGCTGAAATAAGCCTATTTAATAAGTCTAAGTTGCTGAAATAAGCCTATTTAATAAGTCTAAGTTGCTGAAATAAGGCTATTTAATAAGTCTAAGTTGCTGAAATAAACCTATTTAAACAGCGTTAGTTGCTAAAATAAGCCTATTTAATAAGCCCTGTTGCTGAAATAAGCCTATTTAATAAGGCTATTTAATAAGCCTAAGTTGCTGAAAGAAGCCTATTTAATAAGCGTAAGTTGCTGAAATAAGGCTATTTAATAAGTCTAAGTGGCTGAAATAGGCCTATTTAATAAGCCTAAGTTGCTGAAATAAGCCTATTTAATAAGCCTAAGTTGCTGAAATAAGCCTATTTAATAGGCCTATCTAATAATCTAAGTTGCAGAAATAAGCATATTTCATAAGCCTATTTAATGAGCCTAAGTTGCTGAAATGTCTATTTAATAAGCCTATTTAATAGGCCTATCTAATAATCTAAGTTGCAGAAATAAGCATATTTCATAAGCCTATTTAATGAGCCTAAGTTGCTGAAATGTCTATTTAATAAGTCGATTTAATAAGTCAAAGTTGCTCAAATAAGCCTATTTAATAAGGCTATTTAATAAGCCTAAGTTGCTGAAATAAGCCTATTTAATGAGGCTATTTAATGAGCCTAAGTTGCTGAAATAAGCCGATTTAATAAGCCTAAGTTTCTGAACTAAGCCTATTTAAAGAGGTCTATTTAATAAGTCTAATTTGCTGAAATAAACCTATTTAAAAATGGTATTTAATACGCCCAAGTTGCTGAAATAAACCTGATTAATAAGGCTATTTAATAAGCCTAAGTTGCTGAAATAAGCCTATTTAATAAGCCTAAGTTGCTAAAATAAGCCTATTTAATGAGGCTATTTAATAAGTCTATTTAATAAGCCTATTTAATAAGCCTATTTAACAAGTCAATTTAATAAGTCTATTTAATAAGCCTATTTAAAGAGTATTCAATGAGCCTATTTATTAAGCCTATTTATTGAGCCTATTTAATAAGCCTATTTATTAAGCCTATTTATTAAGCTTATTTATTGAGCCTATTTAATAAGCCTATTTATTACGCCTATTTAATACGCCTATTTAATAAGTCTATTTAATAAGCCTATTTAATAAGCCTATTTAATAAGCCTATTTAATAAGCCTATTTATTGAGCCTATTTAATAAGTCTATTTAATAAGCCTATTTAATAAGTATTTAATGAGCCTATTTAATCAGTCTATTTAATAAGCCTATTTAATAGGCCTATTTAATAAGTCTAAGTTGCTGAAATAAGCCTATTTAATAAGCCTAATATGCTGAAAAGCCTATTTCATTGGCCTAAGTTGCTGAAATAAGCCTTTTTAATAAGTCTAAGTTGCTGAAATAAGCCTATTTAATAAGCCTAAGTTGCTAAAGTAAGCCTATTTAATGAGGCTGTTTAATAAGTCTATTTAATAAGCCTATTTAATAAGCCTATTTAATGAGCCTATTTAAAAAGCCTATTTAATAAGTCTATTTAATACGTCTATTTAATACGCCTATTTAATAAGTATTTAACGAGCCTATTTAATAAGCCTATTTATTGAGCCTATTTAATAAGCCTATTTATTAAGCCAATTAAATAAGCCTATTTAATAAGCCTATTTAATAAGTCTATTTAATAAGCCTATTTAATAAGGCTATTTAATAAGCCTATTAATTAAGCCTATTTAATGAGCCTATTTAATAAGCCTATTTATTGAACCTATTTAATAAGTCTATTTAATAAGCCTGTTTAATAAGCCTATTTAATAAGTATTTAATGAGCCTATTTAATAAGCCCAAGTTGCTGAATAAGCCTATTTAATAAGCCTAAGTTGCTGAAATAAGCCTATTTAATAAGCCTATTTAATAAGCCTAAGTTGCTGAATAAGCCTATTTAATAAGCCTAAGTTGCTGAAATAAGCCTATTTAATAAGTCTAAGTTTCTGAAATAAGGCTATTTAATAAGCCTAAGTTGCTTAAATAAGCCTATTTAATAAGCCTAAGTTGCTGAATAAGCCTATTTAATAAGCCTAAGTTGCTGAAATAAGCCTATTTAATAAGTCTAAGTTGCTGAAATAAGGCTATTTAATAAGCCTAAGTTGCTTAAATAAGCCTATTTAATAAGCCTAAGTTGCTGAAATAAGGCTATTTAATAAGTCTAAGTTGCTGAAATAAGCCTATTTAATAAGTCTAAGTTGCTGAAATAAACATATTTAATAAGTCTAAGTTGCTGAAATAAGGCTATTTAATAAGTCTAAGTTACTGAAATAAGCCTATTTAATCAGCGTAAGTTGCTAAAATAAGCCTATTTAATAAGCACAAGTTGCTGAAATAAGCCTATTTAATAAGGCTATTTAATAAGCCTAAGTTGCTGAAAGAAGCCTATTTAATAAGCGTAAGTTGCTGAAATAAGGCAATTTAATAAGTCTAAGTTGCTGAAATAGGCCTATTTAATAAGCCTAAGTTGCTGAAATAAGCCTATTTAATAAGCCTACGTTGCTGAAATAAGCCTATTTAATAGGCCTATCTAATAAGTCTAAGTTGCAGAAATAAGCATATTTCATAAGCCTATTTAATGAGCCTAAGTTGCTGAAATGTCTATTTAATAAGTCGATTTAATAAGTCAAAGTTTCTAAAATAAGCCTATTTAATAAGGCTATTTAATAAGCCTAAGTTGCTGAAATAAGCCTATTTAATGAGGCTATTTAATGAGCCTAAGTTGCTGAAATAAGCCGATTTAATAAGCCTAAGTTTCTGAACTAAGCCTATTTAAAAAGGTCTATTTAATAAGTCTAAGTTGCTGAAACAAACCTATTTAAAAATGGTATTTAATACGCCCAAGTTGCTGAAATAAACCTGATTAATAAGGCTATTTAATAAGCGTAAGTTGCTGAAATAAGCCTATTTAATAAGCCTAAGTTGCTGAAATAAGCCTATTTAATAAGGCTATTTAATAAGTCTAAGTTGCTGACATAAACCTATTTAATAAGCCTAAGTTGCTAAAATAAGCCTATTTAATGAGGCTATTTAATAAGTCCATTTAATAAGAATTTTTAATAAGCCTATTTAATACGCCTATTTAATAAGCCTATTTAATACGCCTAAGTTGCTGAAAAAAGCCTATTTAATAAGTCTAAGTTGCTGAAATAAGGCTATTTAATAAACCTAAGTTGCTGAAATAAGCCTATTTAATAAGCCTAAGTTGCTGAATAAGCCTATTTAATAAGCCTAAGTTGCTGAAATAAGCCTATTGAATAAGTCTAAGTTGCTGAAATAAGGCTATTTAATAAGCCTAAGTTGCTGAAATATGCCTATTTAATAAGGCTATTTAATACGCCTAAGTTGCTGAAATAAGGCTATTTAATGCGCCTAAGTTGCTAAAATAAGCCTATTTAATAAGCCGAAGTTTCTGAACTAAGCCTATTTAAAAAGGTATATTTAATAAGTCTAAGTTGCTGAAATAAACCTATTTAAAATGCTATTTAATAAGCCTAAGTTGCTGAAATAAACCTGTTTAATAAGGCTATTTAATAAGCATCAATTGCTGAAATAAGCCTATTTAATAAGCCTAAGTTGCTGAAATAATCCTATTTAATAAGGCTATTTAATAAGTCTAAGTTGCTGAAATAAACCTATTTAAAAAGCCTAAGTTGCTAAAATAAGCCTATTTAATAAGCCTTTTTAATAAGCCTAAGTTGCTGAATAAGCCTATTTAATAAGCCTAAGTTGCTGAAATAAGCCTATTTAATAAGTCTAAGTTGCTGAAATAAGGCTATTTAATAAGCCTAAGTTGCTGAAATAAGCCTATTTAATAAGCCTAAGTTGCTGAAATAAGGCTATTTAATAAGTCCAAGTTGCTGAAATAAGCCTATTTAATAAGTCTAAGTTGCTGAAATAAGCCTATTTAATAAGCCTACGTTGCTGAAATAAGGCTATTTAATAAGTCTAAGTTGCTGAAATAAACCTATTTAAACAGCGTTAGTTACTAAAATAAGCCTATTTAATAAGCCCAAGTTGCTGAAATAAGCCTATTTAATAAGGCTATTTAATAAGCCTAAGTTGCTGAAAGAAGCCTATTTAATAAGCGTAAGTTGCTGAAATAGGCCTATTTAATAAGCCTAAGTTGCTGAAATAAGCCTATTTAATAAGCCTAAGTTGCTGAAATAAGCCTATTTAATAGGCCTATCTAATAATCTAAGTTGCAGAAATAAGAATATTTCATAAGCCTATTTAATGAGCCTAAGTTGCTGAAATGTCTATTTAATAAGTCGATTTAATAAGTCAAAGTTGCTCAAATAAGCCTATTTAATAAGGCTATTTAATAAGCCTAAGTTGCTGAAATAAGCCTATTTAATGAGGCTATTTAATGAGCCTAAGTTGCTGAAATAAGCCGATTTAATAAGCCTAAGTTTCTGAACTAAGCCTATTTAAAAAGGTCTACTTAATAAGTCTAAGTTGCTGAAATAAACCTATTTAAAAATGGTATTTAATACGCCCAAGTTGCTGAAATAAACCTGATTAATAAGGCTATTTAATAAGCGTAAGTTACTGAAATAAGCCTATTTAATAAGCCTAAGTTGCTGAAATAAGCCTATTTAATAAGGCTATTTAATAAGTCTAAGTTGCTGAAATAAACCTATTTAATAAGCCTAAGTTGCTAAAATAAGCCTATTTAATGAGGCTATTTAATAAGTCCATTTAATAAGCCTATTTAATAAGCCTATTTAATACGCCTATTTAATAAGCCTATTTAATAGGCCTATTTAATAAACCTATTTAATAAGTATTTAATGAGCCTATTTATTAAGTCTATTTAATAAGCCTTTTTAATAAGCCTATTTAATAAGTCTATTTAATAAGCCTATTTAATAGGCCTATTTAATAAGTCTAAGTTGCTGAAATAAGCCGATTTAATAAGCCTAAGTTTCTGAACTAAGCCTATTTAAAGAGGTCTATTTAATAAGTCTAATTTGCTGAAATAAACCTATTTAAAAATGGTATTTAATACGCCCAAGTTGCTAAAATAAACCTGATTAATAAGGCTATTTAATAAGCCTAAGTTGCTGAAATAAGCCTATTTAATAAGGCTATTTAATAAGTCTAAGTTGCTGACATAAACCTATTTAATAAGCCTAAGTTGATAAAATAAACCTATTTAATGAGGCTATTTAATAAGTCAATTTAATAAGCCTATTTAATAAGCCTATTTAATACGCCTATTTAATAAGCCTATTTAATACGCCTATTTAATGAACCTATTTAATAAGTATTAATGAGCCTATTTATTAAGTCTATTTAATAAGCCTTTTTAATAAGCATATTTAATAAGTCTATTTAATAAGCCTATTTAATAGGCCTATTTAATAAGTCTAAGTTGCTGAAATAAGCCTATTTAATAAGCCTAAGTTGCTGAATAAACCAATTTAATAAGTCTAAGTTGCTGAAATAAGGCTATTTAATAAGCCTAAGTTGCTGAAATAAGCCTATTTAATAAGCCTACGTTGCTGAAATAAGCCTATTTAATAGGCCTATCTAATAAGTCTAAGTTGCAGAAATAAGCATATTTCATAAGCCTATTTAATGAGCCTAAGTTGCTGAAATGTCTATTTAATAAGTCGATTTAATAAGTCAAAGTTTCTAAAATAAGCCTATTTAATAAGGCTATTTAATAAGCCTAAGTTGCTGAAATAAGCCTATTTAATGAGGCTATTTAATGAGCCTAAGTTGCTGAAATAAGCCGATTTAATAAGCCTAAGTTTCTGAACTAAGCCTATTTAAAAAGGTCTATTTAATAAGTCTAAGTTGCTGAAATAAACCTATTTAAAATGGTATTTAATACGCCCAAGTTGCTGAAATAAACCTGATTAATAAGGCTATTTAATAAGCGTAAGTTGCTGACATAAACCTATTTAATAAGCCTATTTATTGAGCCTATTTAATAAGTCTATTTAATAAGCCTATTTAATAAGTATTTAATGAGCCTATTTAATCAGTCTATTTAATAAGCCTATTTAATAGGCCTATTTAATAAGTCTAAGTTGCTGAAATAAGCCTATTTAATAAGCCTAAATTGCTGAAAAGCCTATTTCATAGGCCTAAGTTGCTGAAATAAGCCTTTTTAATAAGTCTAAGTTGCTGAAATAAGCCTATTTAATAAGCCTAAGTTGCTAAAGTAAGCCTATTTAATGAGGCTGTTTAATAAGTCTATTTAATAAGCCTATTTAATAAGCCTATTTAATGAGCCTATTTAAAAAGCCCATTTAATAAGTCTATTTAATACGTCTATTTAATACGCCTATTTAATAAGTATTTAACGAGCCTATTTAATAAGCCTATTTATTGAGCCTATTTAATAAGCCTATTTATTAAGCCAATTAAATAAGCCTATTTAATAAGCCTATTTAATAAGTCTATTTAATAAGCCTATTTAATAGGCCTATTTAATAAGTCTAAGTTGCTGAAATAAGCCTATTTAATAAGCCTAAGTTGCTGAATAAACCAATTTAATAAGTCTAAGTTGCTGAAATAAGGCTATTTAATAAGCCTAAGTTGCTGAAATAAGCCTATTTAATAAGCCTACGTTGCTGAAATAAGCCTATTTAATAGGCCTATCTAATAAGTCTAAGTTGCAGAAATAAGCATATTTCATAAGCCTATTTAATGAGCCTAAGTTGCTGAAATGTCTATTTAATAAGTCGATTTAATAAGTCAAAGTTTCTAAAATAAGCCTATTTAATAAGGCTATTTAATAAGCCTAAGTTGCTGAAATAAGCCTATTTAATGAGGCTATTTAATGAGCCTAAGTTGCTGAAATAAGCCGATTTAATAAGCCTAAGTTTCTGAACTAAGCCTATTTAAAAAGGTCTATTTAATAAGTCTAAGTTGCTGAAATAAACCTATTTAAAATGGTATTTAATACGCCCAAGTTGCTGAAATAAACCTGATTAATAAGGCTATTTAATAAGCGTAAGTTGCTGACATAAACCTATTTAATAAGCCTATTTATTGAGCCTATTTAATAAGTCTATTTAATAAGCCTATTTAATAAGTATTTAATGAGCCTATTTAATCAGTCTATTTAATAAGCCTATTTAATAGGCCTATTTAATAAGTCTAAGTTGCTGAAATAAGCCTATTTAATAAGCCTAAATTGCTGAAAAGCCTATTTCATAGGCCTAAGTTGCTGAAATAAGCCTTTTTAATAAGTCTAAGTTGCTGAAATAAGCCTATTTAATAAGCCTAAGTTGCTAAAGTAAGCCTATTTAATGAGGCTGTTTAATAAGTCTATTTAATAAGCCTATTTAATAAGCCTATTTAATGAGCCTATTTAAAAAGCCTATTTAATAAGTCTATTTAATACGTCTATTTAATACGCCTATTTAATAAGTATTTAACGAGCCTATTTAATAAGCCTATTTATTGAGCCTATTTAATAAGCCTATTTATTAAGCCAATTAAATAAGCCTATTTAATAAGCCTATTTAATAAGTCTATTTAATAAGCCTGTTTAATAAGCCTATTTAATAAGTATTTAATGCGCCTATTTAATAAGCCCAAGTTGCTGAATAAGCCTATTTAATAAGCCTAAGTTGCTGAAATAAGCCTATTTAATAAGCCTATTTAATAAGCCTAAGTTGCTGAATAAGCCTATTTAATAAGCCTAAGTTGCTGAAATAAGCCTATTTAATAAGTCTAAGTTTCTGAAATAAGGCTATTTAATAAGCCAAAGTTGCTTAAATAAGCCTATTTAATAAGCCTAAGTTGCTGAATAAGCCTATTTAATAAGCCTAAGTTGCTGAAATAAGCCTATTTAATAAGTCTAAGTTGCTGAAATAAGGCTATTTAATAAGCCTAAGTTGCTTAAATAAGCCTATTTAATAAGCCTAAGTTGCTGAAATAAGGCTATTTAATAAGTCTAAGTTGCTGAAATAAGCCTATTTAATAAGTCTAAGTTGCTGAAATAAACCTATTTAATAAGTCTAAGTTGCTGAAATAAGGCTATTTAATAAGTCTAAGTTACTGAAATAATCCTATTTAATCAGCGTAAGTTGCTAAAATAAGCCTATTTAATAAGCACAAGTTGCTGAAATAAGCCTATTTAATAAGGCTATTTAATAAGCCTAAGTTGCTGAAAGAAGCCTATTTAATAAGCGTAAGTTGCTGAAATAAGGCAATTTAATAAGTCTAAGTTGCTGAAATAGGCCTATTTAATAAGCCTAAGTTGCTGAAATAAGCCTATTTAATAAGCCTACGTTGCTGAAATAAGCCTATTTAATAGGCCTATCTAATAAGTCTAAGTTGCAGAAATAAGCATATTTCATAAGCCTATTTAATGAGCCTAAGTTGCTGAAATGTCTATTTAATAAGTCGATTTAATAAGTCAAAGTTTCTAAAATAAGCCTATTTAATAAGGCTATTTAATAAGCCTAAGTTGCTGAAATAAGCCTATTTAATGAGGCTATTTAATGAGCCTAAGTTGCTGAAATAAGCCGATTTAATAAGCCTAAGTTTCTGAACTAAGCCTATTTAAAAAGGTCTATTTAATAAGTTTAAGTTGCTGAAATAAACCTATTTAAAAATGGTATTTAATACGCCCAAGTTGCTGAAATAAACCTGATTAATAAGGCTATTTAATAAGCGTAAGTTGCTGAAATAAGCCTATTTAATAAGCCTAAGTTGCTGAAATAAGCCTATTTAATAAGGCTATTTAATAAGTCTAAGTTGCTGACATGAACCTATTTAATAAGCCTAAGTTGCTAAAATAAGCCTATTTAATGAGGCTATTTAATAAGTCCATTTAATAAGATTTTTTAATAAGCCTATTTAATACGCCTATTTAATAAGCCTATTTAATACGCCTAAGTTGCTGAAAAAAGCCTATTTAATAAGTCTAAGTTGCTGAAATAAGGCTATTTAATAAACCTAAGTTGCTGAAATAAGCCTATTTAATAAGCCTAAGTTGCTGAATAAGCCTATTTAATAAGCCTAAGTTGCTGAAATAAGCCTATTGAATAAGTCTAAGTTGCTGAGATAAGGCTATTTAATAAGTCTAAGTTTCTGAAATAAGCCTATTTAATAAGCCTAAGTTGCTGAAATAAGGCTATTTAATAAGTCTAAGTTGCTGAAATAAGCCTATTTAATAAGTCTAAGTTGCTGAAATAAACCTATTTAATAAGTCTAAGTTGCTGAAATAAGGCTATTTAATAAGTCTAAGTTACTGAAATAAGCCTATTTAATCAGCGTAAGTTGCTAAAATAAGCCTATTTAATAAGCACAAGTTGCTGAAATTAGCCTATTTAATAAGGCTATTTACTAAGCCTAAGTTGCTGAAAGAAGCCTATTTAATAAGCGTAAGTTGCTGAAATAAGGCAATTTAATAAGTCTAAGTTGCTGAAATAGGCCTATTTAATAAGCCTAAGTTGCTGAAATAAGCCTATTTAATAAGCCTACGTTGCTGAAATAAGCCTATTTAATAGGCCTATCTAATAAGTCTAAGTTGCAGAAATAAGCATATTTCATAAGCCTATTTAATGAGCCTAAGTTGCTGAAATGTCTATTTAATAAGTCGATTTAATAAGTCAAAGTTTCTAAAATAAGCCTATTTAATAAGGCTATTTAATAAGCCTAAGTTGCTGAAATAAGCCTATTTAATGAGGCTATTTAATGAGCCTAAGTTGCTGAAATAAGCCGATTTAATAAGCCTACGTTTCTGAACTAAGCCTATTTAAAAAGGTCTATTTAATAAGTCTAAGTTGCTGAAATAAAACTATTTAAAAATGGTATTTAATACGCCCAAGTTGCTGAAATAAACCTGATTAATAAGGCTATTTAATAAGCGTAAGTTGCTGAAATAAGCCTATTTAATAAGCCTAAGTTGCTGAAATAAGCCTATTTAATAAGGCTATTTAATAAGTCTAAGTTGCTGACATAAACCTATTTAATAAGCCTAAGTTGCTAAAATAAGCCTATTTAATGAGGCTATTTAATAAGTCCATTTAATAAGAATTTTTAATAAGCCTATTTAATACGCCTATTTAATAAGCCTAATTAATACGCCTAAGTTGCTGAAAAAAGCCTATTTAATAAGTCTAAGTTGCTGAAATAAGGCTATTTAATAAACCTAAGTTGCTGAAATAAGCCTATTTAATAAGCCTAAGTTGCTGAATAAGCCTATTTAATAAGCCTAAGTTGCTGAAATAAGCCTATTGAATAAGTCTAAGTTGCTGAAATAAGGCTATTTAATAAGCCTAAGTTGCTGAAATAAGCCTATTTAATAAGGCTATTTAATACGCCTAAGTTGCTGAAATAAGGCTATTTAATGCGCCTAAGTTGCTAAAATAAGCCTATTTAATAAGCCGAAGTTTCTGAACTAAGCCTATTTAAAAAGGTATATTTAATAAGTCTAAGTTGCTGAAATAAACCTATTTAAAATGCTATTTAATAAGCCTAAGTTGCTGAAATAAACCTGTTTAATAAGGCTATTTAATAAGCATAAATTGCTGAAATAAGCCTATTTAATAAGCCTAAGTTGCTGAAATAATCCTATTTAATAAGGCTATTTAATAAGTCTAAGTTGCTGAAATAAACCTATTTAAAAAGCCTAAGTTGCTAAAATAAGCCTATTTAATAAGCCTTTTTAATAAGCCTAAGTTGCTGAATAAGCCTATTTAATAAGCCTAAGTTGCTGAAATAAGCCTATTTAATAAGTCTAAGTTGCTGAAATAAGGCTATTTAATAAGCCTATGTTGCTGAAATAAGCCTATTTAATAAGCCTAAGTTGCTGAAATAAGGCTATTTAATAAGTCCAAGTTGCTGAAATAAGCCTATTTAATAAGTCTAAGTTGCTGAAATAAGCCTATTTAATAAGGCTAAGTTGCTGAAATAAGGCTATTTAATAAGTCTAAGTTGCTGAAATAAACCTATTTAAACAGCGTTAGTTGCTAAAATAAGCCTATTTAATAAGCCCTGTTGCTGAAATAAGCCTATTTAATAAGGCTATTTAATAAGCCTAAGTTGCTGAAAGAAGCCTATTTAATAAGCGTAAGTTGCTGAAATAAGGCTATTTAATAAGTCTAAGTTGCTGAAATAGGCCTATTTAATAAGCCTAAGTTGCTGAAATAAGCCTATTTAATAAGCCTAAGTTGCTGAAATAAGCCTATTTAATAGGCCTATCTAATAATCTAAGTTGCAGAAATAAGCATATTTCATAAGCCTATTTAATGAGCCTAAGTTGCTGAAATGTCTATTTAATAAGTCGATTTAATAAGTCAAAGTTGCTCAAATAAGCCTATTTAATAAGGCTATTTAATAAGCCTAAGTTGCTGAAATAAGCCTATTTAATGAGGCTATTTAATGAGCCTAAGTTGCTGAAATAAGCCGATTTAATAAGCCTAAGTTTCTGAACTAAGCCTATTTAAAGAGGTCTATTTAATAAGTCTAATTTGCTGAAATAAACCTATTTAAAAATGGTATTTAATACGCCCAAGTTGCTGAAATAAACCTGATTAATAAGGCTATTTAATAAGCCTAAGTTGCTGAAATAAGCCTATTTAATAAGGCTATTTAATAAGTCTAAGTTGCTGACATAAACCTATTTAATAAGCCTAAGTTGCTAAAATAAGCCTATTTAATGAGGCTATTTAATAAGTCAATTTAATAAGCTTATTTAATAAGCCTATTTAATACGCCTATTTAATAAGCCTATTTAATACGCCTATTTAATAAACCTATTTAATAAGTATTAATGAGCCTATTTATTAAGTCTATTTAATAAGAATTTTTAATAAGCATATTTAATAAGTCTATTTAATAAGCCTATTTAATAGGCCTATTTAATAAGTCTAAGTTGCTGAAATAAGCCTATTTAATAAGCCTAAGTTGCTGAATAAACCAATTTAATAAGTCTAAGTTGCTGAAATAAGGCTATTTAATAAGCCTAAGTTGCTGAAATAAGCCTATTTAATAAGCCTACGTTGCTGAAATAAGCCTATTTAATAGGCCTATCTAATAAGTCTAAGTTGCAGAAATGAGCATATTTCATAAGCCTATTTAATGAGCCTAAGTTGCTGAAATGTCTATTTAATAAGTCGATTTAATAAGTCAAAGTTTCTAAAATAAGCCTATTTAATAAGGCTATTTAATAAGCCTAAGTTGCTGAAATAAGCCTATTTAATGAGGCTATTTAATGAGCCTAAGTTGCTGAAATAAGCCGATTTAATAAGCCTAAGTTTCTGAACTAAGCCTATTTAAAAAGGTCTATTTAATAAGTCTAAGTTGCTGAAATAAACCTATTTAAAAATGGTATTTAATACGCCCAAGTTGCTGAAATAAACCTGATTAATAAGGCTATTTAATAAGCGTAAGTTGCTGAAATAAGCCTATTTAATAAGCCTAAGTTGCTGAAATAAGCCTATTTAATAAGGCTATTTAATAAGTCTAAGTTGCTGACATAAACCTATTTAATAAGCCTAAGTTGCTAAAATAAGCCTATTTAATGAGGCTATTTAATAAGTCCATTTAATAAGAATTTTTAATAAGCCTATTTAATACGCCTATTTAATAAGCCTATTTAATACGCCTAAGTTGCTGAAAAAAGCCTATTTAATAAGTCTAAGTTGCTGAAATAAGGCTATTTAATAAACCTAAGTTGCTGAAATAAGCCTATTTAATAAGCCTAAGTTGCTGAATAAGCCTATTTAATAAGTCTAAGTTGCTGAAATAAGGCTATTTAATAAGCCTATGTTGCTGAAATAAGCCTATTTAATAAGCCTAAGTTGCTGAAATAAGGCTATTTAATAAGTCCAAGTTGCTGAAATAAGCCTATTTAATAAGTCTAAGTTGCTGAAATAAGCCTATTTAATAAGGCTAAGTTGCTGAAATAAGGCTATTTAATAAGTCTAAGTTGCTGAAATAAACCTATTTAAACAGCGTTAGTTGCTAAAATAAGCCTATTTAATAAGCCCTGTTGCTGAAATAAGCCTATTTAATAAGGCTATTTAATAAGCCTAAGTTGCTGAAAGAAGCCTATTTAATAAGCGTAAGTTGCTGAAATAAGGCTATTTAATAAGTCTAAGTTGCTGAAATAGGCCTATTTAATAAGCCTAAGTTGCTGAAATAAGCCTATTTAATAAGCCTAAGTTGCTGAAATAAGCCTATTTAATAGGCCTATCTAATAATCTAAGTTGCAGAAATAAGCATATTTCATAAGCCTATTTAATGAGCCTAAGTTGCTGAAATGTCTATTTAATAAGTCGATTTAATAAGTCAAAGTTGCTCAAATAAGCCTATTTAATAAGGCTATTTAATAAGCCTAAGTTGCTGAAATAAGCCTATTTAATGAGGCTATTTAATGAGCCTAAGTTGCTGAAATAAGCCGATTTAATAAGCCTAAGTTTCTGAACTAAGCCTATTTAAAGAGGTCTATTTAATAAGTCTAATTTGCTGAAATAAACCTATTTAAAAATGGTATTTAATACGCCCAAGTTGCTGAAATAAACCTGATTAATAAGGCTATTTAATAAGCCTAAGTTGCTGAAATAAGCCTATTTAATAAGGCTATTTAATAAGTCTAAGTTGCTGACATAAACCTATTTAATAAGCCTAAGTTGCTAAAATAAGCCTATTTAATGAGGCTATTTAATAAGTCAATTTAATAAGCTTATTTAATAAGCCTATTTAATACGCCTATTTAATAAGCCTATTTAATACGCCTATTTAATAAACCTATTTAATAAGTATTAATGAGCCTATTTATTAAGTCTATTTAATAAGCCTTTTTAATAAGCATATTTAATAAGTCTATTTAATAAGCCTATTTAATAGGCCTATTTAATAAGTCTAAGTTGCTGAAATAAGCCTATTTAATAAGCCTAAGTTGCTGAATAAACCAATTTAATAAGTCTAAGTTGCTGAAATAAGGCTATTTAATAAGCCTAAGTTGCTGAAATAAGCCTATTTAATAAGCCTACGTTGCTGAAATAAGCCTATTTAATAGGCCTATCTAATAAGTCTAAGTTGCAGAAATGAGCATATTTCATAAGCCTATTTAATGAGCCTAAGTTGCTGAAATGTCTATTTAATAAGTCGATTTAATAAGTCAAAGTTTCTAAAATAAGCCTATTTAATAAGGCTATTTAATAAGCCTAAGTTGCTGAAATAAGCCTATTTAATGAGGCTATTTAATGAGCCTAAGTTGCTGAAATAAGCCGATTTAATAAGCCTAAGTTTCTGAACTAAGCCTATTTAAAAAGGTCTATTTAATAAGTCTAAGTTGCTGAAATAAACCTATTTAAAAATGGTATTTAATACGCCCAAGTTGCTGAAATAAACCTGATTAATAAGGCTATTTAATAAGCGTAAGTTGCTGAAATAAGCCTATTTAATAAGCCTAAGTTGCTGAAATAAGCCTATTTAATAAGGCTATTTAATAAGTCTAAGTTGCTGACATAAACCTATTTAATAAGCCTAAGTTGCTAAAATAAGCCTATTTAATGAGGCTATTTAATAAGCCTATTTAATACGCCTAAGTTGCTGAAAAAAGCCTATTTAATAAGTCTAAGTTGCTGAAATAAGGCTATTTAATAAACCTAAGTTGCTGAAATAAGCCTATTTAATAAGCCTAAGTTGCTGAATAAGCCTATTTAATAAGCCTAAGTTGCTGAAATAAGCCTATTGAATAAGTCTAAGTTGCTGAAATAAGGCTATTTAATAAGCCTAAGTTGCTGAAATAAGCCTATTTAATAAGGCTATTTAATACACCTAAGTTGCTGAAATAAGGCTATTTAATGCGCCTAAGTTGCTAAAATAAGCCTATTTAATAAGCCGAAGTTTCTGAACTAAGCCTATTTAAAAAGGTATATTTAATAAGTCTAAGTTGCTGAAATAAACCTATTTAAAATGCTATTTAATAAGCCTAAGTTGCTGAAATAAACCTGTTTAATAAGGCTATTTAATAAGCATAAATTGCTGAAATAAGCCTATTTAATAAGCCTAAGTTGCTGAAATAATCCTATTTAATAAGGCTATTTAATAAGTCTAAGTTGCTGAAATAAACCTATTTAAAAAGCCTAAGTTGCTAAAATAAGCCTATTTAATAAGCCTTTTTAATAAGCCTAAGTTGCTGAATAAGCCTATTTAATAAGCCTAAGTTGCTGAAATAAGCCTATTTAATAAGTCTAAGTTGCTGAAATAAGGCTGTTTAATAAGCCTAAGTTGCTGAAATAAGCCTATTTAATAAGCCTAAGTTGCTGAAATAAGGCTATTTAATAAGTCCAAGTTGCTGAAATAAGCCTATTTAATAAGTCTAAGTTGCTGAAATAAGCCTATTTAATAAGTCTAAGTTGCTGAAATAAGGCTATTTAATAAGTCTAAGTTGCTGAAATAAACCTATTTAAACAGCGTTAGTAGCTAAAATAAGCCTATTTAATAAGCCCAAGTTGCTGAAATAAGCCTATTTAATAAGGCTATTTAATAAGCCTAAGTTGCTGAAAGAAGCCTATTTAATAAGCGTAAGTTGCTGAAATAAGGCTATTTAATAAGTCTAAGTTGCTGAAATAGGCCTATTTAATAAGCCTAAGTTGCTGAAATAAGCCTATTTAATAAGCCTAAGTTGCTGAAATAAGCCTATTTAATAAGCCTAAGTTGCTGAAATAAGCCTATTTAATAGGCCTATCTAATAATCTAAGTTGCAGAAATAAGCATATTTCATAAGCCTATTTAATGAGCCTAAGTTGCTGAAATGTCTATTTAATAAGTCGATTTAATAAGTCAAAGTTGCTCAAATAAGCCTATTTAATAAGGCTATTTAATAAGCCTAAGTTGCTGAAATAAGCCTATTTAATGAGGCTATTTAATGAGCCTAAGTTGCTGAAATAAGCCGATTTAATAAGCCTAAGTTTCTGAACTAAGCCTATTTAAAAAGGTCTACTTAATAAGTCTAAGTTGCTGAAATAAACCTATTTAAAAATGGTATTTAATACGCCCAAGTTGCTGAAATAAACCTGATTAATAAGGCTATTTAATAAGCGTAAGTTGCTGAAATAAGCCTATTTAATAAGCCTAAGTTGCTGAAATAAGCCTATTTAATAAGGCTATTTAATAAGTCTAAGTTGCTGAAATAAACCTATTTAAAAAGCCTAAGTTGCTAAAATAAGCCTATTTAATAAGCCTTTTTAATAAGCCTAAGTTGCTGAATAAGCCTATTTAATAAGCCTAAGTTGCTGAAATAAGCCTATTTAATAAGTCTAAGTTGCTGAAATAAGGCTATTTAATAAGCCTAAGTTGCTGAAATAAGCCTATTTAATAAGCCTAAGTTGCTGAAATAAGGCTATTTAATAAGTCCAAGTTGCTGAAATGAGCCTATTTAATAAGTCTAAGTTGCTGAAATAAGCCTATTTAATAAGTCTAAGTTGCTGAAATAAGGCTATTTAATAAGTCTAAGTTGCTGAAATAAACCTATTTAAAAAGCGTTAGTTGCTAAAATAAGCCTATTTAATAAGCCCAAGTTGCTGAAATAAGCCTATTTAATAAGGCTATTTAATAAGCCTAAGTTGCTGAAAGAAGCCTATTTAATAAGCGTAAGTTGCTGAAATAAGGCTATTTAATAAGTCTAAGTTGCTGAAATAGGCCTATTTAATAAGCCTAAGTTGCTGAAATAAGCCTATTTAATAAGCCTAAGTTGCTGAAATAAGCCTATTTAATAGGCCTATCTAATAATCTAAGTTGCAGAAATAAGCATATTTCATAAGCCTATTTAATGAGCCTAAGTTGCTGAAATGTCTATTTAATAAGTCGATTTAATAAGTCAAAGTTGATCAAATAAGCCTATTTAATAAGGCTATTTAATAAGCCTAAGTTGCTGAAATAAGCCTATTTAATGAGGCTATTTAATGAGCCTAAGTTGCTGAAATAAGCCGATTTAATAAGCCTAAGTTTCTGAACTAAGCCTATTTAAAGAGGTCTATTTAATAAGTCTAATTTGCTGAAATAAACCTATTTAAAAATGGTATTTAATACGCCCAAGTTGCTGAAATAAACCTGATTAATAAGGCTATTTAATAAGCCTAAGTTGCTGAAATAAGCCTATTTAATAAGGCTATTTAATAAGTCTAAGTTGCTGACATAAACCTATTTAATAAGCCTAAGTTGCTAAAATAAGCCTATTTAATGAGGCTATTTAATAAGTCAATTTAATAAGCCTATTTAATAAGCCTATTTAATGCACCTATTTAATAAGCCTATTTAATACGCCTATTTAATAAACCTATTTAATAAGTATTAATGAGCCTATTTATTAAGTCTATTTAATAAGCCTTTTTAATAAGCATATTTAATAAGTCTATTTAATAAGCCTATTTAATAGGCCTATTTAATAAGTCTAAGTTGCTGAAATAAGCCTATTTAATAAGCCTAAGTTGCTGAATAAACCAATTTAATAAGTCTAAGTTGCTGAAATAAGGCTATTTAATAAGCCTAAGTTGCTGAAATAAGCCTATTTAATAAGCCTACGTTGCTGAAATAAGCCTATTTAATAGGCCTATCTAATAAGTCTAAGTTGCAGAAATAAGCATATTTCATAAGCCTATTTAATGAGGCTAAGTTGCTGAAATGTCTATTTAATAAGTCGATTTAATAAGTCAAAGTTTCTAAAATAAGCCTATTTAATAAGGCTATTTAATAAGCCTAAGTTGCTGAAATAAGCCTATTTAATGAGGCTATTTAATGAGCCTAAGTTGCTGAAATAAGCCGATTTAATAAGCCTAAGTTTCTGAACTAAGCCTATTTAAAAAGGTCTATTTAATAAGTCTAAGTTGCTGAAATAAACCTATTTAAAAATGGTATTTAATACGCCCAAGTTGCTGAAATAAACCTGATTAATAAGGCTATTTAATAAGCGTAAGTTGCTGAAATAAGCCTATTTAATAAGCCTAAGTTGCTGAAATAAGCCTATTTAATAAGGCTATTTAATAAGTCTAAGTTGCTGACATAAACCTATTTAATAAGCCTAAGTTGCTAAAATAAGCCTATTTAATGAGGCTATTTAATAAGTCCATTTAATAAGAATTTTTAATAAGCCTATTTAATACGCCTATTTAATAAGCCTATTTAATACGCCTAAGTTGCTGAAAAAAGCCTATTTAATAAGTCTAAGTTGCTGAAATAAGGCTATTTAATAAACCTAAGTTGCTGAAATAAGCCTATTTAATAAGCCTAAGTTGCTGAATAAGCCTATTTAATAAGCCTAAGTTTCTGAAATAAGCCTATTGAATAAGTCTAAGTTGCTGAAATAAGGCTATTTAATAAGCCTAAGTTGCTGAAATAAGCCTATTTAATAAGGCTATTTAATACGCCTAAGTTGCTGAAATAAGGCTATTTAATGCGCCTAAGTTGCTAAAATAAGCCTATTTAATAAGCCGAAGTTTCTGAACTAGGCCTATTTAAAAAGGTATATTTAATAAGTCTAAGTTGCTGAAATAAACCTATTTAAAATGCTATTTAATAAGCCTAAGTTGCTGAAATAAACCTGTTTAATAAGGCTATTTAATAAGCATAAATTGCTGAAATAAGCCTATTTAATAAGCCTAAGTTGCTGAAATAATCCTATTTAATAAGGCTATTTAATAAGTCTAAGTTGCTGAAATAAACCTATTTAAAAAGCCTAAGTTGCTAAAATAAGCCTATTTAATTAGCCTTTTTAATAAGCCTAAGTTGCTGAATAAGCCTATTTAATAAGCCTAAGTAGGCTGAAATAAGCCTATTTAATAAGTCTAAGTTGCTGAAATAAGGCTATTTAATAAGCCTAAGTTGCTGAAATAAGCCTATTTAATAAGCCTAAGTTGCTGAAATAAGGCTATTTAATAAGTCCAAGTTGCTGAAATAAGCCTATTTAATAAGTCTAAGTTGCTGAAATAAGCCTATTTAATAAGTCTAAGTTGCTGAAATAAGCCTATTTAATAAGGCTATTTAATAAGCCTAAGTTGCTGAAAGAAGCCTATTTAATAAGCGTAAGTTGCTGAAATAAGGCTATTTAATAAGTCTAAGTTGCTGAAATAGGCCTATTTAATAAGCCTAAGTTGCTGAAATAAGCCTATTTAATAAGCCTAAGTTGCTGAAATAAGCCTATTTAATAGGCCTATCTAATAATCTAAGTTGCAGAAATAAGCATATTTCATAAGCCTATTTAATGAGCCTAAGTTGCTGAAATGTCTATTTAATAAGTCGATTTAATAAGTCAAAGTTGCTCAAATAAGCCTATTTAATAAGGCTATTTAATAAGCCTAAGTTGCTGAAATAAGCCTATTTAATGAGGCTATTTAATGAGCCTAAGTTGCTGAAATAAGCCGATTTAATAAGCCTAAGTTTCTGAACTAAGCCTATTTAAAGAGGTCTATTTAATAAGTCTAATTTGCTTAAATAAACCTATTTAAAAATGGTATTTAATACGCCCAAGTTGCTGAAATAAACCTGATTAATAAGGCTATTTAATAAGCCTAAGTTGCTGAAATAAGCCTATTTAATAAGGCTATTTAATAAGTCTAAGTTGCTGACATAAACCTATTTAATAAGCCTAAGTTGCTAAAATAAGCCTATTTAATGAGGCTATTTAATAAGTCAATTTAATAAGCCTATTTAATAAGCCTATTTAATGCGCCTATTTAATAAGCCTATTTAATACGCCTATTTAATAAACCTATTTAATAAGTATTAATGAGCCTATTTATTAAGTCTATTTAATAAGCCTTTTTAATAAGCATATTTAATAAGTCTATTTAATAAGCCTATTTAATAGGCCTATTTAATAAGTCTAAGTTGCTGAAATAAGCCTATTTAATAAGCCTAAGTTGCTGAATAAACCAATTTAATAAGTCTAAGTTGCTGAAATAAGGCTATTTAATAAGCCTAAGTTGCTGAAATAAGCCTATTTAATAAGCCTACGTTGCTGAAATAAGCCTATTTAATAGGCCTATCTAATAAGTCTAAGTTGCAGAAATAAGCATATTTCATAAGCCTATTTAATGAGCCTAAGTTGCTGAAATGTCTATTTAATAAGTCGATTTAATAAGTCAAAGTTTCTAAAATAAGCCTATTTAATAAGGCTATTTAATAAGCCTAAGTTGCTGAAATAAGCCTATTTAATGAGGCTATTTAATGAGCCTAAGTTGCTGAAATAAGCCGATTTAATAAGCCTAAGTTTCTGAACTAAGCCTATTTAAAAAGGTCTATTTAATAAGTCTAAGTTGCTGAAATAAACCTATTTAAAAATGGTATTTAATACGCCCAAGTTGCTGAAATAAACCTGATTAATAAGGCTATTTAATAAGCGTAAGTTGCTGAAATAAGCCTATTTAATAAGCCTAAGTTGCTGAAATAAGCCTATTTAATAAGGCTATTTAATAAGTCTAAGTTGCTGACATAAACCTATTTAATAAGCCTAAGTTGCTAAAATAAGCCTATTTAATGAGGCTATTTAATAAGTCCATTTAATAAGAATTTTTTAATAAGCCTATTTAATACGCCTATTTAATAAGCCTATTTAATACGCCTAAGTTGCTGAAAAAAGCCTATTTAATAAGTCTAAGTTGCTGAAATAAGGCTATTTAATAAACCTAAGTTGCTGAAATAAGCCTATTTAATAAGCCTAAGTTGCTGAATAAGCCTATTTAATAAGCCTAAGTTGCTGAAATAAGCCTATTGAATAAGTCTAAGTTGCTGAAATAAGGCTATTTAATAAGCCTAAGTTGCTGAAATAAGCCTATTTAATAAGGCTATTTAATACGCCTAAGTTGCTGAAATAAGGCTATTTAATGCGCCTAAGTTGCTAAAATAAGACTATTTAATAAGCCGAAGTTTCTGAACTAGGCCTATTTAAAAAGGTATATTTAATAAGTCTAAGTTGCTGAAATAAACCTATTTAAAATGCTATTTAATAAGCCTAAGTTGCTGAAATAAACCTGTTTAATAAGGCTATTTAATAAGCATAAATTGCTGAAATAAGCCTATTTAATAAGCCTAAGTTGCTGAAATAATCCTATTTAATAAGGCTATTTAATAAGTCTAAGTTGCTGAAATAAACCTATTTAAAAAGCCTAAGTTGCTAAAATAAGCCTATTTAATTAGCCTTTTTAATAAGCCTAAGTTGCTGAATAAGCCTATTTAATAAGCCTAAGTAGGCTGAAATAAGCCTATTTAATAAGTCTAAGTTGCTGAAATAAGGCTATTTAATAAGCCTAAGTTGCTGAAATAAGCCTATTTAATAAGCCTAAGTTGCTGAAATAAGGCTATTTAATAAGTCCAAGTTGCTGAAATAAGCCTATTTAATAAGTCTAAGTTGCTGAAATAAGCCTATTTAATAAGTCTAAGTTGCTGAAATAAGCCTATTTAATAAGGCTATTTAATAAGCCTAAGTTGCTGAAAGAAGCCTATTTAATAAGCGTAAGTTGCTGAAATAAGGCTATTTAATAAGTCTAAGTTGCTGAAATAGGCCTATTTAATAAGCCTAAGTTGCTGAAATAAGCCTATTTAATAAGCCTAAGTTGCTGAAATAAGCCTATTTAATAGGCCTATCTAATAATCTAAGTTGCAGAAATAAGCATATTTCATAAGCCTATTTAATGAGCCTAAGTTGCTGAAATGTCTATTTAATAAGTCGATTTAATAAGTCAAAGTTGCTCAAATAAGCCTATTTAATAAGGCTATTTAATAAGCCTAAGTTGCTGAAATAAGCCTATTTAATGAGGCTATTTAATGAGCCTAAGTTGCTGAAATAAGCCGATTTAATAAGCCTAAGTTTCTGAACTAAGCCTATTTAAAGAGGTCTATTTAATAAGTCTAATTTGCTTAAATAAACCTATTTAAAAATGGTATTTAATACGCCCAAGTTGCTGAAATAAACCTGATTAATAAGGCTATTTAATAAGCCTAAGTTGCTGAAATAAGCCTATTTAATAAGGCTATTTAATAAGTCTAAGTTGCTGACATAAACCTATTTAATAAGCCTAAGTTGCTAAAATAAGCCTATTTAATGAGGCTATTTAATAAGTCAATTTAATAAGCCTATTTAATAAGCCTATTTAATGCGCCTATTTAATAAGCCTATTTAATACGCCTATTTAATAAACCTATTTAATAAGTATTAATGAGCCTATTTATTAAGTCTATTTAATAAGCCTTTTTAATAAGCATATTTAATAAGTCTATTTAATAAGCCTATTTAATAGGCCTATTTAATAAGTCTAAGTTGCTGAAATAAGCCTATTTAATAAGCCTAAGTTGCTGAATAAACCAATTTAATAAGTCTAAGTTGCTGAAATAAGGCTATTTAATAAGCCTAAGTTGCTGAAATAAGCCTATTTAATAAGCCTACGTTGCTGAAATAAGCCTATTTAATAGGCCTATCTAATAAGTCTAAGTTGCAGAAATAAGCATATTTCATAAGCCTATTTAATGAGCCTAAGTTGCTGAAATGTCTATTTAATAAGTCGATTTAATAAGTCAAAGTTTCTAAAATAAGCCTATTTAATAAGGCTATTTAATAAGCCTAAGTTGCTGAAATAAGCCTATTTAATGAGGCTATTTAATGAGCCTAAGTTGCTGAAATAAGCCGATTTAATAAGCCTAAGTTTCTGAACTAAGCCTATTTAAAAAGGTCTATTTAATAAGTCTAAGTTGCTGAAATAAACCTATTTAAAAATGGTATTTAATACGCCCAAGTTGCTGAAATAAACCTGATTAATAAGGCTATTTAATAAGCGTAAGTTGCTGAAATAAGCCTATTTAATAAGCCTAAGTTGCTGAAATAAGCCTATTTAATAAGGCTATTTAATAAGTCTAAGTTGCTGACATAAACCTATTTAATAAGCCTAAGTTGCTAAAATAAGCCTATTTAATGAGGCTATTTAATAAGTCCATTTAATAAGAATTTTTAATAAGCCTATTTAATACGCCTATTTAATAAGCCTATTTAATACGCCTAAGTTGCTGAAAAAAGCCTATTTAATAAGTCTAAGTTGCTGAAATAAGGCTATTTAATAAACCTAAGTTGCTGAAATAAGCCTATTTAATAAGCCTAAGTTGCTGAATAAGCCTATTTAATAAGCCTAAGTTGCTGAAATAAGCCTATTGAATAAGTCTAAGTTGCTGAAATAAGGCTATTTAATAAGCCTAAGTTGCTGAAATAAGCCTATTTAATAAGGCTATTTAATACGCCTAAGTTGCTGAAATAAGGCTATTTAATGCACCTAAGTTGCTAAAATAAGCCTATTTAATAAGCCGAAGTTTCTGAACTAAGCCTATTTAAAAAGGTATATTTAATAAGTCTAAGTTGCTGAAATAAACCTATTTAAAATGCTATTTAATAAGCCTAAGTTGCTGAAATAAACCTGTTTAATAAGGCTATTTAATAAGCATAAATTGCTGAAATAAGCCTATTTAATAAGCCTAAGTTGCTGAAATAATCCTATTTAATAAGGCTATTTAATAAGTCTAAGTTGCTGAAATAAACCTATTTAAAAAGCCTAAGTTGCTAAAATAAGCCTATTTAATTAGCCTTTTTAATAAGCCTAAGTCGCTGAATAAGCCTATTTAATAAGCCTAAGTAGGCTGAAATAAGCCTATTTAATAAGTCTAAGTTGCTGAAATAAGGCTATTTAATAAGCCTAAGTTGCTGAAATAAGCCTATTTAATAAGCCTAAGTTGCTGAAATAAGGCTATTTAATAAGTCCAAGTTGCTGAAATAAGCCTATTTAATAAGTCTAAGTTGCTGAAATAAGCCTATTTAATAAGTCTAAGTTGCTGAAATAAGGCTATTTAATAAGTCTAAGTTGCTGAAATAAACCTATTTAAACAGCGTTAGTTGCTAAAATAAGCCTATTTAATAAGCCCAAGTTGCTGAAATAAGCCTATTTAATAAGGCTATTTAATAAGCCTAAGTTGCTGAAAGAAGCCTATTTAATAAGCGTAAGTTGCTGAAATAAGGCAATTTAATAAGTCTAAGTTGCTGAAATAGGCCTATTTAATAAGCCTAAGTTGCTGAAATAAGCCTATTTAATAAGCCTAAGTTGCTGAAATAAGCCTATTTAATAGGCCTATCTAATAATCTAAGTTGCAGAAATAAGCATATTTCATAAGCCTATTTAATGAGCCTAAGTTGCTGAAATGTATATTTAATAAGTCGATTTAATAAGTCAAAGTTGCTCAAATAAGCCTATTTAATAAGGCTATTTAATAAGCCTAAGTTGCTGAAATAAGCCTATTTAATGAGGCTATTTAATGAGCCTAAGTTGCTGAAATAAGCCGATTTAATAAGCCTAAGTTTCTGAACTAAGCCTATTTAAAAAGGTCTACTTAATAAGTCTAAGTTGCTGAAATAAACCTATTTAAAAATGGTATTTAATACGCCCAAGTTGCTGAAATAAACCTGATTAATAAGGCTATTTAATAAGCGTAAGTTGCTGAAATAAGCCTATTTAATAAGCCTAAGTTGCTGAAATAAGCCTATTTAATAAGGCTATTTAATAAGTCTAAGTTGCTGAAATAAACCTATTTAATAAGCCTAAGTTGCTAAAATAAGCCTATTTAATGAGGCTATTTAATAAGTCCATTTAATAAGCCTATTTAATAAGCCTATTTAATACGCCTATTTAATAAGCCTATTTAATAGGCCTATTTAATAAACCTATTTAATAAGTATTTAATGAGCCTATTTATTAAGTCTATTTAATAAGCCTTTTTAATAAGCCTATTTAATAAGTCTATTTAATAAGCCTATTTAATAGGCCTATTTAATAAGTCTAAGTTGCTGAAATAAGCCGATTTAATAAGCCTAAGTTTCTGAACTAAGCCTATTTAAAGAGGTCTATTTAATAAGTCTAATTTGCTGAAATAAACCTATTTAAAAATGGTATTTAATACACCCAAGTTGCTGAAATAAACCTGATTAATAAGGCTATTTAATAAGCCTAAGTTGCTGAAATAAGCCTATTTAATAAGCCTAAGTTGCTAAAATAAGCCTATTTAATGAGGCTATTTAATAAGTCAATTTAATAAGCCTATTTAATAAGCCTATTTAATACGCCTATTTAATAAGCCTATTTAATACGCCTATTTAATAAACCTATTTAATAAGTATTAATGAGCCTATTTATTAAGTCTATTTAATAAGCCTTTTTAATAAGCATATTTAATAAGTCTATTTAATAAGCCTATTTAATAGGCCTATTTAATAAGTCTAAGTTGCTGAAATAAGCCTATTTAATAAGCCTAAGTTGCTGAATAAACCAATTTAATAAGTCTAAGTTGCTGAAATAAGGCTATTTAATAAGCCTAAGTTGCTGAAATAAGCCTATTTAATAAGCCTACGTTGCTGAAATAAGCCTATTTAATAGGCCTATCTAATAAGTCTAAGTTGCAGAAATAAGCATATTTCATAAGCCTATTTAATGAGCCTAAGTTGCTGAAATGTCTATTTAATAAGTCGATTTAATAAGTCAAAGTTTCTAAAATAAGCCTATTTAATAAGGCTATTTAATAAGCCTAAGTTGCTGAAATAAGCCTATTTAATGAGGCTATTTAATGAGCCTAAGTTGCTGAAATAAGCCGATTTAATAAGCCTAAGTTTCTGAACTAAGCCTATTTAAAAAGGTCTATTTAATAAGTCTAAGTTGCTGAAATAAACCTATTTAAAAATGGTATTTAATACGCCCAAGTTGCTGAAATAAACCTGATTAATAAGGCTATTTAATAAGCGTAAGTTGCTGAAATAAGCCTATTTAATAAGCCTAAGTTGCTGAAATAAGCCTATTTAATAAGGCTATTTTATAAGTCTAAGTTGCTGACATAAACCTATTTAATAAGCCTAAGTTGCTAAAATAAGCCTATTTAATGAGGCTATTTAATAAGTCCATTTAATAAGAATTTTTAATAAGCCTATTTAATACGCCTATTTAATAAGCCTATTTAATACGCCTAAGTTGCTGAAAAAAGCCTATTTAATAAGTCTAAGTTGCTGAAATAAGGCTATTTAATAAACCTAAGTTGCTGAAATAAGCCTATTTAATAAGCCTAAGTTGCTGAATAAGCCTATTTAATAAGCCTAAGTTGCTGAAATAAGCCTATTGAATAAGTCTAAGTTGCTGAAATAAGGCTATTTAATAAGCCTAAGTTGCTGAAATAAGCCTATTTAATAAGACTATTTAATACGCCTAAGTTGCTGAAATAAGGCTATTTAATGCGCCTAAGTTGCTAAAATAAGCCTATTTAATAAGCCGAAGTTTATGAACTAAGCCTATTTAAAAAGGTATATTTAATAAGTCTAAGTTGCTGAAATAAACCTATTTAAAATGCTATTTAATAAGCCTAAGTTGCTGAAATAAACCTGTTTAATAAGGCTATTTAATAAGCATAAATTGCTGAAATAAGCCTATTTAATAAGCCTAAGTTGCTGAAATAATCCTATTTAATAAGGCTATTTAATAAGTCTAAGTTGCTGAAATAAACCTATTTAAAAAGCCTAAGTTGCTAAAATAAGCCTATTTAATAAGCCTTTTTAATAAGCCTAAGTTGCTGAATAAGCCTATTTAATAAGCCTAAGTTGCTGAAATAAGCCTATTTAATAAGTCTAAGTTGCTGAAATAAGGCTATTTAATAAGCCTAAGTAGCTGAAATAAGCCTATTTAATAAGCCTAAGTTGCTGAAATAAGGCTATTTAATAAGTCCAAGTTGCTGAAATAAGCCTATTTAATAAGTCTAAGTTGCTGAAATAAGCCTATTTAATAAGTCTAAGTTGCTGAAATAAGGCTATTTAATAAGTCTAAGTTGCTGAAATAAACCTATTTAAACAGCGTTAGTTGCTAAAATAAGCCTATTTAATAAGCCCAAGTTGCTGAAATAAGCCTATTTAATAAGGCTATTTAATAAGCCTAAGTTGCTGAAAGAAGCCTATTTAATAAGCGTAAGTTGCTGAAATAAGGCTATTTAATAAGTCTAAATTGCTGAAATAGGCCTATTTAATAAGCCTAAGTTGCTGAAATAAGCCTATTTAATAAGCCTAAGTTGCTGAAATAAGCCTATTTAATAGGCCTATCTAATAATCTAAGTTGCAGAAATAAGCATATTTCATAAGCCTATTTAATGAGCCTAAGTTGCTGAAATGTCTATTTAATAAGTCGATTTAATAAGTCAAAGTTGCTCAAATAAGCCTATTTAATAAGGCTATTTAATAAGCCTAAGTTGCTGAAATAAGCCTATTTAATGAGGCTATTTAATGAGCCTAAGTTGCTGAAATAAGCCGATTTAATAAGCCTAAGTTTCTGAACTAAGCCTATTTAAAAAAGTCTACTTAATAAGTCTAAGTTGCTGAAATAAGCCTGTTTAATAAGGCTATTTAATAAGTCTAAGTTGCTGAAATAAACCTATTTAATAAGCCTAAGTTGCTAAAATAAGCCTATTTAATGAGGCTATTTAATAAGTCCATTTAATAAGCCTATTTAATAAGCCTATTTAATACGCCTATTTAATAAGCCTATTTAATAGGCCTATTTAATAAACCTATTTAATAAGTATTTAATGAGCCTATTTATTAAGTCTATTTAATAAGCCTTTTTAATAAGCCTATTTAATAAGTCTATTTAATAAGCCTATTTAATAGGCCTATTTAATAAGTCTAAGTTGCTGAAATAAGCCGATTTAATAAGCCTAAGTTTCTGAACTAAGCCTATTTAAAGAGGTCTATTTAATAAGTCTAATTTGCTGAAATAAACCTATTTAAAAATGGTATTTAATACACCCAAGTTGCTGAAATAAACCTGATTAATAAGGCTATTTAATAAGCCTACGTTGCTGAAATAAGCCTATTTAATAAGGCTATTTAATAAGTCTAAGTTGCTGACATAAACCTATTTAATAAGCCTAAGTTGCTAAAATAAGCCTATTTAATGAGGCTATTTAATAAGTCAATTTAATAAGCCTATTTAATAAGCCTATTTAATACGCCTATTTAATAAGCCTATTTAATACGCCTATTTAATAAACCTATTTAATAAGTATTAATGAGCCTATTTATTAAGTCTATTTAATTAGCCTTTTTAATAAGCATATTTAATAAGTCTATTTAATAAGCCTATTTAATAGGCCTATTTAATAAGTCTAAGTTGCTGAAATAAGCCTATTTAATAAGCCTAAGTTGCTGAATAAACCAATTTAATAAGTCTAAGTTGCTGAAATAAGGCTATTTAATAAGCCTAAGTTGCTGAAATAAGCCTATTTAATAAGCCTACGTTGCTGAAATAAGCCTATTTAATAGGCCTATCTAATAAGTCTAAGTTGCAGAAATAAGCATATTTCATAAGCCTATTTAATGAGCCTAAGTTGCTGAAATGTCTATTTAATAAGTCGATTTAATAAGTCAAAGTTTCTAAAATAAGCCTATTTAATAAGGTTATTTAATAAGCCTAAGTTGCTGAAATAAGCCTATTTAATGAGGCTATTTAATGAGCCTAAGTTGCTGAAATAAGCCGATTTAATAAGCCTAAGTTTCTGAACTAAGCCTATTTAAAAAGGTCTATTTAATAAGTCTAAGTTGCTGAAATAAACCTATTTAAAATGGTATTTAATACGCCCAAGTTGCTGAAATAAACCTGATTAATAAGGCTATTTAATAAGCGTAAGTTGCTAAAATAAACCTATTTAATTAGGCTATTTAATAAGTCCATTTAATAAGAATTTTTAATAAGCCTATTTAATACGCCTATTTAATAAGCCTATTTAATACGCCTAAGTTGCTGAAAAAAGCCTATTTAATAAGTCTAAGTTGCTGAAATAAGGCTATTTAATAAACCTAAGTTGCTGAAATAAGCCTATTTAATAAGCCTAAGTTGCTGAATAAGCCTATTTAATAAGCCTAAGTTGCTGAAATAAGCCTATTGAATAAGTCTAAGTTGCTGAAATAAGGCTATTTAATAAGCCTAAGTTGCTGAAATAAGCCTATTTAATAAGACTATTTAATACGCCTAAGTTGCTGAAATAAGGCTATTTAATGCGCCTAAGTTGCTAAAATAAGACTATTTAATAAGCCGAAGTTTATGAACTAAGCCTATTTAAAAAGGTATATTTAATAAGTCTAAGTTGCTGAAATAAACCTATTTAAAATGCTATTTAATAAGCCTAAGTTGCTGAAATAAACCTGTTTAATAAGGCTATTTAATAAGCATAAATTGCTGAAATAAGCCTATTTAATAAGCCTAAGTTGCTGAAATAATCCTATTTAATAAGGCTATTTAATAAGTCTAAGTTGCTGAAATAAACCTATTTAAAAAGCCTAAGTTGCTAAAATAAGCCTATTTAATAAGCCTTTTTAATAAGCCTAAGTTGCTGAATAAGCCTATTTAATAAGCCTAAGTTGCTGAAATAAGCCTATTTAATAAGTCTAAGTTGCTGAAATAAGGCTATTTAATAAGCCTAAGTAGCTGAAATAAGCCTATTTAATAAGCCTAAGTTGCTGAAATAAGGCTATTTAATAAGTCTAAGTTGCTGAAATAAGGCTATTTAATAAGTCTAAGTTGCTGAAATAAACCTATTTAAACAGCGTTAGTTGCTAAAATAAGCCTATTTAATAAGCCCAAGTTGCTGAAATAAGCCTATTTAATAAGGCTATTTAATAAGCCTAAGTTGCTGAAAGAAGCCTATTTAATAAGCGTAAGTTGCTGAAATAAGGCTATTTAATAAGTCTAAGTTGCTGAAATAGGCCTATTTAATAAGCCTAAGTTGCTGAAATAAGCCTATTTAATAAGCCTAAGTTGCTGAAATAAGCCTATTTAATAGGCCTATCTAATAATCTAAGTTGCAGAAATAAGCATATTTCATAAGCCTATTTAATGAGCCTAAGTTGCTGAAATGTCTATTTAATAAGTCGATTTAATAAGTCAAAGTTGCTCAAATAAGCCTATTTAATAAGGCTATTTAATAAGCCTAAGTTGCTGAAATAAGCCTATTTAATGAGGCTATTTAATGAGCCTAAGTTGCTGAAATAAGCCGATTTAATAAGCCTAAGTTTCTGAACTAAGCCTATTTAAAAAGGTCTACTTAATAAGTCTAAGTTGCTGAAATGAACCTATTTAAAAATGGTATTTAATACGCCCAAGTTGCTGAAATAAACCTGATTAATAAGGCTATTTAATAAGCGTAAGTTGCTGAAATAAGCCTATTTAATAAGCCTAAGTTGCTGAAATAAGCCTATTTAATAAGGCTATTTAATAAGTCTAAGTTGCTGAAATAAACCTATTTAATAAGCCTAAGTTGCTAAAATAAGCCTATTTAATGAGGCTATTTAATAAGTCCATTTAATAAGCCTATTTAATAAGCCTATTTAATACGCCTATTTAATAAGCCTATTTAATAGGCCTATTTAATAAACCTATTTAATAAGTATTTAATGAGCCTATTTATTAAGTCTATTTAATAAGCCTTTTTAATAAGCCTATTTAATAAGTCTATTTAATAAGCCTATTTAATAGGCCTATTTAATAAGTCTAAGTTGCTGAAATAAGCCGATTTAATAAGCCTAAGTTTCTGAACTAAGCCTATTTAAAGAGGTCTATTTAATAAGTCTAATTTGCTGAAATAAACCTATTTAAAAATGGTATTTAATACACCCAAGTTGCTGAAATAAACCTGATTAATAAGGCTATTTAATAAGCCTAAGTTGCTGAAATAAGCCTATTTAATAAGGCTATTTAATAAGTCTAAGTTGCTGACATAAACCTATTTAATAAGCCTAAGTTGCTAAAATAAGCCTATTTAATGAGGCTATTTAATAAGTCAATTTAATAAGCCTATTTAATAAGCCTATTTAATACGCCTATTTAATAAGCCTATTTAATACGCCTATTTAATAAACCTATTTAATAAGTATTAATGAGCCTATTTGTTAAGTCTATTTAATAAGCCTTTTTAATAAGCATATTTAATAAGTCTATTTAATAAGCCTATTTAATAGGCCTATTTAATAAGTCTAAGTTGCTGAAATAAGCCTATTTAATAAGCCTAAGTTGCTGAATAAACCAATTTAATAAGTCTAAGTTGCTGAAATAAGGCTATTTAATAAGCCTAAGTTGCTGAAATAAGCCTATTTAATAAGCCTACGTTGCTGAAATAAGCCTATTTAATAGGCCTATCTAATAAGTCTAAGTTGCAGAAATAAGCATATTTCATACGCCTATTTAATGAGCCTAAGTTGCTGAAATGTCTATTTAATAAGTCGATTTAATAAGTCAAAGTTGCTCAAATAAACCTATTTAATAAGGCTATTTAATAAGCCTAAGTTGCTGAAATAAGCCTATTTAATGAGGCTATTTAATGGGCCTAAGTTGCTGAAATAAGCCGATTAAATAAGCCTAAGTTTCTGAACTAAGCCTATTTAAAACGGTCAATTTAATAAGTCTAAGTTGCTGAAATAAGGCTATTTAATAAACCTAAGTTGCTGAAATAAGCCTATTTAATAAGCCTAAGTTGCTGAAATAAGCCTATTTAATAAGGCTATTTAATAAGTCTAAGTTGCTGAAATAAACCTATTTAATAAGCCTAAGTTGCTAAAATAAGCCTATTTAATGAGGCTATTTAATAAGTCCATTTAATAAGAATTTTTAATAAGCCTATTTAATACGCCTATTTAATAAGCCTATTTAATACGCCTAAGTTGCTGAAAAAAGCCTATTTAATAAGTCTAAGTTGCTGAAATAAGGCTATTTAATAAACCTAAGTTGCTGAAATAAGCCTATTTAATAAGCCAAAGTTGCTGAATAAGCCTATTTAATAAGCCTAAGTTGCTGAAATAAGCCTATTGAATAAGGCTATTTAATACGCCTAAGTTACTGAAATAAGGCTATTTAATGCGCCTAAGTAGCTAAAATAAGCCTATTTAATAAGCCGAAGTTTCTGAACTAAGCCTATTTAAAAAGGTATATTTAATGAGTCTAAGTTGCTGAAATAAACCTATTTAAAATGCTATTTAATAAGCCTAAGTTGCTGAAATAAACCTGTTTAATAAGGCTATTTAATAAGCATAAATTGCTGAAATAAGCCTATTTAATAAGTCTAAGTTGCTGAAATAAACCTATTTAAAATGCTATTTAATAAGCCTAAGTTGCTGAAATAAACCTGTTTAATAAGGCTATTTAATAAGCATAAATTGCTGAAATAAGCCTATTTAATAAGCCTAAGTTGCTGAAATAAGCCTATTTAATAGGCCTATCTAATAAGTCTAAGTTGCAGAAATAAGCATATTTCATAAGCCTATTTAATGAGCCTAAGTTGCTGAAATGTCTATTTAATAAGTCGATTTAATAAGTCAAAGTTGCTCAAATAAGCCTATTTAATAAGGCTATTTAATAAGCCTAAGTTGCTGAAATAAGCCTATTTAATGAGGCTATTTAATGGGCCTAAGTTGCTGAAATAAGCCGATTAAATAAGCCTAAGTTTCTGAACTAAGCCTATTTAAAACGGTCAATTTAATAAGTCTAAGTTGCTGAAATAAACCTATTTAAAAATGGTATTTTATACGCCCAAGTTGCTGAAATAAACCTGATTAATAAGGCTATTTAATAAGTGTAAGTTGCTAAAATAAGCCTATTTAATAAGCCTAAGTTGCTGAAATAAGCCTATTTAATAAGGCTATTTAATAAGTCTAAGTTGCTGAAATAAACCTATTTAATAAGCCTAAGTTGCTAAAATAAGCCTATTTAATGAGGCTATTTAATAAGTCCATTTAATAATAATTTTTCATAAGCCTATTTAATACGCCTATTTAATAAGCCTATTTAATACGCCTAAGTTGCTGAAAAAAGCCTATTTAATAAGTCTAAGTTGCTGAAATAAGGCTATTTAATAAACCTAAGTTGCTGAAATAAGCCTATTTAATAAGCCTAAGTTGCTGAATAAGCCTATTTAATAAGCCTAAGTTGCTGAAATAAGCCTATTGAATAAGTCTAAGTTGCTGAAATAAGGCTATTTAATGCGCCTAAGTTGCTAAAATAAGCCTATTTAATAAGCCGAAGTTTCTGAACTAAGCCTATTTAAAAAGGTATATTTAATAAGTCTAAGTTGCTGAAATAAACCTATTTAAAATGCTATTTAATAAGCCTAAGTTGCTGAAATAAACCTGTTTAATAAGGCTATTTAATAAGCATAAATTGCTGAAATAAGCCTATTTAATAAGCCTAAGTTGCTGAAATAATCCTATTTAATAAGGCTATTTAATAAGTCTAAGTTGCTGAAATAAACCTATTTAAAAAGCCTAAGTTGCTAAAATAAGCCTATTTAATAAGCCTTTTTAATAAGCCTAAGTTGCTGAATAAGCCTATTTAATAAGCCTAAGTTGCTGAAATAAGCCTATTTAATAAGTCTAAGTTGCTGAAATAAGGCTATTTAATAAGCCTAAGTTGCTGAAATAAGCCTATTTAATAAGCCTAAGTTGCTGAAATAAGGCTATTTAATAAGTCCAAGTTGCTGAAATAAGCCTATTTAATAAGTCTAAGTTGCTGAAATAAGCTTATTTAATAAGTCTAAGTTGCTGAAATAAGGCTATTTAATAAGTCTAAGTTGCTGAAATAAACCTATTTAAACAGCGTTAGTAGCTAAAATAAGCCTATTTAATAAGCCCAAGTTGCTGAAATAAGCCTATTTAATAAGGCTATTTAATAAGCCTAAGTTGCTGAAAGAAGCCTATTTAATAAGCGTAAGTTGCTGAAATAAGGCTATTTAATAAGTCTAAGTTGCTGAAATAGGCCTATTTAATAAGCCTAAGTTGCTGAAATAAGCCTATTTAATAAGCCTAAGTTGCTGAAATAAGCCTATTTTATAGGCCTATCTAATAATCTAAGTTGCAGAAATAAGCATATTTCATAAGCCTATTTAATGAGCCTAAGTTGCTGAAATGTCTATTTAATAAGTCGATTTAATAAGTCAAAGTTGCTCAAATAAGCCTATTTAATAAGGCTATTTAATAAGCCTAAGTTGCTGAAATAAGCCTATTTAATGAGGCTATTTAATGAGCCTAAGTTGCTGAAATAAGCCGATTTAATAAGCCTAAGTTTCTGAACTAAGCCTATTTAAAGAGGTATATTTAATAAGTCTAATTTGCTGAAATAAACCTATTTAAAAATGGTATTTAATACGCCCAAGTTGCTGAAATAAACCTGATTAATAAGGCTATTTAATAAGCCTAAGTTGCTGAAATAAGCCTATTTAATAAGGCTATTTAATAAGTCTAAGTTGCTGACATAAACCTATTTAATAAGCCTAAGTTGCTAAAATAAGCCTATTTAATGAGGCTATTTAATAAGTCAATTTAATAAGCCTATTTAATAAGCCTATTTAATACGCCTATTTAATAAGCCTATTTAATACGCCTATTTAATAAACCTATTTAATAAGTATTAATGAGCCTATTTATTAAGTCTATTTAATAAGCCTTTTTAATAAGCATATTTAATAAGTCTATTTAATAAGCCTATTTAATAGGCCTATTTAATAAGTCTAAGTTGCTGAAATAAGCCTATTTAATAAGCCTAAGTTGCTGAATAAACCAATTTAATAAGTCTAAGTTGCTGAAATAAGGCTATTTAATAAGCCTAAGTTGCTGAAATAAGCCTATTTAATAAGCCTACGTTGCTGAAATAAGCCTATTTAATAGGCCTATCTAATAAGTCTAAGTTGCAGAAATAAGCATATTTCATAAGCCTATTTAATGAGCCTAAGTTGCTGAAATGTCTATTTAATAAGTCGATTTAATAAGTCAAAGTTTCTAAAATAAGCCTATTTAATAAGGCTATTTAATAAGCCTAAGTTGCTGAAATAAGCCTATTTAATGAGGCTATTTAATGAGCCTAAGTTGCTGAAATAAGCCGATTTAATAAGCCTAAGTTTCTGAACTAAGCCTATTTAAAAAGGTCTATTTAATAAGTCTAAGTTGCTGACATAAACCTATTTAATAAGCCTAAGTTGCTAAAATAAGCCTATTTAATGAGGCTATTTAATAAGTCCATTTAATAAGAATTTTTAATAAGCCTATTTAATACGCCTATTTAATAAGCCTATTTAATACGCCTAAGTTGCTGAAAAAAGCCTATTTAATAAGTCTAAGTTGCTGAAATAAGGCTATTTAATAAACCTAAGTTGCTGAAATAAGCCTATTTAATAAGCCTAAGTTGCTGAATAAGCCTATTTAATAAGCCTAAGTTGCTGAAATAAGCCTATTGAATAAGTCTAAGTTGCTGAAATAAGGCTATTTAATTAGCCTAAGTTGCTGAAATAAGCCTATTTAATAAGGCTATTTAATACGCCTAAGTTGCTGAAATAAGGCTATTTAATGCGCCTAAGTTGCTAAAATAAGCCTATTTAATAAGCCGAAGTTTCTGAACTAAGCCTATTTAAAAAGGTATATTTAATAAGTCTAAGTTGCTGAAATAAACCTATTTAAAATGCTATTTAATAAGCCTAAGTTGCTGAAATAAACCTGTTTAATAAGGCTATTTAATAAGCATAAATTGCTGAAATAAGCCTATTTAATAAGCCTAAGTTGCTGAAATAATCCGATTTAATAAGGCTATTTAATAAGTCTAAGTTGCTGAAATAAACCTATTTAAAAAGCCTAAGTTGCTAAAATAAGCCTATTTAATAAGCCTTTTTAATAAGCCTAAGTTGCTGAATAAGCCTATTTAATAATCCTAAGTTGCTGAAATAAGCCTATTTAATAAGTGTAAGTTGCTGAAATAAGGCTATTTAATAAGCCTAAGTTGCTGAAATAAGCCTATTTAATAAGCCTAAGTTGCTGAAATAAGGCTATTTAATAAGTCCAAGTTGCTGAAATAAGCCTATTTAATGTCTAAGTTGCTGAAATAAGCCTATTTAATAAGTCTAAGTTGCTGAAATAAGGCTATTTAATAAGTCTAAGTTGCTGAAATAAACCTATTTAAACAGCGTTAGTTGCTAAAATAAGCCTATTTAATAAGCCCAAGTTGCTGAAATAAGCCTATTTAATAAGGCTATTTAATAAGCCTAAGTTGCTGAAAGAAGCCTATTTAATAAGCGTAAGTTGCTGAAATAAGGCTATTTAATAAGTCTAAGTTGCTGAAATAGGCCTATTTAATAAGCCTAAGTTGCTGAAATAAGCCTATTTAATAAGTCTAAGTTGCTGAAATAAGGCTATTTAATAAGCCTAAGTAGCTGAAATAAGCCTATTTAATAAGCCTAAGTTGCTGAAATAAGGCTATTTAATAAGTCCAAGTTGCTGAAATAAGCCTATTTAATAAGTCTAAGTTGCTGAAATAAGCCTATTTAATAAGTCTAAGTTGCTGAAATAAGGCTATTTAATAAGTCTAAGTTGCTGAAATAAACCTATTTAAACAGCGTTAGTTGCTAAAATAAGCCTATTTAATAAGCCCAAGTTGCTGAAATAAGCCTATTTAATAAGGCTATTTAATAAGCCTAAGTTGCTGAAAGAAGCCTATTTAATAAGCGTAAGTTGCTGAAATAAGGCTATTTAATAAGTCTAAATTGCTGAAATAGGCCTATTTAATAAGCCTAAGTTGCTGAAATAAGCCTATTTAATAAGCCTAAGTTGCTGAAATAAGCCTATTTAATAGGCCTATCTAATAATCTAAGTTGCAGAAATAAGCATATTTCATAAGCCTATTTAATGAGCCTAAGTTGCTGAAATGTCTATTTAATAAGTCGATTTAATAAGTCAAAGTTGCTCAAATAAGCCTATTTAATAAGGCTATTTAATAAGCCTAAGTTGCTGAAATAAGCCTATTTAATGAGGCTATTTAATGAGCCTAAGTTGCTGAAATAAGCCGATTTAATAAGCCTAAGTTTCTGAACTAAGCCTATTTAAAAAAGTCTACTTAATAAATCTAAGTTGCTGAAATAAGCCTGTTTAATAAGGCTATTTAATAAGTCTAAGTTGCTGAAATAAACCTATTTAATAAGCCTAAGTTGCTAAAATAAGCCTATTTAATGAGGCTATTTAATAAGTCCATTTAATAAGCCTATTTAATAAGCCTATTTAATACGCCTATTTAATAAGCCTATTTAATAGGCCTATTTAATAAACCTATTTAATAAGTATTTAATGAGCCTATTTATTAAGTCTATTTAATAAGCCTTTTTAATAAGCCTATTTAATAAGTCTATTTAATAAGCCTATTTAATAGGCCTATTTAATAAGTCTAAGTTGCTGAAATAAGCCGATTTAATAAGCCTAAGTTTCTGAACTAAGCCTATTTAAAGAGGTCTATTTAATAAGTCTAATTTGCTGAAATAAACCTATTTAAAAATGGTATTTAATACACCCAAGTTGCTGAAATAAACCTGATTAATAAGGCTATTTAATAAGCCTACGTTGCTGAAATAAGCCTATTTAATAAGGCTATTTAATAAGTCTAAGTTGCTGACATAAACCTATTTAATAAGCCTAAGTTGCTAAAATAAGCCTATTTAATGAGGCTATTTAATAAGTCAATTTAATAAGCCTATTTAATAAGCCTATTTAATACGCCTATTTAATAAGCCTATTTAATACGCCTATTTAATAAACCTATTTAATAAGTATTAATGAGCCTATTTATTAAGTCTATTTAATTAGCCTTTTTAATAAGCATATTTAATAAGTCTATTTAATAAGCCTATTTAATAGGCCTATTTAATAAGTCTAAGTTGCTGAAATAAGCCTATTTAATAAGCCTAAGTTGCTGAATAAACCAATTTAATAAGTCTAAGTTGCTGAAATAAGGCTATTTAATAAGCCTAAGTTGCTGAAATAAGCCTATTTAATAAGCCTACGTTGCTGAAATAAGCCTATTTAATAGGCCTATCTAATAAGTCTAAGTTGCAGAAATAAGCATATTTCATAAGCCTATTTAATGAGCCTAAGTTGCTGAAATGTCTATTTAATAAGTCGATTTAATAAGTCAAAGTTTCTAAAATAAGCCTATTTAATAAGGTTATTTAATAAGCCTAAGTTGCTGAAATAAGCCTATTTAATGAGGCTATTTAATGAGCCTAAGTTGCTGAAATAAGCCGATTTAATAAGCCTAAGTTTCTGAACTAAGCCTATTTAAAAAGGTCTATTTAATAAGTCTAAGTTGCTGAAATAAACCTATTTAAAATGGTATTTAATACGCCCAAGTTGCTGAAATAAACCTGATTAATAAGGCTATTTAATAAGCGTAAGTTGCTAAAATAAACCTATTTAATTAGGCTATTTAATAAGTCCATTTAATAAGAATTTTTAATAAGCCTATTTAATACGCCTATTTAATAAGCCTATTTAATACGCCTAAGTTGCTGAAAAAAGCCTATTTAATAAGTCTAAGTTGCTGAAATAAGGCTATTTAATAAACCTAAGTTGCTGAAATAAGCCTATTTAATAAGCCTAAGTTGCTGAATAAGCCTATTTAATAAGCCTAAGTTGCTGAAATAAGCCTATTGAATAAGTCTAAGTTGCTGAAATAAGGCTATTTAATAAGCCTAAGTTGCTGAAATAAGCCTATTTAATAAGACTATTTAATACGCCTAAGTTGCTGAAATAAGGCTATTTAATGCGCCTAAGTTGCTAAAATAAGACTATTTAATAAGCCGAAGTTTATGAACTAAGCCTATTTAAAAAGGTATATTTAATAAGTCTAAGTTGCTGAAATAAACCTATTTAAAATGCTATTTAATAAGCCTAAGTTGCTGAAATAAACCTGTTTAATAAGGCTATTTAATAAGCATAAATTGCTGAAATAAGCCTATTTAATAAGCCTAAGTTGCTGAAATAATCCTATTTAATAAGGCTATTTAATAAGTCTAAGTTGCTGAAATAAACCTATTTAAAAAGCCTAAGTTGCTAAAATAAGCCTATTTAATAAGCCTTTTTAATAAGCCTAAGTTGCTGAATAAGCCTATTTAATAAGCCTAAGTTGCTGAAATAAGCCTATTTAATAAGTCTAAGTTGCTGAAATAAGGCTATTTAATAAGCCTAAGTAGCTGAAATAAGCCTATTTAATAAGCCTAAGTTGCTGAAATAAGGCTATTTAATAAGTCTAAGTTGCTGAAATAAGGCTATTTAATAAGTCTAAGTTGCTGAAATAAACCTATTTAAACAGCGTTAGTTGCTAAAATAAGCCTATTTAATAAGCCCAAGTTGCTGAAATAAGCCTATTTAATAAGGCTATTTAATAAGCCTAAGTTGCTGAAAGAAGCCTATTTAATAAGCGTAAGTTGCTGAAATAAGGCTATTTAATAAGTCTAAGTTGCTGAAATAGGCCTATTTAATAAGCCTAAGTTGCTGAAATAAGCCTATTTAATAAGCCTAAGTTGCTGAAATAAGCCTATTTAATAGGCCTATCTAATAATCTAAGTTGCAGAAATAAGCATATTTCATAAGCCTATTTAATGAGCCTAAGTTGCTGAAATGTCTATTTAATAAGTCGATTTAATAAGTCAAAGTTGCTCAAATAAGCCTATTTAATAAGGCTATTTAATAAGCCTAAGTTGCTGAAATAAGCCTATTTAATGAGGCTATTTAATGAGCCTAAGTTGCTGAAATAAGCCGATTTAATAAGCCTAAGTTTCTGAACTAAGCCTATTTAAAAAGGTCTACTTAATAAGTCTAAGTTGCTGAAATGAACCTATTTAAAAATGGTATTTAATACGCCCAAGTTGCTGAAATAAACCTGATTAATAAGGCTATTTAATAAGCGTAAGTTGCTGAAATAAGCCTATTTAATAAGCCTAAGTTGCTGAAATAAGCCTATTTAATAAGGCTATTTAATAAGTCTAAGTTGCTGAAATAAACCTATTTAATAAGCCTAAGTTGCTAAAATAAGCCTATTTAATGAGGCTATTTAATAAGTCCATTTAATAAGCCTATTTAATAAGCCTATTTAATACGCCTATTTAATAAGCCTATTTAATAGGCCTATTTAATAAACCTATTTAATAAGTATTTAATGAGCCTATTTATTAAGTCTATTTAATAAGCCTTTTTAATAAGCCTATTTAATAAGTCTATTTAATAAGCCTATTTAATAGGCCTATTTAATAAGTCTAAGTTGCTGAAATAAGCCGATTTAATAAGCCTAAGTTTCTGAACTAAGCCTATTTAAAGAGGTCTATTTAATAAGTCTAATTTGCTGAAATAAACCTATTTAAAAATGGTATTTAATACACCCAAGTTGCTGAAATAAACCTGATTAATAAGGCTATTTAATAAGCCTAAGTTGCTGAAATAAGCCTATTTAATAAGGCTATTTAATAAGTCTAAGTTGCTGACATAAACCTATTTAATAAGCCTAAGTTGCTAAAATAAGCCTATTTAATGAGGCTATTTAATAAGTCAATTTAATAAGCCTATTTAATAAGCCTATTTAATACGCCTATTTAATAAGCCTATTTAATACGCCTATTTAATAAACCTATTTAATAAGTATTAATGAGCCTATTTGTTAAGTCTATTTAATAAGCCTTTTTAATAAGCATATTTAATAAGTCTATTTAATAAGCCTATTTAATAGGCCTATTTAATAAGTCTAAGTTGCTGAAATAAGCCTATTTAATAAGCCTAAGTTGCTGAATAAACCAATTTAATAAGTCTAAGTTGCTGAAATAAGGCTATTTAATAAGCCTAAGTTGCTGAAATAAGCCTATTTAATAAGCCTACGTTGCTGAAATAAGCCTATTTAATAGGCCTATCTAATAAGTCTAAGTTGCAGAAATAAGCATATTTCATACGCCTATTTAATGAGCCTAAGTTGCTGAAATGTCTATTTAATAAGTCGATTTAATAAGTCAAAGTTGCTCAAATAAACCTATTTAATAAGGCTATTTAATAAGCCTAAGTTGCTGAAATAAGCCTATTTAATGAGGCTATTTAATGGGCCTAAGTTGCTGAAATAAGCCGATTAAATAAGCCTAAGTTTCTGAACTAAGCCTATTTAAAACGGTCAATTTAATAAGTCTAAGTTGCTGAAATAAGGCTATTTAATAAACCTAAGTTGCTGAAATAAGCCTATTTAATAAGCCTAAGTTGCTGAAATAAGCCTATTTAATAAGGCTATTTAATAAGTCTAAGTTGCTGAAATAAACCTATTTAATAAGCCTAAGTTGCTAAAATAAGCCTATTTAATGAGGCTATTTAATAAGTCCATTTAATAAGAATTTTTAATAAGCCTATTTAATACGCCTATTTAATAAGCCTATTTAATACGCCTAAGTTGCTGAAAAAAGCCTATTTAATAAGTCTAAGTTGCTGAAATAAGGCTATTTAATAAACCTAAGTTGCTGAAATAAGCCTATTTAATAAGCCAAAGTTGCTGAATAAGCCTATTTAATAAGCCTAAGTTGCTGAAATAAGCCTATTGAATAAGGCTATTTAATACGCCTAAGTTACTGAAATAAGGCTATTTAATGCGCCTAAGTAGCTAAAATAAGCCTATTTAATAAGCCGAAGTTTCTGAACTAAGCCTATTTAAAAAGGTATATTTAATGAGTCTAAGTTGCTGAAATAAACCTATTTAAAATGCTATTTAATAAGCCTAAGTTGCTGAAATAAACCTGTTTAATAAGGCTATTTAATAAGCATAAATTGCTGAAATAAGCCTATTTAATAAGTCTAAGTTGCTGAAATAAACCTATTTAAAATGCTATTTAATAAGCCTAAGTTGCTGAAATAAACCTGTTTAATAAGGCTATTTAATAAGCATAAATTGCTGAAATAAGCCTATTTAATAAGCCTAAGTTGCTGAAATAAGCCTATTTAATAGGCCTATCTAATAAGTCTAAGTTGCAGAAATAAGCATATTTCATAAGCCTATTTAATGAGCCTAAGTTGCTGAAATGTCTATTTAATAAGTCGATTTAATAAGTCAAAGTTGCTCAAATAAGCCTATTTAATAAGGCTATTTAATAAGCCTAAGTTGCTGAAATAAGCCTATTTAATGAGGCTATTTAATGGGCCTAAGTTGCTGAAATAAGCCGATTAAATAAGCCTAAGTTTCTGAACTAAGCCTATTTAAAACGGTCAATTTAATAAGTCTAAGTTGCTGAAATAAACCTATTTAAAAATGGTATTTTATACGCCCAAGTTGCTGAAATAAACCTGATTAATAAGGCTATTTAATAAGTGTAAGTTGCTAAAATAAGCCTATTTAATAAGCCTAAGTTGCTGAAATAAGCCTATTTAATAAGGCTATTTAATAAGTCTAAGTTGCTGAAATAAACCTATTTAATAAGCCTAAGTTGCTAAAATAAGCCTATTTAATGAGGCTATTTAATAAGTCCATTTAATAATAATTTTTCATAAGCCTATTTAATACGCCTATTTAATAAGCCTATTTAATACGCCTAAGTTGCTGAAAAAAGCCTATTTAATAAGTCTAAGTTGCTGAAATAAGGCTATTTAATAAACCTAAGTTGCTGAAATAAGCCTATTTAATAAGCCTAAGTTGCTGAATAAGCCTATTTAATAAGCCTAAGTTGCTGAAATAAGCCTATTGAATAAGTCTAAGTTGCTGAAATAAGGCTATTTAATGCGCCTAAGTTGCTAAAATAAGCCTATTTAATAAGCCGAAGTTTCTGAACTAAGCCTATTTAAAAAGGTATATTTAATAAGTCTAAGTTGCTGAAATAAACCTATTTAAAATGCTATTTAATAAGCCTAAGTTGCTGAAATAAACCTGTTTAATAAGGCTATTTAATAAGCATAAATTGCTGAAATAAGCCTATTTAATAAGCCTAAGTTGCTGAAATAATCCTATTTAATAAGGCTATTTAATAAGTCTAAGTTGCTGAAATAAACCTATTTAAAAAGCCTAAGTTGCTAAAATAAGCCTATTTAATAAGCCTTTTTAATAAGCCTAAGTTGCTGAATAAGCCTATTTAATAAGCCTAAGTTGCTGAAATAAGCCTATTTAATAAGTCTAAGTTGCTGAAATAAGGCTATTTAATAAGCCTAAGTTGCTGAAATAAGCCTATTTAATAAGCCTAAGTTGCTGAAATAAGGCTATTTAATAAGTCCAAGTTGCTGAAATAAGCCTATTTAATAAGTCTAAGTTGCTGAAATAAGCTTATTTAATAAGTCTAAGTTGCTGAAATAAGGCTATTTAATAAGTCTAAGTTGCTGAAATAAACCTATTTAAACAGCGTTAGTAGCTAAAATAAGCCTATTTAATAAGCCCAAGTTGCTGAAATAAGCCTATTTAATAAGGCTATTTAATAAGCCTAAGTTGCTGAAAGAAGCCTATTTAATAAGCGTAAGTTGCTGAAATAAGGCTATTTAATAAGTCTAAGTTGCTGAAATAGGCCTATTTAATAAGCCTAAGTTGCTGAAATAAGCCTATTTAATAAGCCTAAGTTGCTGAAATAAGCCTATTTTATAGGCCTATCTAATAATCTAAGTTGCAGAAATAAGCATATTTCATAAGCCTATTTAATGAGCCTAAGTTGCTGAAATGTCTATTTAATAAGTCGATTTAATAAGTCAAAGTTGCTCAAATAAGCCTATTTAATAAGGCTATTTAATAAGCCTAAGTTGCTGAAATAAGCCTATTTAATGAGGCTATTTAATGAGCCTAAGTTGCTGAAATAAGCCGATTTAATAAGCCTAAGTTTCTGAACTAAGCCTATTTAAAGAGGTATATTTAATAAGTCTAATTTGCTGAAATAAACCTATTTAAAAATGGTATTTAATACGCCCAAGTTGCTGAAATAAACCTGATTAATAAGGCTATTTAATAAGCCTAAGTTGCTGAAATAAGCCTATTTAATAAGGCTATTTAATAAGTCTAAGTTGCTGACATAAACCTATTTAATAAGCCTAAGTTGCTAAAATAAGCCTATTTAATGAGGCTATTTAATAAGTCAATTTAATAAGCCTATTTAATAAGCCTATTTAATACGCCTATTTAATATGCCTATTTAATACGCCTATTTAATAAACCTATTTAATAAGTATTAATGAGCCTATTTATTAAGTCTATTTAATAAGCCTTTTTAATAAGCATATTTAATAAGTCTATTTAATAAGCCTATTTAATAGGCCTATTTAATAAGTCTAAGTTGCTGAAATAAGCCTATTTAATAAGCCTAAGTTGCTGAATAAACCAATTTAATAAGTCTAAGTTGCTGAAATAAGGCTATTTAATAAGCCTAAGTTGCTGAAATAAGCCTATTTAATAAGCCTACGTTGCTGAAATAAGCCTATTTAATAGGCCTATCTAATAAGTCTAAGTTGCAGAAATAAGCATATTTCATAAGCCTATTTAATGAGCCTAAGTTGCTGAAATGTCTATTTAATAAGTCGATTTAATAAGTCAAAGTTTCTAAAATAAGCCTATTTAATAAGGCTATTTAATAAGCCTAAGTTGCTGAAATAAGCCTATTTAATGAGGCTATTTAATGAGCCTAAGTTGCTGAAATAAGCCGATTTAATAAGCCTAAGTTTCTGAACTAAGCCTATTTAAAAAGGTCTATTTAATAAGTCTAAGTTGCTGACATAAACCTATTTAATAAGCCTAAGTTGCTAAAATAAGCCTATTTAATGAGGCTATTTAATAAGTCCATTTAATAAGAATTTTTAATAAGCCTATTTAATACGCCTATTTAATAAGCCTATTTAATACGCCTAAGTTGCTGAAAAAAGCCTATTTAATAAGTCTAAGTTGCTGAAATAAGGCTATTTAATAAACCTAAGTTGCTGAAATAAGCCTATTTAATAAGCCTAAGTTGCTGAATAAGCCTATTTAATAAGCCTAAGTTGCTGAAATAAGCCTATTGAATAAGTCTAAGTTGCTGAAATAAGGCTATTTAATTAGCCTAAGTTGCTGAAATAAGCCTATTTAATAAGGCTATTTAATACGCCTAAGTTGCTGAAATAAGGCTATTTAATGCGCCTAAGTTGCTAAAATAAGCCTATTTAATAAGCCGAAGTTTCTGAACTAAGCCTATTTAAAAAGGTATATTTAATAAGTCTAAGTTGCTGAAATAAACCTATTTAAAATGCTATTTAATAAGCCTAAGTTGCTGAAATAAACCTGTTTAATAAGGCTATTTAATAAGCATAAATTGCTGAAATAAGCCTATTTAATAAGCCTAAGTTGCTGAAATAATCCGATTTAATAAGGCTATTTAATAAGTCTAAGTTGCTGAAATAAACCTATTTAAAAAGCCTAAGTTGCTAAAATAAGCCTATTTAATAAGCCTTTTTAATAAGCCTAAGTTGCTGAATAAGCCTATTTAATAATCCTAAGTTGCTGAAATAAGCCTATTTAATAAGTGTAAGTTGCTGAAATAAGGCTATTTAATAAGCCTAAGTTGCTGAAATAAGCCTATTTAATAAGCCTAAGTTGCTGAAATAAGGCTATTTAATAAGTCCAAGTTGCTGAAATAAGCCTATTTAATGTCTAAGTTGCTGAAATAAGCCTATTTAATAAGTCTAAGTTGCTGAAATAAGGCTATTTAATAAGTCTAAGTTGCTGAAATAAACCTATTTAAACAGCGTTAGTTGCTAAAATAAGCCTATTTAATAAGCCCAAGTTGCTGAAATAAGCCTATTTAATAAGGCTATTTAATAAGCCTAAGTTGCTGAAAGAAGCCTATTTAATAAGCGTAAGTTGCTGAAATAAGGCTATTTAATAAGTCTAAGTTGCTGAAATAGGCCTATTTAATAAGCCTAAGTTGCTGAAATAAGCCTATTTAATAAGCCTAAGTTGCTGAAATAAGCCTATTTAATAGGCCTATCTAATAATCTAAGTTGCAGAAATAAGCATATTTCATAAGCCTATTTAATGAGCCTAAGTTGCTGAAATGTCTATTTAATAAGTCGATTTAATAAGTCAAAGTTGCTCAAATAAGCCTATTTAATAAGGCTATTTAATAAGCCTAAGTTGCTGAAATAAGCCTATTTAATGAGGCTATTTAATGAGCCTAAGTTGCTGAAATAAGCCGATTTAATAAGCCTAAGTTTCTGAACTAAGCCTATTTAAAAAGGTCTACTTAATAAGTCTAAGTTGCTGAAATAAACCTATTTAAAAATGGTATTTAATACGCCCAAGTTGCTGAAATAAACCTGATTAATAAGGCTATTTAATAAGCGTAAGTTGCTGAAATAAGCCTATTTAATAAGCCTAAGTTGCTGAAATAAGCCTATTTAATAAGGCTATTTAATAAGTCTAAGTTGCTGAAATAAACCTATTTAATAAGCCTAAGTTGCTAAAATAAGCCTATTTAATGAGGCTATTTAATAAGTCCATTTAATAAGCCTATTTAATAAGCCTATTTAATACGCCTATTTAATAAGCCTATTTAATAGGCCTATTTAATAAACCTATTTAATAAGTATTTAATGAGCCTATTTATTAAGTCTATTTAATAAGCCTTTTTAATAAGCCTATTTAATAAGTCTATTTAATAAGCCTATTTAATAGGCCTATTTAATAAGTCTAAGTTGCTGAAATAAGCCGATTTAATAAGCCTAAGTTTCTGAACTAAGCCTATTTAAAGAGGTCTATTTAATAAGTCTAATTTGCTGAAATAAACCTATTTAAAAATGGTATTTAATACACCCAAGTTGCTGAAATAAACCTGATTAATAAGGCTATTTAATAAGCCTAAGTTGCTGAAATAAGCCTATTTAATAAGGCTATTTAATAAGTCTAAGTTGCTGACATAAACCTATTTAATAAGCCTAAGTTGCTAAAATAAGCCTATTTAATGAGGCTATTTAATAAGTCAATTTAATAAGCCTATTTAATAAGCCTATTTAATACGCCTATTTAATAAGCCTATTTAATACGCCTATTTAATAAACCTATTTAATAAGTATTAATGAGCCTATTTATTAAGTCTATTTAATAAGCCTTTTTAATAAGCATATTTAATAAGTCTATTTAATAAGCCTATTTAATAGGCCTATTTAATAAGTCTAAGTTGCTGAAATAAGCCTATTTAATAAGCCTAAGTTGCTGAATAAACCAATTTAATAAGTCTAAGTTGCTGAAATAAGGCTATTTAATAAGCCTAAGTTGCTGAAATAAGCCTATTTAATAAGCCTACGTTGCTGAAATAAGCCTATTTAATAGGCCTATCTAATAAGTCTAAGTTGCAGAAATAAGCATATTTCATAAGCCTATTTAATGAGCCTAAGTTGCTGAAATGTCTATTTAATAAGTCGATTTAATAAGTCAAAGTTTCTAAAATAAGCCTATTTAATAAGGCTATTTAATAAGCCTAAGTTGCTGAAATAAGCCTATTTAATGAGGCTATTTAATGAGCCTAAGTTGCTGAAATAAGCCGATTTAATAAGCCTAAGTTTCTGAACTAAGCCTATTTAAAAAGGTCTATTTAATAAGTCTAAGTTGCTGAAATAAACCTATTTAAAAATGGTATTTAATACGCCCAAGTTGCTGAAATAATCCTATTTAATAAGGCTATTTAATAAGCGTAAGTTGCTGACATAAACCTATTTAATAAGCCTAAGTTGCTAAAATAAGCCTATTTAATGAGGCTATTTAATAAGTCCATTTAATGAGAATTTTTAATAAGCCTATTTAATACGCCTATTTAATAAGCCTATTTAATACGCCTAAGTTGCTGAAAAAAGCCTATTTAATAAGTCTAAGTTGCTGAAATAAGGCTATTTAATAAACCTAAGTTGCTGAAATAAGCCTATTTAATAAGCCTAAGTTGCTGAATAAGCCTATTTAATAAGCCTAAGTTGCTGAAATAAGCCTATTGAATAAGTCTAAGTTGCTGAAATAAGGCTATTTAATAAGCCTAAGTTGCTGAAATAAGCCTATTTAATAAGGCTATTTAATACGCCTAAGTTGCTGAAATAAGGCTATTTAATGCGCCTAAGTTGCTAAAATAAGCCTATTTAATAAGCCGAAGTTTCTGAACTAAGCCTATTTAAAAAGGTATATTTAATAAGTCTAAGTTGCTGAAATAAACCTATTTAAAATGCTATTTAATAAGCCTAAGTTGCTGAAATAAACCTGTTTAATAAGGCTATTTAACAAGCATAAATTTCTGAAATAAGCCTATTTAATAAGCCTAAGTTGCTGAAATAATCCTATTTAATAAGGCTATTTAATAAGTCTAAGTTGCTGAAATAAACCTATTTAAAAAGCCTAAGTTGCTAAAATAAGCCTATTTAATAAGCCTTTTTAATAAGCCTAAGTTGCTGAATAAGCCTATTTAATAAGCCTAAGTTGCTGAAATAAGCCTATTTAATAAGTCTAAGTTGCTGAAATAAGGCTATTTAATAAGCCTAAGTTGCTGAAATAAGCCTATTTAATAAGCCTAAGTTGCTGAAATAAGGCTATTTAATAAGTCTAAGTTGCTGAAATAAGCCTATTTAATAAGTCTAAGTTGCTGAAATAAGCCTATTTAATAAGTCTAAGTTGCTGAAATAAGGCTATTTAATAAGTCTAAGTTGCTGAAATAAGCCTATTTAAACAGCGTTAGTTGCTAAAATAAGCCTATTTAATAAGCCTAAGTTGCTGAAAGAAGCCTATTTAATAAGCGTAAGTTGCTGAAATAAGGCTATTTAATAAGTCTAAGTTGCTGAAATAGGCCTATTTAATAAGCCTAAGTTGCTGAAATAAGCCTATTTAATAAGCCTAAGTTGCTGAAATAAGCCTATTTAATAGGCCTATCTAATAATCTAAGTTGCAGAAATAAGCATATTTCATAAGCCTATTTAATGAGCCTAAGTTGCTGAAATGTCTATTTAATAAGTCGATTTAATAAGTCAAAGTTGCTCAAATAAGCCTATTTAATAAGGCTATTTAATAAGCCTAAGTTGCTGAAATAAGCCTATTTAATGAGGCTATTTAATGGGCCTAAGTTGCTGAAATAAGCCGATTAAATAAGCCTAAGTTTCTGAACTAAGCCTATTTAAAACGGTCAATTTAATAAGTCTAAGTTGCTGAAATAAACCTATTTAAAAATGGTATTTAATACGCCCAAGTTGCTGAAATAAACCTGATTAATAAGGCTATTTAATAAGTGTAAGTTGCTAAAATAAGCCTATTTAATAAGCCTAAGTTGCTGAAATAAGCCTATTTAATAAGGCTATTTAATAAGTCTAAGTTGCTGAAATAAACCTATTTAATAAGCCTAAGTTGCTAAAATAAGCCTATTTAATGAGGCTATTTAATAAGTCCATTTAATAAGCCTATTTAATAAGCCTATTTAATACGCCTATTTAATAAGCCTATTTAATACGCCTATTTAATAAACCTATTTAATAAGTATTTAATGAGCCTATTTATTAAGTCTATTTAATAAGCCTTTTTAATAAGCCTATTTAATAAGTCTATTTAATAAGCCTATTTAATAGGCCTATTTAATAAGTCTAAGTTGCTGAAATAAGCCTATTTAATAAGCATAAGTTGCTGAATAAACCAATTTAATAAGTCTAAGTTGCTGAAATAAGGCTATTTAATAAGCCTAAGTTGCTGAAATAAGGCTATTTAATAAGCCTAAGTTGCTGAAATAAGCCTATTTAATAAGGCTATTGAATACGCCTAAGTTGCTGAAATAAGGCTATTTAATGCGCCTAAGTTGCTAAAATAAGCCTATTTAATAAGCCGAAGTTTCTGAACTAAGCCTATTTAAAAAGGTATATTTAATAAGTCTAAGTTGCTGAAATAAACCTATTTAAAATGCTATTTAATAAGCCTAAGTTGCTGAAATAAACCTGTTTAATAAGGCTATTTAATAAGCATAAATTGCTGAAATAAGCCTATTTAATAAGCCTAAGTTGCTGAAATAATCCTATTTAATAAGGCTATTTAATAAGTCTAAGTTGCTGAAATAAACATATTTAAAAAGCCTAAGTTGCTAAAATAAGCCTATTTAATAAGCCTTTTTAACAAGCCTAAGTTGCTGAATAAGCCTATTTAATAAGCCTAAGTTGCTGAAATAAGCCTATTTAATAAGTCTAAGTTGCTGAAATAAGGCTATTTAATAAGCCTAAGTTGCTGAAATAAGCCTATTTAAAAAGCCTAAGTTGCTGAAATAAGGCTATTTAATAAGTCTAAGTTGCTGAAATAAGGCTATTTAATAAGTCTAAGTTGCTGAAATAAGCCTATTTAAACAGCGTTAGTTGCTAAAATAAGCCTATTTAATAAGCCCAAGTTGCTGAAATAAGCCTATTTAATAAGGCTATTTAATAAGCCTAAGTTGCTGAAAGAAGCCTATTTAATAAGCGTAAGTTGCTGAAATAAGGCTATTTAATAAGTCTAAGTTGCTGAAATAGGCCTATTTAATAAGCCTAAGTTGCTGAAATAAGCCTATTTAATAAGCCTAAGTTGCTGAAATAAGCCTATTTAATAGGCCTATCTAATAATCTAAGTTGCAGAAATAAGCATATTTCATAAGCCTATTTAATGAGCCTAAGTTGCTGAAATGTCTATTTAATAAGTCGATTTAATAAGTCAAAGTTGCTCAAATAAGCCTATTTAATAAGGCTATTTAATAAGCCTAAGTTGCTGAAATAAGCCTATTTAATGAGGCTATTTAATGGGCCTAAGTTGCTGAAATAAGCCGATTAAATAAGCCTAAGTTTCTGAACTAAGCCTATTTAAAACGGTCAATTTAATAAGTCTAAGTTGCTGAAATAAACCTATTTAAAAATGGTATTTAATACGCCCAAGTTGCTGAAATAAACCTGATTAATAAGGCTATTTAATAAGTGTAAGTTGCTAAAATAAGCCTATTTAATAAGCCTAAGTTGCTGAAATAAGCCTATTTAATAAGGCTATTTAATAAGTCTAAGTTGCTGAAATAAACCTATTTAATAAGCCTAAGTTGCTAAAATAAGCCTATTTAATGAGGCTATTTAATAAGTCCATTTAATAAGCCTATTTAATAAGCCTATTTAATACGCCTATTTAATAAGCCTATTTAATACGCCTATTTAATAAACCTATTTAATAAGTATTTAATGAGCCTATTTATTAAGTCTATTTAATAAGCCTTTTTAATAAGCCTATTTAATAAGTCTATTTAATAAGCCTATTTAATAGGCCTATTTAATAAGTCTAAGTTGCTGAAATAAGCCTATTTAATAAGCATAAGTTGCTGAATAAACCAATTTAATAAGTCTAAGTTGCTGAAATAAGGCTATTTAATAAGCCTAAGTTGCTGAAATAAGGCTATTTAATAAGCCTAAGTTGCTGAAATAAGCCTATTTAATAAGGCTATTGAATACGCCTAAGTTGCTGAAATAAGGCTATTTAATGCGCCTAAGTTGCTAAAATAAGCCTATTTAATAAGCCGAAGTTTCTGAACTAAGCCTATTTAAAAAGGTATATTTAATAAGTCTAAGTTGCTGAAATAAACCTATTTAAAATGCTATTTAATAAGCCTAAGTTGCTGAAATAAACCTGTTTAATAAGGCTATTTAATAAGCATAAATTGCTGAAATAAGCCTATTTAATAAGCCTAAGTTGCTGAAATAATCCTATTTAATAAGGCTATTTAATAAGTCTAAGTTGCTGAAATAAACATATTTAAAAAGCCTAAGTTGCTAAAATAAGCCTATTTAATAAGCCTTTTTAACAAGCCTAAGTTGCTGAATAAGCCTATTTAATAAGCCTAAGTTGCTGAAATAAGCCTATTTAATAAGTCTAAGTTGCTGAAATAAGGCTATTTAATAAGCCTAAGTTGCTGAAATAAGCCTATTTAAAAAGCCTAAGTTGCTGAAATAAGGCTATTTAATAAGTCTAAGTTGCTGAAATAAGGCTATTTAATAAGTCTAAGTTGCTGAAATAAGCCTATTTAAACAGCGTTAGTTGCTAAAATAAGCCTATTTAATAAGCCCAAGTTGCTGAAATAAGCCTATTTAATAAGGCTATTTAATAAGCCTAAGTTGCTGAAAGAAGCCTATTTAATAAGCGTAAGTTGCTGAAATAAGGCTATTTAATAAGTCTAAGTTGCTGAAATAGGCCTATTTAATAAGCCTAAGTTGCTGAAATAAGCCTATTTAATAAGCCTAAGTTGCTGAAATAAGCCTATTTAATAGGCCTATCTAATAATCTAAGTTGCAGAAATAAGCATATTTCATAAGCCTATTTAATGAGCCTAAGTTGCTGAAATGTCTATTTAATAAGTCGATTTAATAAGTCAAAGTTGCTCAAATAAGCCTATTTAATAAGGCTATTTAATAAGCCTAAGTTGCTGAAATAAGCCTATTTAATGAGGCTATTTAATGGGCCTAAGTTGCTGAAATAAGCCGATTAAATAAGCCTAAGTTTCTGAACTAAGCCTATTTAAAACGGTCAATTTAATAAGTCTAAGTTGCTGAAATAAACCTATTTAAAAATGGTATTTAATACGCCCAAGTTGCTGAAATAAACCTGATTAATAAGGCTATTTAATAAGTGTAAGTTGCTAAAATAAGCCTATTTAATAAGCCTAAGTTGCTGAAATAAGCCTATTTAATAAGGCTATTTAATAAGTCTAAGTTGCTGAAATAAACCTATTTAATAAGCCTAAGTTGCTAAAATAAGCCTATTTAATGAGGCTATTTAATAAGTCCATTTAATAAGCCTATTTAATAAGCCTATTTAATAAGCCTATTTAATACGCCTATTTAATACGCCTATTTAATAAGCCTATTTAATACGCCTATTTAATAAACCTATTTAATAAGTATTTAATGAGCCTATTTATTAAGTCTATTTAATAAGCCTTTTTAATAAGCCTATTTAATAAGTCTATTTAATAAGCCTATTTAATAGGCCTATTTAATAAGTCTAAGTTGCTGAAATAAGCCTATTTAATAAGCATAAATTGCTGAATAAACCAATTTAATAAGTCTAAGTTGCTGAAATAAGGCTATTTAATAAGCCTAAGTTGCTGAAATAAGGCTATTTAATAAGCCTAAGTTGCTGAAATAAGCCTATTTAATAAGGCTATTGAATACGCCTAAGTTGCTGAAATAAGGCTATTTAATGCGCCTAAGTTGCTAAAATAAGCCTATTTAATAAGCCGAAGTTTCTGAACTAAGCCTATTTAAAAAGGTATATTTAATAAGTCTAAGTTGCTGAAATAAACCTATTTAAAATGCTATTTAATAAGCCTAAGTTGCTGAAATAAACCTGTTTAATAAGGCTATTTAATAAGCATAAATTGCTGAAATAAGCCTATTTAATAAGCCTAAGTTGCTGAAATAATCCTATTTAATAAGGCTATTTAATAAGTCTAAGTTGCTGAAATAAACCTATTTAAAAAGCCTAAGTTGCTAAAATAAGCCTATTTAATAAGCCTTTTTAATAAGCCTAAGTTGCTGAATTAGCCTATTTAATAAGCCTAAGTTGCTGAAATAAGCCTATTTAATAAGTCTAAGTTGCTGAAATAAGGCTATTTAATAAGCCTAAGTTGCTGAAATAAGCCTATTTAAAAAGCCTAAGTTGCTGAAATAAGGCTATTTAATAAGTCTAAGTTGCTGAAATAAGCCTATTTAATAAGTCTAAGTTGCTGAAATAAGCCTATTTAATAAGTCTAAGTTGCTGAAATAAGGCTATTTAATAAGTCTAAGTTGCTGAAATAAGCCTATTTAAACAGTGTTAGTTGCTAAAATAAGCCTATTTAATAAGCCCAAGTTGCTGAAATAAGCCTATTTAATAAGGCTATTTAATAAGCCTAAGTTGCTGAAAGAAGCCTATTTAATAAGCGTAAGTTGCTGAAATAAGGCTATTTAATAAGTCTAAGTTGCTGAAATAGGCCTATTTAATAAGCCTAAGTTGCTGAAATAAGCCTATTTAATAAGCCTAAGTTGCTGAAATAAGCCTATTTAATAGGCCTATCTAATAATCTAAGTTGCAGAAATAAGCATATTTCATAAGCCTATTTAATGAGCCTAAGTTGCTGAAATGTCTATTTAATAAGTCGATTTAATAAGTCAAAGTTGCTCAAATAAGCCTATTTAATAAGGCTATTTAATAAGCCTAAGTTTCTGAACTAAGCCTATTTAAAACGGTCAATTTAATAAGTCTAAGTTGCTGAAATAAACCTATTTAAAAATGGTATTTAATACGCCCAAGTTGCTGAAATAAACCTGATTAATAAGGCTATTTAATAAGTGTAAGTTGCTAAAATAAGCCTATTTAATAAGCCTAAGTTGCTGAAATAAGCCTATTTAATAAGGCTATTTAATAAGTCTAAGTTGCTGAAATAAACCTATTTAATAAGCCTAAGTTGCTAAAATAAGCCTATTTAATGAGGCTATTTAATAAGTCCATTTAATAAGCCTATTTAATAAGCCTATTTAATACGCCTATTTAATAAGCCTATTTAATACGCCTATTTAATAAACCTATTTAATAAGTATTTAATGAGCCTATTTATTATGTCTATTTAATAAGCCTTTTTAATAAGCCTATTTAATAAGTCTATTTAATAAGCCTATTTAATAGGCCTATTTAATAAGTCTAAGTTGCTGAAATAAGCCTATTTAATAAGCATAAGTTGCTGAATAAACCAATTTAATAAGTCTAAGTTGCTGAAATAAGGCTATTTAATAAGCCTAAGTTGCTGAAATAAGGCTATTTAATAAGCCTAAGTTGCTGAAATAAGCCTATTTAATAAGGCTATTTAATACGCCTAAGTTGCTGAAATAAGGCTATTTAATGCGCCTAAGTTGCTAAAATAAGCCTATTTAATAAGCCGAAGTTTCTGAACTAAGCCTATTTAAAAAGGTATATTTAATAAGTCTAAGTTGCTGAAATAAACCTATTTAAAATGCTATTTAATAAGCCTAAGTTGCTGAAATAAACCTGTTTAATAAGGCTATTTAATAAGCATAAATTGCTGAAATAAGCCTATTTAATAAGCCTAAGTTGCTGAAATAATCCTATTTAATAAGGCTATTTAATAAGTCTAAGTTGCTGAAATAAACCTATTTAAAAAGCCTAAGTTGCTAAAATAAGCCTATTTAATAAGCCTTTTTAATAAGCCTAAGTTGCTGAATTAGCCTATTTAATAAGCCTAAGTTGCTGAAATAAGCCTATTTAATAAGTCTAAGTTGCTGAAATAAGGCTATTTAATAAGCCTAAGTTGCTGAAATAAGCCTATTTAATAAGCCTAAGTTGCTGAAATAAGGCTATTTAATAAGTCTAAGTTGCTGAAATAAGCCTATTTAATAAGTCTAAGTTGCTGAAATAAGCCTATTTAATAAGTCTAAGTTGCTGAAATAAGGTTATTTAATAAGTCTAAGTTGCTGAAATAAGCCTATTTAAACAGTGTTAGTTGCTAAAATAAGCCTATTTAATAAGCCCAAGTTGCTGAAATAAGCCTATTTAATAAGGCTATTTAATAAACCTAAGTTGCTGAAAGAAGCCTATTTAATAAGCGTAAGTTGCTGAAATAAGGCTATTTAATAAGTCTAAGTTGCTGAAATAGGCCTATTTAATAAGCCTAAGTTGCTGAAATAAGCCTATTTAATAAGCCTAAGTTGCTGAAATAAGCCTATTTAATAGGCCTATCTAATAATCTAAGTTGCAGAAATAAGCATATTTCATAAGCCTATTTAATGAGCCTAAGTTGCTGAAATGTCTATTTAATAAGTCGATTTAATAAGTCAAAGTTGCTCAAATAAGCCTATTTAATAAGGCTATTTAATAAGCCTAAGTTGCTGAAAAAAGCCTATTTAATGAGGCTATTTAATGGGCCTAAGTTGCTGAAATAAGCCGATTTAATAAGCCTAAGTTTCTGAACTAAGCCTATTTAAAACGGTCAATTTAATAAGTCTAAGTTGCTGAAATAATCCTATTTAAAAATGGTATTTAATACGCCCAAGTTGCTGAAATAAACCTGATTAATAAGGCTATTTAATAAGTGTAAGTTGCTAAAATAAGCCTATTTAATAAGCCTAAGTTGCTGAAATAAGCCTATTTAATAAGGCTATTTAATAAGTCTAAGTTGCTGAAATAAACCTATTTAATAAGCTTAAGTTGCTAAAATAAGCCTATTTAATGAGGCTATTTAATAAGTCCATTTAATAAGCCTATTTAATAAGCCTATTTAATACGCCTATTTAATAAGCCTATTTAATACGCCTATTTAATAAACCTATTTAATAAGTATTTAATGAGCCTATTTATTAAGTCTATTTAATAAGCCTTTTTAATAAGCCTATTTAATAAGTCTATTTAATAAGCCTATTTAATAGGCCTATTTAATAAGTCTAAGTTGCTGAAATAAGCCTATTTAATAAGCATAAGTTGCTGAATAAACCAATTTAATAAGTCTAAGTTGCTGAAATAAGGCTATTTAATAAGCCTAAGTTGCTGAAATGAGCCTATTTAACAAGCCTAAGTTGCTGAAATAAGGCTATTCAATAAGTCTAAGTTGCTGAAATAAGCCTATTTAATAAGCCTATGTTGCTAAAATACGCCTATTTAATAAGCCTAAGTTGCTGAAATAAGCCTATTTAATAAGTCTAAGTTGCTGAAATAAGGCTATTTAATAAGCCTAAGTTGCTGAAATAAGCCTATTTAATAAGCCTAAGTTGCTGAAATAAGGCTATTTAATAAGCCTAAGTTGCTGAAATAAGCCTATTTAATAAGGCTATTTAATACGCCTAAGTTGCTGAAATAAGGCTATTTAATGCGCCTAAGTTGCTAAAATAAGCCTATTTAATAAGCCGAAGTTTCTGAACTAAGCCTATTTAAAAAGGTATATTTAATAAGTCTAAGTTGCTGAAATAAACCTATTTAAAATGCTATTTAATAAGCCTAAGTTGCTGAAATAAACCTGTTTAATAAGGCTATTTAATAAGCATAAATTGCTGAAATAAGCCTATTTAATAAGCCTAAGTTGCTGAAATAATCCTATTTAATAAGGCTATTTAATAAGTCTAAGTTGCTGAAATAAACCTATTTAAAAAGCCTAAGTTGCTAAAATAAGCCTATTTAATAAGCCTTTTTAATAAGCCTAAGTTGCTGAATAAGCCTATTTAATAAGCCTAAGATGCTGAAATAAGCCTATTTAATAAGTCTAAGTTGCTGAAATAAGGCTATTTAATAAGCCTAAGTTGCTGAAATAAGCCTATTTAATAAGCCTAAGTTGCTGAAATAAGGCTATTTAATAAGTCTAAGTTGCTGAAATAAGCCTATTTAATAAGTCTAAGTTGCTGAAATAAGCCTATTTAATAAGTCTAAGTTGCTGAAATAAGGCTATTTAATAAGTCTAAGTTGCTGAAATAAGCCTATTTAAACAGTGTTAGTTGCTAAAATAAGCCTATTTAATAAGCCCAAGTTGCTGAAATAAGCCTATTTAATAAGGCTATTTAATAAGCCTAAGTTGCTGAAAGAAGCCTATTTAATAAGCGTAAGTTGCTGAAATAAGGCTATTTAATAAGTCTAAGTTGCTGAAATAGGCCTATTTAATAAGCCTAAGTTGCTGAAATAAGCCTATTTAATAAGCCTAAGTTGCTGAAATAAGCCTATTTAATAGGCCTATCTAATAATCTAAGTTGCAGAAATAAGCATATTTCATAAGCCTATTTAATGAGCCTAAGTTGCTGAAATGTCTATTTAATAAGTCGATTTAATAAGTCAAAGTTGCTCAAATAAGCCTATTTAATAAGGCTATTTAATAAGCCTAAGTTGCTGAAATAAGCCTATTTAATGAGGCTATTTAGTGGGCCTAAGTTGCTGAAATAAGCCGATTTAATAAGCCTAAGTTTCTGAACTAAGCCTATTTAAAACGGTCAATTTAATAAGTCTAAGTTGCTGAAATAAACCTATTTAAAAATGGTATTTAATACGCCCAAGTTGCTGAAATAAACCTGATTAATAAGGCTATTTAATAAGTGTAAGTTGCTAAAATAAGCCTATTTAATAAGCCTAAGTTGCTGAAATAAGCCTATTTAATAAGGCTATTTAATACGCCTATTTAATAAGCCTATTTAATACGCCTATTTAATAAACCTATTTAATAAGTATTTAATGAGCCTATTTATTAAGTCTATTTAATAAGCCTTTTTAATAAGCCTATTTAATAAGTCTATTTAATAAGCCTATTTAATAGGCCTATTTAATAAGTCTAAGTTGCTGAAATAAGCCTATTTAATAAGCATAAGTTGCTGAATAAACCAATTTAATAAGTCTAAGTTGCTGAAATAAGGCTATTTAATAAGCCTAAGTTGCTGAAATGAGCCTATTTAACAAGCCTAAGTTGCTGAAATAAGGCTATTCAATAAGTCTAAGTTGCTGAAATAAGCCTATTTAATAAGCCTATGTTGCTAAAATACGCCTATTTAATAAGCCTAAGTTGCTGAAATAAGCCTATTTAATAAGTCTAAGTTGCTGAAATAAGGCTATTTAATAAGCCTAAGTTGCTGAAATAAGCCTATTTAATAAGCCTAAGTTGCTGAAATAAGGCTATTTAATAAGCCTAAGTTGCTGAAATAAGCCTATTTAATAAGGCTATTTAATACGCCTAAGTTGCTGAAATAAGGCTATTTAATGCGCCTAAGTTGCTAAAATAAGCCTATTTAATAAGCCGAAGTTTCTGAACTAAGCCTATTTAAAAAGGTATATTTAATAAGTCTAAGTTGCTGAAATAAACCTATTTAAAATGCTATTTAATAAGCCTAAGTTGCTGAAATAAACCTGTTTAATAAGGCTATTTAATAAGCATAAATTGCTGAAATAAGCCTATTTAATAAGCCTAAGTTGCTGAAATAATCCTATTTAATAAGGCTATTTAATAAGTCTAAGTTGCTGAAATAAACCTATTTAAAAAGCCTAAGTTGCTAAAATAAGCCTATTTAATAAGCCTTTTTAATAAGCCTAAGTTGCTGAATAAGCCTATTTAATAAGCCTAAGTTGCTGAAATAAGCCTATTTAATAAGTCTAAGTTGCTGAAATAAGGCTATTTAATAAGCCTAAGTTGCTGAAATAAGCCTATTTAATAAGCCTAAGTTGCTGAAATAAGGCTATTTAATAAGTCTAAGTTGCTGAAATAAGCCTATTTAATAAGTCTAAGTTGCTGAAATAAGCCTATTTAATAAGTCTAAGTTGCTGAAATAAGGCTATTTAATAAGTCTAAGTTGCTGAAATAAGCCTATTTAAACAGTGTTAGTTGCTAAAATAAGCCTATTTAATAAGCCCAAGTTGCTGAAATAAGCCTATTTAATAAGGCTATTTAATAAGCCTAAGTTGCTGAAAGAAGCCTATTTAATAAGCGTAAGTTGCTGAAATAAGGCTATTTAATAAGTCTAAGTTGCTGAAATAGGCCTATTTAATAAGCCTAAGTTGCTGAAATAGGCCTATTTAATAAGCCTAAGTTGCTGAAATAAGCCTATTTAATAGGCCTATCTAATAATCTAAGTTGCAGAAATAAGCATATTTCATAAGCCTATTTAATGAGCCTAAGTTGCTGAAATGTCTATTTAATAAGTCGATTTAATAAGTCAAAGTTGCTCAAATAAGCCTATTTAATAAGGCTATTTAATAAGCCTAAGTTGCTGAAATAAGCCTATTTAATGAGGCTATTTAGTGGGCCTAAGTTGCTGAAATAAGCCGATTTAATAAGCCTAAGTTTCTGAACTAAGCCTATTTAAAACGGTCAATTTAATAAGTCTAAGTTGCTGAAATAAACCTATTTAAAAATGGTATTTAATACGCCCAAGTTGCTGAAATAAACCTGATTAATAAGGCTATTTAATAAGTGTAAGTTGCTAAAATAAGCCTATTTAATAAGCCTAAGTTGCTGAAATAAGCCTATTTAATAAGGCTATTTAATAAGTCTAAGTTGCTGAAATAAACCTATTTAATAAGCCTAAGTTGCTAAAATAAGCCTATTTAATGAGGCTATTTAATAAGTCCATTTAATAAGCCTATTTAATAAGCCTATTTAATACGCCTATTTAATACGCCTATTTAATACGCCTATTTAATAAACCTATTTAATAAGTATTTAATGAGCCTATTTATTAAGTCTATTTAATAAGCCTTTTTAATAAGCCTATTTAATAAGTCTATTTAATAAGCCTATTTAATAGGCCTATTTAATAAGTCTAAGTTGCTGAAATAAGCCTATTTAATAAGCATAAGTTGCTGAATAAACCAATTTAATAAGTCTAAGTTGCTGAAATAAGGCTATTTAATAAGCCTAAGTTGCTGAAATGAGCCTATTTAACAAGCCTAAGTTGGTGAAATAAGGCTATTCAATAAGACTAAGTTGCTGAAATAAGCCTATTTAATAAGCCTAAGTTGCTAAAATAAGCCTATTTAATGAGGCTATTTAATAAGTCTATTTAATAAGCCTATTTAATAAGCCTATTTAATAAGCCTATTTAATAAGCCTATTTAACAAGTCTGTTTAATAAGTCTATTAAATAAGCCTATTTAAAGAGTATTCAATGAGCCTATTTATTAAGCCTATTTATTGAGCCTATTTAATAAGCCTATTTATTAAGCCTATTTATTGAGCCTATTTAATAAGCCTATTTATTAAGCCTATTTAATACGCCTATTTAATAAGTCTATTTAATAAGCCTATTTAATAAGCCTATTTAATAAGCCTATTTAACAAGCCTATTTATTGAGCCTATTTAATAAGTCTATTTAATAAGCCTATTTAATAAGCCTATTTAATAAGTATTTAATGAGCCTATTTAATCAGTCTATTTAATAAGCCTATTTAATAGGCCTATTTAATAAGTCTAAGTTGCTGAAATAAGCCTATTTAATAAGCCTAAGTTGCTGAAAAGCCTATTTCATAGGCCTAAGTTGCTGAAATAAGCCTTTTTAATAAGTTTAAGTTGCTGAAATAAGCCTATTTAATAAGCCTATGTTGCTAAAATAAGCCTATTTAATGAGGCTGTTTAATAAGTCTATTTAATAAGCCTATTTAATACGCCTATTTAATGAGCCTATTTAAAAAGCCTATTTAATAAGTCTATTTAATAAGTCTATTTAATACGCCTATTTAATAAGTATTTAACGAGCCTATTTAATGAGCCTATTTATTAAGGCAATTAAATAAGCCTATTTAATAAGCCTATTTAATAAGCCTATTTAATAAGCCTATTAATTAAGCCTATTTAATGAGCCTATTTAATAAGCCTATTTATTGAACCTATTTAATAAGTCTATTTAATAAGCCTGTTTAATAAGCCTATTTAATAAGTATTTAATGAGCCTATTTAATAAGCCCAAGTTGCTGAATAAGCCTATTTAATAAGCCTAAGTTGCTGAAATAAGCCTATTTAATAAGCCTATTTAATAAGCCTAAGTTACTGAATAAGCCTATTTAATAAGCCTAAGTTGCTGAAATAAGGCTATTTAATAAGTCTAAGTTGCTGAAATAAGCCTATTTAATAAGTCTAAGTTGCTGAAATAAGCCTATTTAATAAGTCTAAGTTGCTGAAATAAGGCTATTTAATAAGTCTAAGTTGCTGAAATAAGCCTATTTAATCAGCGTAAGTTGCTAAAATAAGCCTATTTAATAAGCCCAAGTTGCTGAAATAAGCCTATTTAATAAGGCTATTTAATAAGCCTAAATTGCTGAAAGAAGCCTATTTAATAAGCATAAGTTGCTGAAATAAGGCAATTTAATAAGTCTAAGTTGCTGAAATAGGCCTATTTAATAAGCCTAAGTTGCTGAAATAAGCCTATTTAATAAGCCTATTTAATAAGCCTATTTATTGAGCCTATTTAATAAGTCTATTTAATAAGCCTATTTAATAAGCCTATTTAATAAGTATTTAATGAGCCTATTTAATCAGTCTATTTAATAAGCCTATTTAATAGGCCTATTTAATAAGTCTAAGTTGCTGAAATAAGCCTATTTAATAAGCCTAAGTTGGTGAAAAGCCTATTTCATAGGCCTAAGTTGCTGAAATAAGCCTATTTAATAAGCCTATTTAATAAGCCTATTTATTGAGCCTATTTAATAAGTCTATTTAATAAGCCTATTTAATAAGCCTATTTAATAAGTATTTAATGAGCCTATTTAATCAGTCTATTTAATAAGCCTATTTAATAGGCCTATTTAATAAGTCTAAGTTGCTGAAATAAGCCTATTTAATAAGCCTAAGTTGCTAAAATAAGCCTATTTAATGAGGCTGTTTAATAAGTCTATTTAATAAGCCTATTTAATAAGCCTATTTAATGAGCCTATTTAAAAAGCCTATTTAATAAGTCTATTTAATAAGTCTATTTAATACGCCTATTTAATAAGTATTTAACGAGCCTATTTAATAAGCCTATTTATTGAGCCTATTTAATAAGCCTATTTATTAAGCCAATTAAATAAGCCTATTTAATAAGCCTATTTAATAAGCCTATTTAATTAGCCTATTAATTAAGCCTATTTAATGAGCCTATTTAATAAGCCTATTTATTGAACCTATTTAATAAGTCTATTTAATAAGCCTGTTTAATAAGCCTATTTAATACGTATTTAATGAGCCTATTTAATGAGCCCAAGTTGCTGAATAAGCCTATTTAATAAGCCTAAGTTGCTGAAATAAGCCTATTTAATAAGCCTATTTAATAAGTCTAAGTTGCTGAAATAAGCCTATTTAATAAGTCTAAGTTGCTGATATAAGCCTATTTAATAAGTCTAAGTTGCTGAAATAAGGCTATTTAATAAATCTAAGTTGCAGAAATAAGCCTATTTAATCAGCGTAAGTTGCTGAAATAAGCCTATTTAATAAGCCCAAGTTGCTGAAATAAGCCTATTTAATAAGGCTATTTAATAAGCCTAAGTTGCTGAAAGAAGCCTATTTAATAAGCATAAGTTGCTGAAATAAGGCAATTTAATAAGTCTAAGTTGCTGAAATAGGCCTATTTAATAAGCCTAAGTTGCTGAAATAAGCCTATTTAATAAGCCTATTTAATAAGCCTATTTATTGAGCCTATTTAATAAGTCTATTTAATAAGCCTATTTAATAAGCCTATTTAATAAGTATTTAATGAGCCTATTTAATCAGTCTATTTAATAAGCCTATTTAATAGGCCTATTTAATAAGTCTAAGTTGCTGAAATAAGCCTATTTAATAAGCCTAAGTTGGTGAAAAGCCTATTTCATAGGCCTAAGTTGCTGAAATAAGCCTATTTAATAAGCCTATTTAATAAGCCTATTTATTGAGCCTATTTAATAAGTCTATTTAATAAGCCTATTTAATAAGCCTATTTAATAAGTATTTAATGAGCCTATTTAATCAGTCTATTTAATAAGCCTATTTAATAGGCCTATTTAATAAGTCTAAGTTGCTGAAATAAGCCTATTTAATAAGCCTAAGTTGCTAAAATAAGCCTATTTAATGAGGCTGTTTAATAAGTCTATTTAATAAGCCTATTTAATAAGCCTATTTAATGAGCCTATTTAAAAAGCCTATTTAATAAGTCTATTTAATAAGTCTATTTAATACGCCTATTTAATAAGTATTTAACGAGCCTATTTAATAAGCCTATTTATTGAGCCTATTTAATAAGCCTATTTATTAAGCCAATTAAATAAGCCTATTTAATAAGCCTATTTAATAAGCCTATTTAATTAGCCTATTAATTAAGCCTATTTAATGAGCCTATTTAATAAGCCTATTTATTGAACCTATTTAATAAGTCTATTTAATAAGCCTGTTTAATAAGCCTATTTAATACGTATTTAATGAGCCTATTTAATGAGCCCAAGTTGCTGAATAAGCCTATTTAATAAGCCTAAGTTGCTGAAATAAGCCTATTTAATAAGCCTATTTAATAAGTCTAAGTTGCTGAAATAAGCCTATTTAATAAGTCTAAGTTGCTGATATAAGCCTATTTAATAAGTCTAAGTTGCTGAAATAAGGCTATTTAATAAATCTAAGTTGCAGAAATAAGCCTATTTAATCAGCGTAAGTTGCTGAAATAAGCCTATTTAATAAGCCCAAGTTGCTGAAATAAGCCTATTTAATAAGGCTATTTAATAAGCCTAAGTTGCTGAAAGAAGCCTATTTAATAAGCCAATTTAATAAGCCTAAGTTTCTGAACTAAGCCTATTTAAAACGGTCAATTTAATAAGTCTAAGTTGCTGAAATAAACCTATTTAAAAATGGTATTTAATACGCCCAAGTTGCTGAAATAAACCTGATTAATAAGGCTATTTAATAAGTGTAAGTTGCTGAAATAAGCCTATTTAATAAGCCTAAGTTGCTGAAATAAGCCTATTTAATAAGGCTATTTAATAAGTCTACGTTGCTTAAATAAACCTATTTAATAAGCCTAAGTTGCTAAAATAAGCCTATTTAATGAGGCTATTTAATAAGTCCATTTAATAAGCCTATTTAATAAGCCTATTTAATACGCCTATTTAATAAGCCTATTTAATACGCCTATTTAATAAATTTATTTAATAAGTATTTAATGAGCCTATTTATTAAGTCTATTTAATAAGCCTTTTTAATAAGCCTATTTAATAAGTCTATTTAATAAGCCTATTTAATAGGCCTATTTAATAAGTCTAAGTTGCTGAAATAAGGCTATTTAATAAGCCTAAGTTGCTGAAATGAGCCTATTTAATAAGCCTATTTAATAAGCCTATTTATTGAACCTATTTAATAAGTCTATTTAATAAGCCTGTTTAATAAGCCTATTTAATACGTATTTAATGAGCCTATTTAATAAGCCCAAGTTGCTGAATAAGCCTATTTAATAAGCCTAAGTTGCTGAAATAAGCCTATTTAATAAGCCTATTTAATAAGCCTAAGTTGCTGAATAAGCCTATTTAATAAGCCTAAGTTGCTGAAATAATCCTATTTAATAAGGCTATTTAATAAGTCTAAGTTGCTGAAATAAACCTATTTAAAAAGCCTAAGTTGCTAAAATAAGCCTATTTAATAAGCCTTTTTAATAAGCCTAAGTTGCTGAATAAGCCTATTTAATAAGCCTAAGTTGCTGAAATAAGCCTATTTAATAAGTCTAAGTTGCTGAAATAAGGCTATTTAATAAGCCTAAGTTGCTGAAATAAGCCTATTTAATAAGCCTAAGTTGCTGAAATAAGGCTATTTAATAAGTCTAAGTTGCTGAAATAAGCCTATTTAATAAGTCTAAGTTGCTGAAATAAGCCTATTTAATAAGTCTAAGTTGCTGAAATAAGGCTATTTAATAAGTCTAAGTTGCTGAAATAAGCCTATTTAAACAGTGTTAGTTGCTAAAATAAGCCTATTTAATAAGCCCAAGTTGCTGAAATAAGCCTATTTAATAAGGCTATTTAATAAGCCTAAGTTGCTGAAAGAAGCCTATTTAATAAGCGTAAGTTGCTGAAATAAGGCTATTTAATAAGTCTAAGTTGCTGAAATAGGCCTATTTAATAAGCCTAAGTTGCTGAAATAAGCCTATTTAATAAGCCTAAGTTGCTGAAATAAGCCTATTTAATAGGCCTATCTAATAATCTAAGTTGCAGAAATAAGCATATTTCATAAGCCTATTTAATGAGCCTAAGTTGCTGAAATGTCTATTTAATAAGTCGATTTAATAAGTCAAAGTTGCTCAAATAAGCCTATTTAATAAGGCTATTTAATAAGCCTAAGTTGCTGAAATAAGCCTATTTAATGAGGCTATTTAGTGGGCCTAAGTTGCTGAAATAAGCCGATTTAATAAGCCTAAGTTTCTGAACTAAGCCTATTTAAAACGGTCAATTTAATAAGTCTAAGTTGCTGAAATAAACCTATTTAAAAATGGTATTTAATACGCCCAAGTTGCTGAAATAAACCTGATTAATAAGGCTATTTAATAAGTGTAAGTTGCTAAAATAAGCCTATTTAATAAGCCTAAGTTGCTGAAATAAGCCTATTTAATAAGGCTATTTAATAAGTCTAAGTTGCTGAAATAAACCTATTTAATAAGCCTAAGTTGCTAAAATAAGCCTATTTAATGAGGCTATTTAATAAGTCCATTTAATAAGCCTATTTAATAAGCCTATTTAATACGCCTATTTAATAAGCCTATTTAATACGCCTATTTAATAAACCTATTTAATAAGTATTTAATGAGCCTATTTATTAAGTCTATTTAATAAGCCTTTTTAATAAGCCTATTTAATAAGTCTATTTAATAAGCCTATTTAATAGGCCTATTTAATAAGTCTAAGTTGCTGAAATAAGCCTATTTAATAAGCATAAGTTGCTGAATAAACCAATTTAATAAGTCTAAGTTGCTGAAATAAGGCTATTTAATAAGCCTAAGTTGCTGAAATGAGCCTATTTAACAAGCCTAAGTTGGTGAAATAAGGCTATTCAATAAGTCTAAGTTGCTGAAATAAGCCTATTTAATAAGCCTAAGTTGCTAAAATAAGCCTATTTAATGAGGCTATTTAATAAGTCTATTTAATAAGCCTATTTAATAAGCCTATTTAATAAGCCTATTTAATAAGCCTATTTAACAAGTCTGTTTAATAAGTCTATTAAATAAGCCTATTTAAAGAGTATTCAATGAGCCTATTTATTAAGCCTATTTATTGAGCCTATTTAATAAGCCTATTTATTAAGCCTATTTATTAAGCCTATTTATTGAGCCTATTTAATAAGCCTATTTATTAAGCCTATTTAATACGCCTATTTAATAAGTCTATTTAATAAGCCTATTTAATAAGCCTATTTAATAAGCCTATTTAACAAGCCTATTTATTGAGCCTATTTAATAAGTCTATTTAATAAGCCTATTTAATAAGCCTATTTAATAAGTATTTAATGAGCCTATTTAATCAGTCTATTTAATAAGCCTATTTAATAGGCCTATTTAATAAGTCTAAGTTGCTGAAATAAGCCTATTTAATAAGCCTAAGTTGCTGAAAAGCCTATTTCATAGGCCTAAGTTGCTGAAATAAGCCTTTTTAATAAGTTTAAGTTGCTGAAATAAGCCTATTTAATAAGCCTATGTTGCTAAAATAAGCCTATTTAATGAGGTTGTTTAATAAGTCTATTTAATAAGCCTATTTAATACGCCTATTTAATGAGCCTATTTAAAAAGCCTATTTAATAAGTCTATTTAATAAGTCTATTTAATACGCCTATTTAATAAGTATTTAACGAGCCTATTTAATGAGCCTATTTATTAAGGCAATTAAATAAGCCTATTTAATAAGCCTATTTAATAAGCCTATTTAATAAGCCTATTAATTAAGCCTATTTAATGAGCCTATTTAATAAGCCTATTTATTGAACCTATTTAATAAGTCTATTTAATAAGCCTGTTTAATAAGCCTATTTAATAAGTATTTAATGAGCCTATTTAATAAGCCCAAGTTGCTGAATAAGCCTATTTAATAAGCCTAAGTTGCTGAAATAAGCCTATTTATTAAGCCTATTTAATAAGCCTAAGTTGCTGAATAAGCCTATTTAATAAGCCTAAGTTGCTGAAATAAGGCTATTTAATAAGTCTAAGTTGCTGAAATAAGCCTATTTAATAAGTCTAAGTTGCTGAAATAAGCCTATTTAATAAGTCTAAGTTGCTGAAATAAGGCTATTTAATAAGTCTAAGTTGCTGAAATAAGCCTATTTAATCAGCGTAAGTTGCTAAAATAAGCCTATTTAATAAGCCCAAGTTGCTGAAATAAGCCTATTTAATAAGGCTATTTAATAAGCCTAAGTTGCTGAAAGAAGCCTATTTAATAAGCATAAGTTGCTGAAATAAGGCAATTTAATAAGTCTAAGTTGCTGAAATAGGCCTATTTAATAAGCCTAAGTTGCTGAAATAAGCCTATTTAATAAGCCTATTTAATAAGCCTATTTATTGAGCCTATTTAATAAGTCTATTTAATAAGCCTATTTAATAAGCCTATTTAATAAGTATTTAATGAGCCTATTTAATCAGTCTATTTAATAAGCCTATTTAATAGGCCTATTTAATAAGTCTAAGTTGCTGAAATAAGCCTATTTAATAAGCCTAAGTTGGTGAAAAGCCTATTTCATAGGCCTAAGTTGCTGAAATAAGCCTATTTAATAAGCCTATTTAATAAGCCTATTTATTGAGCCTATTTAATAAGTCTATTTAATAAGCCTATTTAATAAGCCTATTTAATAAGTATTTAATGAGCCTATTTAATCAGTCTATTTAATAAGCCTATTTAATAGGCCTATTTAATAAGTCTAAGTTGCTGAAATAAGCCTATTTAATAAGCCTAAGTTGCTAAAATAAGCCTATTTAATGAGGCTGTTTAATAAGTCTATTTAATAAGCCTATTTAATAAGCCTATTTAATGAGCCTATTTAAAAAGCCTATTTAATAAGTCTATTTAATAAGTCTATTTAATACGCCTATTTAATAAGTATTTAACGAGCCTATTTAATAAGCCTATTTATTGAGCCTATTTAATAAGCCTATTTATTAAGCCAATTAAATAAGCCTATTTAATAAGCCTATTTAATAAGCCTATTTAATTAGCCTATTAATTAAGCCTATTTAATGAGCCTATTTAATAAGCCTATTTATTGAACCTATTTAATAAGTCTATTTAATAAGCCTGTTTAATAAGCCTATTTAATACGTATTTAATGAGCCTATTTAATGAGCCCAAGTTGCTGAATAAGCCTATTTAATAAGCCTAAGTTGCTGAAATAAGCCTATTTAATAAGCCTATTTAATAAGTCTAAGTTGCTGAAATAAGCCTATTTAATAAGTCTAAGTTGCTGATATAAGCCTATTTAATAAGTCTAAGTTGCTGAAATAAGGCTATTTAATAAATCTAAGTTGCAGAAATAAGCCTATTTAATCAGCGTAAGTTGCTGAAATAAGCCTATTTAATAAGCCCAAGTTGCTGAAATAAGCCTATTTAATAAGGCTATTTAATAAGCCTAAGTTGCTGAAAGAAGCCTATTTAATAAGGCTATTTAATAAGCCTAAGTTGCTGAAATAAGCCTATTTAATGAGGCTATTTAATGGGCCTAAGTTGCTGAAATAAGCCAATTTAATAAGCCTAAGTTTCTGAACTAAGCCTATTTAAAACGGTCAATTTAATAAGTCTAAGTTGCTGAAATAAACCTATTTAAAAATGGTATTTAATACGCCCAAGTTGCTGAAATAAACCTGATTAATAAGGCTATTTAATAAGTGTAAGTTGCTGAAATAAGCCTATTTAATAAGCCTAAGTTGCTGAAATAAGCCTATTTAATAAGGCTATTTAATAAGTCTAAGTTGCTGAAATAAACCTATTTAATAAGCCTAAGTTGCTAAAATAAGCCTATTTAATGAGGCTATTTAATAAGTCCATTTAATAAGCCTATTTAATAAGCCTATTTAATACGCCTATTTAATAAGCCTATTTAATACGCCTATTTAATAAATTTATTTAATAAGTATTTAATGAGCCTATTTATTAAGTCTATTTAATAAGCCTTTTTAATAAGCCTATTTAATAAGTCTATTTAATAAGCCTATTTAATAGGCCTATTTAATAAGTCTAAGTTGCTGAAATAAGCCTATTTAATAAGCATAAGTTGCTGAATAAACCAATTTAATAAGTCTAAATTGCTGAAATAAGGCTATTTAATAAGCCTAAGTTGCTGAAATGAGCCTATTTAATAAGCCTATTTAATAAGCCTATTTATTGAACCTATTTAATAAGTCTATTTAATAAGCCTGTTTAATAAGCCTATTTAATACGTATTTAATGAGCCTATTTAATAAGCCCAAGTTGCTGAATAAGCCTATTTAATAAGCCTAAGTTGCTGAAATAAGCCTATTTAATAAGCCTATTTAATAAGCCTAAGTTGCTGAATAAGCCTATTTAATAAGCCTAAGTTGCTGAAATAAGCCTATTTAATAAGTCTAAGTTGCTGAAATAAGGCTATTTAATAAGCCTAAGTTGCTGAAATATGCCTATTTAATAATCCTAAGTTGCTAAAATAAGCCTATTTAATAAGCCCAAGTTGCTGAAATAAGCCTATTTAATAAGGCTATTTAATAAGCCTAAGTTGCTGAAAGAAGCCTATTTAATAAGCGTAAGTTGCTGAAATAAGGCAATTTAATAAGTCTAAGTTGCTGAAATAGGCCTATTTAATAAGCCTAAGTTGCTGAAATAAGCCTATTTAATAAGCCTAATTTGCTGAAATAAGCCTATTTAATAGGCCTATCTAATAAGTCTAAGTTGCAGAAATAAGCATATTTCATAAGCCTATTTAATGACCCTAAGTTGCTGAAATGTCTATTTAATAAGTCGATTTAATAAGTCAAAGTTGCTAAAATAAGCCTATTTAATAAGGCTATTTAATAAGCCTAAGTTGCTGAAATAAGCCTATTTAATGAGGCTATTTAATGAGCCTAAGTTGCTGAAATAAGCCGATTTAATAAGCCTAAGTTTCTGAACTAAGCCTATTTAAAAAGGTCTATTTAATAAGTCTAAGTTGCTGAAATAAACCTATTTAAAAATGGTATTTAATACGCCCAAGTTGCTGAAATAAACCTGATTAATAAGGCTATTTAATAAGTCTAAGTTGCTGACATAACCTATTTAATAAGCCTAAGTTGCTAAAATAAGCCTATTTAATGAGGCTATTTAATAAGTCAATTTAATAAGCCTATTTAATAAGCCTATTTAATACGCCTCTTTAATAAGCCTATTTAATACGCCTATTTAATAAACCTATTTAATAAGTATTAATGAGCCTATTTATTAAGTCTATTTAATAAGCCTTTTTAATAAGCCTATTTAATAAGTCTATTTAATAAGCCTATTTAATAGGCCTATTTAATAAGTCTAAGTTGCTGAAATAAGCCTATTTAATAAGCCTAAGTTGCTGAATAAACCAATTTAATAAGTCTAAGTTGCTGAAATAAGGCTATTTAATAAGCCTAAGTTGCTGAAATGAGCCTATTTAATAAGCCTAAGTTGCTGAAATAAGGCTATTCAATAAGTCTAAGTTGCTGAAATAAGACTATTTAATAAGCCTAAGTTGCTAAAATAAGCCTATTTAATGAGGCTATTTAATAAGTCTATTTAATAAGCCTATTTAATAAGCCTATTTAATAAGCCTATTTAATAAGCCTATTTAATAAGCCTATTTAACAAGTCTATTTAATAAGTCTATTTAATAAACCTATTTAAAGAGTATTCAATGAGCCTATTTATTAAGCCTATTTATTGAGCCTATTTAATAAGCCTATTTATTAAGCCTATTTATTAAGCCTATTTATTGAGCCTATTTAATAAGTCTATTTAATAAGCCTATTTAATAAGCCTATTTAATAAGTATTTAATGAGCCTATTTAATCAGTCTATTTAATAAGCCTATTTAATAGGCCTATTTAATAAGTCTAAGTTGCTGAAATAAGCCTTTTTAATAAGCCTAAGTTGGTGAAAAGCCTATTTCATAGGCCTAAGTTGCTGAAATAAGCCTTTTTAATAAGTCTAAGTTGCTGAAATAAGCCTATTTAATAAGCCTAAGTTGCTAAAATAAGCCTATTTAATGAGGCTGTTTAATAAGTCTATTTAATAAGCCTATTTAATAAGCCTATTTAATGAGCCTATTTAAAAAGCCTATTTAATAAGTCTATTTAATAAGTCTATTTAATACGCCTATTTAATAAGTATTTAACGAGCCTATTTAATAAGCCTATTTATTGAGCCTATTTAATACGCCTAATTATTAAGCCAATTAAATAAGCCTATTTAATAAGCCTATTTAATAAGCCTATTTAATAAGTCTATTAATTAAGCCTATTTAATGAGCCTATTTAATAAGCCTATTTATTGAACCTATTTAATAAGTCTATTTAATAAGCCTGTTTAATAAGCCTATTTAATACGTATTTAATGAGCCTATTTAATGAGCCCAAGTTGCTGAATAAGCCTATTTAATAAGCCTAAGTTGCTGAAATAAGCCTATTTAATAAGCCTATTTAATAAGCCTAAGTTGCTGAATAAGCCTATTTAATAAGCCTAAGTTGCTGAAATAAGCCTATTTAATAAGTCTAAGTTGCTGAAATAAGGCTATTTAATAAGCCTAAGTTGCTGAAATAAGCCTATTTAATAAGCCTAAGTTGCTGAAATAAGGCTATTTAATAAGTCTAAGTTGCTGAAATAAGCCAATTTAATAAGTCTAAGTTGCTGAAATAAGCCTATTTAATAAGTCTAAGTTGCTGAAATAAGGCTATTTAATAAATCTAAGTTGCAGAAATAAGCCTATTTAATCAGCGTAAGTTGCTGAAATAAGCGTATTAAATAAGCCCAAGTTGCTGAAATAAGCCTATTTAATAAGGCAATTTAATAAGCCTAAGTTGCTGAAAGAAGCCTATTTAATAAGGCTATTTAATAAGCCTAAGTTGCTGAAATAAGCATATTTCATACGCCTATTTAATGAGCCTAAGTTGCTGAAATGTCTATTTAATAAGTCGATTTAATAAGTCAAAGTTTCTAAAATAAGCCTATTTAATAAGGCTATTAAATAAGTCTAAGTTGGTGAAATAAACCTATTTAAAAAGCCTAAGTTGCTAAGATAAGCCTATTTAATAAGCCTTTTTAATAAGCCTAAGTTGCTGAATAAGCCTATTTAATAAGCCTAAGTTGCTGAAATAAGCCTATTTAATAAGTCTAAGTTGCTGAAATAAGGCTATTTAATAAGCCTAAGTTGCTGAAATAAGCCTATTTAATAAGCCTAAGTTGCTGAAATAAGGCTATTTAATAAGTCTAAGTTGCTGAAATAAGCCTATTTAATAAGTCTAAGTTGCTGAAATAAGCCTATTTAATAAGTCTAAGTTGCTGAAATAAGGCTATTTAATAAGTCTAAGTTGCTGAAATAAGCCTATTTAAACAGCGTTAGTTGCTAAAATAAGCCTATTTAATAAGCCCAAGTTGCTGAAATAAGCCTATTTAATAAGGCTATTTAATAAGCCTAAGTTGCTGAATAAACCAATTTAATAAGTCTAAGTTGCTGAAATAAGGCTATTTAATAAGCCTAAGTTGCTGAAATGAGCCTATTTAATAAGCCTAAGTTGCTGAAATAAGGCTATTCAATAAGTCTAAGTTGCTGAAATAAGACTATTTAATAAGCCTAAGTTGCTAAAATAAGCCTATTTAATGAGGCTATTTAATAAGTCTATTTAATAAGCCTATTTAATAAGCCTATTTAATAAGCCTATTTAATAAGCCTATTTAATAAGCCTATTTAACAAGTCTATTTAATAAGTCTATTTAATAAACCTATTTAAAGAGTATTCAATGAGCCTATTTATTAAGCCTATTTATTGAGCCTATTTAATAAGCCTATTTATTAAGCCTATTTATTAAGCCTATTTATTGAGCCTATTTAATAAGTCTATTTAATAAGCCTATTTAATAAGCCTATTTAATAAGTATTTAATGAGCCTATTTAATCAGTCTATTTAATAAGCCTATTTAATAGGCCTATTTAATAAGTCTAAGTTGCTGAAATAAGCCTTTTTAATAAGCCTAAGTTGGTGAAAAGCCTATTTCATAGGCCTAAGTTGCTGAAATAAGCCTTTTTAATAAGTCTAAGTTGCTGAAATAAGCCTATTTAATAAGACTAAGTTGCTAAAATAAGCCTATTTAATGAGGCTGTTTAATAAGTCTATTTAATAAGCCTATTTAATAAGCCTATTTAATGAGCCTATTTAAAAAGCCTATTTAATAAGTCTATTTAATAAGTCTATTTAATACGCCTATTTAATAAGTATTTAACGAGCCTATTTAATAAGCCTATTTATTGAGCCTATTTAATACGCCTAATTATTAAGCCAATTAAATAAGCCTATTTAATAAGCCTATTTAATAAGCCTATTTAATAAGTCTATTAATTAAGCCTATTTAATGAGCCTATTTAATAAGCCTATTTATTGAACCTATTTAATAAGTCTATTTAATAAGCCTGTTTAATAAGCCTATTTAATACGTATTTAATGAGCCTATTTAATGAGCCCAAGTTGCTGAATAAGCCTATTTAATAAGCCTAAGTTGCTGAAATAAGCCTATTTAATAAGCCTATTTAATAAGCCTAAGTTGCTGAATAAGCCTATTTAATAAGCCTAAGTTGCTGAAATAAGCCTATTTAATAAGTCTAAGTTGCTGAAATAAGGCTATTTAATAAGCCTAAGTTGCTTAAATAAGCCTATTTAATAAGCCTAAGTTGCTGAAATAAGCCTATTTAATAAGCCTAAGTTGCTGAAATAAGGCTATTTAATAAGTCTAAGTTGCTGAAATAAGCCTATTTAATAAGTCTAAGTTGCTGAAATAAGCCTATTTAATAAGTCTAAGTTGCTGAAATAAGGCTATTTAATAAATCTAAGTTGCAGAAATAAGCCTATTTAATCAGCGTAAGTTGCTGAAATAAGCGTATTAAATAAGCCCAAGTTGCTGAAATAAGCCTATTTAATAAGGCAATTTAATAAGCCTAAGTTGCTGAAAGAAGCCTATTTAATAAGGCTATTTAATAAGCCTAAGTTGCTGAAATAAGCATATTTCATACGCCTATTTAATGAGCCTAAGTTGCTGAAATGTCTATTTAATAAGTCGATTTAATAAGTCAAAGTTTCTAAAATAAGCCTATTTAATAAGGCTATTTAATAAGTCTAAGTTGGTGAAATAAACCTATTTAAAAAGCCTAAGTTGCTAAGATAAGCCTATTTAATAAGCCTTTTTAATAAGCCTAAGTTGCTGAATAAGCCTATTTAATAAGCCTAAGTTGCTGAAATAAGCCTATTTAATAAGTCTAAGTTGCTGAAATAAGGCTATTTAATAAGCCTAAGTTGCTGAAATAAGCCTATTTAATAAGCCTAAGTTGCTGAAATAAGGCTATTTAATAAGTCTAAGTTGCTGAAATAAGCCTATTTAATAAGTCTAAGTTGCTGAAATAAGCCTATTTAATAAGTCTAAGTTGCTGAAATAAGGCTATTTAATAAGTCTAAGTTGCTGAAATAAGCCTATTTAAACAGCGTTAGTTGCTAAAATAAGCCTATTTAATAAGCCCAAGTTGCTGAAATAAGCCTATTTAATAAGGCTATTTAATAAGCCTAAGTTGCTGAAAGAAGCCTATTTAATAAGCGTAAGTTGCTGAAATAAGGCTATTTAATAAGTCTAAGTTGCTGAAATAGGCCTATTTAATAAGCCTAAGTTGCTGAAATAAGCCTATTTAATGAGCCTAAGTTGCTGAAAAAAGCCGATTTAATAAGCCTAAGTTTCTGAACTAAGCCTATTTAAAAAGGTCTATTTAATAAGTCTAAGTTGCTGAAATAAACCTATTTAAAAATGGTATTTAATACGCCCAAGTTGCTGAAATAAACCTGATTAATAAGGCTATTTAATAAGCGTAAGTTGCTGAAATAAGCCTATTTAATAAGCCTAAGTTGCTGAAATAAGCCTATTTAATAAGGCTATTTAATAAGTCTAAGTTGCTGACATAAACCTATTTAATAAGCCTAAGTTGCTAAAATAAGCCGATTTAATGAGGCTATTTAATAAGTCCATTTAATAAGAATTTTTAATAAGCCTATTTAATACGCCTATTTAATAAGCCTATTTAATACGCCTAAGTTGCTGAAATAAGCCTATTTAATAAGTCTAAGTTGCTGAAATAAGGCTATTTAATAAACCTAAGTTGCTGAAATAAGCCTATTTAATAAGCCTAAGTTGCTGAATAAGCCTATTTAATAAGCCTAAGTTGCTGAAATAAGCCTATTGAATAAGTCTAAGTTGCTGAAATAAGGCTATTTAATAAGCCTAAGTTGCTGAAATAAGCCTATTTAATAAGGCTATTTAATACGCCTAAGTTGCTGAAATAAGGCTATTTAATGCGCCTAAGTTGCTAAAATAAGCCTGTTTAATAAGCCGAAGTTTCTGAACTAAGCCTATTTAAAAAGGTATGTTTAATAAGTCTAAGTTGCTGAAATAAACCTATTTAAAATGCTATTTAATAAGCCTAAGTTGCTGAAATAAACCTGTTTAATAAGGCTATTTAATAAGCATAAATTGCTGAAATAAGCCTATTTAATAAGCCTAAGTTGCTGAAATAATCCTATTTAATAAGGCTATTTAATAAGTCTAAGTTGATGAAATAAACCTATTTAAAAAGCCTAAGTTGCTAAGATAAGCCTATTTAATAAGCCTTTTTAATAAGCCTAAGTTGCTGAATAAGCCTATTTAATAAGCCTAAGTTGCTGAAATAAGCCTATTTAATAAGTCTAAGTTGCTGAAATAAGGCTATTTAATAAGCCTAAGTTGCTGAAATAAGCCTATTTAATAAGCCTAAGTTGCTGAAATAAGGCTATTTAATAAGTCTAAGTTGCTGAAATAAGCCTATTTAATAAGTCTAAGTTGCTGAAATAAGCCTATTTAATAAGTCTAAGTTGCTGAAATAAGGCTATTCAATAAGTCTAAGTTGCTGAAATAAGCCTATTTAAACAGCTTTAGTTGCTAAAATAAGCCTATTTAATAAGCCCAAGTTGCTGAAATAAGCCTATTTAATAAGGCTATTTAATAAGCCTAAGTTGCTGAAAGAAGCCTATTTAATAAGCGTAAGTTGCTGAAATAAGGCTATTTAATAAGTCTAAGTTGCTGAAATAGGCCTATTTAATAAGCCTAAGTTGCTGAAATAAGCCTATTTAATAAGACTAAGTTGCTGAAATAAGCCGATTTAATAAGCCTAAGTTTCTGAACTAAGCCTATTTAAAAAGGTCTATTTAATAAGTCTAAGTTGCTGAAATAAACATATTTAAAAATGGTATTTAATACGCCCAAGTTGCTGAAATAAACCTGATTAATAAGGCTATTTAATAAGCCTAAGTTGCTGAAATAATCCTATTTAATAAGGCTATTTAATAAGTCTGAGTTGCTGAAATAAACCTATTTAAAAAGCCTAAGTTGCTAAGATAAGCCTATTTAATAAGCCTTTTTAATAAGCCTAAGTTGCTGAATAAGCCTATTTAATAAGCCTAAGTTGCTGAATAAGCCTATTTAATAAGCCTAAGTTGCTGAAATAAGGCTATTTAATAAGTCTAAGTTGCTGAAATAAGCCTATTTAATAAGTCTAAGTTGCTGAAATAAGCCTATTTAATAAGTCTAAGTTGCTGAAATAAGGCTATTTAATAAGTCTAAGTTGCTGAAATAAGCCTATTTAATCAGTGTAAGTTGCTAAAATAAGCCTATTTAATAAGCCCAAGTTGCTGAAATAAGCCTATTTAATAAGGCTATTTAATAAGCCTAAGTTGCTGAAAGAAGCCTGTTTAATAAGCATAAGTTGCTGAAATAAGGCAATTTAATAAGTCTAAGTTGCTGAAATAGGCCTATTTAATAAGCCTAAGTTGCTGAAATAAGCCTATTTAATAAGCCTATTTAATAAGCCTAAGTTGCTAAAATAAGCCTATTTAATGAGGCTGTTTAATAAGTCTATTTAATAAGCCTATTTAATAAGCCTATTTAATGAGCCTATTTAAAAAGCCTATTTAATAAGTCTATTTAATAAGTCTATTTAATATGCCTATTTAATAAGTATTTAACGAGCCTATTTAATAAGCCTATTTATTGAGCCTATTTAATAAGCCTATTTATTAAGCCAATTAAATAAGCCTATTTAATAAGCCTATTTAATAAGCCTATTTAATAAGCCTATTTAATAAGCCTATTAATTAAGCCTATTTAATGAGCCTATTTAATAAGCCTATTTATTGAACCTATTTAATAAGTCTATTTAATAAGCCTGTTTAATAAGCCTATTTAATACGTATTTAATGAGCCTATTTAATGAGCCCAAGTTGCTGAATAAGCCTATATAATAAGCCTAAGTTGCTGAAATAAGCCTATTTAATAAGCCTATTTAATAAGCCTAAGTTGCTGAATAAGCCTATTTAATAAGCCTAAGTTGCTGAAATAAGCCTATTTAATAAGTCTAAGTTGCTGAAATAAGGCTATTTAATAAGCCTAAGTTGCTGAAATAAGCCTATTTAATAAGCCTAAGTTGCTGAAATAAGGCTATTTAATAATTCTAAGTTGCTGAAATAAGCCTATTTAATAAGTCTAAGTTGCTGAAATAAGCCTATTTAATAAGTCTAAGTTGCTGAAATAAGGCTATTTAATAAATCTAAGTTTCAGAAATAAGCCTATTTAATCAGCGTAAGTTGCTGAAATAAGCCTATTAAATAAGCCCAAGTTGCTGAAATAAGCCTATTTAATAAGGCTGTTTAATAAGCCTAAGTTGCTGAAAGAAGCCTATTTAATAAGGCTATTTAATAAGCCTAAGTTGCTGAAATAAGCCTATTTAATGAGGCTATTTAATGGGCCTAAGTTGCTGAAATAAGCCGATTTAATAAGCCTAAGTTTCTGAACTAAGCCTATTTAAAACGGTCAATTTAATAAGTCTAAGTTGCTGAAATAAACCTATTTAAAAATGGTATTTAATACGCCCAAGTTGCTGAAATAAACCTGATTAATAAGGCTATTTAATAAGTGTAAGTTACTGAAATAAGCCTATTTAATAAGCCTAAGTTGCTGAAATAAGCCTATTTAATAAGGCTATTTAATAAGTCTAAGTTGCTGAAATAAACCTATTTAATAAGCCTAAGTTGCTAAAATAAGCCTATTTAATGAGGCTATTTAATAAGTCCATTTAATAAGCCTATTTAATAAGCCTATATAATACGCCTATTTAATAAGCCTATTTAATACGCCTATTTAATAAACCTATTTAATAAGTATTTAATGAGCCTATTTATTAAGTCTATTTAATAAGCCTTTTTAATAAGCCTATTTAATAAGTCTATTTAATAAGCCTATTTAATAGGCCTATTTAATAAGTCTAAGTTGCTGAAATAAGCCTATTTAATAAGCATAAGTTGCTGAATAAACCAATTTAATAAGTCTAAGTTGCTGAAATAAGGCTATTTAATAAGCCTAAGTTGCTGAAATGAGCCTATTTAATAAGCCTATTTAATAATCCTATTTATTGAACCTATTTAATAAGTCTATTTAATAAGCCTGTTTAATAAGCCTATTTAATATGTATTTAATGAGCCTATTTAATAAGCCCAAGTTGCTGAATAAGCCTATTTAATAAGCCTAAGTTGCTGAAAAAAGCCTTTTTAATAAGCCTATTTAATAAGCCTAAGTTGCTGAATAAGCCTATTTAATAAGTCTAAGTTGCTGACATAAACCTATTTAATAAGCCTAAGTTGCTAAAATAAGCCTATTTAAAGAGGCTATTTAATAAGTCAATTTAATAAGCCTATTTAATAAGCCTATTTAATACGCCTATTTAAATGAGCCTATTTAATACGCCTATTTAATAAACCTATTTAATAAGTATTAATGAGCCTATTTATTAAGTCTATTTAATAAGCCTTTTTAATAAGCCTATTTAATAAGTCTATTTAATAAGCCTATTTAATAGGCCTATTTAATAAGTCTAAGTTGCTGAAATAAGCCTATTTAATAAGCCCAAGTTGCTGAATAAGCCTATTTAATAAGCCTAAGTTGCTGAAATAAGCCTATTTAATAAGCCTATTTAATAAGCCTAAGTTGCTGAATAAGCCTATTTAATAAGCCTAAGTTGCTGAAATAAGGCTATTTAATAAGTCTAAGTTGCTGAAATAAGCCTATTTAATAAGTCTAAGTTGCTGAAATAAGCCTATTTAATAAGTCTAAGTTGCTGAAATAAGGCTATTTAATAAGTCTAAGTTGCTGAAATAAGCCTATTTAATCAGCGTAAGTTGCTAAAATAAGCCTATTTAATAAGCCCAAGTTGCTGAAATAAGCCTATTTAATAAGGCTATTTAATAAGCCTAAGTTGCTGAAAGAAGCCTGTTTAATAAGCATAAGTTGCTGAAATAAGGCAATTTAATAAGTCTAAGTTGCTGAAATAGGCCTATTTAATAAGCCTAAGTTGCTGAAATAAGCCTATTTAATAAGCCTATTTAATAAGCCTATTTATTGAGCCTATTTAATAAGTCTATTTAATAAGCCTATTTAATAAGCCTATTTAATAAGTATTTAATGAGCCTATTTAATCAGTCTATTTAATAAGCCTATTTAATAGGCCTATTTAATAAGTCTAAGTTGCTGAAATAAGCCTATTTAATAAGCCTAAGTTGGTGAAAAGCCTATTTCATAGGCCTAAGTTGCTGAAATAAGCCTTTTTAATAAGTCTAAGTTGCTGAAATAAGCCTATTTAATAAGCCTAAGTTGCTAAAATAAGCCTATTTAATGAGGCTATTTAATAAGTCTATTTAATAAGCCTATTTAATAAGCCTATTTAATGAGCCTATTTAAAAAGCCTATTTAATAAGTCTATTTAATAAGTCTATTTAATACGCCTATTTAATAAGTATTTAACGAGCCTATTTAATAAGCCTATTTATTGAGCCTATTTAATAAGCCTATTTATTAAGCCAATTAAATAAGCCTATTTAATAAGCCTATTTAATAAGCCTATTTAATTAGCCTATTAATTAAGCCTATTTAATGAGCCTATTTAATAAGCCTATTTATTGAACCTATTTAATAAGTCTATTTAATAAGCCTGTTTAATAAGCCTATTTAATACGTATTTAATGAGCCTATTTAATGAGCCCAAGTTGCTGAATAAGCCTATTTAATAAGCCTAAGTTGCTGAAATAAGCCTATTTAATAAGCCTATTTAATAAGCCTAAGTTGCTGAATAAGCCTATTTAATAAGCCTAAGTTGCTGAAATAAGCCTATTTAATAAGTCTAAGTTGCTGAAATAAGGCTATTTAATAAGCCTAAGTTGCTGAAATAAGCCTATTTAATAAGCCTAAGTTGCTGAAATAAGGCTATTTAATAAGTCTAAGTTGCTGAAATAAGCCTATTTAATAAGTCTAAGTTGCTGAAATAAGCCTATTTAATAAGTCTAAGTTGCTGAAATAAGGCTATTTAATAAATCTACGTTGCAGAAAAAAGCCTATTTAATCAGCGTAAGTTGCTGAAATAAGCCTATTTAATAAGCCCAAGTTGCTGAAATAAGCCTATTTAATAAGGCTATTTAATAAGCCTAAGTTGCTGAAAGAAGCCTATTTAATAAGGCTATTTAATAAGCCTAAGTTGCTGAAATAAGCCTATTTAATGAGGCTATTTAATGGGCCTAAGTTGCTGAAATAAGCCGATTTAATAAGCCTAACTTTCTGAACTAAGCCTATTTAAAACGGTAAATTTAATAAGTCTAAGTTGCTGAAATAAACCTATTTAAAAATGGTATTTAATACGCCTAAGTTGCTGAAATAAACCTGATTAATAAGGCTATTTAATAAGTGTAAGTTGCTGAAATAAGCCTATTTAATAAGCCTAAGTTGCTGAAATAAGCCTATTTAATAAGGCTATTTAATAAGTCTAAGTTGCTGAAATAAACCTATTTAATAAGCCTAAGTTGCTAAAATAAGCCTATTTAATGAGGCTATTTAATAATTCCATTTAATAAGCCTATTTAATAAGCCTATTTAATACGCCTATTTAATAAGCCTATTTAATACGCCTATTTAATAAACCTATTTAATAAGTATTTAATGAGCCTATTTATTAAGTCTATTTAATAAGCCTTTTTAATAAGCCTATTTAATAAGTCTATTTAATAAGCCTATTTAATAGGCCTATTTAATAAGTCTAAGTTGCTGAAATAAGCCTATTTAATAAGCATAAGTTGCTGAATAAACCAATTTAATAAGTCTAAGTTGCTGAAATAAGGCTATTTAATAAGCCTAAGTTGCTGAAATGAGCCTATTTAATAAGCCTAAGTTACTGAAATAAGGCTATTCAATAAGTCTAAGTTGCTGAAATAAGCCTATTTAATAAGCCTAAGTTGCTAAAAGAAGCCTATTTAATGAGGCTATTTAATAAGTCTATTTAATAAGCCTATTTAATAAGCCTATTTAATAAGCCTATTTAATAAGCCTATTTAATAAGCCTATTTAATAAGCCTATTTAATAAGCCTATTTAACAAGTCTATTTAATAAGTCTATTTAATTAGCCTATTTAAAGAGTATTCAATGAGCCTATTTATTAAGCCTATTTATTGAGCCTATTTAATAAGCCTATTTATTAAGCCTATTTATTAAGCCTATTTATTGAGCCTATTTAATAAGCCTATTTAATAAGCCTATTTAATAAGCCTATTTAATATGCCTATTTATTGAGCCTATTTAATAAGTCTATTTAATAAGCCTATTTAATAAGCCTATTTAATAAGTATTTAATGAGCCTATTTAATCAGTCTATTTAATAAGCCTATTTAATAGGCCTATTTAATAAGTCTAAGTTGCTGAAATAAGCCTATTTAATAAGCCTAAGTTGCTGAAAAGCCTATTTCATAGGCCTAAGTTGCTGAAATAAGCCTTTTTAATAAGTCTAAGTTGCTGAAATAAGCCTATTTAATAAGCCTAAGTTGCTAAAATAAGCCTATTTAATGAGGCTGTTTAATAAGTCTATTTAATAAGCCTATTTAATAAGCCTATTTAATAAGCCTATTTAAAAAGCCTATTTAATAAGTCTATTTAATAAGTCTATTTAATATGCCTATTTAATAAGTATTTAACGAGCCTATTTAATAAGCATATTTATTGAGCCTATTTAATAAGCCTATTTATTAAACCAATTAAATAAGCCTATTTAATAAGCCTATTTAATAAGCCTATTTAATAAGCCTATTAATTAAGCCTATTTAATGAGCCTATTTAATAAGCCTATTTATTGAACCTATTTAATAAGTCTATTTAATAAGCCTGTTTAATAAGCCTATTTAATACGTATTTAATGAGCCTATTTAATAAGCCCAAGTTGCTGAATAAGCCTATTTAATAAGCCTAAGTTGCTGAAATAAGCCTATTTAATAAGCCTATTTAATAAGCCTAAGTTGCTGAATAAGCCTATTTAATAAGCCTAAGTTGCTGAAATAAGCCTATTTAATAAGTCTAAGTTGCTGAAATAAGGCTATTTAATAAGCCTAAGTTGCTGAAACACGCCTATTTAATAAGCCTAAGTTGCTGAAATAAGGCTATTTAATAAGTCTAAGTTGCTGAAATAAGCCTATTTAATAAGTCTAAGTTGCTGAAATAAGCCTATTTAATAAGTCTAAGTTGCTGAAATAAGGCTATTTAATAAATCTAAGTTGCAGAAATAAGCCTATTTAATCAGCGTAAGTTGCTGAAATAAGCCTATTTAATAAGCCCAAGTTGCTGAAATAAGCCTATTTAATAAGGCTATTTAATAAGCCTAAGTTGCTGAAAGAAGCCTATTTAATAAGGCTATTTAATAAGCCTAAGTTGCTGAAATAAGCCTATTTAATGAGGCTATTTAATGGCCCTAAGTTGCTGAAATAAGCCGATTTAATAAGCCTAAGTTTCTGAACTAAGCCTATTTAAAACGGTCAATTTAATAAGTCTAAGTTGCTGAAATAAACCTATTTAAAAATGGTATTTAATACGCCCAAGTTGCTGAAATAAACCTGATTAATAAGGCTATTTAATAAGCGTAAGTTGCTGAAATAAGCCTATTTAATAAGCCTAAGTTGCTGAAATAAGCCTATTTAATAAGGCTATTTAATAAGTCTAAGTTGCTGAAATAAACCTATTTAATAAGCCTAAGTTGCTAAAATAAGCCTATTTAATGAGGCTATTTAATAAGTCCATTTAATAAGCCTATTTAATAAGCCTACTTCATACGCCTATTTAATAAGCCTATTTAATACGCCTATTTAATAAACCTATTTAATAAGTATTTAATGAGCCTATTTATTAAGTCTATTTAATAAACCGTTTTAATAAGCCTATTTAATAAGTCTATTTAATAAGCCTATTTAATAGGCCTATTTAATAAGTCTAAGTTGCTGAAATAAGCCTATTTAATAAGCATAAGTTGCTGAATAAACCAATTTAATAAGTCTAAGTTGCTGAAATGAGGCTAATTAATAAGCCTAAGTTGCTGAAATGAGCCTATTTAATAAGCCTAAGTTGCTGAAATAAGGCTATTCAATAAGTCTAAGTTGCTGAAATAAGCCTATTTAATAAGCCTAAGTTGCTAAAATAAGCCTATTTAATGAGGCTATTTAATAAGTCTATTTAATAAGCCTATTTAATAAGCCTATTTAATAAGCCTATTTAATAAGCCTATTTAATAAGCCTATTTAATAAGCCTATTTAATAAGCCTATTTAACAAGTCTATTTAATAAGTCTATTTAATAAGCCTATTTAAAGAGTATTCAATTAGCCTATTTATTAAGCCTATTTATTGAGCCTATTTAATAAGCCTATTTATTAAGCCTATTTATTAAGCCTATTTATTGAGCCTATTTAATAAGCCTATTTAATAAGCCTATTTAATAAGCCTATTTAATATGCCTATTTATTGAGCCTATTTAATAAGTCTATTTAATAAGCCTATTTAATAAGCCTATTTAATAAGTATTTAATGAGCCTATTTAATCAGTCTATTTAATAAGCCTATTTAATAGGCCTATTTAATAAGTCTAAGTTGCTGAAAAGCCTATTTCATAGGCCTAAGTTGCTGAAATAAGCCTTTTTAATAAGTCTAAGTTGCTGAAATAAGCCTATTTAATAAGCCTAAGTTGCTAAAATAAGCCTATTTAATGAGGCTGTTTAATAAGTCTATTTAATAAGCCTATTTAATAAGCCTATTTAATGAGCCTATTTAAAAAGCCTATTTAATAAGTCTATTTAATAAGTCTATTTAATACGCCTATTTAATAAGTATTTAACGAGCCTATTTAATAAGCATATTTATTGAGCCTATTTAATAAGCCTATTTATTAAGCCAATTAAATAAGCCTATTTAATAAGCCTATTTAATAAGCCTATTTAATAAGCCTATTAATTAAGCCTATTTAATGAGCCTATTTAATAAGCCTATTTATTGAACCTATTTAATAAGTCTATTTAATAAGCCTGTTTAATAAGCCTATTTAATACGTATTTAATGAGCCTATTTAATAAGCCCAAATTGCTGAATAAGCCTATTTAATAAGCCTAAGTTGCTGAAATAAGCCTATTTAATAAGCCTATTTAATAAGCCTAAGTTGCTGAATAAGCCTATTTAATAAGCCTAAGTTGCTGAAATAAGCTTATTTAATAAGTCTAAGTTGCTGAAATAAGGCTATTTAATAAGCCTAAGTTGCTGAAATAAGCCTATTTAATAAGCCTAAGTTGCTGAAATAAGGCTATTTAATAAGTCTAAGTTGCTGAAATAAGCCTATTTAATAAGTCTAAGTTGCTGAAATAAGCCTATTTAATAAGTCTAAGTTGCTGAAATAAGGCTATTTAATAAATCTAAGTTGCAGAAATAAGCCTATTTAATCAGCGTAAGTTGCTGAAATAAGCCTATTTAATAAGCCCAAGTTGCTGAAATAAGCCTATTTAATAAGGCTATTTAATAAGCCTAAGTTGCTGAAAGAAGCCTATTTAATGAGGCTATTTAATGGCCCTAAGTTGCTGAAATAAGCCGATTTAATAAGCCTAAGTTTCTGAACTAAGCCTATTTAAAACGGTCAATTTAATAAGTCTAAGTTGCTGAAATAAACCTATTTAAAAATGGTATTTAATACGCCCAAGTTGCTGAAATAAACCTGATTAATAAGGCTATTTAATAAGTGTAAGTTGCTGAAATAAGCCTATTTAATAAGCCTAAGTTGCTGAAATAAGCCTATTTAATAAGGCTATTTAATAAGTCTAAGTTGCTGAAATAAACCTATTTAATAAGCCTAAGTTGCTAAAATAAGCCTATTTAATGAGGCTATTTAATAAGTCCATTTAATAAGCCTATTTAATAAGCCTATTTAATACGCCTATTTAATAAGCCTATTTAATACGCCTATTTAATAAACCTATTTAATAAGTATTTAATGAGCCTATTTATTAAGTCTATTTAATAAGCCGTTTTAATAAGCCTATTTAATAAGTCTATTTAATAAGCCTATTTAATAGGCCTATTTAATAAGTCTAAGTTGCTGAAATAAGCCTATTTAATAAGCATAAGTTGCTGAATAAACCAATTTAATAAGACTAAAGTTGCTGAAATAAGGCTATTTAATAAGCCTAAGTTGCTGAAATGAGCCTATTTAATAAGCCTAAGTTGCTGAAATAAGGCTATTCAATAAGTCTAAGTTGCTGAAATAAGCCTATTTAATAAGCCTAAGTTGCTAAAATAAGCCTATTTAATGAGGCTATTTAATAAGTCTATTTAATAAGCCTATTTAATAAGCCTATTTAATAAGCCTATTTAATAAGCCTATTTAATAAGCCTATTTAATAAGCCTATTTAATAAGCCTATTTAACAAGTCTATTTAATAAGTCTATTTAATAAGCCTATTTAAAGAGTATTCAATGAGCCTATTTATTAAGCCTATTTATTGAGCCTATTTAATAAGCCTATTTATTAAGCCTATTTATTAAGCCTTTTTATTGAGCCTATTTAATAAGCCTATTTAATAAGCCTATTTAATAAGCCTATTTAATATGCCTATTTATTGAGCCTATTTAATAAGTCTATTTAATAAGCCTATTTAATAAGCCTATTTAATAAGTATTTAATGAGCCTATTTAATCAGTCTATTTAATAAGCCTATTTAATAGGCCTATTTAATAAGTCTAAGTTGCTGAAATAAGCCTATTTAATAAGCCTAAGTTGCTGAAAAGCCTATTTCATAGGCCTAAGTTGCTGAAATAAGCCTATTTAATAAGCCTAAGTTGCTAAAATAAGCCTATTTAATGAGGCTGTTTAATAAGTCTACTTAATAAGCCTATTTAATAAGCCTATTTAATAAGCCTATTTAAAAAGCCTATTTAATAAGTCTATTTAATAAGTCTATTTAATATGCCTATTTAATAAGTATTTAACGAGCCTATTTAATAAGCATATTTATTGAGCCTATTTAATAAGCCTATTTATTAAACCAATTAAATAAGCCTATTTAATAAGCCTAAGTTGCTAAAATAAGCCTATTTAATGAGGCTGTTTAATAAGTCTATTTAATAAGCCTATTTAATAAGCCTATTTAATGAGCCTATTTAAAAAGCCTATTTAATAAGTCTATTTAATAAGTCTATTTAATACGCCTATTTAATAAGTATTTAACGAGCCTATTTAATAAGCATATTTATTGAGCCTATTTAATAAGCCTATTTATTAAGCCAATTAAATAAGCCTATTTAATAAGCCTATTTAATAAGCCTATTTAATAAGCCTATTAATTAAGCCTATTTAATGAGCCTATTTAATAAGCCTATTTATTGAACCTATTTAATAAGTCTATTTAATAAGCCTGTTTAATAAGCCTATTTAATACGTATTTAATGAGCCTATTTAATAAGCCCAAGTTGCTGAATAAGCCTATTTAATAAGCCTAAGTTGCTGAAATAAGCCTATTTAATAAGCCTATTTAATAAGCCTAAGTTGCTGAATAAGCCTATTTAATAAGCCTAAGTTGCTGAAATAAGCTTATTTAATAAGTCTAAGTTGCTGAAATAAGGCTATTTAATAAGCCTAAGTTGCTGAAATAAGCCTATTTAATAAGCCTAAGTTGCTGAAATAAGGCTATTTAATAAGTCTAAGTTGCTGAAATAAGCCTATTTAATAAGTCTAAGTTGCTGAAATAAGCCTATTTAATAAGTCTAAGTTGCTGAAATAAGGCTATTTAATAAATCTAAGTTGCAGAAATAAGCCTATTTAATCAGCGTAAGTTGCTGAAATAAGCCTATTTAATAAGCCCAAGTTGCTGAAATAAGCCTATTTAATAAGGCTATTTAATAAGCCTAAGTTGCTGAAAGAAGCCTATTTAATAAGCTATTTAATAAGCCTAAGTTGCTGAAATAAGCCTATTTAATGAGGCTATTTAATGGCCCTAAGTTGCTGAAATAAGCCGATTTAATAAGCCTAAGTTTCTGAACTAAGCCTATTTAAAACGGTCAATTTAATAAGTCTAAGTTGCTGAAATAAACCTATTTAAAAATGGTATTTAATACGCCCAAGTTGCTGAAATAAACCTGATTAATAAGGCTATTTAATAAGTGTAAGTTGCTGAAATAAGCCTATTTAATAAGCCTAAGTTGCTGAAATAAGCCTATTTAATAAGGCTATTTAATAAGTCTAAGTTGCTGAAATAAACCTATTTAATAAGCCTAAGTTGCTAAAATAAGCCTATTTAATGAGGCTATTTAATAAGTCCATTTAATAAGCCTATTTAATAAGCCTATTTAATACGCCTATTTAATAAGCCTATTTAATACGCCTATTTAATAAACCTATTTAATAAGTATTTAATGAGCCTATTTATTAAGTCTATTTAATAAGCCGTTTTAATAAGCCTATTTAATAAGTCTATTTAATAAGCCTATTTAATAGGCCTATTTAATAAGTCTAAGTTGCTGAAATAAGCCTATTTAATAAGCATAAGTTGCTGAATAAACCAATTTAATAAGACTAAAGTTGCTGAAATAAGGCTATTTAATAAGCCTAAGTTGCTGAAATGAGCCTATTTAATAAGCCTAAGTTGCTGAAATAAGGCTATTCAATAAGTCTAAGTTGCTGAAATAAGCCTATTTAATAAGCCTAAGTTGCTAAAATAAGCCTATTTAATGAGGCTATTTAATAAGTCTATTTAATAAGCCTATTTAATAAGCCTATTTAATAAGCCTATTTAATAAGCCTATTTAATAAGCCTATTTAATAAGCCTATTTAATAAGCCTATTTAACAAGTCTATTTAATAAGTCTATTTAATAAGCCTATTTAAAGAGTATTCAATGAGCCTATTTATTAAGCCTATTTATTGAGCCTATTTAATAAGCCTATTTATTAAGCCTATTTATTAAGCCTTTTTATTGAGCCTATTTAATAAGCCTATTTAATAAGCCTATTTAATAAGCCTATTTAATATGCCTATTTATTGAGCCTATTTAATAAGTCTATTTAATAAGCCTATTTAATAAGCCTATTTAATAAGTATTTAATGAGCCTATTTAATCAGTCTATTTAATAAGCCTATTTAATAGGCCTATTTAATAAGTCTAAGTTGCTGAAATAAGCCTATTTAATAAGCCTAAGTTGCTGAAAAGCCTATTTCATAGGCCTAAGTTGCTGAAATAAGCCTATTTAATAAGCCTAAGTTGCTAAAATAAGCCTATTTAATGAGGCTGTTTAATAAGTCTACTTAATAAGCCTATTTAATAAGCCTATTTAATAAGCCTATTTAAAAAGCCTATTTAATAAGTCTATTTAATAAGTCTATTTAATATGCCTATTTAATAAGTATTTAACGAGCCTATTTAATAAGCATATTTATTGAGCCTATTTAATAAGCCTATTTATTAAACCAATTAAATAAGCCTATTTAATAAGCCTATTTAATAAGCCTATTTAATAAGCCTATTAATTAAGCCTATTTAATGAGCCTATTTAATAAGCCTATTTATTGAACCTATTTAATAAGTCTATTTAATAAGCCTGTTTAATAAGCCTATTTAATACGTATTTAATGAGCCTATTTAATAAGCCCAAGTTGCTGAATAAGCCTATTTAATAAGCCTAAGTTGCTGAAATAAGCCTATTTAATAAGCCTATTTAATAAGCCTAAGTTGCTGAATAAGCCTATTTAATAAGCCTAAGTTGCTGAAATAAGCCTATTTAATAAGTCTAAGTTGCTGAAATAAGGCTATTTAATAAGCCTAAGTTGCTGAAATAAGCCTATTTAATAAGCCTAAGTTGCTGAAATAAGGCTATTTAATAAGTCTAAGTTGCTGAAATAAGCCTATTTAATAAGTCTAAGTTGCTGAAATAAGCCTATTTAATAAGTCTAAGTTGCTGAAATAAGGCTATTTAATAAATCTAAGTTGCAGAAATAAGCCTATTTAATCAGCGTAAGTTGCTGAAATAAGCCTATTTAATAAGCCCAAGTTGCTGAAATAAGCCTATTTAATAAGGCTATTTAATAAGCCTAAGTTGCTGAAAGAAGCCTATTTAATAAGGCTATTTAATAAGCCTAAGTTGCTGAAATAAGCCTATTTAATGAGGCTATTTAATGGCCCTAAGTTGCTGAAATAAGCCGATTTAATAAGCCTAAGTTTCTGAACTAAGCCTATTTAAAACGGTCAATTTAATAAGTCTAAGTTGCTGAAATAAACCTATTTAAAAATGGTATTTAATACGCCCAAGTTGCTGAAATAAACCTGATTAATAAGGCTATTTAATAAGCGTAAGTTGCTGAAATAAGCCTATTTAATAAGCCTAAGTTGCTGAAATAAGCCTATTTAATAAGGCTATTTAATAAGTCTAAGTTGCTGAAATAAACCTATTTAATAAGCCTAAGTTGCTAAAATAAGCCTATTTAATGAGGCTATTTAATAAGTCCATTTAATAAGCCTATTTAATAAGCCTATTTCATACGCCTATTTAATAAGCCTATTTAATACGCCTATTTAATAAACCTATTTAATAAGTATTTAATGAGCCTATTTATTAAGTCTATTTAATAAGCCGTTTTAATAAGCCTATTTAATAAGTCTATTTAATAAGCCTATTTAATAGGCCTATTTAATAAGTCTAAGTTGCTGAAATAAGCCTATTTAATAAGCATAAGTTGCTGAATAAACCAATTTAATAAGTCTAAGTTGCTGAAATGAGGCTATTTAATAAGCCTAAGTTGCTGAAATGAGCCTATTTAATAAGCCTAAGTTGCTGAAATAAGGCTATTCAATAAGTCTAAGTTGCTGAAATAAGCCTATTTAATAAGCCTAAGTTGCTAAAATAAGCCTATTTAATGAGGCTATTTAATAAGTCTATTTAATAAGCCTATTTAATAAGCCTATTTAATAAGCCTATTTAATAAGCCTATTTAATAAGCCTATTTAATAAGCCTATTTAATAAGCCTATTTAACAAGTCTATTTAATAAGTCTATTTAATAAGCCTATTTAAAGAGTATTCAATGAGCCTATTTATTAAGCCTATTTATTGAGCCTATTTAATAAGCCTATTTATTAAGCCTATTTATTAAGCCTATTTATTGAGCCTATTTAATAAGCCTATTTAATAAGCCTATTTAATAAGCCTATTTAATATGCCTATTTATTGAGCCTATTTAATAAGTCTATTTAATAAGCCTATTTAATAAGCCTATTTAATAAGTATTTAATGAGCCTATTTAATCAGTCTATTTAATAAGCCTATTTAATAGGCCTATTTAATAAGTCTAAGTTGCTGAAAAGCCTATTTCATAGGCCTAAGTTGCTGAAATAAGCCTTTTTAATAAGTCTAAGTTGCTGAAATAAGCCTATTTAATAAGCCTAAGTTGCTAAAATAAGCCTATTTAATGAGGCTGTTTAATAAGTCTATTTAATAAGCCTATTTAATAAGCCTATTTAATGAGCCTATTTAAAAAGCCTATTTAATAAGTCTATTTAATAAGTCTATTTAATACGCCTATTTAATAAGTATTTAACGAGCCTATTTAATAAGCATATTTATTGAGCCTATTTAATAAGCCTATTTATTAAGCCAATTAAATAAGCCTATTTAATAAGCCTATTTAATAAGCCTATTTAATAAGCCTATTAATTAAGCCTATTTAATGAGCCTATTTAATAAGACTATTTATTGAACCTATTTAATAAGTCTATTTAATAAGCCTGTTTAATAAGCCTATTTAATACGTATTTAATGAGCCTATTTAATAAGCCCAAGTTGCTGAATAAGCCTAGTTAATAAGCCTAAGTTGCTGAAATAAGCCTATTTAATAAGCCTATTTAATAAGCCTAAGTTGCTGAATAAGCCTATTTAATAAGCCTAAGTTGCTGAAATAAGCCTATTTAATAAGTCTAAGTTGCTGAAATAAGCCTATTTAATAAGTCTAAGTTGCTGAAATAAGCCTATTTAATAAGTCTAAGTTGCTGAAATAAGGCTATTTAATAAATCTAAGTTGCAGAAATAAGCCTATTTAATCAGCGTAAGTTACTGAAATAAGCCTATTTAATAAACCCAAGTTGCTGAAATAAGCCTATTTAATAAGGCTATTTAATAAGCCTAAGTTGCTGAAAGAAGCCTATTTAATAAGGCTATTTAATAAGCCTAAGTTGCTGAAATAAGCCTATTTAATGAGGCTATTTAATGGCCCTAAGTTGCTGAAATAAGCCGATTTAATAAGCCTAAGTTTCTGAACTAAGCCTATTTAAAACGGTCAATTTAATAAGTCTAAGTTGCTGAAATAAACCTATTTAAAAATGGTATTTAATACGCCCAAGTTGCTGAAATAAACCTGATTAATAAGGCTATTTAATAAGCGTAAGTTGCTGAAATAAGCCTATTTAATAAGCCTAAGTTGCTGAAATAAGCCTATTTAATAAGGCTATTTAATAAGTCTAAGTTGCTGAAATAAACCTATTTAATAAGCCTAAGTTGCTAAAATAAGCCTATTTAATGAGGCTATTTAATAAGTCCATTTAATAAGCCTATTTAATAAGCCTATTTAATACGCCTATTTAATAAGCCTATTTAATACGCCTATTTAATAAACCTATTTAATAAGTATTTAATGAGCATATTTATTAAGTCTATTTAATAAGCCGTTTTAATAAGCCTATTTAATAAGTCTATTTAATAAGCCTATTTAATAGGCCTATTTAATAAGTCTAAGTTGCTGAAATAAGCCTATTTAATAAGCATAAGTTGCTGAATAAACCAATTTAATAAGTCTAAGTTGCTGAAATAAGGCTATTTAATAAGCCTAAGTTGCTGAAATGAGCCTATTTAATAAGCCTAAGTTGCTGAAATAAGGCTATTCAATAAGTCTAAGTTGCTGAAATAAGCCTATTTAATAAGCCTAAGTTGCTAAAATAAGCCTATTTAATGAGGCTATTTAATAAGTCTATTTAATAAGCCTATTTAATAAGCCTATTTAATAAGCCTATGTAATAAGCCTATTTAATAAGCCTATTTAATAAGCCTATTTAATAAGCCTATTTAACAAGTCTATTTAATAAGTCTATTTAATAAGCCTATTTAAAGAGTATTCAATGAGCCTATTTATTAAGCCTATTTATTGAGCCTATTTAATACGCCTATTTATTAAGCCTATTTATTAAGCCTATTTATTGAGCCTATTTAATAAGCCTATTTAATAAGCCTATTTAATAAGCCTATTTAATATGCCTATTTATTAAGCCTATTTAATAAGTCTATTTAATAAGCCTATTTAATAAGCCTATTTAATAAGTATTTAATGAGCCTATTTAATCAGTCTATTTAATAAGCCTATTTAATAGGCCTATTTAATAAGTCTAAGTTGCTGAAATAAGCCTATTTAATAAGCCTAAGTTGCTGAAAAGCCTATTTCATAGGCCTAAGTTGCTGAAATAAGCCTTTTTAATAAGTCTAAGTTGCTGAAATAAGCCTATTTAATAAGCCTAAATTGCTAAAATAAGCCTATTTAATGAGGCTGTTTAATAAGTCTATTTAATAAGCCTATTTAATAAGCCTATTTAATGAGCCTATTTAAAAAGCCTATTTAATAAGTCTATTTAATAAGTCTATTTAATACGCCTATTTAATAAGTATTTAACGAGCCTATTTAATAAGCATATTTATTGAGCCTATTTAATAAGCCTATTTATTAAGCCAATTAAATAAGCCTATTTAATAAGCCTATTTAATAAGCCTATTTAATAAGCCTATTAATTAAGCCTATTTAATGAGCCTATTTAATAAGCCTATTTATTGAACCTATTTGATAAGTCTATTTAATAAGCCTGTTTAATAAGCCTATTTAATACGTATTTAATGAGCCTATTTAATAAGTCCAAGTTGCTGAATAAGCCTATTTAATAAGCCTAAGTTGCTGAAATAAGCCTATTTAATAAGCCTATTTAATAAGCCTAAGTTGCTGAATAAGCCTATTTAATAAGCCTAAGTTGCTGAAATAAGCCTATTTAATAAGTCTAAGTTGCTGAAATAAGGCTATTTAATATGCCTAAGTTGCTGAAATAAGCCTATTTAATAAGCCTAAGTTGCTGAAATAAGGCTATTTAATAAGGCTATTTAATAAGTCTATTTAATAAGCCTATTTAATAAGCCTATTTAATAAGCCTATGTAATAAGCCTATTTAATAAGCCTATTTAATAAGCCTATTTAATAAGCCTATTTAACAAGTCTATTTAATAAGTCTATTTAATAAGCCTATTTAAAGAGTATTCAATGAGCCTATTTATTAAGCATATTTATTGAGCCTATTTAATACGCCTATTTATTAAGCCTATTTATTAAGCCTATTTATTGAGCCTATTTAATAAGCCTATTTAATAAGCCTATTTAATAAGCCTATTTAATATGCCTATTTATTGAGCCTATTTAATAAGTCTATTTAATAAGCCTATTTAATAAGCCTATTAATTAAGCCTATTTAATGAGCCTATTTAATAAGCCTATTTATTGAACCTATTTGATAAGTCTATTTAATAAGCCTGTTTAATAAGCCTATTTAATACGTATTTAATGAGCCTATTTAATAAGTCCAAGTTGCTGAATAAGCCTATTTAATAAGCCTAAGTTGCTGAAATAAGCCTATTTAATAAGCCTATTTAATAAGCCTATTTAATAAGCCTATTTAATAAGCCTATTAATTAAGCCTATTTAATGAGCCTATTTAATAAGCCTATTTATTGAACCTATTTGATAAGTCTATTTAATAAGCCTGTTTAATAAGCCTATTTAATACGTATTTAATGAGCCTATTTAATAAGTCCAAGTTGCTGAATAAGCCTATTTAATAAGCCTAAGTTGCTGAAATAAGCCTATTTAATAAGCCTATTTAATAAGCCTAAGTTGCTGAATAAGCCTATTTAATAAGCCTAAGTTGCTGAAATAAGCCTATTTAATAAGTCTAAGTTGCTGAAATAAGGCTATTTAATTTGCCTAAGTTGCTGAAATAAGCCTATTTAATAAGCCTAAGTTGCTGAAATAAGGCTATTTAATAAGTCTAAGTTGCTGAAATAAGCCTATTTAATAAGTCTAAGTTGCTGAAATAAGCCTATTTAATAAGTCTAAGTTGCTGAAATAAGGCTATTTAATAAATCTAAGTTGCAGAAATAAGCCTATTTAATCAGCGTAAGTTACTGAAATAAGCCTATTTAATAAACCCAAGTTGCTGAAATAAGCCTATTTAATAAGGCTATTTAATAAGCCTAAGTTGCTGAAAGAAGCCTATTTAATAAGGCTATTTAATAAGCCTAAGTTGCTGAAATAAGCCTATTTAATGAGGCTATTTAATGGCCCTAAGTTGCTGAAATAAGCCGATTTAATAAGCCTAAGTTTCTGAACTAAGCCTATTTAAAACGGTCAATTTAATAAGTCTAAGTTGCTGAAATAAACCTATTTAAAAATGGTATTTAATACGCCCAAGTTGCTGAAATAAACCTGATTAATAAGGCTATTTAAATAGCGTAAGTTGCTGAAATAAGCCTATTTAATAAGCCTAAGTTGCTGAAATAAGCCTATTTAATAAGGCTATTTAATAAGTCTAAGTTGCTGAAATAAACCTATTTAATAAGCCTAAGTTGCTAAAATAAGCCTATTTAATGAGGCTATTTAATAAGTCCATTTAATAAGCCTATTTAATAAGCCTATTTAATACGCCTATTTAATAAGCCTATTTAATACGCCTATTTAATAAACCTATTTAATAAGTATTTAATGAGCATATTTATTAAGTCTATTTAATAAGCCGTTTTAATAAGCCTATTTAATAAGTCTATTTAATAAGCCTATTTAATAGGCCTATTTAATAAGTCTAAGTTGCTGAAATAAGCCTATTTAATAAGCATAAGTTGCTGAATAAACCAATTTAATAAGTCTAAGTTGCTGAAATAAGGCTATTTAATAAGCCTAAGTTGCTGAAATGAGCCTTTTTAATAAGCCTAAGTTGCTGAAATAAGGCTATTCAATAAGTCTAAGTTGCTGAAATAAGCCTATTTAATAAGCCTAAGTTGCTAAAATAAGCCTATTTAATGAGGCTATTTAATAAGTCTATTTAATAAGCCTATTTAATAAGCCTATTTAATAAGCCTATTTAACAAGTCTATTTAATAAGTCTATTTAATAAGCCTATTTAAAGAGTATTCAATGAGCCTATTTATTAAGCCTATTTATTGAGCCTATTTAATAAGCCTATTTATTAAGCCTATTTATTAAGCCTATTTATTGAGCCTATTTAATAAGCCTATTTATTAAGCCTATTTAATACGCCTATTTAATAAGTCTATTTAATAAGCCTATTTAATAAGCCTATTTAATAAGCCTATTTAATAAGCCTATTTATTGAGCCTATTTAATAAGTCTATTTAATAAGCCTATTTAATAAGCCTATTTAATAAGTATTTAATGAGCCTATTTAATCAGTCTATTTAATAAGCCTATTTAATAGGCCTATTTAATAAGTCTATGTTGCTGAAATAAGCCTATTTAATAAGCCTAAGTTGCTGAAAAGCCTATTTCATAGGCCTAAGTTGCTGAAATAAGCCTTTTTAATAAGTCTAAGTTGCTGAAATAAGCCTATTTAATAAGCCTATGTTGCTAAAATAAGCCTATTTAATGAGGCTGTTTAATAAGTCTATTTAATAAGCCTATTTAATAAGCCTATTTAATGAGCCTATTTAAAAAGCCTATTTAATAAGTCTATTTAATAAGTCTATTTAATACGCCTATTTAATAAGTATTTAACGAGCCTATTTAATGAGCCTATTTATTAAGGCAATTAAATAAGCCTATTTAATAAGCCTATTTAATAAGCCTATTAATTAAGCCTATTTAATGAGCCTATTTAATAAGCCTATTTATTGAACCTATTTAATAAGTCTATTTAATAAGCCTCTTTAATAAGCCTATTTAATAAGTATTTAATGAGCCTATTTAATAAGCCCAAGTTGCTGAATAAGCCTATTTAATAAGCCTAAGTTGCTGAAATAAGCCTATTTAATAAGCCTATTTAATAAGCCTAAGTTGCTGAATAAGCCTATTTAATAAGCCTAAGTTGCTGAAATAAGCCTATTTAATAAGTCTAAGTTGCTGAAATAAGGCTATTTAATAAGCCTAAGTTGCTGAAATAAGCCTATTTAATAAGCCTAAGTTGCTGAAATAAGGCTATTTAATAAGTCTAAGTTGCTGAAATAAGCCTATTTAATAAGTCTAAGTTGCTGAAATAAGCCTATTTAATAAGTCTAAGTTGCTGAAATAAGGCTATTTAATAAGTCTAAGTTGCTGAAATAAGCCTATTTAATCAGCGTAAGTTGCTAAAATAAGCCTATTTAATAAGCCCAAGTTGCTGAAATAAGCCTATTTAATAAGGCTATTTAATAAGCCTAAGTTGCTGAAAGAAGCCTATTTAATAAGCATAAGTTGCTGAAATAAGGCAATTTAATAAGTCTAAGTTGCTGAAATAGGCCTATTTAATAAGCCTAAGTTGCTGAAATAAGCCTATTTAATAAGCCTATTTAATAAGCCTATTTATTGAGCCTATTTAATAAGTCTATTTAATAAGCCTATTTAATAAGCCTATTTAATAAGTATTTAATGAGCCTATTTAATCAGTCTATTTAATAAGCCTATTTAATAGGCCTATTTAATAAGTCTAAGTTGCTGAAATAAGCCTATTTAATAAGCCTAAGTTGCTGAAAAGCCTATTTCATAGGCCTAAGTTGCTGAAATAAGCCTTTTTAATAAGTCTAAGTTGCTGAAATAAGCCTATTTAATAAGCCTATGTTGCTAAAATATGCCTATTTAATGAGGCTGTTTAATAAGTCTATTTAATAAGCCTATTTAATAAGCCTATTTAATGAACCTATTTAAAAAGCCTATTTAATAAGTCTATTTAATAAGCCTATTTAATAAGCCTATTAATTAAGCCAATTTAATGAGCCTATTTAATAAGCCTATTTATTGAACCTATTTAATAAGTCTATTTAATAAGCCTGTTTAATAAGCCTATTTAATAAGTATTTAATGAGCCTATTTAATAAGCCCAAGTTGCTGAATAAGCCTATTTAATAAGCCTAAGTTGCTGAAATAAGCCTATTTAATAAGCCTATTTAATAAGCCTAAGTTGCTGAATAAGCCTATTTAATAAGCCTAAGTTGCTGAAATAAGCCTATTTAATAAGTCTAAGTTGCTGAAATAAGGCTATTTAATAAGCCTAAGTTGCTGAAATAAGCCTATTTAATAAGCCTAAGTTGCTGAAATAAGGCTATTTAATAAGTCTAAGTTGCTGAAATAAGCCTATTTAATAAGTCTAAGTTGGTGAAATAAGCCTATTTAATAAGTCTAAGTTGCTGAAATAAGGCTATTTAATAAGTCTAAGTTGCTGAAATAAGCCTATTTAATCAGCGTAAGTTGCTAAAATAAGCCTATTTAATAAGCCCAAGTTGCTGAAATAAGCCTATTTAATAAGGCTATTTAATAAGCCTAAGTTGCTGAAAGAAGCCTATTTAATAAGCGTAAGTTGCTGAAATAAGGCAATTTAATAAGTCTAAGTTGCTGAAATAGGCCTATTTAATAAGCCTAAGTTGCTGAAATAAGCCTATTTAATGAGGCTATTTAATAAGTCCATTTAATAAGCCTATTTAATAAGCCTATTTAATACGCCTATTTAATAAGCCTATTTAATACGCCTATTTAATAAAACTATTTAATAAGTATTTAATGAGCCTATTTATTAAGTCTATTTAATAAGCCGTTTTAATAAGCCTATTTAATAAGTCTATTTAATAAGCCTATTTAATAGGCCTATTTAATAATTCTAAGTTGCTGAAATAAGCTTATTTAATAAGCATAAGTTGCTGAATAAACCAATTTAATAAGTCTAAGTTGCTGAAATAAGGCTATTTAATAAGCCTAAGTTGCTGAAATGAGCCTATTTAATAAGCCTAAGTTGCTGAAATAAGGCTATTCAATAAGTCTAAGTTGCTGAAATAAGCCTATTTAATAAGCCTAAGTTGCTAAAATAAGCCTATTTAATGAGGCTATTTAATAAGTCTATTTAATAAGCCTATTTAATAAGCCTATTTAATAAGCCTATTTAATAAGCCTATTTAATAAGCCTATTTAATAAGCCTATTTAATAAGCCTATTTAACAAGTCTATTTAATAAGTCTATTTAATAAGCCTATTTAAAGAGTATTCAATGAGCCTATTTATTAAGCCTATTTATTGAGCCTATTTAATAAGCCTATTTATTAAGCCTATTTATTAAGCCTATTTATTGAGCCTATTTAATAAGCCTATTTAATAAGCCTATTTAATAAGCCTATTTAATATGCCTATTTATTGAGCCTATTTAATAAGTCTATTTAATAAGCCTATTTAATAAGCCTATTTAATAAGTATTTAATGAGCCTATTTAATCAGTCTATTTAATAAGCCTATTTAATAGGCCTATTTAATAAGTCTAAGTTGCTGAAATAAGCCTATTTAATAAGCCTAAGTTGCTGAAAAGCCTATTTCATAGGCCTAAGTTGCTGAAATAAGCCTTTTTAATAAGTCTAAGTTGCTGAAATAAGCCTATTTAATAAGCCTAAGTTGCTAAAATAAGCCTATTTAATGAGGCTGTTTAATAAGTCTATTTAATAAGCCTATTTAATAAGCCTATTTAATGAGCCTATTTAAAAAGCCTATTTAATAAGTCTATTTAATAAGTCTATTTAATACGCCTATTTAATAAGTATTTAACGAGCCTATTTAATAAGCATATTTATTGAGCCTATTTAATAAGCCTATTTATTAAGCCAATTAAATAAGCCTATTTAATAAGCCTATTTAATAAGCCTATTTAATAAGCCTATTAATTAAGCCTATTTAATGAGCCTATTTAATAAGCCTATTTATTGAACCTATTTAATAAGTCTATTTAATAAGCCTGTTTAATAAGCCTATTTAATACGTATTTAATGAGCCTATTTAATAAGCCCAAGTTGCTGAATAAGCCTATTTAATAAGCCTAAGTTGCTGAAATAAGCCTATTTAATAAGCCTATTTAATACGCCTAAGTTGCTGAATAAGCCTATTTAATAAGCCTAAGTTGCTGAAATAAGCCTATTTAATAAGTCTAAGTTGCTGAAATAAGGCTATTTAATAAGCCTAAGTTGCTGAAATAAGCCTATTTAATAAGCCTAAGTTGCTGAAATAAGGCTATTTAATAAGTCTAAGTTGCTGAAATAAGCCTATTTAATAAGTCTAAGTTGCTGAAATAAGCCTATTTAATAAGTCTAAGTTGCTGAAATAAGGCTATTTAATAAATCTAAGTTGCAGAAATAAGCCTATTTAATCAGCGTAAGTTACTGAAATAAGCCTATTTAATAAGCCCAAGTTGCTGAAATAAGCCTATTTAATAAGGCTATTTAATAAGCCTAAGTTGCTGAAAGAAGCCTATTTAATAAGGCTATTTAATAAGCCTAAGTTGCTGAAATAAGCCTATTTAATGAGGCTATTTAATGGCCCTAAGTTGCTGAAATAAGCCGATTTAATAAGCCTAAGTTTCTGAACTAAGCCTATTTAAAACGGTCAATTTAATAAGTCTAAGTTGCAGAAATAAACCTATTTAAAAATGGTATTTAATACGACCAAGTTGCTGAAATAAACCTGATTAATAAGGCTATTTAATAAGCGTAAGTTGCTGAAATAAGCCTATTTAATAAGCCTAAGTTGCTGAAATAAGCCTATTTAATAAGGCTATTTAATAAGTCTAAGTTGCTGAAATAAACCTATTTAATAAGCCTAAGTTGCTAAAATAAGCCTATTTAATGAGGCTATTTAATAAGTCCATTTAATAAGCCTATTTAATAAGCCTATTTAATACGCCTATTTAATAAGCCTATTTAATACGCCTATTTAATAAACCTATTTAATAAGTATTTAATGAGCATATTTATTAAGTCTATTTAATAAGCCGTTTTAATAAGCCTATTTAATAAGTCTATTTAATAAGCCTATTTAATAGGCCTATTTAATAAGTCTAAGTTGCTGAAATAAGCCTATTTAATAAGCATAAGTTGCTGAAATGAGCCTATTTAATAAGCCTAAGTTGCTGAAATAAGGCTATTCAATAAGTCTAAGTTGCTGAAATAAGCCTATTTAATAAGCCTAAGTTGCTAAAATAAGCCTATTTAATGACGCTATTTAATAAGTCTATTTAATAAGCATATTTAATAAGCCTATTTAATAAGCCTATTTAACAAGTCTATTTAATAAGTCTATTTAATAAGCCTATTTAAAGAGTATTCAATGAGCCTATTTATTAAGCCTATTTATTGAGCCTATTTAATAAGCCTATTTATTAAGCCTATTTATTAAGCCTATTTATTGAGCCTATTTAATAAGCCTATTTATTAAGCCTATTTAATACACCTATTTAATAAGTCTATTTAATAAGAGTATTTAATAAGCCTATTTAATAAGCCTATTTAATAAGCCTATTTATTGAGCCTATTTAATCAGTCTATTTAATAAGCCTATTTAATAGGCCTATTTAATAAGTCTAAGTTGCTGAAATAAGCCTATTTAATAAGCCTAAGTTGCTGAAAAGCCTATTTTATAGGCCTAAGTTGCTGAAATAAGCCTATTTAATAAGCCTATGTTGCTAAAATAAGCCTATTTAATGAGGCTGTTTAATAAGTCTATTTAATAAGCCTATTTAATAAGCCTATTTAATGAGCCTATTTAAAAAGCCTATTTAATAAGTCTATTTAATAAGTCTATTTAATACGCCTATTTATTAAGTATTTAACGAGCCTATTTAATGAGCCTATTTATTAAGGCAATTAAATAAGCCTATTTAATAAGCCTATTTAATAAGCCTATTAATTAAGCCTATTTAATGAGCCTATTTAATAAGCCTATTTATTGAACCTATTTAATAAGTCTATTTAATAAGCCTGTTTAATAAGCCTATTTAATAAGTATTTAATGAGCCTATTTAATAAGCCCAAGTTGCTGAATAAGCCTATTTAATAAGCCTAAGTTGCTGAAATAAGCCTATTTAATAAGCCTATTTAATAAGCCTAAGTTGCTGAATAAGCCTATTTAATAAGCCTAAGTTGCTGAAATAAGCCTATTTAATAAGTCTAAGTTGCTGAAATAAGGCTATTTAATAAGCCTAAGTTGCTGAAATAAGCCTATTTAATAAGCCTAAGTTGCTGAAATAAGGCTATTTAATAAGTCTAAGTTGCTGAAATAAGCCTATTTAATAAGTCTAAGTTGCTGAAATAAGCCTATTTAATAAGTCTAAGTTGCTGAAATAAGGCTATTTAATAAGTCTAAGTTGCTGAAATAAGCCTATTTAATCAGCGTAAGTTGCTAAAATAAGCCTATTTAATAAGCCCAAGTTGCTGAAATAAGCCTATTTAATAAGGCTATTTAATAAGCCTAAGTTGCAGAAAGAAGCCTATTTAATAAGCATAAGTTGCTGAAATAAGGCAATTTAATAAGTCTAAGTTGCTGAAATAGGCCTATTTAATAAGCCTAAGTTGCTGAAATAAGCCTATTTAATAAGCCTATTTAATACGCCTATTTATTGAGCCTATTTAATAAGTCTATTTAATAAGCCTATTTAATAAGCCTATTTAATAAGTATTTAATGAGCCTATTTAATCAGTCTATTTAATAAGCCTATTTAATAGGCCTATTTAATAAGTCTAAGTTGCTGAAATAAGCCTATTTAATAAGCCTAAGTTGCTGAAAAGCCTATTTCATAGGCCTAAGTTGCTGAAATAAGCCTTTTTAATAAGTCTAAGTTGCTGAAATAAGCCTATTTAATAAGCCTATGTTGCTAAAATAAGCCTATTTAATGAGGCTGTTTAATAAGTCTATTTAATAAGCCTATTTAATAAGCCTATTTAATGAGCCTATTTAAAAAGCCTATTTAATAAGTCTATTTAATAAGTCTATTTAATACGCCTATTTAATAAGTATTTAACGAGCCTATTTAATGAGCCTATTTATTAAGCCAATTAAATAAGCCTATTTAATAAGCCTATTTAATAAGCCTATTAATTAAGCCTATTTAATGAGCCTATTTAATAAGCCTATTTATTGAACCTATTTAATAAGTCTATTTAATAAGCCTGTTTAATAAGCCTATTTAATAAGTATTTAATGAGCCTATTTAATAAGCCCAAGTTGCTGAATAAGCCTATTTAATAAGCCTAAGTTGCTGAAATAAGCCTATTTAATAAGCCTATTTAATAAGCCTAAGTTGCTGAATAAGCCTATTTAATAAGCCTAAGTTGCTGAAATAAGCCTATTTAATAAGTCTAAGTTGCTGAAATAAGGCTATTTAATAAGCCTAAGTTGCTGAAATAAGCCTATTTAATAAGCCTAAGTTGCTGAAATAAGGCAATTTAATAAGTCTAAGTTGCTGAAATAAGCCTATTTAATAAGTCTAAGTTGGTGAAATAAGCCTATTTAATAAGTCTAAGTTGCTGAAATAAGGCTATTTAATAAGTCTAAGTTGCTGAAATAAGCCTATTTAATCAGCGTAAGTTGCTAAAATAAGCCTATTTAATAAGCCCAAGTTGCTGAAATAAGCCTATTTAATAAGGCTATTTAATAAGCCTAAGTTGCTGAAAGAAGCCTATTTAATAAGCGTAAGTTGCTGAAATAAGGCAATTTAATAAGTCTAAGTTGCTGAAATAGGCCTATTTAATAAGCCTAAGTTGCTGAAATAAGCTTATTTAATAAGCCTAATTTGCTGAAATAAGCCTATTTAATAGGCCTATCTAATAAGTCTAAGTTGCAGAAATAAGCATATTTCATAAGCCTATTTAATGAGCCTAAGTTGCTGAAATGTCTATTTAATAAGTCGATTTAATAAGTCAAAGTTGCTAAAATAAGCCTATTTAATAAGGCTATTTAATAAGCCTAAGTTGCTGAAATAAGCCTATTTAATGAGGCTATTTAATGAGCCTAAGTTGCTGAAATAAGCCGATTTAATAAGCCTAAGTTTCTGAACTAAGCCTATTTAAAAAGGTCTATTTAATAAGTCTAAGTTGCTGAAATAAGCCGATTTAATACGCCCAAGTTGCTGAAATAAACCTGATTAATAAGGCTATTTAATAAGCGTAAGTTGCTGAAATAAGCCTATTTAATAAGCCTAAGTTGCTGAAATAAGCCTATTTAATAAGGCTATTTAATAAGTCTAAGTTGCTGAAATAAACCTATTTAATAAGCCTAATTTGCTAAAATAAGCCTATTTAATGAGGCTATTTAATAAGTCCATTTAATAAGCCTATTTAATAAGCCTATTTAATACGCCTATTTAACAAGCCTATTTAATACGCCTATTTAATAAACCTATTTAATAAATATTTAATGAGCCTATTTATTCAGTCTATTTAATAAGCCTTTTTAATAAGCCTATTTAATAAGTCTATTTAATAAGCCTATTTAATAGGCCTATTTAATAAGTCTAAGTTGCTTAAATAAGCCTATTTAATAAGCCTAAGTTGCTGAATAAACCAATTTATTAAGTCTAAGTTGCTGAAATAAGGCTATTTAATAGGCCTAAGTTGCTGAAATGAGCCTATTTAATAAACCTAAGTTGCTAAAATAAGCCTATTTAATGAGGCTATTTAATAAGTCTATTTAATAAACCTATTTAATAAGCCTATTTAATAAGCCTATTTAATAAGCCTATTTAATAAGTCTATTTAATAAGTCTATTTAATAAGCCTATTTAATAAGTATTTAATGAGCCTATTTAATAAGCCTAAGTTGCTGAATAAGCCTATTTAATAAGCCTAAGTTGCTGAAATAAGCCTATTTAATAAGCCTATTTAATAAGCCTAAGTTGCTGAATAAGCCTATTTAATAAGCCTAAGTTTCTGAAATAAGCCTATTTAATAAGTCTAAGTTGCTGAAATAAGGCTATTTAATAAGCCTAAGTTGGTGAAATAAGCCTATTTAATAAGCCTAAGTTGCTGAAATAAGGCTATTTAATAAGTCTAAGTTACTGAAATAAGCCTATTTAATAAGTCTAAGTTGCTGAAATAAGCCTATTTAATAAGTTTAAGTTGCTGAAATAAGGCTATTTAATAAGTCTAAGTTGCTGAAATAAGCCTATTTAATCAGCGTAAGTTGCTAAAATAAGCCTATTTAATAAGCCCAAGTTGCTGAAATAAGCCTATTTAATAAGGCTATTTAATAAGCCTAAGTTGCTGAAAGAGCCTATTTAATAAGTCTATTTAATAAGCCTGTTTAATAAGCCTATTTAATAAGTATTTAATGAGCCTATTTAATAAGCCTAAGTTGCTGAAATAAGCCTATTTAATAAGTCTAAGTTGCTGAAATAACGCTATTTAATAAGCCTAAGTTGCTGAAATAAGCCTATTTAATAAGCCTAAGTTGCTGAAATAAGGCTATTTAATAAGTATAAGTGGCTGAAATAAGCCTATTTAATAAGCCTATGTTGCTGAAATAAGTATATTTAATAAGCATAAGTTGCTGAAATGAGCCTATTTAATCAGCGTAAGTTGCTGAAATAAGCCTATTTAATAAGCCTAAGTTACTGAAATAAGCCTATTTAATAAGTCTAAGTTGCTGAAATAAGGCTATTTAATAAGCTTAAGTTGCTGAAATGAGCCTATTTAATAAGCCTAAGTTGCTGAAATAAGGCTATTTAATAAGTCTAAGTTGCTGAAATAAGCCTATTTAATAAGCCTAAGTTGCTAAAATAAGCCTATTTAATGAGGCTATTTAATAAGTCTATTTAATAAGCCTATTTAATAAGCCTATTTAATAAGCCTATTTAATAAGCCTATTTAATAAATCTATTTAATAAGTCTATTTAATAAGCCTATTTAAAGAGTATTCAATGAGACTATTTATTAAGCCTATTTATTGAGCCTATTTAATAAGCCTATTTAATAAGCCTATTTAATAAGCCTATTTAATAAGCCTATTTATTAAGCCGATTTAATGAGCTTATTTAATAAGCCTATTTATTGAGCCTATTTAATAAGTCTATTTAATAAGCCTGTTTAATAAGCCTATTTAATAAGTATTTAATGAGGCTATTTAATAAGCCTAAGTTGCTGAATAAGCCTATTTAATAAGCCTGAGTTGCTGAAATAAGCCTATTTAATAAGCCTATTTAATAAGCCTAAGTTGCTGAATAAGCCTATTTAATAAGCCTAAGTTGCTGAAATAAGCCTATTTAATAAGTCTAAGTTGCTGAAATAACGCTATTTAATAAGCCTAAGTTGCTGAAAAAAGCCTATTTAATAAGCCTAAGTTGCTGAAATAAGGTTATTTAATAAGTCTAAGTTGCTGAAATAAGCCTATTTAATAAGCGTAAGTTGATGAAATAAGGCTATTTAATAAGTCTAAGTTGCTGGAATAAGCCTATTTAATAAGCCTAAGTTGCTGAAATAAGCCTATTTAATAGGCCTATCTAATACGTCTAAGTTGCAGAAATAAGCATATTTCATAAGCCTATTTAATGAGCCTAATTTGCTGAAATGTCTATTTAACTAGTCGATTTAATAAGTCTAAGTTGCTAAAATAAGCCTATTTAATAAGGCTATTTAATAAACCTAAGTTGGTGAAATAAGCCTATTTAATGAGCCTAAGTTGCTGAAATAAGCCTATTTAATAAGCCTAAGTTTCTGAACTAAGCCTATTTAAAAAGGTCTATTTAATAAGTCTAAGTTGCTGAAATAAACCTATTTAAAAATGCTATTTAATACGCATAAGTTGCTGAAATAAACCTGATTATTAAGGCTATTTAATAAGCATAAGTTGCTGAAATAAGCCTATTTAATAAGCCTACGTTGCTGAAGTAAGCCTATATAAAAAGGTCTATTTAATAAGTCTAAGTTGCTGAAATAAACCTATTTAAAAATGCTATTTAATAAGCCTAAATTGCTGAAATAAACCTGTTTAATAAGGCTATTTAATAAGCATAAGTTGCTGAAATAAGCCTATTTAATAAGCCCAAGTTGCTGAAATAAGCCTATTTAATGAGGCTATTTAATAAGCCTAAGTTGCTGAAATAAGCCTATTTAATAAGCGTAAGTTGATGAAATAAGGCTATTTAATAAGTCTAAGTTGCTGGAATAAGGCTATTTAATAAGCATAAGTTGCTGAATAAGCCTATTTAATAAGTCTACGTTGCTGAAATAAGGCTATTTAATAAGCCTAAGTTGCTGAAATGAGCCTTTTTAATAAGCCCAAGTTGCTGAAATAAGGCTATTTAATAAGCCTATTTAATAAGCCTAAGTTGCTGAATAAGCCTATTTTTATTAGGCCTAATTTGCTGAAATAAGCCTATTTAATAAGCACAAGTTGCTGAAATAAGCCTATTTAATAAGGCTATTTAATAAGCCTAAGTTGCTGAAATAAGCCTATTTAATAAGCGTAAGTTGATGAAATAAGGCTATTTAATAAGCCTAAGTTGCTGAAATAAGCCTATTTAATAAATCTAAGTTGCTGAAATAAGCCTATTTAATAAGCCTAAGTTGCTAAAATAAGCCTATTTAATGAGGTTATTTAATAAGTCTATTTAATAAGCCTATTTAATAAGCCTATTTAATAAGCCTATTTAATAAGTATTTAATGAGCCTATTTAATAAGCCAATTTATTGAGCCTATTTAATAAGCCAATTTATTGAGCCTATTTAATTATCCTATTTAATAAGCCTATTTAATGAGTCTATTTTATAAGCCTATTTAATATGCCTATTTAATAAGCCTATTTAATAAGTATTTAATGAACATATTTAATAAGCCTAAGTTGCTGAATAAGCCTATTTAATAAGCCTAAGTTGCTGAAATAAGCCTATTTAATAAGCCTATTTAATAAGCCTAAGTTGCTGAATAAGCCTATTTAATAAGCCTAAGTTGCTGAAATAAGCCTATTTAATAAGTCTAAGTTGCTGAAATAAGGCTATTTAATAAGCCTAAGTTGGTGAAATAAGCCTATTTAATAAGCCTAAGTTGCTGAAATAAGGCTATTTAATAAGTCTAAGTTACTGAAATAAGCCTATTTAATAAGTCTAAGTTGCTGAAATAAGCCTATTTAATAAGTCTAAGTTGCTGAAATAAGGCTATTTAATAAGTCTAAGTTGCTGAAATAAGCCTATTTAATCAGCGTAAGTTGCTAAAATAAGCCTATTTAATAAGCCCAAGTTGCTGAAATAAGCCTATTTAATAAGGCTATTTAATAAGCCTAAGTTGCTGAAAGAGCCTATTTAATAAGTCTATTTAATAAGCCTGTTTAATAAGCCTATTTAATAAGTATTTAATGAGCCTATTTAATAAGCCTAAGTTGCTGAAATAAGCCTATTTAATAAGTCTAAGTTGCTGAAATAACGCTATTTAATAAGCCTAAGTTGCTGAAATAAGCCTATTTAATAAGCCTAAGTTGCTGAAATAAGGCTATTTAATAAGTATAAGTGGCTGAAATAAGCCTATTTAATAAGCCTATGTTGCTGAAATAAGTATATTTAATAAGCATAAGTTGCTGAAATGAGCCTATTTAATCAGCGTAAGTTGCTGAAATAAGCCTATTTAATAAGCCTAAGTTACTGAAATAAGCCTATTTAATAAGTCTAAGTTGCTGAAATAAGGCTATTTAATAAGCTTAAGTTGCTGAAATGAGCCTATTTAATAAGCCTAAGTTGCTGAAATAAGGCTATTTAATAAGTCTAAGTTGCTGAAATAAGCCTATTTAATAAGCCTAAGTTGCTAAAATAAGCCTATTTAATGAGGCTATTTAATAAGTCTATTTAATAAGCCTATTTAATAAGCCTATTTAATAAGCCTATTTAATAAGCCTATTTAATAAATCTATTTAATAAGTCTATTTAATAAGCCTATTTAAAGAGTATTCAATGAGACTATTTATTAAGCCTATTTATTGAGCCTATTTAATAAGCCTATTTAATAAGCCTATTTAATAAGCCTATTTAATAAGCCTATTTATTAAGCCGATTTAATGAGCTTATTTAATAAGCCTATTTATTGAGCCTATTTAATAAGTCTATTTAATAAGCCTGTTTAATAAGCCTATTTAATAAGTATTTAATGAGGCTATTTAATAAGCCTAAGTTGCTGAATAAGCCTATTTAATAAGCCTGAGTTGCTGAAATAAGCCTATTTAATAAGCCTATTTAATAAGCCTAAGTTGCTGAATAAGCCTATTTAATAAGCCTAAGTTGCTGAAATAAGCCTATTTAATAAGTCTAAGTTGCTGAAATAACGCTATTTAATAAGCCTAAGTTGCTGAAAAAAGCCTATTTAATAAGCCTAAGTTGCTGAAATAAGGCTATTTAATAAGTCTAAGTTGCTGAAATAAGCCTATTTAATAAGCGTAAGTTGATGAAATAAGGCTATTTAATAAGTCTAAGTTGCTGGAATAAGCCTATTTAATAAGCCTAAGTTGCTGAAATAAGCCTATTTAATAGGCCTATCTAATACGTCTAAGTTGCAGAAATAAGCATATTTCATAAGCCTATTTAATGAGCCTAATTTGCTGAAATGTCTATTTAATTAGTCGATTTAATAAGTCTAAGTTGCTAAAATAAGCCTATTTAATAAGGCTATTTAATAAACCTAAGTTGGTGAAATAAGCCTATTTAATGAGCCTAAGTTGCTGAAATAAGCCTATTTAATAAGCCTAAGTTTCTGAACTAAGCCTATTTAAAAAGGTCTATTTAATAAGTCTAAGTTGCTGAAATAAACCTATTTAAAAATGATATTTAATACGCATAAGTTGCTGAAATAAACCTGATTAATAAGACTATTTAATAAGCATAAGTTGCTGAAATAAGCCTATTTAATAAGCCTACGTTGCTGAAGTAAGCCTATATAAAAAGGTCTATTTAATAAGTCTAAGTTGCTGAAATAAACCTATTTAAAAATGCTATTTAATAAGCCTAAATTGCTGAAATAAACCTGTTTAATAAGGCTATTTAATAAGCATAAGTTGTTGAAATAAGCCTATTTAATAAGCCCAAGTTGCTGAAATAAACCTATTTAATAAGGCTATTTAATAAGCCTAAGTTGCTGAAATAAGCCTATTTAATAAGCGTAAGTTGATGAAATAAGGCTATTTAATAAGTCTAAGTTGCTGGAATAAGGCTATTTAATAAGCCTAAGTTGCTGAATAAGCCTATTTAATAAGTCTACGTTGCTGAAATAAGGCTATTTAATAAGCCTAAGTTGCTGAAATGAGCCTTTTAATAAGCCTAAGTTGCTGAAATAAGGCTATTTAATAAGCCTATTTAATAAGCCTAAGTTGCTGAATAAGCCTATTTTTATTAAGCCTAAGTTGCTGAAATAAGCCTATTTAATAAGCCCAAGTTGCTGAAATAAGCCTATTTAATAAGGCTATTTAATAAGCCTAAGTTGCTGAAATAAGCCTATTTAATAAGCGTAAGTTGATGAAATAAGGCTATTTAATAAGTCTAAGTTGCTGGAAAAAGCCTATTTAATAAGCCTAAGTTGCTGAAATAAGCCTATTTAATAAATCTAAGTTGCGGAAATAAGCCTATTTAATAAGCCTAAGTTGCTAAAATAAGCCTATTTAATGAGGTTATTTAATAAGTCTATTTAATAAGCCTATTTAATAAGCCTATTTACTAAGCCTATTTAATAAGCCTATTTAATAAATCTATTTAATAAGTCTATTTAATAAGCCTATTTAAAGATTATTCAATGAGCCTATTTATTAAGCCTATTTATTGAGCCTATTTAATAAGCCTATTTAATAAGCCAATTTAATAAACCTATTTAATAAGCCTATTTATTAAGCCGATTTAATGAGCCTATTTAATAAGCCTATTTATTGAGTCTATTTAATAAGTCTATTTAATAAGCCTGTTTAATAAGCCTATTTAATAAGTATTTAATGAGCCTATTTAATAAGCCTAAGTTGCTGAATAAGCCTATTTAATAAGCCTAAGTTGCTGAAATAACGCTATTTAATAAGCCTATTTAATAAGCCTAAGTTGCTGAATAAGCCTATTTTTATTAAGCCTAAGTTGCTGAAATAAGCCTATTTAATAAGCCCAAGTTGCTGAAATAAGCCTATTTAATAAGGCTATTTAATAAGCCTAAGTTGCTGAAATAAGCATATTTAATAAGTGTAAGTTGATGAAATAAGGCTATTTAATAAGTCTAAGTTGCTGGAATAAGCCTATTTAATAAGCCTGAGTTGCTGAAATAAGCCTATTTAATAGGCCTATCTAATACGTCTAAGTTGCAGAAATAAGCATATTTCATAAGCCTATTTAATGAGCCTAATTTGCTGAAATGTCTATTTATCTAGTCGATTTAAAAAGTCTAAGTTGCTAAAATAAGCCTATTTAATAAGGCTATTTAATAAACCTAAGTTGGTGAAATAAGCCTATTTAATGAGCCTAAGTTGCTGAAATAAGCCTATTTAATAAGCCTAAGTTTCTGAACTAAGCCTATTTAAAAAGGTCTATTTAATAAGTCTAAGTTGCTGAAATAAACCTATTTAAAAATGATATTTAATACGCATAAGTTGCTGAAATAAACCTGATTAATAAGACTATTTAATAAGCATAAGTTGCTGAAATAAGCCTATTTAATAAGCCTACGTTGCTGAAGTAAGCCTATATAAAAAGGTCTATTTAATAAGTCTAAGTTGCTGAAATAAACCTATTTAAAAATGCTATTTAATAAGCCTAAATTGCTGAAATAAACCTGTTTAATAAGGCTATTTAATAAGCATAAGTTGTTGAAATAAGCCTATTTAATAAGCCCAAGTTGCTGAAATAAACCTATTTAATAAGGCTATTTAATAAGCCTAAGTTGCTGAAATAAGCCTATTTAATAAGCGTAAGTTGATGAAATAAGGCTATTTAATAAGTCTAAGTTGCTGGAATAAGGCTATTTAATAAGCCTAAGTTGCTGAATAAGCCTATTTAATAAGTCTACGTTGCTGAAATAAGGCTATTTAATAAGCCTAAGTTGCTGAAATGAGCCTTTTAATAAGCCTAAGTTGCTGAAATAAGGCTATTTAATAAGCCTATTTAATAAGCCTAAGTTGCTGAATAAGCCTATTTTTATTAAGCCTAAGTTGCTGAAATAAGCCTATTTAATAAGCCCAAGTTGCTGAAATAAGCCTATTTAATAAGGCTATTTAATAAGCCTAAGTTGCTGAAATAAGCCTATTTAATAAGCGTAAGTTGATGAAATAAGGCTATTTAATAAGTCTAAGTTGCTGGAAAAAGCCTATTTAATAAGCCTAAGTTGCTGAAATAAGCCTATTTAATAAATCTAAGTTGCGGAAATAAGCCTATTTAATAAGCCTAAGTTGCTAAAATAAGCCTATTTAATGAGGTTATTTAATAAGTCTATTTAATAAGCCTATTTAATAAGCCTATTTAATAAGCCTATTTAATAAGCCTATTTAATAAATCTATTTAATAAGTCTATTTAATAAGCCTATTTAAAGATTATTCAATGAGCCTATTTATTAAGCCTATTTATTGAGCCTATTTAATAAGCCTATTTAATAAGCCAATTTAATAAACCTATTTAATAAGCCTATTTATTAAGCCGATTTAATGAGCCTATTTAATAAGCCTATTTATTGAGTCTATTTAATAAGTCTATTTAATAAGCCTGTTTAATAAGCCTATTTAATAAGTATTTAATGAGCCTATTTAATAAGCCTAAGTTGCTGAATAAGCCTATTTAATAAGCCTAAGTTGCTGAAATAAGTCTATTTAATAAGCCTATTTAATAAGCCTAAGTTGCTGAATAAGCCTATTTTTAATAAGCCTAAGTTGCTGAAATAAGCCTATTTAATAAGCCCAAGTTGCTGAAATAAGCCTATTTAATAAGGCTATTTAATAAGCCTAAGTTGCTGAAATAAGCATATTTAATAAGCGTAAGTTGATGAAATAAGGCTATTTAATAAGTCTAAGTTGCTGGAATAAGCCTATTTAATAAGCCTGAGTTGCTGAAATAAGCCTATTTAATAGGCCTATCTAATACGTCTAAGTTGCAGAAATAAGCATATTTCATAAGCCGATTTAATGAGCCTAATTTGCTGAAATGTCTATTTATCTAGTCGATTTAAAAAGTCTAAGTTGCTAAAATAAGCCTATTTAATAAGGCTATTTAATAAACCTAAGTTGGTGAAATAAGCCTATTTAATGAGCCTAAGTTGCTGAAATAAGCCTATTTAATAAGCCTAAGTTTCTGAACTAAGCCTATTTTAAAAGGTCTATTTAATAAGTCTAAGTTGCTGAAATAAACCTATTTAAAAATGCTATTTAATACGCCTAAGTTGCTGAAATAAACCTGATTAATAAGGCTATTTAATAAGCATAAGTTACTGAAATAAGCCTATTTAATAAGCCTACGTTGCTGAACTAAGCCTATATAAAAAGGTCTATTTAATAAGTCTAAGTTGCTGAAATAAACCTATTTAAAAATGATATTTAATACGCATAAGTTGCTGAAATAAACCTGATTAATAAGACTATTTAATAAGCATAAGTTGCTGAAATAAGCCTATTTAATAAGCCTACGTTGCTGAAGTAAGCCTATATAAAAAGGTCTATTTAATAAGTCTAAGTTGCTGAAATAAACCTATTTAAAAATGCTATTTAATAAGCCTAAATTGCTGAAATAAACCTGTTTAATAAGGCTATTTAATAAGCATAAGTTGTTGAAATAAGCCTATTTAATAAGCCCAAGTTGCTGAAATAAACCTATTTAATAAGGCTATTTAATAAGCCTAAGTTGCTGAAATAAGCCTATTTAATAAGCGTAAGTTGATGAAATAAGGCTATTTAATAAGTCTAAGTTGCTGGAATAAGGCTATTTAATAAGCCTAAGTTGCTGAATAAGCCTATTTAATAAGTCTACGTTGCTGAAATAAGGCTATTTAATAAGCCTAAGTTGCTGAAATGAGCCTTTTAATAAGCCTAAGTTGCTGAAATAAGGCTATTTAATAAGCCTATTTAATAAGCCTAAGTTGCTGAATAAGCCTATTTTTATTAAGCCTAAGTTGCTGAAATAAGCCTATTTAATAAGCCCAAGTTGCTGAAATAAGCCTATTTAATAAGGCTATTTAATAAGCCTAAGTTGCTGAAATAAGCCTATTTAATAAGCGTAAGTTGATGAAATAAGGCTATTTAATACGTCTAAGTTGCTGGAAAAAGCCTATTTAATAAGCCTAAGTTGCTGAAATAAGCCTATTTAATAAATCTAAGTTGCGGAAATAAGCCTATTTAATAAGCCTAAGTTGCTAAAATAAGCCTATTTAATGAGGTTATTTAATAAGTCTATTTAATAAGCCTATTTAATAAGCCTATTTAATAAGCCTATTTAATAAGCCTATTTAATAAATCTATTTAATAAGTCTATTTAATAAGCCTATTTAAAGATTATTCAATGAGCCTATTTATTAAGCCTATTTATTGAGCCTATTTAATAAGCCTATTTAATAAGCCAATTTAATAAACCTATTTAATAAGCCTATTTATTAAGCCGATTTAATGAGCCTATTTAATAAGCCTATTTATTGAGTCTATTTAATAAGTCTATTTAATAAGCCTGTTTAATAAGCCTATTTAATAAGTATTTAATGAGCCTATTTAATAAGCCTAAGTTGCTGAATAAGCCTATTTAATAAGCCTAAGTTGCTGAAATAAGTCTATTTAATAAGCCTATTTAATAAGCCTAAGTTGCTGAATAAGCCTATTTTTATTAAGCCTAAGTTGCTGAAATAAGCCTATTTAATAAGCCCAAGTTGCTGAAATAAGCCTATTTAATAAGGCTATTTAATAAGCCTAAGTTGCTGAAATAAGCATATTTAATAAGCGTAAGTTGATGAAATAAGGCTATTTAATAAGTCTAAGTTGCTGGAATAAGCCTATTTAATAAGCCTGAGTTGCTGAAATAAGCCTATTTAATAGGCCTATCTAATACGTCTAAGTTGCAGAAATAAGCATATTTCATAAGCCTATTTAATGAGCCTAATTTGCTGAAATGTCTATTTATCTAGTCGATTTAAAAAGTCTAAGTTGCTAAAATAAGCCTATTTAATAAGGCTATTTAATAAACCTAAGTTGGTGAAATAAGCCTATTTAATGAGCCTAAGTTGCTGAAATAAGCCTATTTAATAAGCCTAAGTTTCTGAACTAAGCCTATTTTAAAAGGTCTATTTAATAAGTCTAAGTTGCTGAAATAAACCTATTTAAAAATGCTATTTAATACGCCTAAGTTGCTGAAATAAACCTGATTAATAAGGCTATTTAATAAGCATAAGTTACTGAAATAAGCCTATTTAATAAGCCTACGTTGCTGAACTAAGCCTATATAAAAAGGTCTATTTAATAAGTCTAAGTTGCTGAAATAAACCTATTTAAAAATGCTATTTAATAAGCCTAAATTGCTGAAATAAACCTGTTTAATAAGGCTATTTAATAAGCATAAGTTGCTGAAATAAGCCTATTTAATAAGCCCAAGTTGCTGAAATAAACCTATTTAATAAGGCTATTTAATAAGCCTAAGTTGCTGAAATAAGCCTATTTAATAAGCGTAAGTTGATGAAATAAGGCTATTTAATAAGTCTAAGTTGCTGGAATAAGGCTATTTAATAAGCCTAAGTTGCTGAATAAGCCTATTTAATAAGTCTACGTTGCTGAAATAAGGCTATTTAATAAGCCTAAGTTGCTGAAATGAGCCTTTTAATAAGCCTAAGTTGCTGAAATAAGGCTATTTAATAAGCCTATTTAATAAGCCTAAGTTGCTGAATAAGCCTATTTTTATTAAGCCTAAGTTGCTGAAATAAGCCTATTTAATAAGCCCAAGTTGCTGAAATAAGCCTATTTAATAAGGCTATTTAATAAGCCTAAGTTGCTGAAATAAGCCTATTTAATAAGCGTAAGTTGATGAAATAAGGCTATTTAATAAGTCTAAGTTGCTGGAAAAAGCCTATTTAATAAGCCTAAGTTGCTGAAATAAGCCTATTTAATAAATCTAAGTTGCTGAAATAAGCCTATTTAATAAGCCTAAGTTGCTAAAATAAGCCTATTTAATGAGGTTATTTAATAAGTCTATTTAATAAGCCTATTTAATAAGCCTATTTAATAAGCCTATTTAATAAGCCTATTTAATAAATCTATTTAATAAGTCTATTTAATAAGCCTATTTAAAGATTATTCAATGAGCCTATTTATTAAGCCTATTTATTGAGCCTATTTAATAAGCCTATTTAATAAGCCAATTTAATAAACCTATTTAATAAGCCTATTTATTAAGCCGATTTAATGAGCCTATTTAATAAGCCTATTTATTGAGTCTATTTAATAAGTCTATTTAATAAGCCTGTTTAATAAGCCTATTTAATAAGTATTTAATGAGCCTATTTAATAAGCCTAAGTTGCTGAATAAGCCTATTTAATAAGCCTAAGTTGCTGAAATAAGTCTATTTAATAAGCCTATTTAATAAGCCTAAGTTGCTGAATAAGCCTATTTTTATTAAGCCTAAGTTGCTGAAATAAGCCTATTTAATAAGCCCAAGTTGCTGAAATAAGCCTATTTAATAAGGCTATTTAATAAGCCTAAGTTGCTGAAATAAGCATATTTAATAAGCGTAAGTTGATGAAATAAGGCTATTTAATAAGTCTAAGTTGCTGGAATAAGCCTATTTAATAAGCCTGAGTTGCTGAAATAAGCCTATTTAATAGGCCTATCTAATACGTCTAAGTTGCAGAAATAAGCATATTTCATAAGCCTATTTAATGAGCCTAATTTGCTGAAATGTCTATTTATCTAGTCGATTTAAAAAGTCTAAGTTGCTAAAATAAGCCTATTTAATAAGGCTATTTAATAAACCTAAGTTGGTGAAATAAGCCTATTTAATGAGCCTAAGTTGCTGAAATAAGCCTATTTAATAAGCCTAAGTTTCTGAACTAAGCCTATTTTAAAAGGTCTATTTAATAAGTCTAAGTTGCTGAAATAAACCTATTTAAAAATGCTATTTAATACGCCTAAGTTGCTGAAATAAACCTGATTAATAAGGCTATTTAATAAGCATAAGTTACTGAAATAAGCCTATTTAATAAGCCTACGTTGCTGAACTAAGCCTATATAAAAAGGTCTATTTAATAAGTCTAAGTTGCTGAAATAAACCTATTTAAAAATGCTATTTAATAAGCCTAAATTACTGAAATAAACCTGTTTAATAAGGCTATTTAATAAGCATAAGTTGCTGAAATAAGCCTATTTAATAAGCCTAAGTTGCTGAAATAAGCATATTTAATAAGCCTAAGTTGCTGAAATAAGGCTTTTTAATAAGTCTAATTTGCTGAAATAAGCCTATTTAATAAGCCTAAGTTGCTAAAATATGCCTATTTAATAAGGCTATTTAATAAGCCTAAGTTGCTGAATAAGCCTATTTAATAAGTCTACGTTGCTGAAATAAGGCTATTTAATAAGCCTAAGTTGCTGAAATGAGCCTTTTTAATAAGCCTAAGTTGCTAAAATGAGGTTATTTAATAAGCCTATTTAATAAGCCTAAGTTGCTGAATAAGCCTATTTTTATTAAGCCTAAGTTGCTGAAATAAGCCTATTTAATAAGCCCAAGTTGCTGAAATAAGCCTATTTAATAAGGCTATATAATAAGCCTAAGTTGCTGAAATAAGCCTATTTAATAAGCGTAAGTTGATGAAATAAGGCTATTTAATAAGTCTAAGTTGCTGGAATAAGCCTATTTAATAAGCCTAAGTTGCTGAAATAAGCCTATTTAATAAGTCTAAGTTGCTGAAATAAGCCTATTTAATAAGCATAAGTTGCTAAAATAAGCCTATTTAATGAGGTTATTTAATAAGTCTATTTAATAAGCCTATTTAATAAGCCTATTTAATAAGCCTATTTAATAAGCCTATTTAATAAATCTATTTAATAAGTCTATTTAATAAGCCTATTTGAAGAGTATTCAATGAGCCTATTTATTAAGCCTATTTATTGAGCTTATTTAATAAGCCTATTTAATAAGCCGATTTAATAAACCTATTTAATAAGCCTATTTATTAAGCCGATTTAATGAGCCTATTTAATAAGCCTATTTATTGAGTTTATTTAATAAGTCTATTTAATAAGCCTGTTTAATAAGCCTATTTAATAAGTATTTAATGAGCCTATTTAATAAGCCTAAGTTGCTGAATAAGCCTATTTAATAAGCCTAAGTTGCTGAAATAAGTCTATTTAATAAGCCTATTTAATAAGCCTAAGTTGCTGAATAAGCCTATTTTTATTAAGCCTAAGTTGCTGAAATAAGCCTATTTAATAAGCCCAAGTTGCTGAAATAAGCCTATTTAATAAGGCGATTTAATAAGCCTAAGTTGCTGAAATAAGCCTATTTAATAAGTCTAAGTTGCTGAAATAACGCTATTTAATAAGCCTAAGTTGCTGAAATAAGCCTATTTAATAAGCCTAAGTTGCTGAAATAAGGCTATTTAATAAGTATAAGTGGCTGAAATAAGCCTATTTAATAAGCCTATGTTGCTGAAATAAGTATATTTAATAAGCATAAGTTGCTGAAATGAGCCTATTTAATCAGCGTAAGTTGCTGAAATAAGCCTATTTAATAAGCCTAAGTTACTGAAATAAGCCTATTTAATAAGTCTAAGTTGCTGAAATAAGGCTATTTAATAAGCTTAAGTTGCTGAAATGAGCCTATTTAATAAGCCTAAGTTGCTGAAATAAGGCTATTTAATAAGTCTAAGTTGCTGAAATAAGCCTATTTAATAAGCCTAAGTTGCTAAAATAAGCCTATTTAATGAGGCTATTTAATAAGTCTATTTAATACGCCTATTTAATAAGCCTATTTAATAAGCCTATTTAATAAGCCTATTTAATAAATCTATTTAATAAGTCTATTTAATAAGCCTATTTAAAGAGTATTCAATGAGACTATTTATTAAGCCTATTTATTGAGCCTATTTAATAAGCCTATTTAATAAGCCTATTTAATAAGCCTATTTAATAAGCCTATTTATTAAGCCGATTTAATGAGCTTATTTAATAAGCCTATTTATTGAGCCTATTTAATAAGTCTATTTAATAAGCCTGTTTAATAAGCCTATTTAATAAGTATTTAATGAGGCTATTTAATAAGCCTAAGTTGCTGAATAAGCCTATTTAATAAGCCTGAGTTGCTGAAATAAGCCTATTTAATAAGCCTATTTAATAAGCCTAAGTTGCTGAATAAGCCTATTTAATAAGCCTAAGTTGCTGAAATAAGCCTATTTAATAAGTTTAAGTTGCTGAAATAACGCTATTTAATAAGCCTAAGTTGCTGAAAAAAGCCTATTTAATAAGCCTAAGTTGCTGAAATAAGGCTATTTAATAAGTCTAAGTTGCTGAAATAAGCCTATTTAATAAGCGTAAGTTGATGAAATAAGGCTATTTAATAAGTCTAAGTTGCTGGAATAAGCCTATTTAATAAGCCTAAGTTGCTGAAATAAGCCTATTTAATAGGCCTATCTAATACGTCTAAGTTGCAGAAATAAGCATATTTCATAAGCCTATTTAATGAGCCTAATTTGCTGAAATGTCTATTTAACTAGTCGATTTAATAAGTCTAAGTTGCTAAAATAAGCCTATTTAATAAGGCTATTTAATAAACCTAAGTTGGTGAAATAAGCCTATTTAATGAGCCTAAGTTGCTGAAATAAGCCTATTTAATAAGCCTACGTTTCTGAACTAAGCCTATTTAAAAAGGTCTATTTAATAAGTCTAAGTTGCTGAAATAAACCTATTTAAAAATGCTATTTAATACGCATAAGTTGCTGAAATAAACCTGATTAATAAGACTATTTAATAAGCATAAGTTGCTGAAATAAGCCTATTTAATAAGCCTACGTTGCTGAAGTAAGCCTATATAAAAAGGTCTATTTAATAAGTCTAAGTTGCTGAAATAAACCTATTTAAAAATGCTATTTAATAAGCCTAAATTGCTGAAATAAACCTGTTTAATAAGGCTATTTAATAAGCATAAGTTGCTGAAATAAGCCTATTTAATAAGCCCAAGTTGCTGAAATAAGCCTATTTAATAAGGCTATTTAATAAGCCTAAGTTGCTGAAATAAGCCTATTTAATAAGCGTAAGTTGATGAAATAAGGCTATTTAATAAGTCTAAGTTGCTGGAATAAGGCTATTTAATAAGCCTAAGTTGCTGAATAAGCCTATTTAATAAGTCTACATTGCTGAAATAAGGCTATTTAATAAGCCTAAGTTGCTGAAATGAGCCTTTTTAATAAGCCTAAGTTGCTGAAATAAGGCTATTTAATAAGCCTATTTAATAAGCCTAAGTTGCTGAATAAGCCTATTTTTATTAAGCCTAAGTTGCTGAAATAAGCCTATTTAATAAGCCCAAGTTGCTGAAATAAGCCTATTTAATAAGGCTATTTAATAAGCCTAAGTTGCTGAAATAAGCCTATTTAATAAGCATAAGTTGATGAAATAAGGCTATTTAATAAGTCTAAGTTGCTGGAAAAAGCCTATTTAATAAGCCTAAGTTGCTGAAATAAGCCTATTTAATAAATCTAAGTTGCTGAAATAAGCCTATTTAATAAGCCTAAGTTGCTAAAATAAGCCTATTTAATGAGGTTATTTAATAAGTCTATTTAATAAGCCTATTTAATAAGCCTATTTAATAAGCCTATTTAATAAGCCTATTTAATAAATCTATTTAATAAGTCTATTTAATAAGCCTATTTAAAGATTATTCAATGAGCCTATTTATTAAGCCTATTTATTGAGCCTATTTAATAAGCCTATTTAATAAGCCAATTTAATAAACCTATTTAATAAGCCTATTTATTAAGCCGATTTAATGAGCCTATTTAATAAGCCTATTTATTGAGTCTATTTAATAAGTCTATTTAATAAGCCTGTTTAATAAGCCTATTTAATAAGTATTTAATGAGCCTATTTAATAAGCCTAAGTTGCTGAATAAGCCTATTTAATAAGCCTAAGTTGCTGAAATAAGTCTATTTAATAAGCCTATTTAATAAGCCTAAGTTGCTGAATAAGCCTATTTTTATTAAGCCTAAGTTGCTGAAATAAGCCTATTTAATAAGCCCAAGTTGCTGAAATAAGCCTATTTAATAAGGCTATTTAATAAGCCTAAGTTGCTGAAATAAGCATATTTAATAAGCGTAAGTTGATGAAATAAGGCTATTTAATAAGTCTAAGTTGCTGGAATAAGCCTATTTAATAAGCCTGAGTTGCTGAAATAAGCCTATTTAATAGGCCTATCTAATACGTCTAAGTTGCAGAAATAAGCATATTTCATAAGCCTATTTAATGAGCCTAATTTGCTGAAATGTCTATTTATCTAGTCGATTTAAAAAGTCTAAGTTGCTAAAATAAGCCTATTTAATAAGGCTATTTAATAAACCTAAGTTGGTGAAATAAGCCTATTTAATGAGCATAAGTTGCTGAAATAAGCCTATTTAATAAGCCTAAGTTTCTGAACTAAGCCTATTTTAAAAGGTCTATTTAATAAGTCTAAGTTGCTGAAATAAACCTATTTAAAAATGCTATTTAATACGCCTAAGTTGCTGAAATAAACCTGATTAATAAGGCTATTTAATAAGCATAAGTTACTGAAATAAGCCTATTTAATAAGCCTACGTTGCTGAACTAAGCCTATATAAAAAGGTCTATTTAATAAGTCTAAGTTGCTGAAATAAACCTATTTAAAAATGCTATTTAATAAGCCTAAATTACTGAAATAAACCTGTTTAATAAGGCTATTTAATAAGCATAAGTTGCTGAAATAAGCCTATTTAATAAGCCTAAGTTGCTGAAATAAGCATATTTAATAAGCCTAAGTTGCTGAAATAAGGCTTTTTAATAAGTCTAATTTGCTGAAATAAGCCTATTTAATAAGCCTAAGTTGCTAAAATATGCCTATTTAATAAGGCTATTTAATAAGCCTAAGTTGCTGAATAAGCCTATTTAATAAGTCTACGTTGCTGAAATAAGGCTATTTAATAAGCCTAAGTTGCTGAAATGAGCCTTTTTAATAAGCCTAAGTTGCTAAAATGAGGTTATTTAATAAGCCTATTTAATAAGCCTAAGTTGCTGAATAAGCCTATTTTTATTAAGCCTAAGTTGCTGAAATAAGCCTATTTAATAAGCCCAAGTTGCTGAAATAAGCCTATTTAATAAGGCTATATAATAAGCCTAAGTTGCTGAAATAAGCCTATTTAATAAGCGTAAGTTGATGAAATAAGGCTATTTAATAAGTCTAAGTTGCTGGAATAAGCCTATTTAATAAGCCTAAGTTGCTGAAATAAGCCTATTTAATAAGTCTAAGTTGCTGAAATAAGCCTATTTAATAAGCATAAGTTGCTAAAATAAGCCTATTTAATGAGGTTATTTAATAAGTCTATTTAATAAGCCTATTTAATAAGCCTATTTAATAAGCCTATTTAATAAGCCTATTTAATAAATCTATTTAATAAGTCTATTTAATAAGCCTATTTGAAGAGTATTCAATGAGCCTATTTATTAAGCCTATTTATTGAGCTTATTTAATAAGCCTATTTAATAAGCCGATTTAATAAACCTATTTAATAAGCCTATTTATTAAGCCGATTTAATGAGCCTATTTAATAAGCCTATTTATTGAGTTTATTTAATAAGTCTATTTAATAAGCCTGTTTAATAAGCCTATTTAATAAGTATTTAATGAGCCTATTTAATAAGCCTAAGTTGCTGAATAAGCCTATTTAATAAGCCTAAGTTGCTGAAATAAGTCTATTTAATAAGCCTATTTAATAAGCCTAAGTTGCTGAATAAGCCTATTTTTATTAAGCCTAAGTTGCTGAAATAAGCCTATTTAATAAGCCCAAGTTGCTGAAATAAGCCTATTTAATAAGGCTATTTAATAAGCCTAAGTTGCTGAAATAAGCCTATTTAATAAGTCTAAGTTGCTGAAATAACGCTATTTAATAAGCCTAAGTTGCTGAAATAAGCCTATTTAATAAGCCTAAGTTGCTGAAATAAGGCTATTTAATAAGTATAAGTGGCTGAAATAAGCCTATTTAATAAGCCTATGTTGCTGAAATAAGTATATTTAATAAGCATAAGTTGCTGAAATGAGCCTATTTAATCAGCGTAAGTTGCTGAAATAAGCCTATTTAATAAGCCTAAGTTACTGAAATAAGCCTATTTAATAAGTCTAAGTTGCTGAAATAAGGCTATTTAATAAGCTTAAGTTGCTGAAATGAGCCTATTTAATAAGCCTAAGTTGCTGAAATAAGGCTATTTAATAAGTCTAAGTTGCTGAAATAAGCCTATTTAATAAGCCTAAGTTGCTAAAATAAGCCTATTTAATGAGGCTATTTAATAAGTCTATTTAATACGCCTATTTAATAAGCCTATTTAATAAGCCTATTTAATAAGCCTATTTAATAAATCTATTTAATAAGTCTATTTAATAAGCCTATTTAAAGAGTATTCAATGAGACTATTTATTAAGCCTATTTATTGAGCCTATTTAATAAGCCTATTTAATAAGCCTATTTAATAAGCCTATTTAATAAGCCTATTTATTAAGCCGATTTAATGAGCTTATTTAATAAGCCTATTTATTGAGCCTATTTAATAAGTCTATTTAATAAGCCTGTTTAATAAGCCTATTTAATAAGTATTTAATGAGGCTATTTAATAAGCCTAAGTTGCTGAATAAGCCTATTTAATAAGCCTGAGTTGCTGAAATAAGCCTATTTAATAAGCCTATTTAATAAGCCTAAGTTGCTGAATAAGCCTATTTAATAAGCCTAAGTTGCTGAAATAAGCTTATTTAATAAGTTTAAGTTGCTGAAATAACGCTATTTAATAAGCCTAAGTTGCTGAAAAAAGCCTATTTAATAAGCCTAAGTTGCTGAAATAAGGCTATTTAATAAGTCTAAGTTGCTGAAATAAGCCTATTTAATAAGCGTAAGTTGATGAAATAAGGCTATTTAATAAGTCTAAGTTGCTGGAATAAGCCTATTTAATAAGCCTAAGTTGCTGAAATAAGCCTATTTAATAGGCCTATCTAATACGTCTAAGTTGCAGAAATAAGCATATTTCATAAGCCTATTTAATGAGCCTAATTTGCTGAAATGTCTATTTAACTAGTCGATTTAATAAGTCTAAGTTGCTAAAATAAGCCTATTTAATAAGGCTATTTAATAAACCTAAGTTGGTGAAATAAGCCTATTTAATGAGCCTAAGTTGCTGAAATAAGCCTATTTAATAAGCCTACGTTTCTGAACTAAGCCTATTTAAAAAGGTCTATTTAATAAGTCTAAGTTGCTGAAATAAACCTATTTAAAAATGCTATTTAATACGCATAAGTTGCTGAAATAAACCTGATTAATAAGACTATTTAATAAGCATAAGTTGCTGAAATAAGCCTATTTAATAAGCCTACGTTGCTGAAGTAAGCCTATATAAAAAGGTCTATTTAATAAGTCTAAGTTGCTGAAATAAACCTATTTAAAAATGCTATTTAATAAGCCTAAATTGCTGAAATAAACCTGTTTAATAAGGCTATTTAATAAGCATAAGTTGCTGAAATAAGCCTATTTAATAAGCCCAAGTTGCTGAAATAAGCCTATTTAATAAGGCTATTTAATAAGCCTAAGTTGCTGAAATAAGCCTATTTAATAAGCGTAAGTTGATGAAATAAGGCTATTTAATAAGTCTAAGTTGCTGGAATAAGGCTATTTAATAAGCCTAAGTTGCTGAATAAGCCTATTTAATAAGTCTACATTGCTGAAATAAGGCTATTTAATAAGCCTAAGTTGCTGAAATGAGCCTTTTTAATAAGCCTAAGTTGCTGAAATAAGGCTATTTAATAAGCCTATTTAATAAGCCTAAGTTGCTGAATAAGCCTATTTTTATTAAGCCTAAGTTGCTGAAATAAGCCTATTTAATAAGCCCAAGTTGCTGAAATAAGCCTATTTAATAAGGCTATTTAATAAGCCTAAGTTGCTGAAATAAGCCTATTTAATAAGCGTAAGTTGATGAAATAAGGCTATTTAATAAGTCTAAGTTGCTGGAAAAAGCCTATTTAATAAGCCTAAGTTGCTGAAATAAGCCTATTTAATAAATCTAAGTTGCTGAAATAAGCCTATTTAATAAGCCTAAGTTGCTAAAATAAGCCTATTTAATGAGGTTATTTAATAAGTCTATTTAATAAGCCTATTTAATAAGCCTATTTAATAAGCCTATTTAATAAGCCTATTTAATAAATCTATTTAATAAGTCTATTTAATAAGCCTATTTAAAGATTATTCAATGAGCCTATTTATTAAGCCTATTTATTGAGCCTATTTAATAAGCCTATTTAATAAGCCAATTTAATAAACCTATTTAATAAGCCTATTTATTAAGCCGATTTAATGAGCCTATTTAATAAGCCTATTTATTGAGTCTATTTAATAAGTCTATTTAATAAGCCTGTTTAATAAGCCTATTTAATAAGTATTTAATGAGCCTATTTAATAAGCCTAAGTTGCTGAATAAGCCTATTTAATAAGCCTAAGTTGCTGAAATAAGTCTATTTAATAAGCCTATTTAATAAGCCTAAGTTGCTGAATAAGCCTATTTTTATTAAGCCTAAGTTGCTGAAATAAGCCTATTTAATAAGCCCAAGTTGCTGAAATAAGCCTATTTAATAAGGCTATTTAATAAGCCTAAGTTGCTGAAATAAGCATATTTAATAAGCGTAAGTTGATGAAATAAGGCTATTTAATAAGTCTAAGTTGCTGGAATAAGCCTATTTAATAAGCCTGAGTTGCTGAAATAAGCCTATTTAATAGGCCTATCTAATACGTCTAAGTTGCAGAAATAAGCATATTTCATAAGCCTATTTAATGAGCCTAATTTGCTGAAATGTCTATTTATCTAGTCGATTTAAAAAGTCTAAGTTGCTAAAATAAGACTATTTAATAAGGCTATTTAATAAACCGAAATTGGTGAAATAAGCCTATTTAATGAGCCTAAGTTGCTGAAATAAGCCTATTTAATAAGCCTAAGTTTCTGAACTAAGCCTATTTAAAAAGGTCTATTTAATAAGTCTAAGTTGCTGAAATAAACCTATTTAAAAATGCTATTTAATACGCCTAAGTTGCTGAAATAAACCTGATTAATAAGGCTATTTAATAAGCATAAGTTACTGAAATAAGCCTATTTAATAAGCCTACGTTGCTGAACTAAGCCTATATAAAAAGGTCTATTTAATAAGTCTAAGTTGCTGAAATAAACCTATTTAAAAATGCTATTTAATAAGCCTAAATTGCTGAAATAAACCTGTTTAATAAGGCTATTTAATAAGCATAAGTTGCTGAAATAAGCCTATTTAATAAGCCTAAGTTGCTGAAATAAGCATATTTAATAAGCCTAAGTTGCTGAAATAAGGCTTTTTAATAAGTCTAATTTGCTGAAATAAGCCTATTTAATAAGCCTAAGTTGCTAAAATATGCCTATTTAATAAGGCTATTTAATAAGCCTAAGTTGCTGAATAAGCCTATTTAATAAGTCTACGTTGCTGAAATAAGGCTATTTAATAAGCCTAAGTTGCTGAAATGAGCCTTTTTAATAAGCCTAAGTTGCTAAAATGAGGTTATTTAATAAGCCTATTTAATAAGCCTAAGTTGCTGAATAAGCCTATTTTTATTAAGCCTAAGTTGCTGAAATAAACCTATTTAATAAGCCCAAGTTGCTGAAATAAGCCTATTTAATAAGGCTATATAATAAGCCTAAGTTGCTGAAATAAGCCTATTTAATAAGCGTAAGTTGATGAAATAAGGCTATTTAATATGTCTAAGTTGCTGGAATAAGTCTATTTAATAAGCCTAAGTTGCTGAAATAAGCCTATTTAATAAGTCTAAGTTGCTGAAATAAGCCTATTTAATAAGCATAAGTTGCTAAAATAAGCCTATTTAATGAGGTTATTTAATAAGTCTATTTAATAAGCCTATTTAATAAGCCTATTTAATAAGCCTATTTAATAAGCCTATTTAATAAATCTATTTAATAAGTCTATTTAATAAGCCTATTTGAAGAGTATTCAATGAGCCTATTTATTAAGCCTATTTATTGAGCTTATTTAATAAGCCTATTTAATAAGCCGATTTAATAAACCTATTTAATAAGCCTATTTATTAAGCCGATTTAATGAGCCTATTTAATAAGCCTATTTATTGAGTTTATTTAATAAGTCTATTTAATAAGCCTGTTTAATAAGCCTATTTAATAAGTATTTAATGAGCCTATTTAATAAGCCTAAGTTGCTGAATAAGCCTATTTAATAAGCCTAAGTTGCTGAAATAAGTCTATTTAATAAGCCTATTTAATAAGCCTAAGTTGCTGAATAAGCCTATTTTTATTAAGCCTAAGTTGCTGAAATAAGCCTATTTAATAAGCCCAAGTTGCTGAAATAAGCCTATTTAATAAGGCTATTTAATAAGCCTAAGTTGCTGAAATAAGCCTATTTAATAAGTCTAAGTTGCTGAAATAACGCTATTTAATAAGCCTAAGTTGCTGAAATAAGCCTATTTAATAAGCCTAAGTTGCTGAAATAAGGCTATTTAATAAGTATAAGTGGCTGAAATAAGCCTATTTAATAAGCCTATGTTGCTGAAATAAGTATATTTAATAAGCATAAGTTGCTGAAATGAGCCTATTTAATCAGCGTAAGTTGCTGAAATAAGCCTATTTAATAAGCCTAAGTTACTGAAATAAGCCTATTTAATAAGTCTAAGTTGCTGAAATAAGGCTATTTAATAAGCTTAAGTTGCTGAAATGAGCCTATTTAATAAGCCTAAGTTGCTGAAATAAGGCTATTTAATAAGTCTAAGTTGCTGAAATAAGCCTATTTAATAAGCCTAAGTTGCTAAAATAAGCCTATTTAATGAGGCTATTTAATAAGTCTATTTAATAAGCCTATTTAATAAGCCTATTTAATAAGCCTATTTAATAAGCCTATTTAATAAATCTATTTAATAAGTCTATTTAATAAGCCTATTTAAAGAGTATTCAATGAGACTATTTATTAAGCCTATTTATTGAGCCTATTTAATAAGCCTATTTAATAAGCCTATTTAATAAGCCTATTTAATAAGCCTATTTATTAAGCCGATTTAATGAGCTTATTTAATAAGCCTATTTATTGAGCCTATTTAATAAGTCTATTTAATAAGCCTGTTTAATAAGCCTATTTAATAAGTATTTAATGAGGCTATTTAATAAGCCTAAGTTGCTGAATAAGCCTATTTAATAAGCCTGAGTTGCTGAAATAAGCCTATTTAATAAGCCTATTTAATAAGCCTAAGTTGCTGAATAAGCTTATTTAATAAGCCTAAGTTGCTGAAATAAGCCTATTTAATAAGTCTAAGTTGCTGAAATAACGCTATTTAATAAGCCTAAGTTGCTGAAAAAAGCCTATTTAATAAGCCTAAGTTGCTGAAATAAGGCTATTTAATAAGTCTAAGTTGCTGAAATAAGCCTATTTAATAAGCGTAAGTTGATGAAATAAGGCTATTTAATAAGTCTAAGTTGCTGGAATAAGCCTATTTAATAAGCCTAAGTTGCTGAAATAAGCCTATTTAATAGGCCTATCTAATACGTCTAAGTTGCAGAAATAAGCATATTTCATAAGCCTATTTAATGAGCCTAATTTGCTGAAATGTCTATTTAACTAGTCGATTTAATAAGTCTAAGTTGCTAAAATAAGCCTATTTAATAAGGCTATTTAATAAACCTAAGTTGGTGAAATAAGCCTATTTAATGAGCCTAAGTTGCTGAAATAAGCCTATTTAATAAGCCTAAGTTTCTGAACTAAGCCTATTTAAAAAGGTCTATTTAATAAGTCTAAGTTGCTGAAATAAACCTATTTAAAAATGCTATTTAATACGCATAAGTTGCTGAAATAAACCTGATTAATAAGACTATTTAATAAGCATAAGTTGCTGAAATAAGCCTATTTAATAAGCCTACGTTGCTGAAGTAAGCCTATATAAAAAGGTCTATTTAATAAGTCTAAGTTGCTGAAATAAACCTATTTAAAAATGCTATTTAATAAGCCTAAATTGCTGAAATAAACCTGTTTAATAAGGCTATTTAATAAGCATAAGTTGCTGAAATAAGCCTATTTAATAAGCCCAAGTTGCTGAAATAAGCCTATTTAATAAGGCTATTTAATAAGCCTAAGTTGCTGAAATAAACCTATTTAATAAGCGTAAGTTGATGAAATAAGGCTATTTAATAAGTCTAAGTTGCTGGAATAAGGCTATTTAATAAGCCTAAGTTGCGGAATAAGCCTATTTAATAAGTCTACATTGCTGAAATAAGGCTATTTAATAAGCCTAAGTTGCTGAAATGAGCCTTTTTAATAAGCCTAAGTTGCTGAAATAAGGCTATTTAATAAGCCTATTTAATAAGCCTAAGTTGCTGAATAAGCCTATTTTTATTAAGCCTAAGTTGCTGAAATAAGCCTATTTAATAAGCCCAAGTTGCTGAAATAAGCCTATTTAATAAGGCTATTTAATAAGCCTAAGTTGCTGAAATAAGCCTATTTAATAAGCGTAAGTTGTTGAACTAAGGCTATTTAATAAGTCTAAGTTGCTGGAAAAAGCCTATTTAATAAGCCTAAGTTGCTGAAATAAGCCTATTTAATAAATCTAAGTTGCTGAAATAAGCCTATTTAATAAGCCTAAGTTGCTAAAATAAGCCTATTTAATGAGGTTATTTAATAAGTCTATTTAATAAGCCTATTTAATAAGCCTATTTAATAAGCCTATTTAATAAGCCTATTTAATAAATCTATTTAATAAGTCTATTTAATAAGCCTATTTAAAGATTATTCAATGAGCCTATTTATTAAGCCTATTTATTGAGCCTATTTAATAAGCCTATTTAATAAGCCAATTTAATAAACCTATTTAATAAGCCTATTTATTAAGCCGATTTAATGAGCCTATTTAATAAGCCTATTTATTGAGTCTATTTAATAAGTCTATTTAATAAGCCTGTTTAATAAGCCTATTTAATAAGTATTTAATGAGCCTATTTAATAAGCCTAAGTTGCTGAATAAGCCTATTTAATAAGCCTAAGTTGCTGAAATAAGTCTCTTTAATAAGCCTATTTAATAAGCCTAAGTTGCTGAATAAGCCTATTTTTATTAAGCCTAAGTTGCTGAAATAAGCCTATTTAATAAGCCCAAGTTGCTGAAATAAGCCTATTTAATAAGGCTATTTAATAAGCCTAAGTTGCTGAAATAAGCATATTTAATAAGCGTAAGTTGATGAAATAAGGCTATTTAATAAGTCTAAGTTGCTGGAATAAGCCTATTTAATAAGCCTGAGTTGCTGAAATAAGCCTATTTAATAGGCCTATCTAATACGTCTAAGTTGCAGAAATAAGCATATTTCATAAGCCTATTTAATGAGCCTAATTTGCTGAAATGTCTATTTATCTAGTCGATTTAAAAAGTCTAAGTTGCTAAAATAAGCCTATTTAATAAGGCTATTTAATAAACCTAAGTTGGTGAAATAAGCCTATTTAATGAGCCTAAGTTGCTGAAATAAGCCTATTTAATAAGCCTAAGTTTCTGAACTAAGCCTATTTAAAAAGGTCTATTTAATAAGTCTAAGTTGCTGAAATAAACCTATTTAAAAATGCTATTTAATACGCCTAAGTTGCTGAAATAAACCTGATTAATAAGGCTATTTAATAAGCATAAGTTACTGAAATAAGCCTATTTAATAAGCCTACGTTGCTGAACTAAGCCTATATAAAAAGGTCTATTTAATAAGTCTAAGTTGCTGAAATAAACCTATTTAAAAATGCTATTTAATAAGCCTAAATTGCTGAAATAAACCTGTTTAATAAGGCTATTTAATAAGCATAAGTTGCTGAAATAAGCCTATTTAATAAGCCTAAGTTGCTGAAATAAGCATTTTTAATAAGCCTAAGTTGCTGAAATAAGGCTTTTTAATAAGTCTAATTTGCTGAAATAAGCCTATTTAATAAGCCTAAGTTGCTAAAATATGCCTATTTAATAAGGCTATTTAATAAGCCTAAGTTGCTGAATAAGCCTATTTAATAAGTCTACGTTGCTGAAATAAGGCTATTTAATAAGCCTAAGTTGCTGAAATGAGCCTTTTTAATAAGCCTAAGTTGCTAAAATAAGGTTATTTAATAAGCCTATTTAATAAGCCTAAGTTGCTGAATAAGCCTATTTTTATTAAGCCTAATTTGCTGAAATAAGCCTATTTAATAAGCCCAAGTTGCTGAAATAAGCCTATTTAATAAGGCTATATAATAAGCCTAAGTTGCTGAAATAAGCCTATTTAATAAGCGTAAGTTGATGAAATAAGGCTATTTAATAAGTCTAAGTTGCTGGAATAAGCCTATTTAATAAGCCTAAGTTGCTGAAATAAGCCTATTTAATAAGTCTAAGTTGCTGAAATAAGCCTATTTAATAAGCATAAGTTGCTAAAATAAGCCTATTTAATGAGGTTATTTAATAAGTCTATTTAATAAGCCTATTTAATAAGCCTATTTAATAAGCCTATTTAATAAGCCTATTTAATAAATCTATTTAATAAGTCTATTTAATAAGCCTATTTGAAGAGTATTCAATGAGCCTATTTATTAAGCCTATTTATTGAGCTTATTTAATAAGCCTATTTAATAAGCCGATTTAATAAACCTATTTAATAAGCCTATTTATTAAGCTGATTTAATGAGCCTATTTAATAAGCCTATTTATTGAGTTTATTTAATAAGTCTATTTAATAAGCCTGTTTAATAAGCCTATTTAATAAGTATTTAATGAGCCTATTTAATAAGCCTAAGTTGCTGAATAAGCCTATTTAATAAGCCTAAGTTGCTGAAATAAGTCTATTTAATAAGCCTATTTAATAAGCCTAAGTTGCTGAATAAGCCTATTTTTATTAAGCCTAAGTTGCTGAAATAAGCCTATTTAATAAGCCCAAGTTGCTGAAATAAGCCTATTTAATAAGGCTATTTAATAAGCCTAAGTTGCTGAAATAAGCCTATTTAATAAGCGTAAGTTGATGAAATAAGGCTATTTAATAAGTCTAAGTTGCTGGAATAAGCCTATTTAATAAGCCTAAGTTGCTGAAATAAGCCTATTTAATAGGCCTATCTAATACGTCTAAGTTGCAGAAATAAGCATATTTCATAAGCCTATTTAATGAGCCTAATTTGCTGAAATGTCTATTTATCTAGTCGATTTAATAAGTCTAAGTTGCTAAAATAAGCCTATTTAATAAAGCTATTTAATAAACCTAAGTTGGTGAAATAAGACTATTTAATGAGCCTAAGTTGCTGAAATAAGCCTATTTAATAAGCCTAAGTTTCTGAACTAAGCCTATTTAAAAAGGTCTATTTAATAAGTCTAAGTTGCTGAAATAAACCTATTTAAAAATGCTATTTAATACGCCTAAGTTGCTGAAATAAACCTGATTAATAAGGCTATTTAATAAGCATAAGTTGCTGATTAAGCCTATTTAATAAGCCTACGTTGCTGAACTAAGCCTATATAAAAAGGTCTATTTAATAAGTCTAAGTTGCTGAAATAAACCTATTTAAAAATGCTATTTAATACGCCTAAGTTGCTGAAATAAACCTGATTAATAAGGCTATTTAATAAGCATAAGTTGCTGAAATAAGCCTATTTAATAAGCCTACGTTGCTGAACTAAGCCTATATAAAAAGGTCTATTTAATAAGTCTAAGTTGCTGAAATAAACCTATTTAAAAATGCTATTTAATAAGCCTAAATTGCTGAAATAAACCTGTTTAATAAGGCTATTTAGTAAGCATAAGTTGCTGAAATAAGCCTATTTAATAAGCCTAAGTTGCTGAAATAAGCATATTTAATAAGCCTAAGTTGCTGAAATAAGGCTTTTAATAAGTCTAATTTGCTGAAATAAGCCTATTTAATAAGCCTAAGTTGCTAAAATATGCCTATTTAATAAGGCTATTTAATAAGCCTAAGTTGCTGAATAAGCCTATTTAATAAGTCTACGTTGCTGAAATAAGGCTATTTAATAAGCCTAAGTTGCTGAAATAAGGCTATTTAATAAGTCTAAATTGCTGAAATAAGCCTATTTAATGAGGCTATTTAATAAGTCTATTTAATAAGCCTATTTAATAAGCCTATTTAATAAGCCTATTTGTTAAGCATATTTAATTAGCCTATTTAATAAGCCTATTTATTAAGCATATTTAATGAGCCTATTTAATAAGCCTATTTATTGAGCCTATTTAATAAGTCTATTTAATAAGCCTGTTTAATAAGCCTATTTAATAAGTATTTAATGAGCCTATTTAATAAGCCTAAGTTGCTGAATAAGCCTATTTAATAAGCCTGAGTTGCTGAAATAAGCCTATTTAATAAGCCTATTTAATAAGCCTAAGTTGCTGAATAAGCCTATTTAATAAGCCTAAGTTGCTGAAATAAGCCTATTTAATAAGTCTAAGTTGCTGAAATAACGCTATTTAATAAGCCTAAGTTGCTGAAATAAGCCTATTTAATAAGCCTAAGTTGCTGAAATAAGCCTATTTAATAAGTCTAAGTTGCTGAAATAAGCCTATTTAATAAGCCTATGTTGCTGAAATAAGTATATTTAATAAGCATAAGTTGCTGAAAGAAGCCTATTTAATAAGTCTAAGTTGCTGAAATAAGGCCATTTAATAAGCTTAAGTTGCTGAAATGAGCCTATTTAATAAGCCTAAATTGCTGAAATAAGGCTATTTAATAAGTCTAAGTTGCTGAAATAAGCCTATTTAATAAGCCTAAGTTGCTAAAATAAGCCTATTTAATGAGGCTATTTAATAAGTCTATTTAATAAGCCTATTTAATAAGCCTATTTAATAAGCCTATTTAATAAGCCTATTTAATAAGTCTATTTAATAAGTCTATGTTGCAGAAATAAACCTATTTAATAAAGCTATTTAATACGCCTAATTTGCTGAAATAAGCATATTTAATAAGCCTAAGTTGCTGAAATAAGGCTTTTTAATAAGTCTAATTTGCTGAAAAACGCCGATTTAATAAGCCTAAGTTGCTAAAATATGCCTATTTAATAAGGCTATTTAATAAGCCTAAGTTGCTGAATAAGCCTATTTAATAAGTCTACGTTGCTGAAATAAGGCGACTTAATAAGCCTAAGTTGCTGAAATGAGCCTTTTTAATAAGCCTAAGTTGCTGAAATAAGGCTATTTAATTAGCGTAAGTTGCTGAAATATGCCTATTTAATAAGCCTAAGTTGCTGAAATAAGCCTATTTAATAAGGCTATTTAATAAGTCTAAGTTGCTGAAATAAACCTATTTAATAAGCCTAAGTTGCTAAAATAAGCCTATTTAATGAGGCTATTTAATAAGTCCATTTAATACGCCTATTTAATAAGCCTATTTAATAAGCCTAAGTTGCTGAAATAAGCCTATTTAATAAGGCTATTTAATGAACCTAAGTTGCTGAAATAAGCCTATTTTAAAAGCCTAAGTTTCTGAACTAAGCCTTTTTAAAAAGGTATATTTAATAAGTCTAAGTTGCTGAAATAAACCTATTTTCAAAAATGCTATTTAATAAGCCTAAATTGCTGAAATAAACCTGTTTAATAAGGCTATTTAGTAAGCATAAGTTGCTGAAATAAGCCTATTTAATAAGCCTAAGTTGCTGAAATAAGCATATTTAATAAGCCTAAGTTGCTGAAATAAGGCTTTTAATAAGTCTAATTTGCTGAAATAAGCCTATTTAATAAGCCTAAGTTGCTAAAATATGCCTATTTAATAAGGCTATTTAATAAGCCTAAGTTGCTGAATAAGCCTATTTAATAAGTCTACGTTGCTGAAATAAGGCTATTTAATAAGCCTAAGTTGCTGAAATAAGGCTATTTAATAAGTCTAAATTGCTGAAATAAGCCTATTTAATGAGGCTATTTAATAAGTCTATTTAATAAGCCTATTTAATAAGCCTATTTAATAAGCCTATTTGTTAAGCATATTTAATTAGCCTATTTAATAAGCCTATTTATTAAGCATATTTAATGAGCCTATTTAATAAGCCTATTTATTGAGCCTATTTAATAAGTCTATTTAATAAGCCTGTTTAATAAGCCTATTTAATAAGTATTTAATGAGCCTATTTAATAAGCCTAAGTTGCTGAATAAGCCTATTTAATAAGCCTGAGTTGCTGAAATAAGCCTATTTAATAAGCCTATTTAATAAGCCTAAGTTGCTGAATAAGCCTATTTAATAAGCCTAAGTTGCTGAAATAAGCCTATTTAATAAGTCTAAGTTGCTGAAATAACGCTATTTAATAAGCCTAAGTTGCTGAAATAAGCCTATTTAATAAGCCTAAGTTGCTGAAATAAGCCTATTTAATAAGTCTAAGTTGCTGAAATAAGCCTATTTAATAAGCCTATGTTGCTGAAATAAGTATATTTAATAAGCATAAGTTGCTGAAAGAAGCCTATTTAATAAGTCTAAGTTGCTGAAATAAGGCCATTTAATAAGCTTAAGTTGCTGAAATGAGCCTATTTAATAAGCCTAAATTGCTGAAATAAGGCTATTTAATAAGTCTAAGTTGCTGAAATAAGCCTATTTAATAAGCCTAAGTTGCTAAAATAAGCCTATTTAATGAGGCTATTTAATAAGTCTATTTAATAAGCCTATTTAATAAGCCTATTTAATAAGCCTATTTAATAAGCCTATTTAATAAGTCTATTTAATAAGTCTATGTTGCAGAAATAAACCTATTTAATAAAGCTATTTAATACGCCTAATTTGCTGAAATAAGCATATTTAATAAGCCTAAGTTGCTGAAATAAGGCTTTTTAATAAGTCTAATTTGCTGAAAAACGCCGATTTAATAAGCCTAAGTTGCTAAAATATGCCTATTTAATAAGGCTATTTAATAAGCCTAAGTTGCTGAATAAGCCTATTTAATAAGTCTACGTTGCTGAAATAAGGCGACTTAATAAGCCTAAGTTGCTGAAATGAGCCTTTTTAATAAGCCTAAGTTGCTGAAATAAGGCTATTTAATTAGCGTAAGTTGCTGAAATATGCCTATTTAATAAGCCTAAGTTGCTGAAATAAGCCTATTTAATAAGGCTATTTAATAAGTCTAAGTTGCTGAAATAAACCTATTTAATAAGCCTAAGTTGCTAAAATAAGCCTATTTAATGAGGCTATTTAATAAGTCCATTTAATACGCCTATTTAATAAGCCTATTTAATAAGCCTAAGTTGCTGAAATAAGCCTATTTAATAAGGCTATTTAATGAACCTAAGTTGCTGAAATAAGCCTATTTTAAAAGCCTAAGTTTCTGAACTAAGCCTTTTTAAAAAGGTATATTTAATAAGTCTAAGTTGCTGAAATAAACCTATTTTCAAAAATGCTATTTAATAAGCCTAAATTGCTGAAATAAACCTGTTTAATAAGGCTATTTAGTAAGCATAAGTTGCTGAAATAAGCCTATTTAATAAGCCTAAGTTGCTGAAATAAGCATATTTAATAAGCCTAAGTTGCTGAAATAAGGCTTTTAATAAGTCTAATTTGCTGAAATAAGCCTATTTAATAAGCCTAAGTTGCTGAATAAGCCTATTTAATAAGTCTACGTTGCTGAAATAAGGCTATTTAATAAGCCTAAGTTGCTGAAATAAGGCTATTTAATAAGTCTAAATTGCTGAAATAAGCCTATTTAATGAGGCTATTTAATAAGTCTATTTAATAAGCCTATTTAATAAGCCTATTTAATAAGCCTATTTGTTAAGCATATTTAATTAGCCTATTTAATAAGCCTATTTATTAAGCATATTTAATGAGCCTATTTAATAAGCCTATTTATTGAGCCTATTTAATAAGTCTATTTAATAAGCCTGTTTAATAAGCCTATTTAATAAGTATTTAATGAGCCTATTTAATAAGCCTAAGTTGCTGAATAAGCCTATTTAATAAGCCTGAGTTGCTGAAATAAGCCTATTTAATAAGCCTATTTAATAAGCCTAAGTTGCTGAATAAGCCTATTTAATAAGCCTAAGTTGCTGAAATAAGCCTATTTAATAAGTCTAAGTTGCTGAAATAACGCTATTTAATAAGCCTAAGTTGCTGAAATAAGCCTATTTAATAAGCCTAAGTTGCTGAAATAAGCCTATTTAATAAGTCTAAGTTGCTGAAATAAGCCTATTTAATAAGCCTATGTTGCTGAAATAAGTATATTTAATAAGCATAAGTTGCTGAAAGAAGCCTATTTAATAAGTCTAAGTTGCTGAAATAAGGCCATTTAATAAGCTTAAGTTGCTGAAATGAGCCTATTTAATAAGCCTAAATTGCTGAAATAAGGCTATTTAATAAGTCTAAGTTGCTGAAATAAGCCTATTTAATAAGCCTAAGTTGCTAAAATAAGCCTATTTAATGAGGCTATTTAATAAGTCTATTTAATAAGCCTATTTAATAAGCCTATTTAATAAGCCTATTTAATAAGCCTATTTAATAAGTCTATTTAATAAGTCTATGTTGCAGAAATAAACCTATTTAATAAAGCTATTTAATACGCCTAATTTGCTGAAATAAGCATATTTAATAAGCCTAAGTTGCTGAAATAAGGCTTTTTAATAAGTCTAATTTGCTGAAAAACGCCGATTTAATAAGCCTAAGTTGCTAAAATATGCCTATTTAATAAGGCTATTTAATAAGCCTAAGTTGCTGAATAAGCCTATTTAATAAGTCTACGTTGCTGAAATAAGGCGACTTAATAAGCCTAAGTTGCTGAAATGAGCCTTTTTAATAAGCCTAAGTTGCTGAAATAAGGCTATTTAATTAGCGTAAGTTGCTGAAATATGCCTATTTAATAAGCCTAAGTTGCTGAAATAAGCCTATTTAATAAGGCTATTTAATAAGTCTAAGTTGCTGAAATAAACCTATTTAATAAGCCTAAGTTGCTAAAATAAGCCTATTTAATGAGGCTATTTAATAAGTCCATTTAATACGCCTATTTAATAAGCCTATTTAATAAGCCTAAGTTGCTGAAATAAGCCTATTTAATAAGGCTATTTAATGAACCTAAGTTGCTGAAATAAGCCTATTTTAAAAGCCTAAGTTTCTGAACTAAGCCTTTTTAAAAAGGTATATTTAATAAGTCTAAGTTGCTGAAATAAACCTATTTTCAAAAATGCTATTTAATAAGCATAAGTTGCTGAAATAAACCTGTTTAATAAGGCTATTTAATTAGCGTAAGTTGCTGAAATAAGCCTATTTAATAAGCCTAAGTTGCTGAAATAAGCCTATTTAATAAGGATATTTAATAAGTCTAAGTTGCTGAAATAAACCTATTTAATAAGCCTAAGTTGCTAAAATAAGCCTATTTAATGAGGCTATTTAATAAGTCCATTTAATAAGCTTATTTAATAAGCCTATTTAATACGCCTATTTAATAAGCCTATTTAATACACCTATTTAATAAACCTATTTAATAAGTATTTAATGCGCCTATTTAATAAGCCTATTTATTGAGCCTATTTAATGAGCCTATTTATTGAGCCTATTTAATAAGCTTATTTATTGAGCCTATTTAATAAGCCTATTTATTGAGCCCATTTCATACGCCTATTTAATAAGTCTATTTAATAAGCCTATTTAATAAGCCTATTTAATAAGTCTAAGTTGCTGAAATAAGCCTATTTAATAAGCGCAAGTTTCTGAAATAAGCCTATTTAATAAGGCTGTTTAATAAGCCTAAGTTCCTGAAATAAGCCAATTTCATAAGACTAAGTTGCTGAAATAAGGCTTTTTAATGAGTCTAAGTTGCTGAAATAAGCCTATTTAATAAGCCTAAGTTGCTAAAATAAGTCTATTTAATAAGGCTATTTGATAAGCCTAAGTTGCTGAATAAGCCTATTTAATAGGCCTATCTAATAAGTCTAAGTTGCAGAAATAAGCATATTTCATTAGCCTATTAAATGAGCCTAAGTTGCTGAAATGTCTATTTAATAAGTCGATTTAATAAGTCTAAGTTGCTAAAATAAGCCTATTTAATGAGGCTATTTAATGAGCCTAAGTTGCTGAAATAAGCCTATTTAAAAAGGTCTATTTAATAAGTCTAAGTTGCTGAAATAAACCTTTTTAAAAATGCTATTTAATACGCCTAAGTTGCTGAAATAAACCTGATTAATAAGGCTATTTAATAAGCATAAGTTGCTGAAATAAGCCTATTTAATAAGCCTACGTTGCTGAACTAAGCCTATATAAAAAGGTCTATTTAATAAGTCTAAGTTGCTGAAATAAGGCTATTTAATAAGGCTAAGTTGCTGAAATGAGCCTTTTTAATAAGCCTAAGTTGCTGAAATAAGGCTATTTAATAAGTCTAAGTTGCTGAAATAAGCCTATTTAATAAGCCTAAGTTGCTAAAATAAGCCTATTTAATGAGGCTATTTAATAAGTCTATTTAATAAGCCTATTTAATACGCCTATTTAATAAGCCTATTTAATATGCCTATTTAATAAGTCTATTTAATAAGTCTATTTAATACGCCTATTTAATAAGTATTTAATGAGCCTATTTAATAAGCCTATTTATTGAGCATATTTAATAAGCCTATTTATTAAGCATATTTAATGAGCCTATTTAATAAGCCTATTTATTGAGCCTATTTAATAAGTCTATTTAATGAGCCTGTTTAATGAGCCTATTTAATAAATATTTAATGAGCCTATTTAATAAGCCTAAGTTGCTGAATAAGCCTATTTAATAAGCCTAAGTTGCTGAAATAAGCCTATTTAATGAGCCTATTTAATAAGCCTAAGTTGCTGAATAAACCTATTTAATAAGCCTAAGTTGATGAAATAAGCCTATTTAATAAGTCTAAGTTGCTGAAATAACGCTATTTAATAAGCCTAAGTTGCTGAGATAAGCCTATCTAATAAGCCTAAGTTACTGAAATAAGGCTATTTAATAAGTCTAAGTTGCTGAAATAAGCCTATTTAATAAGCCTAAGTTGCTGAAATAAGTATATTTAATAAGCATAAGTTGCTGAAATAAGCCTATTTAATAAGTCTAAGTTGCTGAAATAAGGCTATTTAATAAGCTTAAGTTGCTGAAATGAGCCTATTTAATAATCCTAAATTGCTGAAATAAGTCTATTTAATAAGTCTAAGTTGCTGAAATAAGCCTATTTAATAAGCCTAAGTTGCTAAAATAAGCCTATTTAATGAGGCTATTTAATAAGTCTATTTAATAAGCCTATTTAATAAGCCTATTTAATAAGCCTATTTAATAAGCCTATTTAATAAGTCTATTTAATAAGTCTATGTTGCAGAAATAAACCTATTTAATAATGCTATTTAATACGCCTAATTTGCTGAAATAAGCATATTTAATAAGCCTAAGTTGCTGAAATAAGGCTTTTTAATAAGTCTAATTTGCTGAAAAACGCCGATTTAATAAGCCTAAGTTGCTAAAATATGCCTATTTAATAAGGCTATTTAATAAGCCTAAGTTGCTGAATAAGCCTATTTAATAAGTCTACGTTGCTGAAATAAGGCGATTTAAAAGCCTAAGTTGCTGAAATGAGCCTTTTTAATAAGCCTAAGTTGCTGAAATAAGGCTATTTAATTAGCATAAGTTGCTGAAATATGCCTATTTAATAAGCCTAAGTTGCTGAAATAAGCCTATTTAATAAGGCTATTTAATAAGTCTAAGTTGCTGAAATAAACCTATTTAATAAGCCTAAGTTGCTAAAATAAGCCTATTTAATGAGGCTATTTAATAAGTCCATTTAATAAGCCTATTTAATAAGCCTATTTAATACGACTATTTAATAAGCCTATTTAATACGCCTATTTAATAAACCTATTTCATAAGTATTTAATGAGCCTATTTATTAATTCTATTTAATAAGCCTTATTAATAAGCCTATTTAATAAAGTCTATTTAATGAGCCTATTTAATAAACCTATTTATTGAGCCTATTTAATAAGCCTATTTATTGAGCCTATTTAATAAGCCTATTTATTGAGACTATTTAGTAAGCCTATTTATTGAGCCTATTTAATAAGCCTATTTAATAAGCCTATTTAATAAGCCTATTTAATAAGCCTATTTAATAAGCCTATTTATTGAGCCTATTTAATAAGTTTATTTAATAAGCCTATTTAATAAGCCTATTTAATAAGTATTTAATGAGCCTATTTAATAAGTCTATTTAATAATCCTATTTAATAGGCCTATTTAATAAGTCTAAGTTGCTGAAATAAGCTTATTTATTAAGCCTAAGTTGCTGAAATAAGCCTATATAATAAGGCTATTTAATAAGCATAAGTTGCTGAATTAAGCCTATTTAATAAGCCTAAGTTGCTAAAATAAGCCTATTTAATGAGGCTATTTAATAAGTCTATTTAATAAGCCTATTTAATAAGCCTATTTAATAAGCCTATTTAATGAGCCTATTTAATACGCCTATTTAATAAACCTATTTAATAAGTCTATTTAATAAGCCTTTTTAATAAGCCTATTTAATAAGTCTAATTAATAAGCCTATTTAATAAGTCTATTTAATAAGTCTAATTAATAAGCCTATTTAATAAGTATTTAATGCGCCTATTTAATAAGCCTATTTATTTAGCCTATTTAATGAGCCTATTTATTGAGCCTATTTAATAAGCCTATTTATTGAGCCCATTTCATACGCCTATTTAATAAGTCTATTTAATAAGCCTATTTAATAAGCCTATTTAATAAGTCTAAGTTGCTGAAATAAGCCTATTTAATAAGCCCAAGTTGCTGAAATAAGCCTATTTAATAAGGCTGTTTAATAAGCCTAAGTTGCTGAAATAAGCCTATTTCATAAGACTAAGTTGCTGAAATAAGGCTTTTTAATAAGTCTAAGTTGCTGAAATAAGCCTATTTAATAAGCCTAAGTTACTCAAATAAGTCTATTTAATAAGGCTATTTGATAAGCCTAAGTTGCTCAATAAGCCTATTTAATAAGTCTAAGTTGCTGAAATAAGGCTATTTAATAAGCCTAAGTTGCTGAAATGAGCCTTTTTAATAAGCCTAAGTTGCTGAAATAAGTCTATTTAATAAGTATAAGTTGCTGAAATAAGCCTATTTAATAAGTCTAAGTTGCTAAAATAAGCCTATTTAATGAGGCTATTTAATAAGTCTATTTAATAAGCCTATTTAATAAGCCTATTTAATAAGCCTATTTAATATGCCTATTTAATAAGTCTATTTAATAAGTCTATTTAATACGCCTATTTAATAAGTATTTAATGAGCCTATTTAATAAGCCTATTTATTGAGCCTATTTAATAAGCCTATTTATTAAGCCTATTTAATAAGCCTATTTAATAAGCCTATTTAATAAGTCTATTTAATAAGCCTATTTAATGAGCCTATTTAATAAGCCTAGTTGATAAGCCTATTTATTAAGCATATTTAATGAGCCTATTTAATACGCCTATTTATTGAGCCTATTTAATACGTCTATTTAATAAGCCTGTTTAATGAGCCTATTTAATAAGTATTTAATTAGCCTATTTAATAAGCCTAAGTTGCTGAAATAAGCCTATTTAATAAGCCTATTTAATAAGCCTAAGTTGCTGAATAAGCCTATTTAATAAGCCTAAGTTGCTAAAATAAGCCTATTTAATGAGTCTAAGTTGCTGAAATAACGCGATTTAATAAGCCTAAGTTGCTGAGATAAGCCTATCTAATAAGCCTAAGTTGCTGAAATAAGGCTATTTAATAAGTCTAAGTTGATGAAATAAGCCTATTTAATAAGCCTAAGTTGCTGAAATAAGTATATTTAATAAGCATAAGTTGCTGAAATAAGACTATTTAATAAGTCTAAGTTGCTGAAATAAGGCTATTTAATAAGTCTAAGTTGCTGAAATGAGCCTATTTAATCAGTGTAAGTTGCTGAAATAAGCCTATTTAATAAGTCTAAGTTGCTAAAATAAGGCTATTTAATAAGCTTAAGTTGCTGAAATGAGCCTATTTAATAAGCCTAAGTTGCTGAAATAAGGCTATTTAATAAGTCTAAGTTGCTGAAATAAGCCTATTTAATAAGCCTAAGTTGCTAAAATAAGCCTATTTAATTAGGTTATTTAATAAGTCTATTTAATAAGCCTATTTAATAAGCCTATTTAATAAGCCTATTTAATAAGCCTATTTAATAAGTCTATTTAATAAGTCTAAGTTGCAGAAATAAACCCATTTAATAATGCTATTTAATATGCCTACGTTGCTGAAATAAGCATATTTAATAAACCTAAGTTGCTGAAATAAGGCTTTTTAAATAAGTCTAATTTGCTGAAATAAGCTTATTTAATAAACCTAAGTTGCTAAAATATGCCTATTTAATAAGGCTATTTAATACGCCTAAGTTGCTGAATAAGCCTATTTAATAAGTCTACGTTGCTGAAATAAGGCTATTTAATAAGTCTAAGTTGCTGAAATAAGCCTATTTAATAAGCCTAAGTTGCTAAAATAAGCCTATGTAATGAGGCTATTTAATAAGTCTATTTAATAAGCCTATTTAATAAGCCTATTTAATAAGCCTATTTAATATGCCTATTTAATAAGTCTATTTAATACGTTTATTGAGCCTATTTAATAAGCCTATTTATTAAGCCTATTTAATAAGCCTATTTAATAAGCCTATTTAATAAGTCTATTTAATAAGCCTATTTAATAAGCCTATTTAATAAGTATTTAATGAGCCTATTTAATAAGCCTGAGTTGCTGAAATAAGCCTATTTAATAAGCCTAAGTTGCTGAAATAAGGCTATTTAATAAGTCTAAGTTGCTGAAATAAGCCTATTTAATAAGCCTAAGTTGCTAAAATAAGCCTATTTAATGAGGCTATTTAATAAGTCTATTTAATAAGCCTATTTAATAAGCCTATTTAATAAGCCTATTTAATAAGCCTATTTAATAAGTCTATTTAATAAGTCTAAGTTGCAGAAATAAACCTATTTAATAATGCTATTTAATACGCCTACGTTGCTGAAATAAGCATATTTAATAAGCCTAAGTTGCTGAAATAAGGCTTTTTAATAAGTCTAATTTGCTGAAATAAGCCTATTTAATAAGCCTAAGTTGCTAAAATATGCCTATTTAATAAGGCTATTTAATAAGCCTAAGTTGCTGAATAAGCCTATTTAATAAGTCTACGTTGCTGAAATAAGGCTATTTAATAAGCCTAAGTTGCTGAAATGAGCCTTTTTAATAAGCCTAAGTTGCTGAAATAAGGCTATTTAATAAGTCTAAGTTGCTGAAATAAGCCTATTTAATAAGCCTAAGTTGCTAAAATAAGCCTATTTAATGAGGCTATTTAATAAGTCTATTTAATAAGCCTATTTAATAAGCCTATTTAATATGCCTATTTAATAAGTCTATTTAATAAGTTTATTGAGCCTATTTAATAAGCCTATTTATTAAGCCTATTTAATAAGCCTATTTAATAAGCCTATTTAATAAGTCTATTTAATAAGCCTATTTAATAAGCCTATTTAATACGCCTATTTAATAAGCCTATTTATTAAGCATATTTAATGAGCCTATTTAATAAGCCTATTTATTGAGCCTATTTAATAAGTCTATTTAATAAGCCTGTTTAATAAGCCTATTTAATAAGTATTTAATGAGCCTATTTAATAAGCCTGAGTTGCTGAAATAAGCCTATTTAATAAGCCTATTTAATAAGCCTAAGTTGCAGAATAAGCCTATTTAATAAGCCTAAGTTGCTGAAAAAAGCCTATTTAATAAGTCTAAGTTGCTGAAATAACGCTATTTAATAAGCCTAAGTTGCTGAAATAAGCCTATTTAATAAGCCTAAGTTGCTGAAATAAGGCTATTTAATAAGTCTAAGTTGCTGAAATAAGCCTATTTAATAAGCCTAAGTTGCTAAAATAAGCCTATTTAATGAGGCTATTTAATAAGTCTATTTAATAAGCCTATTTAATAAGCCTATTTAATAAGCCTATTTAATATGCCTATTTAATAAGTCTATTTAATAAGTTTATTGAGCCTATTTAATAAGCCTATTTATTAAGCCTATTTAATAAGCCTATTTAATAAGCCTATTTAATAAGTCTATTTAATAAGCCTATTTAATAAGCCTATTTAATACGCCTATTTAATAAGCCTATTTATTAAGCATATTTAATGAGCCTATTTAATAAGCCTATTTATTGAGCCTATTTAATAAGTCTATTTAATAAGCCTGTTTAATAAGCCTATTTAATAAGTATTTAATGAGCCTATTTAATAAGCCTGAGTTGCTGAAATAAGCCTATTTAATAAGCCTATTTAATAAGCCTAAGTTGCAGAATAAGCCTATTTAATAAGCCTAAGTTGCTGAAAAAAGCCTATTTAATAAGTCTAAGTTGCTGAAATAACGCTATTTAATAAGCCTAAGTTGCTGAAATAAGCCTATTTAATAAGCCTAAGTTGCTGAAATAAGGCTATTTAATAAGTCTAAGTTGCTGAAATAAGCCTATTTAATAAGCCTAAGTTGCTAAAATAAGCCAATTTAATGAGGCTATTTAATAAGTCTATTTAATAAGCCTATTTAATAAGCCTATTTTATAAGCCTATTTAATAAGCCTATTTAATAAGTCTATTTAATAATCCTAAGTTGCTAAAATATGCCTATTTAATAAGGCTATTTAATAAGCCTAAGTTGCTGAATAAGCCTATTTAATAAGTCTACGTTGCTGAAATAAGGCTATTTAATAAGCCTAAGTTGCTGAAATAAGCCTATTTCATAAGACTAAGTTGCTGAAATAAGGCTTTTTAATAAGTCTAAGTTGCTGAAATAAGCCTATTTAATAAGCCTAAGTTACTCAAATAAGTCTATTTTATAAGGCTATTTGATAAGCCTAAGTTGCTGAATAAGCCTATTTAATAAGTCTAAGTTGCTGAAATAAGGCTATTTAATAAGCCTAAGTTGCTGAAATGAGCCTTTTTAATAAGCCTAAGTTGCTGAAATAAGTCTATTTAATAAGTCTAAGTTGCTGAAATAAGCCTATTTAATAAGTCTAAGTTGCTAAAATAAGCCTATTTAATGAGGCTATTTAATAAGTCTATTTAATAAGCCTATTTAATAAGCCTATTTAATAAGCCTATTTAATATGCCTATTTAATAAGTCTATTTAATAAGTCTATTTAATACGCCTATTTAATAAGTATTTAATGAGCCTATTTAATAAGCCTATTTATTGAGCCTATTTAATAAGCCTATTTATTAAGCCTATTTAATAAGCCTATTTAATAAGCCTATTTAATAAGTCTATTTAATGAGCCTATTTAATAAGCCTAGTTGATAAGTCTATTTAATACGTTTATTGAGCCTATTTAATAAGCCTATTTATTAAGCCTATTTAATAAGCCTATTTAATAAGCCTATTTAATAAGTCTATTTAATAAGCCTATTTAATAAGCCTATTTAATAAGTATTTAATGAGCCTATTTAATAAGCCTGAGTTGCTGAAATAAGCCTATTTAATAAGCCTAAGTTGCTGAAATAAGGCTATTTAATAAGTCTAAGTTGCTGAAATAAGCCTATTTAATAAGCCTAAGTTGCTAAAATAAGCCTATTTAATGAGGCTATTTAATAAGTCTATTTAATAAGCCTATTTAATAAGCCTATTTAATAAGCCTATTTAATAAGCCTATTTAATAAGTCTATTTAATAAGTCTAAGTTGCAGAAATAAACCTATTTAATAATGCTATTTAATACGCCTACGTTGCTGAAATAAGCATATTTAATAAGCCTAAGTTGCTGAAATAAGGCTTTTTAATAAGTCTAATTTGCTGAAATAAGCCTATTTAATAAGCCTAAGTTGCTAAAATATGCCTATTTAATAAGGCTATTTAATAAGCCTAAGTTGCTGAATAAGCCTATTTAATAAGTCTACGTTGCTGAAATAAGGCTATTTAATAAGCCTAAGTTGCTGAAATGAGCCTTTTTAATAAGCCTAAGTTGCTGAAATAAGGCTATTTAATAAGTCTAAGTTGCTGAAATAAGCCTATTTAATAAGCCTAAGTTGCTAAAATAAGCCTATTTAATGAGGCTATTTAATAAGTCTATTTAATAAGCCTATTTAATAAGCCTATTTAATAAGCCTATTTAATATGCCTATTTAATAAGTCTATTTAATAAGTTTATTGAGCCTATTTAATAAGCCTATTTATTAAGCCTATTTAATAAGCCTATTTAATAAGCCTATTTAATAAGTCTATTTAATAAGCCTATTTAATAAGCCTATTTAATACGCCTATTTAATAAGCCTATTTATTAAGCATATTTAATGAGCCTATTTAATAAGCCTATTTATTGAGCCTATTTAATAAGTCTATTTAATAAGCCTGTTTAATAAGCCTATTTAATAAGTATTTAATGAGCCTATTTAATAAGCCTGAGTTGCTGAAATAAGCCTATTTAATAAGCCTATTTAATAAGCCTAAGTTGCAGAATAAGCCTATTTAATAAGCCTAAGTTGCTGAAAAAAGCCTATTTAATAAGTCTAAGTTGCTGAAATAACGCTATTTAATAAGCCTAAGTTGCTGAAATAAGCCTATTTAATAAGCCTAAGTTGCTGAAATAAGGCTATTTAATAAGTCTAAGTTGCTGAAATAAGCCTATTTAATAAGCCTAAGTTGCTAAAATAAGCCAATTTAATGAGGCTATTTAATAAGTCTATTTAATAAGCCTATTTAATAAGCCTATTTTATAAGCCTATTTAATAAGCCTATTTAATAAGTCTATTTAATAAGCCTAAGTTGCTAAAATATGCCTATTTAATAAGGCTATTTAATAAGCCTAAGTTGCTGAATAAGCCTATTTAATAAGTCTACGTTGCTGAAATAAGGCTATTTAATAAGCCTAAGTTGCTGAAATAAGCCTATTTCATAAGACTAAGTTGCTGAAATAAGGCTTTTTAATAAGTCTAAGTTGCTGAAATAAGCCTATTTAATAAGCCTAAGTTACTCAAATAAGTCTATTTTATAAGGCTATTTGATAAGCCTAAGTTGCTGAATAAGCCTATTTAATAAGTCTAAGTTGCTGAAATAAGGCTATTTAATAAGCCTAAGTTGCTGAAATGAGCCTTTTTAATAAGCCTAAGTTGCTGAAATAAGTCTATTTAATAAGTCTAAGTTGCTGAAATAAGCCTATTTAATAAGTCTAAGTTGCTAAAATAAGCCTATTTAATGAGGCTATTTAATAAGTCTATTTAATAAGCCTATTTAATAAGCCTATTTAATAAGCCTATTTAATATGCCTATTTAATAAGTCTATTTAATAAGTCTATTTAATACGCCTATTTAATAAGTATTTAATGAGCCTATTTAATAAGCCTATTTATTGAGCCTATTTAATAAGCCTATTTATTAAGCCTATTTAATAAGCCTATTTAATAAGCCTATTTAATAAGTCTATTTAATGAGCCTATTTAATAAGCCTAGTTGATAAGCCTATTTATTAAGCATATTTAATGAGCCTATTTAATACGCCTATTTATTGAGCCTATTTAATAAGTCTATTTAATAAGCCTGTTTAATGAGCCTATTTAATAGGTATTTAATAAGCCTATTTAATAAGCCTAAGTTGCTGAATAAGCCTATTTAATAAGCCTAAGTTGCTGAAATAAGCCTATTTAATAAGCCTATTTAATAAGCCTAAGTTGCTGAATAAGCCTATTTAATAAGCCTAAGTTGCTGAAATAACGCTATTTAATAAGCCTAAATTGCTGAGATAAGCCTATCTAATAAGCCTAAGTTGCTGAAATAAGGCTATTTAATAAGTCTAAGTTGATGAAATAAGCCTATTTAATAAGCCTAAGTTGATGAAATAAGTATATTTAATAAGCATAAGTTGCTGAAATAAGCCTATTTAATAAGTCTAAGTTGCTGAAATAAGGCTATTTAATAAGTCTAAGTTGCTGAAATGAGCCTATTTAATCAGCGTAAGTTGCTGAAATAAGCCTATTTAATAAGTCTAAGTTGCTAAAATAAGGCTATTTAATAAGCTTAAGTTGCTGAAATGAGCCTATTTAATCAGCGTAAGTTGCTGAAATAAGCCTATTTAATAAGTCTAAGTTGCTAAAATAAGGTTATTTAATAAGCTTAAGTTGCTGAAATGAGCCTATTTAATAAGCCTAAGTTGCTGAAATAAGGCTATTTAATAAGTCTAAGTTGCTGAAATAAGCCTATTTAATAAGCCTAAGTTGCTAAAATAAGCCTATTTAATGAGGCTATTTAATAAGTCTATTTAATAAGCCTATTTAATAAGCCTATTTAATAAGCCTATTTAATAAGCCTATTTAATAAGTCTATTTAATAAGTCTAAGTTGCAGAAATAAACCTATTTAATAATGCTATTTAATACGCCTACGTTGCTGAAATAAGCATATTTAATAAGCCTAAGTTGCTGAAATAAGGCTTTTTAAATAAGTCTAATTTGCTGAAATAAGCCTATTTAATAAGCCTAAGTTGCTAAAATATGCCTATTTAATAAGGCTATTTAATAAGCCTAAGTTGCTAAAATAAGCCTATTTAATGAGGCTATTTAATAAGTCTATTTAATAAGCCTATTTAATAAGCCTATTTAATAAGCCTATTTAATATGCCTATTTAATAAGTCTATTTAATAAGTTTATTGAGCCTATTTAATAAGCCTATTTATTAAGCCTATTTAATAAGCCTATTTAATAAGCCTATTTAATAAGTCTATTTAATAAGCCTGTTTAATAAGCCTATTTAATAAGTATTTAATGAGCCTATTTAATAAGCCTGAGTTGCTGAAATAAGCCTATTTAATAAGCCTAAGTTGCTGAAATAAGGCTATTTAATAAGTCTAAGTTGCTGAAATAAGCCTATTTAATAAGCCTAAGTTGCTAAAATAAGCCTATTTAATGAGGCTATTTAATAAGTCTATTTAATAAGCCTATTTAATAAGCCTATTTAATAAGCCTATTTAATAAGCCTATTTAATAAGTCTATTTAATAAGTCTATGTTGCAGAAATAAACCTATTTAATAATGCTATTTAATACGCCTAATTTGCTGAAATAAGCATATTTAGTAAGCCTAAGTTGCTGAAATAAGGCTTTTTAATAAGTCTAATTTGCTGAAATAAGGCTATTTAATAAGCCTAAGTTGCTGAAATAAGCCTATTTCATAAGACTAAGTTGCTGAAATAAGGCTTTTTAATAAGTCTAAGTTGCTGAAATAAGCCTATTTAATAAGCCTAAGTTACTCAAATAAGTCTATTTTATAAGGCTATTTGATAAGCCTAAGTTGCTGAATAAGCCTATTTAATAAGTCTAAGTTGCTGAAATAAGGCTATTTAATAAGCCTAAGTTGCTGAAATGAGCCTTTTTAATAAGCCTAAGTTGCTGAAATAAGTCTATTTAATAAGTCTAAGTTGCTGAAATAAGCCTATTTAATAAGTCTAAGTTGCTAAAATAAGCCTATTTAATGAGGCTATTTAATAAGTCTATTTAATAAGCCTATTTAATAAGCCTATTTAATAAGCCTATTTAATATGCCTATTTAATAAGTCTATTTAATAAGTCTATTTAATACGCCTATTTAATAAGTATTTAATGAGCCTATTTAATAAGCCTATTTATTGAGCCTATTTAATAAGCCTATTTATTAAGCCTATTTAATAAGCCTATTTAATAAGCCTATTTAATAAGTCTATTTAATGAGCCTATTTAATAAGCCTAGTTGATAAGCCTATTTATTAAGCATATTTAATGAGCCTATTTAATACGCCTATTTATTGAGCCTATTTAATAAGTCTATTTAATAAGCCTGTTTAATGAGCCTATTTAATAAGTATTTAATAAGCCTATTTAATAAGCCTAAGTTGCTGAATAAGCCTATTTAATAAGCCTAAGTTGCTGAAATAAGCCTATTTAATAAGCCTATTTAATAAGCCTAAGTTGCTGAATAAGCCTATTTAATAAGCCTAAGTTGCTGAAATAACGCTATTTAATAAGCCTAAATTGCTGAGATAAGCCTATCTAATAAGCCTAAGTTGCTGAAATAAGGCTATTTAATAAGTCTAAGTTGATGAAATAAGCCTATTTAATAAGCCTAAGTTGATGAAATAAGTATATTTAATAAGCATAAGTTGCTGAAATAAGCCTATTTAATAAGTCTAAGTTGCTGAAATAAGGCTATTTAATAAGTCTAAGTTGCTGAAATGAGCCTATTTAATCAGCGTAAGTTGCTGAAATAAGCCTATTTAATAAGTCTAAGTTGCTAAAATAAGGCTATTTAATAAGCTTAAGTTGCTGAAATGAGCCTATTTAATCAGCGTAAGTTGCTGAAATAAGCCTATTTAATAAGTCTAAGTTGCTAAAATAAGGTTATTTAATAAGCTTAAGTTGCTGAAATGAGCCTATTTAATAAGCCTAAGTTGCTGAAATAAGGCTATTTAATAAGTCTAAGTTGCTGAAATAAGCCTATTTAATAAGCCTAAGTTGCTAAAATAAGCCTATTTAATGAGGCTATTTAATAAGTCTATTTAATAAGCCTATTTAATAAGCCTATTTAATAAGCCTATTTAATAAGCCTATTTAATAAGTCTATTTAATAAGTCTAAGTTGCAGAAATAAACCTATTTAATAATGCTATTTAATACGCCTACGTTGCTGAAATAAGCATATTTAATAAGCCTAAGTTGCTGAAATAAGGCTTTTTAAATAAGTCTAATTTGCTGAAATAAGCCTATTTAATAAGCCTAAGTTGCTAAAATATGCCTATTTAATAAGGCTATTTAATAAGCCTAAGTTGCTAAAATAAGCCTATTTAATGAGGCTATTTAATAAGTCTATTTAATAAGCCTATTTAATAAGCCTATTTAATAAGCCTATTTAATATGCCTATTTAATAAGTCTATTTAATAAGTTTATTGAGCCTATTTAATAAGCCTATTTATTAAGCCTATTTAATAAGCCTATTTAATAAGCCTATTTAATAAGTCTATTTAATAAGCCTGTTTAATAAGCCTATTTAATAAGTATTTAATGAGCCTATTTAATAAGCCTGAGTTGCTGAAATAAGCCTATTTAATAAGCCTAAGTTGCTGAAATAAGGCTATTTAATAAGTCTAAGTTGCTGAAATAAGCCTATTTAATAAGCCTAAGTTGCTAAAATAAGCCTATTTAATGAGGCTATTTAATAAGTCTATTTAATAAGCCTATTTAATAAGCCTATTTAATAAGCCTATTTAATAAGCCTATTTAATAAGTCTATTTAATAAGTCTATGTTGCAGAAATAAACCTATTTAATAATGCTATTTAATACGCCTAATTTGCTGAAATAAGCATATTTAGTAAGCCTAAGTTGCTGAAATAAGGCTTTTTAATAAGTCTAATTTGCTGAAAAACGCCGATTTAATAAGCCTAAGTTGCTAAAATATGCCTATTTAATAAGGCTATTTAATAAGCCTAAGTTGCTGAATAAGCCTATTTAATAAGTCTACGTTGCTGAAATAAGGCGATTTAATAAGCCTAAGTTGCTGAAATGAGCCTTTTTAATAAGCCTAAGTTGCTGAAATAAGGCTATTTAATTAGCGTAAGTTGCTGAAATATGCCTATTTAATAAGCCTAAGTTGCTAAAATAAGCCTAGGTTTATTCAGCAACTTAGGCTTATTAAATAGGCTTATTCAGCAACTTAGGCTTATTAAATAGGCTTATTTCAGCAACTTAGACTTATTAAATAGGCCTATTAAATAGGCTTATTAAATAGGCTTATTCAGCAACTTAGGCTTATTAAATAGGCTTATTTCAGCAACTTAGACTTATTAAATAGGCCTATTAAATAGGCTTATTAAATAGGCTTATTTCAGCAACTTAGACTTATTAAATAGGCCTATTAAATAGGCTTATTAAATAGACATATTAAATAAGCTCATTAAATACTTATTAAATAGGTTTATTAAATAGGCTTATTAAATAGACTTATTAAATAGGCTCAATAAATTGGCTTATTAAATAGGCTTATTAAATAGGCTCAATAAATAGGCTTATTAAATAGGCTCAATAAATAGGCTTATTAAATAGGCTCAATAAATAGGCTTATTAAATAGGCTCAATTAATAGGCTTATTAAATAGGCTCAATAAATAGGCTTATTAAATAGGCTCATTAAATACTTATTAAATAGACTTATTAAATAGACTCATTAAATAGGCTTATTAAATAGGCTTATTAAATAGGCTTATTAAATAGGCTTATTAAATAGGCGTATTAAATACCCTCATTAAATAGGCTTATTTTAGCAACTTAGGCTTATTAAATAGGTTTATTTCAGCAACTTAGACTTATTAAAGAGCCTTATTAAATAGGCTTATTTCAGCAACTTAGGCTTATTAAATAAGCTTATTTCAGCAACTTATTCTTATTAAATAGCCTTATTAAACAGGTTTATTTCAGCAACTTAGGCTTATTAAATAGCATTTTTAAATAGGTTTATTTCAGCAACTTAGACTTATTAAATATACCTTTTAAAATAGGCTTAGTTCAGAAACTTAGGCTTATTAAATAGTCTTATTTCAGCAACTTAGGCTCATTAAATAGCCTTATTAAATAGGCTTATTCAGCAACTTAGGCTTATTAAATAGCCTTATTAAATATGCTTATTTCAGCAACTTAGACTTATTAAATAGGTTTATTCAGCAACTTAGGCTTATTAAATAGGCTTATTCAGCAACTTAGGCGTATTTAATAGGCTTATTTCAGCAACTTAGGCTTATTAAATAGGCTCATTCAGAAACTTAGGCTTATTAAATAAGCTTATTTCAGCAACTTAGACTTATTAAATAGGCCTATTAAATAGGCTTATTAAATAGGCTTATTTCAGCAACTTAGATTTATTAAAAAAGGCCTATTAAATAGGCTTATTAAATAGACTTATTAAATAGGCTCATTAAATACTTATTAAATAGGCTTATTAAATAGGCTTATTAAATAGACTTATTAAATAGGCTCAATAAATAGGCTTATTAAATAGGCTTATTAAATAGACTTATTAAATAGGCTCAATAAATCGGCTTATTAAATAGGCTTATTAAATAGGCTCAATAAATAGGCTTATTAAATAAGCTTATTAAATAGGCTTATTAAATAGACTTATTAAATCGGCTTATTAAATAGGCTCAATAAATAGGCTTATTAAATAGGCTCAATAAATATGCTTATTAAATAGGCTCAATAAATAGGCTTATTAAATATGCTCAATAAATAGGCTTATTAAATAGGCTCATTAAATACTTATTAAATAGGCTTATTAAATAGACTTATTAAATAGACTTATTAAATAGGCTTATTAAATAGACTTATTAAATAGTCTTATTAAAAAGGCTTATTAAGTAGACTTATTAAATATGCTCATTAAATACTCATTAAATATGTTTATTAAATAGGTGTATTAATCAGGCTTATTAAATAGGCTTATTAAATAGGCTTATTAAATAGACTTATTAAATAGACTTATTAAATAGACTTATTAAATAGACTTATTAAATAGCCTCATGAAATAGGCTTATTTTAGCAACTTAGGCTTATTAAATAGGTTTATTTCAGCAACTTAGACTTATTAAAGAGCCTTATTAAATAGGCTTATTTCAGCAACTTAGGCTTATTAAATAAGCTTATTTCAGCAACTTATGCTTATTAAATAGCCTTATTAAACAGGTTTATTTCAGCAACTTAGGCTTATTAAATAGCATTTTTAAATAGGTTTATTTCAGCAACTTAGACTTATTAAATATACCTTTTTAAATAGGCTTAGTTCAGAAACTTAGGCTTATTAAATAGTCTTATTTCAGCAACTTAGGCTTATTAAATAGCCGTATTAAATAGGCTTATTTTAGCAACTTAGACTTATTAAATAGGTTTATTCAGCAACTTAGGCTTATTAAATAGGCTTATTCAGCAACTTAGGCATATTAAATAGGCTTATTTCAGCAACTTAGACTTATTAAATAGGCCTATTAAATAGGCTTATTAAATAGGCTTATTTCAGCAACTTAGACTTATTAAATAGGCCTATTAAATAGGCTTATTAAATAGACATATTAAATAGGCTCATTAAATACTTATTAAATAGGTTTATTAAATAGGCTTATTAAATAGACTTATTAAATAGGCTCAATAAATTGGCTTATTAAATAGGCTTATTAAATAGGCTTATTAAATAGACTTATTAAATCAGCTTATTAAATAGGCTCAATAAATAGGCTCATTAAATACTTATTAAATATGTTTATTAAATAGGTGTATTAATTAGGCTTATTAAATAGGCTTATTAAATAGGCTTATTAAATAGACTTATTAAATAGACTTATTAAATAGACTTATTAAATAGCCTCATGAAATAGCCTCATGAAATAGGCTTATTTTAGCAACTTAGGCTTATTAAATAGGTTTATTTCAGAAACTTAGACTTATTAAAGAGCCTTATTAAATAGGCTTATTTCAGCAACTTAGGCTTATTAAATATACTTATTTCAGCAACTTAGGCTTATTAAATAGGCTTATTTCAGCAACTTAGACTCATTAAATAGCCTTATTTTAGCAACTTAGGCTTATTAAATAGGCTTATTTCAGCAACTTAGGCTTATTATATAGCCTTATTTCAGCAACTTAGACTTATTAAATAGGCTTATTTCAGCAACTTAGGCTTATTAAATAGGCTTATTCAGCAACTTAGGCTTATTAAATAGGCTTATTTCAGCAACTTAGGCTTATTAAATAGGCTCATTCAGAAACTTAGGCTTATTAAATAGGCTTATTTCAGCAACTTAGACTTATTAAATAGGCCTATTAAATAGGCTTATTAAATAGACTTATTAAATAGGCTCATTAAATACTTATTAAATAGGCGTATTAAATAGGCTTATTAAATAGACTTATTAAATAGACTTATTACATAGGCTTATTAAATAGGCTTATTAAATAGGCTTATTAAATAGGCTTATTAAATAGACTTATTAAATAGCTCATTAAATAGGCGTATTTCAGCAACTTAGGCTTATTAAATAGCCTTATTTCAGCAACTTACGCTTATTAAATAGGCTTATTTCAGCAACTTAGGCTTATTAAATAGCCTAATTAAGTAGGCTTATTTCAGCAACTTGGGCTTATTAAATAGGCTTATTTCAGCAAGTTACGCTGATTAAAAAGGCTTATTTCAGCAACTTAGACTTATTAAATAGCCTTATTTCAGCAACCTAGACTCATTAAATAGACTTATTTCAGCAACTTATGCTTATTAAATATACTTATTTCAGCAACTTTGGCTTATTAAATAGGCTTATTTCAGCAACTTAGACTTAGTAAATAGCCTTATTTCAGCAACTTAGGCTTATTAAATAGGCTTATTTCAGCAACTTAGGCTTATTAAATAGGCTTATTTCAGCAACATAGACTTACTAAATAGGCTTATTTCAGCAACTTAGGCTTATTAAATAGGCTTATTCAGCAACTTAGGCTTATTAAATAGGCTTATTTCGGCAACTTAGGCTTATTAAATAGGCTCATTCAGAAACTTAGGCTTATTAAATAGGCTTATTTCAGCAACTTAGACTTATTAAATAGGCCTATTAAATAGACTTATTAAATAGGCTTATTTCAGCAACTTAGAATTATTAAATAGGCCTATTAAATAGGCTTATTAAATAGACTTATTAAACAGGCTCATTAAATAATTATTAAATAGGCTTGTTAAATAGGCTTATTAAATAGACTTATTAAATAGGCTCAATAAATAGGCTTATTAAATAGGCTTATTAAATAGGCTCAATAAATAGGCTTATTAAATAGGCTTATTAAATAGGCTTATTAAATAGACTTATTAAATAGGCTTATTAAATAGGCTCAATAAATAGGCTTATTAAATAGGCTCAATAAATAGGCTTATTAAATAGGCTCAATAAATAGGCTTATTAAATAGGCTCAATAAATAGGCTTTTTAAATAGGCTCATTAAATACCTATTAAATAGACTTATTAAATAGACTCATTAAATAGGCTTATTAAATAGGCTTATTAAATAGGCTTATTAAATAGGCTTATTAAATAGACGTATTAAATAGCCTCATTAAATAGGCTTATTTTAGCAACTTAGGCTTATTAAATAGGTTTATTTCAGCAACTTAGACTTATTAAAGAGCCTTATTAAATAGGCTTATTTCAGCAACTTAGGCTTATTAAATAAGCTTATTTCAGCAACTTATTCTTATTAAATAGCCTTATTAAACAGGTTTATTTCAGCAACTTAGGCTTATTAAATAGCATTTTTAAATAGGTTTATTTCAGCAACTTAGACTTATTAAATATACCTTTTAAAATAGGCTTAGTTCAGAAACTTAGGCTTATTAAATAGTCTTATTTCAGCAACTTAGGCTCATTAAATAGCCTTATTAAATAGGCTTATTCAGCAACTTAGGCTTATTAAATAGCCTTATTAAATATGCTTATTTCAGCAACTTAGACTTATTAAATAGGTTTATTCAGCAACTTAGGCTTATTAAATAGGCTTATTCAGCAACTTAGGCTTATTAAATAGGCTTATTTCAGCAACTTAGACTTATTAAATAGGCCTATTAAATAGGCTTATTAAATAGGCTTATTTCAGCAACTTAGACTTATTAAATAGGCCTATTAAATAGGCTTATTAAATAGACTTATTAAATAGGCTCATTAAATATTCATTAAATAGGCTTATTAAATAGGCTTATTAAATAGACTTATTAAATAGGCTCAATAAATCGGCTTATTAAATAGGCTTATTAAATAGGCTCAATAAATAGGCTTATTAAATAGGCTTATTAAATAGGCTTATTAAATAGACTTATTAAATCAGCTTATTAAATAGGCTCAATAAATAGGCTCAATAAATATGCTTATTAAATAGGCTCAATAAATAGGCTTATTAAATAGGCTCAATAAATAGGCTTATAAAATAGGCTCATTAAATACTTATTAAATAGGCTTATTAAATAGACTTATTAAATAGACTTATTAAATAGTCTTATTAAATAGACTTATTAAATAGTCTTATTAAAAAGGCTTATTAAATAGACTTATTAAATAGGCTCATTAAATACTTATTAAATATGTTTATTAAATAGGTGTATTAATTAGGCTTATTAAATAGGCTTATTAAATTGGCTTATTAAATAGACTTATTAAATATACTTATTAAATAGACTTATTAAATAGGCTCAATAAATAGGCTTATTAAATAGGCTCAATAAATAGGCTTATTAAATAGGCTCAATAAATATGCTTATTAAATTAGCTCAATAAATAGGCTTATTAAATAGGCTCATTAAATACTTATTAAATAGACTTATTAAATAGACTCATTAAATAGGCTTATTAAATAGGCTTATTAAATAGGCTTATTAAATAGGCTTATTAAATAGGCTTATTAAATAGACTCATTAAATCGGCTTATTAAATAGGCTCCATAAATAGGCTTATTAAATAGGCTCAATAAATATGCTTATTAAATAGGCTCAATAAATAGGCTTATTAAATAGGCTCAATAAATAGGCTTATTAAATAGGCTCATTAAATACTTATTAAATATGTTTATTAAATAGGTGTATTAATTAGGCTTATTAAATAGGCTTATTAAATAGGCTTATTAAATAGACTTATTAAATAGACTTATTAAATAGACTTATTAAAGAGCCTTATTAAATAGGCTTATTTCAGCAACTTAGGCTTATTAAATAAGCTTATTTCAGCAACTTATGCATATTAAATAGCCTTATTAAACAAGTTTATTTCAGCAACTTAGGCTTATTAAATAGCATTTTTAATAGGTTTATTTCAGCAACTTAGACTTATTAAATATACCTTTTTAAATAGGCTTAGTTCAGAAACTTAGGCTTATTAAATAGTCTTATTTCAGCAACTTAGGCTCATTAAATAGCCTTATGAAATAGGCTTATTTCAGCAACTTAGGCTTATTAAATAGCCGTATTAAATAGGCTTATTTCAGCAACTTAGACTTATTAAATAGGTTTATTCAGCAACTTAGGCTTATTAAATAGGCTTATTCAGCAACTTAGGCTTATTAAATAGGCTTATTTCAGCAACTTAGACTTATTAAATAGGCCTATTAAATAGGCTTATTAAATAGACTTATTAAATAGGCTCATTAAATAGGCTTATTAAATAGGCTTATTAAATAGACTTATTAAATAGGCTCAATAAATCGGCTTATTAAATAGGCTTATTAAATAGGCTCAATAAATAGGCTTATTAAATAGGCTTATTAAATAGGCTTATTAAATAGACTTATTAAATCAGCTTATTAAATAGGCTCAATAAATAGGCTCAATAAATATGCTTATTAAATAGTCTCAATAAATAGGCTTATTAAATAGGCTCAATAAATAGGCTTATTAAATAGGCTTATTAAATAGACTTATTAAATAGACTTATTAAATAGTCTTATTAAATAGACTTATTAAATAGTCTTATTAAAAAGGCTTATTAAATAGACTTATTAAATAGGCTCATTAAATACTTATTAAATATGTTTATTAAATAGGTGTATTAATTAGGCTTATTAAATAGGCTTATTAAATATTCTTATTAAATAGACTTATTAAATAGACTTATTAAATAGACTTATTATATAGGCTCAATAAATAGGCTTATTAAATAGGCTCAATAAATAGGCTTATTAAATAGGCTCAATAAATAGGCTTATTAAATAGGCTCAATAAATAGGCTTATTAAATAGGCTTATTAAATAGACTTATTAAATCGGCTTATTAAATAGACTCATTAAATAGGCTTATTAAATAGGCTTATTAAATAGGCTTATTAAATAGGCTTATTAAATAGGCTTATTAAATAGACATATTAAATAGCCTCATTAAATAGGCTTATTTTAGCAACTTAGGCTTATTAAATAGGTTTATTTCAGCAACTTAGACTTATTAAAGAGCCTTATTAAATAGGCTTAATTCAGCAACTTAGGCTTATTAAATAAGCTTATTTCAGCAACTTATTCTTATTAAATAGCCTTATTAAACAGGTTTATTTCAGCAACTTAGGCTTATTAAATAGCATTTTTAAATAGGTTTATTTCAGCAACTTAGACTTATTAAATATACCTTTTAAAATAGGCTTAGTTCAGAAACTTAGGCTTATTAAATAGTCTTATTTCAGCAACTTAGGCTCATTAAATAGCCTTATTAAATAGGCTTATTCAGCAACTTAGGCTTATTAAATAGCCTTATTAAATATGCTTATTTCAGCAACTTAGACTTATTAAATAGGTTTATTCAGCAACTTAGGCTTATTAAATAGGCTTATTCAGCAACTTAGGCTTATTTAATAGGCTTATTTCAGCAACTTAGGCTTATTAAATAGGCTCATTCAGAAACGTAGGCTTATTAAATAAGCTTATTTCAGCAACTTAGACTTATTAAATAGGCCTATTAAATAGGCTTATTAAATAGGCTTATTTCAGCAACTTAGATTTATTAAAAAAGGCCTATTAAATAGGCTTATTAAATAGACTTATTAAATAGGCTCATTAAATACTTATTAAATAGGCTTTTTAAATAGGCTTATTAAATAGACTTATTAAATAGGCTCAGTAAATAGGCTTATTAAATAGGCTTATTAAATAGACTTATTAAATAGGCTCAATAAATCGGCTTATTAAATAGGCTTATTAAATAGGTTCAATAAATAGGCTTATTAAATAGGCTTATTAAATAGGCTTATTAAATAGATTTATTAAATCGGCTTATTAAATAGGCTCAATAAATAGGCTTATTAAATAGGCTCAATAAATATGCTTATTAAATAGGCTCAATAAATAGGCTTATTAAATAGGCTCAATAAATAGGCTTATTAAATAGGCTCATTAAATACTTATTAAATAGGCTTATTAAATAGACTTATTAAATAGACTTATTAAATAGGCTTATTAAATAGACTTATTAAATAGTCTTATTAAAAAAGCTTATTAAATAGACTTATTAAATAGGCTCATTAAATACTCATTAAATATGTTTATTAAATAGGTGTATTAATTCGGCTTATTAAATAGGCTTATTAAATAGGCTTATTAAATAGACTTATTAAATAGACTTATTAAATAGACTTATTAAATAGACTTAATAAATAGGCTCATTAAATACTTATTAAATAGGCTTATTAAATAGGCTTATTAAATAGACTTTTTAAATAGGCTCAATAAATAGGCTTATTAAATAGGCTTATTAAATAGACTTATTAAATAGGCTCAATAAATCGGCTTATTAAATAGGCTTATTAAATAGGCTCAATAAATAGGCTTATTAAATAGGCTTATTAAATAGGCTTATTAAATAGACTTATTAAATCGGCTTATTAAATAGGCTCAATAAATAGGCTTATTAAATAGGCTCAATAAATATGCTTATTAAATAGGCTCAATAAATAGGCTTATTAAATAGGCTCAATAAATAGGCTTATTAAATAGGCTCATTAAATACTTATTAAATAGGCTTATTAAATAGACTTATTAAATAGACTTATTAAATAGGCTTATTAAATAGACTTATTAAATAGACTTATTAAATAGACTTATTAAATAGACTTATTAAATAGGCTCATTAAATACTTATTAAATAGGCTTATTAAATAGGCTTATTAAATAGACTTTTTAAATAGGCTCAATAAATAGGCTTATTAAATAGGCTTATTAAATAGACTTATTAAATAGGCTCAATAAATCGGCTTATTAAATAGGCTTATTAAATAGGCTCAATAAATAGGCTTATTAAATAGGCTTATTAAATAGGCTTATTAAATAGACTTATTAAATAGGTGTATTAATTCGGCTTATTAAATAGGCTTATTAAATAGGCTTATTAAATAGACTTATTAAATAGACTTATTAAATAGACTTATTAAATAGACTTATTAAATAGGCTCATTAAATACTTATTAAATAGGCTTATTAAATAGGCTTATTAAATAGACTTTTTAAATAGGCTCAATAAATAGGCTTATTAAATAGGCTTATTAAATAGACTTATTAAATAGGCTCAATAAATCGGCTTATTAAATAGGCTTATTAAATAGGCTCAATAAATAGGCTTATTAAATAGGCTTATTAAATAGGCTTATTAAATAGACTTATTAAATCGGCTTATTAAATAGGCTCAATAAATAGGCTTATTAAATAGGCTCAATAAATATGCTTATTAAATAGGCTCAATAAATAGGCTTATTAAATAGGCTCAATAAATAGGCTTATTAAATAGGCTCATTAAATACTTATTAAATAGGCTTATTAAATAGACTTATTAAATAGACTTATTAAATAGGCTTATTAAATAGACTTATTAAATAGTCTTATTAAAAAGGCTTATTAAATAGACTTATTAAATAGGCTCATTAAATACTCATTAAATATGTTTATTAAATAGGTGTATTAATTAGGCTTATTAAATAGGCTTATTAAATAGGCTTATTAAATAGACTTATTAAATAGACTTATTAAATAGACTTATTAAATAGACTTATTAAATAGGCTCATTAAATACTTATTAAATAGGCTTATTAAATAGACTTATTAAATAGGCTCAATAAATAGGCTTATTAAATAGGCTTATTAAATAGGCTTATTAAATAGGCTTATTAAATAGGCTTATTAAATAGACGTATTAAATAGCCTCATTAAATAGGCTTATTTTAGCAACTTAGGCTTATTAAATAGGTTTATTTCAGCAACTTAGACTTATTAAAGAGCCTTATTAAATAGGCTTATTTCAGCAACTTAGGCTTATTAAATAAGCTTATTTCAGCAACTTATTCTTATTAAATAGCCTTATTAAACAGGTTTATTTCAGCAACTTAGGCTTATTAAATAGCATTTTTAAATAGGTTTATTTCAGCAACTTAGACTTATTAAATATACCTTTTAAAATAGGCTTAGTTCAGAAACTTGGGCTTATTAAATAGTCTTATTTCAGCAACTTAGGCTCATTAAATAGCCTTATTAAATATTCTTATTCAGCAACTTAGGCTTATTAAATAGCCTTATTAAATATGCTTATTTCAGCAACTTAGACTTATTAAATAGGTTTATTCAGCAACTTAGACTTATTAAATAGGCTTATTCAGCAACTTAGGCTTATTTAATAGGCTTATTTCAGCAACTTAGGCTTATTAAATAGGCTCATTCAGAAACTTAGGCTTATTAAATAAGCTTATTTCAGCAACTTAGACTTATTAAATAGGCCTATTAAATAGGCTTATTAAATAGGCATATTTCAGCAACTTAGATTTATTAAAAAAGGCCTATTAAATAGGCTTATTAAATAAACTTATTAAATAGGCTCATTAAATACTTATTAAATAGGCTTATTAAATAGGCTTATTAAATAGACTTATTAAATAGGCTCAATAAATAGGCTTATTAAATAGGCTTATTAAATAGACTTATTAAATAGGCTCAATAAATCGGCTTATTAAATAGGCTTATTAAATAGGCTCAATAAATAGGCTTATTAAATAGGCTTATTAAATATGCTTATTAAATAGACTTATTAAATCGGCTTATTAAATAGGCTCAATAAATAGGCTTCTTAAATAGGCTCAATAAATATGCTTATTAAATAGGCTCAATAAATAGGCTTATTAAATAGGCTCAATAAATAGGCTTATTAAATAGGCTCATTAAATACTTTTTAAATAGGCTTATTAAATAGACTTATTAAATAGACTTATTAAATAGGCTTATTAAATAGACTTATTAAATAGTCTTATTAAAAAGGCTTATTAAATAGACTTATTAAATAGGCTCATTAAATACTCATTAAATATGTTTATTAAATAGGTGTATTAATTAGGCTTATTAAATAGGCTTATTAAATAGGCTTATTAAATAGACTTATTAAATAGACTTATTAAATAGACTTATTAAATAGACTTATTAAATAGGCTCATTAAATACTTATTAAATAGGCTTATTAAATAGGCTTATTAAATAGACTTATTAAATAGGCTCAATAAATAGGCTTATTAAATAGGCTTATTAAATAGACTTATTAAATAGGCTCAATAAATCGGCTTATTAAATAGGCTTATTAAATAGGCTCAATAAATAGGCTTATTAAATAGGCTTATTAAATAGGCTTATTAAATAGGCTTATTAAATAGGCTCAATAAATAGGCTTATTAAATAGGCTTATTAAATAGGCTTATTAAATAGACTTATTAAATCGGCTTATTAAATAGGCTCAATAAATAGGCTTATTAAATAGGCTCAATAAATATGCTTATTAAATAGGCTCAATAAATAGGCTTATTAAATAGGCTCAATAAATAGGCTTATTAAATAGGCTCATTAAATACTTATTAAATAGGCTTATTAAATAGACTTATTAAATAGACTTATTAAATAGGCTTATTAAATAGACTTATTAAATAGTCTTATTAAAAAGGCTTATTAAATAGACTTATTAAATAGGCTCATTAAATACTCATTAAATATGTTTATTAAATAGGTGTATCAATTAGGCTTATTAAATAGGCTTATTAAATAGGCTTATTAAATAGACTTATTAAATAGACTTATTAAATAGACTTATTAAATAGACTTATTAAATAGCCTCATGAAATAGGCTTATTTTAGCAACTTAGGCTTATTAAATAGGTTTATTTCAGCAACTTAGACTTATTAAAGAGCCTTATTAAAGAGGCTTATTTCAGCAACTTAGGCTTATTAAATAAGCTTATTTCAGCAACTTATGCTTATTAAATAGCCTTATTAAACAGGTTTATTTTAGCAACTTAGGCTTATTAAATAGCATTTTAAATAGGTTTATTTCAGCAACTTAGACTTATTAAATATACCATTCTAAATAGGCTTAGTTCAGAAACTTAGGCTTATTAAATAGTCTTATTTCAGCAACTTAGGCTCATTAAATAGCCTTATGAAATAGGCTTATTTCAGCAACTTAGGCTTATTAAATAGCCGTATTAAATAGGCTTATTTCAGCAACTTAGACTTATTAAATAGATTTATTCAGCAACTTAGGCTTATTAAATAGGCTTATTCAGCAACTTAGGCTTATTAAATAGGCTTATTTCAGCAACTTAGACTTATTAAATAGGCCTATTAAATAGGCTTATTAAATAGGCTTATTTCAGCAACTTAGACTTATTAAATAGGATTAAATAGGATTATTAAATAGACTTATTAAATAGGCTCATTAAATACTTATTAAATAGGCTTATTAAATAGGCTTATTAAATAGACTTATTAAATAGGCTCAATAAATCGGCTTATTAAATAGGCTTATTAAATAGGCTCAATAAATAGGCTTATTAAATAGGCTTATTAAATAGGCTTATTAAATAGACTTATTAAATCAGCTTATTAAATAGGCTCAATAAATAGGCTTATTAAATAGGCTCAATAAATATGCTTATTAAATAGGCTCAATAAATAGGCTTATTAAATAGGCTCAATAAATAGGCTTATTAAATAGGCTCATTAAATACTTATTAAATAGGCTCATTAAATAGACTTATTAAATAGACTTATTAAATAGTCTTATTAAATAGACTTATTAAATAGTCTTATTAAAAAGGCTTATTAAATAGACTTATTAAATAGGCTCATTAAATACTTATTAAATATGTTTATTAAATAGGTGTATTAATTAGGCTTATTAAATAGGCTTATTAAATAGGCTTATTAAATAGAATTATTAAATAGACTTATTAAATAGACTTATTAAATAGCCTCATGAAATAGGCTTATTTTAGCAACTTAGGCTTATTAAATAGGTTTATTTCAGCAACTTAGACGTATTAAAGAGCCTTATTAAATAGGCTTATTTCAGCAACTTAGGCTTATTAAATAAGCTTATTTCAGCAACTTATGCTTATTAAATAGCCTTATTAAACAGGTTTATTTCAGCAACTTAGGCTTATTAAATAGCATTTTTAAATAGGTTTATTTCAGCAACTTAGACTTATTAAATATACCTTTTTAAATAGTCTTAGTTCAGAAACTTAGGCTTATTAAATAGTCTTATTTCAGCAACTTAGGCTCATTAAATAGCCTTATTAAATAGGCTTATTTCAGCAACTTAGGCTTATTAAATAGCCTTATTAAATAGGCTCATTTCAGCAACTTAGACTTATTAAATAGGTTTATTCAGCAACTTAGGCTTATTAAATAGCCTTATTCAGCAACTTAGGCTTATTAAATAGGTTAATTTCTGCAACGTAGACTTATTAAATAGGCCTATTAAATAGGCTTATTAAATAGGCTTATTTCAGCAACTTAGACTTATTAAATAGGCCTATTAAATAGGCTTATTAAATAGACTTATTAAATAGGCTCATTAAATACTTATTAAATAGGCTTATTAAATAGGCTTATTAAATAGACTTATTAAATAGGCTCAATAAATAGGCTTATTAAATAGGCTTATTAAATAGGCTCAATAAATAGGCTTATTAAATAGGCTTATTAAATAGGCTTATTAAATAGACTTATTAAATAGGCTTATTAAATAGGCTCAATAAATAGGCTTATGAAATAGGCTCAATAAATAGGCTTATTAAATAGGCTCAATAAATAGGCTTATTAAATAGGCTCAATAAATAGGCTTATTAAATAGGCTCATTAAATACTTATTAAATAGGCTTATTAAATAGACTTATTAAATAGACTTATTAAATAGGCTTATTAAATAGACTTATTAAATAGGCTTATTAAAAAGGCTTATTAAATAGACTTATTAAATAGGCTCATTAAATACTTATTAAATATGTTTATTAAATAGGCGTATTAAATAGGCTTATTAAATAGGCTTATTAAATAGGCTTATTAAATAGGCTTATTAAATAGGCTTATTAAATAGACTTATTAAATTTCCTAATTAAATAGGCTTATTTTACCAACTTAGGCTTATTTAATAGGTTTATTTCAGCAACTTAGACTTATTAAATAGGCTTATTTCAGCAACTTAGACTTATTAAATAGGCCTATTAAATAGGCTTATTAAATAGGCTTATTTCAGCAACTTAGACTTATTACATAGGCCTATTAATTAGGCTTATTAAATAGACTTATTAAATAGGCTCATTAAATACTTATTATATAGGCTTATTAAATAGGCTTATTAAATAGACTTATTAAATAGGCTCAATAAATCGGCTTATTAAATAGGCTTATTAAATAGGCTCAATAAATAGGCTTATTAAATAGGCTTATTAAATAGGCTTATTAAATAGACTTATTAAATCGGCTTATTAAATTGGCTCAATAAATAGGCTTATTAAATAGGCTCAATAAATATGCTTATTAAATAGGCTCAATAAATAGGCTTATTAAATAGGCTCAATAAATAGGCTTATTAAATAGGCTCATTAAATACTTATTATATAGGCTTATTAAATTGACTTATTAAATAGACTTATTAAATAGTCTCATTAAATAGACTTATTAAATAGTTTTATTAAAAAGGCTTATTAAATAGACTTATTAAATAGGCTCATTAAATACTTATTAAATATGTTTATTAAATAGGTGTATTAATTAGGCTTATTAAATAGGCTTATTAAATAGGCTTATTCAGCAACTTAGGCTTATTAAATAGCCTTATTAAATATGCTTATTTCAGCAACTTAGACTTATTAAATAGGTTTATTCAGCAACTTAGGCTTATTAAATAGGCTTATTCAGCAACTTAGGCTTATTTAATAGGCTTATTTCAGCAACTTAGGCTTATTAAATAGGCTCATTCAGAAACTTAGGCTTATTAAATAAGCTTATTTCAGCAACTAAGACTTATTAAATAGGCCTATTAAATAGGCTTATTAAATAGGCTTATTTCAGCAACTTAGATTTATTAAAAAAGGCCTATTAAATAGGCTTATTAAATAGACTTATTAAATAGGCTCATTAAATACTTATTAAATAGGCTTATTAAATAGGCTTATTAAATAGACTTATTAAATAGGCTCAATAAATCGGCTTATTAAATAGGCTTATTAAATAGGCTCAATAAATAGGCTTATTAAATAGGCTTATGAAATAGGCTTATTAAATAGACTTATTAAATCGGCTTATTAAATAGGCTCAATAAATAGGCTTATTAAATAGGCTCAATAAATATGCTTATTAAATAAGCTCAATAAATAGGCTTATTAAATAGGCTCAATAAATAGGCTTATTAAATAGGCTCATTAAATACTTATTAAATAGGCTTATTAAATAGACTTATTAAATAGACTTATTAAATAGGCTTATTAAATAGACTTATTAAATAGTCTTATTAAAAAGGCTTATTAAATAGACTTATTAAATAGGCTCATTAAATACTCATTAAATATGTTTATTAAATAGGTGTATTAATTAGGCTTATTAAATAGGCTTATTAAATAGGCTTATTAAATAGACTTATTAAATAGACTTATTAAATAGACTTATTAAATAGACTTATTAAATAGCCTCATGAAATAGGCTTATTTTAGCAACTTAGGCTTATTAAATAGGTTTATTTCAGCAACTTAGACTTATTAAAGAGCCTTATTAAATAGGCTTATTTCAGCAACTTAGGCTTATTAAATAAGCTTATTTCAGCAACTTATGCTTATTAAATAGCCTTATTAAACAGGTTTATTTCAGCAACTTAGGCTTATTAAATAGCATTTTTAAATAGGTTTATTTCAGCAACTTAGACTTATTAAATATACCTTTTTAAATAGGCTTAGTTCAGAAACTTAGGCTTATTAAATAGTCTTATTTCAGCAACTTAGGCTCATTAAATAGCCTTATGAAATAGGCTTATTTCAGCAACTTAGGCTTATTAAATAGCCATAGTAAATAGGCTTATTTCAGCAACTTAGACTTATTAAATAGGTTTATTCAGCAACTTAGGCTTATTAAATAGGCTTATTCAGCAACTTAGGCTTATTAAATAGGCTTATTTCAGCAACTTAGACTTATTAAATAGGCCTATTAAATAGGCTTATTAAATAGGCTTATTTCAGCAACTTAGACTTATTAAATAGGCCTATTAAATAGGCTTATTAAATAGACTTATTAAATAGGCTCATTAAATACTTATTAAATAGGCTTATTAAATAGGCTTATTAAATAGACTTATTAAATAGGCTCAATAAATCGGCTTATTAAATAGGCTTATTAAATAGGCTCAATAAATGGGCTTATTAAATAGGCTTATTAAATAGGCTTATTAAATAGACTTATTAAATCGGCTTATTAAATAGGCTCAATAAATAGGCTTATTAAATAGGCTCATTAAATACTTATTAAATAGGCTTATTAAATAGACTTATTAAATAGACTTATTAAATAGTCTTATTAAATAGACTTATTAAATAGTCTTATTAAAAAGGCTTATTAAATAGACTTATTAAATAGGCTCATTAAATACTTATTAAATATGTTTATTAAATAGGTGTATTAATTAGGCTTATTAAATAGACTTATTAAATAGACTTATTAAATAGACTTATTAAATAGACTTATTAAATAGCCTCATGAAATAGGCTTATTTTAGCAACTTAGGCTTATTAAATAGGTTTATTTTAGCAACTTAGACTTATTAAAGAGCCTTATTAAATAGGCTTATTTCTGCAACTTAGGCTTATTAAATAAGCTTATTTCAGCAACTTATGCTTATTAAATAGCCTTATTAAACAGGTTTATTTCAGCAACTTAGGCTTATTAAATAGCATTTTTAAATAGGTTTATTTCAGCAACTTAGACTTATTAAATATACCTTTTTAAATAGGCTTAGTTCAGAAACTTAGGCTTATTAAATAGTCTTATTTCAGCAACTTAGGCTCATTAAATAGCTTTATTAAATAGGCTTATTTCAGCAACTTAGACTTATTAAATAGGTTTATTCAGCAACTTAGGCTTATTAAATAGCCTTATTCAACAACTTAGGCTTATTAAATAGGCGTATTTCTGCAACTTAGACTAATTAAATAGGCCTATTAAATAGGCTTATTAAATAGGCTTATTTCAGCAACTTAGACTTATTAAATAGGCCTATTAAATAGGCTTATTAAATAGACTTAATACATAGGCTCATTAAATACTTATTAAATAGGTGTATTAAATAGGCGTATTAAATAAGCTTATTAATAGGCATATTAAATAGGATTATTAAATAGGCTTATTAAATAGACTTATTAAATAGGCTTATTAAAAAGGCTTATTAAATAGACTTAATACATAGGCTCATTAAATACTTATTAAATAGGTGTATTAAATAGGCGTATTAAATACGCTTATTAATAGGCGTATTAAATAGGCTTATTAAATAGGCTTATTAAATAGACTTATTAAATAGCCTCATTAAATAGGCTTATTTTAGCAACTTAGGCTTATTAAATAGGTTTATTTCAGCAACTTAGACTTATTAAATAGCCTTATTAAATAGGCTTATTTCAGCAACTCAGGCTTATTAAATAGGCTTATTTCAGCAACTTATGCTTATTAAATAGCCTTATTAAACAGGTTTATTTCAGCAACTTAGGCTTATTAAATAGTATTTTTAAATAGGCTTAGTTCAGAAACTTAGGCTTATTAAATAGGCAAATTTCAGCAACTTAGGCTCATTAAATAGCCTTATTAAATAGGCTTTTTTCAGCAACTTAGGCTCATTAAATAGCCTTATTAAATAGGCTTATTTCAGCAACTTAGGCTTATTAAATAGCCTTATTAAATAGGCTTATTTTAGCAACTTAGACTTATTAAACCGACTTATTAAATAGACATTTCAGCAACTTAGGCTCATTAAATATGCTTATGAAATATGCTTATTTCTGCAACTTAGACTTATTAGATAGGCCTATTAAATAGGCTTATTTTAGCAACTTAGGCTTATTAAATATGCTTATTTAAGCAAATTAGGCGTATTAAATAGCATTATTAAATAGGTTCATTTCTGCAACTTAGACTTATTAAATAGCCTTATTAAATAGGCTTATTTCAGCAACTTAGGCTTATTAAATAGGCTTATTTCAGCAACTTATGCTTATTAAATAGCCTTATTAAACAGGTTTATTTCTAGCAATTTAGGCTTATTAAATAGCATTTTAAATAGTTTTTTTTCAGCAACTTAGACTTATTAAATAGACCTTTTTATATAGGCTTAGTTCACCAACGTAGGCTTATTAAATAGGCTTATTTCAGCAACTTAGGCTTATTAAATAGCCTTATTTCAGCAACTTAGACTTATTAAATAGGCTTATTCAGCAACTTAGGCTTATTAAATAGCCTTATTAAATAGGCTTATTTCAGCAACTTAGGCTTATTAAATAGCCTTATTAAATAGGCTTATTTTAGCAACTTAGACTTATTAAACCGACTTATTAAATAGACATTTCAGCAACTTAGGCTCATTAAATATGCTTTTGAAATATGCTTATTTCTGCAACTTAGACGTATTAGATAGGCCTATTAAATAGGCTTATTTTAGCAACTTAGGCTTATTAAATATGCTTATTTAAGCAAATTAGGCGTATTAAATAGCATTATTAAATAGGTTCATTTCTGCAACTTAGACTTATTAAATAGCCTTATTAAATAGGCTTATTTCAGCAACTTAGGCTTATTAAATAGGCTTATTTCAGCAACTTATGCTTATTAAATAGCCTTATTAAACAGGTTTATTTCTAGCAATTTAGGCTTATTAAATAGCATTTTTAAATAGGTTTTTTTCAGCAACTTAGACTTATTAAATAGACCTTTTTATATAGGCTTAGTTCACCAACGTAGGCTTATTAAATAGGCTTATTTCAGCAACTGAGACATATTAAAAAGGCTTATTTCAGCAACTTAGGCTTATGAAATAGGCTTATTCAGCAACTTAGGCTTATTAAATAAGCTTATTTCAGCAACTTATTCTTATTAAATAGCCTTATTAAACAGGTTTATTTCAGCAACTTAGGCTTATTAAATAGCATTTTAAATAGGTTTATTTCAGCAACTTAGACTTATTAAATATACCTTTTTAAATAGGCTTAGTTCAGAAACTTAGGCTTATTAAATAGTCTTATTTCAGCAACTTAGGCTCATTAAATAGCCTTATTAAATAGGCTTATTCAGCAACTTAGGCTTATTAAATAGCCTTATTAAATATGCTTATTTCAGCAACTTAGACTTATTAAATAGGTTTATTCAGCAACTTAGGCTTATTAAATAGGCTTATTCAGCAACTTAGGCTTATTTAATAGGCGTATTTCAGCAACTTAGGCTTATTAAATAAGCTCATTCAGAAACTTAGGCTTATTAAATAGGCTTATTTCAGCAACTTAGACTTATTCAATAGGCCTATTAAATAGGCTTATTTCAGCAACTTAGACTTATTAAAAAGGCCTATTAAATAGGCTTATTAAATAGACTTATTAAATAGGCTCATTAAATAGGCTTATTAAATAGGCTTATTAAATAGACTTATTAAATAGGCTCAATAAATAGGCTTATTAAATAGGCTTATTAAATAGGCTTATTAAATAGACTTATTAAATCGGCTTATTAAATACTTATTAAATAGCCTTATTAAATAGGCTTATTTCAGCAACTTAGGCTTATTAAATAGCCTTATTAAATAGGCTTATTTTAGCAACTTAGACTTATTAAACCGACTTATTAAATAGACATTTCAGCAACTTAGGCTCATTAAATATGCTTTTGAAATATGCTTATTTCTGCAACTTAGACGTATTAGATAGGCCTATTAAATAGGCTTATTTTAGCAACTTAGGCTTATTAAATATGCTTATTTAAGCAAATTAGGCGTATTAAATAGCATTATTAAATAGGTTCATTTCTGCAACTTAGACTTATTAAATAGCCTTATTAAATAGGCTTATTTCAGCAACTTAGGCTTATTAAATAGGCTTATTTCAGCAACTTATGCTTATTAAATAGCCTTATTAAACAGGTTTATTTCTAGCAATTTAGGCTTATTAAATAGCATTTTTAAATAGGTTTTTTTCAGCAACTTAGACTTATTAAATAGACCTTTTTATATAGGCTTAGTTCACCAACGTAGGCTTATTAAATAGGCTTATTTCAGCAACTGAGACATATTAAAAAGGCTTATTTCAGCAACTTAGGCTTATGAAATAGGCTTATTCAGCAACTTAGGCTTATTAAATAAGCTTATTTCAGCAACTTATTCTTATTAAATAGCCTTATTAAACAGGTTTATTTCAGCAACTTAGGCTTATTAAATAGCATTTTAAATAGGTTTATTTCAGCAACTTAGACTTATTAAATATACCTTTTTAAATAGGCTTAGTTCAGAAACTTAGGCTTATTAAATAGTCTTATTTCAGCAACTTAGGCTCATTAAATAGCCTTATTAAATAGGCTTATTCAGCAACTTAGGCTTATTAAATAGCCTTATTAAATATGCTTATTTCAGCAACTTAGACTTATTAAATAGGTTTATTCAGCAACTTAGGCTTATTAAATAGGCTTATTCAGCAACTTAGGCTTATTTAATAGGCGTATTTCAGCAACTTAGGCTTATTAAATAAGCTCATTCAGAAACTTAGGCTTATTAAATAGGCTTATTTCAGCAACTTAGACTTATTCAATAGGCCTATTAAATAGGCTTATTTCAGCAACTTAGACTTATTAAAAAGGCCTATTAAATAGGCTTATTAAATAGACTTATTAAATAGGCTCATTAAATAGGCTTATTAAATAGGCTTATTAAATAGACTTATTAAATAGGCTCAATAAATAGGCTTATTAAATAGGCTTATTAAATAGGCTTATTAAATAGACTTATTAAATCGGCTTATTAAATACTTATTAAATAGGTTTATTAAATAGGCTTATTAAATAGACTTATTAAATAGGCTTATTAAATAGACTTATTAAATAGGCTTATTAAAAAGGCTTATTAAATAGACTTATTAAATAGGCTCATTAAATACTTATTAAATATGTTTATTAAATAGGCGTATTAAATAGGCTTATTAAATAGGCTTATTAAATAGGCTTATTAAATAGACTTATTAAATAGCTTCATTATATAGGCTTATTTTAGCAACTTAGACTTATTAAATAGGTTTATTTCAGCAACTTAGACTTATTAAATAGCCTTATTAAATAGGCTTATTTCAGCAACTTAGGCTTATTAAATAAGCTTATTTCAGCAACTTATGCTTATTAAATAGGCTTATTAAACAGGTTTATTTCAGCAACTTAGGCTTATTAAATAGCATATTTAAATAGGTTTATTTCAGCAGCTTAGACTTATTAAATATACCTTTTTAAATAGGCTTAGTTCAGAAACTTAGGCTTATTAAATAGGCTTATTTCAGCAACTTAGGCTTATTAAATAGGCTTATTCAGCAACTTAGGCTTATTTAATAGGCTTATTTCAGCAACTTAGGCTTATTAAATAGGCTCATTCAGAAACTTAGGCTTATTAAATAGGCTTATTTCAGCAACTTAGACTTATTCAATAGGCCTATTAAATAGGCTTATTAAATAGGCTTATTTCAGCAACTTAGACTTATTAAAAAGGCCTATTAAATAGGCGTATTAAATAGACTTATTAAATAGGCTCATTAAATAGGCTTATTAAATAGGCTTATTAAATAGACTTATTAAATAGGCTCAATAAATAGGCTTATTAAATAGGCTTATTAAATAGGCTTATTAAATAGACTTATTAAATCGGCTTATTAAATAGGTTTATTAAAAAGGCTTATTAAATAGACTTATTAAATAGGCTCATTAAATACTTATTAAATAGGCTTATTAAATAGACTTATTAAATAGGCTTATTAAAAAGGCTTATTAAATAGACTTATTAAATAGGCTCATTAAATACTTATTAAATATGTTTATTAAATAGGCGTATTAAATAGGCTTATTAAATAGACTTATTAAATAGGCTTATTAAATAGACTTTTTAAATAGGCTTATTAAAAATGCTCATTAAATACTTATTAAATGTGTTTATTAAATAGGCGTATTAAATAGGCTTATTAAATAGGCTTATTAAATAGGCTTATTAAATAGACTTATTAAAGAGCCTCATTAAATAGGCTTATTTCAGCAACTTAGGCTTATTAAATAAGCTTATTTCAGCAACTTATGCTTATTAAATAGCCTTATTAAACAGGTTTATTTCAGCAATTTAGGCTTATTAAATAGCATTTTAAATAGGTTTATTTCAGCAACTTAGACTTATTAAATATACCTTTTTAAATAGGCTTAGTTCAGAAACTCAGGCTTATTAAATAGTCTTATTTCAGCAACTTAGGCTCATTAAATAGCCTTATTAAATAGGCTTATTTCAGCAACTTAGGCTTATTAAATAGGCTTATTTCAGCAACTTAGACTTATTAAATAGCCTTATTTCAGCAACTTAGGCTTATTAAATAGCCTTATTTCAGAAACTTAGACTTATTAAATAGGCTTATTCAGCAACTTAGGCTTATTAAATAGCCTTATTAAATAGGCTTATTTCAGCAACTTAGACTTATTTAATAGGTTTATTCAGCAACTTAGGCTTATTAAATAGGCTTATTCAGCAACTTAGGCTTATTAAATAGGCTTATTTCAGCAACTTAGGCTTATTAAATAGGCTCATTCAGAAACTTAGGCTTATTAAATAGGCTTATTTCAGCAACTTAGACTTATTAAATAGGCCTATTAAATAGACTGATTAAATAGGCTCATTAAATACTTATTAAATAGGCTTATTAAATAGACTTATTAAATAGGCTCAATAAAGAGGCTTATTAAATAGGCTTATTAAATAGACTTATTAAATAGGCTCAATAAATAGGCTTATTAAATAGGCTTATTAAATAGGCTCATTAAATAGGCGTATTAAATAGACTTATTAAATAGGCTCAATAAATAGGCTCATTAAATAGGCTTATTAAATAGTCTTATTAAATAGGCTCAATAAATAGGCTTATTAAATAGGCTCAATAAATAGGCTTATTAAATAGGCTCATTAAATACTTATTAAATAGGCTTATTAAAATGGCTTATTAAATAGACTTAATACATAGGCTCATTAAATACTTATTAAATAGGTGTATTAAATAGGCGTATTAAATAAGCTTGTTAATAGGCATATTAAATAGGCTTATTAAATAGGCTTATTAAATAGACTTATTAAATAGGCTTATTAAAAAGGCTTATTAAATAGACTTAATACATAGGCTCATTAAATACGTATTAAATAGGTGTATTAAATAGGCGTATTAAATAGGTGTATCAATTAGGCTTATTAAATAGGCTTATTAAATAGGCTTATTAAATAGACTTATTAAATAGACTTATTAAATAGACTTATTAAATAGCCTCATGAAATAGGCTTATTTTAGCAACTTAGGCTTATTAAATAGGTTTATTTCAGCAACTTACACTTATTAAAGAGCCTTATTAAATAGGCTTATTTCAGCAACTTAGGCTTATTAAATAAGCTTATTTCAGCAACTTATGCTTATTAAATAGCCTTATTAAACAGGTTTACTTCAGCAACTTAGGCTTATTAAATAGCATTTTTAAATAGGTTTATTTCAGCAACTTAGACTTATTAAATATACCTTTTTAAATAGGCTTAGTTCAGAAACTTAGACTTATTAAATAGTCTTATTTCAGCAACTTAGGCTCATTAAATAGCCTTATGAAATAGGCTTATTTCAGCAACTTAGGCATATTAAATAGCCGTATTAAATAGGCTTATTTCAGCAACTTAGACTTATTAAATAGGTTTATTCAGGAACTTAGGCTTATTAAATAGGCTTATTCAGCAACTTAGGCTTATTAAATAGGCTTATTTCAGCAACTTAGACTTATTAAATAGGCCTATTAAATAGGCTTATTAAATAGGCTTATTTCAGCAACTTAGACTTATTAAATAGGCCTATTAAATAGGCTTATTAAATAGACTTATTAAATAGGCTCATTAAATACTTATTAAATAGGCTTATTAAATAGGCTTATTAAATAGACTTATTAAATAGGCTCAATAAATCGGCTTATTAAATAGGCTTATTAAATAGGCTCAATAAATAGGCTTATTAAGTAGGCTTATTAAATAGGCTTATTAAATAGACTTATTAAATCGGCTTATTAAATAGGCTCAATAAATAGGCTTATTAAATAGGCTCAATAAATATGCTTATTAAATAGGCTCAATAAATAGGCTTATTAAATAGGCTCAATAAATAGGCTTATTAAATAGGCTCATTAAATACTTATTAAATAGGCTTATTAAATAGACTTATTAAATAGACTTATTAAATAGTCTTATTAAATAGACTTATTAAATAGTCTTATTAAAAAGGCTTATTAAATAGACTTATTAAATAGGCTCATTAAATACTTATTAAATATGTTTATTAAATAGGTGTATTAATTAGGCTTATTAAATAGACTTATTAAATAGACTTATTAAATAGACTTATTAAATAGACTTATTAAATACCCTCATGAAATAGGCTTATTTTAGCAACTTAGGCTTATTAAATAGGTTTATTTCAGCAACTTAGACTTATTAAAGAGCCTTATTAAATAGGCTTATTTCTGCAACTTAGGCTTATTAAATAAGCTTATTTCAGCAACTTATGTTTATTAAATAGCCTTATTAAACAGGTTTATTTCAGCAACTTAGGCTTATTAAATAGCATTTTTAAATAGGTTTATTTCAGCAACTTAGACTTATTAAATATACCTTTTTAAATAGGCTTAGTTCAGAAACTTAGGCTTATTAAATAGTCTTATTTCAGCAACTTAGGTTCATTAAATAGCCTTATTAAATAGGCTTATTTCAGCAACTTAGGCTTATTAAATAGCCTTATTAAATAGGCTTATTTCAGCAACTTAGACTTATTAAATAGGTTTATTCAGCAACTTAGGCTTATTAAATAGCCTTATTCAACAACTTAGGCTTATTAAATAGGCTTATTTCTGCAACTTAGACTAATTAAATAGGCCTATTAAATAGGCTTATTAAATAGGCTTATTTCAGCAACTTAGACTTATTAAATAGGCCTATTAAATAGGCTTATTAAATAGACTTAATACATAGGCTCATTAAATACTTATTAAATAGGTGTATTAAATAGGCGTATTAAATAAGCTTATTAATAGGCATATTAAATAGGATTATTAAATAGGCTTATTAAATAAACTTATTAAATAGGCTTATTAAAAAGGCTTATTAAATAGACTTAATACATAGGGTCATTAAATACTTATTAAATAGGTGTATTAAATAGGCGTATTAAATACGCTTATTAATAGGCGTATTAAATAGGCTTATTAAATAGGCTTATTAAATAGACTTATTAAATAGCCTCATTAAATAGGCTTATTTTAGCAACTTAGGCTTATTAAATAGGTTTATTTCAGCAACTTAGACTTATTAAATAGCCTTATTAAATAGGCTTATTTCAGCAACTCAGGCTTATTAAATAGGCTTATTTCAGCAACTTATGCTTATTAAATAGCCTTATTAAACAGGTTTATTTCAGCAACTTAGGCTTATTAAATAGTATTTTTAAATAGGCTTAGTTCAGAAACGTAGGCTTATTAAATAGGCTTATTTCAGCAACTTAGGCTCATTAAATAGCCTTATTAAATAGGCTTTTTTCAGCAACTTAGGCTCATTAAATAGCCTTATTAAATAGGCTTATTTCAGCAACTTAGGCTTATTAAATAGCCTTATTAAATAGGCTTATTTTAGCAACTTAGACTTATTAAACCGACTTATTAAATAGACATTTCAGCAACTTAGGCTCATTAAATATGCTTATGAAATATGCTTATTTCTGCAACTTAGACTTATTAGATAGGCCTATTAAATAGGCTTATTTTAGCAACTTAGGCTTATTAAATATGCTTATTTAAGCAAATTAGGCGTATTAAATAGCATTATTAAATAGGTTCATTTCTGCAACTTAGACTTATTAAATAGCCTTATTAAATAGGCTTATTTCAGCAACTTAGGCTTATTAAATAGGCGTATTTCAGCAACTTATGCTTATTAAATAGCCTTATTAAACAGGTTTATTTCTAGCAATTTAGGCTTATTAAATAGCATTTTAAATAGTTTTTTTTCAGCAACTAAGACTTATTAAATAGACCTTTTTATATAGGCTTAGTTCACCAACGGAGGCTTATTAAATAGGCTTATTTCAGCAACTTAAGCTTATTAAATAGCCTTATTTCAGCAACTTAGACTTATTAAATAGGCTTATTCAGCAACTTAGGCTTATTAAATAGCCTTATTAAATAGGCTTATTTCAGCAACTTAGGCTTATTAAATAGCCTTATTAAATAGGCTTATTTTAGCAACTTAGACTTATTAAACCGACTTATTAAATAGACATTTCAGCAACTTAGGCTCATTAAATATGCTTTTGAAATATGCTTATTTCTGCACCTTAGACTTATTAGATAGGCCTATTAAATAGGCTTATTTTAGCAACTTAGGCTTATTAAATATGCTTATTTAAGCAAATTAGGCGTATTAAATAGCATTATTAAATAGGTTCATTGCTGCAACTTAGACTTATTAAATAGCCTTATTAAATAGGCTTATTTCAGCAACTTAGGCTTATTAAATAGGCTTATTTCAGCAACTTATGCTTATTAAATAGCCTTATTAAACAGGTTTATTTCTAGCAATTTAGGCTTATTAAATAGCATTTTTTAATAGGTTTTTTTCAGCAACTTAGACTTATTAAATATACCTTTTTATATAGGCTTAGTTCACCAACGTAGGCTTATTAAATAGGCTTATTTCAGCAACTTAGGCTTATTAAATAGCCTTATTTCAGCAACTTAGACGTATTAAATAGGCTTATTTCAGCAACTTAAGCTTATGAAATAGGCTTATTCAGCAACTTAGGCTTATTAAATAAGCTTATTTCAGCAACTTATTCTTATTAAATAGCCTTATTAAACAGGTTTATTTCAGCAACTTAGGCTCATTAAATAGCCTTATTAAATAGGCTTATTCAGCAACTTAGGCTTATTAAATAGCCTTATTAAATATGCTTATTTCAGCAACTTAGACTTATTAAATAGGTTTATTCAGCAACTTAGGCTTATTAAATAGTCTTATTCAGCAACTTAGGCTTATTTAATAGGCTTATTTCAGCAACTTAGGCTTATTAAATAAGCTCATTCAGAAACTTAGGCTTATTAAATAGGCTTATTTCAGGAACTTAGACTTATTCAATAGGCCTATTAAATAGGCTTATTAAATAGGCTTATTTCAGCAACTTAGACTTATTAAAAAGGCCTATTAAATAGGCTTATTAAATAGACTTATTAAATAGGCTCATTAAATAGGCTTATTAAATAGGCTTATTAAATAGACTTATTAAATAGGCTCAATAAATAGGCTTATTAAATAGGCTTATTAAATAGGCTTATTAAATAGACTTATTAAATCGGCTTATTAAATACTTATTAAATAGGCTTATTAAATAGACTTATTAAATAGACTTATTAAAGAGGCTTATTAAATAGACTTATTAAATAGGCTTATTAAAAAGGCTTATTAAATAGACTTATTAAATAGGCTCATTAAATACTTATTAAATATGTTTATTAAATAGGCGTATTAAATAGGCTTATTAAATAGGCTTATTAAATAGGCTTATTAAATAGACTTATTAAATAGGCTCAATAAATAGGCTTATTAAATAGGCTTATTAAATAGGCTTATTAAATAGACTTATTAAATCGGCTTATTAAATACTTATTAAATAGGCTTATTAAATAGACTTATTAAATAGACTTATTAAAGAGGCTTATTAAATAGACTTATTAAATAGGCTTATTAAAAAGGCTTATTAAATAGACTTATTAAATAGGCTCATTAAATACTTATTAAATATGTTTATTAAATAGGCGTATTAAATAGGCTTATTAAATAGGCTTATTAAATAGGCTTATTAAATAGACTTATTAAATAGCTTCATTATATAGGCTTATTTTAGCAACTTAGACTTATTAAATAGGTTTATTTCAGCAACTTAGACTTATTAAATAGCCTTATTAAATAGGCTTATTTCAGCAACTTAGGCTTATTAAATAAGCTTATTTCAGCAACTTATGCTTATTAAATAGGCTTATTAAACAGGTTTATTTCAGCAACTTAGGCTTATTAAATAGCATATTTAAATAGGTTTATTTCAGCAGCTTAGACTTATTAAATATACCTTTTTAAATAGGCTTAGTTCAGAAACTTAGGCTTATTAAATAGGCTTATTTCAGCAACTTAGGCTCATTAAATAGCCTTATTAAATAGGCTTATTCAGCAACTTAGGCTTATTAAATAGCCTTATTAAATATGCTTATTTCAGCAACTTAGACTTATTAAATAGGTTTATTCAGCAACTTAGGCTTATTAAATAGGCTTATTCAACAACTTAGGCTTATTAATAGGCTTATTTCAGCAACTTAGGCTTATTAAATAGCCTTATTTCAGCAACTTAGACTTATTAAATAGGCTTATTCAGCAACTTAGGCTTATTAAATAGCCTATTTAAATAGGCTTATTTCAGCAACTTAGGCTTATTAAATAGGTTTATTTCAGCAACTGAGACATATTAAAAAGGCTTATTTCAGCAACTTAAGCTTATGAAATAGGCTTATTCAGCAACTTAGGCTTATTAAATAAGCTTATTTCAGCAACTTATTCTTATTAAATAGCCTTATTAAACAGGTTTATTTCAGCAACTTAGGCTCATTAAATAGCCTTATTAAATAGGCTTATTCAGCAACTTAGGCTTATTAAATAGCCTTATTAAATATGCTTATTTCAGCAACTTAGACTTATTAAATAGGTTTATTCAGCAACTTAGGCTTATTAAATAGGCTTATTCAGCAACTTAGGCTTATTTAATAGGCTTATTTCAGCAACTTAGGCTTATTAAATAAGCTCATTCAGAAACTTAGGCTTATTAAATAGGCTTATTTCAGCAACTTAGACTTATTCAATAGGCCTATTAAATAGGCTTATTAAATAGGCTTATTTCAGCAACTTAGACTTATTAAAAAGGCCTATTAAATAGGCTTATTAAATAGACTTATTAAATAGGCTCATTAAATAGGCTTATTAAATAGGCTTATTAAATAGACTTATTAAATAGGCTCAATAAATAGGCTTATTAAATAGGCTTATTAAATAGGCTTATTAAATAGACTTATTAAATCGGCTTATTAAATACTTATTAAATAGGCTTATTAAATAGACTTATTAAATAGACTTATTAAAGAGGCTTATTAAATAGACTTATTAAATAGGCTTATTAAAAAGGCTTATTAAATAGACTTATTAAATAGGCTCATTAAATACTTATTAAATATGTTTATTAAATAGGCGTATTAAATAGGCTTATTAAATAGGCTTATTAAATAGGCTTATTAAATAGACTTATTAAATAGCTTCATTATATAGGCTTATTTTAGCAACTTAGACTTATTAAATAGGTTTATTTCAGCAACTTAGACTTATTAAATAGCCTTATTAAATAGGCTTATTTCAGCAACTTAGGCTTATTAAATAAGCTTATTTCAGCAACTTATGCTTATTAAATAGGCTTATTAAACAGGTTTATTTCAGCAACTTAGGCTTATTAAATAGCATATTTAAATAGGTTTATTTCAGCAGCTTAGACTTATTAAATATACCTTTTTAAATAGGCTTAGTTCAGAAACTTAGGCTTATTAAATAGGCTTATTTCAGCAACTTAGGCTCATTAAATAGCCTTATTAAATAGGCTTATTCAGCAACTTAGGCTTATTAAATAGCCTTATTAAATATGCTTATTTCAGCAACTTAGACTTATTAAATAGGTTTATTCAGCAACTTAGGCTTATTAAATAGGCTTATTCAGCAACTTAGGCTTATTTAATAGGCTTATTTCAGCAACTTAGGCTTATTAAATAAGCTCATTCAGAAACTTAGGCTTATTAAATAGGCTTATTTCAGCAACTTAGACTTATTCAATAGGCCTATTAAATAGGCTTATTAAATAGGCTTATTTCAGCAACTTAGACTTATTAAAAAGGCCTATTAAATAGGCTTATTAAATAGACTTATTAAATAGGCTCATTAAATAGGCTTATTAAATAGGCTTATTAAATAGACTTATTAAATAGGCTCAATAAATAGGCTTATTAAATAGGCTTATTAAATAGGCTTATTAAATAGACTTATTAAATCGGCTTATTAAATACTTATTAAATAGGCTTATTAAATAGACGTATTAAATAGACTTATTAAAGAGGCTTATTAAATAGACTTATTAAATAGGCTTATTAAAAAGGCTTATTAAATAGACTTATTAAATAGGCTCATTAAATACTTATTAAATATGTTTATTAAATAGGCGTATTAAATAGGCTTATTAAATAGGCTTATTAAATAGGCTTATTAAATAGACTTATTAAATAGCTTCATTATATAGGCTTATTTTAGCAACTTAGACTTATTAAATAGGTTTATTTCAGCAACTTAGACTTATTAAATAGCCTTATTAAATAGGCTTATTTCAGCAACTTAGGCTTATTAAATAAGCTTATTTCAGCAACTTATGCTTATTAAATAGGCTTATTAAACAGGTTTATTTCAGCAACTTAGGCTTATTAAATAGCATATTTAAATAGGTTTATTTCAGCAGCTTAGACTTATTAAATATACCTTTTTAAATAGGCTTAGTTCAGAAACTTAGGCTTATTAAATAGGCTTATTTCAGCAACTTAGGCTCATTAAATAGCCTTATTAAATAGGCTTATTCAGCAACTTAGGCTTATTAAATAGCCTTATTAAATATGCTTATTTCAGCAACTTAGACTTATTAAATAGGTTTATTCAGCAACTTAGGCTTATTAAATAGGCTTATTCAGCAACTTAGGCTTATTAAATAGGCTTATTTCAGCAACTTAGACTTATTCAATAGGCCTATTAAATAGGCTTATTAAATAGGCTTATTTCAGCAACTTAGACTTATTAAAAAGGCCTATTAAATAGGCTTATTAAATAGACTTATTAAATAGGCTCATTAAATAGGCTTATTAAATAGGCTTATTAAATAGACTTATTAAATAGGCTCAATAAATAGGCTTATTAAATAGGCTTATTAAATAGGCTTATTAAATAGACTTATTAAATTGGCTTATTAAATAGGTTTATTAAAAAGGCTTATTAAATAGACTTATTAAATAGGCTCATTAAATACTTATTAAATAGGCTTATTAAATAGACTTATTAAATAGGCTTATTAAAAAGGCTTATTAAATAGACTTATTAAATAGGCTCATTAAATACTTATTAAATATGTTTATTAAATAGGCGTATTAAATAGGCTTATTAAATAGACTTATTAAATAGGCTTATTAAATAGACTTTTTAAATAGGCTTATTAAAAATGCTCATTAAATACTTATTAAATGTGTTTATTAAATAGGCGTATTAAATAGGCTTATTAAATAGGCTTATTAAATAGGCTTATTAAATAGACTTATTAAAGAGCCTTATTAAATAGGCTTATTTCAGCAACTTAGGCTTATTACATAAGCTTATTTCAGCAACTTATGCTTATTAAATAGCCTTATTAAACAGGTTTATTTCAGCAACTTAGGCTTATTAAATAGCATTTTAAATAGGTTTATTTCAGCAACTTAGACTTATTAAATATACCTTTTTAAATAGGCTTAGTTCAGAAACTCAGGCTTATTAAATAGTCTTATTTCAGCAACTTAGGCTCATTAAATAGCCTTATTAAATAGGCATATTTCAGCAACTTAGGCTTATTAAATAGGCTTATTTCAGCAACTTAGACTTATTAAATAGCCTTATTTCAGCAACTTAGGCTTATTAAATAGCCTTATTTCAGAAACTTAGACTTATTAAATAGGCTTATTCAGCAACTTAGGCTTATTAAATAGCCTTATTAAATAGGCTTATTTCAGCAACTTAGACTTATTAAATAGGTTTATTCAGCAACTTAGGCTTATTAAATAGGCTTATTCAGCAACTTAGGCTTATTAAATAGGCTTATTTCAGCAACTTAGGCTTATTAAATAGGCTCATTCAGAAACTTAGGCTTATTAAATAGGCTTATTTCAGCAACTTAGACTTATTAAATAGGCCTATTAAATAGACTGATTAAATAGGCTCATTAAATACTTATTAAATAGGCTTATTAAATAGACTTATTAAATAGGCTCAATAAAGAGGCTTATTAAATAGGCTCATTAAATAGACTTATTAAATAGGCTCAATAAATAGGCTTATTAAATAGGCTTATTAAATAGGCTCATTAAATAGGCGTATTAAATAGACTTATTAAATAGGCTCAATAAATAGGCTTATTAAATAGGCTTATTAAATAGTCTTATTAAATAGGCTCAATAAATAGGCTTATTAAATAGGCTCAATAAATAGGCTTATTAAATAGGCTCATTAAATACTTATTAAATAGGCTTATTAAAATGGCTTATTAAATAGACTTAATACATAGGCTCATTAAATACTTATTAAATAGGTGTATTAAATAGGCGTATTAAATAAGCTTATTAATAGGCATATTAAATAGGCTTATTAAATAGGCTTATTAAATAGACTTATTAAATAGGCTTATTAAAAAGGCTTATTAAATAGACTTAATACATAGGCTCATTAAATACTTATTAAATAGGTGTATTAAATAGGCGTATTAAATAGGCTTATTAATTGGCGTATTAAATAGGCTTATTAAATAGACTTATTAAATAGCCTCATTAAATAGGCTTATTTTAGCAACTTAGGCTTATTAAATAGGTTTATTTCAGCAACTTAGACTTATTAAATAGCCTTATTAAATAGGTTTATTTCAGCAACTCAGGCTCATTAAATAGGCTTATTTCAGCAACTTATGCTTATTAAATAGCCTTATTAAACAGGTTTATTTCAGCAACTTAGGCTTATTAAATAGTATTTTTAAATAGGCTTAGTTCAGAAACTTAGGCTTATTAAATAGGCTTATTTCAGCAACTTAGGCTCATTAAATAGCCTTATTAAATAGGCTTTTTTCAGCAACTTAGGCTCATTAAATAGCCTTATTAAATAGGCTTATTTCAGCAACTTAGGCTTATTAAATAGCCTTATTAAATATGCTTATTTTAGCAACTTAGACTTATTAAACCGACTTATTAAATAGACATTTCAGCAACTTAGGCTCATTAAATATGCTTATGAAATATGCTTATTTCTGCAACTTAGACTTATTAGATAGGCCTATTAAATAGGCTTATTTTAGCAACTTAGGCTTATTAAATATGCTTATTTAAGCAAATTAGGCGTATTAAATAGCCTTATTAAATAGGCTTATTTCAGCAACTTAGGCTTATTAAATAGGCTTATTTCAGCAACTTATGCTTATTAAATAGCCTTATTAAACAGTTTTATTTCTAGCAATTTAGGCTTATTAAATAGCATTTTTAAATAGGTTTTTTTCAGCAACTTAGACTTATTAAATAGACCTTTTTATATAGGCTTAGTTCACCAACGTAGGCTTATTAAATAGGCTTATTTCAGCAACTTAGGCTTATTAAATAGCCTTATTTCAGCAACTTAGACTTATTAAATAGGCTTATTCAGCAACTTAGGCTTATTAAATAGCCTATTTAAATAGGCTTATTTCAGCAACTTAGGCTTATTAAATAGGCTTATTTCAGCAACTGAGACATATTAAAAAGGCTTATTTCAGCAACTTAGGCTTATGAAATAGGCTTATTCAGCAACTTAGGCTTATTAAATAGGCTTATTTCAGCAACTTATGCTTATTAAATAGCCTTATTAAACAGGTTTATTTCAGCAACTTAGGCTTATTAAATAGCATTTTTAAATAGGTTTATTTCAGCAACTTAGACTTATTAAATATACCTTTTTAAATAGGCTTAGTTCAGAAACTTAGGCTTATTAAATAGGCTTATTTCAGCAACTTAGGCTCATTAAATAGCCTTATTAAATAGGCTTATTTCAGCAACTTAGGCTTATTAAATAGGCTTATTTCAGCAACTTAAACTTATTAAATAGCCTTATTTTAGCAACTTAGGCATATTAAATAGCCTTATTTCAGCAACTTAGACTTATTAAATAGGCTTATTCAGCAACTTAGGCTTATTAAATAGCCTTATTAAATAGGCTTATTTCAGCAACTTAGACTTATTAAATAGGTTTATTCAGCAACTTAGGCTTATTAAATAGGCTTATTCAGCAACTTAGACTTATTAAATAGGCCTATTAAATAGGCTTATTAAATAGGCTTATTAAATAGGCTTATTTCAGCAACTTAGGCTTATTAAACAGGCTTATTAAATAGGTTTATTTCAGCAACTTAGGCTTATTAAATAGTATTTTTAAATAGGCTTAGTTCAGAAACTTAGGCTTATTAAATAGGCTTATTTCAGCAACTTAGGCTCATTAAATAGCCTTATTAAATAGGCTTTTTTCAGCAACTTAGGCTCATTAAATAGCCTTATTAAATAGGCTTATTTCAGCAACTTAGGCTTATTAAATAGCCTTATTAAATAGGCTTATTTTAGCAACTTAGACTTATTAAACCGACTTATTAAATAGACATTTCAGCAACTTAGGCTCATTAAATATGCTTATGAAATATGCTTATTTCTGCAACTTAGACTTATTAGATAGGCCTATTAAATAGGCTTATTTTAGCAACTTAGGCTTATTAAATATGCTTATTTAAGCAAATTAGGCGTATTAAATAGCATTATTATATAGGTTCATTTCTGCAACTTAGACTTATTAAATAGCCTTATTAAATAGGCTTATTTCAGCAACTTAGGCTTATTAAATAGGCTTATTTCAGCAACTTATGCTTATTAAATAGCCTTATTAAACAGTTTTATTTCTAGCAATTTAGGCTTATTAAATAGCATTTTTAAATAGGTTTTTTTCAGCAACTTAGACTTATTAAATAGACCTTTTTATATAGGCTTAGTTCACCAACGTAGGCTTATTAAATAGGCTTATTTCAGCAACTTAGGCTTATTAAGTAGCCTTATTTCAGCAACTTAGACTTATTAAATAGGCTTATTCAGCAACTTAGGCTTATTAAATAGCCTATTTAAATAGGCTTATTTCAGCAACTTAGGCTTATTAAATAGGCTTATTTCAGCAACTGAGACATATTAAAAAGGCTTATTTCAGCAACTTAGGCTTATGAAATAGGCTTATTCAGCAACTTAGGCTTATTAAATGGGCTTATTTCAGCAACTTATGCTTATTAAATAGCCTTATTAAACAGGTTTATTTCAGCAACTTAGGTTTATTAAATAGCATTTTTAAATAGGTTTATTTCAGCAACTTAGACTTATTAAATATACCTTTTTAAATAGGCTTAGTTCAGAAACTTAGGCTTATTAAATAGGCTTATTTCAGCAACTTAGGCTCATTAAATAGCCTTATTAAATAGGCTTATTTCAGCAACTTAGGCTTATTAAATAGGCTTATTTCAGCAACTTAAACTTATTAAATAGCCTTATTTCAGCAACTTAGGCATATTAAATAGCCTTATTTCAGCAACTTAGACTTATTAAATAGGCTTATTCAGCAACTTAGGCTTATTAAATAGCCTTATTAAATAGGCTTATTTCAGCAACTTAGACTTATTAAATAGGTTTATTCAGCAACTTAGGCTTATTAAATAGGCTTATTCAGCAACTTAGACTTATTAAATAGGCCTATTAAATAGGCTTATGAAATAGGCTTATTAAATAGGCTTATTTCAGCAACTTAGGCTTATTAAACAGGCTTATTAAATAGGTTTATTTCAGCAACTTAGGCTTATTAAATAGGCTTATTTCAGCAACTTAGACTTATTAAATAGCCTTATTTCAGCAACTTACGCTTATTAAATAGGCTTATTTCAGCAACTTAGGCTTATTAAATAGCCTAATTAAGTAGGCTTATTTCAGCAGCTTGGGCTTATTAAATAGGCATATTTTAGCAACTTACGCTGATTAAAAAGGCTTATTTCAGCAACTTAGACTTATTAAATAGCCTTATTTCAGCAACTTAGACTTATTAAATAGGCTTATTTCAGCAACTTATGCTTATTAAATATACTTATTTCAGCAACTTAGGCTTATTAAATAGGCTTATTTCAGCAACTTGGACTCATTAAATAGCCTTATTTCAGCAACTTAGGCTTATTAAATAGGCTTATTTCAGCAACTTAGGCTTATTAAATAGGCTTATTTCAGCAACTTAGGCTTATTAAATAGCCTTATTTCAGCAACTTAGGCTTATTAAATAGGCTTATTCAGCAACGTAGGCTTATTAAATAGGCTTATTAAATAGCCTTATTTCAGTAACTTACGCTTATTAAATAGGCTTATTTCAGCAACTTAGGCTTATTAAATAGCCTAATTAAGTAGGCTTATTTCAGCAACTTGGGCTTATTAAATAGGCTTATTTCAGCAACTTACGCTGATTAAAAAGGCTTATTTCAGCAACTTAGACTTATTAAATAGGCTTATTTCAGCAACTTATGCTTATTAAATATACTTATTTCAGCAACTTAGGCTTATTAAATCTGCTTATTTCAGCAACTTGGACTTATTAAATAGCCTTATTTCAGCAACGTAGGCTTATTAAATAGGCTTATTTCAGCAACTTAGGCTTATTAAATAGCCTTATTTCAGCAACTTAGACTTATTAAATAGGCTTATTTCAGCAACTTAGGCTTATTAAATAGGCTTATTCAGCAACGTAGGCTTATTAAATAGGCTTATTTCAGCAACGTAGGCTTATTAAGTAGGCTTATTCAGCAACGTAGGCTTATTAAATAGGCTTATTAAATAGCCTTATTTCAGTAACTTACGCTTATTTAATAGGCTTATTTCAGCAACTTAGGCTTATTAAATAGTATTTTTAAATAGGCTTAGTTCAGAAACTTAGGCTTATTAAATAGGCTTATTTCAGCAACTTAGGCTCATTAAATAGCCTTATTAAATAGGCTTTTTTCAGCAACTTAGGCTCATTAAATAACCTAATTAAATAGGCTTATTTCAGCAACTTAGGCTTATTAAATAGCCTTATTAAATAGGCTTATTTTAGCAACTTAGACTTATTAAACCGACTTATTAAATAGACATTTCAGCAACTTAGTCTCATTAAATATGCTTATGAAATATGCTTATTTCTGCAACTTAGACTTATTAGATAGGCCTATTAAATAGGCTTATTTTAGCAACTTAGGCTTATTAAATATGCTTATTTAGGCAAATTAGGCGTATTAAATAGCATTATTAAATAGGTTCATTTCTGCAACTTAAACTTATTAAATAGCCTTATTAAATAGGCTTATTTCAGCAACTTAGACTTATTAAATAGGTTTATTCAGTAACTTAGGCTTATTAAATAGGCTTATTCAGCAACTTAGACTCATTAAATAGGCCTATTAAATAGGCTTATTAAATAGGCTTATTAAATAGGCTTATTTCAGCAACTTAGGCTTATTAAACAGGCTTATTAAATAGGTTTATTTCAGCAACTTAGGCTTATTAAATAGGCTTATTTCAGCAACTTAGACTTATTAAATAGCCTTATTTCAGCAACTTACGCTTATTAAATAGGCTTATTTCAGCAACTTAGGCTTATTAAATAGCCTAATTAAGTAGGCTTATTTCAGCAACTTGGACTTATTAAATAGGCTTATTTCAGCAACTTAGACTTATTAAATAGCCTTATTTCAGCAACTTACGCTTATTAAATAGGCTTATTTCAGCAACTTAGGCTTATTAAATAGCCTAATTAAGTAGGCTTATTTCAGCAGCTTGGGCTTATTAAATAGGCTTATTTCAGCAACTTACGCTGATTAAAAAGGCTTATTTCAGCAACTTAGACTTATTAAATAGCCTTATTTCAGCAACTTAGACTTATTAAATAGGCTTATTTCAGCAACTTATGCTTATTACATATACTTATTTCAGCAACTTAGGCTTATTAAATAGGCTTATTTCAGCAACTTGGACATATTAAATAGCCTTATTTCAGCAACTTAGGCTTATTAAATAGGCTTATTTCAGCAACTTAGGCTTATTAAATAGGCTTATTTCAGCAACTTAGGCTTATTAAATAGCCTTATTTCAGCAACTTAGACTTATTAAATAGGCTTATTTCAGCAACTTAGGCTTATTAAATAGGCTTATTCAGCAACGTAGGCTTATTAAATAGGCTTATTAAATAGCCTTATTTCAGTAACTTACGCTTATTAAATAGGCTTATTTCAGCAACTTACGCGGATTAAAAAGGCTTATTTCAGCAACGTAGACTTATTAAATCTGCCTATTTCAGCAACTTGGACTTATTAAATAGCCTTATTTCAGCAACTTAGGCTTATTAAATAGGCTTATTTCAGCAACTTAGGCTTATTAAATAGCCTTATTAAACAGGTTTATTTCAGCAACTTAGGCTTATTAAATAGTATTTTTAAATAGGCTTAGTTCAGAAACTTAGGATTATTAAATAGGCTTATTTCAGCAACTTAGGCTCATTAAATAGCCTTATTAAATAGGCTTTTTTCATCAACTTAGGCTCATTAAATAGCCTTATTAAATAGGCTTATTTCAGCAACTTAGGCTTATTAAATAGCCTTATTAAATAGGCTTATTTTAGCAACTTAGACTTATTAAACCGACTTATTAAATAGACATTTCAGCAACTTAGGCTCATTAAATATGCTTATGAAATATGCTTATTTCTGCAACTTAGACTTATTAGATAGGCCTATTAAATAGGCTTATTTTAGCAACTTAGGCTTATTAAATATGCTTATTTAAGCAAATTAGGCGTATTAAATAGCATTATTATATAGGTTCATTTCTGCAACTTAGACTTATTAAATAGCCTTATTAAATAGGCTTATTTCAGCAACTTAGGCTTATTAAATAGGCTTATTTCAGCAACTTATGCTTATTAAATAGCCTTATTAAACAGTTTTATTTCTAGCAATTTAGGCTTATTAAATAGCATTTTTAAATAGGTTTTTTTCAGCAACTTAGACTTATTAAATAGACCTTTTTATATAGGCTTAGTTCACCAACGTAGGCTAATTAAATAGGCTTATTTCAGCAACTTAGGCTTATTAAATAGCCTTATTTCAGCAACTTAGACTTATTAAATAGGCTTATTCAGCAACTTAGGCTTATTAAATAGCCTATTTAAATAGGCTTATTTCAGCAACTTAGGCTTATTAAATAGGCTTATTTCAGCAACTGAGACATATTAAAAAGGCTTATTTCAGCAACTTAGGCTTATGAAATAGGCTTATTCAGCAACTTAGGCTTATTAAATAGGCTTATTTCAGCAACTTATGCTTATTAAATAGCCTTATTAAACAGGTTTATTTCAGCAACTTAGGCTTATTAAATAGCATTTTTAAATAGGTTTATTTCAGCAACTTAGACTTATTAAATATACCTTTTTAAATAGGCTTAGTTCAGAAACTTAGGCTTATTAAATAGGCTTATTTCAGCAACTTAGGCTCATTAAATAGCCTTATTAAATAGGCTTATTTCAGCAACTTAGGCTTATTAAATAGGCTTATTTCAGCAACTTAAACTTATTAAATAGCCTTATTTCAGCAACTTAGGCATATTAAATAGCCTTATTTCAGCAACTTAGACTTATTAAATAGGCTTATTCAGCAACTTAGGCTTATTAAATAGCCTTATTAAATAGGCTTATTTCAGCAACTTAGACTTATTAAATAGGTTTATTCAGCAACTTAGGCTTATTAAATAGGCTTATTCAGCAACTTAGACTTATTAAATAGGCCTATTAAATAGGCTTATGAAATAGGCTTATTAAATAGGCTTATTTCAGCAACTTAGGCTTATTAAACAGGCTTATTAAATAGGTTTATTTCAGCAACTTAGGCTTATTAAATAGGCTTATTTCAGCAACTTAGACTTATTAAATAGCCTTATTTCAGCAACTTACGCTTATTAAATAGGCTTATTTCAGCAACTTAGGCTTATTAAATAGCCTAATTAAGTAGGCTTATTTCAGCAGCTTGGGCTTATTAAATAGGCTTATTTTAGCAACTTACGCTGATTAAAAAGGCTTATTTCAGCAACTTAGACTTATTAAATAGCCTTATTTCAGCAACTTAGACTTATTAAATAGGCTTATTTCAGCAACTTATGCTTATTAAATATACTTATTTCAGCAACTTAGGCTTATTAAATAGGCTTATTTCAGCAACTTGGACTTATTAAATAGCCTTATTTCAGCAACTTAGGCTTATTAAATAGGCTTATTTCAGCAACTTAGGCTTATTAAATAGGCTTATTTCAGCAACTTAGGCTTATTAAATAGCCTTATTTCAGCAACTTAGACTTATTAAATAGGCTTATTTCAGCAACTTAGGCTTATTAAATAGGCTTATTCAGCAACGTAGGCTTATTAAATAGGCTTATTAAATAGCCTTATTTCAGTAACTTACGCTTATTAAATAGGCTTATTTCAGCAACTTAGGCTTATTAAATAGCCTAATTAAGTAGGCTTATTTCAGCAACTTGGGCTTATTAAATAGGCTTATTTCAGCAACTTACGCTGATTAAAAAGGCTTATTTCAGCAACTTAGACTTATTAAATAGGCTTATTTCAGCAACTTATGCTTATTAAATATACTTATTTCAGCAACTTAGGCTTATTAAATCTGCTTATTTCAGCAACTTGGACTTATTAAATAGCCTTATTTCAGCAACGTAGGCTTATTAAATAGGCTTATTTCAGCAACTTAGGCTTATTAAATAGCCTTATTTCAGCAACTTAGACTTATTAAATAGGCTTATTTCAGCAACTTAGGCTTATTAAATAGGCTTATTCAGCAACGTAGGCTTATTAAATAGGCTTATTAAATAGCCTTATTTCAGTAACTTACGCTTATTTAATAGGCTTATTTCAGCAACTTAGGCTTATTAAATAGTATTTTTAAATAGGCTTAGTTCAGAAACTTAGGCTTATTAAATAGGCTTATTTCAGCAACTTAGGCTCATTAAATAGCCTTATTAAATAGGCTTTTTTCAGCAACTTAGGCTCATTAAATAACCTTATTAAATAGGCTTATTTCAGCAACTTAGGCTTATTAAATAGCCTTATTAAATAGGTTTATTTTAGCAACTTAGACTTATTAAACCGACTTATTAAATAGACATTTCAGCAACTTAGTCTCATTAAATATGCTTATGAAATATGCTTATTTCTGCAACTTAGACTTATTAGATAGGCCTATTAAATAGGCTTATTTTAGCAACTTAGGCTTATTAAATATGCTTATTTAGGCAAATTAGGCGTATTAAATAGCATTATTAAATAGGTTCATTTCTGCAACTTAGACTTATTAAATAGCCTTATTAAATAGGCTTATTTCAGCAACTTAGGCTTATTAAATAGGCTTATTTCAGCAACTTAAACTTATTAAATAGCCTTATTTCAGCAACTTAGGCTTATTAAATAGCCTTATTTCAGCAATTTAGACTTATTAAATAGGCTTATTCAGCAACTTAGGCTTATTAAATAGCCTTATTAAATAGGCTTATTTCAGCAACTTAGACTTATTAAATAGGTTTATTCAGCAACTTAGGCTTATTAAATAGGCTTATTCAGCAACTTAGACTTATTAAATAGGCCTATTAAATAGGCTTATTAAATAGGCTTATTAAATAGGCTTATTTCAGCAACTTAGGCTTATTAAACAGGTTTATTAAATAGGTTTATTTCAGCAACTTAGGCTTATTAAATAGGCTTATTTCAGCAACTTAGACTTATTAAATAGCCTTATTTCAGCAACTTACGCTTATTAAATAGGCTTATTTCAGCAACTTAGGCTTATTAAATAGCCTAATTAAGTAGGCTTATTTCAGCAGCTTGGGCTTATTAAATAGGCTTATTTCAGCAACTTACGCTGATTAAAAAGGCTTATTTCAGCAACTTAGACTTATTAAATAGCCTTATTTCAGCAACTTAGACTTATTAAATAGGCTTATTTCAGCAACTTATGCTTATTACATATACTTATTTCAGCAACTTAGGCTTATTAAATAGGCTTATTTCAGCAACTTGGACTTATTAAATAGCCTTATTTCAGCAACTTAGGCTTATTAAATAGGCTTATTTCAGCAACTTAGGCTTATTAAATAGGCTTATTTCAGCAACTTAGGCTTATTAAATAGCCTTATTTCAGCAACTTAGACTTATTAAATAGGCTTATTTCAGCAACTTAGGCTTATTAAATAGGCTTATTCAGCAACGTAGGCTTATTAAATAGGCTTATTAAATAGCCTTATTTCAGTAACTTACGCTTATTAAATAGGCTTATTTCAGCAACTTACGCGGATTAAAAAGGCTTATTTCAGCAACGTAGACTTATTAAATCTGCCTATTTCAGCAACTTGGACTTATTAAATAGCCTTATTTCAGCAACTTAGGCTTATTAAATAGGCTTATTTCAGCAACTTAGGCTTATTAAATAGCCTTATTTCAGCAACTTGGACTTATTAAATAGCCTTATTTCAGCAACTTAGGCTTATTAAATAGGCTTATTTCAGCAACTTAGGCTTATTAAATAGGCTTATTTCAGCAACTTAGGCTTATTAAATAGGCTTATTCAGCAACGTAGGCTTATTAAATAGGCTTATTAAATAGCCTTATTTCAGTAACTTACGCTTATTTAATAGGCTTATTTCAGCAACTTAGGCTTATTAAATAGTATTTTTAAATAGGCTTAGTTCAGAAACTTAGGCTTATTAAATAGGCTTATTTCAGCAACTTACGCTGATTAAAAAGGCTTATTTCAGCAACTTAGACTTATTAAATAGCCTTATTTCAGCAACTTAGACTTATTAAATAGGCTTATTTCAGCAACTTATGCTTATTACATATACTTATTTCAGCAACTTAGGCTTATTAAATAGGCTTATTTCAGCAACTTGGACATATTAAATAGCCTTATTTCAGCAACTTAGGCTTATTAAATAGGCTTATTTCAGCAACTTAGGCTTATTAAATAGGCTTATTTCAGCAACTTAGGCTTATTAAATAGCCTTATTTCAGCAACTTAGACTTATTAAATAGGCTTATTTCAGCAACTTAGGCTTATTAAATAGGCTTATTCAGCAACGTAGGCTTATTAAATAGGCTTATTAAATAGCCTTATTTCAGTAACTTACGCTTATTAAATAGGCTTATTTCAGCAACTTACGCGGATTAAAAAGGCTTATTTCAGCAACGTAGACTTATTAAATCTGCCTATTTCAGCAACTTGGACTTATTAAATAGCCTTATTTCAGCAACTTAGGCTTATTAAATAGGCTTATTTCAGCAACTTAGGCTTATTAAATAGCCTTATTAAACAGGTTTATTTCAGCAACTTAGGCTTATTAAATAGTATTTTTAAATAGGCTTAGTTCAGAAACTTAGGATTATTAAATAGGCTTATTTCAGCAACTTAGGCTCATTAAATAGCCTTATTAAATAGGCTTTTTTCATCAACTTAGGCTCATTAAATAGCCTTATTAAATAGGCTTATTTCAGCAACTTAGGCTTATTAAATAGCCTTATTAAATAGGCTTATTTTAGCAACTTAGACTTATTAAACCGACTTATTAAATAGACATTTCAGCAACTTAGGCTCATTAAATATGCTTATGAAATATGCTTATTTCTGCAACTTAGACTTATTAGATAGGCCTATTAAATAGGCTTATTTTAGCAACTTAGGCTTATTAAATATGCTTATTTAAGCAAATTAGGCGTATTAAATAGCATTATTATATAGGTTCATTTCTGCAACTTAGACTTATTAAATAGCCTTATTAAATAGGCTTATTTCAGCAACTTAGGCTTATTAAATAGGCTTATTTCAGCAACTTATGCTTATTAAATAGCCTTATTAAACAGTTTTATTTCTAGCAATTTAGGCTTATTAAATAGCATTTTTAAATAGGTTTTTTTCAGCAACTTAGACTTATTAAATAGACCTTTTTATATAGGCTTAGTTCACCAACGTAGGCTAATTAAATAGGCTTATTTCAGCAACTTAGGCTTATTAAATAGCCTTATTTCAGCAACTTAGACTTATTAAATAGGCTTATTCAGCAACTTAGGCTTATTAAATAGCCTATTTAAATAGGCTTATTTCAGCAACTTAGGCTTATTAAATAGGCTTATTTCAGCAACTGAGACATATTAAAAAGGCTTATTTCAGCAACTTAGGCTTATGAAATAGGCTTATTCAGCAACTTAGGCTTATTAAATAGGCTTATTTCAGCAACTTATGCTTATTAAATAGCCTTATTAAACAGGTTTATTTCAGCAACTTAGGCTTATTAAATAGCATTTTTAAATAGGTTTATTTCAGCAACTTAGACTTATTAAATATACCTTTTTAAATAGGCTTAGTTCAGAAACTTAGGCTTATTAAATAGGCTTATTTCAGCAACTTAGGCTCATTAAATAGCCTTATTAAATAGGCTTATTTCAGCAACTTAGGCTTATTAAATAGGCTTATTTCAGCAACCTAAACTTATTAAATAGCCTTATTTCAGCAACTTAGGCATATTAAATAGCCTTATTTCAGCAACTTAGACTTATTAAATAGGCTTATTCAGCAACTTAGGCTTATTAAATAGCCTTATTAAATAGGCTTATTTCAGCAACTTAGACTTATTAAATAGGTTTATTCAGCAACTTAGGCTTATTAAATAGGCTTATTCAGCAACTTAGACTTATTAAATAGGCCTATTAAATAGGCTTATGAAATAGGCTTATTAAATAGGCTTATTTCAGCAACTTAGGCTTATTAAACAGGCTTATTAAATAGGTTTATTTCAGCAACTTAGGCTTATTAAATAGGCTTATTTCAGCAACTTAGACTTATTAAATAGCCTTATTTCAGCAACTTACGCTTATTAAATAGGCTTATTTCAGCAACTTAGGCTTATTAAATAGCCTAATTAAGTAGGCTTATTTCAGCAGCTTGGGCTTATTAAATAGGCTTATTTTAGCAACTTACGCTGATTAAAAAGGCTTATTTCAGCAACTTAGACTTATTAAATAGCCTTATTTCAGCAACTTAGACTTATTAAATAGGCTTATTTCAGCAACTTATGCTTATTAAATATACTTATTTCAGCAACTTAGGCTTATTAAATAGGCTTATTTCAGCAACTTGGACTTATTAAATAGCCTTATTTCAGCAACTTAGGCTTATTAAATAGGCTTATTTCAGCAACTTAGGCTTATTAAATAGGCTTATTTCAGCAACTTAGGCTTATTAAATAGCCTTATTTCAGCAACTTAGACTTATTAAATAGGCTTATTTCAGCAACTTAGGCTTATTAAATAGGCTTATTCAGCAACGTAGGCTTATTAAATAGGCTTATTAAATAGCCTTATTTCAGTAACTTACGCTTATTAAATAGGCTTATTTCAGCAACTTAGGCTTATTAAATAGCCTAATTAAGTAGGCTTATTTCAGCAACTTGGGCTTATTAAATAGGCTTATTTCAGCAACTTACGCTGATTAAAAAGGCTTATTTCAGCAACTTAGACTTATTAAATAGGCTTATTTCAGCAACTTATGCTTATTAAATATACTTATTTCAGCAACTTAGGCTTATTAAATCTGCTTATTTCAGCAACTTGGACTTATTAAATAGCCTTATTTCAGCAACGTAGGCTTATTAAATAGGCTTATTTCAGCAACTTAGGCTTATTAAATAGCCTTATTTCAGCAACTTAGACTTATTAAATAGGCTTATTTCAGCAACTTAGGCTTATTAAATAGGCTTATTCAGCAACGTAGGCTTATTAAATAGGCTTATTAAATAGCCTTATTTCAGTAACTTACGCTTATTTAATAGGCTTATTTCAGCAACTTAGGCTTATTAAATAGTATTTTTAAATAGGCTTAGTTCAGAAACTTAGGCTTATTAAATAGGCTTATTTCAGCAACTTAGGCTCATTAAATAGCCTTATTAAATAGGCTTTTTTCAGCAACTTAGGCTCATTAAATAACCTTATTAAATAGGCTTATTTCAGCAACTTAGGCTTATTAAATAGCCTTATTAAATAGGCTTATTTTAGCAACTTAGACTTATTAAACCGACTTATTAAATAGGCTTATTTCAGCAACTTAGACTTATTAAATAGCCTTATTTCAGCAACTTACGCTTATTAAATAGGCTTATTTCAGCAACTTAGGCTTATTAAATAGCCTAATTAAGTAGGCTTATTTCAGCAGCTTGGGCTTATTAAATAGGCTTATTTTAGCAACTTACGCTGATTAAAAAGGCTTATTTCAGCAACTTAGACTTATTAAATAGCCTTATTTCAGCAACTTAGACTTATTAAATAGGCTTATTTCAGCAACTTATGCTTATTAAATATACTTATTTCAGCAACTTAGGCTTATTAAATAGGCTTATTTCAGCAACTTGGACTTATTAAATAGCCTTATTTCAGCAACTTAGGCTTATTAAATAGGCTTATTTCAGCAACTTAGGCTTATTAAATAGGCTTATTTCAGCAACTTAGGCTTATTAAATAGCCTTATTTCAGCAACTTAGACTTATTAAATAGGCTTATTTCAGCAACTTAGGCTTATTAAATAGGCTTATTCAGCAACGTAGGCTTATTAAATAGGCTTATTAAATAGCCTTATTTCAGTAACTTACGCTTATTAAATAGGCTTATTTCAGCAACTTAGGCTTATTAAATAGCCTAATTAAGTAGGCTTATTTCAGCAACTTGGGCTTATTAAATAGGCTTATTTCAGCAACTTACGCTGATTAAAAAGGCTTATTTCAGCAACTTAGACTTATTAAATAGGCTTATTTCAGCAACTTATGCTTATTAAATATACTTATTTCAGCAACTTAGGCTTATTAAATCTGCTTATTTCAGCAACTTGGACTTATTAAATAGCCTTATTTCAGCAACGTAGGCTTATTAAATAGGCTTATTTCAGCAACTTAGGCTTATTAAATAGCCTTATTTCAGCAACTTAGACTTATTAAATAGGCTTATTTCAGCAACTTAGGCTTATTAAATAGGCTTATTCAGCAACGTAGGCTTATTAAATAGGCTTATTAAATAGCCTTATTTCAGTAACTTACGCTTATTTAATAGGCTTATTTCAGCAACTTAGGCTTATTAAATAGTATTTTTAAATAGGCTTAGTTCAGAAACTTAGGCTTATTAAATAGGCTTATTTCAGCAACTTAGGCTCATTAAATAGCCTTATTAAATAGGCTTTTTTCAGCAACTTAGGCTCATTAAATAACCTTATTAAATAGGCTTATTTCAGCAACTTAGGCTTATTAAATAGCCTTATTAAATAGGCTTATTTTAGCAACTTAGACTTATTAAACCGACTTATTAAATAGACATTTCAGCAACTTAGTCTCATTAAATATGCTTATGAAATATGCTTATTTCTGCAACTTAGACTTATTAGATAGGCCTATTAAATAGGCTTATTTTAGCAACTTAGGCTTATTAAATATGCTTATTTAGGCAAATTAGGCGTATTAAATAGCATTATTAAATAGGTTCATTTCTGCAACTTAGACTTATTAAATAGCCTTATTAAATAGGCTTATTTCAGCAACTTAGGCTTATTAAATAGGCTTATTTCAGCAACTTAAACTTATTAAATAGCCTTATTTCAGCAACTTAGGCTTATTAAATAGCCTTATTTCAGCAATTTAGACTTATTAAATAGGCTTATTCAGCAACTTAGGCTTATTAAATAGCCTTATTAAATAGGCTTATTTCAGCAACTTAGACTTATTAAATAGGTTTATTCAGCAACTTAGGCTTATTAAATAGGCTTATTCAGCAACTTAGACTTATTAAATAGGCCTATTAAATAGGCTTATTAAATAGGCTTATTAAATAGGCTTATTTCAGCAACTTAGGCTTATTAAACAGGTTTATTAAATAGGTTTATTTCAGCAACTTAGGCTTATTAAATAGGCTTATTTCAGCAACTTAGACTTATTAAATAGCCTTATTTCAGCAACTTACGCTTATTAAATAGGCTTATTTCAGCAACTTAGGCTTATTAAATAGCCTAATTAAGTAGGCTTATTTCAGCAGCTTGGGCTTATTAAATAGGCTTATTTCAGCAACTTACGCTGATTAAAAAGGCTTATTTCAGCAACTTAGACTTATTAAATAGCCTTATTTCAGCAACTTAGACTTATTAAATAGGCTTATTTCAGCAACTTATGCTTATTACATATACTTATTTCAGCAACTTAGGCTTATTAAATAGGCTTATTTCAGCAACTTGGACTTATTAAATAGCCTTATTTCAGCAACTTAGGCTTATTAAATAGGCTTATTTCAGCAACTTAGGCTTATTAAATAGGCTTATTTCAGCAACTTAGGCTTATTAAATAGCCTTATTTCAGCAACTTAGACTTATTAAATAGGCTTATTTCAGCAACTTAGGCTTATTAAATAGGCTTATTCAGCAACGTAGGCTTATTAAATAGGCTTATTAAATAGCCTTATTTCAGTAACTTACGCTTATTAAATAGGCTTATTTCAGCAACTTACGCGGATTAAAAAGGCTTATTTCAGCAACGTAGACTTATTAAATCTGCCTATTTCAGCAACTTGGACTTATTAAATAGCCTTATTTCAGCAACTTAGGCTTATTAAATAGGCTTATTTCAGCAACTTAGGCTTATTAAATAGCCTTATTTCAGCAACTTGGACTTATTAAATAGCCTTATTTCAGCAACTTAGGCTTATTAAATAGGCTTATTTCAGCAACTTAGGCTTATTAAATAGGCTTATTTCAGCAACTTAGGCTTATTAAATAGGCTTATTCAGCAACGTAGGCTTATTAAATAGGCTTATTAAATAGCCTTATTTCAGTAACTTACGCTTATTTAATAGGCTTATTTCAGCAACTTAGGCTTATTAAATAGTATTTTTAAATAGGCTTAGTTCAGAAACTTAGGCTTATTAAATAGGCTTATTTCAGCAACTTAGGCTCATTAAATAGCCTTATTAAATAGGCTTTTTTCAGCAACTTAGGCTCATTAAATAACCTTATTAAATAGGCTTATTTCAGCAACTTAGGCTTATTAAATAGCCTTATTAAATAGGCTTATTTTAGCAACTTAGACTTATTAAACCGACTTATTAAATAGACATTTCAGCAACTTAGGCTCATTAAATATGCTTATGAAATATGCTTATTTCTGCAACTTAGACTTATTAGATAGGCCTATTAAATAGGCTTATTTTAGCAACTTAGGCTTATTAAATAGGCTTATTTCAGCAACTTACGCTGATTAAAAAGGCTTATTTCAGCAACTTAGACTTATTAAATAGGCTTATTTCAGCAACTTATGCTTATTAAATATACTTATTTCAGCAACTTAGGCTTATTAAATCTGCTTATTTCAGCAACTTGGACTTATTAAATAGCCTTATTTCAACAACGTAGGCTTATTAAATAGGCTTATTTCAGCAACTTAGGCTTATTAAATAGCCTTATTTCAGCAACTTAGACTTATTAAATAGGCTAATTTCAGCAACTTAGGCTTATTAAATAGGCTTATTCAGCAACGTAGGCTTATTAAATAGGCTTATTAAATAGCCTTATTTCAGTAACTTACGCTTATTTAATAGGCTTATTTCAGCAACTTAGGCTTATTAAATAGTATTTTTAAATAGGCTTAGTTCAGAAACTTAGGCTTATTAAATAGGCTTATTTCAGCAACTTAGGCTCATTAAATAGCCTTATTAAATAGGCTTTTTTCAGCAACTTAGGCTCATTAAATAACCTTATTAAATAGGCTTATTTCAGCAACTTAGGCTTATTAAATAGCCTAATTAAGTAGGCTTATTTCAGCAGCTTGGGCTTATTAAATAGGCTTATTTTAGCAACTTACGCTGATTAAAAAGGCTTATTTCAGCAACTTAGACTTATTAAATAGCCTTATTTCAGCAACTTAGACTTATTAAATAGGCTTATTTCAGCAACTTATGCTTATTAAATATACTTATTTCAGCAACTTAGGCTTATTAAATAGGCTTATTTCAGCAACTTGGACTTATTAAATAGCCTTATTTCAGCAACTTAGGCTTATTAAATAGGCTTATTTCAGCAACTTAGGCTTATTAAATAGGCTTATTTCAGCAACTTAGGCTTATTAAATAGCCTTATTTCAGCAACTTAGACTTATTAAATAGGCTTATTTCAGCAACTTAGGCTTATTAAATAGGCTTATTCAGCAACGTAGGCTTATTAAATAGGCTTATTAAATAGCCTTATTTCAGTAACTTACGCTTATTAAATAGGCTTATTTCAGCAACTTAGGCTTATTAAATAGCCTAATTAAGTAGGCTTATTTCAGCAACTTGGGCTTATTAAATAGGCTTATTTCAGCAACTTACGCTGATTAAAAAGGCTTATTTCAGCAACTTAGACTTATTAAATAGGCTTATTTCAGCAACTTATGCTTATTAAATATACTTATTTCAGCAACTTAGGCTTATTAAATCTGCTTATTTCAGCAACTTGGACTTATTAAATAGCCTTATTTCAGCAACGTAGGCTTATTAAATAGGCTTATTTCAGCAACTTAGGCTTATTAAATAGCCTTATTTCAGCAACTTAGACTTATTAAATAGGCTTATTTCAGCAACTTAGGCTTATTAAATAGGCTTATTCAGCAACGTAGGCTTATTAAATAGGCTTATTAAATAGCCTTATTTCAGTAACTTACGCTTATTTAATAGGCTTATTTCAGCAACTTAGGCTTATTAAATAGTATTTTTAAATAGGCTTAGTTCAGAAACTTAGGCTTATTAAATAGGCTTATTTCAGCAACTTAGGCTCATTAAATCGCCTTATTAAATAGGCTTTTTTCAGCAACTTAGGCTCATTAAATAACCTTATTAAATAGGCTTATTTCAGCAACTTAGGCTTATTAAATAGCCTTATTAAATAGGCTTATTTTAGCAACTTAGACTTATTAAACCGACTTATTAAATAGACATTTCAGCAACTTAGTCTCATTAAATATGCTTATGAAATATGCTTATTTCTGCAACTTAGACTTATTAGATAGGCCTATTAAATAGGCTTATTTTAGCAACTTAGGCTTATTAAATATGCTTATTTAGGCAAATTAGGCGTATTAAATAGCATTATTAAATAGGTTCATTTCTGCAACTTAGACTTATTAAATAGCCTTATTAAATAGGCTTATTTCAGCAACTTAGGCTTATTAAATAGGCTTATTTCAGCAACTTAAACTTATTAAATAGCCTTATTTCAGCAACTTAGGCTTATTAAATAGCCTTATTTCAACAATTTAGACTTATTAAATAGGCTTATTCAGCAACTTAGGCTTATTAAATAGCCTTATTAAATAGGCTTATTTCAGCAACTTAGACTTATTAAATAGGTTTATTCAGCAACTTAGGCTTATTAAATAGGCTTATTCAGCAACTTAGACTTATTAAATAGGCCTATTAAATAGGCTTATTAAATAGGCTTATTAAATAGGCTTATTTCAGCAACTTAGGCTTATTAAACAGGTTTATTAAATAGGTTTATTTCAGCAACTTAGGCTTATTAAATAGGCTTATTTCAGCAACTTAGACTTATTAAATAGCCTTATTTCAGCAACTTACGCTTATTAAATAGGCTTATTTCAGCAACTTAGGCTTATTAAATAGCCTAATTAAGTAGGCTTATTTCAGCAGCTTGGGCTTATTAAATAGGCTTATTTCAGCAACTTACGCTGATTAAAAAGGCTTATTTCAGCAACTTAGACTTATTAAATAGCCTTATTTCAGCAACTTAGACTTATTAAATAGGCTTATTTCAGCAACTTATGCTTATTACATATACTTATTTCAGCAACTTAGGCTTATTAAATAGGCTTATTTCAGCAACTTGGACTTATTAAATAGCCTTATTTCAGCAACTTAGGCTTATTAAATAGGCTTATTTCAGCAACTTAGGCTTATTAAATAGGCTTATTTCAGCAACTTAGGCTTATTAAATAGCCTTATTTCAGCAACTTAGACTTATTAAATAGGCTTATTTCAGCAACTTAGGCTTATTAAATAGGCTTATTCAGCAACGTAGGCTTATTAAATAGGCTTATTAAATAGCCTTATTTCAGTAACTTACGCTTATTAAATAGGCTTATTTCAGCAACTTACGCGGATTAAAAAGGCTTATTTCAGCAACGTAGACTTATTAAATCTGCCTATTTCAGCAACTTGGACTTATTAAATAGCCTTATTTCAGCAACTTAGGCTTATTAAATAGGCTTATTTCAGCAACTTAGGCTTATTAAATAGCCTTATTTCAGCAACTTGGACTTATTAAATAGCCTTATTTCAGCAACTTAGGCTTATTAAATAGGCTTATTTCAGCAACTTAGGCTTATTAAATAGGCTTATTTCAGCAACTTAGGCTTATTAAATAGGCTTATTCAGCAACGTAGGCTTATTAAATAGGCTTATTAAATAGCCTTATTTCAGTAACTTACGCTTATTTAATAGGCTTATTTCAGCAACTTAGGCTTATTAAATAGTATTTTTAAATAGGCTTAGTTCAGAAACTTAGGCTTATTAAATAGGCTTATTTCAGCAACTTAGGCTCATTAAATAGCCTTATTAAATAGGCTTTTTTCAGCAACTTAGGCTCATTAAATAACCTTATTAAATAGGCTTATTTCAGCAACTTAGGCTTATTAAATAGCCTTATTAAATAGGCTTATTTTAGCAACTTAGACTTATTAAACCGACTTATTAAATAGACATTTCAGCAACTTAGGCTCATTAAATATGCTTATGAAATATGCTTATTTCTGCAACTTAGACTTATTAGATAGGCCTATTAAATAGGCTTATTTTAGCAACTTAGGCTTATTAAATAGGCTTATTTCAGCAACTTACGCTGATTAAAAAGGCTTATTTCAGCAACTTAGACTTATTAAATAGGCTTATTTCAGCAACTTATGCTTATTAAATATACTTATTTCAGCAACTTAGGCTTATTAAATCTGCTTATTTCAGCAACTTGGACTTATTAAATAGCCTTATTTCAGCAACGTAGGCTTATTAAATAGGCTTATTTCAGCAACTTAGGCTTATTAAATAGCCTTATTTCAGCAACTTAGACTTATTAAATAGGCTAATTTCAGCAACTTAGGCTTATTAAATAGGCTTATTCAGCAACGTAGGCTTATTAAATAGGCTTATTAAATAGCCTTATTTCAGTAACTTACACTTATTTAATAGGCTTATTTCAGCAACTTAGGCTTATTAAATAGTATTTTTAAATAGGCTTAGTTCAGAAACTTAGGCTTATTAAATAGGCTTATTTCAGCAACTTAGGCTCATTAAATAGCCTTATTAAATAGGCTTTTTTCAGCAACTTAGGCTCATTAAATAACCTTATTAAATAGGCTTATTTCAGCAACTTAGGCTTATTAAATAGCCTTATTAAATAGGCTTATTTTAGCAACTTAGACTTATTAAACCGACTTATTAAATAGACATTTCAGCAACTTAGTCTCATTAAATATGCTTATGAAATATGCTTATTTCTGCAACTTAGACTTATTAGATAGGCCTATTAAATAGGCTTATTTTAGCAACTTAGGCTTATTAAATATGCTTATTTAGGCAAATTAGGCGTATTAAATAGCATTATTAAATAGGTTCATTTCTGCAACTTAGACTTATTAAATAGCCTTATTAAATAGGCTTATTTCAGCAACTTAGGCTTATTAAATAGGCTTATTTCAGCAACTTAAACTTATTAAATAGCCTTATTTCAGCAACTTAGGCTTATTAAATAGCCTTATTTCAGCAATTTAGACTTATTAAATAGGCTTATTCAACAACTTAGGCTTATTAAATAGCCTTATTAAATAGGCTTATTTCAGCAACTTAGACTTATTAAATAGGTTTATTCAGCAACTTAGGCTTATTAAATAGGCTTATTCAGCAACTTAGACTTATTAAATAGGCCTATTAAATAGGCTTATTAAATAGGCTTATTAAATAGGCTTATTTCAGCAACTTAGGCTTATTAAACAGGTTTATTAAATAGGTTTATTTCAGCAACTTAGGCTTATTAAATAGGCTTATTTCAGCAACTTAGACTTATTAAATAGCCTTATTTCAGCAACTTACGCTTATTAAATAGGCTTATTTCAGCAACTTAGGCTTATTAAATAGCCTAATTAAGTAGGCTTATTTCAGCAGCTTGGGCTTATTAAATAGGCTTATTTCAGCAACTTACGCTGATTAAAAAGGCTTATTTCAGCAACTTAGACTTATTAAATAGCCTTATTTCAGCAACTTAGACTTATTAAATAGGCTTATTTCAGCAACTTATGCTTATTACATATACTTATTTCAGCAACTTAGGCTTATTAAATAGGCTTATTTCAGCAACTTGGACTTATTAAATAGCCTTATTTCAGCAACTTAGGCTTATTAAATAGGCTTATTTCAGCAACTTAGGCTTATTAAATAGGCTTATTTCAGCAACTTAGGCTTATTAAATAGCCTTATTTCAGCAACTTAGACTTATTAAATAGGCTTATTTCAGCAACTTAGGCTTATTAAATAGGCTTATTCAGCAACGTAGGCTTATTAAATAGGCTTATTAAATAGCCTTATTTCAGTAACTTACGCTTATTAAATAGGCTTATTTCAGCAACTTACGCGGATTAAAAAGGCTTATTTCAGCAACGTAGACTTATTAAATCTGCCTATTTCAGCAACTTGGACTTATTAAATAGCCTTATTTCAGCAACTTAGGCTTATTAAATAGGCTTATTTCAGCAACTTAGGCTTATTAAATAGCCTTATTTCAGCAACTTGGACTTATTAAATAGCCTTATTTCAGCAACTTAGGCTTATTAAATAGGCTTATTTCAGCAACTTAGGCTTATTAAATAGGCTTATTTCAGCAACTTAGGCTTATTAAATAGGCTTATTCAGCAACGTAGGCTTATTAAATAGGCTTATTAAATAGCCTTATTTCAGTAACTTACGCTTATTTAATAGGCTTATTTCAGCAACTTAGGCTTATTAAATAGTATTTTTAAATAGGCTTAGTTCAGAAACTTAGGCTTATTAAATAGGCTTATTTCAGCAACTTAGGCTCATTAAATAGCCTTATTAAATAGGCTTTTTTCAGCAACTTAGGCTCATTAAATAACCTTATTAAATAGGCTTATTTCAGCAACTTAGGCTTATTAAATAGCCTTATTAAATAGGCTTATTTTAGCAACTTAGACTTATTAAACCGACTTATTAAATAGACATTTCAGCAACTTAGTCTCATTAAATATGCTTATGAAATATGCTTATTTCTGCAACTTAGACTTATTAGATAGGCCTATTAAATAGGCTTATTTTAGCAACTTAGGCTTATTAAATATGCTTATTTAGGCAAATTAGGCGTATTAAATAGCATTATTAAATAGGTTCATTTCTGCAACTTAGACTTATTAAATAGCCTTATTAAATAGGCTTATTTCAGCAACTTAGGCTTATTAAATAGGCTTATTTCAGCAACTTAAACTTATTAAATAGCCTTATTTCAGCAACTTAGGCTTATTAAATAGCCTTATTTCAGCAATTTAGACTTATTAAATAGGCTTATTCAACAACTTAGGCTTATTAAATAGCCTTATTAAATAGGCTTATTTCAGCAACTTAGACTTATTAAATAGGTTTATTCAGCAACTTAGGCTTATTAAATAGGCTTATTCAGCAACTTAGACTTATTAAATAGGCCTATTAAATAGGCTTATTAAATAGGCTTATTAAATAGGCTTATTTCAGCAACTTAGGCTTATTAAACAGGTTTATTAAATAGGTTTATTTCAGCAACTTAGGCTTATTAAATAGGCTTATTTCAGCAACTTAGACTTATTAAATAGCCTTATTTCAGCAACTTACGCTTATTAAATAGGCTTATTTCAGCAACTTAGGCTTATTAAATAGCCTAATTAAGTAGGCTTATTTCAGCAGCTTGGGCTTATTAAATAGGCTTATTTCAGCAACTTACGCTGATTAAAAAGGCTTATTTCAGCAACTTAGACTTATTAAATAGCCTTATTTCAGCAACTTAGACTTATTAAATAGGCTTATTTCAGCAACTTATGCTTATTACATATACTTATTTCAGCAACTTAGGCTTATTAAATAGGCTTATTTCAGCAACTTGGACTTATTAAATAGCCTTATTTCAGCAACTTAGGCTTATTAAATAGGCTTATTTCAGCAACTTAGGCTTATTAAATAGGCTTATTTCAGCAACTTAGGCTTATTAAATAGCCTTATTTCAGCAACTTAGACTTATTAAATAGGCTTATTTCAGCAACTTAGGCTTATTAAATAGGCTTATTCAGCAACGTAGGCTTATTAAATAGGCTTATTAAATAGCCTTATTTCAGTAACTTACGCTTATTAAATAGGCTTATTTCAGCAACTTACGCGGATTAAAAAGGCTTATTTCAGCAACGTAGACTTATTAAATCTGCCTATTTCAGCAACTTGGACTTATTAAATAGCCTTATTTCAGCAACTTAGGCTTATTAAATAGGCTTATTTCAGCAACTTAGGCTTATTAAATAGCCTTATTTCAGCAACTTGGACTTATTAAATAGCCTTATTTCAGCAACTTAGGCTTATTAAATAGGCTTATTTCAGCAACTTAGGCTTATTAAATAGGCTTATTTCAGCAACTTAGGCTTATTAAATAGGCTTATTCAGCAACGTAGGCTTATTAAATAGGCTTATTAAATAGCCTTATTTCAGTAACTTACGCTTATTTAATAGGCTTATTTCAGCAACTTAGGCTTATTAAATAGTATTTTTAAATAGGCTTAGTTCAGAAACTTAGGCTTATTAAATAGGCTTATTTCAGCAACTTAGGCTCATTAAATAGCCTTATTAAATAGGCTTTTTTCAGCAACTTAGGCTCATTAAATAACCTTATTAAATAGGCTTATTTCAGCAACTTAGGCTTATTAAATAGCCTTATTAAATAGGCTTATTTTAGCAACTTAGACTTATTAAACCGACTTATTAAATAGACATTTCAGCAACTTAGGCTCATTAAATATGCTTATGAAATATGCTTATTTCTGCAACTTAGACTTATTAGATAGGCCTATTAAATAGGCTTATTTTAGCAACTTAGGCTTATTAAATATGCTTATTTAGGCAAATTAGGCGTATTAAATAGCATTATTAAATAGGTTCATTTCTGCAACTTAGACTTATTAAATAGCCTTATTAAATAGGCTTATTTCAGCAACTTAGGCTTATTAAATAGGCTTATTTCAGCAACTTATGCTTATTAAATAGCCTTATTAAACAGGTTTATTTCTAGCAATTTAGGCTTATTAAATAGCATTTTTAAATAGGTTTTTTTCAGCAACTTAGACTTATTAAATATACCTTTTTATATAGGCTTAGTTCACCAACGTAGGCTTATTAAATAGGCTTATTTCATCAACTTATGCTTATTAAATAGCCTTATTAAACAGGTTTATTTCAGCAACTTAGGCTTATTAAATAGCATTTTTAAATATGTTTATTTCAGCAACTTAGACTTATTAAATAGGCTTATTCAGCAACTTAGGCTTATTAAATAGCCTATTTAAATAGGCTTATTTCAGCAACTTAGGCTTATGAAATACACTTATTCAGCAACTTAGGCTTATTAAATAGGCTTATTTCAGCAACTTATGCTTATTAAATAGCCTTATTAAACAGGTTTATTTCAGCAACTTAGGCTTATTAAATAGCATTTTAAATAGGTTTATTTCAGCAACTTAGACTTATTAAATATACCTTTTTAAATAGGCTTAGTTCAGAAACTTAGGCTTATTAAATAGGCATATTCCAGCAACTTAGGCTCATTAAATAGCCTTATTAAATAGGCTTATTTCAGCAACTTAGGCTTATTAAATAGGCTTATTTCAGCAACTTAAACTTATTAAATAGCCTTATTTTAGCAACTTAGGCTTATTAAATACCCTTATTTCAGCAACTTAGACTTATTAAATAGGCTTATTCAGCAACTTAGGCTTATTAAATAGCCTTATTTCAGTAACTTAGGCTTATTAAATAGGTTTATTCAGCAACTTAGGCTTATTAAATAGGCTTATTCAGCAACTTAGACTTATTAAATAGGCCTATTAAATAGGCTTATTAAATAGGCTTATTAAATAGGCTTATTTCAGCAACTTAGGCTTATTAAACAGGCTTATTAAATAGGCTGATTTCAGCAACTTAGGCTTATTAAATAGGCTTATTTCAGTAACTTAGACTTATTAAATAGCCTTATTTCAGTAACTTACGCTTATTAAATAGGCTTATTTCAGCAACTTAGGCTTATTAAATAGCCTAATTAAGTAGGCTTATTTCAGCAACTTGGGCTTATTAAATAGGCGTATTTCAGCAACTTACGCTGATTAAAAAGGCTTATTTCAGCAACTTAGACTTATTAAATAGGCTTATTTCAGCAACTTATGCTTATTAAATATACTTATTTCAGCAACTTAGGCTTATTAAATCGGCTTATTTCAGCAACTTGGACTCATTAAATAGCCTTATTTCAGCAACTTAGGCTTATTAAATAGGCTTATTTCAGCAACTTAGGCTTATTAAATAGCCTTATTTCAGCAACTTAGACTTATTAAATAGGCTTATTTCAGCAACTTAGGCTTATTAAATAGGCTTATTCAGCAACGTAGGCTTATTAAATAGGCTTATTAAGTAGGCTTATTTCAGCAACTTACGCTGATTAAAAAGACTTATTTCAGCAACTTAGACTTATTAAATAGCCTTATTTCAGCAACTTAGACTCATTAAATAGGCTTATTTCAGCAACTTATGCTTATTAAATATACTTATTTCAGCAACTTAGGCTTATTAAATAGGCTTATTTCAGCAACTTAGACTTATTAAATAGACTTATTTCAGCAACTTAGGCTTATTAAATAGGCTTATTTCAGCAACTTAGGCTTATTAAATAGCCTTATTTCAGCAACTTAGACTTATTAAATAGGCTTATTTCAGCAACTTAGGCTTATTAAATAGGCTTATTTCAGCAACTTAGGCTTATTAAATAGGCTCATTCAGAAACTTAGGCTTATTAAATAGGCTTATTTCAGCAACTTAGACTTATTAAATAGGCCTATTAAATAGGCGTATTAAATAGACTTATTAAATAGGCTCATTAAATACTTATTAAATAGGCTTATTAAATAGGCTTATTAAATAGACTTATTAAATAGGCTGAATAAATAGGCTTATTAAATAGGCTTATTAAATAGGCTCAATAAATAGGCTTATTAAATAGGCTCAATAAATAGGCTTATTAAATAGGCTCAATAAATAGGCTCAATAAATAGGCTTATTAAATAGGCTTATTAAATAGACTTATTAAATAGGCTTATTAAATAGGCTCAATAAATAGGCTTATTAAATAGGCTCAATAAATAGGCTTATTAAATAGGCTCAATAAATAGGCTTATTAAATAGACTTATTAAATAGCTCATTAAATAGGCTTATTTCAGCAACTTAGGCTTATTAAATAGCCTTATTTCAGCAACTTACGCTTATTAAATAGGCTTATTTCAGCAACTTAGGCTTATTAAATAGCCTAATTAAGTAGGCTTATTTCAGCAACTTGGGCTTATTAAATAGGCTTATTTCAGCAACTTACGCTGATTAAAAAGGCTTATGTCAGCAACTTAGACTTATTAAATAGCCTTATTTCAGCAACCTAGACTCATTAAATAGGCTTATTTCAGCAACTTATGCTTATTAAATATACTTATTTCAGCAACTTAGGCTTATTAAATCGGCTTATTTCAGCAACTTGGACTCATTAAATAGCCTTATTTCAGCAACTTAGGCTTATTAAATAGGCTTATTTCAGCAACTTAGGCTTATTAAATAGCCTTATTTCAGCAACTTAGACTTATTAAATAGGCTTATTTCAGCAACTTAGGTTTATTAAATAGGCTTATTCAGCAACGTAGGCTTATTAAATAGGCTTATTAAATAGCCTTATTTCAGTAACTTCCGCTAATTAAATAGGCTTATTTCAGCAACTTAGGCTTATTAAATAGCCTAATTAAGTAGGCTTATTTCAGCAACAGACGCTGATTAAAAATACTTATTTCAGCAACTTAGACTTATTAAATAGCCTTATTTCAGCAACTTAGACTTATTAAATAGCCTTATTTCAGCAACTTAGGCTTATTAAATAGGCTTATTTCAGCAACTTAGGCTTGTTAAATAGCCTTATTTCAGCAACTTAGACTTATTAAATAGGCTTATTTCAGCAACTTAGGCTTATTAAATAGGCTTATTCAGCAACTTAGGCTTATTAAATAGGCTTATTTCAGCAACTTAGGCTTATTAAATAGGCTCATTCAGAAACTTAGGCTTATTAAATAGGATTATTTCAGCAACTTAGACTTATTAAATAGGCCTATTAAATAGGCGTATTAAATAGACTTATTAAATAGGCTCATTAAATACTTATTAAATAGGCTTATTAAATAGGCTTATTAAATAGACTTATTAAATAGGCTGAATAAATAGGCTTACTAAATAGGCTTATTAAATAGGCTCAATAAATAGGCTTATTAAATAGGCTTATTAAATAGACGTATTAAATAGGCTTATTAAATAGGCTCAATAAATAGGCTTATTAAATAGGCTCAATAAATAGGCTTATTAAATAGGCTCAATAAATAGGCTTATTAAATAGGCTTATTAAATAGGCTTATTAAATAGGCTTATTAAATAGACTTATTAAATAGCTCATTAAATAGGCTTATTTCAGCAACTTAGGCTTATTAAATAGCCTTATTTCAGCAACTTACGCTTATTAAATAGGCTTATTTCAGCAACTTAGGCTTATTAAAAAGCCTAATTAAGTAGGCTTATTTCAGCAACTTGGGCTTATTAAATAGGCTTATTTCAGCAACTTACGCTGATTAAAAAGGCTTATTTCAGCAACTTAGACTTATTAAATAGCCTTATTTCAGCAACTTAGGCTTATTAAATAGGCTTATTTCAGCAACTTAGGCTTATATGAGCCTATTTAATAAGCCTATTAATAAGCAACTTAGACTTACTAAATAGGCTTATTTCAGCAACTTAGACTCATTAAATAGGCTTATTTCAGCAACTTATGCTTATTAAATATACTTATTTCAGCAACTTAGGCTTATTAAATAGGCTTATTTCAGCAACTTAGACTTATTAAATAGCCTTATTTCAGCAACTTAGGCTTATTAAATAGGCTTATTTCAGCAACTTAGGCTTATTAAATAGGCTTATTTCAGCAACTTAGACTTACTAAATAGGCTTACTTCAGCAACTTAGGCTTATTAAATAGGCTTATTCGGCAACTTAGGCTTATTAAATAGGCTTATTTCGGCAACTTAGACTTATTAAATAGCCTTATTAAATAGGTTTATTTTAGCAACTCAGGCTTATTAAATAGGCTTATTTCAGCAACTTATGCTTATTAAATAGCCTTATTAAACAGGTTTATTTCAGCAACTTAGGCTTATTAAATAGGCTTATTTCAGCAACTTATGCTTATTAAATAGCCTTATTAAACAGGTTTATTTCTAGCAGTTTAGGCTTATTAAATAGCATTTTTAAATAGGTTTTTTTCAGCAACTTAGACTTATTAAATAGACCTTTTTATATAGGCTTAGTTCACCAACGTAGGCTTATTAAATAGGCTTATTTCAGCAACTTAGGCTTATTAAATAGCCTTATTTCAGCAACTTAGACTTATTAAATAGGCTTATTCAGCAACTTAGGCTTATTAAATAGCCTATTTAAATAGGCTTATTTCAGCAACTTAGGCTTATTAAATAGGCTTATTTCAGCAACTGAGACATATTAAAAAGGCTTATTTCAGCAACTTAGGCTTATGAAATACGCTTACTTCAGCAACTTAGGCTTATTAAATAGGCTTATTCAGCAACTTAGGCTTATTAAATAGGCTTATTTCGGCAACTTAGGCTTATTAAATAGCATTTTTAAATAGGTTTTTTTCAGCAACTTAGACTTATTAAATAGACCTTTTTATATAGGCTTAGTTCACCAACGTAGGCTTATTAAATAGGCTTATTTCAGCAACTTAGGCTTATTAAATAGCCTTATTTCAGCAACTTAGACTTATTAAATAGGCTTATTCAGCAACTTAGGCTTATTAAATAGCCTATTTAAATAGGCTTATTTCAGCAACTTAGGCTTATTAAATAGGCTTATTTCAGCAACTGAGACATATTAAAAAGGCTTATTTCAGCAACTTAGGCTTATGAAATAGGCTTATTCAGCAACTTAGGCTTATTAAATAAGCTTATTTCAGCAATTTATTCTTATTAAATAGCCTTATTAAACAGGTTTATTTCAGCAACTTAGGCTCATTAAATAGCCTTATTAAATAGGCTTATTCAGCAACTTAGGCTTATTAAATAGCCTTATTAAATATGCTTATTTCAGCAACTTAGACTTATTAAATAGGTTTATTCAGCAACTTAGGCTTATTAAATAGGCTTATTCAGCAACTTAGGCTTATTTAATAGGCTTATTTCAGCAACTTAGGCTTATTAAATAAGCTCATTCAGAAACTTAGGCTTATTAAATAGGCTTATTTCAGGAACTTAGACTTATTCAATAGGCCTATTAAATAGGCTTATTAAATAGGCTTATTTCAGCAACTTAGACTTATTAAAAAAGGCCTATTAAATAGGCTTATTAAATAGACTTATTAAATAGGCTCATTAAATAGGCTTATTAAATAGGCTTATTAAATAGACTTATTGAATAGGCTCAATAAATAGGCTTATTAAATAGGCTTATTAAATAGGCTTATTAAATAGACTTATTAAATCGGCTTATTAAATACTTATTAAATAAGCTTATTAAATAGACTTATTAAATAGACTTATTAAATAGGCTTATTAAATAGACTTATTAAATAGGCTTATTAAAAAGGCTTATTAAATAGACTTATTAAATAGGCTCATTAAATACTTATTAAATATGTTTATTAAATAGGCGTATTAAATAGGCTTATTAAATAGGCTTATTAAATAGGCTTATTAAATAGACTTATTAAATAGCTTCATTATATAGGCTTATTTTAGCAACTTAGACTTATTAAATAGGTTTATTTCAGCAACTTAGACTTATTAAATAGCCTTATTAAATAGGCTTATTTCAGCAACTTAGGCTTATTAAATAAGCTTATTTCAGCAACTTATGCTTATTAAATAGGCTTATTAAACAGGTTTATTTCAGCAACTTAGGCTTATTAAATAGCATATTTAAATAGGTTTATTTCAGCAGCTTAGACTTATTAAATATACCTTTTTAAATAGGCTTAGTTCAGAAACTTAAGCTTATTAAATAGGCTTATTTCAGCAACTTAGGCTCATTAAATAGCCTTATTAAATAGGCTTATTCAGCAACTTAGGCTTATTAAATAGCCTTATTAAATATGCTTATTTCAGCAACTTAGACTTATTAAATAGGTTTATTCAGCAACTTAGGCTTATTAAATAGGCTTATTCAGCAACTTAGGCTTATTTAATAGGCTTATTTCAGCAACTTAGGCTTATTAAATAGGCTCATTCAGACACTTAGGCTTATTAAATAGGCTTATTTCAGCAACTTAGACTTATTCAATAGGCCTATTAAATAGGCTTATTAAATAGGCTTATTTCAGCAACTTAGACTTATTAAAAAGGCCTATTAAATAGGCTTATTAAATAGACTTATTAAATAGGCTCATTAAATAGGCTTATTAAATAGGCTTATTAAATAGACTTATTAAATAGGCTCAATAAATAGGCTTATTAAATAGGCGTATTAAATAGGCTTATTAAATAGACTTATTAAATCGGCTTATTAAATAGGTTTATTAAAAAGGCTTATTAAATAGACTTATTAAATAGGCTCATTAAATACTTATTAAATAGGCTTATTAAATAGACTTATTAAATAGGCTTATTAAAAAGGCTTATTAAATAGACTTATTAAATAGGCTCATTAAATACTTATTAAATATGTTTATTAAATAGGCGTATTAAATAGGCTTATTAAATAGACTTATTAAATAGGCTTATTAAATAGACTTTTTAAATAGGCTTATTAAAAATGCTCATTAAATACTTATTAAATGTGTTTATTAAATAGGCGTATTAAATAGGCTTATTAAATAGGCTTATTAAATAGGCTTATTAAATAGACTTATTAAAGAGCCTTATTAAATATGCTTATTTCAGCAACTTAGGCTTATTAAATAAGCTTATTTCAGCAACTTATGCATATTAAATAGCCTTATTAAACAGGTTTATTTCAGCAACTTAGGCTTATTAAATAGCATTTTAAATAGGTTTATTTCAGCAACTTAGACTTATTAAATATACCTTTTTAAATAGGCTTAGTTCAGAAACTCAGGCTTATTAAATAGTCTTATTTCAGCAACTTAGGCTCATTAAATAGCCTTATTAAATAGGCATATTTCAGCAACTTAGGCTTATTAAATAGGCTTATTTCAGCAACTTAGACTTATTAAATAGCCTTATTTCAGCAACTTAGGCTTATTAAATAGCCTTATTTCAGAAACTTAGACTTATTAAATAGGCTTATTCAGCAACTTAGGCTTATTAAATAGCATTATTAAATAGGCTTATTTCAGCAACTTAGACTTATTAAATAGGTTTATTCAGCAACTTAGGCTTATTAAATAGGCTTATTCAGCAACTTAGGCTTATTAAATAGGCTCATTCAGAAACTTAGGCTTATTAAATAGGCTTATTTCAGCAACTTAGACTTATTAAATAGGCCTATTAAATAGACTGATTAAATAGGCTCATTAAATACTTATTAAATAGGCTTATTAAATAGACTTATTAAATAGGCTCAATAAAGAGGCTTATTAAATAGGCTCATTAAATAGACTTATTAAATAGGCTCAATAAATAGGCTTATTAAATAGGCTTATTAAATAGGCTCATTAAATAGGCGTATTAAATAGACTTATTAAATAGGCTCAATAAATAGGCTTATTAAATAGGCTTATTAAATAGTCTTATTAAATAGGCTCAATAAATAGGCTTATTAAATAGGCTCAATAAATAGGCTTATTAAATAGGCTCATTAAATACTTATTAAATAGGCTTATTAAAATGGCTTATTAAATAGACTTAATACATAGGCTCATTAAATACTTATTAAATAGGTGTATTAAATAGGCGTATTAAATAAGCTTATTAATAGGCATATTAAATAGGCTTATTAAATAGGCTTATTAAATAGACTTATTAAATAGGCTTATTAAAAAGGCTTATTAAATAGACTTAATACATAGGCTCATTAAATACTTATTAAATAGGTGTATTAAATAGGCGTATTAAATAGGCTTATTAATTGGCGTATTAAATAGGCTTATTAAATAGGCTTATTAAATAGACTTATTAAATAGCCTCATTAAATAGGCTTATTTTAGCAACTTAGGCTTATTAAATAGGTTTATTTCAGCAACTTAGACTTATTAAATAGCCTTATTAAATAGGTTTATTTCAGCAACTCAGACTTATTAAATAGGCTTATTTCAGCAACTTATGCTTATTAAATAGCCTTATTAAACAGGTTTATTTCAGCAACTTAGGCTTATTAAATAGTATTTTTAAATAGGCTTAGTTCAGAAACTTAGGATTATTAAATAGGCTTATTTCAGCAACTTAGGCTCATTAAATAGCCTTATTAAATAGGCTTTTTTCATCAACTTAGGCTCATTAAATAGCCTTATTAAATAGGCTTATTTCAGCAACTTAGGCTTATTAAATAGCCTTATTAAATAGGCTTATTTTAGCAACTTAGACTTATTAAACCGACTTATTAAATAGACATTTCAGCAACTTAGGCTCATTAAATATGCTTATGAAATATGCTTATTTCTGCAACTTAGACTTATTAGATAGGCCTATTAAATAGGCTTATTTTAGCAACTTAGGCTTATTAAATATGCTTATTTAAGCAAATTAGGCGTATTAAATAGCATTATTATATAGGTTCATTTCTGCAACTTAGACTTATTAAATAGCCTTATTAAATAGGCTTATTTCAGCAACTTAGGCTTATTAAATAGGCTTATTTCAGCAACTTAAACTTATTAAATAGCCTTATTTCAGCAACTTAGGCATATTAAATAGCCTTATTTCAGCAACTTAGACTTATTAAATAGGCTTATTCAGCAACTTAGACTTATCAAATAGGCCTATTAAATAGGCTTATTAAATAGGCTTATTAAATAGGCTTATTTCAGCAACTTAGGCTTATTAAACAGGCTTATTAAATAGGTTTATTTCAGCAACTTAGGCTTATTAAATAGGCTTATTTCAGCAACTTAGACTTATTAAATAGCCTTATTTCAGCAACTTACGCTTATTAAATAGGCTTATTTCAGCAACTTAGGCTTATTAAATAGCATAATTAAGTAGGCTTATTTCAGCAGCTTGGGCTTATTAAATAGGCTTATTTTAGCAACTTACGCTGATTAAAAAGGCTTATTTCAGCAACTTAGACTTATTAAATAGCCTTATTTCAGCAACTTAGACTTATTAAATAGGCTTATTTCAGCAACTTATGCTTATTAAATATACTTATTTCAGCAACTTAGGCTTATTAAATAGGCTTATTTCAGCAACTTGGACTTATTAAATAGCCTTATTTCAGCAACTTAGGCTTATTAAATAGGCTTATTTCAGCAACTTAGGCTTATTAAATAGGCTTATTTCAGCAACTTAGGCTTATTAAATAGCCTTATTTCAGCAACTTAGACTTATTAAATAGGCTTATTTCAGCAACTTAGGCTTATTAAATAGGCTTATTCAGCAACGTAGGCTTATTAAATAGGCTTATTAAATAGCCTTATTTCAGTAACTTACGCTTATTAAATAGGCTTATTTCAGCAACTTAGGCTTATTAAATAGCCTAATTAAGTAGGCTTATTTCAGCAACTTGGGCTTATTAAATAGGCTTATTTCAGCAACTTACGCTGATTAAAAAGGCTTATTTCAGCAACTTAGACTTATTAAATAGCCTTATTTCAGCAACTTAGACTTATTAAATAGGCTTATTTCAGCAACTTATGCTTATTAAATATACTTATTTCAGCAACTTAGGCTTATTAAATAGGCTTATTTCAGCAACTTGGACTTATTAAATAGCCTTATTTCAGCAACTTAGGCTTATTAAATAGGCTTATTTCAGCAACTTAGGCTTATTAAATAGGCTTATTTCAGCAACTTAGGCTTATTAAATAGCCTTATTTCAGCAACTTAGACTTATTAAATAGGCTTATTTCAGCAACTTAGGCTTATTAAATAGGCTTATTCAGCAACGTAGGCTTATTAAATAGGCTTATTAAATAGCCTTATTTCAGTAACTTACGCTTATTAAATAGGCTTATTTCAGCAACTTAGGCTTATTAAATAGCCTAATTAAGTAGGCTTATTTCAGCAACTTGGGCTTATTAAATAGGCTTATTTCAGCAACTTGGACTTATTAAATAGCCTTATTTCAGCAACTTAGACTTATTAAATAGGCTTATTTCAGCAACTTATGCTTATTAAATATACTTATTTCAGCAACTTAGGCTTATTAAATAGGCTTATTTCAGCAACTTGGACTTATTAAATAGCCTTATTTCAGCAACTTAGGCTTATTAAATAGGCTTATTTCAGCAACTTAGGCTTATTAAATAGGCTTATTTCAGCAACTTAGGCTTATTAAATAGCCTTATTTCAGCAACTTAGACTTATTAAATAGGCTTATTTCAGCAACTTAGGCTTATTAAATAGGCTTATTCAGCAACGTAGGCTTATTAAATAGGCTTATTAAATAGCCTTATTTCAGTAACTTACGCTTATTAAATAGGCTTATTTCAGCAACTTAGGCTTATTAAATAGCCTAATTAAGTAGGCTTATTTCAGCAACTTGGGCTTATTAAATAGGCTTATTTCAGCAACTTACGCTGATTAAAAAGGCTTATTTCAGCAACTTAGACTTATTAAATAGGCTTATTTCAGCAACTTATGCTTATTAAATATACTTATTTCAGCAACTTAGGCTTATTAAATCTGCTTATTTCAGCAACTTGGACTTATTAAATAGCCTTATTTCAGCAACGTAGGCTTATTAAATAGGCTTATTTCAGCAACTTAGGCTTATTAAATAGCCTTATTTCAGCAACTTAGACTTATTAAATAGGCTTATTTCAGCAACTTAGGCTTATTAAGTAGGCTTATTCAGCAACGTAGGCTTATTAAATAGGCTTATTAAATAGCCTTATTTCAGTAACTTACGCTTATTTAATAGGCTTATTTCAGCAACTTAGGCTTATTAAATAGTATTTTTAAATAGGCTTAGTTCAGAAACTTAGGCTTATTAAATAGGCTTATTTCAGCAACTTAGGCTCATTAAATAGCCTTATTAAATAGGCTTTTTTCAGCAACTTAGGCTCATTAAATAACCTTATTAAATAGGCTTATTTCAGCAACTTAGGCTTATTAAATAGCCTTATTAAATAGGCTTATTTTAGCAACTTAGACTTATTAAACCGACTTATTAAATAGACATTTCAGCAACTTAGGCTCATTAAATATGCTTATGAAATATGCTTATTTCTGCAACTTAGACTTATTAGATAGGCCTATTAAATAGGCTTATTTTAGCAACTTAGGCTTATTAAATATGCTTATTTAGGCAAATTAGGCGTATTAAATAGCATTATTAAATAGGTTCATTTCTGCAACTTAGACTTATTAAATAGCCTTATTAAATAGGCTTATTTCAGCAACTTAGGCTTATTAAATAGGCTTATTTCAGCAACTTAGACTTATTAAATAGGCTTATTCAGCAACTTAGGCTTATTAAATATCCTTATTAAATAGGCTTATTTCAGCAACTTAGACTTATTAAATAGGTTTATTCAGCAACTTAGGCTTATTAAATAGGCTTATTCAGCAACTTAGACTTATTAAATAGGCCTATTAAATAGGTTTATTAAATAGGCTTATTAAATAGGCTTATTTCAGCAACTTAGGCTTATTAAACAGGCTTATTAAATAGGTTTATTTCAGCAACTTAGGCTTATTAAATAGCCTTATTTCAGCAACTTACGCTTATTAAATAGCCTTATTTCAGCAACTTAGACTTATTAAATAGGCTTATTTCAGCAACTTATGCTTATTACATATACTTATTTCAGCAACTTAGGCTTATTAAATAGGCTTATTTCAGCAACTTGGACTTATTAAATAGCCTTATTTCAGCAACTTAGGCTTATTAAGTAGGCTTATTTCAGCAACTTAGGCTTATTAAATAGGCTTATTTCAGCAACTTAGGCTTATTAAATAGCCTTATTTCAGCAACTTAGACTTATTAAATAGGCTTATTTCAGCAACTTAGGCTTATTAAATAGGCTTATTCAGCAACGTAGGCTTATTAAATAGGCTTATTAAATAGCCTTATTTCAGTAACTTACGCTTATTAAATAGGCTTATTTCAGCAACTTAGGCTTATTAAATAGCCTTATTTCAGCAACTTAGGCTTATTAAATAGGCTTATTCAGCAACGTTGGCTTATTAAATAGGCTTATTAAATAGCCTTATTTCAGTAACTTACGCTTATTTAATAGGCTTATTTCAGCAACTTAGGCTTATTAAATAGTATTTTTAAATAGGCTTAGTTCAGAAACTTAGGCTTATTAAATAGGCTTATTTCAGCAACTTAGGCTCATTAAATAGCCTTATTAAATAGGCTTTTTTCAGCAACTTAGGCTCATTAAATAACCTTATTAAATAGGCTTATTTCAGCAACTTAGGCTTATTAAATAGCCTTATTAAATAGGCTTATTTTAGCAACCTAGACTTATTAAACCGACTTATTAAATAGACATTTCAGCAACTTAGGCTCATTAAATATGCTTATGAAATATGCTTATTTCTGCAACTGAGACTTATTAGATAGGCCTATTAAATAGGCTTATTAAATCTGCTTATTTCAGCAACTTGGACTTATTAAATAGCCTTATTTCAGCAACTTAGGCTTATTAAATAGGCTTATTTCAGCAACTTAGGCTTATTAAATAGCCTTATTTCAGCAACTTAGACTTATTAAATAGGCTTATTTCAGCAACTTAGGCTTATTAAATAGGCTTATTCAGCAACGTTGGCTTATTAAATAGGCTTATTTCAGCAACTTAGGCTTATTAAATAGGCTTATTTCAGCAACTTAGGCTTATTAAATAGCCTTATTTCAGCAACTTAGACTTATTAAATATGCTTATTTCAGCAACTTAGGCTTATTAAATAGGCTTATTCAGCAACGTAGGCTTATTAAATAGGCTTATTAAATAGCCTTATTTCAGTAACTTACGCTTATTAAATAGGCTTATTTCAGCAACTTACGCTGATTAAAAAGGCTTATTTCAGCAACTTAGACTTATTAAATAGGCTTATTTCAGCAACTTATGCTTATTAAATATACTTATTTCAGCAACTTAGGCTTATTAAATCTGCTTATTTCAGCAACTTGGACTTATTAAATAGCCTTATTTCAGCAACGTAGGCTTATTAAATAGGCTTATTTCAGCAACTTAGGCTTATTAAATAGCCTTATTTAAGCAACTTAGACTTATTAAATAGGCTTATTTCAGCAACTTAGGCTTATTAAGTAGGCTTATTCAGCAACGTAGGCTTATTAAATAGGCTTATTAAATAGCCTTATTTCAGTAACTTACGCTTATTTAATAGGCTTATTTCAGCAACTTAGGCTTATTAAATAGTATTTTTAAATAGGCTTAGTTCAGAAACTTAGGCTTATTAAATAGGCTTATTTCAGCAACTTAGGCTCATTAAATAGCCTTATTAAATAGGCTTTTTTCAGCAACTTAGGCTCATTAAATAACCTTATTAAATAGGCTTATTTCAGCAACTTAGGCTTATTAAATAGCCTTATTAAATAGGCTTATTTTAGCAACTTAGACTTATTAAACCGACTTATTAAATAGACATTTCAGCAACTTAGGCTCATTAAATATGCTTATGAAATATGCTTATTTCTGCAACTTAGACTTATTAGATAGGCCTATTAAATAGGCTTATTTTAGCAACTTAGGCTTATTAAATATGCTTATTTAGGCAAATTAGGCGTATTAAATAGCATTATTAAATAGGTTCATTTCTGCAACTTAGACTTATTAAATAGCCTTATTAAATAGGCTTATTTCAGCAACTTAGGCTTATTAAATAGGCTTATTTCAGCAACTTAAACTTATTAAATAGCCTTATTTCAGCAACTTAGGCTTATTAAATAGCCTTATTTCAGCAACTTAGACTTATTAAATAGGCTTATTCAGCAACTTAGGCTTATTAAATAGCCTTATTAAATAGGCTTATTTCAGCAACTTAGACTTATTAAATAGGTTTATTCAGCAACTTAGGCTTATTAAATAGGCTTATTCAGCAACTTAGACTTATTAAATAGGCCTATTAAATAGGTTTATTAAATAGGCTTATTAAATAGGCTTATTTCAGCAACTTAGGCTTATTAAACAGGCTTATTAAATAGGTTTATTTCAGCAACTTAGGCTTATTAAATAGCCTTATTTCAGCAACTTAGACTTATTAAATAGGCTTATTTCAGCAACTTATGCTTATTACATATACTTATTTCAGCAACTTAGGCTTATTAAATAGGCTTATTTCAGCAACTTGGACTTATTAAATAGCCTTATTTCAGCAACTTAGGCTTATTAAATAGGCTTATTTCAGCAACTTAGGCTTATTAAATAGGCTTATTTCAGCAACTTAGGCTTATTAAATAGCCTTATTTCAGCAACTTAGACTTATTAAATAGGCTTATTTCAGCAACTTAGGCTTATTAAATAGGCTTATTCAGCAACGTAGGCTTATTAAATAGGCTTATTAAATAGCCTTATTTCAGTAACTTACGCTTATTAAATAGGCTTATTTCATCAACTTAGGCTTATTAAATAGCCTAATTAAGTAGGCTTATTTCAGCAACTTGGGCTTATTAAATAGGCTTATTTCAGCAACTTACGCGGATTAAAAAGGCTTATTTCAGCAACGTAGACTTATTAAATAGGCTTATTTCAGCAACTTATGCTTATTAAATATATTTATTTCAGCAACTTAGGCTTATTAAATCTGCTTATTTCAGCAACTTGGACTTATTAAATACCCTTGTTACAGCAACTTAGGCTTATTAAATAGGCTTATTTCAGCAACTTAGGCTTATTAAATAGCCTTATTTCAGCAACTTAGACTTATTAAATAGGCTTATTTCAGCAACTTAGGCTTATTAAATAGGCTTATTCAGCAACGTTGGCTTATTAAATAGGCTTATTAAATAGCCTTATTTCAGTAACTTACGCTTATTTAATAGGCTTATTTCAGCAACTTAGGCTTATTAAATAGTATTTTTAAATAGGCTTAGTTCAGAAACTTAGGCTTATTAAATAGGCTTATTTCAGCAACTTAGGCTCATTAAATAGCCTTATTAAATAGGCTTTTTTCAGCAACTTAGGCTCATTAAATAACCTTATTAAATAGGCTTATTTCAGCAACTTAGGCTTATTAAATAGCCTTATTAAATAGGCTTATTTTAGCAACTTAGACTTATTAAACCGACTAATTAAATAGACATTTCAGCAACTTAGGCTCATTAAATATGCTTATGAAATATGCTTATTTCTGCAACTTAGACTTATTAGATAGGCCTATTAAATAGGCTTATTTTAGCAACTTAGGCTTATTAAATATGCTTATTTAGGCAAATTAGGCGTATTAAATAGCATTTTTAAATAGGTTCATTTATGCAACTTAGACTTATTAAATAGCCTTATTAAATAGGCTTATTTCAGCAACTTAGGCTTATTAAATAGGCTTATTTCAGCAACTTATGCTTATTAAATAGCCTTATTAAACAGGTTTATTTCTAGCAATTTAGGCTTATTAAATAGCATTTTTAAATAGGTTTTTTTCAGCAACTTAGACTTATTAAATATACCTTTTTATATAGGCTTAGTTCACCAACGTAGGCTTATTAAATAGGCTTATTTCAGCAACTTAGGCTTATTAAATAGCCTTATTTCAGCAACTTAGACTTATTAAATAGGCTTATTCAGCAACTTAGGCTTATTAAATAGCCTATTTAAATAGGCTTATTTCAGCAACTTAGGCTTATGAAATACACTTATTCAGCAACTTAGGCTTATTAAATAGGCTTATTTCAGCAACTTATGCTTATTAAATAGCCTTATTAAACAGGTTTATTTCAGCAACTTAGGCTTATTAAATAGCATTTTAAATAGGTTTATTTCAGCAACTTAGACTTATTAAATATACCTTTTTAAATAGGCTTAGTTCAGAAACTTAGGCTTATTAAATAGGCATATTCCAGCAACTTAGGCTCATTAAATAGCCTTATTAAATAGGCTTATTTCAGCAACTTAGGCTTATTAAATAGGCTTATTTCAGCAACTTAAACTTATTAAATAGCCTTATTTTAGCAACTTAGGCTTATTAAATACCCTTATTTCAGCAACTTAGACTTATTAAATAGGCTTATTCAGCAACTTAGGCTTATTAAATAGCCTTATTTCAGTAACTTAGGCTTATTAAATAGGCTTATTCAGCAACTTAGACTTATTAAATAGGCTTATTTCAGCAACTTATGCTTATTAAATATACTTATTTCAGCAACTTAGGCTTATTAAATCGGATTATTTCAGCAACTTGGACTCATTAAATAGCCTTATTTCAGCAACTTAGGCTTATTAAATAGGCTTATTTCAGCAACTTAGGCTTATTAAATAGCCTTATTTCAGCAACTTAGACTTATTAAATAGGCTTATTTCAGCAACTTAGGCTTATTAAATAGGCTTATTCAGCAACGTAGGCTTATTAAATAGGCTTATTAAGTAGGCTTATTTCAGCAACTTACGCTGATTAAAAAGACTTATTTCAGCAACTTAGACTTATTAAATAGCCTTATTTCAGCAACTTAGACTCATTAAATAGGCTTATTTCAGCAACTTATGCTTATTAAATATACTTATTTCAGCAACTTAGGCTTATTAAATAGGCTTATTTCAGCAACTTAGACTTATTAAATAGCCTTATTTCAGCAACTTAGGCTTATTAAATAGGCTTATTTCAGCAACTTAGGCTTATTAAATAGCCTTATTTCAGCAACTTAGACTTATTAAATAGGCTTATTTCAGCAACTTAGGCTTATTAAATAGGCTTATTCAGCAACTTAGGCTTATTAAATAGGCTTATTTCAGCAACTTAGGCTTATTAAATAGGCTCATTCAGATAACTTAGGCTTATTAAATAGGCTTATTTCAGCAACTTAGACTTATTAAATAGGCCTATTAAATAGGCGTATTAAATAGACTTATTAAATAGGCTCATTAAATACTTATTAAATAGGCTTATTAAATAGGCGTATTAAATAGACTTATTAAATAGGCTGAATAAATATGCTTATTAAATAGGCTTATTAAATAGGCTCAATAAATAGGCTTATTAAATAGGCTCAATAAATAGGCTTATTAAATAGGCTCAATAAATAGGCTCAATAAATAGGCTTATTAAATAGGCTTATTAAATAGACTTATTAAATAGGCTTATTAAATAGGCTCAATAAATAGGCTTATTAAATAGGCTCAATAAATAGGCTTATTAAATAGGCTCAATAAATAGGCTTATTAAATAGGCTCATTAAATACTTATTAAATAGACTTATTAAATAGACTTATTACATAGGCTTATTAAATAGGCTTATTAAATAGGCTTATTAAATAGGCTTATTAAATAGACTTATTAAATAGCTCATTAAATAGGCTTATTTCAGCAACTTAGGCTTATTAAATAGCCTTATTTCAGCAACTTACGCTTATTAAATAGGCTTATTTCAGCAACTTAGGCTTATTAAATAGCCTAATTAAGTAGGCTTATTTCAGCAACTTGGGCTTATTAAATAGGCTTATTTCAGCAACTTACGCTGATTAAAAAGGCTTATTTCAGCAACTTAGACTTATTAAATATCCTTATTTCAGCAACCTAGACTCATTAAATAGGCTTATTTCAGCAACTTATGCTTATTAAATATACTTATTTCAGCAACTTAGGCTTATTAAATCGGCTTATTTCAGCAACTTGGACTCATTAAATAGCCTTATTTCAGCAACTTAGGCTTATTAAATAGGCTTATTTCAGCAACTTAGGCTTATTAAATAGCCTTATTTCAGCAACTTAGACTTATTAAATAGGCTTATTTCAGCAACTTAGGCTTATTAAATAGGCTTATTCAGCAACGTAGGCTTATTAAATAGGCTTATTAAATAGCCTTATTTCAGTAACTTCCGCTAATTAAATAGGCGTATTTCAGCAACTTAGGCTTATTAAATAGCCTAATTAAGTAGGCTTATTTCAGCAACAGACGCTGATTAAAAAGACTTATTTCAGCAACTTAGACTTATTAAATAGCCTTATTTCAGCAACTTAGACTTATTAAATAGCCTTATTTCAGCAACTTAGGCTTATTAAATAGGCTTATTTCAGCAACTTAGGCTTGTTAAATAGCCTTATTTCAGCAACTTAGACTTATTAAATAGGCTTATTTCAGCAACTTAGGCTTATTAAATAGGCTTATTCAGCAACTTAAGCTTATTAAAAAGGCTTATTTCAGCAACTTAGGCTTATTAAATAGGCTCATTCAGAAACTTAGGCTTATTAAATAGGATTATTTCAGCAACTTAGACTTATTAAATAGGCCTATTAAATAGGCGTATTAAATAGACTTATTAAATAGGCTCATTAAATACTTATTAAATAGGCTTATTAAATAGGCTTATTAAATAGACTTATTAAATAGGCTGAATAAATAGGCTTACTAAATAGGCTTAATAAATAGGCTCAATAAATAGGCTTATTAAATAGGCTTATTAAATAGACGTATTAAATAGGCTTATTAAATAGGCTCAATAAATAGGCTTATTAAATAGGCTCAATAAATAGGCTTATTAAATAGGCTTATTAAATAGGCTTATTAAATAGGCTTATTAAATAGGCTTATTAAATAGACTTATTAAATAGCTCATTAAATAGGCTTATTTCAGCAACTTGGGCTTATTAAATAGGTTTATTTCAGCAACTTAGGCTTATTAAATAGCCTAATTAAGTAGGCTTATTTCAGCAACTTGGGCTTATTAAATAGGCTTATTTCAGCAACTTACGCTGATTAAAAAGGCTTATTTCAGCAACTTAGACTTATTAAATAGCCTTATTTCAGCAACTTAGGCTTATTAAATAGGCTTATTTCAGCAACTTAGGCTTATTAAATAGGCTTATTTCAGCAACTTAGACTTACTAAATAGGCTTATTTCAGCAACTTAGACTCATTAAATAGGCTTATTTCAGCAACTTATGCTTATTAAATATACTTATTTCAGCAACTTAGGCTTATTAAATAGGCTTATTTCAGCAACTTAGACTTATTAAATAGCCTTATTTCAGCAACTTAGGCTTATTAAATAGGCTTATTTCAGCAACTTAGGCTTATTAAATAGGCTTATTTCAGCAACTTAGACTTACTAAATAGGCTTATTTCAGCAACTTAGACTTATTAAATAGGCCTATTAAATAGACTTATTAAATAGGCTTATTTCAGCAACTTAGACTTATAAAAATAGGCCTATTAAATAGGCTTATCAAATAGACTTATTAAACAGGCTCATTAAATAATTATTAAATAGGCTTGTTAAATAGGCTTATTAAATAGACTTATTAAACAGGCTCATTAAATAATTATTAAATAGGCTTGTTAAATAGGCTTATTAAATAGACTTATTAAATAGGCTCAATAAATAGGCTTATTAAATAGGCTTATTAAATAGGCTTATTAAATAGACTTATTAAATAGGCTTATTAAATAGGCTCAATAAAAAGGCTTATTAAATAGGCTCAATAAATAGGCTTATTAAATAGGCTCAATAAATAGGCTTATTAAATAGGCTCAATAAATAGGCTTATTAAATAGGCTCATTAAATACTTATTAAATAGACTTATTAAATAGACTCATTAAATAGGCTTATTAAATAGGCTTATTAAATAGGCTTATTAAATAGGCTTATTAAATAGACGTATTAAATACCCTCATTAAATAGGTTTATTTTAGCAACTTAGGCTTATTAAATAGGTTTATTTCAGCAACTTAGACTTATTAAAGAGCCTTATTAAATAGGCTTATTTCAGCAACTTAGGCTTATTAAATAAGCTTATTTCAGCAACTTATTCTTATTAAATAGCCTTATTAAACAGGTTTATTTCAGCAACTTAGGCTTATTAAATAGCATTTTTAAATAGGTTTATTTCAGCAACTTAGACTTATTAAATATACCTTTTAAAATAGGCTTAGTTCAGAAACTTAGGCCTATTAAATAGTCTTATTTCAGCAACTTAGGCTCATTAAATAGCCTTATTAAATAGGCTTATTCAGCAACTTTGGCTTATTAAATAGCCTTATTAAATATGCTTATTTCAGCAACTTAGACTTATTAAATAGGTTTATTCAGCAACTTAGGCTTATTAAATAGGCTTATTCAGCAACTTAGGCTTATTTAATAGGCTTATTTCAGCAACTTAGGCTTATTAAATAGGCTCATTCAGAAACTTAGGCTTATTAAATAAGCTTATTTCAGCAACTTAGACTTATTAAATAGGCCTATTAAATAGGCTTATTAAATAGGCTTATTTCAGCAACTTAGATTTATTAAAAAAGGCCTATTAAATAGGCTTATTAAATAGACTTATTAAATAGGCTCATTAAATACTTATTGAATAGGCTTATTAAATAGGCTTATTAAATAGACTTATTAAATAGGCTTATTAAATAGGCTTATTAAATAGGCTTATTAAATAGACGTATTAAATACCCTCATTAAATAGGCTTATTTTAGCAACTTAGGCTTATTAAATAGGTTTATTTCAGCAACTTAGACGTATTAAAGAGCCTTATTAAATAGGCTTATTTCAGCAACTTAGGCTTATTAAATAAGCTTATTTCAGCAACTTATTCTTATTAAATAGCCTTATTAAACAGGTTTATTTCAGCAACTTAGGCTTATTAAATAGCATTTTTAAATAGGTTTATTTCAGCAACTTAGACTTATTAAATATACCTTTTAAAATAGGCTTAGTTCAGAAACTTAGGCTTATTAAATAGTCTTATTTCAGCAACTTAGGCTCATTAAATAGCCTTATTAAATAGGCTTATTCAGCAACTTAGGCTTATTAAATAGCCTTATTAAATATGCTTATTTCAGCAACTTAGACTTATTAAATAGGTTTATTCAGCAACTTAGGCTTATTAAATAGGCTTATTCAGCAACTTAGGCTTATTTAATAGACTTATTTCAGCAACTTAGGCTTATTAAATAGGCTCATTCAGAAACTTAGGCTTATTAAATAAGCTTATTTCAGCAACTTAGACTTATTAAATAGGCCTATTAAATAGGCTTATTAAATAGGCTTATTTCAGCAACTTAGATTTATTAAAAAAGGCCTATTAAATAGGCTTATTAAATAGACTTATTAAATAGGCTCATTAAATACTTATTGAATAGGCTTATTAAATAGGCTTATTAAATAGACTTATTAAATAGGCTCAATAAATAGGCTTATTAAATAGGCTTATTAAATAGGCTTATTAAATAGGCTTATTAAATAGGCTTATTAAATAGACGTATTAAATACCCTCATTAAATAGGCTTATTTTAGCAACTTAGGCTTATTAAATAGGTTTATTTCAGCAACTTAGGCTTATTAAATAAGCTTATTTCAGCAACTTATTCTTATTAAATAGCCTTATTAAACAGGTTTATTTCAGCAACTTAGGCTTATTAAATAGCATTTTTAAATCGGTTTATTTCAGCAACTTAGACTTATTAAATATACCTTTTAAAATAGGCTTAGTTCAGAAACTTAGGCTTATTAAATAGTCTTATTTCAGCAACTTAGGCTCATTAAATAGCCTTATTAAATAGGCTTATTCAGCAACTTAGGCTTATTAAATAGCCTTATTAAATATGCTTATTTCAGCAACTTAGACTTATTAAATAGGTTTATTCAGCAACTTAGGCTTATTAAATAGGCTCATTCAGAAACTTAGGCTTATTAAATAAGCTTATTTCAGCAACTTAGACTTATTAAATAGGCCTATTAAATAGGCTTATTAAATAGGCTTATTTCAGCAACTTAGATTTATTAAAAAAGGCCTATTAAATAGGCGTATTAAATAGACTTATTAAATAGGCTCATTAAATACTTATTGAATAGGCTTATTAAATAGGCTTATTAAATAGACTTATTAAATAGGCTCAATAAATAGGCTTATTAAATAGGCTTATTAAATAGACTTATTAAATAGTCTCAATAAATCGGCTTATTAAATAGGCTTATTAAATAGGCTTATTAAATAGGCTTATTAAATAGGCTTATTAAATAGACTTATTAAATCGGCTTATTAAATAGGCTCAATAAATAGGCTTATTAAATAGGCTCAATAAATATGCTGATTAAATAGGCTCAATAAATAGGCTTACTAAATAGGCTCAATAAATAGGCTTATTAAATAGGCTCATTAAATACTTATTAAATAGGCTTATTAAATAGACTTATTAAATATGTTTATTAAATAGGTGTATTAATTAGGCTTATTAAATAGGCTTATTAAATAGGCTTATTAAATAGACTTATTAAATAGACTTATTAAATAGACTTATTAAATAGACTTATTAAATAGCCTCATGAAATAGGCTTATTTTAGCAACTTAGGCTTATTAAATAGGTTTATTTCAGCAACTTAGACTTATTAAAGAGCCTTATTAAATAGGCTTATTTCAGCAACTTAGGCTTATTAAATAAGCTTATTTCAGCAACTTATGCTTATTAAATAGCCTTATTAAACAGGTTTATTTCAGCAACTTAGGCTTATTAATTAGCATTTTTAAATAGGTTTATTTCAGCAACTTAGACTTATTAAATATAACTTTTTAAATAGGCTTAGTTCAGAAACTTAGGCTTATTAAATAGTCTTATTTCAGCAACTTAGGCTCATTAAATAGCCTTATGAAATAGGCTTATTTCAGCAACTTAGGCTTATTAAATAGCCGTATTAAATAGGCTTATTTTAGCAACTTAGACTTATTAAATAGGTTTATTCAGCAACTTAGGCTTATTAAATAAGCTTATTCAGCAACTTAGGCTTATTAAATAGGCTTATTTCAGCAACTTAGACTTATTAAATAGGCCTATTAAATAGGCTTATTAAATAGGCTTATTTCAGCAACTTAGACTTATTAAATAGGCCTATTAAACAGGCTTATTAAATAGACATATTAAATAGGCTCATTAAATACTTATTAAATAGGCTTATTAAATAGGTTTATTAAATAGACTTATTAAATAGGCTCAATAAATAGGCTTATTAAATAGGCTTATTAAATTGGCTCAATAAAGAGGCTTATTAAATAGGCTTATTAAATAGGCTTATTAAATAGACTTATTAAATAGGCTTATTCAGCAACTTAGGCTTATTAAATAGCCTTATTTCAGTAACTTAGGCTTATTAAATAGGCTTATTCAGCAACTTAGACTTATTAAATAGGCTTATTTCAGCAACTTATGCTTATTAAATATACTTATTTCAGCAACTTAGGCTTATTAAATCGGATTATTTCAGCAACTTGGACTCATTAAATAGCCTTATTTCAGCAACTTAGGCTTATTAAATAGGCTTATTTCAGCAACTTAGGCTTATTAAATAGCCTTATTTCAGCAACTTAGACTTATTAAATAGGCTTATTTCAGCAACTTAGGCTTATTAAATAGGCTTATTCAGCAACGTAGGCTTATTAAATAGGCTTATTAAGTAGGCTTATTTCAGCAACTTACGCTGATTAAAAAGACTTATTTCAGCAACTTAGACTTATTAAATAGCCTTATTTCAGCAACTTAGACTCATTAAATAGGCTTATTTCAGCAACTTATGCTTATTAAATATACTTATTTCAGCAACTTAGGCTTATTAAATAGGCTTATTTCAGCAACTTAGACTTATTAAATAGCCTTATTTCAGCAACTTAGGCTTATTAAATAGGCTTATTTCAGCAACTTAGGCTTATTAAATAGCCTTATTTCAGCAACTTAGACTTATTAAATAGGCTTATTTCAGCAACTTAGGCTTATTAAATAGGCTTATTCAGCAACTTAGGCTTATTAAATAGGCTTATTTCAGCAACTTAGGCTTATTAAATAGGCTCATTCAGATAACTTAGGCTTATTAAATAGGCTTATTTCAGCAACTTAGACTTATTAAATAGGCCTATTAAATAGGCGTATTAAATAGACTTATTAAATAGGCTCATTAAATACTTATTAAATAGGCTTATTAAATAGGCGTATTAAATAGACTTATTAAATAGGCTGAATAAATATGCTTATTAAATAGGCTTATTAAATAGGCTCAATAAATAGGCTTATTAAATAGGCTCAATAAATAGGCTTATTAAATAGGCTCAATAAATAGGCTCAATAAATAGGCTTATTAAATAGGCTTATTAAATAGACTTATTAAATAGGCTTATTAAATAGGCTCAATAAATAGGCTTATTAAATAGGCTCAATAAATAGGCTTATTAAATAGGCTCAATAAATAGGCTTATTAAATAGGCTCATTAAATACTTATTAAATAGACTTATTAAATAGACTTATTACATAGGCTTATTAAATAGGCTTATTAAATAGGCTTATTAAATAGGCTTATTAAATAGACTTATTAAATAGCTCATTAAATAGGCTTATTTCAGCAACTTAGGCTTATTAAATAGCCTTATTTCAGCAACTTACGCTTATTAAATAGGCTTATTTCAGCAACTTAGGCTTATTAAATAGCCTAATTAAGTAGGCTTATTTCAGCAACTTGGGCTTATTAAATAGGCTTATTTCAGCAACTTACGCTGATTAAAAAGGCTTATTTCAGCAACTTAGACTTATTAAATATCCTTATTTCAGCAACCTAGACTCATTAAATAGGCTTATTTCAGCAACTTATGCTTATTAAATATACTTATTTCAGCAACTTAGGCTTATTAAATCGGCTTATTTCAGCAACTTGGACTCATTAAATAGCCTTATTTCAGCAACTTAGGCTTATTAAATAGGCTTATTTCAGCAACTTAGGCTTATTAAATAGCCTTATTTCAGCAACTTAGACTTATTAAATAGGCTTATTTCAGCAACTTAGGCTTATTAAATAGGCTTATTCAGCAACGTAGGCTTATTAAATAGGCTTATTAAATAGCCTTATTTCAGTAACTTCCGCTAATTAAATAGGCGTATTTCAGCAACTTAGGCTTATTAAATAGCCTAATTAAGTAGGCTTATTTCAGCAACAGACGCTGATTAAAAAGACTTATTTCAGCAACTTAGACTTATTAAATAGCCTTATTTCAGCAACTTAGACTTATTAAATAGCCTTATTTCAGCAACTTAGGCTTATTAAATAGGCTTATTTCAGCAACTTAGGCTTGTTAAATAGCCTTATTTCAGCAACTTAGACTTATTAAATAGGCTTATTTCAGCAACTTAGGCTTATTAAATAGGCTTATTCAGCAACTTAAGCTTATTAAAAAGGCTTATTTCAGCAACTTAGGCTTATTAAATAGGCTCATTCAGAAACTTAGGCTTATTAAATAGGATTATTTCAGCAACTTAGACTTATTAAATAGGCCTATTAAATAGGCGTATTAAATAGACTTATTAAATAGGCTCATTAAATACTTATTAAATAGGCTTATTAAATAGGCTTATTAAATAGACTTATTAAATAGGCTGAATAAATAGGCTTACTAAATAGGCTTAATAAATAGGCTCAATAAATAGGCTTATTAAATAGGCTTATTAAATAGACGTATTAAATAGGCTTATTAAATAGGCTCAATAAATAGGCTTATTAAATAGGCTCAATAAATAGGCTTATTAAATAGGCTTATTAAATAGGCTTATTAAATAGGCTTATTAAATAGGCTTATTAAATAGACTTATTAAATAGCTCATTAAATAGGCTTATTTCAGCAACTTGGGCTTATTAAATAGGTTTATTTCAGCAACTTAGGCTTATTAAATAGCCTAATTAAGTAGGCTTATTTCAGCAACTTGGGCTTATTAAATAGGCTTATTTCAGCAACTTACGCTGATTAAAAAGGCTTATTTCAGCAACTTAGACTTATTAAATAGCCTTATTTCAGCAACTTAGGCTTATTAAATAGGCTTATTTCAGCAACTTAGGCTTATTAAATAGGCTTATTTCAGCAACTTAGACTTACTAAATAGGCTTATTTCAGCAACTTAGACTCATTAAATAGGCTTATTTCAGCAACTTATGCTTATTAAATATACTTATTTCAGCAACTTAGGCTTATTAAATAGGCTTATTTCAGCAACTTAGACTTATTAAATAGCCTTATTTCAGCAACTTAGGCTTATTAAATAGGCTTATTTCAGCAACTTAGGCTTATTAAATAGGCTTATTTCAGCAACTTAGACTTACTAAATAGGCTTATTTCAGCAACTTAGACTTATTAAATAGGCCTATTAAATAGACTTATTAAATAGGCTTATTTCAGCAACTTAGACTTATAAAAATAGGCCTATTAAATAGGCTTATCAAATAGACTTATTAAACAGGCTCATTAAATAATTATTAAATAGGCTTGTTAAATAGGCTTATTAAATAGACTTATTAAACAGGCTCATTAAATAATTATTAAATAGGCTTGTTAAATAGGCTTATTAAATAGACTTATTAAATAGGCTCAATAAATAGGCTTATTAAATAGGCTTATTAAATAGGCTTATTAAATAGACTTATTAAATAGGCTTATTAAATAGGCTCAATAAAAAGGCTTATTAAATAGGCTCAATAAATAGGCTTATTAAATAGGCTCAATAAATAGGCTTATTAAATAGGCTCAATAAATAGGCTTATTAAATAGGCTCATTAAATACTTATTAAATAGACTTATTAAATAGACTCATTAAATAGGCTTATTAAATAGGCTTATTAAATAGGCTTATTAAATAGGCTTATTAAATAGACGTATTAAATACCCTCATTAAATAGGTTTATTTTAGCAACTTAGGCTTATTAAATAGGTTTATTTCAGCAACTTAGACTTATTAAAGAGCCTTATTAAATAGGCTTATTTCAGCAACTTAGGCTTATTAAATAAGCTTATTTCAGCAACTTATTCTTATTAAATAGCCTTATTAAACAGGTTTATTTCAGCAACTTAGGCTTATTAAATAGCATTTTTAAATAGGTTTATTTCAGCAACTTAGACTTATTAAATATACCTTTTAAAATAGGCTTAGTTCAGAAACTTAGGCTTATTAAATAGTCTTATTTCAGCAACTTAGGCTCATTAAATAGCCTTATTAAATAGGCTTATTCAGCAACTTTGGCTTATTAAATAGCCTTATTAAATATGCTTATTTCAGCAACTTAGACTTATTAAATAGGTTTATTCAGCAACTTAGGCTTATTAAATGGGCTTATTCAGCAAATTAGGCTTATTTAATAGGCTTATTTCAGCAACTTAGGCTTATTAAATAGGCTCATTCAGAAACTTAGGCTTATTAAATAAGCTTATTTCAGCAACTTAGACTTATTAAATAGGCCTATTAAATAGGCTTATTAAATAGGCTTATTTCAGCAACTTAGATTTATTAAAAAAGGCCTATTAAATAGGCTTATTAAATAGACTTATTAAATAGGCTCATTAAATACTTATTGAATAGGCTTATTAAATAGGCTTATTAAATAGACTTATTAAATAGGCTTATTAAATAGGCTTATTAAATAGGCTTATTAAATAGACGTATTAAATACCCTCATTAAATAGGCTTATTTTAGCAACTTAGGCTTATTAAATAGGTTTATTTCAGCAACTTAGACGTATTAAAGAGCCTTATTAAATAGGCTTATTTCAGCAACTTAGGCTTATTAAATAATCTTATTTCAGCAACTTAGACTTATTAAAGAGCCTTATTAAATAGGCTTATTTCAGCAACTTAGGCTTATTAAATAAGCTTATTTCAGCAACTTATGCTTATTAAATAGCCTTATTAACAGGTTTATTTCAGCAACTTAGGCTTATTAATTAGCATTTTTAAATAGGTTTATTTCAGCAACTTAGACTTATTAAATATACCTTTTTAAATAGGCTTAGTTCAGAAACTTAGGCTTATTAAATAGTCTTATTTCAGCAACTTAGGCTCATTAAATAGCCTTATGAAATAGGCTTATTTCAGCAACTTAGGCTTATTAAATAGCCGTATTAAATAGGCTTATTTTAGCAACTTAGACTTATTAAATAGGTTTATTCAGCAACTTAGGCTTATTAAATAAGCTTATTCAGCAACTTAGGCTTATTAAATAGGCTTATTTCAGCAACTTAGACTTATTAAATAGGCCTATTAAATAGGCTTATTAAATAGGCTTATTTCAGCAACTTAGACTTATTAAATAGGCCTATTAAACAGGCTTATTAAATAGACATATTAAATAGGCTCATTAAATACTTATTAAATAGGCTTATTAAATAGGTTTATTAAATAGACTTATTAAATAGGCTCAATAAATAGGCTTATTAAATAGGCTTATTAAATTGGCTCAATAAAGAGGCTTATTAAATAGGCTTATTAAATAGGCTTATTAAATAGACTTATTAAATCGGCTTATTAAATAGGCTCAATAAATAGGCTTATTAAATAGGCTCAATAAATAGGCTTATTAAATAGGCTCAATAAATAGGCTTATTAAATAGGCTCATTAAATACTTATTAAATAGACTTATTAAATAGACTTATTACATAGGCTTATTAAATAGGCTTATTAAATAGGCTTATTAAATAGGCTTATTAAATAGACTTATTAAATAGCTCATTAAATAGGCTTATTTCAGCAACTTAGGCTTATTAAATAGCCTTATTTCAGCAACCTAGACTCATTAAATAGGCTTATTTCAGCAACTTATGCTTATTAAATATACTTATTTCAGCAACTTAGGCTTATTAAATAGGCTTATTTCAGCAACTTAGACGTATTAAATAGCCTTATTTCAGCAACTTAGGCTTATTAAATAGCCTTATTTCAGCAACTTAGGCTTATTAAATAGGCTTATTTCAGCAACTTAGACTTACTAAATAGGCTTATTTCAGCAACTTAGGCTTATTAATTAGGCTTATTCAGCAACTTAGGCTTATTAAATAGCCTTATTTCAGCAACTTAGGCTTATTAAATAGGCTTATTTCAGCAACTTAGGCTTATTAAATAGGCTTATTTCAGCAACTTAGACTTACTAAATAGGCTTATTTCAGCAACTTAGACTTATTAAATAGGCCTATTAAATAGACTTATTAAATAGGCTTATTTCAGCAACTTAGACTTATAAAAATAGGCCTATTAAATAGGCTTATCAAATAGACTTATTAAACAGGCTCATTAAATAATTATTAAATAGGCTTGTTAAATAGGCTTATTAAATAGACTTATTAAACAGGCTCATTAAATAATTATTAAATAGGCTTGTTAAATAGGCTTATTAAATAGACTTATTAAATAGGCTCAATAAATAGGCTTATTAAATAGGCTTATTAAATAGGCTTATTAAATAGACTTATTAAATAGGCTTATTAAATAGGCTCAATAAAAAGGCTTATTAAATAGGCTCAATAAATAGGCTTATTAAATAGGCTCAATAAATAGGCTTATTAAATAGGCTCAATAAATAGGCTTATTAAATAGGCTCATTAAATACTTATTAAATAGACTTATTAAATAGACTCATTAAATAGGCTTATTAAATAGGCTTATTAAATAGGCTTATTAAATAGGCTTATTAAATAGACGTATTAAATACCCTCATTAAATAGGTTTATTTTAGCAACTTAGGCTTATTAAATAGGTTTATTTCAGCAACTTAGACTTATTAAAGAGCCTTATTAAATAGGCTTATTTCAGCAACTTAGGCTTATTAAATAAGCTTATTTCAGCAACTTATTCTTATTAAATAGCCTTATTAAACAGGTTTATTTCAGCAACTTAGGCTTATTAAATAGCATTTTTAAATAGGTTTATTTCAGCAACTTAGACTTATTAAATATACCTTTTAAAATAGGCTTAGTTCAGAAACTTAGGCTTATTAAATAGTCTTATTTCAGCAACTTAGGCTCATTAAATAGCCTTATTAAATAGGCTTATTCAGCAACTTTGGCTTATTAAATAGCCTTATTAAATATGCTTATTTCAGCAACTTAGACTTATTAAATAGGTTTATTCAGCAACTTAGGCTTATTAAATAGGCTTATTCAGCAACTTAGGCTTATTTAATAGGCTTATTTCAGCAACTTAGGCTTATTAAATAGGCTCATTCAGAAACTTAGGCTTATTAAATAAGCTTATTTCAGCAACTTAGACTTATTAAATAGGCCTATTAAATAGGCTTATTAAATAGGCTTATTTCAGCAACTTAGATTTATTAAAAAAGGCCTATTAAATAGGCTTATTAAATAGACTTATTAAATAGGCTCATTAAATACTTATTGAATAGGCTTATTAAATAGGCTTATTAAATAGACTTATTAAATAGGCTTATTAAATAGGCTTATTAAATAGGCTTATTAAATAGACGTATTAAATACCCTCATTAAATAGGCTTATTTTAGCAACTTAGGCTTATTAAATAGGTTTATTTCAGCTTTTTTCAGGCTTTTTTCAGCAACTTAGGCTCATTAAATAACCTAATTAAATAGGCTTATTTCAGCAACTTAGGCTTATTAAATAGCCTTATTAAATAGGCTTATTTTAGCAACTTAGACTTATTAAACCGACTTATTAAATAGACATTTCAGCAACTTAGTCTCATTAAATATGCTTATGAAATATGCTTATTTCTGCAACTTAGACTTATTAGATAGGCCTATTAAATAGGCTTATTTTAGCAACTTAGGCTTATTAAATATGCTTATTTAGGCAAATTAGGCGTATTAAATAGCATTATTAAATAGGTTCATTTCTGCAACTTAAACTTATTAAATAGCCTTATTAAATAGGCTTATTTCAGCAACTTAGGCTTATTAAATAAGCTTATTTCAGCAACTTAAACTTATTAAATAGCCTTATTTCAGCAACTTAGGCTTATTAAATAGCCTTATTTCAGCAACTTAGACTTATTAAATAGGCTTATTCAGCAACTTAGGCTTATTAAATAGCCTTATTAAATAGGCTTATTTCAGCAACTTAGACTTATTAAATAGGTTTATTCAGTAACTTAGGCTTATTAAATAGGCTTATTCAGCAACTTAGACTCATTAAATAGGCCTATTAAATAGGCTTATTAAATAGGCTTATTAAATAGGCTTATTTCAGCAACTTAGGCTTATTAAACAGGCTTATTAAATAGGTTTATTTCAGCAACTTAGGCTTATTAAATAGGCTTATTTCAGCAACTTAGACTTATTAAATAGCCTTATTTCAGCAACTTACGCTTATTAAATAGGCTTATTTCAGCAACTTAGGCTTATTAAATAGCCTAATTAAGTAGGCTTATTTCAGCAGCTTGGGCTTATTAAATAGGCTTATTTCAGCAACTTACGCTGATTAAAAAGGCTTATTTCAGCAACTTAGACTTATTAAATAGCCTTATTTCAGCAACTTAGACTTATTAAATAGGCTTATTTCAGCAACTTATGCTTATTACATATACTTATTTCAGCAACTTAGGCTTATTAAATAGGCTTATTTCAGCAACTTGGACATATTAAATAGCCTTATTTCAGCAACTTAGGCTTATTAAATAGGCTTATTTCAGCAACTTAGGCTTATTAAATAGGCTTATTTCAGCAACTTAGGCTTATTAAATAGCCTTATTTCAGCAACTTAGACTTATTAAATAGGCTTATTTCAGCAACTTAGGCTTATTAAATAGGCTTATTCAGCAACGTAGGCTTATTAAATAGGCTTATTAAATAGCCTTATTTCAGTAACTTACGCTTATTAAATAGGCTTATTTCAGCAACTTACGCGGATTAAAAAGGCTTATTTCAGCAACGTAGACTTATTAAATCTGCCTATTTCAGCAACTTGGACTTATTAAATAGCCTTATTTCAGCAACTTAGGCTTATTAAATAGGCTTATTTCAGCAACTTAGGCTTATTAAATAGCCTTATTAAACAGGTTTATTTCAGCAACTTAGGCTTATTAAATAGTATTTTTAAATAGGCTTAGTTCAGAAACTTAGGATTATTAAATAGGCTTATTTCAGCAACTTAGGCTCATTAAATAGCCTTATTAAATAGGCTTTTTTCATCAACTTAGGCTCATTAAATAGCCTTATTAAATAGGCTTATTTCAGCAACTTAGGCTTATTAAATAGCCTTATTAAATAGGCTTATTTTAGCAACTTAGACTTATTAAACCGACTTATTAAATAGACATTTCAGCAACTTAGGCTCATTAAATATGCTTATGAAATATGCTTATTTCTGCAACTTAGACTTATTAGATAGGCCTATTAAATAGGCTTATTTTAGCAACTTAGGCTTATTAAATATGCTTATTTAAGCAAATTAGGCGTATTAAATAGCATTATTATATAGGTTCATTTCTGCAACTTAGACTTATTAAATAGCCTTATTAAATAGGCTTATTTCAGCAACTTAGGCTTATTAAATAGGCTTATTTCAGCAACTTATGCTTATTAAATAGCCTTATTAAACAGTTTTATTTCTAGCAATTTAGGCTTATTAAATAGCATTTTTAAATAGGTTTTTTTCAGCAACTTAGACTTATTAAATAGACCTTTTTATATAGGCTTAGTTCACCAACGTAGGCTAATTAAATAGGCTTATTTCAGCAACTTAGGCTTATTAAATAGCCTTATTTCAGCAACTTAGACTTATTAAATAGGCTTATTCAGCAACTTAGGCTTATTAAATAGCCTATTTAAATAGGCTTATTTCAGCAACTTAGGCTTATTAAATAGGCTTATTTCAGCAACTGAGACATATTAAAAAGGCTTATTTCAGCAACTTAGGCTTATGAAATAGGCTTATTCAGCAACTTAGGCTTATTAAATAGGCTTATTTCAGCAACTTATGCTTATTAAATAGCCTTATTAAACAGGTTTATTTCAGCAACTTAGGCTTATTAAATAGCATTTTTAAATAGGTTTATTTCAGCAACTTAGACTTATTAAATATACCTTTTTAAATAGGCTTAGTTCAGAAACTTAGGCTTATTAAATAGGCTTATTTCAGCAACTTAGGCTCATTAAATAGCCTTATTAAATAGGCTTATTTCAGCAACTTAGGCTTATTAAATAGGCTTATTTCAGCAACTTAAACTTATTAAATAGCCTTATTTCAGCAACTTAGGCATATTAAATAGCCTTATTTCAGCAACTTAGACTTATTAAATAGGCTTATTCAGCAACTTAGGCTTATTAAATAGCCTTATTAAATAGGCTTATTTCAGCAACTTAGACTTATTAAATAGGTTTATTCAGCAACTTAGGCTTATTAAATAGGCTTATTCAGCAACTTAGACTTATTAAATAGGCCTATTAAATAGGCTTATGAAATAGGCTTATTAAATAGGCTTATTTCAGCAACTTAGGCTTATTAAACAGGCTTATTAAATAGGTTTATTTCAGCAACTTAGGCTTATTAAATAGGCTTATTTCAGCAACTTAGACTTATTAAATAGCCTTATTTCAGCAACTTACGCTTATTAAATAGGCTTATTTCAGCAACTTAGGCTTATTAAATAGCCTAATTAAGTAGGCTTATTTCAGCAGCTTGGGCTTATTAAATAGGCTTATTTTAGCAACTTACGCTGATTAAAAAGGCTTATTTCAGCAACTTAGACTTATTAAATAGCCTTATTTCAGCAACTTAGACTTATTAAATAGGCTTATTTCAGCAACTTATGCTTATTAAATATACTTATTTCAGCAACTTAGGCTTATTAAATAGGCTTATTTCAGCAACTTGGACTTATTAAATAGCCTTATTTCAGCAACTTAGGCTTATTAAATAGGCTTATTTCAGCAACTTAGGCTTATTAAATAGGCTTATTTCAGCAACTTAGGCTTATTAAATAGCCTTATTTCAGCAACTTAGACTTATTAAATAGGCTTATTTCAGCAACTTAGGCTTATTAAATAGGCTTATTCAGCAACGTAGGCTTATTAAATAGGCTTATTAAATAGCCTTATTTCAGTAACTTACGCTTATTAAATAGGCTTATTTCAGCAACTTAGGCTTATTAAATAGCCTAATTAAGTAGGCTTATTTCAGCAACTTGGGCTTATTAAATAGGCTTATTTCAGCAACTTACGCTGATTAAAAAGGCTTATTTCAGCAACTTAGACTTATTAAATAGGCTTATTTCAGCAACTTATGCTTATTAAATATACTTATTTCAGCAACTTAGGCTTATTAAATCTGCTTATTTCAGCAACTTGGACTTATTAAATAGCCTTATTTCAGCAACGTAGGCTTATTAAATAGGCTTATTTCAGCAACTTAGGCTTATTAAATAGCCTTATTTCAGCAACTTAGACTTATTAAATAGGCTTATTTCAGCAACTTAGGCTTATTAAATAGGCTTATTCAGCAACGTAGGCTTATTAAATAGGCTTATTAAATAGCCTTATTTCAGTAACTTACGCTTATTTAATAGGCTTATTTCAGCAACTTAGGCTTATTAAATAGTATTTTTAAATAGGCTTAGTTCAGAAACTTAGGCTTATTAAATAGGCTTATTTCAGCAACTTAGGCTCATTAAATAGCCTTATTAAATAGGCTTTTTTCAGCAACTTAGGCTCATTAAATAACCTTATTAAATAGGCTTATTTCAGCAACTTAGGCTTATTAAATAGCCTTATTAAATAGGTTTATTTTAGCAACTTAGACTTATTAAACCGACTTATTAAATAGACATTTCAGCAACTTAGTCTCATTAAATATGCTTATGAAATATGCTTATTTCTGCAACTTAGACTTATTAGATAGGCCTATTAAATAGGCTTATTTTAGCAACTTAGGCTTATTAAATATGCTTATTTAGGCAAATTAGGCGTATTAAATAGCATTATTAAATAGGTTCATTTCTGCAACTTAGACTTATTAAATAGCCTTATTAAATAGGCTTATTTCAGCAACTTAGGCTTATTAAATAGGCTTATTTCAGCAACTTAAACTTATTAAATAGCCTTATTTCAGCAACTTAGGCTTATTAAATAGCCTTATTTCAGCAATTTAGACTTATTAAATAGGCTTATTCAGCAACTTAGGCTTATTAAATAGCCTTATTAAATAGGCTTATTTCAGCAACTTAGACTTATTAAATAGGTTTATTCAGCAACTTAGGCTTATTAAATAGGCTTATTCAGCAACTTAGACTTATTAAATAGGCCTATTAAATAGGCTTATTAAATAGGCTTATTAAATAGGCTTATTTCAGCAACTTAGGCTTATTAAACAGGTTTATTAAATAGGTTTATTTCAGCAACTTAGGCTTATTAAATAGGCTTATTTCAGCAACTTAGACTTATTAAATAGCCTTATTTCAGCAACTTACGCTTATTAAATAGGCTTATTTCAGCAACTTAGGCTTATTAAATAGCCTAATTAAGTAGGCTTATTTCAGCAGCTTGGGCTTATTAAATAGGCTTATTTCAGCAACTTACGCTGATTAAAAAGGCTTATTTCAGCAACTTAGACTTATTAAATAGCCTTATTTCAGCAACTTAGACTTATTAAATAGGCTTATTTCAGCAACTTATGCTTATTACATATACTTATTTCAGCAACTTAGGCTTATTAAATAGGCTTATTTCAGCAACTTGGACTTATTAAATAGCCTTATTTCAGCAACTTAGGCTTATTAAATAGGCTTATTTCAGCAACTTAGGCTTATTAAATAGGCTTATTTCAGCAACTTAGGCTTATTAAATAGCCTTATTTCAGCAACTTAGACTTATTAAATAGGCTTATTTCAGCAACTTAGGCTTATTAAATAGGCTTATTCAGCAACGTAGGCTTATTAAATAGGCTTATTAAATAGCCTTATTTCAGTAACTTACGCTTATTAAATAGGCTTATTTCAGCAACTTACGCGGATTAAAAAGGCTTATTTCAGCAACGTAGACTTATTAAATCTGCCTATTTCAGCAACTTGGACTTATTAAATAGCCTTATTTCAGCAACTTAGGCTTATTAAATAGGCTTATTTCAGCAACTTAGGCTTATTAAATAGCCTTATTTCAGCAACTTGGACTTATTAAATAGCCTTATTTCAGCAACTTAGGCTTATTAAATAGGCTTATTTCAGCAACTTAGGCTTATTAAATAGGCTTATTTCAGCAACTTAGGCTTATTAAATAGACTTATTCAGCAACGTAGGCTTATTAAATAGGCTTATTAAATAGCCTTATTTCAGTAACTTACGCTTATTTAATAGGCTTATTTCAGCAACTTAGGCTTATTAAATAGTATTTTTAAATAGGCTTAGTTCAGAAACTTAGGCTTATTAAATAGGCTTATTTCAGCAACTTACGCTGATTAAAAAGGCTTATTTCAGCAACTTAGACTTATTAAATAGCCTTATTTCAGCAACTTAGACTTATTAAATAGGCTTATTTCAGCAACTTATGCTTATTACATATACTTATTTCAGCAACTTAGGCTTATTAAATAGGCTTATTTCAGCAACTTGGACATATTAAATAGCCTTATTTCAGCAACTTAGGCTTATTAAATAGGCTTATTTCAGCAACTTAGGCTTATTAAATAGGCTTATTTCAGCAACTTAGGCTTATTAAATAGCCTTATTTCAGCAACTTAGACTTATTAAATAGGCTTATTTCAGCAACTTAGGCTTATTAAATAGGCTTATTCAGCAACGTAGGCTTATTAAATAGGCTTATTAAATAGCCTTATTTCAGTAACTTACGCTTATTAAATAGGCTTATTTCAGCAACTTACGCGGATTAAAAAGGCTTATTTCAGCAACGTAGACTTATTAAATCTGCCTATTTCAGCAACTTGGACTTATTAAATAGCCTTATTTCAGCAACTTAGGCTTATTAAATAGGCTTATTTCAGCAACTTAGGCTTATTAAATAGCCTTATTAAACAGGTTTATTTCAGCAACTTAGGCTTATTAAATAGTATTTTTAAATAGGCTTAGTTCAGAAACTTAGGATTATTAAATAGGCTTATTTCAGCAACTTAGGCTCATTAAATAGCCTTATTAAATAGGCTTTTTTCATCAACTTAGGCTCATTAAATAGCCTTATTAAATAGGCTTATTTCAGCAACTTAGGCTTATTAAATAGCCTTATTAAATAGGCTTATTTTAGCAACTTAGACTTATTAAACCGACTTATTAAATAGACATTTCAGCAACTTAGGCTCATTAAATATGCTTATGAAATATGCTTATTTCTGCAACTTAGACTTATTAGATAGGCCTATTAAATAGGCTTATTTTAGCAACTTAGGCTTATTAAATATGCTTATTTAAGCAAATTAGGCGTATTAAATAGCATTATTATATAGGTTCATTTCTGCAACTTAGACTTATTAAATAGCCTTATTAAATAGGCTTATTTCAGCAACTTAGGCTTATTAAATAGGCTTATTTCAGCAACTTATGCTTATTAAATAGCCTTATTAAACAGTTTTATTTCTAGCAATTTAGGCTTATTAAATAGCATTTTTAAATAGGTTTTTTTCAGCAACTTAGACTTATTAAATAGACCTTTTTATATAGGCTTAGTTCACCAACGTAGGCTAATTAAATAGGCTTATTTCAGCAACTTAGGCTTATTAAATAGCCTTATTTCAGCAACTTAGACTTATTAAATAGGCTTATTCAGCAACTTAGGCTTATTAAATAGCCTATTTAAATAGGCTTATTTCAGCAACTTAGGCTTATTAAATAGGCTTATTTCAGCAACTGAGACATATTAAAAAGGCTTATTTCAGCAACTTAGGCTTATGAAATAGGCTTATTCAGCAACTTAGGCTTATTAAATAGGCTTATTTCAGCAACTTATGCTTATTAAATAGCCTTATTAAACAGGTTTATTTCAGCAACTTAGGCTTATTAAATAGCATTTTTAAATAGGTTTATTTCAGCAACTTAGACTTATTAAATATACCTTTTTAAATAGGCTTAGTTCAGAAACTTAGGCTTATTAAATAGGCTTATTTCAGCAACTTAGGCTCATTAAATAGCCTTATTAAATAGGCTTATTTCAGCAACTTAGGCTTATTAAATAGGCTTATTTCAGCAACTTAAACTTATTAAATAGCCTTATTTCAGCAACTTAGGCATATTAAATAGCCTTATTTCAGCAACTTAGACTTATTAAATAGGCTTATTCAGCAACTTAGGCTTATTAAATAGCCTTATTAAATAGGCTTATTTCAGCAACTTAGACTTATTAAATAGGTTTATTCAGCAACTTAGGCTTATTAAATAGGCTTATTCAGCAACTTAGACTTATTAAATAGGCCTATTAAATAGGCTTATGAAATAGGCTTATTAAATAGGCTTATTTCAGCAACTTAGGCTTATTAAACAGGCTTATTAAATAGGTTTATTTCAGCAACTTAGGCTTATTAAATAGGCTTATTTCAGCAACTTAGACTTATTAAATAGCCTTATTTCAGCAACTTACGCTTATTAAATAGGCTTATTTCAGCAACTTAGGCTTATTAAATAGCCTAATTAAGTAGGCTTATTTCAGCAGCTTGGGCTTATTAAATAGGCTTATTTTAGCAACTTACGCTGATTAAAAAGGCTTATTTCAGCAACTTAGACTTATTAAATAGCCTTATTTCAGCAACTTAGACTTATTAAATAGGCTTATTTCAGCAACTTATGCTTATTAAATATACTTATTTCAGCAACTTAGGCTTATTAAATAGGCTTATTTCAGCAACTTGGACTTATTAAATAGCCTTATTTCAGCAACTTAGGCTTATTAAATAGGCTTATTTCAGCAACTTAGGCTTATTAAATAGGCTTATTTCAGCAACTTAGGCTTATTAAATAGCCTTATTTCAGCAACTTAGACTTATTAAATAGGCTTATTTCAGCAACTTAGGCTTATTAAATAGGCTTATTCAGCAACGTAGGCTTATTAAATAGGCTTATTAAATAGCCTTATTTCAGTAACTTACGCTTATTAAATAGGCTTATTTCAGCAACTTAGGCTTATTAAATAGCCTAATTAAGTAGGCTTATTTCAGCAACTTGGGCTTATTAAATAGGCTTATTTCAGCAACTTACGCTGATTAAAAAGGCTTATTTCAGCAACTTAGACTTATTAAATAGGCTTATTTCAGCAACTTATGCTTATTAAATATACTTATTTCAGCAACTTAGGCTTATTAAATCTGCTTATTTCAGCAACTTGGACTTATTAAATAGCCTTATTTCAGCAACGTAGGCTTATTAAATAGGCTTATTTCAGCAACTTAGGCTTATTAAATAGCCTTATTTCAGCAACTTAGACTTATTAAATAGGCTTATTTCAGCAACTTAGGCTTATTAAATAGGCTTATTCAGCAACGTAGGCTTATTAAATAGGCTTATTAAATAGCCTTATTTCAGTAACTTACGCTTATTTAATAGGCTTATTTCAGCAACTTAGGCTTATTAAATAGTATTTTTAAATAGGCTTAGTTCAGAAACTTAGGCTTATTAAATAGGCTTATTTCAGCAACTTAGGCTCATTAAATAGCCTTATTAAATAGGCTTTTTTCAGCAACTTAGGCTCATTAAATAACCTTATTAAATAGGCTTATTTCAGCAACTTAGGCTTATTAAATAGCCTTATTAAATAGGCTTATTTTAGCAACTTAGACTTATTAAACCGACTTATTAAATAGACATTTCAGCAACTTAGTCTCATTAAATATGCTTATGAAATATGCTTATTTCTGCAACTTAGACTTATTAGATAGGCCTATTAAATAGGCTTATTTTAGCAACTTAGGCTTATTAAATATGCTTATTTAGGCAAATTAGGCGTATTAAATAGCATTATTAAATAGGTTCATTTCTGCAACTTAGACTTATTAAATAGCCTTATTAAATAGGCTTATTTCAGCAACTTAGGCTTATTAAATAGGCTTATTTCAGCAACTTAAACTTATTAAATAGCCTTATTTCAGCAACTTAGGCTTATTAAATAGCCTTATTTCAGCAATTTAGACTTATTAAATAGGCTTATTCAGCAACTTAGGCTTATTAAATAGCCTTATTAAATAGGCTTATTTCAGCAACTTAGACTTATTAAATAGGTTTATTCAGCAACTTAGGCTTATTAAATAGGCTTATTCAGCAACTTAGACTTATTAAATAGGCCTATTAAATAGGCTTATTAAATAGGCTTATTAAATAGGCTTATTTCAGCAACTTAGGCTTATTAAACAGGTTTATTAAATAGGTTTATTTCAGCAACTTAGGCTTATTAAATAGGCTTATTTCAGCAACTTAGACTTATTAAATAGCCTTATTTCAGCAACTTACGCTTATTAAATAGGCTTATTTCAGCAACTTAGGCTTATTAAATAGCCTAATTAAGTAGGCTTATTTCAGCAGCTTGGGCTTATTAAATAGGCTTATTTCAGCAACTTACGCTGATTAAAAAGGCTTATTTCAGCAACTTAGACTTATTAAATAGCCTTATTTCAGCAACTTAGACTTATTAAATAGGCTTATTTCAGCAACTTATGCTTATTACATATACTTATTTCAGCAACTTAGGCTTATTAAATAGGCTTATTTCAGCAACTTGGACTTATTAAATAGCCTTATTTCAGCAACTTAGGCTTATTAAATAGGCTTATTTCAGCAACTTAGGCTTATTAAATAGGCTTATTTCAGCAACTTAGGCTTATTAAATAGCCTTATTTCAGCAACTTAGACTTATTAAATAGGCTTATTTCAGCAACTTAGGCTTATTAAATAGGCTTATTCAGCAACGTAGGCTTATTAAATAGGCTTATTAAATCGCCTTATTTCAGTAACTTACGCTTATTAAATAGGCTTATTTCAGCAACTTACGCGGATTAAAAAGGCTTATTTCAGCAACGTAGACTTATTAAATCTGCCTATTTCAGCAACTTGGACTTATTAAATAGCCTTATTTCAGCAACTTAGGCTTATTAAATAGGCTTATTTCAGCAACTTAGGCTTATTAAATAGCCTTATTTCAGCAACTTGGACTTATTAAATAGCCTTATTTCAGCAACTTAGGCTTATTAAATAGGCTTATTTCAGCAACTTAGGCTTATTAAATAGGCTTATTTCAGCAACTTAGGCTTATTAAATAGGCTTATTCAGCAACGTAGGCTTATTAAATAGGCTTATTAAATAGCCTTATTTCAGTAACTTACGCTTATTAAATAGGCTTATTTCAGCAACTTAGGCTTATTAAATAGCCTAATTAAGTAGGCTTATTTCAGCAACTTGGGCTTATTAAATAGGCTTATTTCAGCAACTTACGCTGATTAAAAAGGCTTATTTCAGCAACTTAGACTTATTAAATAGGCTTATTTCAGCAACTTATGCTTATTAAATATACTTATTTCAGCAACTTAGGCTTATTAAATCTGCTTATTTCAGCAACTTGGACTTATTAAATAGCCTTATTTCAGCAACGTAGGCTTATTAAATAGGCTTATTTCAGCAACTTAGGCTTATTAAATAGCCTTATTTCAGCAACTTAGACTTATTAAATAGGCTTATTTCAGCAACTTAGGCTTATTAAATAGGCTTATTCAGCAACGTAGGCTTATTAAATAGGCTTATTAAATAGCCTTATTTCAGTAACTTACGCTTATTTAATAGGCTTATTTCAGCAACTTAGGCTTATTAAATAGTATTTTTAAATAGGCTTAGTTCAGAAACTTAGGCTTATTAAATAGGCTTATTTCAGCAACTTAGGCTCATTAAATAGCCTTATTAAATAGGCTTTTTTCAGCAACTTAGGCTCATTAAATAACCTTATTAAATAGGCTTATTTCAGCAACTTAGGCTTATTAAATAGCCTTATTAAATAGGCTTATTTTAGCAACTTAGACTTATTAAACCGACTTATTAAATAGACATTTCAGCAACTTAGTCTCATTAAATATGCTTATGAAATATGCTTATTTCTGCAACTTAGACTTATTAGATAGGCCTATTAAATAGGCTTATTTTAGCAACTTAGGCTTATTAAATATGCTTATTTAGGCAAATTAGGCGTATTAAATAGCATTATTAAATAGGTTCATTTCTGCAACTTAGACTTATTAAATAGCCTTATTAAATAGGCTTATTTCAGCAACTTAGGCTTATTAAATAGGCTTATTTCAGCAACTTAAACTTATTAAATAGCCTTATTTCAGCAACTTAGGCTTATTAAATAGCCTTATTTCAGCAATTTAGACTTATTAAATAGGCTTATTCAGCAACTTAGGCTTATTAAATAGCCTTATTAAATAGGCTTATTTCAGCAACTTAGACTTATTAAATAGGTTTATTCAGCAACTTAGGCTTATTAAATAGGCTTATTCAGCAACTTAGACTTATTAAATAGGCCTATTAAATAGGCTTATTAAATAGGCTTATTAAATAGGCTTATTTCAGCAACTTAGGCTTATTAAACAGGTTTATTAAATAGGTTTATTTCAGCAACTTAGGCTTATTAAATAGGCTTATTTCAGCAACTTAGACTTATTAAATAGCCTTATTTCAGCAACTTACGCTTATTAAATAGGCTTATTTCAGCAACTTAGGCTTATTAAATAGCCTAATTAAGTAGGCTTATTTCAGCAGCTTGGGCTTATTAAATAGGCTTATTTCAGCAACTTACGCTGATTAAAAAGGCTTATTTCAGCAACTTAGACTTATTAAATAGCCTTATTTCAGCAACTTAGACTTATTAAATAGGCTTATTTCAGCAACTTATGCTTATTACATATACTTATTTCAGCAACTTAGGCTTATTAAATAGGCTTATTTCAGCAACTTGGACTTATTAAATAGCCTTATTTCAGCAACTTAGGCTTATTAAATAGGCTTATTTCAGCAACTTAGGCTTATTAAATAGGCTTATTTCAGCAACTTAGGCTTATTAAATAGCCTTATTTCAGCAACTTAGACTTATTAAATAGGCTTATTTCAGCAACTTAGGCTTATTAAATAGGCTTATTCAGCAACGTAGGCTTATTAAATAGGCTTATTAAATCGCCTTATTTCAGTAACTTACGCTTATTAAATAGGCTTATTTCAGCAACTTACGCGGATTAAAAAGGCTTATTTCAGCAACGTAGACTTATTAAATCTGCCTATTTCAGCAACTTGGACTTATTAAATAGCCTTATTTCAGCAACTTAGGCTTATTAAATAGGCTTATTTCAGCAACTTAGGCTTATTAAATAGCCTTATTTCAGCAACTTGGACTTATTAAATAGCCTTATTTCAGCAACTTAGGCTTATTAAATAGGCTTATTTCAGCAACTTAGGCTTATTAAATAGGCTTATTTCAGCAACTTAGGCTTATTAAATAGGCTTATTCAGCAACGTAGGCTTATTAAATAGGCTTATTAAATAGCCTTATTTCAGTAACTTACGCTTATTTAATAGGCTTATTTCAGCAACTTAGGCTTATTAAATAGTATTTTTAAATAGGCTTAGTTCAGAAACTTAGGCTTATTAAATAGGCTTATTTCAGCAACTTAGGCTCATTAAATAGCCTTATTAAATAGGCTTTTTTCAGCAACTTAGGCTCATTAAATAACCTTATTAAATAGGCTTATTTCAGCAACTTAGGCTTATTAAATAGCCTTATTAAATAGGCTTATTTTAGCAACTTAGACTTATTAAACCGACTTATTAAATAGACATTTCAGCAACTTAGGCTCATTAAATATGCTTATGAAATATGCTTATTTCTGCAACTTAGACTTATTAGATAGGCCTATTAAATAGGCTTATTTTAGCAACTTAGGCTTATTAAATAGGCTTATTTCAGCAACTTACGCTGATTAAAAAGGCTTATTTCAGCAACTTAGACTTATTAAATAGGCTTATTTCAGCAACTTATGCTTATTAAATATACTTATTTCAGCAACTTAGGCTTATTAAATCTGCTTATTTCAGCAACTTGGACTTATTAAATAGCCTTATTTCAGCAACGTAGGCTTATTAAATAGGCTTATTTCAGCAACTTAGGCTTATTAAATAGCCTTATTTCAGCAACTTAGACTTATTAAATAGGCTAATTTCAGCAACTTAGGCTTATTAAATAGGCTTATTCAGCAACGTAGGCTTATTAAATAGGCTTATTAAATAGCCTTATTTCAGTAACTTACGCTTATTTAATAGGCTTATTTCAGCAACTTAGGCTTATTAAATAGTATTTTTAAATAGGCTTAGTTCAGAAACTTAGGCTTATTAAATAGGCTTATTTCAGCAACTTAGGCTCATTAAATAGCCTTATTAAATAGGCTTTTTTCAGCAACTTAGGCTCATTAAATAACCTTATTAAATAGGCTTATTTCAGCAACTTAGGCTTATTAAATAGCCTAATTAAGTAGGCTTATTTCAGCAGCTTGGGCTTATTAAATAGGCTTATTTTAGCAACTTACGCTGATTAAAAAGGCTTATTTCAGCAACTTAGACTTATTAAATAGCCTTATTTCAGCAACTTAGACTTATTAAATAGGCTTATTTCAGCAACTTATGCTTATTAAATATACTTATTTCAGCAACTTAGGCTTATTAAATAGGCTTATTTCAGCAACTTGGACTTATTAAATAGCCTTATTTCAGCAACTTAGGCTTATTAAATAGGCTTATTTCAGCAACTTAGGCTTATTAAATAGGCTTATTTCAGCAACTTAGGCTTATTAAATAGCCTTATTTCAGCAACTTAGACTTATTAAATAGGCTTATTTCAGCAACTTAGGCTTATTAAATAGGCTTATTCAGCAACGTAGGCTTATTAAATAGGCTTATTAAATAGCCTTATTTCAGTAACTTACGCTTATTAAATAGGCTTATTTCAGCAACTTAGGCTTATTAAATAGCCTAATTAAGTAGGCTTATTTCAGCAACTTGGGCTTATTAAATAGGCTTATTTCAGCAACTTACGCTGATTAAAAAGGCTTATTTCAGCAACTTAGACTTATTAAATAGGCTTATTTCAGCAACTTATGCTTATTAAATATACTTATTTCAGCAACTTAGGCTTATTAAATCTGCTTATTTCAGCAACTTGGACTTATTAAATAGCCTTATTTCAGCAACGTAGGCTTATTAAATAGGCTTATTTCAGCAACTTAGGCTTATTAAATAGCCTTATTTCAGCAACTTAGACTTATTAAATAGGCTTATTTCAGCAACTTAGGCTTATTAAATAGGCTTATTCAGCAACGTAGGCTTATTAAATAGGCTTATTAAATAGCCTTATTTCAGTAACTTACGCTTATTTAATAGGCTTATTTCAGCAACTTAGGCTTATTAAATAGTATTTTTAAATAGGCTTAGTTCAGAAACTTAGGCTTATTAAATAGGCTTATTTCAGCAACTTAGGCTCATTAAATCGCCTTATTAAATAGGCTTTTTTCAGCAACTTAGGCTCATTAAATAACCTTATTAAATAGGCTTATTTCAGCAACTTAGGCTTATTAAATAGCCTTATTAAATAGGCTTATTTTAGCAACTTAGACTTATTAAACCGACTTATTAAATAGACATTTCAGCAACTTAGTCTCATTAAATATGCTTATGAAATATGCTTATTTCTGCAACTTAGACTTATTAGATAGGCCTATTAAATAGGCTTATTTTAGCAACTTAGGCTTATTAAATATGCTTATTTAGGCAAATTAGGCGTATTAAATAGCATTATTAAATAGGTTCATTTCTGCAACTTAGACTTATTAAATAGCCTTATTAAATAGGCTTATTTCAGCAACTTAGGCTTATTAAATAGGCTTATTTCAGCAACTTAAACTTATTAAATAGCCTTATTTCAGCAACTTAGGCTTATTAAATAGCCTTATTTCAACAATTTAGACTTATTAAATAGGCTTATTCAGCAACTTAGGCTTATTAAATAGCCTTATTAAATAGGCTTATTTCAGCAACTTAGACTTATTAAATAGGTTTATTCAGCAACTTAGGCTTATTAAATAGGCTTATTCAGCAACTTAGACTTATTAAATAGGCCTATTAAATAGGCTTATTAAATAGGCTTATTAAATAGGCTTATTTCAGCAACTTAGGCTTATTAAACAGGTTTATTAAATAGGTTTATTTCAGCAACTTAGGCTTATTAAATAGGCTTATTTCAGCAACTTAGACTTATTAAATAGCCTTATTTCAGCAACTTACGCTTATTAAATAGGCTTATTTCAGCAACTTAGGCTTATTAAATAGCCTAATTAAGTAGGCTTATTTCAGCAGCTTGGGCTTATTAAATAGGCTTATTTCAGCAACTTACGCTGATTAAAAAGGCTTATTTCAGCAACTTAGACTTATTAAATAGCCTTATTTCAGCAACTTAGACTTATTAAATAGGCTTATTTCAGCAACTTATGCTTATTACATATACTTATTTCAGCAACTTAGGCTTATTAAATAGGCTTATTTCAGCAACTTGGACTTATTAAATAGCCTTATTTCAGCAACTTAGGCTTATTAAATAGGCTTATTTCAGCAACTTAGGCTTATTAAATAGGCTTATTTCAGCAACTTAGGCTTATTAAATAGCCTTATTTCAGCAACTTAGACTTATTAAATAGGCTTATTTCAGCAACTTAGGCTTATTAAATAGGCTTATTCAGCAACGTAGGCTTATTAAATAGGCTTATTAAATAGCCTTATTTCAGTAACTTACGCTTATTAAATAGGCTTATTTCAGCAACTTACGCGGATTAAAAAGGCTTATTTCAGCAACGTAGACTTATTAAATCTGCCTATTTCAGCAACTTGGACTTATTAAATAGCCTTATTTCAGCAACTTAGGCTTATTAAATAGGCTTATTTCAGCAACTTAGGCTTATTAAATAGCCTTATTTCAGCAACTTGGACTTATTAAATAGCCTTATTTCAGCAACTTAGGCTTATTAAATAGGCTTATTTCAGCAACTTAGGCTTATTAAATAGGCTTATTTCAGCAACTTAGGCTTATTAAATAGGCTTATTCAGCAACGTAGGCTTATTAAATAGGCTTATTAAATAGCCTTATTTCAGTAACTTACGCTTATTTAATAGGCTTATTTCAGCAACTTAGGCTTATTAAATAGTATTTTTAAATAGGCTTAGTTCAGAAACTTAGGCTTATTAAATAGGCTTATTTCAGCAACTTAGGCTCATTAAATAGCCTTATTAAATAGGCTTTTTTCAGCAACTTAGGCTCATTAAATAACCTTATTAAATAGGCTTATTTCAGCAACTTAGGCTTATTAAATAGCCTTATTAAATAGGCTTATTTTAGCAACTTAGACTTATTAAACCGACTTATTAAATAGACATTTCAGCAACTTAGGCTCATTAAATATGCTTATGAAATATGCTTATTTCTGCAACTTAGACTTATTAGATAGGCCTATTAAATAGGCTTATTTTAGCAACTTAGGCTTATTAAATAGGCTTATTTCAGCAACTTACGCTGATTAAAAAGGCTTATTTCAGCAACTTAGACTTATTAAATAGGCTTATTTCAGCAACTTATGCTTATTAAATATACTTATTTCAGCAACTTAGGCTTATTAAATCTGCTTATTTCAGCAACTTGGACTTATTAAATAGCCTTATTTCAGCAACGTAGGCTTATTAAATAGGCTTATTTCAGCAACTTAGGCTTATTAAATAGCCTTATTTCAGCAACTTAGACTTATTAAATAGGCTAATTTCAGCAACTTAGGCTTATTAAATAGGCTTATTCAGCAACGTAGGCTTATTAAATAGGCTTATTAAATAGCCTTATTTCAGTAACTTACACTTATTTAATAGGCTTATTTCAGCAACTTAGGCTTATTAAATAGTATTTTTAAATAGGCTTAGTTCAGAAACTTAGGCTTATTAAATAGGCTTATTTCAGCAACTTAGGCTCATTAAATAGCCTTATTAAATAGGCTTTTTTCAGCAACTTAGGCTCATTAAATAACCTTATTAAATAGGCTTATTTCAGCAACTTAGGCTTATTAAATAGCCTTATTAAATAGGCTTATTTTAGCAACTTAGACTTATTAAACCGACTTATTAAATAGACATTTCAGCAACTTAGTCTCATTAAATATGCTTATGAAATATGCTTATTTCTGCAACTTAGACTTATTAGATAGGCCTATTAAATAGGCTTATTTTAGCAACTTAGGCTTATTAAATATGCTTATTTAGGCAAATTAGGCGTATTAAATAGCATTATTAAATAGGTTCATTTCTGCAACTTAGACTTATTAAATAGCCTTATTAAATAGGCTTATTTCAGCAACTTAGGCTTATTAAATAGGCTTATTTCAGCAACTTAAACTTATTAAATAGCCTTATTTCAGCAACTTAGGCTTATTAAATAGCCTTATTTCAGCAATTTAGACTTATTAAATAGGCTTATTCAGCAACTTAGGCTTATTAAATAGCCTTATTAAATAGGCTTATTTCAGCAACTTAGACTTATTAAATAGGTTTATTCAGCAACTTAGGCTTATTAAATAGGCTTATTCAGCAACTTAGACTTATTAAATAGGCCTATTAAATAGGCTTATTAAATAGGCTTATTAAATAGGCTTATTTCAGCAACTTAGGCTTATTAAACAGGTTTATTAAATAGGTTTATTTCAGCAACTTAGGCTTATTAAATAGGCTTATTTCAGCAACTTAGACTTATTAAATAGCCTTATTTCAGCAACTTACGCTTATTAAATAGGCTTATTTCAGCAACTTAGGCTTATTAAATAGCCTAATTAAGTAGGCTTATTTCAGCAGCTTGGGCTTATTAAATAGGCTTATTTCAGCAACTTACGCTGATTAAAAAGGCTTATTTCAGCAACTTAGACTTATTAAATAGCCTTATTTCAGCAACTTAGACTTATTAAATAGGCTTATTTCAGCAACTTATGCTTATTACATATACTTATTTCAGCAACTTAGGCTTATTAAATAGGCTTATTTCAGCAACTTGGACTTATTAAATAGCCTTATTTCAGCAACTTAGGCTTATTAAATAGGCTTATTTCAGCAACTTAGGCTTATTAAATAGGCTTATTTCAGCAACTTAGGCTTATTAAATAGCCTTATTTCAGCAACTTAGACTTATTAAATAGGCTTATTTCAGCAACTTAGGCTTATTAAATAGGCTTATTCAGCAACGTAGGCTTATTAAATAGGCTTATTAAATAGCCTTATTTCAGTAACTTACGCTTATTAAATAGGCTTATTTCAGCAACTTACGCGGATTAAAAAGGCTTATTTCAGCAACGTAGACTTATTAAATCTGCCTATTTCAGCAACTTGGACTTATTAAATAGCCTTATTTCAGCAACTTAGGCTTATTAAATAGGCTTATTTCAGCAACTTAGGCTTATTAAATAGCCTTATTTCAGCAACTTGGACTTATTAAATAGCCTTATTTCAGCAACTTAGGCTTATTAAATAGGCTTATTTCAGCAACTTAGGCTTATTAAATAGGCTTATTTCAGCAACTTAGGCTTATTAAATAGGCTTATTCAGCAACGTAGGCTTATTAAATAGGCTTATTAAATAGCCTTATTTCAGTAACTTACGCTTATTTAATAGGCTTATTTCAGCAACTTAGGCTTATTAAATAGTATTTTTAAATAGGCTTAGTTCAGAAACTTAGGCTTATTAAATAGGCTTATTTCAGCAACTTAGGCTCATTAAATAGCCTTATTAAATAGGCTTTTTTCAGCAACTTAGGCTCATTAAATAACCTTATTAAATAGGCTTATTTCAGCAACTTAGGCTTATTAAATAGCCTTATTAAATAGGCTTATTTTAGCAACTTAGACTTATTAAACCGACTTATTAAATAGACATTTCAGCAACTTAGGCTCATTAAATATGCTTATGAAATATGCTTATTTCTGCAACTTAGACTTATTAGATAGGCCTATTAAATAGGCTTATTTTAGCAACTTAGGCTTATTAAATATGCTTATTTAGGCAAATTAGGCGTATTAAATAGCATTATTAAATAGGTTCATTTCTGCAACTTAGACTTATTAAATAGCCTTATTAAATAGGCTTATTTCAGCAACTTAGGCTTATTAAATAGGCTTATTTCAGCAACTTATGCTTATTAAATAGCCTTATTAAACAGGTTTATTTCTAGCAATTTAGGCTTATTAAATAGCATTTTTAAATAGGTTTTTTTCAGCAACTTAGACTTATTAAATATACCTTTTTATATAGGCTTAGTTCACCAACGTAGGCTTATTAAATAGGCTTATTTCATCAACTTATGCTTATTAAATAGCCTTATTAAACAGGTTTATTTCAGCAACTTAGGCTTATTAAATAGGCTTATTTCAGCAACTTAAACTTATTAAATAGCCTTATTTTAGCAACTTAGGCTTATTAAATACCCTTATTTCAGCAACTTAGACTTATTAAATAGGCTTATTCAGCAACTTAGGCTTATTAAATAGCCTTATTTCAGTAACTTAGGCTTATTAAATAGGTTTATTCAGCAACTTAGGCTTATTAAATAGGCTTATTCAGCAACTTAGACTTATTAAATAGGCCTATTAAATAGGCTTATTAAATAGGCTTATTAAATAGGCTTATTTCAGCAACTTAGGCTTATTAAACAGGCTTATTAAATAGGCTGATTTCAGCAACTTAGGCTTATTAAATAGGCTTATTTCAGTAACTTAGACTTATTAAATAGCCTTATTTCAGTAACTTACGCTTATTAAATAGGCTTATTTCAGCAACTTAGGCTTATTAAATAGCCTAATTAAGTAGGCTTATTTCAGCAACTTGGGCTTATTAAATAGGCGTATTTCAGCAACTTACGCTGATTAAAAAGGCTTATTTCAGCAACTTAGACTTATTAAATAGGCTTATTTCAGCAACTTATGCTTATTAAATATACTTATTTCAGCAACTTAGGCTTATTAAATCGGCTTATTTCAGCAACTTGGACTCATTAAATAGCCTTATTTCAGCAACTTAGGCTTATTAAATAGGCTTATTTCAGCAACTTAGACTTATTAAATAGCCTTATTTCAGCAACTTAGACTTATTAAATAGGCTTATTTCAGCAACTTATGCTTATTACATATACTTATTTCAGCAACTTAGGCTTATTAAATAGGCTTATTTCAGCAACTTGGACTTATTAAATAGCCTTATTTCAGCAACTTAGGCTTATTAAATAGGCTTATTTCAGCAACTTAGGCTTATTAAATAGGCTTATTTCAGCAACTTAGGCTTATTAAATAGCCTTATTTCAGCAACTTAGACTTATTAAATAGGCTTATTTCAGCAACTTAGGCTTATTAAATAGGCTTATTCAGCAACGTAGGCTTATTAAATAGGCTTATTAAATAGCCTTATTTCAGTAACTTACGCTTATTAAATAGGCTTATTTCAGCAACTTACGCGGATTAAAAAGGCTTATTTCAGCAACGTAGACTTATTAAATCTGCCTATTTCAGCAACTTGGACTTATTAAATAGCCTTATTTCAGCAACTTAGGCTTATTAAATAGGCTTATTTCAGCAACTTAGGCTTATTAAATAGCCTTATTTCAGCAACTTGGACTTATTAAATAGCCTTATTTCAGCAACTTAGGCTTATTAAATAGGCTTATTTCAGCAACTTAGGCTTATTAAATAGGCTTATTTCAGCAACTTAGGCTTATTAAATAGGCTTATTCAGCAACGTAGGCTTATTAAATAGGCTTATTAAATAGCCTTATTTCAGTAACTTACGCTTATTTAATAGGCTTATTTCAGCAACTTAGGCTTATTAAATAGTATTTTTAAATAGGCTTAGTTCAGAAACTTAGGCTTATTAAATAGGCTTATTTCAGCAACTTAGGCTCATTAAATAGCCTTATTAAATAGGCTTTTTTCAGCAACTTAGGCTCATTAAATAACCTTATTAAATAGGCTTATTTCAGCAACTTAGGCTTATTAAATAGCCTTATTAAATAGGCTTATTTTAGCAACTTAGACTTATTAAACCGACTTATTAAATAGACATTTCAGCAACTTAGGCTCATTAAATATGCTTATGAAATATGCTTATTTCTGCAACTTAGACTTATTAGATAGGCCTATTAAATAGGCTTATTTTAGCAACTTAGGCTTATTAAATATGCTTATTTAGGCAAATTAGGCGTATTAAATAGCATTATTAAATAGGTTCATTTCTGCAACTTAGACTTATTAAATAGCCTTATTAAATAGGCTTATTTCAGCAACTTAGGCTTATTAAATAGGCTTATTTCAGCAACTTATGCTTATTAAATAGCCTTATTAAACAGGTTTATTTCTAGCAATTTAGGCTTATTAAATAGCATTTTTAAATAGGTTTTTTTCAGCAACTTAGACTTATTAAATATACCTTTTTATATAGGCTTAGTTCACCAACGTAGGCTTATTAAATAGGCTTATTTCATCAACTTATGCTTATTAAATAGCCTTATTAAACAGGTTTATTTCAGCAACTTAGGCTTATTAAATAGCATTTTTAAATATGTTTATTTCAGCAACTTAGACTTATTAAATAGGCTTATTCAGCAACTTAGGCTTATTAAATAGCCTATTTAAATAGGCTTATTTCAGCAACTTAGGCTTATGAAATACACTTATTCAGCAACTTAGGCTTATTAAATAGGCTTATTTCAGCAACTTATGCTTATTAAATAGCCTTATTAAACAGGTTTATTTCAGCAACTTAGGCTTATTAAATAGCATTTTAAATAGGTTTATTTCAGCAACTTAGACTTATTAAATATACCTTTTTAAATAGGCTTAGTTCAGAAACTTAGGCTTATTAAATAGGCATATTCCAGCAACTTAGGCTCATTAAATAGCCTTATTAAATAGGCTTATTTCAGCAACTTAGGCTTATTAAATAGGCTTATTTCAGCAACTTAAACTTATTAAATAGCCTTATTTTAGCAACTTAGGCTTATTAAATACCCTTATTTCAGCAACTTAGACTTATTAAATAGGCTTATTCAGCAACTTAGGCTTATTAAATAGCCTTATTTCAGTAACTTAGGCTTATTAAATAGGTTTATTCAGCAACTTAGGCTTATTAAATAGGCTTATTCAGCAACTTAGACTTATTAAATAGGCCTATTAAATAGGCTTATTAAATAGGCTTATTAAATAGGCTTATTTCAGCAACTTAGGCTTATTAAACAGGCTTATTAAATAGGCTGATTTCAGCAACTTAGGCTTATTAAATAGGCTTATTTCAGTAACTTAGACTTATTAAATAGCCTTATTTCAGTAACTTACGCTTATTAAATAGGCTTATTTCAGCAACTTAGGCTTATTAAATAGCCTAATTAAGTAGGCTTATTTCAGCAACTTGGGCTTATTAAATAGGCGTATTTCAGCAACTTACGCTGATTAAAAAGGCTTATTTCAGCAACTTAGACTTATTAAATAGGCTTATTTCAGCAACTTATGCTTATTAAATATACTTATTTCAGCAACTTAGGCTTATTAAATCGGCTTATTTCAGCAACTTGGACTCATTAAATAGCCTTATTTCAGCAACTTAGGCTTATTAAATAGGCTTATTTCAGCAACTTAGGCTTATTAAATAGCCTTATTTCAGCAACTTAGACTTATTAAATAGGCTTATTTCAGCAACTTAGGCTTATTAAATAGGCTTATTCAGCAACGTAGGCTTATTAAATAGGCTTATTAAGTAGGCTTATTTCAGCAACTTACGCTGATTAAAAAGACTTATTTCAGCAACTTAGACTTATTAAATAGCCTTATTTCAGCAACTTAGACTCATTAAATAGGCTTATTTCAGCAACTTATGCTTATTAAATATACTTATTTCAGCAACTTAGGCTTATTAAATAGGCTTATTTCAGCAACTTAGACTTATTAAATAGACTTATTTCAGCAACTTAGGCTTATTAAATAGGCTTATTTCAGCAACTTAGGCTTATTAAATAGCCTTATTTCAGCAACTTAGACTTATTAAATAGGCTTATTTCAGCAACTTAGGCTTATTAAATAGGCTTATTTCAGCAACTTAGGCTTATTAAATAGGCTCATTCAGAAACTTAGGCTTATTAAATAGGCTTATTTCAGCAACTTAGACTTATTAAATAGGCCTATTAAATAGGCGTATTAAATAGACTTATTAAATAGGCTCATTAAATACTTATTAAATAGGCTTATTAAATAGGCTTATTAAATAGACTTATTAAATAGGCTGAATAAATAGGCTTATTAAATAGGCTTATTAAATAGGCTCAATAAATAGGCTTATTAAATAGGCTCAATAAATAGGCTTATTAAATAGGCTCAATAAATAGGCTCAATAAATAGGCTTATTAAATAGGCTTATTAAATAGACTTATTAAATAGGCTTATTAAATAGGCTCAATAAATAGGCTTATTAAATAGGCTCAATAAATAGGCTTATTAAATAGGCTCAATAAATAGGCTTATTAAATAGACTTATTAAATAGCTCATTAAATAGGCTTATTTCAGCAACTTAGGCTTATTAAATAGCCTTATTTCAGCAACTTACGCTTATTAAATAGGCTTATTTCAGCAACTTAGGCTTATTAAATAGCCTAATTAAGTAGGCTTATTTCAGCAACTTGGGCTTATTAAATAGGCTTATTTCAGCAACTTACGCTGATTAAAAAGGCTTATGTCAGCAACTTAGACTTATTAAATAGCCTTATTTCAGCAACCTAGACTCATTAAATAGGCTTATTTCAGCAACTTATGCTTATTAAATATACTTATTTCAGCAACTTAGGCTTATTAAATCGGCTTATTTCAGCAACTTGGACTCATTAAATAGCCTTATTTCAGCAACTTAGGCTTATTAAATAGGCTTATTTCAGCAACTTAGGCTTATTAAATAGCCTTATTTCAGCAACTTAGACTTATTAAATAGGCTTATTTCAGCAACTTAGGTTTATTAAATAGGCTTATTCAGCAACGTAGGCTTATTAAATAGGCTTATTAAATAGCCTTATTTCAGTAACTTCCGCTAATTAAATAGGCTTATTTCAGCAACTTAGGCTTATTAAATAGCCTAATTAAGTAGGCTTATTTCAGCAACAGACGCTGATTAAAAAGACTTATTTCAGCAACTTAGACTTATTAAATAGCCTTATTTCAGCAACTTAGACTTATTAAATAGCCTTATTTCAGCAACTTAGGCTTATTAAATAGGCTTATTTCAGCAACTTAGGCTTGTTAAATAGCCTTATTTCAGCAACTTAGACTTATTAAATAGGCTTATTTCAGCAACTTAGGCTTATTAAATAGGCTTATTCAGCAACTTAGGCTTATTAAATAGGCTTATTTCAGCAACTTAGGCTTATTAAATAGGCTCATTCAGAAACTTAGGCTTATTAAATAGGATTATTTCAGCAACTTAGACTTATTAAATAGGCCTATTAAATAGGCGTATTAAATAGACTTATTAAATAGGCTCATTAAATACTTATTAAATAGGCTTATTAAATAGGCTTATTAAATAGACTTATTAAATAGGCTGAATAAATAGGCTTACTAAATAGGCTTATTAAATAGGCTCAATAAATAGGCTTATTAAATAGGCTTATTAAATAGACGTATTAAATAGGCTTATTAAATAGGCTCAATAAATAGGCTTATTAAATAGGCTCAATAAATAGGCTTATTAAATAGGCTCAATAAATAGGCTTATTAAATAGGCTTATTAAATAGGCTTATTAAATAGGCTTATTAAATAGACTTATTAAATAGCTCATTAAATAGGCTTATTTCAGCAACTTAGGCTTATTAAATAGCCTTATTTCAGCAACTTACGCTTATTAAATAGGCTTATTTCAGCAACTTAGGCTTATTAAAAAGCCTAATTAAGTAGGCTTATTTCAGCAACTTGGGCTTATTAAATAGGCTTATTTCAGCAACTTACGCTGATTAAAAAGGCTTATTTCAGCAACTTAGACTTATTAAATAGCCTTATTTCAGCAACTTAGGCTTATTAAATAGGCTTATTTCAGCAACTTAGGCTTATATGAGCCTATTTAATAAGCCTATTAATAAGCAACTTAGACTTACTAAATAGGCTTATTTCAGCAACTTAGACTCATTAAATAGGCTTATTTCAGCAACTTATGCTTATTAAATATACTTATTTCAGCAACTTAGGCTTATTAAATAGGCTTATTTCAGCAACTTAGACTTATTAAATAGCCTTATTTCAGCAACTTAGGCTTATTAAATAGGCTTATTTCAGCAACTTAGGCTTATTAAATAGGCTTATTTCAGCAACTTAGACTTACTAAATAGGCTTACTTCAGCAACTTAGGCTTATTAAATAGGCTTATTCGGCAACTTAGACTTATTAAATAGGCTTATTTCGGCAACTTAGACTTATTAAATAGCCTTATTAAATAGGTTTATTTTAGCAACTCAGGCTTATTAAATAGGCTTATTTCAGCAACTTATGCTTATTAAATAGCCTTATTAAACAGGTTTATTTCAGCAACTTAGGCTTATTAAATAGGCTTATTTCAGCAACTTATGCTTATTAAATAGCCTTATTAAACAGGTTTATTTCTAGCAGTTTAGGCTTATTAAATAGCATTTTTAAATAGGTTTTTTTCAGCAACTTAGACTTATTAAATAGACCTTTTTATATAGGCTTAGTTCACCAACGTAGGCTTATTAAATAGGCTTATTTCAGCAACTTAGGCTTATTAAATAGCCTTATTTCAGCAACTTAGACTTATTAAATAGGCTTATTCAGCAACTTAGGCTTATTAAATAGCCTATTTAAATAGGCTTATTTCAGCAACTTAGGCTTATTAAATAGGCTTATTTCAGCAACTGAGACATATTAAAAAGGCTTATTTCAGCAACTTAGGCTTATGAAATACGCTTACTTCAGCAACTTAGGCTTATTAAATAGGCTTATTCAGCAACTTAGGCTTATTAAATAGGCTTATTTCGGCAACTTAGGCTTATTAAATAGCATTTTTAAATAGGTTTTTTTCAGCAACTTAGACTTATTAAATAGACCTTTTTATATAGGCTTAGTTCACCAACGTAGGCTTATTAAATAGGCTTATTTCAGCAACTTAGGCTTATTAAATAGCCTTATTTCAGCAACTTAGACTTATTAAATAGGCTTATTCAGCAACTTAGGCTTATTAAATAGCCTATTTAAATAGGCTTATTTCAGCAACTTAGGCTTATTAAATAGGCTTATTTCAGCAACTGAGACATATTAAAAAGGCTTATTTCAGCAACTTAGGCTTATGAAATAGGCTTATTCAGCAACTTAGGCTTATTAAATAAGCTTATTTCAGCAATTTATTCTTATTAAATAGCCTTATTAAACAGGTTTATTTCAGCAACTTAGGCTCATTAAATAGCCTTATTAAATAGGCTTATTCAGCAACTTAGGCTTATTAAATAGCCTTATTAAATATGCTTATTTCAGCAACTTAGACTTATTAAATAGGTTTATTCAGCAACTTAGGCTTATTAAATAGGCTTATTCAGCAACTTAGGCTTATTTAATAGGCTTATTTCAGCAACTTAGGCTTATTAAATAAGCTCATTCAGAAACTTAGGCTTATTAAATAGGCTTATTTCAGGAACTTAGACTTATTCAATAGGCCTATTAAATAGGCTTATTAAATAGGCTTATTTCAGCAACTTAGACTTATTAAAAAAGGCCTATTAAATAGGCTTATTAAATAGACTTATTAAATAGGCTCATTAAATAGGCTTATTAAATAGGCTTATTAAATAGACTTATTGAATAGGCTCAATAAATAGGCTTATTAAATAGGCTTATTAAATAGGCTTATTAAATAGACTTATTAAATCGGCTTATTAAATACTTATTAAATAAGCTTATTAAATAGACTTATTAAATAGACTTATTAAATAGGCTTATTAAATAGACTTATTAAATAGGCTTATTAAAAAGGCTTATTAAATAGACTTATTAAATAGGCTCATTAAATACTTATTAAATATGTTTATTAAATAGGCGTATTAAATAGGCTTATTAAATAGGCTTATTAAATAGGCTTATTAAATAGACTTATTAAATAGCTTCATTATATAGGCTTATTTTAGCAACTTAGACTTATTAAATAGGTTTATTTCAGCAACTTAGACTTATTAAATAGCCTTATTAAATAGGCTTATTTCAGCAACTTAGGCTTATTAAATAAGCTTATTTCAGCAACTTATGCTTATTAAATAGGCTTATTAAACAGGTTTATTTCAGCAACTTAGGCTTATTAAATAGCATATTTAAATAGGTTTATTTCAGCAGCTTAGACTTATTAAATATACCTTTTTAAATAGGCTTAGTTCAGAAACTTAAGCTTATTAAATAGGCTTATTTCAGCAACTTAGGCTCATTAAATAGCCTTATTAAATAGGCTTATTCAGCAACTTAGGCTTATTAAATAGCCTTATTAAATATGCTTATTTCAGCAACTTAGACTTATTAAATAGGTTTATTCAGCAACTTAGGCTTATTAAATAGGCTTATTCAGCAACTTAGGCTTATTTAATAGGCTTATTTCAGCAACTTAGGCTTATTAAATAGGCTCATTCAGACACTTAGGCTTATTAAATAGGCTTATTTCAGCAACTTAGACTTATTCAATAGGCCTATTAAATAGGCTTATTAAATAGGCTTATTTCAGCAACTTAGACTTATTAAAAAGGCCTATTAAATAGGCTTATTAAATAGACTTATTAAATAGGCTCATTAAATAGGCTTATTAAATAGGCTTATTAAATAGACTTATTAAATAGGCTCAATAAATAGGCTTATTAAATAGGCTTATTAAATAGGCTTATTAAATAGACTTATTAAATCGGCTTATTAAATAGGTTTATTAAAAAGGCTTATTAAATAGACTTATTAAATAGGCTCATTAAATACTTATTAAATAGGCTTATTAAATAGACTTATTAAATAGGCTTATTAAAAAGGCTTATTAAATAGACTTATTAAATAGGCTCATTAAATACTTATTAAATATGTTTATTAAATAGGCGTATTAAATAGGCTTATTAAATAGACTTATTAAATAGGCTTATTAAATAGACTTTTTAAATAGGCTTATTAAAAATGCTCATTAAATACTTATTAAATGTGTTTATTAAATAGGCGTATTAAATAGGCTTATTAAATAGGCTTATTAAATAGGCTTATTAAATAGACTTATTAAAGAGCCTTATTAAATAGGCTTATTTCAGCAACTTAGGCTTATTAAATAAGCTTATTTCAGCAACTTATGCATATTAAATAGCCTTATTAAACAGGTTTATTTCAGCAACTTAGGCTTATTAAATAGCATTTTAAATAGGTTTATTTCAGCAACTTAGACTTATTAAATATACCTTTTTAAATAGGCTTAGTTCAGAAACTCAGGCTTATTAAATAGTCTTATTTCAGCAACTTAGGCTCATTAAATAGCCTTATTAAATAGGCATATTTCAGCAACTTAGGCTTATTAAATAGGCTTATTTCAGCAACTTAGACTTATTAAATAGCCTTATTTCAGCAACTTAGGCTTATTAAATAGCCTTATTTCAGAAACTTAGACTTATTAAATAGGCTTATTCAGCAACTTAGGCTTATTAAATAGCATTATTAAATAGGCTTATTTCAGCAACTTAGACTTATTAAATAGGTTTATTCAGCAACTTAGGCTTATTAAATAGGCTTATTCAGCAACTTAGGCTTATTAAATAGGCTCATTCAGAAACTTAGGCTTATTAAATAGGCTTATTTCAGCAACTTAGACTTATTAAATAGGCCTATTAAATAGACTGATTAAATAGGCTCATTAAATACTTATTAAATAGGCTTATTAAATAGACTTATTAAATAGGCTCAATAAAGAGGCTTATTAAATAGGCTCATTAAATAGACTTATTAAATAGGCTCAATAAATAGGCTTATTAAATAGGCTTATTAAATAGGCTCATTAAATAGGCGTATTAAATAGACTTATTAAATAGGCTCAATAAATAGGCTTATTAAATAGGCTTATTAAATAGTCTTATTAAATAGGCTCAATAAATAGGCTTATTAAATAGGCTCAATAAATAGGCTTATTAAATAGGCTCATTAAATACTTATTAAATAGGCTTATTAAAATGGCTTATTAAATAGACTTAATACATAGGCTCATTAAATACTTATTAAATAGGTGTATTAAATAGGCGTATTAAATAAGCTTATTAATAGGCATATTAAATAGGCTTATTAAATAGGCTTATTAAATAGACTTATTAAATAGGCTTATTAAAAAGGCTTATTAAATAGACTTAATACATAGGCTCATTAAATACTTATTAAATAGGTGTATTAAATAGGCGTATTAAATAGGCTTATTAATTGGCGTATTAAATAGGCTTATTAAATAGGCTTATTAAATAGACTTATTAAATAGCCTCATTAAATAGGCTTATTTTAGCAACTTAGGCTTATTAAATAGGTTTATTTCAGCAACTTAGACTTATTAAATAGCCTTATTAAATAGGTTTATTTCAGCAACTCAGGCTTATTAAATAGGCTTATTTCAGCAACTTATGCTTATTAAATAGCCTTATTAAACAGGTTTATTTCAGCAACTTAGGCTTATTAAATAGTATTTTTAAATAGGCTTAGTTCAGAAACTTAGGATTATTAAATAGGCTTATTTCAGCAACTTAGGCTCATTAAATAGCCTTATTAAATAGGCTTTTTTCATCAACTTAGGCTCATTAAATAGCCTTATTAAATAGGCTTATTTCAGCAACTTAGGCTTATTAAATAGCCTTATTAAATAGGCTTATTTTAGCAACTTAGACTTATTAAACCGACTTATTAAATAGACATTTCAGCAACTTAGGCTCATTAAATATGCTTATGAAATATGCTTATTTCTGCAACTTAGACTTATTAGATAGGCCTATTAAATAGGCTTATTTTAGCAACTTAGGCTTATTAAATATGCTTATTTAAGCAAATTAGGCGTATTAAATAGCATTATTATATAGGTTCATTTCTGCAACTTAGACTTATTAAATAGCCTTATTAAATAGGCTTATTTCAGCAACTTAGGCTTATTAAATAGGCTTATTTCAGCAACTTAAACTTATTAAATAGCCTTATTTCAGCAACTTAGGCATATTAAATAGCCTTATTTCAGCAACTTAGACTTATTAAATAGGCTTATTCAGCAACTTAGACTTATCAAATAGGCCTATTAAATAGGCTTATTAAATAGGCTTATTAAATAGGCTTATTTCAGCAACTTAGGCTTATTAAACAGGCTTATTAAATAGGTTTATTTCAGCAACTTAGGCTTATTAAATAGGCTTATTTCAGCAACTTAGACTTATTAAATAGCCTTATTTCAGCAACTTACGCTTATTAAATAGGCTTATTTCAGCAACTTAGGCTTATTAAATAGCATAATTAAGTAGGCTTATTTCAGCAGCTTGGGCTTATTAAATAGGCTTATTTTAGCAACTTACGCTGATTAAAAAGGCTTATTTCAGCAACTTAGACTTATTAAATAGCCTTATTTCAGCAACTTAGACTTATTAAATAGGCTTATTTCAGCAACTTATGCTTATTAAATATACTTATTTCAGCAACTTAGGCTTATTAAATAGGCTTATTTCAGCAACTTGGACTTATTAAATAGCCTTATTTCAGCAACTTAGGCTTATTAAATAGGCTTATTTCAGCAACTTAGGCTTATTAAATAGGCTTATTTCAGCAACTTAGGCTTATTAAATAGCCTTATTTCAGCAACTTAGACTTATTAAATAGGCTTATTTCAGCAACTTAGGCTTATTAAATAGGCTTATTCAGCAACGTAGGCTTATGAAATAGGCTTATTAAATAGCCTTATTTCAGTAACTTACGCTTATTAAATAGGCTTATTTCAGCAACTTAGGCTTATTAAATAGCCTAATTAAGTAGGCTTATTTCAGCAACTTGGGCTTATTAAATAGGCTTATTTCAGCAACTTACGCTGATTAAAAAGGCTTATTTCAGCAACTTAGACTTATTAAATAGCCTTATTTCAGCAACTTAGACTTATTAAATAGGCTTATTTCAGCAACTTATGCTTATTAAATATACTTATTTCAGCAACTTAGGCTTATTAAATAGGCTTATTTCAGCAACTTGGACTTATTAAATAGCCTTATTTCAGCAACTTAGGCTTATTAAATAGGCTTATTTCAGCAACTTAGGCTTATTAAATAGGCTTATTTCAGCAACTTAGGCTTATTAAATCGCCTTATTTCAGCAACTTAGACTTATTAAATAGGCTTATTTCAGCAACTTAGGCTTATTAAATAGGCTTATTCAGCAACGTAGGCTTATTAAATAGGCTTATTAAATAGCCTTATTTCAGTAACTTACGCTTATTAAATAGGCTTATTTCAGCAACTTAGGCTTATTAAATAGCCTAATTAAGTAGGCTTATTTCAGCAACTTGGGCTTATTAAATAGGCTTATTTCAGCAACTTACGCTGATTAAAAAGGCTTATTTCAGCAACTTAGACTTATTAAATAGGCTTATTTCAGCAACTTATGCTTATTAAATATACTTATTTCAGCAACTTAGGCTTATTAAATCTGCTTATTTCAGCAACTTGGACTTATTAAATAGCCTTATTTCAGCAACGTAGGCTTATTAAATAGGCTTATTTCAGCAACTTAGGCTTATTAAATAGCCTTATTTCAGCAACTTAGACTTATTAAATAGGCTTATTTCAGCAACTTAGGCTTATTAAGTAGGCTTATTCAGCAACGTAGGCTTATTAAATAGGCTTATTAAATAGCCTTATTTCAGTAACTTACGCTTATTTAATAGGCTTATTTCAGCAACTTAGGCTTATTAAATAGTATTTTTAAATAGGCTTAGTTCAGAAACTTAGGCTTATTAAATAGGCTTATTTCAGCAACTTAGGCTCATTAAATAGCCTTATTAAATAGGCTTTTTTCAGCAACTTAGGCTCATTAAATAACCTTATTAAATAGGCTTATTTCAGCAACTTAGGCTTATTAAATAGCCTTATTAAATAGGCTTATTTTAGCAACTTAGACTTATTAAACCGACTTATTAAATAGACATTTCAGCAACTTAGGCTCATTAAATATGCTTATGAAATATGCTTATTTCTGCAACTTAGACTTATTAGATAGGCCTATTAAATAGGCTTATTTTAGCAACTTAGGCTTATTAAATATGCTTATTTAGGCAAATTAGGCGTATTAAATAGCATTATTAAATAGGTTCATTTCTGCAACTTAGACTTATTAAATAGCCTTATTAAATAGGCTTATTTCAGCAACTTAGGCTTATTAAATAGGCTTATTTCAGCAACTTAGACTTATTAAATAGGCTTATTCAGCAACTTAGGCTTATTAAATATCCTTATTAAATAGGCTTATTTCAGCAACTTAGACTTATTAAATAGGTTTATTCAGCAACTTAGGCTTATTAAATAGGCTTATTCAGCAACTTAGACTTATTAAATAGGCCTATTAAATAGGTTTATTAAATAGGCTTATTAAATAGGCTTATTTCAGCAACTTAGGCTTATTAAACAGGCTTATTAAATAGGTTTATTTCAGCAACTTAGGCTTATTAAATAGCCTTATTTCAGCAACTTACGCTTATTAAATAGCCTTATTTCAGCAACTTAGACTTATTAAATAGGCTTATTTCAGCAACTTATGCTTATTACATATACTTATTTCAGCAACTTAGGCTTATTAAATAGGCTTATTTCAGCAACTTGGACTTATTAAATAGCCTTATTTCAGCAACTTAGGCTTATTAAGTAGGCTTATTTCAGCAACTTAGGCTTATTAAATAGGCTTATTTCAGCAACTTAGGCTTATTAAATAGCCTTATTTCAGCAACTTAGACTTATTAAATAGGCTTATTTCAGCAACTTAGGCTTATTAAATAGGCTTATTCAGCAACGTAGGCTTATTAAATAGGCTTATTAAATAGCCTTATTTCAGTAACTTACGCTTATTAAATAGGCTTATTTCAGCAACTTAGGCTTATTAAATAGCCTTATTTCAGCAACTTAGGCTTATTAAATAGGCTTATTCAACAACGTTGGCTTATTAAATAGGCTTATTAAATAGCCTTATTTCAGTAACTTACGCTTATTTAATAGGCTTATTTCAGCAACTTAGGCTTATTAAATAGTATTTTTAAATAGGCTTAGTTCAGAAACTTAGGCTTATTAAATAGGCTTATTTCAGCAACTTAGGCTCATTAAATAGCCTTATTAAATAGGCTTTTTTCAGCAACTTAGGCTCATTAAATAACCTTATTAAATAGGCTTATTTCAGCAACTTAGGCTTATTAAATAGCCTTATTAAATAGGCTTATTTTAGCAACCTAGACTTATTAAACCGACTTATTAAATAGACATTTCAGCAACTTAGGCTCATTAAATATGCTTATGAAATATGCTTATTTCTGCAACTGAGACTTATTAGATAGGCCTATTAAATAGGCTTATTAAATCTGCTTATTTCAGCAACTTGGACTTATTAAATAGCCTTATTTCAGCAACTTAGGCTTATTAAATAGGCTTATTTCAGCAACTTAGGCTTATTAAATAGCCTTATTTCAGCAACTTAGACTTATTAAATAGGCTTATTTCAGCAACTTAGGCTTATTAAATAGGCTTATTCAGCAACGTTGGCTTATTAAATAGGCTTATTTCAGCAACTTAGGCTTATTAAATAGGCTTATTTCAGCAACTTAGGCTTATTAAATAGCCTTATTTCAGCAACTTAGACTTATTAAATATGCTTATTTCAGCAACTTAGGCTTATTAAATAGGCTTATTCAGCAACGTAGGCTTATTAAATAGGCTTATTAAATAGCCTTATTTCAGTAACTTACGCTTATTAAATAGGCTTATTTCAGCAACTTACGCTGATTAAAAAGGCTTATTTCAGCAACTTAGACTTATTAAATAGGCTTATTTCAGCAACTTATGCTTATTAAATATACTTATTTCAGCAACTTAGGCTTATTAAATCTGCTTATTTCAGCAACTTGGACTTATTAAATAGCCTTATTTCAGCAACGTAGGCTTATTAAATAGGCTTATTTCAGCAACTTAGGCTTATTAAATAGCCTTATTTCAGCAACTTAGACTTATTAAATAGGCTTATTTCAGCAACTTAGGCTTATTAAGTAGGCTTATTCAGCAACGTAGGCTTATTAAATAGGCTTATTAAATAGCCTTATTTCAGTAACTTACGCTTATTTAATAGGCTTATTTCAGCAACTTAGGCTTATTAAATAGTATTTTTAAATAGGCTTAGTTCAGAAACTTAGGCTTATTAAATAGGCTTATTTCAGCAACTTAGGCTCATTAAATAGCCTTATTAAATAGGCTTTTTTCAGCAACTTAGGCTCATTAAATAACCTTATTAAATAGGCTTATTTCAGCAACTTAGGCTTATTAAATAGCCTTATTAAATAGGCTTATTTTAGCAACTTAGACTTATTAAACCGACTTATTAAATAGACATTTCAGCAACTTAGGCTCATTAAATATGCTTATGAAATATGCTTATTTCTGCAACTTAGACTTATTAGATAGGCCTATTAAATAGGCTTATTTTAGCAACTTAGGCTTATTAAATATGCTTATTTAGGCAAATTAGGCGTATTAAATAGCATTATTAAATAGGTTCATTTCTGCAACTTAGACTTATTAAATAGCCTTATTAAATAGGCTTATTTCAGCAACTTAGGCTTATTAAATAGGCTTATTTCAGCAACTTAAACTTATTAAATAGCCTTATTTCAGCAACTTAGGCTTATTAAATAGCCTTATTTCAGCAACTTAGACTTATTAAATAGGCTTATTCAGCAACTTAGGCTTATTAAATAGCCTTATTAAATAGCCTTATTTCAGTAACTTACGCTTATTAAATAGGCTTATTTCAGCAACTTAGGCTTATTAAATAGCCTAATTAAGTAGGCTTATTTCAGCAACTTGGGCTTATTAAATAGGCTTATTTCAGCAACTTACGCTGATTAAAAAGGCTTATTTCAGCAACTTAGACTTATTAAATAGGCTTATTTCAGCAACTTATGCTTATTAAATATACTTATTTCAGCAACTTAGGCTTATTAAATCTGCTTATTTCAGCAACTTGGACTTATTAAATAGCCTTATTTCAGCAACGTAGGCTTATTAAATAGGCTTATTTCAGCAACTTAGGCTTATTAAATAGCCTTATTTCAGCAACTTAGACTTATTAAATAGGCTTATTTCAGCAACTTAGGCTTATTAAGTAGGCTTATTCAGCAACGTAGGCTTATTAAATAGGCTTATTAAATAGCCTTATTTCAGTAACTTACGCTTATTTAATAGGCTTATTTCAGCAACTTAGGCTTATTAAATAGTATTTTTAAATAGGCTTAGTTCAGAAACTTAGGCTTATTAAATAGGCTTATTTCAGCAACTTAGGCTCATTAAATAGCCTTATTAAATAGGCTTTTTTCAGCAACTTAGGCTCATTAAATAACCTTATTAAATAGGCTTATTTCAGCAACTTAGGCTTATTAAATAGCCTTATTAAATAGGCTTATTTTAGCAACTTAGACTTATTAAACCGAGTTATTAAATAGACATTTCAGCAACTTAGGCTCATTAAATATGCTTATGAAATATGCTTATTTCTGCAACTTAGACTTATTAGATAGGCCTATTAAATAGGCTTATTTTAGCAACTTAGGCTTATTAAATATGCTTATTTAGGCAAATTAGGCGTATTAAATAGCATTATTAAATAGGTTCATTTCTGCAACTTAGACTTATTAAATAGCCTTATTAAATAGGCTTATTTCAGCAACTTAGGCTTATTAAATAGGCTTATTTCAGCAACTTAGACTTATTAAATAGGCTTATTCAGCAACTTAGGCTTATTAAATATCCTTATTAAATAGGCTTATTTCAGCAACTTAGACTTATTAAATAGGTTTATTCAGCAACTTAGGCTTATTAAATAGGCTTATTCAGCAACTTAGACTTATTAAATAGGCCTATTAAATAGGTTTATTAAATAGGCTTATTAAATAGGCTTATTTCAGCAACTTAGGCTTATTAAACAGGCTTATTAAATAGGTTTATTTCAGCAACTTAGGCTTATTAAATAGCCTTATTTCAGCAACTTACGCTTATTAAATAGCCTTATTTCAGCAACTTAGGCTTATTAAATAGGCTTATTCAACAACGTTGGCTTATTAAATAGGCTTATTAAATAGCCTTATTTCAGTAACTTACGCTTATTTAATAGGCTTATTTCAGCAACTTAGGCTTATTAAATAGTATTTTTAAATAGGCTTAGTTCAGAAACTTAGGCTTATTAAATAGGCTTATTTCAGCAACTTAGGCTCATTAAATAGCCTTATTAAATAGGCTTTTTTCAGCAACTTAGGCTCATTAAATAACCTTATTAAATAGGCTTATTTCAGCAACTTAGGCTTATTAAATAGCCTTATTAAATAGGCTTATTTTAGCAACCTAGACTTATTAAACCGACTTATTAAATAGACATTTCAGCAACTTAGGCTCATTAAATATGCTTATGAAATATGCTTATTTCTGCAACTGAGACTTATTAGATAGGCCTATTAAATAGGCTTATTAAATCTGCTTATTTCAGCAACTTGGACTTATTAAATAGCCTTATTTCAGCAACTTAGGCTTATTAAATAGGCTTATTTCAGCAACTTAGGCTTATTAAATAGCCTTATTTCAGCAACTTAGACTTATTAAATAGGCTTATTTCAGCAACTTAGGCTTATTAAATAGGCTTATTCAGCAACGTTGGCTTATTAAATAGGCTTATTTCAGCAACTTAGGCTTATTAAATAGGCTTATTTCAGCAACTTAGGCTTATTAAATAGCCTTATTTCAGCAACTTAGACTTATTAAATATGCTTATTTCAGCAACTTAGGCTTATTAAATAGGCTTATTCAGCAACGTAGGCTTATTAAATAGGCTTATTAAATAGCCTTATTTCAGTAACTTACGCTTATTAAATAGGCTTATTTCAGCAACTTACGCTGATTAAAAAGGCTTATTTCAGCAACTTAGACTTATTAAATAGGCTTATTTCAGCAACTTATGCTTATTAAATATACTTATTTCAGCAACTTAGGCTTATTAAATCTGCTTATTTCAGCAACTTGGACTTATTAAATAGCCTTATTTCAGCAACGTAGGCTTATTAAATAGGCTTATTTCAGCAACTTAGGCTTATTAAATAGCCTTATTTCAGCAACTTAGACTTATTAAATAGGCTTATTTCAGCAACTTAGGCTTATTAAGTAGGCTTATTCAGCAACGTAGGCTTATTAAATAGGCTTATTAAATAGCCTTATTTCAGTAACTTACGCTTATTTAATAGGCTTATTTCAGCAACTTAGGCTTATTAAATAGTATTTTTAAATAGGCTTAGTTCAGAAACTTAGGCTTATTAAATAGGCTTATTTCAGCAACTTAGGCTCATTAAATAGCCTTATTAAATAGGCTTTTTTCAGCAACTTAGGCTCATTAAATAACCTTATTAAATAGGCTTATTTCAGCAACTTAGGCTTATTAAATAGCCTTATTAAATAGGCTTATTTTAGCAACTTAGACTTATTAAACCGACTTATTAAATAGACATTTCAGCAACTTAGGCTCATTAAATATGCTTATGAAATATGCTTATTTCTGCAACTTAGACTTATTAGATAGGCCTATTAAATAGGCTTATTTTAGCAACTTAGGCTTATTAAATATGCTTATTTAGGCAAATTAGGCGTATTAAATAGCATTATTAAATAGGTTCATTTCTGCAACTTAGACTTATTAAATAGCCTTATTAAATAGGCTTATTTCAGCAACTTAGGCTTATTAAATAGGCTTATTTCAGCAACTTAAACTTATTAAATAGCCTTATTTCAGCAACTTAGGCTTATTAAATAGCCTTATTTCAGCAACTTAGACTTATTAAATAGGCTTATTCAGCAACTTAGGCTTATTAAATAGCCTTATTAAATAGGCTTATTTCAGCAACTTAGACTTATTAAATAGGTTTATTCAGCAACTTAGGCTTATTAAATAGGCTTATTCAGCAACTTAGACTTATTAAATAGGCCTATTAAATAGGTTTATTAAATAGGCTTATTAAATAGGCTTATTTCAGCAACTTAGGCTTATTAAACAGGCTTATTAAATAGGTTTATTTCAGCAACTTAGGCTTATTAAATAGCCTTATTTCAGCAACTTAGACTTATTAAATAGGCTTATTTCAGCAACTTATGCTTATTACATATACTTATTTCAGCAACTTAGGCTTATTAAATAGGCTTATTTCAGCAACTTGGACTTATTAAATAGCCTTATTTCAGCAACTTAGGCTTATTAAATAGGCTTATTTCAGCAACTTAGGCTTATTAAATAGGCTTATTTCAGCAACTTAGGCTTATTAAATAGCCTTATTTCAGCAACTTAGACTTATTAAATAGGCTTATTTCAGCAACTTAGGCTTATTAAATAGGCTTATTCAGCAACGTAGGCTTATTAAATAGGCTTATTAAATAGCCTTATTTCAGTAACTTACGCTTATTAAATAGGCTTATTTCATCAACTTAGGCTTATTAAATAGCCTAATTAAGTAGGCTTATTTCAGCAACTTGGGCTTATTAAATAGGCTTATTTCAGCAACTTACGCGGATTAAAAAGGCTTATTTCAGCAACGTAGACTTATTAAATAGGCTTATTTCAGCAACTTATGCTTATTAAATATATTTATTTCAGCAACTTAGGCTTATTAAATCTGCTTATTTCAGCAACTTGGACTTATTAAATAGCCTTGTTACAGCAACTTAGGCTTATTAAATAGGCTTATTTCAGCAACTTAGGCTTATTAAATAGCCTTATTTCAGCAACTTAGACTTATTAAATAGGCTTATTTCAGCAACTTAGGCTTATTAAATAGGCTTATTCAGCAACGTTGGCTTATTAAATAGGCTTATTAAATAGCCTTATTTCAGTAACTTACGCTTATTAAATAGGCTTATTTCAGCAACTTACGCTGATTAAAAAGGCTTATTTCAGCAACTTAGACTTATTAAATAGGCTTATTTCAGCAACTTATGCTTATTAAATATACTTATTTCAGCAACTTAGGCTTATTAAATCTGCTTATTTCAGCAACTTGGACTTATTAAATAGCCTTATTTCAGCAACGTAGGCTTATTAAATAGGCTTATTTCAGCAACTTAGGCTTATTAAATAGCCTTATTTCAGCAACTTAGACTTATTAAATAGGCTTATTTCAGCAACTTAGGCTTATTAAGTAGGCTTATTCAGCAACGTAGGCTTATTAAATAGGCTTATTAAATAGCCTTATTTCAGTAACTTACGCTTATTTAATAGGCTTATTTCAGCAACTTAGGCTTATTAAATAGTATTTTTAAATAGGCTTAGTTCAGAAACTTAGGCTTATTAAATAGGCTTATTTCAGCAACTTAGGCTCATTAAATAGCCTTATTAAATAGGCTTTTTTCAGCAACTTAGGCTCATTAAATAACCTTATTAAATAGGCTTATTTCAGCAACTTAGGCTTATTAAATAGCCTTATTAAATAGGCTTATTTTAGCAACTTAGACTTATTAAACCGACTTATTAAATAGACATTTCAGCAACTTAGGCTCATTAAATATGCTTATGAAATATGCTTATTTCTGCAACTTAGACTTATTAGATAGGCCTATTAAATAGGCTTATTTTAGCAACTTAGGCTTATTAAATATGCTTATTTAGGCAAATTAGGCGTATTAAATAGCATTATTAAATAGGTTCATTTCTGCAACTTAGACTTATTAAATAGCCTTATTAAATAGGCTTATTTCAGCAACTTAGGCTTATTAAATAGGCTTATTTCAGCAACTTAAACTTATTAAATAGCCTTATTTCAGCAACTTAGGCTTATTAAATAGCCTTATTTCAGCAACTTAGACTTATTAAATAGGCTTATTCAGCAACTTAGGCTTATTAAATAGCCTTATTAAATAGGCTTATTTCAGCAACTTAGACTTATTAAATAGGTTTATTCAGCAACTTAGGCTTATTAAATAGGCTTATTCAGCAACTTAGACTTATTAAATAGGCCTATTAAATAGGTTTATTAAATAGGCTTATTAAATAGGCTTATTTCAGCAACTTAGGCTTATTAAACAGGCTTATTAAATAGGTTTATTTCAGCAACTTAGGCTTATTAAATAGCCTTATTTCAGCAACTTAGACTTATTAAATAGGCTTATTTCAGCAACTTATGCTTATTACATATACTTATTTCAGCAACTTAGGCTTATTAAATAGGCTTATTTCAGCAACTTGGACTTATTAAATAGCCTTATTTCAGCAACTTAGGCTTATTAAATAGGCTTATTTCAGCAACTTAGGCTTATTAAATAGGCTTATTTCAGCAACTTAGGCTTATTAAATAGCCTTATTTCAGCAACTTAGACTTATTAAATAGGCTTATTTCAGCAACTTAGGCTTATTAAATAGGCTTATTCAGCAACGTAGGCTTATTAAATAGGCTTATTAAATAGCCTTATTTCAGTAACTTACGCTTATTAAATAGGCTTATTTCATCAACTTAGGCTTATTAAATAGCCTAATTAAGTAGGCTTATTTCAGCAACTTGGGCTTATTAAATAGGCTTATTTCAGCAACTTACGCGGATTAAAAAGGCTTATTTCAGCAACGTAGACTTATTAAATAGGCTTATTTCAGCAACTTATGCTTATTAAATATATTTATTTCAGCAACTTAGGCTTATTAAATCTGCTTATTTCAGCAACTTGGACTTATTAAATAGCCTTGTTACAGCAACTTAGGCTTATTAAATAGGCTTATTTCAGCAACTTAGGCTTATTAAATAGCCTTATTTCAGCAACTTAGACTTATTAAATAGGCTTATTTCAGCAACTTAGGCTTATTAAATAGGCTTATTCAGCAACGTTGGCTTATTAAATAGGCTTATTAAATAGCCTTATTTCAGTAACTTACGCTTATTTAATAGGCTTATTTCAGCAACTTAGGCTTATTAAATAGTATTTTTAAATAGGCTTAGTTCAGAAACTTAGGCTTATTAAATAGGCTTATTTCAGCAACTTAGGCTCATTAAATAGCCTTATTAAATAGGCTTTTTTCAGCAACTTAGGCTCATTAAATAACCTTATTAAATAGGCTTATTTCAGCAACTTAGGCTTATTAAATAGCCTTATTAAATAGGCTTATTTTAGCAACTTAGACTTATTAAACCGACTAATTAAATAGACATTTCAGCAACTTAGGCTCATTAAATATGCTTATGAAATATGCTTATTTCTGCAACTTAGACTTATTAGATAGGCCTATTAAATAGGCTTATTTTAGCAACTTAGGCTTATTAAATATGCTTATTTAGGCAAATTAGGCGTATTAAATAGCATTTTTAAATAGGTTCATTTATGCAACTTAGACTTATTAAATAGCCTTATTAAATAGGCTTATTTCAGCAACTTAGGCTTATTAAATAGGCTTATTTCAGCAACTTATGCTTATTAAATAGCCTTATTAAACAGGTTTATTTCTAGCAATTTAGGCTTATTAAATAGCATTTTTAAATAGGTTTTTTTCAGCAACTTAGACTTATTAAATATACCTTTTTATATAGGCTTAGTTCACCAACGTAGGCTTATTAAATAGGCTTATTTCAGCAACTTAGGCTTATTAAATAGCCTTATTTCAGCAACTTAGACTTATTAAATAGGCTTATTCAGCAACTTAGGCTTATTAAATAGCCTATTTAAATAGGCTTATTTCAGCAACTTAGGCTTATGAAATACACTTATTCAGCAACTTAGGCTTATTAAATAGGCTTATTTCAGCAACTTATGCTTATTAAATAGCCTTATTAAACAGGTTTATTTCAGCAACTTAGGCTTATTAAATAGCATTTTAAATAGGTTTATTTCAGCAACTTAGACTTATTAAATATACCTTTTTAAATAGGCTTAGTTCAGAAACTTAGGCTTATTAAATAGGCATATTCCAGCAACTTAGGCTCATTAAATAGCCTTATTAAATAGGCTTATTTCAGCAACTTAGGCTTATTAAATAGGCTTATTTCAGCAACTTAAACTTATTAAATAGCCTTATTTTAGCAACTTAGGCTTATTAAATACCCTTATTTCAGCAACTTAGACTTATTAAATAGGCTTATTCAGCAACTTAGGCTTATTAAATAGCCTTATTTCAGTAACTTAGGCTTATTAAATAGGCTTATTCAGCAACTTAGACTTATTAAATAGGCTTATTTCAGCAACTTATGCTTATTAAATATACTTATTTCAGCAACTTAGGCTTATTAAATCGGATTATTTCAGCAACTTGGACTCATTAAATAGCCTTATTTCAGCAACTTAGGCTTATTAAATAGGCTTATTTCAGCAACTTAGGCTTATTAAATAGCCTTATTTCAGCAACTTAGACTTATTAAATAGGCTTATTTCAGCAACTTATGCTTATTAAATATACTTATTTCAGCAACTTAGGCTTATTAAATCGGATTATTTCAGCAACTTGGACTCATTAAATAGCCTTATTTCAGCAACTTAGGCTTATTAAATAGGCTTATTTCAGCAACTTAGGCTTATTAAATAGCCTTATTTCAGCAACTTAGACTTATTAAATAGGCTTATTTCAGCAACTTAGGCTTATTAAATAGGCTTATTCAGCAACGTAGGCTTATTAAATAGGCTTATTAAGTAGGCTTATTTCAGCAACTTACGCTGATTAAAAAGACTTATTTCAGCAACTTAGACTTATTAAATAGCCTTATTTCAGCAACTTAGACTCATTAAATAGGCTTATTTCAGCAACTTATGCTTATTAAATATACTTATTTCAGCAACTTAGGCTTATTAAATAGGCTTATTTCAGCAACTTAGACTTATTAAATAGCCTTATTTCAGCAACTTAGGCTTATTAAATAGGCTTATTTCAGCAACTTAGGCTTATTAAATAGCCTTATTTCAGCAACTTAGACTTATTAAATAGGCTTATTTCAGCAACTTAGGCTTATTAAATAGGCTTATTCAGCAACTTAGGCTTATTAAATAGGCTTATTTCAGCAACTTAGACTTATTAAATAGGCCTATTAAATAGGCGTATTAAATAGACTTATTAAATAGGCTCATTAAATACTTATTAAATAGGCTTATTAAATAGGCGTATTAAATAGACTTATTAAATAGGCTGAATAAATATGCTTATTAAATAGGCTTATTAAATAGGCTCAATAAATAGGCTTATTAAATAGGCTCAATAAATAGGCTTATTAAATAGGCTCAATAAATAGGCTCAATAAATAGGCTTATTAAATAGGCTTATTAAATAGACTTATTAAATAGGCTTATTAAATAGGCTCAATAAATAGGCTTATTAAATAGGCTCAATAAATAGGCTTATTAAATAGGCTCAATAAATAGGCTTATTAAATAGGCTCATTAAATACTTATTAAATAGACTTATTAAATAGACTTATTACATAGGCTTATTAAATAGCTCATTAAATAGGCTTATTTCAGCAACTTAGGCTTATTAAATAGCCTTATTTCAGCAACTTACGCTTATTAAATAGGCTTATTTCAGCAACTTAGGCTTATTAAATAGCCTAATTAAGTAGGCTTATTTCAGCAACTTGGGCTTATTAAATAGGCTTATTTCAGCAACTTACGCTGATTAAAAAGGCTTATTTCAGCAACTTAGACTTATTAAATATCCTTATTTCAGCAACCTAGACTCATTAAATAGGCTTATTTCAGCAACTTATGCTTATTAAATATACTTATTTCAGCAACTTAGGCTTATTAAATCGGCTTATTTCAGCAACTTGGACTCATTAAATAGCCTTATTTCAGCAACTTAGGCTTATTAAATAGGCTTATTTCAGCAACTTAGGCTTATTAAATAGCCTTATTTCAGCAACTTAGACTTATTAAATAGGCTTATTTCAGCAACTTAGGCTTATTAAATAGGCTTATTCAGCAACGTAGGCTTATTAAATAGGCTTATTAAATAGCCTTATTTCAGTAACTTCCGCTAATTAAATAGGCGTATTTCAGCAACTTAGGCTTATTAAATAGCCTAATTAAGTAGGCTTATTTCAGCAACAGACGCTGATTAAAAAGACTTATTTCAGCAACTTAGACTTATTAAATAGCCTTATTTCAGCAACTTAGACTTATTAAATAGCCTTATTTCAGCAACTTAGGCTTATTAAATAGGCTTATTTCAGCAACTTAGGCTTGTTAAATAGCCTTATTTCAGCAACTTAGACTTATTAAATAGGCTTATTTCAGCAACTTAGGCTTATTAAATAGGCTTATTCAGCAACTTAAGCTTATTAAAAAGGCTTATTTCAGCAACTTAGGCTTATTAAATAGGCTCATTCAGAAACTTAGGCTTATTAAATAGGATTATTTCAGCAACTTAGACTTATTAAATAGGCCTATTAAATAGGCGTATTAAATAGACTTATTAAATAGGCTCATTAAATACTTATTAAATAGGCTTATTAAATAGGCTTATTAAATAGACTTATTAAATAGGCTGAATAAATAGGCTTACTAAATAGGCTTAATAAATAGGCTCAATAAATAGGCTTATTAAATAGGCTTATTAAATAGACGTATTAAATAGGCTTATTAAATAGGCTCAATAAATAGGCTTATTAAATAGGCTCAATAAATAGGCTTATTAAATAGGCTTATTAAATAGGCTTATTAAATAGGCTTATTAAATAGGCTTATTAAATAGACTTATTAAATAGCTCATTAAATAGGCTTATTTCAGCAACTTGGGCTTATTAAATAGGTTTATTTCAGCAACTTAGGCTTATTAAATAGCCTAATTAAGTAGGCTTATTTCAGCAACTTGGGCTTATTAAATAGGCTTATTTCAGCAACTTACGCTGATTAAAAAGGCTTATTTCAGCAACTTAGACTTATTAAATAGCCTTATTTCAGCAACTTAGGCTTATTAAATAGGCTTATTTCAGCAACTTAGGCTTATTAAATAGGCTTATTTCAGCAACTTAGACTTACTAAATAGGCTTATTTCAGCAACTTAGACTCATTAAATAGGCTTATTTCAGCAACTTATGCTTATTAAATATACTTATTTCAGCAACTTAGGCTTATTAAATAGGCTTATTTCAGCAACTTAGACTTATTAAATAGCCTTATTTCAGCAACTTAGGCTTATTAAATAGGCTTATTTCAGCAACTTAGGCTTATTAAATAGGCTTATTTCAGCAACTTAGACTTACTAAATAGGCTTATTTCAGCAACTTAGACTTATTAAATAGGCCTATTAAATAGACTTATTAAATAGGCTTATTTCAGCAACTTAGACTTATAAAAATAGGCCTATTAAATAGGCTTATCAAATAGACTTATTAAACAGGCTCATTAAATAATTATTAAATAGGCTTGTTAAATAGGCTTATTAAATAGACTTATTAAACAGGCTCATTAAATAATTATTAAATAGGCTTGTTAAATAGGCTTATTAAATAGACTTATTAAATAGGCTCAATAAATAGGCTTATTAAATAGGCTTATTAAATAGGCTTATTAAATAGACTTATTAAATAGGCTTATTAAATAGGCTCAATAAAAAGGCTTATTAAATAGGCTCAATAAATAGGCTTATTAAATAGGCTCAATAAATAGGCTTATTAAATAGGCTCAATAAATAGGCTTATTAAATAGGCTCATTAAATACTTATTAAATAGACTTATTAAATAGACTCATTAAATAGGCTTATTAAATAGGCTTATTAAATAGGCTTATTAAATAGGCTTATTAAATAGACGTATTAAATACCCTCATTAAATAGGTTTATTTTAGCAACTTAGGCTTATTAAATAGGTTTATTTCAGCAACTTAGACTTATTAAAGAGCCTTATTAAATAGGCTTATTTCAGCAACTTAGGCTTATTAAATAAGCTTATTTCAGCAACTTATTCTTATTAAATAGCCTTATTAAACAGGTTTATTTCAGCAACTTAGGCTTATTAAATAGCATTTTTAAATAGGTTTATTTCAGCAACTTAGACTTATTAAATATACCTTTTAAAATAGGCTTAGTTCAGAAACTTAGGCTTATTAAATAGGATTATTTCAGCAACTTAGACTTATTAAATAGGCCTATTAAATAGGCGTATTAAATAGACTTATTAAATAGGCTCATTAAATACTTATTAAATAGGCTTATTAAATAGGCTTATTAAATAGACTTATTAAATAGGCTGAATAAATAGGCTTACTAAATAGGCTTAATAAATAGGCTCAATAAATAGGCTTATTAAATAGGCTTATTAAATAGACGTATTAAATAGGCTTATTAAATAGGCTCAATAAATAGGCTTATTAAATAGGCTCAATAAATAGGCTTATTAAATAGGCTTATTAAATAGGCTTATTAAATAGGCTTATTAAATAGGCTTATTAAATAGACTTATTAAATAGCTCATTAAATAGGCTTATTTCAGCAACTTGGGCTTATTAAATAGGTTTATTTCAGCAACTTAGGCTTATTAAATAGCCTAATTAAGTAGGCTTATTTCAGCAACTTGGGCTTATTAAATAGGCTTATTTCAGCAACTTACGCTGATTAAAAAGGCTTATTTCAGCAACTTAGACTTATTAAATAGCCTTATTTCAGCAACTTAGGCTTATTAAATAGGCTTATTTCAGCAACTTAGGCTTATTAAATAGGCTTATTTCAGCAACTTAGACTTACTAAATAGGCTTATTTCAGCAACTTAGACTCATTAAATAGGCTTATTTCAGCAACTTATGCTTATTAAATATACTTATTTCAGCAACTTAGGCTTATTAAATAGGCTTATTTCAGCAACTTAGACTTATTAAATAGCCTTATTTCAGCAACTTAGGCTTATTAAATAGGCTTATTTCAGCAACTTAGGCTTATTAAATAGGCTTATTTAAGCAACTTAGACTTACTAAATAGGCTTATTTCAGCAACTTAGACTTATTAAATAGGCCTATTAAATAGACTTATTAAATAGGCTTATTTCAGCAACTTAGACTTATAAAAATAGGCCTATTAAATAGGCTTATCAAATAGACTTATTAAACAGGCTCATTAAATAATTATTAAATAGGCTTGTTAAATAGGCTTATTAAATAGACTTATTAAACAGGCTCATTAAATAATTATTAAATAGGCTTGTTAAATAGGCTTATTAAATAGACTTATTAAATAGGCTCAATAAATAGGCTTATTAAATAGGCTTATTAAATAGGCTTATTAAATAGACTTATTAAATAGGCTTATTAAATAGGCTCAATAAAAAGGCTTATTAAATAGGCTCAATAAATAGGCTTATTAAATAGGCTCAATAAATAGGCTTATTAAATAGGCTCAATAAATAGGCTTATTAAATAGGCTCATTAAATACTTATTAAATAGACTTATTAAATAGACTCATTAAATAGGCTTATTAAATAGGCTTATTAAATAGGCTTATTAAATAGGCTTATTAAATAGACGTATTAAATACCCTCATTAAATAGGTTTATTTTAGCAACTTAGGCTTATTAAATAGGTTTATTTCAGCAACTTAGACTTATTAAAGAGCCTTATTAAATAGGCTTATTTCAGCAACTTAGGCTTATTAAATAAGCTTATTTCAGCAACTTATTCTTATTAAATAGCCTTATTAAACAGGTTTATTTCAGCAACTTAGGCTTATTAAATAGCATTTTTAAATAGGTTTATTTCAGCAACTTAGACTTATTAAATATACCTTTTAAAATAGGCTTAGTTCAGAAACTTAGGCTTATTAAATAGTCTTATTTCAGCAACTTAGGCTCATTAAATAGCCTTATTAAATAGGCTTATTCAGCAACTTTGGCTTATTAAATAGCCTTATTAAATATGCTTATTTCAGCAACTTAGACTTATTAAATAGGTTTATTCAGCAACTTAGGCTTATTAAATAGGCTTATTCAGCAACTTAGGCTTATTTAATAGGCTTATTTCAGCAACTTAGGCTTATTAAATAGGCTCATTCAGAAACTTAGGCTTATTAAATAAGCTTATTTCAGCAACTTAGACTTATTAAATAGGCCTATTAAATAGGCTTATTAAATAGGCTTATTTCAGCAACTTAGATTTATTAAAAAAGGCCTATTAAATAGGCTTATTAAATAGACTTATTAAATAGGCTCATTAAATACTTATTGAATAGGCTTATTAAATAGGCTTATTAAATAGACTTATTAAATAGGCTTATTAAATAGGCTTATTAAATAGGCTTATTAAATAGACGTATTAAATACCCTCATTAAATAGGCTTATTTTAGCAACTTAGGCTTATTAAATAGGTTTATTTCAGCAACTTAGACGTATTAAAGAGCCTTATTAAATAGGCTTATTTCAGCAACTTAGGCTTATTAAATAAGCTTATTTCAGCAACTTATTCTTATTAAATAGCCTTATTAAACAGGTTTATTTCAGCAACTTAGGCTTATTAAATAGCATTTTTAAATAGGTTTATTTCAGCAACTTAGACTTATTAAATATACCTTTTAAAATAGGCTTAGTTCAGAAACTTAGGCTTATTAAATAGTCTTATTTCAGCAACTTAGGCTCATTAAATAGCCTTATTAAATAGGCTTATTCAGCAACTTAGGCTTATTAAATAGCCTTATTAAATATGCTTATTTCAGCAACTTAGACTTATTAAATAGGTTTATTCAGCAACTTAGGCTTATTAAATAGGCTTATTCAGCAACTTAGGCTTATTTAATAGACTTATTTCAGCAACTTAGGCTTATTAAATAGGCTCATTCAGAAACTTAGGCTTATTAAATAAGCTTATTTCAGCAACTTAGACTTATTAAATAGGCCTATTAAATAGGCTTATTAAATAGGCTTATTTCAGCAACTTAGATTTATTAAAAAAGGCCTATTAAATAGGCTTATTAAATAGACTTATTAAATAGGCTCATTAAATACTTATTGAATAGGCTTATTAAATAGGCTTATTAAATAGACTTATTAAATAGGCTCAATAAATAGGCTTATTAAATAGGCTTATTAAATAGGCTTATTAAATAGGCTTATTAAATAGGCTTATTAAATAGACGTATTAAATACCCTCATTAAATAGGCTTATTTTAGCAACTTAGGCTTATTAAATAGGTTTATTTCAGCAACTTAGGCTTATTAAATAAGCTTATTTCAGCAACTTATTCTTATTAAATAGCCTTATTAAACAGGTTTATTTCAGCAACTTAGGCTTATTAAATAGCATTTTTAAATCGGTTTATTTCAGCAACTTAGACTTATTAAATATACCTTTTAAAATAGGCTTAGTTCAGAAACTTAGGCTTATTAAATAGTCTTATTTCAGCAACTTAGGCTCATTAAATAGCCTTATTAAATAGGCTTATTCAGCAACTTAGGCTTATTAAATAGCCTTATTAAATATGCTTATTTCAGCAACTTAGACTTATTAAATAGGTTTATTCAGCAACTTAGGCTTATTAAATAGGCTCATTCAGAAACTTAGGCTTATTAAATAAGCTTATTTCAGCAACTTAGACTTATTAAATAGGCCTATTAAATAGGCTTATTAAATAGGCTTATTTCAGCAACTTAGATTTATTAAAAAAGGCCTATTAAATAGGCGTATTAAATAGACTTATTAAATAGGCTCATTAAATACTTATTGAATAGGCTTATTAAATAGGCTTATTAAATAGACTTATTAAATAGGCTCAATAAATAGGCTTATTAAATAGGCTTATTAAATAGACTTATTAAATAGTCTCAATAAATCGGCTTATTAAATAGGCTTATTAAATAGGCTTATTAAATAGGCTTATTAAATAGGCTTATTAAATAGACTTATTAAATCGGCTTATTAAATAGGCTCAATAAATAGGCTTATTAAATAGGCTCAATAAATATGCTGATTAAATAGGCTCAATAAATAGGCTTACTAAATAGGCTCAATAAATAGGCTTATTAAATAGGCTCATTAAATACTTATTAAATAGGCTTATTAAATAGACTTATTAAATATGTTTATTAAATAGGTGTATTAATTAGGCTTATTAAATAGGCTTATTAAATAGGCTTATTAAATAGACTTATTAAATAGACTTATTAAATAGACTTATTAAATAGACTTATTAAATAGCCTCATGAAATAGGCTTATTTTAGCAACTTAGGCTTATTAAATAGGTTTATTTCAGCAACTTAGACTTATTAAAGAGCCTTATTAAATAGGCTTATTTCAGCAACTTAGGCTTATTAAATAAGCTTATTTCAGCAACTTATGCTTATTAAATAGCCTTATTAAACAGGTTTATTTCAGCAACTTAGGCTTATTAATTAGCATTTTTAAATAGGTTTATTTCAGCAACTTAGACTTATTAAATATACCTTTTTAAATAGGCTTAGTTCAGAAACTTAGGCTTATTAAATAGTCTTATTTCAGCAACTTAGGCTCATTAAATAGCCTTATGAAATAGGCTTATTTCAGCAACTTAGGCTTATTAAATAGCCGTATTAAATAGGCTTATTTTAGCAACTTAGACTTATTAAATAGGTTTATTCAGCAACTTAGGCTTATTAAATAAGCTTATTCAGCAACTTAGGCTTATTAAATAGGCTTATTTCAGCAACTTAGACTTATTAAATAGGCCTATTAAATAGGCTTATTAAATAGGCTTATTTCAGCAACTTAGACTTATTAAATAGGCCTATTAAACAGGCTTATTAAATAGACATATTAAATAGGCTCATTAAATACTTATTAAATAGGCTTATTAAATAGGTTTATTAAATAGACTTATTAAATAGGCTCAATAAATAGGCTTATTAAATAGGCTTATTAAATTGGCTCAATAAAGAGGCTTATTAAATAGGCTTATTAAATAGGCTTATTAAATAGACTTATTAAATAGGCTTATTCAGCAACTTAGGCTTATTAAATAGCCTTATTTCAGTAACTTAGGCTTATTAAATAGGCTTATTCAGCAACTTAGACTTATTAAATAGGCTTATTTCAGCAACTTATGCTTATTAAATATACTTATTTCAGCAACTTAGGCTTATTAAATCGGATTATTTCAGCAACTTGGACTCATTAAATAGCCTTATTTCAGCAACTTAGGCTTATTAAATAGGCTTATTTCAGCAACTTAGGCTTATTAAATAGCCTTATTTCAGCAACTTAGACTTATTAAATAGGCTTATTTCAGCAACTTAGGCTTATTAAATAGGCTTATTCAGCAACGTAGGCTTATTAAATAGGCTTATTAAGTAGGCTTATTTCAGCAACTTACGCTGATTAAAAAGACTTATTTCAGCAACTTAGACTTATTAAATAGCCTTATTTCAGCAACTTAGACTCATTAAATAGGCTTATTTCAGCAACTTATGCTTATTAAATATACTTATTTCAGCAACTTAGGCTTATTAAATGGGCTTATTTCAGCAACTTAGACTTATTAAATAGCCTTATTTCAGCAACTTAGGCTTATTAAATAGGCTTATTTCAGCAACTTAGGCTTATTAAATAGCCTTATTTCAGCAACTTAGACTTATTAAATAGGCTTATTTCAGCAACTTAGGCTTATTAAATAGGCTTATTCAGCAACTTAGGCTTATTAAATAGGCTTATTTCAGCAACTTAGGCTTATTAAATAGGCTCATTCAGATAACTTAGGCTTATTAAATAGGCTTATTTCAGCAACTTAGACTTATTAAATAGGCCTATTAAATAGGCGTATTAAATAGACTTATTAAATAGGCTCATTAAATACTTATTAAATAGGCTTATTAAATAGGCGTATTAAATAGACTTATTAAATAGGCTGAATAAATATGCTTATTAAATAGGCTTATTAAATAGGCTCAATAAATAGGCTTATTAAATAGGCTCAATAAATAGGCTTATTAAATAGGCTCAATAAATAGGCTCAATAAATAGGCTTATTAAATAGGCTTATTAAATAGACTTATTAAATAGGCTTATTAAATAGGCTCAATAAATAGGCTTATTAAATAGGCTCAATAAATAGGCTTATTAAATAGGCTCAATAAATAGGCTTATTAAATAGGCTCATTAAATACTTATTAAATAGACTTATTAAATAGACTTATTACATAGGCTTATTAAATAGGCTTATTAAATAGGCTTATTAAATAGGCTTATTAAATAGACTTATTAAATAGCTCATTAAATAGGCTTATTTCAGCAACTTAGGCTTATTAAATAGCCTTATTTCAGCAACTTACGCTTATTAAATAGGCTTATTTCAGCAACTTAGGCTTATTAAATAGCCTAATTAAGTAGGCTTATTTCAGCAACTTGGGCTTATTAAATAGGCTTATTTCAGCAACTTACGCTGATTAAAAAGGCTTATTTCAGCAACTTAGACTTATTAAATATCCTTATTTCAGCAACCTAGACTCATTAAATAGGCTTATTTCAGCAACTTATGCTTATTAAATATACTTATTTCAGCAACTTAGGCTTATTAAATCGGCTTATTTCAGCAACTTGGACTCATTAAATAGCCTTATTTCAGCAACTTAGGCTTATTAAATAGGCTTATTTCAGCAACTTAGGCTTATTAAATAGCCTTATTTCAGCAACTTAGACTTATTAAATAGGCTTATTTCAGCAACTTAGGCTTATTAAATAGGCTTATTCAGCAACGTAGGCTTATTAAATAGGCTTATTAAATAGCCTTATTTCAGTAACTTCCGCTAATTAAATAGGCGTATTTCAGCAACTTAGGCTTATTAAATAGCCTAATTAAGTAGGCTTATTTCAGCAACAGACGCTGATTAAAAAGACTTATTTCAGCAACTTAGACTTATTAAATAGCCTTATTTCAGCAACTTAGACTTATTAAATAGCCTTATTTCAGCAACTTAGGCTTATTAAATAGGCTTATTTCAGCAACTTAGGCTTGTTAAATAGCCTTATTTCAGCAACTTAGACTTATTAAATAGGCTTATTTCAGCAACTTAGGCTTATTAAATAGGCTTATTCAGCAACTTAAGCTTATTAAAAAGGCTTATTTCAGCAACTTAGGCTTATTAAATAGGCTCATTCAGAAACTTAGGCTTATTAAATAGGATTATTTCAGCAACTTAGACTTATTAAATAGGCCTATTAAATAGGCGTATTAAATAGACTTATTAAATAGGCTCATTAAATACTTATTAAATAGGCTTATTAAATAGGCTTATTAAATAGACTTATTAAATAGGCTGAATAAATAGGCTTACTAAATAGGCTTAATAAATAGGCTCAATAAATAGGCTTATTAAATAGGCTTATTAAATAGACGTATTAAATAGGCTTATTAAATAGGCTCAATAAATAGGCTTATTAAATAGGCTCAATAAATAGGCTTATTAAATAGGCTTATTAAATAGGCTTATTAAATAGGCTTATTAAATAGGCTTATTAAATAGACTTATTAAATAGCTCATTAAATAGGCTTATTTCAGCAACTTGGGCTTATTAAATAGGTTTATTTCAGCAACTTAGGCTTATTAAATAGCCTAATTAAGTAGGCTTATTTCAGCAACTTGGGCTTATTAAATAGGCTTATTTCAGCAACTTACGCTGATTAAAAAGGCTTATTTCAGCAACTTAGACTTATTAAATAGCCTTATTTCAGCAACTTAGGCTTATTAAATAGGCTTATTTCAGCAACTTAGGCTTATTAAATAGGCTTATTTCAGCAACTTAGACTTACTAAATAGGCTTATTTCAGCAACTTAGACTCATTAAATAGGCTTATTTCAGCAACTTATGCTTATTAAATATACTTATTTCAGCAACTTAGGCTTATTAAATAGGCTTATTTCAGCAACTTAGACTTATTAAATAGCCTTATTTCAGCAACTTAGGCTTATTAAATAGGCTTATTTCAGCAACTTAGGCTTATTAAATAGGCTTATTTCAGCAACTTAGACTTACTAAATAGGCTTATTTCAGCAACTTAGACTTATTAAATAGGCCTATTAAATAGACTTATTAAATAGGCTTATTTCAGCAACTTAGACTTATAAAAATAGGCCTATTAAATAGGCTTATCAAATAGACTTATTAAACAGGCTCATTAAATAATTATTAAATAGGCTTGTTAAATAGGCTTATTAAATAGACTTATTAAACAGGCTCATTAAATAATTATTAAGTAGGCTTGTTAAATAGGCTTATTAAATAGACTTATTAAATAGGCTCAATAAATAGGCTTATTAAATAGGCTTATTAAATAGGCTTATTAAATAGACTTATTAAATAGGCTTATTAAATAGGCTCAATAAAAAGGCTTATTAAATAGGCTCAATAAATAGGCTTATTAAATAGGCTCAATAAATAGGCTTATTAAATAGGCTCAATAAATAGGCTTATTAAATAGGCTCATTAAATACTTATTAAATAGACTTATTAAATAGACTCATTAAATAGGCTTATTAAATAGGCTTATTAAATAGGCTTATTAAATAGGCTTATTAAATAGACGTATTAAATACCCTCATTAAATAGGTTTATTTTAGCAACTTAGGCTTATTAAATAGGTTTATTTCAGCAACTTAGACTTATTAAAGAGCCTTATTAAATAGGCTTATTTCAGCAACTTAGGCTTATTAAATAAGCTTATTTCAGCAACTTATTCTTATTAAATAGCCTTATTAAACAGGTTTATTTCAGCAACTTAGGCTTATTAAATAGCATTTTTAAATAGGTTTATTTCAGCAACTTAGACTTATTAAATATACCTTTTAAAATAGGCTTAGTTCAGAAACTTAGGCTTATTAAATAGTCTTATTTCAGCAACTTAGGCTCATTAAATAGCCTTATTAAATAGGCTTATTCAGCAACTTTGGCTTATTAAATAGCCTTATTAAATATGCTTATTTCAGCAACTTAGACTTATTAAATATCCTTATTTCAGCAACCTAGACTCATTAAATAGGCTTATTTCAGCAACTTATGCTTATTAAATATACTTATTTCAGCAACTTAGGCTTATTAAATCGGCTTATTTCAGCAACTTGGACTCATTAAATAGCCTTATTTCAGCAACTTAGGCTTATTAAATAGGCTTATTTCAGCAACTTAGGCTTATTAAATAGCCTTATTTCAGCAACTTAGACTTATTAAATAGGCTTATTTCAGCAACTTAGGCTTATTAAATAGGCTTATTCAGCAACGTAGGCTTATTAAATAGGCTTATTAAATAGCCTTATTTCAGTAACTTCCGCTAATTAAATAGGCGTATTTCAGCAACTTAGGCTTATTAAATAGCCTAATTAAGTAGGCTTATTTCAGCAACAGACGCTGATTAAAAAGACTTATTTCAGCAACTTAGACTTATTAAATAGCCTTATTTCAGCAACTTAGACTTATTAAATAGCCTTATTTCAGCAACTTAGGCTTATTAAATAGGCTTATTTCAGCAACTTAGGCTTGTTAAATAGCCTTATTTCAGCAACTTAGACTTATTAAATAGGCTTATTTCAGCAACTTAGGCTTATTAAATAGGCTTATTCAGCAACTTAAGCTTATTAAAAAGGCTTATTTCAGCAACTTAGGCTTATTAAATAGGCTCATTCAGAAACTTAGGCTTATTAAATAGGATTATTTCAGCAACTTAGACTTATTAAATAGGCCTATTAAATAGGCGTATTAAATAGACTTATTAAATAGGCTCATTAAATACTTATTAAATAGGCTTATTAAATAGGCTTATTAAATAGACTTATTAAATAGGCTGAATAAATAGGCTTACTAAATAGGCTTAATAAATAGGCTCAATAAATAGGCTTATTAAATAGGCTTATTAAATAGACGTATTAAATAGGCTTATTAAATAGGCTCAATAAATAGGCTTATTAAATAGGCTCAATAAATAGGCTTATTAAATAGGCTTATTAAATAGGCTTATTAAATAGGCTTATTAAATAGGCTTATTAAATAGACTTATTAAATAGCTCATTAAATAGGCTTATTTCAGCAACTTGGGCTTATTAAATAGGTTTATTTCAGCAACTTAGGCTTATTAAATAGCCTAATTAAGTAGGCTTATTTCAGCAACTTGGGCTTATTAAATAGGCTTATTTCAGCAACTTACGCTGATTAAAAAGGCTTATTTCAGCAACTTAGACTTATTAAATAGCCTTATTTCAGCAACTTAGGCTTATTAAATAGGCTTATTTCAGCAACTTAGGCTTATTAAATAGGCTTATTTCAGCAACTTAGACTTACTAAATAGGCTTATTTCAGCAACTTAGACTCATTAAATAGGCTTATTTCAGCAACTTATGCTTATTAAATATACTTATTTCAGCAACTTAGGCTTATTAAATAGGCTTATTTCAGCAACTTAGACTTATTAAATAGCCTTATTTCAGCAACTTAGGCTTATTAAATAGGCTTATTTCAGCAACTTAGGCTTATTAAATAGGCTTATTTCAGCAACTTAGACTTACTAAATAGGCTTATTTCAGCAACTTAGACTTATTAAATAGGCCTATTAAATAGACTTATTAAATAGGCTTATTTCAGCAACTTAGACTTATAAAAATAGGCCTATTAAATAGGCTTATCAAATAGACTTATTAAACAGGCTCATTAAATAATTATTAAATAGGCTTGTTAAATAGGCTTATTAAATAGACTTATTAAACAGGCTCATTAAATAATTATTAAATAGGCTTGTTAAATAGGCTTATTAAATAGACTTATTAAATAGGCTCAATAAATAGGCTTATTAAATAGGCTTATTAAATAGGCTTATTAAATAGACTTATTAAATAGGCTTATTAAATAGGCTCAATAAAAAGGCTTATTAAATAGGCTCAATAAATAGGCTTATTAAATAGGCTCAATAAATAGGCTTATTAAATAGGCTCAATAAATAGGCTTATTAAATAGGCTCATTAAATACTTATTAAATAGACTTATTAAATAGACTCATTAAATAGGCTTATTAAATAGGCTTATTAAATAGGCTTATTAAATAGGCTTATTAAATAGACGTATTAAATACCCTCATTAAATAGGTTTATTTTAGCAACTTAGGCTTATTAAATAGGTTTATTTCAGCAACTTAGACTTATTAAAGAGCCTTATTAAATAGGCTTATTTCAGCAACTTAGGCTTATTAAATAAGCTTATTTCAGCAACTTATTCTTATTAAATAGCCTTATTAAACAGGTTTATTTCAGCAACTTAGGCTTATTAAATAGCATTTTTAAATAGGTTTATTTCAGCAACTTAGACTTATTAAATATACCTTTTAAAATAGGCTTAGTTCAGAAACTTAGGCTTATTAAATAGTCTTATTTCAGCAACTTAGGCTCATTAAATAGCCTTATTAAATAGGCTTATTCAGCAACTTTGGCTTATTAAATAGCCTTATTAAATATGCTTATTTCAGCAACTTAGACTTATTAAATAGGTTTATTCAGCAACTTAGGCTTATTAAATGGGCTTATTCAGCAACTTAGGCTTATTTAATAGGCTTATTTCAGCAACTTAGGCTTATTAAATAGGCTCATTCAGAAACTTAGGCTTATTAAATAAGCTTATTTCAGCAACTTAGACTTATTAAATAGGCCTATTAAATAGGCTTATTAAATAGGCTTATTTCAGCAACTTAGATTTATTAAAAAAGGCCTATTAAATAGGCTTATTAAATAGACTTATTAAATAGGCTCATTAAATACTTATTGAATAGGCTTATTAAATAGGCTTATTAAATAGACTTATTAAATAGGCTTATTAAATAGGCTTATTAAATAGGCTTATTAAATAGACGTATTAAATACCCTCATTAAATAGGCTTATTTTAGCAACTTAGGCTTATTAAATAGGTTTATTTCAGCAACTTAGACGTATTAAAGAGCCTTATTAAATAGGCTTATTTCAGCAACTTAGGCTTATTAAATAATCTTATTTCAGCAACTTATTCTTATTAAATAGCCTTATTAAACAGGTTTATTTCAGCAACTTAGGCTTATTAAATAGCATTTTTAAATAGGTTTATTTCAGCAACTTAGACTTATTAAATATACCTTTTAAAATAGGCTTAGTTCAGAAACTTAGGCTTATTAAATAGTCTTATTTCAGCAACTTAGGCTCATTAAATAGCCTTATTAAATAGGCTTATTCAGCAACTTAGGCTTATTAAATAGCCTTATTAAATATGCTTATTTCAGCAACTTAGACTTATTAAATAGGTTTATTCAGCAACTTAGGCTTATTAAATAGGCTTATTCAGCAACTTAGGCTTATTTAATAGACTTATTTCAGCAACTTAGGCTTATTAAATAGGCTCATTCAGAAACTTAGGCTTATTAAATAAGCTTATTTCAGCAACTTAGACTTATTGAATAGGCCTATTAAATAGGCTTATTAAATAGGCTTATTTCAGCAACTTAGATTTATAAAAAAAGGCCTATTAAATAGGCTTATTAAATAGACTTATTAAATAGGCTCATTAAATACTTATTGAATAGGCTTATTAAATAGGCTTATTAAATAGACTTATTAAATAGGCTCAATAAATAGGCTTATTAAATAGGCTTATTAAATAGGCTTATTAAATAGGCTTATTAAATAGGCTTATTAAATAGACGTATTAAATACCCTCATTAAATAGGCTTATTTTAGCAACTTAGGCTTATTAAATAGGTTTATTTCAGCAACTTAGGCTTATTAAATAAGCTTATTTCAGCAACTTATTCTTATTAAATAGCCTTATTAAACAGGTTTATTTCAGCAACTTAGGCTTATTAAATAGCATTTTTAAATCGGTTTATTTCAGCAACTTAGACTTATTAAATATACCTTTTAAAATAGGCTTAGTTCAGAAACTTAGGCTTATTAAATAGTCTTATTTCAGCAACTTAGGCTCATTAAATAGCCTTATTAAATAGGCTTATTCAGCAACTTAGGCTTATTAAATAGCCTTATTAAATATGCTTATTTCAGCAACTTAGACTTATTAAATAGGTTTATTCAGCAACTTAGGCTTATTAAATAGGCTCATTCAGAAACTTAGGCTTATTAAATAAGCTTATTTCAGCAACTTAGACTTATTAAATAGGCCTATTAAATAGGCTTATTAAATAGGCTTATTTCAGCAACTTAGATTTATTAAAAAAGGCCTATTAAATAGGCGTATTAAATAGACTTATTAAATAGGCTCATTAAATACTTATTGAATAGGCTTATTAAATAGGCTTATTAAATAGACTTATTAAATAGGCTCAATAAATAGGCTTATTAAATAGGCTTATTAAATAGACTTATTAAATAGTCTCAATAAATCGGCTTATTAAATAGGCTTATTAAATAGGCTTATTAAATAGGCTTATTAAATAGGCTTATTAAATAGACTTATTAAATCGGCTTATTAAATAGGCTCAATAAATAGGCTTATTAAATAGGCTCAATAAATATGCTGATTAAATAGGCTCAATAAATAGGCTTACTAAATAGGCTCAATAAATAGGCTTATTAAATAGGCTCATTAAATACTTATTAAATAGGCTTATTAAATAGACTTATTAAATATGTTTATTAAATAGGTGTATTAATTAGGCTTATTAAATAGGCTTATTAAATAGGCTTATTAAATAGACTTATTAAATAGACTTATTAAATAGACTTATTAAATAGACTTATTAAATAGCCTCATGAAATAGGCTTATTTTAGCAACTTAGGCTTATTAAATAGGTTTATTTCAGCAACTTAGACTTATTAAAGAGCCTTATTAAATAGGCTTATTTCAGCAACTTAGGCTTATTAAATAAGCTTATTTCAGCAACTTATGCTTATTAAATAGCCTTATTAACAGGTTTATTTCAGCAACTTAGGCTTATTAATTAGCATTTTTAAATAGGTTTATTTCAGCAACTTAGACTTATTAAATATACCTTTTTAAATAGGCTTAGTTCAGAAACTTAGGCTTATTAAATAGTCTTATTTCAGCAACTTAGGCTCATTAAATAGCCTTATGAAATAGGCTTATTTCAGCAACTTAGGCTTATTAAATAGCCGTATTAAATAGGCTTATTTTAGCAACTTAGACTTATTAAATAGGTTTATTCAGCAACTTAGGCTTATTAAATAAGCTTATTCAGCAACTTAGGCTTATTAAATAGGCTTATTTCAGCAACTTAGACTTATTAAATAGGCCTATTAAATAGGCTTATTAAATAGGCTTATTTCAGCAACTTAGACTTATTAAATAGGCCTATTAAACAGGCTTATTAAATAGACATATTAAATAGGCTCATTAAATACTTATTAAATAGGCTTATTAAATAGGTTTATTAAATAGACTTATTAAATAGGCTCAATAAATAGGCTTATTAAATAGGCTTATTAAATTGGCTCAATAAAGAGGCTTATTAAATAGGCTTATTAAATAGGCTTATTAAATAGACTTATTAAATCGGCTTATTAAATAGGCTCAATAAATAGGCTTATTAAATAGGCTCAATAAATAGGCTTATTAAATAGGCTCAATAAATAGGCTTATTAAATAGGCTCATTAAATACTTATTAAATAGACTTATTAAATAGACTTATTACATAGGCTTATTAAATAGGCTTATTAAATAGGCTTATTAAATAGGCTTATTAAATAGACTTATTAAATAGCTCATTAAATAGGCTTATTTCAGCAACTTAGGCTTATTAAATAGCCTTATTTCAGCAACCTAGACTCATTAAATAGGCTTATTTCAGCAACTTATGCTTATTAAATATACTTATTTCAGCAACTTAGGCTTATTAAATAGGCTTATTTCAGCAACTTAGACGTATTAAATAGCCTTATTTCAGCAACTTAGGCTTATTAAATAGCCTTATTTCAGCAACTTAGGCTTATTAAATAGGCTTATTTCAGCAACTTAGACTTACTAAATAGGCTTATTTCAGCAACTTAGGCTTATTAATTAGGCTTATTCAGCAACTTAGGCTTATTAAATAGCCTTATTTCAGCAACTTAGGCTTATTAAATAGGCTTATTTCAGCAACTTAGGCTTATTAAATAGGCTTATTTCAGCAACTTAGACTTACTAAATAGGCTTATTTCAGCAACTTAGACTTATTAAATAGGCCTATTAAATAGACTTATTAAATAGGCTTATTTCAGCAACTTAGACTTATAAAAATAGGCCTATTAAATAGGCTTATCAAATAGACTTATTAAACAGGCTCATTAAATAATTATTAAATAGGCTTGTTAAATAGGCTTATTAAATAGACTTATTAAACAGGCTCATTAAATAATTATTAAATAGGCTTGTTAAATAGGCTTATTAAATAGACTTATTAAATAGGCTCAATAAATAGGCTTATTAAATAGGCTTATTAAATAGGCTTATTAAATAGACTTATTAAATAGGCTTATTAAATAGGCTCAATAAAAAGGCTTATTAAATAGGCTCAATAAATAGGCTTATTAAATAGGCTCAATAAATAGGCTTATTAAATAGGCTCAATAAATAGGCTTATTAAATAGGCTCATTAAATACTTATTAAATAGACTTATTAAATAGACTCATTAAATAGGCTTATTAAATAGGCTTATTAAATAGGCTTATTAAATAGGCTTATTAAATAGACGTATTAAATACCCTCATTAAATAGGTTTATTTTAGCAACTTAGGCTTATTAAATAGGTTTATTTCAGCAACTTAGACTTATTAAAGAGCCTTATTAAATAGGCTTATTTCAGCAACTTAGGCTTATTAAATAAGCTTATTTCAGCAACTTATTCTTATTAAATAGCCTTATTAAACAGGTTTATTTCAGCAACTTAGGCTTATTAAATAGCATTTTTAAATAGGTTTATTTCAGCAACTTAGACTTATTAAATATACCTTTTAAAATAGGCTTAGTTCAGAAACTTAGGCTTATTAAATAGTCTTATTTCAGCAACTTAGGCTCATTAAATAGCCTTATTAAATAGGCTTATTCAGCAACTTTGGCTTATTAAATAGCCTTATTAAATATGCTTATTTCAGCAACTTAGACTTATTAAATAGGTTTATTCAGCAACTTAGGCTTATTAAATAGGCTTATTCAGCAACTTAGGCTTATTTAATAGGCTTATTTCAGCAACTTAGGCTTATTAAATAGGCTCATTCAGAAACTTAGGCTTATTAAATAAGCTTATTTCAGCAACTTAGACTTATTAAATAGGCCTATTAAATAGGCTTATTAAATAGGCTTATTTCAGCAACTTAGATTTATTAAAAAAGGCCTATTAAATAGGCTTATTAAATAGACTTATTAAATAGGCTCATTAAATACTTATTGAATAGGCTTATTAAATAGGCTTATTAAATAGACTTATTAAATAGGCTTATTAAATAGGCTTATTAAATAGGCTTATTAAATAGACGTATTAAATACCCTCATTAAATAGGCTTATTTTAGCAACTTAGGCTTATTAAATAGGTTTATTTCAGCAACTTAGACGTATTAAAGAGCCTTATTAAATAGGCTTATTTCAGCAACTTAGGCTTATTAAATAAGCTTATTTCAGCAACTTATTCTTATTAAATAGCCTTATTAAACAGGTTTATTTCAGCAACTTAGGCTTATTAAATAGCATTTTTAAATAGGTTTATTTCAGCAACTTAGACTTATTAAATATACCTTTTAAAATAGGCTTAGTTCAAAAACTTAGGCTTATTAAATAGTCTTATTTCAGCAACTTAGGCTCATTAAATAGCCTTATTAAATAGGCTTATTCAGCAACTTAGGCTTATTAAATAGCCTTATTAAATATGCTTATTTCAGCAACTTAGACTTATTAAATAGGTTTATTCAGCAACTTAGGCTTATTAAATAGGCTTATTCAGCAACTTAGGCTTATTTAATAGGCTTATTTCAGCAACTTAGGCTTATTAAATAGGCTCATTCAGAAACTTAGGCATATTAGATAAGCTTATTTCAGCAACTTAGACTTATTAAATAGGCTTATTAAATAGACTTATTAAATAGGCTCATTAAATACTTATTGAATAGGCTTATTAAATAGGCTTATTAAATAGACTTATTAAATAGGCTCAATAAATAGGCTTATTAAATAGGCTTATTAAATAGGCTTATTAAATAGGCTTATTAAATAGGCTTATTAAATAGACGTATTAAATACCCTCATTAAATAGGCTTATTTTAGCAACTTAGGCTTATTAAATAGGTTTATTTCAGCAACTTAGGCTTATTAAATAAGCTTATTTCAGCAACTTATTCTTATTAAATAGCCTTATTAAACAGGTTTATTTCAGCAACTTAGGCTTATTAAATAGCATTTTTAAATAGGTTTATTTCAGCAACTTAGACTTATTAAATATACCTTTTAAAATAGGCTTAGTTCAGAAACTTAGGCTTATTAAATAGTCTTATTTCAGCAACTTAGGCTCATTAAATAGCCTTATTAAATAGGCTTATTTTAGCAACTTAGGCGCATTAAATAGCCTTATTTCAGCAACTTAGGCGTATTAAATAGCCTTATTAAATAGGCTTATTTCAGCAACTTAGGCTTATTAAATAGCCTTATTTCAGCAACTTAGACTTATTCAATAGGCTTATTTCAGCAACTTAGGCTTATTAAATAGGCTTATTCAGCAACTTAGGCTTATTAAATAGGCTTATTTCAGCAACTTAGGTTTATTAAATAGCCTTATTTCAGCAACTTAGACTTATTAAATAGGCTTTTTTCAGCAACTTAGGCGTATTAAATAGGCTTATTAAATAGGCGTATTAAATAGGCTTATTAAAAATTCTTATTAAATGGACTTATTAAATAGCCTCATTAAATAGGCTTATTTTAGCAACTTAGGCTTATTAAATAGGTTTATGTCAGCAACTTAGACTTATTAAATAGCCTTATTAAATAGGCTTATTTCAGCAACTTAGGCTTATTAAATAGGCTTATTTCAGCAACTTACGCTTATTAAATAGCCTTCTTAATCAGGTTTATTTCAGCAACTTGGGCGTATTAAATACCATTTTTAAATAGGTTTATTTCAGCAACTTAGACTTATTAAATAGACCTTTTTAAATAGGCTTAGTTCAGAAACTTAGGCTTATTAAATCGGCTTATTTCAGCAACTTAGGCTCATTAAATAGCCTCATTAAATAGGCTTATTTCAGCAACTTAGGCTTATTAAATAGCCTTATTAAATAGGCTTATTTTAGAAACTTTGACTTATTAAATCGACTTATTAAATAGACATTTCAGCAACTTAGGCTCATTAAATAGGCTTATGAAATATGCTTATTTCTGCAACTTAGACTTATTAGATAGGCCTATTAAATAGGCTTATTTCAGCAACGTAGGCTTATTAAATAGGCTTATTTCAGCAACTTAGGCTTATTAAATAGCCTTATTTCAGCAACTTAGACTTATTAAATTGGTTTATTCAGCAACTTAGGCTTATTAAATAGGCTTATTTCAGCAACTTAGACTTATTAAATAGGCCTATTAAATAGGCTTATTAAATAGACTTATTAAATATGCTTATTAAAAAGGCTTATTAAATAGACTTAATAAATAGGCTCATTAATACTTATTAAATAGGTTTATTAAATAGGCGTATTAAATAGGCTTATTAAATAGGCGCATTAAATAGGCTTATTAAATAGGCTTATTAAATTGACTTATTAAATAGCCTCATTAAATAGGCTTATTTTAGCAACTTAGGCTTATTAAATAGGTTTATGTCAGCAACTTAGACTTATTAAATAGCCTTATTAAATAGGCTTATTTCAGCAACTTAGGCTTATTAAATAGCCTTATTAATCAGGTTTATTTCAGCAACTTGGGCGTATTAAATACCATTTTTAAATAGGTTTATTTAAGCAAATTAGACTTATTAAATAGACCTCTTTAAATAGGCTTAGTTCAGAAACTTAGGCTTATTAAATCGGCTTATTTCAGCAACTTAGGCTCATTAAATAGCCTCATTAAATAGGCTTATTTCAGCAACTTAGGCTTATTAAATAGCCTTATTAAATAGGCTTATTTGAGCAACTTTGACTTATTAAATCGACTTATTAAATAGACATTTCAGCAACTTAGGCTCATTAAATAGGCTTATGAAATATGCTTATTTCTGCAACTTAGATTATTAGATAGGCCTATTAAATAGGCTTATTTCAGCAACTTAGGCTTATTAAATAGGCTTATTTCAGCAACTTAGGCTTATTAAATAGGCCTATTTCAGCAACTTAGACTTATTAAATAGCCTTATTTCAGCAACTTACGCTTATTAAATAGGCTTCTTTCAGCAACTTAGGCTTATTAAATAGCCTTATTAAATAGGCTTATTTCAGCAACTTAGACTTATTAAATAGGCTTATTTCAGCAACTTAGACTTATTAAATAGGCTTATTTCAGCAACTTGGACTTATTAAATAGCCTTATTTCAGCAACTGAGGCTTATTAAATAGGCTTATTTCAGCAACTTAGGCTTATTAAATAGCCTTATTTCAGCAACTTAGACTTATTAAATAGGCTTATTTCAGCCTACTTAGGCTTATTAAATAGGCTTATTCAGCAACTTAGGCTTATTAAAAAGGCTAATTAAATAGGCTTATTTTAGCAACTTAGGCTTTTTAAATAGGTTTATTTCAGCAACTTAGACTTATTAAATAGCCTTATTAAATAGGATTATTTCAGCAACTTAGGCTTATTAAATAGGCTTATTTCAGCAACTTACGCTTATTAAATAGCCTTCTTAATCAGGTTTATTTCAGCAACTTGGGCGTATTAAATACCATTTTTAAATAGGTTTATTTCAGCAACTTAGACTTATTAAATAGACCTTTTTAAATAGGCTTAGTTCAGAAACTTAGGCTTATTAAATCGGCTTATTTCAGCAACTTAGGCTCATTAAATAGCCTCATTAAATAGGCTTTTTTCAGCAACTTAGGCTTATTAAATAGCCTTATTAAATAGGCTTATTTTAGAAACTTTGACTTATTAAATCGACTTATTAAATAGACATTTCAGCAACTTAGGCTCATTAAATAGGCTTATGAAATATGCTTATTTCTGCAACTTAGACTTATTAGATAGGCCTATTAAATAGGCTTATTTCAGCAACGTAGGCTTATTAAATAGGCTTATTTCAGCAACTTAGGCTTATTAAATAGCCTTATTTCAGCAACTTAGACTTATTAAATTGGTTTATTCAGCAACTTAGGCTTATTAAATAGGCTTATTTCAGCAACTTAGACTTATTAAATAGGCCTATTAAATAGGCTTATTAAATAGACTTATTAAATATGCTTATTAAAAAGGCTTATTAAATAGACTTAATAAATAGGCTCATTAATACTTATTAAATAGGTTTATTAAATAGGCGTATTAAATAGGCTTATTAAATAGGCGCATTAAATAGGCTTATTAAATAGGCTTATTAAATTGACTTATTAAATAGCCTCATTAAATAGGCTTATTTTAGCAACTTAGGCTTATTAAATAGGTTTATGTCAGCAACTTAGACTTATTAAATAGCCTTATTAAATAGGCTTATTTCAGCAACTTAGGCTTATTAAATAGCCTTATTAATCAGGTTTATTTCAGCAACTTGGGCGTATTAAATACCATTTTTAAATAGGTTTATTTAAGCAAATTAGACTTATTAAATAGACCTCTTTAAATAGGCTTAGTTCAGAAACTTAGGCTTATTAAATCGGCTTATTTCAGCAACTTAGGCTCATTAAATAGCCTCATTAAATAGGCTTATTTCAGCAACTTAGGCTTATTAAATAGCCTTATTAAATAGGCTTATTTGAGCAACTTTGACTTATTAAATCGACTTATTAAATAGACATTTCAGCAACTTAGGCTCATTAAATAGGCTTATGAAATATGCTTATTTCTGCAACTTAGATTATTAGATAGGCCTATTAAATAGGCTTATTTCAGCAACTTAGGCTTATTAAATAGGCTTATTTCAGCAACTTAGGCTTATTAAATAGGCCTATTTCAGCAACTTAGACTTATTAAATAGCCTTATTTCAGCAACTTACGCTTATTAAATAGGCTTCTTTCAGCAACTTAGGCTTATTAAATAGCCTTATTAAATAGGCTTATTTCAGCAACTTAGACTTATTAAATAGGCTTATTTCAGCAACTTAGACTTATTAAATAGGCTTATTTCAGCAACTTGGACTTATTAAATAGCCTTATTTCAGCAACTGAGGCTTATTAAATAGGCTTATTTCAGCAACTTAGGCTTATTAAATAGCCTTATTTCAGCAACTTAGACTTATTAAATAGGCTTATTTCAGCCTACTTAGGCTTATTAAATAGGCTTATTCAGCAACTTAGGCTTATTAAAAAGGCTAATTAAATAGGCTTATTTTAGCAACTTAGGCTTTTTAAATAGGTTTATTTCAGCAACTTAGACTTATTAAATAGCCTTATTAAATAGGATTATTTCAGCAACTTAGGCTTATTAAATAGGCTTATTTCAGCAATTTATGCTTATTAAATAGCCTTATTAAACAGGTTTATTTCAGCAACTTAGGCTTATTAAATAGCATTTTAAATAGGTTTATTTCAGCAACTTAGACTTATTAAATATACCTTTTTAAATAGGCCTAGTTCAGAAACTTCGGCTTATTAAATAGGCTTATTTTAGCAACTTAGGCGCATTAAATAGCCTTATTTCAGCAACTTAGGCGTATTAAATAGCCTTATTAAATAGGCTTATTTCAGCAACTTAGGCTTATTAAATAGCCTTATTTCAGCAACTTAGACTTATTCAATAGGCTTATTTCAGCAACTTAGGCTTATTAAATAGGCTTATTCAGCAACTTAGGCTTATTAAATAGGCTTATTTCAGCAACTTAGGTTTATTAAATAGCCTTATTTCAGCAACTTAGACTTATTAAATAGGCTTTTTTCAGCAACTTAGGCGTATTAAATAGGCTTATTAAATAGGCGTATTAAATAGGCTTATTAAAAATTCTTATTAAATGGACTTATTAAATAGCCTCATTAAATAGGCTTATTTTAGCAACTTAGGCTTATTAAATAGGTTTATGTCAGCAACTTAGACTTATTAAATAGCCTTATTAAATAGGCTTATTTCAGCAACTTAGGCTTATTAAATAGGCTTATTTCAGCAACTTACGCTTATTAAATAGCCTTATTAATCAGGTTTATTTCAGCAACTTGGGCGTATTAAATACCATTTTTAAATAGGTTTATTTCAGCAACTTAGACTTATTAAATAGACCTTTTTAAATAGGCTTAGTTCAGAAACTTAGGCTTATTAAATCGGCTTATTTCAGCAACTTAGGCTCATTAAATAGCCTCATTAAATAGGCTTATTTCAGCAACTTAGGCTTATTAAATAGCCTTATTAAATAGGCTTATTTTAGAAACTTTGACTTATTAAATCGACTTATTAAATAGACATTTCAGCAACTTAGGCTCATTAAATAGGCTTATGAAATATGCTTATTTCTGCAACTTAGACTTATTAGATAGGCCTATTAAATAGGCTTATTTCAGCAACGTAGGCTTATTAAATAGGCTTATTTCAGCAACTTAGGCTTATTAAATAGCCTTATTTCAGCAACTTAGACTTATTAAATTGGTTTATTCAGCAACTTAGGCTTATTAAATAGGCTTATTTCAGCAACTTAGACTTATTAAATAGGCCTATTAAATAGGCTTATTAAATAGACTTATTAAATATGCTTATTAAAAAGGCTTATTAAATAGACTTAATAAATAGGCTCATTAATACTTATTAAATAGGTTTATTAAATAGGCGTATTAAATAGGCTTATTAAATAGGCGCATTAAATAGGCTTATTAAATAGGCTTATTAAATTGACTTATTAAATAGCCTCATTAAATAGGCTTATTTTAGCAACTTAGGCTTATTAAATAGGTTTATGTCAGCAACTTAGACTTATTGAATAGCCTTATTAAATAGGCTTATTTCAGCAACTTAGGCTTATTAAATAGCCTTATTAATCAGGTTTATTTCAGCAACTTAGGCTCATTAAATAGCCTCATTAAATAGGCTTATTTCAGCAACTTAGGCTTATTAAATAGCCTTATTAAATAGGCTTATTTGAGCAACTTTGACTTATTAAATCGACTTATTAAATAGACATTTCAGCAACTTAGGCTCATTAAATAGGCTTATGAAATATGCTTATTTCTGCAACTTAGATTATTAGATAGGCCTATTAAATAGGCTTATTTCAGCAACTTAGGCTTATTAAATAGGCTTATTTCAGCAACTTAGGCTTATTAAATAGGCCTATTTCAGCAACTTAGACTTATTAAATAGCCTTATTTCAGCAACTTACGCTTATTAAATAGGCTTCTTTCAGCAACTTAGGCTTATTAAATAGCCTTATTAAATAGGCTTATTTCAGCAACTTGGGCTTATTAAATAGGCTTATTTTAGCAACTAACGCTGTTTAAATAGGTTTATTTCAGCAACTTAGACTTATTAAATAGCCTTATTTCAGCAACTTAGACTTATTAAATAGGCTTATTTCAGCAACTTAGACTTATTAAATAGGCTTATTTCAGCAACTTGGACTTATTAAATAGCCTTATTTCAGCAACTTAGGCTTATTAAATAGGCTTATTTCAGCAACTTAGGCTTATTAAATAGCCTTATTTCAGCAACTTAGACTTATTAAATAGGCTTATTTCAGCAACTTAGGCTTATTAAATAGGCTTATTCAGCAACTTAGGCTTATTAAAAAGGCTTATTAAATAGGCTTATTTTAGCAACTTAGGCTTTTTAAATAGGTTTATTTCAGCAACTTAGACTTATTAAATAGCCTTATTAAATAGGCTTATTTCAGCAACTTAGGCTTATTAAATAGGCTTATTTCAGCAACTTACGCTTATTAAATAGCCTTATTAATCAGGTTTATTTCAGCAACTTGGGCGTATTAAATACCATTTTTAAATAGGTTTATTTCAGCAACTTAGACTTATTAAGTAGACCTTTTTAAATAGGCTTAGTTCAGAAACTTAGGCTTATTAAATCGGCTTATTTCAGCAACTTAGGCTCATTAAATAGCCTCATTAAATAGGCTTATTTCAGCAACTTAGGCTTATTAAATAGCCTTATTAAATAGGCTTATTTGAGCAACTTTGACTTATTAAATCGACTTATTAAATAGACATTTCAGCAACTTAGGCTCATTAAATAGGCTTATGAAATATGCTTATTTCTGCAACTTAGATTATTAGATAGGCCTATTAAATAGGCTTATTTCAGCAACTTAGGCTTATTAAATAGGCTTATTTCAGCAACTTAGGCTTATTAAATAGGCCTATTTCAGCAACTTAGACTTATTAAATAGCCTTATTTCAGCAACTTACGCTTATTAAATAGGCTTCTTTCAGCAACTTAGGCTTATTAAATAGCCTTATTAAATAGGCTTATTTCAGCAACTTGGGCTTATTAAATAGGCTTATTTTAGCTACTAACGCTGTTTAAATAGGTTTATTTCAGCAACTTAGACTTATTAAATAGCCTTATTTCAGCAACTTAGACTTATTAAATAGGCTTATTTCAGCAACTTAGACTTATTAAATAGGCTTATTTCAGCAACTTGGACTTATTAAATAGCCTTATTTCAGCAACTTAGGCTTATTAAATAGGCTTATTTCAGCAACTTAGGCTTATTAAACAGCCTTATTTCAGCAACTTAGACTTATTAAATAGGCTTATTTCAGCAACTTAGGCTTATTAAATAGGCTTATTCAGCAACTTAGGCTTATTAAAAAGGCTTATTAAATAGGCTTATTTTAGCAACTTAGGCTTTTTAAATAGGTTTATTTCAGCAACTTAGACTTATTAAATAGCCTTATTAAATAGGATTATTTCAGCAACTTAGGCTTATTAAATAGGCTTATTTCAGCAATTTATGCTTATTAAATAGCCTTATTAAACAGGTTTATTTCAGCAACTTAGGCTTATTAAATAGCATTTTAAATAGGTTTATTTCAGCAACTTAGACTTATTAAATATACCTTTTTAAATAGGCTTAGTTCAGAAACTTCGGCTTATTAAATAGGCTTATTTTAGCAACTTAGGCGCATTAAATAGCCTTATTTCAGCAACTTAGGTGTATTAAATAGCCTTATTAAATAGGCTTATTTCAGCAACTTAGGCTTATTAAATAGCCTTATTTCAGCAACTTAGACTTATTCAATAGGCTTATTTCAGCAACTTAGGCTTATTAAATAGGCTTATTCAGCAACTTAGGCTTATTAAATAGGCTTATTTCAGCAACTTAGGTTTATTAAATAGCCTTATTTCAGCAACTTAGACTTATTAAATAGGCTTTTTTCAGCAACTTAGGCGTATTAAATAGGCTTATTAAATAGGCGTATTAAATAGGCTTATTAAAAATTGTTATTAAATGGACTTATTAAATAGCCTCATTAAATAGGCTTATTTTAGCAACTTAGGCTTATTAAATAGGTTTATGTCAGCAACTTAGACTTATTAAATAGCCTTATTAAATAGGCTTATTTCAGCAACTTAGGCTTATTAAATAGGCTTATTTCAGCAACTTACGCTTATTAAATAGCCTTATTAATCAGGTTTATTTCAGCAACTTGGGCGTATTAAATACCATTTTTAAATAGGTTTATTTCAGCAACTTAGACTTATTAAATAGACCTTTTTAAATAGGCTTAGTTCAGAAACTTAGGCTTATTAAATCGGCTTATTTCAGCAACTTAGGCTCATTAAATAGCCTCATTAAATAGGCTTATTTCAGCAACTTAGGCTTATTAAATAGCCTTATTAAATAGGCTTATTTTAGAAACTTTGACTTATTAAATCGACTTATTAAATAGACATTTCAGCAACTTAGGCTCATTAAATAGGCTTATGAAATATGCTCATTTCTGCAACTTAGACTTATTAGATAGGCCTATTAAATAGGCTTATTTCAGCAACGTAGGCTTATTAAATAGGCTTATTTCAGCAACTTAGGCTTATTAAATAGCCTTATTTCAGCAACTTAGACTTATTAAATTGGTTTATTCAGCAACTTAGGCTTATTAAATAGGCTTATTTCAGCAACTTAGACTTATTAAATAGGCCTATTAAATAGGCTTATTAAATAGACTTATTAAATATGCTTATTAAAAAGGCTTATTAAATAGACTTAATAAATAGGCTCATTAATACTTATTAAATAGGTTTATTAAATAGGCGTATTAAATAGGCTTATTAAATAGGCGTATTAAATAGGCTTAATAAATAAGCTTATTAAATTGACTTATTAAATGGCCTCATTAAATAGGCTTATTTTAGCAACTTAGGCTTATTAAATAGGTTTATGTCAGCAACTTAGACTTATTAAATAGCCTTATTAAATAGGCTTATTTCAGCAACTTAGGCTTATTAAATAGCCTTATTAATCAGGTTTATTTCAGCAACTTGGGCGTATTAAATACCATTTTTAAATAGGTTTATTTCAGCAAATTAGACTTATTAAATAGACCTCTTTAAATAGGCTTAGTTCAGAAACTTAGGCTTATTAAATCGGCTTATTTCAGCAACTTAGGCTCATTAAATAGCCTCATTAAATAGGCTTATTTCAGCAACTTAGGCTTATTAAATAGCCTTATTAAATAGGCTTATTTGAGCAACTTTGACTTATTAAATCGACTTATTAAATAGACATTTCAGCAACTTAGGCTCATTAAATAGGCTTATGAAATATGCTTATTTCTGCAACTTAGATTATTAGATAGGCCTATTAAATAGGCTTATTTCAGCAACTTAGGCTTATTAAATAGGCTTATTTCAGCAACTTAGGCTTATTAAATAGGCCTATTTCAGCAACTTAGACTTATTAAATAGCCCTATTTCAGCAACTTACGCTTATTAAATAGGCTTCTTTCAGCAACTTAGGCTTATTAAATAGCCTTATTAAATAGGCTTATTTCAGCAACAGGGCTTATTAAATAGGCTTATTTTAGCAACTAACGCTGTTTAAATAGGTTTATTTCAGCAACTTAGACTTATTAAATAGCCTTATTTCAGCAACTTAGACTTATTAAATAGGCTTATTTCAGCAACTTAGACTTATTAAATAGGCTTATTTCAGCAACTTGGACTTATTAAATAGCCTTATTTCAGCAACTTAGGCTTATTAAATAGGCTTATTTCAGCAACATAGGCTTATTAAATAGCCTTATTTCAGCAACTTAGACTTATTAAATAGGCTTATTTCAGCAACTTAGGCTTATTAAATAGGCTTATTCAGCAACTTAGGCTTATTAAAAAGGCTTATTAAATAGGCTTATTTTAGCAACTTAGGCTTTTTAAATAGGTTTATTTCAGCAACTTAGACTTATTAAATAGCCTTATTAAATAGGATTATTTCAGCAACTTAGGCTTATTAAATAGGCTTATTTCAGCAATTTATGCTTATTAAATAGCCTTATTAAACAGGTTTATTTCAGCAACTTAGGCTTATTAAATAGCATTTTAAATAGGTTTATTTCAGCAACTTAGACTTATTAAATATACCTTTTTAAATAGGCTTAGTTCAGAAACTTCGGCTTATTAAATAGGCTTATTTTAGCAACTTAGGCGCATTAAATAGCCTTATTTCAGCAACTTAGGCGTATTAAATAGCCTTATTAAATAGGCTTATTTCAGCAACTTAGGCTTATTAAATAGCCTTATTTCAGCAACTTAGACTTATTCAATAGGCTTATTTCAGCAACTTAGGCTTATTAAATAGGCTTATTCAGCAACTTAGGCTTATTAAATAGGCTTATTTCAGCAACTTAGGTTTATTAAATAGCCTTATTTCAGCAACTTAGACTTATTAAATAGGCTTTTTTCAGCAACTTAGGCGTATTAATTAGGCTTATTAAATAGGCGTATTAAATAGGCTTATTAAAAATTCTTATTAAATGGACTTATTAAATAGCCTCATTAAATAGGCTTATTTTAGCAACTTAGGCTTATTAAATAGGTTTATGTCAGCAACTTAGACTTATTAAATAGCCTTATTAAATAGGCTTATTTCAGCAACTTAGGCTTATTAAATAGGCTTATTTCAGCAACTTACGCTTATTAAATAGCCTTATTAATCAGGTTTATTTCAGCAACTTGGGCGTATTAAATACCATTTTTAAATGGGTTTATTTCAGCAACTTAGACTTATTAAATAGACCTTTTTAAATAGGCTTAGTTCAGAAACGTAGGCTTATTAAATCGGCTTATTTCAGCAACTTAGGCTCATTAAATAGCCTCATTAAATAGGCTTATTTCAGCAACTTAGGCTTATTAAATAGCCTTATTAAATAGGCTTATTTTAGAAACTTTGACTTATTAAATCGACTTATTAAATAGACATTTCAGCAACTTAGGCTCATTAAATAGGCTTATGAAATATGCTTATTTCTGCAACTTAGACTTATTAGATAGGCCTATTAAATAGGCTTATTTCAGCAACGTAGGCTTATTAAATAGGCTTATTTCAGCAACTTAGGCTTATTAAATAGGCCTATTTCAGCAACTTAGACTTATTAAATTGCCTTATTTCAGCAACTTACGCTTATTAAATAGGCTTCTTTCAGCAACTTAGGCTTATTAAATAGCCTTATTAAATAGGCTAATTTCAGCAACTTGTGCTTATTAAATAGGCTTATTTTAGCAACTTACGCTGATTAAATAGGCTTATTTCAGTAACTTAGACTTATTAAATAGCCTTATTTCAGCAACTTAGACTTATTAAATAGGTTTATTTCAGCAACTTAGACTTATTAAATAGGCTTATTTCAGCAACTTAGACTTATTAAATAGCCTTATTTCAGCAACTTAGGCTTATTAAATAGGCTTATTTAAGCAACTTAGGCTTATTAAATAGCCTTATTTCAGCAACTTAGACTTATTAAATAGGCTTATTTCAGCAACTTAGGCTTATTAAATAGGCTTATTCAGCAACTTAGGCTTATTAAATAGGCTTATTTAAGCAACTTAGGCTTATTAAATAGGCTTATTTCAGCAACTTAGGTTTATTAAATAGCCTTATTTCAGCAACTTAGACTTATTAAATAGGCTTTTTTCAGCAACTTAGGCGTATTAAATAGGCTTATTAAATAGGCGTATTAAATAGGCTTATTAAAAATTCTTATTAAATGGACTTATTAAATAGCCTCATTAAATAGGCTTATTTTAGCAACTTAGGCTTATTAAATAGGTTTATGTCAGCAACTTAGACTTATTAAATAGCCTTATTAAATAGGCTTATTTCAGCAACTTAGGCTTATTAAATAGGCTTATTTCAGCAACTTACGCTTATTAAATAGCCTTATTAATCAGGTTTATTTCAGCAACTTGGGCGTATTAAATACCATTTTTAAATAGGTTTATTTCAGCAACTTAGACTTATTAAATAGACCTTTTTAAATAGGCTTAGTTCAGAAACTTAGGCTTATTAAATCGGCTTATTTCAGCAACTTAGGCTCATTAAATAGCCTCATTAAATAGGCTTATTTCAGCAACTTAGGCTTATTAAATAGCCTTATTAAATAGGCTTATTTTAGAAACTTTGACTTATTAAATCGACTTATTAAATAGACATTTCAGCAACTTAGGCTCATTAAATAGGCTTATGAAATATGCTTATTTCTGCAACTTAGACTTATTAGATAGGCCTATTAAATAGGCTTATTTCAGCAACGTAGGCTTATTAAATAGGCTTATTTCAGCAACTTAGGCTTATTAAATAGGCCTATTTCAGCAACTTAGACTTATTAAATTGCCTTATTTCAGCAACTTACGCTTATTAAATAGGCTTCTTTCAGCAACTTAGGCTTATTAAATAGCCTTATTAAATAGGCTTATTTCAGCAACTTGTGCTTATTAAATAGGCTTATTTTAGCAACTTACGCTGATTAAATAGGATTATTTCAGTAACTTAGACTTATTAAATAGCCTTATTTCAGCAACTTAGACTTATTAAATAGGTTTATTTCAGCAACTTAGACTTATTAAATAGGCTTATTTCAGCAACTTAGACTTATTAAATAGCCTTATTTCAGCAACTTAGGCTTATTAAATAGGCTTATTTAAGCAACTTAGGCTTATTAAATAGCCTTATTTCAGCAACTTAGACTTATTAAATAGGCTTATTTCAGCAACTTAGGCTTATTAAATAGGCTTATTCAGCAACTTAGGCTTATTAAATAGGCTTATTTAAGCAACTTTGGCTTATTAAATAGCCTTATTTCAGAAACTTAGACTTATTAAATAGGCTTATTTCAGCAACTTAGGCTTATTAAATAGGCTTATTCAGCAACTTAGGCTTATTAAATAGGCTTATTAAATAGGCTTATTTCAGCAACTTAGGCTTATTAAATAGGCTTATTCAGCAACTTGGGCTTATTAAATAGGCGCATTAAATACTTATTAAATAGGCTTATTAAACAGGCTTATTAAATAGACTTATTAAATAGGCTTATTAAATAGGCTTATTTAATTGGCTTAATAAATAGGCTTATTAAATAGGCTCAATAAATAGGCTTATTAAATAGGCTCGTTAAATACTTATTAAATAGGCGTATTAAATAGACGTATTAAATAGACTTATTAAATAGGCTTTTTAAATAGGCTCATTAAATAGGCTTATTAAATAGGCTTATTAAATAGACTTATTAAACAGCCTCATTAAATAGGCTTACTTTAGCAACTTAGGCTTATTAAATAGGCTTATTTCAGCAACTTAGACTTATTAAAAAGGCTTATTTCAGCAACTTAGGCCTATGAAATAGGCTTTTCAGCAATTTAGGCTTATTAAATAGGCTTATTTCAGCAACTTAGACTTATTAAATAGGCCTATTAAATAGGCTTATTAAATAGACTGATTAAATAGGCTCATTAAATACTTATTAAATAGGCTTATTAAATAGACTTATTAAATAGGCTCAATAAATAGGCTTATTAAATAGGTTTATGTCAGCAACTTACGCTTATTAAATAGCCTTATTAATCAGGTTTATTTCAGCAACTTGGGCGTATTAAATACCATTTTAAATAGGTTTATTTCAGCAACTTAGACTTAATAAATAGACCTTTTTAAATAGGCTTAGTTCAGAAACTTAGGCTTATTAAATCGGCTTATTTCAGCAACTTAGGCTCATTAAATAGCCTCATTAAATAGGCTTATTTCAGCAACTTAGGCTTATTAAATAGCCTTATTAAATAGGCTTATTTTAGAAACTTTGACTTATTAAATCGACTTATTAAATAGACATTTCAGCAACTTAGGCTCATTAAATAGGCTTATGAAATATGCTTATTTCTGCAACTTAGACTTATTAGATAGGCCTATTAAATAGGCTTATTTCAGCAACGTAGGCTTATTAAATAGGCTTATTTCAGCAACTTAGGCTTATTAAATAGCCTTATTTCAGCAACTTAGACTTATTAAATTGGTTTATTCAGCAACTTAGGCTTATTAAATAGGCTTATTTCAGCAACTTAGACTTATTAAATAGGCCTATTAAATAGGCTTATTAAATAGACTTATTAAATATGCTTATTAAAAAGGCTTATTAAATAGACTTAATAAATAGGCTCATTAATACTTATTAAATAGGTTCATTAAATAGGCGTATTAAATAGGCTTATTAAATAGGCATATTAAATAGGCTTATTAAATAGGCTTATTAAATTGACTTATTAAATAGCCTCATTAAATAGGTTTATTTTATCAACTTAGGCTTATTAAATAGGTTTATGTCAGCAACTTAGACTTATTAAATAGCCTTATTAAATAGGCTTATTTCAGCAACTTAGGCTTATTAAATAGCCTTATTAATCAGGTTTATTTTAGCAACTTGGGCGTATTAAATACCATTTTTAAATAGGTTTATTTCAGCAAATTAGACTTATTAAATAGACCTCTTTAAATAGGCTTAGTTCAGAAACTTAGGCTTATTAAATCGGCTTATTTCAGCAACTTAGACTTATTAAATAGGCCTATTAAATAGGCTTATTAAATAGACTTATTAAATAGGCTTATTAAAAAGGCTTATTAAATAGACTTAATAAATAGGCTCATTAAATACTTATTAAATAGGTTTATTAAATAGGCCTATTAAATAGGCTTATTAAATAGGCGTATTAAATAGGCTTATTAAATAGGCTTATTAAATGGACTTATTAAATAGCCTCATTAAATAGGCTTATTTTAGCAACTTAGGCTTATTAAATAGGTTTATTTCAGCAACTTAGACTTATTAAATAGCCTTATTAAATAGGCTTATTTCAGCAACTTAGGCTTATTAAATAGGCTTATTTCAGCAACTTACGCTTATTAAATAGCCTTATTAATCAGGTTTATTTCAGCAACTTGGGCGTATTAAATACCATTTTTAAATAGGTTTATTTCAGCAACTTAGACTTATTAAGTAGACCTTTTTAAATAGGCTTAGTTCAGAAACTTAGGCTTATTAAATCGGCTTATTTCAGCAACTTAGGCTCATTAAATAGCCTCATTAAATAGGCTTATTTCAGCAACTTAGGCTTATTAAATAGCCTTATTAAATAGGCTTATTTGAGCAACTTTGACTTATTAAATCGACTTATTAAATAGACATTTCAGCAACTTAGGCTCATTAAATAGGCTTATGAAATATTCTTATTTCTGCAACTTAGATTATTAGATAGGCCTATTAAATAGGCTTATTTCAGCAACTTAGGCTTATTAAATAGGCTTATTTCAGCAACTTAGGCTTATTAAATAGGCCTATTTCAGCAACTTACGCTTATTAAATAGGCTTCTTTCAGCAACTTAGGCTTATTAAATAGCCTTATTAAATAGGCTTATTTCAGCAACTTGGGCTTTTTAAATAGGCTTATTTTAGTAACTAACGCTGTTTAAATAGGTTTATTTCAGCAACTTAGACTTATTAAATAGCCTTATTTCAGCAACGTAGGCTTATTAAATAGGCTTATTTCAGCAACTTAGACTTATTAAATAGGCTTATTTCAGCAACTTGGACTTATTAAATAGCCTTATTTCAGCAACTTAGGCTTATTAAATAGGCTTATTTCAGCAACTTAGGCTTATTAAATAGCCTTATTTCAGCAACTTAGACTTATTAAATAGGCTTATTTCAGCAACTTAGGCTTATTAAATAGGCTTATTCAGCAACTTAGGCTTATTAAAAAGGCTTATTAAATAGGCTTATTTTAGCAACTTAGGCTTTTTAAATAGGTTTATTTCAGCAACTTAGACTTATTAAATAGCCTTATTAAATAGGATTATTTCAGCAACTTAAGCTTATTAAATAGGCTTATTTCAGCAATTGATGCTTATTAAATAGCCTTATTAAACAGGTTTATTTCAGCAACTTAGGCTTATTAAATAGCATTTTAAATAGGTTTATTTCAGCAACTTAGACTTATTAAATATACCTTTTTAAATAGGCTTAGTTCAGAAACTTCGGCTTATTAAATAGGCTTATTTTAGCAACTTAGGCGCATTAAATAGCCTTATTTCAGCAACTTAGGCGTATTAAATAGCCTTATTAAATAGGCATATTTCAGCAACTTAGGCTTATTAAATAGCCTTATTTCAGCAACTTAGACTTATTCAATAGGCTTATTTCAGCAACTTAGGCTTATTAAATAGGCTTATTCAGCAACTTAGGCTTATTAAATAGGCTTATTTCAGCAACTTAGGTTTATTAAATAGCCTTATTTCAGCAACTTAGACTTATTAAATAGGCTTTTTTCAGCAACTTAGGCGTATTAAATAGGCTTATTAAATAGGCGTATTAAATAGGCTTATTAAAAATTCTTATTAAATGGACTTATTAAATAGCCTCATTAAATAGGCTTATTTTAGCAACTTAGGCTTTTTAAATAGGTTTATTTCAGCAACTTAGACTTATTAAATAGCCTTATTAAATAGGATTATTTCAGCAACTTAGGCTTATTAAATAGGCTTATTTCAGCAATTTATGCTTATTAAATAGCCTTATTAAACAGGTTTATTTCAGCAACTTAGGCTTATTAAAAAGCATTTTAAATAGGTTTATTTCAGCAACTTAGACTTATTAAATATACCTTTTTAAATAGGCTTAGTTCAGAAACTTCGGCTTATTAAATAGGCTTATTTTAGCAACTTAGGCGCATTAAATAGCCTTATTTCAGCAACTTAGGCGTATTAAATAGCCTTATTAAATAGGCTTATTTCAGCAACTTAGGCTTATTAAATAGCCTTATTTCAGCAACTTAGGCTTATTAAATAGGCTTATTCAGCAACTTAGGCTTATTAAATAGGCTTATTTCAGCAACTTAGGTTTATTAAATAGCCTTATTTCAGCAACTTAGACTTATTAAATAGGCTTTTTTCAGCAACTTAGGCGTATTAAATAGGCTTATTAAATAGGCGTATTAAATAGGCTTATTAAAAATTCTTATTAAATGGACTTATTAAATAGCCTCATTAAATAGGCTTATTTTAGCAACTTAGGCTTATTAAATAGGTTTATGTCAGCAACTTAGACTTATTAAATAGCCTTATTAAATAGGCTTATTTCAGCAACTTAGGCTTATTAAATAGGCTTATTTCAGCAACTTACGCTTATTAAATAGCCTTATTAATCAGGTTTATTTCAGAAACTTGGGCGTATTAAATACCATTTTTAAATAGGTTTATTTCAGCAACTTAGACTTATTAAATAGACCTTTTTAAATAGGCTTAGTTCAGAAACTTAGGCTTATTAAATCGGCTTATTTCAGCAACTTAGGCTCATTAAATAGCCTCATTAAATACGCTTATTTCAGCAACTTAGGCTTATTAAATAGCCTTATTAAATAGGCTTATTTTAGAAACTTTGACTTTTTAATCGACTTATTAAATAGACATTTCAGCAACTTAGGCTCATTAAATAGGCTTATGAAATATGTTTATTTCTGCAACTTAGACTTATTAGATAGGCCTATTAAATAGGCTTATTTCAGCAACGTAGGCTTATTAAATAGGCTTATTTCAGCAACTTAGGCTTATTAAATAGGCCTATTTCAGCAACTTAGACTTATTAAATTGCCTTATTTCAGCAACTTACGCTTATTAAATAGGCTTCTTTCAGCAACTTAGGCTTATTAAATAGCCTTATTAAATAGGCTTATTTCAGCAACTTGTGCTTATTAAATAGGCTTATTTTAGCAACTTACGCTGATTAAATAGGCTTATTTCAGTAACTTAGACTTATTAAATAGCCTTATTTCAGCAACTTAGACTTATTAAATAGGTTTATTTCAGGAACTTAGACTTATTAAATAGGCTTATTTCAGCAACTTAGACTTATTAAATAGCCTTATTTCAGCAACTTAGGCTTATTAAATAGGCTTATTTAAGCAACTTAGGCTTATTAAATAGCCTTATTTCAGCAACTTAGACTTATTAAATAGGCTTATTTCAGCAACTTAGGCTTATTAAATAGGCTTATTTAAGCAACTTAGGCTTATTAAATAGCCTTATTTCAGAAACTTAGACTTATTAAATAGGCTTTTTTCAGCAACTTAGGCTTATTAAATAGGCTTATTCAGCAACTTAGGCTTATTAAATAGGCTTATTAAATAGGCTTATTTCAGCAACTTAGGCTTATTAAATAGGCTTATTCAGCAACTTGGGCTTATTAAATAGGCTAATTAAATACTTATTAAATAGGCTTATTAAACAGGCTTATTAAATAGACTCATTAAATAGGTTCAATAAATAGGCTTATTAAATAGGCTCATTAAATAGGCTTCATTAATAGGCTTATTAAATAGCCTCACTAAATAGGCTTATTAAATAGACTTATTAAATAGGCTTATTAAATAGGCTTATTTAATTGGCTTAATAAATAGGCTCATTAAATAGGCTCAATAAATAGGCTTATTAAATAGGCTCGTTAAATACTTATTAAATAGGCGTATTAAATAGACGTATTAAATAGACTTATTAAATAGGCTTTTTAAATAGGCTTATTAAATAGGCTTATTAAATAGGCTTATTAAATAGACTTAGTAAAAAGCCTCATTAAATAGGCTTACTTTAGCAACTTAGGCTTATTAAATAGGCTTATTTCAGCAACTTAGACTTATTAAAAAGGCTTATTTCAGCAACTTAGGCCTATGAAATAGGCTTTTCAGCAATTTAGGCTTATTAAATAGGCTTATTTCAGCAACTTAGACTTATTAAATAGGCCTATTAAATAGGCTTATTAAATAGACTGATTAAATAGGCTCATTAAATACTTATTAAATAGGCTTATTAAATAGACTTATTAAATAGGCTCAATAAATAGGCTTATTAAATAGGCTCAATAAATAAGCTTAATAAATAGGCTTAATAAATAGGCTTATTAAATAGGCGCAATAAATAGGCTTAATAAATAGGCTCATTGAATACTCTTTAAATAGGCTTATTAAATAGACTTATTAAATTGACTTGTTAAATAGGCTTATTAAATAGGCTTATTAAATAGGCTTATTAAATAGACTTATTAAATAGCCTCATTAAATAGGCTTATTTTAGCAACTTAGGCTTATTAAATAGGCTTATTTCAGCAACTTAGACTTATTGAATAGCCTTATTTCAGCAACTTATGCTTATTAAATAGGCTCATTTCAGCAACTTAGGCTTATTAAATAGCCTTATTTCAGCAACTTAGACTTATTAAATTGGTTTATTCAGCAACTTAGGCTTATTAAATAGGCTTATTTCAGCAACTTAGACTTATTAAATAGGCCTATTAAATAGGTTTATTAAATAGGCTTATTAAATAGGCTTATTAAATAGACTTATTAAATAGGCTCAATAAATAGGCTTATTAAATAGGCTTATTAAATAGGCTCATTAAATAGGCTTATTAAATAGACTTATTAAATAGGCGTATTAAATAGGCTTAATAAATAGGCTTATTAAATAGGCTCAATAAATAGGTTTAATAAATATGCTTAATAAATAGGCTTATTAAATAGGCTCAATAAATAGGCTTAATAAATAGGCTCATTGAATACTCTTTAAATAGGCTTATTAAATGGACTTATTAAATGGACTTGTTAAATAGGCTTATTAAATAGGCTTATTAAATAGGTTTATTAAATAGGCTTATTAAATAGGCTTATTAAATAGACTTATTAAATAGCCTCATTAAATAGGCTTATTTTAGCAACTTAGGCTTATTAAATAGGCTTATTTCAGCAACTTATACTTATTGAATAGCCTTATTTCAGCAACTTAGGCTTATTAAATAGGCTCATTTCAGCAACTTAGGCTTATTAAATAGCCTTATTTCAGCAACTTAGACTTATTAAATTGGTTTGTTCAGCAACTTAGGCTTATTAAATAGGCTTATTTCAGCAACTTAGACTTATTAAATAGGCCTATTAAATAGGCTTATTAAATAGACTTATTAAATAGGCTTATTAAAAAGGCTTATTAAATAGACTTAATAAATAGGCTCATTAAATACTTATTAAATAGGTTTATTAAATAGGCCTATTAAATAGGCTCATTAAATAGGCGTATTAAATAGGCTTATTAAATAGGCTTATTAAATGGACTTATTAAATAGCCTCATTAAATAGGCTTATTTTAGCAACTTAGGCTTATTAAATAGGCTTATTTCAGCAACTTATACTTATTGAATAGCCTTATTTCAGCAACTTAGGCTTATTAAATAGGCTCATTTCAGCAACTTAGGCTTATTAAATAGCCTTATTTCAGCAACTTAGACTTATTAAATTGGTTTGTTCAGCAACTTAGGCTTATTAAATAGGCTTATTTCAGCAACTTAGACTTATTAAATAGGCCTATTAAATAGGCTTATTAAATAGACTTATTAAATAGGTTTATTAAAAAGGCTTATTAAATAGACTTAATAAATAGGCTCATTAAATACTTATTAAATAGGTTTATTAAATAGGCCTATTAAATAGGCTCATTAAATAGCCTCATTAAATAGGCTTATTTTAGCAACTTAGGCTTATTAAATAGGCTTATTTCAGCAAATTAGTCTTATTGAATAGCCTTATTTCAGCAACTTAGGCTTATTAAATAGGCTCATTTCAGCAACTTAGGCTTATTAAATAGCCTTATTAAATAGGCTTATTTCAGCAACTTGTGCTTATTAAATAGGCTTATTTTAGCAACTTACGCTGATTAAATAGGCTTATTTCAGTAACTTAGACTTATTAAATAGCCTTATTTCAGCAACTTAGACTTATTAAATAGGTTTATTTCAGCAACTTAGACTTATTAAATAGGCTTATTTCAGCAACTTAGACTTATTAAATAGCCTTATTTCAGCAACTTAGGCTTATTAAATAGGCTTATTTAAGCAACTTAGGCTTATTAAATAGCCTTATTTCAGCAACTTAGACTTATTAAATAGGCTTATTTCAGCAACTTAGGCTTATTAAATAGGCTTATTCAGCAACTTAGGCTTATTAAATAGGCTTATTTAAGCAACTTAGGCTTATTAAATAGCCTTATTTCAGAAACTTAGACTTATTAAATAGGCTTATTTCAGCAACTTAGGCTTATTAAATAGGCTTATTCAGCAACTTAGGCTTATTAAATAGGCTTATTAAATAGGCTTATTTCAGCAACTTAGGCTTATTAAATAGGCTTATTCAGCAACTTGGGCTTATTAAATAGGCTCATTAAATACTTATTAAATAGGCTTATTAAACAGGCTTATTAAATAGACTTATTAAATAGGTTCAATAAATAGGCTTATTAAAAAGGCTCATTAAATAGGCTTAATTAATAGGCTTATTAAATAGCCTCACTAAATAGGCTTATTAAATAGACTTATTAAATAGGCTTATTAAATAGGCTTATTTAATTGGCTTAATAAATAGGCTCATTAAATAGGCTCAATAAATAGGCTTATTAAATAGGCTCGTTAAATACTTATTAAATAGGCGTATTAAATAGACGTATTAAATAGACTTATTAAATAGGCTTTTTAAATAGGCTCATTAAATAGGCTTATTAAATAGGCTTATTAAATAGACTTATTAAAAAGCCTCATTAAATAGGCTTACTTTAGCAACTTAGGCTTATTAAATAGGCTTATTTCAGCAACTTAGACTTATTAAAAAGGCTTATTTCAGCAACTTAGGCCTATGAAATAGGCTTTTCAGCAATTTAGGCTTATTAAATAGGCTTATTTCAGCAACTTAGACTTATGAAATAGGCCTATTAAATAGGCTTATTAAATAGACTGATTAAATAGGCTCATTAAATACTTATTAAATAGGCTTATTAAATAGACTTATTAAATAGGCTCAATAAATAGGCTTATTAAATAGGCTTATTAAATAGGCTTATTAAATAGGCTTATTAAATAGACTTATTAAATAGGCGTATTAAATAGGCTTAATAAATAGGCTTATTAAATAGGTTCAATAAATAAGCTTAATAAATAGGCTTAATAAATAGGCTTATTAAATAGGCTCAATAAATAGGCTTAATAAATAGGCTCATTGAATACTCTTTAAATAGGCTTATTAAATAGACTTATTAAATTGACTTGTTAAATAGGCTTATTAAATAGGCTTATTAAATAGGCTTATTAAATAGACTTATTAAATAGCCTCATTAAATAGGCTTATTTTAGCAACTTAGGCTTATTAAATAGGCTTATTTCAGCAACTTAGACTTATTGAATAGCCTTATTTCAGCAACTTATGCTTATTAAATAGGCTCATTTCAGCAACTTAGGCTTATTAAATAGCCTTATTTCAGCAACTTAGACTTATTAAATTGGTTTATTCAGCAACTTAGGCTTATTAAATAGGCTTATTTCAGCAACTTAGACTTATTAAATAGGCCTATTAAATAGGTTTATTAAATAGGCTTATTAAATAGGCTTATTAAATAGACTTATTAAATAGGCTCAATAAATAGGCTTATTAAATAGGCTTATTAAATAGGCTCATTAAATAGGCTTATTAAATAGGCTTATTAAATAGGCGTATTAAATAGGCTTAATAAATAGGCTTATTAAATAGACTTATTAAATAGGCTTATTAAAAAGGCGTATTAAATAGACTTAATACATAGGCTCATTAAATACTTATTAAATAGGTTTATTAAATAGGCGTATTAAATAGGCTTATTAAATAGGCTTATTAAATAGGCTTATTAAATAGGCTTGTTAAATAGACTTATTAAATAGGCTTATTAAATAGACTTATTAAATAGGCTTATTAAAAAGGCGTATTAAATAGACTTAATACATAGGCTCATTAAATACTTATTAAATAGGTTTATTAAATAGGCGTATTAAATAGGCTTATTAAATAGGCTTATTAAATAGACTCATTAAATAGGCTTATTTTAGCAACTTAGGCTTATTAAATAGGTTTATTTCAGCAACTTAGACTTATTAAATAGCCTTATTAAATAGGCTTATTTCAGCAACTTAGGCTTATTAAATAGGCTTATTTCAGCAACTTAGGCTTATTAAATAGGCTTATTTCAGCAATTAAGACTTATTAAATAGGCCTATTAAATAGGCTTATTAGATAGGCTTAATAAATAGGCTTATTAAATAGGCTTATTAAATAGGCTTATTAAATAGGCTTATTAAATAAGCTTATTAAATAGGCGTATTAAATAGGCTCAATAAATAGGCTTATTAAATAGGCTCAATAAATAGGCTTATTAAATAGGCTCAATAAATAGGCTTGTTAAATAGGCTCAATAAATAGGCTTATTAAATAGGTTCAATGAATAGGCTTATTAAATAGGCTCAATAAATAGGCTTATTAAATAGGCTCAATAAATAGGCTTATTAAATAGGCTCATTAAATACTTATTAAGTAGGCTTATTAAATAGACTTATTAAATAGACTTATTAAATAGGCTTATTAAATAGGCTTATTAAATAGGCTTATTAAATAGGCTTATTAAATAGATGTATTAAATAGACTCATTAAATAGGCTTATTAAATAGGCTCAATAAATAGGTTTATTAAATAGGCTCAATAAATAGGCTTATTAAATAGGCTCATTAAATACTTATTAAATAGGCTTATTAAATAGACTTATTAAATAGACTCATTAAATAGGCTTATTAAATAGACTTATTAAATAGGCTTATTAAAAAGGCTTATTAAATAAACTTATTAAATAGGCTCATTAAATACTTATTAAAGAGGTTTATTATATAGGCGTATTAAATAGGCTTATTAAATAGGCTTATTAAATAGGTTTATTAAATAGGCTTATTAAATAGACTTATTAAATAGCCTCATTAATTAGGCTTATTTTAGCAACTTAGGCTTATTAAATAGGTTTATTTCAGCAACTTAGACTTATTAAATAGCCTTATTAAATAGGCTTATTTCAGCAACTTAGGCTTATTAAATAGGCTTATTTCAGCAACTTATGCTCATTAAATAGCCTTATTAAATAGGCTTATTTCAGCAACTTAGGCTTATTAAATAGGCTTATTCAGCAACTTAGGCTTATTAAATAGGCTTATTAAATAGGCTTATTAAATAGGCTTATTAAATAGACTTATTAAATAGGCTTATTAAATAGGCTTATTAAATAGACTTATTAAATAGACTCATTAAATAGGCTTATTAAATAGGCTCAATAAATAGGCTTATTAAATAGGCTCAATAAATAGGCTTATTAAATAGGCTCATTAAATACTTATTAAATAGGCTTATTAAATAGACTTATTAAATAGACTCATTAAATAGGCTTATTAAATAGACTTATTAAATAGGCTTATTAAAAACGCTTATTAAATAAACTTATTAAATAGGCTAATTAAATTCTTATTAAAGAGGTTTATTAAATAGGCGTATTAAATATGCTTATTAAATAGGCTTATTAAATAGGTTTATTAAATAGGCTTATTAAATAGACTTATTAAATAGCCTCATTAATTAGGCTTATTTTAGCAACTTAGGCTTATTAAATAGGTTTATTTCAGCAACTTAGACTTATTAAATAGCCTTATTAAATAGGCTTATTTCAGCAACTTAGGCTTATTAAATAGGCTTATTTCAGCAACTTATGCTCATTAAATAGCCTTATTAAATAGGCTTATTTCAGCAACTTAGGCTTATTAAATAGGCTTATTCAGCAACTTAGGCTTATTAAATAGGCTTATTAAATAGGCTTATTAAATAGGCTTATTAAATAGACTTATTAAATAGGCTTATTAAATAGGCTTATTAAATAGGCTTATTAAATAGGCTCATTAAATAGGCTTATTAAATAGACTTATTAAATAGGCTCAATAAATAGGCTTATTAAATAGGCTTATTAAATAGGCTCATTAAATAGGCTTAATAAATAGGCTTATTAAATAGGCTTATTAAATAGGCTTATTAAATAGGCTTATTAAATAGACTTATTAAATAGGCTTATTAAATAGGCTTATTAAATAGACTTATTAAATAGCCTCATTAAATAGGCTTATTTTAGCAACTTAGGCTTATTAAATAGGCTTATTTCAGCAACTTAAACGTATTCAAAATGCTTATTTCAGCAACTTAGGCTTATGAAATAGGCTTATTCAGCAACTTAGGCTTATTAAATAGGCTTATTTCAGCAACTTAGACTTATTCAATAGGCCTATTAAATAGGCTTATTAAATAGGCTCAATAAATAGGCTTATTAAATAGGCTTATTAAATAGGCTTATTAAATAGACTTATTAAATAGGCTTATTAAATAGACTTATTAAATAGGCTCAATAAATAGGCATATTAAATAGGCTTATTAAATAGGCTTATTAAATAGGCTTATTAAATAGGCTTATTAAATAGGCTTATTAAATAAGCTTATTAAATAGGCTTATTAAATAGGCTCAATAAATGGGCTTATTAAATAGGCTCAATAAATAGGCTTATTAAATAGGCTCAATAAATAGGCTTATTAAATAGGCTCAATAAATAGGCTTATAAAATAGGCTCAATAAATAGGCTTATTAAATAGGCTCAATAAATAGGCTTATTAAATAGGCTCAACAAATAGGCTTATTAAATAGGCTCATTAAATACTTATTAAGTAGGCTTATTAAATAGACTTAATACATAGGCTCATTAAATAATTATTAAATAGGTTTATTAAGTAGGCGTATTAAATAGGCTTATTAAATAGGCTTATTAAATAGGCTTATTAAATATGCTTATTAAATAGGCTTATTAAATAGGCTTATTAAATAGGCGTATGAAATAGGCTCAATAAATAGTCTTATTAAATAGGCTAAATAAATAGGCTTATTAAATAGGCTCAATAAATAGGCTTATTAAATAGGCTCAATAAATAGGCTTATTAAATAGGCTCATTAAATAGACTTATTAAATAGACTAATTAAATAGGCTTATTAAATAGACTTATTAAATAGGCTCAATAAATAGGCGTATTAAATAGGCTTATTAAATAGGCGTATTGAATAGGCTTATTAAATAGGCTTATTAAATAGACTAATTAAATAGGCGTATGAAATAGGCTCAATAAATAGGCGAATTAAATAGGCTCAATAAATAGGCTTATTAAATAGGCTCAATAAATAGGCTTATTAAATCAGCTCAATAAATAGGCTTATTAAATAGGCTCATTAAATACTTATTAAATAGGTTTATTAAATAGGCATATTAAATAGGCTTATTAAATAGGCTTATTAAATAGGTTTATTAAATAGGCTTATTAAATAGACTTATTAAATAGCCTCATTAAATAGGCTTATTTCAGCAACTTAGGCTTATTAAATAGGCTTATTTCAGCAACTTAGACTTATTAAATAGGCCTATTAAATAGGCTTATTAAATAGACTTATTAAATAGGCTCATTAAATACTTATTAAATATGCTTATTAAATAGGCTTATTAAATAGACTTATTAAATAGGCTCAATAAATAGGCTTATTAAATAGGCTTATTAAATAGGCTTATTAAATGGGCTTACTAAATAGGCTTATTAAATAGGCTTATTAAATAGGCTTATTAAATAGGCGTATTAAATAGACTTATTAAATAGGCTCAAGAAATAGGCATATTAAATAGGCTCAATAAATAGGCTTATTAAATAGACTTAATACATGGGCTCATTAAATACTTATTAAATACGTTTATTAAACAGGCGTAATAAAAAATGCTTATTAAATAGGCTTATTAAATAGGCTTATTAAATAGGCTTATTAAATAGGTTTATTAAATAGACTTATTAAATAGGCTCATTAAATACTTATTAAGTAGGCTTATTAAATAGACTTATTAAATAGACTTATTAAATAGGCTTATTAAATAGACTTATTAAATAGCCTTATTAAATAGGCTTATTAAATAGACTTATTAAATAGGCTCATTAAATACTTATTAAATAGGCGTATTAAATAGGTTTATTAAATAGACTTATCAAATAGGCTCAATAATAAGGCTTATTAGATAGGCTTATTAGATAGGCTTATTAAATAGGCTTATTAAATAGGCTTATTAAATAGGCTTATTAAAAAGATTCATTAAATAGGCTCAATAAATAGACGTATTAAATAGACTCATTAAATAGGCTTATTAAATAGACTTATTAAATAGGTTTATTAAATAGGCTTATTAAATAGACTTATTAAATAGCCTCATTAAATAGGCTTATTTTAGCAACTTAGGCTTATTAAATAGGTTTATTTCAGCAACTTAGACTTATTAAATAGCCTTATTAAATAGGCTTATTTCAGCAACTTAGGCTTATTAAATAGGCTTATTTCAGCAACTTAAGCTTATTAAATATGCTTATTTCAGCAACTTAGACTTATTAAATAGGCCTATTAAATAGGCTTATTAAATATACTTATTAAATAGGCTCATTAAATACTTAATAAATAGGCGTATTAAATAGGCTTATTATATAGACTTATTAAATAGGCTCAATAAATAGGCTTATTAGATAGGCTTATTATATAGGCTAATTAAATAGGCTTATTAAATAGGCTTATTAAATAGGCTTATTAAATAAGCTTATTAAATAGGCTTATTAAATAGGCTCAATAAATAGGCTTATTAAATAGGCTCAATAAATAGGCTTATTAAATAGGCTCAATAAATAGGCTTATTAAATAGGCTCAATAAATAGGCTTATTAAATAGGCTCAATAAATAGGCTTATTAAATAGGCTCATTAAATACTTATTAAGTAGGCTTATTAAATAGACTTTTTAAATAGACTTATTAAATAGGCTTATTAAATAGACTTATTAAATAGGCTTATTAAAAAGGCTTATTAAATAGACTTAATACATAGGCTCATTAAATAATTATTAAATAGGATTATTAAATGGGCGTATGAAATAGGCTCAATAAATAGGCTTATTAAATAGGCTCAATAAATAGGCTTATTAAATAGGCTCAATAAATAGGCTTATTAAATAGGCTCAATAAATAGGCTTATTAAATAGGCTCATTAAATACTTATTAAATAGGCTTATTAAATAGACTAATTAAATAGGCTAATTAAATATACTTATTAAATAGGCTTATTAAAAAGGCTTATTAAATAGACTTATTAAATAGGCTCATCAAATACTTATTAAATAGGTTTATTAAATAGGCGTATTAAATAGGTTTATTAAATAGGCGTATTAAATAGGCTTATTAAATAGGCTTATTAAATAGGTTTATTAAATAGGCTTATTAAATAGACTTATCAAATAGCCTCATTAAATAGGCTTATTTTAGCAACTTAGGCTTATTAAATAGGCTTATTTTAGCAACTTAGGCTTATAAAATAGGTTTATTTCAGCATCTTAGACTTATTAAATAGCCTTATTAAATAGGCTTATTTCAGCAACTTAGGCTTATTTAATAGGCTTATTTCAGCAACTCATGCTCATTAAATAGCCTTATTAAATAGGCTTATTTCAGCAACTTAGGCTTATTACATAGGCTTATTTCAGCAACTTAGACTTATTAAATAGGCCTATTAAATAGGCTTATTAAATAGACTTATTAAATAGGTTCATTAAATACTTATTAAATAGGCGTATTAAATAGGTTTATTAAATAGACTTATTAAATAGGCTCAATAATAAGGCTTATTAGATAGGCTTATTAAATAGGCTTATTAAATAGGCTTATTAAATAGGCTTATTAAATAGGCTTATTAAATAGGCTTATTAAATAGGCTCAATAAATAGGCTTATTAAATAGGCTCAATAAATAGGCTTATTAAATAGGCTCAATAAATAGGCATATTAAATAGGCTCAAAAAATAGGCTTATTAAATAGGCTCATTAAATACTTATTAAGTAGGCTTATTAAATAGACTTATTAAATAGACTTATTAAATAGGCTTATTAAATAGACTTATTAAATAGGCTTATTAAAAAGGCGTATTAAATAGACTTAATACATAGGCTCATTAAATACTTATTAAATAGGTTTATTAAATAGGCGTATTAAATATGCTTATTAAATAGGCTTATTGAATAGGCTTATTAAATAGGCTTATTAAATAGACTTATTAAATAGCCTCATTAAATAGGCTTATTTTAGCAACTTGTGCTTATTAAATAGGTTTATTTCAGCAACTTAGACTTATTAAATAGCCTTATTAAATAGGCTTATTTCAGCAACTCAGGCTTATTAAATAGACTTATTCAGCAACTTAGGCTTATTAAATAGGCTTATTAAATAGGCCTTTTTCAGCAACTTAGGCTTATTAAATAGGCTTATTCAGCAACTTAGGCTTATTAAATAGGCTCATTAAATATTAATTAAATAGGCTTATTAAACAGGCTTATTAAATAGACTTATTAAATAGGCTCAATAAATAGGCTGATTAAATAGGCTTATTAAATAGGCTCATTAAATAGGCTTAATATATAGGCTTATTAAATAGGCTTATTAAATAGGCTTATTAAATAGGCTTATTTAATAGGCTTATTAAATAGGCTTATTAAATAGGCTTATTAAATAGACTTATTAAATAGGCTTATTAAATAGGCTTATTAAATAGACTTATTAAATAGCCTCATTAAATAGGCTTATTTTAGCAACTTAGGCTTATTAAATAGGCTTATTTCAGCAACGTAGACTTATTAAAAAGGCTTATTTCAGCAACTTAGGCTTATGAAATAGGCTTATTCAGCAACTTAGACTTATTCAAAATGCTTATTTCAGCAACTTAGGCTTATGAAATAGGCTTATTCAGCAACTTAGGCTTATTAAATAGGCTTATTTCAGCAACTTAGACTTATTCAATAGGCCTATTAAATAGGCTTATTAAATAGGCTCAATAAATAGGCTTATTAAATAGGCTTATTAAATAGGCTTATTAAATAGACTTATTAAATAGGCTTATTAAATAGACTTATTAAATAGGCTCAATAAATAGGCATATTAAATAGGCTTATTAAATAGGCTTATTAAATAGGCTTATTAAATAGGCTTATTAAATAGGCTTATTAAATAAGCTTATTAAATAGGCTTATTAAATAGGCTCAATAAATGGGCTTATTAAATAGGCTCAATAAATAGGCTTATTAAATAGGCTCAATAAATAGGCTTATTAAATAGGCTCAATAAATAGGCTTATAAAATAGGCTCAATAAATAGGCTTATTAAATAGGCTCAATAAATAGGCTTATTAAATAGGCTCAACAAATAGGCTTAGTAAATAGGCTCATTAAATACTTATTAAGTAGGCTTATTAAATAGACTTAATACATAGGCTCATTAAATAATTATTAAATAGGTTTATTAAGTAGGCGTATTAAATAGGCTTATTAAATAGGCTTATTAAATAGGCTTATTAAATATGCTTATTAAATAGGCTTATTAAATAGGCTTATTAAATAGGCGTATGAATTAGGCTCAATAAATAGTCTTATTAAATAGGCTAAATAAATAGGCTTATTAAATAGGCTCAATAAATAGGCTTATTAAATAGGCTCAATAAATAGGCTTATTAAATAGGCTAATTAAATAGACTTATTAAATAGACTAATTAAATAGGCTTATTAAATAGACTTATTAAATAGGCTCAATAAATAGGCGTATTAAATAGGCTTATTAAATAGGCGTATTGAATAGGCTTATTAAATAGGCTTATTAAATAGACTAATTAAATAGGCGTATGAAATAGGCTCAATAAATAGGCGAATTAAATAGGCTCAATAAATAGGCTTATTAAATAGGCTCAATAAATAGGCTTATTAAATCAGCTCAATAAATAGGCTTATTAAATAGGCTCATTAAATACTTATTAAATAGGTTTATTAAATAGGCATATTAAATAGGCTTATTAAATAGGCTTATTAAATAGGTTTATTAAATAGGCTTATTAAATAGACTTATTAAATAGCCTCATTAAATAGGCTTATTTCAGCAACTTAGGCTTATTAAATAGGCTTATTTCAGCAACTTAGACTTATTAAATAGGCCTATTAAATAGGCTTATTAAATAGACTTATTAAATAGGCTCATTAAATACTTATTAAATATGCTTATTAAATAGGCTTATTAAATAGACTTATTAAATAGGCTCAATAAATAGGCTTATTAAATAGGCTTATTAAATAGGCTTATTAAATGGGCTTACTAAATAGGCTTATTAAATAGGCTTATTAAATAGGCTTATTAAATAGGCGTATTAAATAGACTTATTAAATAGGCTCAAGAAATAGGCGTATTAAATAGGCTCAATAAATAGGCTTATTAAATAGACTTAATACATGGGCTCATTAAATACTTATTAAATACGTTTATTAAACAGGCGTAATAAAAAATGCTTATTAAATAGGCTTATTAAATAGGCTTATTAAATAGGCTTATTAAATAGGTTTATTAAATAGACTTATTAAATAGGCTCATTAAATACTTATTAAGTAGGCTTATTAAATAGACTTATTAAATAGACTTATTAAATAGGCTTATTAAATAGACTTATTAAATAGCCTTATTAAATAGGCTTATTAAATAGACTTATTAAATAGGCTCATTAAATACTTATTAAATAGGCGTATTAAATAGGTTTATTAAATAGACTTATCAAATAGGCTCAATAATAAGGCTTATTAGATAGGCTTATTAGATAGGCTTATTAAATAGGCTTATTAAATAGGCTTATTAAATAGGCTTATTAAAAAGATTCATTAAATAGGCTCAATAAATAGACGTATTAAATAGACTCATTAAATAGGCTTATTAAATAGACTTATTAAATAGGTTTATTAAATAGGCTTATTAAATAGACTTATTAAATAGCCTCATTAAATAGGCTTATTTTAGCAACTTAGGCTTATTAAATAGGTTTATTTCAGCAACTTAGACTTATTAAATAGCCTTATTAAATAGGCTTATTTCAGCAACTTAGGCTTATTAAATAGGCTTATTTCAGCAACTTAAGCTTATTAAATATGCTTATTTCAGCAACTTAGACTTATTAAATAGGCCTATTAAATAGGCTTATTAAATATACTTATTAAATAGGCTCATTAAATACTTAATAAATAGGCGTATTAAATAGGCTTATTATATAGACTTATTAAATAGGCTCAATAAATAGGCTTATTAGATAGGCTTATTATATAGGCTAATTAAATAGGCTTATTAAATAGGCTTATTAAATAGGCTTATTAAATAAGCTTATTAAATAGGCTTATTAAATAGGCTCAATAAATAGGCTTATTAAATAGGCTCAATAAATAGGCTTATTAAATAGGCTCAATAAATAGGCTTATTAAATAGGCTCAATAAATAGGCTTATTAAATAGGCTCAATAAATAGGCTTATTAAATAGGCTCATTAAATACTTATTAAGTAGGCTTATTAAATAGACTTTTTAAATAGACTTATTAAATAGGCTTATTAAATAGACTTATTAAATAGGCTTATTAAAAAGGCTTATTAAATAGACTTAATACATAGGCTCATTAAATAATTATTAAATAGAATTATTAAATGGGCGTATGAAATAGGCTCAATAAATAGGCTTATTAAATAGGCTCAATAAATAGGCTTATTAAATAGGCTCAATAAATAGGCTTATTAAATAGGCTCAATAAATAGGCTTATTAAATAGGCTCATTAAATACTTATTAAATAGGCTTATTAAATAGACTAATTAAATAGGCTAATTAAATATACTTATTAAATAGGCTTATTAAAAAGGCTTATTAAATAGACTTATTAAATAGGCTCATCAAATACTTATTAAATAGGTTTATTAAATAGGCGTATTAAATAGGTTTATTAAATAGGCGTATTAAATAGGCTTATTAAATAGGCTTATTAAATAGGTTTATTAAATAGGCTTATTAAATAGACTTATCAAATAGCCTCATTAAATAGGCTTATTTTAGCAACTTAGGCTTATTAAATAGGCTTATTTTAGCAACTTAGGCTTATAAAATAGGTTTATTTCAGCATCTTAGACTTATTAAATAGCCTTATTAAATAGGCTTATTTCAGCAACTTAGGCTTATTTAATAGGCTTATTTCAGCAACTCATGCTCATTAAATAGCCTTATTAAATAGGCTTATTTCAGCAACTTAGGCTTATTACATAGGCTTATTTCAGCAACTTAGACTTATTAAATAGCCTTATTAAATAGGCTTATTTCAGCAACTTAGGCTTATTAAATAGGCTTATTTCAGCAACTTAAGCTTATTAAATATGCTTATTTCAGCAACTTAGACTTATTAAATAGGCCTATTAAATAGGCTTATTAAATATACTTATTAAATAGGCTCATTAAATACTTAATAAATAGGCGTATTAAATAGGCTTATTATATAGACTTATTAAATAGGCTCAATAAATAGGCTTATTAGATAGGCTTATTATATAGGCTAATTAAATAGGCTTATTAAATAGGCTTATTAAATAGGCTTATTAAATAAGCTTATTAAATAGGCTTATTAAATAGGCTCAATAAATAGGCTTATTAAATAGGCTCAATAAATAGGCTTATTAAATAGGCTCAATAAATAGGCTTATTAAATAGGCTCAATAAATAGGCTTATTAAATAGGCTCAATAAATAGGCTTATTAAATAGGCTCATTAAATACTTATTAAGTAGGCTTATTAAATAGACTTTTTAAATAGACTTATTAAATAGGCTTATTAAATAGACTTATTAAATAGGCTTATTAAAAAGGCTTATTAAATAGACTTAATACATAGGCTCATTAAATAATTATTAAATAGGATTATTAAATGGGCGTATGAAATAGGCTCAATAAATAGGCTTATTAAATAGGCTCAATAAATAGGCTTATTAAATAGGCTCAATAAATAGGCTTATTAAATAGGCTCAATAAATAGGCTTATTAAATAGGCTCATTAAATACTTATTAAATAGGCTTATTAAATAGACTAATTAAATAGGCTAATTAAATATACTTATTAAATAGGCTTATTAAAAAGGCTTATTAAATAGACTTATTAAATAGGCTCATCAAATACTTATTAAATAGGTTTATTAAATAGGCGTATTAAATAGGTTTATTAAATAGGCGTATTAAATAGGCTTATTAAATAGGCTTATTAAATAGGTTTATTAAATAGGCTTATTAAATAGACTTATCAAATAGCCTCATTAAATAGGCTTATTTTAGCAACTTAGGCTTATTAAATAGGCTTATTTTAGCAACTTAGGCTTATAAAATAGGTTTATTTCAGCATCTTAGACTTATTAAATAGCCTTATTAAATAGGCTTATTTCAGCAACTTAGGCTTATTTAATAGGCTTATTTCAGCAACTCATGCTCATTAAATAGCCTTATTAAATAGGCTTATTTCAGCAACTTAGGCTTATTACATAGGCTTATTTCAGCAACTTAGACTTATTAAATAGGCCTATTAAATAGGCTTATTAAATAGACTTATTAAATAGGTTCATTAAATACTTATTAAATAGGCGTATTAAATAGGTTTATTAAATAGACTTATTAAATAGGCTCAATAATAAGGCTTATTAGATAGGCTTATTAAATAGGCTTATTAAATAGGCTTATTAAATAGGCTTATTAAATAGGCTTATTAAAAAGACTTATTAAATAGGCTCAATAAATAGGCTTATTAAATAGGCTCAATAAATAGGCTTATTAAATAGGCTCAATAAATAGGCATATTAAATAGGCTCAAAAAATAGGCTTATTAAATAGGCTCATTAAATACTTATTAAGTAGGCTTATTAAATAGACTTATTAAATAGACTTATTAAATAGGCTTATTAAATAGACTTATTAAATAGGCTTATTAAAAAGGCGTATTAAATAGACTTAATACATAGGCTCATTAAATACTTATTAAATAGGTTTATTAAATAGGTGTATTAAATATGCTTATTAAATAGGCTTATTGAATAGGCTTATTAAATAGGCTTATTAAATAGACTTATTAAATAGCCTCATTAAATAGGCTTATTTTAGCAACTTGTGCTTATTAAATAGGTTTATTTCAGCAACTTAGACTTATTAAATAGCCTTATTAAATAGGCTTATTTCAGCAACTCAGGCTTATTAAATAGACTTATTCAGCAACTTAGGCTTATTAAATAGGCTTATTAAATAGGCCTTTTTCAGCAACTTAGGCTTATTAAATAGGCTTATTCAGCAACTTAGGCTTATTAAATAGGCTCATTAAATATTAATTAAATAGGCTTATTAAACAGGCTTATTAAATAGACTTATTAAATAGGCTCAATAAATAGGCTGATTAAATAGGCTTATTAAATAGGCTCATTAAATAGGCTTAATATATAGGCTTATTAAATAGGCTTATTAAATAGGCTTATTAAATAGGCTTATTTAATAGGCTTATTAAATAGGCTTATTAAATAGGCTTATTAAATAGACTTATTAAATAGGCTTATTAAATAGGCTTATTAAATAGACTTATTAAATAGCCTCATTAAATAGGCTTATTTTAGCAACTTAGGCTTATTAAATAGGCTTATTTCAGCAACTTAGACTTATTAAAAAGGCTTATTTCAGCAACTTAGGCTTATGAAATAGGCTTATTCAGCAACTTAGGCTTATTAAATAGGCTTATTTCAGCAACTTAGACTTATTAAATAGGCCTATTAAATAGGCTTATTAAATAGACTTATTAAATAGGCTCATTAAATACTTATTAAATAGGCTATTAAATAGGCTTATTAAATAGACTTATTAAATAGGCTCAATAAATAGGCTTATTAAATAGGCTTATTAAATAGGCTTATTAAATAGGCTTATTAAATAGACTTATTAAATAGGCTCATTAAATAGCCTTATTAAATAGGCTTATTTCAGCAACTTAGGCTTATTACATAGGCTTATTTCAGCAACTTAGACTTATTAAATAGGCCTATTAAATAGGCTTATTAAATAGACTTATTAAATAGGCTCATTAAATACTTATTAAATAGGCGTATTAAATAGGTTTATTAAATAGACTTATTAAATAGGCTCAATAATAAGGCTTATTAGATAGGCTTATTAGATAGGCTTATTAAATAGGCTTATTAAATAGGCTTATTAAATAGGCTTATTAAAAAGGCTTATTAAATAGGCTCAATAAATAGGCTTATTAAATAGGCTCAATAAATAGGCTTATTAAATAGGCTCATTAAATACTTATTAAATAGGCTTATTAAATAGACTAATTAAATAGGCTAATTAAATAGACTTATTAAATAGGCTTATTAAAAAGGCTTATTAAATAGACTTATTAAATAGGCTCATCAAATACTTATTAAATAGGTTTATTAAATAGGCGTATTAAATAGGTTTATTAAATAGGCGTATTAAATAGGCTTATTAAATAGGCTTATTAAATAGGTTTATTAAATAGGCTTATTAAATAGACTTATCAAATAGCCTCATTAAATAGGCTTATTTTAGCAACTTAGGCTTATTAAATAGGCTTATTTTAGCAACTTAGGCTTATAAAATAGGTTTATTTCAGCATCTTAGACTTATTAAATAGCCTTATTAAATAGGCTTATTTCAGCAACTTAGGCTTATTTAATAGGCTTATTTCAGCAACTCATGCTCATTAAATAGCCTTATTAAATAGGCTTATTTCAGCAACTTAGGCTTATTACATAGGCTTATTTCAGCAACTTAGACTTATTAAATAGGCCTATTAAATAGGCTTATTAAATAGACTTATTAAATAGGTTCATTAAATACTTATTAAATAGGCGTATTAAATAGGTTTATTAAATAGACTTATTAAATAGGCTCAATAATAAGGCTTATTAGATAGGCTTATTAAATAGGCTTATTAAATAGGCTTATTAAATAGGCTTATTAAATAGGCTTATTAAAAAGACTTATTAAATAGGCTCAATAAATAGGCTTATTAAATAGGCTCAATAAATAGGCTTATTAAATAGGCTCAATAAATAGGCATATTAAATAGGCTCAAAAAATAGGCTTATTAAATAGGCTCATTAAATACTTATTAAGTAGGCTTATTAAATAGACTTATTAAATAGACTTATTAAATAGGCTTATTAAATAGACTTATTAAATAGGCTTATTAAAAAGGCATATTAAATAGACTTAATACATAGGCTCATTAAATACTTATTAAATAGGTTTATTAAATAGGCGTATTAAATATGCTTATTAAATAGGCTTATTGAATAGGCTTATTAAATAGGCTTATTAAATAGACTTATTAAATAGCCTCATTAAATAGGCTTATTTTAGCAACTTGTGCTTATTAAATAGGTTTATTTCAGCAACTTAGACTTATTAAATAGCCTTATTAAATAGGCTTATTTCAGCAACTCAGGCTTATTAAATAGACTTATTCAGCAACTTAGGCTTATTAAATAGGCTTATTAAATAGGCCTTTTTCAGCAACTTAGGCTTATTAAATAGGCTTATTCAGCAACTTAGGCTTATTAAATAGGCTCATTAAATATTAATTAAATAGGCTTATTAAACAGGCTTATTAAATAGACTTATTAAATAGGCTCAATAAATAGGCTGATTAAATAGGCTTATTAAATAGGCTCATTAAATAGGCTTAATATATAGGCTTATTAAATAGGCTTATTAAATAGGCTTATTAAATAGGCTTATTTAATAGGCTTATTAAATAGGCTTATTAAATAGGCTTATTAAATAGACTTATTAAATAGGCTTATTAAATAGGCTTATTAAATAGACTTATTAAATAGCCTCATTAAATAGGCTTATTTTAGCAACTTAGGCTTATTAAATAGGTTTATTTCAGCAACTTAGACTTATTAAATAGCCTTATTAAATAGGCTTATTTCAGCAACTTAGGCTTATTAAATAGGCTTATTTCAGCAACTTAGGCTTATTAAATATGCTTATTTCAGCAACTTAGACTTATTAAATAGGCCTATTAAATAGGCTTATTAAATAGACTTATTAAATAGGCTCATTAAATACTTATTAAATAGGCATATTAAATAGGCTTATTAAATAGGCATATTAAATAGGATTATTAAATAGGCTTATTAAATAGGCTTATTAAATAGGCTTATTAAATAGGCTTATTAAATGAGCTTATTAAATAGGCTTATTAAATAGGCTCAATAAATAGGCTTATTAAATAGGCTCAATAAATAGGCCTATTAAATAGGCTCAATAAATAGGCTTATTAAATAGGCTCAATAAATAGGCTTATTAAATAGGCTCAATAAATAGGCTTATTAAATCGGCTCATTAAATACTTATTAAGTAGGCTTATTAAATAGACTTATTAAATAGACTCATTAAATAGGCTTATTAAATAGACTTATTAAATAGGCTTATTAAAAAGGCTTATTAAATAGACTTAATACATAGGCTCATTAAATAATTATTAAATAGGTTTATTAAATGGGCGTATTAAATAGGCTTATTAAATAGGCTTATTAAATAGGCTTATTAAATAGGCTTATTAAATAGGCGTATGAAATAGGCTCAATAAATAGGCTTATTAAATAGGCTCAATAAATAGGCTTATTAAATAGGCTCAATAAATAGGCTTATTAAATAGGCTCAATAAATAGGCTTATTAAATAGGCTCGTTAAATACTTATTAAATAGGCTTATTAAATAGACTAATTAAATAGGCTAATTAAATAGACTTATTAAATAGGCTTATTAAAAAGGCTTATTAAATAGACTTATTAAATAGGCTCATCAAATACTTATTAAATAGGTTTATTAAATAGGCGTATTAAATAGGTTTATTAAATAGGCGTATTAAATAGGCTTATTAAATAGGCTTATTAAATAGGTTTATTAAATAGGCTTATTAAATAGACTTATTAAATAGCCTCATTAAATAGGCTTATTTTAGCAACTTAGGCTTATTAAATAGGTTTATTTCAGCAACTTAGACTTATTAAATAGCCTTATTAAATAGGCTTATTTCAGCAACTTAGGCTTATTAAATAGGCTTATTTCAGCAACTCATGCTCATTAAATAGCCTTATTAAATAGGCTTATTTCAGCAACTTAGGCTTATTACATAGGCTTATTTCAGCAACTTAGACTTATTAAATAGGCCTATTAAATAGGCTTATTAAATAGACTTATTAAATAGGCTCATTAAATACTTATTAAGTAGGCGTATTAAATAGGTTTATTAAATAGACTTATTAAATAGGCTCAATAATAAGGCTTATTAGATAGGCTTATTAAATAGGCTTATTAAATAGGCTTATTAAATAGGCTTATTAAATAGGCTTATTAAAAAGACTTATTAAATAGGCTCAATAAATAGGCTTATTAAATAGGCTCAATAAATAGGCTTATTAAATAGGCTCAATAAATAGGCGTATTAAATAGGCTCAAAAAATAGGCTTATTAAATAGGCTCATTAAATACTTATTAAGTAGGCTTATTAAATAGACTTATTAAATAGACTTATTAAATAGGCTTATTAAATAGACTTAATAAATAGGCTTATTAAAAAGGCGTATTAAATAGACTTAATACATAGGCTCATTAAATAATTATTAAATAGGATTATTAAATGGGCGTATGAAATAGGCTCAATAAATAGGCTTATTAAATAGGCTCAATAAATAGGCGTATTAAATAGGCTCAATAAATAGGCTTATTAAATAGGCTCAATAAATAGGCTTATTAAATAGGCTCATTAAATACTTATTAAATAGGCTTATTAAATAGACTAATTAAATAGGCTAATTAAATAGACTTATTAAATAGGCTTATTAAAAAGGCTTATTAAATAGACTTATTAAATAGGCTCATCAAATACTTATTAAATAGGTTTATTAAATAGGCGTATTAAATAGGTTTATTAAATAGGCGTATTAAATAGGCTTATTAAATAGGCTTATTAAATAGGTTTATTAAATAGGCTTATTAAATAGACTTATTAAATAGCCTCATTAAATAGGCTTATTTTAGCAACTTAGGCTTATTAAATAGGCTTATTTCAGCAACTTAGACTTATTAAAAAGGCTTATTTCAGCAACTTAGGCTTATGAAATAGGCTTATTCAGCAACTTAGGCTTATTAAATAGGCTTATTTCAGCAACTTAGACTTATTAAATAGGCCTATTAAATAGGCTTATTAAATAGACTTATTAAATAGGCTCATTAAATACTTATTAAATCGGCTATTAAATAGGCTTATTAAATAGACTTATTAAATAGGCTCAATAAATAGGCTTATTAAATAGGCTTATTAAATAGGCTTATTAAATTGGCTCATTAAATAGACTTATTAAATAGGCTCATTAAATAGGCTCAATAAATAGGCTAATTAAATAGGCTTATTAAATAGACTTATTAAATAGGCTCATTAAATAGCCTTATTAAATAGGCTTATTTCAGCAACTTAGGCTTATTACATAGGCTTATTTCAGCAACTTAGACTTATTAAATAGGCCTATTAAATAGGTTTATTAAATAGACTTATTAAATAGGCTCAATAATAAGGCTTATTAGATAGGCTTATTTTAATAGGCTTATTAAATAGGCTTATTAAATAGGCTTATTAAATAGGCTTATTAAAAAGACTTATTAAATAGGCTCAATAAATAGGCTTATTAAATAGGCTCAATAAATAGGCTTATTAAATAGGCTCAATAAATAGGCGTATTAAATAGGCTCAAAAAATAGGCTTATTAAATAGGCTCATTAAATACTTATTAAGTAGGCTTATTAAATAGACTTATTAAATAGACTTATTAAATAGGCTTATTAAATAGACTTAATAAATAGGCTTATTAAAAAGGCGTATTAAATAGACTTAATACATAGGCTCATTAAATACTTATTAAATAGGTTTATTAAATAGGCGTATTAAATATGCTTATTAAATAGGCTTATTGAATAGGCTTATTAAATAGGCTTATTAAATAGACTTATTAAATAGCCTCATTAAATAGGCTTATTTTAGCAACTTGTGCTTATTAAATAGGTTTATTTCAGCAACTTAGACTTATTAAATAGCCTTATTAAATAGGCTTATTTCAGCAACTCAGGCTTATTAAATAGACTTATTCAGCAACTTAGGCTTATTAAATAGGCTTATTAAATATGCCTTTTTCAGCAACTTAGGCTTATTAAATAGGCTTATTCAGCAACTTAGGCTTATTAAATAGGCTCATTAAATATTAATTAAATAGGCTTATTAAACAGGCTTATTAAATAGACTTATTAAATAGGCTCAATAAATAGGCTGATTAAATAGGCTTATTAAATAAGCTCATTAAATAGGCTTAATATATAGGCTTATTAAATAGGCTTATTAAATAGGCTTATTAAATAGTCTTATTTAATAGGCTTATTAAATAGGCTTATTAAATAGGCTTATTAAATAGACTTATTAAATAGGCTTATTACATAGGCTTATTAAATAGACTTATTAAATAGCCTCATTAAATAGGCTTATTTTAGCAACTTAGGCTTATTAAATAGGCTTATTTCAGCAACTTAGACTTATTAAAAAGGCTTATTTCAGCAACTTAGGCTTATGAAATAGGCTTATTCAGCAACTTAGGCTTATTAAATAGGCTTATTTCAGCAACTTAGACTTATTAAATAGGCCTATTAAATAGGCTTATTAAATAGACTTATTAAATAGGCTCATTAAATACTTATTAAATAGGCTTATTAAATAGACTTATTAAATAGGCTCAATAAATAGGCTTATTAAATAGGCTTATTAAATAGGCTTATTAAATAGACTTATTAAATAGGCTCATTAAATAGGCTCAATAAATAGGCTTATTAAATAGGCTTATTAAATAGACTTATTAAATAGGCTCAATAAATAGGCGTATTAAATAGGCTTATTAAATAGGCGTATTAAATAGGCTCATTAAATAGGCTTATTAAATAGACTAATTAAATAGGCGTATGAAATAGGCTCAATAAATAGGCGTATTAAATCGGCTCATAAAAATAGGATTATTAAATAGGCTCATTAAATACTTATTAAATAGGTTTATTAAATAGGCGTATTAAATAGGCTTATTAAATATGCTTATTAAATAGGTTTATTAAATAGGCTTATTAAATAGACTTATTAAATAGCCTCATTAAATAGGCTTATTTTAGCAACTTAGGCTTATTAAATAGGTTTATTTCAGCAACTTAGACTTATTAAATAGCCTTATTAAATAGGTTTATTTCAGCAACTTAGGCTTATTAAATAGGCTTATTTCAGCAACTTAGGCATATTAAATTAGCTTATTTCAGCAACTTAGACTTATTAAATAGGCCTATTAAATAGGCTTATTAAATAGACTTATTAAATAGGCTCATTAAATACTTATTAAATAGGCGTATTAAATAGGCTTATTAAATAGACTTATTAAATAGGCTCAATAAATAGGCTTATTAGATAGGCTTATTAAATAGGCTTATTAAATAGGCTTATTAAATAGGCTTATTAAATAGGCTTATTAAATAAGCTTATTAAATAGGCTTATTAAATAGGCTCAATAAATAGGCTTATTAAATAGGCTCAATAAATAGGCTTATTAAATAGGCTCAATAAATAGGCTTATTAAATAGGCTCAATAAATAGGCTTATTAAATAGGCTCAATAAATAGGCTTATTAAATAGGCTCATTAAATACTTATTAAGTAGGCTTATTAAATAGACTTATTAAATAGACTTATTAAATAGGCTTATTAAATAGACTTATTAAATAGGCATATTAAAAAGGCTTATTAAATAGACTTAATACATAGGCTTATTAAATAATTATTAAATAGGTTTATTAAATTGGCGTATTAAATAGGCTTATTAAATAGGCTTATTAAATAGGCTCATTAAATAGGCTTATTAAATAGGCGTATGAAATAGGCTCAATAAATAGGCTTATTAAATAGGCTCAATAAATAGGCTTATTAAATAGGCTCAATAAATAGGCTTATTAAATAGGCTCAATAAATAGGCTTATTAAATAGGCTCATTAAATACTTATTTAATAGGCTTATTAAATAGACTAATTAAATAGGCTAATTAAATAGACTTATTAAATAGGCTTATTAAAAAGGCTTATTAAATAGACTTATTAAATAGGTTCATCAAATACTTATTAAATAGGTTTATTAAATAGGCGTATTAAATAGGTTTATTAAATAGGCGTATTAAATAGGCTTATTAAATAGGCTTATTAAATAGGTTTATTAAATAGGCTTATTAAATAGACTTATTAAATAGCCTCATTAAATAGGCTTATTTTAGCAACTTAGGCTTATTAAATAGGTTTATTTCAGCAACTTAGACTTATTAAATAGCCTTATTAAATAGGCTTATTTCAGCAACTTAGGCTTATTAAATAGGCTTATTTCAGCAACTCATGCTCATTAAATAGCCTTATTAAATAGGCTTATTTCAGCAACTTAGGCTTATTACATAGGCTTATTTCAGCAACTTAGACTTATTAAATAGGCCTATTAAATATGCTTATTAAATAGACTTATTAAATAGGCTCATTAAATACTTATTAAATAGGCGTATTAAATAGGTTTATTAAATAGACTTATTAAATAGGCTCAATAATAAGGCTTATTAGATAGGCTTATTAAATAGGCTTATTAAATAGGCTTATTAAATAGGCTTATTAAATAGGCTTATTTAAAAGACTTATTAAATAGGCTCAATAAATAGGCTTATTAAATAGGCTCATTAAATAGGCTTAATATATAGGCTTATTAAATAGGCTTATTAAGTAGGCTTATTAAATAGGCTTATTTAATAGGCTTATTAAATAGGCTTATTAAATAGGCTTATTAAATAGACTTATTAAATAGGCTTATTAAATAGGCTTATTAAATAGACTTATTAAATAGCCTCATTAAATAGACTTATTTTAGCAACTTAGGCTTATTAAATAGGCTTATTTCAGCAACTTAGACTTATTAAAAAGGCTTATTTCAGCAACTTAGGCTTATGAAATAGGCTTATTCAGCAACTTAGGCTTATTAAATAGGCTTATTTCAGCAACTTAGACTTATTAAATAGGCCTATTATATAGGCTTATTAAATAGACTCATTAAATAGGCTCATTAAATACTTATTAAATAGGCTATTAAATAGGCTTATTAAATAGACTTTTTAAATAGGCTCAATAAATAGGCTTATTAAATAGGCTTATTAAATAGGCTTATTAAATAGGCTTATTAAATAGACTTATTAAATAGGCTCATTAAATAGGCTCAATAAATAGTCTTATTAAATAGGCTTATTAAATAGACTTATTAAATAGGCTCAATAAATAGGCGTATTAAATAGGCTTATTAAATAGGCGTATTAAATAGGCTCATTAAATAGGCTTATTAAATAGACTAATTAAATAGGCGTATGAAATAGGCTCAATAAATAGGCGTATTAAATCGGCTCAATAAATAGGCTTATTAAATAGGCTCATTAAATACTTATTAAATAGGTTTATTAAATGGGCGTATTAAATAGGCTTATTAAATAGGCTTATTAAATTGGCTCATTAAATAGGCTTATTAAATAGGCTTATTAAATAGGCGTATGAAATAGGCTCAATAAATAGGCTTATTAAATAGGCTCAATAAATAGGCTTATTAAATAGGCTCAATAAATAGGCTTATTAAATAGGCTCAATAAATAGGCTTATTAAATAGGCTCATTAAATACTTATTAAAAAGGCTTATTAAATAGACTTAATACATAGGCTCATTAAATAATTATTAAATAGGTTTATTAAATGGGCGTATTAAATAGGCTTATTAAATAGGCTTATTAAATAGGCTCATTAAATAGGCTTATTAAATAGGCTTATTAAATAGGCGTATGAAATAGGCTCAATAAATAGGCTTATTAAATAGGCTCAATAAATAGGCTTATTAAATAGGCTCAATAAATAGGCTTATTAAATAGGCTCAATAAATAGGCTTATTAAATAGGCTCATTAAATACTTATTTAATAGGCTTATTAAATAGACTAATTAAATAGGCTAATTAAATAGACTTATTAAATAGGTTTATTAAATAGGCTTATTAAATAGACTTATTAAATAGCCTCATTAAATAGGCTTATTTTAGCAATTTAGGCTTATTAAATAGGTTTATTTCAGCAACTTAGACTTATTAAATAGCCTTATTAAATAGGCTTATTTCAGCAACTTAGGCTTATTAAATAGGCTTATTTCAGCAACTCATGCTCATTAAATAGCCTTATTAAATAGGCTTATTTCAGCAACTTAGGCTTATTACATAGGCTTATTTCAGCAACTTAGACATATTAAATAGGCCTATTAAATATGCTTATTAAATAGACTTATTAAATAGGCTCATTAAATACTTATTAAATAGGCGTATTAAATAGGTTTATTAAATAGACTTATTAAATAGGCTCAATAATAAGGCTTATTAGATAGGCTTATTAAATAGGCTTATTAAAGAGGCTTATTAAATAGGCTTATTAAATAGGCTTATTAAAAAGACTTATTAAATAGGCTCAATAAATAGGCTTATTAAATAGGCTCATTAAATAGGCTTAATATATAGGCTTATTAAATAGGCTTATTAAATAGGCTTATTAAATAGGCTTATTTAATAGGCTTATTAAATAGGCTTATTAAATAGGCTTATTAAATAGACTTATTAAATAGGCTTATTAAATAGGCTTATTAAATAGACTTATTAAATAGCCTCATTAAATAGGCTTATTTTAGCAACTTAGGCTTATTAAATAGGCATATTTCAGCAACTTAGACTTATTAAAAAGGCTTATTTCAGCAACTTAGGCTTATGAAATAGGCTTATTCAGCAACTTAGGCTTATTAAATAGGCTTATTTCAGCAACTTAGACTTATTAAATAGGCCTATTAAATAGGCTTATTAAATAGACTTATTAAATAGGCTCATTAAATACTTATTAAATAGGCTTATTAAATAGGCTTATTAAATAGACTTATTAAATAGGCTCAATAAATAGGCTTATTAAATAGGCTTATTAAATAGGCTTATTAAATAGGCTTATTAAATAGACTTATTAAATAGGCTCATTAAATAGGCTCAATAAATAGGTTTATTAAATAGGCTTATTAAATAGACTTATTAAATAGGCTCAATAAATAGGCGTATTAAATAGGCTTATTAAATAGGCGTATTAAATAGGCTCATTAAAAGGCTTATTAAATAGACTAATTAAATAGGCGTATGAAATAGGCTCAATAAATAGGCATATTAAATCGGCTCAATAAATAGGCTTATTAAATAGGCTCATTAAATACTTATTAAATAGGTTTATTAAATAGGCGTATTAAATAGGCTTATTAAATAGACTTATTAAATAGCCTCATTAAATAGGCTTATTTTAGCAACTTAGGCTTATTAAATAGGTTTATTTACGCAACTTAGACTTATTAAATAGCTTTACTAAATAGGCTTATTTAAGCAACTTAGGCTTATTAAATAGGCTTATTTCAGCAACTTATGCTTATTAAATAGCCTTATTAAATAGGCTTATTTCAGCAACTTAGGCTTATTAAATAGGCTTATTTCAGAAACTTAGACTTATTAAATAGGCCTATTAAATAGGCTTATTAAATAGACTTATTAAATAGGCTCATTAAATACTTATTAAATAGGCTTATTAAATAGGCTTATTAAATAGACTTATTAAATAGGCTCAATAAATAGGCTTATTAAATAGGCTTATTAAATAGGCTTATTAAATAGGCGTATTAAATCGGCTCAATAAATACGCGTATTAAATAGGCTCAATAAATAGGCTTATTAAATAGGCTCAATAAATAGGCTTATTAAATAGGCTCAATAAATAGGCTTATTAAATAGGCTCAATAAATAGGCTTATTAAATAGGCTCAATAAATAGGCTTATTAAATAGGCTCATTAAATACTTATCAAATAGGCTTATTAAATAGACGTATTAAATAGACTCATTAAATCGGCTCAATAAATAGGCTTATTAAATAGGCTCATTAAATACTTATTAAATAGGTTTATTAAATAGGCGTATTAAATAGGCTTATTAAATAGGCTTATTAAATAGGTTTATTAAATAGGCTTATTAAATAGACTTATTAAATAGCCTAATTAAATAGGCTTATTTTAGCAACTTAGGCTTATTAAATAGGTTTATTTCAGCAACTTAGACTTATTAAATAGCCTTACTAAATAGACTTATTTAAGCAACTTAGGCTTATTAAATAGGCTTATTTCAGCAACTTATGCTTATTAAATAGCCTTATTAAATAGGTTTATTTCAGCAACTTAGGCTTATTAAATAGGCTTATTTCAGCAACTTAGACTTATTAAATAGGCCTATTAAATAGGCTTATTAAATAGGCTTATTAAATAGACTTATTAAATAGGCTCAATAAATAGGCTTATTAAATAGGCTTATTAAATAGGCTTATTAAATAGGCTTATTAAATAGGCTTATTAAATAGGCTTATTAAATAGGCTTATTAAATAGACTTATTAAATAGCCTCATTAAATAGGCTTATTTTAGCAACTTAGGCTTAATAAATAGGCTTATTTCAGCAACTTAGACTTATTAAAAAGGCTTATTTCAGCAACTTAGGCTTATGAAATAGGCTTATTCAGCAACTTAGGCTTATTAAATAGGCTTATTTCAGCAACTTAGACTTATTAAATAGGCCTATTAAATAGGCTTATTAAATAGACTTATTAAATAGGCTCATTAAATACTTATTAAATAGGCTATTAAATAGGCTTATTAAATAGACTTATTAAATAGGCTCAATAAATAGGTTTATTAAATAGGCTCATTAAATAGGCTTATTAAATAGGCTCATTAAATACTTATTAAGTAGGCTTATTAAATAGACTTATTAAATAGACTTATTAAATAGGCTTATTAAATAGGCTCAATAAATAGGCTTATTAAATAGGCTCAATAAATAGGCTTATTAAATAGGCTCAATAAATAGGCTTATTAAATAGGCTCAATAAATAGGCTTATTAAATAGGTTCATTAAATAATTATCAAATAGGCTTATTAAATAGACGTATTAAATAGACTCAATAAATAGGCTTATTAAATAGACTTATTAAATAGGTTTATTAAATAGGCTTATTAAATAGACTTATTAAATAGCCTCATTAAATAGGCTTATTTTAGCAACTTAGGCTTATTAAATAGGCTTATTTCAGCAACTTAGGCTTATTAAATATGCTTATTTCAGCAACTTAGACTTATTAAATAGGCTCATTAAATAGGCTTATTAAATAGGCTTATTAAATAGGCTTATTAAATAGGCTTATTAAATAGGCTTATTAAATAGGCTTATTAAATAGGCTTATTAAATTGCCTCATTAAATAGGCTTATTAAATAGACTTATTAAATAGACTAATTAAATAGGCTTATTAAATAGACTTATTAAAGAGGCTCATCAAATACTTATTAAATAGGTTTATTAAATAGGCGTATTAAATAGGTTTATTAAATAGGCGTATTAAATAGGCTTATTAAATAGGCTTATTAAATAGGCTCAATAAATAGGCTTATTAAATAGGCTCAATAAATAGGCTTATTAAATAGGCTCAATAAATAGGCTTATTAAATAGGCTCAATAAATAGGCTTATTAAATAGGCTCATTAAATACTTATTAAATAGGCTTATTAAATAGACTTATTAAATAGACTAATTAAATAGGCTAATTAAATAGACTTATTAAATAGGCTTATTAAAAAGGCTTATTAAATAGACTTATTAAATAGGCTCAATAAATAGGCTTATTAAATAGGCTCAATAAATAGGCTTATTAAATAGGCTCAATAAATAGGCTTATTAAATAGGCTCAATAAATATGCTTATTAAATAGGCTCATTAAATACTTATCAAATAGGCTTATTAAATAGACGTATTAAATAGACTCAATAAATAGGCTTATTAAATAGACTTATTAAATAGGTTTATTAAATAGGCTTATTAAATAGACTTATTAAATAGCCTCATTAAATAGGCTTATTTTAGCAACTTAGGCTTATTAAATAGGTTTATTTCAGCAACTTAGACTTATTAAATAGCCTTATTAAATAGGCTTATTTCAGCAACTTAGGCTTATTAAATAGGCTTATTTCAGCAACTTAGACTTATTAAATAGGCTTATTAAATAGGCTCAATAAATAGGCTTATTAAATAGGCTCAATAAATAGGCTTATTAAATAGGCTCAATAAATAGGCTTATTAAATAGGCTCATTAAATACTTATTAAATAGGCTTATTAAATAGACTTATTAAATAGACTAATTAAATAGGCTAATTAAATAGACTTATTAAATAGGCTTATTAAAAAGGCTTATTAAATAGACTTATTAAATAGGCTCATCAAATACTTATTAAATAGGTTTATTAAATAGGCGTATTAAATAGGTTTATTAAATAGGCGTATTAAATAGGCTTATTAAATAGGCTTATTAAATAGGTTTATTAAATAGGCTTATTAAATAGACTTATTAAATAGCCTCATTAAATAGGCTTATTTTAGCAACTTAGGCTTATTAAATAGGTTTATTTCAGCAACTTAGGCTTATTAAATAGGCTTATTTCAGCAACTCATGCTCATTAAATAGACTTATTAAATAGGCTCATTAAATACTTATTAAATAGGCGTATTAAATAGGTTTATTAAATAGACTTATTAAATAGGCTCAATAATAAGGCTTATTAGATAGGCTTATTAAATAGGCTTATTAAATAGGCTTATTAAATAGGCTTATTAAATAGGCTTATTAAAAAGACTCATTAAATAGGCTCAATAAATAGGCTTATTAAATAGGCTCAATAAATAGGCTTATTAAATAGGCTCAATAAATAGGCGTATTAAATAGGCTAAAAAAATAGGCTTATTAAATAGGCTCATTAAATACTTATTAAGTAGGCTTATTAAATAGACTTATTAAATAGACTTATTAAATAGGCTTATTAAATAGACTTATTAAATAGGCTTATTAAAAAGGCGTATTAAATAGACTTAATACATAGGCTCATTAAATACTTATTAAATAGGTTTATTAAATAGGCATATTAAATATGCTTATTAAATAAGCGTATTAAATATGCTTATTAAATAGGCTTATTAAATAGGCTTATTAAATAGGCTTATTAAATAGACTTATTAAATAGCCTCATTAAATAGGCTTATTTTAGCAACTTAGGCTTATTAAATAGGTTTATTTCAGCAACTTAGACTTATTAAATAGCCTTACTAAATAGGCTTATTTCAGCAATTTAGGCTTATTAAATAGGCTTATTTCAGCAACTTATGCTTATTAAATAGCCTTATTAAATAGGCTTATTTCAGCAACTTAGGCGTATTAAATAGGCTTATTTCAGCAACTTAGACTTATTAAATAGGCCTATTAAATAGGCTTATTAAATAGACTTATTAAATAGGCTCATTAAATACTTATTAAATAGGCTTATTAAATAGGCTTATTAAATAGACTTATTAAATAGGCTCAATAAATAGGCTTATTAAATAGGCTTATTAAATAGGCTTATTAAATAGGCTTATTAAATAGGCTTATTAAATAGGCTTGTTAAATAGACTTATTAAATAGGCTTATTAAATAGGCTTATTAAATAGACTTATTAAATAGCCTCATTAAATAGGCTTATTTTAGCAACTTAGGCTTAATAAATAGGCTTATTTCAGCAACTTAGACTTATTAAAAAGGCTTATTTCAGCAACTTAGGCTTATGAAATAGGCTTATTCAGCAACTTAGGCTTATTAAATAGGCTTATTTCAGCAACTTAGACTTATTAAATAGGCCTATTAAATAGGCTTATTAAATAGACTTATTAAATAGGCTCATTAAATACTTATTAAATAGGCTATTAAATAGGCTTATTAAATAGACTTATTAAATAGGCTCAATAAATATGCTTATTAAATAGGCTTATTAAATAGGCTTATTAAATAGGCTTATTAAATAGACTCATTAAATAGGCTCAATAAATAGGCTTATTAAATAGGCTTATTAAATAGACTTATTAAATAGGCTCAATAAATAGGCGTATTAAATAGGCTTATTAAATAGGCGTATTAAATAGGCTTATTAAATAGGCTTATTAAATAGACTAATTAAATAGGCGTATGAAATAGGCTCAATAAATAGGCGTATTAAATAGGCTCAATAAATAGGCTTATTAAATAGGCTCAATAAATAGGCTTATTAAATCGGCTCAATAAATAGGCTTATTAAATAGGCTCATTAAATACTTATTAAATAGGTTTATTAAATAGGTGTATTAAATAGGCTTATTAAATAGGCTTATTAAATAGGCTTATTAAATAGGCTTATTAAATAGGCTTATTAAATAGACTTATTAAATAGGCTTATTAAATAGGCTTATTAAATAGACTTATTAAATAGCCTCATTAAATAGGCTTATTAAATAGGCTCATTAAATAGGCTTAATAAATAGGCTTATTAAATAGGCTTATTAAATAGGCTTATTAAATAGGCTTATTAAATAGGCTTATTAAATAGACTTATTAAATAGCCTCATTAAATAGGCTTATTTTAGCAACTTAGGCTTAATAAATAGGCTTATTTCAGCAACTTAGACTTATTAAATAGGCCTATTAAATAGGCTTATTAAATAGACTTATTAAATAGGCTCATTAAATACTTATTAAATAGGCTATTAAATAGGCTTATTAAATAGACTTATTAAATAGGCTCAATAAATAGGTTTATTAAATAGGCTTATTAAATAGGCTTATTAAATAGGCTTATTAAATAGACTTATTAAATAGGCTCATTAAATAGGCTCAATAAATAGGCTTATTAAATAGGCTTATTAAATAGACTAATTAAATAGGCGTATGAAATAGGCTCAATAAATAGGCGTATTAAATAGGCTCAATAAATAGGCTTATTAAATAGGCTCAATAAATAGGCTTATTAAATCGGCTCAATAAATAGGCTTATTAAATAGGCTCATTAAATACTTATTAAATAGGTTTATTAAATAGGCGTATTAAATAGGCTTATTAAATAGGCTTATTAAATAGGCTTATTAAATAGGCTTATTAAATAGGCTTATTAAATAGGCGTATGAAATAGGCTCAATAAATAGGCTTATTAAATAGGCTCAATAAATAGGCTTATTAAATAGGCTCAATAAATAGGCTTATTAAATAGGCTCATTAAATACTTATTAAATAGGCTTATTAAATAGACTTATTAAATAGACTAATTAAATAGGCTAATTAAATAGACTTATTAAATAGGTTTATTAAAAAGGCTTATTAAATAGACTTATTAAATAGGCTCATCAAATACTTATTAAATAGGTTTATTAAATAGGCGTATTAAATAGGTTTATTAAATAGGCGTATTAAATAGGCTTATTAAATAGGCTTATTAAATAGGTTTATTAAATAGGCTTATTAAATAGACTTATTAAATAGCCTCATTAAATAGGCTTATTTTAGCAACTTAGGCTTATTAAATAGGTTTATTTCAGCAACTTAGACTTATTAAATAGCCTTATTAAATAGGATTATTTCAGCAACTTAGGCTTATTAAATAGGCTTATTTCAGCAACTCATGCTCATTAAATAGGCTTATTAAATAGGCTTATTTCAGCAACTTAGGCTTATTACATAGGCTTATTTCAGCAACTTAGACTTATTAAATAGGCCTATTAAATAGGCTTATTAAATAGACTTATTAAATAGGCTCATTAAATACTTATTAAATAGGCGTATTAAATAGGTTTATTAAATAGACTTATTAAATAGGCTCAATAATAAGGCTTATTAGATAGGCTTATTAAATAGGCTTATTAAATAGGCTTATTAAATAGGCTTATTAAATAGGCTTATTAAAAAGACTTATTAAATAGGCTCAATAAATAGGCTTATTAAATAGGCTCAATAAATAGGCTTATTAAATAGGCTCAATAAATAGGCGTATTAAATAGGCTCAAAAATAGGCTTATTAAATAGGCTCATTAAATACTTATTAAGTAGGCTTATTAAATAGACTTATTAAATAGACTTATTAAATAGGCTTATTAAATAGACTTATTAAATAGGCTTATTAAAAAGGCGTATTAAATAGACTTAATACATAGGCTCATTAAATACTTATTAAATAGGTTTATTAAATAGGCGTATTAAATATGCTTATTAAATAGGCGTATTAAATATGCTTATTAAATAGGCTTATTAAATAGGCCTTTTTCAGCAACTTAGGCTTATTAAATAGGCTTATTCAGCAACTTAGGCTTATTAAATAGGCTCATTAAATATTAATTAAATAGGCTTATTAAACAGGCTTATTAAATAGACTTATTAAATAGGCTCAATAAATAGGCTTATTAAATAGGCTAATTAAATAGGCTCATTAAATAGGCTTAATATATAGGCTTATTAAATAGGCTTATTAAATAGGCTTATTAAATAGGCTTATTAAATAGGCTTATTAAATAGACTTTTTAAATAGGCTTATTAAATAGGCTTATTAAATAGACTTATTAAATAGCCTCATTAAATAGGCTTATTAAATAGGCTCATTATATAGGCTTAATAAATAGGCTTATTAAATAGGCTTATTAAATAGGCGTATTAAATAGGCTTATTAAATAGGCTTATTAAATAGACTAATTAAATAGGCGTATGAAATAGGCTCAATAAATAGGCGTATTAAATAGGCTCAATAAATAGGCTTATTAAATAGGCTCAATAAATAGGCTTATTAAATCGGCTCAATAAATAGGCTTATTAAATAGGCTCATTAAATACTTATTAAATAGGTTTATTAAATAGGTGTATTAAATAGGCTTATTAAATAGGCTTATTAAATAGGCTTATTAAATAGGCTTATTAAATAGGCTTATTAAATAGACTTATTAAATAGGCTTATTAAATAGGCTTATTAAATAGACTTATTAAATAGCCTCATTAAATAGGCTTATTAAATAGGCTCATTAAATAGGCTTAATAAATAGGCTTATTAAATAGGCTTATTAAATAGGCTTATTAAATAGGCTTATTAAATAGGCTTATTAAATAGACTTATTAAATCGGCTCAATAAATAGGCTTATTAAATAGGCTCATTAAATACTTATTAAATAGGTTTATTAAATAGGTGTATTAAATAGGCTTATTAAATAGGCTTATTAAATAGGCTTATTAAATAGGCTTATTAAATAGGCTTATTAAATAGACTTATTAAATAGGCTTATTAAATAGGCTTATTAAATAGACTTATTAAATAGCCTCATTAAATAGGCTTATTAAATAGGCTTATTAAATAGACTTATTAAATAGGCTTATTAAATAGGCTTATTAAATAGACTTATTAAATAGCCTCATTAAATAGGCTTATTAAATAGGCTCATTAAATAGGCTTATTAAATAGGCTTATTAAATAGACTAATTAAATAGCCTCATTAAATAGGCTTATTTTAGCAACTTAGGCTTAATAAATAGGCTTATTTCAGCAACTTAGACTTATTAAAAAGGCTTATTTCAGCAACTTAGGCTTATGAAATAGGCTTATTCAGCAACTTAGGCTTATTAAATAGGCTTATTTCAGCAACTTAGACTTATTAAATAGGCCTATTAAATAGGCTTATTAAATAGACTTATTAAATAGGCTTATTAAATAGGCTCATTAAATACTTATTAAATAGGCTTATAAAATAGACTTATTAAATAGACTAATTAAATAGGCTAATTAAATAGGCTTATTTTAGCAACTTAGGCTTAATAAATAGGCTTATTTCAGCAACTTAGACTTATTAAAAAGGCTTATTTCAGCAACTTAGGCTTATGAAATAGGCTTATTCAGCAACTTAGGCTTATTAAATAGGCTTATTTCAGCAACTTAGACTTATTAAATAGGCCTATTAAATAGGCTTATTAAATAGACTTATTAAATAGGCTTATTAAATAGGCTCATCAAATACTTATTAAATAGGTTTATTAAATAGGCGTATTAAATAGGTTTATTAAATAGGCGTATTAAATAGGCTTATTAAATAGGCTTATTAAATAGGTTTATTAAATAGGCTTATTAAATAGACTAATTAAATAGCCTCATTAAATAGGCTTATTTTAGCAACTTAGGCTTAATAAATAGGCTTATTTCAGCAACTTAGACTTATTAAAAAAGCTCATTTCAGCAACTTAGGCTTATTAAATAGCCTTATTTCAGCAACTTAGACTTATTAAATAGGCTTATTCAGCAACTTAGGCTTATCAAATAGGCCTATTAAATAGGCTTATTAAATAGACTTATTAAATAGGCTTATTAAATAGGCTCATTAAATACTTATTAAATAGGCTTATTAAATAGACTTATTAAATAGACTAATTAAATAGGCTAATTAAATAGGCTTATTTTAGCAACTTAGGCTTAATAAATAGGCTTATTTCAGCAACTTAGACTTATTAAAAAGGCTTATTTCAGCAACTTAGGCTTATGAAATAGGCTTATTCAGCAACTTAGGCTTATTAAATAGGCTTATTTCAGCAACTTAGACTTATTAAATAGGCCTATTAAATAGGCTTATTAAATAGACTTATTAAATAGGCTTATTAAATAGGCTCATCAAATACTTATTAAATAGGTTTATTAAATAGGCGTATTAAATAGGTTTATTAAATAGGCGTATTAAATAGGCTTATTAAATAGGCTTATTAAATAGGTTTATTAAATAGGCTTATTAAATAGACTTATTAAATAGCCTCATTAAATAGGCTTATTTTAGCAACTTAGGCTTATTAAATAGGTTTATTTCAGCAACTTAGACTTATTAAATAGCCTTATTAAATAGGATTATTTCAGCAACTTAGGCTTATTAAATAGGCTTATTTCAGCAACTCATGCTCATTAAATAGGCTTATTAAATAGGCTTATTTCAGCAACTTAGGCTTATTACATAGGCTTATTTCAGCAACTTAGACTTATTAAATAGGCCTATTAAATAGGCTTATTAAATAGACTTATTAAATAGGCTCATTAAATACTTATTAAATAGGCGTATTAAATAGGTTTATTAAATAGACTTATTAAATAGGCTCAATAATAAGGCTTATTAGATAGGCTTATTAAATAGGCTTATTAAATAGGCTTATTAAATAGGCTTATTAAATAGGCTTATTAAAAAGACTTATTAAATAGGCTCAATAAATAGGCTTATTAAATAGGCTCAATAAATAGGCTTATTAAATAGGCTCAATAAATAGGCGTATTAAATAGGCTCAAAAATAGGCTTATTAAATAGGCTCATTAAATACTTATTAAGTAGGCTTATTAAATAGACTTATTAAATAGACTTATTAAATAGGCTTATTAAATAGACTTATTAAATAGGCTTATTAAAAAGGCGTATTAAATAGACTTAATACATAGGCTCATTAAATACTTATTAAATAGGTTTATTAAATAGGCGTATTAAATATGCTTATTAAATAGGCGTATTAAATATGCTTATTAAATAGGCTTATTAAATAGGCCTTTTTCAGCAACTTAGGCTTATTAAATAGGCTTATTCAGCAACTTAGGCTTATTAAATAGGCTCATTAAATATTAATTAAATAGGCTTATTAAACAGGCTTATTAAATAGACTTATTAAATAGGCTCAATAAATAGGCTTATTAAATAGGCTAATTAAATAGGCTCATTAAATAGGCTTAATATATAGGCTTATTAAATAGGCGTATTAAATAGGCTTATTAAATAGGCTTATTAAATAGGCTTATTAAATAGACTTATTAAATAGGCTTATTAAATAGGCTTATTAAATAGACTTATTAAATAGCCTCATTAAATAGGCTTATTAAATAGGCTCATTATATAGGCTTAATAAATAGGCTTATTAAATAGGCTTATTAAATAGGCGTATTAAATAGGCTTATTAAATAGGCTTATTAAATAGACTAATTAAATAGGCGTATGAAATAGGCTCAATAAATAGGCGTATTAAATAGGCTCAATAAATAGGCTTATTAAATAGGCTCAATAAATAGGATTATTAAATCGGCTCAATAAATAGGCTTATTAAATAGGCTTATTAAATAGGCTTATTAAATAGGCTTATTAAATAGGCTTATTAAATAGACTTATTAAATAGGCATATTAAATAGGCTTATTAAATAGACTTATTAAATAGCCTCATTAAATAGGCTTATTAAATAGGCTCATTAAATAGGCTTAATAAATAGGCTTATTAAATAGGCTTATTAAATAGGCTTATTAAATAGGCTTATTAAATAGGCTTATTAAATAGACTTATTAAATCGGCTCAATAAATAGGCTTATTAAATAGGCTCATTAAATACTTATTAAATAGGTTTATTAAATAGGTGTATTAAATAGGCTTATTAAATAGGCTTATTAAATAGGCTTATTAAATAGGCTTATTAAATAGGCTTATTAAATAGACTTATTAAATAGGCTTATTAAATAGGCTTATTAAATAGACTTATTAAATAGCCTCATTAAATAGGCTTATTAAATAGGCTCATTAAATAGGCTTAATAAATAGGCGTATTAAATAGGCTTATTAAATAGGCTTATTAAATAGGCTTATTAAATAGGCTTATTAAATAGACTTATTAAATAGCCTCATTAAATAGGCTTATTTTAGCAACTTAGGCTTAATAAATAGGCTTATTTCAGCAACTTAGACTTATTAAAAAGGCTTATTTCAGCAACTTAGGCTTATGAAATAGGCTTATTCAGCAACTTAGGCTTATTAAATAGGCTTATTTCAGCAACTTAGACTTAATAAATAGGCCTATTAAATAGGCTTATTAAATAGACTTATTAAATAGGCTCATTAAATACTTATTAAATAGGCTATTAAATAGGATTATTAAATAGACTTATTAAATAGGCTCAATAAATAGGTTTATTAAATAGGCTTATTAAATAGGCTTATTAAATAGGCTTATTAAATAGACTTATTAAATAGGCTCATTAAATAGGCTCAATAAATAGGCTTATTAAATAGGCTTATTAAATAGACTTATTAAATAGGCTCAATAAATAGGCGTATTAAATAGGCTTATTAAATAGGCGTATTAAATAGGCTTATTAAATAGGCTTATTAAATAGACTAATTAAATAGGCGTATGAAATAGGCTCAATAAATAGGCGTATTAAATAGGCTCAATAAATAGGCTTATTAAATAGGCTCAATAAATAGGCTTATTAAATCGGCTCAATAAATAGGCTTATTAAATAGGCTCATTAAATACTTATTTAATAGGTTTATTAAATAGGCGTATTAAATAGGCTTATTAAATAGGCTTATTAAATAGGCTTATTAAATAGGCTTATTAAATAGGCGTATGAAATAGGCTCAATAAATAGGCTTATTAAATAGGCTCAATAAATAGGCTCATTAAATAGGCTCAATAAATAGGCTTATTAAATAGGCTCAATAAATAGGCTTATTAAATAGGCTCATTAAATACTTATTAAATAGGCTTATTAAATAGACTTATTAAATAGACTAATTAAATAGGCTAATTAAATAGACTTATTAAATAGGCTTATTAAAAAGGCTTATTAAATAGACTTATTAAATAGGCTCATCTAATACTTATTAAATAGGTTTATTAAATAGGCGTATTAAATAGGTTTATTAAATAGGCGTATTAAATAGGCTTATTAAATAGGCTTATTAAATAGGTTTATTAAATAGGCTTATTAAATAGACTTATTAAATAGGCTTATTTCAGCAACTTAGGCTTATTAAATAGGCTTATTTCAGCAACTCATGCTCATTAAATAGCCTTATTAAATAGGCTTATTTCAGCAACTTAGGCTTATTAAATAGGCCTATTAAATAGGCTTATTAAATAGACTTATTAAATAGGCTCATTAAATACTTATTATATAGGCGTATTAAATAGGTTTATTAAATAGACTTATTAAATAGGCTCAATAATAAGGCTTATTAGATAGGCTTATTAAATAGGCTTAATAAATAGGCTTATTAAATAGGCTTATTAAATAGGCTTATTAAAAAGACTTATTAAATAGGCTCAATAAATAGGCTTATTAAATAGGCTCAATAAATAGGCTTATTAAATAGGCTCAATAAATAGGCGTATTAAATAGGCTCAAAAAATAGGCTTATTAAATAGGCTCATTAAATACTTATTAAGTAGGCTTATTAAATAGACTTATTAAATAGACTTATTAAATAAGCTTATTAAAAAGGCTTATTAAATAGACTTATTAAATAGGCTCATCAAATACTTATTAAATAGGTTTATTAAATAGGCGTATTAAATAGGTTTATTAAATAGGCGTATTAAATAGGCTTATTAAATAGGCTTATTAAATAGGTTTATTAAATAGGCTTATTAAATAGACTTATTAAATAGGCTTATTTCAGCAACTTAGGCTTATTAAATAGGCTTATTTCAGCAACTCATGCTCATTAAATAGCCTTATTAAATAGGCTTATTTCAGCAACTTAGGCTTATTAAATAGGCCTATTAAATAGGCTTATTAAATAGACTTATTAAATAGGCTCATTAAATACTTATTATATAGGCGTATTAAATAGGTTTATTAAATAGACTTATTAAATAGGCTCAATAATAAGGCTTATTAGATAGGCTTATTAAATAGGCTTAATAAATAGGCTTATTAAATAGGCTTATTAAATAGGCTTATTAAAAAGACTTATTAAATAGGCTCAATAAATAGGCTTATTAAATAGGCTCAATAAATAGGCTTATTAAATAGGCTCAATAAATAGGCGTATTAAATAGGCTCAAAAAATAGGCTTATTAAATAGGCTCATTAAATACTTATTAAGTAGGCTTATTAAATAGACTTATTAAATAGACTTATTAAATAAGCTTATTAAATAGACTTATTAAAAAAGGCTTATTAAAAAGGCGTATTAAATAGACTTAATACATAGGCTCATTAAATACTTATTAAATAGGTTTATTAAATAGGCGTATTAAATATGCTTATTAAATAGGCGTATTAAATATGCTTATTAAATAGGCTTATTAAATAGGCTTATTAAATAGGCTTATTAAATAGACTTATTAAATAGCCTCATTAAATAGGCTTATTTTAGCAACTTAGGCTTATTAAATAGGTTTATTTCAGCAACTTAGACTTATTAAATAGCCTTATTAAATAGGCTTATTTCAGCAACTCAGGCTTATTAAATAGGCTTATTCAGCAACTTAGGCTTATTAAATAGGCCTTTTTCAGCAACTTAGGCTTATTAAATAGGCTTATTCAGCAACTTAGGCTTATTAAATAGGCTCATTAAATATTAATTAAATAGGCTTATTAAACAGGCTTATTAAATAGACTTATTAAATAGGCTCAATAAATAGGCTTATTAAATAGGCTTATTAAATAGACTTATTAAATAGGCTCAATAAATAGGCGTATTAAATAGGCTTATTAAATAGGCGTATTAAATAGGCTTATTAAATAGGCTTATTAAATAGACTAATTAAATAGGCGTATGAAATAGGCTCAATAAATAGGCTTATTAGATAGGCTTATTAAATAGGCTTAATAAATAGGCTTATTAAATAGGCTTATTAAATAGGCTTATTAAAAAGACTTATTAAATAGGCTCAATAAATAGGCTTATTAAATAGGCTCAATAAATAGGCTTATTAAATAGGCTCAATAAATAGGCGTATTAAATAGGCTCAAAAAATAGGCTTATTAAATAGGCTCATTAAATACTTATTAAGTAGGCTTATTAAATAGACTTATTAAATAGACTTATTAAATAAGCTTATTAAATAGACTTATTAAAAAAGGCTTATTAAAAAGGCGTATTAAATAGACTTAATACATAGGCTCATTAAATACTTATTAAATAGGTTTATTAAATAGGCGTATTAAATATGCTTATTAAATAGGCGTATTAAATATGCTTATTAAATAGGCTTATTAAATAGGCTTATTAAATAGGCTTATTAAATAGGCTTATTAAATAGACTTATTAAATAGCCTCATTAAATAGGCTTATTTTAGCAACTTAGGCTTATTAAATAGGTTTATTTCAGCAACTTAGACTTATTAAATAGCCTTATTAAATAGGCTTATTTCAGCAACTCAGGCTTATTAAATAGGCTTATTCAGCAACTTAGGCTTATTAAATAGGCCTTTTTCAGCAACTTAGGCTTATTAAATAGGCTTATTCAGCAACTTAGGCTTATTAAATAGGCTCATTAAATATTAATTAAATAGGCTTATTAAACAGGCTTATTAAATAGACTTATTAAATAGGCTCAATAAATAGGCTCAATAAATAGGCTTATTAAATAGGCTTATTAAATAGACTTATTAAATAGGCTCAATAAATAGGCGTATTAAATAGGCTTATTAAATAGGCGTATTAAATAGGCTTATTAAATAGGCTTATTAAATAGACTAATTAAATAGGCGTATGAAATAGGCTCAATAAATAGGCGTATTAAATAGGCTCAATAAATAGGCTTATTAAATAGGCTCAATAAATAGGCTTATTAAATCGGCTCAATAAATAGGCTTATTAAATAGGCTAATTAAATACTTATTAAATAGGTTTATTAAATAGACGTATTAAATATGCTTATTAAATAGGCTTATTAAATAGGCTTATTAAATAGGCTTATTAAATAGGCTTATTAAATAGGCGTATGAAATAGGCTCAATAAATAGGCTTATTAAATAGGCTCAATAAATAGGCTCATTAAATAGGCTCAATAAATAGGCTTATTAAATAGGCTCAATAAATAGGCTTATTAAATAGGCTCATTAAATACTTATTAAATAGGCTTATTAAATAGACTTATTAAATAGACTAATTAAATAGGCTAATTAAATAGACTTATTAAATAGGCTTATTAAAAAGGCTTATTAAATAGACTTATTAAATAGGCTCATCAAATACTTATTAAATAGGTTTATTAAATAGGCGTATTAAATAGGTTTATTAAATAGGCTCAATAATAAGGCTTATTAGATAGGCTTATTAAATAGGCTTAATAAATAGGCTTATTAAATAGGCTTATTAAATAGGCTTATTAAAAAGACTTATTAAATAGGCTCAATAAATAGGCTTATTAAATAGGCTCAATAAATAGGCTTATTAAATAGGCTCAATAAATAGGCGTATTAAATAGGCTAAAAAAATAGGCTTATTAAATAGGCTCATTAAATACTTATTAAGTAGGCTTATTAAATAGACTTATTAAATAGACTTATTAAATAAGCTTATTAAAAAGGCTTATTAAATAGACTTATTAAATAGGCTCATCAAATACTTATTAAATAGGTTTATTAAATAGGCGTATTAAATAGGTTTATTAAATAGGCGTATTAAATAGGCTTATTAAATAGGCTTATTAAATAGGTTTATTAAATAGGCTTATTAAATAGACTTATTAAATAGGCTTATTTCAGCAACTTAGGCTTATTAAATAGGCTTATTTCAGCAACTCATGCTCATTAAATAGCCTTATTAAATAGGCTTATTTCAGCAACTTAGGCTTATTAAATAGGCCTATTAAATAGGCTCATTAAATACTTATTATATAGGCGTATTAAATAGGTTTATTAAATAGACTTATTAAATAGGCTCAATAATAAGGCTTATTAGATAGGCTTATTAAATAGGCTTAATAAATAGGCTTATTAAATAGGCTTATTAAATAGGCTTATTAAAAAGACTTATTAAATAGGCTCAATAAATAGGCTTATTAAATAGGCTCAATAAATAGGCTTATTAAATAGGCTCAATAAATAGGCGTATTAAATAGGCTAAAAAAATAGGCTTATTAAATAGGCTCATTAAATACTTATTAAGTAGGCTTATTAAATAGACTTATTAAATAGACTTATTAAATAAGCTTATTAAAAAGGCTTATTAAATAGACTTATTAAATAGGCTCATCAAATACTTATTAAATAGGTTTATTAAATAGGCGTATTAAATAGGTTTATTAAATAGGCGTATTAAATAGGCTTATTAAATAGGCTTATTAAATAGGTTTATTAAATAGGCTTATTAAATAGACTTATTAAATAGGCTCATTAAATACTTATTAAGTAGGCTTATTAAATAGACTTATTAAATAGACTTATTAAATAAGCTTATTAAAAAGGCTTATTAAATAGACTTATTAAATAGGCTCATCAAATACTTATTAAATAGGTTTATTAAATAGGCGTATTAAATAGGTTTATTAAATAGGCGTATTAAATAGGCTTATTAAATAGGCTTATTATATAGGTTTATTAAATAGGCTTATTAAATAGACTTATTAAATAGGCTCATTAAATACTTATTATATAGGCGTATTAAATAGGTTTATTAAATAGACTTATTAAATAGGCTCAATAATAAGGCTTATTAGATAGGCTTATTAAATAGGCTTAATAAATAGGCTTATTAAATAGGCTTATTAAATAGGCTTATTAAAAAGACTTATTAAATAGGCTCAATAAATAGGCTTATTAAATAGGCTCAATAAATAGGCTTATTAAATAGGCTCAATAAATAGGCGTATTAAATAGGCTCAAAAAATAGGCTTATTAAATAGGCTCATTAAATACTTATTAAGTAGGCTTATTAAATAGACTTATTAAATAGACTTATTAAATAAGCTTATTAAATAGACTTATTAAAAAAGGCTTATTAAAAAGGCGTATTAAATAGACTTAATACATAGGCTCATTAAATACTTATTAAATAGGTTTATTAAATAGGCGTATTAAATATGCTTATTAAATAGGCGTTTTAAATATGCTTATTAAATAGGCTTATTAAATAGGCTTATTAAATAGGCTTATTAAATAGACTTATTAAATAGCCTCATTAAATAGGCTTATTTTAGCAACTTAGGCTTATTAAATAGGTTTATTTCAGCAACTTAGACTTATTAAATAGCCTTATTAAATAGGCTTATTTCAGCAACTTAGGCTTATTAAATAGGCCTATTAAATAGGCTCATTAAATACTTATTATATAGGCGTATTAAATAGGTTTATTAAATAGACTTATTAAATAGGCTCAATAATAAGGCTTATTAGATAGGCTTATTAAATAGGCTTAATAAATAGGCTTATTAAATAGGCTTATTAAATAGGCTTATTAAAAAGACTTATTAAATAGGCTCAATAAATAGGCTTATTAAATAGGCTCAATAAATAGGCTTATTAAATAGGCTCAATAAATAGGCGTATTAAATAGGCTCAAAAAATAGGCTTATTAAATAGGCTCATTAAATACTTATTAAGTAGGCTTATTAAATAGACTTATTAAATAGACTTATTAAATAAGCTTATTAAAAAGGCTTATTAAATAGACTTATTAAATAGGCTCATCAAATACTTATTAAATAGGTTTATTAAATAGGCGTATTAAATAGGTTTATTAAATAGGCGTATTAAATAGGCTTATTAAATAGGCTTATTAAATAGGTTTATTAAATAGGCTTATTAAATAGACTTATTAAATAGGCTCATTAAATACTTATTATATAGGCGTATTAAATAGGTTTATTAAATAGACTTATTAAATAGGCTCAATAATAAGGCTTATTAGATAGGCTTATTAAATAGGCTTAATAAATAGGCTTATTAAATAGGCTTATTAAATAGGCTTATTAAAAAGACTTATTAAATAGGCTCAATAAATAGGCTTATTAAATAGGCTCAATAAATAGGCTTATTAAATAGGCTCAATAAATAGGCGTATTAAATAGGCTCAAAAAATAGGCTTATTAAATAGGCTCATTAAATACTTATTAAGTAGGCTTATTAAATAGACTTATTAAATAGACTTATTAAATAAGCTTATTAAATAGACTTATTAAAAAAGGCTTATTAAAAAGGCGTATTAAATAGACTTAATACATAGGCTCATTAAATACTTATTAAATAGGTTTATTAAATAGGCGTATTAAATATGCTTATTAAATAGGCGTATTAAATATGCTTATTAAATAGGCTTATTAAATAGGCTTATTAAATAGGCTTATTAAATAGACTTATTAAAAAGCCTCATTAAATAGGCTTATTTTAGCAACTTAGGCTTATTAAATAGGTTTATTTCAGCAACTTAGACTTATTAAATAGCCTTATTAAATAGGCTTATTTCAGCAACTCAGGCTTATTAAATAGGCTTATTCAGCAACTTAGGCTTATTAAATAGGCCTTTTTCAGCAACTTAGGCTTATTAAATAGGCTTATTCAGCAACTTAGGCTTATTAAATAGGCTCATTAAATATTAATTAAATAGGCTTATTAAACAGGCTTATTAAATAGACTTATTAAATAGGCTCAATAAATAGGCTCAATAAATAGGCTTATTAAATAGGCTTATTAAATGGACTTATTAAATAGGCTCAATAAATAGGCGTATTAAATAGGCTTATTAAATAGGCGTATTAAATAGGCTTATTAAATAGGCTTATTAAATAGACTAATTAAATAGGCATATGAAATAGGCTCAATAAATAGGCTTATTAGATAGGCTTATTAAATAGGCTTAATAAATAGGCTTATTAAATAGGCTTATTAAATAGGCTTATTAAAAAGACTTATTAAATAGGCTCAATAAATAGGCTTATTAAATAGGCTCAATAAATAGGCTTATTAAATAGGCTCAATAAATAGGCGTATTAAATAGGCTCAAAAAATAGGCTTATTAAATAGGCTCATTAAATACTTATTAAGTAGGCTTATTAAATAGACTTATTAAATAGACTTATTAAATAAGCTTATTAAATAGACTTATTAAAAAAGGCTTATTAAAAAGGCGTATTAAATAGACTTAATACATAGGCTCATTAAATACTTATTAAATAGGTTTATTAAATAGGCGTATTAAATATGCTTATTAAATAGGCGTATTAAATATGCTTATTAAATAGGCTTATTAAATAGGCTTATTAAATAGGCTTATTAAATAGGCTTATTAAATAGACTTATTAAATAGCCTCATTAAATAGGCTTATTTTAGCAACTTAGGCTTATTAAATAGGTTTATTTCAGCAACTTAGACTTATTAAATAGCCTTATTAAATAGGCTTATTTCAGCAACTCAGGCTTATTAAATAGGCTTATTCAGCATTTTAGGCTTATTAAATAGGCCTTTTTCAGCAACTTAGGCTTATTAAATAGGCTTATTCAGCAACTTAGGCTTATTAAATAGGCTCATTAAATATTAATTAAATAGGCTTATTAAACAGGCTTATTAAATAGACTTATTAAATAGGCTCAATAAATAGGCTCAATAAATAGGCTTATTAAATAGGCTTATTAAATAGACTTATTAAATAGGCTCAATAAATAGGCGTATTAAATAGGCTTATTAAATAGGCGTATTAAATAGGCTTATTAAATAGGCTTATTAAATAGACTAATTAAATAGGCGTATGAAATAGGCTCAATAAATAGGCGTATTAAATAGGCTCAATAAATAGGCTTATTAAATAGGCTCAATAAATAGGCTTATTAAATCGGCTCAATAAATAGGCTTATTAAATAGGCTAATTAAATACTTATTAAATAGGTTTATTAAATAGACGTATTAAATAGGCTTATTAAATAGGCTTATTAAATAGGCTTATTAAATAGGCTTATTAAATAGGCTTATTAAATAGGCGTATGAAATAGGCTCAATAAATAGGCTTATTAAATAGGCTCAATAAATAGGCTCATTAAATAGGCTCAATAAATAGGCTTATTAAATAGGCTCAATAAATAGGCTTATTAAATAGGCTCATTAAATACTTATTAAATAGGCTTATTAAATAGACTTATTAAATAGACTAATTAAATAGGCTAATTAAATAGACTTATTAAATAGGCTTATTAAAAAGGCTTATTAAATAGACTTATTAAATAGGCTCATCAAATACTTATTAAATAGGTTTATTAAATAGGCGTATTAAATAGGTTTATTAAATAGGCTCAATAATAAGGCTTATTAGATAGGCTTATTAAATAGGCTTAATAAATAGGCTTATTAAATAGGCTTATTAAATAGGCTTATTAAAAAGACTTATTAAATAGGCTCAATAAATAGGCTTATTAAATAGGCTCAATAAATAGGCTTATTAAATAGGCTCAATAAATAGGCGTATTAAATAGGCTAAAAAAATAGGCTTATTAAATAGGCTCATTAAATACTTATTAAGTAGGCTTATTAAATAGACTTATTAAATAGACTTATTAAATAAGCTTATTAAAAAGGCTTATTAAATAGACTTATTAAATAGGCTCATCAAATACTTATTAAATAGGTTTATTAAATAGGCGTATTAAATAGGTTTATTAAATAGGCGTATTAAATAGGCTTATTAAATAGGCTTATTAAATAGGTTTATTAAATAGGCTTATTAAATAGACTTATTAAATAGGCTTATTTCAGCAACTTAGGCTTATTAAATAGGCTTATTTCAGCAACTCATGCTCATTAAATAGCCTTATTAAATAGGCTTATTTCAGCAACTTAGGCTTATTAAATAGGCCTATTAAATAGGCTCATTAAATACTTATTATATAGGCGTATTAAATAGGTTTATTAAATAGACTTATTAAATAGGCTCAATAATAAGGCTTATTAGATAGGCTTATTAAATAGGCTTAATAAATAGGCTTATTAAATAGGCTTATTAAATAGGCTTATTAAAAAGACTTATTAAATAGGCTCAATAAATAGGCTTATTAAATAGGCTCAATAAATAGGCTTATTAAATAGGCTCAATAAATAGGCGTATTAAATAGGCTCAAAAAATAGGCTTATTAAATAGGCTCATTAAATACTTATTAAGTAGGCTTATTAAATAGACTTATTAAATAGACTTATTAAATAAGCTTATTAAAAAGGCTTATTAAATAGACTTATTAAATAGGCTCATCAAATACTTATTAAATAGGTTTATTAAATAGGCGTATTAAATAGGTTTATTAAATAGGCGTATTAAATAGGCTTATTAAATAGGCTTATTAAATAGGTTTATTAAATAGGCTTATTAAATAGACTTATTAAATAGGCTCATTAAATACTTATTATATAGGCGTATTAAATAGGTTTATTAAATAGACTTATTAAATAGGCTCAATAATAAGGCTTATTAGATAGGCTTATTAAATAGGCTTAATAAATAGGCTTATTAAATAGGCTTATTAAATAGGCTTATTAAAAAGACTTATTAAATAGGCTCAATAAATAGGCTTATTAAATAGGCTCAATAAATAGGCTTATTAAATAGGCTCAATAAATAGGCGTATTAAATAGGCTCAAAAAATAGGCTTATTAAATAGGCTCATTAAATACTTATTAAGTAGGCTTATTAAATAGACTTATTAAATAGACTTATTAAATAAGCTTATTAAATAGACTTATTAAAAAAGGCTTATTAAAAAGGCGTATTAAATAGACTTAATACATAGGCTCATTAAATACTTATTAAATAGGTTTATTAAATAGGCGTATTAAATATGCTTATTAAATAGGCGTATTAAATATGCTTATTAAATAGGCTTATTAAATAGGCTTATTAAATAGGCTTATTAAATAGACTTATTAAATAGCCTCATTAAATAGGCTTATTTTAGCAACTTAGGCTTATTAAATAGGTTTATTTCAGCAACTTAGACTTATTAAATAGCCTTATTAAATAGGCTTATTTCAGCAACTCAGGCTTATTAAATAGGCTTATTCAGCAACTTAGGCTTATTAAATAGGCCTTTTTCAGCAACTTAGGCTTATTAAATAGGCTTATTCAGCAACTTAGGCTTATTAAATAGGCTCATTAAATATTAATTAAATAGGCTTATTAAACAGGCTTATTAAATAGACTTATTAAATAGGCTCAATAAATAGGCTTATTAAATAGGCTCAATAAATAGGCTTATTAAATAGGCTCAATAAATAGGCGTATTAAATAGGCTAAAAAAATAGGCTTATTAAATAGGCTCATTAAATACTTATTAAGTAGGCTTATTAAATAGACTTATTAAATAGACTTATTAAATAAGCTTATTAAAAAGGCTTATTAAATAGACTTATTAAATAGGCTCATCAAATACTTATTAAATAGGTTTATTAAATAGGCGTATTAAATAGGTTTATTAAATAGGCGTATTAAATAGGCTTATTAAATAGGCTTATTAAATAGGTTTATTAAATAGGCTTATTAAATAGACTTATTAAATAGGCTTATTTCAGCAACTTAGGCTTATTAAATAGGCTTATTTCAGCAACTCATGCTCATTAAATAGCCTTATTAAATAGGCTTATTTCAGCAACTTAGGCTTATTAAATAGGCCTATTCAATAGGCTTATTAAATAGACTTATTAAATTGGCGTATTAAATTGGCTTATTAGATAGGCTTAATAAATAGGCTTATTAAATAGGCTTATTAAATAGGCTTATTAAATAGGCTTATTAAATAAGCTTATTAAATAGGCGTATTAAATAGGCTCAATAAAGAGGCTTATTAAATAGGCTTAATAAATAGGCTTATTAAATAGGCTCAATAAATAGGCTTGTTAAATAGGCTCAATAAATAGGCTTATTAAATAGGCTCAATGAATAGGCATATTAAATAGGCTCAATAAATAGGCATATTAAATAGGCTAAAAAAATAGGCTTATTAAATAGGCTCATTAAATACTTATTAAGTAGGCTTATTAAATAGACTTATTGAATAGACTTATTAAATAGGCTTATTAAATAGACTTATTAAATAGGCTTATTAAAAAGGCGTATTAAATAGACTTAATACATAGGCTCATTAAATACTTATTAAATAGGTTTATTAAATAGGCGTATTAAATAGGTTTATTAAATAGGCGTATTAAATAGGCTTATTAAATAGGCTTATTAAATAGGTTTATTAAATAGGCTTATTAAATAGACTTATTAAATAGGCTTATTTCAGCAACTTAGGCTTATTAAATAGGCTTATTTCAGCAACTCATGCTCATTAAATAGCCTTATTAAATAGGCTTATTTCAGCAACTTAGGCTTATTAAATAGGCCTATTAAATAGGCTCATTAAATACTTATTATATAGGCGTATTAAATAGGTTTATTAAATAGACTTATTAAATAGGCTCAATAATAAGGCTTATTAGATAGGCTTATTAAATAGGCTTAATAAATAGGCTTATTAAATAGGCTTATTAAATAGGCTTATTAAAAAGACTTATTAAATAGGCTCAATAAATAGGCTTATTAAATAGGCTCAATAAATAGGCTTATTAAATAGGCTCAATAAATAGGCGTATTAAATAGGCTCAAAAAATAGGCTTATTAAATAGGCTCATTAAATACTTATTAAGTAGGCTTATTAAATAGACTTATTAAATAGACTTATTAAATAAGCTTATTAAAAAGGCTTATTAAATAGACTTATTAAATAGGCTCATCAAATACTTATTAAATAGGTTTATTAAATAGGCGTATTAAATAGGTTTATTAAATAGGCGTATTAAATAGGCTTATTAAATAGGCTTATTAAATAGGTTTATTAAATAGGCTTATTAAATAGACTTATTAAATAGGCTCATTAAATACTTATTATATAGGCGTATTAAATAGGTTTATTAAATAGACTTATTAAATAGGCTCAATAATAAGGCTTATTAGATAGGCTTATTAAATAGGCTTAATAAATAGGCTTATTAAATAGGCTTATTAAATAGGCTTATTAAAAAGACTTATTAAATAGGCTCAATAAATAGGCTTATTAAATAGGCTCAATAAATAGGCTTATTAAATAGGCTCAATAAATAGGCGTATTAAATAGGCTCAAAAAATAGGCTTATTAAATAGGCTCATTAAATACTTATTAAGTAGGCTTATTAAATAGACTTATTAAATAGACTTATTAAATAAGCTTATTAAATAGACTTATTAAAAAAGGCTTATTAAAAAGGCGTATTAAATAGACTTAATACATAGGCTCATTAAATACTTATTAAATAGGTTTATTAAATAGGCGTATTAAATATGCTTATTAAATAGGCGTATTAAATATGCTTATTAAATAGGCTTATTAAATAGGCTTATTAAATAGGCTTATTAAATAGACTTATTAAATAGCCTCATTAAATAGGCTTATTTTAGCAACTTAGGCTTATTAAATAGGTTTATTTCAGCAACTTAGACTTATTAAATAGCCTTATTAAATAGGCTTATTTCAGCAACTCAGGCTTATTAAATAGGCTTATTCAGCAACTTAGGCTTATTAAATAGGCCTTTTTCAGCAACTTAGGCTTATTAAATAGGCTTATTCAGCAACTTAGGCTTATTAAATAGGCTCATTAAATATTAATTAAATAGGCTTATTAAACAGGCTTATTAAATAGACTTATTAAATAGGCTCAATAAATAGGCTTATTAAATAGGCTCAATAAATAGGCTTATTAAATAGGCTCAATAAATAGGCGTATTAAATAGGCTAAAAAAATAGGCTTATTAAATAGGCTCATTAAATACTTATTAAGTAGGCTTATTAAATAGACTTATTAAATAGACTTATTAAATAAGCTTATTAAAAAGGCTTATTAAATAGACTTATTAAATAGGCTCATCAAATACTTATTAAATAGGTTTATTAAATAGGCGTATTAAATAGGTTTATTAAATAGGCGTATTAAATAGGCTTATTAAATAGGCTTATTAAATAGGTTTATTAAATAGGCTTATTAAATAGACTTATTAAATAGGCTTATTTCAGCAACTTAGGCTTATTAAATAGGCTTATTTCAGCAACTCATGCTCATTAAATAGCCTTATTAAATAGGCTTATTTCAGCAACTTAGGCTTATTAAATAGGCCTATTCAATAGGCTTATTAAATAGACTTATTAAATTGGCGTATTAAATTGGCTTATTAGATAGGCTTAATAAATAGGCTTATTAAATAGGCTTATTAAATAGGCTTATTAAATAGGCTTATTAAATAAGCTTATTAAATAGGCGTATTAAATAGGCTCAATAAAGAGGCTTATTAAATAGGCTTAATAAATAGGCTTATTAAATAGGCTCAATAAATAGGCTTGTTAAATAGGCTCAATAAATAGGCTTATTAAATAGGCTCAATGAATAGGCATATTAAATAGGCTCAATAAATAGGCATATTAAATAGGCTAAAAAAATAGGCTTATTAAATAGGCTCATTAAATACTTATTAAGTAGGCTTATTAAATAGACTTATTGAATAGACTTATTAAATAGGCTTATTAAATAGACTTATTAAATAGGCTTATTAAAAAGGCGTATTAAATAGACTTAATACATAGGCTCATTAAATACTTATTAAATAGGTTTATTAAATAGGTGTATTAAATTGGCTTATTAGATAGGCTTAATAAATAGGCTTATTAAATAAGCTTATTAAATAGGCGTATTAAATAGGCTCAATAAAGAGGCTTATTAAATAGGCTCAATAAATAGGCTTATTAAATAGGCTCAATAAATAGGCTTGTTAAATAGGCTCAATAAATAGGCTTATTAAATAGACTCAATGAATAGGCTTATTAAATAGGCTCAATAAATAGGCTTATTAAATAGGCTCAATAAATAGGCTTATTAAATAGGCTCAATAAATAGGCATATTAAATAGGCTAAAAAAATAGGCTTATTAAATAGGCTCATTAAATACTTATTAAGTAGGCTTATTAAATAGACTTATTAAATAGACTTATTAAATAGGCTTATTAAATAGACTTATTAAATAGGCTTATTAAAAAGGCGTATTAAATAGACTTAATACATAGGCTCATTAAATACTTATTAAATAGGTTTATTAAATAGGTGTATTAAATATGCTTATTAAATAGGTTTATTAAATAGGCTTATTAAATAGGCTTATTAAATAGACTTATTAAGAAGCCTCATTAAATAGGCTTATTTTAGCAACTTAGGCTTATTAAATAGGTTTTTTTCAGCAACTTAGACTTATTAAATAGCCTAATTAAATAGGCTTATTTCAGCAACTTAGGCTTATTAAATAGGCTTATTTCAGCAACTTAGGCTTATTAAATAGGCTTATTTCAGCAACTTAGACTTATTAAATAGGCCTATTCAATAGGCTTATTAAATAGACTCATTAAATTGGCGTATTAAATTGGCTTATTAGATAGGTTTAATAAATAGGCTTATTAAATAGGCTTATTAAATAGGCTTATTAAATAGGCTTATTAAATAAGCTTATTAAATAGGCGTATTAAATAGGCTCAATAAAGAGGCTTATTAAATAGGCTCAATAAATAGGCATATTAAATAGGCTCAATAAATAGGCTTGTTAAATAGGCTCAATAAATAAGCTTATTAAATAGGCTCAATGAATAGGCTTATTAAATGGGCTCAATAAATAGGCTTATTAAATAGGCTCAATAAATAGGCTTATTAAATAGGCTCATTAAATACTTATTAAGTAGGCTTATTAAATAGACTTATTAAATAGACTTATTAAATAGGCTTATTAAATAGACTTATTAAATAGGCTTATTAAATAGGCTTATTAAATAGGCTTATTAAATAGGCACAATAAATAGGCTTATTAAATAGGCTCATTGAATACTTATTAAATAGGCTTATTAAATAGACTTATTAAATAGACTCATTAAATAGGCTTATTAAATAGGCTTATTAAATAGACATTAAATAGGCTCAATAAATAGGCTTATTAAACAGGCTCATTGAATACTTATTTAATAGGCTTATTAAATAGACTTATTAAATAGACTCATTAAATAGGCTTATTAAATAGACTTATTAAATAGGCTTTTTAAAAAAGGCTTATTAAATAGACTTATTAAATAGGCTCATTAAATACTTATTAAAGAGGTTTATTAAATAGGCGTATTAAATAGGTTTATTAAATAGGCTTATTAAATAGACTTATTAAATAACCTCATTAAATAGGCTTATTTTAGCAACTTAGGCTTATTAAATAGGTTTATTTCAGCAACTTAGACTTATTAAATAGCCTTATTAAATAGGCTTATTTCAGCAACTTAGGCTTATTAAATAGGCTTATTTCAGCAACTTAGACTTATTAAATAGGCCTATTAAATAGGCTTATTAAATAGACTTATTAAATAGGCTCATTAATAAGGCTTATTAGATAGGCTTATTAAATAGGCTTATTAAATAGGCTTATTAAATAGGCTTATTAAATAGGCTGATTAAAAAGACTTATTAAATAGGCTCAATAAATAGGCTCATTAAATAGGCTCAATAAATAGGCATATTAAATAGGCTCAATAAATAGGCGTATTAAATAGGCTCAAAAAATAGGCTTATTAAATAGGCTCATTAAATAGACTTATTAAATAGGCTTATTAAATAGACTTATTAAATAGGCTTATTAAAAAGGCGTATTAAATAGACTTAATACATAGGCTCATTAAATACTTATTAAATAGGTTTATTAAATAGGTGTATTAAATAGGCTTATTAAATAGACTTATTAAATAGGCTTATTAAAAAGGCGTATTAAATAGACTTAATACATAGGCTCATTAAATATTTATTAAATAGGTTTATTAAATAGGTGTATTAAATATGCTTATTAAATAGGCTTATTAAATAGGCTTATTAAATAGGCTTATTAAATAGACTTATTAAGAAGCCTCATTAAATAGGCTTATTTTAGCAACTTAGGCTTATTAAATAGGTTTTTTTCAGCAACTTAGACTTATTAAATAGCCTAATTAAATAGGATTATTTCAGCAACTTAGGCTTATTAAATAGGCTTATTTCAGCAACTTAGGCTTATTAAATAGGCTTATTTCAGCAACTTAGACTTATTAAATAGGCCTATTCAATAGGCTTATTAAATAGACTCATTAAATTGGCGTATTAAATTGGCTTATTAGATAGGTTTAATAAATAGGCTTATTAAATAGGCTTATTAAATAGGCTTATTAAATAGGCTTATTAAATAAGCTTATTAAATAGGCGTATTAAATAGGCTCAATAAAGAGGCTTATTAAATAGGCTCAATAAATAGGCATATTAAATAGGCTCAATAAATAGGCTTGTTAAATAGGCTCAATAAATAAGCTTATTAAATAGGCTCAATGAATAGGCTTATTAAATAGGCTCAATAAATAGGCTTATTAAATAGGCTCAATAAATAGGCTTATTAAATAGGCTCATTAAATACTTATTAAGTAGGCTTATTAAATAGACTTATTAAATAGACTTATTAAATAGGCTTATTAAATAGACTTATTAAATAGGCTTATTAAATAGGCTTATTAAATAGGCTTATTAAATAGGCACAATAAATAGGCTTATTAAATAGGCTCATTGAATACTTATTAAATAGGCTTATTAAATAGACTTATTAAATAGACTCATTAAATAGGCTTATTAAATAGGCTTATTAAATAGACATTAAATAGGCTCAATAAATAGGCTTATTAAACAGGCTCATTGAATACTTATTTAATAGGCTTATTAAATAGACTTATTAAATAGACTGATTAAATAGGCTTATTAAATAGACTTATTAAATAGGCTTTTTAAAAAAGGCTTATTAAATAGACTTATTAAATAGGCTCATTAAATACTTATTAAAGAGGTTTATTAAATAGGCTTATTAAATAGGCTCATTAAATACTTATTAAGTAGGCTTATTAAATAGACTTATTAAATAGACTTATTAAATAGGCTTATTAAATAGACTTATTAAATAGGCTTATTAAATAGGCTTATTAAATAGGCTTATTAAATAGGCACAATAAATAGGCTTATTAAATAGGCTCATTGAATACTTATTAAATAGGCTTATTAAATAGACTTATTAAATAGACTCATTAAATAGGCTTATTAAATAGGCTTATTAAATAGACATTAAATAGGCTCAATAAATAGGCTTATTAAACAGGCTCATTGAATACTTATTTAATAGGCTTATTAAATAGACTTATTAAATAGACTGATTAAATAGGCTTATTAAATAGACTTATTAAATAGGCTTTTTAAAAAAGGCTTATTAAATAGACTTATTAAATAGGCTCATTAAATACTTATTAAAGAGGTTTATTAAATAGGCGTATTAAATAGGTTTATTAAATAGGCTTATTAAATAGACTTATTAAATAACCTCATTAAATAGGCTTATTTTAGCAACTTAGGCTTATTAAATAGGTTTATTTCAGCAACTTAGACTTATTAAATAGCCTTATTAAATAGGCTTATTTCAGCAACTTAGGCTTATTAAATAGGCTTATTTCAGCAACTTAGACTTATTAAATAGGCCTATTAAATAGGCTTATTAAATAGACTTATTAAATAGGCTCATTAATAAGGCTTATTAGATAGGCTTATTAAATAGGCTTATTAAATAGGCTTATTAAATAGGCTTATTAAATAGGCTGATTAAAAAGACTTATTAAATAGGCTCAATAAATAGGCTCATTAAATAGGCTCAATAAATAGGCATATTAAATAGGCTCAATAAATAGGCGTATTAAATAGGCTCAAAATATAGGCTTATTAAATAGGCTCATTAAATAGACTTATTAAATAGGCTTATTAAATAGACTTATTAAATAGGCTTATTAAAAAGGCGTATTAAATAGACTTAATACATGGGCTCATTAAATACTTATTAAATAGGTTTATTAAATAGGTGTATTAAATAGGCTTATTAAATAGGCTTATTAAATAGGCTTATTAAATAGACTTATTAAATAGCCTCATTAAATAGGCTTAATTTAGCAACTTAGGCTTATTAAATAGGTTTATTTCAACAACTTAGACTTATTAAATAGCCTTATTAAATAGGCTTATTTCAGCAACTTAGGCTTATTAAATAGGCTTATTTCAGCAACTTGGGCTTCTTAAATAGGCTTATTTCAGCAACTTAGACTTATTAAATAGGCTTATTAAATAGGCTTATTAAATAGACTTATTAAATAGGCGTATGAAATGGGCTCAATAAATAGGCTTATTAAATAGGCTCAATAAATAGGCTTATTAAATAGGCTCAATAAATAGGCTCATTAAATAGGCTCAATAAATAGGCTTATTAAATAGGCTCATTAAATATTTATTAAATAGGCTAATTAATTAGACTTATTAAATAGACGTATTAAATAGGCTTATTAAATAGACTTATTAAATAGGCTTATTAAAAAGGCTTATTAAATAGACTTATTAAATAGGCTCATTAAATACTTATTAAATAGGTTTGTTAAATAGGCGTATTAAATAGGCTCATTAAATAGGCTTATTAAATAGGCTTATTAAATAGGCTTATTAAATAGACTTATTAAATAGCCTCATTAAATAGGCTTATTTTAGCAACTTAGGCTTATTAAATAGGTTTATTTCAGCAACTTAGACTTATTAAATAGCTTTATTAAATAGGCTTATTTCAGCAACTTAGGCTTATTAAATAGGCTTATTTCAGCAACTTAGGCTTATTAAATAGGCTTATTTCAGCAACTTAGACTTATTAAATAGGCCTATTCAATAGGCTTATTAAATAGACTTATTAAATTGGCGTATTAAATTGGCTTATTAGATAGGCTTAATAAATAGGCTTATTAAATAGGCTTATTAAATAGGCTTATTAAATAGGCTTATTAAATAAGCTTATTAAATAGGCGTATTAAATAGGCTCAATAAAGAGGCTTATTAAATAGGCTTAATAAATAGGCTTATTAAATAGGCTCAATAAATAGGCTTGTTAAATAGGCTCAATAAATAGGCTTATTGAATAGGCTCAATGAATAGGCATATTAAATAGGCTCAATAAATAGGCATATTAAATAGGCTCAAAAAATAGGCTTATTAAATAGGCTCATTAAATACTTATTAAGTAGGCTTATTAAATAGACTTATTAAATAGACTTATTAAATAGGCTTATTAAATAGACTTATTAAATAGGCTTATTAAAAAGGCGTATTAAATAGACTTAATACATAGGCTCATTAAATACTTATTAAATAGGTTTATTAAATAGGTGTATTAAATTGGCTTATTAGATAGGCTTAATAAATAGGCTTATTAAATAGGCTTATTAAATAGGCTTATTAAATAGGCTTATTAAATAAGCTTATTAAATAGGCGTATTAAATAGGCTCAATAAAGAGGCTTATTAAATAGGCTCAATAAATAGGCTTATTAAATAGGCTCAATAAATAGGCTTGTTAAATAGGCTCAATAAATAGGCTTATTAAATAGGCTCAATGAATAGGCTTATTAAATAGGCTCAATAAATAGGCTTATTAAATAGGCTCAATAAATAGGCTTATTAAATAGGCTCAATAAATAGGCATATTAAATAGGCTAAAAAAATAGGCTTATTAAATAGGCTCATTAAATACTTATTAAGTAGGCTTATTAAATAGACTTATTAAATAGACTTATTAAATAGGCTTATTAAATAGACTTATTAAATAGGCTTATTAAAAAGGCGTATTAAATAGACTTAATACATAGGCTCATTAAATACTTATTAAATAGGTTTATTAAATAGGTGTATTAAATATGCTTATTAAATAGACTTATTAAATAGGCTTATTAAATAGGCTTATTAAATAGACTTATTAAGAAGCCTCATTAAATAGGCTTATTTTAGCAACTTAGGCTTATTAAATAGGTTTTTTTCAGCAACTTAGACTTATTAAATAGCCTAATTAAATAGGCTTATTTCAGCAACTTAGGCTTATTAAATAGGCTTATTTCAGCAACTTAGGCTTATTAAATAGGCTTATTTCAGCAACTTAGACTTATTAAATAGGCCTATTCAATAGGCTTATTAAATAGACTCATTAAATTGGCGTATTAAATTGGCTTATTAGATAGGTTTAATAAATAGGCTTATTAAATAGGCTTATTAAATAGGCTTATTAAATAGGCTTATTAAATAAGCTTATTAAATAGGCGTATTAAATAGGCTCAATAAAGAGGCTTATTAAATAGGCTCAATAAATAGGCATATTAAATAGGCTCAATAAATAGGCTTGTTAAATAGGCTCAATAAATAAGCTTATTAAATAGGCTCAATGAATAGGCTTATTAAATAGGCTCAATAAATAGGCTTATTAAATAGGCTCAATAAATAGGCGTATTAAATAGGCTCATTAAATACTTATTAAGTAGGCTTATTAAATAGACTTATTAAATAGACTTATTAAATAGGCTTATTAAATAGACTTATTAAATAGGCTTATTAAATAGGCTTATTAAATAGGCTTATTAAATAGGCACAATAAATAGGCTTATTAAATAGGCTCATTGAATACTTATTAAATAGGCTTATTAAATAGACTTATTAAATAGACTCATTAAATAGGCTTATTAAATAGGCTTATTAAATAGACTTATTAAATAGGCTTATTAAATAGGCTTATTAAATAGGCTTATTAAATAGGCTTATTAAATAGGCACAATAAATAGGCTTATTAAATAGGCTCATTGAATACTTATTAAATAGGCTTATTAAATAGACTTATTAAATAGACTCATTAAATAGGCTTATTAAATAGGCTTATTAAATAGACATTAAATAGGCTCAATAAATAGGCTTATTAAACAGGCTCATTGAATACTTATTTAATAGGCTTATTAAATAGACTTATTAAATAGACTCATTAAATAGGCTTATTAAATAGACTTTTTAAATAGGCTTTTTAAAAAAGGCTTATTAAATAGACTTATTAAATAGGCTCATTAAATACTTATTAAAGAGGTTTATTAAATAGGCGTATTAAATAGGTTTATTAAATAGGCTTATTAAATAGACTTATTAAATAACCTCATTAAATAGGCTTATTTTAGCAACTTAGGCTTATTAAATAGGTTTATTTCAGCAACTTAGACTTATTAAATAGCCTTATTAAATAGGCTTATTTCAGCAACTTAGGCTTATTAAATAGGCTTATTTCAGCAACTTAGACTTATTAAATAGGCCTATTAAATAGGCTTATTAAATAGACTTATTAAATAGGCTCATTAATAAGGCTTATTAGATAGGCTTATTAAATAGGCTTATTAAATAGGCTTATTAAATAGGCTTATTAAATAGGCTGATTAAAAAGACTTATTAAATAGGCTCAATAAATAGGCTCATTAAATAGGCTCAATAAATAGGCATATTAAATAGGCTCAATAAATAGGCGTATTAAATAGGCTCAAAAAATAGGCTTACTAAATAGGCTCATTAAATAGACTTATTAAATAGGCTTATTAAATAGACTTATTAAATAGGCTTATTAAAAAGGCGTATTAAATAGACTTAATACATAGGCTCATTAAATACTTATTAAATAGGTTTATTAAATAGGTGTATAAAATATGCTTATTAAATAGGCTTATTAAATAGGCTTATTAAATAGGCTTATTAAATAAGCTTATTAAATAGGCGTATTAAATAGGCTCAATAAAGAGGCTTATTAAATAGGCTCAATAAATAGGCTTATTAAATAGGCTCAATAAATAGGCTTGTTAAATAGGCTCAATAAATAGGCTTATTAAATAGACTCAATGAATAGGCTTATTAAATAGGCTCAATAAATAGGCTTATTAAATAGGCTCAATAAATAGGCTTATTAAATAGGCTCAATAAATAGGCATATTAAATAGGCTAAAAAAATAGGCTTATTAAATAGGCTCATTAAATACTTATTAAGTAGGCTTATTAAATAGACTTATTAAATAGACTTATTAAATAGGCTTATTAAATAGACTTATTAAATAGGCTTATTAAAAAGGCGTATTAAATAGACTTAATACATAGGCTCATTAAATACTTATTAAATAGGTTTATTAAATAGGTGTATTAAATATGCTTATTAAATAGGTTTATTAAATAGGCTTATTAAATAGGCTTATTAAATAGACTTATTAAGAAGCCTCATTAAATAGGCTTATTTTAGCAACTTAGGCTTATTAAATAGGTTTTTTTCAGCAACTTAGACTTATTAAATAGCCTAATTAAATAGGCTTATTTCAGCAACTTAGGCTTATTAAATAGGCTTATTTCAGCAACTTAGGCTTATTAAATAGGCTTATTTCAGCAACTTAGACTTATTAAATAGGCCTATTCAATAGGCTTATTAAATAGACTCATTAAATTGGCGTATTAAATTGGCTTATTAGATAGGTTTAATAAATAGGCTTATTAAATAGGCTTATTAAATAGGCTTATTAAATAGGCTTATTAAATAAGCTTATTAAATAGGCGTATTAAATAGGCTCAATAAAGAGGCTTATTAAATAGGCTCAATAAATAGGCATATTAAATAGGCTCAATAAATAGGCTTGTTAAATAGGCTCAATAAATAAGCTTATTAAATAGGCTCAATGAATAGGCTTATTAAATGGGCTCAATAAATAGGCTTATTAAATAGGCTCAATAAATAGGCTTATTAAATAGGCTCATTAAATACTTATTAAGTAGGCTTATTAAATAGACTTATTAAATAGACTTATTAAATAGGCTTATTAAATAGACTTATTAAATAGGCTTATTAAATAGGCTTATTAAATAGGCTTATTAAATAGGCACAATAAATAGGCTTATTAAATAGGCTCATTGAATACTTATTAAATAGGCTTATTAAATAGACTTATTAAATAGACTCATTAAATAGGCTTATTAAATAGGCTTATTAAATAGACATTAAATAGGCTCAATAAATAGGCTTATTAAACAGGCTCATTGAATACTTATTTAATAGGCTTATTAAATAGACTTATTAAATAGACTCATTAAATAGGCTTATTAAATAGACTTATTAAATAGGCTTTTTAAAAAAGGCTTATTAAATAGACTTATTAAATAGGCTCATTAAATACTTATTAAAGAGGTTTATTAAATAGGCGTATTAAATAGGTTTATTAAATAGGCTTATTAAATAGACTTATTAAATAACCTCATTAAATAGGCTTATTTTAGCAACTTAGGCTTATTAAATAGGTTTATTTCAGCAACTTAGACTTATTAAATAGCCTTATTAAATAGGCTTATTTCAGCAACTTAGGCTTATTAAATAGGCTTATTTCAGCAACTTAGACTTATTAAATAGGCCTATTAAATAGGCTTATTAAATAGACTTATTAAATAGGCTCATTAATAAGGCTTATTAGATAGGCTTATTAAATAGGCTTATTAAATAGGCTTATTAAATAGGCTTATTAAATAGGCTGATTAAAAAGACTTATTAAATAGGCTCAATAAATAGGCTCATTAAATAGGCTCAATAAATAGGCATATTAAATAGGCTCAATAAATAGGCGTATTAAATAGGCTCAAAAAATAGGCTTACTAAATAGGCTCATTAAATAGACTTATTAAATAGGCTTATTAAATAGACTTATTAAATAGGCTTATTAAAAAGGCGTATTAAATAGACTTAATACATAGGCTCATTAAATACTTATTAAATAGGTTTATTAAATAGGTGTATAAAATATGCTTATTAAATAGGCTTATTAAATAGGCTTATTAAATAGGCTTATTAAATAAGCTTATTAAATAGGCGTATTAAATAGGCTCAATAAAGAGGCTTATTAAATAGGCTCAATAAATAGGCTTATTAAATAGGCTCAATAAATAGGCTTGTTAAATAGGCTCAATAAATAGGCTTATTAAATAGACTCAATGAATAGGCTTATTAAATAGGCTCAATAAATAGGCTTATTAAATAGGCTCAATAAATAGGCTTATTAAATAGGCTCAATAAATAGGCATATTAAATAGGCTAAAAAAATAGGCTTATTAAATAGGCTCATTAAATACTTATTAAGTAGGCTTATTAAATAGACTTATTAAATAGACTTATTAAATAGGCTTATTAAATAGACTTATTAAATAGGCTTATTAAAAAGGCGTATTAAATAGACTTAATACATAGGCTCATTAAATACTTATTAAATAGGTTTATTAAATAGGTGTATTAAATATGCTTATTAAATAGGTTTATTAAATAGGCTTATTAAATAGGCTTATTAAATAGACTTATTAAGAAGCCTCATTAAATAGGCTTATTTTAGCAACTTAGGCTTATTAAATAGGTTTTTTTCAGCAACTTAGACTTATTAAATAGCCTAATTAAATAGGCTTATTTCAGCAACTTAGGCTTATTAAATAGGCTTATTTCAGCAACTTAGGCTTATTAAATAGGCTTATTTCAGCAACTTAGACTTATTAAATAGGCCTATTCAATAGGCTTATTAAATAGACTCATTAAATTGGCGTATTAAATTGGCTTATTAGATAGGTTTAATAAATAGGCTTATTAAATAGGCTTATTAAATAGGCTTATTAAATAGGCTTATTAAATAAGCTTATTAAATAGGCGTATTAAATAGGCTCAATAAAGAGGCTTATTAAATAGGCTCAATAAATAGGCATATTAAATAGGCTCAATAAATAGGCTTGTTAAATAGGCTCAATAAATAAGCTTATTAAATAGGCTCAATGAATAGGCTTATTAAATGGGCTCAATAAATAGGCTTATTAAATAGGCTCAATAAATAGGCTTATTAAATAGGCTCATTAAATACTTATTAAGTAGGCTTATTAAATAGACTTATTAAATAGACTTATTAAATAGGCTTATTAAATAGACTTATTAAATAGGCTTATTAAATAGGCTTATTAAATAGGCTTATTAAATAGGCACAATAAATAGGCTTATTAAATAGGCTCATTGAATACTTATTAAATAGGCTTATTAAATAGACTTATTAAATAGACTCATTAAATAGGCTTATTAAATAGGCTTATTAAATAGACATTAAATAGGCTCAATAAATAGGCTTATTAAACAGGCTCATTGAATACTTATTTAATAGGCTTATTAAATAGACTTATTAAATAGACTCATTAAATAGGCTTATTAAATAGACTTATTAAATAGGCTTTTTAAAAAAGGCTTATTAAATAGACTTATTAAATAGGCTCATTAAATACTTATTAAAGAGGTTTATTAAATAGGCGTATTAAATAGGTTTATTAAATAGGCTTATTAAATAGACTTATTAAATAACCTCATTAAATAGGCTTATTTTAGCAACTTAGGCTTATTAAATAGGTTTATTTCAGCAACTTAGACTTATTAAATAGCCTTATTAAATAGGCTTATTTAAGCAACTTAGGCTTATTAAATAGGCTTATTTCAGCAACTTAGACTTATTAAATAGGCCTATTAAATAGGCTTATTAAATAGACTTATTAAATAGGCTCATTAATAAGGCTTATTAGATAGGCTTATTAAATAGGCTTATTAAATAGGCTTATTAAATAGGCTTATTAAATAGGCTGATTAAAAAGACTTATTAAATAGGCTCAATAAATAGGCTCATTAAATAGGCTCAATAAATAGGCATATTAAATAGGCTCAATAAATAGGCGTATTAAATAGGCTCAAAAAATAGGCTTATTAAATAGGCTCATTAAATAGACTTATTAAATAGGCTTATTAAATAGACTTATTAAATAGGCTTATTAAAAAGGCGTATTAAATAGACTTAATACATAGGCTCATTAAATACTTATTAAATAGGTTTATTAAATAGGTGTATTAAATAGGCTTATTAAATAGACTTATTAAATAGGCTTATTAAAAAGGCGTATTAAATAGACTTAATACATAGGCTCATTAAATATTTATTAAATAGGTTTATTAAATAGGTGTATTAAATAGGCTTATTAAATAGGCTTATTAAATAGGCTTATTAAATAGACTTATTAAATAGCCTCATTAAATAGGCTTAATTTAGCAACTTAGGCTTATTAAATAGGTTTATTTCAACAACTTAGACTTATTAAATAGCCTTATTAAATAGGCTTATTTCAGCAACTTAGGCTTATTAAATAGGCTTATTTCAGCAACTTGGGCTTCTTAAATAGGCTTATTTCAGCAACTTAGACTTATTAAATAGGCTTATTAAATAGGCTTATTAAATAGACTTATTAAATAGGCGTATGAAATGGGCTCAATAAATAGGCTTATTAAATAGGCTCAATAAATAGGCTTATTAAATAGGCTCAATAAATAGGCTCATTAAATAGGCTCAATAAATAGGCTTATTAAATAGGCTCATTAAATATTTATTAAATAGGCTAATTAATTAGACTTATTAAATAGACGTATTAAATAGGCTTATTAAATAGACTTATTAAATAGGCTTATTAAAAAGGCTTATTAAATAGACTTATTAAATAGGCTCATTAAATACTTATTAAATAGGTTTGTTAAATAGGCGTATTAAATAGGCTCATTAAATAGGCTTATTAAATAGGCTTATTAAATAGGCTTATTAAATAGACTTATTAAATAGCCTCATTAAATAGGCTTATTTTAGCAACTTAGGCTTATTAAATAGGTTTATTTCAGCAACTTAGACTTATTAAATAGCCTTATTAAATAGGCTTATTTCAGCAACTTAGGCTTATTAAATAGGCTTATTTCAGCAACTTAGGCTTATTAAATAGGCTTATTTCAGCAACTTAGACTTATTAAATAGGCCTATTCAATAGGCTTATTAAATAGACTTATTAAATTGGCGTATTAAATTGGCTTATTAGATAGGCTTAATAAATAGGCTTATTAAATAGGCTTATTAAATAGGCTTATTAAATAGGCTTATTAAATAAGCTTATTAAATAGGCGTATTAAATAGGCTCAATAAAGAGGCTTATTAAATAGGCTTAATAAATAGGCTTATTAAATAGGCTCAATAAATAGGCTTGTTAAATAGGCTCAATAAATAGGCTTATTAAATAGGCTCAATGAATAGGCATATTAAATAGGCTCAATAAATAGGCATATTAAATAGGCTCAAAAAATAGGCTTATTAAATAGGCTCATTAAATACTTATTAAGTAGGCTTATTAAATAGACTTATTAAATAGACTTATTAAATAGGCTTATTAAATAGACTTATTAAATAGGCTTATTAAAAAGGCGTATTAAATAGACTTAATACATAGGCTCATTAAATACTTATTAAATAGGTTTATTAAATAGGTGTATTAAATTGGCTTATTAGATAGGCTTAATAAATAGGCTTATTAAATAGGCTTATTAAATAGGCTTATTAAATAGGCTTATTAAATAAGCTTATTAAATAGGCGTATTAAATAGGCTCAATAAAGAGGCTTATTAAATAGGCTCAATAAATAGGCTTATTAAATAGGCTCAATAAATAGGCTTGTTAAATAGGCTCAATAAATAGGCTTATTAAATAGGCTCAATGAATAGGCTTATTAAATAGGCTCAATAAATAGGCTTATTAAATAGGCTCAATAAATAGGCTTATTAAATAGGCTCAATAAATAGGCATATTAAATAGGCTAAAAAAATAGGCTTATTAAATAGGCTCATTAAATACTTATTAAGTAGGCTTATTAAATAGACTTATTAAATAGACTTATTAAATAGGCTTATTAAATAGACTTATTAAATAGGCTTATTAAAAAGGCGTATTAAATAGACTTAATACATAGGCTCATTAAATACTTATTAAATAGGTTTATTAAATAGGTGTATTAAATATGCTTATTAAATAGACTTATTAAATAGGCTTATTAAATAGGCTTATTAAATAGACTTATTAAGAAGCCTCATTAAATAGGCTTATTTTAGCAACTTAGGCTTATTAAATAGGTTTTTTTCAGCAACTTAGACTTATTAAATAGCCTAATTAAATAGGCTTATTTCAGCAACTTAGGCTTATTAAATAGGCTTATTTCAGCAACTTAGGCTTATTAAATAGGCTTATTTCAGCAACTTAGACTTATTAAATAGGCCTATTCAATAGGCTTATTAAATAGACTCATTAAATTGGCGTATTAAATTGGCTTATTAGATAGGTTTAATAAATAGGCTTATTAAATAGGCTTATTAAATAGGCTTATTAAATAGGCTTATTAAATAAGCTTATTAAATAGGCGTATTAAATAGGCTCAATAAAGAGGCTTATTAAATAGGCTCAATAAATAGGCATATTAAATAGGCTCAATAAATAGGCTTGTTAAATAGGCTCAATAAATAAGCTTATTAAATAGGCTCAATGAATAGGCTTATTAAATAGGCTCAATAAATAGGCTTATTAAATAGGCTCAATAAATAGGCGTATTAAATAGGCTCATTAAATACTTATTAAGTAGGCTTATTAAATAGACTTATTAAATAGACTTATTAAATAGGCTTATTAAATAGGCTTATTAAATAGGCACAATAAATAGGCTTATTAAATAGGCTCATTGAATACTTATTAAATAGGCTTATTAAATAGACTTATTAAATAGACTCATTAAATAGGCTTATTAAATAGGCTTATTAAATAGACATTAAATAGGCTCAATAAATAGGCTTATTAAACAGGCTCATTGAATACTTATTTAATAGGCTTATTAAATAGACTTATTAAATAGACTCATTAAATAGGCTTATTAAATAGACTTTTTAAATAGGCTTTTTAAAAAAGGCTTATTAAATAGACTTATTAAATAGGCTCATTAAATACTTATTAAAGAGGTTTATTAAATAGGCGTATTAAATAGGTTTATTAAATAGGCTTATTAAATAGACTTATTAAATAACCTCATTAAATAGGCTTATTTTAGCAACTTAGGCTTATTAAATAGGTTTATTTCAGCAACTTAGACTTATTAAATAGCCTTATTAAATAGGCTTATTTCAGCAACTTAGGCTTATTAAATAGGCTTATTTCAGCAACTTAGACTTATTAAATAGGCCTATTAAATAGGCTTATTAAATAGACTTATTAAATAGGCTCATTAATAAGGCTTATTAGATAGGCTTATTAAATAGGCTTATTAAATAGGCTTATTAAATAGGCTTATTAAATAGGCTGATTAAAAAGACTTATTAAATAGGCTCAATAAATAGGCTCATTAAATAGGCTCAATAAATAGGCATATTAAATAGGCTCAATAAATAGGCGTATTAAATAGGCTCAAAATATAGGCTTATTAAATAGGCTCATTAAATAGACTTATTAAATAGGCTTATTAAATAGACTTATTAAATAGGCTTATTAAAAAGGCGTATTAAATAGACTTAATACATAGGCTCATTAAATACTTATTAAATAGGTTTATTAAATAGGTGTATTAAATAGGCTTATTAAATAGGCTTATTAAATAGGCTTATTAAATAGACTTATTAAATAGCCTCATTAAATAGGCTTAATTTAGCAACTTAGGCTTATTAAATAGGTTTATTTCAACAACTTAGACTTATTAAATAGCCTTATTAAATAGGCTTATTTCAGCAACTTAGGCTTATTAAATAGGCTTATTTCAGCAACTTGGGCTTCTTAAATAGGCTTATTTCAGCAACTTAGACTTATTAAATAGGCTTATTAAATAGGCTTATTAAATAGACTTATTAAATAGGCGTATGGAATGGGCTCAATAAATAGGCTTATTAAATAGGCTCAATAAATAGGCTTATTAAATAGGCTCAATAAATAGGCTCATTAAATAGGCTCAATAAATACGCTTATTAAATAGGCTCATTAAATACTTATTAAATAGGCTAATTAATTAGACTTATTAAATAGACTTATTAAATAGGCTTATTAAATAGACTTATTAAATAGGCTTATTAAAAAGGCTTATTAAATAGACTTATTAAATAGGCTCATTAAATAATTATTAAATAGGTTTGTTAAATAGGCGTATTAAATAGGCTCATTAAATAGGCTTATTAAATAGGCTTATTAAATAGGCTTATTAAATAGACTTATTAAATAGCCTCATTAAATAGGCTTATTTTAGCAACTTAGGCTTATTAAATAAGCTTATTTCAGCAACTTAGACTTATTAAATAGGCCTGTGAAATAGGCTTATTAAATAGACCTATGAAATAGGCTCAATAAAGAAGCTTATTAAATAGGCTTATTAAATAGGCTTATTAAATAGGCTTATTAAATAGGCTTAATTCAGCAACTTATGCTTATTAAATAGCCTTATTATATAGGCTTATTTCAGCAACTTAGGCTTATTAAATAAGCTTATTTCAGCAACTTAGACTTATTAAATAGGCCTGTGAAATAGGCTTATTAAATAGACTTATTAAATAGGCTCATTAAATACATATTACATAGGCTTATTAAATAGGCTTATTAAATAGGCTTATTAAATAGGCTTATTAAATAGGCTCAATAAATAGGCTTATTAAATAGGCTCATTAAATAGACTTATTAAATAGGCTTATTAAATAGACTTTATTAAATCGGCTTATTAAAAAGGCTTTTTAAATAGACTTAATAAATAGGCTCATTAAATACTTATTAAATAGGCGTATTAAAATGGACTTATTAAATAGCCCTATTAAATAGGCTTATTTTAGCAACTTAGGCTTATTAAATAGGTTTATTTCAGCAACTTAGACTTATTAAATAGCCTTAATAAATAGGCTTATTTCAGCAACTTAGGCTTATTAAATAAGCTCATTTCAGCAACTTATGCTTATTAAATAGCCTTATTAAACAGGTTTATTTCAGCAACTTAGGCTTTTTAAATAGCATTTTTAAATAGGTTTATTTCAGAAACTTAGACTTATTAAATATACCTTTTTAAATAGGCTTAGTTCAGAAACTTAGGCTTTTTAAATAGGCTTATTTCAGCAACTTAGGCTCATTAAATAGCCTTATTAAATAGGCTTATTTCAGCAACTTAGGCTTATTAAATAGCCTTATTAAATAGGCTTATTTTAGCAACTTAGACTTATTAAATCGACTAGTTAATTAGACATTTCAGCAACTTAGGCTCATTAAATAGGCTTATGAAATATGCTTATTTCTGCAACTTAGACTTATTAGATAGGCTTATTAAATAGGCTTATTTCAGCAACTTAGGCTTATTAAATAGCCTTATTTCAGCAACTTAGGCTTATTAAATAGGCTTATTTCAGCAACTTAGACTTATTAAATAGCCTTATTTCAGCAACTTACGCTTATTAAATAGGCTTATTTCAGCAACTTAGGCTTATTACATAGCCTTATTAAATAGGCTTATTTCAGCAACTTGGGCTTATTAAATAGGCTTATTTGAGCAACTTGGGCTTAATAAAAATAGGCTTATTCAGCAACTTAGGCTTATTAAATAGGCTTATTAAATAGACTTATTTCAGCAACTTAGGCTTATTAAATAGGCTTATTCAGCAACTTAGGCTTATTAAATAGGCTCATTAAATACTTATTAAATAGGCTTATTAAACAGGCTTATTAAATAGACTTATTAAATAGGCTCAATAAATAGGCTTATTAAATAGGCTCATTAAATCGGCTTAATAAATAGGCTTATTAAATATGTTTTTTAAATAGGCTTATTAAATAGGCTTATTAAATAAACTTATTAAATAGGCTCATTAAATAGGCTTATTAAATAGGCTTATTAAATAGGCTCAATAAATAGGCTTAATAAATAGGCTCATTGAATACTCTTTAAATAGGCTTATTAAATAGACTTATTAAATAGACTTATTAAATAGGCTTATTAAATAGGCTTATTAAATAGGCTTATTAAATAGCCTCATTAAATAGGCTTATTTTAGCAACTTAGGCTTTTTAAATAGGCTTATTTCAGCAACTTAGACTTATTAAATAGCCTTATTTCAGCAACTTAGACTTATTAAATAGCCTTATTTGAGCAACTTAGGCTTATTAAATAGGCTCATTTCAGCAACTTAGACTTATTAAATAGGCTTATTTCAGCAACTTTGGCTTATTAAATAGCCTTATTAAATAGGCTTATTTCAGCAACTTGCGCTTATTAAATAGGCTTATTTCAGCAACTTACGCTGATTAAATAGGCTCATTTCAGCAAATTAGGCTTATTAAATAGGCTTATTAAATAGGCTTATTTCAGCAACTCAGGCTTATTAAATAGGCTTATTCAGCAACTTAGGCTTATTAAATAGGCTTATTAAATAGGCTTATTTCAGCAACTCAGGCTTATTAAATAGGCTTATTCAGCAACTTAGGCTTATTAAATAGGCTCATTAAATACTTATTAAATAGGCTTATTAAATAGGCTTATTAAATAGGCTTACTAAATAGGATTATTAAATAGGCTCAATAAATGGGCTTATTAAATAGGATCATTAAATGCTTATTAAATAGGCATATTAAATAGACTTATTAAATAGACTTATTAAATAGGCATATTAAATAGGCTTATTAAATAGGCTTATTAAATAGGCTTATTAAATAGACTTATTTAATAGCCTCATTAAATAGGCTTATTTTAGCAACTTATGCTTTTTAAATAGGCTTATTTCAGCAACTTAGACATATTAAATAGCCTTATTTCAGCAACTTAGGCTTATGAAATAGGCTTATTTCAGCAACTTAGGCTAATTAAACAGACTTATTAAATAGGCTTATTTCAGCAACTTGGGCTTATTAAATAGGCTTATTAAATAGGCTTAATAAATAGGCTTATTAAATAGGCTCAATAAAAAGGCTTAATAAATAGGCTAATTAAACAGACTTATTAAATAGGCTTATTTTAGCAACTTAGGCTTATTAAATAGGCTTATTAAATAGGCTTAATAAATAGGCTTATTAAATAGGCTCAATAAAAAGGCTTAATAAATAGGCTCATTGAATACTCTTTAAATAGGCTTATTAAATAGACTTATTAAATAGGCGTATGAAATGGGCTCAATAAATAGGCTTATTAAATAGGCTCAATAAATAGGTTTGTTAAATAGGCGTATTAAATAGGCTCATTAAATAGGCTCATTAAATAGGCTTATTAAATAGGCTTATTAAATAGACTTATTAAATAGCCTCATTAAATAGGCTTATTTTAGCAACTTAGGCTTATTAAATAGGCTTAATTCAGCAACTTATGCTTATTAAATAGCCTTTTTATATAGGCTTATTTCAGCAACTTAGGCTTATTAAATAAGCTTATTTCAGCAACTTAGACTTATTAAATAGGCGTATTAAATAGACTTATTAAATAGGCTCATTAAATACTTATTAAATAGGCTTATTAAATAGGCTTATTAAATAGGCTTATTAAATAGGCTTATCAAATAGGCTTATTAAATAGGCTTATTAAATAGGCTCAATAAATAGGCTTATTAAATAGGCTCATTTAGTACTTATTAAATAGGCTTATTAAATAGACTTTTTAAATAGACTTATTAAATAGGCTTATTAAATAGACTTTATTAAATAGGCTTATTAAAAAGGCTTATTAAATAGACTTAATAAATAGGCTCATTAAATACTTATTAAATAGGCGTCTTAAATAGGCGTATTAAATAGGCTTATTAAATAGGCTTGTTAAATGGACTTATTAAATAGCCCTATTAAATAGGCTTATTTCAGCAACTTAGACTTATTAAATAGCCTTATTAAATAGGCTTATTTCAGCAACTTAGGCTTATTAAATAAGCTTATTTCAGCAACTTATGCTTATTAAATAGCGTTATTAAACAGGTTTATTTCAGCAACTTAGGCTTATTAAATAGCATTTTTAAATAGGTTTATTTCAGAAACTTAGACTTATTAAATATACCTTTTTAAATAGGCTTAGTTCAGAAACTTAGGCTTTTTAAATAGGCTTATTTCAGCAACTTAGGCTCATTAAATAGCCTTATTAAATAGGCTTATTTCAGCAACTTAGGCTTATTAAATAGCCTTATTAAATAGGTTTATTTCTGCAACTTAGACTTATTAAATCGACCTTTTTATATAGGCTTAGTTCAGCAATGTAGGCTTATTAAATATGCTTATTTCAGCAACTTATGCTTATTAAATAGCGTTATTAAACAGGTTTATTTCAGCAACTTAGGCTTATTAAATAGCATTTTTAATAGGTTTATTTCAGAAACTTAGAGTTTCTGAACTAAGCCTATTTAAAAAGGTCTATTTAATAAGTCTAAGTTGCTGAAATAAGCCGATTTAATACGCCCAAGTTGCTGAAATAAACCTGATTAATAAGGCTATTTAATAAGCGTAAGTTGCTGAAATAAGCCTATTTAATAAGCCTAAGTTGCTGAAATAAGCCTATTTAATAAGGCTATTTAATAAGTCTAAGTTGCTGAAATAAACCTATTTAATAAGCCTAATTTGCTAAAATAAGCCTATTTAATGAGGCTATTTAATAAGTCCATTTAATAAGCCTATTTAACAAGCCTATTTAATACGCCTATTTAACAAGCCTATTTAATACGCCTATTTAATAAACCTATTTAATAAATATTTAATGAGCCTATTTATTCAGTCTATTTAATAAGCCTTTTTAATAAGCCTATTTAATAAGTCTATTTAATAAGCCTATTTAATAGGCCTATTTAATAAGTCTAAGTTGCTTAAATAAGCCTATTTAATAAGCCTAAGTTGCTGAATAAACCAATTTATTAAGTCTAAGTTGCTGAAATAAGGCTATTTAATAGGCCTAAGTTGCTGAAATGAGCCTATTTAATAAGCCTAAGTTGCTGAAATAAGGCTATTCAATAAGCCTAAGTTGCTGAAATAAGCCTATTTAATAAACCTAAGTTGCTAAAATAAGCCTATTTAATGAGGCTATTTAATAAGTCTATTTAATAAACCTATTTAATAAGCCTATTTAATAAGCCTATTTAATAAGCCTATTTAATAAGTCTATTTAATAAGTCTATTTAATAAGCCTATTTAATAAGTATTTAATGAGCCTATTTAATAAGCCAATTTATTGAGCCTATTTAATAAGCCAATTTATTGAGCCTATTTAATTATCCTATTTAATAAGCCTATTTAATGAGTCTATTTTATAAGCCTATTTAATACGCCTATTTAATAAGCCTATTTAATAAGCCTAAGTTGCTGAATAAGCCTATTTAATAAGCCTAAGTTGCTGAAATAAGCCTATTTAATAAGTCTAAGTTGCTGAAATAAGGCTATTTAATAAGCCTAAGTTGGTGAAATAAGCCTATTTAATAAGCCTAAGTTGCTGAAATAAGGCTATTTAATAAGTCTAAGTTACTGAAATAAGCCTATTTAATAAGTCTAAGTTGCTGAAATAAGCCTATTTAATAAGTTTAAGTTGCTGAAATAAGGCTATTTAATAAGTCTAAGTTGCTGAAATAAGCCTATTTAATCAGCGTAAGTTGCTAAAATAAGCCTATTTAATAAGCCCAAGTTGCTGAAATAAGCCTATTTAATAAGGCTATTTAATAAGCCTAAGTTGCTGAAAGAGCCTATTTAATAAGTCTATTTAATAAGCCTGTTTAATAAGCCTATTTAATAAGTATTTAATGAGCCTATTTAATAAGCCTAAGTTGCTGAAATAAGCCTATTTAATAAGTTTAAGTTGCTGAAATAACGCTATTTAATAAGCCTAAGTTGCTGAAATAAGCCTATTTAATAAGCCTAATTTGCTGAAATAAGGCTATTTAATAAGTATAAGTGGCTGAAATAAGCCTATTTAATAAGCCTATGTTGCTGAAATAAGTATATTTAATAAGCATAAGTTGCTGAAATGAGCCTATTTAATCAGCGTAAGTTGCTGAAATAAGCCTATTTAATAAGCCTAAGTTACTGAAATAAGCCTATTTAATAAGTCTAAGTTGCTGAAATAAGGCTATTTAATAAGCTTAAGTTGCTGAAATGAGCCTATTTAATAAGCCTAAGTTGCTGAAATAAGGCTATTTAATAAGTCTAAGTTGCTGAAATAAGCCTATTTAATAAGCCTAAGTTGCTAAAATAAGCCTATTTAATGAGGCTATTTAATAAGTCTATTTAATAAGCCTATTTAATAAGCCTATTTAATAAGCCTATTTAATAAGCCTATTTAATAAATCTATTTAATAAGTCTATTTAATAAGCCTATTTAAAGAGTATTCAATGAGACTATTTATTAAGCCTATTTATTGTGCCTATTTAATAAGCCTATTTAATAAGCCTATTTAATAAGCCTATTTAATAAGCCTATTCATTAAGCCGATTGAATGAGCTTATTTAATAAGCCTATTTATTGAGCCTATTTAATAAGTCTATTTAATAAGCCTGTTTAATAAGCCTATTTAATAAGTATTTAATGAGGCTATTTAATAAGCCTAAGTTGCTGAATAAGCCTATTTAATAAGCCTGAGTTGCTGAAATAAGCCTATTTAATAAGCCTATTTAATAAGCCTAAGTTGCTGAATAAGCCTATTTAATAAGCCTAAGTTGCTGAAATAAGCCTATTTAATAAGTCTAAGTTGCTGAAATAACGCTATTTAATAAGCCTAAGTTGCTGAAAAAAGCCTATTTAATAAGCCTAAGTTGCTGAAATAAGGCTATTTAATAAGTCTAAGTTGCTGAAATAAGCCTATTTAATAAGCGTAAGTTGATGAAATAAGGCTATTTAATAAGTCTAAGTTGCTGGAATAAGCCTATTTAATAAGCCTAAGTTGCTGAAATAAGCCTATTTAATAGGCCTATCTAATACGTCTAAGTTGCAGAAATAAGCATATTTCATAAGCCTATTTAATGAGCCTAATTTGCTGAAATGTCTATTTAACTAGTCGATTTAATAAGTCTAAGTTGCTAAAATAAGCCTATTTAATAAGGCTATTTAATAAACCTAAGTTGGTGAAATAAGCCTATTTAATGAGCCTAAGTTGCTGAAATAAGCCTATTTAATAAGCCTAAGTTTCTGAACTAAGCCTATTTAAAAAGGTCTATTTAATAAGTCTAAGTTGCTGAAATAAACCTATTTAAAAATGCTATTTAATACGCATAAGTTGCTGAAATAAACCTGATTAATAAGGCTATTTAATAAGCATAAGTTGCTGAAATAAGCCTATTTAATAAGCCTACGTTGCTGAAGTAAGCCTATATAAAAAGGTCTATTTAATAAGTCTAAGTTGCTTAAATAAACCTATTTAAAAATGCTATTTAATAAGCCTAAATTGCTGAAATAAACCTGTTTAATAAGGCTATTTAATAAGCATAAATTGCTGAAATAAGCCTATTTAATAAGCCCAAGTTGCTGAAATAAGCCTATTTAATAAGGCTATTTAATAAGCCTAAGTTGCTGAAATAAGCCTATTTAATAAGCGTAAGTTGATGAAATAAGGCTATTTAATAAGTCTAAGTTGCTGGAATAAGGCTATTTAATAAGCCTAAGTTGCTGAATAAGCCTATTTAATAAGTCTACGTTGCTGAAATAAGGCTATTTAATAAGCCTAAGTTTCTGAAATGAGCCTTTTTAATAAGCCTAAGTTGCTGAAATAAGGCTATTTAATAAGCCTATTTAATAAGCCTAAGTTGCTGAATAAGCCTATTTTTATTAAGCCTAAGTTGCTGAAATACGCCTATTTAATAAGCGCAAGTTGCTGAAATAAGCCTATTTAATAAGGCTATTTAATAAGCCTAAGTTGCTGAAATAAGCCTATTTAATAAGCGTAACTTGATGAAATAAGGCTATTTAATAAGTCTAAGTTGCTGGAAAAAGCCTATTTAATAAGCCTAAGTTGCTGAAATAAGCCTATTTAATAAATCTAAGTTGCTGAAATAAGCCTATTTAATAAGCCTAAGTTGCTAAAATAAGCCTATTTAATGAGGTTATTTAATAAGTCTATTTAATAAGCCTATTTAATAAGCCTATTTAATAAGCCTATTTAATAAGTATTTAATGAGCCTATTTAATAAGCCAATTTATTGAGCCTATTTAATAAGCCAATTTATTGAGCCTATTTAATTATCCTATTTAATAAGCCTATTTAATGAGTCTATTTTATAAGCCTATTTAATATGCCTATTTAATAAGCCTATTTAATAAGTATTTAATGAACTATTTAATAAGCCTAAGTTGCTGAATAAGCCTATTTAATAAGCCTAAGTTGCTGAAATAAGCCTATTTAATAAGCCTATTTAATAAGCCTAAGTTGCTGAATAAGCCTATTTAATAAGCCTAAGTTGCTGAAATAAGCCTATTTAATAAGTCTAAGTTGCTGAAATAAGGCTATTTAATAAGCCTAAGTTGGTGAAATAAGCCTATTTAATAAGTCTAAGTTACTGAAATAAGCCTATTTAATAAGTCTAAGTTGCTGAAATAAGCCTATTTAATAAGTCTAAGTTGCTGAAATAAGGCTATTTAATAAGTCTAAGTTGCTGAAATAAGCCTATTTAATCAGCGTAAGTTGCTAAAATAAGCCTATTTAATAAGCCATAAGTTGCTGAAATAAGCCTATTTAATAAGGCTATTTAATAAGCCTAAGTTGCTGAAAGAGCCTATTTAATAAGTCTATTTAATAAGCCTGTTTAATAAGCCTATTTAATAAGTATTTAATGAGCCTATTTAATAAGCCTAAGTTGCTGAAATAAGCCTATTTAATAAGTCTAAGTTGCTGAAATAACGCTATTTAATAAGCCTAAGTTGCTGAAATAAGCCTATTTAATAAGCCTAAGTTGCTGAAATAAGGCTATTTAATAAGTATAAGTGGCTGAAATAAGCCTATTTAATAAGCCTATGTTGCTGAAATAAGTATATTTAATAAGCATAAGTTGCTGAAATGAGCCTATTTAATCAGCGTAAGTTGCTGAAATAAGCCTATTTAATAAACCTAAGTTACTGAAATAAGCCTATTTAATAAGTCTAAGTTGCTGAAATAAGGCTATTTAATAAGCTTAAGTTGCTGAAATTAGCCTATTTAATAAGCCTAAGTTGCTGAAATAAGGCTATTTAATAAGTCTAAGTTGCTGAAATAAGCCTATTTAATAAGCCTAAGTTGCTAAAATAAGCCTATTTAATGAGGCTATTTAATAAGTCTATTTAATAAGCCTATTTAATAAGCCTATTTAATAAGCCTATTTAATAAGCCTATTTAATAAATCTATTTAATAAGTCTATTTAATAAGCCTATTTAAAGAGTATTCAATGAGACTATTTATTAAGCCTATTTATTGAGCCTATTTAATAAGCCTATTTAATAAGCCTATTTAATAAGCCTATTTAATAAGCCTATTTATTAAGCCGATTTAATGAGCTTATTTAATAAGCCTATTTATTGAGCCTATTTAATAAGTCTATTTAATAAGCCTGTTTAATAAGCCTATTTAATAAGTATTTAATGAGGCTATTTAATAAGCCTAAGTTGCTGAATAAGCCTATTTAATAAGCCTGAGTTGCTGAAATAAGCCTATTTAATAAGCCTAAGTTGCTAAAATAAGCCTATTTAATGAGGTTATTTAATAAGTCTATTTAATAAGCCTATTTAATAAGCCTATTTAATAAGCCTATTTAATAAGCCTATTTAATAAATCTATTTAATAAGTCTATTTAATAAGCCTATTTAAAGATTATTCAATGAGCCTATTTATTAAGCCTATTTATTGAGCCTATTTAATAAGCCTATTTAATAAGCAAATTTAATAAACCTATTTAATAAGCCTATTTATTAAGCCGATTTAATGAGCCTATTTAATAAGCCTATTTATTGAGTCTATTTAATACGTCTATTTAATAAGCCTGTTTAATAAGCCTATTTAATAAGTATTTAATGAGCCTATTTAATAAGCCTAAGTTGCTGAATAAGCCTATTTAATAAGCCTAAGTTGCTGAAATAAGTCTATTTAATAAGCCTATTTAATAAGCCTAAGTTGCTGAATAAGCCTATTTTTATTAAGCCTAAGTTGCTGAAATAAGCCTATTTAATAAGCCCAAGTTGCTGAAATAAGCCTATTTAATAAGGCTATTTAATAAGCCTAAGTTGCTGAAATAAGCATATTTAATAAGCGTAAGTTGATGAAATAAGGCTATTTAATAAGTCTAAGTTGCTGGAATAAGCCTATTTAATAAGCCTGAGTTGCTGAAATAAGCCTATTTAATAGGCCTATCTAATAAGTCTAAGTTGCAGAAATAAGCATATTTCATAAGCCTATTTAATGAGCCTAAGTTGCTGAAATGTCTATTTAATAAGTCGATTTAATAAGTCAAAGTTGCTAAAATAAGCCTATTTAATAAGGCTATTTAATAAGCCTAAGTTGCTGAAATAAGCCTATTTAATGAGGCTATTTAATGAGCCTAAGTTGCTGAAATAAGCCGATTTAATATGCCTAAGTTTCTGAACTAAGCCTATTTAAAAAGGTCTATTTAATAAGTCTAAGTTGCTGAAATAAGCCGATTTAATACGCCCAAGTTGCTGAAATAAACCTGATTAATAAGGCTATTTAATAAGCGTAAGTTGCTGAAATAAGCCTATTTAATAAGCCTAAGTTGCTGAAATAAGCCTATTTAATAAGGCTATTTAATAAGTCTAAGTTGCTGAAATAAACCTATTTAATAAGCCTAATTTGCTAAAATAAGCCTATTTAATGAGGCTATTTAATAAGTCCATTTAATAAGCCTATTTAACAAGCCTATTTAATACGCCTATTTAACAAGCCTATTTAATACGCCTATTTAATAAACCTATTTAATAAATATTTAATGAGCCTATTTATTCAGTCTATTTAATAAGCCTTTTTAATAAGCCTATTTAATAAGTCTATTTAATAAGCCTATTTAATAGGCCTATTTAATAAGTCTAAGTTGCTTAAATAAGCCTATTTAATAAGCCTAAGTTGCTGAATAAACCAATTTATTAAGTCTAAGTTGCTGAAATAAGGCTATTTAATAGGCCTAAGTTGCTGAAATGAGCCTATTTAATAAGCCTAAGTTGCTGAAATAAGGCTATTCAATAAGCCTAAGTTGCTGAAATAAGCCTATTTAATAAACCTAAGTTGCTAAAATAAGCCTATTTAATGAGGCTATTTAATAAGTCTATTTAATAAACCTATTTAATAAGCCTATTTAATAAGCCTATTTAATAAGCCTATTTAATAAGTCTATTTAATAAGTCTATTTAATAAGCCTATTTAATAAGTATTTAATGAGCCTATTTAATAAGCCAATTTATTGAGCCTATTTAATAAGCCAATTTATTGAGCCTATTTAATTATCCTATTTAATAAGCCTATTTAATGAGTCTATTTTATAAGCCTATTTAATACGCCTATTTAATAAGCCTATTTAATAAGCCTAAGTTGCTGAATAAGCCTATTTAATAAGCCTAAGTTGCTGAAATAAGCCTATTTAATAAGTCTAAGTTGCTGAAATAAGGCTATTTAATAAGCCTAAGTTGGTGAAATAAGCCTATTTAATAAGCCTAAGTTGCTGAAATAAGGCTATTTAATAAGTCTAAGTTACTGAAATAAGCCTATTTAATAAGTCTAAGTTGCTGAAATAAGCCTATTTAATAAGTTTAAGTTGCTGAAATAAGGCTATTTAATAAGTCTAAGTTGCTGAAATAAGCCTATTTAATCAGCGTAAGTTGCTAAAATAAGCCTATTTAATAAGCCCAAGTTGCTGAAATAAGCCTATTTAATAAGGCTATTTAATAAGCCTAAGTTGCTGAAAGAGCCTATTTAATAAGTCTATTTAATAAGCCTGTTTAATAAGCCTATTTAATAAGTATTTAATGAGCCTATTTAATAAGCCTAAGTTGCTGAAATAAGCCTATTTAATAAGTCTAAGTTGCTGAAATAACGCTATTTAATAAGCCTAAGTTGCTGAAATAAGCCTATTTAATAAGCCTAATTTGCTGAAATAAGGCTATTTAATAAGTATAAGTGGCTGAAATAAGCCTATTTAATAAGCCTATGTTGCTGAAATAAGTATATTTAATAAGCATAAGTTGCTGAAATGAGCCTATTTAATCAGCGTAAGTTGCTGAAATAAGCCTATTTAATAAGCCTAAGTTACTGAAATAAGCCTATTTAATAAGTCTAAGTTGCTGAAATAAGGCTATTTAATAAGCTTAAGTTGCTGAAATGAGCCTATTTAATAAGCCTAAGTTGCTGAAATAAGGCTATTTAATAAGTCTAAGTTGCTGAAATAAGCCTATTTAATAAGCCTAAGTTGCTAAAATAAGCCTATTTAATGAGGCTATTTAATAAGTCTATTTAATAAGCCTATTTAATAAGCCTATTTAATAAGCCTATTTAATAAGCCTATTTAATAAATCTATTTAATAAGTCTATTTAATAAGCCTATTTAAAGAGTATTCAATGAGACTATTTATTAAGCCTATTTATTGAGCCTATTTAATAAGCCTATTTAATAAGCCTATTTAATAAGCCTATTTAATAAGCCTATTCATTAAGCCGATTTAATGAGCTTATTTAATAAGCCTATTTATTGAGCCTATTTAATAAGTCTATTTAATAAGCCTGTTTAATAAGCCTATTTAATAAGTATTTAATGAGGCTATTTAATAAGCCTAAGTTGCTGCATAAGCCTATTTAATAAGCCTGAGTTGCTGAAATAAGCCTATTTAATAAGCCTATTTAATAAGCCTAAGTTGCTGAATAAGCCTATTTAATAAGCCTAAGTTGCTGAAATAAGCCTATTTAATAAGTCTAAGTTGCTGAAATAACGCTATTTAATAAGCCTAAGTTGCTGAAAAAAGCCTATTTAATAAGCCTAAGTTGCTGAAATAAGGCTATTTAATAAGTCTAAGTTGCTGAAATAAGCCTATTTAATAAGCGTAAGTTGATGAAATAAGGCTATTTAATAAGTCTAAGTTGCTGGAATAAGCCTATTTAATAAGCCTAAGTTGCTGAAATAAGCCTATTTAATAGGCCTATCTAATACGTCTAAGTTGCAGAAATAAGCATATTTCATAAGCCTATTTAATGAGCCTAATTTGCTGAAATGTCTATTTAACTAGTCGATTTAATAAGTCTAAGTTGCTAAAATAAGCCTATTTAATAAGGCTATTTAATAAACCTAAGTTGGTGAAATAAGCCTATTTAATGAGCCTAAGTTGCTGAAATAAGCCTATTTAATAAGCCTAAGTTTCTGAACTAAGCCTATTTAAAAAGGTCTATTTAATAAGTCTAAGTTGCTGAAATAAACCTATTTAAAAATGCTATTTAATACGCATAAGTTGCTGAAATAAACCTGATTAATAAGGCTATTTAATAAGCATAAGTTGCTGAAATAAGCCTATTTAATAAGCCTACGTTGCTGAAGTAAGCCTATATAAAAAGGTCTATTTAATAAGTCTAAGTTGCTTAAATAAACCTATTTAAAAATGCTATTTAATAAGCCTAAATTGCTGAAATAAACCTGTTTAATAAGGCTATTTAATAAGCATAAGTTGCTGAAATAAGCCTATTTAATAAGCCCAAGTTGCTGAAATAAGCCTATTTAATAAGGCTATTTAATAAGCCTAAGTTGCTGAAATAAGCCTATTTAATAAGCGTAAGTTGATGAAATAAGGCTATTTAATAAGTCTAAGTTGCTGGAATAAGGCTATTTAATAAGCCTAAGTTGCTGAATAAGCCTATTTAATAAGTCTACGTTGCTGAAATAAGGCTATTTAATAAGCCTAAGTTTCTGAAATGAGCCTTTTTAATAAGCCTAAGTTGCTGAAATAAGGCTATTTAATAAGCCTATTTAATAAGCCTAAGTTGCTGAATAAGCCTATTTTTATTAAGCCTAAGTTGCTGAAATACGCCTATTTAATAAGCGCAAGTTGCTGAAATAAGCCTATTTAAAAAGGCTATTTAATAAGCCTAAGTTGCTGAAATAAGCCTATTTAATAAGCGTAACTTGATGAAATAAGGCTATTTAATAAGTCTAAGTTGCTGGAAAAAGACTATTTAATAAGCCTAAGTTGCTGAAATAAGCCTATTTAATAAATCTAAGTTGCTGAAATAAGCCTATTTAATAAGCCTAAGTTGCTAAAATAAGCCTATTTAATGAGGTTATTTAATAAGTCTATTTAATAAGCCTATTTAATAAGCCTATTTAATAAGCCTATTTAATAAGTATTTAATGAGCCTATTTAATAAGCCAATTTATTGAGCCTATTTAATAAGCCAATTTATTGAGCCTATTTAATTATCCTATTTAATAAGCCTATTTAATGAGTCTATTTTATAAGCCTATTTAATATGCCTATTTAATAAGCCTATTTAATAAGTATTTAATGAACTATTTAATAAGCCTAAGTTGCTGAATAAGCCTATTTAATAAGCCTAAGTTGCTGAAATAAGCCTATTTAATAAGCCTATTTAATAAGCCTAAGTTGCTGAATAAGCCTATTTAATAAGCCTAAGTTGCTGAAATAAGCCTATTTAATAAGTCTAAGTTGCTGAAATAAGGCTATTTAATAAGCCTAAGTTGGTGAAATAAGCCTATTTAATAAGCCTAAGTTGCTGAAATAAGGCTATTTAATAAGTCTAAGTTACTGAAATAAGCCTATTTAATAAGTCTAAGTTGCTGAAATAAGCCTATTTAATAAGTCTAAGTTGCTGAAATAAGGCTATTTAATAAGTCTAAGTTGCTGAAATAAGCCTATTTAATCAGCGTAAGTTGCTAAAATAAGCCTATTTAATAAGCCCAAGTTGCTGAAATAAGCCTATTTAATAAGGCTATTTAATAAGCCTAAGTTGCTGAAAGAGCCTATTTAATAAGTCTATTTAATAAGCCTGTTTAATAAGCCTATTTAATAAGTATTTAATGAGCCTATTTAATAAGCCTAAGTTGCTGAAATAAGCCTATTTAATAAGTCTAAGTTGCTGAAATAACGCTATTTAATAAGCCTAAGTTGCTGAAATAAGCCTATTTAATAAGCCTAAGTTGCTGAAATAAGGCTATTTAATAAGTATAAGTGGCTGAAATAAGCCTATTTAATAAGCCTATGTTGCTGAAATAAGTATATTTAATAAGCATAAGTTGCTGAAATGAGCCTATTTAATCAGCGTAAGTTGCTGAAATAAGCCTATTTAATAAACCTAAGTTACTGAAATAAGCCTATTTAATAAGTCTAAGTTGCTGAAATAAGGCTATTTAATAAGCTTAAGTTGCTGAAATTAGCCTATTTAATAAGCCTAAGTTGCTGAAATAAGGCTATTTAATAAGTCTAAGTTGCTGAAATAAGCCTATTTAATAAGCCTAAGTTGCTAAAATAAGCCTATTTAATGAGGCTATTTAATAAGTCTATTTAATAAGCCTATTTAATAAGCCTATTTAATAAGCCTATTTAATAAGCCTATTTAATAAATCTATTTAATAAGTCTATTTAATAAGCCTATTTAAAGAGTATTCAATGAGACTATTTATTAAGCCTATTTATTGAGCCTATTTAATAAGCCTATTTAATAAGCCTATTTAATAAGCCTATTTAATAAGCCTATTTATTAAGCCGATTTAATGAGCTTATTTAATAAGCCTATTTATTGAGCCTATTTAATAAGTCTATTTAATAAGCCTGTTTAATAAGCCTATTTAATAAGTATTTAATGAGGCTATTTAATAAGCCTAAGTTGCTGAATAAGCCTATTTAATAAGCCTGAGTTGCTGAAATAAGCCTATTTAATAAGCCTATTTAATAAGCCTAAGTTGCTGAATAAGCCTATTTAATAAGCCTAAGTTGCTGAAATAAGCCTATTTAATAAGTCTAAGTTGCTGAAATAACGCTATTTAATACGCCTAAGTTGCTGAAAAAAGCCTATTTAATAAGCCTAAGTTGCTGAAATAAGGCTATTTAATAAGTCTAAGTTGCTGAAATAAGCCTATTTAATAAGCGTAAGTTGATGAAATAAGGCTATTTAATAAGTCTAAGTTGCTGGAATAAGCCTATTTAATAAGCCTAAGTTGCTGAAATAAGCCTATTTAATAGGCCTATCTAATAAGTCTAAGTTGCAGAAATAAGCATATTTCATAAGCCTATTTAATGAGCCTAATTTGCTGAAATGTCTATTTAACTAGTCGATTTAATAAGTCTAAGTTGCTAAAATAAGCCTATTTAATAAGGCTATTTAATAAACCTAAGTTGGTGAAATAAGCCTATTTAATGAGCCTAAGTTGCTGAAATAAGCCTATTTAATAAGCCTAAGTTTCTGAACTAAGCCTATTTAAAAAGGTCTATTTAATAAGTCTAAGTTGCTGAAATAAACCTATTTAAAAATGATATTTAATACGCATAAGTTGCTGAAATAAACCTGATTAATAAGACTATTTAATAAGCATAAGTTGCTGAAATAAGCCTATTTAATAAGCCTACGTTGCTGAAGTAAGCCTATATAAAAAGGTCTATTTAATAAGTCTAAGTTGCTGAAATAAACCTATTTAAAAATGCTATTTAATAAGCCTAAATTGCTGAAATAAACCTGTTTAATAAGGCTATTTAATAAGCATAAGTTGTTGAAATAAGCCTATTTAATAAGCCCAAGTTGCTGAAATAAACCTATTTAATAAGGCTATTTAATAAGCCTAAGTTGCTGAAATAAGCCTATTTAATAAGCGTAAGTTGATGAAATAAGGCTATTTAATAAGTCTAAGTTGCTGGAATAAGGCTATTTAATAAGCCTAAGTTGCTGAATAAGCCTATTTAATAAGTCTACGTTGCTGAAATAAGGCTATTTAATAAGCCTAAGTTGCTGAAATGAGCCTTTTAATAAGCCTAAGTTGCTGAAATAAGGCTATTTAATAAGCCTATTTAATAAGCCTAAGTTGCTGAATAAGCCTATTTTTATTAAGCCTAAGTTGCTGAAATAAGCCTATTTAATAAGCCCAAGTTGCTGAAATAAGCCTATTTAATAAGGCTATTTAATAAGCCTAAGTTGCTGAAATAAGCCTATTTAATAAGCGTAAGTTGATGAAATAAGGCTATTTAATAAGTCTAAGTTGCTGGAAAAAGCCTATTTAATAAGCCTAAGTTGCTGAAATAAGCCTATTTAATAAATCTAAGTTGCGGAAATAAGCCTATTTAATAAGCCTAAGTTGCTAAAATAAGCCTATTTAATGAGGTTATTTAATAAGTCTATTTAATAAGCCTATTTAATAAGCCTATTTACTAAGCCTATTTAATAAGCCTATTTAATAAATCTATTTAATAAGTCTATTTAATAAGCCTATTTAAAGATTATTCAATGAGCCTATTTATTAAGCCTATTTATTGAGCCTATTTAATAAGCCTATTTAATAAGCCAATTTAATAAACCTATTTAATAAGCCTATTTATTAAGCCGATTTAATGAGCCTATTTAATAAGCCTATTTATTGAGTCTATTTAATAAGTCTATTTAATAAGCCTGTTTAATAAGCCTATTTAATAAGTATTTAATGAGCCTATTTAATAAGCCTAAGTTGCTGAATAAGCCTATTTAATAAGCCTAAGTTGCTGAAATAACGCTATTTAATAAGCCTAAGTTGCTGAAATAAGCCTATTTAATAAGCCTAAGTTGCTGAAATAAGGCTATTTAATAAGTATAAGTGGCTGAAATAAGCCTATTTAATAAGCCTATGTTGCTGAAATAAGTATATTTAATAAGCATAAGTTGCTGAAATGAGCCTATTTAATCAGCGTAAGTTGCTGAAATAAGCCTATTTAATAAACCTAAGTTACTGAAATAAGCCTATTTAATAAGTCTAAGTTGCTGAAATAAGGCTATTTAATAAGCTTAAGTTGCTGAAATTAGCCTATTTAATAAGCCTAAGTTGCTGAAATAAGGCTATTTAATAAGTCTAAGTTGCTGAAATAAGCCTATTTAATAAGCCTAAGTTGCTAAAATAAGCCTATTTAATGAGGCTATTTAATAAGTCTATTTAATAAGCCTATTTAATAAGCCTATTTAATAAGCCTATTTAATAAGCCTATTTAATAAATCTATTTAATAAGTCTATTTAATAAGCCTATTTAAAGAGTATTCAATGAGACTATTTATTAAGCCTATTTATTGAGCCTATTTAATAAGCCTATTTAATAAGCCTATTTAATAAGCCTATTTAATAAGCCTATTTATTAAGCCGATTTAATGAGCTTATTTAATAAGCCTATTTATTGAGCCTATTTAATAAGTCTATTTAATAAGCCTGTTTAATAAGCCTATTTAATAAGTATTTAATGAGGCTATTTAATAAGCCTAAGTTGCTGAATAAGCCTATTTAATAAGCCTGAGTTGCTGAAATAAGCCTATTTAATAAGCCTATTTAATAAGCCTAAGTTGCTGAATAAGCCTATTTAATAAGCCTAAGTTGCTGAAATAAGCCTATTTAATAAGTCTAAGTTGCTGAAATAACGCTATTTAATACGCCTAAGTTGCTGAAAAAAGCCTATTTAATAAGCGTAAGTTGATGAAATAAGGCTATTTAATAAGTCTAAGTTGCTGGAATAAGCCTATTTAATAAGCCTAAGTTGCTGAAATAAGCCTATTTAATAGGCCTATCTAATACGTCTAAGTTGCAGAAATAAGCATATTTCATAAGCCTATTTAATGAGCCTAATTTGCTGAAATGTCTATTTAACTAGTCGATTTAATAAGTCTAAGTTGCTAAAATAAGCCTATTTAATAAGGCTATTTAATAAACCTAAGTTGGTGAAATAAGCCTATTTAATGAGCCTAAGTTGCTGAAATAAGCCTATTTAATAAGCCTAAGTTTCTGAACTAAGCCTATTTAAAAAGGTCTATTTAATAAGTCTAAGTTGCTGAAATAAACCTATTTAAAAATGATATTTAATACGCATAAGTTGCTGAAATAAACCTGATTAATAAGACTATTTAATAAGCATAAGTTGCTGAAATAAGCCTATTTAATAAGCCTACGTTGCTGAAGTAAGCCTATATAAAAAGGTCTATTTAATAAGTCTAAGTTGCTGAAATAAACCTATTTAAAAATGCTATTTAATAAGCCTAAATTGCTGAAATAAACCTGTTTAATAAGGCTATTTAATAAGCATAAGTTGTTGAAATAAGCCTATTTAATAAGCCCAAGTTGCTGAAATAAACCTATTTAATAAGGCTATTTAATAAGCCTAAGTTGCTGAAATAAGCCTATTTAATAAGCGTAAGTTGATGAAATAAGGCTATTTAATAAGTCTAAGTTGCTGGAATAAGGCTATTTAATAAGCCTAAGTTGCTGAATAAGCCTATTTAATAAGTCTACGTTGCTGAAATAAGGCTATTTAATAAGCCTAAGTTGCTGAAATGAGCCTTTTAATAAGCCTAAGTTGCTGAAATAAGGCTATTTAATAAGCCTATTTAATAAGCCTAAGTTGCTGAATAAGCCTATTTTTATTAAGCCTAAGTTGCTGAAATAAGCCTATTTAATAAGCCCAAGTTGCTGAAATAAGCCTATTTAATAAGGCTATTTAATAAGCCTAAGTTGCTGAAATAAGCCTATTTAATAAGCGTAAGTTGATGAAATAAGGCTATTTAATAAGTCTAAGTTGCTGGAAAAAGCCTATTTAATAAGCCTAAGTTGCTGAAATAAGCCTATTTAATAAATCTAAGTTGCGGAAATAAGCCTATTTAATAAGCCTAAGTTGCTAAAATAAGCCTATTTAATGAGGTTATTTAATAAGTCTATTTAATAAGCCTATTTAATAAGCCTATTTAATAAGCCTATTTAATAAGCCTATTTAATAAATCTATTTAATAAGTCTATTTAATAAGCCTATTTAAAGATTATTCAATGAGCCTATTTATTAAGCCTATTTATTGAGCCTATTTAATAAGCCTATTTAATAAGCCAATTTAATAAACCTATTTAATAAGCCTATTTATTAAGCCGATTTAATGAGCCTATTTAATAAGCCTATTTATTGAGTCTATTTAATAAGTCTATTTAATAAGCCTGTTTAATAAGCCTATTTAATAAGTATTTAATGAGCCTATTTAATAAGCCTAAGTTGCTGAATAAGCCTATTTAATAAGCCTAAGTTGCTGAAATAAGTCTATTTAATAAGCCTATTTAATAAGCCTAAGTTGCTGAATAAGCCTATTTTTATTAAGCCTAAGTTGCTGAAATAAGCCTATTTAATAAGGCTATTTAATAAGCCTAAGTTGCTGAAATAAGCATATTTAATAAGCGTAAGTTGATGAAATAAGGCTATTTAATAAGTCTAAGTTGCTGGAATAAGCCTATTTAATAAGCCTGAGTTGCTGAAATAAGCCTATTTAATAGGCCTATCTAATACGTCTAAGTTGCAGAAATAAGCATATTTCATAAGCCTATTTAATGAGCCTAATTTGCTGAAATGTCTATTTATCTAGTCGATTTAAAAAGTCTAAGTTGCTAAAATAAGCCTATTTAATAAGGCTATTTAATAAACCTAAGTTGGTGAAATAAGCCTATTTAATGAGCCTAAGTTGCTGAAATAAGCCTATTTAATAAGCCTAAGTTTCTGAACTAAGCCTATTTAAAAAGGTCTATTTAATAAGTCTAAGTTGCTGAAATAAACCTATTTAAAAATGATATTTAATACGCATAAGTTGCTGAAATAAACCTGATTAATAAGACTATTTAATAAGCATAAGTTGCTGAAATAAGCCTATTTAATAAGCCTACGTTGCTGAAGTAAGCCTATATAAAAAGGTCTATTTAATAAGTCTAAGTTGCTGAAATAAACCTATTTAAAAATGCTATTTAATAAGCCTAAATTGCTGAAATAAACCTGTTTAATAAGGCTATTTAATAAGCATAAGTTGTTGAAATAAGCCTATTTAATAAGCCCAAGTTGCTGAAATAAACCTATTTAATAAGGCTATTTAATAAGCCTAAGTTGCTGAAATAAGCCTATTTAATAAGCGTAAGTTGATGAAATAAGGCTATTTAATAAGTCTAAGTTGCTGGAATAAGGCTATTTAATAAGCCTAAGTTGCTGAATAAGCCTATTTAATAAGTCTACGTTGCTGAAATAAGGCTATTTAATAAGCCTAAGTTGCTGAAATGAGCCTTTTAATAAGCCTAAGTTGCTGAAATAAGGCTATTTAATAAGCCTATTTAATAAGCCTAAGTTGCTGAATAAGCCTATTTTTATTAAGCCTAAGTTGCTGAAATAAGCCTATTTAATAAGCCCAAGTTGCTGAAATAAGCCTATTTAATAAGGCTATTTAATAAGCCTAAGTTGCTGAAATAAGCCTATTTAATAAGCGTAAGTTGATGAAATAAGGCTATTTAATAAGTCTAAGTTGCTGGAAAAAGCCTATTTAATAAGCCTAAGTTGCTGAAATAAGCCTATTTAATAAATCTAAGTTGCGGAAATAAGCCTATTTAATAAGCCTAAGTTGCTAAAATAAGCCTATTTAATGAGGTTATTTAATAAGTCTATTTAATAAGCCTATTTAATAAGCCTATTTAATAAGCCTATTTAATAAGCCTATTTAATAAATCTATTTAATAAGTCTATTTAATAAGCCTATTTAAAGATTATTCAATGAGCCTATTTATTAAGCCTATTTATTGAGCCTATTTAATAAGCCTATTTAATAAGCCAATTTAATAAACCTATTTAATAAGCCTATTTATTAAGCCGATTTAATGAGCCTATTTAATAAGCCTATTTATTGAGTCTATTTAATAAGTCTATTTAATAAGCCTGTTTAATAAGCCTATTTAATAAGTATTTAATGAGCCTATTTAATAAGCCTAAGTTGCTGAATAAGCCTATTTAATAAGCCTAAGTTGCTGAAATAAGTCTATTTAATAAGCCTATTTAATAAGCCTAAGTTGCTGAATAAGCCTATTTTTATTAAGCCTAAGTTGCTGAAATAAGCCTATTTAATAAGCCCAAGTTGCTGAAATAAGCCTATTTAATAAGGCTATTTAATAAGCCTAAGTTGCTGAAATAAGCATATTTAATAAGCGTAAGTTGATGAAATAAGGCTATTTAATAAGTCTAAGTTGCTGGAATAAGCCTATTTAATAAGCCTGAGTTGCTGAAATAAGCCTATTTAATAGGCCTATCTAATACGTCTAAGTTGCAGAAATAAGCATATTTCATAAGCCTATTTAATGAGCCTAATTTGCTGAAATGTCTATTTATCTAGTCGATTTAAAAAGTCTAAGTTGCTAAAATAAGCCTATTTAAAAAGGCTATTTAATAAACCTAAGTTGGTGAAATAAGCCTATTTAATGAGCCTAAGTTGCTGAAATAAGCCTATTTAATAAGCCTAAGTTTCTGAACTAAGCCTATTTTAAAAGGTCTATTTAATAAGTCTAAGTTGCTGAAATAAACCTATTTAAAAATGCTATTTAATACGCCTAAGTTGCTGAAATAAACCTGATTAATAAGGCTATTTAATAAGCATAAGTTACTGAAATAAGCCTATTTAATAAGCCTACGTTGCTGAACTAAGCCTATATAAAAAGGTCTATTTAATAAGTCTAAGTTGCTGAAATAAACCTATTTAAAAATGATATTTAATACGCATAAGTTGCTGAAATAAACCTGATTAATAAGACTATTTAATAAGCATAAGTTGCTGAAATAAGCCTATTTAATAAGCCTACGTTGCTGAAGTAAGCCTATATAAAAAGGTCTATTTAATAAGTCTAAGTTGCTGAAATAAACCTATTTAAAAATGCTATTTAATAAGCCTAAATTGCTGAAATAAACCTGTTTAATAAGGCTATTTAATAAGCATAAGTTGTTGAAATAAGCCTATTTAATAAGCCCAAGTTGCTGAAATAAAACTATTTAATAAGGCTATTTAATAAGCCTAAGTTGCTGAAATAAGCCTATTTAATAAGCGTAAGTTGATGAAATAAGGCTATTTAATAAGTCTAAGTTGCTGGAATAAGGCTATTTAATAAGCCTAAGTTGCTGAATAAGCCTATTTAATAAGTCTACGTTGCTGAAATAAGGCTATTTAATAAGCCTAAGTTGCTGAAATGAGCCTTTTAATAAGCCTAAGTTGCTGAAATAAGGCTATTTAATAAGCCTATTTAATAAGCCTAAGTTGCTGAATAAGCCTATTTTTATTAAGCCTAAGTTGCTGAAATAAGCCTATTTAATAAGCCCAAGTTGCTGAAATAAGCCTATTTAATAAGGCTATTTAATAAGCCTAAGTTGCTGAAATAAGCCTATTTAATAAGCGTAAGTTGATGAAATAAGGCTATTTAATAAGTCTAAGTTGCTGGAAAAAGCCTATTTAATAAGCCTAAGTTGCTGAAATAAGCCTATTTAATAAATCTAAGTTGCGGAAATAAGCCTATTTAATAAGCCTAAGTTGCTAAAATAAGCCTATTTAATGAGGTTATTTAATAAGTCTATTTAATAAGCCTATTTAATAAGCCTATTTAATAAGCCTATTTAATAAGCCTATTTAATAAATCTATTTAATAAGTCTATTTAATAAGCCTATTTAAAGATTATTCAATGAGCCTATTTATTAAGCCTATTTATTGAGCCTATTTAATAAGCCTATTTAATAAGCCAATTTAATAAACCTATTTAATAAGCCTATTTATTAAGCCGATTTAATGAGCCTATTTAATAAGCCTATTTATTGAGTCTATTTAATAAGTCTATTTAATAAGCCTGTTTAATAAGCCTATTTAATAAGTATTTAATGAGCCTATTTAATAAGCCTAAGTTGCTGAATAAGCCTATTTAATAAGCCTAAGTTGCTGAAATAAGTCTATTTAATAAGCCTATTTAATAAGCCTAAGTTGCTGAATAAGCCTATTTTTATTAAGCCTAAGTTGCTGAAATAAGCCTATTTAATAAGCCCAAGTTGCTGAAATAAGCCTATTTAATAAGGCTATTTAATAAGCCTAAGTTGCTGAAATAAGCATATTTAATAAGCGTAAGTTGATGAAATAAGGCTATTTAATAAGTCTAAGTTGCTGGAATAAGCCTATTTAATAAGCCTGAGTTGCTGAAATAAGCCTATTTAATAAATCTAAGTTGCGGAAATAAGCCTATTTAATAAGCCTAAGTTGCTAAAATAAGCCTATTTAATGAGGTTATTTAATAAGTCTATTTAATAAGCCTATTTAATAAGCCTATTTAATAAGCCTATTTAATAAGCCTATTTAATAAATCTATTTAATAAGTCTATTTAATAAGCCTATTTAAAGATTATTCAATGAGCCTATTTATTAAGCCTATTTATTGAGCCTATTTAATAAGCCTATTTAATAAGCCAATTTAATAAACCTATTTAATAAGCCTATTTATTAAGCCGATTTAATGAGCCTATTTAATAAGCCTATTTATTGAGTCTATTTAATAAGTCTATTTAATAAGCCTGTTTAATAAGCCTATTTAATAAGTATTTAATGAGCCTATTTAATAAGCCTAAGTTGCTGAATAAGCCTATTTAATAAGCCTAAGTTGCTGAAATAAGTCTATTTAATAAGCCTATTTAATAAGCCTAAGTTGCTGAATAAGCCTATTTTTATTAAGCCTAAGTTGCTGAAATAAGCCTATTTAATAAGCCCAAGTTGCTGAAATAAGCCTATTTAATAAGGCTATTTAATAAGCCTAAGTTGCTGAAATAAGCATATTTAATAAGCGTAAGTTGATGAAATAAGGCTATTTAATAAGTCTAAGTTGCTGGAATAAGCCTATTTAATAAGCCTGAGTTGCTGAAATAAGCCTATTTAATAGGCCTATCTAATACATCTAAGTTGCAGAAATAAGCATATTTCATAAGCCTATTTAATGAGCCTAATTTGCTGAAATGTCTATTTATCTAGTCGATTTAAAAAGTCTAAGTTGCTAAAATAAGCCTATTTAATAAGGCTATTTAATAAACCTAAGTTGGTGAAATAAGCCTATTTAATGAGCCTAAGTTGCTGAAATAAGCCTATTTAATAAGCCTAAGTTTCTGAACTAAGCCTATTTTAAAAGGTCTATTTAATAAGTCTAAGTTGCTGAAATAAACCTATTTAAAAATGCTATTTAATACGCCTAAGTTGCTGAAATAAACCTGATTAATAAGGCTATTTAATAAGCATAAGTTACTGAAATAAGCCTATTTAATAAGCCTACGTTGCTGAACTAAGCCTATATAAAAAGGTCTATTTAATAAGTCTAAGTTGCTGAAATAAACCTATTTAAAAATGCTATTTAATAAGCCTAAATTGCTGAAATAAACCTGTTTAATAAGGCTATTTAATAAGCATAAGTTGCTGAAATAAGCCTATTTAATAAGCCCAAGTTGCTGAAATAAACCTATTTAATAAGGCTATTTAATAAGCCTAAGTTGCTGAAATAAGCCTATTTAATAAGCGTAAGTTGATGAAATAAGGCTATTTAATAAGTCTAAGTTGCTGGAATAAGGCTATTTAATAAGCCTAAGTTGCTGAATAAGCCTATTTAATAAGTCTACGTTGCTGAAATAAGGCTATTTAATAAGCCTAAGTTGCTGAAATGAGCCTTTTAATAAGCCTAAGTTCCTGAAATAAGGCTATTTAATAAGCCTATTTAATAAGCCTAAGTTGCTGAATAAGCCTATTTTTATTAAGCCTAAGTTGCTGAAATAAGCCTATTTAATAAGCCCAAGTTGCTGAAATAAGCCTATTTAATAAGGCTATTTAATAAGCCTAAGTTGCTGAAATAAGCCTATTTAATAAGCGTAAGTTGATGAAATAAGGCTATTTAATAAGTCTAAGTTGCTGGAAAAAGCCTATTTAATAAGCCTAAGTTGCTGAAATAAGCCTATTTAATAAATCTAAGTTGCTGAAATAAGCCTATTTAATAAGCCTAAGTTGCTAAAATAAGCCTATTTAATGAGGTTATTTAATAAGTCTATTTAATAAGCCTATTTAATAAGCCTATTTAATAAGCCTATTTAATAAGCCTATTTAATAAATCTATTTAATAAGTCTATTTAATAAGCCTATTTAAAGATTATTCAATGAGCCTATTTATTAAGCCTATTTATTGAGCCTATTTAATAAGCCTATTTAATAAGCCAATTTAATAAACCTATTTAATAAGCCTATTTATTAAGCCGATTTAATGAGCCTATTTAATAAGCCTATTTATTGAGTCTATTTAATAAGTCTATTTAATAAGCCTGTTTAATAAGCCTATTTAATAAGTATTTAATGAGCCTATTTAATAAGCCTAAGTTGCTGAATAAGCCTATTTAATAAGCCTAAGTTGCTGAAATAAGTCTATTTAATAAGCCTATTTAATAAGCCTAAGTTGCTGAATAAGCCTATTTTTATTAAGCCTAAGTTGCTGAAATAAGCCTATTTAATAAGCCCAAGTTGCTGAAATAAGCCTATTTAATAAGGCTATTTAATAAGCCTAAGTTGCTGAAATAAGCATATTTAATAAGCGTAAGTTGATGAAATAAGGCTATTTAATAAGTCTAAGTTGCTGGAATAAGCCTATTTAATAAGCCTGAGTTGCTGAAATAAGCCTATTTAATAGGCCTATCTAATACGTCTAAGTTGCAGAAATAAGCATATTTCATAAGCCTATTTAATGAGCCTAATTTGCTGAAATGTCTATTTATCTAGTCGATTTAAAAAGTCTAAGTTGCTAAAATAAGCCTATTTAATAAGGCTATTTAATAAACCTAAGTTGGTGAAATAAGCCTATTTAATGAGCCTAAGTTGCTGAAATAAGCCTATTTAATAAGCCTAAGTTTCTGAACTAAGCCTATTTTAAAAGGTCTATTTAATAAGTCTAAGTTGCTGAAATAAACCTATTTAAAAATGCTATTTAATATGCCTAAGTTGCTGAAATAAACCTGATTAATAAGGCTATTTAATAAGCATAAGTTACTGAAATAAGCCTATTTAATAAGCCTACGTTGCTGAACTAAGCCTATATAAAAAGGTCTATTTAATAAGTCTAAGTTGCTGAAATAAACCTATTTAAAAATGCTATTTAATAAGCCTAAATTGCTGAAATAAACCTGTTTAATAAGGCTATTTAATAAGCATAAGTTGCTGAAATAAGCCTATTTAATAAGCCTAAGTTGCTGAAATAAGCATATTTAATAAGCCTAAGTTGCTGAAATAAGGCTTTTTAATAAGTCTAATTTGCTGAAATAAGCCTATTTAATAAGCCTAAGTTGCTAAAATATCCCTATTGAATAAGGCTATTTAATAAGCCTAAGTTGCTGAATAAGCCTATTTAATAAGTCTACGTTGCTGAAATAAGGCTATTTAATAAGCCTAAGTTGCTGAAATGAGCCTTTTTAATAAGCCTAAGTTGCTAAAATGAGGTTATTTAATAAGCCTATTTAATAAGCCTAAGTTGCTGAATAAGCCTATTTTTATTAAGCCTAAGTTGCTGAAATAAGCCTATTTAATAAGCCCAAGTTGCTGAAATAAGCCTATTTAATAAGGCTATATAATAAGCCTAAGTTGCTGAAATAAGCCTATTTAATAAGCGTAAGTTGATGAAATAAGGCTATTTAATAAGTCTAAGTTGCTGGAATAAGCCTATTTAATAAGCCTAAGTTGCTGAAATAAGCCTATTTAATAAGTCTAAGTTGCTGAAATAAGCCTATTTAATAAGCATAAGTTGCTAAAATAAGCCTATTTAATGAGGTTATTTAATAAGTCTATTTAATAAGCCTATTTAATAAGCCTATTTAATAAGCCTATTTAATAAGCCTATTTAATAAATCTATTTAATAAGTCTATTTAATAAGCCTATTTGAAGAGTATTCAATGAGCCTATTTATTAAGCCTATTTATTGAGCTTATTTAATAAGCCTATTTAATAAGCCGATTTAATAAACCTATTTAATAAGCCTATTTATTAAGCCGATTTAATGAGCCTATTTAATAAGCCTATTTATTGAGTTTATTTAATAAGTCTATTTAATAAGCCTGTTTAATAAGCCTATTTAATAAGTATTTAATGAGCCTATTTAATAAGCCTAAGTTGCTGAATAAGCCTATTTAATAAGCCTAAGTTGCTGAAATAAGTCTATTTAATAAGCCTATTTAATAAGCCTAAGTTGCTGAATAAGCCTATTTTTATTAAGCCTAAGTTGCTGAAATAAGCCTATTTAATAAGCCCAAGTTGCTGAAATAAGCCTATTTAATAAGGCTATTTAATAAGCCTAAGTTGCTGAAATAAGCCTATTTAATAAGTCTAAGTTGCTGAAATAACGCTATTTAATAAGCCTAAGTTGCTGAAATAAGCCTATTTAATAAGCCTAAGTTGCTGAAATAAGGCTATTTAATAAGTATAAGTGGCTGAAATAAGCCTATTTAATAAGCCTATGTTGCTGAAATAAGTATATTTAATAAGCATAAGTTGCTGAAATGAGCCTATTTAATCAGCGTAAGTTGCTGAAATAAGCCTATTTAATAAGCCTAAGTTACTGAAATAAGCCTATTTAATAAGTCTAAGTTGCTGAAATAAGGCTATTTAATAAGCTTAAGTTGCTGAAATGAGCCTATTTAATAAGCCTAAGTTGCTGAAATAAGGCTATTTAATAAGTCTAAGTTGCTGAAATAAGCCTATTTAATAAGCCTAAGTTGCTAAAATAAGCCTATTTAATGAGGCTATTTAATAAGTCTATTTAATACGCCTATTTAATAAGCCTATTTAATAAGCCTATTTAATAAGCCTATTTAATAAATCTATTTAATAAGTCTATTTAATAAGCCTATTTAAAGAGTATTCAATGAGACTATTTATTAAGCCTATTTATTGAGCCTATTTAATAAGCCTATTTAATAAGCCTATTTAATAAGCCTATTTAATAAGCCTATTTATTAAGCCGATTTAATGAGCTTATTTAATAAGCCTATTTATTGAGCCTATTTAATAAGTCTATTTAATAAGCCTGTTTAATAAGCCTATTTAATAAGTATTTAATGAGGCTATTTAATAAGCCTAAGTTGCTGAATAAGCCTATTTAATAAGCCTGAGTTGCTGAAATAAGCCTATTTAATAAGCCTATTTAATAAGCCTAAGTTGCTGAATAAGCCTATTTAATAAGCCTAAGTTGCTGAAATAAGCCTATTTAATAAGTTTAAGTTGCTGAAATAACGCTATTTAATAAGCCTAAGTTGCTGAAAAAAGCCTATTTAATAAGCCTAAGTTGCTGAAATAAGGCTATTTAATAAGTCTAAGTTGCTGAAATAAGCCTATTTAATAAGCGTAAGTTGATGAAATAAGGCTATTTAATAAGTCTAAGTTGCTGGAATAAGCCTATTTAATAAGCCTAAGTTGCTGAAATAAGCCTATTTAATAGGCCTATCTAATACGTCTAAGTTGCAGAAATAAGCATATTTCATAAGCCTATTTAATGAGCCTAATTTGCTGAAATGTCTATTTAACTAGTCGATTTAATAAGTCTAAGTTGCTAAAATAAGCCTATTTAATAAGGCTATTTAATAAACCTAAGTTGGTGAAATAAGCCTATTTAATGAGCCTAAGTTGCTGAAATAAGCCTATTTAATAAGCCTACGTTTCTGAACTAAGCCTATTTAAAAAGGTCTATTTAATAAGTCTAAGTTGCTGAAATAAACCTATTTAAAAATGCTATTTAATACGCATAAGTTGCTGAAATAAACCTGATTAATAAGACTATTTAATAAGCATAAGTTGCTGAAATAAGCCTATTTAATAAGCCTACGTTGCTGAAGTAAGCCTATATAAAAAGGTCTATTTAATAAGTCTAAGTTGCTGAAATAAACCTATTTAAAAATGCTATTTAATAAGCCTAAATTGCTGAAATAAACCTGTTTAATAAGGCTATTTAATAAGCATAAGTTGCTGAAATAAGCCTATTTAATAAGCCCAAGTTGCTGAAATAAGCCTATTTAATAAGGCTATTTAATAAGCCTAAGTTGCTGAAATAAGCCTATTTAATAAGCGTAAGTTGATGAAATAAGGCTATTTAATAAGTCTAAGTTGCTGGAATAAGGCTATTTAATAAGCCTAAGTTGCTGAATAAGCCTATTTAATAAGTCTACATTGCTGAAATAAGGCTATTTAATAAGCCTAAGTTGCTGAAATGAGCCTTTTTAATAAGCCTAAGTTGCTGAAATAAGGCTATTTAATAAGCCTATTTAATAAGCCTAAGTTGCTGAATAAGCCTATTTTTATTAAGCCTAAGTTGCTGAAATAAGCCTATTTAATAAGCCCAAGTTGCTGAAATAAGCCTATTTAATAAGGCTATTTAATAAGCCTAAGTTGCTGAAATAAGCCTATTTAATAAGCGTAAGTTGATGAAATAAGGCTATTTAATAAGTCTAAGTTGCTGGAAAAAGCCTATTTAATAAGCCTAAGTTGCTGAAATAAGCCTATTTAATAAATCTAAGTTGCTGAAATAAGCCTTTTTAATAAGCCTAAGTTGCTAAAATAAGCCTATTTAATGAGGTTATTTAATAAGTCTATTTAATAAGCCTATTTAATAAGCCTATTTAATAAGCCTATTTAATAAGCCTATTTAATAAATCTATTTAATAAGTCTATTTAATAAGCCTATTTAAAGATTATTCAATGAGCCTATTTATTAAGCCTATTTATTGAGCCTATTTAATAAGCCTATTTAATAAGCCAATTTAATAAACCTATTTAATAAGCCTATTTATTAAGCCGATTTAATGAGCCTATTTAATAAGCCTATTTATTGAGTCTATTTAATAAGTCTATTTAATAAGCCTGTTTAATAAGCCTATTTAATAAGTATTTAATGAGCCTATTTAATAAGCCTAAGTTGCTGAATAAGCCTATTTAATAAGCCTAAGTTGCTGAAATAAGTCTATTTAATAAGCCTATTTAATAAGCCTAAGTTGCTGAATAAGCCTATTTTTATTAAGCCTAAGTTGCTGAAATAAGCCTATTTAATAAGCCCAAGTTGCTGAAATAAGCCTATTTAATAAGGCTATTTAATAAGCCTAAGTTGCTGAAATAAGCATATTTAATAAGCGTAAGTTGATGAAATAAGGCTATTTAATAAGTCTAAGTTGCTGGAATAAGCCTATTTAATAAGCCTGAGTTGCTGAAATAAGCCTATTTAATAGGCCTATCTAATACGTCTAAGTTGCAGAAATAAGCATATTTCATAAGCCTATTTAATGAGCCTAATTTGCTGAAATGTCTATTTATCTAGTCGATTTAAAAAGTCTAAGTTGCTAAAATAAGACTATTTAATAAGGCTATTTAATAAACCGAAATTGGTGAAATAAGCCTATTTAATGAGCCTAAGTTGCTGAAATAAGCCTATTTAATAAGCCTAAGTTTCTGAACTAAGCCTATTTAAAAAGGTCTATTTAATAAGTCTAAGTTGCTGAAATAAACCTATTTAAAAATGCTATTTAATACGCCTAAGTTGCTGAAATAAACCTGATTAATAAGGCTATTTAATAAGCATAAGTTACTGAAATAAGCCTATTTAATAAGCCTACGTTGCTGAACTAAGCCTATATAAAAAGGTCTATTTAATAAGTCTAAGTTGCTGAAATAAACCTATTTAAAAATGCTATTTAATAAGCCTAAATTGCTGAAATAAACCTGTTTAATAAGGCTATTTAATAAGCATAAGTTGCTGAAATAAGCCTATTTAATAAGCCTAAGTTGCTGAAATAAGCATATTTAATAAGCCTAAGTTGCTGAAATAAGGCTTTTTAATAAGTCTAATTTGCTGAAATAAGCCTATTTAATAAGCCTAAGTTGCTAAAATATGCCTATTTAATAAGGCTATTTAATAAGCCTAAGTTGCTGAATAAGCCTATTTAATAAGTCTACGTTGCTGAAATAAGGCTATTTAATAAGCCTAAGTTGCTGAAATGAGCCTTTTTAATAAGCCTAAGTTGCTAAAATGAGGTTATTTAATATGCCTATTTAATAAGCCTAAGTTGCTGAATAAGCCTATTTTTATTAAGCCTAAGTTGCTGAAATAAACCTATTTAATAAGCCCAAGTTGCTGAAATAAGCCTATTTAATAAGGCTATATAATAAGCCTAAGTTGCTGAAATAAGCCTATTTAATAAGCGTAAGTTGATGAAATAAGGCTATTTAATATGTCTAAGTTGCTGGAATAAGCCTATTTAATAAGCCTAAGTTGCTGAAATAAGCCTATTTAATAAGTCTAAGTTGCTGAAATAAGCCTATTTAATAAGCATAAGTTGCTAAAATAAGCCTATATAATGAGGTTATTTAATAAGTCTATTTAATAAGCCTATTTAATAAGCCTATTTAATAAGCCTATTTAATAAGCCTATTTAATAAATCTATTTAATAAGTCTATTTAATAAGCCTATTTGAAGAGTATTCAATGAGCCTATTTATTAAGCCTATTTATTGAGCTTATTTAATAAGCCTATTTAATAAGCCGATTTAATAAACCTATTTAATAAGCCTATTTATTAAGCCGATTTAATGAGCCTATTTAATAAGCCTATTTATTGAGTTTATTTAATAAGTCTATTTAATAAGCCTGTTTAATAAGCCTATTTAATAAGTATTTAATGAGCCTATTTAATAAGCCTAAGTTGCTGAATAAGCCTATTTAATAAGCCTAAGTTGCTGAAATAAGTCTATTTAATAAGCCTATTTAATAAGCCTAAGTTGCTGAATAAGCCTATTTTTATTAAGCCTAAGTTGCTGAAATAAGCCTATTGAATAAGCCCAAGTTGCTGAAATAAGCCTATTTAATAAGGCTATTTAATAAGCCTAAGTTGCTGAAATAAGCCTATTTAATAAGTCTAAGTTGCTGAAATAACGCTATTTAATAAGCCTAAGTTGCTGAAATAAGCCTATTTAATAAGCCTAAGTTGCTGAAATAAGGCTATTTAATAAGTATAAGTGGCTGAAATAAGCCTATTTAATAAGCCTATGTTGCTGAAATAAGTATATTTAATAAGCATAAGTTGCTGAAATGAGCCTATTTAATCAGCGTAAGTTGCTGAAATAAGCCTATTTAATAAGCATAAGTTACTGAAATAAGCCTATTTAATAAGTCTAAGTTGCTGAAATAAGGCTATTTAATAAGCTTAAGTTGCTGAAATGAGCCTATTTAATAAGCCTAAGTTGCTGAAATAAGGCTATTTAATAAGTCTAAGTTGCTGAAATAAGCCTATTTAATAAGCCTAAGTTGCTAAAATAAGCCTATTTAATGAGGCTATTTAATAAGTCTATTTAATAAGCCTATTTAATAAGCCTATTTAATAAGCCTATTTAATAAGCCTATTTAATAAATCTATTTAATAAGTCTATTTAATAAGCCTATTTAATGAGCTTATTTAATAAGCCTATTTATTGAGCCTATTTAATAAGCCTATTTAATAAGCCTATTTAATAAGCCTATTTAATAAGCCTATTTATTAAGCCGATTTAATGAGCTTATTTAATAAGCCTATTTATTGAGCCTATTTAATAAGTCTATTTAATAAGCCTGTTTAATAAGCCTATTTAATAAGTATTTAATGAGGCTATTTAATAAGCCTAAGTTGCTGAATAAGCCTATTTAATAAGCCTGAGTTGCTGAAATAAGCCTATTTAATAAGCCTATTTAATAAGCCTAAGTTGCTGAATAAGCATATTTAATAAGCCTAAGTTGCTGAAATAAGCCTATTTAATAAGTCTAAGTTGCTGAAATAACGCTATTTAATAAGCCTAAGTTGCTGAAAAAAGCCTATTTAATAAGCCTAAGTTGCTGAAATAAGGCTATTTAATAAGTCTAAGTTGCTGAAATAAGCCTATTTAATAAGCGTAAGTTGATGAAATAAGGCAATTTAATAAGTCTAAGTTGCTGGAATAAGCCTATTTAATAAGCCTAAGTTGCTGAAATAAGCCTATTTAATAGGCCTATCTAATACGTCTAAGTTGCAGAAATAAGCATATTTCATAAGCCTATTTAATGAGCCTAATTTGCTGAAATGTCTATTTAACTAGTCGATTTAATAAGTCTAAGTTGCTAAAATAAGCCTATTTAATAAGGCTATTTAATAAACCTAAGTTGGTGAAATAAGCCTATTTAATGAGCCTAAGTTGCTGAAATAAGCCTATTTAATAAGCCTAAGTTTCTGAACTAAGCCTATTTAAAAAGGTCTATTTAATAAGTCTAAGTTGCTGAAATAAACCTATTTAAAAATGCTATTTAATACGCATAAGTTGCTGAAATAAACCTGATTAATAAGACTATTTAATAAGCATAAGTTGCTGAAATAAGCCTATTTAATAAGCCTACGTTGCTGAAGTAAGCCTATATAAAAAGGTCTATTTAATAAGTCTAAGTTGCTGAAATAAACCTATTTAAAAATGCTATTTAATAAGCCTAAATTGCTGAAATAAACCTGTTTAATAAGGCTATTTAATAAGCATAAGTTGCTGAAATAAGCCTATTTAATAAGCCCAAGTTGCTGAAATAAGCCTATTTAATAAGGCTATTTAATAAGCCTAAGTTGCTGAAATAAACCTATTTAATAAGCGTAAGTTGATGAAATAAGGCTATTTAATAAGTCTAAGTTGCTGGAATAAGGCTATTTAATAAGCCTAAGTTGCGGAATAAGCCTATTTAATAAGTCTACATTGCTGAAATAAGGCTATTTAATAAGCCTAAGTTGCTGAAATGAGCCTTTTTAATAAGCCTAAGTTGCTGAAATAAGGCTATTTAATAAGCCTATTTAATAAGCCTAAGTTGCTGAATAAGCCTATTTTTATTAAGCCTAAGTTGCTGAAATAAGCCTATTTAATAAGCCCAAGTTGCTGAAATAAGCCTATTTAATAAGGCTATTTAATAAGCCTAAGTTGCTGAAATAAGCCTATTTAATAAGCGTAAGTTGATGAAATAAGGCTATTTAATAAGTCTAAGTTGCTGGAAAAAGCCTATTTAATAAGCCTAAGTTGCTGAAATAAGCCTATTTAATAAATCTAAGTTGCTGAAATAAGCCTATTTAATAAGCCTAAGTTGCTAAAATAAGCCTATTTAATGAGGTTATTTAATAAGTCTATTTAATAAGCCTATTTAATAAGCCTATTTAATAAGCCTATTTAATAAGCCTATTTAATAAATCTATTTAATAAGTCTATTTAATAAGCCTATTTAAAGATTATTCAATGAGCCTATTTATTAAGCCTATTTATTGAGCCTATTTAATAAGCCTATTTAATAAGCCAATTTAATAAACCTATTTAATAAGCCTATTTATTAAGCCGATTTAATGAGCCTATTTAATAAGCCTATTTATTGAGTCTATTTAATAAGTCTATTTAATAAGCCTGTTTAATAAGCCTATTTAATAAGTCTACGTTGCTGAAATAAGGCTATTTAATAAGCCTAAGTTGCTGAAATGAGCCTTTTTAATAAGCCTAAGTTGCTGAAATAAGGCTATTTAATAAGTCTAAGTTGCTGAAATAAGCCTATTTAATAAGCCTAAGTTGCTAAAATAAGCCTATGTAATGAGGCTATTTAATAAGTCTATTTAATAAGCCTATTTAATAAGCCTATTTAATAAGCCTATTTAATATGCCTATTTAATAAGTCTATTTAATAAGTTTATTGAGCCTATTTAATAAGCCTATTTATTAAGCCTATTTAATAAGCCTATTTAATAAGCCTATTTAATAAGTCTATTTAATAAGCCTATTTAATAAGCCTATTTAATAAGTATTTAATTAGCCTATTTAATAAGCCTGAGTTGCTGAAATAAGCCTATTTAATAAGCCTAAGTTGCTGAAATAAGGCTATTTAATAAGTCTAAGTTGCTGAAATAAGCCTATTTAATAAGCCTAAGTTGCTAAAATAAGCCTATTTAATGAGGCTATTTAATAAGTCTATTTAATAAGCCTATTTAATAAGCCTATTTAATAAGCCTATTTAATAAGCCTATTTAATAAGTCTATTTAATAAGTCTAAGTTGCAGAAATAAACCTATTTAATAATGCTATTTAATACGCCTACGTTGCTGAAATAAGCATATTTAATAAGCCTAAGTTGCTGAAATAAGGCTTTTTAATAAGTCTAATTTGCTGAAATAAGCCTATTTAATAAGCCTAAGTTGATAAAATATGCCTATTTAATAAGGCTATTTAATAAGCCTAAGTTGCTGAATAAGCCTATTTAATAAGTCTACGTTGCTGAAATAAGGCTATTTAATAAGCCTAAGTTGCTGAAATGAGCCTTTTTAATAAGCCTAAGTTGCTGAAATAAGGCTATTTAATAAGTCTAAGTTGCTGAAATAAGCCTATTTAATAAGCCTAAGTTGCTAAAATAAGCCTATTTAATGAGGCTATTTAATAAGTCTATTTAATAAGCCTATTTAATAAGCCTATTTAATAAGCCTATTTAATATGCCTATTTAATAAGTCTATTTAATAAGTTTATTGAGCCTATTTAATAAGCCTATTTATTAAGCCTATTTAATAAGCCTATTTAATAAGCCTATTTAATAAGTCTATTTAATAAGCCTAAGTTGCTGAATAAGCCTATTTAATAAGCCTAAGTTGCTGAAATAAGTCTATTTAATAAGCCTATTTAATAAGCCTAAGTTGCTGAATAAGCCTATTTTTATTAAGCCTAAGTTGCTGAAATAAGCCTATTTAATAAGCCCAAGTTGCTGAAATAAGCCTATTTAATAAGGCTATTTAATAAGCCTAAGTTGCTGAAATAAGCATATTTATTAAGCGTAAGTTGATGAAATAAGGCTATTTAATAAGTCTAAGTTGCTGGAATAAGCCTATTTAATAAGCCTGAGTTGCTGAAATAAGCCTATTTAATAGGCCTATCTAATACGTCTAAGTTGCAGAAATAAGCATATTTCATAAGCCTATTTAATGAGCCTAATTTGCTGAAATGTCTATTTTTCTAGTCGATTTAAAAAGTCTAAGTTGCTAAAATAAGCCTATTTAATAAGGCTATTTAATAAACCTAAGTTGGTGAAATAAGCCTATTTAATGAGCCTAAGTTGCTGAAATAAGCCTATTTAATAAGCCTAAGTTTCTGAACTAAGCCTATTTAAAAAGGTCTATTTAATAAGTCTAAGTTGCTGAAATAAACCTATTTAAAAATGCTATTTAATACGCCTAAGTTGCTGAAATAAACCTGATTAATAAGGCTATTTAATAAGCATAAGTTACTGAAATAAGCCTATTTAATAAGCCTACGTTGCTGAACTAAGCCTATATAAAAAGGTCTATTTAATAAGTCTAAGTTGCTGAAATAAACCTATTTTAAAATGCTATTTAATAAGCCTAAATTGCTGAAATAAACCTGTTTAATAAGGCTATTTAATAAGCATAAGTTGCTGAAATAAGCCTATTTAATAAGCCTAAGTTGCTGAAATAAGCATTTTTAATAAGCCTAAGTTGCTGAAATAAGGCTTTTTAATAAGTCTAATTTGCTGAAATAAGCCTATTTAATAAGCCTAAGTTGCTAAAATATGCCTATTTAATAAGGCTATTTAATAAGCCTAAGTTACTCAAATAAGTCTATTTAATAAGGCTATTTGATAAGCCTAAGTTGCTGAATAAGCCTATTTAATAAGTCTACGTTGCTGAAATAAGGCTATTTAATAAGCCTAAGTTGCTGAAATGAGCCTTTTAATAAGCCTAAGTTGCTGAAATAAGGCTATTTAATAAGCCTATTTAATAAGCCTAAGTTGCTGAATAAGCCTATTTTTATTAAGCCTAAGTTGCTGAAATAAGCCTATTTCATAAGACTAAGTTGCTGAAATAAGGCTTTTTAATAAGTCTAAGTTGCTAAAATAAGCCTATTTAATGAGGCTATTTAATAAGTCTATTTAATAAGCCTATTTAATAAGCCTATTTAATAAGCCTATTTAATATGCCTATTTAATAAGTCTATTTAATAAGTCTATTTAATACGCCTATTTAATAAGTATTTAATGAGCCTATTTAATAAGCCTGAGTTGCTGAAATAAGCCTATTTAATAAGCCTATTTAATAAGCCTAAGTTGCAGAATAAGCCTATTTAATAAGCCTAAGTTGCTGAAAAAAGCCTATTTAATAAGTCTAAGTTGCTGAAATAACGCTATTTAATAAGCCTAAGTTGCTGAAATAAGCCTATTTAATAAGCCTAAGTTGCTGAAATAAGGCTATTTAATAAGTCTAAGTTGCTGAAATAAGCCTATTTAATAAGCCTAAGTTGCTAAAATAAGCCAATTTAATGAGGCTATTTAATAAGTCTATTTAATAAGCCTATTTAATAAGCCTATTTTATAAGCCTATTTAATAAGCCTATTTAATAAGTCTATTTAATAAGCCTAAGTTGCTAAAATATGCCTATTTAATAAGGCTATTTAATAAGCCTAAGTTGCTGAATAAGCCTATTTAATAAGTCTACGTTGCTGAAATAAGGCTATTTAATAAGCCTAAGTTGCTGAAATAAGCCTATTTCATAAGACTAAGTTGCTGAAATAAGGCTTTTTAATAAGTCTAAGTTGCTGAAATAAGCCTATTTAATAAGCCTAAGTTACTCAAATAAGTCTATTTTATAAGGCTATTTGATAAGCCTAAGTTGCTGAATAAGCCTATTTAATAAGTCTAAGTTGCTGAAATAAGGCTATTTAATAAGCCTAAGTTGCTGAAATGAGCCTTTTTAATAAGCCTAAGTTGCTGAAATAAGTCTATTTAATAAGTCTAAGTTGCTGAAATAAGCCTATTTAATAAGTCTAAGTTGCTAAAATAAGCCTATTTAATGAGGCTATTTAATAAGTCTATTTAATACGCCTATTTAATAAGCCTATTTAATAAGCCTATTTAATATGCCTATTTAATAAGTCTATTTAATAAGTCTATTTAATACGCCTATTTAATAAGTATTTAATGAGCCTATTTAATAAGCCTATTTATTGAGCCTATTTAATAAGCCTATTTATTAAGCCTATTTAATAAGCCTATTTAATAAGCCTATTTAATAAGTCTATTTAATGAGCCTATTTAATAAGCCTAGTTGATAAGCCTATTTATTAAGCATATTTAATGAGCCTATTTAATACGCCTATTTATTGAGCCTTTTTAATAAGTCTATTTAATAAGCCTGTTTAATGAGCCTATTTAATAAGTATTTAATAAGCCTATTTAATAAGCCTAAGTTGCTGAATAAGCCTATTTAATAAGCCTAAGTTGCTGAAATAAGCCTATTTAATAAGCCTATTTAATAAGCCTAAGTTGCTGAATAAGCCTATTTAATAAGCCTAAGTTGCTGAAATAAGCCTATTTAATAAGTCTAAGTTGCTGAAATAACGCTATTTAATAAGCCTAAATTGCTGAGATAAGCCTATCTAATAAGCCTAAGTTGCTGAAATAAGGCTATTTAATAAGTCTAAGTTGATGAAATAAGCCTATTTAATAAGCCTAAGTTGATGAAACAAGTATATTTAATAAGCATAAGTTGCTGAAATAAGCCTATTTAATAAGTCTAAGTTGCTGAAATAAGGCTATTTAATAAGTCTAAGTTGCTGAAATGAGCCTATTTAATCAGCGTAAGTTGCTGAAATAAGCCTATTTAATAAGTCTAAGTTGCTAAAATAAGGCTATTTAATAAGCTTAAGTTGCTGAAATGAGCCTATTTAATCAGCGTAAGTTGCTGAAATAAGCCTATTTAATAAGTCTAAGTTGCTAAAATAAGGTTATTTAATAAGCTTAAGTTGCTGAAATGAGCCTATTTAATAAGCCTAAGTTGCTGAAATAAGGCTATTTAATAAGTCTAAGTTGCTGAAATAAGCCTATTTAATAAGCCTAAGTTGCTAAAATAAGCCTATTTAATGAGGCTATTTAATAAGTCTATTTAATAAGCCTATTTAATAAGCCTATTTAATAAGCCTATTTAATAAGCCTATTTAATAAGTCTATTTAATAAGTCTAAGTTGCAGAAATAAACCTATTTAATAATGCTATTTAATACGCCTACGTTGCTGAAATAAACATATTTAATAAGCCTAAGTTGCTGAATAAGCCTATTTAATAAGTCTACGTTGCTGAAATAAGGCGATTTAATAAGCCTAAGTTGCTGAAATGAGCCTTTTTAATAAGCCTAAGTTGCTGAAATAAGGCTATTTAATTAGCGTAAGTTGCTGAAATATGCCTATTTAATAAGCCTAAGTTGCTGAAATAAGCCTATTTAATAAGGCTATTTAATAAGTCTAAGTTGCTGAAATAAACCTATTTAATAAGCCTAAGTTGCTAAAATAAGCCTATTTAATGAGGCTATTTAATAAGTCCATTTAATAAGCCTATTTAATAAGCCTATTTAATACGACTATTTAATAAGCCTATTTAATACGCCTATTTAATAAACCTATTTCATAAGTATTTAATGAGCCTATTTATTAATTCTATTTAATAAGCCTTATTAATAAGCCTATTTAATAAAGTCTATTTAATGAGCCTATTTAATAAACCTATTTATTGAGCCTATTTAATAAGCCTATTTATTGAGCCTATTTAATAAGCCTATTTATTGAGACTATTTAGTAAGCCTATTTATTGAGCCTAATTCATAAGCCTATTTAATAAGCCTATTTAATAAGCCTATTTAATAAGCCTATTTAATAAGCCTATTTATTGAGCCTATTTAATAAGTTTATTTAATAAGCCTATTTAATAAGCCTATTTAATAAGTATTTAATGAGCCTATTTAATAAGTCTATTTAATAAGCCTATTTAATAGGCCTATTTAATAAGTCTAAGTTGCTGAAATAAGCTTATTTATTAAGCCTAAGTTGCTGAAATAAGCCTATATAATAAGGCTGTTTAATAAGCATAAGTTGCTGAATTAAGCCTATTTAATAAGCCTAAGTTGCTAAAATAAGCCTATTTAATGAGGCTATTTAATAAGTCTATTTAATAAGCCTATTTAATAAGCCTATTTAATAAGCCTATTTAATGAGCCTATTTAATACGCCTATTTAATAAACCTATTTAATAAGTCTATTTAATAAGCCTTTTTAATAAGCCTATTTAATAAGTCTAATTAATAAGCCTATTTAATAAGTCTATTTAATAAGTCTAATTAATAAGCCTATTTAATAAGTATTTAATGCGCCTATTTAATAAGCCTATTTATTGAGCCTATTTAATGAGCCTATTTATTGAGCCTATTTAATAAGCCTATTTATTGAGCCCATTTCATACGCCTATTTAATAAGTCTATTTAATAAGCCTATTTAATAAGCCTATTTAATAAGTCTAAGTTGCTGAAATAAGCCTATTTAATAAGCCCAAGTTGCTGAAATAAGCCTATTTAATAAGGCTGTTTAATAAGCCTAAGTTGCTGAAATAAGCCTATTTCATAAGACTAAGTTGCTGAAATAAGGCTTTTTAATAAGTCTAAGTTGCTGAAATAAGCCTATTTAATAAGCCTAAGTTACTCAAATAAGTCTATTTAATAAGGCTATTTGATAAGCCTAAGTTGCTGAATAAGCCTATTTAATAAGTCTAAGTTGCTGAAATAAGGCTATTTAATAAGCCTAAGTTGCTGAAATGAGCCTTTTTAATAAGCCTAAGTTGCTGAAATAAGTCTATTTAATAAGTATAAGTTGCTGAAATAAGCCTATTTAATAAGTCTAAGTTGCTAAAATAAGCCTATTTAATGAGGCTATTTAATAAGTCTATTTAATAAGCCTATTTAATAAGCCTATTTAATAAGCCTATTTAATATGCCTATTTAATAAGTCTATTTAATAAGTCTATTTAATACGCCTATTTAATAAGTATTTAATGAGCCTATTTAATAAGCCTATTTATTGAGCCTATTTAATAAGCCTATTTATTAAGCCTATTTAATAAGTCTATTTAATAAGCCTATTTAATAAGCCTATTTTATAAGCCTATTTAATAAGCCTATTTAATAAGTCTATTTAATAAGCCTAAGTTGCTAAAATATGCCTATTTAATAAGGCTATTTAATAAGCCTAAGTTGCTGAATAAGCCTATTTAATAAGTCTACGTTGCTGAAATAAGGCTATTTAATAAGCCTAAGTTGCTGAAATAAGCCTATTTCATAAGACTAAGTTGCTGAAATAAGGCTTTTTAATAAGTCTAAGTTGCTGAAATAAGCCTATTTAATAAGCCTAAGTTACTCAAATAAGTCTATTTTATAAGGCTATTTGATAAGCCTAAGTTGCTGAATAAGCCTATTTAATAAGTCTAAGTTGCTGAAATAAGGCTATTTAATAAGCCTAAGTTGCTGAAATGAGCCTTTTTAATAAGCCTAAGTTGCTGAAATAAGTCTATTTAATAAGTCTAAGTTGCTGAAATAAGCCTATTTAATAAGTCTAAGTTGCTAAAATAAGCCTATTTAATGAGGCTATTTAATAAGTCTATTTAATAAGCCTATTTAATAAGCCTATTTAATAAGCCTATTTAATATGCCTATTTAATAAGTCTATTTAATAAGTCTATTTAATACGCCTATTTAATAAGTATTTAATGAGCCTATTTAATAAGCCTATTTATTGAGCCTATTTAATAAGCCTATTTATTAAGCCTATTTAATAAGCCTATTTAATAAGCCTATTTAATAAGTCTATTTAATGAGCCTATTTAATAAGCCTAGTTGATAAGCCTATTTATTAAGCATATTTAATGAGCCTATTTAATACGCCTATTTATTGAGCCTATTTAATAAGTCTATTTAATAAGCCTGTTTAATGAGCCTATTTAATAAGTATTTAATAAGCCTATTTAATAAGCCTAAGTTGCTGAATAAGCCTATTTAATAAGCCTAAGTTGCTGAAATAAGCCTATTTAATAAGCCTATTTAATAAGCCTAAGTTGCTGAATAAGCCTATTTAATAAGCCTAAGTTGCTGAAATAAGCCTATTTAATAAGTCTAAGTTGCTGAAATAACGCTATTTAATAAGCCTAAATTGCTGAGATAAGCCTATCTAATAAGCCTACGTTGCTGAAATAAGGCTATTTAATAAGTCTAAGTTGATGAAATAAGCCTATTTAATAAGCCTAAGTTGATGAAATAAGTATATTTAATAAGCATAAGTTGCTGAAATAAGCCTATTTAATAAGTCTAAGTTGCTGAAATAAGGCTATTTAATAAGTCTAAGTTGCTGAAATGAGCCTATTTAATCAGCGTAAGTTGCTGAAATAAGCCTATTTAATAAGTCTAAGTTGCTAAAATAAGGCTATTTAATAAGCTTAAGTTGCTGAAATGAGCCTATTTAATCAGCGTAAGTTGCTGAAATAAGCCTATTTAATAAGTCTAAGTTGCTAAAATAAGGTTATTTAATAAGCTTAAGTTGCTGAAATGAGCCTATTTAATAAGCCTAAGTTGCTGAAATAAGGCTATTTAATAAGTCTAAGTTGCTGAAATAAGCCTATTTAATAAGCCTAAGTTGCTAAAATAAGCCTATTTAATGAGGCTATTTAATAAGTCTATTTAATAAGCCTATTTAATAAGCCTATTTAATAAGCCTATTTAATAAGCCTATTTAATAAGTCTATTTAATAAGTCTAAGTTGCAGAAATAAACCTATTTAATAATGCTATTTAATACGCCTACGTTGCTGAAATAAGCATATTTAATAAGCCTAAGTTGCTGAATAAGCCTATTTAATAAGTCTACGTTGCTGAAATAAGGCGATTTAATAAGCCTAAGTTGCTGAAATGAGCCTTTTTAATGAGCCTAAGTTGCTGAAATAAGGCTATTTAATTAGCGTAAGTTGCTGAAATATGCCTATTTAATAAGCCTAAGTTGCTGAAATAAGCCTATTTAATGAGGCTATTTAATAAGTCTAAGTTGCTGAAATAAACCTATTTAATAAGCCTAAGTTGCTAAAATAAGCCTATTTAATGAGGCTATTTAATAAGTCCATTTAATAAGCCTATTTAATAAGCCTATTTAATACGACTATTTAATAAGCCTATTTAATACGCCTATTTAATAAACCTATTTCATAAGTATTTAATGAGCCTATTTATTAATTCTATTTAATAAGCCTTATTAATAAGCCTATTTAATAAAGTCTATTTAATGAGCCTATTTAATAAACCTATTTATTGAGCCTATTTAATAAGCCTATTTATTGAGCCTATTTAATAAGCCTATTTATTGAGACTATTTAGTAAGCCTATTTATTGAGCCTATTTAATAAGCCTATTTAATAAGCCTATTTAATAAGCCTATTTAATAAGCCTATTTAATAAGCCTATTTATTGAGCCTATTTAATAAGTTTATTTAATAAGCCTATTTAATAAGCCTATTTAATAAGTATTTAATGAGCCTATTTAATAAGTCTATTTAATAAGCCTATTTAATAGGCCTATTTAATAAGTCTAAGTTGCTGAAATAAGCTTATTTATTAAGCCTAAGTTGCTGAAATAAGCCTATATAATAAGGCTATTTAATAAGCATAAGTTGCTGAATTAAGCCTATTTAATAAGCCTAAGTTGCTAAAATAAGCCTATTTAATGAGGCTATTTAATAAGTCTATTTAATAAGCCTATTTAATAAGCCTATTTAATAAGCCTATTTAATGAGCCTATTTAATACGCCTATTTAATAAACCTATTTAATAAGTCTATTTAATAAGCCTTTTTAATAAGCCTATTTAATAAGTCTAATTAATAAGCCTATTTAATAAGTCTATTTAATAAGTCTAATTAATAAGCCTATTTAATAAGTATTTAATGCGCCTATTTAATAAGCCTATTTATTGAGCCTATTTAATGAGCCTATTTATTGAGCCTATTTAATAAGCCTATTTATTGAGCCCATTTCATACGCCTATTTAATAAGTCTATTTAATAAGCCTATTTAATAACCCTATTTAATAAGTCTAAGTTGCTGAAATAAGCCTATTTAATAAGCCCAAGTTGCTGAAATAAGCCTATTTAATAAGGCTGTTTAATAAGCCTAAGTTGCTGAAATAAGCCTATTTCATAAGACTAAGTTGCTGAAATAAGGCTTTTTAATAAGTCTAAGTTGCTGAAATAAGCCTATTTAATAAGCCTAAGTTACTCAAATAAGTCTATTTAATAAGGCTATTTGATAAGCCTAAGTTGCTGAATAAGCCTATTTAATAAGTCTAATTTGCTGAAATAAGGCTATTTAATAAGCCTAAGTTGCTGAAATGAGCCTTTTTAATAAGCGTAAGTTGCTGAAATAAGTCTATTTAATAAGTATAAGTTGCTGAAATAAGCCTATTTAATAAGTCTAAGTTGCTAAAATAAGCCTATTTAATGAGGCTATTTAATAAGTCTATTTAATAAGCCTATTTAATAAGCCTATTTAATAAGCCTATTTAATATGCCTATTTAATAAGTCTATTTAATAAGTCTATTTAATACGCCTATTTAATAAGTATTTAATGAGCCTATTTAATAAGCCTATTTATTGAGCCTATTTAATAAGCCTATTTATTAAGCCTATTTAATAAGCCTATTTAATAAGCCTATTTAATAAGTCTATTTAATAAGCCTATTTAATGAGCCTATTTAATAAGCCTAGTTGATAAGCCTATTTATTAAGCATATTTAATGAGCCTATTTAATACGCCTATTTATTGAGCCTATTTAATACGTCTATTTAATAAGCCTGTTTAATGAGCCTATTTAATAAGTATTTAATTAGCCTATTTAATAAGCCTAAGTTGCTGAAATAAGCCTATTTAATAAGCCTATTTAATAAGCCTAAGTTGCTGAATAAGCCTATTTAATAAGCCTAAGTTGCTAAAATAAGCCTATTTAATAAGTCTAAGTTGCTGAAATAACGCGATTTAATAAGCCTAAGTTGCTGAGATAAGCCTATCTAATAAGCCTAAGTTGCTGAAATAAGGCTATTTAATAAGTCTAAGTTGATGAAATAAGCCTATTTAATAAGCCTAAGTTGCTGAAATAAGTATATTTAATAAGCATAAGTTGCTGAAATAAGACTATTTAATAAGTCTAAGTTGCTGAAATAAGGCTATTTAATAAGTCTAAGTTGCTGAAATGAGCCTATTTAATCAGCGTAAGTTGCTGAAATAAGCCTATTTAATAAGTCTAATTTGCTAAAATAAGGCTATTTAATAAGCTTAAGTTGCTGAAATGAGCCTATTTAATAAGCCTAAGTTGCTGAAATAAGGCTATTTAATAAGTCTAAGTTGCTGAAATAAGCCTATTTAATAAGCCTAAGTTGCTAAAATAAGCCTATTTAATGAGGCTATTTAATAAGTCTATTTAATAAGCCTATTTAATAAGCCTATTTAATAAGCCTATTTAATAAGCCTATTTAATAAGTCTATTTAATAAGTCTAAGTTGCAGAAATAAACCCATTTAATAATGCTATTTAATATGCCTACGTTGCTGAAATAAGCATATTTAATAAACCTAAGTTGCTGAAATAAGGCTTTTTAAATAAGTCTAATTTGCTGAAATAAGCCTATTTAATAAGCCTAAGTTGCTAAAATATGCCTATTTAATAAGGCTATTTAATACGCCTAAGTTGCTGAATAAGCCTATTTAATAAGTCTACGTTGCTGAAATAAGGCTATTTAATAAGCCTAAGTTGCTGAAATGAGCCTTTTTAATAAGCCTAAGTTGCTGAAATAAGGCTATTTAATAAGTCTAAGTTGCTGAAATAAGCCTATTTAATAAGCCTAAGTTGCTAAAATAAGCCTATGTAATGAGGCTATTTAATAAGTCTATTTAATAAGCCTATTTAATAAGCCTATTTAATAAGCCTATTTAATATGCCTATTTAATAAGTCTATTTAATAAGTTTATTGAGCCTATTTAATAAGCCTATTTATTAAGCCTATTTAATAAGCCTATTTAATAAGCCTATTTAATAAGTCTATTTAATAAGCCTATTTAATAAGCCTATTTAATAAGTATTTAATGAGCCTATTTAATAAGCCTGAGTTGCTGAAATAAGCCTATTTAATAAGCCTAAGTTGCTGAAATAAGGCTATTTAATAAGTCTAAGTTGCTGAAATAAGCCTATTTAATAAGCCTAAGTTGCTAAAATAAGCCTATTTAATTAGGCTATTTAATAAGTCTATTTAATAAGCCTATTTAATAAGCCTATTTAATAAGCCTATTTAATAAGCCTATTTAATAAGTCTATTTAATAAGTCTAAGTTGCAGAAATAAACCTATTTAATAATGCTATTTAATACGCCTAAGTTGCTGAAATAAGCATATTTAATAAGCCCAAGTTGCTGAAATAAGGCTTTTTAATAAGTCTAATTTGCTGAAATAAGCCTATTTAATAAGCATAAGTTGCTAAAATATGCCTATTTAATAAGGCTATTTAATAAGCCTAAGTTGCTGAATAAGCCAATTTAATAAGTCAACGTTGCTGAAATAAGGCTATTTAATAAGCCTAAGTTGCTGAAATGAGCCTTTTTAATAAGCCTAAGTTGCTGAAATAAGGCTATTTAATAAGTCTAAGTTGCTGAAATAAGCCTATTTAATAAGCCTAAGTTGCTAAAATAAGCCTATTTAATGAGGCTATTTAATAAGTCTATTTAATAAGCCTATTTAATAAGCCTATTTAATAAGCCTATTTAATATGCCTATTTAATAAGTCTATTTAATAATTTTATTGAGCCTATTTAATAAGCCTATTTATTAAGCCTATTTAATAAGCCTATTTAATATGCCTATTTAATAAGTCTATTTAATAAGCCTATTTAATAAGCCTATTTAATAAGCCTATTTATTAAGCAAATTTAATGAGCCTATTTAATAAGCCTATTTATTGAGCCTATTTAATAAGTCTATTTAATAAGCCTGTTTAATAAGCCTATTTAATAAGTATTTAATGAGCCTATTTAATAAGCCTAAGTTGCTGAATAAGCCTATTTAATAAGCCTGAGTTGCTGAAATAAGCCTATTTAATAAGCCTATTTAATAAGCCTAAGTTGCTGAATAAGCCTATTTAATAAGCCTAAGTTGCTGAAATAAGCCTATTTAATAAGTCTAAGTTGCTGAAATAACGCTATTTAATAAGCCTAAGTTGCTGAAATAAGCCTATTTAATAAGCCTAAGTTGCTGAAATAAGGCTATTTAATAAGTCTAAGTTGCTGAAATAAGCCTATTTAATAAGCCTATGTTGCTGAAATAAGTATATTTAATAAGCCTAGGTTGCTGAAATAAGCCTATTTAATAAGTCTAAGTTGCTGAAATAAGGCCATTTAATAAGTCTAAGTTGCTGAAATGAGCCTATTTAATCAGCCTAAGTTGCTGAAATAAGGATATTTAATAAGCTTAAGTTGCTGAAATGAGCCTATTTAATCAGGCTAAGTTGCTGAAATAAGGCTATTTAATAAGTCTAAGTTGCTGAAATAAGCCTATTTAATAACCCTAAGCTGCTAAAATAAGCCTATTTAATTACGCTATTTAATAAGTCTATTTAATAAACCTATTTAATAAGCCTATTTAATAAGCCTAATTAATAAGCCTATTTAATAAGTCTATTTAATAAGTCTATTTAATAAGCCTATTTAAAGAGTATTCAATGAGCCTATTTATTAAGCCTATTTATTGAGCCTATTTAATAAGCCTATTTAATAAGCCAATTTAATAAACCTATTTAATAAGCCTATTTATTACGCCGATTTAATGAGCCTATTTAATAAGCCTATTTATTGAGCCTATTTAATGAATCTATTTAATAAGCCTGTTTAATAAGCCTATTTAATAAGTATTTAATGAGCCTATTTAATAAGCCTAAGTTGCTGAATAAGCCTATTTAATAAGCCTAAGTTGCTGAAATAAGTCTATTTAATTAGCCTATTTAATGAGCCTAAGTTGCTGAATAAGCCTATTTTTATCAAGCCTAAGTTGCTGAAATAAGCCTATTTAATAAGCCCAAGTTGCTGAAATAAGCCTATTTAATAAGGCTATTTAATAAGCCTAAGTTGCTGAAATAAGCCTATTTAATAAGCGTAAGTTGATGAAATAAGGCTATTTAATAAGTCTAAGTTGCTGGAATAAGCCTATTTAGTAAGCCTAAGTTGCTGAAATAAGCCTATTTAATAGGCCTATCTAATACGTCTAAGTTGCAGAAATAAGCATATTTCATAAGCCTATTTAATGAGCCTAAGTTGCTGAAATGTCTATTTAACTAGTCGATTTAATAAGTCTAAGTTGCTAAAATAAGCCTATTTAATAAGGCTATTTAATAAACCTAAGTTGCTGAAATAAGCCTATTTAATGAGCCTAAGTTGCTGAATAAGCCTATTTAATAAGCCTAAGTTTCTGAACTAAGCCTATTTAAAAAGGTCTATTTAATAAGTCTAAGTTGCTGAAATAAACCTATTTAAAAATGCTATTTAATACGCCTAAGTTGCTGAAATAAACCTGATTAATAAGGCTATTTAATAAGCCTACATTGGTGAACTAAGCCTATTTAATAAGCCTACATTGGTGAACTAAGCCTATATAAAAAGGTCTATTTAATAAGTCTAAGTTGCTGAAATAAACCTATTTAAAAATTCTATTTAATGAGCCTAAGTTGCTGAAATAAGCCTATTTAATAAGACGAAGTTTCTGAACTAAGCCTATTTAAAAGGTATATTTAATAAGTCTAAGTTGCTGAAATAAACCTATTTTAAAATGCTATTTAATAAGCCTAAGTTGCTGAAATAAACCTGTTAATAAGGCTATTTAATAAGCATAAGTTGCTGAAATAAGCCTATTTAATAAGCCTATGTTGCTGAAATAAACCTATTAAATAAGGCTATTTAATAAGCCTAAGTTGCTGAAATGAGCCTTTTTAATAAGCCTAAGTTGCTGAAATAAGGCTATTTAATAAGTCTAAGTTGCTGAAATAAGCCTATTTAATAAGCCTAAGTTGCTAAAATAAGCCTATGTAATGAGGCTATTTAATAAGTCTATTTAATAAGCCTATTTAATAAGCCTATTTAATAAGCCTATTTAATATGCCTATTTAATAAGTCTATTTAATAAGTTTATTGAGCCTATTTAATAAGCCTATTTATTAAGCCTATTTAATAAGCCTATTTAATAAGCCTATTTAATAAGTCTATTTAATAAGCCTATTTAATAAGCCTATTTAATAAGTATTTAATGAGCCTATTTAATAAGCCTGAGTTGCTGAAATAAGCCTATTTAATAAGCCTAAGTTGCTGAAATAAGGCTATTTAATAAGTCTAAGTTGCTGAAATAAGCCTATTTAATAAGCCTAAGTTGCTAAAATAAGCCTATTTAATTAGGCTATTTAATAAGTCTATTTAATAAGCCTATTTAATAAGCCTATTTAATAAGCCTATTTAATAAGCCTATTTAATAAGTCTATTTAATAAGTCTAAGTTGCAGAAATAAACCTATTTAATAATGCTATTTAATACGCCTACGTTGCTGAAATAAGCATATTTAATATACCTAAGTTGCTGAAATAAGGCTTTTTAATAAGTCTAATTTGCTGAAATAAGCCTATTTAATAAGCCTAAGTTGCTAAAATATGCCTATTTAATAAGGCTATTTAATAAGCCTAAGTTGCTGAATAAGCCTATTTAATAAGTCTACGTTGCTGAAATAAGCCTATTTAATAAGCCTAAGTTGCTGAAATGAGCCTTTTTAATAAGCCTAAGTTGCTGAAATAAGGCTATTTAATAAGTCTAAGTTGCTGAAATAAGCCTATTTAATAAGCCTAAGTTGCTAAAATAAGCCTATTTAATGAGGCTATTTAATAAGTCTATTTAATAAGCCTATTTAATAAGCCTATTTAATAAGCCTATTTAATATGCCTATTTAATAAGTCTATTTAATAAGTTTATTGAGCCTATTTAATAAGCCTATTTATTAAGCCTATTTAATAAGCCTATTTAATAAGCCTATTTAATAAGTCTATTTAATAAGCCTATTTAATGAGCCTATTTAATACGCCTATTTAATAAGCCTATTTATTAAGCATATTTAATGAGCCTATTTAATAAGCCTATTTATTGAGCCTATTTAATAAGTCTATTTAATAAGCCTGTTTAATAAGCCTATTTAATAAGTATTTAATGAGCCTATTTAATAAGCCTGAGTTGCTGAAATAAGCCTATTTAATAAGCCTATTTAATAAGCCTAAGTTGACGAATAAGCCTATTTAATAAGCCTAAGTTGCTGAAAAAAGCCTATTTAATAAGTCTAAGTTGCTGAAATAACGCTATTTAATAAGCCTAAGTTGCTGAAATAAGCCTATTTAATAAGCCTAAGTTGCTGAAATAAGGCTATTTAATAAGTCTAAGTTGCTGAAATAAGCCTATTTAATAAGCCTAAGTTGCTAAAATAAGCCAATTTAATGAGGCTATTTAATAAGTCTATTTAATAAGCCTATTTAATAAGCCTATTTTATAAGCCTATTTAATAAGCCTATTTAATAAGTCTATTTAATAAGCCTAAGTTTCTAAAATATGCCTATTTAATAAGGCTATTTAATAAGCCTAAGTTGCTGAATAAGCCTATTTAATAAGTCTACGTTGCTGAAATAAGGCTATTTAATAAGCCTAAGTTGCTGAAATAAGCCTATTTCATAAGACTAAGTTGCTGAAATAAGGCTTTTTAATAAGTCTAAGTTGCTGAAATAAGCCTATTTAATAAGCCTAAGTTACTCAAATAAGTATATTTTATAAGGCTATTTGATAAGCCTAAGTTGCTGAATAAGCCTATTTAATAAGTCTAAGTTGCTGAAATAAGGCTATTTAATAAGCCTAAGTTGCTGAAATGAGCCTTTTTAATAAGCCTAAGTTGCTGAAATAAGTCTATTTAATAAGTCTAAGTTGCTGAAATAAGCCTATTTAATAAGTCTAAGTTGCTAAAATAAGCCTATTTAATGAGGCTATTTAATAAGTCTATTTAATAAGCCTATTTAATAAACCTATTTAATAAGCCTATTTAATATGCCTATTTAATAAGTCTATTTAATAAGTCTATTTAATACGCCTATTTAATAAGTATTTAATGAGCCTATTTAATAAGCCTATTTATTGAGCCTATTTAATAAGCCTATTTATTAAGCCTATTTAATAAGCCTATTTAATAAGCCTATTTAATAAGTCTATTTAATGAGCCTATTTAATAAGCCTAGTTGATAAGCCTATTTATTAAGCATATTTAATGAGCCTATTTAATACGCCTATTTATTGAGCCTATTTAATAAGTCTATTTAATAAGCCTGTTTAATGAGCCTATTTAATAAGTATTTAATAAGCCTATTTAATAAGCCTAAGTTGCTGAATAAGCCTATTTAATAAGCCTAAGTTGCTGAAATAAGCCTATTTAATAAGCCTATTTAATAAGCCTAAGTTGCTGAATAAGCCTATTTAATAAGCCTAAGTTGCTGAAATAAGCCTATTTAATAAGTCTAAGTTGCTGAAATAACGCTATTTAATAAGCCTAAATTGCTGAGATAAGCCTATCTAATAAGCCTAAGTTGCTGAAATAAGGCTATTTAATAAGCCTAAGTTGATGAAATAAGTATATTTAATAAGCATAAGTTGCTGAAATAAGCCTATTTAATAAGTCTAAGTTGCTGAAATAAGGCTATTTAATAAGTCTAAGTTGCTGAAATGAGCCTATTTAATCAGCGTAAGTTGCTGAAATAAGCCTATTTAATAAGTCTAAGTTGCTAAAATAAGGCTATTTAATAAGCTTAAGTTGCTGAAATGAGCCTATTTAATCAGCGTAAGTTGCTGAAATAAGCCTATTTAATAAGTCTAAGTTGCTAAAATAAGGTTATTTAATAAGCTTAAGTTGCTGAAATGAGCCTATTTAATAAGCCTAAGTTGCTGAAATAAGGCTATTTAATAAGTCTAAGTTGCTGAAATAAGCCTATTTAATAAGCCTAAGTTGCTAAAATAAGCCTATTTAATGAGGCTATTTAATAAGTCTATTTAATAAGCCTATTTAATAAGCCTATTTAATAAGCCTATTTAATAAGCCTATTTAATAAGTCTATTTAATAAGTCTAAGTTGCAGAAATAAACCTATTTAATAATGCTATTTAATACGCCTACGTTGCTGAAATAAGCATATTTAATAAGCCTAAGTTGCTGAAATAAGGCTTTTTAAATAAGTCTAATTTGCTGAAATAAGCCTATTTAATAAGCCTAAGTTGCTAAAATATGCCTATTTAATAAGGCTATTTAATAAGCCTAAGTTGCTAAAATAAGCCTATTTAATGAGGCTATTTAATAAGTCTATTTAATAAGCCTATTTAATAAGCCTATTTAATAAGCCTATTTAATATGCCTATTTAATAAGTCTATTTAATAAGTTTATGGAGCCTATTTAATAAGCCTATTTATTAAGCCTATTTAATAAGCCTATTTAATAAGCCTATTTAATAAGTCTATTTAATAAGCCTATTTAATAAGCCTATTTAATACGCCTATTTATAAAGCCTATTTATTAAGCATATTTAATGAGCCTATTTAATAAGCCTATTTATTGAGCCTATTTAATAAGTCTATTTAATAAGCCTGTTTAATAAGCCTATTTAATAAGTATTTAATGAGCCTATTTAATAAGCCTGAGTTGCTGAAATAAGCCTATTTAATAAGCCTATTTAATAAGCCTAAGTTGCAGAATAAGCCTATTTAATAAGCCTAAGTTGCTGAAAAAAGCCTATTTAATAAGTCTAAGTTGCTGAAATAACGCTATTTAATAAGCCTAAGTTGCTGAAATAAGCCTATTTAATAAGCCTAAGTTGCTGAAATAAGGCTATTTAATAAGTCTAAGTTGCTGAAATAAGCCTATTTAATAAGCCTAAGTTGCTAAAATAAGCCAATTTAATGAGGCTATTTAATAAGTCTATTTAATAAGCCTATTTAATAAGCCTATTTTATAAGCTTATTTAATAAGCCTATTTAATAAGTCTATTTAATAAGCCTAAGTTGCTAAAATATGCCTATTTAATAAGGCTATTTAATAAGCCTAAGTTGCTGAATAAGCCTATTTAATAAGTCTACGTTGCTGAAATAAGGCTATTTAATAAGCCTAAGTTGCTGAAATAAGCCTATTTCATAAGACTAAGTTGCTGAAATAAGGCTTTTTAATAAGTCTAAGTTGCTGAAATAAGCCTATTTAATAAGCCTAAGTTACTCAAATAAGTCTATTTAATAAGGCTATTTAATAAGCCTAAGTTGCTGAATAAGCCTATTTAATAAGTTTAAGTTGCTGAAATAAGGCTATTTAATAAGCCTAAGTTGCTGAAATGAGCCTTTTTAATAAGCCTAAGTTGCTGAAATAAGTCTATTTAATAAGTCTAAGTTGCTGAAATAAGCCTATTTTATAAGTCTAAGTTGCTAAAATAAGCCTATTTAATGAGGCTATTTAATAAGTCTATTTAATAAGCCTATTTAATAAGCCTATTTAATAAGCCTATTTAATATGCCTATTTAATAAGTCTATTTAATAAGTCTATTTAATACGCCTATTTAATAAGTATTTAATGAGCCTATTTAATAAGCCTATTTATTGAGCCTATTTAATAAGCCTATTTAATAAGTCTATTTAATAAGCCTAAGTTTCTAAAATATGCCTATTTAATAAGGCTATTTAATAAGCCTAAGTTGCTGAATAAGCCTATTTAATAAGTCTACGTTGCTGAAATAAGGCTATTTAATAAGCCTAAGTTGCTGAAATAAGCCTATTTCATAAGACTAAGTTGCTGAAATAAGGCTTTTTAATAAGTCTAAGTTGCTGAAATAAGCCTATTTAATAAGCCTAAGTTACTCAAATAAGTATATTTTATAAGGCTATTTGATAAGCCTAAGTTGCTGAATAAGCCTATTTAATAAGTCTAAGTTGCTGAAATAAGGCTATTTAATAAGCCTAAGTTGCTGAAATGAGCCTTTTTAATAAGCCTAAGTTGCTGAAATAAGTCTATTTAATAAGTCTAAGTTGCTGAAATAAGCCTATTTAATAAGTCTAAGTTGCTAAAATAAGCCTATTTAATGAGGCTATTTAATAAGTCTATTTAATAAGCCTATTTAATAAACCTATTTAATAAGCCTATTTAATATGCCTATTTAATAAGTCTATTTAATAAGTCTATTTAATACGCCTATTTAATAAGTATTTAATGAGCCTATTTAATAAGCCTATTTATTGAGCCTATTTAATAAGCCTATTTATTAAGCCTATTTAATAAGCCTATTTAATAAGCCTATTTAATAAGTCTATTTAATGAGCCTATTTAATAAGCCTAGTTGATAAGCCTATTTATTAAGCATATTTAATGAGCCTATTTAATACGCCTATTTATTGAGCCTATTTAATAAGTCTATTTAATAAGCCTGTTTAATGAGCCTATTTAATAAGTATTTAATAAGCCTATTTAATAAGCCTAAGTTGCTGAATAAGCCTATTTAATAAGCCTAAGTTGCTGAAATAAGCCTATTTAATAAGCCTATTTAATAAGCCTAAGTTGCTGAATAAGCCTATTTAATAAGCCTAAGTTGCTGAAATAAGCCTATTTAATAAGTCTAAGTTGCTGAAATAACGCTATTTAATAAGCCTAAATTGCTGAGATAAGCCTATCTAATAAGCCTAAGTTGCTGAAATAAGGCTATTTAATAAGCCTAAGTTGATGAAATAAGTATATTTAATAAGCATAAGTTGCTGAAATAAGCCTATTTAATAAGTCTAAGTTGCTGAAATAAGGCTATTTAATAAGTCTAAGTTGCTGAAATGAGCCTATTTAATCAGCGTAAGTTGCTGAAATAAGCCTATTTAATAAGTCTAAGTTGCTAAAATAAGGCTATTTAATAAGCTTAAGTTGCTGAAATGAGCCTATTTAATCAGCGTAAGTTGCTGAAATAAGCCTATTTAATAAGTCTAAGTTGCTAAAATAAGGTTATTTAATAAGCTTAAGTTGCTGAAATGAGCCTATTTAATAAGCCTAAGTTGCTGAAATAAGGCTATTTAATAAGTCTAAGTTGCTGAAATAAGCCTATTTAATAAGCCTAAGTTGCTAAAATAAGCCTATTTAATGAGGCTATTTAATAAGTCTATTTAATAAGCCTATTTAATAAGCCTATTTAATAAGCCTATTTAATAAGCCTATTTAATAAGTCTATTTAATAAGTCTAAGTTGCAGAAATAAACCTATTTAATAATGCTATTTAATACGCCTACGTTGCTGAAATAAGCATATTTAATAAGCCTAAGTTGCTGAAATAAGGCTTTTTAAATAAGTCTAATTTGCTGAAATAAGCCTATTTAATAAGCCTAAGTTGCTAAAATATGCCTATTTAATAAGGCTATTTAATAAGCCTAAGTTGCTAAAATAAGCCTATTTAATGAGGCTATTTAATAAGTCTATTTAATAAGCCTATTTAATAAGCCTATTTAATAAGCCTATTTAATATGCCTATTTAATAAGTCTATTTAATAAGTTTATTGAGCCTATTTAATAAGCCTATTTATTAAGCCTATTTAATAAGCCTATTTAATAAGCCTATTTAATAAGTCTATTTAATAAGCCTATTTAATAAGCCTATTTAATACGCCTATTTATAAAGCCTATTTATTAAGCATATTTAATGAGCCTATTTAATAAGCCTATTTATTGAGCCTATTTAATAAGTCTATTTAATAAGCCTGTTTAATAAGCCTATTTAATAAGTATTTAATGAGCCTATTTAATAAGCCTGAGTTGCTGAAATAAGCCTATTTAATAAGCCTATTTAATAAGCCTAAGTTGCAGAATAAGCCTATTTAATAAGCCTAAGTTGCTGAAAAAAGCCTATTTAATAAGTCTAAGTTGCTGAAATAACGCTATTTAATAAGCCTAAGTTGCTGAAATAAGCCTATTTAATAAGCCTAAGTTGCTGAAATAAGGCTATTTAATAAGTCTAAGTTGCTGAAATAAGCCTATTTAATAAGCCTAAGTTGCTAAAATAAGCCAATTTAATGAGGCTATTTAATAAGTCTATTTAATAAGCCTATTTAATAAGCCTATTTTATAAGCTTATTTAATAAGCCTATTTAATAAGTCTATTTAATAAGCCTAAGTTGCTAAAATATGCCTATTTAATAAGGCTATTTAATAAGCCTAAGTTGCTGAATAAGCCTATTTAATAAGTCTACGTTGCTGAAATAAGGCTATTTAATAAGCCTAAGTTGCTGAAATAAGCCTATTTCATAAGACTAAGTTGCTGAAATAAGGCTTTTTAATAAGTCTAAGTTGCTGAAATAAGCCTATTTAATAAGCCTAAGTTACTCAAATAAGTCTATTTAATAAGGCTATTTAATAAGCCTAAGTTGCTGAATAAGCCTATTTAATAAGTTTAAGTTGCTGAAATAAGGCTATTTAATAAGCCTAAGTTGCTGAAATGAGCCTTTTTAATAAGCCTAAGTTGCTGAAATAAGTCTATTTAATAAGTCTAAGTTGCTGAAATAAGCCTATTTTATAAGTCTAAGTTGCTAAAATAAGCCTATTTAATGAGGCTATTTAATAAGTCTATTTAATAAGCCTATTTAATAAGCCTATTTAATAAGCCTATTTAATATGCCTATTTAATAAGTCTATTTAATAAGTCTATTTAATACGCCTATTTAATAAGTATTTAATGAGCCTATTTAATAAGCCTATTTATTGAGCCTATTTAATAAGCCTATTTATTAAGCCTATTTAATAAGCCTATTTAATAAGCCTATTTAATAAGTCTATTTAATGAGCCTATTTAATAAGCCTAGTTGATAAGCCTATTTATTAAGCATATTTAATGAGCCTATTTAATACGCCTATTTATTGAGCCTATTTAATAAGTCTATTTAATAAGCCTGTTTAATGAGCCTATTTAATAAGTATTTAATAAGCCTATTTAATAAGCCTAAGTTGCTGAATAAGCCTATTTAATAAGCCTAAGTTGCTGAAATAAGCCTATTTAATAAGCCTATTTAATAAGCCTAAGTTGCTGAATAAGCCTATTTAATAAGCCTAAGTTGCTGAAATAAGCCTATTTAATAAGTCTAAGTTGCTGAAATAACGCTATTTAATAAGCCTAAATTGCTGAGATAAGCCTATCTAATAAGCCTAAGTTGCTGAAATAAGGCTATTTAATAAGTCTAAGTTGATGAAATAAGCCTATTTAATAAGCCTAAGTTGATGAAATAAGTATATTTAATAAGCATAAGTTGCTGAAATAAGCCTATTTAATAAGTCTAAGTTGCTGAAATAAGGCTATTTAATAAGTCTAAGTTGCTGAAATGAGCCTATTTAATCAGCGTAAGTTGCTGAAATAAGCCTATTTAATAAGTCTAAGTTGCTAAAATAAGGCTATTTAATAAGCTTAAGTTGCTGAAATGAGCCTATTTAATCAGCGTAAGTTGCTGAAATAAGCCTATTTAATAAGTCTAAGTTGCTAAAATAAGGTTATTTAATAAGCTTAAGTTGCTGAAATGAGCCTATTTAATAAGCCTAAGTTGCTGAAATAAGGCTATTTAATAAGTCTAAGTTGCTGAAAAAAGCCTATTTAATAAGCCTAAGTTGCTAAAATAAGCCTATTTAATGAGGCTATTTAATAAGTCTATTTAATAAGCCTATTTAATAAGCCTATTTAATAAGCCTATTTAATAAGCCTATTTAATAAGTCTATTTAATAAGTCTAAGTTGCAGAAATAAACCTATTTAATAATGCTATTTAATACGCCTACGTTGCTGAAATAAGCATATTTAATAAGCCTAAGTTGCTGAAATAAGGCTTTTTAAATAAGTCTAAGTTGCTGAAATAAGCCTATTTAATAAGCCTAAGTTGCTGAATAAGGCTATTTAATAAGTCTACGTTGCTGAAATAAGGCTATTTAATAAGCCTAAGTTGCTGAAATGAGCCTTTTTAATAAGTCTAAGTTGCTGAAATAAGCCTATTTAATAAGCCTAAGTTGCTAAAATAAGCCTATTTAATGAGGCTATTTAATAAGTCTATTTAATAAGCCTATTTAATAAGCCTATTTAATAAGCCTATTTAATATGCCTATTTAATAAGTCTATTTAATAAGTTTATTGAGCCTATTTAATAAGCCTATTTATTAAGCCTATTTAATAAGCCTATTTAATAAGCCTATTTAATAAGTCTATTTAATAAGCCTATTTAATAAGCCTATTTAATACGCCTATTTAATAAGCCTATTTATTATGCATATTTAATGAGCCTATTTAATAAGCCTATTTATTGAGCCTATTTAATAAGTCTATTTAATAAGCCTGTTTAATAAGCCTATTTAATAAGTATTTAATGAGCCTATTTAATAAGCCTGAGTTGCTGAAATAAGCCTATTTAATAAGCCTAAGTTGCTGAAATAAGGCTATTTAATAAGTCTAAGTTGCTGAAATAAGCCTATTTAATAAGCCTAAGTTGCTAAAATAAGCCTATTTAATGAGGCTATTTAATAAGTCTATTTAATAAGCCTATTTAATAAGCCTATTTAATATGCCTATTTAATAAGTCTATTTAATACGTTTATTGAGCCTATTTAATAAGCCTATTTATTAAGCCTATTTAATGAGCCCATTTATTAAGCATATTTAATGAGCCTATTTAATAAGCCTATTTAATAAGCATGTTTAATAAGCCTATTTAATAAGTATTTAATGAGCCTATTTAATAAGCCTGAGTTGCTGAAATAAGCCTATTTAATAAGCCTATTTAATAAGCCTAAGTTGCAGAATAAGCCTATTTAATAAGTCTAAGTTGCTGAAATAATGCTATTTAATAAGCCTAAGTTGCTGAAATAAGCCTATTTAATAAGCCTAAGTTGCTGAAATAAGGCAATTTAATAAGTCTAAGTTGCTGAAATAAGCCTATTTAATAAGCCTAAGTTGCTAAAATAAGCCTATTTAATGAGGCTATTTAATAAGTCTATTTAATAAGTCTAAGTTGCAGAAATAAACCTATTTAATAATGCTATTTAATACGCCTAAGTTGCTGAAATAAGCATATTTAATAAGCCCAAGTTGCTGAAATAAGGCTTTTTAATAAGTCTAATTTGCTGAAATAAGCCTATTTAATAAGCATAAGTTGCTAAAATATGCCTATTTAATAAGGCTATTTAATAAGCCTAAGTTGCTGAATAAGCCAATTTAATAAGTCAACGTTGCTGAAATAAGGCTATTTAATAAGCCTAAGTTGCTGAAATGAGCCTTTTTAATAAGCCTAAGTTGCTGAAATAAGGCTATTTAATAAGTCTAAGTTGCTGAAATAAGCCTATTTAATAAGCCTAAGTTGCTAAAATAAGCCTATTTAATGAGGCTATTTAATAAGTCTATTTAATAAGCCTATTTAATAAGCCTATTTAATAAGCCTATTTAATATGCCTATTTAATAAGTCTATTTAATAAGTTTATTGAGCCTATTTAATAAGCCTATTTATTAAGCCTATTTAATAAGCCTATTTAATAAGTCTATTTAATAAGCCTATTTAATAAGCCTATTTAATAAGCCTATTTATTAAGCATATTTAATGAGCCTATTTAATAAGCCTATTTATTGAGCCTATTTAATAAGTCTATTTAATAAGCCTGTTTAATAAGACCTATTTAATAAGTATTTAATGAGCCTATTTAATAAGCCTAAGTTGCTGAATAAGCCTATTTAATAAGCCTGAGTTGGTGAAATAAGCCTATTTAATAAGCCTATTTAATAAGCCTAAGTTGCTGAATAAGCCTATTTAATAAGCCTAAGTTGCTGAAATAAGCCTATTTAATAAGTCTAAGTTGCTGAAATAACGCTATTTAATAAGCCTAAGTTGCTGAAATAAGCCTATTTAATAAGCCTAAGTTGCTGAAATAAGGCTATTTAATAAGTCTAAGTTGCTGAAATAAGCCTATTTAATAAGCCTATGTTGCTGAAATAAGTATATTTAATAAGCCTAGGTTGCTGAAATAAGCCTATTTAATAAGTCTAAGTTGCTGAAATAAGGCCATTTAATAAGTCTAAGTTGCTGAAATGAGCCTATTTAATCAGCCTAAGTTGCTGAAATAAGGATATTTAATAAGCTTAAGTTGCTGAAATGAGCCTATTTAATCAGCCTAAGTTGCTGAAATAAGGCTATTTAATAAGTCTAAGTTGCTGAAATAAGCCTATTTAATAACCCTAAGCTGCTAAAATAAGCCTATTTAATTACGCTATTTAATAAGTCTATTTAATAAACCTATTTAATAAGCCTATTTAATAAGCCTAATTAATAAGCCTATTTAATAAGTCTATTTAATAAGTCTATTTAATAAGCCTATTTAAAGAGTATTCAATGAGCCTATTTATTAAGCCTATTTATTGAGCCTATTTAATAAGCCTATTTAATAATCCAATTTAATAAACCTATTTAATAAGCCTATTTATTACGCCGATTTAATGAGCCTATTTAATAAGCCTATTTATTGAGCCTATTTAATAAGTCTATTTAATAAGCCTGTTTAATAAGCCTATTTAATAAGTATTTAATGAGCCTATTTAATAAGCCTAAGTTGCTGAATAAGCCTATTTAATAAGCCTAAGTTGCTGAAATAAGTCTATTTAATTAGCCTATTTAATGAGCCTAAGTTGCTGAATAAGCCTATTTTTATCAAGCCTAAGTTGCTGAAATAAGCCTATTTAATAAGCCCAAGTTGCTGAAATAAGCCTATTTAATAAGGCTATTTAATAAGCCTAAGTTGCTGAAATAAGCCTATTTAATAAGCGTAAGTTGATGAAATAAGGCTATTTAATAAGTCTAAGTTGCTGGAATAAGCCTATTTAGTAAGCCTAAGTTGCTGAAATAAGCCTATTTAATAGGCCTATCTAATACGTCTAAGTTGCAGAAATAAGCATATTTCATAAGCCTATTTAATGAGCCTAAGTTGCTGAAATGTCTATTTAACTAGTCGATTTAATAAGTCTAAGTTGCTAAAATAAGCCTATTTAATAAGGCTATTTAATAAACCTAAGTTGCTGAAATAAGCCTATTTAATGAGCCTAAGTTGCTGAATAAGCCTATTTAATAAGCCTAAGTTTCTGAACTAAGCCTATTTAAAAAGGTCTATTTAATAAGTCTAAGTTGCTGAAATAAACCTATTTAAAAATGCTATTTAATACGCCTAAGTTGCTGAAATAAACCTTATTAATAAGGCTATTTAATAAGCCTACATTGGTGAACTAAGCCTATTTAATAAGCCTACATTGGTGAACTAAGCCTATATAAAAAGGTCTATTTAATAAGTCTAAGTTGCTGAAATAAACCTATTTAAAAATGCTATTTAATACGCCTAAGTTGCTGAAATAAACCTGATTAATAAGGCTATTTAATAAGCATAAGTTGCTGAAATAAGCCTATTTAATAAGCCTACGTTGCTGAACTAAGCCTATATAAAAAGGTCTATTTAAAAAGTCTAAGTTGCTGAAATAAACCTATTTAAAAATGCAATTTAATAAGCCTAAATTGCTGAAATAAACCTGTTTAATAAGGCTATTTAATAAGCATAAGTTGCAGAAATAAGCCTATTTAATAAGCCTAAGTTGCTGAAATAAGCCTATTTAATAAGGCTATTTAATAAGTCTAAGTTGCAGAAATAAACCTATTTAATAATGTTATTTAATACGCCTAAGTTGCTGAAATAAGCATATTTAATAAGCCTAAGTTGCTAAAATAAGCCTATTTAATAAGGCTATTTAATAAACCTAAGTTGCTGAAATAAGCCTATTTAATGAGCCTAAGTTGCTGAATAAGCCTATTTAATAAGCCTAAGTTTCTGAACTAAGCCTATTTAAAAAGGTCTATTTAATAAGTCTAAGTTGCTGAAATTAACCTATTTAAAAATGCTATTTAATACGCCTAAGTTGCTGAAATAAACCTGATTAATAAGGCTATTTAATAAGCCTACATTGGTGAACTAAGCCTATTTAATAAGCCTACATTGGTGAACTAAGCCTATATAAAAAGGTCTATTTAATAAGTCTAAGTTGCTGAAATAAACCTATTTAAAAATTCTATTTAATGAGCCTAAGTTGCTGAAATAAGCCTATTTAATAAGACGAAGTTTCTGAACTAAGCCTATTTAAAAGGTATATTTAATAAGTCTAAGTTGCTGAAATAAACCTATTTTAAAATGCTATTTAATAAGCCTAAGTTGCTGAAATAAACCTGTTAATAAGGCTATTTAATAAGCATAAGTTGCTGAAATAAGCCTATTTAATAAGCCTATGTTGCTGAAATAAACCTATTTAATAAGGCTATTTAATTAGTCTAAGTTGCAGAAATAAACCTATTTAAAAAGCCTAAGTTGTTAAAATAAGCCTATTTAATGAGGTTATTTAATAAGTCTATTTAATAAGCCTATTTAATAAGCATATTTAATAAGCCTATTTAATAAGCCTATTTATTGAACCTATTTAATAAGCCTATTTAATAAGCCTATTTAATAAGCCTATTTATTGAGCCTATTTAATAAGTCTATTTAATAAGCCTATTTAATATGCCTATTTAATAAGTATTTAATGAGCCTATTTAATCAGTCTATTTAATAAGCCTATTTAATAGGCCTATTTAATAAGTCTAAGTTGCTGAAATAAGCCTATTTAATAAGCCTAAGTTGCTGAATAAGCCTATTTAATAAGTCTACGTTGCTGAAATAAGCCTTTTTAATAAGTCTAAGTTGCTGAAATAAGCCTATTTAATAAGCCTAAGTTGCTGAAATAAGCCTATTTAAGAAGGCTATTTAATAAGCCTAAGTTCCTGAATAAGCCTATTTAATAAGTCTAAGTTGCTGAAATAAGACTATTTAATAAGCCTAAGTTGCTGAAATAAGCCTATTTAATAAGCCTAAGTTGCTGAAATAAGCCTATTTAATAGGCCTATCTAATAAGTCTAAGTTGCAGAAATAAGCATATTTCATTAGCCTATTTAATGAGCCTAAGTTGCTGAAATGTCTATTTAATAAGTCGATTGAATAAGTCTAAGTTGCTAAAATAAGCCTATTTAATGAGGCTATTTAATGAGCCTAAGTTGCTGAAATAAGCCTATTTAAAAAGCCTAAGTTTCTGAACTAAGCCTATTTAAAAAGGTCTATTTAATAAGTCTAAGTTGCTGAAATAAACCTATTTAAAAATGCTATTTAATACGCCTAAGTTTCTGAAATAAACCTGATTAATAAGGCTATTTAATAAGCATAAGTTGCTGAAATAAGCCTATTTAATAAGCCTACGTTGCTGAACTAAGCCTATATAAAAAGGTCTATTTAAAAAGTCTAAGTTGCTGAAATAAACCTATTTAAAAATGCTATTTAATAAGCCTAAATTGCTGAAATAAACCTGTTTAATAAGGCTATTTAATAAGCATAAGTTGCTGAAATAAGCCTATTTAATAAGCCTAAGTTGCTGAAATAAGCCTATTTAATAAGGCTATTTAATAAGTCTAAGTTGCAGAAATAAACCTATTTAATAATGTTATTTAATACGCCTAAGTTGCTGAAATAAGCATATTTAATAAGCCTAAGTTGCTAAAATAAGCCTATTTAATAAGGCTATTTAATAAGTCTAAGTTGCTGAAATAAACCTATTTAATAAGCCTAAGTTGCTAAAATAAGCCTATTTAATGAGGCTATTTAATAAGTCCATTTAATAAGCCTATTTAATAAGCCTATTTAATACGCCTATTTAATAAGCCTATTTAATACGCCTATTTAATAAACCTATTTATTAAATATTTAATGAGCCTATTTATTAATTCTATTTAATAAGCCTTATTAATAAGCCTATTTAATAAAGTCTATTTAATAAGCCTATTTAATAAGTCTATTTAATTAGTCTATTTAATAAGCCTATTTAATAAGTATTTAATGAGCCTATTTAATAAGCCTATTTATTGAGCCTATTTAATAAGCCTATTTATTGAGCCTATTTAATAAGCCTATTTATTGAGCCTATTTAGTAAGCCTATTTATTGAGCCTATTTAATAAGCCTATTTAATAAGCCTATTTAATAAGCCTATTTAATAAGCCTATTTATTAAGCCTATTTAATAAGTCTATTTAATAAGCCTATTTAATAAGTCTATTTAATAAGTCTAATTAATAAGCCTATTTAATAAGTATTTAATGAGCCTATTTAATAAGTCTATTTAATAAGCCTTTTTAATTAGCCTATTTAATAAGTCTATTTAATAAGCCTATTTAATAAGTCTATTTAATAAGTCTAATTAATAAGCCTATTTAATAAGTATTTAATGTGCCTATTTAATAAGCCTATTTATTGAGCCTATTTAATGAGCCTATTTATTGAGCATATTTAATGGGCCTATTTAATAAGCCTATTTATTGTGCCTATTTAATAAGTCTATTTAATAAGCCTGTTTAATGAGCCTATTTAATAAGTATTTAATGAGCCTATTTAATAAGCCTAAGTTGCTGAATAAGCCTATTTAATAAGCCTAAGTTGCTGAAATAAGCCTATTTAATAAGTCTAAGTTGCAGAAATAACGCTATTTAATAAGCCTAAGTTGCTGAGATAAGCCTATCTAATAAGCCTAAGTTGCTGAAATAAGGCTATTTAATAAGTCTAAGTTGCTGAAATAAGCCTATTTAATAAGCCTAAGTTGCTTAAATAAGTATATTTAATAAGCATAAGTTGCTGAAATAAGCCTATTTAATAAGTCTAAGTTGCTGAAATAAGGCTATTTAATAAGTCTAAGTTGCTGAAATGAGCCTATTTAATCAGCGTAAGTTGCTGAAATAAGCCTATTTAATAAGTCTAAGTTGCTGAAATAAGGCTATTTAATAAGCTTAAGTTGCTGAAATGAGCCTATTTAATAAGCCTAAGTTGCTGAAATGAGCCTATTTAATAAGCCTAAGTTGCTGAAATAAGGCTATTTAATAAGTCTAAGTTGCTGAAATAAGCCTATTTAATAAGCCTAAGTTGCTAAAATAAGCCTATTTAATGAGGCTATTTAATAAGTCTATTTAATAAGCATATTTAATAAGCCTATTTAATAAGCCTATTTAATAAGCCTATTAAATAAGTCTATTTAATAAGTCTATGTTGCAGAAATAAACCTATTTAATAATGCTATTTAATACGCCTAAGTTGCTGAAATAAGCATATTTAATAAGCCTAAGTTGCTAAAATAAGTATATTTAATAGGCCTATCTAATAAGTCTAAGTTGAAGAAATAAGCATATTTCATAAGCCTATTTAATGAGCCTAAGTTGCTGAAATGTCTATTTAATAAGTCGATTTAATAAGTCTAAGTTGCTAAAATAATCCTATTTAATAAGGCTATTTAATAAGCCTAAGTTGCTGAAATAGGCCTATTTAATAAGGCGATTTAATGAGCCTAAGTTGCTGAAATAAGCCTATTTAATAAGACGAAGTTTCTGAACTAAGCCTATTTAAAAGGTATATTTAATAAGTCTAAGTTGCTGAAATAAACCTATTTTAAAATGCTATTTAATAAGCCTAAGTTGCTGAAATAAACCTGTTAATAAGGCTATTTAATAAGCATAAGTTGCTGAAATAAGCCTATTTAATAAGCCTAAGTTGCTGAAATAAACCTATTTAATAAGGCTATTTAATTAGTCTAAGTTGCAGAAATAAACCTATTTAAAAAGCCTAAGTTGTTAAAATAAGCCTATTTAATGAGGTTATTTAATAAGTCTATTTAATAAGCCTATTTAATAAGCATATTTAATAAGCCTATTTAATAAGCCTATTTATTGAACCTATTTAATAAGCCTATTTAATAAGCCTATTTAATAAGCCTATTTATTGAGCCTATTTAATAAGTCTATTTAATAAGCCTATTTAATAAGCCTATTTAATAAGTATTTAATGAGCCTATTTAATCAGTCTATTTAATAAGCCTATTTAATAGGCCTATTTAATAAGTCTAAGTTGCTGAAATAAGCCTATTTAATAAGCCCAAGTTGCTGAATAAGCCTATTTAATAAGTCTACGTTGCTGAAATAAGCCTTTTTAATAAGTCTAAGTTGCTGAAATAAGCCTATTTAATAAGCCTAAGTTGCTGAAATAAGCCTATTTAAGAAGGCTATTTAATAAGCCTAAGTTCCTGAATAAGCCTATTTAATAAGTCTAAGTTGCTGAAATAAGGCTATTTAATAAGCCTAAGTTGCTGAAATAAGCCTATTTAATAAACCTAAGTTGCTGAATTAAGCCTATTTAATAGGCCTATCTAATAAGTCTAAGTTGCAGAAATAAGCATATTTCATTAGCCTATTTAATGAGCCTAAGTTGCTGAAATGTCTATTTAATAAGTCGATTGAATAAGTCTAAGTTGCTAAAATAAGCCTATTTAATGAGGCTATTTAATGAGCCTAAGTTGCTGAAATAAGCCTATTTAAAAAGCCTAAGTTTCTGAACTAAGCCTATTTAAAAAGGTCTATTTAATACGTCTAAGTTGCTGAAATAAACCTATTTAAAAATGCTATTTAATACGCCTAAGTTGCTGAAATAAACCTGATTAATAAGGCTATTTAATAAGCATAAGTTGCTGAAATAAGCCTATTTAATAAGCCTACGTTGCTGAACTAAGCCTATATAAAAAGGTATATTTAAAAAGTCTAAGTTGCTGAAATAAACCTATTTAAAAATGCTATTTAATAAGCCTAAATTGCTGAAATAAACCTGTTTAATAAGGCTATTTAATAAGCATAAGTTGCTGAAATAAGCCTATTTAATAAGCCTAAGTTGCTGAAATAAGCCTATTTAATAAAGCTATTTAATAAGTCTAAGTTGCAGAAATAAACCTATTTAATAATGTTATTTAATACGCCTAAGTTGCTGAAATAAGCATATTTAATAAGCCTAAGTTGCTAAAATAAGCCTATTTAATAAGGCTATTTAATAAGTCTAAGTTGCTGAAATAAACCTATTTAATAAGCCTAAGATGCTAAAATAAGCCTATTTAATGAGGCTATTTAATAAGTCCATTTAATAAGCCTATTTAATAAGCCTATTTAATACGCCTATTTAATAAGCCTATTTAATACGCCTATTTAATAAACCTATTTATTAAGTATTTAATGAGCCTATTTATTAATTCTATTTAATAAGCCTTATTAATAAGCCTATTTAATAAAGTCTATTTAATAAGCCTATTTAATAAGTCTATTTAATTAGTCTATTTAATAAGCCTATTTAATAAGTATTTAATGAGCCTATTTAATAAGCCTATTTATTGAGCCTATTTAATAAGCCTATTTATTGAGCCTATTTAATAAGCCTATTTATTGAGCCCATTTAGTAAGCCTATTTATTGAGCCTATTTAATAAGCCTATTTAATAAGCCTATTTAATAAGCCTATTTAATAAGCCTATTTATTAAGCCTATTTAATAAGTCTATTTAATAAGCCTATTTAATAAGTCTATTTAATAAGTCTAATTAATAAGCCAATTTAATAAGTATTTAATGTGCCTATTTAATAAGTCTATTTAATAAGCCTTTTTAATTAGCCTATTTAATAAGTCTATTTAATAAGCCTATTTAATAAGTCTATTTAATAAGTCTAATTAATAAGCCTATTTAATAAGTATTTAATGTGCCTATTTAATAAGCCTATTTATTGAGCCTATTTAATTAGCCTATTTATTGAGCATATTTAATGAGCCTATTTAATAAGCCTATTTATTGTGCCTATTTAATAAGTCTATTTAATAAGCCTGTTTAATGAGCCTATTTAATAAGCCTAAGTTGCTGAATAAGCCTATTTAATAAGCCTAAGTTGCTGAAATAAGCCTATTTAATGAGCCTATTTAATAAGCCTAAGTTGCTGAATAAGCCTATTTAATAAGTCTAAGTTGCAGAAATAACGCTATTTAATAAGCCTAAGTTGCTGAGATAAGCCTATCTAATAAGCCTAAGTTGCTGAAATAAGGCTATTTAATAAGTCTAAGTTGCTGAAATAAGCCTATTTAATAAGCCTAAGTTGCTTAAATAAGTATATTTAATAAGCATAAGTTGCTGAAATAAGCCTATTTAATAAGTCTAAGTTGCTGAAATAAGGCTATTTAATAAGTCTAAGTTGCTGAAATGAGCCTATTTAATCAGCGTAAGTTGCTGAAATAAGCCTATTTAATAAGTCTAAGTTGCTGAAATAAGGCTATTTAATAAGCTTAAGTTGCTGAAATGAGCCTATTTAATAAGCCTAAGTTGCTGAAATGAGCCTATTTAATAAGCCTAAGTTGCTGAAATAAGGCTATTTAATACGTCTAAGTTGCTGAAATAAGCCTATTTAATAAGCCTAAGTTGCTAAAATAAGCCTATTTAATGAGGCTATTTAATAAGTCTATTTAATAAGCATATTTAATAAGCCTATTTAATAAGCCTATTTAATAAGCCTATTAAATAAGTCTATTTAATAAGTCTATGTTGCAGAAATAAACCTATTTAATAATGCTATTTAATACGCCTAAGTTGCTGAAATAAGCATATTTAATAAGCCTAAGTTGTTAATATAAGTATATTTAATAGGCCTATCTAATAAGTCTAAGTTGAAGAAATAAGCATATTTCATAAGCCTATTTAATGAGCCTAATTTGCTGAAATGTCTATTTAATAAGTCGATTTAATAAGTCTAAGTTGCTAAAATAATCCTATTTAATAAGGCTATTTAATAAGCCTAAGTTGCTGAAATAGGCCTATTTAATAAGGCTATTTAATGAGCCTAAGTTGCTGAAATAAGCCTATTTAATAAGACGAAGTTTCTGAACTAAGCCTATTTAAAAGGTATATTTAATAAGTCTAAGTTGCTGAAATAAACCTATTTTAAAATGCTATTTAATAAGCCTAAGTTGCTGAAATAAACCTGTTAATAAGGCTATTTAATAAGCATAATTTTGCTGAAATAAGCCTATTTAATAAGCCTAAGTTGCTGAAATAAGGCTATTTAATAAGTCTAAGTTGCTGAAATAAGCCTATTTAATAACCCTAAGCTGCTAAAATAAGCCTATTTAATTAGGCTATTTAATAAGTCTATTTAATAAACCTATTTAATAAGCCTTTTTTAATAAGCCTATTTAATAAGCCTATTTAATAAGTCTATTTAATAAGTCTATTTAATAAGCCTATTTAAAGAGTATTCAATGAGCCTATTTATTAAGCCTATTTATTGAGCCTATTTAATAAGCCTATTTAATAAGCCAATTTAATAAACCTATTTAATAAGCCTATTTATTACACCGATTTAATGAGCCTATTTAATAAGCCTATTTATTGAGCCTATTTAACAAGTCTATTTAATAAGCCTGTTTAATACGCCTATTTAATAAGTATTTAATGAGCCTATTTAATAAGCCTAAGTTGCTGAATAAGCCTATTTAATAAGCCTAAGTTGCTGAAATAAGTCTATTTAATTAGCCTATTTAATGAGCCTAAGTTGCTGAATAAGCCTATTTTTATTAAGCCTAAGTTGCTGAAATAAGCCTATTTAATAAGCCCAAGTTGCTGAAATAAGCCTATTTAATAAGGCTATTTAATAAGCCTAAGTTGCTGAAATAAGCCTATTTAATAAGCGTAAATTGATGAAATAAGGCTATTTAATAAGTCTAAGTTGCTGGAATAAGCCTATTTAATAGGCCTATCTAATACGTCTAAGTTGCAGAAATAAGCATATTTCATAAGCCTATTTAATGAGCCTAAGTTGCTGAAATGTCTTTAACTAGTCGATTTAATAAGTCTAAGTTGCTAAAATAAGCCTATTTAATAAGGCTATTTAATAAACCTAAGTTGCTGAAATAAGCCTATTTAATGAGCCTAAGTTGCTGAAATAAGCCTATTTAATAGGCCTATCTAATACGTCTAAGTTGCAGAAATAAGCATATTTCATAAGCCTATTTAATGAGCCTAAGTTGCTGAAATGTCTATTTAACTAGTCGATTTAATAAGTCTAAGTTGCTAAAATAAGCCTATTTAGTGAGGCTATTTAATAAACCTAAGTTGCTGAAATAAGCCTATTTAATGAGCCTAAGTTGCTGAAATAAGCCTATTTAATAAGCCTAAGTTTCTGAACTAAGCCTTTTTAAAAAGGTATATTTAATAAGTCTAAGTTGCTGAAATAAACCTATTTAAAAATGCTATTTAATACGCCTAAGTTGCTGAAATAAACCTGATTAATAAGGCTATTTAATAAGCATAAGTTGCTGAAATAAGCCTATTTAATAAGCCTACGTTGCAGAACTAAGCCTATATAAAAAGGTCTATTTAAAAAGTCTAAGTTGCTGAAATAAACCTATTTAAAAATGCTATTTAATAAGCCTAAGTTGCTGAAATAGGCCTATTTAATAAGGCTATTTAATGAGCCTAAGTTGCTGAAATAAGCCTATTTAATAAGACGAAGTTTCTGAACTAAGCCTATTTAAAAGGTATATTTAATAAGTCTAAGTTGCTGAAATAAACCTATTTTAAAATGCTATTTAATAAGCCTAAGTTGCTGAAATAAACCTGTTAATAAGGCTATTTAATAAGCATAATTTGCTGAAATAAGCCTATTTAATAAGCCTAAGTTGCTGAAATAAGGCTATTTAGTAAGTCTAAGTTGCTGAAATAAGCCTATTTAATAACCCTAAGCTGCTAAAATAAGCCTATTTAATTAGGCTATTTAATAAGTCTATTTAATAAGCCTATTTAATAAGCCTTTTTTAATAAGCCTATTTAATAAGCCTATTTAATAAGTCTATTTAATAAGTCTATTTAATAAGCCTATTTAAAGAGTATTCAATGAGCCTATTTATTAAGCCTATTTATTGAGCCTATTTAATACGCCTATTTAATAAGCCAATTTAATAAACCTATTTAATAAGCCTATTTATTACGCCGATTTAATGAGCCTATTTAATAAGCCTATTTATTGAGCCTATTTAATAAGTCTATTTAATAAGCCTGTTTAATAAGCCTATTTAATAAGTATTTAATGAGCCTATTTAATAAGCCTAAGTTGCTGAATAAGCCTATTTAATAAGCCTAAGTTGCTGAAATAAGTCTATTTAATTAGCCTATTTAATGAGCCTAAGTTGCTGAATAAGCCTATTTTTATTAAGCCTAAGTTGCTGAAATAAGCCTATTTAATAAGCCCAAGTTGCTGAAATAAGCCTATTTAATAAGGCTATTTAATAAGCCTAAGTTGCTGAAATAAGCCTATTTAATAAGCGTAAGTTGATGAAATAAGGCTATTTAATAAGTCTAAGTTGCTGGAATAAGCCTATTTAGTAAGCCTAAGTTGCTGAAATAAGCCTATTTAATAGGCCTATCTAATACGTCTAAGTTGCAGAAATAAGCATATTTCATAAGCCTATTTAATGAGCCTAAGTTGCTGAAATGTCTATTTAACTAGTCGATTTAATAAGTCTAAGTTGCTAAAATAAGCCTATTTAATAAGGCTATTTAATAAACCTAAGTTGCTGAAATAAGCCTATTTAATGAGCCTAAGTTGCTGAAATAAGCCTATTTAATAAGCCTAAGTTTCTGAACTAAGCCTTTTTAAAAAGGTCTATTTAATAAGTCTAAGTTGCTGAAATAAACCTATTTAAAAATGCTATTTAATACGCCTAAGTTGCTGAAATAAACCTGATTAATAAGGCTATTTAATAAGCATAAGTTGCTGAAATAAGCCTATTTAAAAAGCCTAAGTTGCTGAACTAAGCCTATTTAATAAGTCTAAGTTGCTGAAATAACGCTATTTAATAAGCCTAAGTTGCTGAAATAAGTAAGCCTAAGTTGATGAAATAAGTATATTTAATAAGCATAAGTTGCTGAAATAAGCCTATTTAATAAGTCTAAGTTGCTGAAATAAGGCTATTTAATAAGTCTAAGTTGCTGAAATGAGCCTATTTAATCAGCGTAAGTTGCTGAAATAAGCCTATTTAATAAGTCTAAGTTGCTAAAATAAGGCTATTTAATAAGCTTAAGTTGCTGAAATGAGCCTATTTAATCAGCGTAAGTTGCTGAAATAAGCCTATTTAATAAGTCTAAGTTGCTAAAATAAGGTTATTTAATAAGCTTAAGTTGCTGAAATGAGCCTATTTAATAAGCCTAAGTTGCTGAAATAAGGCTATTTAATAAGTCTAAGTTGCTGAAAAAAGCCTATTTAATAAGCCTAAGTTGCTAAAATAAGCCTATTTAATGAGGCTATTTAATAAGTCTATTTAATAAGCCTATTTAATAAGCCTATTTAATAAGCCTATTTAATAAGCCTATTTAATAAGTCTATTTAATAAGTCTAAGTTGCAGAAATAAACCTATTTAATAATGCTATTTAATACGCCTACGTTGCTGAAATAAGCATATTTAATAAGCCTAAGTTGCTGAAATAAGGCTTTTTAAATAAGTCTAAGTTGCTGAAATAAGCCTATTTAATAAGCCTAAGTTGCTGAATAAGCCTATTTAATAAGTCTACGTTGCTGAAATAAGGCTATTTAATAAGCCTAAGTTGCTGAAATGAGCCTTTTTAATAAGTCTAAGTTGCTGAAATAAGCCTATTTAATAAGCCTAAGTTGCTAAAATAAGCCTATTTAATGAGGCTATTTAATAAGTCTATTTAATAAGCCTATTTAATAAGCCTATTTAATAAGCCTATTTAATATGCCTATTTAATAAGTCTATTTAATAAGTTTATTGAGCCTATTTAATAAGCCTATTTATTAAGCCTATTTAATAAGCCTATTTAATAAGCCTATTTAATAAGTCTATTTAATAAGCCTATTTAATAAGCCTATTTAATACGCCTATTTAATAAGCCTATTTATTATGCATATTTAATGAGCCTATTTAATAAGCCTATTTATTGAGCCTATTTAATAAGTCTATTTAATAAGCCTGTTTAATAAGCCTATTTAATAAGTATTTAATGAGCCTATTTAATAAGCCTGAGTTGCTGAAATAAGCCTATTTAATAAGCCTAAGTTGCTGAAATAAGGCTATTTAATAAGTCTAAGTTGCTGAAATAAGCCTATTTAATAAGCCTAAGTTGCTAAAATAAGCCTATTTAATGAGGCTATTTAATAAGTCTATTTAATAAGCCTATTTAATAAGCCTATTTAATATGCCTATTTAATAAGTCTATTTAATACGTTTATTGAGCCTATTTAATAAGCCTATTTATTAAGCCTATTTAATGAGCCCATTTATTAAGCATATTTAATGAGCCTATTTAATAAGCCTATTTAATAAGCATGTTTAATAAGCCTATTTAATAAGTATTTAATGAGCCTATTTAATAAGCCTGAGTTGCTGAAATAAGCCTATTTAATAAGCCTATTTAATAAGCCTAAGTTGCAGAATAAGCCTATTTAATAAGTCTAAGTTGCTGAAATAACGCTATTTAATAAGCCTAAGTTGCTGAAATAAGCCTATTTAATAAGCCTAAGTTGCTGAAATAAGGCAATTTAATAAGTCTAAGTTGCTGAAATAAGCCTATTTAATAAGCCTAAGTTGCTAAAATAAGCCTATTTAATGAGGCTATTTAATAAGTCTATTTAATAAGTCTAAGTTGCAGAAATAAACCTATTTAATAATGCTATTTAATACGCCTAAGTTGCTGAAATAAGCATATTTAATAAGCCCAAGTTGCTGAAATAAGGCTTTTTAATAAGTCTAATTTGCTGAAATAAGCCTATTTAATAAGCATAAGTTGCTAAAATATGCCTATTTAATAAGGCTATTTAATAAGCCTAAGTTGCTGAATAAGCCAATTTAATAAGTCAACGTTGCTGAAATAAGGCTATTTAATAAGCCTAAGTTGCTGAAATGAGCCTTTTTAATAAGCCTAAGTTGCTGAAATAAGGCTATTTAATAAGTCTAAGTTGCTGAAATAAGCCTATTTAATAAGCCTAAGTTGCTAAAATAAGCCTATTTAATGAGGCTATTTAATAAGTCTATTTAATAAGCCTATTTAATAAGCCTATTTAATAAGCCTATTTAATATGCCTATTTAATAAGTCTATTTAATAAGTTTATTGAGCCTATTTAATAAGCCTATTTATTAAGCCTATTTAATAAGCCTATTTAATAAGTCTATTTAATAAGCCTATTTAATAAGCCTATTTAATAAGCCTATTTATTAAGCATATTTAATGAGCCTATTTAATAAGCCTATTTATTGAGCCTATTTAATAAGTCTATTTAATAAGCCTGTTTAATAAGCCTATTTAATAAGTATTTAATGAGCCTATTTAATAAGCCTAAGTTGCTGAATAAGCCTATTTAATAAGCCTGAGTTGCTGAAATAAGCCTATTTAATAAGCCTATTTAATAAGCCTAAGTTGCTGAATAAGCCTATTTAATAAGCCTAAGTTGCTGAAATAAGCCTATTTAATAAGTCTAAGTTGCTGAAATAACGCTATTTAATAAGCCTAAGTTGCTGAAATAAGCCTATTTAATAAGCCTAAGTTGCTGAAATAAGGCTATTTAATAAGTCTAAGTTGCTGAAATAAGCCTATTTAATAAGCCTATGTTGCTGAAATAAGTATATTTAATAAGCCTAGGTTGCTGAAATAAGCCTATTTAATAAGTCTAAGTTGCTGAAATAAGGCCATTTAATAAGTCTAAGTTGCTGAAATGAGCCTATTTAATCAGCCTAAGTTGCTGAAATAAGGATATTTAATAAGCTTAAGTTGCTGAAATGAGCCTATTTAATCAGCCTAAGTTGCTGAAATAAGGCTATTTAATAAGTCTAAGTTGCTGAAATAAGCCTATTTAATAACCCTAAGCTGCTAAAGTAAGCCTATTTAATTACGCTATTTAATAAGTCTATTTAATAAACCTATTTAATAAGCCTATTTAATAAGCCTAATTAATAAGCCTATTTAATAAGTCTATTTAATAAGTCTATTTAATAAGCCTATTTAAAGAGTATTCAATGAGCCTATTTATTAAGCCTATTTATTGAGCCTATTTAATAAGCCTATTTAATAATCCAATTTAATAAACCTATTTAATAAGCCTATTTATTACGCCGATTTAATGAGCCTATTTAATAAGCCTATTTATTGAGCCTATTTAATAAGTCTATTTAATAAGCCTGTTTAATAAGCCTATTTAATAAGTATTTAATGAGCCTATTTAATAAGCCTAAGTTGCTGAATAAGCCTATTTAATAAGCCTAAGTTGCTGAAATAAGTCTATTTAATTAGCCTATTTAATGAGCCTAAGTTGCTGAATAAGCCTATTTTTATCAAGCCTAAGTTGCTGAAATAAGCCTATTTAATAAGCCCAAGTTGCTGAAATAAGCCTATTTAATAAGGCTATTTAATAAGCCTAAGTTGCTGAAATAAGCCTATTTAATAAGCGTAAGTTGATGAAATAAGGCTATTTAATAAGTCTAAGTTGCTGGAATAAGCCTATTTAGTAAGCCTAAGTTGCTGAAATAAGCCTATTTAATAGGCCTATCTAATACGTCTAAGTTGCAGAAATAATCATATTTCATAAGCCTATTTAATGAGCCTAAGTTGCTGAAATGTCTATTTAACTAGTCGATTTAATAAGTCTAAGTTGCTAAAATAAGCCTATTTAATAAGGCTATTTAATAAACCTAAGTTGCTGAAATAAGCCTATTTAATGAGCCTAAGTTGCTGAATAAGCCTATTTAATAAGCCTAAGTTTCTGAACTAAGCCTATTTAAAAAGGTCTATTTAATAAGTCTAAGTTGCTGAAATAAACCTATTTAAAAATGCTATTTAATACGCCTAAGTTGCTGAAATAAACCTTATTAATAAGGCTATTTAATAAGCCTATATTGGTGAACTAAGCCTATTTAATAAGCCTACATTGGTGAACTAAGCCTATATAAAAAGGTCTATTTAATAAGTCTAAGTTGCTGAAATAAACCTATTTAAAAATGCTATTTAATACGCCTAAGTTGCTGAAATAAACCTGATTAATAAGGCTATTTAATAAGCATAAGTTGCTGAAATAAGCCTATTTAATAAGCCTACGTTGCTGAACTAAGCCTATATAAAAAGGTCTATTTAAAAAGTCTAAGTTGCTGAAATAAACCTATTTAAAAATGCAATTTAATAAGCCTAAATTGCTGAAATAAACCTGTTTAATAAGGCTATTTAATAAGCATAAGTTGCAGAAATAAGCCTATTTAATAAGCCTAAGTTGCTGAAATAAGCCTATTTAATAAGGCTATTTAATAAGTCTAAGTTGCAGAAATAAACCTATTTAATAATGTTATTTAATACGCCTAAGTTGCTGAAATAAGCATATTTAATAAGCCTAAGTTGCTAAAATAAGCCTATTTAATAAGGCTATTTAATAAACCTAAGTTGCTGAAATAAGCCTATTTAATGAGCCTAAGTTGCTGAATAAGCCTATTTAATAAGCCTAAGTTTCTGAACTAAGCCTATTTAAAAAGGTCTATTTAATAAGTCTAAGTTGCTGAAATTAACCTATTTAAAAATGCTATTTAATACGCCTAAGTTGCTGAAATAAACCTGATTAATAAGGCTATTTAATAAGCCTACATTGGTGAACTAAGCCTATTTAATAAGCCTACATTGGTGAACTAAGCCTATATAAAAAGGTCTATTTAATAAGTCTAAGTTGCTGAAATAAACCTATTTAAAAATTCTATTTAATGAGCCTAAGTTGCTGAAATAAGCCTATTTAATAAGACGAAGTTTCTGAACTAAGCCTATTTAAAAGGTATATTTAATAAGTCTAAGTTGCTGAAATAAACCTATTTTAAAATGCTATTTAATAAGCCTAAGTTGCTGAAATAAACCTGTTAATAAGGCTATTTAATAAGCATAAGTTGCTGAAATAAGCCTATTTAATAAGCCTATGTTGCTGAAATAAACCTATTTAATAAGGCTATTTAATTAGTCTAAGTTGCAGAAATAAACCTATTTAAAAAGCCTAAGTTGTTAAAATAAGCCTATTTAATGAGGTTATTTAATAAGTCTATTTAATAAGCCTATTTAATAAGCATATTTAATAAGCCTATTTAATAAGCCTATTTATTGAACCTATTTAATAAGCCTATTTAATAAGCCTATTTAATAAGCCTATTTATTGAGGCTATTCAATAAATCTATTTAATAAGCCTATTTAATATGCCTATTTAATAAGTATTTAATGAGCCTATTTAATCAGTCTATTTAATAAGCCTATTTAATAGGCCTATTTAATAAGTCTAAGTTGCTGAAATAAGCCTATTTAATAAGCCTAAGTTGCTGAATAAGCCTATTTAATAAGTCTACGTTGCTGAAATAAGCCTTTTTAATAAGTCTAAGTTGCTGAAATAAGCCTATTTAATAAGCCTAAGTTGCTGAAATAAGCCTATTTAAGAAGGCTATTTAATAAGCCTAAGTTCCTGAATAAGCCTATTTAATAAGTCTAAGTTGCTGAAATAAGACTATTTAATAAGCCTAAGTTGCTGAAATAAGCCTATTTAATAAGCCTAAGTTGCTGAAATAAGCCTATTTAATAGGCCTATCTAATAAGTCTAAGTTGCAGAAATAAGCATATTTCATTAGCCTATTTAATGAGCCTAAGTTGCTGAAATGTCTATTTAATAAGTCGATTGAATAAGTCTAAGTTGCTAAAATAAGCCTATTTAATGAGGCTATTTAATGAGCCTAAGTTGCTGAAATAAGCCTATTTAAAAAGCCTAAGTTTCTGAACTAAGCCTATTTAAAAAGGTCTATTTAATAAGTCTAAGTTGCTGAAATAAACCTATTTAAAAATGCTATTTAATACGCCTAAGTTTCTGAAATAAACCTGATTAATAAGGCTATTTAATAAGCATAAGTTGCTGAAATAAGCCTATTTAATAAGCCTACGTTGCTGAACTAAGCCTATATAAAAAGGTCTATTTAAAAAGTCTAAGTTGCTGAAATAAACCTATTTAAAAATGCTATTTAATAAGCCTAAATTGCTGAAATAAACCTGTTTAATAAGGCTATTTAATAAGCATAAGTTGCTGAAATAAGCCTATTTAATAAGCCTAAGTTGCTGAAATAAGCCTATTTAATAAGGCTATTTAATAAGTCTAAGTTGCAGAAATAAACCTATTTAATAATGTTATTTAATACGCCTAAGTTGCTGAAATAAGCATATTTAATAAGCCTAAGTTGCTAAAATAAGCCTATTTAATAAGGCTATTTAATAAGTCTAAGTTGCTGAAATAAACCTATTTAATAAGCCTAAGTTGCTAAAATAAGCCTATTTAATGAGGCTATTTAATAAGTCCATTTAATAAGCCTATTTAATAAGCCTATTTAATACGCCTATTTAATAAGCCTATTTAATACGCCTATTTAATAAACCTATTTATTAAATATTTAATGAGCCTATTTATTAATTCTATTTAATAAGCCTTATTAATAAGCCTATTTAATAAAGTCTATTTAATAAGCCTATTTAATAAGTCTATTTAATTAGTCTATTTAATAAGCCTATTTAATAAGTATTTAATGAGCCTATTTAATAAGCCTATTTATTGAGCCTATTTAATAAGCCTATTTATTGAGCCTATTTAATAAGCCTATTTATTGAGCCTATTTAGTAAGCCTATTTATTGAGCCTATTTAATAAGCCTATTTAATAAGCCTATTTAATAAGCCTATTTAATAAGCCTATTTATTAAGCCTATTTAATAAGTCTATTTAATAAGCCTATTTAATAAGTCTATTTAATAAGTCTAATTAATAAGCCTATTTAATAAGTATTTAATGAGCCTATTTAATAAGTCTATTTAATAAGCCTTTTTAATTAGCCTATTTAATAAGTCTATTTAATAAGCCTATTTAATAAGTCTATTTAATAAGTCTAATTAATAAGCCTATTTAATAAGTATTTAATGTGCCTATTTAATAAGCCTATTTATTGAGCCTATTTAATGAGCCTATTTATTGAGCATATTTAATGGGCCTATTTAATAAGCCTATTTATTGTGCCTATTTAATAAGTCTATTTAATAAGCCTGTTTAATGAGCCTATTTAATAAGTATTTAATGAGCCTATTTAATAAGCCTAAGTTGCTGAATAAGCCTATTTAATAAGCCTAAGTTGCTGAAATAAGCCTATTTAATAAGTCTAAGTTGCAGAAATAACGCTATTTAATAAGCCTAAGTTGCTGAGATAAGCCTATCTAATAAGCCTAAGTTGCTGAAATAAGGCTATTTAATAAGTCTAAGTTGCTGAAATAAGCCTATTTAATAAGCCTAAGTTGCTTAAATAAGTATATTTAATAAGCATAAGTTGCTGAAATAAGCCTATTTAATAAGTCTAAGTTGCTGAAATAAGGCTATTTAATAAGTCTAAGTTGCTGAAATGAGCCTATTTAATCAGCGTAAGTTGCTGAAATAAGCCTATTTAATAAGTCTAAGTTGCTGAAATAAGGCTATTTAATAAGCTTAAGTTGCTGAAATGAGCCTATTTAATAAGCCTAAGTTGCTGAAATGAGCCTATTTAATAAGCCTAAGTTGCTGAAATAAGGCTATTTAATAAGTCTAAGTTGCTGAAATAAGCCTATTTAATAAGCCTAAGTTGCTAAAATAAGCCTATTTAATGAGGCTATTTAATAAGTCTATTTAATAAGCATATTTAATAAGCCTATTTAATAAGCCTATTTAATAAGCCTATTAAATAAGTCTATTTAATAAGTCTATGTTGCAGAAATAAACCTATTTAATAATGCTATTTAATACGCCTAAGTTGCTGAAATAAGCATATTTAATAAGCCTAAGTTGCTAAAATAAGTATATTTAATAGGCCTATCTAATAAGTCTAAGTTGAAGAAATAAGCATATTTCATAAGCCTATTTAATGAGCCTAAGTTGCTGAAATGTCTATTTAATAAGTCGATTTAATAAGTCTAAGTTGCTAAAATAATCCTATTTAATAAGGCTATTTAATAAGCCTAAGTTGCTGAAATAGGCCTATTTAATAAGGCGATTTAATGAGCCTAAGTTGCTGAAATAAGCCTATTTAATAAGACGAAGTTTCTGAACTAAGCCTATTTAAAAGGTATATTTAATAAGTCTAAGTTGCTGAAATAAACCTATTTTAAAATGCTATTTAATAAGCCTAAGTTGCTGAAATAAACCTGTTAATAAGGCTATTTAATAAGCATAAGTTGCTGAAATAAGCCTATTTAATAAGCCTAAGTTGCTGAAATAAACCTATTTAATAAGGCTATTTAATTAGTCTAAGTTGCAGAAATAAACCTATTTAAAAAGCCTAAGTTGTTAAAATAAGCCTATTTAATGAGGTTATTTAATAAGTCTATTTAATAAGCCTATTTAATAAGCATATTTAATAAGCCTATTTAATAAGCCTATTTATTGAACCTATTTAATAAGCCTATTTAATAAGCCTATTTAATAAGCCTATTTATTGAGCCTATTTAATAAGTCTATTTAATAAGCCTATTTAATAAGCCTATTTAATAAGTATTTAATGAGCCTATTTAATCAGTCTATTTAATAAGCCTATTTAATAGGCCTATTTAATAAGTCTAAGTTGCTGAAATAAGCCTATTTAATAAGCCTAAGTTGCTGAATAAGCCTATTTAATAAGTCTACGTTGCTGAAATAAGCCTTTTTAATAAGTCTAAGTTGCTGAAATAAGCCTATTTAATAAGCCTAAGTTGCTGAAATAAGCCTATTTAAGAAGGCTATTTAATAAGCCTAAGTTCCTGAATAAGCCTATTTAATAAGTCTAAGTTGCTGAAATAAGGCTATTTAATAAGCCTAAGTTGCTGAAATAAGCCTATTTAATAAACCTAAGTTGCTGAATTAAGCCTATTTAATAGGCCTATCTAATAAGTCTAAGTTGCAGAAATAAGCATATTTCATTAGCCTATTTAATGAGCCTAAGTTGCTGAAATGTCTATTTAATAAGTTGATTGAATAAGTCTAAGTTGCTAAAATAAGCCTATTTAATGAGGCTATTTAATGAGCCTAAGTTGCTGAAATAAGCCTATTTAAAAAGCCTAAGTTTCTGAACTAAGCCTATTTAAAAAGGTCTATTTAATAAGTCTAAGTTGCTGAAATAAACCTATTTAAAAATGCTATTTAATACGCCTAAGTTGCTGAAATAAACCTGATTAATAAGGCTATTTAATAAGCATAAGTTGCTGAAATAAGCCTATTTAATAAGCCTACGTTGCTGAACTAAGCCTATATAAAAAGGTATATTTAAAAAGTCTAAGTTGCTGAAATAAACCTATTTAAAAATGCTATTTAATAAGCCTAAATTGCTGAAATAAACCTGTTTAATAAGGCTATTTAATAAGCATAAGTTGCTGAAATAAGCCTATTTAATAAGCCTAAGTTGCTGAAATAAGCCTATTTAATAAAGCTATTTAATAAGTCTAAGTTGCAGAAATAAACCTATTTAATAATGTTATTTAATACGCCTAAGTTGCTGAAATAAGCATATTTAATAAGCCTAAGTTGCTAAAATAAGCCTATTTAATAAGGCTATTTAATAAGTCTAAGTTGCTGAAATAAACCTATTTAATAAGCCTAAGATGCTAAAATAAGCCTATTTAATGAGGCTATTTAATAAGTCCATTTAATAAGCCTATTTAATAAGCCTATTTAATACGCCTATTTAATAAGCCTATTTAATACGCCTATTTAATAAACCTATTTATTAAGTATTTAATGAGCCTATTTATTAATTCTATTTAATAAGCCTTATTAATAAGCCTATTTAATAAAGTCTATTTAATAAGCCTATTTAATAAGTCTATTTAATTAGTCTATTTAATAAGCCTATTTAATAAGTATTTAATGAGCCTATTTAATAAGCCTATTTATTGAGCCTATTTAATAAGCCTATTTATTGAGCCTATTTAATAAGCCTATTTATTGAGCCCATTTAGTAAGCCTATTTATTGAGCCTATTTAATAAGCCTATTTAATAAGCCTATTTAATAAGCCTATTTAATAAGCCTATTTATTAAGCCTATTTAATAAGTCTATTTAATAAGCCTATTTAATAAGTCTATTTAATAAGTCTAATTAATAAGCCAATTTAATAAGTATTTAATGTGCCTATTTAATAAGTCTATTTAATAAGCCTTTTTAATTAGCCTATTTAATAAGTCTATTTAATAAGCCTATTTAATAAGTCTATTTAATAAGTCTAATTAATAAGCCTATTTAATAAGTATTTAATGTGCCTATTTAATAAGCCTATTTATTGAGCCTATTTAATTAGCCTATTTATTGAGCATATTTAATGAGCCTATTTAATAAGCCTATTTATTGTGCCTATTTAATAAGTCTATTTAATAAGCCTGTTTAATGAGCCTATTTAATAAGCCTAAGTTGCTGAATAAGCCTATTTAATAAGCCTAAGTTGCTGAAATAAGCCTATTTAATGAGCCTATTTAATAAGCCTAAGTTGCTGAATAAGCCTATTTAATAAGTCTAAGTTGCAGAAATAACGCTATTTAATAAGCCTAAGTTGCTGAGATAAGCCTATCTAATAAGCCTAAGTTGCTGAAATAAGGCTATTTAATAAGTCTAAGTTGCTGAAATAAGCCTATTTAATAAGCCTAAGTTGCTTAAATAAGTATATTTAATAAGCATAAGTTGCTGAAATAAGCCTATATAATAAGTCTAAGTTGCTGAAATAAGGCTATTTAATAAGTCTAAGTTGCTGAAATGAGCCTATTTAATCAGCGTAAGTTGCTGAAATAAGCCTATTTAATAAGTCTAAGTTGCTGAAATAAGGCTATTTAATAAGCTTAAGTTGCTGAAATGAGCCTATTTAATAAGCCTAAGTTGCTGAAATGAGCCTATTTAATAAGCCTAAGTTGCTGAAATAAGGTTATTTAATACGTCTAAGTTGCTGAAATAAGCCTATTTAATAAGCCTAAGTTGCTAAAATAAGCCTATTTAATGAGGCTATTTAATAAGTCTATTTAATAAGCATATTTAATAAGCCTATTTAATAAGCCTATTTAATAAGCCTATTAAATAAGTCTATTTAATAAGTCTATGTTGCAGAAATAAACCTATTTAATAATGCTATTTAATACGCCTAAGTTGCTGAAATAAGCATATTTAATAAGCCTAAGTTGTTAATATAAGTATATTTAATAGGCCTATCTAATAAGTCTAAGTTGAAGAAATAAGCATATTTCATAAGCCTATTTAATGAGCCTAATTTGCTGAAATGTCTATTTAATAAGTCGATTTAATAAGTCTAAGTTGCTAAAATAATCCTATTTAATAAGGCTATTTAATAAGCCTAAGTTGCTGAAATAGGCCTATTTAATAAGGCTATTTAATGAGCCTAAGTTGCTGAAATAAGCCTATTTAATAAGACGAAGTTTCTGAACTAAGCCTATTTAAAAGGTATATTTAATAAGTCTAAGTTGCTGAAATAAACCTATTTTAAAATGCTATTTAATAAGCCTAAGTTGCTGAAATAAACCTGTTAATAAGGCTATTTAATAAGCATAATTTTGCTGAAATAAGCCTATTTAATAAGCCTAAGTTGCTGAAATAAGGCTATTTAATAAGTCTAAGTTGCTGAAATAAGCCTATTTAATAACCCTAAGCTGCTAAAATAAGCCTATTTAATTAGGCTATTTAATAAGTCTATTTAATAAACCTATTTAATAAGCCTTTTTTAATAAGCCTATTTAATAAGCCTATTTAATAAGTCTATTTAATAAGTCTATTTAATAAGCCTATTTAAAGAGTATTCAATGAGCCTATTTATTAAGCCTATTTATTGAGCCTATTTAATAAGCCTATTTAATAAGCCAATTTAATAAACCTATTTAATAAGCCTATTTATTACGCCGATTTAATGAGCCTATTTAATAAGCCTATTTATTGAGCCTATTTAACAAGTCTATTTAATAAGCCTGTTTAATACGCCTATTTAATAAGTATTTAATGAGCCTATTTAATAAGCCTAAGTTGCTGAATAAGCCTATTTAATAAGCCTAAGTTGCTGAAATAAGTCTATTTAATTAGCCTATTTAATGAGCCTAAGTTGCTGAATAAGCCTATTTTTATTAAGCCTAAGTTGCTGAAATAAGCCTATTTAATAAGCCCAAGTTGCTGAAATAAGCCTATTTAATAAGGCTATTTAATAAGCCTAAGTTGCTGAAATAAGCCTATTTAATAAGCGTAAATTGATGAAATAAGGCTATTTAATAAGTCTAAGTTGCTGGAATAAGCCTATTTAATAGGCCTATCTAATACGTCTAAGTTGCAGAAATAAGCATATTTCATAAGCCTATTTAATGAGCCTAAGTTGCTGAAATGTCTTTAACTAGTCGATTTAATAAGTCTAAGTTGCTAAAATAAGCCTATTTAATAAGGCTATTTAATAAACCTAAGTTGCTGAAATAAGCCTATTTAATGAGCCTAAGTTGCTGAAATAAGCCTATTTAATAGGCCTATCTAATACGTCTAAGTTGCAGAAATAAGCATATTTCATAAGCCTATTTAATGAGCCTAAGTTGCTGAAATGTCTATTTAACTAGTCGATTTAATAAGTCTAAGTTGCTAAAATAAGCCTATTTAATGAGGCTATTTAATAAACCTAAGTTGCTGAAATAAGCCTATTTAATGAGCCTAAGTTGCTGAAATAAGCCTATTTAATAAGCCTAAGTTTCTGAACTAAGCCTTTTTAAAAAGGTATATTTAATAAGTCTAAGTTGCTGAAATAAACCTATTTAAAAATGCTATTTAATACGCCTAAGTTGCTGAAATAAACCTGATTAATAAGGCTATTTAATAAGCATAAGTTGCTGAAATAAGCCTATTTAATAAGCCTACGTTGCAGAACTAAGCCTATATAAAAAGGTCTATTTAAAAAGTCTAAGTTGCTGAAATAAACCTATTTAAAAATGCTATTTAATAAGCCTAAGTTGCTGAAATAGGCCTATTTAATAAGGCTATTTAATGAGCCTAAGTTGCTGAAATAAGCCTATTTAATAAGACGAAGTTTCTGAACTAAGCCTATTTAAAAGGTATATTTAATAAGTCTAAGTTGCTGAAATAAACCTATTTTAAAATGCTATTTAATAAGCCTAAGTTGCTGAAATAAACCTGTTAATAAGGCTATTTAATAAGCATAATTTGCTGAAATAAGCCTATTTAATAAGCCTAAGTTGCTGAAATAAGGCTATTTAGTAAGTCTAAGTTGCTGAAATAAGCCTATTTAATAACCCTAAGCTGCTAAAATAAGCCTATTTAATTAGGCTATTTAATAAGTCTATTTAATAAGCCTATTTAATAAGCCTTTTTTAATAAGCCTATTTAATAAGCCTATTTAATAAGTCTATTTAATAAGTCTATTTAATAAGCCTATTTAAAGAGTATTCAATGAGCCTATTTATTAAGCCTATTTATTGAGCCTATTTAATACGCCTATTTAATAAGCCAATTTAATAAACCTATTTAATAAGCCTATTTATTACGCCGATTTAATGAGCCTATTTAATAAGCCTATTTATTGAGCCTATTTAATAAGTCTATTTAATAAGCCTGTTTAATAAGCCTATTTAATAAGTATTTAATGAGCCTATTTAATAAGCCTAAGTTGCTGAATAAGCCTATTTAATAAGCCTAAGTTGCTGAAATAAGTCTATTTAATTAGCCTATTTAATGAGCCTAAGTTGCTGAATAAGCCTATTTTTATTAAGCCTAAGTTGCTGAAATAAGCCTATTTAATAAGCCCAAGTTGCTGAAATAAGCCTATTTAATAAGGCTATTTAATAAGCCTAAGTTGCTGAAATAAGCCTATTTAATAAGCGTAAGTTGATGAAATAAGGCTATTTAATAAGTCTAAGTTGCTGGAATAAGCCTATTTAGTAAGCCTAAGTTGCTGAAATAAGCCTATTTAATAGGCCTATCTAATACGTCTAAGTTGCAGAAATAAGCATATTTCATAAGCCTATTTAATGAGCCTAAGTTGCTGAAATGTCTATTTAACTAGTCGATTTAATAAGTCTAAGTTGCTAAAATAAGCCTATTTAATAAGGCTATTTAATAAACCTAAGTTGCTGAAATAAGCCTATTTAATGAGCCTAAGTTGCTGAAATAAGCCTATTTAATAAGCCTAAGTTTCTGAACTAAGCCTTTTTAAAAAGGTCTATTTAATAAGTCTAAGTTGCTGAAATAAACCTATTTAAAAATGCTATTTAATACGCCTAAGTTGCTGAAATAAACCTGATTAATAAGGCTATTTAATAAGCATAAGTTGCTGAAATAAGCCTATTTAAAAAGCCTAAGTTGCTGAAATAAGCCTATTTAATAAGGCTATTTAATAAGTCTAAGTTGCAGAAATAAACCTATTTAATAATGTTATTTAATACGCCTAAGTTGCTGAAATAAGCATATTTAATAAGCCTAAGTTGCTAAAATAAGCCTATTTAATAAGGCTATTTAATAAGTCTAAGTTGCTGAAATAAACCGATTTAATAAGCCTAAGTTGCTGAATAAGCCTATTTAATAAGCCTAAGTTGCTGAAATAAGCCTATTTAATACGCCTATTTAATAAACCTATTTAATAAGTATTTAATGAGCCTATTTATTAATTCTATTTAATAAGCCTTATTAATAAGCCTATTTAATAAAGTCTATTTAATAAGCCTATTTAATAAGTCTATTTAATAAGTCTATTTAATAAGCCTATTTAATAAGTATTTAATGAGCCTATTTAATAAGCCTATTTATTGAGCCTATTTAATAAGCCTATTTATTGAGCCTATTTAATGAGCCTATTTATTGAGCCTATTTAGTAAGCCTATTTATTGAGCCTATTTAATAAGCCTATTTAATAAGCCTATTTAATAAGCCTATTTAATAAGCCTATTTATTAAGCCTATTTAATAAGTCTATTTATTGAGCCTATTTAATGAGCCTATTTATTGAGCATATTTAATGAGCCTATTTAATAAGCCTATTTATTGAGCCTATTTAATAAGTCTATTTAATAAGCCTGTTTAATGAGCCTATTTAATAAGTATTTAATGAGCCTATTTAATAAGCCTAAGTTGCTGAATAAGCCTATTTAATAAGCCTAAGTTGCTGAAATAAGCCTATTTAATGAGCCTATTTAATAAGCCTAAATTGCTGAATAAGCCTATTTAATAAGCCTAAGTTGCTGAAATAAGCCTATTTAATAAGTCTAAGTTGCTGAAATAACGCTATTTAATAAGCCTAAGTTGCTGAGATAAGCCTATCTAATAAGGCTAAGTTGCTGAAATAAGGCTATTTAATGAGTCTAAGTTGCTTAAATAAGCCTATTTAATAAGCCTAAGTTGCTGAAATAAGTATATTTAATAAGCATAAGTTGCTGAAATAAGCCTATTTAATAAGTCTAAGTTGCTGAAATAAGGCTATTTAATAAGTCTAAGTTGCTGAAATGAGCCTATTTAATCAGCGTAAGTTGCTGAAATAAGCCTATTTAATAAGTCTAAGTTGCTGAAATAAGGCTATTTAATAAGCTTAAGTTGCTGAAATGAGCCTATTTAATAAGCCTAAGTTGCTGAAATAAGGCTATTTAATAAGTCTAAGTTGCTGAAATAAGCCTATTTAATAAGCCTAAGTTGCTAAAATAAGCCTATTTAATGAGGCTATTTAATAAGTCTATTTAATAAGCCTATTTAATAAGCCTATTTAATAAGCCTATTTAATGAGCCTATTTAATAAGTCTATTTAATAAGTCTAAGTTGCAGAAATAAACCTATTTAATAATGCTATTTAATACGCCTACGTTGCTGAAATAAGCATATTTAATAAGCCTAAGTTGCTAAAATATGCCTATTTAATAAGGCTATTTAATAAGCCTAAGTTGCTGAATAAGCCTATTTAATAAGTCTAAGTTGCAGAAATAACGCTATTTAATAAGCCTAAGTTGCTGAGATAAGCCTATCTAATAAGCCTAAGTTGCTGAAATAAGGCTATTTAATAAGTCTAAGTTGCTGAAATAAGCCTATTTAATAAGCCTAAGTTGCTAAAATAAGCCTATTTAATGAGGCTATTTAATAAGTCTATTTAATAAGCCTATTTAATAAGCCTATTTAATAAGCCTATTTAATAAGCCTATTTAATAAGTCTATTTAATAAGTCTAAGTTGCAGAAATAAACCTATTTAATAATGCTATTTAATACGCCTACGTTGCTGAAATAAGCCTATTTAATAAGCCTAAGTGGCTAAAATATGCCTATTTAATAAGGCTATATAATAAGCCTAAGTTGCTGAATAAGCCTATTTAATAAGTCTACGTTGCTGAAATAAGGCTATTTAATAAGCCTAAGTTGCTGAAATTAGCCTTTTTAATAAGCCTAAGTTGCTGAAATAAGGCTATTTAATAAGTCTAAGTTGCTGAAATAAGCCTATTTAATAAGCCTAAGTTGCTAAAATAAGCCTATTTAATGAGGCTATTTAATAAGTATATTTAATAAGCCTATTTAATAAGCCTATTTAATAAGCCTATTTAATATGCCTATTTAATAAGTCTATTTAATAAGTTTATTGAGCCTATTTAATAAGCCTATTTATTAAGCCTATTTAATAAGCCTATTTAATACGCCTATTTAATAAGTCTATTTAATAAGCCTATTTAATAAGCCTATTTAATACGCCTATTTAATAAGCCTATTTATTAAGCATATTTAATGAGCCTATTTAATAAGCCTATTTATTGAGCCTATTTAATAAGTCTATTTAATAAGCCTGTTTAATAAGCCTATTTAATAAGTATTTAATGAGCCTATTTAATAAGCCTGAGTTGCTGAAATAAGCCTATTTAATAAGCCTATTTAATAAGCCTAAGTTGCAGAATAAGCCTATTTAATAAGCCTAAGTTGCTGAAAAAAGCCTATTTAATAAGTCTAAGTTGCTGAAATAACGCTGTTTAATAAGCCTAAGTTGCTGAAATAAGCCTATTTAATAAGCCTAAGTTGCTGAAATAAGGCTATTTAATAAGGCTAAGTTGCTGAAATAAGCCTATTTAATAAGCCTAAGTTGCTAAAATAAGCCTATTTAATGAGGCTATTTAATAAGTCTATTTAATAACCCTATTTAATAAGCCTATTTTATAAGCCTATTTAATAAGCCTATTTAATAAGTCTATTTAATAAGTCTAAGTTGCAGAAATAAACCTATTTAATAATGCTATTTAATACGCCTAAGTTGCTGAAATAAGCATAATTAATAAGCCTAAGTTGCTGAAATAAGGCTTTTTAATAAGCCTAAGTTGCTGAATAAGCCTATTTAATAAGTCTACGTTGCTGAAATAAGGCTATTTAATAAGCCTAAGTTGCTGAAATAAGCCTATTTCATAAGACTAAGTTGCTGAAATAAGGCTTTTTAATAAGTCTAAGTTGCTGAAATAAGCCTATTTAATAAGCCTAAGTTACTCAAATAAGTCTATTTAATAAGGCTATTTGATAAGCCTAAGTTGCTGAATAAGCCTATTTAATAAGTCTAAGTTGCTGAAATAAGGCTATTTAATAAGCCTAAGTTGCTGAAATGAGCCTTTTTAATAAGCCTAAGTTGCTGAAATAAGTCTATTTAATAAGGCTAAGTTGCTGAAATAAGCCTATTTAATAAGTCTAAGTTGCTAAAATAAGCCTATTTAATGAGGCTATTTAATAAGTCTATTTAATAAGCCTATTTAATAAGCCTATTTAATAAGCCTATTTAATATGCCTATTTAATAAGTCTATTTAATAAGTCTATTTAATACACCTATTTAATAAGTATTTAATGAGCCTATTTAATAAGCCTATTTATTGAGCCTATTTAATAAGCCTATTTATTAAGCCTATTTAATAAGCCTATTTAATAAGCCTATTTAATAAGTCTATTTAATAAGCCTATTTAATGAGCCTATTTAATAAGCCTAGTTGATAAGCCTATTTATTAAGCATATTTAATGAGCCTATTTAATACGCCTATTTATTGAGCCTATTTAATAAGTCTATTTAATAAGCCTGTTTAATGAGCCTATTTAATAAATATTTAATTAGCCTATTTAATAAGCCTAAGTTGCTGAATAAGCCTATTTAATAAGCCTAAGTTGCTGAAATAAGCCTATTTAATAAGCCTATTTAATAAGCCTAAGTTGCTGAATAAGCCTATTTAATAAGCCTAAGTTGCTGAAATAAGCCTATTTAATAAGTCTAAGTTGCTGAAATAGCGCCATTTAATAAGCCTAAGTTGCTGAGATAAGCCTATCTAATAAGCCTAAGTTGCTGAAATAAGGCTATTTAATAAGTCTAAGTTGATGAAATAAGCCTATTTAATAAGCATAAGTTGCTGAAATAAGTATATTTAATAAGCATAAGTTGCTGAAATAAGCCTATTTAATAAGTCTAAGTTGCTAAAATAAGGCTATTTAATAAGTCTAAGTTGCAGAAATGAGCCTATTTAATCAGCATAAGTTGCAGAAATAAGCCCATTTAATAAGTCTAAGTTGCTAAAATAAGGCTATTTAATAAGCTTAAGTTGCTGAAATGAGCCTATTTAATAAGCCTAAGTTGCTGAAATAAGGCTATTTAATAAGTCTAAGTTGCTGAAATAAGCCTATTTAATAAGCCTAAGTTGCTAAAATAAGCCTATTTAATGAGGCTATTTAATAAGTCTATTTAATAAGCCTATTTAATAAGCCTATTTAATAAGCCTATTTAATGAGCCTATTTAATAAGTCTATTTAATAAGTCTAAGTTGCAGAAATAAACCTATTTAATAATGCTATTTAATACGCCTACGTTGCTGAAATAAGCATATTTAATAAGCCTAAGTTGCTAAAATATGCCTATTTAATAAGGCTATTTAATAAGCCTAAGTTGCTGAATAAGCCTATTTAATAAGTCTAAGTTGCAGAAATAACGCTATTTAATAAGCCTAAGTTGCTGAGATAAGCCTATCTAATAAGCCTAAGTTGCTGAAATAAGGCTATTTAATAAGTCTAAGTTGCTGAAATAAGCCTATTTAATAAGCCTAAGTTGCTAAAATAAGCCTATTTAATGAGGCTGTTTAATAAGTCTATTTAATAAGCCTATTTAATAAGCCTATTTAATAAGCCTATTTAATAAGCCTATTTAATAAGTCTATTTAATAAGTCTAAGTTGCAGAAATAAACCTATTTAATAATGCTATTTAATACGCCTACGTTGCTGAAATAAGCCTATTTAATAAGCCTAAGTGGCTAAAATATGCCTATTTAATAAGGCTATATAATAAGCCTAAGTTGCTGAATAAGCCTATTTAATAAGTCTACGTTGCTGAAATAAGGCTATTTAATAAGCCTAAGTTGCTGAAATGAGCCTTTTTAATAAGCCTAAGTTGCTGAAATAAGGCTATTTAATAAGTCTAAGTTGCTGAAATAAGCCTATTTAATAAGCCTAAGTTGCTAAAATAAGCCTATTTAATGAGGCTATTTAATAAGTATATTTAATAAGCCTATTTAATAAGCCTATTTAATAAGCCTATTTAATATGCCTATTTAATAAGTCTATTTAATAAGTTTATTGAGCCTATTTAATAAGCCTATTTATTAAGCCTATTTAATAAGCCTATTTAATACGCCTATTTAATAAGTCTATTTAATAAGCCTATTTAATAAGCCTATTTAATACGCCTATTTAATAAGCCTATTTATTAAGCATATTTAATGAGCCTATTTAATAAGCCTATTTATTGAGCCTATTTAATAAGTCTATTTAATAAGCCTGTTTAATAAGCCTATTTAATAAGTATTTAATGAGCCTATTTAATAAGCCTGAGTTGCTGAAATAAGCCTATTTAATAAGCCTATTTAATAAGCCTAAGTTGCAGAATAAGCCTATTTAATAAGCCTAAGTTGCTGAAAAAAGCCTATTTAATAAGTCTAAGTTGCTGAAATAACGCTGTTTAATAAGCCTAAGTTGCTGAAATAAGCCTATTTAATAAGCCTAAGTTGCTAAAATAAGCCTATTTAATGAGGCTGTTTAATAAGTCTATTTAATAAGCCTATTTAATAAGCCTATTTAATAAGCCTATTTAATAAGCCTATTTAATAAGTCTATTTAATAAGTCTAAGTTGCAGAAATAAACCTATTTAATAATGCTATTTAATACGCCTACGTTGCTGAAATAAGCCTATTTAATAAGCCTAAGTGGCTAAAATATGCCTATTTAATAAGGCTATATAATAAGCCTAAGTTGCTGAATAAGCCTATTTAATAAGTCTACGTTGCTGAAATAAGGCTATTTAATAAGCCTAAGTTGCTGAAATGAGCCTTTTTAATAAGCCTAAGTTGCTGAAATAAGGCTATTTAATAAGTCTAAGTTGCTGAAATAAGCCTATTTAATAAGCCTAAGTTGCTAAAATAAGCCTATTTAATGAGGCTATTTAATAAGTATATTTAATAAGCCTATTTAATAAGCCTATTTAATAAGCCTATTTAATATGCCTATTTAATAAGTCTATTTAATAAGTTTATTGAGCCTATTTAATAAGCCTATTTATTAAGCCTATTTAATAAGCCTATTTAATACGCCTATTTAATAAGTCTATTTAATAAGCCTATTTAATAAGCCTATTTAATACCCCTATTTAATAAGCCTATTTATTAAGCATATTTAATGAGCCTATTTAATAAGCCTATTTATTGAGCCTATTTAATAAGTCTATTTAATAAGCCTGTTTAATAAGCCTATTTAATAAGTATTTAATGAGCCTATTTAATAAGCCTGAGTTGCTGAAATAAGCCTATTTAATAAGCCTATTTAATAAGCCTAAGTTGCAGAATAAGCCTATTTAATAAGCCTAAGTTGCTGAAAAAAGCCTATTTAATAAGTCTAAGTTGCTGAAATAACGCTGTTTAATAAGCCTAAGTTGCTGAAATAAGCCTATTTAATAAGCCTAAGTTGCTGAAATAAGGCTATTTAATAAGGCTAAGTTGCTGAAATAAGCCTATTTAATAAGCCTAAGTTGCTAAAATAAGCCTATTTAATGAGGCTATTTAATAAGTCTATTTAATAACCCTATTTAATAAGCCTATTTTATAAGCCTATTTAATAAGCCTATTTAATAAGTCTATTTAATAAGTCTAAGTTGCAGAAATAAACCTATTTAATAATGCTATTTAATACGCCTAAGTTGCTGAAATAAGCATACTTAATAAGCCTAAGTTGCTGAAATAAGGCTTTTTAATAAGCCTAAGTTGCTGAATAAGCCTATTTAATAAGTCTACGTTGCTGAAATAAGGCTATTTAATAAGCCTAAGTTGCTGAAATAAGCCTATTTCATAAGACTAAGTTGCTGAAATAAGGCTTTTTAATAAGTCTAAGTTGCTGAAATAAGCCTATTTAATAAGCCTAAGTTACTCAAATAAGTCTATTTAATAAGGCTATTTGATAAGCCTAAGTTGCTGAATAAGCCTATTTAATAAGTCTAAGTTGCTGAAATAAGGCTATTTAATAAGCCTAAGTTGCTGAAATGAGCCTTTTTAATAAGCCTAAGTTGCTGAAATAAGTCTATTTAATAAGTCTAAGTTGCTGAAATAAGCCTATTTAATAAGTCTAAGTTGCTAAAATAAGCCTATTTAATGAGGCTATTTAATAAGTCTATTTAATAAGCCTATTTAATAAGCCTATTTAATAAGCCTATTTAATATGCCTATTTAATAAGTCTATTTAATAAGTCTATTTAATACACCTATTTAATAAGTATTTAATGAGCCTATTTAATAAGCCTATTTATTGAGCCTATTTAATAAGCCTATTTATTAAGCCTATTTAATAAGCCTATTTAATAAGCCTATTTAATAAGTCTATTTAATAAGCCTATTTAATGAGCCTATTTAATAAGCCTAGTTGATAAGCCTATTTATTAAGCATATTTAATGAGCCTATTTAATACGCCTATTTATTGAGCCTATTTAATAAGTCTATTTAATAAGCCTGTTTAATGAGCCTATTTAATAAGTATTTAATTAGCCTATTTAATAAGTCTAAGTTGCTGAAATAACGCTATTTAATAAGCCTAAGTTGCTGAGATAAGTCTATCTAATAAGCCTAAGTTGCTGAAATAAGGCTATTTAATAAGTCTAAGTTGATGAAATAAGCCTATTTAATAAGCCTAAGTTGCTGAAATAAGTATATTTAATAAGCATAAGTTGCTGAAATAAGCCTATTTAATAAGTCTAAGTTGCTGAAATAAGGCTATTTAATAAGTCTAAGTTGCTGAAATGAGCCTATTTAATCAGCGTAAGTTGCTGAAATAAGCCTATTTAATAAGTCTAAGTTGCTAAAATAAGGCTATTTAATAAGCTTAAGTTGCTGAAATGTGCCTATTTAATAAGCCTAAGTTGCTGAAATAAGGCTATTTAATAAGTCTAAGTTGCTGAAATAAGCCTATTTAATGAGGCTATTTAATAAGTCTATTTAATAAGACTATTTAATAAGCCTATTTAATAAGCCTATTTAATATGCCTATTTAATAAGTCTATTTAATAAGTTTATTGAGCCTATTTAATAAGCCTATTTATTAAGCCTATTTAATAAGCCTATTTAATAAGCCTATTTAATGAGTCTATTTAATAAGCCTATTTAATAAGCCTATTTAATACGCCTATTTAATAAGCCTATTTATTAAGCATATTTAATGAGCCTATTTATTAAGCCTATTTATTGAGCCTATTTAATAAGTCTATTTAATAAGCCTGTTTAATAAGCCTATTTAATAAGTATTTAATGAGCCTATTTAATACGCCTGAGTTGCTGAAATAAGCCTATTTAATAAGCCTAAGTTGCTGAAATAAGGCTATTTAATAAGTCTAAGTTGCTGAAATAAGCCTATTTAATAAGCCTAAGTTGCTAAAATAAGCCTATTTAATGAGGCTATTTAATAAGTCTATTTAATAAGCCTATTTAATAAGCCTATTTAATAAGCCTATTTAATAAGCCTATTTAATATGTCTATTTAATAAGTCTAAGTTGCAGAAATAAACCTATTTAATAATGCTATTTAATACGCCTACGTTGCTGAAATAAGCATATTTAATAAGCCTAAGTTGCTGAAATAAGGCTTTTGAATAAGTCTAATTTGCTGAAATAAGCCTATTTAATAAGCCTAAGTTGCTAAAATATGCCTATTTAATAAGGCTATTTAATAAGCCTAAGTTGCTGAATAAGCCTATTTAATAAGTCTACGTTGCTGAAATAAGGCTATTTAATAAGCCTAAGTTGCTGAAATGAGCCTTTTTAATAAGCCTAAGTTGCTGAAATAAGGCTATTTAATAAGCCTAAGTTGCTAAAATAAGCCTATTTAATGAGGCTATTTAATAAGTCTATTTAATAAGCCTATTTAATAAGTTTATTGAGCCTATTTAATAAGCCTATTTATTAAGCCTATTTAATAAGCCTATTTAATAAGCCTATTTAATAAGTCTATTTAATAAGCCTATTTAATAAGCCTATTTAATACGCCTATTTAATAAGCCTATTTATTAAGCATATTTAATGAGCCTATTTAATAAGCCTATTTATTGAGTCTATTTAATAAGTCTATTTAATAAGCCTGTTTAATAAGCCTATTTAATAAGTATTTAATGAGCCTATTTAATAAGCCTGAGTTGCTGAAATAAGCCTATTTAATAAGCCTATTTAATAAGCCTAAGTTGCAGAATAAGCCTATTTAATAAGCCTAAGTTGCTGAAAAAAGCCTATTTAATAAGTCTAAGTTGCTGAAATAACGCTATTTAATAATCCTAAGTTGCTGAAATAAGCCTATTTAATAAGCCTAAGTTGCTGAAATAAGGCTATTTAATAAGTCTAAGTTGCTGAAATAAGCCTATTTAATAAGCCTAAGTTGCTAAAATAAGCCTATTTAATGAGGCAATTTAATAAGTCTATTTAATAAGCCTATTTAATAAGCCTATTTTATAAGCCTATTTAATAAGCCTATTTAATAAGTCTATTTAATAAGTCTAAGTTGCAGAAATAAACGTATTTAATAATGCTATTTAATACGCCTAAGTTGCTGAAATAAGCATATTTAATAAACCCAAGTTGCTGAAAAAAGGCTTTTAATAAGTCTAATTTGCTGAAATAAGCCTATTTAATAAGCCTAAGTTGCTAAAATATGCCTATTTAATAAGGCTATTTAATAAGCCTAAGTTGCTGAATAAGCCTATTTAATAAGTCAACGTTGCTGAAATAAGGCTATTTAATAAGCCTAAGTTGCTGAAATTAGCCTTTTTAATAAGCCTAAGTTGCTGAAATAAGGCTATTTAATAAGTCTAAGTTGCTGAAATAAGCCTATTTAATAAGCCTAAGTTGCTAAAATAAGCCTATTTAATGAGGCTATTTAATAAGTCTATTTAATAAGCCTATTTAATAAGCCTATTTAATAAGCCTATTTAATATGCCTATTTAATAAGTCTATTTAATAAGTTTATTGAGCCTATTTAATAAGCCTATTTATTAAGCCTATTTAATATGCCTATTTAATAAGCCTATTTAATAAGTCTATTTAATAAGCCTATTTAATAAGCCTATTTAATAAGCCTATTTATTAAGCATATTTAATGAGCCTATTTAATAAGCCTATTTATTGAGCCTATTTAATAAGTCTATTTAATAAGCCTGTTTAATAAGCCTATTTAATAAGTATTTAATGAGCCTATTTAATAAGCCTAAGTTGCTGAATAAGCCTATTTAATAAGCCTGAGTTGCTGAAATAAGCCTATTTAATAAGCCTATTTAATAAGCCTAAGTTGCTGAATAAGCCTATTTAATAAGCCTAAGTTGCTGAAATAAGGCTATTTAATAAGTCTAAGTTGCTGAAATAAGCCTATTTAATAAGCCTATGTTGCTGAAATAAGTATATTTAATAAGCCTAAGTTGCTGAAATAAGCCTATTTAATAAGTCTAAGTTGCTGAAATAAGCCTATTTAATAAGTCTAAGTTGCTGAAATAAGCCTATTTAATAAGCCTATGTTGCTGAAATAAGTATATTTAATAAGCCTAAGTTGCTGAAATAAGCCTATTTAATAAGTCTAAGTTGCTGAAATAAGGCCATTTAATAAGTCTAAGTTGCTGAAATGAGCCTATTTAATCAGCATAAGTTGCTGAAATAAGGATATTTAATAAGCATAAGTTGCTGAAATGAGCCTATTTAATCAGCCTAAGTTGCTGAAATAAGGCTATTTAATAAGTCTAAGTTGCTGAAATAAGCCTATTTAATAAACCTAAGCTGCTAAAATAAGCCTATTTAATTAGGCTATTTAATAAGTCTATTTAATAAGCCTATTTAATAAGCCTATTTAATAAGCCTATTTAATAAGCCTATTTAATAAGTCTATTTAATAAGTCTATTTAATAAGCCTATTTAAAGAGTATTCAATGAGCCTATTTATCAAGCCTATTTATTGAGCCTATTTAATAAGCCTATTTAATAAGCCAATTTAATAAACCTATTTAATAAGCCTATTTATTGCGCCGATTTAATGAGCCTATTTAATAAGCCTATTTATTGAGCCTATTTAATAAGTCTATTTAATAAGCCTGTTTAATAAGCCTATTTAATAAGTATTTAATGAGCCTATTTAATAAGCCTAAGTTGCTGAATAAGCCTATTTAATAAGCCTAAGTTGCTGAAATAAGTCTATTTAATTAGCCTATTTAATGAGCCTAAGTTGCTGAATAAGCCTATTTTTATTAAGCCTAAGTTGCTGAAATAAGCCTATTTAATAAGCCCAAGTTGCTGAAATAAGCCTATTTAATAAGGCTATTTAATAAGCCTAAGTTGCTGAAATAAGCCTATTTAATAAGCGTAAGTTGATGAAATAAGGCTATTTAATAAGTCTAAGTTGCTGGAATAAGCCTATTTAGTAAGCCTAAGTTGCTGAAATAAGCCTATTTAATAGGCCTATCTAATACGTCTAAGTTGCAGAAATAAGCATATTTCATAAGCCTATTTAATGAGCATAAGTTGCTGAAATGTCTATTTAACTAGTCGATTTAATAAGTCTAAGTTGCTAAAATAAGCCTATTTAATAAGGCTATTTAATAAACTTAAGTTGCTGAAATAAGCCTATTTAATGAGCCTAAGTTGCTGAAATAAGCCTATTTAATAAGCCTAAGTTTCTGAACTAAGCCTATTTAAAAAGGTCTATTTAATAAGTCTAAGTTGCTGAAATAAACCTATTTAAAAATGCTATTTAATACGCCTAAGTTGCTGAAATAAACCTGATTAATAAGGCTATTTAATAAGCATAAGTTGCTGAAATAAGCCTATTTAATAAGCCTACATTGGTGAACTAAGCCTATATAAAAACGTCTATTTAATAAGTCTAAGTTGCTGAAATAAACCTATTTAAAAATGCTATTTAATGAGCCTAAGTTGCTGAAATAAGCCTATTTAATAAGTCTAAGTTGCTGAAATAAGGCCATTTAATAAGTCTAAGTTGCTGAAATGAGCCTATTTAATCAGCATAAGTTGCTGAAATAAGGATATTTAATAAGCATAAGTTGCTGAAATGAGCCTATTTAATCAGCCTAAGTTGCTGAAATAAGGCTATTTAATAAGTCTAAGTTGCTGAAATAAGCCTATTTAATAAACCTAAGCTGCTAAAATAAGCCTATTTAATTAGGCTATTTAATAAGTCTATTTAATAAGCCTATTTAATAAGCCTATTTAATAAGCCTATTTAATAAGCCTATTTAATAAGTCTATTTAATAAGTCTATTTAATAAGCCTATTTAAAGAGTATTCAATGAGCCTATTTATCAAGCCTATTTATTGAGCCTATTTAATAAGCCTATTTAATAAGCCAATTTAATAAACCTATTTAATAAGCCTATTTATTGCGCCGATTTAATGAGCCTATTTAATAAGCCTATTTATTGAGCCTATTTAATAAGTCTATTTAATAAGCCTGTTTAATAAGCCTATTTAATAAGTATTTAATGAGCCTATTTAATAAGCCTAAGTTGCTGAATAAGCCTATTTAATAAGCCTAAGTTGCTGAAATAAGTCTATTTAATTAGCCTATTTAATGAGCCTAAGTTGCTGAATAAGCCTATTTTTATTAAGCCTAAGTTGCTGAAATAAGCCTATTTAATAAGCCCAAGTTGCTGAAATAAGCCTATTTAATAAGGCTATTTAATAAGCCTAAGTTGCTGAAATAAGCCTATTTAATAAGCGTAAGTTGATGAAATAAGGCTATTTAATAAGTCTAAGTTGCTGGAATAAGCCTATTTAGTAAGCCTAAGTTGCTGAAATAAGCCTATTTAATAGGCCTATCTAATACGTCTAAGTTGCAGAAATAAGCATATTTCATAAGCCTATTTAATGAGCATAAGTTGCTGAAATGTCTATTTAACTAGTCGATTTAATAAGTCTAAGTTGCTAAAATAAGCCTATTTAATAAGGCTATTTAATAAACTTAAGTTGCTGAAATAAGCCTATTTAATGAGCCTAAGTTGCTGAAATAAGCCTATTTAATAAGCCTAAGTTTCTGAACTAAGCCTATTTAAAAAGGTCTATTTAATAAGTCTAAGTTGCTGAAATAAACCTATTTAAAAATGCTATTTAATACGCCTAAGTTGCTGAAATAAACCTGATTAATAAGGCTATTTAATAAGCATAAGTTGCTGAAATAAGCCTATTTAATAAGCCTACATTGGTGAACTAAGCCTATATAAAAACGTCTATTTAATAAGTCTAAGTTGCTGAAATAAACCTATTTAAAAATGCTATTTAATGAGCCTAAGTTGCTGAAATAAGCCTATTTAATAAGACGAAGTTTCTGAACTAAGCCTATTTAAAAGGTATATTTAATAAGTCTAAGTTGCTGAAATAAACCTATTTTAAAATGCTATTTAATAAGCCTAAGTTGCTGAAATAAACCTGTTAATAAGGCTATTTAATAAGCATAAGTTGCTGAAATAAGCCTATTTAATAAGCCTAAGTTGCTGAAATAAACCTATTTAATAAGGCTATTTAATTAGTCTAAGTTGCAGAAATAAACCTATTTAAAAAGCCTAAGTTGTTAAAATAAGCCTATTTAATGAGGTGATTTAATAAGTCTATTTAATAAGCCTATTTAATGAGACTATTTAATAAGCCTAGTTGATAAGCCTATTTATTAAGCATATTTAATGAGCCTATTTAATACGCCTATTTATTGAGCCTATTTAATAAGTCTATTTAATAAGCCTGTTTAATGAGCCTATTTAATAAGTATTTAATTAGCCTATTTAATAAGTCTAAGTTGCTGAAATAACGCTATTTAATAAGCCTAAGTTGCTGAGATAAGCCTATCTAATAAGCCTAAGTTGCTGAAATAAGGCTATTTAATAAGTCTAAGTTGATGAAATAAGCCTATTTAATAAGCCTAAGTTGCTGAAATAAGTATATTTAATAAGCATAAGTTGCTGAAATAAGCCTATTTAATAAGTCTAAGTTGCTGAAATAAGGCTATTTAATAAGTCTAAGTTGCTGAAATGAGCCTATTTAATCAGCGTAAGTTGCTGAAATAAGCCTATTTAATAAGTCTAAGTTGCTAAAATAAGGCTATTTAATAAGCTTAAGTTGCTGAAATGTGCCTATTTAATAAGCCTAAGTTGCTGAAATAAGGCTATTTAATAAGTCTAAGTTGCTGAAATAAGCCTATTTAATGAGGCTATTTAATAAGTCTATTTAATAAGCCTATTTAATAAGCCTATTTAATGACCCTATTTAATAAGCCTATTTAATAAGTCTATTTAATAAGTCTAAGTTGCAGAAATAAACCTATTTAATAATGCTATTTAATACTCCTACGTTGCTGAAATAAGCATATTTAATAAGCCTAAGTTGCTGAAATAAGGCTTTTTAAATAAGTCTAATTTGCTGAAATAAGCCTATTTAATAAGCCTAAGTTGCTAAAATATGCCTATTTAATAAGGCTATTTAATAAGCCTAAGTTGCTGAATAAGCCTATTTAATAAGTCTACGTTGCTGAAATAAGGCTATTTAATAAGCCTAAGTTGCTGAAATGAGCCTTTTTAATAAGCCTAAGTTGCTGAAATAAGGCTATTTAATAAGTCTAAGTTGCTGAAATAAGCCTATTTAATAACCCTAAGCTGCTAAAATAAGCCTATTTAATTAGGCTATTTAATACGTCTATTTAATAAGCCTATTTAATAAGCCTATTTAATAAGCCTATTTAATAAGCCTATTTAATAAGTCTATTTAATAAGTCTATTTAATAAGCCTATTTAAAGAGTATTCAATGAGCCTATTTATTAAGCCTATTTATTGAGCCTATTTAATAAGCCTATTTAATAAGCCAATTTAATAAACCTATTTAATAAGCCTATTTATTACGCCGATTTAATGAGCCTATTTAATAAGCCTATTTATTGAGCCTATTTAATAAGTCTATTTAATAAGCTTGTTTAATAAGCCTATTTAATAAGTATTTAATGAGCCTATTTAATAAGCCTAAGTTGCTGAATAAGCCTATTTAATAAGCCTAAGTTGCTGAAATAAGTCTATTTAATTAGCCTATTTAATGAGCCTAAGTTGCTGAATAAGCCTATTTTTATTAAGCCTAAGTTGCTGAAATAAGCCTATTTAATAAGCCCAAGTTGCTGAAATAAGCCTATTTAATAAGGCTATTTAATAAGCCTAAGTTGCTGAAATAAGCCTATTTAATAAGCGTAAGTTGATGAAATAAGGCTATTTAATAAGTCTAAGTTGCTGGAATAAGCCTATTTAGTAAGCCTAAGTTGCTGAAATAAGCCTATTTAATAGGCCTATCTAATACGTCTAAGTTGCAGAAATAAGCATATTTCATAAGCCTATTTAATGAGCCTAAGTTGCTGAAATGTCTATTTAACTAGTCGATTTAATAAGTCTAAGTTGCTAAAATAAGCCTATTTAATAAGGCTATTTAATAAACCTAAGTTGCTTAAATAAGCCTATTTAATGAGCCTAAGTTGCTGAAATAAGCCTATATAAAAAGCCTAAGTTTCTGAACTAAGCCTATTTAAAAAGGTCTATTTAATAAGTCTAAGTTGCTGAAATAAACCTATTTAATAATGCTATTTAATACGCCTACGTTGCTGAAATAAGCATATTTAATAAGCCTAAGTTGCTGAAATAAGGCTTTTGAATAAGTCTAATTTGCTGAAATAAGCCTATTTAATAAGCCTAAGTTGCTAAAATATGCCTATTTAATAAGGCTATTTAATAAGCCTAAGTTGCTGAATAAGCCTATTTAATAAGTCTACGTTGCTGAAATAAGGCTATTTAATAAGCCTAAGTTGCTGAAATGAGCCTTTTTAATAAGCCTAAGTTGCTGAAATAAGGCTATTTAATAAGTCTAAGTTGCTGAAATAAGCCTATTTAATAAGCCTAAGTTGCTAAAATAAGCCTATTTAACGAGGCTATTTAATAAGTCTATTTAATAAGCCTATTTAATAAGCCTATTTAATAAGCCTATTTAATATGCCTATTTAATAAGTCTATTTAATAAGTTTATTGAGCCTATTTAATAAGCCTATTTATTAAGCCTATTTAATAAGCCTATTTAATAAGCCTATTTAATAAGTCTATTTAATAAGCCTATTTAATAAGCCTATTTAATACGCCTATTTAATAAGCCTATTTATTAAGCATATTTAATGAGCCTATTTAATAAGCCTATTTATTGAGTCTATTTAATAAGTCTATTTAATAAGCCTGTTTAATAAGCCTATTTAATAAGTATTTAATGAGCCTATTTAATAAGCCTGAGTTGCTGAAATAAGCCTATTTAATAAGCCTATTTAATAAGCCTAAGTTGCAGAATAAGCCTATTTAATAAGCCTAAGTTGCTGAAAAAAGCCTATTTAATAAGTCTAAGTTGCTGAAATAACGCTATTTAATAATCCTAAGTTGCTGAAATAAGCCTATTTAATAAGCCTAAGTTGCTGAAATAAGGCTATTTAAAAAGTCTAAGTTGCTGAAATAAGCCTATTTAATAAGCCTAAGTTGCTAAAATATGCCTATTTAATAAGGCTATTTAATAAGCCTAAGTTGCTGAATAAGCCTATTTAATAAGTCAACGTTGCTGAAATAAGGCTATTTAATAAGCCTAAGTTGCTGAAATGAGCCTTTTTAATAAGCCTAAGTTGCTGAAATAAGGCTATTTAATAAGTCTAAGTTGCTGAAATAAGCCTATTTAATAAGCCTAAGTTGCTAAAATAAGCCTATTTAATGAGGCTATTTAATAAGTCTATTTAATAAGCCTATTTAATAAGCCTATTTAATAAGCCTATTTAATATGCCTATTTAATAAGTCTATTTAATAAGTTTATTGAGCCTATTTAATAAGCCTATTTATTAAGCCTATTTAATATGCCTATTTAATAAGCCTATTTAATAAGTCTATTTAATAAGCCTATTTAATAAGCCTATTTAATAAGCCTATTTATTAAGCATATTTAATGAGCCTATTTAATAAGCCTATTTATTGAGCCTATTTAATAAGTCTATTTAATAAGCCTGTTTAATAAGCCTATTTAATAAGTATTTAATGAGCCTATTTAATAAGCCTAAGTTGCTGAATAAGCCTATTTAATAAGCCTGAGTTGCTGAAATAAGCCTATTTAATAAGCCTATTTAATAAGCCTAAGTTGCTGAATAAGCCTATTTAATAAGCCTAAGTTGCTGAAATAACGCTATTTAATAAGCCTAAGTTGCTGAAATAAGCCCATTTAATAAGCCTAAGTTGCTGAAATAAGGCTATTTAATAAGTCTAAGTTGCTGAAATAAGCCTATTTAATAAGCCTATGTTGCTGAAATAAGTATATTTAATAAGCCTAAGTTGCTGAAATAAGCCTATTTAATAAGTCTAAGTTGCTGAAATAAGGCCATTTAATAAGTCTAAGTTGCTGAAATGAGCCTATTTAATCAGCATAAGTTGCTGAAATAAGGATATTTAATAAGCATAAGTTGCTGAAATGAGCCTATTTAATCAGCCTAAGTTGCTGAAATAAGGCTATTTAATAAGTCTAAGTTGCTGAAATAAGCCTATTTAATAACCCTAAGCTGCTAAAATAAGCCTATTTAATTAGGCTATTTAATAAGTCTATTTAATAAGCCTATTTAATAAGCCTATTTAATAAGCCTATTTAATAAGCCTATTTAATAAGTCTATTTAATAAGTCTATTTAATAAGCCTATTTAAAGAGTATTCAATGAGCCTATTTATTAAGCCTATTTATTGAGCCTATTTAATAAGCCTATTTAATAAGCCAATTTAATAAACCTATTTAATAAGCCTATTTATTGCGCCGATTTAATGAGCCTATTTAATAAGCCTATTTATTGAGCCTATTTAATAAGTCTATTTAATAAGCCTGTTTAATAAGCCTATTTAATAAGTATTTAATGAGCCTATTTAATAAGCCTAAGTTGCTGAATAAGCCTATTTAATAAGCCTAAGTTGCTGAAATAAGTCTATTTAATTAGCCTATTTAATGAGCCTAAGTTGCTGAATAAGCCTATTTTTATTAAGCCTAAGTTGCTGAAATAAGCCTATTTAATAAGCCCAAGTTGCTGAAATAAGCCTATTTAATAAGGCTATTTAATAAGCCTAAGTTGCTGAAATAAGCCTATTTAATAAGCGTAAGTTGATGAAATAAGGCTATTTAATAAGTCTAAGTTGCTGGAATAAGCCTATTTAGTAAGCCTAAGTTGCTGAAATAAGCCTATTTAATAGGCCTATCTAATACGTCTAAGTTGCAGAAATAAGCATATTTCATAAGCCTATTTAATGAGCATAAGTTGCTGAAATGTCTATTTAACTAGTCGATTTAATAAGTCTAAGTTGCTAAAATAAGCCTATTTAATAAGGCTATTTAATAAACTTAAGTTGCTGAAATAAGCCTATTTAATGAGCCTAAGTTGCTGAAATAAGCCTATTTAATAAGCCTAAGTTTCTGAACTAAGCCTATTTAAAAAGGTCTATTTAATAAGTCTAAGTTGCTGAAATAAACCTATTTAAAAATGCTATTTAATACGCCTAAGTTGCTGAAATAAACCTGATTAATAAGGCTATTTAATAAGCATAAGTTGCTGAAATAAGCCTATTTAATAAGCCTACATTGGTGAACTAAGCCTATATAAAAACGTCTATTTAATAAGTCTAAGTTGCTGAAATAAACCTATTTAAAAATGCTATTTAATGAGCCTAAGTTGCTGAAATAAGCCTATTTAATAAGACGAAGTTTCTGAACTAAGCCTATTTAAAAGGTATATTTAATAAGTCTAAGTTGCTGAAATAAACCTATTTTAAAATGCTATTTAATAAGCCTAAGTTGCTGAAATAAACCTGTTAATAAGGCTATTTAATAAGCATAAGTTGCTGAAATAAGCCTATTTAATAAGCCTAAGTTGCTGAAATAAACCTATTTAATAAGGCTATTTAATTAATCTAAGTTGCAGAAATAAACCTATTTAAAAAGCCTAAGTTGTTAAAATAAGCCTATTTAATGAGGTGATTTAATAAGTCTATTTAATAAGCCTATTTAATGAGACTATTTAATAAGCCTAGTTGATAAGCCTATTTATTAAGCATATTTAATGAGCCTATTTAATACGCCTATTTATTGAGCCTATTTAATAAGTCTATTTAATAAGCCTGTTTAATGAGCCTATTTAATAAGTATTTAATTAGCCTATTTAATAAGTCTAAGTTGCTGAAATAACGCTATTTAATAAGCCTAAGTTGCTGAGATAAGCCTATCTAATAAGCCTAAGTTGCTGAAATAAGGCTATTTAATAAGTCTAAGTTGATGAAATAAGCCTATTTAATAAGCCTAAGTTGCTGAAATAAGTATATTTAATAAGCATAAGTTGCTGAAATAAGCCTATTTAATAAGTCTAAGTTGCTGAAATAAGGCTATTTAATAAGTCTAAGTTGCTGAAATGAGCCTATTTAATCAGCGTAAGTTGCTGAAATAAGCCTATTTAATAAGTCTAAGTTGCTAAAATAAGGCTATTTAATAAGCTTAAGTTGCTGAAATGTGCCTATTTAATAAGCCTAAGTTGCTGAAATAAGGCTATTTAATAAGTCTAAGTTGCTGAAATAAGCCTATTTAATGAGGCTATTTAATAAGTCTATTTAATAAGCCTATTTAATAAGCCTATTTAATGACCCTATTTAATAAGCCTATTTAATACGTCTATTTAATAAGTCTAAGTTGCAGAAATAAACCTATTTAATAATGCTATTTAATACTCCTACGTTGCTGAAATAAGCATATTTAATAAGCCTAAGTTGCTGAAATAAGGCTTTTTAAATAAGTCTAATTTGCTGAAATAAGCCTATTTAATAAGCCTAAGTTGCTAAAATATGCCTATTTAATAAGGCTATTTAATAAGCCTAAGTTGCTGAATAAGCCTATTTAATAAGTCTACGTTGCTGAAATAAGGCTATTTAATAAGCCTAAGTTGCTGAAATGAGCCTTTTTAATAAGCCTAAGTTGCTGAAATAAGGCTATTTAATAAGTCTAAGTTGCTGAAATAAGCCTATTTAATAACCCTAAGCTGCTAAAATAAGCCTATTTAATTAGGCTATTTAATAAGTCTATTTAATAAGCCTATTTAATAAGCCTATTTAATAAGCCTATTTAATAAGCCTATTCAATAAGTCTATTTAATAAGTCTATTTAATAAGCCTATTTAAAGAGTATTCAATGAGCCTATTTATTAAGCCTATTTATTGAGCCTATTTAATAAGCCTATTTAATAAGCCAATTTAATAAACCTATTTAATAAGCCTATTTATTACGCCGATTTAATGAGCCTATTTAATAAGCCTATTTATTGAGCCTATTTAATAAGTCTATTTAATAAGCTTGTTTAATAAGCCTATTTAATAAGTATTTAATGAGCCTATTTAATAAGCCTAAGTTGCTGAATAAGCCTATTTAATAAGCCTAAGTTGCTGAAATAAGTCTATTTAATTAGCCTATTTAATGAGCCTAAGTTGCTGAATAAGCCTATTTTTATTAAGCCTAAGTTGCTGAAATAAGCCTATTTAATAAGCCCAAGTTGCTGAAATAAGCCTATTTAATAAGGCTATTTAATAAGCCTAAGTTGCTGAAATAAGCCTATTTAATAAGCGTAAGTTGATGAAATAAGGCTATTTAATAAGTCTAAGTTGCTGGAATAAGCCTATTTAGTAAGCCTAAGTTGCTGAAATAAGCCTATTTAATAGGCCTATCTAATACGTCTAAGTTGCAGAAATAAGCATATTTCATAAGCCTATTTAATGAGCCTAAGTTGCTGAAATGTCTATTTAACTAGTCGATTTAATAAGTCTAAGTTGCTAAAATAAGCCTATTTAATAAGGCTATTTAATAAAGCTAAGTTGCTTAAATAAGCCTATTTAATGAGCCTAAGTTGCTGAAATAAGCCTATTTAAAAAGCCTAAGTTTCTGAACTAAGCCTATTTAAAAAGGTCTATTTAATAAGTCTAAGTTGCTGAAATAAACCTATTTAAAAATGCTATTTAATACGCCTAAGTTGCTGAAATAAACCTGATTAATAAGGCTATTTAATAAGCATAAGTTGCTGAAATAAGCCTATTTAATAAGCCTACATTGGTGAACTAAGCCTATATAAAAACGTCTATTTAATAAGTCTAAGTTGCTGAAATAAACCTATTTAAAAATGCTATTTAATGAGCCTAAGTTGCTGAAATAAGCCTATTTAATAAGACGAAGTTTCTGAACTAAGCCTATTTAAAAGGTATATTTAATAAGTCTAAGTTGCTGAAATAAACCTATTTTAAAATGCTATTTAATAAGCCTAAGTTGCTGAAATAAACCTGTTAATAAGGCTATTTAATAAGCATAAGTTGCTGAAATAAGCCTATTTAATAAGCCTAAGTTGCTGAAATAAACCTATTTAATAAGGCTATTTAATTAGTCTAAGTTGCAGAAATAAACCTATTTAAAAAGCCTAAGTTGTTAAAATAAGCCTATTTAATGAGGTTATTTAATAAGTCTATTTAATAAGCCTATTTAATGAGCCTATTTAATAAGCCTAGTTGATAAGCCTATTTATTAAGCATATTTAATGAGCCTATTTAATACGCCTATTTATTGAGCCTATTTAATAAGTCTATTTAATAAGCCTGTTTAATGAGCCTATTTAATAAGTATTTAATTAGCCTATTTAATAAGTCTAAGTTGCTGAAATAACGCTATTTAATAAGCCTAAGTTGCTGAGATAAGCCTATCTAATAAGCCTAAGTTGCTGAAATAAGGCTATTTAATAAGTCTAAGTTGATGAAATAAGCCTATTTAATAAGCCTAAGTTGCTGAAATAAGTATATTTAATAAGCATAAGTTGCTGAAATAAGCCTATTTAATAAGTCTAAGTTGCTGAAATAAGGCTATTTAATAAGTCTAAGTTGCTGAAATGAGCCTATTTAATCAGCGTAAGTTGCTGAAATAAGCCTATTTAATAAGTCTAAGTTGCTAAAATAAGGCTATTTAATAAGCTTAAGTTGCTGAAATGTGCCTATTTAATAAGCCTAAGTTGCTGAAATAAGGCTATTTAATAAGTCTAAGTTGCTGAAATAAGCCTATTTAATGAGGCTATTTAATAAGTCTATTTAATAAGCCTATTTAATAAGCCTATTTAATGAGCCTATTTAATAAGCCTATTTAATAAGTCTATTTAATAAGTCTAAGTTGCAGAAATAAACCTATTTAATAATGCTATTTAATACGCCTACGTTGCTGAAATAAGCATATTTAATAAGCCTAAGTTGCTGAAATAAGGCTTTTTAAATAAGTCTAATTTGCTGAAATAAGCCTATTTAATAAGCCTAAGTTGCTAAAATATGCCTATTTAATAAGGCTATTTAATAAGCCTAAGTTGCTGAATAAGCCTATTTAATAAGTCTACGTTGCTGAAATAAGGCTATTTAATAAGCCTAAGTTGCTGAAATGAGCCTTTTTAATAAGCCTAAGTTGCTGAAATAAGGCTATTTAATAAGTCTAAGTTGCTGAAATAAGCCTATTTAATAACCCTAAGCTGCTAAAATAAGCCTATTTAATTAGGCTATTTAATAAGTCTATTTAATAAGCCTATTTAATAAGCCTATTTAATAAGCCTATTTAATAAGCCTATTTAATAAGTCTATTTAATAAGTCTATTTAATAAGCCTATTTAAAGAGTATTCAATGAGCCTATTTATTAAGCCTATTTATTGAGCCTATTTAATAAGCCTATTTAATAAGCCAATTTAATAAACCTATTTAATAAGCCTATTTATTACGCCGATTTAATGAGCCTATTTAATAAGCCTATTTATTGAGCCTATTTAATAAGTCTATTTAATAAGCCTGTTTAATAAGCCTATTTAATAAGTATTTAATGAGCCTATTTAATAAGCCTAAGTTGCTGAATAAGCCTATTTAATAAGCCTAAGTTGCTGAAATAAGTCTATTTAATTAGCCTATTTAATGAGCCTAAGTTGCTGAATAAGCCTATTTTTATTAAGCCTAAGTTGCTGAAATAAGCCTATTTAATAAGCCCAAGTTGCTGAAATAAGCCTATTTAATAAGGCTATTTAATAAGCCTAAGTTGCTGAAATAAGCCTATTTAATAAGCGTAAGTTGATGAAATAAGGCTATTTAATAAGTCTAAGTTGCTGGAATAAGCCTATTTAGTAAGCCTAAGTTGCTGAAATAAGCCTATTTAATAGGCCTATCTAATACATCTAAGTTGCAGAAATAAGCATATTTCATAAGCCTATTTAATGAGCCTAAGTTGCTGAAATGTCTATTTAACTAGTCGATTTAATAAGTCTAAGTTGCTAAAATAAGCCTATTTAATAAGGCTATTTAATAAAGCTAAGTTGCTTAAATAAGCCTATTTAATGAGCCTAAGTTGCTGAAATAAGCCTATTTAAAAAGCCTAAGTTTCTGAACTAAGCCTATTTAAAAAGGTCTATTTAATACGTCTAAGTTGCTGAAATAAACCTATTTAAAAATGCTATTTAATACGCCTAAGTTGCTGAAATAAACCTGATTAATAAGGCTATTTAATAAGCATAAGTTGCTGAAATAAGCCTATTTAATAAGCCTACATTGGTGAACTAAGCCTATATAAAAACGTCTATTTAATAAGTCTAAGTTGCTGAAATAAACCTATTTAAAAATGCTATTTAATGAGCCTAAGTTGCTGAAATAAGCCTATTTAATAAGACGAAGTTTCTGAACTAAGCCTATTTAAAAGGTATATTTAATAAGTCTAAGTTGCTGAAATAAACCTATTTTAAAATGCTATTTAATAAGCCTAAGTTGCTGAAATAAACCTGTTAATAAGGCTATTTAATAAGCATAAGTTGCTGAAATAAGCCTATTTAATAAGCCTAAGTTGCTGAAATAAACCTATTTAATAAGGCTATTTAATTAGTCTAAGTTGCAGAAATAAACCTATTTAAAAAGCCTAAGTTGTTAAAATAAGCCTATTTAATGAGGTTATTTAATAAGTCTATTTAATAAGCCTATTTAATGAGCCTGTTTAATAAGCCTAGTTGATAAGCCTATTTATTAAGCATATTTAATGAGCCTATTTAATACGCCTATTTATTGAGCCTATTTAATAAGTCTATTTAATAAGCCTGTTTAATGAGCCTATTTAATAAGTATTTAATTAGCCTATTTAATAAGTCTAAGTTGCTGAAATAACGCTATTTAATAAGCCTAAGTTGCTGAGATAAGCCTATCTAATAAGCCTAAGTTGCTGAAATAAGGCTATTTAATAAGTCTAAGTTGCTGAAATAAGCCTATTTAATAAGCCTAAGTTGCTGAAATAAGTATATTTAATAAGCATAAGTTGCTGAAATAAGCCTATTTAATAAGTCTAAGTTGCTGAAATAAGGCTATTTAATAAGTCTAAGTTGCTGAAATGAGCCTATTTAATCAGCGTAAGTTGCTGAAATAAGCCTATTTAATAAGTCTAAGTTGCTAAAATAAGGCTATTTAATAAGCTTAAGTTGCTGAAATGTGCCTATTTAATAAGCCTAAGTTGCTGAAATAAGGCTATTTAATAAGTCTAAGTTGCTGAAATAAGCCTATTTAATGAGCCTATTTAATAAGCCTATTTAATAAGTCTATTTAATAAGTCTAAGTTGCAGAAATAAACCTATTTAATAATGCTATTTAATACGCCTACGTTGCTGAAATAAGCATATTTAATAAGCCTAAGTTGCTGAAATAAGGCTTTTTAAATAAGTCTAATTTGCTGAAATAAGCCTATTTAATAAGCCTAAGTTGCTAAAATATGCCTATTTAATAAGGCTATTTAATAAGCCTAAGTTGCTGAATAAGCCTATTTAATAAGTCTACGTTGCTGAAATAAGGCTATTTAATAAGCCTAAGTTGCTGAAATGAGCCTTTTTAATAAGCCTAAGTTGCTGAAATAAGGCTATTTAATAAGTCTAAGTTGCTGAAATAAGCCTATTTAATAAGCCTAAGTTGCTAAAATAAGCCTATTTAATGTGGCTATTTAATAAGTCTATTTTATAAGTCTATTTAATAAGCCTATTTAATAAGCCTATTTAATATGCCTGTTTAATAAGTCTATTTAATAAGTTTATTGAGCCTATTTAATAAGCCTATTTATTAAGCCTATTTAATAAGCCTATTTAATAAGCCTATTTAATGAATCTATTTAATAAGCCTATTTAATAAGCCTATTTAATACGCCTATTTAATAAGCCTATTTATTAAGCATATTTAATGAGCCTATTTATTAAGCCTATTTATTGAGCCTATTTAATAAGTCTATTTAATAAGCCTGTTTAATAAGCCTATTTAATAAGTATTTAATGAGCCTATTTAATACGCCTGAGTTGCTGAAATAAGCCTATTTAATAAGCCTAAGTTGCTGAAATAAGGCTATTTAATAAGTCTAAGTTGCTGAAATAAGCCTATTTAATAAGCCTAAGTTGCTAAAATAAGCCTATTTAATGAGGCTATTTAATAAGTCTATTTAATAAGCCTATTTAATAAGCCTATTTAATAAGCCTATTTAATAAGCCTATTTAATAAGTCTATTTAATAAGTCTAAGTTGCAGAAATAAACCTATTTAATAATGCTATTTAATACGCCTACGTTGCTGAAATAAGCATATTTAATAAGCCTAAGTTGCTGAAATAAGGCTTTTGAATAAGTTTAATTTGCTGAAATAAGCCTATTTAATAAGCCTAAGTTGCTAAAATATGCCTATTTAATAAGGCTATTTAATAAGCCTAAGTTGCTGAATAAGCCTATTTAATAAGTCTACGTTGCTGAAATAAGGCTATTTAATAAGCCTAAGTTGCTGAAATGAGCCTTTTTAATAAGCCTAAGTTGCTGAAATAAGGCTATTTAATAAGTCTAAGTTGCTGAAATAAGCCTATTTAATAAGCCTAAGTTTCTAAAATAAGCCTATTTAATGAGGCTATTTAATAAGTCTATTTAATAAGCCTATTTAATAAGCCTATTTAATAAGCCTATTTAATATGCCTATTTAATAAGTCTATTTAATAAGTTTATTGAGCCTATTTAATAAGCCTATTTATTAAGCCTATTTAATAAGCCTATTTAATAAGCCTATTTAATAAGTCTATTTAATAAGCCTATTTAATAAGCCTATTTAATACGCCTATTTAATAAGCCTGTTTATTAAGCATATTTAATGAGCCTATTTAATAAGCCTATTTATTGAGTCTATTTAATAAGTCTATTTAATAAGCCTGTTTAATAAGCCTATTTAATAAGTATTTAATGAGCCTATTTAATAAGCCTGAGTTGCTGAAATAAGCCTATTTAATAAGCCTATTTAATAAGCCTAAGTTGCAGAATAAGCCTATTTAATAAGCCTAAGTTGCTGAAAAAAGCCTATTTAATAAGTCTAAGTTGCTGAAATAACGCTATTTAATAAGCCTAAGTTGCTGAAATAAGCCTATTTAATAAGCCTAAGTTGCTGAAATAAGGCTATTTAATAAGTCTAAGTTGCTGAAATAAGCCTATTTAATAAGCCTAAGTTGCTAAAATAAGCCTATTTAATGAGGCTATTTAATAAGTCTATTTAATAAGCCTATTTAATAAGCCTATTTTATAAGCCTATTTAATAAGCCTATTTAATAAGTCTATTTAATAAGTCTAAGTTGCAGAAATAAACGTATTTAATAATGCTATTTAATACGCCTAAGTTGCTGAAATAAGCATATTTAATAAGCCCAAGTTGCTGAAATAAGGCTTTTTAATAAGTCTAATTTGCTGAAATAAGCCTATTTAATAAGCCTAAGTTGCTAAAATATGCCTATTTAATAAGGCTATTTAATAAGCCTAAGTTGCTGAATAAGCCTATTTAATAAGTCAACGTTGCTGAAATAAGGCTATTTAATAAGCCTAAGTTGCTGAAATGAGCCTTTTTAATAAGCCTAAGTTGCTGAAATAAGGCTATTTAATAAGTCTAAGTTGCTGAAATAAGCCTATTTAATAAGCCTAAGTTGCTAAAATAAGCCTATTTAATGAGGCTATTTAATAAGTCTATTTAATAAGCCTATTTAATAAGCCTATTTAATAAGCCTATTTAATATGCCTATTTAATAAGTCTATTTAATAAGTTTATTGAGCCTATTTAATAAGCCTATTTATTAAGCCTATTTAATAAGCCTATTTAATAAGCCTATTTAATAAGTCTATTTAATAAGCCTATTTAATAAGCCTATTTAATAAGCCTATTTATTAAGCATATTTAATGAGCCTATTTAATAAGCCTATTTATTGAGCCTATTTAATAAGCCTATTTATTAAGCATATTTAATGAGCCTATTTAATAAGCCTATTTATTGAGCCTATTTAATAAGTCTATTTAATAAGCCTGTTTAATAAGCCTATTTAATAAGTATTTAATGAGCCTATTTAATAAGCCTAAGTTGCTGAATAAGCCTATTTAATAAGCCTGAGTTGCTGAAATAAGCCTATTTAATAAGCCTATTTAATAAGCCTAAGTTGCTGAAATAAGCCTATTTAAAAAGCCTAAGTTTCTGAACTAAGCCTATTTAAAAAGGTCTATTTAATACGTCTAAGTTGCTGAAATAAACCTATTTAAAAATGCTATTTAATACGCCTAAGTTGCTGAAATAAACCTGATTAATAAGGCTATTTAATAAGCATAAGTTGCTGAAATAAGCCTATTTAATAAGCCTACATTGGTGAACTAAGCCTATATAAAAACGTCTATTTAATAAGTCTAAGTTGCTGAAATAAACCTATTTAAAAATGCTATTTAATGAGCCTAAGTTGCTGAAATAAGCCTATTTAATAAGACGAAGTTTCTGAACTAAGCCTATTTAAAAGGTATATTTAATAAGTCTAAGTTGCTGAAATAAACCTATTTTAAAATGCTATTTAATAAGCCTAAGTTGCTGAAATAAACCTGTTAATAAGGCTATTTAATAAGCATAAGTTGCTGAAATAAGCCTATTTAATAAGCCTAAGTTGCTGAAATAAACCTATTTAATAAGGCTATTTAATTAGTCTAAGTTGCAGAAATAAACCTATTTAAAAAGCCTAAGTTGTTAAAATAAGCCTATTTAATGAGGTTATTTAATAAGTCTATTTAATAAGCCTATTTAATGAGCCTGTTTAATAAGCCTAGTTGATAAGCCTATTTATTAAGCATATTTAATGAGCCTATTTAATACGCCTATTTATTGAGCCTATTTAATAAGTCTATTTAATAAGCCTGTTTAATGAGCCTATTTAATAAGTATTTAATTAGCCTATTTAATAAGTCTAAGTTGCTGAAATAACGCTATTTAATAAGCCTAAGTTGCTGAGATAAGCCTATCTAATAAGCCTAAGTTGCTGAAATAAGGCTATTTAATAAGTCTAAGTTGCTGAAATAAGCCTATTTAATAAGCCTAAGTTGCTGAAATAAGTATATTTAATAAGCATAAGTTGCTGAAATAAGCCTATTTAATAAGTCTAAGTTGCTGAAATAAGGCTATTTAATAAGTCTAAGTTGCTGAAATGAGCCTATTTAATCAGCGTAAGTTGCTGAAATAAGCCTATTTAATAAGTCTAAGTTGCTAAAATAAGGCTATTTAATAAGCTTAAGTTGCTGAAATGTGCCTATTTAATAAGCCTAAGTTGCTGAAATAAGGCTATTTAATAAGTCTAAGTTGCTGAAATAAGCCTATTTAATGAGCCTATTTAATAAGCCTATTTAATAAGTCTATTTAATAAGTCTAAGTTGCAGAAATAAACCTATTTAATAATGCTATTTAATACGCCTACGTTGCTGAAATAAGCATATTTAATAAGCCTAAGTTGCTGAAATAAGGCTTTTTAAATAAGTCTAATTTGCTGAAATAAGCCTATTTAATAAGCCTAAGTTGCTAAAATATGCCTATTTAATAAGGCTATTTAATAAGCCTAAGTTGCTGAATAAGCCTATTTAATAAGTCTACGTTGCTGAAATAAGGCTATTTAATAAGCCTAAGTTGCTGAAATGAGCCTTTTTAATAAGCCTAAGTTGCTGAAATAAGGCTATTTAATAAGTCTAAGTTGCTGAAATAAGCCTATTTAATAAGCCTAAGTTGCTAAAATAAGCCTATTTAATGTGGCTATTTAATAAGTCTATTTTATAAGTCTATTTAATAAGCCTATTTAATAAGCCTATTTAATATGCCTGTTTAATAAGTCTATTTAATAAGTTTATTGAGCCTATTTAATAAGCCTATTTATTAAGCCTATTTAATAAGCCTATTTAATAAGCCTATTTAATGAATCTATTTAATAAGCCTATTTAATAAGCCTATTTAATACGCCTATTTAATAAGCCTATTTATTAAGCATATTTAATGAGCCTATTTATTAAGCCTATTTATTGAGCCTATTTAATAAGTCTATTTAATAAGCCTGTTTAATAAGCCTATTTAATAAGTATTTAATGAGCCTATTTAATACGCCTGAGTTGCTGAAATAAGCCTATTTAATAAGCCTAAGTTGCTGAAATAAGGCTATTTAATAAGTCTAAGTTGCTGAAATAAGCCTATTTAATAAGCCTAAGTTGCTAAAATAAGCCTATTTAATGAGGCTATTTAATAAGTCTATTTAATAAGCCTATTTAATAAGCCTATTTAATAAGCCTATTTAATAAGCCTATTTAATAAGTCTATTTAATAAGTCTAAGTTGCAGAAATAAACCTATTTAATAATGCTATTTAATACGCCTACGTTGCTGAAATAAGCATATTTAATAAGCCTAAGTTGCTGAAATAAGGCTTTTGAATAAGTTTAATTTGCTGAAATAAGCCTATTTAATAAGCCTAAGTTGCTAAAATATGCCTATTTAATAAGGCTATTTAATAAGCCTAAGTTGCTGAATAAGCCTATTTAATAAGTCTACGTTGCTGAAATAAGGCTATTTAATAAGCCTAAGTTGCTGAAATGAGCCTTTTTAATAAGCCTAAGTTGCTGAAATAAGGCTATTTAATAAGTCTAAGTTGCTGAAATAAGCCTATTTAATAAGCCTAAGTTTCTAAAATAAGCCTATTTAATGAGGCTATTTAATAAGTCTATTTAATAAGCCTATTTAATAAGCCTATTTAATAAGCCTATTTAATATGCCTATTTAATAAGTCTATTTAATAAGTTTATTGAGCCTATTTAATAAGCCTATTTATTAAGCCTATTTAATAAGCCTATTTAATAAGCCTATTTAATAAGTCTATTTAATAAGCCTATTTAATAAGCCTATTTAATACGCCTATTTAATAAGCCTGTTTATTAAGCATATTTAATGAGCCTATTTAATAAGCCTATTTATTGAGTCTATTTAATAAGTCTATTTAATAAGCCTGTTTAATAAGCCTATTTAATAAGTATTTAATGAGCCTATTTAATAAGCCTGAGTTGCTGAAATAAGCCTATTTAATAAGCCTATTTAATAAGCCTAAGTTGCAGAATAAGCCTATTTAATAAGCCTAAGTTGCTGAAAAAAGCCTATTTAATAAGTCTAAGTTGCTGAAATAACGCTATTTAATAAGCCTAAGTTGCTGAAATAAGCCTATTTAATAAGCCTAAGTTGCTGAAATAAGGCTATTTAATAAGTCTAAGTTGCTGAAATAAGCCTATTTAATAAGCCTAAGTTGCTAAAATAAGCCTATTTAATGAGGCTATTTAATAAGTCTATTTAATAAGCCTATTTAATAAGCCTATTTTATAAGCCTATTTAATAAGCCTATTTAATAAGTCTATTTAATAAGTCTAAGTTGCAGAAATAAACGTATTTAATAATGCTATTTAATACGCCTAAGTTGCTGAAATAAGCATATTTAATAAGCCCAAGTTGCTGAAATAAGGCTTTTTAATAAGTCTAATTTGCTGAAATAAGCCTATTTAATAAGCCTAAGTTGCTAAAATATGCCTATTTAATAAGGCTATTTAATAAGCCTAAGTTGCTGAATAAGCCTATTTAATAAGTCAACGTTGCTGAAATAAGGCTATTTAATAAGCCTAAGTTGCTGAAATGAGCCTTTTTAATAAGCCTAAGTTGCTGAAATAAGGCTATTTAATAAGTCTAAGTTGCTGAAATAAGCCTATTTAATAAGCCTAAGTTGCTAAAATAAGCCTATTTAATGAGGCTATTTAATAAGTCTATTTAATAAGCCTATTTAATAAGCCTATTTAATAAGCCTATTTAATATGCCTATTTAATAAGTCTATTTAATAAGTTTATTGAGCCTATTTAATAAGCCTATTTATTAAGCCTATTTAATAAGCCTATTTAATAAGCCTATTTAATAAGTCTATTTAATAAGCCTATTTAATAAGCCTATTTAATAAGCCTATTTATTAAGCATATTTAATGAGCCTATTTAATAAGCCTATTTATTGAGCCTATTTAATAAGCCTATTTATTAAGCATATTTAATGAGCCTATTTAATAAGCCTATTTATTGAGCCTATTTAATAAGTCTATTTAATAAGCCTGTTTAATAAGCCTATTTAATAAGTATTTAATGAGCCTATTTAATAAGCCTAAGTTGCTGAATAAGCCTATTTAATAAGCCTGAGTTGCTGAAATAAGCCTATTTAATAAGCCTATTTAATAAGCCTAAGTTGCTGAATAAGCCTATTTAATGAGCCTAAGTTGCTGAAATAACGCTATTTAATAAGCCTAAGTTGCTGAAATAAGCCCATTTAATAAGCCTAAGTTGCTGAAATAAGGCTATTAAATAAGTCTAAGTTGCTGAAATAAGCCTATTTAATAAGCCTATGTTGCTGAAATAAGTATATTTAATAAGCCTAAGTTGCTGAAATAAGCCTATTTAATAAGTCTAAGTTGCTGAAATAAGGCCATTTAATAAGTCTAAGTTGCTGAAATGAGCCTATTTAATCAGCATAAGTTGCTGAAATAAGGATATTTAATAAGCTTAAGTTGCTGAAATGAGCCTATTTAATCAGCCTAAGTTGCTGAAATAAGGCTATTTAATAAGTCTAAGTTGCTGAAATAAGCCTATTTAATAACCCTAAGCTGCTAAAATAAGCCTATTTAATTAGGCTATTTAATGAGTCTATTTAATAAGCCTATTTAATAAGCCTATTTAATAAGCCTATTTAATAAGCCTATTTAATAAGTCTATTTAATAAGTCTATTTAATAAGCCTATTTAATAAGCCTATTTAATAAGCCTATTTAATATGCCTATTTAATAAGTCTATTTAATAAGTTTATTGAGCCTATTTAATAAGCCTATTTATTAAGCCTATTTAATAAGCCTATTTAATAAGCCTATTTAATAAGTCTATTTAATAAGCCTATTTAATAAGCCTATTTAATAAGCCTATTTATTAAGCATATTTAATGAGCCTATTTAATAAGCCTATTTATTGAGCCTATTTAATAAGCCTATTTATTAAGCATATTTAATGAGCCTATTTAATAAGCCTATTTATTGAGCATATTTAATAAGTCTATTTAATAAGCCTGTTTAATAAGCCTATTTAATAAGTATTTAATGAGCCTATTTAATAAGCCTAAGTTGCTGAATAAGCCTATTTAATAAGCCTGAGTTGATGAAATAAGCCTATTTAATAAGCCTATTTAATAAGCCTAAGTTGCTGAATAAGCCTATTTAATAAGCCTAAGTTGCTGAAATAACGCTATTTAATAAGCCTAAGTTGCTGAAATAAGCCCATTTAATAAGCCTGAGTTGATGAAATAAGCCTATTTAATAAGCCTATTTAATAAGCCTAAGTTGCTGAATAAGCCTATTTAATAAGCCTAAGTTGCTGAAATAACGCTATTTAATAAGCCTAAGTTGCTGAAATAAGCCCATTTAATAAGCCTAAGTTGCTGAAATAAGGCTATTAAATAAGTCTAAGTTGCTGAAATAAGCCTATTTAATAAGCCTATGTTGCTGAAATAAGTATATTTAATAAGCCTAAGTTGCTGAAATAAGCCTATTTAATAAGTCTAAGTTGCTGAAATAAGGCCATTTAATAAGTCTAAGTTGCTGAAATGAGCCTATTTAATCAGCATAAGTTGCTGAAATAAGGATATTTAATAAGCTTAAGTTGCTGAAATGAGCCTATTTAATCAGCCTAAGTTGCTGAAATAAGGCTATTTAATAAGTCTAAGTTGCTGAAATAAGCCTATTTAATAACCCTAAGCTGCTAAAATAAGCCTATTTAATTAGGCTATTTAATAAGTCTATTTAATAAGCCTATTTAATAAGCCTATTTAATAAGCCTATTTAATAAGCCTATTTAATAAGTCTATTTAATAAGTCTATTTAATAAGCCTATTTAAAGAGTATTCAATGAGCCTATTTATTAAGCCTATTTATTGAGCCTATTTAATAAGCCAATTTAATAAACCTATTTAATAAGCCTATTTATTACGCCGATTTAATGAGCCTATTTAATAAGCCTATTTATTGAGCCTATTTAATAAGTCTATTTAATAAGCCTGTTTAATAAGCCTATTTAATAACTATTTAATGAGCCTATTTAATAAGCCTAAGTTGCTGAATAAGCCTATTTAATAAGCCTAAGTTGCTGAAATAAGTCTATTTAATTAGCCTATTTAATGAGCCTAAGTTGCTGAATAAGCCTATTTTTATTAAGCCTAAGTTGCTGAAATAAGCCTATTTAATAAGCCCAAGTTGCTGAAATAAGCCTATTTAATAAGGCTATTTAATAAGCCTAAGTTGCTGAAATAAGCCTATTTAATAAGTGTAAGTTGATGAAATAAGGCTATTTAATAAGTCTAAGTTGCTGGAATAAGCCTATTTAGTAAGCCTAAGTTGCTGAAATAAGCCTATTTAATAGGCCTATCTAATACGTCTAAGTTGCAGAAATAAGCATATTTCATAAGCCTATTTAATGAGCCTAAGTTGCTGAAATGTCTATTTAACTAGTCGATTTAATAAGTCTAAGTTGCTAAAATAAGCCTATTTAATAAGGCTATTTAATAAACCTAAGTTGCTGAAATAAGCCTATTTAATGAGCCTAAGTTGCTGAAATAAGCCTATTTAATAATCCTAAATTTCTGAACTAAGCCTATTTAAAAAGGTCTATTTAATAAGTCTAAGTTGCTGAAATAAACCTATTTAAAAATGCTATTTAATACGCCTAAGTAGCTGAAATAAACCTGATTAATAAGGCTATTTAATAAGCATAAGTTGCTGAAATAAGCCTATTTAATAAGCCTACATTGGTGAACTAAGCCTATATAAAAACGTCTATTTAATAAGTCTAAGTTGCTGAAATAAACCTATTTAAAAATGCTATTTAATGAGCCTAAGTTGCTGAAATAAGCCTATTTAATAAGACGAAGTTTCTGAACTAAGCCTATTTAAAAGGTATATTTAATAAGTCTAAGTTGCTGAAATAAACCTATTTTAAAATGCTATTTAATAAGCCTAAGTTGCTGAAATAAACCTGTTAATAAGGCTATTTAATAAGCATAAGTTGCTGAAATAAGCCTATTTAATAAGCCTAAGTTGCTGAAATAAACCTATTTAATAAGGCTATTTAATTAGTCTAAGTTGCAGAAATAAACCTATTTAAAAAGCCTAAGTTGTTAAAATAAGCCTATTTAATGAGGTTATTTAATAAGTCTATTTAATAAGCCTATTTAATAAGCATATTTAATAAGCCTATTTAATAAGCCTATTTATTGAACCTATTTAATAAGCCTATTTAATAAGCCTATTTAATAAGCCTATTTATTGAGCCTATTTAATAAGTCTATTTAATACGCCTATTTAATAAGCCTATTTAATAAGTATTTAATGAGCCTATTTAATCAGTCTATTTAATAAGCCTATTTAATAGGCCTATTTAATAAGTCTAAGTTGCTGAAATAAGCCTATTTAATAAGCATAAGTTGCTGAATAAGCCTATTTAATAAGTCTACGTTGCTGAAATAAGCCTTTTTAATAAGTCTAAGTTGCTGAAATAAGCCTATTTAATAAGCCTAAGTTGCTGAAATAAGCCTATTTAAGAAGTCTATTTAATAAGCCTAAGTTCCTGAATAAGCCTATTTAATAAGTCTAAGTTGCTGAAATAAGGCTATTTAATAAGCCTAAGTTGCTGAAATAAGCCTATTTAATAAGCCTAAGTTGCTGAAATAAGCCTATTTAATAGGCCTATCTAATAAGTCTAAGTTGCAGAAATAAGCATATTTCATTAGCCTATTAAATGAGCCTAAGTTGCTGAAATGTCTATTTAATAAGTCGATTTAATAAGTCTAAGTTGCTAAAATAAGCCTATTTAATGAGGCTATTTAATGAGCCTAAGTTGCTGAAATAAGCCTATTTAAAAAGGTCTATTTAATAAGTCTAAGTTGCTGAAATAAACCTATTTAAAAATGCTATTTAATACGCCTAAGTTGCTGAAATAAACCTGATTAATAAGGCTATTTAATAAGCATAAGTTGCTGAAATAAGCCTATTTAATAAGCCTACGTTGCTGAACTAAGCCTATATAAAAAGGTCTATTTAAAAAGTCTAAGTTGCTGAAATAAACCTATTTAAAAATGCTATTTAATAAGCCTAAATTGCTGAAATAAACCTGTTTAATAAGGCTATTTAATAAGCATAAGTTGCTGAAATAAGCCTATTTAATAAGCCTAAGTTGCTGAAATAAGCCTATTTAATAAGGCTATTTAATAAGTCTAAGTTGCAGAAATAAACCTATTTAATAATGTTATTTAATACGCCTAAGTTGCTGAAATAAGCATATTTAATAAGCCTAAGTTGCTAAAATAAGCCTATTTAATAAGGCTATTTAATAAGTCTAAGTTGGTGAAATAAGCCTATTTAATAAGCCTATGTTGCTGAAATAAGTATATTTAATAAGCCTAAGTTGCTGAAATAAGCCTATTTAATAAGTCTAAGTTGCTGAAATAAGGCCATTTAATAAGTCTAAGTTGCTGAAATGAGCCTATTTAATCAGCATAAGTTGCTGAAATAAGGATATTTAATAAGCTTAAGTTGCTGAAATGAGCCTATTTAATCAGCCTAAGTTGCTGAAATAAGGCTATTTAATAAGTCTAAGTTGCTGAAATAAGCCTATTTAATAACCCTAAGCTGCTAAAATAAGCCTATTTAATTAGGCTATTTAATAAGTCTATTTAATAAGCCTATTTAATAAGCCTATTTAATAAGCCTATTTAATAAGCCTATTTAATAAGTCTATTTAATAAGTCTATTTAATAAGCCTATTTAAAGAGTATTCAATGAGCCTATTTATTAAGCCTATTTATTGAGCCTATTTAATAAGCCAATTTAATAAACCTATTTAATAAGCCTATTTATTACGCCGATTTAATGAGCCTATTTAATAAGCCTATTTATTGAGCCTATTTAATAAGTCTATTTAATAAGCCTGTTTAATAAGCCTATTTAATAACTATTTAATAAGCCTATTTAATAAGCCTATTTAATAAGTCTATTTAATAAGTCTATTTAATAAGCCTATTTAAAGAGTATTCAATGAGCCTATTTATTAAGCCAATTTAATAAACCTATTTAATAAGCCTATTTATTAAGCCGATTTAATGAGCCTATTTAATAAGCCTATTTATTGAGTCTATTTAATAAGTCTATTTAATAAGCCTGTTTAATAAGCCTATTTAATAAGTATTTAATGAGCCTATTTAATAAGCCTAAGTTGCAGAATAAGCCTATTTAATAAGCCTAAGTTGCTGAAATAAGTCTATTTAATTAGCCTATTTAATGAGCCTAAGTTGCTGAATAAGCCTATTTTTATTAAGCCTAAGTTGCTGAAATAAGCCTATTTAATAAGCCCAAGTTGCTGAAATAAGCCTATTTAATAAGGCTATTTAATAAGCCTAAGTTGCTGAAATAAGCCTATTTAATAAGCGTAAGTTGATGAAATAAGGCTATTTAATAAGTCTAAGTTGCTGGAATAAGCCTATTTAGTAAGCCTAAGTTGCTGAAATAAGCCTATTTAATAGGCCTATCTAATACGTCTAAGTTGCAGAAATAAGCATATTTCATAAGCCTATTTAATGAGCCTAAGTTGCTGAAATGTCTATTTAACTAGTCGATTTAATAAGTCTAAGTTGCTAAAATAAGCCTATTTAATAAGGCTATTTAATAAACCTAAGTTGCTGAAATAAGCCTATTTAATGAGCCTAAGTTGCTGAAATAAGCCTATTTAATAAGCCTAAATTTCTGAACTAAGCCTATTTAAAAAGGTCTATTTAATAAGTCTAAGTTGCTGAAATAAACCTATTTAAAAATGCTATTTAATACGCCTAAGTAGCTGAAATAAACCTGATTAATAAGGCTATTTAATAAGCATAAGTTGCTGAAATAAGCCTATTTAATAAGCCTACATTGGTGAACTAAGCCTATATAAAAACGTCTATTTAATAAGTCTAAGTTGCTGAAATAAACCTATTTAAAAATGCTATTTAATGAGCCTAAGTTGCTGAAATAAGCCTATTTAATAAGACGAAGTTTCTGAACTAAGCCTATTTAAAAGGTATATTTAATAAGTCTAAGTTGCTGAAATAAACCTATTTTAAAATGCTATTTAATAAGCCTAAGTTGCTGAAATAAACCTGTTAATAAGGCTATTTAATAAGCATAAGTTGCTGAAATAAGCCTATTTAATAAGCCTAAGTTGCTGAAATAAACCTATTTAATAAGGCTATTTAATTAGTCTAAGTTGCAGAAATAAACCTATTTAAAAAGCCTAAGTTGTTAAAATAAGCCTATTTAATGAGGTTATTTAATAAGTCTATTTAATAAGCCTATTTAATAAGCATATTTAATAAGCCTATTTAATAAGCCTATTTATTGAACCTATTTAATAAGCCTATTTAATAAGCCTATTTAATAAGCCTATTTATTGAGCCTATTTAATAAGTCTATTTAATACGCCTATTTAATAAGCCTATTTAATAAGTATTTAATGAGCCTATTTAATCAGTCTATTTAATAAGCCTATTTAATAGGCCTATTTAATAAGTCTAAATTGCTGAAATAAGCCTATTTAATAAGCATAAGTTGCTGAATAAGCCTATTTAATAAGTCTACGTTGCTGAAATAAGCCTTTTTAATAAGTCTAAGTTGCTGAAATAAGCCTATTTAATAAGCCTAAGTTGCTGAAATAAGCCTATTTAAGAAGTCTATTTAATAAGCCTAAGTTCCTGAATAAGCCTATTTAATAAGTCTAAGTTGCTGAAATAAGGCTATTTAATAAGCCTAAGTTGCTGAAATAAGCCTATTTAATAAGCCTAAGTTGCTGAAATAAGCCTATTTAATAGGCCTATCTAATAAGTCTAAGTTGCAGAAATAAACATATTTCATTAGCCTATTAAATGAGCCTAAGTTGCTGAAATGTCTATTTAATAAGTCGATTTAATAAGTCTAAGTTGCTAAAATAAGCCTATTTAATGAGGCTATTTAATGAGCCTAAGTTGCTGAAATAAGCCTATTTAAAAAGGTCTATTTAATAAGTCTAAGTTGCTGAAATAAACCTATTTAAAAATGCTATTTAATACGCCTAAGTTGCTGAAATAAACCTGATTAATAAGGCTATTTAATAAGCATAAGTTGCTGAAATAAGCCTATTTAATAAGCCTACGTTGCTGAACTAAGCCTATATAAAAAGGTCTATTTAAAAAGTCTAAGTTGCTGAAATAAACCTATTTAAAAATGCTATTTAATAAGCCTAAATTGCTGAAATAAACCTGTTTAATAAGGCTATTTAATAAGCATAAGTTGCTGAAATAAGCCTATTTAATAAGCCTAAGTTGCTGAAATAAGCCTATTTAATAAGGCTATTTAATAAGTCTAAGTTGCAGAAATAAACCTATTTAATAATGTTATTTAATACGCCTAAGTTGCTGAAATAAGCATATTTAATAAGCCTAAGTTGCTAAAATAAGCCTATTTAATAAGGCTATTTAATAAGTCTAAGCTGCTGAAATAAACCTATTTAATAAGCCTAAGTTGCTAAAATAAGCCTATTTAATGAGGCTATTTAATAAGTCCATTTAATAAGCCTATTTAATAAGCCTATTTAATACGCCTATTTAATAAGCCTATTTAATACGCCTATTTAATAAACCTATTTAATAAGTATTTAATGAGCCTATTTATTAATTCTATTTAATAAGCCTTATTAATAAGCCTATTTAATAAAGTCTATTTAATAAGCCTATTTAATAAGTCTATTTAATTAGTCTATTTATTGAGCCTATTTAATGAGCCTATTTAATAAGCCTATTTATTGAGCCTATTTATTGAGCCTATTTAATAAGCCTATTTAATAAGCCTATTTAATAAGCCTATTTATTAAGCCTATTTAATAAGTCTATTTAATAAGCCTATTTAATAAGTCTATTTAATAAGTCTAATTAATAAGCCTATTTTATAAGTATTTAATGAGCCTATTTAATAAGTCTATTTAATAAGCCTTTTTAATTAGCCTATTTAATAAGTCTATTTAATAAGCCTATTTAATAAGTCTATTTAATAAGTCTAATTAATAAGCCTATTTAATAAGTATTTAATGCGCCTATTTAATAAGCCTATTTATTGAGCCTATTTAATGAGCCTATTTATTGAGCATATTTAATGAGCCTATTTAATAAGCCTATTTATTGAGCCTATTTAATAAGTCTATTTAATAAGCCTGTTTAATGAGCCTATTTAATAAGTATTTAATGAGCCTATTTAATAAGCCTAAGTTGCTGAATAAGCCTATTTAATAAGCCTAAGTTGCTGAAATAAGCCTATTTAATGAGCCTATTTAATAAGCCTAAGTTGCTGAAATGAGCCTATTTAATCAGCCTAAGTTGCTGAATAAGCCTATTTAATAAGCCTAAGTTGCTGAAATAAGCCTATTTAATGAGCCTATTTAATAAGCCTAAGTTGCTGAAATGAGCCTATTTAATCAGCGTAAGTTGCTGAAATAAGCCTATTTAATAAGTCTAAGTTGCTGAAATAAGGCTATTTAATAAGCTTAAGTTGCTGAAATGAGCCTATTTAATAAGCCTAAGTTGCTGAAATAAGGCTATTTAATAAGTCTAAGTTGCTGAAATAAGCCTATTTAATAAGCCTAAGTTGCTGAAATAAGCCTATTTAAGAAGTCTATTTAATAAGCCTAAGTTCCTGTATAAGCCTATTTAATAAGTCTAAGTTGCTGAAATAAGGCTATTTAATAAGCCTAAGTTGCTGAAATAAGCCTATTTAATAAGCCTAAGTTGCTGAAATAAGCCTATTTAATAGGCCTATCTAATAAGTCTAAGTTGCAGAAATAAGCATATTTCATTAGCCTATTAAATGAGCCTAAGTTGCTGAAATGTCTATTTAATAAGTCGATTTAATAAGTCTAAGTTGCTAAAATAAGCCTATTTAATGAGGCTATTTAATGAGCCTAAGTTGCTGAAATAAGCCTATTTAAAAAGGTCTATTTAATAAGTCTAAGTTGCTGAAATAAACCTATTTAAAAATGCTATTTAATACGCCTAAGTTGCTGAAATAAACCTGATTAATAAGGCTATTTAATAAGCATAAGTTGCTGAAATAAGCCTATTTAATAAGCCTACGTTGCTGAACTAAGCCTATATAAAAAGGTCTATTTAAAAAGTCTAAGTTGCTGAAATAAACCTATTTAAAAATGCTATTTAATAAGCCTAAATTGCTGAAATAAACCTGTTTAATAAGGCTATTTAATAAGCATAAGTTGCTGAAATAAGCCTATTTAATAAGCCTAAGTTGCTGAAATAAGCCTATTTAATAAGGCTATTTAATAAGTCTAAGTTGCAGAAATAAACCTATTTAATAATGTTATTTAATACGCCTAAGTTGCTGAAATAAGCATATTTAATAAGCCTAAGTTGCTAAAATAAGCCTATTTAATAAGGCTATTTAATAAGTCTAAGCTGCTGAAATAAACCTATTTAATAAGCCTAAGTTGCTAAAATAAGCCTATTTAATGAGGCTATTTAATAAGTCCATTTAATAAGCCTATTTAATAAGCCTATTTAATAAGTCTATTTAATTAGTCTATTTAATAAGCCTATTTAATAAGTATTTAATGAGCCTATTTAATAAGCCTATTTATTGAGCCTATTTAATAAGCCTATTTATTGAGCCTATTTAATGAGCCTATTTATTGAGCCTATTTAGTAAGCCTATTTATTGAGCCTATTTAATAAGCCTATTTAATAAGCCTATTTAATAAGCCTATTTAATAAGCCTATTTATTAAGCCTATTTAATAAGTCTATTTAATAAGCCTATTTAATGAGTCTATTTAATAAGTCTAATTAATAAGCCTATTTAATACGTATTTAATGAGCCTATTTAATAAGTCTATTTATTGAGCCTATTTAATAAGTCTATTTAATAAGCCTGTTTAATAAGCCTATTTAATAACTATTTAATGAGCCTATTTAATAAGCCTAAGTTGCTGAATAAGCCTATTTAATAAGCCTAAGTTGCTGAAATAAGTCTATTTAATTAGCCTATTTAATGAGCCTAAGTTGCTGAATAAGCCTATTTTTATTAAGCCTAAGTTGCTGAAATAAGCCTATTTAATAAGCCCAAGTTGCTGAAATAAGCCTATTTAATAAGGCTATTTAATAAGCCTAAGTTGCTGAAATAAGCCTATTTAATAAGCGTAAGTTGATGAAATAAGGCTATTTAATAAGTCTAAGTTGCTGGAATAAGCCTATTTAGTAAGCCTAAGTTGCTGAAATAAGCCTATTTAATAGGCCTATCTAATACGTCTAAGTTGCAGAAATAAGCATATTTCATAAGCCTATTTAATGAGCCTAAGTTGCTGAAATGTCTATTTAACTAGTCGATTTAATAAGTCTAAGTTGCTAAAATAAGCCTATTTAATAAGGCTATTTAATAAACCTAAGTTGCTGAAATAAGCCTATTTAATGAGCCTAAGTTGCTGAAATAAGCCTATTTAATAAGCCTAAGTTTCTGAACTAAGCCTATTTAAAAAGGTCTATTTAATAAGTCTAAGTTGCTGAAATAAACCTATTTAAAAATGATATTTAATACGCCTAAGTAGCTGAAATAAACCTGATTAATAAGGCTATTTAATAAGCATAAGTTGCTGAAATAAGCCTATTTAATAAGCCTACATTGGTGAACTAAGCCTATATAAAAACGTCTATTTAATAAGTCTAAGTTGCTGAAATAAACCTATTTAATAAGGCTATTTAATGAGCCTAAGTTGCTGAAATAAGCCTATTTAATAAGACGAAGTTTCTGAACTAAGCCTATTTAAAAGGTATATTTAATAAGTCTAAGTTGCTGAAATAAACCTATTTTAAAATGATATTTAATAAGCCTAAGTTGCTGAAATAAGCCTATTTAATAAGCCTACATTGGTGAACTAAGCCTATATAAAAACGTCTATTTAATAAGTCTAAGTTGCTGAAATAAACCTATTTAATAAGGCTATTTAATAAGCATAAGTTGCTGAAATAAGCCTATTTAATAAGCCTAAGTTGCTGAAATAAGCCTATTTAATAAGGCTATTTAATAAGTCTAAGTTGCAGAAATAAACCTATTTAAAAGCCTAAGTTGTTAAAATAAGCCTATTTAATGAGGTTATTTAATAAGTATATTTAATAAGCCTATTTAATAAGCATATTTAATAAGCCTATTTAATAAGCCTATTTAATGAGGCTATTTAATAAGTCCATTTAATAAGCCTATTTAATAAGCCTATTTAATATGCCTATTTAATAAGCCTATTTAATACGCCTATTTAATAAACCTATTTAATAAGTATTTAATGAGCCTATTTATTAATTCTATTTAATAAGCCTTATTAATAAGCCTATTTAATAAAGTCTATTTAATAAGCCTATTTAATAAGTCTATTTAATTAGTCTATTTAATAAGCCTATTTAATAAGTATTTAATGAGCCTATTTAATAAGCCTATTTATTGAGCCTATTTAATAAGCCTATTTATTGAGCCTATTTAATGAGCCTATTTATTGAGCCTATTTAGTAAGCCTATTTATTGAGCCTATTTAATAAGCCTATTTAATAAGCCTATTTAATAAGCCTATTTAATAAGCCTATTTATTAAGCCTATTTAATAAGTCTATTTAATAAGCCTATTTAATAAGTATTTAATGAGCCTATTTAATAAGTCTATTTAATAAGCCTTTTTAATTAGCCTATTTAATAAGTCTATTTAATAAGCCTATTTAATAAGTCTATTTAATAAGTCTAATTAATAAGCCTATTTAATAAGTATTTAATGCGCCTATTTAATAAGCCTATTTATTGAGCCTATTTAATGAGCCTATTTATTGAGCATATTTAATGAGCCTATTTAATAAGCCTATTTATTGAGCCTATTTAATAAGTCTATTTAATAAGCCTGTTTAATGAGCCTATTTAATAAGTATTTAATGAGCTTATTTAATAAGCCTAAGTTGCTGAATAAGCCTATTTAATAAGCCTAAGTTGCTGAAATAAGCCTATTTAATGAGCCTATTTAATAAGCCTAAGTTGCTGAAATGAGCCTATTTAATCAGCCTAAGTTGCTGAATAAGCCTATTTAATAAGCCTAAGTTGCTGAAATAAGCCTATTTAATGAGCCTATTTAATAAGCCTAAGTTGCTGAAATGAGCCTATTTAATCAGCGTAAGTTGCTGAAATAAGCCTATTTAATAAGTCTAAGTTGCTGAAATTAGGCTATTTAATAAGCTTAAGTTGCTGAAATGAGCCTATTTAATAAGCCTAAGTTGCTGAAATAAGGCTATTTAATAAGTCTAAGTTGCTGAAATAAGCCTATTTAATAAGCCTAAGTTGCTAAAATAAGCCTATTTAATGAGGCTATTTAATAAGTCTATTTAATAAGCCTATTTAATAAGCCTATTTAATAAGTCTATTTAATAAGTCTATGTTGCAGAAATAAGCCTATTTAATAATGCTATTTAATACGCCTAAGTTGCTGAAATAAGCATATTTAATAAGCCTTAGTTGCTAAAATAAGCCTATTTAATAGGCCTATCTAATAAGTCTAAGTTGAAGAAATAAGCATATTTCATAAGCCTATTTAATGAGCCTAAGTTGCTGAAATGTCTATTTAATAAGTCGATTTAATAAGTCTAAGTTGCTAAAATAATCCTATTTAATAAGGCTATTTAATAAGCCTAAGTTGCTGAAATAAGCCTATTTAATAAGGCTATTTAATGAGCCTAAGTTGCTGAAATAAGCCTATTTAATAAGACGAAGTTTCTGAACTAAGCCTATTTAAAAGGTATATTTAATAAGTCTAAGTTGCTGAAATAAACCTATTTTAAAATGATATTTAATAAGCCTAAGTTGCTGAAATAAACCTGTTAATAAGGCTATTTAATAAGCATAAGTTGCTGAAATAAGCCTATTTAATAAGCCTAAGTTGCTGAAATAAGCCTATTTAATAAGGCTATTTAATAAGTCTAAGTTGCAGAAATAAACCTATTTAAAAGCCTAAGTTGTTAAAATAAGCCTATTTAATGAGGTTATTTAATAAGTATATTTAATAAGCCTATTTAATAAGCATATTTAATAAGCCTATTTAATAAGCCTATTTAATGAGGCTATTTAATAAGTCCATTTAATAAGCCTATTTAATAAGCCTATTTAATATGCCTATTTAATAAGCCTATTTAATACGCCTATTTAATAAACCTATTTAATAAGTATTTAATGAGCCTATTTATTAATTCTATTTAATAAGCCTTATTAATAAGCCTATTTAATAAAGTCTATTTAATAAGCCTATTTAATAAGTCTATTTAATTAGTCTATTTAATAAGCCTATTTAATAAGTATTTAATGAGCCTATTTAATAAGCCTATTTATTGAGCCTATTTAATAAGCCTATTTATTGAGCCTATTTAATGAGCCTATTTATTGAGCCTATTTAGTAAGCCTATTTATTGAGCCTATTTAATAAGCCTATTTAATAAGCCTATTTAATAAGCCTATTTAATAAGCCTATTTATTAAGCCTATTTAATAAGTCTATTTAATAAGCCTATTTAATAAGTCTATTTAATAAGTCTAATTAATAAGCCTATTTAATAAGTATTTAATGAGCCTATTTAATAAGTCTATTTAATAAGCCTTTTTAATTAGCCTATTTAATAAGTCTATTTAATAAGCCTATTTAATAAGTCTATTTAATAAGTCTAATTAATAAGCCTATTTAATAAGTATTTAATACGCCTATTTAATAAGCCTATTTATTGAGCCTATTTAATGAGCCTATTTATTGAGCATATTTAATGAGCCTATTTAATAAGCCTATTTATTGAGCCTATTTAATAAGTCTATTTAATAAGCCTGTTTAATGAGCCTATTTAATAAGTATTTAATGAGCTTATTTAATAAGCCTAAGTTGCTGAATAAGCCTATTTAATAAGCCTAAGTTGCTGAAATAAGCCTATTTAATGAGCCTATTTAATAAGCCTAAGTTGCTGAAATGAGCCTATTTAATCAGCCTAAGTTGCTGAATAAGCCTATTTAATAAGCCTAAGTTGCTGAAATAAGCCTATTTAATGAGCCTATTTAATAAGCCTAAGTTGCTGAAATGAGCCTATTTAATCAGCGTAAGTTGCTGAAATAAGCCTATTTAATAAGTCTAAGTTGCTGAAATAAGGCTATTTAATAAGCTTAAGTTGCTGAAATGAGCCTATTTAATAAGCCTAAGTTGCTGAAATAAGGCTAATTAATAAGTCTAAGTTGCTGAAATAAGCCTATTTAATAAGCCTAAGTTGCTAAAATGAGCCTATTTAATGAGGCTATTTAATAAGTCTATTTAATAAGCCTATTTAATAAGCCTATTTAATAAGCCTATTTAATAAGCCTATTAAATAAGTCTATTTAATAAGTCTATGTTGCAGAAATAAGCCTATTTAATAATGCTATTTAATACGCCTAAGTTGCTGAAATAAGCATATTTAATAAGCCTTAGTTGCTAAAATAAGCCTATTTAATAGGCCTATCTAATAAGTCTAAGTTGAAGAAATAAGCATATTTCATAAGCCTATTTAATGAGCCTAAGTTGCTGAAATGTCTATTTAATAAGTCGATTTAATAAGTCTAAGTTGCTAAAATAATCCTATTTAATAAGGCTATTTAATAAGCCTAAGTTGCTGAAATAAGCCTATTTAATAAGGCTATTTAATTAGCCTAAGTTGCTGAAATAAGCCTATTTAATAAGAAGAAGTTTCTGAACTAAGCCTATTTAAAAGGTATATTTAATAAGTCTAAGTTGCTGAAATAAACCTATTTTAAAATGATATTTAATAAGCCTAAGTTGCTGAAATAAACCTGTTAATAAGGCTATTTAATAAGCATAAGTTGCTGAAATAAGCCTATTTAATAAGTCTAAGTTGCAGAAATAAACCTATTTAAAAGCCTAAGTTGTTAAAATAAGCCTATTTAATGAGGTTATTTAATAAGTCTATTTAATAAGCCTATTTAATAAGCATATTTAATAAGCCTATTTAATAAGCCTATTTAATGAGGCTATTTAATAAGTCCATTTAATAAGCCTATTTAATAAGCCTATTTAATACGCCTATTTAATAAGCCTATTTAATACGCCTATTTAATAAACCTATTTAATAAGTATTTAATGAGCCTATTTATTAATTCTATTTAATAAGCCTTATTAATAAGCCTATTTAATAAAGTCTATTTAATAAGCCTATTTAATAAGTCTATTTAATTAGTCTATTTAATAAGCCTATTTAATAAGTATTTAATGAGCCTATTTAATAAGCCTATTTATTGAGCCTATTTAATAAGCCTATTTATTGAGCCTATTTAATGAGCCTATTTATTGAGCCTATTTAGTAAGCCTATTTATTGAGCCTATTTAATAAGCCTATTTAATGAGCCTATTTAATAAGCCTATTTAATAAGCCTATTTATTAAGCCTATTTAATAAGTCTATTTAATAAGCCTATTTAATAAGTCTATTTAATAAGTCTAATTAATAAGCCTATTTAATACGTATTTAATGAGCCTATTTAATAAGTCTATTTAATAAGCCTTTTTAATTAGCCTATTTAATAAGTCTATTTAATAAGCCTATTTAATAAGTCTATTTAATAAGTCTAATTAATAAGCCTATTTAATAAGTATTTAATGCGCCTATTTAATAAGCCTATTTATTGAGCCTATTTAATGAGCCTATTTATTGAGCATATTTAATGAGCCTATTTAATAAGCCTAAGTTGCTGAATAAGCCTATTTAATAAGCCTAAGTTGCTGAAATAAGCCTATTTAATGAGCCTATTTAATAAGCCTAAGTTGCTGAAATGAGCCTATTTAATCAGCCTAAGTTGCTGAATAAGCCTATTTAATAAGCCTAAGTTGGTGAAATAAGCCTATTTAATGAGCCTATTTAATAAGCCTAAGTTGCTGAAATGAGCCTATTTAATCAGCGTAAGTTGCTGAAATAAGCCTATTTAATAAGTCTAAGTTGCTGAAATAAGGCTATTTAATAAGCTTAAGTTGCTGAAATGAGCCTATTAAATAAGCCTAAGTTGCTGAAATAAGGCTATTTAATAAGTCTAAGTTGCTGAAATAAGCCTATTTAATAAGCCTAAGTTGCTAAAATAAGCCTATTTAATGAGGCTATTTAATAAGTCTATTTAATAAGCCTATTTAATAAGCCTATTTAATAAGCCTATTTAATAAGCCTATTAAATAAGTCTATTTAATAAGTCTATGTTGCAGAAATAAGCCTATTTAATAATGCTATTTAATATGCCTAAGTTGCTGAAATAAGCATATTTAATAAGCCTTAGTTGCTAAAATAAGCCTATTTTATACGCCTATCTAATAAGTCTAAGTTGAAGAAATAAGCATATTTCATAAGCCTATTTAATGAGCCTAAGTTGCTGAAATGTCTATTTAATAAGTCGATTTAATAAGTCTAAGTTGCTAAAATAATCCTATTTAATAAGGCTATTTAATAAGCCTAAGTTGCTGAAATAAGCCTATTTAATAAGGCTATTTAATGAGCCTAAGTTGCTGAAATAAGCCTATTTAATAAGACGAAGTTTCTGAACTAAGCCTATTTAAAAGGTATATTTAATAAGTCTAAGTTGCTGAAATAAACCTATTTTAAAATGATATTTAATAAGCCTAAGTTGCTGAAATAAACCTGTTAATAAGGCTATTTAATAAGCATAAGTTGCTGAAATAAGCCTATTTAATAAGCCTAAGTTGCTGAAATAAGCCTATTTAATAAGGCTATTTAATAAGTCTAAGTTGCAGAAATAAACCTATTTAAAAGCCTAAGTTGTTAAAATAAGCCTATTTAATGAGGTTATTTAATAAGTATATTTAATAAGCCTATTTAATAAGCATATTTAATAAGCCTATTTAATAAGCCTATTTAATGAGGCTATTTAATAAGTCCATTTAATAAGCCTATTTAATAAGCCTATTTAATACGCCTATTTAATAAGCCTATTTAATACGCCTATTTAATAAACCTATTTAATAAGTATTTAATGAGCCTATTTATTAATTCTATTTAATAAGCCTTATTAATAAGCCTATTTAATAAAGTCTATTTAATAAGCCTATTTAATAAGTCTATTTAATTAGTCTATTTAATAAGCCTATTTAATAAGTATTTAATGAGCCTATTTAATAAGCCTATTTATTGAGCCTATTTAATAAGCCTATTTATTGAGCCTATTTAATGAGCCTATTTATTGAGCCTATTTAGTAAGCCTATTTATTGAGCCTATTTAATAAGCCTATTTAATAAGCCTATTTAATAAGCCTATTTAATAAGCCTATTTATTAAGCCTATTTAATAAGTCTATTTAATAAGCCTATTTAATAAGTCTATTTAATAAGTCTAATTAATAAGCCTATTTAATACGTATTTAATGAGCCTATTTAATAAGTCTATTTAATAAGCCTTTTTAATTAGCCTATTTAATAAGTCTATTTAATAAGCCTATTTAATAAGTCTATTTAATAAGTCTAATTAATAAGCCTATTTAATAAGTATTTAATGCGCCTATTTAATAAGCCTATTTATTGAGCCTATTTAATGAGCCTATTTATTGAGCATATTTAATGAGCCTATTTAATAAGCCTAAGTTGCTGAATAAGCCTATTTAATAAGCCTAAGTTGCTGAAATAAGCCTATTTAATGAGCCTATTTAATAAGCCTAAGTTGCTGAAATGAGCCTATTTAATCAGCCTAAGTTGCTGAATAAGCCTATTTAATAAGCCTAAGTTGGTGAAATAAGCCTATTTAATGAGCCTATTTAATAAGCCTAAGTTGCTGAAATGAGCCTATTTAATCAGCGTAAGTTGCTGAAATAAGCCTATTTAATAAGTCTAAGTTGCTGAAATAAGGCTATTTAATAAGCTTAAGTTGCTGAAATGAGCCTATTAAATAAGCCTAAGTTGCTGAAATAAGGCTATTTAATAAGTCTAAGTTGCTGAAATAAGCCTATTTAATAAGCCTAAGTTGCTAAAATAAGCCTATTTAATGAGGCTATTTAATAAGTCTATTTAATAAGCCTATTTAATAAGCCTATTTAATAAGCCTATTTAATAAGCCTATTAAATAAGTCTATTTAATAAGTCTATGTTGCAGAAATAAGCCTATTTAATAATGCTATTTAATATGCCTAAGTTGCTGAAATAAGCATATTTAATAAGCCTTAGTTGCTAAAATAAGCCTATTTTATACGCCTATCTAATAAGTCTAAGTTGAAGAAATAAGCATATTTCATAAGCCTATTTAATGAGCCTAAGTTGCTGAAATGTCTATTTAATAAGTCGATTTAATAAGTCTAAGTTGCTAAAATAATCCTATTTAATAAGGCTATTTAATAAGCCTAAGTTGCTGAAATAAGCCTATTTAATAAGGCTATTTAATGAGCCTAAGTTGCTGAAATAAGCCTATTTAATAAGACGAAGTTTCTGAACTAAGCCTATTTAAAAGGTATATTTAATAAGTCTAAGTTGCTGAAATAAACCTATTTTAAAATGATATTTAATAAGCCTAAGTTGCTGAAATAAACCTGTTAATAAGGCTATTTAATAAGCATAAGTTGCTGAAATAAGCCTATTTAATAAGCCTAAGTTGCTGAAATAAGCCTATTTAATAAGGCTATTTAATAAGTCTAAGTTGCAGAAATAAACCTATTTAAAAGCCTAAGTTGTTAAAATAAGCCTATTTAATGAGGTTATTTAATAAGTATATTTAATAAGCCTATTTAATAAGCATATTTAATAAGCCTATTTAATAAGCCTATTTAATGAGGCTATTTAATAAGTCCATTTAATAAGCCTATTTAATAAGCCTATTTAATACGCCTATTTAATAAGCCTATTTAATACGCCTATTTAATAAACCTATTTAATAAGTATTTAATGAGCCTATTTATTAATTCTATTTAATAAGCCTTATTAATAAGCCTATTTAATAAAGTCTATTTAATAAGCCTATTTAATAAGTCTATTTAATTAGTCTATTTAATAAGCCTATTTAATAAGTATTTAATGAGCCTATTTAATAAGCCTATTTATTGAGCCTATTTAATAAGCCTATTTATTGAGCCTATTTAATGAGCCTATTTATTGAGCCTATTTAGTAAGCCTATTTATTGAGCCTATTTAATAAGACTATTTAATAAGCCTATTTAATAAGCCTATTTAATAAGCCTATTTATTAAGCCTATTTAATAAGTCTATTTAATAAGCCTATTTAATAAGTCTATTTAATAAGTCTAATTAATAAGCCTATTTAATACGTATTTAATGAGCCTATTTAATAAGTCTATTTAATAAGCCTTTTTAATTAGCCTATTTAATAAGTCTATTTAATAAGCCTATTTAATAAGTCTATTTAATAAGTCTAATTAATAAGCCTATTTAATAAGTATTTAATGCGCCTATTTAATAAGCCTATTTATTGAGCCTATTTAATGAGCCTATTTATTGAGCATATTTAATGAGCCTATTTAATAAGCCTAAGTTGCTGAATAAGCCTATTTAATAAGCCTAAGTTGCTGAAATAAGCCTATTTAATGAGCCTATTTAATAAGCCTAAGTTGCTGAAATGAGCCTATTTAATAAGCCTAAGTTGCTGAATAAGCCTATTTAATAAGCCTAAGTTGGTGAAATAAGCCTATTTAATGAGCCTATTTAATAAGCCTAAGTTGCTGAAATGAGCCTATTTAATCAGCGTAAGTTGCTGAAATAAGCCTATTTAATAAGTCTAAGTTGCTGAAATAAGGCCATTTAATAAGCTTAAGTTGCTGAAATGAGCCTATTAAATAAGCCTAAGTTGCTGAAATAAGGCTATTTAATAAGTCTAAGTTGCTGAAATAAGCCTATTTAATAAGCCTAAGTTGCTAAAATAAGCCTATTTAATGAGGCTATTTAATAAGTCTATTTAATAAGCCTATTTAATAAGCCTATTTAATAAGCCTATTTAATAAGCCTATTAAATAAGTCTATTTAATAAGTCTATGTTGCAGAAATAAGCCTATTTAATAATGCTATTTAATACGCCTAAGTTGCTGAAATAAGCATATTTAATAAGCCTTAGTTGCTAAAATAAGCCTATTTAATAGGCCTATCTAATAAGTCTAAGTTGAAGAAATAAGCATATTTCATAAGCCTATTTAATGAGCCTAAGTTGTTGAAATGTCTATTTAATAAGTCGATTTAATAAGTCTAAGTTGCTAAAATAATCCTATTTAATAAGGCTATTTAATAAGCCTAAGTTGCTGAAATAAGCCTATTTAATAAGGCTATTTAATGAGCCTAAGTTGCTGAAATAAGCCTATTTAATAAGACGAAGTTTCTGAACTAAGCCTATTTAAAAGGTATATTTAATAAGTCTAAGTTGCTGAAATAAACCTATTTTAAAATGATATTTAATAAGCCTAAGTTGCTGAAATAAACCTGTTAATAAGGCTATTTAATAAGCATAAGTTGCTGAAATAAGCCTATTTAATAAGCCTAAGTTGCTGAAATAAGCCTATTTAATAAGGCTATTTAATAAGTCTAAGTTGCAGAAATAAACCTATTTAAAAGCCTAAGTTGTTAAAATAAGCCTATTTAATGAGGTTATTTAATAAGTATATTTAATAAGCCTATTTAATAAGCATATTTAATAAGCCTATTTAATAAGCCTATTTAATGAGGCTATTTAATAAGTCCATTTAATAAGCCTATTTAATAAGCCTATTTAATACGCCTATTTAATAAGCCTATTTAATACGCCTATTTAATAAACCTATTTGATAAGTATTTAATGAGCCTATTTATTAATTCTATTTAATAAGCCTTATTAATAAGCCTATTTAATAAAGTCTATTTAATAAGCCTATTTAATAAGTCTATTTAATTAGTCTATTTAATAAGCCTATTTAATAAGTATTTAATGAGCCTATTTAATAAGCCTATTTATTGAGCCTATTTAATAAGCCTATTTATTGAGCCTATTTAATGAGCCTATTTATTGAGCCTATTTAGTAAGCCTATTTATTGAGCCTATTTAATAAGCCTATTTAATAAGCCTATTTAATAAGCCTATTTAATAAGCCTATTTATTAAGCCTATTTAATAAGTCTATTTAATAAGCCTATTTAATAAGTCTATTTAATAAGTCTAATTAATAAGCCTATTTAATAAGTATTTAATGAGCCTATTTAATAAGTCTATTTAATAAGCCTTTTTAATTAGCCTATTTAATAAGTCTATTTAATAAGCCTATTTAATAAGTCTATTTAATAAGTCTAATTAATAAGCCTATTTAATAAGTATTTAATGCGCCTATTTAATAAGCCTATTTATTGAGCCTATTTAATGAGCCTATTTATTGAGCATATTTAATGAGCCTATTTAATAAGCCTATTTATTGAGCCTATTTAATAAGTCTATTTAATAAGCCTGTTTAATGAGCCTATTTAATAAGTATTTAATGAGCTTATTTAATAAGCCTAAGTTGCTGAATAAGCCTATTTAATAAGCCTAAGTTGCTGAAATAAGCCTATTTAATGAGCCTATTTAATAAGCCTAAGTTGCTGAAATGAGCCTATTTAATCAGCCTAAGTTGCTGAATAAGCCTATTTAATAAGCCTAAGTTGCTGAAATAAGCCTATTTAATGAGCCTATTTAATAAGCCTAAGTTGCTGAAATGAGCCTATTTAATCAGCGTAAGTTGCTGAAATAAGCCTATTTAATAAGTCTAAGTTGCTGAAATAAGGCTATTTAATAAGCTTAAGTTGCTGAAATGAGCCTATTTAATAAGCCTAAGTTGCTGAAATAAGGCTATTTAATAAGTCTAAGTTGCTGAAATAAGCCTATTTAATAAGCCTAAGTTGCTAAAATAAGCCTATTTAATGAGGCTATTTAATAAGTCTATTTAATAAGCCTATTTAATAAGCCTATTTAATAAGCCTATTTAATAAGCCTATTAAATAAGTCTATTTAATAAGTCTATGTTGCAGAAATAAGCCTATTTAATAATGCTATTTAATACGCCTAAGTTGCTGAAATAAGCATATTTAATAAGCCTTAGTTGCTAAAATAAGCCTATTTAATAGGCCTATCTAATAAGTCTAAGTTGAAGAAATAAGCATATTTCATAAGCCTATTTAATGAGCCTAAGTTGCTGAAATGTCTATTTAATAAGTCGATTTAATAAGTCTAAGTTGCTAAAATAATCCTATTTAATAAGGCTATTTAATAAGCCTAAGTTGCTGAAATAAGCCTATTTAATAAGGCTATTTAATGAGCCTAAGTTGCTGAAATAAGCCTATTTAATAAGAAGAAGTTTCTGAACTAAGCCTATTTAAAAGGTATATTTAATAAGTCTAAGTTGCTGAAATAAACCTATTTTAAAATGATATTTAATAAGCCTAAGTTGCTGAAATAAACCTGTTAATAAGGCTATTTAATAAGCATAAGTTGCTGAAATAAGCCTATTTAATAAGCCTAAGTTGCTGAAATAAGCCTATTTAATAAGGCTATTTAATAAGTCTAAGTTGCAGAAATAAACCTATTTAAAAGCCTAAGTTGTTAAAATAAGCCTATTTAATGAGGTTATTTAATAAGTCTATTTAATAAGCCTATTTAATAAGCATATTTAATAAGCCTATTTAATAAGCCTATTTAATGAGGCTATTTAATAAGTCCATTTAATAAGCCTATTTAATAAGCCTATTTAACACGCCTATTTAATAAGCCTATTTAATACGCCTATTTAATAAACCTATTTAATAAGTATTTAATGAGCCTATTTATTAATTCTATTTAATAAGCCTTATTAATAAGCCTATTTAATAAAGTCTATTTAATAAGCCTATTTAATAAGTCTATTTAATTAGTCTATTTAATAAGCCTATTTAATAAGTATTTAATGAGCCTATTTAATAAGCCTATTTATTGAGCCTATTTAATAAGCCTATTTATTGAGCCTATTTAATGAGCCTATTTATTGAGCCTATTTAGTAAGCCTATTTATTGAGCCTATTTAATAAGCCTATTTAATAAGCCTATTTAATAAGCCTATTTAATAAGCCTATTTATTAAGCCTATTTAATAAGTCTATTTAATAAGCCTATTTAATAAGTCTATTTAATAAGTCTAATTAATAAGCCTATTTAATAAGTATTTAATGAGCCTATTTAATAAGTCTATTTAATAAGCCTTTTTAATTAGCCTATTTAATAAGTCTATTTAATAAGCCTATTTAATAAGTCTATTTAATAAGTCTAATTAATAAGCCTATTTAATAAGTATTTAATGCGCCTATTTAATAAGCCTATTTATTGAGCCTATTTAATGAGCCTATTTATTGAGCATATTTAATGAGCCTATTTAATAAGCCTATTTATTGAGCCTATTTAATAAGTCTATTTAATAAGCCTGTTTAATGAGCCTATTTAATAAGTATTTAATGAGCTTATTTAATAAGCCTAAGTTGCTGAATAAGCCTATTTAATAAGCCTAAGTTGCTGAAATAAGCCTATTTAATGAGCCTATTTAATAAGCCTAAGTTGCTGAAATGAGCCTATTTAATCAGCCTAAGTTGCTGAATAAGCCTATTTAATAAGCCTAAGTTGCTGAAATAAGCCTATTTAATGAGCCTATTTAATAAGCCTAAGTTGCTGAAATGAGCCTATTTAATCAGCGTAAGTTGCTGAAATAAGCCTATTTAATAAGTCTAAGTTGCTGAAATAAGGCTATTTAATAAGCTTAAGTTGCTGAAATGAGCCTATTTAATAAGCCTAAGTTGCTGAAATAAGGCTATTTAATAAGTCTAAGTTGCTGAAATAAGCCTATTTAATAAGCCTAAGTTGCTAAAATAAGCCTATTTAATGAGGCTATTTAATAAGTCTATTTAATAAGCCTATTTAATAAGCCTATTTAATAAGCCTATTTAATAAGCCTATTAAATAAGTCTATTTAATAAGTCTATGTTGCAGAAATAAGCCTATTTAATAATGCTATTTAATACGCCTAAGTTGCTGAAATAAGCATATTTAATAAGCCTTAGTTGCTAAAATAAGCCTATTTAATAGGCCTATCTAATAAGTCTAAGTTGAAGAAATAAGCATATTTCATAAGCCTATTTAATGAGCCTAAGTTGCTGAAATGTCTATTTAATAAGTCGATTTAATAAGTCTAAGTTGCTAAAATAATCCTATTTAATAAGGCTATTTAATAAGCCTAAGTTGCTGAAATAAGCCTATTTAATAAGGCTATTTAATGAGCCTAAGTTGCTGAAATAAGCCTATTTAATAAGAAGAAGTTTCTGAACTAAGCCTATTTAAAAGGTATATTTAATAAGTCTAAGTTGCTGAAATAAACCTATTTTAAAATGATATTTAATAAGCCTAAGTTGCTGAAATAAACCTGTTAATAAGGCTATTTAATAAGCATAAGTTGCTGAAATAAGCCTATTTAATAAGCCTAAGTTGCTGAAATAAGCCTATTTAATAAGGCTATTTAATAAGTCTAAGTTGCAGAAATAAACCTATTTAAAAGCCTAAGTTGTTAAAATAAGCCTATTTAATGAGGTTATTTAATAAGTCTATTTAATAAGCCTATTTAATAAGCATATTTAATAAGCCTATTTAATACGCCTATTTAATAAGCCTATTTAATACGCCTATTTAATAAACCTATTTAATAAGTATTTAATAGCCTATTTATTAATTCTATTTAATGAGGCTATTTAATAAGTCCATTTAATAAGCCTATTTAATAAGCCTATTTAATACGCCTATTTAATAAGCCTATTTAATACGCCTATTTAATAAACCTATTTAATAAGTATTTAATAGCCTATTTATTAATTCTATTTAATAAGCCTTATTAATAAGCCTATTTAATAAAGTCTATTTAATAAGCCTATTTAATAAGTCTATTTAATTAGTCTATTTAATAAGCCTATTTAATAAGTATTTAATGAGCCTATTTAATAAGCCTATTTATTGAGCCTATTTAATAAGCCTATTTATTGAGCCTATTTAATGAGCCTATTTATTGAGCCTATTTAGTAAGCCTATTTATTGAGCCTATTTAATAAGCCTATTTAATAAGCCTATTTAATAAGCCTATTTAATAAGCCTATTTATTAAGCCTATTTAATAAGTCTATTTAATAAGCCTATTTAATAAGTCTATTTAATAAGTCTAATTAATAAGCCTATTTAATAAGTATTTAATGAGCCTATTTAATAAGTCTATTTAATAAGCCTTTTTAATTAGCCTATTTAATACGCCTATTTAATAAACCTATTTAATAAGTATTTAATAGCCTATTTATTAATTCTATTTAATAAGCCTTATTAATAAGCCTATTTAATAAAGTCTATTTAATAAGCCTATTTAATAAGTATATTTAATAAGTCTAATTAATAAGCCTATTTAATAAGTATTTAATGCGCCTATTTAATAAGCCTATTTATTGAGCCTATTTAATGAGCCTATTTATTGAGCATATTTAATGAGCCTATTTAATAAGCCTATTTATTGAGCCTATTTAATAAGTCTATTTAATAAGCCTGTTTAATGAGCCTATTTAATAAGTATTTAATGAGCTTATTTAATAAGCCTAAGTTGCTGAATAAGCCTATTTAATAAGCCTAAGTTGCTGAAATAAGCCTATTTAATGAGCCTATTTAATAAGCCTAAGTTGCTGAAATGAGCCTATTTAATCAGCCTAAGTTGCTGAATAAGCCTATTTAATAAGCCTAAGTTACTGAAATAAGCCTATTTAATGAGCCTATTTAATAAGCCTAAGTTGCTGAAATGAGCCTATTTAATCAGCGTAAGTTGCTGAAATAAGCCTATTTAATAAGTCTAAGTTGCTGAAATAAGGCTATTTAATAAGCTTAAGTTGCTGAAATGAGCCTATTTAATAAGCCTAAGTTGCTGAAATAAGGCTATTTAATAAGTCTAAGTTGCTGAAATAAGCCTATTTAATAAGCCTAAGTTGCTAAAATAAGCCTATTTAATGAGGCTATTTAATAAGTCTATTTAATAAGCCTATTTAATAAGCCTATTTAATAAGCCTATTTAATAAGCCTATTAAATAAGTCTATTTAATAAGTCTATGTTGCAGAAATAAGCCTATTTAATAATGCTATTTAATACGCCTAAGTTGCTGAAATAAGCATATTTAATAAGCCTTAGTTGCTAAAATAAGCCTATTTAATAGGCCTATCTAATAAGTCTAAGTTGAAGAAATAAGCTTATTTCATAAGCCTATTTAATGAGCCTAAGTTGCTGAAATGTCTATTTAATAAGTCGATTTAATAAGTCTAAGTTGCTAAAATAATCCTATTTAATAAGGCTATTTAATAAGCCTAAGTTGCTGAAATAAGCCTATTTAATAAGGCTATTTAATGAGCCTAAGTTGCTGAAATAAGCCTATTTAATAAGACGAAGTTTCTGAACTAAGCCTATTTAAAAGGTATATTTAATAAGTCTAAGTTGCTGAAATAAACCTATTTTAAAATGAAATTTAATAAGCCTAAGTTGCTGAAATAAACCTGTTAATAAGGCTATTTAATAAGCATAAGTTGCTGAAATAAGCCTATTTAATAAGCCTAAGTTGCTGAAATAAGCCTATTTAATAAGGCTATTTAATAAGTCTAAGTTGCAGAAATAAACCTATTGAAAAGCCTAAGTTGTTAAAATAAGCCTATTTAATGAGGTTATTTAATAAGTCTATTTAATAAGCCTATTTAATAAGCATATTTAATAAGCCTATTTAATAAGCCTATTTAATAAGCCTATTTATTGAACCTATTTAATAAGCCTATTTAATAAGCCTATTTAATAAGCCTATTTAATGAGCCTATTTAATCAGTCTATTTAATAAGCCTATTTAATAGGCCTATTTAATAAGTCTAAGTTGCTGAAATAAGCCTATTTAATAAGCCTAAGTTTCTGAATAAGCCTATTTAATAAGTCTACGTTGCTGAAATAAGCCTTTTTAATAAGTCTATGTTGCTGAAATAAGCCTATTTAATAAGCCTAAGTTGCTGAAATAAGCCTATTTAATAAGGCTATTTAATAAGCCTAAGTTCCTGAATAAGCCTATTTAATAAGTCTAAGTTGCTGAAATAAGGCTATTTAATAAGCCTAAGTTGCTGAAATAAGCCTATTTAATAAGCCTAAGTTGCTGAAATAAGCCTATTTCATAAGCCTAAGTTGCTGAAATAAGGCTTTAAAATAAGTCTAAGTTGCTGAAATAAGCCTATTTAAAAAGCCTAAGTTTCTGAACTGAGCCTATTTAAAAAGGTCTATTTAATAAGTCTAAGTTGCTGAAATAAACCTATTAAAAAATGCTATTTAATACGCCTAAGTTGCTGAAATAAACCTGATTAATAAGGCTATTTAATAAACATAAGTTGCTGAAATAAGCCTATTTAATAAGCCTACGTTGCTGAACTAAGCCTATATAAAAAGGTCTATTTAAAAAGTCTAAGTTGCTGAAATAAACCTATTTAAAAATGCTATTTAATAAGCCTAAATTGCTGAAATAAACCTGTTTAATAAGGCTATTTAATAAGCATAAGTTGCTGAAATAAGCCTATTTAATAAGCCTAAGTTGCAGAAATAAACCTATTTAATAATGTTATTTAATACGCCTAATTTGCTGAAATAAGCATATTTAATAAGCCTAAGTTGCTAAAATAAGCCTATTTAATAGGCCTATCTAATAAGTCTAAGTTGCAGAAATAAGCATATTTCATAAGCATATTTAATGAGCCTAAGTTGCTGAAATGTCTATTTAATAAGTCGATTTAATAAGTCTAAGTTGCTAAAATAAGCCTATTTAATAAGGTTATTTAATAAGCCTAAGTTGCTGAAATAAGCCTATTTAATAAGGCTATTTAATGAGCCTAAGTTGCTGAAATAAGCCTATTTAAAAAGCCTAAGTTGCTGAAATAAGCCTATTTAATAAGGCTATTTAATAAGTCTAAGTTGCTGAAATAAACCTATTTAATAAACCTAAGTTGCTAAAATGAGCCTATTTAATGAGGCTATTTAATAAGTCCATTTAATAAGCCTATTTAATGAGCCTATTTAATATGCCTATTTAATAAGCCTATTTAATACGCCTATTTAATAAACCTATTTAATAAGTATTTAATGAGCCTATTTATTAATTATATTTAATAAGCCTTATTAATAAGGCTATTTAATAAAGTCTATTTAATAAGCCTATTTAATAAGTCTATTTAATAAGTCTATTTAATAAGCCTATTTAATAAGTATTTAATGAGCCTATTTAATAAGCCTATTTATTGAGCCTATTTAATAAGCCTCTTTATTGAGCCTATTTAATAAGCCTTTTTATTGAGCCTATTTAGTATGCCTATTTATTGAGCCTATTTAATAAGCCTATTTAATAAGCCTATTTAATAAGTCTATTTAATAAGTCTAATTAATAAGCCTATTTAATAAGTATTTAATGAGCCTATTTAATAAGTCTATTTAATAAGCCTTTTTAATTAGCCTATTTAATAAGTCTATTTAATAAGCCTATTTAATAAGTATTTAATGAGCCTATTTAATAAGTCTATTTAATAAGCCTTTTTAATTAGCCTATTTAATAAGTCTATTTAATAAGCCTATTTAATAAGTCTATTTAATAAGTCTAATTAATAAGCCTATTTAATAAGTATTTAATGCGCCTATTTAATAAGCCTATTTATTGAGCCTATTTAATGAGCCTATTTATTGAGCATATTTAATGAGCCTATTTAATAAGCCTATTTATTGAGCCTATTTAATAAGTCTATTTAATAAGCCTGTTTAATGAGCCTATTTAATAAGTATTTAATGAGCCTATTTAATAAGCCTAAGTTGCTGAATAAGCCTATTTAATAAGCCTAAGTTGCTGAAATAAGCCTATTTAATGAGCCTATTTAATAAGCCTAAGTTGCTGAATAAGCCTATTTAATAAGCCTAAGTTGCTGAAATAAGCCTATTTAATAAGTCTAAGTTGCTGAAATAACGCTATTTAATAAGCCTAAGTTGCTGAGATAAGCCTATCTAATAAGCCTAAGTTGCTGAAATAAGGCTATTTAATAAGTCTAAGTTGCTGAAATAAGCCTATTTAATAAGCCTAAGTTGCTGAAATAAGTATATTTAATAAGCATAAGTTGCTGAAATAAGCCTATTTAATAAGTCTAAGTTGCTGAAATAAGCCTATTTAATAAGCCTAAGTTGCTAAAATAAGCCTATTTAATGAGGCTATTTAATAAGTCTATTTAATAAGCCTATTTAATAAGCCTATTTAATAAGCCTATTTAATAAGCCTATTTAATAAGTCTATTTAATAAGTCTATGTTGCAGAAATAAACCTATTTAATAATGCTATTTAATACGCCTAAGTTGCTGAAATAAGCATATTTAATAAGCCTAAGTTGCTGAAATATGCCTATTTAATAAGGCTATTTAATAAGCCCAAGTTGCTGAATAAGCCTATTTAATAAGTCTACGTTGCTAAAATAAGGCTATTTAATAAGCCTAAGTTGCTGAATAAGCCTATTTAATAAGTCTACGTTGCTGAAATAAGGCTATTTAATGAGCTTAAGTTGCTGAAATGAGCCTTTTTAATAAGCCTAAGTTGCTGAAATAAGGCTATTAAATTAGCGTAAGTTGCTGAAATATGCCTATTTAATAAGCCTAAGTTGCTGAAATAAGCCTATTTAATAAGGCTATTTAATAAGTCTAAGTTTGCTGAAATAAACTTATTTAATAAGCCTAAGTTGCTAAAATAAGCCTATTTAATGAGGCTATTTAATAAGTCCATTTAATAAGCCTATTTAATAAGCCTATTTAATACGCTATTTAATAAGCCTATTTAATACGCCTATTTAATAAACCTATTTAATAAGTCTATTTAATAAGTCTAAGTTGCTAAAATAAGCCTATTTAATAAGGTTATTTAATAAGCCTAAGTTGCTGAAATAAGCCTATTTAATAAGGCTATTTAATGAGCCTAAGTTGCTGAAATAAGCCTATTTAAAAAGCCTAAGTTGCTGAAATAAGCCTATTTAATAAGGCTATTTAATAAGTCTAAGTTGCTGAAATAAACCTATTTAATAAGCCTAAGTTGCTAAAATGAGCCTATTTAATGAGGCTATTTAATAAGTCCATTTAATAAGCCTATTTAATAAGCCTATTTAATATGCCTATTTAATAAGCCTATTTAATACGCCTATTTAATAAACCTATTTAATAAGTATTTAATGAGCCTATTTATTAATTATATTTAATAAGCCTTATTAATAAGGCTATTTAATAAAGTCTATTTAATAAGCCTATTTAATAAGTCTATTTAATAAGTCTATTTAATAAGCCTATTTAATAAGTATTTAATGAGCCTATTTAATAAGCCTATTTATTGAGCCTATTTAATAAGCCTCTTTATTGAGCCTATTTAATAAGCCTTTTTATTGAGCCTATTTAGTATGCCTATTTATTGAGCCTATTTAATAAGCCTATTTAATAAGCCTATTTAATAAGCCTATTTATTAAGCCTATTTAATAAGTCTATTTAATACGCCTATTTAATAAGTCTATTTAATAAGTCTAATTAATAAGCCTATTTAATAAGTATTTAATGAGCCTATTTAATAAGTCTATTTAATAAGCCTTTTTAATTAGCCTATTTAATAAGTCTATTTAATAAGCCTATTTAATAAGTATTTAATGAGCCTATTTAATAAGTCTATTTAATAAGCCTTTTTAATTAGCCTATTTAATAAGTCTATTTAATAAGCCTATTTAATAAGTCTATTTAATAAGTCTAATTAATAAGCCTATTTAATAAGTATTTAATGCGCCTATTTAATAAGCCTATTTATTGAGCCTATTTAATGAGCCTATTTATTGAGCATATTTAATGAGCCTATTTAATAAGCCTATTTATTGAGCCTATTTAATAAGTCTATTTAATAAGCCTGTTTAATGAGCCTATTTAATAAGTATTTAATGAGCCTATTTAATAAGCCTAAGTTGCTGAATACGCCTATTTAATAAGCCTAAGTTGCTGAAATAAGCCTATTTAATGAGCCTATTTAATAAGCCTAAGTTGCTGAATAAGCCTATTTAATAAGCCTAAGTTGCTGAAATAAGCCTATTTAATAAGTCTAAGTTGCTGAAATAACGCTATTTAATAAGCCTAAGTTGCTGAGATAAGCCTATCTAATAAGCCTAAGTTGCTGAAATAAGGCTATTTAATAAGTCTAAGTTGCTGAAATAAGCCTATTTAATAAGCCTAAGTTGCTGAAATAAGTATATTTAATAAGCATAAGTTGCTGAAATAAGCCTATTTAATAAGTCTAAGTTGCTGAAATAAGCCTATTTAATAAGCCTAAGTTGCTAAAATAAGCCTATTTAATGAGGCTATTTAATAAGTCTATTTAATAAGCCTATTTATTAAGCCTATTTAATAAGCCTATTTAATAAGCCTATTTAATAAGTCTATTTAATAAGTCTATGTTGCAGAAATAAACCTATTTAATAATGCTATTTAATACGCCTAAGTTGCTGAAATAAGCATATTTAATAAGCCTAAGTTGCTGAAATATGCCTATTTAATAAGGCTATTTAATAAGCCCAAGTTGCTGAATAAGCCTATTTAATAAGTCTACGTTGCTAAAATAAGGCTATTTAATAAGCCTAAGTTGCTGAATAAGCCTATTTAATAAGTCTACGTTGCTGAAATAAGGCTATTTAATGAGCTTAAGTTGCTGAAATGAGCCTTTTTAATAAGCCTAAGTTGCTGAAATAAGGCTATTAAATTAGCGTAAGTTGCTGAAATATGCCTATTTAATAAGCCTAAGTTGCTGAAATAAGCCTATTTAATAAGGCTATTTAATAAGTCTAAGTTGCTGAAATAAACTTATTTAATAAGCCTAAGTTGCTAAAATAAGCCTATTTAATGAGGCTATTTAATAAGTCCATTTAATAAGCCTATTTAATAAGCCTATTTAATACGCTATTTAATAAGCCTATTTAATACGCCTATTTAATAAACCTATTTAATAAGTCTATTTAATAAGTCTAATTAATAAGCCTATTTAATAAGTATTTAATGAGCTAATTTATTAATTCTATTTAATAAGCCTTATTAATAAGCCTATTTAATAAAGTCTATTTAATAAGCCTATTTAATAAGTCTACTTAATAAGTCTATTTAATAAGTCTAATTAATAAGCCTATTTAATAAGTATTTAATGAGCCTATTTAATAAGCCTATTTATTGAGCCTATTTAATAAGCCTCTTTATTGAGCCTATTTAATAAGCCTATTTATTGAGCCTATTTAGTAAGCCTATTTATTGAGCCTATTTAATAAGCCTATTTAATAAGCCTATTTAATAAGCCTATTTAATAAGCCTATTTAATAAGCCTATTTATTAAGCCTATTTAATAAGTCTATTTAATACGCCTATTTAATAAGTCTCTTTAATAAGTCTAATTAATAAGCCTATTTAATAAGTATTTAATGAGCCTATTTAATAAGTCTATTTAATAAGCCTTTTTAATTAGCCTATTTAATAAGTCTATTTAATAAGCCTATTTAATAAGTCTATTTAATAAGTCTAATTAATAAGCCTATTTAATAAGTATTTAATGCGCCTATTTAATAAGCCTATTTATTGAGCCTATTTAATGAGCCTATTTATTGAGCATATTTAATGAGCCTATTTAGTAAGCCTACTTATTGAGCCTATTTAATAAGTCTATTTAATAAGCCTGTTTAATGAGCCTATTTAATAAGTATTTAATGAGCCTATTTAATAAGCCTAAGTTGCTGAATAAGCCTATTTAATAAGCCTAAGTTGCTGAAATAAGCCTATTTAATGAGCCTATTTAATAAGCCTAAGTTGCTGAATAAGCCTATTTAATAAGCCTAAGTTGCTGAAATAAGCCTATTTAATAAGTCTAAGTTGCTGAAATAACGCTATTTAATAAGCCTAAGTTGCTGAGATAAGCCTATCTAATAAGCCTAAGTTGCTGAAATAAGGCTATTTAATAAGTCTAAGTTGCTGAAATAAGCCTATTTAATAAGCCTAAGTTGCTGAAATAAGTATATTTAATAAGCATAAGTTGCTGAAATAAGCCTATTTAATAAGTCTAAGTTGCTGAAATAAGCCTATTTAATAAGCCTAAGTTGCTAAAATAAGCCTATTTAATGAGGCTATTTAATAAGTCTATTTAATAAGCCTATTTAATAAGCCTATTTAATAAGCCTATTTAATAAGCCTATTTAATAAGTCTATTTAATAAGTCTATGTTGCAGAAATAAACCTATTTAATAATGCTATTTAATACGCCTAAGTTGCTGAAATAAGCATATTTAATAAGCCTAAGTTGCTGAAATATGCCTATTTAATAAGGCTATTTAATAAGCCCAAGTTGCTGAATAAGCCTATTTAATAAGTCTACGTTGCTAATATAAGGCTATTTAATAAGCCTAAGTTGCTGAATAAGCCTATTTAATAAGTCTACGTTGCTGAAATAAGGCTATTTAATGAGCTTAAGTTGCTGAAATGAGCCTTTTTAATAAGCCTAAGTTGCTGAAATAAGGCTATTAAATTAGCGTAAGTTGCTGAAATATGCCTATTTAATAAGCCTAAGTTGCTGAAATAAGCCTATTTAATAAGGCTGTTTAATAAGCCTAAGTTGCTGAAATAAGCCTATTTAATAAGCCTAAGTTACTAAAATAAGTCTATTTAATAAGGCTATTTGATAAGCCTAAGTTGCTGAAATGAGCCTATTTAATAAGTCTAAGTTGCTGAAATAAGCCTATTTAATAAGCCTAAGTTACTAAAATAAGTCTATTTAATAAGGCTATTTGATAAGCCTAAGTTGCTGAAATGAGCCTATTTAATAAGTCTAAGTTGCTGAAATAAGGCTATTTAATAAGCCTAAGTTGCTGAAATGAGCTTTTTTAATAAGCCTAAGTTGCTAAAATAAGCCTATTTAATGAGGCTATTTAATAAGTCTATTTAATAAGCCTATTTAATAAGCCTATTTAATAATCCTATTTAATGAGCCTATTTAATACGCCTATTTAATAAACCTATTTAATAAGTATTTAATGAGCCTATTTAATAAGTCTATTTATTAAGCCTTTTTAATAAGCCTATTTAATAAGTCTATTTAATAAGCCTATTTAATAAGTCTATTTAATAAGTCTAATTAATAATAAGCCTATTTAATACTACTATCAGCTCCCCCACCTACAAACTGGCACGTTTTCTTGCTGATATACTGCGACCTTTCACTGGAAAAACCACCTCTGCGGTACTAAATTCTACTCACCTGGTATCGACAATCAAAGACATTTCCCTGTCCCCAAACGACCTGCTTGTCAGTTTTGATGTGGTGTCCTTGTTCACCAAAGTCCCGGTACCTGACACCATCGCTATCATTGAAGACCTGGTTCATCAAGGACTGCATACTGATGTACCCCCCCTGGTGAGACATTGCTTAACCAACACATACTTCACCTGGAATGGAACTTTCTACAAACAAACTGAGGGCACCCCAATGGGCTCCCCCCTATCTCCGGTTGTAGCCAACGTATTCATGGAAAAATTTGAAACTGACGCCATCCAGACTGCCACTCTACGCCCGACCTTATGGAAGAGGTACGTTGATGACACCTTTGTCATCTGGCCACATGGCCAGCCTGCTCTAGACCAATTCCGCGACCACATCAATTCCATACACCCAGCCATCAGATTTACCATGGAGGTCGAAAAAGATGGCAAACTACCCTTTCTGGATGTCTTAATTAAAAGGAGACATGATGGTTCAATGAGCTACTCTGTCTACAGGAAAGCTACCCATACAGATGCTTACTTGAAACCGGATTCCCACCACCATCCATCCCAGAAGAACTGCCTCATCAAGACTCTATACCATAGAGCCCAATGCATTTCCGACCAGGAACACATTACCAGTGAACTCAAGCACGTACACCAGGCTCTCAGGGCTAATGGCTACTCCGACTACACAATCCGCAAAGCCATCACTCCAGTCATGAAGAAGGATCCTCTTGTGGAGCCACTCAAAACCATCACCTTACCCTACATTGCAGGGGTCACTAAAAAGATCTCCAAAATCCTGAATAAACACAAGATCCAGGTCCGATTCAACACAGTACACAAAATCCGTGATTTAGTTCCATCTGTAAAAGATGCTCTTCCAGACATACAGTACCCAGGCGTTTACAAACTAAAGTGCCTCTGTGGTAGTAGCTACAATGGAGAAACCAAAAGACATATCTCGGACCGCAACCGCGAACATAAAGCAGACTTGAAACACGGTAAGACGAACTCCTCTGCCGTGGCAGATCACTGTTACAATTCAGTGGGCTCACATGACATTGACTTCTCCAAGACGGAGGTTCTTTGCAAACCAACTGGCTACCATGAGAGATTCGTTCATGAGGCCATTCACATATACAAGCACAGAGACAATTTCAACCGAGAAGATGGATTCAGGCTTAGTAACCACTGGAAAGATGTGTTAAATCATTTCTGTTCTTAATTAATTGTAATTTTACGATGACCTTCAGACCGCAGCTCTTTCGCCAGCATTGCCTCTTAATACCTCTCACACCACGGTTAATGGTATGGTTTACAACATGGAGTATACTAGGGCTTCGCAGCTGTCTCTCTCCCCCTCCTCTGTTCCGACCATGGACGAACTCGTCCGTCTGAACGGGGCCCGTAGCTATCCGTGGTACGGAAATTTGAGGGTAAGAATCCACCCATTTTTTCGCCATATAGCATTGTGATATATAACGACTTATGGTTGGTAGCTTAGCTGATTGGAGAATATAGAGTTTATTGATAACATGAAGGTAATTTATATTTTAGTTTTTATTGGTTCACTATATAGTACTGTGAATAGCTCAGATGTGTAGTCATTTCTGTGACCAGTCACTAGCAAATCACCCAGTTATTTCAATGCTAAATTCGCCTAGTTATTTCAATGCTAAATTCTCCTGTTTGATTTGTACTAAGTGCCTCGGTGAATGTGTATGCTCTGACTTCAACGTAACTATTTCTGTAGCAGTTACAAGCGAATCACTCAGCCATTTCAATGCTAAATTCTATGCTAATCCCATTATCAAGGGGTGCCTCTGCGGATATGTATGCCTTAATTTAGCTATTTCAATGCTAAATTCTATGCTAATTCCTTTTAACAATGGGTGCCTCTGCGGATGTGTATGCTTTAACTTTTAACATAGCTATTTCTGTGACCAGTCACAAGCTAATCATTCAGCCATTTCAATGCTAAATTTTATGCTAATTCCTTCGTCAAGGCTCTTTGTTCCTCTCACACAGCTTAAAAAGCCGTGATCTGAACGTGGCTCTCTCACTCCAGCGCTGTCCTACCAGACAGTCTCGCTCCCTTCACCTGATGAAGGCCGCTTGTGTTGTGGCCGAAACGTCGTGAGAATATTATTGTGTTATTTTATTTTATCAATTTATTATTTTATTCTCATTCTACGTGACTTTACCGAAAGAACCAAAGAAGATGAATCATTGCAGTCACGAAAGCTTTAAATCGAAATTTAACCGCCTCTACGGGGAGGGATTCCACACATCCTTAAGATCATTCAACAGACTTCGGGATAAGAAGGCTCAACTAATCGAGTCTCTCACCTTTCTGAAGAGATGCCGCGACTCTAAGGTAATACCAACCGCATTTACACTAACCTCTGCTGTTGCAACTTCTCTCAATGCAAAACGAATTCTAGCTAGAACTAGCTTCGCTCTTATCTCGGAAAAAATCAGACTTACACGCACCGAACTCGATCAGTTAGACAAGACACTCTACAAATCACACTTAAAATTGACAGCAACAATGTCTACATCGGATTGGGAACATGTAGACAATATGACTACCTCTTCGGCTGCCACTATGTCGAACAAATGTAGGGACAATTTGATTTCCAAATTCAATCACCTCTCCAGCAAAAAATCGGATCCACACACCGAAAAGATAGACGTCAACAAAGTCGTAATTAATCGCAGTAACAGTTCCATTTCTGATGGTCTGAAATCCGTTTTAGCTAAAGGTCTAAACTTTGCTGTCACACCGAGACACTTACCGGTTAATGATATCATTGCCAATGTCGACGTTGCACTCAAGGGCTTGAGTCACATCTCTGCAGACGTAGCAAGATCTGAAATCGCTGCAACCCTCAAAAACGCTAAGTTGCCACCTAGCAACATCAGCAAAGACGAACGTTTTGAATTATCTCAATTAAAAAAGAGGGATGATATTGTCGTTCTCTTAGCCGACAAAGGCAATGCCACTGTCATCATGGACAAAACAGAATATAACAACAAAATTCAAGAACTACTCAACGATGGCAGCTATACAAAAATAAAAAGAGACCCCACCAACAGCCTGGTCACCAAAACGAACAAAATTATCTCTGATTCAACAGCATTAATTGATGAGAACAAACAGTTCTTGTTGAAACCCTCTGCTGCCAGACCACCAAGATTATATGGCCTTCCAAAGATACACAAAGAAGATACACCCCTTCGTCCCATCGTCTATACTATCAGCTCCCCCACCTACAAACTGGCACGTTTTCTGGCTGATATACTGCGACCTTTCACTGGAAAAACCACCTCTGCGGTACTAAATTCTACTCACCTGGTATCGACAATCAAAGACATTTCCCTGTCCCCAAACGACCTGCTTGTCAGTTTTGATGTGGTGTCCTTGTTCACCAAAGTCCCGGTACCTGACACCATCGCTATCATTGAAGACCTGGTTCATCAAGGACTGCATACTGATGTACCCCCCCTGGTGAGACATTGCTTAACCAACACATACTTCACCTGGAATGGAACTTTCTACAAACAAACTGAGGGCACCCCAATGGGCTCCCCCCTATCTCCGGTTGTAGCCAACGTATTCATGGAAAAATTTGAAACTGACGCCATCCAGACTGCCACTCTACGCCCGACCTTATGGAAGAGGTACGTTGATGACACCTTTGTCATCTGGCCACATGGCCAGCCTGCTCTAGACCAATTCCGCGACCACATCAATTCCATACACCCAGCCATCAGATTTACCATGGAGGTCGAAAAAGATGGCAAACTACCCTTTCTGGATGTCTTAATTAAAAGGAGACATGATGGTTCAATGAGCCACTCTGTCTACAGGAAAGCTACCCATACAGATGCTTACTTGAAACCGGATTCCCACCACCATCCATCCCAGAAGAACTGCCTCATCAAGACTCTATACCATAGAGCCCAATGCATTTCCGACCAGGAACACATTACCAGTGAACTCAAGCACGTACACCAGGCTCTCAGGGCTAATGGCTACTCCGACTACACAATCCGCAAAGCCATCACTCCAGTCATGAAGAAGGATCCTCTTGTGGAGCCACTCAAAACCATCACCTTACCCTACATTGCAGGGGTCACTAAAAAGATCTCCAAAATCCTGAATAAACACAAGATCCAGGTCCGATTCAACACAGTACACAAAATCCGTGATTTAGTTCCATCTGTAAAAGATGCTCTTCCAGACATACAGTACCCGGGCGTTTACAAACTAAAGTGCCTCTGTGGTAGTAGCTACATTGGAGAAACCAAAAGACATATCTCGGACCGCATCCGCGAACATAAAGCAGACTTGAAACACGGTAAGACGAACTCCTCTGCCGTGGCAGATCACTGTTACAATTCAGTGGGCTCACATGACATTGACTTCTCCAAGACGGAGGTTCTTTTGCAAACCAACTGGCTACCATGAGAGATTCGTTCATGAGGCCATTCACATATACAAGCACAGAGACAATTTCAACCGAGAAGATGGATTCAGGCTTAGTAACCACTGGAAAGATGTGTTAAATCATTTCTGTTCTTAATTAATTGTAATTTTACGATGACCTTCAGACCGCAGCTCTTTCGCCAGCATTGCCTCTTAATACCTCTCACACCACGGTTAATGGTATGGTTTACAACATGGAGTATACTAGGGCTTCGCAGCTGTCTCTCTCCCCCTCCTCTGTTCCGACCATGGACGAACTCGTCCGTCTGAACGGGGCCCGTAGCTATCCGTGGTACGGAAATTTGAGGGTAAGAATCCACCCATTTTTTCGCCATATAGCATTGTGATATATAACGACTTATGGTTGGTAGCTTAGCTGATTGGAGAATATAGAGTTTATTGATAACATGAAGGTAATTTATATTTTAGTTTTTATTGGTTCACTATATAGTACTGTGAATAGCTCAGATGTGTAGTCATTTCTGTGACCAGTCACTAGCAAATCACCCAGTTATTTCAATGCTAAATTCGCCTAGTTATTTCAATGCTAAATTCTCCTGTTTGATTTGTACTAAGTGCCTCGGTGAATGTGTATGCTCTGACTTCAACGTAACTATTTCTGTAGCAGTTACAAGCGAATCACTCAGCCATTTCAATGCTAAATTCTATGCTAATCCCATTATCAAGGGGTGCCTCTGCGGATGTGTATGCCTTAATTTAGCTATTTCAATGCTAAATTCTATGCTAATTCCTTTTAACAATGGGTGCCTCTGCGGATGTGTATGCTTTAACTTTTAACATAGCTATTTCTGTGACCAGTCACAAGCTAATCATTCAGCCATTTCAATGCTAAATTTTATGCTAATTCCTTCGTCAAGGCTCTTTGTTCCTCTCACACAGCTTAAAAAGCCGTGATCTGAACGTGGCTCTCTCACTCCAGCGCTGTCCTACCAGACAGTCTCGCTCCCTTCACCTGATGAAGGCCGCTTGTGTTGTGGCCGAAACGTCGTGAGAATATTATTGTGTTATTTTATTTTATCAATTTATTATTTTATTCTCATTCTACGTGACTTTACCGAAAGAACCAAAGAAGATGAATCATTGCAGTCACGAAAGCTTTAAATCGAAATTTAACCGCCTCTACGGGGAGGGATTCCACACATCCTTAAGATCATTCAACAGACTTCGGGATAAGAAGGCTCAACTAATCGAGTCTCTCACCTTTCTGAAGAGATGCCGCGACTCTAAGGTAATACCAACCGCATTTACACTAACCTCTGCTGTTGCAACTTCTCTCAATGCAAAACGAATTCTAGCTAGAACTAGCTTCGCTCTTATCTCGGAAAAAATCAGACTTACACGCACCGAACTCGATCAGTTAGACAAGACACTCTACAAATCACACTTAAAATTGACAGCAACAATGTCTACATCGGATTGGGAACATGTAGACAATATGACTACCTCTTCGGCTGCCACTATGTCGAACAAATGTAGGGACAATTTGATTTCCAAATTCAATCACCTCTCCAGCAAAAAATCGGATCCACACACCGAAAAGATAGACGTCAACAAAGTCGTAATTAATCGCAGTAACAGTTCCATTTCTGATGGTCTGAAATCCGTTTTAGCTAAAGGTCTAAACTTTGCTGTCACACCGAGACACTTACCGGTTAATGATATCATTGCCAATGTCGACGTTGCACTCAAGGGCTTGAGTCACATCTCTGCAGACGTAGCAAGATCTGAAATCGCTGCAACCCTCAAAAACGCTAAGTTGCCACCTAGCAACATCAGCAAAGACGAACGTTTTGAATTATCTCAATTAAAAAAGAGGGATGATATTGTCGTTCTCTTAGCCGACAAAGGCAATGCCACTGTCATCATGGACAAAACAGAATATAACAACAAAATTCAAGAACTACTCAACGATGGCAGCTATACAAAAATAAAAAGAGACCCCACCAACAGCCTGGTCACCAAAACGAACAAAATTATCTCTGATTCAACAGCATTAATTGATGAGAACAAACAGTTCTTGTTGAAACCCTCTGCTGCCAGACCACCAAGATTATATGGCCTTCCAAAGATACACAAAGAAGATACACCCCTTCGTCCCATCGTCTATACTATCAGCTCCCCCACCTACAAACTGGCACGTTTTCTGGCTGATATACTGCGACCTTTCACTGGAAAAACCACCTCTGCGGTACTAAATTCTACTCACCTGGTATCGACAATCAAAGACATTTCCCTGTCCCCAAACGACCTGCTTGTCAGTTTTGATGTGGTGTCCTTGTTCACCAAAGTCCCGGTACCTGACACCATCGCTATCATTGAAGACCTGGTTCATCAAGGACTGCATACTGATGTACCCCCCCTGGTGAGACATTGCTTAACCAACACATACTTCACCTGGAATGGAACTTTCTACAAACAAACTGAGGGCACCCCAATGGGCTCCCCCCTATCTCCGGTTGTAGCCAACGTATTCATGGAAAAATTTGAAACTGACGCCATCCAGACTGCCACTCTACGCCCGACCTTATGGAAGAGGTACGTTGATGACACCTTTGTCATCTGGCCACATGGCCAGCCTGCTCTAGACCAATTCCGCGACCACATCAATTCCATACACCCAGCCATCAGATTTACCATGGAGGTCGAAAAAGATGGCAAACTACCCTTTCTGGATGTCTTAATTAAAAGGAGACATGATGGTTCAATGAGCCACTCTGTCTACAGGAAAGCTACCCATACAGATGCTTACTTGAAACCGGATTCCCACCACCATCCATCCCAGAAGAACTGCCTCATCAAGACTCTATACCATAGAGCCCAATGCATTTCCGACCAGGAACACATTACCAGTGAACTCAAGCACGTACACCAGGCTCTCAGGGCTAATGGCTACTCCGACTACACAATCCGCAAAGCCATCACTCCAGTCATGAAGAAGGATCCTCTTGTGGAGCCACTCAAAACCATCACCTTACCCTACATTGCAGGGGTCACTAAAAAGATCTCCAAAATCCTGAATAAACACAAGATCCAGGTCCGATTCAACACAGTACACAAAATCCGTGATTTAGTTCCATCTGTAAAAGATGCTCTTCCAGACATACAGTACCCGGGCGTTTACAAACTAAAGTGCCTCTGTGGTAGTAGCTACATTGGAGAAACCAAAAGACATATCTCGGACCGCATCCGCGAACATAAAGCAGACTTGAAACACGGTAAGACGAACTCCTCTGCCGTGGCAGATCACTGTTACAATTCAGTGGGCTCACATGACATTGACTTCTCCAAGACGGAGGTTCTTTTGCAAACCAACTGGCTACCATGAGAGATTCGTTCATGAGGCCATTCACATATACAAGCACAGAGACAATTTCAACCGAGAAGATGGATTCAGGCTTAGTAACCACTGGAAAGATGTGTTAAATCATTTCTGTTCTTAATTAATTGTAATTTTACGATGACCTTCAGACCGCAGCTCTTTCGCCAGCATTGCCTCTTAATACCTCTCACACCACGGTTAATGGTATGGTTTACAACATGGAGTATACTAGGGCTTCGCAGCTGTCTCTCTCCCCCTCCTCTGTTCCGACCATGGACGAACTCGTCCGTCTGAACGGGGCCCGTAGCTATCCGTGGTACGGAAATTTGAGGGTAAGAATCCACCCATTTTTTCGCCATATAGCATTGTGATATATAACGACTTATGGTTGGTAGCTTAGCTGATTGGAGAATATAGAGTTTATTGATAACATGAAGGTAATTTATATTTTAGTTTTTATTGGTTCACTATATAGTACTGTGAATAGCTCAGATGTGTAGTCATTTCTGTGACCAGTCACTAGCAAATCACCCAGTTATTTCAATGCTAAATTCGCCTAGTTATTTCAATGCTAAATTCTCCTGTTTGATTTGTACTAAGTGCCTCGGTGAATGTGTATGCTCTGACTTCAACGTAACTATTTCTGTAGCAGTTACAAGCGAATCACTCAGCCATTTCAATGCTAAATTCTATGCTAATCCCATTATCAAGGGGTGCCTCTGCGGATGTGTATGCCTTAATTTAGCTATTTCAATGCTAAATTCTATGCTAATTCCTTTTAACAATGGGTGCCTCTGCGGATGTGTATGCTTTAACTTTTAACATAGCTATTTCTGTGACCAGTCACAAGCTAATCATTCAGCCATTTCAATGCTAAATTTTATGCTAATTCCTTCGTCAAGGCTCTTTGTTCCTCTCACACAGCTTAAAAAGCCGTGATCTGAACGTGGCTCTCTCACTCCAGCGCTGTCCTACCAGACAGTCTCGCTCCCTTCACCTGATGAAGGCCGCTTGTGTTGTGGCCGAAACGTCGTGAGAATATTATTGTGTTATTTTATTTTATTAATTTATTATTTTATTCTCATTCTACGTGACTTTACCGAAAGAACCAAAGAAGATGAATCATTGCAGTCACGAAAGCTTTAAATCGAAATTTAACCGCCTCTACGGGGAGGGATTCCACACATCCTTAAGATCATTCAACAGACTTCGGGATAAGAAGGCTCAACTAATCGAGTCTCTCACCTTTCTGAAGAGATGCCGCGACTCTAAGGTAATACCAACCGCATTTACACTAACCTCTGCTGTTGCAACTTCTCTCAATGCAAAACGAATTCTAGCTAGAACTAGCTTCGCTCTTATCTCGGAAAAAATCAGACTTACACGCACCGAACTCGATCAGTTAGACAAGACACTCTACAAATCACACTTAAAATTGACAGCAACAATGTCTACATCGGATTGGGAACATGTAGACAATATGACTACCTCTTCGGCTGCCACTATGTCGAACAAATGTAGGGACAATTTGATTTCCAAATTCAATCACCTCTCCAGCAAAAAATCGGATCCACACACCGAAAAGATAGACGTCAACAAAGTCGTAATTAATCGCAGTAACAGTTCCATTTCTGATGGTCTGAAATCCGTTTTAGCTAAAGGTCTAAACTTTGCTGTCACACCGAGACACTTACCGGTTAATGATATCATTGCCAATGTCGACGTTGCACTCAAGGGCTTGAGTCACATCTCTGCAGACGTAGCAAGATCTGAAATCGCTGCAACCCTCAAAAACGCTAAGTTGCCACCTAGCAACATCAGCAAAGACGAACGTTTTGAATTATCTCAATTAAAAAAGAGGGATGATATTGTCGTTCTCTCAGCCGACAAAGGCAATGCCACTGTCATCATGGACAAAACAGAATATAACAACAAAATTCAAGAACTACTCAACGATGGCAGCTATACAAAAATAAAAAGAGACCCCACCAACAGCCTGGTCACCAAAACGAACAAAATTATCTCTGATTCAACAGCATTAATTGATGAGAACAAACAGTTCTTGTTGAAACCCTCTGCTGCCAGACCACCAAGATTATATGGCCTTCCAAAGATACACAAAGAAGATACACCCCTTCGTCCCATCGTCTATACTATCAGCTCCCCCACCTACAAACTGGCACGTTTTCTGGCTGATATACTGCGACCTTTCACTGGAAAAACCACCTCTGCGGTACTAAATTCTACTCACCTGGTATCGACAATCAAAGACATTTCCCTGTCCCCAAACGACCTGCTTGTCAGTTTTGATGTGGTGTCCTTGTTCACCAAAGTCCCGGTACCTGACACCATCGCTATCATTGAAGACCTGGTTCATCAAGGACTGCATACTGATGTACCCCCCCTGGTGAGACATTGCTTAACCAACACATACTTCACCTGGAATGGAACTTTCTACAAACAAACTGAGGGCACCCCAATGGGCTCCCCCCTATCTCCGGTTGTAGCCAACGTATTCATGGAAAAATTTGAAACTGACGCCATCCAGACTGCCACTCTACGCCCGACCTTATGGAAGAGGTACGTTGATGACACCTTTGTCATCTGGCCACATGGCCAGCCTGCTCTAGACCAATTCCGCGACCACATCAATTCCATACACCCAGCCATCAGATTTACCATGGAGGTCGAAAAAGATGGCAAACTACCCTTTCTGGATGTCTTAATTAAAAGGAGACATGATGGTTCAATGAGCCACTCTGTCTACAGGAAAGCTACCCATACAGATGCTTACTTGAAACCGGATTCCCACCACCATCCATCCCAGAAGAACTGCCTCATCAAGACTCTATACCATAGAGCCCAATGCATTTCCGACCAGGAACACATTACCAGTGAACTCAAGCACGTACACCAGGCTCTCAGGGCTAATGGCTACTCCGACTACACAATCCGCAAAGCCATCACTCCAGTCATGAAGAAGGATCCTCTTGTGGAGCCACTCAAAACCATCACCTTACCCTACATTGCAGGGGTCACTAAAAAGATCTCCAAAATCCTGAATAAACACAAGATCCAGGTCCGATTCAACACAGTACACAAAATCCGTGATTTAGTTCCATCTGTAAAAGATGCTCTTCCAGACATACAGTACCCGGGCGTTTACAAACTAAAGTGCCTCTGTGGTAGTAGCTACATTGGAGAAACCAAAAGACATATCTCGGACCGCATCCGCGAACATAAAGCAGACTTGAAACACGGTAAGACGAACTCCTCTGCCGTGGCAGATCACTGTTACAATTCAGTGGGCTCACATGACATTGACTTCTCCAAGACGGAGGTTCTTTTGCAAACCAACTGGCTACCATGAGAGATTCGTTCATGAGGCCATTCACATATACAAGCACAGAGACAATTTCAACCGAGAAGATGGATTCAGGCTTAGTAACCACTGGAAAGATGTGTTAAATCATTTCTGTTCTTAATTAATTGTAATTTTACGATGACCTTCAGACCGCAGCTCTTTCGCCAGCATTGCCTCTTAATACCTCTCACACCACGGTTAATGGTATGGTTTACAACATGGAGTATACTAGGGCTTCACAGCTGTCTCTCTCCCCCTCCTCTGTTCCGACCATGGACGAACTCGTCCGTCTGAACGGGGCCCGTAGCTATCCGTGGTACGGAAATTTGAGGGTAAGAATCCACCCATTTTTTCGCCATATAGCATTGTGATATATAACGACTTATGGTTGGTAGCTTAGCTGATTGGAGAATATAGAGTTTATTGATAACATGAAGGTAATTTATATTTTAGTTTTTATTGGTTCACTATATAGTACTGTGAATAGCTCAGATGTGTAGTCATTTCTGTGACCAGTCACTAGCAAATCACCCAGTTATTTCAATGCTAAATTCGCCTAGTTATTTCAATGCTAAATTCTCCTGTTTGATTTGTACTAAGTGCCTCGGTGAATGTGTATGCTCTGACTTCAACATAACTATTTCTGTAGCAGTTACAAGCGAATCACTCAGCCATTTCAATGCTAAATTCTATGCTAATCCCATTATCAAGGGGTGCCTCTGCGGATGTGTATGCCTTAATTTAGCTATTTCAATGCTAAATTCTATGCTAATTCCTTTTAACAATGGGTGCCTCTGCGGATGTGTATGCTTTAACTTTTAACATAGCTATTTCTGTGACCAGTCACAAGCTAATCATTCAGCCATTTCAATGCTAAATTTTATGCTAATTCCTTCGTCAAGGCTCTTTGTTCCTCTCACACAGCTTAAAAAGCCGTGATCTGAACGTGGCTCTCTCACTCCAGCGCTGTCCAACCAGACAGTCTCGCTCCCTTCACCTGATGAAGGCCGCTTGTGTTGTGGCCGAAACGTCGTGAGAATATTATTGTGTTATTTTATTTTATCAATTTATTATTTTATTCTCATTCTACGTGACTTTACCGAAAGAACCAAAGAAGATGAATCATTGCAGTCACGAAAGCTTTAAATCGAAATCTAATTAATAAGCCTATTTAATAAGTATTTAATGCGCCTATTTAATAAGCCTATTTATTGAGCCTATTTAATGAGCCTATTTATTGAGCCTATTTAATAACCCTATTTATTGAACCTATTTAATAAGCCTATTTATTGAGCCCATTTCATACACCTATTTAATAAGTCTATTTAATAAGCCTATTTAATAAGCCTATTTAATAAGTCTAAGTTGCTGAAATAAGCCTATTTAATAAGCCCAAGTTGCTGAAATAAGCCTATTTAATAAGGCTGTTTAATAAGCCTAAGTTGCTGAAATAAGCCTATTTCATAAGACTAAGTTGCTGAAATAAGGCTTTTTAATAAGTCTAAGTTGCTGAAATAAGCCTATTTAATAAGCCTAAGTTACTAAAATAAGTCTATTTAATAAGGCTATTTGATAAGCCTAAGTTGCTGAATAAGCCTATTTAATAAGTCTAAGTTGCTGAAATAAGGCTATTTAATAAGCCTAAGTTGCTGAAATGAGCTTTTTTAATAAGCCTAAGTTGCTGAAATAAGGCTATTTAATAAGTCTAAGTTGCTGAAATAAGCCTATTTAATAAGCCTAAGTTGCTAAAATAAGTCTATTTAATGAGGCTATTTAATAAGTCTATTTAATAAGCCTATTTAATAAGCCTATTTAATATGCCTATTTAATAAGTCTATTTAATAAGTCTATTTAATAAGTCTATTTAATAAGTCTATTTAATACGCCTATTTAATAAGTATTTAATGAGCCTATTTAATAAGCCTATTTATTGAGCCTATTTAATAAGCCTATTTATTAAGCCTATTTAATACGCCTATTTAATAAGCCTATTTAATAAGCCTATTTAATAATCCTATTTAATGAGCCTATTTAATACGCCTATTTAATAAACCTATTTAATAAGTATTTAATGAGCCTATTTAATAAGTCTATTTAATAAGCCTTTTTTAATAAGCCTATTTAATAAGTCTAATTAATAAGCCTATTTAATAAGTATTTAATGCACCTATTTAATAAGCCTATTTATTGAGCCTATTTAATGAGCCTATTTATTGAGCCTATTTAATAAGCCTATTTATTGAGCCTATTTAATAAGCCTATTTATTGAGCCCATTTCATACGCCTATTTAATAAGTCTTTTTAATAAGCCTATTTAATAAGCCTATTTAATAAGTCTAAGTTGCTGAAATAAGCCTATTTAATAAGCCCAAGTTGCTGAAATAAGCCTATTTAATAAGGCTGTTTAATAAGCCTAAGTTGCTGAAATAAGCCTATTTCATAAGACTAAGTTGCTGAAATAAGGCTTTTTAATAAGTCTAAGTTGCTGAAATAAGCCTATTTAATAAGCCTAAGTTACTAAAATAAGTCTATTTAATAAGGCTATTTGATAAGCCTAAGTTGCTGAATAAGGCTATTTAATAAGTCTAAGTTGCTAAAATAAGCCTATTTAATAAGCCTAAGTTGCTAAAATAAGTCTATTTAATGAGGCTATTTAATAAGTCTATTTAATAAGCCTATTTAATAAGCCTATTTAATAAGCCTATTTAATATGCCTATTTAATAAGTCTATTTAATAAGTCTATTTAATACGCCTATTTAATAAGTATTTAATGAGCCTATTTAATAAGCCTATTTATTGAGCCTATTTAATAAGCCTATTTATTAAGCCTATTTAATACGCCTATTTAATAAGCCTATTTAATAAGTCTATTTAATAAGCCTATTTAATGAGCCTATTTAATAAGCCTAGTTGATAAGCCTATTTATTAAGCATATTTAATGAGCCTATTTAATAAGCCTATTTATTGAGCCTATTTAATAAGTCTATTTAATAAGCCTGTTTAATGAGCCTATTTAATAAGTATTTATTGAGCTTATTTAATAAGCCTAAGTTGCTGAATAAGCCTATTTAATAAGCCTAAGTTGCTGAAATAAGCCTATTTAATAAGCCTATTTAATAAGCCTAAGTTGCTGAATAAGCCTATTTAATAAGCCTAAGTTGCTGAAATAAGCCTATTTAATAAGTCTAAGTTGCTGAAATAACGCTATTTAATAAGCCTAAGTTGCTGAGATAAGCCTATCTAATAAGCCTAAGTTGCTGAAATAAGTATATTTAATAAGCATAAGTTTCTGAAATAAGCCTATTTAATAAGTCTAAGTTGCTGAATTAAGGCTATTTAATAAGTCTAAGTTGCTGAAATGAGCCTATTTAATCAGCGTAAGTTGCTGAAATAAGCCTATTTAATAAGTCTAAGTTGCTGAAATAAGGCTATTTAATAAGCTTAAGTTGCTGAAATGAGCCTATTTAATAAGCCTAAGTTGCTGAAATAAGGCTATTTAATAAGTCTAAGTTGCTAAAGTAATCCTATTTAATAAGCCTAAGTTGCTAAAATAAGCCTATTTAATGAGGCTATTTAATAAGACTATTTAATAAGCCTATTTAATAAGCCTATTTAATAAGCCTATTTAATAAGCCTATTAAATAAGTCTATTTAATAAGTCTATGTTGCAGAAATAAACCTATTTAATAATGCTATTTAATACGCCTAAGTTGCTGAAATAAGCCTATTTAATAAGACGAAGTTTCTGAACTAAGCCTATTTAAAAGGTATATTTAATAAGTCTAAGTTGCTGAAATAAACCTATTTTAAAATGCTATTTAATAAGCCTAAGTTGCTGAAATAAACCTGTTAATAAGGCTATTTAATAAGCATAAGTTGCTGAAATAAGCCTATTTAATAAGCCTAAGTTGCTGAAATAAGCCTATTTAATAAGGCTATTTAATAAGTCTAAGTTGCAGAAATAAACCTATTTAAATAGCCTAAGTTGTTAAAATAAGCCTATTTAATGAGGTTATTTAATAAGTCTATTTAATAAGCCTATTTAATAAGCATATTTAATAAGCCTATTTAATAAGCCTATTTAATAAGCCTATTTATTGAACCTATTTAATAAGCCTATTTAATAAGCCTATTTAATATGCCTATTTAATAAGCCTATTTAATGTGCCTATTTAATAAGCCTAGTTGATAAGCCTATTTATTAAGCATATTTAATGAGCCTATTTAATAAGCCTATTTATTGAGCCTATTTAATAAGCCTATTTAATAAGCCTGTTTAATATGCCTATTTAATAAGTCTATTTAATAAGTCTATTTAATACGCCTATTTAATAAGTATTTAATGAGCCTATTTAATAAGCCTATTTATTGAGCCTATTTAATAAGCCTATTTATTAAGCCTATTTAATACGCCTATTTAATAAGCCTATTTAATAAGTCTATTTAATAAGCCTATTTAATGAGCCTATTTAATAAGCCTAGTTGATAAGCCTATTTATTAAGCATATTTAATGAGCCTATTTAATAAGCCTATTTATTGAGCCTATTTAATAAGACTATTTAATAAGCCTGTTTAATGAGCCTATTTAATAAGTATTTAATGAGCCTATTTAATAAGCCTAAGTTGCTGAATAAGCCTATTTAATAAGCCTAAGTTGCTGAAATAAGCCTATTTAATAAGCCTATTTAATAAGCCTAAGTTACTGAATAAGCCTATTTAATAAGCCCAAGTTGCTGAAATAATCCTATTTAATAAGTCTAAGTTGCTGATATAACGCTATTTAATAAGCCTAAGTTGCTGAGATAAGCCTATCTAATAAGCCTAAGTTGCTGAAATAAGTATATTTAATAAGCATAAGTTGCTGAAATAAGCCTATTTAATAAGTCTAAGTTGCTGAAATAAGGCTATTTAATAAGTCTAAGTTGCTGAAATGAGCCTATTTAATCAGCGTAAGTTGCTGAAATAAGCCTATTTAATAAGTCTAAGTTGCTGAAATAAGGCTATTTAATACGCTTAAGTTGCTGAAATGAGCCTATTTAATAAGCCTAAGTTGCTGAAATAAGGCTATTTAATAAGTCTAAGTTGCTGAAATAAGCCTATTTAATAAGCCTAAGTTGCTAAAATAAGCCTATTTAATGAGGCTATTTAATAAGTCTATTTAATAAGCCTATTTAATAAGCCTATTTAATAAGCCTATTTAATAAGCCTATTAAATAAGTCTATTTAATAAGTCTATGTTGCAGAAATAAACCTATTTAATAATGCTATTTAATACGCCTAAGTTGCTGAAATAAGCATATTTAATAAGCCTAAGTTGCTAAAATAAGCCTATTTAATAGGCGTATCTAATAAGTCTAAGTTGAAGAAATAAGCATATTTCATAAGCCTATTTAATGAGCCTAAGTTGCTGAAATGTCTATTTTATAAGTCGATTTAATAAGTCTAAGTTGCTAAAATAATCCAATTTAATAAGGCTATTTAATAAGCCTAAGTTGCTGAAATAAGCCTATTTAATAAGGCTATTTAATGAGCCTAAGTTGCTGAAATAAGCCTATTTAATAAGACGAAGTTTCTGAACTAAGCCTATTTAAAAGGTATATTTAATAAGTCTAAGTTGCTGAAATAAACCTATTTTAAAATGCTATTTAATAAGCCTAAGTTGCTGAAATAAACCTGTTAATAAGGCTATTTAATAAGCATAAGTTGCTGAAATAAGCCTATTTAATAAGCCTAAGTTGCTGAAATAAGCCTATTTAATAAGGCTATTTAATAAGTCTAAGTTGCAGAAATAAACCTATTTAAAAAGCCTAAGTTGTTAAAATAAGCCTATTTAATGAGGTTATTTACTAAGTCTATTTAATAAGCCTATTTAATAAGCATATTTAATAAGCCTATTTAATAAGCCTATTTATTGAACCTATTTAATAAGCCTATTTATTAAGCCTATTTAATAAGCCTATTTATTGAGCCTATTTAATAAGTCTATTTAATAAGCCTATTTAATAAGCCTATTTAATAAGTATTTAATGAGCCTATTTAATCAGTCTATTTAATAAGCCTATTTAATAGGCCTATTTAATAAGTCTAAGTTGCTGAAATAAGCCTATTTAATAAGCCTAAGTTTCTGAATAAGCCTATTTAATAAGTCTATGTTGCTGAATTAAGCCTTTTTAATAAGTCTAAGTTGCTGAAATAAGCCTATTTAATAAGCCTAAGTTGCTGAAATAAGCCTATTTAATAAGGCTATTTAATAAGCCTAAGTTCCTGAATAAGCCTATTTAATAAGTCTAAGTTGCTGAAATAAGGCTATTTAATAAGCCTAAGTTGCTGAAATAAGCCTATTTAATAAGCCTAAGTTGCTGAAATAAGCATATTTAATAGGCCTATCTAATAAGTCTAACTTGCAGAAATAAGCATATTTCATTAGCCTATTTAATGAGCCTAAGTTGCTGAAATGTCTATTTAATAAGTCGATTTAATAAGTCTAAGTTGCTAAAATAAGCCTATTTAATGAGGCTATTTAATAAGTCTAAGTTGCTGAAATAAGCCTATTTAATAAGCCTAAGTTGCTGAAAAGCTTATTTCATAAGCCTAAGTTGCTGAAATAAGCCTATTTCATAAGCCTAAGTTGCTGAAATAAGGCTTTTTAATAAGTCTAAGTTGCTGAAATAAGCCTATTTAAAAAAGCCTAAGTTTCTGAACTGAGCCTATTTAAAAAGGTCTATTTAATAAGTCTAAGTTGCTGAAATAAACCTATTTAAAAATGCTATTTAATACGCCTAAGTTGCTGAAATAAACCTGATTAATAAGGCTATTTAATAAGCATAAGTTGCTGAAATAAGCCTATTTAATAAGCCTACGTTGCTGAACTAAGCCTATATAAAAAGGTCTATTTAAAAAGTCTAAGTTGCTGAAATAAACCTATTTAAAAATGCTATGTAATAAGCCTAAATTGCTGAAATAAACCTGTTTAATAAGGCTATTTAATAAGCATAAGTTGCTGAAATAAACCTATTTAATAAGCCTAAGTTGCTGAAATAAGCCTATTTAATAAGGCTATTTAATAAGTCTAAGTTGCAGAAATAAACCTATTTAATAATGTTATTTAATACGCCTAAGTTGCTGAAATAAGCATATTTAATAAGCCTAAGTTGCTAAAATAAGCCTATTTAATAGGCCTATCTAATAAGTCTAAGTTGCAGAAATAAGCATATTTCATAAGCATATTTAATGAGCCTAAGTTGCTGAAATGTAATTTTAATAAGTCGATTTAATAAGTCTAAGTTGATAAAATAAGCCTATTTAATAAGGCTTTTAATAAGCCTAAGTTGCTGAAATAAGCCTATTTAATAAGGCTATTTAATGAGCCTAAGTTGCTGAAATAAGCCTATTTAAAAAGTCTAAGTTTCTGAACTAAGCCTATTTATAAAGGTATATTTAATAAGTCTAAGTTGCTGAAATAAGCCTATTTAATGAGGCTATTTAATAAGTCTATTTAATAAGCCTATTTAATAAGCCTATTTAATAAGCCTATTTAATAAGCCTATTAAATAAGTCTATTTAATAAGTCTATGTTGCAGAAATAAACCTATTTAATAATGCTATTTAATACGCCTAAGTTGCTGAAATAAGCATATTTAATAAGCCTAAGTTGCTAAAATAAGCCTATTTAATAGGCGTATCTAATAAGTCTAAGTTGAAGAAATAAGCATATTTCATAAGCCTATTTAATGAGCCTAAGTTGCTGAAATGTCTATTTAATAAGTCGATTTAATAAGTCTAAGTTGCTAAAATAATCCAATTTAATAAGGCTATTTAATAAGCCTAAGTTGCTGAAATAAGCCTATTTAATAAGGCTATTTAATGAGCCTAAGTTGCTGAAATAAGCCTATTTAATAAGACGAAGTTTCTGAACTAAGCCTATTTAAAAGGTATATTTAATAAGTCTAAGTTGCTGAAATAAACCTATTTTAAAATGCTATTTAATAAGCCTAAGTTGCTGAAATAAACCTGTTAATAAGGCTATTTAATAAGCATAAGTTGCTGAAATAAGCCTATTTAATAAGCCTAAGTTGCTGAAATAAGCCTATTTAATAAGGCTATTTAATAAGTCTAAGTTGCAGAAATAAACCTATTTAAAAAGCCTAAGTTGTTAAAATAAGCCTATTTAATGAGGTTATTTACTAAGTCTATTTAATAAGCCTATTTAATAAGCATATTTAATAAGCCTATTTAATAAGCCTATTTATTGAACCTATTTAATAAGCCTATTTATTAAGCCTATTTAATAAGCCTATTTATTGAGCCTATTTAATAAGTCTATTTAATAAGCCTATTTAATAAGCCTATTTAATAAGTATTTAATGAGCCTATTTAATCAGTCTATTTAATAAGCCTATTTAATAGGCCTATTTAATAAGTCTAAGTTGCTGAAATAAGCCTATTTAATAAGCCTAAGTTTCTGAATAAGCCTATTTAATAAGTCTATGTTGCTGAATTAAGCCTTTTTAATAAGTCTAAGTTGCTGAAATAAGCCTATTTAATAAGCCTAAGTTGCTGAAATAAGCCTATTTAATAAGGCTATTTAATAAGCCTAAGTTCCTGAATAAGCCTATTTAATAAGTCTAAGTTGCTGAAATAAGGCTATTTAATAAGCCTAAGTTGCTGAAATAAGCCTATTTAATAAGCCTAAGTTGCTGAAATAAGCATATTTAATAGGCCTATCTAATAAGTCTAACTTGCAGAAATAAGCATATTTCATTAGCCTATTTAATGAGCCTAAGTTGCTGAAATGTCTATTTAATAAGTCGATTTAATAAGTCTAAGTTGCTAAAATAAGCCTATTTAATGAGGCTATTTAATAAGTCTAAGTTGCTGAAATAAGCCTATTTAATAAGCCTAAGTTGCTGAAAAGCTTATTTCATAAGCCTAAGTTGCTGAAATAAGCCTATTTCATAAGCCTAAGTTGCTGAAATAAGGCTTTTTAATAAGTCTAAGTTGCTGAAATAAGCCTATTTAAAAAAGCCTAAGTTTCTGAACTGAGCCTATTTAAAAAGGTCTATTTAATAAGTCTAAGTTGCTGAAATAAACCTATTTAAAAATGCTATTTAATACGCCTAAGTTGCTGAAATAAACCTGATTAATAAGGCTATTTAATAAGCATAAGTTGCTGAAATAAGCCTATTTAATAAGCCTACGTTGCTGAACTAAGCCTATATAAAAAGGTCTATTTAAAAAGTCTAAGTTGCTGAAATAAACCTATTTAAAAATGCTATGTAATAAGCCTAAATTGCTGAAATAAACCTGTTTAATAAGGCTATTTAATAAGCATAAGTTGCTGAAATAAACCTATTTAATAAGCCTAAGTTGCTGAAATAAGCCTATTTAATAAGGCTATTTAATAAGTCTAAGTTGCAGAAATAAACCTATTTAATAATGTTATTTAATACGCCTAAGTTGCTGAAATAAGCATATTTAATAAGCCTAAGTTGCTAAAATAAGCCTATTTAATAGGCCTATCTAATAAGTCTAAGTTGCAGAAATAAGTATATTTCATAAGCATATTTAATGAGCCTAAGTTGCTGAAATGTAATTTTAATAAGTCGATTTAATAAGTCTAAGTTGATAAAATAAGCCTATTTAATAAGGCTTTTAATAAGCCTAAGTTGCTGAAATAAGCCTATTTAATAAGGCTATTTAATGAGCCTAAGTTGCTGAAATAAGCCTATTTAAAAAGCCTAAGTTTCTGAACTAAGCCTATTTATAAAGGTATATTTAATAAGTCTAAGTTGCTGAAATAAACCTATTTAAAAATGCTATTTAATAAGCCTAAGTTGCTGAAATAAACCTGTTTAATAAGGCTATTTAATAAGCATAAGTTGCTGAAATAAGCTTATTTAATAAGCCTAAGTTGCTGAAATAAGCCTATTTAATAAGGCTATTTAATAAGTCTAAGTTGCTGAAATAAACCTATTTAATAAGCCTAAGTTGCTAAAATAAGCCTATTTAATGAGGCTATTTAATACGTCCATTTAATAAGCCTATTTAATAAGCCTATTTAATACGCCTATTTAATAAGCCTATTTATTACGCCTATTTAATAAACCTATTTAATAAGTATTTAATGAGCCTATTTATTAATTATATTTAATAAGCCTTATTAATAAGCCTATTTAATAAAGTCTATTTAATAAGCCTATTTAATAAGTATATTTAATAAGTCTATTTAATAAGCCTATTTAATAAGTATTTAATGAGCCTATTTAATAAGCCTATTTATTGAGCCTATTTAATAAGCCTCTTTATTGAGCCTATTTAATAAGCCTATTTATTGAGCCTATTTAGTAAGCCTATTTATTGAGCCTATTTAATAAGCCTATTTAATAAGCCTATTTAATAAGCCTATTTAATAAGCCTATTTAATAAGCCTATTTAATAAGCCTATTTATTAAGCCTATTTAATAAGTCTATTTAATACGCCTATTTAATAAGTCTATTTAATAAGTCTAATTAATAAGCCTATTTAATAAGTATTTAATGAGCCTATTTAATAAGTCTATTTAATAAGCCTTTTTAATTAGCCTATTTAATAAGTCTATTTAATAAGCCTATTTAATAAGTCTATTTAATAAGTCTAATTAATAAGCCTATTTAATCAGTATTTAATGCGCCTATTTAATAAGCCTATTTATTGAGCCTCTTTAATGAGCCTATTTATTGAGCATATTTAATGAGCCTATTTAATAAGCCTATTTATTGAGCCTATTTAATAAGTCTATTTAATAAGCTTGTTTAATGAGCCTATTTAATAAGTATTTAATGCGCCTATTTAATAAGCCTAAGTTGCTGAAAAAGCCTATTTAATAAGCCTAAGTTGCTAAAATAAGCCTATTTAATGAGGCTATTTAATAAGTCTATTTAATAAGCCTATTTAATAAGCCTATTTAATAAGCCTATTTAATAAGCCTATTTAATAAGTCTATTTAATAAGTCTATGTTGCAGAAATAAACCTATTTAATAATGCTATTTAATACGCCTAAGTTGCTGAAATAAGCATTTTTAATAAGCCTAAGTTGCTGAAATAAGCATTTTTAATAAGCCTAAGTTGCTGAAATATGCCTATTTAATAAGGCTATTTAATAAGCCTAAGTTGCTGAATAAGCCTATTTAATAAGTCTAAGTTGCTGAAATAAGCCTATTTAATAAGCCTAAGTTGCTGAAATAAGTATATTTAATAAGCATAAGTTGCTGAAATAACGCTATTTAATAAGCCTAAGTTGCTGAGATAAGCCTATCTAATAAGCCCAAGTTGCTGAAATAAGGCTATTTAATAAGTCTAAGTTGCTGAAATAAGCCTATTTAATAAGCCTAAGTTGCTGAAATAAGTATATTTAATAAGCATAAGTTGCTGAAATAAGCCTATTTAATAAGTCTAAGTTGCTGAAATAAGCCTATTTAATAAGCCTAAGTTGCTAAAATAAGCCTATTTAATGAGGCTATTTAATAAGTCTATTTAATAAGCCTATTTAATAAGCCTATTTAATAAGCCTATTTAATAAGCCTATTTAATAAGTCTATTTAATAAGTCTATGTTGCAGAAATAAACCTATTTAATAATGCTATTTAATACGCCTAAGTTGCTGAAATAAGCATATTTAATAAGCCTAAGTTGCTGAAATAAGCCTATTTAATAAGCCTACGTTGCTGAACTAACCCTATATAAAATGGTCTATTTAAAAAGTCTAAGTTGCTGAAATAAACCTATTTAAAAATGCTATTTAATAAGCCTAAATTGCTGAAATAAACCTGTTTAATAAGGCTATTTAATAAGCATAAGTTGCTGAAATAAACCTATTTAATAATGTTATTTAATACGCCTAAGTTGCTGAAATAAGCATATTTAATAAGCCTAAGTTGCTAAAATAAGCGTATTTAATAGGCCTATCTAATAAGTCAAAGTTGCAGAAATAAGCATATTTCATAAGCATATTTAATGAGCCTAAGTTGCTGAAATGTCTATTTAATAAGTCGATTTAATAAGTCTAAGTTGCTAAAATAAGCCTATTTAATAAGGTTATTTAATAAGCCTAAGTTGCTGAAATAAGCCTATTTAATAAGGCTATTTAATGAGCCTAAGTTGCTGAAATAAGCCTATTTAAAAAGCCTAAGTTGCTGAAATAAGCCTATTTAATAAGCTATTTAATAAGTCTAAGTTGCTGAAATAAACCTATTTAATAAGCCTAAGTTGCTAAAATAAGCCTATTTAATGAGGCTATTTAATAAGTCCATTTAATAAGCCTATTTAATAAGCCTATTTAATACGCCTATTTAATACGCCTATTTAATACACCTATTTAATAAACCTATTTAATAAGTATTTAATGAGCCTATTTATTAATTATATTTAATAAGCCTTATTAATAAGCCTATTTAATAAAGTCTATTTAATAAGCCTATTTAATAAGTCTATTTAATAAGTCTATTTAATAAGCCTATTTAATAAGTATTTAATGAGCCTATTTAATAAGCCTATTTATTGAGCCTATTTAATAAGCGTCTTTATTGAGCCTATTTAATAAGCCTATTTATTAAGCCTATTTAATAAGTCTATTTAATCCGCCTATTTAATAAGTCTATTTAATAAGTCTAATTAATAAGCCTATTTAATAAGTATTTAATGAGCCTATTTAATAAGTCTATTTAATAAGCCTTTTTAATTAGCCTATTTAATAAGTCTATTTAATAAGCCTATTTAATAAGTCTATTTAATAAGTCTAATTAATAAGCCTATTTAATAAGTATTTAATGCGCCTATTTAATAAGCCTATTTATTGAGCCTATTTAATGAGCCTATTTATTGAGCATATTTAATGAGCCTATTTAATAAGCCTATTTATTGAGCCTATTTAATAAGTCTATTTAATAAGCCTGTTTAATGAGCCTATTTAATAAGTATTTAATGAGCCTATTTAATAAGCCTAAGTTGCTGAATAAGCCTATTTCATAAGCCTAAGTTGCTGAAATAAGCCTATTTAATGAGCCTATTTAATAAGCCTAAGTTGCTGAATAAGCCTATTTAATAAGCCTAAGTTGCTGAAATAAGCCTATTTAATGAGGCTATTTAATAAGTCCATTTAATAAGCCTATTTAATAAGCCTATTTAATACACCTATTTAATAAGCCTATTTATTACGCCTATTTAATAAACCTATTTAATAAGTATTTAATGAGCCTATTTATTAATTATATTTAATAAGCCTTATTAATAAGCCTATTTAATAAAGTCTATTTAATAAGCCTATTTAATAAGTATATTTAATAAGTCTATTTAATAAGCCTATTTAATAAGTATTTAATGAGCCTATTTAATAAGCCTATTTATTGAGCCTATTTAATAAGCCTCTTTATTGAGCCTATTTAATAAGCCTATTTATTGAGCCTATTTAGTAAGCCTATTTATTGAGCCTATTTAATAAGCCTATTTAATAAGCCTATTTAATAAGCCTATTTAATAAGCCTATTTAATAAGCCTATTTATTAAGCCTATTTAATAAGTCTATTTAATACGCCTATTTAATAAGTCTATTTAATAAGTCTAATTAATAAGCCTATTTAATAAGTATTTAATGAGCCTATTTAATAAGTCTATTTAATAAGCCTTTTTAATTAGCCTATTTAATAAGTCTATTTAATAAGCCTATTTAATAAGTCTATTTAATAAGTCTAATTAATAAGCCTATTTAATAAGTATTTAATGCGCCTATTTAATAAGCCTATTTATTGAGCCTCTTTAATGAGCCTATTTATTGAGCATATTTAATGAGCCTATTTAATAAGCCTATTTATTGAGCCTATTTAATAAGTCTATTTAATAAGCTTGTTTAATGAGCCTATTTAATAAGTATTTAATGCGCCTATTTAATAAGCCTAAGTTGCTGAAAAAGCCTATTTAATAAGCCTAAGTTGCTGAAATAAGCCTATTTAATGAGCCTATTTAATAAGCCTAAGTTGCTGAATAAGCCTATTTAATAAGCCTAAGTTGCTGAAATAAGCCTATTTAATAAGTCTAAGTTGCTGAAATAACGCTATTTAATAAGCCTAAGTTGCTGAGATAAGCCTATCTAATAAGCCTAAGTTGCTGAAATAAGTATATTTAATAAGCCTAAGTTGCTGAAATAAGTATATTTAATAAGCATAAGTTGCTGAAATAAGCCTATTTAATAAGTCTAAGTTGCTGAAATAAGCCTATTTAATAAGCCTAAGTTGCTAAAATAAGCCTATTTAATGAGGCTATTTAATAAGTGTATTTAATAAGCCTATTTAATAAGCCTATTTAATAAGCCTATTTAATAAGCCTATTTAATAAGTCTATTTAATAAGTCTATGTTGCAGAAATAAACCTATTTAATAATGCTATTTAATACGCCTAAGTTGCTGAAATAAGCATATTTAATAAGCCTAAGTTGCTGAAATAAGCCTATTTAATAAGCCTACGTTGCTGAACTAACCCTATATAAAATGGTCTATTTAAAAAGTCTAAGTTGCTGAAATAAACCTATTTAAAAATGCTATTTAATAAGCCTAAATTGCTGAAATAAACCTGTTTAATAAGGCTATTTAATAAGCATAAGTTGCTGAAATAAACCTATTTAATAATGTTATTTAATACGCCTAAGTTGCTGAAATAAGCATATTTAATAAGACTAAGTTGCTAAAATAAGCCTATTTAATAGGCCTATCTAATAAGTCTAAGTTGCAGAAATACGCATATTTCATAAGCATATTTAATGAGCCTAAGTTGCTGAAATGTCTATTTAATAAGTCGATTTAATAAGTCTAAGTTGCTAAAATAAGCCTATTTAATAAGGTTATTTAATAAGCCTAAGTTGCTGAAATAAGCCTATTTAATAAGGCTATTTAATGAGCCTAAGTTGCTGAAATAAGCCTATTTAAAAAGCCTAAGTTGCTGAAATAAGCCTATTTAATAAGCTATTTAATAAGTCTAAGTTGCTGAAATAAACCTATTTAATAAGCCTAAGTTGCTAAAATAAGCCTATTTAATGAGGCTATTTAATAAGTCCATTTAATAAGCCTATTTAATAAGCCTATTTAATACGCCTATTTAATAAGCCTATTTAATACACCTATTTAATAAACCTATTTAATAAGTATTTAATGAGCCTATTTATTAATTATATTTAATAAGCCTTATTAATAAGCCTATTTAATAAGTATTTAATGAGCCTATTTAATAAGCCTATTTATTGAGCCTATTTAATAAGCGTCTTTATTGAGCCTATTTAATAAGCCTATTTATTAAGCCTATTTAATAAGTCTATTTAATCCGCCTATTTAATAAGTCTATTTAATAAGTCTAATTAATAAGCCTATTTAATAAGTATTTAATGAGCCTCTTTAATAAGTCTATTTAATAAGCCTTTTTAATTAGCCTATTTAATAAGTCTATTTAATAAGCCTATTTAATAAGTCTATTTAATACGTCTAATTAATAAGCCTATTTAATAAGTATTTAATGCGCCTATTTAATAAGCCTATTTATTGAGCCTATTTAATGAGCCTATTTATTGAGCATATTTAATGAGCCTATTTAATAAGCCTATTTATTGAGCCTATTTAATAAGTCTATTTAATAAGCCTGTTTAATGAGCCTATTTAATAAGTATTTAATGAGCCTATTTAATAAGCCTAAGTTGCTGAATAAGCCTATTTAATAAGCCTAAGTTGCTGAAATAAGCCTATTTAATGAGCCTATTTAATAAGCCTAAGTTGCTGAATAAGCCTATTTAATAAGCCTAAGTTGCTGAAATAAGCCTATTTAATAAGTCTAAGTTGCTGAAATAACGCTATTTAATAAGCCTAAGTTGCTGAGATAAGCCTATCTAATAAGCCTAAGTTGCTGAAATAAGGCTATTTAATAAGTCTAAGTTGCTGAAATAAGCCTATTTAATAAGCCTAAGTTGCTGAAATAAGTATATTTAATAAGCATAAGTTGCTGAAATAAGCCTATTTAATAAGTCTAAGTTGCTGAAATAAGCCTATTTAATAAGCCTAAGTTGCTAAAATAAGCCTATTTAATGAGGCTATTTAATAAGTCTATTTAATAAGCCTATTTAATAAGCCTATTTAATAAGCCTATTTAATAAGCCTATTTAATAAGTCTATTTAATAAGTCTATTTTGCAGAAATAAACCTATTTAATAATGCTATTTAATATGCCTAAGTTGCTGAAATAAGCATATTTAATAAGCCTAAGTTGCTGAAATAAGCCTATTTAATAAGCCTACGTTGCTGAACTAACCCTATATAAAAAGGTCTATTTAAAAAGTCTAAGTTGCTGAATAAGCCTATTTAATAAGTCTACGTTGCTGAAGTAAGGCTATTTAATAAGCCTAAGTTGCTGAATAAGCCTATTTAATAAGTCTACGTTGCTGAAATAAGGCTATTTAATAAGCCTAAGTTGCTGAAATGAGCCTTTTTAATAAGCCTAAGTTGCTGAAATAAGGCTATTAAATTAGCGTAAGTTGCTGAAATATGCCTATTTAATAAGCCTAAGTTGCTGAAATAAGCCTATTTAATAAGGCTATTTAATAAGTCTAAGTTGCTGAAATAAACCTATTTAATAAGCCTAAGTTGCTAAAATAATCCTATTTAATGAAGCTATTTAATAAGTCCATTTAATAAGCTTATTTAATAAGTCTATTTAATACGCCTATTTAATAAGCCTATTTAATACACCTATTTAATAAACCTATTTAATAAGTATTTAATGAGCCTATTTATGAATTCTATTTAATAAGCCTTATTAATAAGCCTATTTAATAAAGTCTATTTAATAAGCCTATTTAATAAGTCTATTTAATAAGTCTATTTAATAAGCCTATTTAATAAGTATTTAATGAGCCTATTTAATAAGCCTATTTATTGAGCCTATTTAATAAGCCTCTTTATTGAGCCTATTTAATAAGCCTATTTATTGAGCCTATTTAGTAAGCCTATTTATTGAGCCTATTTAATAAGCCTATTTAATAAGCCTATTTAATAAGCCTATTTAATAAGCCTATTTATTAAGCCTATTTAATAATTCTATTTAATACGCCTATTTAATAAGTCTATTTAATAAGTCTAATTAATAAGCCTATTTAATAAGTATTTAATGAGCCTATTTAATAAGTCTATTTAATAAGCCTTTTTAATTAGCCTATTTAATAAGTCTATTTAATAAGCCTATTTAATAAGTCTATTTAATAAGTCTAATTAATAAGCCTATTTAATAAGTATTTAATGCACCTATTTAATAAGCCTATTTATTGAGCCTATTTAATGAGCCTATTTATTGAGCATATTTAATGAGCCTATTTAATAAGCCTATTTATTGAGCCTATTTAATAAGTCTATTTAATAAGCCTGTTTAATGAGCCTATTTAATAAGTATTTAATGAGCCTATTTAATAAGCCTAAGTTGCTGAATAAGCCTATTTAATAAGCCTAAGTTGCTGAAATAAGCCTATTTAATGAGCCTATTTAATAAGCCTAAGTTGCTGAATAAGCCTATTTAATAAGCCTAAGTTGCTGAAATAAGCCTATTTAATAAGTCTAAGTTGCTGAAATAACGCTATTTAATAAGCCTAAGTTGCTGAGATAAGCCTATCTAATAAGCCTAAGTTGCTGAAATAAGGCTATTTAATAAGTCCAAGTTGCTGAAATAAGCCTATTTAATAAGCCTAAGTTGCTGAAATAAGTATATTTAATAAGCATAAGTTGCTGAAATAAGCCTATTTAATAAGTCTAAGTTGCTGAAATAAGCCTATTTAATAAGCCTAAGTTGCTAAAATAAGCCTATTTAATGAGGCTATTTAATAAGTCTATTTAATAAGCCTTTTTAATAAGCCTATTTAATAAGCCTATTTAATAAGCCTATTTAATAAGTCTATTTAATAAGCCTATTTAATGAGCCTATTTAATAAGCCTAGTTGATAAGCCTATTTATTAAGCATATTTAATGAGCCTATTTAATAAGCCTATTTATTGAGCCTATTTAATAAGTCTATTTAATAAGCCTGTTTAATGAGCCTATTTAATAAGTATTTAATGAGCCTATTTAATAAGCCTAAGTTGCTGAATAAGCCTATTTAATAAGCCTACGTTGCTGAAATAAGCATATTTAATAAGCCTATTTAATAAGCCTAAGTTGCTGAATAAGCCTATTTAATAAGCCTAAGTTGCTGAAATAAGCCTATTTAATAAGTCTAAGTTGCTGAAATAACGCTATTTAATAAGCCTAAGTTGCTGAGATAAGCCTATCTAATAAGCCTAAGTTGCTGAAATAAGGCTATTTAATAAGTCTAAGTTGCTGAAATAAGCCTATTTAATAAGCCTAAGTTGCTGAAATAAGTATATTTAATAAGCATAAGTTGCTGAAATAAGCCTATTTAATAAGTCTAAGTTGCTGAAATAAGCCTATTTAATAAGCTTAAGTTGCTAAAATAAGCCTATTTAATTAGCCTATTTAATAAGTCTATTTAATAAGCCTATTTAATAAGTCTATTTAATAAGTCTAATTAATAAGCCTATTTAATAAGTATTTAATGCACCTATTTAATAAGCCTATTTATTGAGCCTATTTAATGAGCCTATTTATTGAGCATATTTAATGAGCCTATTTAATAAGTCTATTTATTGAGCCTATTTAATAAGTCTATTTAATAAGCCTGTTTAATGAGCCTATTTAATAAGTATTTAATGAGCCTATTTAATAAGCCTAAGTTGCTGAATAAGCCTATTTAATAAGCCTAAGTTGCTGAAATAAGCCTATTTAATAAGTCTAAGTTGCTGAAATAACGCTATTTAATAAGCCTAAGTTGCTGAGATAAGCCTATCTAATAAGCCTAAGTTGCTGAAATAAGGCTATTTAATAAGTCCAAGTTGCTGAAATAAGCCTATTTAATAAGCCTAAGTTGCTGAAATAAGTATATTTAATAAGCATAAGTTGCTGAAATAAGCCTATTTAATAAGTCTAAGTTGCTGAAATAAGCCTATTTAATAAGCCTAAGTTGCTAAAATAAGCCTATTTAATGAGGCTATTTAATAAGTCTATTTAATAAGCCTTTTTAATAAGCCTATTTAATAAGCCTATTTAATAAGCCTATTTAATAAGTCTATTTAATAAGCCTATTTAATGAGCCTATTTAATAAGCCTAGTTGATAAGCCTATTTATTAAGCATATTTAATGAGCCTATTTAATAAGCCTATTTATTGAGCCTATTTAATAAGTCTATTTAATAAGCCTGTTTAATGAGCCTATTTAATAAGTATTTAATGAGCCTATTTAATAAGCCTAAGTTGCTGAATAAGCCTATTTAATAAGCCTACGTTGCTGAAATAAGCATATTTAATAAGCCTATTTAATAAGCCTAAGTTGCTGAATAAGCCTATTTAATAAGCCTAAGTTGCTGAAATAAGCCTATTTAATAAGTCTAAGTTGCTGAAATAACGCTATTTAATAAGCCTAAGTTGCTGAGATAAGCCTATCTAATAAGCCTAAGTTGCTGAAATAAGGCTATTTAATAAGCATAAGTTGCTGAAATAAGCCTATTTAATAAGTCTAAGTTGCTGAAATAAGCCTATTTAATAAGCCTAAGTTGCTAAAATAAGCCTATTTAATGAGGCTATTTAATAAGTCTATTTAATAAGCCTATTTAATAAGCCTATTTAATAAGCCTATTTAATAAGCCTATTTAATAAGTCTATTTAATAAGTCTATGTTGCAGAAATAAACCTATTTAATAATGCTATTTAATACGCCTAAGTTGCTGAAATAAGCATATTTAATAAGCCTAAGTTGCTGAAATAAGCCTATTTAATAAGCCTACGTTGCTGAACTAACCCTATATAAAATGGTCTATTTAAAAAGTCTAAGTTGCTGAAATAAACCTATTTAAAAATGCTATTTAATGAGCCTAAATTGCTGAAATAAACCTGTTTAATAAGGCTATTTAATAAGCATAAGTTGCTGAAATAAACCTATTTAATAATGTTATTTAATACGCCTAAGATGCTGAAATATGCATATTTAATAAGCCTAAGTTACTAAAATAAGCCTATTTAATAGGCCTATCTAATAAGTCTAAGTTGCAGAAATAAGCATATTTCATAAGCATATTTAATGAGCCTAAGTTGCTGAAATGTCTATTTAATAAGTCGATTTAATAAGTCTAAGTTGCTAAAATAAGCCTATTTAATAAGGTTATTTAATAAGCCTAAGTTGCTGAAATAAGCCTATTTAATAAGGCTATTTAATGAGCCTAAGTTGCTGAAATAAGCCTATTTAAAAAGCCTAAGTTGCTGAAATAAGCCTATTTAATAAGCTATTTAATAAGTCTAAGTTGCTGAAATAAACCTATTTAATAAGCCTAAGTTGCTAAAATAAGCCTATTTAATGAGGCTATTTAATAAGTCCATTTAATAAGCCTATTTAATAAGCCTATTTAATACGCCTATTTAATAAGCCTATTTAATACACCTATTTAATAAACCTATTTAATAAGTATTTAATGAGCCTATTTATTAATTATATTTAATAAGCCTTATTAATAAGCCTATTTAATAAAGTCTATTTAATAAGCCTATTTAATAAGTCTATTTAATAAGTCTATTTAATAAGCCTATTTAATAAGTATTTAATGAGCCTATTTAATAAGCCTATTTATTGAGCCTATTTAATAAGCGTCTTTATTGAGCCTATTTAATAAGCCTATTTATTAAGCCTATTTAATAAGTCTATTTAATCCGCCTATTTAATAAGTCTATTTAATAAGTCTAATTAATAAGCCTATTTAATAAGTATTTAATGAGCCTATTTAATAAGTCTATTTAATAAGCCTTTTTAATTAGCCTATTTAATAAGTCTATTTAATAAGCCTATTTAATAAGTCTATTTAATAAGTCTAATTAATAAGCCTATTTAATAAGTATTTAATGCGCCTATTTAATAAGCCTATTTATTGAGCCTATTTAATGAGCCTATTTATTGAGCATATTTAATGAGCCTATTTAATAAGCCTATTTATTGAGCCTATTTAATAAGTCTATTTAATAAGCCTGTTTAATGAGCCTATTTAATAAGTATTTAATGAGCCTATTTAATAAGCCTAAGTTGCTGAATAAGCCTATTTAATAAGCCTAAGTTGCTGAAATAAGCCTATTTAATGAGCCTATTTAATAAGCCTAAGTTGCTGAATAAGCCTATTTAATAAGCCTAAGTTGCTGAAATAAGCCTATTTAATGAGGCTATTTAATAAGTCCATTTAATAAGCCTATTTAATAAGCCTATTTAATACGCCTATTTAATAAACCTATTTATTACGCCTATTTAATAAACCTATTTAATAAGTATTTAATGAGCCTATTTATTAATTATATTTAATAAGCCTTATTAATAAGCCTATTTAATAAAGTCTATTTAATAAGCCTATTTAATAAGTATATTTAATAAGTCTATTTAATAAGCCTATTTAATAAGTATTTAATGAGCCTATTTAATAAGCCTATTTATTGAGCCTATTTAATAAGCCTCTTTATTGAGCCTATTTAATAAGCCTATTTATTGAGCCTATTTAGTAAGCCTATTTATTGAGCCTATTTAATAAGCCTATTTAATAAGCCTATTTAATAAGCCTATTTAATAAGCCTATTTAATAAGCCTATTTATTAAGCCTATTTAATAAGTCTATTTAATACGCCTATTTAATAAGTCTATTTAATAAGTCTAATTAATAAGCCTATTTAATAAGTATTTAATGAGCCTATTTAATAAGTCTATTTAATAAGCCTTTTTAATTAGCCTATTTAATAAGTCTATTTAATAAGCCTATTTAATAAGTCTATTTAATAAGTCTAATTAATAAGCCTATTTAATAAGTATTTAATGCGCCTATTTAATAAGCCTATTTATTGAGCCTCTTTAATGAGCCTATTTATTGAGCATATTTAATGAGCCTATTTAATAAGCCTATTTATTGAGCCTATTTAATAAGTCTATTTAATAAGCTTGTTTAATGAGCCTATTTAATACGTATTTAATGCGCCTATTTAATAAGCCTAAGTTGCTGAAAAAGCCTATTTAATAAGCCTAAGTTGCTGAAATAAGCCTATTTAATGAGCCTGTTTAATAAGCCTAAGTTGCTGAATAAGCCTATTTAATAAGCCTAAGTTGCTGAAATAAGCCTATTTAATAAGTCTAAGTTGCTGAAATAACGCTATTTAATAAGCCTAAGTTGCTGAGATAAGCCTATCTAATAAGCCTAAGTTGCTGAAATAAGGCTATTTAATAAGTCTAAGTTGCTGAAATAAGCCTATTTAATAAGCCTAAGTTGCTGAAATAAGTATATTTAATAAGCATAAGTTGCTGAAATAAGCCTATTTAATAAGTCTAAGTTGCTGAAATAAGCCTATTTAATAAGCCTAAGTTGCTAAAATAAGCCTATTTAATGAGGCTATTTAATAAGTGTATTTAATAAGCCTATTTAATAAGCCTATTTAATAAGCCTATTTAATAAGCCTATTTAATAAGTCTATTTAATAAGTCTATGTTGCAGAAATAAACCTATTTAATAATGCTATTTAATACGCCTAAGTTGCTGAAATAAGCATATTTAATAAGCCTAAGTTGCTGAAATAAGCCTATTTAATAAGCCTACGTTGCTGAACTAACCCTATATAAAATGGTCTATTTAAAAAGTCTAAGTTGCTGAAATAAACCTATTTAAAAATGCTATTTAATAAGCCTAAATTGCTGAAATAAACCTGTTTAATAAGGCTATTTAATAAGCATAAGTTGCTGAAATAAACCTATTTAATAATGTTATTTAATACGCCTAAGTTGCTGAAATAAGCATATTTAATAAGACTAAGTTGCTAAAATAAGCCTATTTAATCGGCCTATCTAATAAGTCTAAGTTGCAGAAATAAGCATATTTCATAAGCATATTTAATGAGCCTAAGTTGCTGAAATGTCTATTTAATAAGTCGATTTAATAAGTCTAAGTTGCTAAAATAAGCCTATTTAATAAGGTTATTTAATAAGCCTAAGTTGCTGAAATAAGCCTATTTAATAAGGCTATTTAATGAGCCTAAGTTGCTGAAATAAGCCTATTTAAAAAGCCTAAGTTGCTGAAATAAGCCTATTTAATAAGCTATTTAATAAGTCTAAGTTGCTGAAATAAACCTATTTAATAAGCCTAAGTTGCTAAAATAAGCCTATTTAATGAGGCTATTTAATAAGTCCATTTAATAAGCCTATTTAATAAGCCTATTTAATACGCCTATTTAATAAGCCTATTTAATACACCTATTTAATAAACCTATTTAATAAGTATTTAATGAGCCTATTTATTAATTATATTTAATAAGCCTTATTAATAAGCCTATTTAATAAAGTCTATTTAATAAGCCTATTTAATAAGTCTATTTAATAAGTCTATTTAATAAGCCTATTTAATAAGTATTTAATGAGCCTATTTAATAAGCCTATTTATTGAGCCTATTTAATAAGCATCTTTATTGAGCCTATTTAATAAGCCTATTTATTAAGCCTATTTAATAAGTCTATTTAATCCGCCTATTTAATAAGTCTATTTAATAAGTCTAATTAATAAGCCTATTTAATAAGTATTTAATGAGCCTCTTTAATAAGTCTATTTAATAAGCCTTTTTAATTAGCCTATTTAATAAGTCTATTTAATAAGCCTATTTAATAAGTCTATTTAATAAGTCTAATTAATAAGCCTATTTAATAAGTATTTAATGCGCCTATTTAATAAGCCTATTTATTGAGCCTATTTAATGAGCCTATTTATTGAGCATATTTAATGAGCCTATTTAATAAGCCTATTTATTGAGCCTATTTAATAAGTCTATTTAATAAGCCTGTTTAATGAGCCTATTTAATAAGTATTTAATGAGCCTATTTAATAAGCCTAAGTTGCTGAATAAGCCTATTTAATAAGCCTAAGTTGCTGAAATAAGCCTATTTAATGAGCCTATTTAATAAGCCTAAGTTGCTGAATAAGCCTATTTAATAAGCCTAAGTTGCTGAAATAAGCCTATTTAATAAGTCTAAGTTGCTGAAATAACGCTATTTTATAAGCCTAAGTTGCTGAGATAAGCCTATCTAATAAGCCTAAGTTGCTGAAATAAGGCTATTTAATAAGTCTAAGTTGCTGAAATAAGCCTATTTAATAAGCCTAAGTTGCTGAAATAAGTATATTTAATAAGCATAAGTTGCTGAAATAAGCCTATTTAATAAGTCTAAGTTGCTGAAATAAGCCTATTTAATAAGCCTAAGTTGCTAAAATAAGCTTATTTAATGAGGCTATTTAATAAGTCTATTTAATAAGCCTATTTAATAAGCCTATTTAATAAGCCTATTTAATAAGCCTATTTAATAAATCTATTTAATAAGTCTATTTTGCAGAAATAAACCTATTTAATAATGCTATTTAATACGCCTAAGTTGCTGAAATAAGCATATTTAATAAGCCTAAGTTGCTGAAATAAGCCTATTTAATAAGCCTACGTTGCTGAACTAACCCTATATAAAAAGGTCTATTTAAAAAGTCTAAGTTGCTGAATAAGCCTATTTAATAAGTCTACGTTGCTGAAATAAGGCTATTTAATAAGCCTAAGTTGCTGAATAAGCCTATTTAATAAGTCTACGTTGCTGAAATAAGGCTATTTAATAAGCCTAAGTTGCTGAAATGAACCTTTTTAATAAGCCTAAGTTGCTGAAATAAGGCTATTAAATTAGCGTAAGTTGCTGAAATATGCCTATTTAATAAGCCTAAGTTGCTGAAATAAGCCTATTTAATAAGGCTATTTAATAAGTCTAAGTTGCTGAAATAAACCTATTTAATAAGCCTAAGTTGCTAAAATAATCCTATTTAATGAAGCTATTTAATAAGTCCATTTAATAAGCTTATTTAATAAGCCTATTTAATACGCCTATTTAATAAGCCTATTTAATACGCCTATTTAATAAACCTATTTAATAAGTATTTAATGAGCCTATTTATGAATTCTATTTAATAAGCCTTATTAATAAGCCTATTTAATGAAGTCTATTTAATAAGCCTATTTAATAAGTCTATTTAATAAGCCTATTTAATAAGTATTTAATGAGCCTATTTAATAAGCCTATTTATTGAGCCTATTTAATAAGCCTCTTTATTGAGCCTATTTAATAAGCCTATTTATTGAGCCTATTTAGTAAGCCTATTTATTGAGCCTATTTAATAAGCCTATTTAATAAGCCTATTTAATAAGCCTATTCAATAAGCCTATTTATTAAGCCTATTTAATAAGTCTATTTAATACGCCTATTTAATAAGTCTATTTAATAAGTCTAATTAATAAGCCTATTTAATAAGTATTTAATGAGCCTATTTAATAAGTCTATTTAATAAGCCTTTTTAATTAGCCTATTTAATAAGTCTATTTAATAAGCCTATTTAATAAGTCTATTTAATAAGTCTAATTAATAAGCCTATTTAATAAGTATTTAATGCACCTATTTAATAAGCCTATTTATTGAGCCTATTTAATGAGCCTATTTATTGAGCATATTTAATGAGCCTATTTAATAAGCCTATTTATTGAGCCTATTTAATAAGTCTATTTAATAAGCCTGTTTAATGAGCCTATTTAATAAGTATTTAATGAGCCTATTTAATAAGCCTAAGTTGCTGAAATAAGCCTATTTAATGAGCCTATTTAATAAGCCTAAGTTGCTGAATAAGCCTATTTAATAAGCCTAAGTTGCTGAAATAAGCCTATTTAATAAGTCTAAGTTGCTGAAATAACGCTATTTAATAAGCCTAAGTTGCTGAGATAAGCCTATCTAATAAGCCTAAGTTGCTGAAATAAGGCTATTTAATAAGTCCAAGTTGCTGAAATAAGCCTATTTAATAAGCCTAAGTTGCTGAAATAAGTATATTTAATAAGCATACGTTGCTGAAATAAGCCTATTTAATAAGTCTAAGTTGCTGAAATAAGCCTATTTAATAAGCCTAAGTTGCTAAAATAAGCCTATTTAATGAGGCTATTTAATAAGTCTATTTAATAAGCCTTTTTAATAAGCCTATTTAATAAGCCTATTTAATAAGCCTATTTAATAAGTCTATTTAATAAGCCTATTTAATGAGCCTATTTAATAAGCCTAGTTGATAAGCCTATTTATTAAGCATATTTAATGAGCCTATTTAATAAGCCTATTTATTGAGCCTATTTAATAAGTCTATTTAATAAGCCTGTTTAATGAGCCTATTTAATAAGTATTTAATGAGCCTATTTAATAAGCCTAAGTTGCTGAATAAGCCTATTTAATAAGCCTACGTTGCTGAAATAAGCCTATTTAATAAGCCTATTTAATAAGCCTAAGTTGCTGAATAAGCCTATTTAATAAGCCTAAGTTGCTGAAATAAGCCTATTTAATAAGTCTAAGTTGCTGAAATAACGCTATTTAATAAGCCTAAGTTGCTGAGATAAGCCTATCTAATAAGCCTAAGTTGCTGAAATAAGGCTATTTAATAAGTCTAAGTTGCTGAAATAAGCCTATTTAATAAGCCTAAGTTGCTGAAATAAGTATATTTAATAAGCATAAGTTGCTGAAATAAGCCTATTTAATAAGTCTAAGTTGCTGAAATAAGCCTATTTAATAAGCCTAAGTTGCTAAAATAAGCCTATTTAATGAGGCTATTTAATAAGTCTATTTAATAAGCCTTTTTAATAAGCCTATTTAATAAGCCTATTTAATAAGCCTATTTAATAAGTCTATTTAATAAGTCTATGTTGCAGAAATAAACCTATTTAATAATGCTATTTAATACGCCTAAGTTGCTGAAATAAGCATTTTTAATAAGCCTAAGTTGCTGAAATAAGCATTTTTAATAAGCCTAAGTTGCTGAAATATGCCTATTTAATAAGGCTATTTAATAAGCCTAAGTTGCTGAATAAGCCTATTTAATAAGTCTACGTTGCTGAAATAAGGCTATTTAATAAGCCTAAGTTGCTGAATAAGCCTATTTAATAAGTCTACGTTGCTGAAATAAGGCTATTTAATAAGCCTAAGTTGCTGAAATGAGCCTTTTTAATAAGCCTAAGTTGCTGAAATAAGGCTATTTAATTAGCGTAAGTTGCTGAAATATGCCTATTTAATAAGCCTAAGTTGCTGAAATAAGCCTATTTAATAAGGCTATTTAATAAGTCTAAGTTGCTGAAATAAACCTATTTAATAAGCCTAAGTTGCTAAAATAAGCCTATTTAATGAGGCTATTTAATAAGTCCATTTAATAAGCCTATTTAATAAGCCTATTTAATACGCCTATTTAATAAGCCTATTTAATACGCCTATTTAATAAACCTATTTAATAAGTATTTAATGAGCCTATTTATTAATTCTATTTAATAAGCCTTATTAATAAGCCTATTTAATAAAGTCTATTTAATAAGCCTATTTAATAAGTCTATTTAATAAGTCTATTTAATACGCCTATTTAATAAGTATTTAATTAGCCTATTTAATAAGCCTATTTAATAAGCCTATTTAATAAACCTATTTATTGAGCCTATTTAATAAGCCTATTTATTGAGCCTATTTAGTAAGCCTATTTATTGAGCCTATTTAATAAGCCTATTTAATAAGCCTATTCAATAAGCCTATTTAATAAGCCTACTTAATAAGCCTGTTTATTGAGCCTATTTAATAAGTCTATTTAATAAGCCTATTTAATAAGCCTATTTAATAAGTATTTAATGAGCCTATTTAATAAGTCTATTTAATAAGCCTTTTTAATAGGCCTATTTAATAAGTCTAAGTTGCTGAAATAATCTTATTTAATAAGCCTAAGTTGCTGAAATAAGCCTATATAATAAGGCTATTTAATAAGCATAAGTTGCTGAATTAAGCCTATTTAATGAGGCTATTTAATAAATTTATTTAATAAGCCTATTTAATAAGCCTATTTAATAATCCTATTTAATGAGCCTATTTAATACGCCTATTTAATAAACCTATTTTAATAAGTATTTAATGAGCCTATTTAATAAGTCTATTTAATAAGCATTTTTAATAAGCCTATTTAATAAGTCTATTTAATAAGCCTATTTAATAAGTCTATTTAATAAGTCTAATTAATAAGCCTATTTAATAAGTATTTAATGCGCCTATTTAATAAGCCTATTTATTGAGCCTATTTAATGAGCCTATTTATTGAGCCTATTTAATAAGCCTATTTATTGAGCCTATTTAATAAGCCTATTTATTGAGCCCATTTCATACGCCTATTTAATAAGTCTATTTAATAAGCCTATTTAATAAGCCTATTTAATAAGTCTAAGTTGCTGAAATAAGCCTATTTAATAAGCCCAAGTTGCTGAAATAAGCCTATTTAATAAGGCTGTTTAATAAGCCTAAGTTGCTGAAATAAGCCTATTTCATAAGACTAAGTTGCTGAAATAAGGCTTTTTAATAAGTCTAAGTTGCTGAAATAAGCCTATTTAATACGCCTAAGTTACTAAAATAAGTCTATTTAATAAGGCTATTTGATAAGCCTAAGTTGCTGAATAAGCCTATTTAATAAGTCTAAGTTGCTGAAATAAGGCTATTTAATAAGCCTAAGTTGCTGAAATGAGCTTTTTTAATAAGCCTAAGTTGCTGAAATAAGGCTATTTAATAAGTCTAAGTTGCTGAAATAAGCCTATTTAATAAGCCTAAGTTGTTAAAATAAGTCTATTTAATGAGGCTATTTAATAAGTCTATTTAATAAGCCTATTTAATAAGCCTATTTAATAAGCCTATTTAATATGCCTCTTTAATAAATCTATTTAATAAGCCTATTTAATAAGCCTATTAAATGAGTATTTGATGAGCCTATTTAATCAGTCTATTTAATAAGCCTATTTAATAGGCCTATTTAATAAGTCTAAGTTACTGAAATAAGCCTATTTAATAAGCCTACGTTGCTGAAAAGCCTACTTCATAAGCCTAAGTTGCTGAAATAAGCCTTTTTAATAAGTCTAAGTTGCTGAAATAAGCCTATTTAATAAGCCTAAGTTGCTGAAATAAGCCTATTTAATAAGGCTATTTAATAAGCCTAAGTTGCTGAATAAGCCTATTTAATAAGTCTAAGTTGCTGAACTAAGGCTATTTAATAAGCATAAGTTGCTGAAATGAGCCTATTTAATAAGCCTAAGTTGCTGAAATAAGGCTATTTAATAAGTCTAAGTTGCTGAAATAAACCTATTTAATAAGCCTAAGTTGCTGAAGTAAGCCTATTTAATAGGCCTATCTAATAAGTCTAAGTTGCAGAAATAAGCATATTTCATAAGCCTATTTAATGAGCCTAAGTTGCTGAAATGTCTATTTAATAAGTCGATTTAATAAGTCTACGTTGCTAAAATAAGCCTATTTAATAAGGCTATTTAATAAGCCTAAGTTGCTGAAATGAGCCTATTTAATGAGGCTATTTAATGAGCCTAAGTTGCTGAAATAAGCCTATTTAATAAGCCTACGTTTCTGAACTAAGCCTATTTAAAAAGGTCTATTTAATAAGTCTAAGTTACTGAAATAAACCTATTTAAAAATGCTATTTAATACGCCTAAGTTGCTGAAATAAACCTGATTAATAAGGCTATTTAATAAGCATAAGTTGCTGAAATAAGCCTATTTAATAAGCCTATGTTGCTGAACTAAGCCTATATAAAAAGGTCTATTTAATAAGTCTAAGTTGCTGAAATAAACCTATTTAAAAATGCTATTTAATAAGCCTTAATTGCTGAAATAAACCTGTTTAATAAGGCTATTTAATAAGCATAAGTTGCTGAAATAAGCCTATTTAATAAGCCTAAGTTGCTGAAATAAGCCTATTTAATAAGGCTATTTAATAAGTCTAAGTTGCAGAAATAAACCTATTTAATAATGCTATTTAATACGCCTAAGTTGCTGAAATAAGCATATTTAATAAGCCTAAGTTGCTGAAATAAGCATATTTAATAGGCCTATCTAATAAGTCTAAGTTGCAGAAATAAGCATATTTCATAAGCATATTTAATGAGCCTAAGTTGCTGAAATGTCTATTTAATAAGTCGATTTAATAAGTCTAAGTTGCTAAAATAAGACTATTTAATAAGGCTATTTAATAAGCCTAAGTTGCTGAAAAAAGCCTATTTAATAAGGCTATTTAATGAGCCTAAGTTGCTGAAATAAGCCTATGTAAAAAGCCTAAGTTTCTGAACTAAGCCTATTTAAAAAGGTATATTTAATAAGACTAAGTTGCTGAAATAAACCTATTTAAAAATGCTATTTAATAAGCCTAAGTTGCTGAAATAAACCTGTTTAATAAGGCTATTTAATAAGCGTAAGTTGCTGGAATAAGCCTATTTAATAAGCCTAAGTTGCTGAAATAAGCCTATTTAATAAGGCTATTTAATAAGTCTAAGTTGCTGAAATAAACCTATTTAATAAGCCTAAGTTGCTAAAATAAGCCTATTTAATGAGGCTATTTAATAAGTCCATTTAATAAGCCTATTTAATAAGCCTATTTAATACACCTATTTAATAAGCCTATTTAATACGCCAATTTAATAAGCCTATTTATTGAGCCTATTTAATAAGCCTATTTAATAAGCCTATTTAATAAGCCTATTTATTGAGCCTATTTAATAAGTCTATTTAATAAGCCTATTTAATAGACCTATTTAATAAGTCTAAGTTGCTGAAATAAGCCTATTTAATAAGCCTAAGTTGCTGAAAAGCCTATTTCATAAGCCTAAGTTGCTGAAATAAGCCTTTTTAATAAGTCTAATTTGCTGAAATAAGTCTATTTAATAAGCCTAAGTTGCTGAAATAAGCCTATTTAATAAGGCTATTTAATAAGTCTAAGTTGCTGAAATAAGCATATTTAATAAGCCTAAGTTGCTGAAATAAGCCTATTTAATAGGCCTATCTAATAAGTCTAAGTTGCAGAAATAAGCATATTTCATAAGCATATTTAATGAGCCTAAGTTGCTGAAATGTCTATTTAATAAGGCTATTTAATAAGCCTAAGTTGCTGAAATAAGCCTATTTAATAAGGCTATTTAATGAGCCTAAGTTGCTGAAATAAGCCTATGTAAAAAGCCTAAGTTTCTGAACTAAGCCTATTTAAAAAGGTATATTTAATAAGTCTAAGTTGCTGAAATAAACCTATTTAAAAATGCTATTTAAAAAGCCTAAGTTGCTGAAATAAACCTGTTTAATAAGGCTATTTAATAAGCGTAAGTTGCTGGAAAAAGCCTATTTAATATGCCTAAGTTGCTGAAATAAACCTATTTAATAAGCCTAAGTTGCTAAAATAAGCCTATTTAATGAGGCTATTTAATAAGTCCATTTAATAAGCCTATTTAATAAGCCTATTTAATACGCCTATTTAATAAGCCTATTTAATACGCCTATTTAATAAGCCTATTTATTGAGCCTATTTAATAAGCCTATTTAATAAGCCTATTTAATAAGCCTATTTATTGAGCCTATTTAATAAGTCTATTTAATAAGCCTATTTAATAGACCTATTTAATAAGTCTAAGTTGCTGAAATAAGCCTATTTAATAAGCCTAAGTTGCTGAAAAGCCTATTTCATAAGCGTAAGTTGCTGAAATAAGCCTTTTAAATAAGTCTAATTTGCTGAAATAAGTCTATTTAATAAGCCTAAGTTGCTGAAATAAGCCTATTTAATAAGGCTATTTAATACGCCTAAGTTGCTGAATAAGCCTATTTAAAAAGTCTAAGTTGCTGAACTAAGGCTATTTAATAAGCCTAAGTTGCTGAAATAAGCCTATTTAATAAGGCTATTTAATAAGCCTAAGTTGCTGAAATAAGCCTATTTAATAAGGCTATTTAATGAGCCTAAGTTGCTGAAATAAGCCTATTTAATAAGCCGAAGTTTCTGAACTAAGCCTATTTAAAAAGGTATATTTAATAAGTCTAAGTTCATGAAATAAACCTATTTAAAAATGCTACTTAATAAGCCTAAGTTTACTGAAATAAACCTGTTTAATAATGCTATTTAATAAGCATAAGTTGCTGAAATAAGCCTATTTAATAAGCCTAAGTTGCTGAAATAAGCCTATTTAATAAGGCTATTTAATAAGTCTGAGTTGCTGAAATAAACCTATTTAAAAAGCCTAAGTTGCTCAAATAAGCCTATTTAATGGGGGTATTTAATAAGTCTATTTAATAAGCCTATTTAATACGCCTATTTAATAAGTCTATTTAATAAGCCTATTTAATAAGCCTATTTAATAAGCCTATTTATTGAGCCTATTTAATAAGCCTATTTAATAAGCCTATTTATTGAGCCTATTTAATAAATCTATTTAATAAGCCTATTTAATAAGCCTATTAAATGAGTATTTGATGAGCCTATTTAATCAGTCTATTTAATAAGCCTATTTAATAGGCCTATTTAATAAGTCTAAGTTACTGAAATAAGCCTATTTAATAAGCCTACGTTGCTGAAAAGCCTATTTCATAAACCTAAGTTGCTGAAATAAGCCTTTTTAATAAGTCTAAGTTGCTGAAATAAGCCTATTTAATAAGCCTAAGTTGCTGAAATAAGCCTATTTAATAAGGCTATTTAATAAGCCTACGTTGCTGAATAAGCCTATTTAATAAGTCTAAGTTGCTGAACTAAGGCTATTTAATAAGCCTAAGTTGCTGAAATGAGCCTATTTAATAAGCCTAAGTTGCTGAAATAAGGCTATTTAATAAGTCTAAGTTGCTGAAATAAACCTATTTAATAAGCCTAAGTTGCTGAAATAAGCCTATTTAATAGGCCTATCTAATAAGTCTAAGTTGCAGAAATAAGCATATTTCATAAGCCTATTTAATGAGCCTAAGTTGCTGAAATGTCTATTTAATAAGTCGATTTAATAAGTCTAAGTTGCTAAAATAAGCCTATTTGATAAGGCTATTTAATAAGCCTAAGTTGCTGAAATGAGCCTATTTAATGAGGCTATTTAATGAGCTTAAGTTGCTGAAATAAGCCTATTTAATAAGCCTACGTTTCTGAACTAAGCCTTTTTAAAAAGGTCTATTTAATAAGTCTAAGTTACTGAAATAAACCTATTTAAAAATGCTATTTAATACGCCTAAGTTGCTGAAATAAACCTGATTAATAAGGCTATTTAATAAGCATAAGTTGCTGAAATAAGCCTATTTTATAAGCCTATGTTGCTGAACTAAGCCTATATAAAAAGGTCTATTTAATAAGTCTAAGTTGCTGAAATAAACCTATTTAAAAATGCTATTTAATAAGCCTTAATTGCTGAAATAAACCTGTTTAATAAGGCTATTTAATAAGCATAAGTTGCTGAAATAAGCCTATTTAATAAGCCTAAGTTGCTGAAATAAGCCTATTTAATAAGGCTATTTAATAAGTCTAAGTTGCAGAAATAAACCTATTTAATAATGCTATTTAATACGCCTAAGTTGCTGAAATAAACCTGATTAATAAGGCTATTTAATAAGCATAAGTTGCTGAAATAAGCCTTTTTAATAAGCCTACATTGCTGAAATAAGCCTATATAAAAAGGTCTATTTAATAAGTCTAAGTTGCTGAAATAAACCTATTTAAAAATGCAATTTAATAAGCCTAAATTGCTGAAATAAACCTGTTTAATAAGGCTATTTAATAAGCATAAGTTGCTGAAATAAGCCTATTTAATAAGCCTAAGTTGCTGAAATAAGCCTATTTAATAAGGCTATTTAATAAGTCTAAGTTGCAGAAATAAACCTATTTAATAATGCTATTTAATACGCCTAAGTTGCTGAAATAAGCATATTTAATAAGCCTAAGTTGCTAAAATAAGCCTATTTAATAGGCCTATCTAATAAGTCTAAGTTGCAGAAATAAGCATATTTCATAAGCCTATTTAATGAGCCTAAGTTGCTGAAATGTCTATTTAATGTCGATTTAATAAGTCTAAGTTGCTAAAATAAGCCTATTTAATAAGGCTATTTAATAAGCCTAAGTTGCTGAAATAAGCCTATTTAATAAGGCTATTTAATGAGCCTAAGTTGCTGAAATAAGCCTATTTAATAAGCCGAAGTTTCTGAACTAAGCCTATTTAAAAAGGTATATTTAATAAGTCTAAGTTCATGAAATAAACCTATTTAAAAATGCTACTTAATAAGCCTAAGTTTACTGAAATAAACCTGTTTAATAATGCTATTTAATAAGCATAAGTTGCTGAAATAAGCCTATTTAATAAGCCTAAGTTGCTGAAATAAGCCTATTTAATAAGGCTATTTAATAAGTCTGAGTTGCTGAAATAAACCTATTTAAAAAGCCTAAGTTGCTCAAATAAGCCTATTTAATGGGGCTATTTAATAAGTCTATTTAATAAGCCTATTTAATACGCCTATTTAATCAGTCTATTTAATAAGCCTATTTAATAAGCCTATTTAATAAGCCTATTTATTGAGCCTATTTAATAAGCCTATTTAATAAGCCTATTTATTGAGCCTATTTAATAAATCTATTTAATAAGCCTATTTAATAAGTCTAAGTTACTGAAATAAGCCTATTTAATAAGCCTACGTTGCTGAAAAGCCTATTTCATAAGCCTAAGTTGCTGAAATAAGCCTTTTTAATAAGTCTAAGTTGCTGAAATAAGCCTATTTAATAAGCCTAAGTTGCTGAAATAAGCCTATTTAATAAGGCTATTTAATAAGCCTAAGTTGCTGAATAAGCCTATTTAATAAGTCTAAGTTGCTGAACTAAGGCTATTTAATAAGCCTAAGTTGCTGAAATGAGCCTATTTAATAAGCCTAAGTTGCTGAAATAAGGCTATTTAATAAGTTAAGTTGCTGAAATAAACCTATTTAATAAGCCTAAGTTGCTGAAATAAGCCTATTTAATAGGCCTATCTAATAAGTCTAAGTTGCAGAAATAAGCATATTTCATAAGCCTATTTAATGAGCCTAAGTTGCTGAAATGTCTATTTAATAAGTCGATTTAATAAGTCTAAGTTGCTAAAATAAGCCTATTTAATAAGGCTATTTAATAAGCCTAAGTTGCTGAAATGAGCCTATTTAATGAGGCTATTTAATGAGCCTAAGTTGCTGAAATAAGCCTATTTAATAAGCCTACGTTTCTGAACTAAGCCTATTTAAAAAGGTCTATTTAATAAGTCTAAGTTACTGAAATAAACCTATTTAAAAATGCTATTTAATACGCCTAAGTTGCTGAAATAAACCTGATTAATAAGGCTATTTAATAAGCATAAGTTGCTGAAATAAGCCTATTTAATAAGCCTATGTTGCTGAACTAAGCCTATATAAAAAGGTCTATTTAATAAGTCTAAGTTGCTGAAATAAACCTATTTAAAAATGCTATTTAATAAGCCTTAATTGCTGAAATAAACCTGTTTAATAAGGCTATTTAATAAGCATAAGTTGCTGAAATAAGCCTATTTAATAAGCCTAAGTTGCTGAAATAAGCCTATTTAATAAGGCTATTTAATAAGTCTAAGTTGCAGAAATAAACCTATTTAATAATGCTATTTAATACGCCTAAGTTGCTGAAATAAGCATATTTAATAAGCCTAAGTTGCTGAAATAAGCCTATTTAATAGGCCTATCTAATAAGTCTAAGTTGCAGAAATAAGCATATTTCTTAAGCATATTTAATGAGCCTAAGTTGCTGAAATGTCTATTTAATAAGTCGATTTAATAAGTCTAAGTTGCTAAAATAAGCCTATTTAATAAGGCTATTTAATAAGCCTAAGTTGCTGAAAAAAGCCTATTTAATAAGGCTATTTAATGAGCCTAAGTTGCTGAAATAAGCCTATGTAAAAAGCCTAAGTTTCTGAACTAAGCCTATTTAAAAAGGTATATTTAATAAGTCTAAGTTGCTGAAATAAACCTATTTAAAAATGCTATTTAATAAGCCTAAGTTGCTGAAATAAACCTGTTTAATAAGGCTATTTAATAAGCGTAAGTTGCTGGAATAAGCCTATTTAATAAGCCTAAGTTGCTGAAATAAGCCTATTTAATAAGGCTATTTAATAAGTCTAAGTTGCTGAAATAAACCTATTTAATAAGCCTAAGTTGCTAAAATAAGCCTATTTAATTAGGCTATTTAATAAGTCCATTTAAAAAGCCTATTTAATAAGCCTATTTAATACACCTATTTAATAAGCCTATTTAATACGCCTATTTAATAAGCCTATTTATTGAGCCTATTTAATAAGCCTATTTAATAAGCCTATTTAATAAGCCTATTTATTGAGCCTATTTAATAAGTCTATTTAATAAGCCTATTTAATAGACCTATTTAATAAGTCTAAGTTGCTGAAATAAGCCTATTTAATAAGCCTAAGTTGCTGAAAAGCCTATTTCATAAGCCTAAGTTGCTGAAATAAGCCTTTTTAATAAGTCTAATTTGCTGAAATAAGTCTATTTAATAAGCCTAAGTTGCTGAAATAAGCCTATTTAATAAGGCTATTTAATAAGTCTAAGTTGCAGAAATAAACCTATTTAATAATGCTATTTAATACGCCTAAGTTGCTGAAATAAGCATATTTAATAAGCCTAAGTTGCTGAAATAAGCCTATTTAATAGGCCTATCTAATAAGTCTAAGTTGCAGAAATAAGCATATTTCATAAGCATATTTAATGAGCCTAAGTTGCTGAAATGTCTATTTAATAAGGCTATTTAATAAGCCTAAGTTGCTGAAATAAGCCTATTTAATAAGGCTATTTAATGAGCCTAAGTTGCTGAAATAAGCCTATGTAAAAAGCCTAAGTTTCTGAACTAAGCCTATTTAAAAAGGTATATTTAATAAGTCTAAGTTGCTGAAATAAACCTATTTAAAAATGCGATTTAAAAAGCCTAAGTTGCTGAAATAAACCTGTTTAATAAGGCTATTTAATAAGCATAAGTTGCTGGAAAAAGCCTATTTAATATGCCTAAGTTGCTGAAATAAGCCTATTTAATAAGGCTATTTAATAAGTCTAAGTTGCTGAAATAAACCTATTTAATAAGCCTAAGTTGCTAAAATAAGCCTATTTAATGAGGCTATTTAATAAGTCCATTTAATAAGCCTATTTAATAAGCCTATTTAATACACCTATTTAATAAGGCTATTTAATACGCCTATTTAATAAGCCTATTTATTGAGCCTATTTAATAAGCCTATTTAATAAGCCTATTTAATAAGGCTATTTAATGAGCCTAAGTTGCTGAAATAAGCCTATGTAAAAAGCCTAAGTTTCTGAACTAAGCCTATTTAAAAAGGTATATTTAATAAGTCTAAGTTGGTGAAATAAACCTATTTAAAAATGCTATTTAAAAAGCCTAAGTTGCTGAAATAAACCTGTTTAATAAGGCTATTTAATAAGCGTAAGTTGCTGGAAAAAGCCTATTTAATATGCCTAAGTTGCTGAAATAAGCCTATTTAATAAGGCTATTTAATAAGTCTAAGTTGCTGAAATAAACCTATTTAATAAGCCTAAGTTGCTAAAATAAGCCTATTTAATGAGGCTATTTAATAAGTCCATTTAATAAGCCTATTTAATAAGCCTATTTAATACGCCTATTTAATAAGCCTATTTAATACGCCTATTTAATAAGCCTATTTATTGAGCCTATTTAATAAGCCTATTTAATAAGCCTATTTAATAAGCCTATTTATTGAGCCTATTTAATAAGTCTATTTAATAAGCCTATTTAATAGACCTATTTAATAAGTCTAAGTTGCTGAAATAAACCTATTTAATAAGCCTAAGTTGCTGAAATAAGCCTATTTAATAGGCCTATCTAATAAGTCTAAGTTGCAGAAATAAGCATATTTCATAAGCCTATTTAATGAGCCTAAGTTGCTGAAATGTCTATTTAATAAGTCGATTTAATAAGTCTAAGTTGCTAAAATAAGCCTATTTAATAAGGCTATTTAATAAGCCTAAGTTGCTGAAATGAGCCTATTTAATGAGGCTATTTAATGAGCCTAAGTTGCTGAAATAAGCCTATTTAATAAGCCTACGTTTCTGAACTAAGCCTATTTAAAAAGGTATATTTAATAAGTCTAAGTTACTGAAATAAACCTATTTAAAAATGCTATTTAATACGCCTAAGTTGCTGAAATAAACCTGATTAATAAGGCTATTTAATAAGCATAAGTTGCTGAAATAAGCCTATTTAATAAGCCTATGTTGCTGAACTAAGCCTATATAAAAAGGTCTATTTAATAAGTCTAAGTTGCTGAAATAAACCTGTTTAAAAATGCTATTTAATAAGCCTTAATTGCTGAAATAAACCTGTTTAATAAGGCTATTTAATAAGCATAAGTTGCTGAAATAAGCCTATTTAATAAGCCTAAGTTGCTGAAATAAGCCTATTTAATAAGGCTATTTAATAAGTCTAAGTTGCAGAAATAAACCTATTTAATAATGCTATTTAATACGCCTAAGTTGCTGAAATAAGCATATTTAATAAGCCTAAGTTGCTGAAATAAGCCTATTTAATAGGCCTATCTAATAAGTCTAAGTTGCAGAAATAAGCATATTTCATAAGCATATTTAATAAGCCTAAGTTGCTGAAATGTCTATTTAATAAGTCGATTTAATAAGTCTAAGTTGCTAAAATAAGCCTATTTAATAAGGCTATTTAATGAGCCTAAGTTGCTGAAATAAGCCTATTTAATGAGGCTATTTAATCAACCTAAGTTGGAGAAATAAGCCTATTTAATAAGCCTAAGTTTCTGAACTAAGCCTATTTAAAAAGGTCTATTTAATAAGTCTAAGTTGCTGAAATAAACCTATTTAAAAATGCTATTTAATACGCCTAAGTTGCTGAAATAAACCTGATTAATAAGGCTATTTAATAAGCATAAGTTGCTGAAATAAGCCTATTTAATAAGCCTACGTTGCTGAACTAAGCCTATATAAAAAGGTCTATTTAATAAGTCTAAGTTGCTGAAATAAACCTATTTAAAATGCTATTTAATAAGCCTAAATTGCTGAAATAAACCTGTTTAATAAGGCTATTTAATAAGTCTAAGTTGCAGAAATAAACCTATTTAATAATGCTATTAAATACGCCTAAGTTGCTGAAATAAGCATATTTAATAAGCCTAAGTTGCTAAAATAAGCCTATTTAATAGGCCTATCTAATAAGTCTAAGTTGCAGAAATAAGAATATTTCATAAGCATATTTAATGAGCCTAAGTTGCTGAAATGTCTATTTAATAAGTCGATTTAATAAGTCTAAGTTGATAAAATAAGCCTATTTAATAAGGCTTTTTAATAAGCCTAAGTTGCTGAAATAAGCCTATTTAATAAGGCTATTTAATGAGCCTAAGTTGCTGAAATAAGCCTATTTAAAAAGCCTAAGTTTCTGAACTAAGCCTATTTAAAAAGGTATATTTAATAAGTCTAAGTTGCTGAAATAAACCTATTTAAAAATGCTATTTAATAAGCCTAAGTTGCTGAAATAAACCTGTTTAATAAGGCTATTTAATAAGCGTAAGTTGCTGAAATAAGCTTATTTAATAAGCCTAAGTTGCTGAAATAAGCCTATTTAATAAGGCTATTTAATGTCCAAGTTGCTGAAATAAACCTATTTAATAAGCCTAAGTTGCTAAAATAAGCCTAGTTAATGAGGCTATTTAATAAGTCCATTTAATTAGCCTATTTAATAAGCCTATTTAATACGCCTATTTAATAAGCCTATTTAATATGCCTATTTAATAAACCTATTTAATAAGTATTTAATGAGCCTATTTATTAAGTCTATTTAATAAGCCTTTTTAATAAGCCTATTTAATAACGTCTATTTAATAAGCCTATTTAAAAGTCTATTTAATAAAGTCTATTTAATAAGCCTATTTAATAAGCCTATTTAATAAGCCTATTTAATATGCCTATTTAATAAGTCTATTTAATAAGTCTATTTAATACGCCTATTTAATAAGTATTTAATGAGCCTATTTAATAAGCCTATTTATTGAGCCTATTTAATGAGCCTATTTATTAAGCCTATTTAATAAGCCTATTTAATAAGCCTATTTAATAAGTCTATTTAATAAGCCTATTTAATGAGCCTATTTAATAAGCCTAGTTGATAAACCTATTTATTAAGCATATTTAATGAGCCTATTTAATAAGCCTATTTATTGAGCCTATTTAATAAGTCTATTTAATAAGCCTGTTTAATGAGCCTATTTAATAAGTATTTAATGAGCCTATTTAATAAGCCTAAGTTGCTGAATAAGCCTATTTAATAAGCCTACGTTGCTGAAATAAGCCTATTTAATAAGCCTATTTACTAAGCCTAAGTTGCTGAATAAGCCTATTTAATAAGCCTACATTGCTGAAATAAGCCTCTTTAATAAGTCTAAGTTGCTGAAATAACGCTATTTAATAAGCCTAAGTTGCTGAGATAAGCCTATCTAATAAGCCTAAGTTGCTGAAATAAGGCTATTTAATAAGTCTAAGTTACTGAAATAAGCCTATTTAATAAGCCTAAGTTGCTGAAATAAGTATATTTAATAAGCATAAGTTGCTGAAATAAGCCAATTTAATAAGTCTAAGTTGCTGAAATAAGGCTATTTAATAAGTCTAAGTTGCTGAAATGAGCCTATTTAATCAGCGTAAGTTGCTGAAATAAGCCTATTTAATAAGTCTAAGTTGCTGAAATAAGGCTATTTAATAAGTCTAAGTTGCTGAAATAAGCCTATTTAATAAGCCTAAGTTGCTTAAATAAGACTATTTAATGAGGCTATTTAATAAGTCTATTTAATAAGCCTATTTAATAAGCCTATTTAATAAGCCTATTTAATATGCCTATTTAATAAGTCGATTTAATAAGTCTATTTAATACGCCTATTTAATAAGTATTTAATGAGCCTATTTAATAAGCCTATTTATTGAGCCTATTTAATAAGCCTATTTATTAAGCCTATTTAATAAGCCTATTTAATAAGCCTATTTAATAAGTCTATTTAATAAGCCTATTTAATGAGCCTATTTAATAAGCCTAGTTGATAAGCCTATTTATTAAGCATATTTAATGAGCCTATTTAATAAGCCTATTTATTGAGCCTATTTAATAAGTCTATTTAATAAGCCTGTTTAATGAGCCTATTTAATAAGTATTTAATGAGCCTATTTAATAAGCCTAAGTTGCTGAATAAGCCTATTTAATAAGCCTACGTTGCTGAAATAAGCCTATTTAATAAGCCTATTTAATAAGCCTAAGTTGCTGAATAAGCCTATTTAATAAGCCTAAGTTGCTGAAATAAGCCTATTTAATAAGTCTAAGTTGCTGAAATAACGCTATTTAATAAGCCTAAGTTGCTGAGATAAGCCTATCTAATAAGCCTAAGTTGCTGAAATAAGGCTATTTATTAAGTCTAAGTTGCTGAAATAAGCCTATTTAATAAGCCTAAGTTGCTGAAATAAGTATATTTAATAAGCATAAGTTGCTGAAATAAGCCTATTTAATAAGTCTAAGTTGCTGAAATAAGGCTATTTAATAAATCTAAGTTGCTGAAATGAGCCTATTTAATCAGCGTAAGTTGCTGAAATCAGCGTATTTAATATGTCTAAGTTGCTGAAATAAGGCTATTTAATAAGCTTAATTTGCTGAAATGAGCCTATTTAATAAGCCTAAGTTGCTGAAATAAGGCTATTTAATAAGTCTAAGTTGCTGAAATAAGCCTATTTAATAGCCTAAGTTGCTGAAATAAGCCTATTTAATAGGCCTATCTAATAAGTCTAAGTTGCAGAAATAAGCATTTTTCATAAGCCTATTTAATGAGCCTAAGTTGCTGAAATGTCTATTTAATAAGTCGATTTAATAAGTCTAAGTTGCTAAAATAAGCCTATTTAATAAGGCTATTTAATGAGCCTAAGTTGCTGAAATAATCCTATTTAATGAGGCTATTTAATGAACCTAAGTTGCTGAAATACGCCTATTTAATAAGCCTAAGTTTCTGAACTAAGCCTATTTAAAAAGGTCTATTTAATAAGTCTAAGTTGCTGAAATAAGCCTATTTAATAAGCCTAAGTTGCTTAAATAAGACTATTTAATGAGGCTATTTAATAAGTCTATTTAATAAGCCTATTTAATAAGCCTATTTAATAAGCCTATTTAATATGCCTATTTAATAAGTCGATTTAATAAGTCTATTTAATACGCCTATTTAATAAGTATTTAATGAGCCTATTTAATAAGCCTATTTATTGAGCCTATTTAATAAGCCTATTTATTAAGCCTATTTAATAAGCCTATTTAATAAGCCTATTTAATAAGTCTATTTAATAAGCCTATTTAATGAGCCTATTTAATAAGCCTAGTTGATAAGCCTATTTATTAAGCATATTTAATGAGCCTATTTAATAAGCCTATTTATTGAGCCTATTTAATAAGTCTATTTAATAAGCCTGTTTAATGAGCCTATTTAATAAGTATTTAATGAGCCTATTTAATAAGCCTAAGTTGCTGAATAAGCCTATTTAATAAGCCTACGTTGCTGAAATAAGCCTATTTAATAAGCCTATTTAATAAGCCTAAGTTGCTGAATAAGCCTATTTAATAAGCCTAAGTTGCTGAAATAAGTATATTTAATAAGCATAAGTTGCTGAAATAAGCCTATTTAATAAGTCTAAGTTGCTGAAATAAGGCTATTTAATAAGTCTAAGTTGCTGAAATGAGCCTATTTAATCAGCGTAAGTTGCTGAAATAAGCGTATTTAATACGTCTAAGTTGCTGAAATAAGGCTATTTAATAAGCTTAAGTTGCTGAAATGAGCCTATTTAATAAGCCTAAGTTGCTGAAATAAGGCTATTTAATAAGTCTAAGTTGCTGAAATAAGCCTATTTAATAGCCTAAGTTGCTGAAATAAGCCTATTTAATAGGCCTATCTAATAAGTCTAAGTTGCAGAAATAAGCATTTTTCATAAGCCTATTTAATGAGCCTAAGTTGCTGAAATGTCTATTTAATAAGTCGATTTAATAAGTCTAAGTTGCTAAAATAAGCCTATTTAATAAGGCTATTTAATGAGCCTAAGTTGCTGAAATAATCCTATTTAATGAGGCTATTTAATGAACCTAAGTTGCTGAAATACGCCTATTTAATAAGCCTAAGTTTCTGAACTAAGCCTATTTAAAAAGGTCTATTTAATAAGTCTAAGTTGCTGAAATAAACCTATTTAAAAATGCTATTTAATACGCCTAAGTTGCTGAAATAAACCTGATTAATAAGGCTATTTAATAAGCATAAGTTGCTGAAATAAGCCTATTTAATAAGCCTACATTGCTGAACTAAGCCTATATAAAAAGGTCTATTTAATAAGTCTAGTTTGCTGATATAAACCTATTTAAAATGCTATTTAATAAGCCTAAATTGCTGAAATAAACCTGTTTAATAAGGCTATTTAATAAGCATAAGTTGCTGAAATAAGCCTATTTAATAAGCCTAAGTTGCTGAAATAAGCCTATTTAATAAGGCTATTTAATAAGTCTAAGTTGCAGAAATAAACCTATTTAATAATGCTATTTAATACGCCTAAGTTGCTGAAATAAGCATATTTAATAAGCCTAAGTTCCTGAAATAAGCCTATTTAATAGGCCTATCTAATAAGTCTAAGTTTCAGAAATAAGCATATTTCATAAGCCTATTTAATGAGCCTAAGTTGCTGAAATGTCTATTTAATAAGTCGATTTAATAAGTCTAAGTTGCTAAAATAAGCCTATTTAATAAGGCTATTTAATGAGCCTAAGTTGCTGAAATAAGCCTATTTAATGAGGCTATTTAATGAACCTAAGTTGCTGAAATAAGTTTATTTAATAAGCCTAAGTTTCTGAACTAAGCCTATTTAAAAAGGTCTATTTAATAAGTCTAAGTTGCTGAAATAAACCTATTTAAAAATGCTATTTAATACGCCTAAGTTGCTGAAATAAACCTGATTAATAAGGCTATTTAATAAGCATAAGTTGCTGAAATAAGCCTATTTAATAAGCCTACGTTGCTGAACTAAGCCTATATAAAAAGGTCTATTTAATAAGTCTAAGTTGCTGAAATAAACCTATTTAAAATGCTATTTAATAAGCCTAAATTGCTGAAAAAAACCTGTTTAATAAGGCTATTTAATAAGTCTAAGTTGCAGAAATAAACCTATTTAATAATGCTATTAAATACGCCTAAGTTGCTGAAATAAGCATATTTAATAAGCATATTTAATGAGCCTAAGTTGCTGAAATGTCTATTTAATAAGTCGATTTAATAAGTTTAAGTTGATAAAATATGCCTATTTAATAAGGCTTTTTAATAAGCCTAAGTTGCTGAAATAAGCCTATTTAATAAGCCTAAGTTGCTTAAATAAGACTATTTAATGAGGCTATTTAATAAGTCTATTTAATAAGCCTATTTAATAAGCCTATTTAATAAGCCTATTTAATATGCCTATTTAATAAGTCGATTTAATAAGTCTATTTAATACGCCTATTTAATAAGTATTTAATGAGCCTATTTAATAAGCCTATTTATTGAGCCTATTTAATAAGCCTATTTATTAAGCCTATTTAATAAGCCTATTTAATAAGCCTATTTAATAAGTCTATTTAATAAGCCTATTTAATGAGCCTATTTAATAAGCCTAGTTGATAAGCCTATTTATTAAGCATATTTAATGAGCCTATTTAATAAGCCTATTTATTGAGCCTATTTAATAAGTCTATTTAATAAGCCTGTTTAATGAGCCTATTTAATAAGTATTTAATGAGCCTATTTAATAAGCCTAAGTTGCTGAATAAGCCTATTTAATAAGCCTACGTTGCTGAAATAAGCCTATTTAATAAGCCTATTTAATAAGCCTAAGTTGCTGAATAAGCCTATTTAATAAGCCTAAGTTGCTGAAATAAGCCTATTTAATAAGTCTAAGTTGCTGAAATAACGCTATTTAATAAGCCTAAGTTGCTGAGATAAGCCTATCTAATAAGCCTAAGTTGCTGAAATAAGGCTATTTATTAAGTCTAAGTTGCTGAAATAAGCCTATTTAATAAGCCTAAGTTGCTGAAATAAGTATATTTAATAAGCATAAGTTGCTGAAATAAGCCTATTTAATAAGTCTAAGTTGCTGAAATAAGGCTATTTAATAAATCTAAGTTGCTGAAATGAGCCTATTTAATAAGCCTACGTTGCTGAACTAAGCCTATATAAAAAGGTCTATTTAATAAGTCTAAGTTGCTGAAATAAACCTATTTAAAATGCTATTTAATAAGCCTAAATTGCTGAAAAAAACCTGTTTAATAAGGCTATTTAATAAGTCTAAGTTGCAGAAATAAACCTATTTAATAATGCTATTAAATACGCCTAAGTTGCTGAAATAAGCATATTTAATAAGCATATTTAATGAGCCTAAGTTGCTGAAATGTCTATTTAATAAGTCGATTTAATAAGTCTAAGTTGATAAAATATGCCTATTTAATAAGGCTTTTTAATAAGCCTAAGTTGCTGAAATAAGCCTATTTAATAAGCCTAAGTTGCTTAAATAAGACTATTTAATGAGGCTATTTAATAAGTCTATTTAATAAGCCTATTTAATAAGCCTATTTAATAAGCCTATTTAATATGCCTATTTAATAAGTCGATTTAATAAGTCTATTTAATACGCCTATTTAATAAGTATTTAATGAGCCTATTTAATAAGCCTATTTATTGAGCCTATTTAATAAGCCTATTTATTAAGCCTATTTAATAAGCCTATTTAATAAGCCTATTTAATAAGTCTATTTAATAAGCCTATTTAATGAGCCTATTTAATAAGCCTAGTTGATAAGCCTATTTATTAAGCATATTTAATGAGCCTATTTAATAAGCCTATTTATTGAGCCTATTTAATAAGTCTATTTAATAAGCCTGTTTAATGAGCCTATTTAATAAGTATTTAATGAGCCTATTTAATAAGCCTAAGTTGCTGAATAAGCCTATTTAATAAGCCTACGTTGCTGAAATAAGCCTATTTAATAAGCCTATTTAATAAGCCTAAGTTGCTGAATAAGCCTATTTAATAAGCCTAAGTTGCTGAAATAAGCCTATTTAATAAGTCTAAGTTGCTGAAATAACGCTATTTAATAAGCCTAAGTTGCTGAGATAAGCCTATCTAATAAGCCTAAGTTGCTGAAATAAGGCTATTTATTAAGTCTAAGTTGCTGAAATAAGCCTATTTAATAAGCCTAAGTTGCTGAAATAAGTATATTTAATAAGCATAAGTTGCTGAAATAAGCCTATTTAATAAGTCTAAGTTGCTGAAATAAGGCTATTTAATAAATCTAAGTTGCTGAAATGAGCCTATTTAATCAGCGTAAGTTGCTGAAATCAGCGTATTTAATACGTCTAAGTTGCTGAAATAAGGCTATTTAATAAGCTTAATTTGCTGAAATGAGCCTATTTAATAAGCCTAAGTTGCTGAAATAAGGCTATTTAATAAGTCTAAGTTGCTGAAATAAGCCTATTTAATAGCCTAAGTTGCTGAAATAAGCCTATTTAATAGGCCTATCTAATAAGTCTAAGTTGCAGAAATAAGCATTTTTCATAAGCCTATTTATGCTAAAATAAGCCTATTTAATAAGGCTATTTAATGAGCCTAAGTTGCTGAAATAATCCTATTTAATGAGGCTATTTAATGAACCTAAGTTGCTGAAATACGCCTATTTAATAAGCCTAAGTTTCTGAACTAAGCCTATTTAAAAAGGTCTATTTAATAAGTCTAAGTTGCTGAAATAAGCCTATTTAATAAGCCTAAGTTGCTTAAATAAGACTATTTAATGAGGCTATTTAATAAGTCTATTTAATAAGCCTATTTAATAAGCCTATTTAATAAGCCTATTTAATATGCCTATTTAATAAGTCGATTTAATAAGTCTATTTAATACGCCTGTTTAATAAGTATTTAATGAGCCTATTTAATAAGCCTATTTATTGAGCCTATTTAATAAGCCTATTTATTAAGCCTATTTAATAAGCCTATTTAATAAGCCTATTTAATAAGTCTATTTAATAAGCCTATTTAATGAGCCTATTTAATAAGCCTAGTTGATAAGCCTATTTATTAAGCATATTTAATGAGCCTATTTAATAAGCCTATTTATTGAGCCTATTTAATAAGTCTATTTAATAAGCCTGTTTAATGAGCCTATTTAATAAGTATTTAATGAGCCTATTTAATAAGCCTAAGTTGCTGAATAAGCCTATTTAATAAGCCTACGTTGCTGAAATAAGCCTATTTAATAAGCCTATTTAATAAGCCTAAGTTGCTGAATAAGCCTATTTAATAAGCCTAAGTTGCTGAAATAAGTATATTTAATAAGCATAAGTTGCTGAAATAAGCCTATTTAATAAGTCTAAGTTGCTGAAATAAGGCTATTTAATAAGTCTAAGTTGCTGAAATGAGCCTATTTAATCAGCGTAAGTTGCTGAAATAAGCGTATTTAATACGTCTAAGTTGCTGAAATAAGGCTATTTAATAAGCTTAAGTTGCTGAAATGAGCCTATTTAATAAGCCTAAGTTGCTGAAATAAGGCTATTTAATAAGTCTAAGTTGCTGAAATAAGCCTATTTAATAGCCTAAGTTGCTGAAATAAGCCTATTTAATAGGCCTATCTAATAAGTCTAAGTTGCAGAAATAAGCATTTTTCATAAGCCTATTTAATGAGCCTAAGTTGCTGAAATGTCTATTTAATAAGTCGATTTAATAAGTCTAAGTTGCTAAAATAAGCCTATTTAATAAGGCTATTTAATGAGCCTAAGTTGCTGAAATAATCCTATTTAATGAGGCTATTTAATGAACCTAAGTTGCTGAAATACGCCTATTTAATAAGCCTAAGTTTCTGAACTAAGCCTATTTAAAAAGGTCTATTTAATAAGTCTAAGTTGCTGAAATAAACCTATTTAAAAATGCTATTTAATACGCCTAAGTTGCTGAAATAAACCTGATTAATAAGGCTATTTAATAAGCATAAGTTGCTGAAATAAGCCTATTTAATAAGCCTACATTGCTGAACTAAGCCTATATAAAAAGGTCTATTTAATAAGTCTAGTTTGCTGATATAAACCTATTTAAAATGCTATTTAATAAGCCTAAATTGCTGAAATAAACCTGTTTAATAAGGCTATTTAATAAGCATAAGTTGCTGAAATAAGCCTATTTAATAAGCCTAAGTTGCTGAAATAAGCCTATTTAATAAGGCTATTTAATAAGTCTAAGTTGCAGAAATAAACCTATTTAATAATGCTATTTAATACGCCTAAGTTGCTGAAATAAGCATATTTAATAAGCCTAAGTTGCTGAAATAAGCCTATTTAATAGGCCTATCTAATAAGTCTAAGTTTCAGAAATAAGCATATTTCATAAGCCTATTTAATGAGCCTAAGTTGCTGAAATGTCTATTTAATAAGTCGATTTAATAAGTCTAAGTTGCTAAAATAAGCCTATTTAATAAGGCTATTTAATGAGCCTAAGTTGCTGAAATAAGCCTATTTAATGAGGCTATTTAATGAACCTAAGTTGCTGAAATAAGTTTATTTAATAAGCCTAAGTTTCTGAACTAAGCCTATTTAAAAAGGTCTATTTAATAAGTCTAAGTTGCTGAAATAAACCTATTTAAAAATGCTATTTAATACGCCTAAGTTGCTGAAATAAACCTGATTAATAAGGCTATTTAATAAGCATAAGTTGCTGAAATAAGCCTATTTAATAAGCCTACGTTGCTGAACTAAGCCTATATAAAAAGGTCTATTTAATAAGTCTAAGTTGCTGAAATAAACCTATTTAAAATGCTATTTAATAAGCCTAAATTGCTGAAAAAAACCTGTTTAATAAGGCTATTTAATAAGTCTAAGTTGCAGAAATAAACCTATTTAATAATGCTATTAAATACGCCTAAGTTGCTGAAATAAGCATATTTAATAAGCATATTTAATGAGCCTAAGTTGCTGAAATGTCTATTTAATAAGTCGATTTAATAAGTCTAAGTTGATAAAATATGCCTATTTAATAAGGCTTTTTAATAAGCCTAAGTTGCTGAAATAAGCCTATTTAATAAGGCTATTTAATGAGCCTAAGTTGCTGAAATAAGCCTATTTAAAAAGCCTAAGTTTCTGAACAAAGCCTATTTAAAAAGGTATATTTAATAAGTCTAAGTTGCTGAAATAAACCTATTTAAAAATGCTATTTAATAAGCCTAAGTTGCTGAAATAAACCTGTTTAATAAGGCTATTTAATAAGTGTAAGTTGCTGAAATAAGCTTATTTAATAAGCCTAAGTTGCTGAAATAAGCCTATTTAATAAGGCTATTTAATGTCTAAGTTGCTGAAATAAACCTATTTAATAAGCCTAAATTGCTAAAATAAGCCTATTTAGTGAGGCTATTTAATAAGTCCATTTAATTAGCCTATTTAATAAGCCTATTTAATACGCCTATTTAATAAGCCTATTTAATATGCCTATTTAATAAACCTATTTAATAAGTATTTAATGAGGCTATTTATTAAGTCTATTTAATAAGCCTTTTTAATAAGCCTATTTAATAACGTCTATTTAATAAGCCTATTTAAAAGTTTATTTAATAAAGTCTATTTAATAAGCCTATTTAATAAGCCTATTTAATAAGCCTATTTAATATGCCTATTTAATAAGTCTATCTAATAAGTCTATTTAATACGCCTATTTAATAAGTATTTAATGAGCCTATTTAATAAGCCTATTTAATGAGCCTATTTAATAAGCCTAGTTGATAAGCCTATTTATTAAGCATATTTAATGAGCCTATTTAATAAGCCTATTTATTGAGCCTATTTAATAAGTCTATTTAATAAGCCTGTTTAATGAGCCTATTTAATAAGTATTTAATGAGCCTATTTAATAAGCCTAAGTTGCTGAATAAGCCTATTTAATAAGCCTACGTTGCTGAAATAAGCCTATTTAATAAGCCTATTTAATAAGCCTAAGTTGCTGAATAAGCCGATTTAATAAGCCTAAGTTGCTGAAATAAGTATATTTAATAAGTCTAAGTTGCTGAAATAACGCTATTTAATAAGCCTAAGTTGCTGAGATAAGCCTATCTAATAAGCCTAAGTTGCTGAAATAAGGCTATTTAATAAGTCTAAGTTGCTGAAATAAGCCTATTTAATAAGCCTAAGTTGCTGAAATAAGTATATTTAATAAGCATAAGTTGCTGAAATAAGCCTATTTAATAAGTCTAAGTTGCTGAAATAAGGCTATTTAATAAGTCTAAGTTGCTGAAATGAGCCTATTTAATCAGCGTAAGTTGCTGAAATACGCCTATTTAATAAGTCTAAGTTGCTGAAATAAGGCTATTTAATAAGTCTAAGTTGCTGAAATAAGCCTATTTAATAAGCCTAAGTTGCTTAAATAAGACTATTTAATGAGGCTATTTAATAAGTCTATTTAATAAGCCTATTTAATAAGCCTATTTAATAAGCCTATTTAATATGCCTATTTAATAAGTCTATTTAATAAGTCTATTTAATACGCCTATTTAATAAGTATTTAATGAGCCTATTTAATAAGCCTATTTATTGAGCCTATTTAATAAGCCTATTTATTAAGCCTATTTAATAAGCCTATTTAATAAGCCTATTTAATAAGTCTATTTAATAAGCCTATTTAATGAGCCTATTTAATAAGCCTAGTTGATAAGCCTATTTATTAAGCATATTTAATGAGCCTATTTAATAAGCCTATTTATTGAGCCTATTTAATAAGTCTATTTAATAAGTCTGTTTAATGAGCCTATCTAATAAGTATTTAATGAGCCTATTTAATAAGCCTAAGTTGCTGAATAAGCCTATTTAATAAGCCTACGTTGCTGAAATAAGCCTATTTAATAAGCCTATTTAATAAGCCTAAGTTGCTGAATAAGCCTATTTAATAAGCCTAAGTTGCTGAAATAAGCCTATTTAATAAGTTTAAGTTGCTGAAATAACGCTATTTAATAAGCCTAAGTTGCTGAGATAAGCCTATCTAATAAGCCTAAGTTGCTGAAATAAGGCTATTTATTAAGTCTAAGTTGCTGAAATGAGCCTATTTAATCAGCGTAAGTTGCTGAAATAAGCGTATTTAATACGTCTAAGTTGCTGAAATAAGGCTATTTAATAAGCTTAAGTTGCTGAAATGAGCCTATTTAATAAGCCTAAGTTGCTGAAATAAGGCTATTTAATAAGTCTAAGTTGCTGAAATATGCCTATTTAATAAGCCTAAGTTGCTAAAATAAGCCTATTTAATGAGGCTATTTAATAAGTCTATTTAATAAGCCTATTTAATAAGCCTATTTAATAAGCCTATTTAATAAGCCTATTTAATAAGTCTATTTAATAAGTCTATTTAATAAGCCTATTTAAAGAGTATTCAATGAGCCTATTTATTAAGCCTTTTTATTGAGCCTATTTAATAAGCCTATTTATTAAGCCTATTTAATAAGCCTATTTAATAAGCCTAAGTTGCTGAAATAAGCCTATTTTATAAGGCTATTTAATAAGTCTAAGTTGCTGAAATAAACCTATTTAAAAAGCCTAAGTTGCTATAATAAGCCTATTTAATTAGGCTATTTAATAAGTCTATTTAATAAGCCTATTTAATACGCCTATTTAATAAGCCTATTTAATAAGCCTATTTAATAAGCCTATTTAATGAGCCTATTTATTGAGCCTATTTAATAAGCCTATTTAATAAGCCTATTTAATAAGCCTATTGATTGATCCTATTTAATAAGTCTATTTAATAAGCCTATTTAATAAGCCTATTTAATAAGTATTTATTGAGCCTATTTAATCAGTCTATTTAATAAGCCTATTTAATAGGCCTATTTAATAAGTCTACGTTGCTGAAATAAGCCTATTTAATAAGCCTAAGTTTCTGAATAAGCCTATTTCATAAGTCTAAGTTGCTGAAATAAGCCTATTTCATAAGTCTAAGTTGCTGAAATAAGCCTATTTAATAAACCTAAGTTGCTGAAATAAGCCTATTTAATAAGGCTATTTAATAAGCCTAAGTTGCTGAATAAGCATATTTAATAAGTCTAAGTTGCTGAAATAAGGCTATTTAATAAGCACAAGTTGCTGAAATGAGCCTATTTAATGAGGCTATTTAATAAGTCTATTTAATAAGCCTCTTTAATAAGCCTATTTAATAAGCCTATTTAATAAGCCTATTTAATAAGCCTATTTAATAAGTCTATTTAATAAGTCTATTTAATCAGCCTATTTAATAAGTATTTAATGAGCCTATTTAATAAGCCTATTTATTGAGCCTATTTAATAAGCCTATTTATTAAGCCTATTTAATAAGCCTATTTAATAAGCCTATTTAATAAGTCTATTTAATCAGCCTATTTAATAAGTCTATTTAATCAGCCTATTTAATAAGTATTTAATGAGCCTATTTAATAAGCCTATTTATTGAGCCTATTTAATAAGCCTATTTATTAAGCCTATTTAATAAGCCTATTTAATAAGTCTATTTAATAAGTCTATTTAATCAGCCTATTTAATAAGTATTTAATGAGCCTATTTAATAAGCCTATTTATTGAGCCTATTTAATAAGCCTATTTATTAAGCCTATTTAATAAGCCTATTTAATAAGCCTATTTAATAAGTCTATTTAATAAGCCTATTTAATAAGCCTATTTAATAAGCCTATTTATTAAGCCTATTTAATGAGCCTAATTAATAAGCCTAAGTTGCTGAATAAGCCTATTTAATAAGCCTAAGTTGCTGAAATAAGCCTATTTAATAAGCCTATTTAATAAGCCTAAGTTGCTGAATAAGCCTATTTAATAAGCCTAAGTTGCTGAATAAGCCTATTTAATAAGCATAAGTTGCTGAAATAAGCCTATTTAATAAGCCTAAGTTGCTGAGATAAGCCTATTTAATAAGTCTAAGTTGCTGAAATAAGGCTATTTAATAAGCCTAAGTTGCTGAAATAAGCCTATTTAATAAGCCCAAGTTGCTGAAATAAGCCTACTTAATTAGGCTATTTAATAAGCCTAAGTTGCTAAAATAAGCCTATTTAATAAGGCTATTTAATAAGCGTAAGTTGCTGAAATAAGCCTATTTAATAAGCGTAATTTGCCGAAATAAGGCTATTTAATAAGTCTAAGTTGCTGAAATAAGCCTATTTAATAAGCGTAAGTTGCTGAAATAAGCCTATTTAATAAGCCTAAGTTGCTGAAATAAGCCTATTTAATATGCCTATCTAATAAGTCTAAGTTGCAGAAATGAGCATATTTCACAAGCCTATTTAATGAGCCTAAGTTGCTGAAATGTTTATTTAATAAGTCGATTTAATAAGTCTAAGTTGCTAAAATAAGCCTATTTAATAAGGCTATTTAATAAGTCTAAGTTGCTGAAATAAACCTATTTAAAATGCTATTTAATACGCCTAAGTTGCTGAAATAAACCTGATTAATAAGGCTATTTAATAAGCATAAGTTGCTGAAATAAGCCTATTTAATAAGCCTACGTTGCTGAAATAAGCCTATATAAAAAGGTCTATTTAATAAGTCTAAGTTGCTGAAATAAACCTATTTAAAAATGCCATTTAATAAGCCTAAATTGCTGAAATAAACCTGTTTAATAAGGCTATTTAATAAGCATAAGTTGCTGAAATAAGCCTATTTAATGAGCCTAATTTGCTGAAATAAGCTTATTTAATAAGGCTATTTAATAAGTCTAAGTTGCAGAAATAAACCTATTTAATAATGCTATTTAATACGCCTAAGTTGCTGAAATAAGCATATTTAATAAGCCTAAGTTGCTAAAATAAGCCTATTTAATAGGCCTATCTAATAAGTCTAAGTTGCAGAAATAAGCATATTTCATAAGCCTATTTAATGTGCCTAAGTTGCTGAAATGTCTATTTAATATCGATTTAATAAGTCTAAGTTGCTAAAATAAGCCTATTTAATAAGGCTATTTAATAAGCCTACGTTGCTGAAATAAGCCTATGTAAAAAGGTCTATTTAATAAGTCTAAGTTGCTGAAATAAACATATTTAAAAATGCCATTTAATAAGCCTAAATTGCTGAAATAAACCTGTTTAATAAGGCTATTTAATAAGCATAAGTTGCTGAAATAAGCCTATTTAATAAGCCTAAGTTGCTGAAATAAGCTTATTTAATAAGGTTATTTAATAAGTCAAAGTTGCAGAAATAAACCTATTTAATAATGCTATTTAATACGCCTAAGTTTCTGAAATAAGCATATTTAATAAGCCTAAGTTGCTAAAATAAGCCTATTTAATAGGCCTATCTAATAAGTCTAAGTTGCAGAAATAAGCATATTTCATAAGCCTATTTAATGAGCCTAAGTTGCTGAAATGTCTATTTAATGTCGATTTAATAAGTCTAAGTTGCTAAAATAAGCCTATTTAATAAGGCTATTTAATAAGCCTAAGTTGCTGAAATAAGCCTATTTAATAAGCCGAAGTTTCTGAACTAAGCCTATTTAAAAAGGTATTTTAATAAGTCTAAGTTGCTGAAATAAACCTATTTAAAAATGCTACTTAATAAGCCTAAGTTTACTGAAATAAACCTGTTTAATAAGGCTATTTAATAAGCCTAAGTTGCTGAATAAGCCTATTTAATAAGTCTAAGTTGCTTAAATAAGGCTATTTAATAAGCCTAAGTTGCTGAAATAAGCCTATTTAATAAGCCTAAGTTGCTGAAATAAGGCTATTTAATAAGTCTAAGTTGCTGAAATAAGCCTATTTAATAAGCCTAAGTTGCTGAAATAAGTATATTTAATGAGCATAAGTTGCTGAAATAAGCCTATTTAATAAGCCTAAGTTGCTGAGATAAGCCTATTTAATAAGTCTAAGTTGCTGAAATAAGGCTATTTAATAAGCCTAAGTTGCTGAAATAAGCCTATTTAATAAGCCCAAGTTGCTGAAATAAGCCTACTTAATTAGGCTATTTAATAAGCCTAAGTTGCTAAAATAAGCCTATTTAATAAGGCTATTTAATAAGCGTAAGTTGCTGAAATAAGCCTATTTAATAAGCGTAATTTGCCGAAATAAGGCTATTTAATAAGTCTAAGTTGCTGAAATAAGCCTATTTAATAAGCCTAAGTTGCTGAAATAAGCCTATTTAATAAGCCTAAGTTGCTGAAATAAGCCTATTTAATAGGCCTATCTAATAAGTCTAAGTTGCAGAAATGAGCATATTTCACAAGCCTATTTAATGAGCCTAAGTTGCTTAAATGTCTATTTAATAAGTCGATTTAATAAGTCTAAGTTGCTAAAATAAGCCTATTTAATAAGGCTATTTAATAAGTCTAAGTTGCTGAAATAAACCTATTTAAAATGCTATTTAATACGCCTAAGTTGCTGAAATAAACCTGATTAATAAGGCTATTTAATAAGCATAAGTTGCTGAAATAAGGCTATTTAATAAGCCTACGTTGCTGAAATAAGCCTGTATAAAAAGGTCTATTTAATAAGTCTAAGTTGCTGAAATAAACCTATTTAAAAATGCCATTTAATACGCCTAAGTTGCTGAAATAAACCTGATTAATAAGGCTATTTAATAAGCATAAGTTGCTGAAATAAGCCTATTTAATAAGCCTACGTTGCTGAAATAAACCTATATAAAAAGGTCTATTTAATAAGTCTAAGTTGCTGAAATAAACCTATTTAAAAATGCCATTTAATAAGCCTAAATTGCTGAAATAAACCTGTTTAATAAGGCTATTTAATAAGCATAAGTTGCTGAAATAAGCCTATTTAATGAGCCTAAGTTGCTGAAATAAGCTTATTTAATAAGGTTATTTAATAAGTCTAAGTTGCAGAAATAAACCTATTTAATAATGCTATTTAATACGCCTAAGTTGCTGAAATAAGCATATTTAATAAGCCTAAGTTGCTAAAATAAGCCTATTTAATAGGCCTATCTAATAAGTCTAAGTTGCAGAAATTAGCATATTTCATAAGCCTATTTAATGAGCCTAAGTTGCTGAAATGTCTATTTAATATCGATTTAATAAGTCTAAGTTGCTAAAATAAGCCTATTTAATAAGGCTATTTAATAAGCCTACGTTGCTGAAATAAGCCTATATAAAAAGGTCTATTTAATAAGTCTAAGTTGCTGAAATAAACATATTTAAAAATGCCATTTAATAAGCCTAAATTGCTGAAATAAACCTGTTTAATAAGGCTATTTAATAAGCATAAGTTGCTGAAATAAGCCTATTTAATAAGCCTAAGTTGCTGAAATAAGCTTATTTAATAAGGTTATTTAATAAGTCAAAGTTGCAGAAATAAACCTATTTAATAATGCTGTTTAATACGCCTAAGTTGCTGAAATAAGCATATTTAATAAGCCTAAGTTGCTAAAATAAGCCTATTTAATAGGCCTATCTAATAAGTCTAAGTTGCAGAAATAAGCATATTTCATAAGCCTATTTAATGAGCCTAAGTTGCTGAAATGTCTATTTAATGTCGATTTAATAAGTCTAAGTTGCTAAAATAAGCCTATTTAATAAGGCTATTTAATAAGCCTAAGTTGTAGAAATAAGCCTATTTAATAAGCCGAAGTTTCTGAACTAAGCCTATTTAAAAAGGTATTTTTAATAAGTCTAAGTTGCTGAAATAAACCTATTTAAAAATGCTACTTAATAAGCCTAAGTTTACTGAAATAAACCTGTTTAATAAGGCTATTTAATAAGCCTAAGTTGCTGAATAAGCCTATTTAATAAGTCTAAGTTGCTTAAATAAGGCTATTTAATAAGCCTAAGTTGCTGAAATAAGCCTATTTAATAAGCCTAAGTTGCTGAAATAAGGCTATTTAATAAGTCTAAGTTGCTGAAATAAGCCTATTTAATAAGCCTAAGTTGCTGAAATAAGTATATTTAATGAGCATAAGTTGCTGAAATAAGCCTATTTAATAAGGCTATTTAATAAGCCTAAGTTGCTGAAATAAGCCTATTTAAAAAGCCTAAGTTTCTGAACTAAGCCTATTTAAAAAGGTATATTTAATAAGTCTAAGTTGCTAAAATAAACCTATTTAAAAATGCTACTTAATAAGCCTAAGTTTACTGAAATAAACCTGTTTAATAGGCCTATTTAATAAGTCTAAGTTACTGAAATAAGCCTATTTAATAAGCCTAAGTTGCTGAAAAGCCTATTTCATAAGCCTAAGTTGCTGAAATAAGCCTTTTTAATAAGTCTAATTTGCTGAAATAAGCCTATTTAATAAGCCTAAGTTGCTGAAATAAGCCTATTTAATAAGGCTATTTAATAAGCCTAAGTTGCTGAATAAGCCTATTTAATAAGTCTAAGTTGCTGAACTAAGGCTATTTAATAAGCCTAAGTTGCTTAAATGAGCCTATTTAATAAGCCTAAGTTGCTGAAATAAGGCTATTTAATAAGTCTAAGTTGCTGAAATAAACCTATTTAATAAGCCTAAGTTGCTGAAATAAGCCTATTTAATAGGCCTATCTAATAAGTCTAAGTTGCAGAAATAAGCATATTTCATAAGCCTATTTAATGAGCCTAAGTTGCTGAAATTTCTTTTTAATAAGTCGATTTAATAAGTCTAAGTTGCTAAAATAAGCCTATTTAATAAGGCTATTTAATAAGCCTAAGTTGCTGAAATAAGCCTATTTAATGAGGCTATTTAATGAGCCTAAGTTGCTGAAATAAGCCTATTTAATAAGCCTAAGTTTCTGAACTAAGCCTATTTAAAAAGGTCTATTTAATAAGTCTAAGTTGCTGAAATAAACCTATTTAAAAATGCTATTTAATACGCCTAAGTTGCTGAAATAAACTTGATTAATAAGACTATTTAATAAGCATAAGTTGCTGAAATAAGCCTATTTAATACGCCTACGTTGCTGAACTAAGCCTATATAAAAAGGTCTATTTAATAAGTCTAAGTTGCTGAAATAAACCTATTTAAAAATGCTATTTAATAAGCCTTAATTGCTGAAATAAACCTGTTTAATAAGGCTATTTAATAAGCATAAGTTGCTGAAATAAGCCTATTTAATAAGCCTAAGTTGCTGAAATAAGCCTATTTAATAGGCCTATCTAATAAGTCTAAGTTGCAGAAATAAACCTATTTAATAAGTCTAAGTTGCAGAAATAAACCTATTTAATAATGCTATTTAATACGCCTAAGTTGCTGAAATAAGCATATTTAATAAGCCTAAGTTGCTGAAATAAGCCTATTTAATAGGCCTATCTAATAAGTCTAAGTTGCAGAAATAAACCTATTTAATAAGCCTAAGTTGCTGAAATAAGCCTATTTAATAGGCCTATCTAATAAGTCTAAGTTGCAGAAATAAGCATATTTCATAAGCCTATTTAATGAGCCTAAGTTGCTGAAATTTCTTTTTAATAAGTCGATTTAATAAGTCTAAGTTGCTAAAATAAGCCTATTTAATAAGACTATTTAATAAGCCTAAGTTGCTGAAATAAGCCTATTTAATGAGGCTATTTAATGAGCCTAAGTTGCTGAAATAAGCCTATTTAATAAGCCTAAGTTTCTGAACTAAGCCTATTTAAAAAGGTCTATTTAATAAGTCTAAGTTGCTGAAATAAACCTATTTAAAAATGCTATTTAATACGCCTAAGTTGCTGAAATAAACTTGATTAATAAGACTATTTAATAAGCATAAGTTGCTGAAATAAGCCTATTTAATATGCCTACGTTGCTGAACTAAGCCTATATAAAAAGGTCTATTTAATAAGTCTAAGTTGCTGAAATAAACCTGTTTAATAAGGCTATTTAATAAGCATAAGTTGCTGAAATAAGCCTATTTAATAAGCCTAAGTTGCTGAAATAAGCCTATTTAATAAGGCTATTTAATAAGTCTAAGTTGCAGAAATAAACCTATTTAATAATGCTATTTAATACGCCTAAGTTGCTGAAATAAGCATATTTAATAAGGCTATTTAATGAGCCTAAGTTGCTGAAATAAGCCTATGTAAAAAGCCTAAGTTTCTGAACTAAGCCTATTTAAAAAGGTATATTTAATAAGTCTAAGTTGCTGAAATAAACCTATTTAAAAATGCTATTTAATAAGCCTAAGTTGCTGAAATAAACCTGTTTAATAAGGCTATTTAATAAGCGTAAGTTGCTGGAATAAGCCTATTTAATAAGCCTAAGTTGCTGAAATAAGCCTATTTAATAAGGCTATTTAATAAGTCTAAGTTGCTGAAATAAACCTATTTAATAAGCCTAAGTTGCTAAAATAAGCCTATTTAATGAGGCTATTTAATAAGTCCATTTAATAAGCCTATTTAATAAGCCTATTTAATACGCCTATTTAATAAGCCTATTTAATACGCCTATTTAATAAGCCTATTTATTGAGCCTATTTAATAAGCCTATTTAATAAGCCTATTTAATAAGCCTATTTATTGAGCCTATTTAATAAGTCTATTTAATAAGCCTATTTAATAAGCCTATTTAATGAGTATTTAATGAGCCTATTTAATCAGTCTATTTAATAAGCCTATTTAATAGACCTATTTAATAAGTCTAAGTTGCTGAAATAAGCCTATTTAATAAGCCTATTTAATAGGCCTATTTAATAAGTCTAAGTTGCTGAATAAGCCTATTTAATGAGGCTATTTAATGAGCCTAAGTTGCTGAAATAAGCCTATTTAATAAGCCTAAGTTTCTGAACTAAGCCTATTTAAAAAGGTCTATTTAATAAGTCTAAGTTGCTGAAATAAACCTATTTAAAAATGCTATTTAATACGCCTAAGTTGCTGAAATAAACTTGATTAATAAGACTATTTAATAAGCATAAGTTGCTGAAATAAGCCTATTTAATACGCCTACGTTGCTGAACTAAGCCTATATAAAAAGGTCTATTTAATAAGTCTAAGTTGCTGAAATAAACCTATTTAAAAATGCTATTTAATAAGCCTTAATTGCTGAAATAAACCTGTTTAATAAGGCTATTTAATAAGCATAAGTTGCTGAAATAAGCCTATTTAATAAGCCTAAGTTGCTGAAATAAGCCTATTTAATAAGGCTATTTAATAAGTCTAAGTTGCAGAAATAAACCTATTTAATAATGCTATTTAATACGCCTAAGTTGCTGAAATAAGCATATTTAAAAAGCCTAAGTTGCTGAAATAAGCCTATTTAATAGGCCTATCTAATAAGTCTAAGTTGCAGAAATAAACCTATTTAATAAGCCTAAGTTGCTGAAATAAGCCTATTTAATAGGCCTATCTAATAAGTCTAAGTTGCAGAAATAAGCATATTTCATAAGCCTATTTAATGAGCCTAAGTTGCTGAAATTTCTTTTTAATAAGTCGATTTAATAAGTCTAAGTTGCTAAAATAAGCCTATTTAATAAGGCTATTTAATAAGCCTAAGTTGCTGAAATAAGCCTATTTAATGAGGCTATTTAATGAGCCTAAGTTGCTGAAATAAGCCTATTTAATAAGCCTAAGTTTCTGAACTAAGCCTATTTAAAAAGGTCTATTTAATAAGTCTAAGTTGCTGAAATAAACCTATTTAAAAATTCTATTTAATACGCCTAAGTTGCTGAAATAAACTTGATTAATAAGACTATTTAATAAGCATAAGTTGCTGAAATAAGCCTATTTAATATGCCTACGTTGCTGAACTAAGCCTATATAAAAAGGTCTATTTAATAAGTCTAAGTTGCTGAAATAAACCTATTTAAAAATGCTATTTAATAAGCCTTAATTGCTGAAATAAACCTGTTTAATAAGGCTATTTAATAAGCATAAGTTGCTGAAATAAGCCTATTTAATAAGCCTAAGTTGCTGAAATAAGCCTATTTAATAAGGCTATTTAATAAGTCTAAGTTGCAGAAATAAACCTATTTAATAATGCTATTTAATACGCCTAAGTTGCTGAAATAAGCATATTTAATAAGCCTAAGTTGCTGAAATAAGCCTATTTAATAGGCCTATCTAATAAGTCTAAGTTGCAGAAATAAGCATATTTCATAAGCATATTTAATGAGCCTAAGTTGCTGAAATGTCTATTTAATAAGTCGATTTAATAAGTCTAAGTTGCTAAAATAAGCCTATTTAATAAGGCTATTTAATAAGCCTAAGTTGCTGAAATAAGCCTATTTAATAAGGCTATTTAATGAGCCTAAGTTGCTGAAATAAGCCTATGTAAAAAGCCTAAGTTTCTGAACTAAGCCTATTTAAAAAGGTATATTTAATAAGTCTAAGTTGCTGAAATAAACCTATTTAAAAATGCTATTTAATAAGCCTAAGTTGCTGAAATAAACCTGTTTAATAAGGCTATTTAATAAGTCTAAGTTGCTGAAATAAACCTATTTAATAAGCCTAAGTTGCTAAAATAAGCCTATTTAATGAGGCTATTTAATAAGTCCATTTAATAAGCCTATTTAATAAGCCTATTTAATACGCCTATTTAATAAGCCTATTTAATACGCCTATTTAATAAGCCTATTTATTGAGCCTATTTAATAAGCCTATTTAATAAGCCTATTTAATAAGCCTATTTATTGAGCCTATTTAATAAGTCTATTTAATAAGCCTATTTAATAAGCCTATTTAATGAGTATTTAATGAGCCTATTTAATCAGTCTATTTAATAAGCCTATTTAATAGACCTATTTAATAAGTCTAAGTTGCTGAAATAAGCCTATTTAATAAGCCTAAGTTGCTGAAAAGCCTATTTCATAAGCCTAAGTTGCTGAAATAAGCCTTTTTAATAAGTCTAAGTTGCTGAAATAAGTCTATTTAATAAGCCTAAGTTGCTGAAATAAGCCTATTTAATAAGGCAATTAAATACACCTAAGTTGCTGAATAAGCCTATTTAATAAGTCTAAGTTGCTGAACTAAGGCTATTTAATAAGCCTAAGTTGCTGAAATGAGCCTATTAAATAAGCCTAAGTTGCTAAAATAAGCCTATTTAATAGGCCTATCTAATAAGTCTAAGTTGCAGAAATAAGCATATTTCATAAGCCTATTTAATGAGCCTAAGTTGCTGAAATGTCTATTTAATAAGTCGATTTAATAAGTCTAAGTTGCTAAAATAAGCCTATTTAATAAGGCTATTTAATGAGCCTAAGTTGCTGAAATAAGCCTATTTAATGAGGCTATTTAATGAACCTAAGTTGCTGAAAAAAGCCTATTTAATAAACCTAAGTTTCTGAACTAAGCCTATTTAAAAAGGTCTATTTAATAAGTCTAAGTTGCTAAAATAAACCTATTTAAAAATGCTATTTAATACGCCTAAGTTGCTGAAATAAACCTGATTAATAAGGCTATTTAATAAGCATAAGTTGCTGAAATAAGCCTATTTAATAAGCCTACATTGCTGAACTAAGCCTATATAAAAAGGTCTATTTAATGAGTCTAAGTTGCAGAAATAAACCTATTTAATAATGCTATTTAATACGCCTAAGTTGCTGAAATAAGCATATTTAATAATCCTAAGTTGCTGAAATAAGCCTATTTAATAGGCCTATCTAATAAGTCTAAGTTGCAGATATAAGCATATTTCATAAGCATATTTAATGAGCCTAAGTTGCTGAAATGTCTATTTAATAAGTCGATTTAATAAGTCTAAGTTGCTAAAATAAGCCTATTTAATAAGGCTATTTAATAAGCCTAAGTTGCTGAAATAAGCCTATTTAATAAGGCTATTTAATGAGCCTAAGTTGCTGAAATAAGCCTATGTAAAAAGCCTAAGTTTCTGAACTAAGCCTATTTAAAAAGGTATATTTAATAAGTCTAAGTTGCTGAAATAAACCTATTTAAAAATGCTATTTAATAAGCCTAAGTTGCTGAAATAAACCTGTTTAATAAGGCTATTTAATAAGCGTAAGTTGCTGGAATAAGCCTATTTAATAAGCCTAAGTTGCTGAAATAAGCCTATTTAATAAGGCTATTTAATAAGTCTAAGTTGCTGAAATAAACCTATTTAATAAGCCTAAGTTGCTAAAATAAGCCTATTTAATGAGGCTATTTAATAAGTCCATTTAATAAGCCTATTTAATAAGCCTATTTAATACGCCTATTTAATAAGCCTATTTAATACGCCTATTTAATAAGCCTATTTATTGAGCCTATTTAATAAGCCTATTTAATAAGCCTATTTAATAAGCCTATTTATTGAGCCTATTTAATAAGTCTATTTAATAAGCCTATTTAATAAGCCTATTTAATGAGTATTTAATGAGCCTATTTAATCAGTCTATTTAATAAGCCTATTTAATAGACCTATTTAATAAGTCTAAGTTGCTGAAATAAGCCTATTTAATAAGCCTAAGTTGCTGAAAAGCCTATTTCATAAGCCTAAGTTGCTGAAATAAGCCTTTTTAATAAGTCTAAGTTGCTGAAATAAGTCTATTTAATAAGCCTAAGTTGCTGAAATAAGCCTATTTAATAAGGCTATTTAATACGCCTAAGTTGCTGAATAAGCCTATTTAATAAGTCTAAGTTGCTGAACTAAGGCTATTTAATAAGCCTAAGTTGCTGAAATGAGCCTATTAAATAAGCCTAAGTTGCTAAAATAAGCCTATTTAATAGGCCTATCTAATAAGTCTAAGTTGCAGAAATAAGCATATTTCATAAGCCTATTTAATGAGCCTAAGTTGCTGAAATGTCTATTTAATAAGTCGATTTAATAAGTCTAAGTTGCTAAAATAAGCCTATTTAATAAGGCTATTTAATGAGCCTAAGTTGCTGAAATAAGCCTATTTAATGAGGCTATTTAATGAACCTAAGTTGCTGAAAAAAGCCTATTTAATAAGCCTAAGTTTCTGAACTAAGCCTATTTAAAAAGGTCTATTTAATAAGTCTAAGTTGCTGAAATAAACCTATTTAAAAATGCTATTTAATACGCCTAAGTTGCTGAAATAAACCTGATTAATAAGGCTATTTAATAAGCATAAGTTGCTGAAATAAGCCTATTTAATAAGCCTACATTGCTGAACGAAGCCTATATAAAAAGGTCTATTTAATGAGTCTAAGTTGCAGAAATAAACCTATTTAATAATGCTATTTAATACGCCTAAGTTGCTGAAATAAGCATATTTAATAAGCCTAAGTTGCTGAAATAAGCCTATTTAATAGGCCTATCTAATAAGTCTAAGTTGCAGAAATAAGCATATTTCATAAGCCTATTTAATGAGCCTAAGTTGCTGAAATGTCTATTTAATAAGTCGATTTAATAAGTCTAAGTTGCTAAAATAAGCCTATTTAATAAGGCTATTTAATGAGCCTAAGTTGCTGAAATAAGCCTATTTAATGTGGCTATTTAATGAACCTAAGTTGCTGAAATAAGCCTATTTAATAAGCCTAAGTTTCTGAACTAAGCCTATTTAAAAATGTATATTTAATAAGTCTAAGTTGCTGAAATAAACCTATTTTAAATGCTATTTAATACGCCTAAGTTGCTGAAATAAACCTGATTAATAAGGCTATTTAATAAGCATAAATTGCTGAAATAAGCCTATTTAATAAGCCGACGTTGCTGAACTAAGCCTATATAAAAAGGTCTATTTAATAAGTCTAAGTTGCTGAAATAAACCTATTTAAAATGCTATTTAATAAGCCTAAATTGCTGAAATAAACCTGTTTAATAAGGCTATTTAATAAGTCTAAGTTGCAGAAATAAACCTATTTAATAATGCTATTTAATACGCCTAAGTTGCTGAAATAAGCATATTTAATAAGCCTAAGTTGCTAAAATAAGCCTATTTAATAGGCCTATCTAATAAGTCTAAGTTGCAGAAATAAGCATATTTCATAAGCATATTTAATGAGCCTAAGTTGCATGAAATGTCATTTTAATAAGTCGATTTAATAAGTCTAAGTTGATAAAAATAAGCCTATTTAATAAGGCTTTTTAATAAGCCTAAGTTGCTGAAATAAGCCTATTTAATAAGGCTATTTAATGAGCCTAAGTTGCTGAAATAAGCCTATTTAAAAAGCCTAAGTTTCTGAACTAAGCCTATTTAAAAAGGTATATTTAATAAGTCTAAGTTGCTGAAATAAACCTATTTAAAAATGCTATTTAATAAGCCTAAGTTGCTGAAATAAACCTATTTAATAAGGCTATTTAATAAGCGTAAGTTGCTGAAATAAGCTTATTTAATAAGCCTAAGTTGCTGAAATAAGCCTATTTAATAAGGCTATTTAATAAGTCTAAGTTGCTGAAATAAGCCTATTTAATAAGGCTATTTAATGAGCCTAAGTTGCTGAAATAAGCCTATTTAATGTGGCTATTTAATGAACCTAAGTTGCTGAAATAAGCCTATTTAATAAGCCTAAGTTTCTGAACTAAGCCTATTTAAAAATGTATATTTAATAAGTCTAAGTTGCTGAAATAAACCTATTTTAAATGCTATTTAATACGCCTAAGTTGCTGAAATAAACCTATTTAATAAGGCTATTTAATAAGCGTAAGTTGCTGAAATAAGCTTATTTAATAAGCCTAAGTTGCTGAAATAAGCCTATTTAATAAGTCGATTTAATAAGTCTAAGTTGCTAAAATAAGCCTATTTAATAAGGCTATTTAATGAGCCTAAGTTGCTGAAATAAGCCTATTTAATGTGGCTATTTAATGAACCTAAGTTGCTGAAATAAGCCTATTTAATAAGCCTAAGTTTCTGAACTAAGCCTATTTAAAAATGTATATTTAATAAGTCTAAGTTGCTGAAATAAACCTATTTTAAATGCTATTTAATACGCCTAAGTTGCTGAAATAAACCTGATTAATAAGGCTATTTAATAAGCATAAATTGCTGAAATAAGCCTATTTAATAAGCCGACGTTGCTGAACTAAGCCTATATAAAAAGGTCTATTTAATAAGTCTAAGTTGCTGAAATAAACCTATTTAAAATGCTATTTAATAAGCCTAAATTGCTGAAATAAACCTGTTTAATAAGGCTATTTAATAAGTCTAAGTTGCAGAAATAAACCTATTTAATAATGCTATTTAATACGCCTAAGTTGCTGAAATAAGCATATTTAATAAGCCTAAGTTGCTAAAATAAGCCTATTTAATAGGCCTATCTAATAAGTCTAAGTTGCAGAAATAAGCATATTTCATAAGCATATTTAATGAGCCTAAGTTGCATGAAATGTCATTTTAATAAGTCGATTTAATAAGTCGATTTAATAAGTCTAAGTTGCTAAAATAAGCCTATTTAATAAGGCTATTTAATGAGCCTAAGTTGCTGAAATAAGCCTATTTAATGTGGCTATTTAATGAACCTAAGTTGCTGAAATAAGCCTATTTAATAAGCCTAAGTTTCTGAACTAAGCCTATTTAAAAATGTATATTTAATAAGTCTAAGTTGCTGAAATAAACCTATTTTAAATGCTATTTAATACGCCTAAGTTGCTGAAATAAACCTGATTAATAAGGCTATTTAATAAGCATAAATTGCTGAAATAAGCCTATTTAATAAGCCGACGTTGCTGAACTAAGCCTATATAAAAAGGTCTATTTAATAAGTCTAAGTTGCTGAAATAAACCTATTTAAAATGCTATTTAATAAGCCTAAATTGCTGAAATAAACCTGTTTAATAAGGCTATTTAATAAGTCTAAGTTGCAGAAATAAACCTATTTAATAATGCTATTTAATACGCCTAAGTTGCTGAAATAAGCATATTTAATAAGCCTAAGTTGCTAAAATAAGCCTATTTAATAGGCCTATCTAATAAGTCTAAGTTGCAGAAATAAGCATATTTCATAAGCATATTTAATGAGCCTAAGTTGCATGAAATGTCATTTTAATAAGTCGATTTAATAAGTCTAAGTTGATAAAATAAGCCTATTTAATAAGGCTTTTTAATAAGCCTAAGTTGCTGAAATAAGCCTATTTAATAAGGCTATTTAATGAGCCTAAGTTGCTGAAATAAGCCTATTTAAAAAGCCTAAGTTTCTGAACTAAGCCTATTTAAAAAGGTATATTTAATAAGTCTAAGTTGCTGAAATAAACCTATTTAAAAATGCTATTTAATAAGCCTAAGTTGCTGAAATAAACCTATTTAATAAGGCTATTTAATAAGCGTAAGTTGCTGAAATAAGCTTATTTAATAAGCCTAAGTTGCTGAAATAAGCCTATTTAATAAGGCTATTTAATAAGTCTAAGTTGCTGAAATAAGCCTATTTAATAAGGCTATTTAATGAGCCTAAGTTGCTGAAATAAGCCTATTTAATGTGGCTATTTAATGAACCTAAGTTGCTGAAATAAGCCTATTTAATAAGCCTAAGTTTCTGAACTAAGCCTATTTAAAAATGTATATTTAATAAGTCTAAGTTGCTGAAATAAACCTATTTTAAATGCTATTTAATACGCCTAAGTTGCTGAAATAAACCTATTTAATAAGGCTATTTAATAAGCGTAAGTTGCTGAAATAAGCTTATTTAATAAGCCTAAGTTGCTGAAATAAGCCTATTTAATAAGTCGATTTAATAAGTCTAAGTTGCTAAAATAAGCCTATTTAATAAGGCTATTTAATGAGCCTAAGTTGCTGAAATAAGCCTATTTAATGTGGCTATTTAATGAACCTAAGTTGCTGAAATAAGCCTATTTAATAAGCCTAAGTTTCTGAACTAAGCCTATTTAAAAATGTATATTTAATAAGTCTAAGTTGCTGAAATAAACCTATTTTAAATGCTATTTAATACGCCTAAGTTGCTGAAATAAACCTGATTAATAAGGCTATTTAATAAGCATAAATTGCTGAAATAAGCCTATTTAATAAGCCGACGTTGCTGAACTAAGCCTATATAAAAAGGTCTATTTAATAAGTCTAAGTTGCTGAAATAAACCTATTTAAAATGCTATTTAATAAGCCTAAATTGCTGAAATAAACCTGTTTAATAAGGCTATTTAATAAGTCTAAGTTGCAGAAATAAACCTATTTAATAATGCTATTTAATACGCCTAAGTTGCTGAAATAAGCATATTTAATAAGCCTAAGTTGCTAAAATAAGCCTATTTAATAGGCCTATCTAATAAGTCTAAGTTGCAGAAATAAGCATATTTCATAAGCATATTTAATGAGCCTAAGTTGCATGAAATGTCATTTTAATAAGTCGATTTAATAAGTCGATTTAATAAGTCTAAGTTGCTAAAATAAGCCTATTTAATAAGGCTATTTAATGAGCCTAAGTTGCTGAAATAAGCCTATTTAATGTGGCTATTTAATGAACCTAAGTTGCTGAAATAAGCCTATTTAATAAGCCTAAGTTTCTGAACTAAGCCTATTTAAAAATGTATATTTAATAAGTCTAAGTTGCTGAAATAAACCTATTTTAAATGCTATTTAATACGCCTAAGTTGCTGAAATAAACCTGATTAATAAGGCTATTTAATAAGCATAAATTGCTGAAATAAGCCTATTTAATAAGCCGACGTTGCTGAACTAAGCCTATATAAAAAGGTCTATTTAATAAGTCTAAGTTGCTGAAATAAACCTATTTAAAATGCTATTTAATAAGCCTAAATTGCTGAAATAAACCTGTTTAATAAGGCTATTTAATAAGTCTAAGTTGCAGAAATAAACCTATTTAATAATGCTATTTAATACGCCTAAGTTGCTGAAATAAGCATATTTAATAAGCCTAAGTTGCTAAAATAAGCCTATTTAATAGGCCTATCTAATAAGTCTAAGTTGCAGAAATAAGCATATTTCATAAGCATATTTAATGAGCCTAAGTTGCATGAAATGTCATTTTAATAAGTCGATTTAATAAGTCTAAGTTGATAAAATAAGCCTATTTAATAAGGCTTTTTAATAAGCCTAAGTTGCTGAAATAAGCCTATTTAATAAGGCTATTTAATGAGCCTAAGTTGCTGAAATAAGCCTATTTAATAAGCCTAAGTTTCTGAACTAAGCCTATTTAAAAAGGTATATTTAATAAGTCTAAGTTGCTGAAATAAACCTATTTTAAATGCTATTTAATACGCCTAAGTTGCTGAAATAAACCTGATTAATAAGGCTATTTAATAAGCATAAATTGCTGAAATAAGCCTATTTAATAAGCCGACGTTGCTGAACTAAGCCTATATAAAAAGGTCTATTTAATAAGTCTAAGTTGCTGAAATAAACCTATTTAAAATGCTATTTAATAAGCCTAAATTGCTGAAATAAACCTGTTTAATAAGGCTATTTAATAAGTCTAAGTTGCAGAAATAAACCTATTTAATAATGCTATTTAATACGCCTAAGTTGCTGAAATAAGCATATTTAATAAGCCTAAGTTGCTAAAATAAGCCTATTTAATAGGCCTATCTAATAAGTCTAAGTTGCAGAAATAAGCATATTTCATAAGCCTATTTAATGAGCCTAAGTTGCTGAAATTTCTTTTTAATAAGTCGATTTAATAAGTCTAAGTTGCTAAAATAAGCCTATTTAATAAGGCTATTTAATAAGCCTAAGTTGCTGAAATAAGCCTATTTAATGAGGCTATTTAATGAGCCTAAGTTGCTGAAATAAGCCTATTTAATAAGCCTAAGTTTCTGAACTAAGCCTATTTAAAAAGGTCTATTTAATAAGTCTAAGTTGCTGAAATAAACCTATTTAAAAATTATATTTAATACGCCTAAGTTGCTGAAATAAACTTGATTAATAAGACTATTTAATAAGCATAAGTTGCTGAAATAAGCCTATTTAATATGCCTACGTTGCTGAACTAAGCCTATATAAAAAGGTCTATTTAATAAGTCTAAGTTGCTGAAATAAACCTATTTAAAAATGCTATTTAATAAGCCTTAATTGCTGAAATAAACCTGTTTAATAAGGCTATTTAATAAGCATAAGTTGCTGAAATAAGCCTATTTAATAAGCCTAAGTTGCTGAAATAAGCCTATTTAATAAGGCTATTTAATAAGTCTAAGTTGCAGAAATAAACCTATTTAATAATGCTATTTAATACGCCTAAGTTGCTGAAATAAGCATATTTAATAAGCCTAAGTTGCTGAAATAAGCCTATTTAATAGGCCTATCTAATAAGTCTAAGTTGCAGAAATAAGCATATTTCATAAGCATATTTAATGAGCCTAAGTTGCTGAAATGTCTATTTAATAAGTCGATTTAATAAGTCTAAGTTGCTAAAATAAGCCTATTTAATAAGGCTATTTAATAAGCCTAAGTTGCTGAAATAAGCCTATTTAATAAGGCTATTTAATGAGCCTAAGTTGCTGAAATAAGCCTATGTAAAAAGCCTAAGTTTCTGAACTAAGCCTATTTAAAAAGGTATATTTAATAAGTCTAAGTTGCTGAAATAAACCTATTTAAAAATGCTATTTAATAAGCCTAAGTTGCTGAAATAAACCTGTTTAATAAGGCTATTTAATAAGTCTAAGTTGCTGAAATAAACCTATTTAATAAGCCTAAGTTGCTAAAATAAGCCTATTTAATGAGGCTATTTAATAAGTCCATTTAATAAGCCTATTTAATAAGCCTATTTAATACGCCTATTTAATAAGCCTATTTAATACGCCTATTTAATAAGCCTATTTATTGAGCCTATTTAATAAGCCTATTTAATAAGCCTATTTAATAAGCCTATTTATTGAGCCTATTTAATAAGTCTATTTAATAAGCCTATTTAATAAGCCTATTTAATGAGTATTTAATGAGCCTATTTAATCAGTCTATTTAATAAGCCTATTTAATAGACCTATTTAATAAGTCTAAGTTGCTGAAATAAGCCTATTTAATAAGCCTAAGTTGCTGAAAAGCCTATTTCATAAGCCTAAGTTGCTGAAATAAGCCTTTTTAATAAGTCTAAGTTGCTGAAATAAGTCTATTTAATAAGCCTAAGTTGCTGAAATAAGCCTATTTAATAAGGCAATTAAATACACCTAAGTTGCTGAATAAGCCTATTTAATAAGTCTAAGTTGCTGAACTAAGGCTATTTAATAAGCCTAAGTTGCTGAAATGAGCCTATTAAATAAGCCTAAGTTGCTAAAATAAGCCTATTTAATAGGCCTATCTAATAAGTCTAAGTTGCAGAAATAAGCATATTTCATAAGCCTATTTAATGAGCCTAAGTTGCTGAAATGTCTATTTAATAAGTCGATTTAATAAGTCTAAGTTGCTAAAATAAGCCTATTTAATAAGGCTATTTAATGAGCCTAAGTTGCTGAAATAAGCCTATTTAATGAGGCTATTTAATGAACCTAAGTTGCTGAAAAAAGCCTATTTAATAAACCTAAGTTTCTGAACTAAGCCTATTTAAAAAGGTCTATTTAATAAGTCTAAGTTGCTGAAATAAACCTATTTAAAAATGCTATTTAATACGCCTAAGTTGCTGAAATAAACCTGATTAATAAGGCTATTTAATAAGCATAAGTTGCTGAAATAAGCCTATTTAATAAGCCTACATTGCTGAACTAAGCCTATATAAAAAGGTCTATTTAATGAGTCTAAGTTGCAGAAATAAACCTATTTAATAATGCTATTTAATACGCCTAAGTTGCTGAAATAAGCATATTTAATAATCCTAAGTTGCTGAAATAAGCCTATTTAATAGGCCTATCTAATAAGTCTAAGTTGCAGATATAAGCATATTTCATAAGCATATTTAATGAGCCTAAGTTGCTGAAATGTCTATTTAATAAGTCGATTTAATAAGTCTAAGTTGCTAAAATAAGCCTATTTAATAAGGCTATTTAATAAGCCTAAGTTGCTGAAATAAGCCTATTTAATAAGGCTATTTAATGAGCCTAAGTTGCTGAAATAAGCCTATGTAAAAAGCCTAAGTTTCTGAACTAAGCCTATTTAAAAAGGTATATTTAATAAGTCTAAGTTGCTGAAATAAACCTATTTAAAAATGCTATTTAATAAGCCTAAGTTGCTGAAATAAACCTGTTTAATAAGGCTATTTAATAAGCGTAAGTTGCTGGAATAAGCCTATTTAATAAGCCTAAGTTGCTGAAATAAGCCTATTTAATAAGGCTATTTAATAAGTCTAAGTTGCTGAAATAAACCTATTTAATAAGCCTAAGTTGCTAAAATAAGCCTATTTAATGAGGCTATTTAATAAGTCCATTTAATAAGCCTATTTAATAAGCCTATTTAATACGCCTATTTAATAAGCCTATTTAATACGCCTATTTAATAAGCCTATTTATTGAGCCTATTTAATAAGCCTATTTAATAAGCCTATTTAATAAGCCTATTTATTGAGCCTATTTAATAAGTCTATTTAATAAGCCTATTTAATAAGCCTATTTAATGAGTATTTAATGAGCCTATTTAATCAGTCTATTTAATAAGCCTATTTAATAGACCTATTTAATAAGTCTAAGTTGCTGAAATAAGCCTATTTAATAAGCCTAAGTTGCTGAAAAGCCTATTTCATAAGCCTAAGTTGCTGAAATAAGCCTTTTTAATAAGTCTAAGTTGCTGAAATAAGTCTATTTAATAAGCCTAAGTTGCTGAAATAAGCCTATTTAATAAGGCTATTTAATACGCCTAAGTTGCTGAATAAGCCTATTTAATAAGTCTAAGTTGCTGAACTAAGGCTATTTAATAAGCCTAAGTTGCTGAAATGAGCCTATTAAATAAGCCTAAGTTGCTAAAATAAGCCTATTTAATAGGCCTATCTAATAAGTCTAAGTTGCAGAAATAAGCATATTTCATAAGCCTATTTAATGAGCCTAAGTTGCTGAAATGTCTATTTAATAAGTCGATTTAATAAGTCTAAGTTGCTAAAATAAGCCTATTTAATAAGGCTATTTAATGAGCCTAAGTTGCTGAAATAAGCCTATTTAATGAGGCTATTTAATGAACCTAAGTTGCTGAAAAAAGCCTATTTAATAAGCCTAAGTTTCTGAACTAAGCCTATTTAAAAAGGTCTATTTAATAAGTCTAAGTTGCTGAAATAAACCTATTTAAAAATGCTATTTAATACGCCTAAGTTGCTGAAATAAACCTGATTAATAAGGCTATTTAATAAGCATAAGTTGCTGAAATAAGCCTATTTAATAAGCCTACATTGCTGAACGAAGCCTATATAAAAAGGTCTATTTAATGAGTCTAAGTTGCAGAAATAAACCTATTTAATAATGCTATTTAATACGCCTAAGTTGCTGAAATAAGCATATTTAATAAGCCTAAGTTGCTGAAATAAGCCTATTTAATAGGCCTATCTAATAAGTCTAAGTTGCAGAAATAAGCATATTTCATAAGCCTATTTAATGAGCCTAAGTTGCTGAAATGTCTATTTAATAAGTCGATTTAATAAGTCTAAGTTGCTAAAATAAGCCTATTTAATAAGGCTATTTAATGAGCCTAAGTTGCTGAAATAAGCCTATTTAATGTGGCTATTTAATGAACCTAAGTTGCTGAAATAAGCCTATTTAATAAGCCTAAGTTTCTGAACTAAGCCTATTTAAAAATGTATATTTAATAAGTCTAAGTTGCTGAAATAAACCTATTTTAAATGCTATTTAATACGCCTAAGTTGCTGAAATAAACCTGATTAATAAGGCTATTTAATAAGCATAAATTGCTGAAATAAGCCTATTTAATAAGCCGACGTTGCTGAACTAAGCCTATATAAAAAGGTCTATTTAATAAGTCTAAGTTGCTGAAATAAACCTATTTAAAATGCTATTTAATAAGCCTAAATTGCTGAAATAAACCTGTTTAATAAGGCTATTTAATAAGTCTAAGTTGCAGAAATAAACCTATTTAATAATGCTATTTAATACGCCTAAGTTGCTGAAATAAGCATATTTAATAAGCCTAAGTTGCTAAAATAAGCCTATTTAATAGGCCTATCTAATAAGTCTAAGTTGCAGAAATAAGCATATTTCATAAGCATATTTAATGAGCCTAAGTTGCATGAAATGTCATTTTAATAAGTCGATTAAATAAGTCTAAGTTGATCAAATAAGCCTATTTAATAAGGCTTTTTAATAAGCCTAAGTTGCTGAAATAAGCCTATTTAATAAGGCTATTTAATGAGCCTAAGTTGCTGAAATAAGCCTATTTAAAAAGCCTAAGTTTCTGAACTAAGCCTATTTAAAAAGGTATATTTAATAAGTCTAAGTTGCTGAAATAAACCTATTTAAAAATGCTATTTAATAAGCCTAAGTTGCTGAAATAAACCTATTTAATAAGGCTATTTAATAAGCGTAAGTTGCTGAAATAAGCTTATTTAATAAGCCTAAGTTGCTGAAATAAGCCTATTTAATAAGGCTATTTAATAAGTCTAAGTTGCTGAAATAAGCCTATTTAATAAGGCTATTTAATGAGCCTAAGTTGCTGAAATAAGCCTATTTAATGTGGCTATTTAATGAACCTAAGTTGCTGAAATAAGCCTATTTAATAAGCCTAAGTTTCTGAACTAAGCCTATTTAAAAATGTATATTTAATAAGTCTAAGTTGCTGAAATAAACCTATTTTAAATGCTATTTAATACGCCTAAGTTGCTGAAATAAACCTATTTAATAAGGCTATTTAATAAGCGTAAGTTGCTGAAATAAGCTTATTTAATAAGCCTAAGTTGCTGAAATAAGCCTATTTAATAAGTCGATTTAATAAGTCTAAGTTGCTAAAATAAGCCTATTTAATAAGGCTATTTAATGAGCCTAAGTTGCTGAAATAAGCCTATTTAATGTGGCTATTTAATGAACCTAAGTTGCTGAAATAAGCCTATTTAATAAGCCTAAGTTTCTGAACTAAGCCTATTTAAAAATGTATATTTAATAAGTCTAAGTTGCTGAAATAAACCTATTTTAAATGCTATTTAATACGCCTAAGTTGCTGAAATAAACCTGATTAATAAGGCTATTTAATAAGCATAAATTGCTGAAATAAGCCTATTTAATAAGCTGACGTTGCTGAACTAAGCCTATATAAAAAGGTCTATTTAATAAGTCTAAGTTGCTGAAATAAACCTATTTAAAATGCTATTTAATAAGCCTAAATTGCTGAAATAAACCTGTTTAATAAGGCTATTTAATAAGTCTAAGTTGCAGAAATAAACCTATTTAATAATGCTATTTAATACGCCTAAGTTGCTGAAATAAGCATATTTAATAAGCCTAAGTTGCTAAAATAAGCCTATTTAATAGGCCTATCTAATAAGTCTAAGTTGCAGAAATAAGCATATTTCATAAGCATATTTAATGAGCCTAAGTTGCATGAAATGTCATTTTAATAAGTCGATTTAATAAGTCGATTTAATAAGTCTAAGTTGCTAAAATAAGCCTATTTAATAAGGCTATTTAATGAGCCTAAGTTGCTGAAATAAGCCTATTTAATGTGGCTATTTAATGAACCTAAGTTGCTGAAATAAGCCTATTTAATAAGCCTAAGTTTCTGAACTAAGCCTATTTAAAAATGTATATTTAATAAGTCTAAGTTGCTGAAATAAACCTATTTTAAATGCTATTTAATACGCCTAAGTTGCTGAAATAAACCTGATTAATAAGGCTATTTAATAAGCATAAATTGCTGAAATAAGCCTATTTAATAAGCCGACGTTGCTGAACTAAGCCTATATAAAAAGGTCTATTTAATAAGTCTAAGTTGCTGAAATAAACCTATTTAAAATGCTATTTAATAAGCCTAAATTGCTGAAATAAACCTGTTTAATAAGGCTATTTAATAAGTCTAAGTTGCAGAAATAAACCTATTTAATAATGCTATTTAATACGCCTAAGTTGCTGAAATAAGCATATTTAATAAGCCTAAGTTGCTAAAATAAGCCTATTTAATAGGCCTATCTAATAAGTCTAAGTTGCAGAAATAAGCATATTTCATAAGCATATTTAATGAGCCTAAGTTGCATGAAATGTCATTTTAATAAGTCGATTTAATAAGTCTAAGTTGATAAAATAAGCCTATTTAATAAGGCTTTTTAATAAGCCTAAGTTGCTGAAATAAGCCTATTTAATAAGGCTATTTAATGAGCCTAAGTTGCTGAAATAAGCCTATTTAAAAAGCCTAAGTTTCTGAACTAAGCCTATTTAAAAAGGTATATTTAATAAGTCTAAGTTGCTGAAATAAACCTATTTAAAAATGCTATTTAATAAGCCTAAGTTGCTGAAATAAACCTATTTAATAAGGCTATTTAATAAGCGTAAGTTGCTGAAATAAGCTTATTTAATAAGCCTAAGTTGCTGAAATAAGCCTATTTAATAAGGCTATTTAATAAGTCTAAGTTGCTGAAATAAGCCTATTTAATAAGGCTATTTAATGAGCCTAAGTTGCTGAAATAAGCCTATTTAATGTGGCTATTTAATGAACCTAAGTTGCTGAAATAAGCCTATTTAATAAGCCTAAGTTTCTGAACTAAGCCTATTTAAAAATGTATATTTAATAAGTCTAAGTTGCTGAAATAAACCTATTTTAAATGCTATTTAATACGCCTAAGTTGCTGAAATAAACCTATTTAATAAGGCTATTTAATAAGCGTAAGTTGCTGAAATAAGCTTATTTAATAAGCCTAAGTTGCTGAAATAAGCCTATTTAATAAGTCGATTTAATAAATCTAAGTTGCTAAAATAAGCCTATTTAATAAGGCTATTTAATGAGCCTAAGTTGCTGAAATAAGCCTATTTAATGTGGCTATTTAATGAACCTAAGTTGCTGAAATAAGCCTATTTAATAAGCCTAAGTTTCTGAACTAAGCCTATTTAAAAATGTATATTTAATAAGTCTAAGTTGCTGAAATAAACCTATTTTAAATGCTATTTAATACGCCTAAGTTGCTGAAATAAACCTGATTAATAAGGCTATTTAATAAGCATAAATTGCTGAAATAAGCCTATTTAATAAGCCGACGTTGCTGAACTAAGCCTATATAAAAAGGTCTATTTAATAAGTCTAAGTTGCTGAAATAAACCTATTTAAAAATGCTATTTAATACGCCTAAGTTGCTGAAATAAACCTGATTAATAAGGCTATTTAATAAGCATAAGTTGCTGAAATAAGCCTATTTAATAAGCCTACATTGCTGAACGAAGCCTATATAAAAAGGTCTATTTAATGAGTCTAAGTTGCAGAAATAAACCTATTTAATAATGCTATTTAATACGCCTAAGTTGCTGAAATAAGCATATTTAATAAGCCTAAGTTGCTGAAATAAGCCTATTTAATAGGCCTATCTAATAAGTCTAAGTTGCAGAAATAAGCATATTTCATAAGCCTATTTAATGAGCCTAAGTTGCTGAAATGTCTATTTAATAAGTCGATTTAATAAGTCTAAGTTGCTAAAATAAGCCTATTTAATAAGGCTATTTAATGAGCCTAAGTTGCTGAAATAAGCCTATTTAATGTGGCTATTTAATGAACCTAAGTTGCTGAAATAAGCCTATTTAATAAGCCTAAGTTTCTGAACTAAGCCTATTTAAAAATGTATATTTAATAAGTCTAAGTTGCTGAAATAAACCTATTTTAAATGCTATTTAATACGCCTAAGTTGCTGAAATAAACCTGATTAATAAGGCTATTTAATAAGCATAAATTGCTGAAATAAGCCTATTTAATAAGCCGACGTTGCTGAACTAAGCCTATATAAAAAGGTCTATTTAATAAGTCTAAGTTGCTGAAATAAACCTATTTAAAATGCTATTTAATAAGCCTAAATTGCTGAAATAAACCTGTTTAATAAGGCTATTTAATAAGTCTAAGTTGCAGAAATAAACCTATTTAATAATGCTATTTAATACGCCTAAGTTGCTGAAATAAGCATATTTAATAAGCCTAAGTTGCTAAAATAAGCCTATTTAATAGGCCTATCTAATAAGTCTAAGTTGCAGAAATAAGCATATTTCATAAGCATATTTAATGAGCCTAAGTTGCATGAAATGTCATTTTAATAAGTCGATTTAATAAGTCTAAGTTGATAAAATAAGCCTATTTAATAAGGCTTTTTAATAAGCCTAAGTTGCTGAAATAAGCCTATTTAATAAGGCTATTTAATGAGCCTAAGTTGCTGAAATAAGCCTATTTAAAAAGCCTAAGTTTCTGAACTAAGCCTATTTAAAAAGGTATATTTAATAAGTCTAAGTTGCTGAAATAAACCTATTTAAAAATGCTATTTAATAAGCCTAAGTTGCTGAAATAAACCTATTTAATAAGGCTATTTAATAAGCGTAAGTTGCTGAAATAAGCTTATTTAATAAGCCTAAGTTGCTGAAATAAGCCTATTTAATAAGGCTATTTAATAAGTCTAAGTTGCTGAAATAAGCCTATTTAATAAGGCTATTTAATGAGCCTAAGTTGCTGAAATAAGCCTATTTAATGTGGCTATTTAATGAACCTAAGTTGCTGAAATAAGCCTATTTAATAAGCCTAAGTTTCTGAACTAAGCCTATTTAAAAATGTATATTTAATAAGTCTAAGTTGCTGAAATAAACCTATTTTAAATGCTATTTAATACGCCTAAGTTGCTGAAATAAACCTATTTAATAAGGCTATTTAATAAGCGTAAGTTGCTGAAATAAGCTTATTTAATAAGCCTAAGTTGCTGAAATAAGCCTATTTAATAAGTCGATTTAATAAGTCTAAGTTGCTAAAATAAGCCTATTTAATAAGGCTATTTAATGAGCCTAAGTTGCTGAAATAAGCCTATTTAATGTGGCTATTTAATGAACCTAAGTTGCTGAAATAAGCCTATTTAATAAGCCTAAGTTTCTGAACTAAGCCTATTTAAAAATGTATATTTAATAAGTCTAAGTTGCTGAAATAAACCTATTTTAAATGCTATTTAATACGCCTAAGTTGCTGAAATAAACCTGATTAATAAGGCTATTTAATAAGCATAAATTGCTGAAATAAGCCTATTTAATAAGCCGACGTTGCTGAACTAAGCCTATATAAAAAGGTCTATTTAATAAGTCTAAGTTGCTGAAATAAACCTATTTAAAATGCTATTTAATAAGCCTAAATTGCTGAAATAAACCTGTTTAATAAGGCTATTTAATAAGTCTAAGTTGCAGAAATAAACCTATTTAATAATGCTATTTAATACGCCTAAGTTGCTGAAATAAGCATATTTAATAAGCCTAAGTTGCTAAAATAAGCCTATTTAATAGGCCTATCTAATAAGTCTAAGTTGCAGAAATAAGCATATTTCATAAGCATATTTAATGAGCCTAAGTTGCATGAAATGTCATTTTAATAAGTCGATTTAATAAGTCGATTTAATAAGTCTAAGTTGCTAAAATAAGCCTATTTAATAAGGCTATTTAATGAGCCTAAGTTGCTGAAATAAGCCTATTTAATGTGGCTATTTAATGAACCTAAGTTGCTGAAATAAGCCTATTTAATAAGCCTAAGTTTCTGAACTAAGCCTATTTAAAAATGTATATTTAATAAGTCTAAGTTGCTGAAATAAACCTATTTTAAATGCTATTTAATACGCCTAAGTTGCTGAAATAAACCTGATTAATAAGGCTATTTAATAAGCATAAATTGCTGAAATAAGCCTATTTAATAAGCCGACGTTGCTGAACTAAGCCTATATAAAAAGGTCTATTTAATAAGTCTAAGTTGCTGAAATAAACCTATTTAAAATGCTATTTAATAAGCCTAAATTGCTGAAATAAACCTGTTTAATAAGGCTATTTAATAAGTCTAAGTTGCAGAAATAAACCTATTTAATAATGCTATTTAATACGCCTAAGTTGCTGAAATAAGCATATTTAATAAGCCTAAGTTGCTAAAATAAGCCTATTTAATAGGCCTATCTAATAAGTCTAAGTTGCAGAAATAAGCATATTTCATAAGCATATTTAATGAGCCTAAGTTGCATGAAATGTCATTTTAATAAGTCGATTTAATAAGTCTAAGTTGATAAAATAAGCCTATTTAATAAGGCTTTTTAATAAGCCTAAGTTGCTGAAATAAGCCTATTTAATAAGGCTATTTAATGAGCCTAAGTTGCTGAAATAAGCCTATTTAAAAAGCCTAAGTTTCTGAACTAAGCCTATTTAAAAAGGTATATTTAATAAGTCTAAGTTGCTGAAATAAACCTATTTAAAAATGCTATTTAATAAGCCTAAGTTGCTGAAATAAACCTATTTAATAAGGCTATTTAATAAGCGTAAGTTGCTGAAATAAGCTTATTTAATAAGCCTAAGTTGCTGAAATAAGCCTATTTAATAAGGCTATTTAATAAGTCTAAGTTGCTGAAATAAGCCTATTTAATAAGGCTATTTAATGAGCCTAAGTTGCTGAAATAAGCCTATTTAATGTGGCTATTTAATGAACCTAAGTTGCTGAAATAAGCCTATTTAATAAGCCTAAGTTTCTGAACTAAGCCTATTTAAAAATGTATATTTAATAAGTCTAAGTTGCTGAAATAAACCTATTTTAAATGCTATTTAATACGCCTAAGTTGCTGAAATAAACCTATTTAATAAGGCTATTTAATAAGCGTAAGTTGCTGAAATAAGCTTATTTAATAAGCCTAAGTTGCTGAAATAAGCCTATTTAATAAGTCGATTTAATAAATCTAAGTTGCTAAAATAAGCCTATTTAATAAGGCTATTTAATGAGCCTAAGTTGCTGAAATAAGCCTATTTAATGTGGCTATTTAATGAACCTAAGTTGCTGAAATAAGCCTATTTAATAAGCCTAAGTTTCTGAACTAAGCCTATTTAAAAATGTATATTTAATAAGTCTAAGTTGCTGAAATAAACCTATTTTAAATGCTATTTAATACGCCTAAGTTGCTGAAATAAACCTGATTAATAAGGCTATTTAATAAGCATAAATTGCTGAAATAAGCCTATTTAATAAGCCGACGTTGCTGAACTAAGCCTATATAAAAAGGTCTATTTAATAAGTCTAAGTTGCTGAAATAAACCTATTTAAAATGCTATTTAATAAGCCTAAATTGCTGAAATAAACCTGTTTAATAAGGCTATTTAATAAGTCTAAGTTGCAGAAATAAACCTATTTAATAATGCTATTTAATACGCCTAAGTTGCTGAAATAAGCATATTTAATAAGCCTAAGTTGCTAAAATAAGCCTATTTAATAGGCCTATCTAATAAGTCTAAGTTGCAGAAATAAGCATATTTCATAAGCATATTTAATGAGCCTAAGTTGCATGAAATGTCATTTTAATAAGTCGATTTAATAAGTCTAAGTTGATAAAATAAGCCTATTTAATAAGGCTTTTTAATAAGCCTAAGTTGCTGAAATAAGCCTATTTAATAAGGCTATTTAATGAGCCTAAGTTGCTGAAATAAGCCTATTTAATAAGCCTAAGTTTCTGAACTAAGCCTATTTAAAAAGGTATATTTAATAAGTCTAAGTTGCTGAAATAAACCTATTTTAAATGCTATTTAATACGCCTAAGTTGCTGAAATAAACCTGATTAATAAGGCTATTTAATAAGCATAAATTGCTGAAATAAGCCTATTTAATAAGCCGACGTTGCTGAACTAAGCCTATATAAAAAGGTCTATTTAATAAGTCTAAGTTGCTGAAATAAACCTATTTAAAATGCTATTTAATAAGCCTAAATTGCTGAAATAAACCTGTTTAATAAGGCTATTTAATAAGTCTAAGTTGCAGAAATAAACCTATTTAATAATGCTATTTAATACGCCTAAGTTGCTGAAATAAGCATATTTAATAAGCCTAAGTTGCTAAAATAAGCCTATTTAATAGGCCTATCTAATAAGTCTAAGTTGCAGAAATAAGCATATTTCATAAGCCTATTTAATGAGCCTAAGTTGCTGAAATTTCTTTTTAATAAGTCGATTTAATAAGTCTAAGTTGCTAAAATAAGCCTATTTAATAAGGCTATTTAATAAGCCTAAGTTGCTGAAATAAGCCTATTTAATGAGGCTATTTAATGAGCCTAAGTTGCTGAAATAAGCCTATTTAATAAGCCTAAGTTTCTGAACTAAGCCTATTTAAAAAGGTCTATTTAATAAGTCTAAGTTGCTGAAATAAACCTATTTAAAAATTCTATTTAATACGCCTAAGTTGCTGAAATAAACTTGATTAATAAGACTATTTAATAAGCATAAGTTGCTGAAATAAGCCTATTTAATATGCCTACGTTGCTGAACTAAGCCTATATAAAAAGGTCTATTTAATAAGTCTAAGTTGCTGAAATAAACCTATTTAAAAATGCTATTTAATAAGCCTTAATTGCTGAAATAAACCTGTTTAATAAGGCTATTTAATAAGCATAAGTTGCTGAAATAAGCCTATTTAATAAGCCTAAGTTGCTGAAATAAGCCTATTTAATAAGGCTATTTAATAAGTCTAAGTTGCAGAAATAAACCTATTTAATAATGCTATTTAATACGCCTAAGTTGCTGAAATAAGCATATTTAATAAGCCTAAGTTGCTGAAATAAGCCTATTTAATAGGCCTATCTAATAAGTCTAAGTTGCAGAAATAAGCATATTTCATAAGCATATTTAATGAGCCTAAGTTGCTGAAATGTCTATTTAATAAGTCGATTTAATAAGTCTAAGTTGCTAAAATAAGCCTATTTAATAAGGCTATTTAATAAGCCTAAGTTGCTGAAATAAGCCTATTTAATAAGGCTATTTAATGAGCCTAAGTTGCTGAAATAAGCCTATGTAAAAAGCCTAAGTTTCTGAACTAAGCCTATTTAAAAAGGTATATTTAATAAGTCTAAGTTGCTGAAATAAACCTATTTAAAAATGCTATTTAATAAGCCTAAGTTGCTGAAATAAACCTGTTTAATAAGGCTATTTAATAAGTCTAAGTTGCTGAAATAAACCTATTTAATAAGCCTAAGTTGCTAAAATAAGCCTATTTAATGAGGCTATTTAATAAGTCCATTTAATAAGCCTATTTAATAAGCCTATTTAATACGCCTATTTAATAAGCCTATTTAATACGCCTATTTAATAAGCCTATTTATTGAGCCTATTTAATAAGCCTATTTAATAAGCCTATTTAATAAGCCTATTTATTGAGCCTATTTAATAAGTCTATTTAATAAGCCTATTTAATAAGCCTATTTAATGAGTATTTAATGAGCCTATTTAATCAGTCTATTTAATAAGCCTATTTAATAGACCTATTTAATAAGTCTAAGTTGCTGAAATAAGCCTATTTAATAAGCCTAAGTTGCTGAAAAGCCTATTTCATAAGCCTAAGTTGCTGAAATAAGCCTTTTTAATAAGTCTAAGTTGCTGAAATAAGTCTATTTAATAAGCCTAAGTTGCTGAAATAAGCCTATTTAATAAGGCAATTAAATACACCTAAGTTGCTGAATAAGCCTATTTAATAAGTCTAAGTTGCTGAACTAAGGCTATTTAATAAGCCTAAGTTGCTGAAATGAGCCTATTAAATAAGCCTAAGTTGCTAAAATAAGCCTATTTAATAGGCCTATCTAATAAGTCTAAGTTGCAGAAATAAGCATATTTCATAAGCCTATTTAATGAGCCTAAGTTGCTGAAATGTCTATTTAATAAGTCGATTTAATAAGTCTAAGTTGCTAAAATAAGCCTATTTAATAAGGCTATTTAATGAGCCTAAGTTGCTGAAATAAGCCTATTTAATGAGGCTATTTAATGAACCTAAGTTGCTGAAAAAAGCCTATTTAATAAACCTAAGTTTCTGAACTAAGCCTATTTAAAAAGGTCTATTTAATAAGTCTAAGTTGCTGAAATAAACCTATTTAAAAATGCTATTTAATACGCCTAAGTTGCTGAAATAAACCTGATTAATAAGGCTATTTAATAAGCATAAGTTGCTGAAATAAGCCTATTTAATAAGCCTACATTGCTGAACTAAGCCTATATAAAAAGGTCTATTTAATGAGTCTAAGTTGCAGAAATAAACCTATTTAATAATGCTATTTAATACGCCTAAGTTGCTGAAATAAGCATATTTAATAATCCTAAGTTGCTGAAATAAGCCTATTTAATAGGCCTATCTAATAAGTCTAAGTTGCAGATATAAGCATATTTCATAAGCATATTTAATGAGCCTAAGTTGCTGAAATGTCTATTTAATAAGTCGATTTAATAAGTCTAAGTTGCTAAAATAAGCCTATTTAATAAGGCTATTTAATAAGCCTAAGTTGCTGAAATAAGCCTATTTAATAAGGCTATTTAATGAGCCTAAGTTGCTGAAATAAGCCTATGTAAAAAGCCTAAGTTTCTGAACTAAGCCTATTTAAAAAGGTATATTTAATAAGTCTAAGTTGCTGAAATAAACCTATTTAAAAATGCTATTTAATAAGCCTAAGTTGCTGAAATAAACCTGTTTAATAAGGCTATTTAATAAGCGTAAGTTGCTGGAATAAGCCTATTTAATAAGCCTAAGTTGCTGAAATAAGCCTATTTAATAAGGCTATTTAATAAGTCTAAGTTGCTGAAATAAACCTATTTAATAAGCCTAAGTTGCTAAAATAAGCCTATTTAATGAGGCTATTTAATAAGTCCATTTAATAAGCCTATTTAATAAGCCTATTTAATACGCCTATTTAATAAGCCTATTTAATACGCCTATTTAATAAGCCTATTTATTGAGCCTATTTAATAAGCCTATTTAATAAGCCTATTTAATAAGCCTATTTATTGAGCCTATTTAATAAGTCTATTTAATAAGCCTATTTAATAAGCCTATTTAATGAGTATTTAATGAGCCTATTTAATCAGTCTATTTAATAAGCCTATTTAATAGACCTATTTAATAAGTCTAAGTTGCTGAAATAAGCCTATTTAATAAGCCTAAGTTGCTGAAAAGCCTATTTCATAAGCCTAAGTTGCTGAAATAAGCCTTTTTAATAAGTCTAAGTTGCTGAAATAAGTCTATTTAATAAGCCTAAGTTGCTGAAATAAGCCTATTTAATAAGGCTATTTAATACGCCTAAGTTGCTGAATAAGCCTATTTAATAAGTCTAAGTTGCTGAACTAAGGCTATTTAATAAGCCTAAGTTGCTGAAATGAGCCTATTAAATAAGCCTAAGTTGCTAAAATAAGCCTATTTAATAGGCCTATCTAATAAGTCTAAGTTGCAGAAATAAGCATATTTCATAAGCCTATTTAATGAGCCTAAGTTGCTGAAATGTCTATTTAATAAGTCGATTTAATAAGTCTAAGTTGCTAAAATAAGCCTATTTAATAAGGCTATTTAATGAGCCTAAGTTGCTGAAATAAGCCTATTTAATGAGGCTATTTAATGAACCTAAGTTGCTGAAAAAAGCCTATTTAATAAGCCTAAGTTTCTGAACTAAGCCTATTTAAAAAGGTCTATTTAATAAGTCTAAGTTGCTGAAATAAACCTATTTAAAAATGCTATTTAATACGCCTAAGTTGCTGAAATAAACCTGATTAATAAGGCTATTTAATAAGCATAAGTTGCTGAAATAAGCCTATTTAATAAGCCTACATTGCTGAACGAAGCCTATATAAAAAGGTCTATTTAATGAGTCTAAGTTGCAGAAATAAACCTATTTAATAATGCTATTTAATACGCCTAAGTTGCTGAAATAAGCATATTTAATAAGCCTAAGTTGCTGAAATAAGCCTATTTAATAAGCCTATCTAATAAGTCTAAGTTGCAGAAATAAGCATATTTCATAAGCCTATTTAATGAGCCTAAGTTGCTGAAATGTCTATTTAATAAGTCGATTTAATAAGTCTAAGTTGCTAAAATAAGCCTATTTAATAAGGCTATTTAATGAGCCTAAGTTGCTGAAATAAGCCTATTTAATGTGGCTATTTAATGAACCTAAGTTGCTGAAATAAGCCTATTTAATAAGCCTAAGTTTCTGAACTAAGCCTATTTAAAAATGTATATTTAATAAGTCTAAGTTGCTGAAATAAACCTATTTTAAATGCTATTTAATACGCCTAAGTTGCTGAAATAAACCTGATTAATAAGGCTATTTAATAAGCATAAATTGCTGAAATAAGCCTATTTAATAAGCCGACGTTGCTGAACTAAGCCTATATAAAAAGGTCTATTTAATAAGTCTAAGTTGCTGAAATAAACCTATTTAAAATGCTATTTAATAAGCCTAAATTGCTGAAATAAACCTGTTTAATAAGGCTATTTAATAAGTCTAAGTTGCAGAAATAAACCTATTTAATAATGCTATTTAATACGCCTAAGTTGCTGAAATAAGCATATTTAATAAGCCTAAGTTGCTAAAATAAGCCTATTTAATAGGCCTATCTAATAAGTCTAAGTTGCAGAAATAAGCATATTTCATAAGCATATTTAATGAGCCTAAGTTGCATGAAATGTCATTTTAATAAGTCGATTTAATAAGTCTAAGTTGATAAAATAAGCCTATTTAATAAGGCTTTTTAATAAGCCTAAGTTGCTGAAATAAGCCTATTTAATAAGGCTATTTAATGAGCCTAAGTTGCTGAAATAAGCCTATTTAAAAAGCCTAAGTTTCTGAACTAAGCCTATTTAAAAAGGTATATTTAATAAGTCTAAGTTGCTGAAATAAACCTATTTAAAAATGCTATTTAATAAGCCTAAGTTGCTGAAATAAACCTATTTAATAAGGCTATTTAATAAGCGTAAGTTGCTGAAATAAGCTTATTTAATAAGCCTAAGTTGCTGAAATAAGCCTATTTAATAAGGCTATTTAATAAGTCTAAGTTGCTGAAATAAGCCTATTTAATAAGGCTATTTAATGAGCCTAAGTTGCTGAAATAAGCCTATTTAATGTGGCTATTTAATGAACCTAAGTTGCTGAAATAAGCCTATTTAATAAGCCTAAGTTTCTGAACTAAGCCTATTTAAAAATGTATATTTAATAAGTCTAAGTTGCTGAAATAAACCTATTTTAAATGCTATTTAATACGCCTAAGTTGCTGAAATAAACCTATTTAATAAGGCTATTTAATAAGCGTAAGTTGCTGAAATAAGCTTATTTAATAAGCCTAAGTTGCTGAAATAAGCCTATTTAATAAGTCGATTTAATAAGTCTAAGTTGCTAAAATAAGCCTATTTAATAAGGCTATTTAATGAGCCTAAGTTGCTGAAATAAGCCTATTTAATGTGGCTATTTAATGAACCTAAGTTGCTGAAATAAGCCTATTTAATAAGCCTAAGTTTCTGAACTAAGCCTATTTAAAAATGTATATTTAATAAGTCTAAGTTGCTGAAATAAACCTATTTTAAATGCTATTTAATACGCCTAAGTTGCTGAAATAAACCTGATTAATAAGGCTATTTAATAAGCATAAATTGCTGAAATAAGCCTATTTAATAAGCCGACGTTGCTGAACTAAGCCTATATAAAAAGGTCTATTTAATAAGTCTAAGTTGCTGAAATAAACCTATTTAAAATGCTATTTAATAAGCCTAAATTGCTGAAATAAACCTGTTTAATAAGGCTATTTAATAAGTCTAAGTTGCAGAAATAAACCTATTTAATAATGCTATTTAATACGCCTAAGTTGCTGAAATAAGCATATTTAATAAGCCTAAGTTGCTAAAATAAGCCTATTTAATAGGCCTATCTAATAAGTCTAAGTTGCAGAAATAAGCATATTTCATAAGCATATTTAATGAGCCTAAGTTGCATGAAATGTCATTTTAATAAGTCGATTTAATAAGTCGATTTAATAAGTCTAAGTTGCTAAAATAAGCCTATTTAATAAGGCTATTTAATGAGCCTAAGTTGCTGAAATAAGCCTATTTAATGTGGCTATTTAATGAACCTAAGTTGCTGAAATAAGCCTATTTAATAAGCCTAAGTTTCTGAACTAAGCCTATTTAAAAATGTATATTTAATAAGTCTAAGTTGCTGAAATAAACCTATTTTAAATGCTATTTAATACGCCTAAGTTGCTGAAATAAACCTGATTAATAAGGCTATTTAATAAGCATAAATTGCTGAAATAAGCCTATTTAATAAGCCGACGTTGCTGAACTAAGCCTATATAAAAAGGTCTATTTAATAAGTCTAAGTTGCTGAAATAAACCTATTTAAAATGCTATTTAATAAGCCTAAATTGCTGAAATAAACCTGTTTAATAAGGCTATTTAATAAGTCTAAGTTGCAGAAATAAACCTATTTAATAATGCTATTTAATACGCCTAAGTTGCTGAAATAAGCATATTTAATAAGCCTAAGTTGCTAAAATAAGCCTATTTAATAGGCCTATCTAATAAGTCTAAGTTGCAGAAATAAGCATATTTCATAAGCATATTTAATGAGCCTAAGTTGCATGAAATGTCATTTTAATAAGTCGATTTAATAAGTCTAAGTTGATAAAATAAGCCTATTTAATAAGGCTTTTTAATAAGCCTAAGTTGCTGAAATAAGCCTATTTAATAAGGCTATTTAATGAGCCTAAGTTGCTGAAATAAGCCTATTTAAAAAGCCTAAGTTTCTGAACTAAGCCTATTTAAAAAGGTATATTTAATAAGTCTAAGTTGCTGAAATAAACCTATTTAAAAATGCTATTTAATAAGCCTAAGTTGCTGAAATAAACCTATTTAATAAGGCTATTTAATAAGCGTAAGTTGCTGAAATAAGCTTATTTAATAAGCCTAAGTTGCTGAAATAAGCCTATTTAATAAGGCTATTTAATAAGTCTAAGTTGCTGAAATAAGCCTATTTAATAAGGCTATTTAATGAGCCTAAGTTGCTGAAATAAGCCTATTTAATGTGGCTATTTAATGAACCTAAGTTGCTGAAATAAGCCTATTTAATAAGCCTAAGTTTCTGAACTAAGCCTATTTAAAAATGTATATTTAATAAGTCTAAGTTGCTGAAATAAACCTATTTTAAATGCTATTTAATACGCCTAAGTTGCTGAAATAAACCTATTTAATAAGGCTATTTAATAAGCGTAAGTTGCTGAAATAAGCTTATTTAATAAGCCTAAGTTGCTGAAATAAGCCTATTTAATAAGTCGATTTAATAAATCTAAGTTGCTAAAATAAGCCTATTTAATAAGGCTATTTAATGAGCCTAAGTTGCTGAAATAAGCCTATTTAATGTGGCTATTTAATGAACCTAAGTTGCTGAAATAAGCCTATTTAATAAGCCTAAGTTTCTGAACTAAGCCTATTTAAAAATGTATATTTAATAAGTCTAAGTTGCTGAAATAAACCTATTTTAAATGCTATTTAATACGCCTAAGTTGCTGAAATAAACCTGATTAATAAGGCTATTTAATAAGCATAAATTGCTGAAATAAGCCTATTTAATAAGCCGACGTTGCTGAACTAAGCCTATATAAAAAGGTCTATTTAATAAGTCTAAGTTGCTGAAATAAACCTATTTAAAAATGCTATTTAATACGCCTAAGTTGCTGAAATAAACCTGATTAATAAGGCTATTTAATAAGCATAAGTTGCTGAAATAAGCCTATTTAATAAGCCTACATTGCTGAACGAAGCCTATATAAAAAGGTCTATTTAATGAGTCTAAGTTGCAGAAATAAACCTATTTAATAATGCTATTTAATACGCCTAAGTTGCTGAAATAAGCATATTTAATAAGCCTAAGTTGCTGAAATAAGCCTATTTAATAGGCCTATCTAATAAGTCTAAGTTGCAGAAATAAGCATATTTCATAAGCCTATTTAATGAGCCTAAGTTGCTGAAATGTCTATTTAATAAGTCGATTTAATAAGTCTAAGTTGCTAAAATAAGCCTATTTAATAAGGCTATTTAATGAGCCTAAGTTGCTGAAATAAGCCTATTTAATGTGGCTATTTAATGAACCTAAGTTGCTGAAATAAGCCTATTTAATAAGCCTAAGTTTCTGAACTAAGCCTATTTAAAAATGTATATTTAATAAGTCTAAGTTGCTGAAATAAACCTATTTTAAATGCTATTTAATACGCCTAAGTTGCTGAAATAAACCTGATTAATAAGGCTATTTAATAAGCATAAATTGCTGAAATAAGCCTATTTAATAAGCCGACGTTGCTGAACTAAGCCTATATAAAAAGGTCTATTTAATAAGTCTAAGTTGCTGAAATAAACCTATTTAAAATGCTATTTAATAAGCCTAAATTGCTGAAATAAACCTGTTTAATAAGGCTATTTAATAAGTCTAAGTTGCAGAAATAAACCTATTTAATAATGCTATTTAATACGCCTAAGTTGCTGAAATAAGCATATTTAATAAGCCTAAGTTGCTAAAATAAGCCTATTTAATAGGCCTATCTAATAAGTCTAAGTTGCAGAAATAAGCATATTTCATAAGCATATTTAATGAGCCTAAGTTGCATGAAATGTCATTTTAATAAGTCGATTTAATAAGTCTAAGTTGATAAAATAAGCCTATTTAATAAGGCTTTTTAATAAGCCTAAGTTGCTGAAATAAGCCTATTTAATAAGGCTATTTAATGAGCCTAAGTTGCTGAAATAAGCCTATTTAAAAAGCCTAAGTTTCTGAACTAAGCCTATTTAAAAAGGTATATTTAATAAGTCTAAGTTGCTGAAATAAACCTATTTAAAAATGCTATTTAATAAGCCTAAGTTGCTGAAATAAACCTATTTAATAAGGCTATTTAATAAGCGTAAGTTGCTGAAATAAGCTTATTTAATAAGCCTAAGTTGCTGAAATAAGCCTATTTAATAAGGCTATTTAATAAGTCTAAGTTGCTGAAATAAGCCTATTTAATAAGGCTATTTAATGAGCCTAAGTTGCTGAAATAAGCCTATTTAATGTGGCTATTTAATGAACCTAAGTTGCTGAAATAAGCCTATTTAATAAGCCTAAGTTTCTGAACTAAGCCTATTTAAAAATGTATATTTAATAAGTCTAAGTTGCTGAAATAAACCTATTTTAAATGCTATTTAATACGCCTAAGTTGCTGAAATAAACCTATTTAATAAGGCTATTTAATAAGCGTAAGTTGCTGAAATAAGCTTATTTAATAAGCCTAAGTTGCTGAAATAAGCCTATTTAATAAGTCGATTTAATAAGTCTAAGTTGCTAAAATAAGCCTATTTAATAAGGCTATTTAATGAGCCTAAGTTGCTGAAATAAGCCTATTTAATGTGGCTATTTAATGAACCTAAGTTGCTGAAATAAGCCTATTTAATAAGCCTAAGTTTCTGAACTAAGCCTATTTAAAAATGTATATTTAATAAGTCTAAGTTGCTGAAATAAACCTATTTTAAATGCTATTTAATACGCCTAAGTTGCTGAAATAAACCTGATTAATAAGGCTATTTAATAAGCATAAATTGCTGAAATAAGCCTATTTAATAAGCCGACGTTGCTGAACTAAGCCTATATAAAAAGGTCTATTTAATAAGTCTAAGTTGCTGAAATAAACCTATTTAAAATGCTATTTAATAAGCCTAAATTGCTGAAATAAACCTGTTTAATAAGGCTATTTAATAAGTCTAAGTTGCAGAAATAAACCTATTTAATAATGCTATTTAATACGCCTAAGTTGCTGAAATAAGCATATTTAATAAGCCTAAGTTGCTAAAATAAGCCTATTTAATAGGCCTATCTAATAAGTCTAAGTTGCAGAAATAAGCATATTTCATAAGCATATTTAATGAGCCTAAGTTGCATGAAATGTCATTTTAATAAGTCGATTTAATAAGTCGATTTAATAAGTCTAAGTTGCTAAAATAAGCCTATTTAATAAGGCTATTTAATGAGCCTAAGTTGCTGAAATAAGCCTATTTAATGTGGCTATTTAATGAACCTAAGTTGGTGAAATAAGCCTATTTAATAAGCCTAAGTTTCTGAACTAAGCCTATTTAAAAATGTATATTTAATAAGTCTAAGTTGCTGAAATAAACCTATTTTAAATGCTATTTAATACGCCTAAGTTGCTGAAATAAACCTGATTAATAAGGCTATTTAATAAGCATAAATTGCTGAAATAAGCCTATTTAATAAGCCGACGTTGCTGAACTAAGCCTATATAAAAAGGTCTATTTAATAAGTCTAAGTTGCTGAAATAAACCTATTTAAAATGCTATTTAATAAGCCTAAATTGCTGAAATAAACCTGTTTAATAAGGCTATTTAATAAGTCTAAGTTGCAGAAATAAACCTATTTAATAATGCTATTTAATACGCCTAAGTTGCTGAAATAAGCATATTTAATAAGCCTAAGTTGCTAAAATAAGCCTATTTAATAGGCCTATCTAATAAGTCTAAGTTGCAGAAATAAGCATATTTCATAAGCATATTTAATGAGCCTAAGTTGCATGAAATGTCATTTTAATAAGTCGATTTAATAAGTCTAAGTTGATAAAATAAGCCTATTTAATAAGGCTTTTTAATAAGCCTAAGTTGCTGAAATAAGCCTATTTAATAAGGCTATTTAATGAGCCTAAGTTGCTGAAATAAGCCTATTTAAAAAGCCTAAGTTTCTGAACTAAGCCTATTTAAAAAGGTATATTTAATAAGTCTAAGTTGCTGAAATAAACCTATTTAAAAATGCTATTTAATAAGCCTAAGTTGCTGAAATAAACCTATTTAATAAGGCTATTTAATAAGCGTAAGTTGCTGAAATAAGCTTATTTAATAAGCCTAAGTTGCTGAAATAAGCCTATTTAATAAGGCTATTTAATAAGTCTAAGTTGCTGAAATAAGCCTATTTAATAAGGCTATTTAATGAGCCTAAGTTGCTGAAATAAGCCTATTTAATGTGGCTATTTAATGAACCTAAGTTGCTGAAATAAGCCTATTTAATAAGCCTAAGTTTCTGAACTAAGCCTATTTAAAAATGTATATTTAATAAGTCTAAGTTGCTGAAATAAACCTATTTTAAATGCTATTTAATACGCCTAAGTTGCTGAAATAAACCTATTTAATAAGGCTATTTAATAAGCGTAAGTTGCTGAAATAAGCTTATTTAATAAGCCTAAGTTGCTGAAATAAGCCTATTTAATAAGTCGATTTAATAAATCTAAGTTGCTAAAATAAGCCTATTTAATAAGGCTATTTAATGAGCCTAAGTTGCTGAAATAAGCCTATTTAATGTGGCTATTTAATGAACCTAAGTTGCTGAAATAAGCCTATTTAATAAGCCTAAGTTTCTGAACTAAGCCTATTTAAAAATGTATATTTAATAAGTCTAAGTTGCTGAAATAAACCTATTTTAAATGCTATTTAATACGCCTAAGTTGCTGAAATAAACCTGATTAATAAGGCTATTTAATAAGCATAAATTGCTGAAATAAGCCTATTTAATAAGCCGACGTTGCTGAACTAAGCCTATATAAAAAGGTCTATTTAATAAGTCTAAGTTGCTGAAATAAACCTATTTAAAATGCTATTTAATAAGCCTAAATTGCTGAAATAAACCTGTTTAATAAGGCTATTTAATAAGTCTAAGTTGCAGAAATAAACCTATTTAATAATGCTATTTAATACGCCTAAGTTGCTGAAATAAGCATATTTAATAAGCCTAAGTTGCTAAAATAAGCCTATTTAATAGGCCTATCTAATAAGTCTAAGTTGCAGAAATAAGCATATTTCATAAGCATATTTAATGAGCCTAAGTTGCATGAAATGTCATTTTAATAAGTCGATTTAATAAGTCTAAGTTGATAAAATAAGCCTATTTAATAAGGCTTTTTAATAAGCCTAAGTTGCTGAAATAAGCCTATTTAATAAGGCTATTTAATGAGCCTAAGTTGCTGAAATAAGCCTATTTAATAAGCCTAAGTTTCTGAACTAAGCCTATTTAAAAAGGTATATTTAATAAGTCTAAGTTGCTGAAATAAACCTATTTTAAATGCTATTTAATACGCCTAAGTTGCTGAAATAAACCTGATTAATAAGGCTATTTAATAAGCATAAATTGCTGAAATAAGCCTATTTAATAAGCCGACGTTGCTGAACTAAGCCTATATAAAAAGGTCTATTTAATAAGTCTAAGTTGCTGAAATAAACCTATTTAAAATGCTATTTAATAAGCCTAAATTGCTGAAATAAACCTGTTTAATAAGGCTATTTAATAAGTCTAAGTTGCAGAAATAAACCTATTTAATAATGCTATTTAATACGCCTAAGTTGCTGAAATAAGCATATTTAATAAGCCTAAGTTGCTAAAATAAGCCTATTTAATAGGCCTATCTAATAAGTCTAAGTTGCAGAAATAAGCATATTTCATAAGCATATTTAATGAGCCTAAGTTGCATGAAATGTCATTTTAATAAGTCGATTTAATAAGTCTAAGTTGATAAAATAAGCCTATTTAATAAGGCTTTTTAATAAGCCTAAGTTGCTGAAATAAGCCTATTTAATAAGGCTATTTAATGAGCCTAAGTTGCTGAAATAAGCCTATTTAATAAGCCTAAGTTTCTGAACTAAGCCTATTTAAAAATGTATATTTAATAAGTCTAAGTTGCTGAAATAAACCTATTTTAAATGCTATTTAATACGCCTAAGTTGCTGAAATAAACCTATTTAATAAGGCTATTTAATAAGCGTAAGTTGCTGAAATAAGCTTATTTAATAAGCCTAAGTTGCTGAAATAAGCCTATTTAATAAGTCGATTTAATAAATCTAAGTTGCTAAAATAAGCCTATTTAATAAGGCTATTTAATGTGCCTAAGTTGCTGAAATAAGCCTATTTAATGTGGCTATTTAATGAACCTAAGTTGCTGAAATAAGCCTATTTAATAAGCCTAAGTTTCTGAACTAAGCCTATTTAAAAATGTATATTTAATAAGTCTAAGTTGCTGAAATAAACCTATTTTAAATGCTATTTAATACGCCTAAGTTGCTGAAATAAACCTGATTAATAAGGCTATTTAATAAGCATAAATTGCTGAAATAAGCCTATTTAATAAGCCGACGTTGCTGAACTAAGCCTATATAAAAAGGTCTATTTAATAAGTCTAAGTTGCTGAAATAAACCTATTTAAAATGCTATTTAATAAGCCTAAATTGCTGAAATAAACCTGTTTAATAAGGCTATTTAATAAGTCTAAGTTGCAGAAATAAACCTATTTAATAATGCTATTTAATACGCCTAAGTTGCTGAAATAAGCATATTTAATAAGCCTAAGTTGCTAAAATAAGCCTATTTAATAGGCCTATCTAATAAGTCTAAGTTGCAGAAATAAGCATATTTCATAAGCATATTTAATGAGCCTAAGTTGCATGAAATGTCATTTTAATAAGTCGATTTAATAAGTCTAAGTTGATAAAATAAGCCTATTTAATAAGGCTTTTTAATAAGCCTAAGTTGCTGAAATAAGCCTATTTAATAAGGCTATTTAATGAGCCTAAGTTGCTGAAATAAGCCTATTTAAAAAGCCTAAGTTTCTGAACTAAGCCTATTTAAAAAGGTATATTTAATAAGTCTAAGTTGCTGAAATAAACCTATTTAAAAATGCTATTTAATAAGCCTAAGTTGCTGAAATAAACCTATTTAATAAGGCTATTTAATAAGCGTAAGTTGCTGAAATAAGCTTATTTAATAAGCCTAAGTTGCTGAAATAAGCCTATTTAATAAGGCTATTTAATAAGTCTAAGTTGCTGAAATAAACCTATTTAATAAGCCTAAGTTGCTAAAATAAGCCTATTTAATAGGGCTATTTAATAAGTCCATTTAACAAGCCTATTTAATAAGCCTATTTAATTCGCCTATTTAATAAGCCTATTTAATACGCCTATTTAATAAGTATTTAATGAGCCTATTTATTAAGTCTATTTATTAAGCCTTTTTAATAAGCCTATTTAATAAAGTCTATTTAATAAGCCTATTTAATAAGTCTATTTAATAAGTCTATTTAATAAGCCTATTTAATAAGTATTTAATGAGCCTATTTAATAAGCCTATTTATTGAACCTATTTAATAAGCCTATTTAATAAGCCTATTTAATAAGCCTATTTAATAAGCCTATTTATTGAGCCTATTTAATAGGTCTATTTAATAAGCCTATTTAATAAGCCTATGTAATAAGTATTTAATGAGCCTATTTAATAAGTCTATTTAATAAGCTTATTTTATAGGCCTATTTAATAAGTCTAAGTTGCTGAAATAAGCTTATTTAATAAGCCTAAGTTGCTGAAATAAGCCTATATAATAAGGCTATTTAATAAGCATAAGTTGCTGAATTAAGCCTATTTAATAAGCCTAAGTTGCTAAAATAAGCCTATTTAATGAGGCTATTTAATAAGTCTATTTAATGAGCCTATTTAATAAGCCTATTTAATGAGCCTATTTAATACGCCTATTTAACAAACCTATTTAATAAGTATTTAATGAGCCTATTTAATAAGTCTATTTAATAAGCCTTTTTAATAAGCCTATTTAATAAGTCTATTTAATAAGCCTATTTAATAAGTCTATTTAATAAGTCTAATTAATAAGCCTATTTAATAAGTATTTAATGAGCCTATTTAATAAGCCTATTTATTGAGCCTATTCAATAAGCCTATTTATTAAGCCTATTTAATATGCCTATTTAATAAGCCTATTTATTAAGCATATTTGATGAGCCTATTTAACAAGCCTATTTATTGAGCCTATTTAATAAGTCTATTTAATAAGCCTGTTTAATAAGCCTATTTAATAAGTATTTAATGAGCCTATTTAATAAGCCTAAGTTGCTGAATAAGCCTATTTAATAAGCCTGAGTTGTTGAAATAAGCCTATTTGATAAGCCTAAGTTGCTGAATAAGCCTATTTAATAAGCGTGAGTTGCTGAAATAAGCCTATTTAATAAGCGTGAGTTGCTGAAATAAGCCTATTTAATAAGTCTAAGTTGCTGAAATAACGCTATTTAATAAGCCTAAGTTGCTGAAATAAGCCTATTTAATAAGCCTAAGTTGCTGAAATAAGTATATTTAATAAGCATAAGTTGCTGAAATAAGTATATTTAATAAGCGTGAGTTGCTGAAATAAGCCTATTTAATAAGTCTAAGTTGCTGAAATAACGCTATTTAATAAGCCTAAGTTGCTGAAATAAGGCTATTTAATAAGTCTAAGTTGCTGAAATAAGCCTATTTAATAAGCCTAAGTTGCTGAAATAAGTATATTTAATAAGCATAAGTTGCTGAAATAAGGCTATTTAATAAGTCTAAGTTGCTGAAATGAGCCTATTTAATCAGCGTAAGTTGCTGAAATAAGCCTATTTAATAAGCCCAAGTTGCTGAAATAAGCCTATTTAATAAGGCTATTTAATAAGCCTAAGTTGCTGAAATAAGCCTATTTAATAACCGTAAGTTGCTGAAATAAGGCTATTTAATAAGTCTAAGTTGCTGAAATAAGCCTATTTAATAAGCCTAAGTTGCTGAAATAAGGCTATTTAATAAGCCTAAGTTGCTGAAATAAGCCTATTTAATAAGCCTATCTAATAAGTCTAAGTTGCAGAAATAAGCATATTTCATAAGCCTATTTAATGAGCCTAAGTTGCTGAAATGTCTATTTAACTAGTCGATTTAATAAGTCTAAGTTCCTAAAATAAGCCTATTTAATAAGGCTATTTAATGAGCCTAAGTTGCTGAAATAAGCCTATTTAAAAAGCCTAAGTTTCTGAACTAAGCCTATTTAAAAAGGTATATTTAATAAGTCTAAGTTTCTGAAATAAACCTACTTAAAAATGCTATTTAATAAGCCTAAGTTGCTGAAATAAACCTGTTTAATAAGGCTATTTAATAAGCATAAGTTGCTGAAATGAGCTTATTTAATAAGCCTAAGTTGCTGAAATAAGCCTATTTAATAAGGATATTTAATAAGTCTAAGTTGTTGAAATAAACCTATTTAATAAGCCTAAGTTGCTAAAATAAGCCTATTTAATAGGGCTATTTAATAAGTCCATTTAACAAGCCTATTTAATAAGCCTATTTAATTCGCCTATTTAATAAGCCTATTTAATACGCCTATTTAATAAGTATTTAATGAGCCTATTTATTAAGTCTATTTATTAAGCCTTTTTAATAAGCCTATTTAATAAAGTCTATTTAATAAGCCTATTTAATAAGTCTATTTAATAAGTCTATTTAATAAGCCTATTTAATAAGTATTTAATGAGCCTATTTAATAAGCCTATTTATTGAACCTATTTAATAAGCCTATTTAATAAGCCTATTTAATAAGCCTATTTAATAAGCCTATTTATTGAGCCTATTTAATAGGTCTATTTAATAAGCCTATTTAATAAGCCTATGTAATAAGTATTTAATGAGCCTATTTAATAAGTCTATTTAATAAGCTTATTTTATAGGCCTATTTAATAAGTCTAAGTTGCTGAAATAAGCTTATTTAATAAGCCTAAGTTGCTGAAATAAGCCTATATAATAAGGCTATTTAATAAGCATAAGTTGCTGAATTAAGCCTATTTAATAAGCCTAAGTTGCTAAAGAAGCCTATTTAATGAGGCTATTTAATAAGTCTATTTAATGAGCCTATTTAATAAGCCTATTTAATGAGCCTATTTAATACGCCTATTTAACAAACCTATTTAATAAGTATTTAATGAGCCTATTTAATAAGTCTATTTAATAAGCCTTTTTAATAAGCCTATTTAATAAGTCTATTTAATAAGCCTATTTAATAAGTCTATTTAATAAGTCTAATTAATAAGCCTATTTAATAAGTATTTAATGAGCCTATTTAATAAGCCTATTTATTGAGCCTATTTAATAAGCCTATTTAATAAGCCTATTTAATATGCCTATTTAATAAGCCTATTTAATAAGTCTATTTAATAAGCCTATTTAATAAGCCTATTTAATACGCCTATTTAATAAGCCTATTTATTAAGCATATTTGATGAGCCTATTTAACAAGCCTATTTATTGAGCCTATTTAATAAGTCTATTTAATAAGCCTGTTTAATAAGCCTATTTAATAAGTATTTAATGAGCCTATTTAATAAGCCTAAGTTGCTGAATAAGCCTATTTAATAAGCCTGAGTTGTTGAAATAAGCCTATTTGATAAGCCTAAGTTGCTGAATAAGCCTATTTAATAAGCGTGAGTTGCTGAAATAAGCCTATTTAATAAGTCTAAGTTGCTGAAATAACGCTATTTAATAAGCCTAAGTTGCTGAAATAAGCCTATTTAATAAGCCTAAGTTGCTGAAATAAGGCTATTTAATAAGTCTAAGTTGCTGAAATAAGCCTACTTAATAAGCCTAAGTTGCTGAAATAAGTATATTTAATAAGCATAAGTTGCTGAAATAAGGCTATTTAATAAGTCTAAGTTGCTGAAATGAGCCTATTTAATCAGCGTAAGTTGCTGAAATAAGCCTATTTAATAAGCCCAAGTTGCTGAAATAAGCCTATTTAATAAGCCTATTTAATAAGCCTAAGTTGCTGAAATAAGCCTATTTAATAAGTCTAAGTTGCTGAAATAAGGCTATTTAATAAGCTTAAGTTACTGAAATGAGCCTATTTAATAAGCCTAAGTTGCTGAAATAAGGCTATTTAATAAGTCTAAGTTGCTGAAATAAGCCTATTTAATACGCCTAAGTTGCTAAAATAAGCCTATTTAATGAGGCTATTTAATAAGTATATTTAATAAGCCTATTTAATAAGCCTATTTAATAAGCCTATTTAATAAGTCTATTTAATAAGTCTATTTAATAAGCCTATTCAAAGAGTATTCAATGAGCCTATTTATTATGCCTATTTATTGAGCCTATTTAATAAGCCTATTTAATAAGCCTATTTAATGAGCTTATTTAATAAGTTTATTTAATAAGCCTATTTAATGAGCCTATTTAATAAACATATTTAATGAGCCTATTTATTAAGCCGATTTAATGAGCCTATTTAATAAGCCTATTTATTGAGCCTATTTAATAAGTCTATTTAATAAGCTGTTTAATAAGCCTATTTAATAAGTATTTAATGAGCCTATTTAATAAGCCTAAGTTGCTGAATAAGCCTATTTAATAAGCCTAAGTTGCTGAAATAAGTCTATTTAATAAGCCTATTTAATAAGCCTAAGTTGCTGAATAAGCCTATTTTTAATAAGCCTAAGTTGCTGAAATAAGCCTATTTAATAAGCCCAAGTTGCTGAAATAAGCCTATTTAATAAGGCTATGTAATAAGCCTAAGTTGCTGAAATAAGCCTATTTAATAAGCGTAAGTTGCTGAAATAAGGCTATTTAATAAGTCTAAGTTGCTGAAATAAGCCTATTTAATAAGCCTAAGTTGCTGAAATAAGGCTATTTAATAAGCCTAAGTTGCTGAAATAAGCCTATTTAATATGCCTATCTAATAAGTCTAAGTTGCAGAAATAAGAATATTTCATAAGCCTATTTAATGAGCCTAAGTTGCTGAAATGTCTATTTAACTAGTCGATTTAATAAGTCTAAGTTGCTAAAATAAGCCTATTTAATAAGGCTATTTAATAAGCCTAGGTTGCTGAAATAAGCCTATTTAATAAGTCTATTTAATAAGCCTTTTTAATAAGCCTATTTAATAAGTCTATTTAATAAGCCTATTTAATAAGTCTATTTAATAAGTCTAATTAATAAGCCTATTTAATAAGTATTTAATGAGCCTATTTAATAAGCCTATTTATTGAGCCTATTTAATAAGCCTATTTATTAAGCCTATTTAATACGCCTATTTAATAAGCCTATTTAATAAGTCTATTTAATAAGCCTATTTAATAAGCCTATTTAATACGCCTATTTAATAAGCCTATTTATTAAGCATATTTGATGAGCCTATTTAACAAGCCTATTTATTGAGCCTATTTAATAAGTCTATTTAATAAGCCTGTTTAATAAGCCTATTTAACAAGTATTTAATGAGCCTATTTAATAAGCCTAAGTTGCTGAATAAGCCTATTTAATAAGCCTGAGTTGTTGAAATAAGCCTATTTAATAAGTCTAAGTTGCTGAAATAACGCTATTTAATAAGCCTAAGTTGCTGAAATAAGCCTATTTAATAAGCCTAAGTTGCTGAAATAAGGCTATTTAATAAGTCTAAGTTGCTGAAAAAAGCCCATTTAATAAGCCTAAGTTGCTGAAATAAGTATATTTAATAAGCATAAGTTGCTGAAATAAGGCTATTTAATAAGTCTAAGTTGCTGAAATGAGCCTATTTAATCAGCGTAAGTTGCTGAAATAAGCCTATTTAATAAGCCCAAGTTGCTGAAATAAGCCTATTTAATAAGGCTATTTAATAAGCCTAAGTTGCTGAAATAAGCTTATTTAATAAGTCTAAGTTGCTGAAATAAGCCTATTTAATAAGCCTAAGTTGCTGAAATAAGCCTATTTAATAAGTCTAAGTTGCTGAAATAAGGCTATTTAATAAGCTTAAGTTGCTGAAATGAGCCTATTTAATAAGCCTAAGTTGCTGAAATAAGTCTATTTAATAAGTCTAAGTTGCTGAAATAAGCCTATTTAATACGCCTAAGTTGCTAAAATAAGCCTATTTAATGAGGCTATTTAATAAGTCTATTTAATAAGCCTATTTAATAAGCCTATTTAATAAGCCTATTTAATAAGTCTATTTAATAAGTCTATTTAATAAGCCTATTTAAAGAGTTTTCAATGAGCCTATTTATTATGCCTATTTATTGAGCCTATTTAATAAGCCTATTTAATAAGCCTATTTAATGAGCTTATTTAATAAGTTTATTTAATAAGCCTATTTAATGAGCCTATTTAATAAACATATTTAATGAGCCTATATATTAAGCCGATTTAATGAGCCTATTTAATAAGCCTATTTATTGAGCCTATTTAATAAGTCTATTTAATAAGCTGTTTAATAAGCCTATTTAATAAGTATTTAATGAGCCTATTTAATAAGCCTAAGTTGCTGAATAAGCCTATTTAATAAGCCTAAGTTGCTGAAATAAGTCTATTTAATAAGCCTATTTAATAAGCCTAAGTTGCTGAATAAGCCTATTTTTAATAAGCCTAAGTTGCTGAAATAAGCCTATTTAATAAGCCCAAGTTGCTGAAATAAGCCTATTTAATAAGGCTATGTAATAAGCCTAAGTTGCTGAAATAAGCCTATTTAATAAGCGTAAGTTGCTGAAATAAGGCTATTTAATAAGTCTAAGTTGCTGAAATAAGCCTATTTAATAAGCCTAATTTGCTGAAACAAGGCTATTTAATAAGCCTAAGTTGCTGAAATAAGCCTATTTAATATGCCTATCTAATAAGTCTAAGTTGCAGAAATAAGAATATTTCATAAGCCTATTTAATGAGCCTAAGTTGCTGAAATGTCTATTTAACTAGTCGATTTAATAAGTCTAAGTTGCTAAAATAAGCCTATTTAATAAGGATATTTAATAAGCCTAAGTTGCTGAAATAAGCCTATTTAATAAGGCTATTTAATGAGCCTAAGTTGCTGAAATAAGCCTATTTAATACGCCTAAGTTGCTAAAATAAGCCTATTTAATGAGGCTATTTAATAAGTCTATTTAATAAGCCTATTTAATAAGCCTATTTAATAAGCCTATTTAATAAGTCTATTTAATAAGTCTATTTAATAAGCCTATTTAAAGAGTATTCAATGAGCCTATTTATTATGCCTATTTATTGAGCCTATTTAATAAGCCTATTTAATAAGCCTATTTAATGAGCTTATTTAATAAGTTTATTTAATAAGCCTATTTAATGAGCCTATTTAATAAACATATTTAATGAGCCTATATATTAAGCCGATTTAATGAGCCTATTTAATAAGCCTATTTATTGAGCCTATTTAATAAGTCTATTTAATAAGCTGTTTAATAAGCCTATTTAATAAGTATTTAATGAGCCTATTTAATAAGCCTAAGTTGCTGAATAAGCCTATTTAATAAGCCTAAGTTGCTGAAATAAGTCTATTTAATAAGCCTATTTAATAAGCCTAAGTTGCTGAATAAGCCTATTTTTAATAAGCCTAAGTTGCTGAAATAAGCCTATTTAATAAGCCCAAGTTGCTGAAATAAGCCTATTTAATAAGGCTATGTAATAAGCCTAAGTTGCTGAAATAAGCCTATTTAATAAGCGTAAGTTGCTGAAATAAGGCTATTTAATAAGTCTAAGTTGCTGAAATAAGCCTATTTAATAAGCCTAAGTTGCTGAAATAAGGCTATTTAATAAGCCTAAGTTGCTGAAATAAGCCTATTTAATATGCCTATCTAATAAGTCTAAGTTGCAGAAATAAGAATATTTCATAAGCCTATTTAATGAGCCTAAGTTGCTGAAATGTCTATTTAACTAGTCGATTTAATAAGTCTAAGTTGCTCAAATAAGCCTATTTAATAAGGATATTTAATAAGCCTAAGTTGCTGAAATAAGCCTATTTAATAAGGCTATTTAATGAGCCTAAGTTGCTGAAATAAGCCTATTTAAAAAGCCTAAGTTTCTGAACTAAGCCTATTTAAAAAGGTATATTTAATAAGTCTAAGTTTCTGAAATAAACCTATTTAAAAATGTTATTTAATAAGCCTAAGTTGCTGAAATAAACCTGTTTAATAACGCTATTTAATAAGCATAAGTTGCTGAATTAAGCTTATTTAATAAGCCTAAGTTGCTGAAATAAGCCTATTTAATAAGGCTATTTAATAAGTCTAAGTTGCTGAAATAAACCTATTTAATAAGCCTAAGTTGCTAAAATAAGCCTATTTAATAGGGCTATTTAATAAGTCCATTTAACAAGCCTATTTAATAAGCCTATTTAATACGCCTATTTAATACGCCTATTTAATAAGTATTTAATGAGCCTATTTATTAAGTCTATTTAATAAGCCTATTTAATAAGTCTATTTAAAAAGTCTATTTAATACGCCTATTTAATAAGTATTTAATGAGCCTATTTAATAAGCCTATTTATTGAGCCTATTTAATAAGCCTATTTAATAAGCCTATTTGATAAGCCTATTTAATAAGCCTATTTAATAAGCATATTTATTGAGCCTATTTAATAGGTCTATTTAATAAGCCTATTTAATAAGCCTATTTAATAAGTCTAAGTTGAAATTTTGATTTAAAGCTTTCGTGACTGCAGTAATTCATATTCTTAGTTTTTTCGGTAAAGTCACGTTGAAGAGAAACAACAAAATAACAAAATATATATAAAACAATAAAAAATTCTCACGACGTTTCGACCATAACTCAAACGGTCATCATCAGGTGTGTCGGTTTGCATAAATTTATTTTGAAAATTTATGCAAACCGACACACCTGATGATGACCGTTTGAGTTATGGTCGAAACGTCGTGAGAATTTTTTATTGTTTTATATATATTTTGTTATTTTGTTGTTTCTCTTCAACGTGACTTTACCGAAAAAACTAAGAATATGAATTACTGCAGTCACGAAAGCTTTAAATCAAAATTTCAACTTAGACTTATTAAATAGGCTTATTAAATAGGCTTATTAAATAGACCTATTAAATAGGCTCAATAAATATGCTTATTAAATAGGCTTATTAAATAGGCTTATCAAATAGGCTTATTAAATAGGCTTATTAAATAGGCTCAATAAATAGGCTTATTAAATAGGCTCATTAAATACTTATTAAATAGGCGTATTAAATAGACTTTTTAAATAGACTTATTAAATAGGCTTATTAAATAGACTTAATAAATAGGCTCATTAAATACTTATTAAATAGGCGTATTAAATAGGCGTATTAAATAGGCTTATTAAATAGGCTTGTTAAATGGACTTATTATTTTGAAAATTTATGCAAACCGACACACCTGATGATGACCGTTTGAGTTATGGTCGAAACGTCGTGAGAATTTTTTATTGTTTTATATATATTTTGTTATTTTGTTGTTTCTCTTCAACGTGACTTTACCGAAAAAACTAAGAATAAGTCTAAGTTGCTGAAATAAGCTTATTTAATAAGCCTAAGTTGCTGAAATAAGCCTACATAATAAGGCTATTTAATAAGCATAAGTTGCTGAATTAAGCCTATTTAATAAGCCTAAGTTGCTAAAATAAGCATATTTAATGAGGCTATTTAATAAGTCTATTTAATAAGCCTATTTAATAAGCCTATTTAATAAGCCTATTTAATGAGCCTATTTAATACGCCTATTTAACAAACCTATTTATTAAGTATTTAATGAGCCTATTTAATACATCTATGTAATAAGCCTATTTAATAAGTCTATTTAATAAGTCTAATTAATAAACCTATTTAATAAGTATTTAATGAGCCTATTTAATAAGCCTATTTATTGAGCCTATTTAATGAGCCTATTTATTGAGCCTATTTAATAAGCCTATTTATTGAGCCTATTTAATAAGCCTATTTATTGAGCCCATTTCATACGCCTATTTAATAAGTCTATTTAATAAGCCTATTTAGTAAGCCTATTTAATAAGCCTATTTAATAAGTCTAAGTTGCTGAAATAAGCCTATTTAATAAGCCCAAGTTGCTGAAATAAGCCTATTTAATAAGTCTGTTTAATAAGCCTAAGTTGCTGAAATAAGGCTTTTTAATAAGTCTAAGTTGCTGAAATAAGCCTATTTAATAAGCCTAAGTTGTTATAATAAGCCTATTTAATAAGGCTATTTAATAAGCCTAAGTTGCTGAATAAGCCTATTTAATAAGTCTACGTTGCTGAAATAAGGCTATTTAATAAACCTAAGTTGCTGAATAAGCCTATTTTTAATAAGCCTAAGTTGCTGAAATAAGCCTATTTAATAAGCCCAAGTTGCTGAAATAAGCCTATTTAATAAGGCTATGTAATAAGCCTAAGTTGCTGAAATAAGCCTATTTAATAAGCATAAGTTGCTGAAATAAGGCTATTTAATAAGTCTAAGTTGCTGAAATAAGCCTATTTAATAAGCCTAAGTTGCTGAAATAAGGCTATTTAATAAGCCTAAGTTGCTGAAATAAGCCTATTTAATATGCCATTCTAATAAGTCTAAGTTGCAGAAATAAGAATATTTCATAAGCATATTTAATGAGCCTAAGTTGCTGAAATGTCTATTTAACTAGTCGATTTAATAAGTCTAAGTTGCTAAAATAAGCCTATTTAATAAGGCTATTTAATAAGCCTAAGTTGCTGAAATAAGCCTATTTAATAAGGCTATTTAATGAGCCTAAGTTGCTGAAATAAGCCTATTTAAAAAGCCTAAGTTTCTGAACTAAGCCTATTTAAAAAGGTATATTTAATAAGTCTAAGTTTCTGAAATAAACCTATTTAAAAATGCGATTTAATAAGCCTAAGTTGCTGAAATAAACCTGTTTAATAACGCTATTTAATAAGCATAAGTTGCTGAAATAAGCTTATTTAATAAGCCTAAGTTGCTGAAATAAGCCTATTTAATAAGGCTATTTAATAAGTCTAAGTTGCTGAAATAAGCCTATTTAATAGGGCTATTTAATAAGTCCATTTAACAAGCCTATTTAATAAGCATATTTAATACGCCTATTTAAGACGCCTATTTAATAAGTATTTAATGAGCCTATTTATTAAGTCTATTTAATAAGCCTTTTTAATAAGCCTATTTAATAAAGTCTATTTAATAAGCCTATTTAATAAGTCTATTTAAAAAGTCTATTTAATAAGCCTATTTAATAAGTATTAAATGAGCCTATTTAATAAGCCTATTTAGTGAGCCTATTTAATAAGCCTATTTAATAAGCCTATTTGATAAGCCTATTTAATAAGCCTATTTAATAAGCATATTTATTGAGCCTATTTAAAAGGTCTGTTTAATAAGCCTATTTAATAAGCCTATTTAATAAGTATTTAATGAGCCTATTTAATAAGTCTATTTAATAATCCTATTTAATACGCCTATTTAATAAGTCTAAGTTGCTGAAATAAGCTTATTTAATAAGCCTAAGTTGCTGAAATAAGCCTATATAATAAGGCTATTTAATAAGCATAAGTTGCTGAATTAAGCCTATTTAATAAGCCTAAGTTGCTGAAATAAGCCTATTTAATAAGGCTATTTAATAAGTCTAAGTTGCAGAAATAAACCTATTTAATAATGCTATTTAATACGCCTAAGTTGCTGAAATAAGCATATTTAATAAGCCTAAGTTGCTGAAATAAGCCTATTTAATAGGCCTATCTAATAAGTATATTTAATAAGGCTATTTAATAAGCCTATTTAATAAGCCTATTTAATGAGCCTATTTAATACGCCTATTTAACAAACCTATTTATTGAGCCTATTTAATAAGCCTATTTATTGAGCCCATTTCATACGCCTATTTAATAAGTCTATTTAATAAGCCTATTTAATAAGCCTATTTAATAAGTCTAAGTTGCTGAAATAAGCCTATTTAATAAGCCCAAGTTGCTGAAATAAGCCTATTTAATAAGCATAAGTTGCTGAAATAAGGCTATTTAATAAGTCTAAGTTGCTGAAATAAGCCTATTTAATAAGCCTAAGTTGCTGAAATAAGGCTATTTAATAAGCCTAAGTTGCTGAAATAAGCCTATTTAATATGCCTATCTAATAAGTCTAAGTTGCAGAAATAAGAATATTTCATAAGCCTATTTAATGAGCCTAAGTTGCTGAAATGTCTATTTAACTAGTCGATTTAATAAGTCTAAGTTGCTAAAATAAGCCTATTTAATAAGGCTATTTAATAAGCCTAAGTTGCTGAAATAAGCCTATTTAATAAGGCTATTTAATGAGCCTAAGTTGCTGAAATAAGCCTATTTAAAAAGCCTAAGTTTCTGAACTAAGCCTATTTAAAAAGGTATATTTAATAAGTCTAAGTTTCTGAAATAAACCTATTTAAAAATGCTATTTAATAAGCCTAAGTTGCTGAAATAAACCTGTTTAATAACGCTATTTAATAAGCATAAGTTGCTGAAATAAGCTTATTTAATAAGCCTAAGTTGCTGAAATAAGCCTATTTAATAAGGCTATTTAATAAGTCTAAGTTGCTGAAATAAGCCTATTTAATAGGGCTATTTAATAAGTCCATTTAACAAGCCTATTTAAGAAGCATATTTAATACGCCTATTTAAGACGCCTATTTAATAAGTATTTAATGAGCCTATTTATTAAGTCTATTTAATAAGCCTTTTTAATAAGCCTATTTAATAAAGTCTATTTAATAAGCCTATTTAATAAGTCTATTTAAAAAGTCTATTTAATAAGCCTATTTAATAAGTATTAAATGAGCCTATTTAATAAGCCTATTTATTGAGCCTATTTAATAAGCCTATTTAATAAGCCTATTTGATAAGCCTATTTAATAAGCCTATTTAATAAGCATATTTATTGAGCCTATTTAATAGGTCTATTTAATAAGCCTATTTAATAAGCCTATTTAATAAGTATTTAATGAGCCTATTTAATAAGTCTATTTAATAATCCTATTTAATACGCCTATTTAATAAGTCTAAGTTGCTGAAATAAGCTTATTTAATAAGCCTAAGTTGCTGAAATAAGCCTATATAATAAGGCTATTTAATAAGCATAAGTTGCTGAATTAAGCCTATTTAATAAGCCTAAGTTGCTAAAATAAGCCTATTTAATGAGGCTATTTAATAAGTATATTTAATAAGCCTATTTAATAAGCCTATTTAATAAGCCTATTTAATGAGCCTATTTAATACGCCTATTTAACAAACCTATTTATTGAGCCTATTTAATAAGCCTATTTATTGAGCCCATTTCATACGCCTATTTAATAAGTCTATTTAATAAGCCTATTTAATAAGCCTATTTCATAAGTCTAAGTTGCTGAAATAAGCCTATTTAATAAGCCCAAGTTGCTGAAATAAGCCTATTTAATAAGTCTGTTTAATAAGCCTAAGTTGCTGAAATAAGCCTATTTCATAAGCCTAAGTTGCTGAAATAAGGCTTTTTAATAAGTCTAAGTTGCTGAAATAAGCCTATTTAATAAGCCTAAATTGTTATAATAAGCCTATTTAATAAGGCTATTTAATAAGCCTAAGTTGCTGAATAAGCCTATTTAATAAGTCTACGTTGCTGAAATAAGGCTATTTAATAAGCCTAAGTTGCTGAAATGAGCCTTTTTAATAAGCCTAAGTTGCTGAAATAAGGCTATTTAATAAGTCTAAGTTGCTGAAATAAGCCTATTTAAAAAGCATAAGTTGCTAAAATAAGCCTATTTAATGAGGCTATTTAATAAGTCTATTTAATAAGCCTATTTAATAAGCCTATTTAATAAGCCTATTTAATATGCCTATTTAATAAGTCTATTTAATAAGTCTATTTAATACGCCTATTTAATAAGTATTTAATGAGCCTATTTATTAAGTCTATTTAATAAGCCTATTTAATAAGTCTATTTAAAAAGTCTATTTAATAAGCCTATTTAATAAGTATTTAATGAGCCTATTTAATAAGCCTATTTATTGAGCCTATTTAATAAGCCTATTTAATAAGCCTATTTGATAAGCCTATTTAATAAGCATATTTATTGAGCCTATTTAATAGGTCTATTTAATAAGCCTATTTAATAAGCCTATTTAATAAGTATTTAATGAGCCTATTTAATAAGTCTATTTAATAATCCTATTTAATACGCCTATTTAATAAGTCTAAGTTGCTGAAATAAGCTTATTTAATAAGCCTAAGTTGCTAAAATAAGCCTACATAATAAGGCTATTTAATAAGCATAAGTTGCTGAATTAAGCCTATTTAATAAGCCTAAGTTGCTAAAATAAGCCTATTTAATGAGGCTATTTAATAAGTCTATTTAATAAGCCTATTTAATAAGCCTATTTAATAAGCCTATTTAATGAGCCTATTTAATACGCCTATTTAACAAACCTATTTATTAAGTATTTAATGAGCCTATTTAATAGATCTATTTAATAAGTCTATTTTTAATAAGTCTATTTAATAAGTCTAATTAATAAACCTATTTAATAAGTATTTAATGAGCCTATTTAATAAGCCTATTTATTGAGCCTATTTAATGAGCCTATTTATTGAGCCTATTTAATAAGCCTATTTATTGAGCCTATTTAATAAGCCTATTTATTGAGCCCATTTCATACGCCTATTTAATAAGTCTATTTAATACACCTATTTAATAAGCCTATTTAATAAGTCTAAGTTGCTGAAATAAGCCTATTTAATAAGCCCAAGTTGCTGAAATAAGCCTATTTAATAAGTCTGTTTAATAAGCATAAGTTGCTGAAATAAGGCTTTTTAATAAGTCTAAGTTGCTGAAATAAGCCTATTTAATAAGCCTAAGTTGTTATAATAAGCCTATTTAATAAGGCTATTTAATAAGTCTACGTTGCTGAAATAAGGCTATTTAATAAGCCTAAGTTGCTGAATAAGCCTATTTTTAATAAGCCTAAGTTGCTGAAATAAGCCTATTTAATAAGCCCAAGTTGCTGATGAAATAAGCCTATTTAATAAGGCTATGTAATAAGCCTAAGTTGCTGAAATAAGCCTATTTAATAAGCATAAGTTGCTGAAATAAGCCTATTTAATAAGCCTAAGTTGCTGAAATAAGGCTATTTAATAAGCCTAAGTTGCTGAAATAAGCCTATTTAATATGCCTATCTAATAAGTCTAAGTTGCAGAAATAAGAATATTTCATAAGCCTATTTAATGAGCCTAAGTTGCTGAAATGTCTATTTAACTAGTCGATTTAATAAGTCTAAGTTGCTAAAATAAGCCTATTTAATAAGGCTATTTAATAAGCCTAAGTTGCTGAAATAAGCCTATTTAAAAAGCCTAAGTTTCTGAACTAAGCCTATTTAAAAAGGTATATTTAATAAGTCTAAGTTTCTGAAATAAACCTATTAAAAATGCTATTTAATAAGCCTAAGTTGCTGAAATAAACCTGTTTAATAACGCTATTTAATAAGCATAAGTTGCTGAAATAAGCATATTTAATAAGCCTACATTGCTGAACTAAGCCTATATAAAAAGGTCGATTTAATAAGTCTAAGTTGCAGAAATAAACCTATTTAATAAGGCTATTTAATAAGCCTAAGTTGCTGAAATAAGCCTATTTAATAAGGCTATTTAATGAGCCTAAGTTGCTGAAATAAGCCTATTTAAAAAGCCTAAGTTTCTGAACTAAGCCTATTTAAAAAGGTATATTTAATAAGTCTAAGTTTCTGAAATAAACCTATTTAAAAATGCTATTTAATAAGCCTAAGTTGCTGAAATAAACCTGTTTAATAACGCTATTTAATAAGCATAAGTTGCTGAAATAAGCTTATTTAATAAGCCTAAGTTGCTGAAATAAGCCTATTTAATAAGGCTATTTAATAAGTCTAAGTTGCTGAAATAAGCCTATTTAATAGGGCTATTTAATAAGTCCATTTAACAAGCCTATTTAATAAGCCTATTTAATACGCCTATTTAAGACGCGTATTTAATAAGTATTTAATGAGCCTATTTATTAAGTCTATTTAATAAGCCTTTTTAATAAGCCTATTTAATAAAGTCTATTTAATAAGCCTATTTAATAAGTCTATTTAAAAAGTCTATTTAATAAGCCTATTTAATAAGTATTAAATGAGCCTATTTAATAAGCCTATTTATTGAGCCTATTTAATAAGCCTATTTAATAAGCCTATTTGATAAGCCTATTTAATAAGCCTATTTAATAAGCATATTTATTGAGCCTATTTAATAGGTCTATTTAATAAGCCTATTTAATAAGCCTATTTAATAAGTATTTAATGAGCCTATTTAATAAGTCTATTTAATAATCCTATTTAATACGCCTATTTAATAAGTCTAAGTTGCTGAAATAAGCTTATTTAATAAGCCTAAGTTGCTGAAATAAGCCTATATAAAAAGGCTATTTAATAAGCATAAGTTGCTGAATTAAGCCTATTTAATAAGCCTAAGTTGCTAAAATAAGCCTATTTAATGAGGCTATTTAATAAGTCTATTTAATAAGCCTATTTAATAAGCCTATTTAATGAGCCTATTTAATGAGCCTATTTAATACGCCTATTTAACAAACCTATTTATTGAGCCTATTTAATAAGCCTATTTATTGAGCCCATTTCATACGCCTATTTAATAAGTCTATTTAATAAGCCTATTTAAAGAGTATTCAATGAGCCTATTTATTAAGCCTTTTTATTGAGCCTATTTAATAAGCCTATTTATTAAGCCTATTTAATAAGCCTATTTAATAAGCCTAAGTTGCTAAAATAAGCCTATTTAATAAGTCTGTTTAATTAGCCTATTTATTAAGCCTTTTTATTGAGCCTATTTAATAAGCCTATTTATTAAGCCTATTTAATAAGCCTATTTAATAAGCCCAAGTTGCTGAAATAAGCCTATTTAATAAGTCTGTTTAATTAGCCTAAGTTGCTGAAATAAGCCTATTTCATAAGCCTAAGTTGCTGAAATAATGCTATTTAATATGTCTAAGTTGCTGAAATAAGCCTATTTAAAAAGCATAAGTTGCTAAAATAAGCCTATTTAATGAGGCTATTAAATAAGTCTATTTAATAAGCCTATTTAATAAGCCTATTTAATAAGCCTATTTAATATGCCTATTTAATAAGTCTATTTAATAAGTCTATTTAATACGCCTATTTAATAAGCATTTAATGATCCTATTTAATAAGCCCATTTATTGAGCCTATTTAATAATCCTATTTAGTAAGCCTATTTAATAAGCCTATTTAATAAGCCTATTCAATAAGTATTTAATGAGCCTATTTAATAAGCCTAAGTTGCTGAATAAGCCTATTTAATAAGCCTGAGTTGCTGAAATAAGCCTATTTAATAAGCCTATTTAATAAGCCTAAGTTGCTGAATAAGCCTATTTAATAAGCCTGAGTTGCTGAAATAAGCCTATTTAATAAGCCTATTTAATAAGCCTAATTTGCTGAAATGAGCCTATTTAATCAGCGTAAGTTGCTGAAATAAGCCTATTTAATAAGCGCAAGTTGCTGAAATAAGCCTATTTAATAAGGCTATTTAATAAGTCTAAGTTGCTGAAATGAGCCTATTTAATAAGCCTAAGTTGCTCAAATAAGGCTATTTAATAAGTCTAAGTTGCTGAAATAAGGCTATTTAATAAGTCTAAGTTGCTGAAATAAGCCTATTTAAAAAGCCTAAGTTGCTAAAATAAGCCTATTTAATGAGGCTATTTAATAAGCCTATTTAATAAGCCTATTTAATAAGCCTATTTAATAAGTCTATTTAATAAGTCTATTTAATAAGCCTATTTAAAGAGTATTCAATGAGCCTATTTATTAAGCCTATTTATTGAGCCTATTTAATAAGCCTATTTAATAAGCCTATTTAATGAGCCTATTTAATAAGTTTATTTAATAAGCCTATTTAATAAGCCTATTTAAAAAAACATATTTAATAAGCCTATTTATTAAGCCGATTTAATGAGCCTATTTAATAAGCCTATTTATTGAGCCTTTTTAATAAGTCTATTTAATGAGCCTATTTAATAAGCCTAAGTTGCTGAATAAGCCTATTTAATAAGCCTAAGTTGCTGAAATAAGTCTATTTAATAAGCCTATTTAATAAGCCTAAGTTGCTGAATAAGCCTATTTTTATTAAGCCTAAGTTGCTCAAATAAGCCTATTTAATAAGCCCAAGTTGCTGAAATAAGCCTATTTAATAAGGCTATGTAATAAGCCTAAGTTGCTGAAATAAGCCTATTTAATAAGCGTAAGTTGCTGAAATAAGGCTATTTAATAAGTCTAAGTTGCTGAAATAAGCCTATTTAATAAGCCTAAGTTGCTGAAATAAGGCTATTTAATAAGCCTAAGTTGCTGAAATAAGCCTATTTAATAAGCCTATCTAATAAGTCTAAGTTGCAGAAATAAGCATATTTCATAAGCCTATTTAATGAGCCTAAGTTGCTGAAATGTCTAATTAACTAGTCGATTTAATAAGTCTAAGTTGCTAAAATAAGCCTATTTAATAAGGCTATTTAATAAGCCTAAGTTGCTGAAATAAGCCTATTTAATAAGGCTATTTAATGAGCCTAAGTTGCTGAAATAAGCCTATTTAAAAAGCCTAAGTTTCTGAACTAAGCCTATTTAAAAAGGTATATTTAATAAGTCTAAGTTTCTGAAATAAACCTATTTAAAAATGCTATTTAAAAAGCCTAAGTTGCTGAAATAAACCTGTTTAATAAGGCTATTTAATAAGCATAAGTTGCTGAAATGAGCTTATTTAATATGCCTAAGTTGCTGAAATAAGCCTATTTATTAAGGCTATTTAATAAGTCTAAGTTGCTGAAATAAACCTATTTAATAAGCCTAAGTTGCTAAAATAAGCCTATTTAATAGGGCTATTTAATAAGTCCATTTTAATACGCCTATTTAATAAGTATTTAATGAGCCTATTTATTAAGTCTATTTAAAAAGCCTTTTTAATAAGCCGATTTAATAAAGTCTATTTAATAAGCCTATTTAATAAGTCTATTTAATGAGCCTATTTAATAAGCCTATTTATTGAGCCTATTTAATAAGCCTATTTAATAAGCCTATTTAATAAGCCTATTTAATAAGCCTATGTAATATGTATTTAATGAGCCTATTTAATAAGTCTATTTAATAAGCCTATTTCACAGGCCTATTTAATAAGTCTAAGTTGCTGAAATAAGCCTATATAATAAGGCTATTTAATAAGCATAAGTTGCTGAATTAAGCCTATTTAATAAGCCTATTTAATAAGCCTATTTAATAAGCCTATTTAATAAGCTTCTTTATTGAGCCTATTTAATAGGTCTATTTAATAAGCCTATTTAATAAGCCTATGTAATATGTATTTAATGAGCCTATTTAATAAGTCTATTTAATAAGCCTATTTCACAGGCCTATTTAATAAGTCTAAGTTGCTGAAATAAGCTTATTTAATAAGCCTAAGTTGCTAAAATAAGCCTATTTAATGAGGCTATTTAATAAGTCTATTTAATAAGCCTATTTAATAAGCCTATTTAATAAGCCTATTTAATGAGCCTATTTAATACGCCTATTTAACAAACCTATTTAATAATTATTTAATGAGCCTATTTAATAAGTCTATTTAATAAGCCTTTTTAATAAGCCTATTTAATAAGTCTATTTAATAAGCCTATTTAATAAGTCTATTTAATAAGTCTAATTAATTAGCCTATTTAATAAGTATTTAATGAGCCTATTTAATAAGCGTATTTATTGAGCCTATTTAATGAGCCTATTTATTGAGCCTATTTAATAAGCCTATTTATTGAGCCTATTTAATAAGCCTATTTATTGAGCCCATTCCATACGCCTATTTAATAAGTCTATTTAATAAGTCTATTTAATAAGCCTATTTAATAAGTCTATTTAATAAGTCTAATTAATTAGCCTATTTAATAAGTATTTAATGAGCCTATTTAATAAGCGTATTTATTGAGCCTATTTAATGAGCCTATTTATTGAGCCTATTTAATAAGCCTATTTATTGAGCCTATTTAATAAGCCTATTTATTGAGCCCATTCCATACGCCTATTTAATAAGTCTATTTAATAAGCCTATTTAATAAGCCTATTTAATAAGTCTAAGTTGCTGAAATAAGCCTATTTAAGAAGCCCAAGTTGCTGAAATAAGCCTATTTAATAAGGCTATTTAATAAGCCTAAGTTGCTGAAATAAGCCTATTTAATAAGCCTATCTAATAAGTCTAAGTTGCAGAAATAAGCATATTTCATAAGCCTATTTAATAAGCCTAAGTTGCTGAAATGTCTAATTAACTAGTCGATTTAATAAGTCTAAGTTGCTAAAATAAGCCTATTTAATAAGGCTATTTAATAAGCCTAAGTTGCTGAAATACGCCTATTTAATAAGGCTATTTAATAAGCCTAAGTTGCTGAAATAAGCCTATTTAAAAAGCCTAAGTTTCTGAACTAAGCCTATTTAAAAAGGTATATTTAATAAGTCTAAGTTTCTGAAATAAACCTATTTAAAAATGCTATTTAAAAAGCCTAAGTTGCTGAAATAAACCTGTTTAATAAGGCTATTTAATAAGCATAAGTTGCTGAAATGAGCTTATTTAATAAGCCTAAGTTGCTGAAATAAGCCTATTTAATAATGCTATTTAATAACTCTAAGTTGCTGAAATAAACCTATTTAATAAGCCTAAGTTGCTAAAATAAGCCTATTTAATAGGGCTATTTAATAAGTCCATTTAACAAGCCTATTTAATACGCCTATTTAATAAGCCTATTTAATACGCCTATTTAATAAGTATTTAATGAACCTATTTATTAAGTCTATTTAATAAGCCTTTTTAATAAGCCTATTTAATAAAGTCTATTTAATAAGCCTATTTAATAAGTCTATTTAATGAGCCTATTTAATAAGCCTATTTATTGAGCCTATTTAATAAGCCTATTTAATAAGCCTATTTAATAAGCCTATTTAATAAGCCTATTTAATAATCCTATTTATTGAGCCTATTTAATAGGTCTATTTAATAAGCCTATTTAATAAGCCTATGTAATAAGTATTTAATGAGCCTATTTAATAAGTCTATTTAATAAGCCTATTTCACAGGCCTATTTAATAAGTCTAAGTTGCTGAAATAAGCTTATTTAATAAGCCTAAGTTGCTGAAATAAGCCTATATAATAAGGCTATTTAATAAGCATAAGTTGCTGAATTAAGCCTATTTAATAAGCATAAGTTGCTAAAATAAGCCTATTTAATGAGGCTATTTAATAAGTCTATTTAATAAGCCTATTTAATAAGCCTATTTAATAAGCCTATTTAATGAGCCTATTTAATACGCCTATTTAACAAACCTATTTAATAAGTATTTAATGAGCCTATTTAATAAGTCTATTTAATAAGCCTTTTTAATAAGCCTATTTAATAAGTCTATTTAATAAGCCTATTTAATACGTCTATTTAATAAGTCTAATTAATTAGCCTATTTAATAAATATTTAATGAGCCTATTTAATAAGCCTATTTATTGAGCCTATTTAATGAGCCTATTTATTGAGCCTATTTAATAAGCCTATTTATTGAGCCTATTTAATAAGCCTATTTATTGAGCCCATTTCATACGCCTTTTTAATAAGTCTATTTAATAAGCCTATTTAATAAGCCTATTTAATAAGTCTAAGTTGCTGAAATAAGCCTATTTAAGAAGCCCAAGTTGCTGAAATAAGCCTATTTAATAAGCCTAAGTTGCTGAAATAAGCCTATTTAATAAGGCTATTTAATAAGTCTAAGTTGTTGAAATAAACCTATTTAATAAGCCTAAGTTGCTAAATTAAGCCTATTTAATGAGGCTATTTAATAAGTCTATTTAATAAGCCTATTTAATAAGCCTATTTAATAAGCCTATTTAATACACCTATTTAATAAACCTATTTAATAAGTATTTAATGAGCCTATGTATTAAGTCTATTTAATACGCCTTTTTAATAAGCCTATTTAATAAGTCTATTTAATAAGCCTATTTAATAAGTCTATTTAATGAGCCTATTTAATAAGCCTATTTTTTGAGCCTATTTAATACGCCTATTTATTGAGCCTATTTAATATGCCTATTTATTGAGCCTATTTAATGAGCCTATTTATTGAGCCTATTTAATAAGTCTTTTTAATCAGCCTATTTAATAAGCCTATTTAATAATCCTATTTAATAAGCCTATTTAATAAGCCTATCTAATAAGCCTTATTAATGAGCCTATTTAATAAGTCTATTTAATAAGCCTATTTAATAGGCCTATTTAATAAGTCTAAGTTGCTGAAATAAGCCTATTTAATAAGCCTAAGTTGCTAAAATAAGCCTATTTAATGAGGTTATTTAATAAGTCTATTTAATAAGCCTATTTAATAAACCTATTTAATACGCCTATTTAATAAACCTCTTTAATAAGTATTTAATGAGCCTATTTAATAAGTCTATTTAATAAGCCTTTTTTAAAAAGCCTATTTAATAAGTATTCAATGAGCCTATTTAATAAGCCTATTTATTGTGCCTATTTAATAAGCCTATTTAATAAGCCTATTTAATAAGCCTATTTAATAAGTCTATTTAATAAGCCTATTTAATAAGTCTATTTAATAAGTCTATTTAATAAGCCTACTTAATAAGTATTTAATGAGCCTATTTAATACGCCTATTTATTGAGCCTATTTAATAAGCCTATTTATTGAGCCTATTTAATAAGCCTATTCATTGAGCCTATTTAATAAGCTTATTTATTGAGCCTATTTAACAAGCCTATTTATTGAGCCTATTTAATATGCCTATTTATTGAGCCTATTTAATAAGCCTCTTTATTGAGCCTATTTAATACGCCTATTTAATAAGCTTATTTAATAAGCCTATTTAATAAGCCTATTTAATAAGCCTATTTAATAAGCCTATTTATTAAACCTATCTAATAAGCCAATTTAATACGCCAATTTAATGAGTCTATTTAATAAGCCTATTGAATAGGCCTATTTAATAAGTCTAAGTTGCTGAAATAAGCCTATTTAATAAGCCTAAGTTGCTGAAATAAGCCTATTTAATAAGCCTAAGTTGCTGAAATAATCCTATTTAATTAGGCTATTTAATAAGTATAAGTTGCTGAAAAAAACCTATTTAATAAGCCTAAGTTGCTAAAATAAGCCTATTTAATGAGGCTTCTTAATAAGTCTATTTAATAAGCCTATTTAATAATCCTATTTAATAAGCCTATTTAATAAGCATATTTAATACACCTATTTAATAAACCTATTTAATAAATATTTAATGAGCCTATGTATTAAGTCTATTTAATACGCCTTTTTAATAAGCCTATTTAATAAGTCTATTTAATAAGCCTATTTAATACACCTATTTAATAAACCTATTTAATAAGTATTTAATGAGCCTATGTATTAAGTCTATTTAATACGCCTTTTTAATAAGCCTATTTAATAAGTCTATTTAATAAGCCTATTTAATAAGTCTATTTAATGAGCCTATTTAATAAGCCTATTTTTTGAGCCTATTTAATACGCCTATTTATTGAGCCTATTTAATATGCCTATTTATTGAGCCTATTTAATGAGCCTATTTATTGAGCCTATTTAATAAGTCTTTTTAATCAGCCTATTTAATAAGCCTATTTAATAAGCCTATTTAATAAGCCTATTTAATAAGCCTATCTAATAAGCCTTATTAATGAGCCTATTTAATAAGTCTATTTAATAAGCCTATTTAATAGGCCTATTTAATAAGTCTAAGTTGCTGAAATAAGCCTATTTAATAAGCCTAAGTTGCTGAAATAAGCCTATTTAATAAGGCTATTTAATAAGTCTAAGTTGCTGAAATAAACCTATTTAATAAGCCTAAGTTGCTAAAATAAGCCTATTTAATGAGGTTATTTAATAAGTCTATTTAATAAGCCTATTTAATAAACCTATTTAATACGCCTATTTAATAAACCTCTTTAATAAGTATTTAATGAGCCTATTTAATAAGTCTATTTAATAAGCCTTTTTTAAAAAGCCTATTTAATAAGTCTATTTAATAAGCCTATTTAATGAGTCTATTTAATAAGTCTATTTAATAAGCCTATTAAATAAGTATTCAATGAGCCTGTTTAATAAGCCTATTTATTGAGCCTATTTAATGTCTATTTAATAAGCCTATTTAATAAGCCTATTTAATGAGTCTATTTAATAAGTCTATTTAATAAGCCTATTTAATAAGTATTCAATGAGCTTATTTAATAAGCCTATTTATTGTGACTATTTAATAAGCCTATTTAATAAGCCTATTTAATAAGCCTATTTAATAAGTCTATTTAATAAGCCTATTTAATAAGTCTATTTAATAAGTCTATTTAATAAGCCTACTTAATAAGTATTTAATGAGCCTATTTAATAAGCCTATTTATTGAGCCTATTTAATAAGCCTATTTATTGAGCCTATTTAATAAGCCTATTCATTGAGCCTATTTAATAAGCTTATTTATTGAGCCTATTTAACAAGCCTATTTATTGAGCCTATTTAATATGCCTATTTATTGAGCCTATTTAATAAGCCTCTTTATTGAGCCTATTTAATACGCCTATTTAATAAGCTTATTTAATAAGCCTATTTAATAAGCCTATTTAATAAGCCTATTTAATAAGTATTAAATAGGCTTATTAAATAGGCTTATTAAATAGGCTTATTAAATAGGCTTATTAAATAGGCTTATTAAATAGACTTATTAAATAGGCATATTAAATAGGCTTATTAAATAGACTTATTAAATAGCCTCATTAAATAGGCTTATTAAATAGGCTCATTAAATAGGCTTAATAAATAGGCTTATTAAATAGGCTTATTAAATAGGCTTATTAAATAGGCTTATTAAATAGGCTTATTAAATAGACTTATTAAATCGGCTCAATAAATAGGCTTATTAAATAGGCTCATTAAATACTTATTAAATAGGTTTATTAAATAGGTGTATTAAATAGGCTTATTAAATAGGCTTATTAAATAGGCTTATTAAATAGGCTTATTAAATAGGCTTATTAAATAGACTTATTAAATAGGCTTATTAAATAGGCTTATTAAATAGACTTATTAAATAGCCTCATTAAATAGGCTTATTAAATAGGCTCATTAAATAGGCTTAATAAATAGGCGTATTAAATAGGCTTATTAAATAGGCTTATTAAATAGGCTTATTAAATAGGCTTATTAAATAGACTTATTAAATAGCCTCATTAAATAGGCTTATTTTAGCAACTTAGGCTTAATAAATAGGCTTATTTCAGCAACTTAGACTTATTAAAAAGGCTTATTTCAGCAACTTAGGCTTATGAAATAGGCTTATTCAGCAACTTAGGCTTATTAAATAGGCTTATTTCAGCAACTTAGACTTATTAAATAGGCCTATTAAATAGGCTTATTAAATAGACTTATTAAATAGGCTCATTAAATACTTATTAAATAGGCTATTAAATAGGCTTATTAAATAGACTTATTAAATAGGCTCAATAAATAGGTTTATTAAATAGGCTTATTAAATAGGCTTATTAAATAGGCTTATTAAATAGACTTATTAAATAGGCTCATTAAATAGGCTCAATAAATAGGCTTATTAAATAGGCTTATTAAATAGACTTATTAAATAGGCTCAATAAATAGGCGTATTAAATAGGCTTATTAAATAGGCGTATTAAATAGGCTTATTAAATAGGCTTATTAAATAGACTAATTAAATAGGCGTATGAAATAGGCTCAATAAATAGGCGTATTAAATAGGCTCAATAAATAGGCTTATTAAATAGGCTCAATAAATAGGCTTATTAAATCGGCTCAATAAATAGGCTTATTAAATAGGCTCATTAAATACTTATTTAATAGGTTTATTAAATAGGCGTATTAAATAGGCTTATTAAATAGGCTTATTAAATAGGCTTATTAAATAGGCTTATTAAATAGGCTTATTAAATAGGCTTATTAAATAGGCGTATGAAATAGGCTCAATAAATAGGCTTATTAAATAGGCTCAATAAATAGGCTCATTAAATAGGCTCAATAAATAGGCTTATTAAATAGGCTCAATAAATAGGCTTATTAAATAGGCTCATTAAATACTTATTAAATAGGCTTATTAAATAGACTTATTAAATAGACTAATTAAATAGGCTAATTAAATAGACTTATTAAATAGGCTTATTAAAAAGGCTTATTAAATAGACTTATTAAATAGGCTCATCTAATACTTATTAAATAGGTTTATTAAATAGGCGTATTAAATAGGTTTATTAAATAGGCGTATTAAATAGGCTTATTAAATAGGCTTATTAAATAGGTTTATTAAATAGGCTTATTAAATAGACTTATTAAATAGGCTTATTTCAGCAACTTAGGCTTATTAAATAGGCTTATTTCAGCAACTCATGCTCATTAAATAGCCTTATTAAATAGGCTTATTTCAGCAACTTAGGCTTATTAAATAGGCCTATTAAATAGGCTTATTAAATAGACTTATTAAATAGGCTCATTAAATACTTATTATATAGGCGTATTAAATAGGTTTATTAAATAGACTTATTAAATAGGCTCAATAATAAGGCTTATTAGATAGGCTTATTAAATAGGCTTAATAAATAGGCTTATTAAATAGGCTTATTAAATAGGCTTATTAAAAAGACTTATTAAATAGGCTCAATAAATAGCCTTATTAAATAGGCTCAATAAATAGGCTTATTAAATAGGCTCAATAAATAGGCGTATTAAATAGGCTCAAAAAATAGGCTTATTAAATAGGCTCATTAAATACTTATTAAGTAGGCTTATTAAATAGACTTATTAAATAGACTTATTAAATAAGCTTATTAAAAAGGCTTATTAAATAGACTTATTAAATAGGCTCATCAAATACTTATTAAATAGGTTTATTAAATAGGCGTATTAAATAGGTTTATTAAATAGGCGTATTAAATAGGCTTATTAAATAGGCTTATTAAATAGGTTTATTAAATAGGCTTATTAAATAGACTTATTAAATAGGCTTATTTCAGCAACTTAGGCTTATTAAATAGGCTTATTTCAGCAACTCATGCTCATTAAATAGCCTTATTAAATAGGCTTATTTCAGCAACTTAGGCTTATTAAATAGGCCTATTAAATAGGCTTATTAAATAGACTTATTAAATAGGCTCATTAAATAGGCTCAATAAATAGGCGTATTAAATAGGCGTATTAAATAGGCTTATTAGATAGGCTTATTAAATAGGCTTAATAAATAGGCTTATTAAATAGGCTTATTAAATAGGCTTATTAAAAAGACTTATTAAATAGGCTCAATAAATAGGCTTATTAAATAGGCTCAATAAATAGGCTTATTAAATAGGCTCAATGAATAGGCGTATTAAATAGGCTCAAAAAATAGGCTTATTAAATAGGCTCATTAAATACTTATTAAGTAGGCTTATTAAATAGACTTATTAAATAGACTTATTAAATAAGCTTATTAAATAGACTTATTAAAAAAGGCTTATTAAAAAGGCGTATTAAATAGACTTAATACATAGGCTCATTAAATACTTATTAAATAGGTTTATTAAATAGGCGTATTAAATATGCTTATTAAATAGGCGTATTAAATATGCTTATTAAATAGGCTTATTAAATAGGCTTATTAAATAGGCTTATTAAATAGACTTATTAAATAGCCTCATTAAATAGGCTTATTTTAGCAACTTAGGCTTATTAAATAGGTTTATTTCAGCAACTTAGACTTATTAAATAGCCTTATTAAATAGGCTTATTTCAGCAACTCAGGCTTATTAAATAGGCTTATTCAGCAACTTAGGCTTATTAAATAGGCCTTTTTCAGCAACTTAGGCTTATTAAATAGGCTTATTCAGCAACTTAGGCTTATTAAATAGGCTCATTAAATATTAATTAAATAGGCTTATTAAACAGGCTTATTAAATAGACTTATTAAATAGGCTCAATAAATAGGCTCAATAAATAGGCTTATTAAATAGGCTTATTAAATAGACTTATTAAATAGGCTCAATAAATAGGCGTATTAAATAGGCTTATTAAATAGGCGTATTAAATAGGCTTATTAAATAGGCTTATTAAATAGACTAATTAAATAGGCGTATGAAATAGGCTCAATAAATAGGCTTATTAGATAGGCTTATTAAATAGGCTTAATAAATACGCTTATTAAATAGGCTTATTAAATAGGCTTATTAAAAAGACTTATTAAATAGGCTCAATAAATAGGCTTATTAAATAGGCTCAATAAATAGGCTTATTAAATAGGCTCAATAAATAGGCGTATTAAATAGGCTCAAAAAATAGGCTTATTAAATAGGCTCATTAAATACTTATTAAGTAGGCTTATTAAATAGACTTATTAAATAGACTTATTAAATAAGCTTATTAAATAGACTTATTAAAAAAGGCTTATTAAAAAGGCGTATTAAATAGACTTAATACATAGGCTCATTAAATACTTATTAAATAGGTTTATTAAATAGGCGTATTAAATATGCTTATTAAATAGGCGTATTAAATATGCTTATTAAATAGGCTTATTAAATAGGCTTATTAAATAGGCTTATTAAATAGGCTTATTAAATAGACTTATTAAATAGCCTCATTAAATAGGCTTATTTTAGCAACTTAGGCTTATTAAATAGGTTTATTTCAGCAACTTAGACTTATTAAATAGCCTTATTAAATAGGCTTATTTCAGCAACTCAGGCTTATTAAATAGGCTTATTCAGCAACTTAGGCTTATTAAATAGGCCTTTTTCAGCAACTTAGGCTTATTAAATAGGCTTATTCAGCAACTTAGGCTTATTAAATAGGCTCATTAAATATTAATTAAATAGGCTTATTAAACAGGCTTATTAAATAGACTTATTAAATAGGCTCAATAAATAGGCTCAATAAATAGGCTTATTAAATAGGCTTATTAAATAGACTTATTAAATAGGCTCAATAAATAGGCGTATTAAATAGGCTTATTAAATAGGCGTATTAAATAGGCTTATTAAATAGGCTTATTAAATAGACTAATTAAATAGGCGTATGAAATAGGCTCAATAAATAGGCGTATTAAATAGGCTCAATAAATAGGCTTATTAAATAGGCTCAATAAATAGGCTTATTAAATCGGCTCAATAAATAGGCTTATTAAATAGGCTAATTAAATACTTATTAAATAGGTTTATTAAATAGACGTATTAAATAGGCTTATTAAATAGGCTTATTAAATAGGCTTATTAAATAGGCTTATTAAATAGGCTTATTAAATAGGCGTATGAAATAGGCTCAATAAATAGGCTTATTAAATAGGCTCAATAAATAGGCTCATTAAATAGGCTCAATAAATAGGCTTATTAAATAGGCTCAATAAATAGGCTTATTAAATAGGCTCATTAAATACTTATTAAATAGGCTTATTAAATAGACTTATTAAATAGACTAATTAAATAGGCTAATTAAATAGACTTATTAAATAGGCTTATTAAAAAGACATATTAAATAGACTTATTAAATAGGCTCATCAAATACTTATTAAATAGGTTTATTAAATAGGCGTATTAAATAGGTTTATTAAATAGGCTCAATAATAAGGCTTATTAGATAGGCTTATTAAATAGGCTTAATAAATAGGCTTATTAAATAGGCTTATTAAATAGGCTTATTAAAAAGACTTATTAAATAGGCTCAATAAATAGGCTTATTAAATAGGCTCAATAAATAGGCTTATTAAATAGGCTCAATAAATAGGCGTATTAAATAGGCTAAAAAAATAGGCTTATTAAATAGGCTCATTAAATACTTATTAAGTAGGCTTATTAAATAGACTTATTAAATAGACTTATTAAATAAGCTTATTAAAAAGGCTTATTAAATAGACTTATTAAATAGGCTCATCAAATACTTATTAAATAGGTTTATTAAATAGGCGTATTAAATAGGTTTATTAAATAGGCGTATTAAATAGGCTTATTAAATAGGCTTATTAAATAGGTTTATTAAATAGGCTTATTAAATAGACTTATTAAATAGGCTTATTTCAGCAACTTAGGCTTATTAAATAGGCTTATTTCAGCAACTCATGCTCATTAAATAGCCTTATTAAATAGGCTTATTTCAGCAACTTAGGCTTATTAAATAGGCCTATTAAATAGGCTCATTAAATACTTATTATATAGGCGTATTAAATAGGTTTATTAAATAGACTTATTAAATAGGCTCAATAATAAGGCTTATTAGATAGGCTTATTAAATAGGCTTAATAAATAGGCTTATTAAATAGGCTTATTAAATAGGCTTATTAAAAAGACTTATTAAATAGGCTCAATAAATAGGCTTATTAAATAGGCTCAATAAATAGGCTTATTAAATAGGCTCAATAAATAGGCGTATTAAATAGGCTCAAAAAATAGGCTTATTAAATAGGCTCATTAAATACTTATTAAGTAGGCTTATTAAATAGACTTATTAAATAGACTTATTAAATAAGCTTATTAAAAAGGCTTATTAAATAGACTTATTAAATAGGCTCATCAAATACTTATTAAATAGGTTTATTAAATAGGCGTATTAAATAGGTTTATTAAATAGGCGTATTAAATAGGCTTATTAAATAGGCTTATTAAATAGGTTTATTAAATAGGCTTATTAAATAGACTTATTAAATAGGCTCATTAAATACTTATTATATAGGCGTATTAAATAGGTTTATTAAATAGACTTATTAAATAGGCTCAATAATAAGGCTTATTAGATAGGCTTATTAAATAGGCTTAATAAATAGGCTTATTAAATAGGCTTATTAAATAGGCTTATTAAAAAGACTTATTAAATAGGCTCAATAAATAGGCTTATTAAATAGGCTCAATAAATAGGCTTATTAAATAGGCTCAATAAATAGGCGTATTAAATAGGCTCAAAAAATAGGCTTATTAAATAGGCTCATTAAATACTTATTAAGTAGGCTTATTAAATAGACTTATTAAATAGACTTATTAAATAAGCTTATTAAATAGACTTATTAAAAAAGGCTTATTAAAAAGGCGTATTAAATAGACTTAATACATAGGCTCATTAAATACTTATTAAATAGGTTTATTAAATAGGCGTATTAAATATGCTTATTAAATAGGCGTATTAAATATGCTTATTAAATAGGCTTATTAAATAGGCTTATTAAATAGGCTTATTAAATAGGCTTATTAAATAGACTTATTAAATAGGCGTATGAAATGGGCTCAATAAATAGGCTTATTAAATAGGCTCAATAAATAGGCTTATTAAATAGGCTCAATAAATAGGCTCATTAAATAGGCTCAATAAATAGGCTTATTAAATAGGCTCATTAAATATATATTAAATAGGTTAATTAATTAGACTTATTAAATAGACGTATTAAATAGGCTTATTAAATAGACTTATTAAATAGGCTTATTAAAAAGGCTTATTAAATAGACTTATTAAATAGGCTCATTAAATACTTATTAAATAGGTTTGTTAAATAGGCGTATTAAATAGGCTCATTAAATAGGCTTATTAAATAGGCTTATTAAATAGGCTTATTAAATAGACTTATTAAATAGCCTCATTAAATAGGCTTATTTTAGCAACTTAGGCTTATTAAATAGGTTTATTTCAGCAACTTAGACTTATTAAATAGCCTTATTAAATAGGCTTATTTCAGCAACTTAGGCAAATTAAATAGGCTTATTTCAGCAACTTAGGCTTATTAAATAGGCTTATTTCAGCAACTTAGACTTATTAAATAGGCCTATTCAATAGGCTTATTAAATAGACTTATTAAATTGGCGTATTAAATTGGCTTATTAGATAGGCTTAATAAAAAGGCTTATTAAATAGGCTTATTAAATAGGCTTATTAAATAGGCTTATTAAATAAGCTTATTAAATAGGCGTATTAAATAGGCTCAATAAAGAGGCTTATTAAATAGGCTTAATAAATAGGCTTATTAAATAGGCTCAATAAATAGGCTTGTTAAATAGGCTCAATAAATAGGGTTATTAAATAGGCTCAATGAATAGGCATATTAAATAGGCTCAATAAATAGGCATATTAAATAGGCTCAAAAATAGGCTTATTAAATAGGCTCATTAAATACTTATTAAGTAGGCTTATTAAATAGACTTATTAAATAGACTTATTAAATAGGCTTATTAAATAGACTTATTAAATAGGCTTATTAAAAAGGCGTATTAAATAGACTTAATACATAGGCTCATTAAATACTTATTAAATAGGTTTATTAAATAGGTGTATTAAATTGGCTTATTAGATAGGCTTAATAAATAGGCTTATTAAATAGGCTTATTAAATAGGCTTATTAAATAGGCTTATTAAATAAGCTTATTAAATAGGCGTATTAAATAGGCTCAATAAAGAGGCTTATTAAATAGGCTCAATAAATAGGCTTATTAAATAGGCTCAATAAATAGGCTTGTTAAATAGGCTCAATAAATAGGCTTATTAAATAGGCTCAATGAATAGGCTTATTAAATAGGCTCAATAAATAGGCTTATTAAATAGGCTCAATAAATAGGCTTATTAAATAGGCTCAATAAATAGGCATATTAAATAGGCTAAAAAAATAGGCTTATTAAATAGGCTCATTAAATACTTATTAAGTAGGCTTATTAAATAGACTTATTAAATAGACTTATTAAATAGGCTTATTAAATAGACTTATTAAATAGGATTATTAAAAAGGCGTATTAAATAGACTTAATACATAGGCTCATTAAATACTTATTAAATAGGTTTATTAAATAGGTGTATTAAATATGCTTATTAAATAGGCGTATTAAATAGGCTTATTAAATAGGCTTATTAAATAGACTTATTAAGAAGCCTCATTAAATAGGCTTATTTTAGCAACTTAGGCTTATTAAATAGGTTTTTTTCAGCAACTTAGACTTATTAAATAGCCTAATTAAATAGGCTTATTTCAGCAACTTAGGCTTATTAAATAGGCTTATTTCAGCAACTTAGGCTTATTAAATAGGCTTATTTCAGCAACTTAGACTTATTAAATAGGCCTATTCAATAGGCTTATTAAATAGACTCATTAAATTGGCGTATTAAATTGGCCTAATAGGCTTATTAAATAGACTTATTAAATAGGCTCAATAAATAGGTTTATTAAATAGGCTTATTAAATAGGCTTATTAAATAGGCTTATTAAATAGACTTATTAAATAGGCTCATTAAATAGGCTCAATAAATAGGCTTATTAACTAGGCTTATTAAATAGACTAATTAAATAGGCGTATGAAATAGGCTCAATAAATAGGCGTATTAAATAGGCTCAATAAATAGGCTTATTAAATAGGCTCAATAAATAGGCGTATTAAATAGGCTAAAAAAATAGGCTTATTAAATAGGCTCATTAAATACTTATTAAGTAGGCTTATTAAATAGACTTATTAAATAGACTTATTAAATAAGCTTATTAAAAAGGCTTATTAAATAGACTTATTAAATAGGCTCATCAAATACTTATTAAATAGGTTTATTAAATAGGCGTATTAAATAGGTTTATTAAATAGGCGTATTAAATAGGCTTATTAAATAGGCTTATTAAATAGGTTTATTAAATAGGCTTATTAAATAGACTTATTAAATAGGCTTATTTCAGCAACTTAGGCTTATTAAATAGGCTTATTTCAGCAACTCATGCTCATTAAATAGCCTTATTAAATAGGCTTATTTCAGCAACTTAGGCTTATTAAATAGGCCTATTCAATAGGCTTATTAAATAGACTTATTAAATTGGCGTATTAAATTGGCTTATTAGATAGGCTTAATAAATAGGCTTATTAAATAGGCTTATTAAATAGGCTTATTAAATAGGCTTATTAAATAAGCTTATTAAATAGGCGTATTAAATAGGCTCAATAAAGAGGCTTATTAAATAGGCTTAATAAATAGGCTTATTAAATAGGCTCAATAAATAGGCTTGTTAAATAGGCTCAATAAATAGGCTTATTAAATAGGCTCAATGAATAGGCATATTAAATAGGCTCAATAAATAGGCATATTAAATAGGCTCAAAAAATAGGCTTATTAAATAGGCTCATTAAATACTTATTAAGTAGGCTTATTAAATAGACTTATTAAATAGACTTATTAAATAGGCTTATTAAATAGACTTATTAAATAGGCTTATTAAAAAGGCGTATTAAATAGACTTATTAAATAGGCTCATTAAATAGGCTCAATAAATAGGCTTATTAAATAGGCTTATTAAATAGACTAATTAAATAGGCGTATGAAATAGGCTCAATAAATAGGCGTATTAAATAGGCTCAATAAATAGGCTTATTAAATAGGCTCAATAAATAGGCTTATTAAATCGGCTCAATAAATAGGCTTATTAAATAGGCTCATTAAATACTTATTAAATAGGTTTATTAAATAGGCGTATTAAAAAGGCTTATTAAATAGGCTTATTAAATAGGCTTATTAAATAGGCTTATTAAATAGGCTTATTAAATAGGCGTATGAAATAGGCTCAATAAATAGGCGTATTAAATAGGCTCAATAAATAGGCTTATTAAATAGGCTCAATAAATAGGCTTATTAAATCGGCTCAATAAATAGGCTTATTAAATAGGCTCATTAAATACTTATTAAATAGGTTTATTAAATAGGCGTATTAAAAAGGCTTATTAAATAGGCTTATTAAATAGGCTTATTAAATAGGCTTATTAAATAGGCTTATTAAATAGGCGTATGAAATAGGCTCAATAAATAGGCTTATTAAATAGGCTCAATAAATAGGCTTATTAAATAGGCTCAATAAATAGGCTTATTAAATAGGCTCAATAAATAGGCTTATTAAATAGGCTCATTAAATACTTATTAAATAGGCTTATTAAATAGACTTATTAAATAGACTAATTAAATAGGCTAATTAAATAGACTTATTAAATAGGTTTATTAAAAAGGCTTATTAAATAGACTTATTAAATAGGCTCATCAAATACTTATTAAATAGGTTTATTAAATAGGCATATTAAATAGGTTTATTAAATAGGCGTATTAAATAGGCTTATTAAATAGGCTTATTAAATAGGTTTATTAAATAGGCTTATTAAATAGACTTATTAAATAGCCTCATTAAATAGGCTTATTTTAGCAACTTAGGCTTATTAAATAGGTTTATTTCAGCAACTTAGACTTATTAAATAGCCTTATTAAATAGGATTATTTCAGCAACTTAGGCTTATTAAATAGGCTTATTTCAGCAACTCATGCTCATTAAATAGGCTTATTAAATAGGCTTATTTCAGCAACTTAGGCTTATTACATAGGCTTATTTCAGCAACTTAGACTTATTAAATAGGCCTATTAAATAGGCTTATTAAATAGACTTATTAAATAGGCTCATTAAATACTTATTAAATAGGCGTATTAAATAGGTTTATTAAATAGACTTATTAAATAGGCTCAATAATAAGGCTTATTAGATAGGCTTATTAAATAGGCTTATTAAATAGGCTTATTAAATAGGCTTATTAAATAGGCTTATTAAAAAGACTTATTAAATAGGCTCAATAAATAGGCTTATTAAATAGGCTCAATAAATAGGCTTATTAAATAGGCTCAATAAATAGGCGTATTAAATAGGCTCAAAAATAGGCTTATTAAATAGACTCATTAAATACTTATTAAGTAGGCTTATTAAATAGACTTATTAAATAGACTTATTAAATAGGCTTATTAAATAGACTTATTAAATAGGCTTATTAAAAAGGCGTATTAAATAGACTTAATACATAGGCTCATTAAATACTTATTAAATAGGTTTATTAAATAGGCGTATTAAATATGCTTATTAAATAGGCGTATTAAATATGCGTATTAAATAGGCTTATTAAATAGGCCTTTTTCAGCAACTTAGGCTTATTAAATAGGCTTATTCAGCAACTTAGGCTTATTAAATAGGCTCATTAAATATTAATTAAATAGGCTTATTAAACAGGCTTATTAAATAGACTTATTAAATAGGCTCAATAAATAGGCTTATTAAATAGGCTAATTAAATAGGCTCATTAAATAGGCTTAATATATAGGCTTATTAAATAGGCTTATTAAATAGGCTTATTAAATAGGCTTATTAAATAGACTTATTAAATAGGCTTATTAAATAGGCTTATTAAATAGACTTATTAAATAGCCTCATTAAATAGGCTTATTAAATAGGCTCATTATATAGGCTTAATAAATAGGCTTATTAAATAGGCTTATTAAATAGGCGTATTAAATAGGCTTATTAAATAGGCTTATTAAATAGACTAATTAAATAGGCGTATGAAATAGGCTCAATAAATAGGCGTATTAAATAGGCTCAATAAATAGGCTTATTAAATAGGCTCAATAAATAGGCTTATTAAATCGGCTCAATAAATAGGCTTATTAAATAGGCTCATTAAATACTTATTAAATAGGTTTATTAAATAGGTGTATTAAATAGGCTTATTAAATAGGCTTATTAAATAGGCTTATTAAATAGGCTTATTAAATAGGCTTATTAAATAGACTTATTAAATAGGCTTATTAAATAGGCTTATTAAATAGACTTATTAAATAGCCTCATTAAATAGGCTTATTAAATAGGCTCATTAAATAGGCTTAATAAATAGGCTTATTAAATAGGCTTATTAAATAGGCTTATTAAATAGGCTTATTAAATAGGCTTATTAAATAGACTTATTAAATCGGCTCAATAAATAGGCTTATTAAATAGGCTCATTAAATACTTATTAAATAGGTTTATTAAATAGGTGTATTAAATAGGCTTATTAAATAGGCTTATTAAATAGGCTTATTAAATAGGCTTATTAAATAGGCTTATTAAATAGACTTATTAAATAGGCTTATTAAATAGGCTTATTAAATAGACTTATTAAATAGCCTCATTAAATAGGCTTATTAAATAGGCTCATTAAATAGGCTTAATAAATAGGCTTATTAAATAGGCTTATTAAATAGGCTTATTAAATAGGCTTATTAAATAGACTAATTAAATAGCCTCATTAAATAGGCTTATTTTAGCAACTTAGGCTTAATAAATAGGCTTATTTCAGCAACTTAGACTTATTAAAAAGGCTTATTTCAGCAACTTAGGCTTATGAAATAGGCTTATTCAGCAACTTAGGCTTATTAAATAGGCTTATTTCAGCAACTTAGACTTATTAAATAGGCCTATTAAATAGGCTTATTAAATAGACTTATTAAATAGGCTTATTAAATAGGCTCATTAAATACTTATTAAATAGGCTTATTAAATAGACTTATTAAATAGACGAATTAAATAGGCTAATTAAATAGACTTATTAAATAGGTTTATTAAAAAGGCTTATTAAATAGACTTATTAAATAGGCTCATCAAATACTTATTAAATAGGTTTATTAAATAGGCGTATTAAATAGGTTTATTAAATAGGCGTATTAAATAGGCTTATTAAATAGGCTTATTAAATAGGTTTATTAAATAGGCTTATTAAATAGACTTATTAAATAGCCTCATTAAATAGGCTTATTTTAGCAACTTAGGCTTATTAAATAGGTTTATTTCAGCAACTTAGACTTATTAAATAGCCTTATTAAATAGGATTATTTCAGCAACTTAGGCTTATTAAATAGGCTTATTTCAGCAACTCATGCTCATTAAATAGGCTTATTAAATAGGCTTATTTCAGCAACTTAGGCTTATTACATAGGCTTATTTCAGCAACTTAGACTTATTAAATAGGCCTATTAAATAGGCTTATTAAATAGACTTATTAAATAGGCTCATTAAATACTTATTAAATAGGCGTATTAAATAGGTTTATTAAATAGACTTATTAAATAGGCTCAATAATAAGGCTTATTAGATAGGCTTATTAAATAGGCTTATTAAATAGGCTTATTAAATAGGCTTATTAAATAGGCTTATTAAAAAGACTTATTAAATAGGCTCAATAAATAGGCTTATTAAATAGGCTCAATAAATAGGCTTATTAAATAGGCTCAATAAATAGGCGTATTAAATAGGCTCAAAAATAGGCTTATTAAATAGGCTCATTAAATACTTATTAAGTAGGCTTATTAAATAGACTTATTAAATAGACTTATTAAATAGGCTTATTAAATAGACTTATTAAATAGGCTTATTAAAAAGGCGTATTAAATAGACTTAATACATAGGCTCATTAAATACTTATTAAGTTGCTGAAATAAGCCTATTTATTAAGCCTAAGTTGCTAAAATAAGCCTATTTAATGAGGCTATTTAATAAGTCTATTTAATAAGCCTATTTAATAAGCCTATTTAATAAGCCTATTTAATAAGCCTATTTAATAAGCCTATTTATTAAGCCTATTTAATGAGCCTATTTAATAAGCCTATTTAATGAGGCTATTTAATAAGTCTATTTAATAAGCCTATTTAATAAGCCTATTTAATAAGTCTATTTAATAAGCCTATTTAATAAGCCTATTTAATAAGCCTATTTAATAAGCCTATTTAATAAGCCTATATATTGAGCCGATTTAATAAGCCTATTTATTGAGCCTATTTAATAAGCCTATTTATTGAGCCTATTTAATACGCCTATTTATTGAGCCTATTTCATACGCCTATTTAATTAGTCTATTTAATAAGCCTATTTAATAAGCCTATTTAATACGCCTATTTAATAAGCCTATTTAATACGCCTATTTATTGAGCCTATTTAATAAGTCTATTTAATAAGCCTATTTAATAAGCCTATTTATTGAGCCTATTTAATGAGCCTATTTAATGAGTCTATTTAATAAGCCTATTTAATAAGCCTATTTAATAAGCCTATTTAATAAGCCTATTTATTGAGCCTATTTTTATAAGTCTATTTAATAAGCCTATTTAATAGCCTATTTAATAAGTATTTAATGAGCCTATTTAATAAGTCTATTTAATAAGCCTATTTAATAGGCCTATTTAATAAGTCTAAGTTGCTGAAATAAGCCTATTTAATAAGCCTAAGTTGCTGAATAAGCCTATTTCATGAGCCTAAGTTGCTGAAATAAGCCTTTTTAATAAGTCTAAGTTGCTGAAATAAGCCTATTTATTAAGCCTAAGTTGCTAAAATAAGCCTATTTAATGAGGCTATTTAATAAGTCTATTTAATAAGCCTATTTAATAAGCCTATTTAATAAGTCTATTTAACAAGCCTATTTAATAAGCCTATTTAATAAGCCTATTTAATACGCCTATTTAATAAGCCTATTTAATAAGCCTATTTATTAAGCCTATATAATGAGCCTATTTAATAAGCCTATTTAATGAGGCTATTTAATAAGTCTATTTAATAAGCCTATTTAATAAACCTATTTAATAAGTCTATTTAATAAGCCTATTTAATAAGCCTATTTAATAAGCCTATTTAATAAGCCTATTTAATAAGCCTATATATTAAGCCTATTTAATGAGCCTATTTAATAAGCCTATTTAATTAATATTTAATGAGCCTATTTAATAAGCCTAAGTTGCTGAATAAGCCTATTTAATAAGCCTAAGTTGCTGAAAAAGGCCTATTTAATAAGCCTATTTAATAAGCATATTTAATACGCCTATTTAATAAGCATATTTAATACGCCTATTTAATAAACCTATTTAATAAGTATTTAATGAGCCTATGTATTAAGTCTATTTAATACGCCTTTTTAATAAGCCTAATTAATAAGTCTATTTAATAAGCCTATTTAATAAGTCTATTTAATAAGTCTATTTAATAAGCCTACTTAATAAGTATTTAATGAGCCTATTTAATAAGCCTATTTTTGAGCCTATTTAATACGCCTATTTATTGTGCCTATTTAATAAGCCTATTTATTGAGCCTATTTAATAAGCCTATTTATTGAGCCTATTTAATAAGTCTTTTTAATAAGCCTATTTAATAAGCCTATTTAATAAGCCTATTTAATAAGCCTATTTAATAAGCCTATCTAATAAGCCTTATTATTGAGCCTATTTAATAAGTCTATTTAATAAACCTATTTAATACGCCTATTTAATAAGTATTTAATGAGCCTATTTAATAAGTCTATTTAATAAGCCTATTTAATAGGCCTATTTAATAAGTCTAAGTTGCTGAAATAAGCCTATGTAATAAGCCTAAGTTGCTGAAATAAGCCTATTTAATAAGGCTATTTAATGAGCATGAGTTGCTGAAATAAGCCTATTTAATAAGCCTAAGTTGCTGAAATAATCCTATTTAATAAGGCTATTTAATAAGTCTAAGTTGCTGAAATAAACCTATTTAATAAGCCTAAGTTGCTAAAATAAGCCTATTTAATGAGGCTATTTAATAAGTCTATTTAATAAGCCTATTTAATAAACCTATTTAATAAGCCTATTTAATAAGCCTATTTAATACGCCTATTTAATAAACCTATTTAATACGCCTATTTAATAAACCTATTTAATAAGTATTTGATGAGCCTATTTAATAAGTCTATTTAATAAGCCTATTTATTGAGCCTATTTAATAAGCCTATTTATTGAGCCTATTTAATAAGCCTATTTATTGAGCCTATTTAATAAGCCTATTTATTGAGCCTATTTCATACGCCTATTTAATAAGCCTATTTAATAAGCCTATTTAATAAGCCTATTTAATAAGCCTATTTAATTAGCCTATTTAATTAGTCTATTTAATAAGTCTATTTAATAAGCCTATTTAATAAGTATTTAATGAGCCTATTTAATAAGTATTTGATGAGCCTATTTAATAAGTCTATTTAATAAGCCTTTTTAATAAGCCTATTTAATAAGTCTATTTAATTAGCCTATTTAATTAGTCTATTTAATAAGTCTATTTAATAAGCCTATTTAATAAGTATTTAATGAGCCTATTTAATAAGCCTATTTATTGAGCCTATTTAATAAGCCTATTTATTGAGCCTATTTAATAAGCCTATTTATTGAGCCTATTTAATAAGCCTATTTATTGAGCCTATTTCATACGCCTATTTAATAAGCCTATTTAATAAGCCTATTTAATAAGCCTATTTAATAAGCCTATTTAATAAGCCTATTTAATACGCCTATTTAATAAACCTATTTAATAAGTATTTAATGAGCCTATTTAATAAGCCTATTTATTGAGCCGATTTAATAAGCCTATTTATTGAGCCTATTTAATAAGCCTATTTATTGAGCCTATTTAATACGCCTATTTATTGAGCCTATTTCATACGCCTATTTAATTAGTCTATTTAATAAGCCTATTTAATAAGCCTATTTAATAAGCCTATTTATTGAGCCTATTTAATGAGCCTATTTAATAAGTCTATTTAATAAGCCTATTTAATAAGCCTATTTAATAAGCCTATTTAATAAACCTATTTATTGAGCCTATTTAATAAGTCTATTTAATAAGCCTATTTAATAGCCTATTTAATAAGTATTTAATGAGCCTATTTAATAAGTCTATTTAATAAGCCTATTTAATAGGCCTATTTAATAAGTCTAAGTTGCTGAAATAAGCCTATTTAATAAGCCTAAGTTGCTGAATAAGCCTATTTCATAAGCCTAAGTTGCTGAAATAAGCCTTTTTAATAAGTCTAAGTTGCTGAAATAAGCCTATTTATTAAGCCTAAGTTGCTAAAATAAGCCTATTTAATGAGGCTATTTAATAAGTCTATTTAATAAGCCTATTTAATAAGCCTATTTAATAAGCCTATTTAATAAGCCTATTTAATAAGCCTATTTATTAAGCCTATTTAATGAGCCTATTTAATAAGCCTATTTAATGAGGCTATGTAATAAGTCTATTTATTAAGCCTATTTAATAAGCCTATTTAATAAGTCTATTTAATAAGCCTATTTAATAAGCCTATTTAATAAGCCTATTTAATAAGCCTATTTAATAAGCCTATTTAATACACCTATTTAATAAACCTATTTAATAAGTATTTAATGAGCCTATTTAATAAGCCTATTTATTGAGCCGATTTAATAAGCCTATTTATTGAGCCTATTTAATAAGCCTATTTATTGAGCCTATTTAATTCGCCTATTTATTGAGCCTATTTCATACGCCTATTTAATTAGTCTATTTAATAAGCCTATTTAATAAGCCTATTTAATACGCCTATTTAATAAGCCTATTTAATACGCCTATTTATTGAGCCTATTTAATAAGTCTATTTAATAAGCCTATTTAATAAGCCTATTTATTGAGCCTATTTAATGAGCCTATTTAATGAGTCTATTTAATAAGCCTATTTAATAAGCCTATTTAATAAGCCTATTTAATAAGCCTATTTATTGAGCCTATTTAATAAGTCTATTTAATAAGCCTATTTAATAGCCTATTTAATAAGTATTTAATGAGCCTATTTAATAAGTCTATTTAATAAGCCTATTTAATAGGCCTATTTAATAAGTCTAAGTTGCTGAAATAAGCCTATTTAATAAGCCTAAGTTGCTGAATAAGCCTATTTCATAAGCCTTAGTTGCTGAAATAAGCCTTTTTAATAAGTCTAAGTTGCTGAAATAAGCCTATTTATTAAGCCTAAGTTGCTAAAATAAGCCTATTTAATGAGGCTATTTAATAAGTCTATTTAATAAGCCTATTTAATAAGCCTATTTAATAAGTCTATTTAACAAGCCTATTTAATAAGCCTATTTAATAAGCCTATTTAATAAGCCTATTTAATAAGCCTATTTAATAAGCCTATTTATTAAGCCTATATAATGAGCCTATTTAATAAGCCTATTTAATGAGGCTATTTAATAAGTCTATTTAATAAGCCTATTTAATAAGCCTATTTAATAAGTCTATTTAATAAGCCTATTTAATAAGCCTATTTAATAAGCCTATTTAATATGCCTATTTAATTAGCCTATTTAATTAGTCTATTTAATAAGTCTATTTAATAAGCCTATTTAATAAGTATTTAATGAGCCTATTTAATAAGCCTATTTATTGAGCCTATTTAATAAGCCTATTTATTGAGCCTATTTAATAAGCCTATTTATTGAGCCTATTTAATAAGCCTATTTATTGAGCCTATTTCATACGCCTATTTAATAAGCCTATTTAATAAGCCTATTTAATAAGCCTATTTAATAAGCCTATTTAATAAGCCTATTTAATACGCCTATTTAATAAACCTATTTAATAAGTATTTAATGAGCCTATTTAATAAGCTTATTTATTGAGCCGATTTAATAAGCCTATTTATTGAGCCTATTTAATAAGCCTATTTATTGAGCCTATTTAATACGCCTATTTATTGAGCCTATTTCATACGCCTATTTAATTAGTCTATTTAATAAGCCTATTTAATAAGCCTATTTAATACGCCTATTTAATAAGCCTATTTAATACGCCTATTTATTGAGCCTATTTAATAAGTCTATTTAATAAGCCTATTTAATAAGCCTATTCATTGAGCCTATTTAATGAGCCTATTTAATAAGTCTATTTAATAAGCCTATTTAATAGCCTATTTAATAAGTATTTAATGAGCCTATTTAATAAGTCTATTTAATAAGCCTATTTAATAGGCCTATTTAATAAGTCTAAGTTGCTGAAATAAGCCTATTTAATAAGCCTAAGTTGCTGAATAAGCCTATTTCATAAGCCTAAGTTGCTGAAATAAGCCTTTTTAATAAGTCTAAGTTGCTGAAATAAGCCTATTTATTAAGCCTAAGTTGCTAAAATAAGCCTATTTAATGAGGCTATTTAATAAGTCTATTTAATAAGCCTATTTAATAAGCCTATTTAATGAGCCTATTTAATAAGCCTATTTAATAAGCCTATTTATTAAGCCTATTTAATGAGCCTATTTAATAAGCCTATTTAATGAGGCTATTTAATAAGTCTATTTAATAAGCCTATTTAATAAGCCTATTTAATAAGTCTATTTAATAAGCCTATTTAATAAGCCTATTTAATAAGCCTATTTAATAAGCCTATTTAATAAGCCTATTTAATACACCTATTTAATAAACCTATTTAATAAGTATTTAATGAGCCTATTTAATAAGCCTATTTATTGAGCCGATTTAATAAGCCTATTTATTGAGCCTATTTAATAAGCCTATTTATTGAGCCTATTTAATACGCCTATTTATTGAGCCTATTTCATACGCCTATTTAATTAGTCTATTTAATAAGCCTATTTAATAAGCCTATTTAATACGCCTATTTAATAAGCCTATTTAATACGCCTATTTATTGAGCCTATTTAATAAGTCTATTTAATAAGCCTATTTAATAAGCCTATTTATTGAGCCTATTTAATGAGCCTATTTAATGAGTCTATTTAATAAGCCTATTTAATAAGCCTATTTAATAAGCCTATTTAATAAGCCTATTTATTGAGCCTATTTAATAAGTCTATTTAATAAGCCTATTTAATAGCCTATTTAATAAGTATTTAATGAGCCTATTTAATAAGTCTATTTAATAAGCCTATTTAATAGGCCTATTTAATAAGTCTAAGTTGCTGATATAAGCCTATTTAATAAGCCTAAGTTGCTGAATAAGCCTATTTCATAAGCCTAAGTTGCTGAAATAAGCCTTTTTAATAAGTCTAAGTTGCTGAAATAAGCCTATGTATGAAGCCTAAGTTGCTAAAATAAGCCTATTTAATGAGGCTATTTAATAAGTCTATTTAATAAGCCTATTTAATAAGCCTATTTAATACGTCTATTTAACAAGCCTATTTAATAAGCCTATTTAATAAGCCTATTTAATAAGCCTATTTAATAAGTCTATTTAATAAGCCTATTTATTAAGCCTATATAATGAGCCTATTTAATAAGCCTATTTAATAAGCCTATATATTAAGCCTATTTAATGAGCCTATTTAATAAGCATATTTAATAAGCCTATTTATTGAGCCTATTTAATAAGTCTATTTAATAAGCCTGTTTAATAAGCCTATTTAATTAATATTTAATGAGCCTATTTAATAAGCCTAAGTTGCTGAATAAGCCTATTTAATAAGCCTAAGTTGCTGAAAAAGGCCTATTTAATAAGCCTATTTAATAAGCATATTTAATACGCCTATTTAATAAGCATATTTAATACGCCTATTTAATAAACCTATTTAATAAGTATTTAATGAGCCTATGTATTAAGTCTATTTAATACGCCTTTTTAATAAGCCTATTTAATAAGTCTATTTAATAAGCCTATTTAATAAGTCTATTTAATAAGTCTATTTAATAAGCCTACTTAATAAGTATTTAATGAGCCTATTTAATAAGCCTATTTTTGAGCCTATTTAATACGCCTATTTATTGAGCCTATTTAATAAGCCTATTTATTGAGCCTATTTAATAAGCCTATTTATTGAGCCTATTTAATAAGTCTTTTTAATAAGCCTATTTAATAAGCCTATTTAATAAGCCTATTTAATAAGCCTATTTAATAAGCCTATCTAATAAGCCTTATTATTGAGCCTATTTAATAAGTCTATTTAATAAACCTATTTAATACGCCTATTTAATAAGTATTTAATGAGCCTATTTAATAAGTCTATTTAATAAGCCTATTTAATAGGCCTATTTAATAAGTCTAAGTTGCTGAAATAAGCCTATGTAATAAGCCTAAGTTGCTGAAATAAGCCTATTTAATAAGGCTATTTAATGAGCATGAGTTGCTGAAATAAGCCTATTTAATAAGCCTAAGTTGCTGAAATAATCCTATTTAATAAGGCTATTTAATAAGTCTAAGTTGCTGAAATAAACCTATTTAATAAGCCTAAGTTGCTAAAATAAGCCTATTTAATGAGGCTATTTAATAAGTCTATTTAATAAGCCTATTTAATAAACCTATTTAATAAGCCTATTTAATAAGCCTATTTAATACGCCTATTTAATAAGGCTATTTAATAAGTATTTAATGAGCCTATTTAATAAGCCTATTTATTGAGCCTATTTAATAAGTCTATTTATTGAGCCTATTTAATAAGCCTATTTATTGAGCCTATTTAATAAGCCTATTTATTGAGCCTATTTCATACGCCTATTTAATAAGCCTATTTAATAAGCCTATTTAATAAGCCTATTTAATAAGCCTATTTAATAAGCCTATTTAATAAGCCTATTTAATACACGTATTTAATAAACCTATTTAATAATTATTTAATGAGCCTATGTATTAAGTCTATTTAATAAGCCTTTTTAATAAGCCTATTTAATAAGTCTATTTAATAAGTCTATTTAATAAGTCTATTTAATAAGCATACTTAATAAGTATTTAATGAGCCTATTTAATAAGCCTATTTATTGAGCCTATTTAATAAGCCTATTTATTGAGCCTATTTAATAAGCCTATTTATTGAGCCTATTTAATAAGCCTATTTATTGAGCCTATTTAATAAGCCTATTTATTGAGTCTATTTAATAAGCCTATTTAATAAGCTTATTTAATAAGCCTATTTAATAAGCCTATTTAATAAGCCTATTTAATGAGCCCATTTAATAAGTATATTTAATAAGCCTATTTAATAGGCCTATTTAATAAGTCTAAGTTGCTGAAATAAGCCTATTTAATAAGCCTAAGTTGCTGAAATAAGCCTATTTAATAAGGTTATTTAATAAGTCTAAGTTGCTGAAATAAACCTATTTAATAAGCCTAAGTTGCTAAAATAAGCCTATTTAATGAGGCTATTTAATAAGTCTATTTAATAAGCCTATTTAATAAACCTATTTAATAAGTCTATTTAATAAGCCTATTTAATGAGTCTATTTAATACGTCTATTTAATAAGCCTATTTGATAAGTATTTAATGAGCCTATTTAATAAGCCTATTTATTGAGCCTATTTAATAAGCCTATTTATTGAGCCTATTTAATAAGCCTATTTATTGAGCCTATTTAATAAGCCTATTTATTGAGCCTATTTAATAAGCCTATTTAATAAGTCTATTTAATAAGTCTATTTAATAAGCCTACTTAATAAGTATTTAATGAGCCTATTTAATAAGCCTATTTATTGAGCCTATTTAATAAACCTATTTATTGAGCCTATTTAATAAGCCTATTTATTGAGCCTATTTAATACGCCTATTTCTTGAGCCTATTTAATAAGTCTATTTAAAGCGCCTATTTAATAAGCCTATTTAATAAGCCTATTTAATAAGCCTATTTAATAAGCCTATTTAATAAGCCTATTTAATAAGCCTATTTAATAAGCCTATTTATTGAGCCTATTTAATAAGTCTATTTAATAAGCCTATTTAATAAGCCTATTTAATAAGTATTTAATGAGCCTATTTAATAAGTCTATTTAATAAGCCTATTTAATAGGCCTATTTAATAAGTCTAAGTTGCTGAAATAAGCCTATTTAATACGCCTAAGTTGCTGAAATAAGCCTATTTAATAAGGCTATTTAATAAGCATAAGTTGCTGAAATAAGCCTATTTAATAAGCCTAAATTGCTGAAATAAGCCTATTTAGTAAGGCTATTTAATAAGTCTAAGTTGCTGAAATAAACCTATTTAATAAGCCTAAGTTGCTAAAATAAGCCTATTTAGTGAGGCTATTTAATAAGTCTATTTAATAAGCCTATTTAATAAGCCTATTTAATAAGCCTATTTAATAAGCATATTTAATACGCTTATTTAATAAGCATATTTAATATGCCTATTTAATAAACCTATTTAATAAGTATTTAATGAGCCTATGTATTAAGTCTATTTAATACGCCTTTTTAATAAGCCTATTTAATAAGTCTATTTAATAAGCCTATTTAATAAGTCTATTTAATAAGTCTATTTAATAAGCCTACTTAATAAGTATTTAATGAGCCTATTTAATAAGCCTATTTTTTTAGCCTATTTAATACGCCTATTTATTGAGCTATTTAATAAGCCTATTTATTGAGCCTATTTAATAAGCCTATTTATTGAGCCTATTTAATGAGTCTTTTTAATAAGCCTATTTAATAAGCCTATTTAATAAGCCTATTTAATAAGCCTATTTAATAAGCCTATCTAATAAGCCTTATTATTGAGCCTATTTAATAAGTCTATTTAATAAACCTATTTAATACGCCTATTTAATAAGTATTTAATGAGCCTATTTAATAAGTCTATTTAATGAGCATGAGTTGCTGAAATAAGCCTATTTAATAAGCCTAAGTTGCTGAAATAAGCCTATTTAATAAGGCTATTTAATAAGTCTAAGTTGCTGAAATAAACCTATTTAATAAGCCTAAGTTGCTAAAATAAGCCTATTTAATGAGGCTATTTAATAAGTCTATTTAATAAGCCTATTTAATAAACCTATTTAATAAGCCTATTTAATAAGCCTATTTAATACGCCTATTTAATAAACCTATTTAATACGCCTATTTAATAAACCTATTTAATAAGTATTTGATGAGCCTATTTAATAAGTCTATTTAATAAGCCTTTTAATAGGCCTATTTAATAAGTCTATTTAATTAGCCTATTTAATTAGTCTATTTAATAAGTCTATTTAATAAGCCTATTTAATGAGGCTATTTAATAAGCCTATTTAATAAGCCTATTTAATAAGCCTATTTAATAAGCCTATTTAATAAGCCTATTTAATAAGCCTATTTAATGAGCCTATTTAATAAGTCTAAGTTGCTGAAATAAGCCTATTTAATAAGCCTAAGTTGCTGAAATAAGCCTATTTAATAAGGCTATTTAATAAGTCTAAGTTGCTGAAATAAACCTATTTAATAAGCCTAAGTTGCTAAAATAAGCCTATTTAATGAGGCTATTTAATAAGTCTATTTAATAAGCCTATTTAATAAACCTACTTAATAAGTCTATTTAATAAGCCTATTTATTGAGTCTATTTAATACGTCTATTTAATAAGCCTATTTGATAAGTATTTAATGAGCCTATTTAATAAGCATATTTATTGAGCCTATTTAATAAGCCTATTTATTGAGCCTATTTAATAAGCCTATTTATTGAGCCTATTTAATAAGCCTATTTATTGAGCCTATTTAATAAGCCTATTTAATAAGTCTATTTAATAAGTCTATTTAATAAGACTACTTAATTAGTATTTAATGAGCCTATTTAATAAGCCTATTTATTGAGCCTATTTAATAAGCCTATTTATTGAGCCTATTTAATAAGCCTATTTATTGAGCCTATTTAATAAGCCTATTTAATAAGTCTATTTAATAAGTCTATTTAATAAGCCTACTTAATAAGTATTTAATGAGCCTATTTAATAAGCCTATTTAATGAGCCTATTTAATAAGCCTATTTATTGAGCCTATTTAATACGCCTATTTATTGAGCCTATTTAATACGCCTATTTAATAAGCCTATTTAATAAGCCTATTTAATAAGCCTATTTAATAAGCCTATTTAATAAGCCTATTTAATAAGCCTATTTATTGAGCCTATTTAATAAGTCTATTTAATAAGCCTATTTAATAAGCCTATTTAATAGGCCTATTTAATAAGTCTAAGTTGCTGAAATAAGCCTATTTAATAAGCCTAAGTTGCTGAAATAAACCTATTTAATAAGGCTATTTAATAAGCATAAGTTGCTGAAATAAGCCTATTTAATAAGCCTAAGTTGCTTAAATAAGCCTATTTAGTAAGGCTATTTAATAAGTCTAAGTTGCTGAAATAAACCTATTTAATAAGCCTAAGTTGCTAAAATAAGCCTATTTAATTAGGCTATTTAATAAGTCTATTTAATAAGCCTATTTAATAAACCTATTTAATAAGCCTATTTAATGAGCCTATTTAATACGCCTATTTATTGAGCCTATTTAATAAGCCTATTTATTGAGCCTATTTAATAAGCCTATTTATTGAGCCTATTTAATAAGCCTATTTATTGAGCCTATTTAATACGCGTATTTATTGAGCCTATTTAATACGCCTATTTAATAAGCCTATTTAATGAGCCTATTTAATACGCCTATTTATTGAGCCTATTTAATAAGTCTATTTAATAAGCCTATTTAATAAGCCTATTTAATAAGTATTTAATGAGCCTATTTAATAAGTCTATTTAATAAGCCTATTTAATAGGCCTATTTAATAAGTCTAAGTTTCTGAAATTAGCCTATTTAATAAGCCTAAGTTGCTGAAATAAGCCTATTTAATAAGGCTATTTAATAAGCATAAGTTGCTGAAATAAGCCTATTTAATAAGCCTAAGTTGCTTAAATAAGCCTATTTAGTAAGGCTATTTAATAAGTCTAAGTTGCGTAAATAAACCTATTTAATAAGCCTAAGTTGCTAAAATAAGCCTATTTAATGAGGCTATTTAATAAGTCTATTTAATAAGCCTATTTAATAAACCTATTTAATAAGCCTATTTAATAAGCCTATTTAATACGCCTATTTAATAAACCTATTTAATAAGTATTTAATGAGCCTATTTAATAAGCCTATTTATTGAGCCGATTTAATATGCCTATTTATTGAGCCTATTTCATACGCATATTTAATTAGTCTATTTAATAAGCCTTTTAATGAGCCTATTTAATACGCCTATTTAATAAGCCTATTTAATACGCCTATTTATTGAGCCTATTTAATAAGTCTATTTAATAAGCCTATTTAATAAGCCTATTTATTGAGCCTATTTAATGAGCCTATTTAATAAGTCTATTTAATAAGCCTATTTAATAAGCCTATTTAATAAGCCTATTTAATAAGCCTATTTATTGAGCCTATTTAATAAGTCTATTTAATAAGCCTATTTAATAACCTATTTAATAAGTATTTAATGAGCCTATTTAATAAGTCTATTTAATAAGCCTATTTAATAGGCCTATTTAATAAGTCTAAGTTGCTGAAATAAGCCTATTTAATAAGCCTAAGTTGCTGAATAAGCCTATTTCATAAGCCTAAGTTGCTGAAATAAGCCTTTTTAATAAGTCTAAGTTGCTGAAATAAGCCTATTTAATAAGCCTAAGTTGCTAAAATAAGCCTATTTAATGAGGCTATTTAATAAGTCTATTTAATAAGCCTATTTAATAAGCCTATTTAATAAGTCTATTTAATAAGCCTATTTAATAAGCCTATTTAATAAGCCTATTAAATAAGCCTATTTAATAAGCCTATTTAATAAGCCTATTTAATAAGCCTATATATTAATCCTATTTAATGAGCCTATTTAATAAGCCTATTTATTGAGCCTATTTAATAAGTATTTTTAATAAGCCTATTTAATAAGCCTATTTAATAAGCCTCTTTAATAAGCCTATTTAATAAGCCTATCTAATAAGCCTTATTATTGAGCCTATTTAATAAGTCTATTTAATAAACCTATTTAATACGCCTATTTAATAAGTATTTAATGAGCCTATTTAATAAGTCTATTTAATAAGCATATTTAATAGGCCTATTTAATATGTCTAAGTTGCTGAAATAAGCCTATGTAATAAGCCTAAGTTGCTGAAATAAGCCTATTTAATAAGGCTATTTAATGAGCATGAGTTGCTGAAATAAGCCTATTTAATAAGCCTAAGTTGCTGAAATAAGCCTATTTAATAAGGCTATTTAATAAGTCTAAGTTGCTGAAATAAACCTATTTAATAAGCCTAAGTTGCTAAAATAAGCCTATTTAATGAGGCTATTTAATAAGTCTATTTAATAAGCCTATTTAATAAACCTATTTAATAAGTCTATTTAATTAGCCTATTTAATTAGTCTATTTAATAAGCCTATTAAATAAGTATTTAATGAGCCTATTTAATAAGCCTATTTATTGAGCCTATTTAATAAGCCTATTTATTGAGCCTATTTAATAAGCCTATTTATTGAGCCTATTTAATAAGCCTATTTATTGAGCCTATTTCATACGCCTATTTAATAAGCCTATTTAATAAGCCTATTTAATGAGCCTATTTAATAAGCCTATTTAATAAGCCTATTTAATACGCCCATTTAATAAACCTATTTAATAATTATTTAATGAGCCTATGTATTAAGTCTATTTAATAAGCCTTTTTAATAAGTATTTAATGAGCCTATTTAATAAGCCTATTTATTGAGCCTATTTAATAAGCCTATTTATTGAGCCTATTTAATAAGCCTATTTATTGAGCCTATTTAATAAGCCTATTTATTGAGCCTATTTCATACGCCTATTTAATAAGCCTATTTAATAAGCCTATTTAATGAGCCAATTTAATAAGCCTATTTAATAAGCCTATTTAATACGCCCATTTAATAAACCTATTTAATAAGTATTTAATGAGCCTATTTAATAAGCCTATTTATTGAGCCGATTTAATACGCCTATTTATTGAGCCTATTTCATACGCCTATTTAATTAGTCTATTTAATAAGCCTATTTAATGAGCCTATTTAATACGCCTATTTAATAAGCCTATTTAATACGCCTATTTATTGAGCCTATTTAATAAGTCTATTTAATAAGCCTATTTAATAAGACTATTTATTGAGCCTATTTAATGAGCCTATTTAATAAGTCTATTTAATAAGCCTATTTAATAAGCCTATTTAATAAGCCTATTTAATAAGCCTATTTATTGAGCCTATTTAAAAAGTCTATTTAATAAGCCTATTTAATAGCCTATTTAATAAGTATTTAATGAGCCTATTTAATGAGTCTATTTAATAAGCCTATATAATAGGCCTATTTAATAAGTCTAAGTTGCTGAAATAAGCCTATTTAATAAGCCTAAGTTGCTGAATAAGCCTATTTCATAAGCCTAAGTTGCTGAAATAAGCCTTTTTAATAAGTCTAAGTTGCTGAAATAAGCCTATTTAATAAGCCTAAGTTGCTAAAATAAGCCTATTTAATGAGGCTATTTAATAAGTCTATTTAATAAGCCTATTTAATAAGCCTATTTAATAAGTCTATTTAATAAGCCTATTTAATAAGCCTATTTAATAAGCCTATTAAATAAGCCTATTTAATAAGCCTACTTAATAAGCCTATTTAATAAGCCTATATATTAAGCCTATTTAATGAGCCTATTTAATAAGCCTATTTATTGAGCCAATTTAATAAGTCTTTTAAATAAGCCTATTTAATAAGCCTATTTAATAAGCCTATTTAATAAGCCTATTTAATAAGCCTATCTAATAAGCCTTATTATTGAGCCTATTTAATAAGTCTATTTAATAAACCTATTTAATACGCCTATTTAATAAGTATTTAATGAGCCTATTTAATAAGTCTATTTAATAAGCATATTTAATAGGCCTATTTAATAAGTCTAAGTTGCTGAAATAAGCCTATGTAATAAGCCTAAGTTGCTGAAATAAGCCTATTTAATAAGGCTATTTAATGAGCATGAGTTGCTGAAATAAGCCTATTTAATAAGCCTAAGTTGCTGAAATAAGCCTATTTAATAAGGCTATTTAATAAGTCTAAGTTGCTGAAATAAACCTATTTAATAAGCCTAAGTTGCTAAAATAAGCCTATTTAATGAGGCTATTTAATAAGTCTATTTAATAAGCCTATTTAATAAACCTATTTAATAAGCCTATTTAATAAGCCTATTTAATACGCCTATTTAATAAACCTATTTAATACGCCTATTTAATAAACCTATTTAATAAGTATTTGATGAACCTATTTAATAAGTCTATTTAATAAGCCTTTTTAATAAGCCTATTTAATAAGTCTATTTAATTAGCCTATTAATTAGTCTATTTAATAAGCCTATTAAATAAGTATTTAATGAGCCTATTTAATAAGCCTATTTATTGAGCCTATTTAATAAGCCTATTTATTGAGCCTATTTAATAAGCCTATTTATTGAGCCTATTTAATAAGCCTATTTATTGAGCCTATTTCATACGCCTATTTAATAAGCCTATTTAATGAGCCTATTTAATAAGCCTATTTAATAAGCCTATTTAATACGCCAATTTAATAAACCTATTTAATAATTATTTAATAAGCCTATGTATTAAGTCTATTTAATAAGCCTTTTTAATATGCCTATTTAATAAGTCTATTTAATAAGCCTATTTAATAAGTCTATTTAATAAGTCTATTTAATAAGCCTACTTAATAAGTATTTAATGAGCCTATTTAATAAGCCTATTTATTGAGCCTATTTAATAAGCCTATTTATTGAGCCTATTTAATAAGCCTATTTATTGAGCCTATTTAATAAGCCTATTTATTGAGCCTATTTAATAAGCCTATTTATTGAGCCTATTTAATAAGCCTATTTAATAAGCTTATTTAATAAGCCTATTTAATAAGCCTATTTAATAAGCCTATTTAATAAGCCTATTTAATAAGCCTATCTAATAAGCCTATTTAATAAGTCTATTTAATAAGCCTATTTAATAGGCCTATTTAATAAGTCTAAGTTGCTGAAATAAGCTAATTTAATATGCCTAAGTTGCTGAAATAAGCCTATTTAATAAGCCTAAGTTGCTGAAATAAACCTATTTAATAAGGCTATTTAATAAGTCTAAGTTGCTGAAATAAACCTATTTAATAAGCCTAAGTTGCTAAAATAAGCCTATTTAATGAGGCTATTTAATAAGTCTATTTAATAAGCCTATTTAATAAACCTATTTAATAAGCATATTTAATAAGCCTATTTAATACGCCTATTTAATAAACCTATTTAATAAGTATTTAATGAGCCTATTTAATAAGCCTATTTTTATGAGCCGATTTAATACGCCTATTTATTGAGCCTATTTCATACGCCTATTTAATTAGTCTATTTAATAAGCCTATTTAATGAGCCTATTTAATACGCCTATTTAATAAGCCTATTTAATAAGCCTATTTATTGAGCCTATTTAATGAGCCTATTTAATAAGTCTATTTAATAAGCCTATTTAATAAGCCTATTTAATAAGCCTATTTAATAAGCCTATTTATTGAGCCTATTTAATAAGTCTATTTAATAAGCCTATTTAATAAGTATTTAATGAGCCTATTTTATAAGTCTATTTAATAAGCCTATTTAATAGGCCTATTTAATAAGTCTAAGTTGCTGAAATAAGCCTATTTAATAAGCCTAAGTTGCTGAATAAGCCTATTTCATAAGCCTAAGTTGCTGAAATAAGCCTTTTTAATAAGTCTAAGTTGCTGAAATAAGCCTATTTAATAAGCCTAAGTTGCTAAAATAAGCCTATTTAATGAGGCTATTTAATAAGTCTATTTAATAAGCCTATGTAATAAGCCTATTTAATAAGTCTATTTAATAAGCCTATTTAATAAGCCTATTTAATAAGCCTATTAAATAAGACTATTTAATAAGCCTATTTAATAAGCCTATTTAATAAGCCTATATATTAAGCCTATTTAATGAGCCTATTTAATAAGCCTATTTAATCAGCCTATTTATTGAGCCTATTTAATAAGTCTATTTAATAAGCCTGTTTAATAAGCCTATTTAATTAATATTTAATGAGCCTATTTAATAAGCCTAAGTTGCTGAATAAGCCTATTTAATAAGCCTAAGTTGCTGAAAAAGGCATATTTAATAAACCTATTTAATAAGCCTATTTAATAAGCCTATTTAATACGCCTATTTAATAAACCTATTTAATACGCCTATTTAATAAACCTATTTAATAAGTATTTGATGAACCTATTTAATAAGTCTATTTAATAAGCATATTTAATAGGCCTATTTAATAAGTCTAAGTTGCTGAAATAAGCCTATGTAATAAGCCTAAGTTGCTGAAATAAGCCTATTTAATAAGGCTATTTAATGAGCATGAGTTGCTGAAATAAGCCTATTTAATAAGCCTAAGTTGCTGAAATAAGCCTATTTAATAAGGCTATTTAATAAGTCTAAGTTGCTGAAATAAACCTATTTAATAAGCCTAAGTTGCTAAAATAAGCCTATTTAATGAGGCTATTTAATAAGTCTATTTAATAAGCCTATTTAATAAACCTATTTAATAAGCCTATTTAATAAGCCTATTTAATACGCCTATTTAATAAACCTATTTAATACGCCTATTTAATAAACCTATTTAATAAGTATTTGATGAACCTATTTAATAAGTCTATTTAATAAGCCTTTTTAATAAGCCTATTTAATAAGTCTATTTAATTAGCCTATTAATTAGTCTATTTAATAAGCCTATTAAATAAGTATTTAATGAGCCTATTTAATAAGCCTATTTATTGAGCCTATTTAATAAGCCTATTTATTGAGCCTATTTAATAAGCCTATTTATTGAGCCTATTTAATAAGCCTATTTATTGAGCCTATTTCATACGCCTATTTAATAAGCCTATTTAATGAGCCTATTTAATAAGCCTATTTAATAAGCCTATTTAATACGCCAATTTAATAAACCTATTTAATAATTATTTAATAAGCCTATGTATTAAGTCTATTTAATAAGCCTTTTTAATATGCCTATTTAATAAGTCTATTTAATAAGCCTATTTAATAAGTCTATTTAATAAGTCTATTTAATAAGCCTACTTAATAAGTATTTAATGAGCCTATTTAATAAGCCTATTTATTGAGCCTATTTAATAAGCCTATTTATTGAGCCTATTTAATAAGCCTATTTATTGAGCCTATTTAATAAGCCTATTTATTGAGCCTATTTAATAAGCCTATTTATTGAGCCTATTTAATAAGCCTATTTAATAAGCTTATTTAATAAGCCTATTTAATAAGCCTATTTAATAAGCCTATTTAATAAGCCTATTTAATAAGCCTATCTAATAAGCCTATTTAATAAGTCTATTTAATAAGCCTATTTAATAGGCCTATTTAATAAGTCTAAGTTGCTGAAATAAGCTAATTTAATATGCCTAAGTTGCTGAAATAAGCCTATTTAATAAGCCTAAGTTGCTGAAATAAACCTATTTAATAAGGCTATTTAATAAGTCTAAGTTGCTGAAATAAACCTATTTAATAAGCCTAAGTTGCTAAAATAAGCCTATTTAATGAGGCTATTTAATAAGTCTATTTAATAAGCCTATTTAATAAACCTATTTAATAAGCATATTTAATAAGCCTATTTAATACGCCTATTTAATAAACCTATTTAATAAGTATTTAATGAGCCTATTTAATAAGCCTATTTTTATGAGCCGATTTAATACGCCTATTTATTGAGCCTATTTCATACGCCTATTTAATTAGTCTATTTAATAAGCCTATTTAATGAGCCTATTTAATACGCCTATTTAATAAGCCTATTTAATAAGCCTATTTATTGAGCCTATTTAATGAGCCTATTTAATAAGTCTATTTAATAAGCCTATTTAATAAGCCTATTTAATAAGCCTATTTAATAAGCCTATTTATTGAGCCTATTTAATAAGTCTATTTAATAAGCCTATTTAATAAGTATTTAATGAGCCTATTTTATAAGTCTATTTAATAAGCCTATTTAATAGGCCTATTTAATAAGTCTAAGTTGCTGAAATAAGCCTATTTAATAAGCCTAAGTTGCTGAATAAGCCTATTTCATAAGCCTAAGTTGCTGAAATAAGCCTTTTTAATAAGTCTAAGTTGCTGAAATAAGCCTATTTAATAAGCCTAAGTTGCTAAAATAAGCCTATTTAATGAGGCTATTTAATAAGTCTATTTAATAAGCCTATGTAATAAGCCTATTTAATAAGTCTATTTAATAAGCCTATTTAATAAGCCTATTTAATAAGCCTATTAAATAAGACTATTTAATAAGCCTATTTAATAAGCCTATTTAATAAGCCTATATATTAAGCCTATTTAATGAGCCTATTTAATAAGCCTATTTAATCAGCCTATTTATTGAGCCTATTTAATAAGTCTATTTAATAAGCCTGTTTAATAAGCCTATTTAATTAATATTTAATGAGCCTATTTAATAAGCCTAAGTTGCTGAATAAGCCTATTTAATAAGCCTAAGTTGCTGAAAAAGGCATATTTAATAAACCTATTTAATAAGCCTATTTAATAAGCCTATTTAATACGCCTATTTAATAAACCTATTTAATACGCCTATTTAATAAACCTATTTAATAAGTATTTGATGAACCTATTTAATAAGTCTATTTAATAAGCCTTTTTAATAAGCCTATTTAATAAGTCTATTTAATTAGCCTATTAATTAGTCTATTTAATAAGCCTATTAAATAAGTATTTAATGAGCCTATTTAATAAGCCTATTTATTGAGCCTATTTAATAAGCCTATTTATTGAGCCTATTTAATAAGCCTATTTATTGAGCCTATTTAATAAGCCTATTTATTGAGCCTATTTCATACGCCTATTTAATAAGCCTATTTAATGAGCCTATTTAATAAGCCTATTTAATAAGCCTATTTAATACGCCAATTTAATAAACCTATTTAATAATTATTTAATAAGCCTATGTATTAAGTCTATTTAATAAGCCTTTTTAATATGCCTATTTAATAAGTCTATTTAATAAGCCTATTTAATAAGTCTATTTAATAAGTCTATTTAATAAGCCTACTTAATAAGTATTTAATGAGCCTATTTAATAAGCCTATTTATTGAGCCTATTTAATAAGCCTATTTATTGAGCCTATTTAATAAGCCTATTTATTGAGCCTATTTAATAAGCCTATTTATTGAGCCTATTTAATAAGCCTATTTATTGAGCCTATTTAATAAGCCTATTTAATAAGCTTATTTAATAAGCCTATTTAATAAGCCTATTTAATAAGCCTATTTAATAAGCTTATTTAATAAGCCTATCTAATAAGCCTATTTATTGAGCCTATTTAATAAGTCTATTTAATAAGCCTATTTAATACGCCTATTTAATAAGTATTTAATGAGCCTATTTAATAAGTCTATTTAATAAGCCTATTTAATAGGCCTATTTAATAAGTCTAAGTTGCTGAAATAAGCTAATTTAATATGCCTAAGTTGCTGAAATAAGCCTATTTAATAAGCCTAAGTTGCTGAAATAAACCTATTTAATAAGGCTATTTAATAAGTCTAAGTTGCTGAAATAAACCTATTTAATAAGCCTAAGTTGCTAAAATAAGCCTATTTAATGAGGCTATTTAATAAGTCTATTTAATAAGCCTATTTAATAAACCTATTTAATAAGCATATTTAATAAGCCTATTTAATACGCCTATTTAATAAACCTATTTAATAAGTATTTAATGAGCCTATTTAATAAGCCTATTTTTATGAGCCGATTTAATACGCCTATTTATTGAGCCTATTTCATACGCCTATTTAATTAGTCTATTTAATAAGCCTATTTAATGAGCCTATTTAATACGCCTATTTAATAAGCCTATTTAATACGCCTATTTATTGAGCCTATTTAATAAGTCTATTTAATAAGCCTATTTAATAAGCCTATTTATTGAGCCTATTTAATGAGCCTATTTAATAAGTCTATTTAATAAGCCTATTTAATAAGCCTATTTAATAAGCCTATTTAATAAGCCTATTTATTGAGCCTATTTAATAAGTCTATTTAATAAGCCTATTTAATAAGTATTTAATGAGCCTATTTTATAAGTCTATTTAATAAGCCTATTTAATAGGCCTATTTAATAAGTCTAAGTTGCTGAAATAAGCCTATTTAATAAGCCTAAGTTGCTGAATAAGCCTATTTCATAAGCCTAAGTTGCTGAAATAAGCCTTTTTAATAAGTCTAAGTTGCTGAAATAAGCCTATTTAATAAGCCTAAGTTGCTAAAATAAGCCTATTTAATGAGGCTATTTAATAAGTCTATTTAATAAGCCTATGTAATAAGCCTATTTAATAAGTCTATTTAATAAGCCTATTTAATAAGCCTATTTAATAAGCCTATTAAATAAGACTATTTAATAAGCCTATTTAATAAGCCTATTTAATAAGCCTATATATTAAGCCTATTTAATGAGCCTATTTAATAAGCCTATTTAATCAGCCTATTTATTGAGCCTATTTAATAAGTCTATTTAATAAGCCTGTTTAATAAGCCTATTTAATTAATATTTAATGAGCCTATTTAATAAGCCTAAGTTGCTGAATAAGCCTATTTAATAAGCCTAAGTTGCTGAAAAAGGCATATTTAATAAGCCTATTTAATAAGCCTAAGTTGCTGAATAAGTCTATTTAATAAGCCTGAGTTGCTGAAATAAGCCTATTTAATAAGGCTATTTAATAAGTCTAAGTTGCTGAAATAAACCTATTTAATAAGCACAAGTTGCTAAAATAAGCCTATTTAATGAGGCTATTTAATAAGTCTATTTAATAAGCCTATTTAATAAGCCTATTCAATAAGCCTATTTAATAAGCATATTTAATACGCCTATTTAATAAACCTATTTAATAAGTATTTAATGAGCCTATGTATTAAGTCTATTTAATACGCCTTTTTAATAAGCCTATTTATTAAGTCTATTTAATAAGCCTATTTAATAAGTCTATTTAATAAGTCTATTTAATAAGCCTACTTAATAAGTATTTAATGAGCCTATTTAATAAGCCTATTTTTTGAGCCTATTTAATACGCCTATTTATTGAGCCTATTTAATAAGCCTATTTATTGAGCCTATTTAATAAGCCTATTTATTGAGCCTATTTAATAAGTCTTTTTAATAAGCCTATTTAATAAGCCTATTTAATAAGCCTATTTAATAAGCCTATTTAATAAGCCTATCTAATAAGCCTTATTATTGAGCCTATTTAATAAGTCTATTTAATAAACCTATTTAATACGCCTACTTAATAAGTATTTAATGAGCCTATTTAATAAGTCTATTTAATAAGCCTATTTAATAGGCCTATTTAATAAGTCTAAGTTGCTGAAATAAGCCTATGTAATAAGCCTAAGTTGCTGAAATAAGCCTATTTAATAAGGCTATTTAATGAGCCTATTTAATAAGTCTATTTAATAAGCCTATTTAATAAGCCTATTTATTGAGCCTATTTAATGAGCCTATTTAATAAGTCTATTTAATGAGCCAATTTAATAAGCCTATTTAATAAGCCTATTTAATAAGCCTATTTATTGAGCCTATTTAATAAGTCTATTTAATAAGCCTATTTAATAGCCGATTTAATAAGTATTTAATGAGCCTATTTAATAAGTCTATTTAATAAGCCTATTTAATAGGCCTATTTAATAAGTCTAAGTTGCTGAAATAAGCCTATTTAATAAGCCTAAGTTGCTGAATAAGCCTATTTCATAAGCCTAAGTTGCTGAAATAAGCCTTTTTAATAAGTCTAAGTTGCTGAAATAAGCCTATTTAATAAGCCTAAGTTGCTAAAATAAGCCTATTTAATGAGGCTATTTAATAAGTCTATTTAATAAGCCTATTTAATAAACCTATTTAATAAGCCTATTTAATAAGCCTATTTAATACGCCTATTTAATAAACCTATTTAATACGCCTATTTAATAAACCTATTTAATAAGTATTTGATGAGCCCATTTAATAAGCCTTTTTAATAAGCCTATTTAATAAGTCTATTTAATTAGCCTATTTAATTAGTCTATTTAATAAGCCTATTTAATAAGTATTTAATGAGCCTATTTAATAAGCCTATTTATTGAGCCTATTTAACAAGCCTATTTATTGAGCCTATTTAATAAGCCTATTTATTGAGCCTATTTAATAAGCCTATTTATTGAGCCTATTTCATACGCCCATTTAATAATCCTATTTAATAATTATTTAATGAGCCTATGTATTAAGTCTATTTAATAAGCCTTTTTAATAAGCCTATTTAATAAGTCTATTTAATAAGCCTATTTAATAAGTCTATTTAATAAGTCTATTTAATAACCCTACTTAATAAGTATTTAATGAGCCTATTTAATAAGCCTATTTATTGAGCCTATTTAATAAGCCTATTTATTGAGCCTATTTAATAAGCCTATTTATTGAGCCTATTTAATAAGCCTATTTATTGAGCCTATTTAATAAGCCTATTTATTGAGCCTATTTAATAAGCCTATTTAATAAGCTTATTTAATAAGCCTATTTAATAAGCCTATTTAATAAGTATTTAATGAGCCTATGTATTTGGTCTATTTAATAAGCCTTTTTAATAAGCCTATTTAATAAGTCTATTTAATAAGCCTATTTAATAAGTCTATTTAATAAGTCTATTTAATAAGCCTACTTAATAAGTATTTAATGAGCCTATTTAATAAGCCTATTTATTGAGCCTATTTAATAAGCCTATTTATTGAGCCTATTTAATAAGCCTATTTATTGAGCCTATTTAATAAGCCTATTTAATAAGCCTATTCAATAAGCCTATTTAATAAGCATATTTAATACGCCTATTTAATAAACCTATTTAATAAGTATTTAATGAGCCTATGTATTAAGTCTATTTAATACGCCTTTTTAATAAGCCTATTTATTAAGTCTATTTAATAAGCCTATTTAATAAGTCTATTTAATAAGTCTATTTAATAAGCCTACTTAATAAGTATTTAATGAGCCTATTTAATAAGCCTATTTTTTGAGCCTATTTAATACGCCTATTTATTGAGCCTATTTAATAAGCCTATTTATTGAGCCTATTTAATAAGCCTATTTATTGAGCCTATTTAATAAGTCTTTTTAATAAGCCTATTTAATAAGCCTATTTAATAAGCCTATTTAATAAGCCTATTTAATAAGCCTATCTAATAAGCCTTATTATTGAGCCTATTTAATAAGTCTATTTAATAAACCTATTTAATACGCCTACTTAATAAGTATTTAATGAGCCTATTTAATAAGTCTATTTAATAAGCCTATTTAATAGGCCTATTTAATAAGTCTAAGTTGCTGAAATAAGCCTATGTAATAAGCCTAAGTTGCTGAAATAAGCCTATTTAATAAGGCTATTTAATGAGCATGAGTTGCTGAAATAAGCCTATTTAATAAGCCTAAGTTGCTGAAATAAGCCTATTTAATAAGGCTATTTAATAAGTCTAAGTTGCTGAAATAAACCTATTTAATAAGCCTAAGTTGCTAAAATAAGCCTATTTAATGAGGCTATTTAATAAGTCTATTTAATAAGCCTATTTAATAAACCTATTTAATAAGCCTATTTAATAAGCCTATTTAATACGCCTATTTAATAAACCTATTTAATACGCCTATTTAATAAACCTATTTAATAAGTATTTGATGAGCCTATTTAATAAGTCTATTTAATAAGCATTTTTAATAAGCCTATTTAATAAGTCTATTTAATTAGCCTATTTAATTAGTCTATTTAATAAGCCTATTTAATAAGTATTTAACGAGCCTATTTAATAAGCCTATTTATTGAGCCTATTTAATAAGCCTATTTATTGAGCCTATTTAATAAGCCTATTTATTGAGCCTATTTCATACGCCTATTTAATAAGCCTATTTAATAAGCCTATTTAATAAGCCTATTTAATAAGCCTATTTAATACGCCCATTTAATAAACCTATTTAATAATTATTTAATGAGCCTATGTATTAAGTCTATTTAATAAGCCTTTTTAATAAGCCTATTTAATAAGTCTATTTAATAAGCCTATTTAATGAGTCTATTTAATAAGTCTATTTAATAAGCCTACTTAATAAGTATTTAATGAGCCGATTTAATAAGCCTATTTATTGAGCCTATTTAATAAGCCTATTTATTGAGCCTATTTAATAAGCCTATTTATTGAGCCTATTTAATAGGCCTATTTATTGAGCCTATTTAATAAGCCTATTTATTGAGCCTATTTAATAAGCCTATTTAATAAGCTCATTTAATAAGCCTATTTAATAAGCCTATTTAATAAGCCTATTTAATAAGCCTATTTAATAATCCTATTTAATATGCCTATTTAATAAGCCTATTTAATATGCCTATTTAATAAGTATTTAATGAGCCTATTTAATAAGTCTATTTAATAAGCCTATTTAATAGGCCTATTTAATAAGTCTAAGTTGCTGAAATAAGCATAATTAATAAGCCTAAGTTGCTGAAATAAGCCTATTTAATAAGCCTAAGTTGCTGAAATAAGCCTATTTAATAAGGCTATTTAATAAGTCTAAGTTGCTGAAATAAACCTATTTAATAAGCCTAAGTTGCTAAAATAAGCCTATTTAATGAGGCTATTTAATAAGTCTATTTAATAAGCCTATTTAATAAACCTATTTAATAAGTCTATTTAATAAGCCTATTTAATGAGTCTATTTAATACGTCTATTTAATAAGCCTATTTGATAAGTATTTAATGAGCCTATTTAATAAGCCTATTTATTGAGCCTATTTAATAAGCCTATTTATTGAGCCTATTTAATAAGCCTTTTTAATAAGCCTATTTAATAAGCCTATTTAATAAGCCTATTTAATAAGCCTATCTAATAAGCCTATCTAATAAGCCTTATTATTGAGCCTATTTAATAAGTCTATTTAATAAACCTATTTAATACGCCTATTTAATAAGTATTTAATGAGCCTATTTAATAAGTCTATTTAATAAGCCTATTTAATAGGCCTATTTAATAAGTCTAAGTTGCTGAAATAAGCCTATGTAATAAGCCTAAGTTGCTGAAATAAGCCTATTTAATAAGGCTATTTAATGAGCCTATTTAATAAGTCTATTTAATAAGCCTATTTAATAAGCCTATTTATTGAGCCTATTTAATGAGCCTATTTAATAAGTCTATTTAATGAGCCTATTTAATAAGCCTATTTAATAAGCCTATTTAATAAGCCTATTTATTGAGCCTATTTAATAAGTCTATTTAATAAGCCTATTTAATAGCCTATTTAATAAGTATTTAATGAGCCTATTTAATAAGTCTATTTAATAAGCGTATTTAATAGGCCTATTTAATAAGTCTAAGTTGCTGAAATAAGCCTATTTAATAAGCCTAAGTTGCTGAATAAGCCTATTTCATAAGCCTAAGTTGCTGAAATAAGCCTTTTTAATAAGTCTAAGTTGCTGAAATAAGCCTATTTAATAAGCCTAAGTTGCTAAAATAAGCCTATTTAATGAGGCTATTTAATAAGTCTATTTAATAAGCCTATTTAATAAGCCTATTTAATAAGTCTATTTAATAAGCCTATTTAATAAGCCTATTTAATAAGCCTATTAAATAAGCCTATTTAATAAGCCTATTTAATAAGCCTATTTAATAAGCCTATATATTAAGCCTATTTAATGAGCCTATTTAATAAGCCTATTTAATCAGCCTATTTATTGAGCCTATTTAATAAGTCTATTTAATAAGCCTGTTTAATAAGCCTATTTAATTAATATTTAATGAGCCTATTTAATAAGCCTAAGTTGCTGAATAAGCCTATTTAATAAGCCTAAGTTGCTGAAAAAGGCCTATTTAATAAGCCTATTTAATAAGCCTAAGTTGCTGAATAAGTCTATTTAATAAGCCTGAGTTGCTGAAATAAGCCTATTTAATAAGGCTATTTAATAAGTCTAAGTTGCTGAAATAAACCTATTTAATAAGCACAAGTTGCTAAAATAAGCCTATTTAATGAGGCTATTTAATAAGTCTATTTAATAAGCCTATTTAATAAGCCTATTCAATAAGCCTATTTAATAAGCATATTTAATACGCCTATTTAATAAACCTATTTAATAAGTATTTAATGAGCCTATGTATTAAGTCTATTTAATATGCCTTTTTAATAAGCCTATTTAATAAGTCTATTTAATAAGCCTATTTAATAAGTCTATTTAATAAGTCTATTTAATAAGCCTACTTAATAAGTATTTAATGAGCCTATTTAATAAGCCTATTTTTTGAGCCTATTTAATATGCCTATTTATTGAGCCTATTTAATAAGCCTATTTATTGAGCCTATTTAATAAGCCTATTTATTGAGCCTATTTAATAAGTCTTTTTAATAAGCCTATTTAATAAGCCTATTTAATAAGCCTATTTAATAAGCCTATTTAATAAGCCTATCTAATAAGCCTTATTATTGAGCCTATTTAATAAGTCTATTTAATAAACCTATTTAATACGCCTATTTAATAAGTATTTAATGAACCTATTTAATAAGTCTATTTAATAAGCCTATTTAATAGGCCTATTTAATAAGTCTAAGTTGCTGAAATAAGCCTATGTAATAAGCCTAAGTTGCTGAAATAAGCCTATTTAATAAGGCTATTTAATGAGCATGAGTTGCTGAAATAAGCCTATTAAATAAGCCTAAGTTGCTGAAATAAGCCTATTTAATAAGGCTATTTAACAAGTCTAAGATGCTGAAATAAACCTATTTTATAAGCCTAAGTTGCTAAAATAAGCCTATTTAATAAGCCTAAGTTGCTAAAATAAGCCTATTTAATGAGGCTATTTGATAAGTCTATTTAATAAGCCTATTTAATAAACCTATTTAATAAGCCTATTTAATAAGCCTATTTAATACGCCTATTTAATAAACCTATTTAATACGCCTATTTAATAAACCTATTTAATAAGTATTTGATGAGCCTATTTAATAAGTCTATTTAATAAGCCTTTTTAATAAGCCTATTTAATAAGTCTATTTAATTAGCCTATTTAATTAGTCTATTTAATAAGCCTATTTAATAAGTATTTAATGAGCCTATTTAATAAGCCTATTTATTGAGCCTATTTAATAAGCCTATTTATTGAGCCTATTTAATAAGCCTTTTTAATAAGCCTATTTAATAAGCCTATTTAATAAGCCTATTTAATAAGCCTATCTAATAAGCCTATCTAATAAGCCTTATTATTGAGCCTATTTAATAAGTCTATTTAATAAACCTATTTAATACGCCTATTTAATAAGTATTTAATGAGCCTATTTAATAAGTCTATTTAATAAGCCTATTTAATAGGCCTATTTAATAAGTCTAAGTTGCTGAAATAAGCCTATGTAATAAGCCTAAGTTGCTGAAATAAGCCTATTTAATAAGGCTATTTAATGAGCCTATTTAATAAGTCTATTTAATAAGCCTATTTAATAAGCCTATTTATTGAGCCTATTTAATGAGCCTATTTAATAAGTCTATTTAATGAGCCTATTTAATAAGCCTATTTAATAAGCCTATTTAATAAGCCTATTTATTGAGCCTATTTAATAAGTCTATTTAATAAGCCTATTTAATAGCCTATTTAATAAGTATTTAATGAGCCTATTTAATAAGTCTATTTAATAAGCCTATTTAATAGGCCTATTTAATAAGTCTAAGTTGCTGAAATAAGCCTATTTAATAAGCCTAAGTTGCTGAAATAAGCCTATTTAATAAGTCTAAGTTGCTGAAATAAGGCTATTTAATAAGTTGAAGTTGCTGAAATAATCCTATTTAATCAGCGTAAGTTGCTGAAATAAGCCTATTTAATTAGCCCAAGTTGCTGAAATAAGCCTATTTAATAAGCCTAAGTTTCTGAACTAAGCCTATTTAAAAAGGTATATTTAATAAGTCTAAGTTGCTGAAATAAACCTATTTAAAAATGCTATTTAATAAGCCTAAGTTGCTGAAATAAACCTGTTTAATAAGGCTATTTAATAAGCATAAGTTGCTGAAATAAGCCTATTTAATAAGCCTAAGTTGCTGAATAAGCCTATTTCATAAGCCTAAGTTGCTGAAATGAGCCTTTTTAATATGTCTAAGTTGCTGAAATAAGCCTATTTAATAAGCCTAAGTTGCTTAAATAAGCCAATTTAATAAGGCTATTTAATAAGCCTAAGTTGCTGAATAAGCCTATTTAATAAGTCTAAGTTGCTGAAATAAGGCTATTTAATAAGCCTAAGTTGCTGAAATAAGCCTATTTAATAAACCTACGTTGGTGAACTAAGCCTATATGAAAAGGTCTATTTAATAAGTCTAAGTTGCTGAAAAAAACCTATTTAAAAATGCTATTTAATAAGCCTAAATTGCTAGAAATAAACCTGTTTAATAAGGCTATTTAATAAGCATAAGTTGCTGAAATAAGCCTATTTAATAAGCCTAAGTTGCTGAAATAAACCTATTTAATAAGGCTATTTAATAAGTCTAAGTTGCAGAAATAAACCTATTTAATAATGCTATTTAATACGCCTAATTTGCTTAAATAAACATATTTCATAAGCATATTTAATGAGCCTAAGTTGCTGAAACGTCTATTTAATAAGTCGATTTAATAAGTATAAGTTGCTAAAATAAGCCTATTTAATAAGGCTATTTAATAAGCCTAAGTTGCTGAAATAAGCCTATTTAATAAGGCTATTTAATGAGCCTAAGTTGCTGAAAAAAGCCTATTTAATAAGGCTATTTAATGAGTCTAAGTTGCTGAAATAAGCCTATTTAATAAGCCTAAGTTTCTGAACTAAGCCTATTTAAAAATGCTATTTAATAAGCCTAAGTTGCTGAAATAAACCTGTTTAATAAGGCTATTTAATAAGCATAAGTTGCTGAAATAAGCCTATTTAATAAGCCTAAGTTGCTGAAATAAGCCTATTTAATAAGCCTATTTAATAAGTCTAAGTTGCTGAAATAAACCTATTTAATAAGCCTAAGTTGCTAAAATAAGCCTATTTAATGAGGCTATTTAATAAGTCTATTTAATAAGCCTATTTATTAAGCCTATTTAATAAGCCTATTTAATAAGCCTATTTAATACACCTATTTAATAAACCTATTTAATAAGCCTATTTATTGAGCCTATTTAATAAGCCTATTTAATAAGCCTATTTAATAAGCCTATTTAATAAGCCTATTTAATAAGCCTATTTAATAAGCCTATCTAATAAGCCTATTTATTGAGCCTATTTAATAAGTCTATTTAATAAGCCTATTTAATAAGCCTATTTAATAAGCCTATTTAATAAGCCTATTTATTGAGCCTATTTAATAAGCCTATTTAATAAGCCTATTTAATAAGCCTATTTAATAAGCCTATTTAATAAGCCTATCTAATAAGCCTATTTATTGAGCCTATTTAATAAGTCTATTTAATATGCCTATTTAATACGCCTATTTAATAAGTATTTAATGAGCCTATTTAATAAGACTATTTAATAAGCCTATTTAATAGGCCTATTTAATAAGTCTAAGTTGCTGAAATAAGCCTATTTAATAAGCCTGAGTTGCTGAAATAAGCCTATTTAATAACCCTAAGTTGCTGAAATAAGCCTATTTATTAAGGCTATTTAATAAGTCTAAGTTGCTGAAATAAGCCTATTTAATAAGCCTAAGTTGCTGAAATAAGCCTATTTAATAAGGCTATTTAATAAGTCTATTTAATAAGCCTATTTAATAAACCTATTTAATAAGTCTATTTAATAAGCCTATTTAATGAGTCTATTTAATAAGTCTATTTAATAAGCCTATTTAATAAGTATTTAATGAGCCTATTTAATAAGCCTATTTATTGAGCCTATTTATTGAGCCTATTTAATAAGTCTATTTAATATGCCTATTTAATACGCCTATTTAATAAGTATTTAATGAGCCTATTTAATAAGACTATTTAATAAGCCTATTTAATAGGCCTATTTAATAAGTCTAAGTTGCTGAAATAAGCCTATTTAATAAGCCTGAGTTGCTGAAATAAGCCTATTTAATAACCCTAAGTTGCTGAAATAAGCCTATTTAATAAGCCTAAGTTGCTGAAATAAGCCTATTTAATAAGCCTAAGTTGCTGAAATAAGCCTATTTAATAAGGCTATTTAATACGTCTATTTAATAAGCCTATTTAATAAACCTATTTAATAAGTCTATTTAATAAGCCTATTTAATGAGTCTATTTAATAAGTCTATTTAATAAGCATATTTAATAAGTATTTAATGAGCCTATTTAATAAGCCTATTTATTGAGCCTATTTAATAAGCCTATTTATTGAGCCTATTTAATAAGCCTATTTATTGAGCCTATTTCATACGCCTATTTAATTAGTCTATTTAATAAGCCTATTTAATAAGCCAATTTAATAAGCCTATTTAATACGCCTATTTAATAAGCCTATTTAATACGCCTATTTAATAAACCTATTTAATAAGTATTTAATGAGCCTATGTATTAAGTCTATTTAATAAGCTTTTTAATAAGCCTATTTAATAAGTCTATTTAATAAGCCTATTTTATAAGCCTATTTAATAAGCCTATTTAATAAGCCTATTTAATAAGCCTATTTAATAAGCCTATTTAATAAGCCTATTTTATAAGTATTTAATGAGCCTATTTAATTAGTCTATTTAATAAGCCTATTTAATAGGGCTATTTAATAAGTATAAGTTGCTGAAATAAACCTATTTAATAAGCCTAAGTTGCTAAAATAAGCCTATTAATAATTTAATAAGCATAAGTTGCTGAAATAAGCCTATTTAATAAGCCTAAGTTGCTGAAATAAGCCTATTTAGTAAGGCTATTTAGTAAGTCTAAGTTGCTGAAATAAACCTATTTAATAAGCCTAAGTTGCTAAAATAAGCCTATTTAATGTGGCTATTTAATAAGTCTATTTAATAAGCCTATTTAATACGCCTATTTAATAAACCTATTTAATAAGTATTTAATGAGCCTTTTTAATAAGCCTATTTATTGAGCCTATTTAATAAGCCTATTTATTGAGCCAATTTAATAAGCCTATTTATTGAGCCTATTTAATAAGCCTATTTATTGAGCCTATTTCATACACCTTTTTAATTAGTCTATTTAATAAGCCTATTTAATAAGCCTATTTAATACGCCTATTTAATACGCCTATTTATTGAGCCTATTTAATGAGCCTATTTAATAAGTCTATTTAATAAGCCTATTTAATAAGCCTATTTATTGATCCTATTTCATACGCCTATTTAATAAGCCTATTTAATAAGCCTATTTCATAAGCCTATTTAATAAGCCTATTTAATAAGCCTATTTAATAAGCCTATTTAATACGCCTATTTAACACACCTATTTAATAAGTATTTAATGAGCCCATGTATTAAGTCTATTTAATAAGCCTTTTTAATAAGCCTATTTAATAAGTCTATTTAATAAGCCTATTTAATAAGTCTATTTAATAAGTCTATTTAATAAGCCTACTTAATAAGTATTTAATGAGCCTATTTAATAAGCCTATTTATTGAGCCTATTTAATAAGCCTATTTATTGAGCCTATTTAATAAGCCTATTTATTGAGCCTATTTAATACGCCTATTTCTTTAGCATATTTAATAAGTCTATTTAATACGCCTATTTAATAAGCCTATTTAATAAGCCTATTTAATAAGCCTATTTAATAAGCCTATTTAATAAGCCTATTTAATACGCCTATTTAATAAACCTATTTAATAAGTATTTAATGAGCCTTTTTAATAAGCCTATTTATTGAGCCTATTTAATAAGCCTATTTATTGAGCCTATTTAATAAGCCTATTTATTGAGCCTATTTAATAAGCCTATTTATTGAGCCTATTTCATACGCCTATTTAATTAGTCTATTTAATAAGCCTATTTAATAAGCCTATTTAATACGCCTATTTAATACCCCTATTTATTGAGCCTATTTAATGAGCCTATTTAATAAGTCTATTTAATAAGCCTATTTAATAAGCCTATTTATTGATCCTATTTCATAAGCCTATTTAATAAGCCTATTTAATAAGCCTATTTAATAAGCCTATTTAATATGCCTATTTAATAAACCTATTTAATAAGTATTTAATGAGCCCATGTATTAAGTCTATTTAATAAGCCTTTTTAATAAGCCTATTTAATATGTCTATTTAATAAGCCTATTTAATAAGCCTATTTAATAAGCCTATTTAATAAGCCTATTTAATAAGCCTATTTAATAAGCCTATTTAATAAGCCTATTTAATAAGTATTTAATGAGCCTATTTAATTAGTCTATTTAATAAGCCTATTTAATAGGGCTATTTAATAAGTATAAGTTGCTGAAATAAACCTATTTAATAAGCCTAAGTTGCTAAAATAAGCCTATTAATAATTTAATAAGCATAAGTTGCTGAAATAAGCCTATTTAATAAGCCTAAGTTGCTGAAATAAGCCTATTTAGTAAGGCTATTTAATAAGTCTAAGTTGCTGAAATAAACCTATTTAATAAGCCTAAGTTGCTAAAATAAGCCTATTTAATGTGGCTATTTAATAAGTCTATTTAATAAGCCTATTTAATACGCCTATTTAATAAACCTATTTAATAAGTATTTAATGAGCCTTTTTAAAAAGCCTATTTATTGAGCCTATTTAATATGCCTATTTATTGAGCCAATTTAATAAGCCTATTTATTGAGCCTATTTAATAAGCCTATTTATTGAGCCTATTTCATACACCTATTTAATTAGTCTATTTAATAAGCCTATTTAATAAGCCTATTTAATACGCCTATTTAATACGCCTATTTATTGAGCCTATTTAATGAGCCTATTTAATAAGTCTATTTAATAAGCCTATTTAATAAGCCTATTTATTGATCCTATTTCATACGCCTATTTAATAAGCCTATTTAATAAGCCTATTTCATAAGCCTATTTAATAAACCTATTTAATAAGCCTATTTAATAAGCCTATTTAATACGCCTATTTAACAAACCTATTTAATAAGTATTTAATGAGCCCATGTATTAAGTCTATTTAATAAGCCTTTTTAATAAGCCTATTTAATAAGTCTATTTAATAAGCCTATTTAATAAGTCTATTTAATAAGTCTATTTAATAAGCCTACTTAATAAGTATTTAATGAGCCTATTTAATAAGCCTATTTATTGAGCCTATTTAATAAGCCTATTTATTGAGCCTATTTAATAAGCCTATTTATTGAGCCTATTTCATACGCCTATTTCTTGAGCATATTTAATAAGCCTATTTAATAAGCCTATTTAATACGCCTATTTAATACGCCTATTTATTGAGCCTATTTAATGAGCCTATTTAATAAGTCTATTTAATAAGCCTATTTAATAAGCCTATTTATTGATCCTATTTCATACGCCTATTTAATAAGCCTATTTAATAAGCCTATTTCATAAGCCTATTTAATAAGCCTATTTAATAAGCCTATTTATTAAGCCTATTTAATACGCCTATTTAACAAACCTATTTAATAAGTATTTAATGAGCCCATGTATTAAGTCTATTTAATAAGCCTTTTTAATAAGCCTATTTAATAAGTCTATTTAATAAGCCTATTTAATAAGTCTATTTAATAAGTCTATTTAATAAGCCTACTTAATAAGTATTTAATGAGCCTATTTAATAAGCCTATTTATTGAGCCTATTTAATAAGCCTATTTATTGAGCCTATTTAATAAGCCTATTTATTGAGCCTATTTAATACGCCTATTTCTTGAGCATATTTAATAAGTCTATTTAATACGCCTATTTAATAAGCCTATTTAATAAGCCTATTTAATAAGCCTATTTAATAAGCCTATTTAATAAGCCTATTTAATAAGCCTATTTAATAAGCCTATTTAATACGCCTATTTAATAAACCTATTTAATAAGTATTTAATGAGCCTTTTTAATAAGCCTATTTATTGAGCCTATTTAATAAGCCTATTTATTGAGCCTATTTAATAAGCCTATTTATTGAGTCTATTTAATAAGCCTATTTATTGAGCCTATTTCATACGCCTATTTAATTAGTCTATTTAATAAGCCTATTTAATAAGCCTATTTAATACGCCTATTTAATACGCCTATTTATTGAGCCTATTTAATGAGCCTATTTAATAAGTCTATTTAATAAGCCTATTTAATAAGCCTATTTATTGATCCTATTTCATAAGCCTATTTAATAAGCCTATTTAATAAGCCTATTTAATAAGCCTATTTAATATGCCTATTTAATAAGCCTATTTAATACGCCTATTTAATACGCCTATTTATTGAGCCTATTTAATGAGCCTATTTAATAAGTCTATTTAATAAGCCTATTTAATAAGCCTATTTATTGATCCTATTTCATAAGCCTATTTAATAAGCCTATTTAATAAGCCTATTTAATAAGCCTATTTAATATGCCTATTTAATAAACCTATTTAATAAGTATTTAATGAGCCCATGTATTAAGTCTATTTAATAAGCCTTTTTAATAAGCCTATTTAATATGTCTATTTAATAAGCCTATTTAATAAGCCTATTTAATAAGCCTATTTAATAAGCCTATTTAATAAGCCTATTTAATAAGCCTATTTAATAAGCCTATTTAATAAGCCTATTTAATAAGTATTTAATGAGCCTATTTAATTAGTCTATTTAATAAGCCTATTTAATAGGGCTATTTAATAAGTATAAGTTGCTGAAATAAACCTATTTAATAAGCCTAAGTTGCTAAAATAAGCCTATTAATAATTTAATAAGCATAAGTTGCTGAAATAAGCCTATTTAATAAGCCTAAGTTGCTGAAATAAGCCTATTTAGTAAGGCTATTTAATAAGTCTAAGTTGCTGAAATAAACCTATTTAATAAGCCTAAGTTGCTAAAATAAGCCTATTTAATGTGGCTATTTAATAAGTCTATTTAATAAGCCTATTTAATACGCCTATTTAATAAACCTATTTAATAAGTATTTAATGAGCCTTTTTAATAAGCCTATTTATTGAGCCTATTTAATATGCCTATTTATTGAGCCAATTTAATAAGCCTATTTATTGAGCCTATTTAATAAGCCTATTTATTGAGCCTATTTCATACACCTATTTAATTAGTCTATTTAATAAGCCTATTTAATAAGCCTATTTAATACGCCTATTTAATACGCCTATTTATTGAGCCTATTTAATGAGCCTATTTAATAAGTCTATTTAATAAGCCTATTTAATAAGCCTATTTATTGATCCTATTTCATACGCCTATTTAATAAGCCTATTTAATAAGCCTATTTCATAAGCCTATTTAATAAGCCTATTTAATAAGCCTATTTAATAAGCCTATTTAATACGCCTATTTAACAAACCTATTTAATAAGTATTTAATGAGCCCATGTATTAAGTCTATTTAATAAGCCTTTTTAATAAGCCTATTTAATAAGTCTATTTAATAAGCCTATTTAATAAGTCTATTTAATAAGTCTATTTAATAAGCCTACTTAATAAGTATTTAATGAGCCTATTTAATAAGCCTATTTATTGAGCCTATTTAATAAGCCTATTTATTGAGCCTATTTAATAAGCCTATTTATTGAGCCTATTTCATACGCCTATTTCTTGAGCATATTTAATAAGCCTATTTAATAAGCCTATTTAATATGCCTATTTAATACGCCTATTTATTGAGCCTATTTAATGAGCCTATTTAATAAGTCTATTTAATAAGCCTATTTAATAAGCCTATTTATTGATCCTATTTCATACGCCTATTTAATAAGCCTATTTAATAAGCCTATTTCATAAGCCTATTTAATAAGCCTATTTAATAAGCCTATTTATTAAGCCTATTTAATACGCCTATTTAACAAACCTATTTAATAAGTATTTAATGAGCCCATGTATTAAGTCTATTTAATAAGCCTTTTTAATAAGCCTATTTAATAAGTCTATTTAATAAGCCTATTTAATAAGTCTATTTAATAAGTCTATTTAATAAGCCTACTTAATAAGTATTTAATGAGCCTATTTAATAAGCCTATTTATTGAGCCTATTTAATAAGCCTATTTATTGAGCCTATTTAATAAGCCTATTTATTGAGCCTATTTAATACGCCTATTTCTTGAGCATATTTAATAAGTCTATTTAATACGCCTATTTAATAAGCCTATTTAATAAGCCTATTTAATAAGCCTATTTAATAAGCCTATTTAATAAGCCTATTTAATAAGCCTATTTAATAAGCCTATTTAATACGGCTATTTAATAAACCTATTTAATAAGTATTTAATGAGCCTTTTTAATAAGCCTATTTATTGAGCCTATTTAATAAGCCTATTTATTGAGCCTATTTAATGAGCCTATTTATTGAGCCTATTTAATAAGCCTATTTATTGAGCCTATTTCATACGCCTATTTAATTAGTCTATTTAATAAGCCTTTTTAATAAGCCTATTTAATACGCCTATTTAATATGCCTATTTATTGAGCCTATTTAATGAGCCTATTTAATAAGTCTATTTAATAAGCCTATTTAATAAGCATATTTATTGATCCTATTTCATAAGCCTATTTAATAAGCCTATTTAATAAACCTATTTAATAAGTATTTAATGAGCCCATGTATTAAGTCTATTTAATAAGCCTTTTTAATAAGCCTATTTAATAAGTCTATTTAATAAGCCTATTTAATAAGTCTATTTAATAAGTCTATTTAATAAGCCTACTTAATAAGTATTTAATGAGGCTATTTAATACGCCTATTTAATAAACCTATTTAATAAGTATTTAATGAGCCTATGTATTAAGTCTATTTAATAAGCCTTTTTAATAAGCCTATTTAATATGTCTATTTAATAAGCCTATTTAATAAGCCTATTTAATAAGCCTATTTAATAAGCCTATTTAATAAGCCTATTTAATAAGCCTATTTAATAAGCCTATTTTATAAGTATTTAATGAGCCTATTTAATTAGTCTATTTAATAAGCCTATTTAATAGGGCTATTTAATAAGTATAAGTTGCTGAAATAAACCTATTTAATAAGCCTAAGTTGCTAAAATAAGCCTATTAATAATTTAATAAGCATAAGTTGCTGAAATAAGCCTATTTAATAAGCCTAAGTTGCTGAAATAAGCCTATTTAGTAAGGCTATTTAATAAGTCTAAGTTGCTGAAATAAACCTATTTAATAAGCCTAAGTTGCTAAAATAAGCCTATTTAATGTGGCTATATAATAAGTCTATTTAATAAGCCTATTTAATACGCCTATTTAATAAACCTATTTAATAAATATTTAATGAGCCTTTTTAATAAGCCTATTTATTGAGCCTATTTAATAAGCCTATTTATTGAGCCAATTTAATAAGCCTATTTATTGAGTCTATTTAATAAGCCTATTTATTGAGCCTATTTCATACGCCTATTTAATTAGTCTATTTAATAAGCCTATTTAATAAGCCTATTTAATACGCCTATTTAATACGCCTATTTATTGAGCCTATTTAATGAGCCTATTTAATAAGTCTATTTAATAAGCCTATTTAATAAGTCTATTTATTGATCCTATTTCATACGCCTATTTAATAAGCCTATTTAATAAGCCTATTTAATAAGCCTATTTAATAAGCCTATTTAATAAGCCTATTTAATACGCCTATTTAACAAACCTATTTAATAAGTATTTAATGAGCCCATGTATTAAGTCTATTTAATAAGCCTTTTTAATAAGCCTATTTAATAAGTCTATTTAATAAGCTTATTTAATAAGTCTATTTAATAAGTCTATTTAATAAGCCTACTTAATAAGTATTTAATGAGCCTATTTAATAAGCCTATTTATTGAGCCTATTTCATACGCCTATTTCTTGAGCATATTTAATAAGCCTATTTAATAAGCCTATTTAATACGACTATTTAATACACCTATTTATTGAGCCTATTTAATGAGCCTATTTAATAAGTCTATTTAATAAGCCTATTTAATAAGCCTATTTATTGATCCTATTTCATATGCCTATTTAATAAGCCTATTTAATAAGCCTATTTCATAAGCCTATTTAATAAGCCTATTTAATAAGCCTATTTATTAAGCCTATTTAATACGCCTATTTAACAAACCTATTTAATAAGTATTTAATGAGCCCATGTATTAAGTCTATTTAATACGCCTTTTTAATAAGCCTATTTAATAAGTCTATTTAATAAGCCTATTTAATAAGTCTATTTAATAAGTCTATTTAATAAGCCTACTTAATAAGTATTTAATGAGCCTATTTAATAAGCCTATTTATTGAGCCTATTTAATAAGCCTATTTATTGAGCCTATTTAATAAGCCTATTTATTGAGCCTATTTAATACGCCTATTTCTTGAGCATATTTAATAAGTCTATTTAATACGCCTATTTAATAAGCCTATTTAATAAGCCTATTTAATAAGCCTATTTAATAAGCCTATTTAATAAGCCTATTTAATAAGCCTATTTAATAAGCCTATTTAATACGCCTATTTAATAAACCTATTTAATAAGTATTTAATGAGCCTTTTTAATAAGCCTATTTATTGAGCCTATTTAATAAGCCTATTTATTGAGCCTATTTAATAAGCCTATTTATTGAGCCTATTTAATAAGCCTATTTATTGAGCCTATTTCATACGCCTATTTAATTAGTCTATTTAATAAGCCTATTTAATAAGCCTATTTAATACGCCTATTTAATACGCCTATTTATTGAGCCTATTTAATGAGACTATTTAATAAGTCTATTTAATAAGCCTATTTAATAAGCCTATTTATTGATCCTATTTCATAAGCCTATTTAATAAGCCTATTTAATAAGCCTATTTAATAAGCCTATTTAATATGCCTATTTAATAAACCTATTTAATAAGTATTTAATGAGCCCATGTATTAAGTCTATTTAATAAGCCTTTTTAATAAGCCTATTTAATAAGTCTATTTAATAAGCCTATTTAATAAGTCTATTTAATAAGTCTATTTAATAAGCCTACTTAATAAGTATTTAATGAGACTATTTAATACGCCTATTTAATAAACCTATTTAATAAGTATTTAATGAGCCTATGTATTAAGTCTATTTAATAAGCCTTTTTAATAAGCCTATTTAATATGTCTATTTAATAAGCCTATTTAATAAGCCTATTTAATAAGCCTATTTAATAAGCCTTTTTAATAAGCCTATTTAATAAGCCTATTTTATAAGTATTTAATGAGCCTATTTAATTAGTCTATTTAATAAGCCTATTTAATAGGGCTATTTAATAAGTATAAGTTGCTGAAATAAACCTATTTAATAAGCCTAAGTTGCTAAAATAAGCCTATTAATAATTTAATAAGCATAAGTTGCTGAAATAAGCCTATTTAATAAGCCTAAGTTGCTGAAATAAGCCTATTTAGTAAGGCTATTTAATAAGTCTAAGTTGCTGAAATAAACCTATTTAATAAGCCTAAGTTGCTAAAATAAGCCTATTTAATGTGGCTATTTAATAAGTCTATTTAATAAGCCTATTTAATACGCCTATTTAATAAACCTATTTAATAAGTATTTAATGAGCCTTTTTAATAAGCCTATTTATTGAGCCTATTTAATAAGCCTATTTATTGAGCCAATTTAATAAGCCTATTTATTGAGCCTATTTAATAAGCCTATTTATTGAGCCTATTTCATACGCCTATTTAATTAGTCTATTTAATAAGCCTATTTAATAAGCCTATTTAATACGCCTATTTAATACGCCTATTTATTGAGCCTATTTAATGAGCCTATTTAATAAGTCTATTTAATAAGTCTATTTAATAAGCCTATTTATTGATCCTATTTCATACGCCTATTTAATAAGCCTATTTAATAAGCCTATTTCATAAGCCTATTTAATAAGCCTATTTAATAAGCCTATTTAATAAGCCTATTTAATACGCCTATTTAACAAACCTATTTAATAAGTATTTAATGAGCCCATGTATTAAGTCTATTTAATAAGCCTTTTTAATAAGCCTATTTAATAAGTCTATTTAATAAGCTTATTTAATAAGTCTATTTAATAAGTCTATTTAATAAGCCTACTTAATAAGTATTTAATGAGCCTATTTAATAAGCCTATTTATTGAGCCTATTTCATACGCCTATTTCTTGAGCATATTTAATAAGCCTATTTAATAAGCCTATTTAATACGACTATTTAATACACCTATTTATTGAGCCTATTTAATGAGCCTATTTAATAAGTCTATTTAATAAGCCTATTTAATAAGCCTATTTATTGATCCTATTTCATATGCCTATTTAATAAGCCTATTTAATAAGCCTATTTAATAAGCCTATTTATTAAGCCTATTTAATACGCCTATTTAACAAACCTATTTAATAAGTATTTAATGAGCCCATGTATTAAGTCTATTTAATACGCCTTTTTAATAAGCCTATTTAATAAGTCTATTTAATAAGCCTATTTATTGAGCCTATTTCATACGCCTATTTAATTAGTCTATTTAATAAGCCTATTTAATAAGCCTATTTAATACGCCTATTTAATACGCCTATTTATTGAGCCTATTTAATGAGCCTATTTAATAAGTCTATTTAATAAGCCTATTTAATAAGTCTATTTATTGATCCTTTTTCATACGCCTATTTAATAAGCCTATTTAATAAGCCTATTTCATAAGCCTATTTAATAAGCCTATTTAATAAGCCTATTTAATAAGCCTATTTCATACGCCTATTTAACAAACCTATTTAATAAGTATTTAATGAGCCCATGTATTAAGTCTATTTAATAAGCCTTTTTAATAAGCCTATTTAATAAGTCTATTTAATAAGCTTATTTAATAAGTCTATTTAATAAGTCTATTTAATAAGCCTACTTAATAAGTATTTAATGAGCCTATTTAATAAGCCTATTTATTGAGCCTATTTCATACGCCTATTTCTTGAGCATATTTAATAAGCCTATTTAATAAGCCTATTTAATACGACTATTTAATACACCTATTTATTGAGCCTATTTAATGAGCCTATTTAATAAGTCTATTTAATAAGCCTATTTAATAAGCCTATTTATTGATCCTATTTCATATGCCTATTTAATAAGCCTATTTAATAAGCCTATTTCATAAGCCTATTTAATAAGCCTATTTAATAAGCCTATTTATTAAGCCTATTTAATACGCCTATTTAACAAACCTATTTAATAAGTATTTAATGAGCCCATGTATTAAGTCTATTTAATACGCCTTTTTAATAAGCCTATTTAATAAGTCTATTTAATAAGCCTATTTAATAAGTCTATTTAATAAGTCTATTTAATAAGCCTACTTAATAAGTATTTAATGAGCCTATTTAATAAGCCTATTTATTGAGCCTATTTAATAAGCCTATTTATTGAGCCTATTTAATAAGCCTATTTATTGAGCCTATTTAATACGCCTATTTCTTGAGCATATTTAATAAGTCTATTTAATACGCCTATTTAATAAGCCTATTTAATAAGCCTATTTAATAAGCCTATTTAATAAGCCTATTTAATAAGCCTATTTAATAAGCCTATTTAATAAGCCTATTTAATACGCCTATTTAATAAACCTATTTAATAAGTATTTAATGAGCCTTTTTAATAAGCCTATTTATTGAGCCTATTTAATAAGCCTATTTATTGAGCCTATTTAATAAGCCTATTTATTGAGCCTATTTAATAAGCCTATTTATTGAGCCTATTTCATACGCCTATTTAATTAGTCTATTTAATAAGCCTATTTAATAAGCCTATTTAATACGCCTATTTAATACGCCTATTTATTGAGCCTATTTAATGAGACTATTTAATAAGTCTATTTAATAAGCCTATTTAATAAGCCTATTTATTGATCCTATTTCATAAGCCTATTTAATAAGCCAATTTAATAAGCCTATTTAATAAGCCTATTTAATATGCCTATTTAATAAACCTATTTAATAAGTATTTAATGAGCCCATGTATTAAGTCTATTTAATAAGCCTTTTTAATAAGCCTATTTAATAAGTCTATTTAATAAGCCTATTTAATAAGTCTATTTAATAAGTCTATTTAATAAGCCTACTTAATAAGTATTTAATGAGACTATTTAATACGCCTATTTAATAAACCTATTTAATAAGTATTTAATGAGCCTATGTATTAAGTCTATTTAATAAGCCTTTTTAATAAGCCTATTTAATATGTCTATTTAATAAGCCTATTTAATAAGCCTATTTAATAAGCCTATTTAATAAGCCTTTTTAATAAGCCTATTTAATAAGCCTATTTTATAAGTATTTAATGAGCCTATTTAATTAGTCTATTTAATAAGCCTATTTAATAGGGCTATTTAATAAGTATAAGTTGCTGAAATAAACCTATTTAATAAGCCTAAGTTGCTAAAATAAGCCTATTAATAATTTAATAAGCATAAGTTGCTGAAATAAGCCTATTTAATAAGCCTAAGTTGCTGAAATAAGCCTATTTAGTAAGGCTATTTAATAAGTCTAAGTTGCTGAAATAAACCTATTTAATAAGCCTAAGTTGCTAAAATAAGCCTATTTAATGTGGCTATTTAATAAGTCTATTTAATAAGCCTATTTAATACGCCTATTTAATAAACCTATTTAATAAGTATTTAATGAGCCTTTTTAATAAGCCTATTTATTGAGCCTATTTAATAAGCCTATTTATTGAGCCAATTTAATAAGCCTATTTATTGAGCCTATTTAATAAGCCTATTTATTGAGCCTATTTCATACGCCTATTTAATTAGTCTATTTAATAAGCCTATTTAATAAGCCTATTTAATACGCCTATTTAATACGCCTATTTATTGAGCCTATTTAATGAGCCTATTTAATAAGTCTATTTAATAAGCCTATTTAATAAGCCTATTTATTGATCCTATTTCATACGCCTATTTAATAAGCCTATTTAATAAGCCTATTTCATAAGCCTATTTAATAAACCTATTTAATAAGCCTATTTAATAAGCCTATTTAATACGCCTATTTAACAAACCTATTTAATAAGTATTTAATGGTCCCATGTATTAAGTCTATTTAATAAGCCTTTTTAATAAGCCTATTTAATAAGTCTATTTAATAAGCTTATTTAATAAGTCTATTTAATAAGTCTATTTAATAAGCCTACTTAATAAGTATTTAATGCGCCTATTTAATAAGCCTATTTATTGAGCCTATTTCATACGCCTATTTCTTGAGCATATTTAATAAGCCTATTTAATAAGCCTATTTAATACGACTATTTAATACACCTATTTATTGAGCCTATTTAATGAGCCTATTTAATAAGTCTATTTAATAAGCCTATTTAATAAGCCTATTTATTGATCCTATTTCATATGCCTATTTAATAAGCCTATTTAATAAGCCTATTTAATAAGCCTATTTATTAAGCCTATTTAATACGCCTATTTAACAAACCTATTTAATAAGTATTTAATGAGCCCATGTATTAAGTCTATTTAATACGCCTTTTTAATAAGCCTATTTAATAAGTCTATTTAATAAGCCTATTTATTGAGCCTATTTCATACGCCTATTTAATTAGTCTATTTAATAAGCCTATTTAATAAGCCTATTTAATACGCCTATTTAATACGCCTATTTATTGAGCCTATTTAATGAGCCTATTTAATAAGTCTATTTAATAAGCCTATTTAATAAGTCTATTTATTGATCCTATTTCATACGCCTATTTAATAAGCCTATTTAATAAGCCTATTTCATAAGCCTATTTAATAAGCCTATTTAATAAGCCTATTTAATAAGCCTATTTAATACGCCTATTTAACAAACCTATTTAATAAGTATTTAATGAGCCCATGTATTAAGTCTATTTAATAAGCCTTTTTAATAAGCCTATTTAATAAGTCTATTTAATAAGCTTATTTAATAAGTCTATTTAATAAGTCTATTTAATAAGCCTACTTAATAAGTATTTAATGAGCCTATTTAATAAGCCTATTTATTGAGCCTATTTCATACGCCTATTTCTTGAGCATATTTAATAAGCCTATTTAATAAGCCTATTTAATACGACTATTTAATACACCTATTTATTGAGCCTATTTAATGAGCCTATTTAATAAGTCTATTTAATAAGCCTATTTAATAAGCCTATTTATTGATCCTATTTCATATGCCTATTTAATAAGCCTATTTAATAAGCCTATTTCATAAGCCTATTTAATAAGCCTATTTAATAAGCCTATTTATTAAGCCTATTTAATACGCCTATTTAACAAACCTATTTAATAAGTATTTAATGAGCCCATGTATTAAGTCTATTTAATACGCCTTTTTAATAAGCCTATTTAATAAGTCTATTTAATAAGCCTATTTAATAAGTCTATTTAATAAGTCTATTTAATAAGCCTACTTAATAAGTATTTAATGAGCCTATTTAATAAGCCTATTTATTGAGCCTATTTAATAAGCCTATTTATTGAGCCTATTTAATAAGCCTATTTATTGAGCCTATTTAATACGCCTATTTCTTGAGCATATTTAATAAGTCTATTTAATACGCCTATTTAATAAGCCTATTTAATAAGCCTATTTAATAAGCCTATTTAATAAGCCTATTTAATAAGCCTATTTAATAAGCCTATTTAATAAGCCTATTTAATACGCCTATTTAATAAACCTATTTAATAAGTATTTAATGAGCCTTTTTAATAAGCCTATTTATTGAGCCTATTTAATAAGCCTATTTATTGAGCCTATTTAATAAGCCTATTTATTGAGCCTATTTAATAAGCCTATTTATTGAGCCTATTTCATACGCCTATTTAATTAGTCTATTTAATAAGCCTATTTAATAAGCCTATTTAATACGCCTATTTAATACGCCTATTTATTGAGCCTATTTAATGAGCCTATTTAATAAGTCTATTTAATAAGCCTATTTAATAAGCCTATTTATTGATCCTATTTCATAAGCCTATTTAATAAGCCTATTTAATAAGCCTATTTAATAAGCCTATTTAATATGCCTATTTAATAAACCTATTTAATAAGTATTTAATGAGCCCATGTATTAAGTCTATTTAATAAGCCTTTTTAATAAGCCTATTTAATAAGTCTATTTAATAAGCCTATTTAATAAGTCTATTTAATAAGTCTATTTAATAAGCCTACTTAATAAGTATTTAATGAGACTATTTAATACGCCTATTTAATAAACCTATTTAATAAGTATTTAATGAGCCTATGTATTAAGTCTATTTAATAAGCCTTTTTAATAAGCCTATTTAATATGTCTATTTAATAAGCCTATTTAATAAGCCTATTTAATAAGCCTATTTAATAAGCCTATTTAATAAGCCTATTTAATAAGCCTATTTTATAAGTATTTAATGAGCCTATTTAATTAGTCTATTTAATAAGCCTATTTGATAGGGCTATTTAATAAGTATAAGTTGCTGAAATAAACCTATTTAATAAGCCTAAGTTGCTAAAATAAGCCTATTAATAATTTAATAAGCATAAGTTGCTGAAATAAGCCTATTTAATAAGCCTAAGTTGCTGAAATAAGCCTATTTAATGTGGCTATTTAATAAGTCTAAGTTGCTGAAATAAACCTATTTAATAAGCCTAAGTTGCTAAAATAAGCCTATTTAATGTGGCTATTTAATAAGTCTATTTAATAAGCCTATTTAATACGCCTATTTAATAAACCTATTTAATAAGTATTTAATGAGCCTTTTTAATAAGCCTATTTATTGAGCCTATTTAATAAGCCTATTTATTGAGCCAATTTAATAAGCCTATTTATTGAGCCTATTTAATAAGCCTATTTATTGAGCCTATTTCATACGCCTATTTAATTAGTCTATTTAATAAGCCTATTTAATAAGCCTATTTAATACGCCTATTTAATACGCCTATTTATTGAGCCTATTTAATGAGCCTATTTAATAAGTCTATTTAATAAGCCTATTTAATAAGCCTATTTATTGATCCTATTTCATACGCCTATTTAATAAGCCTATTTAATAAGCCTATTTCATAAGCCTATTTAATAAGCCTATTTAATAAGCCTATTTCATAAGCCTATTTAATAAGCCTATTTAATAAGCCTATTTAATGAGCCTATTTAATACGCCTATTTAACAAACCTATTTAATAAGTATTTAATGAGCCCATGTATTAAGTCTATTTAATAAGCCTTTTTAATAAGCCTATTTAATAAGTCTATTTAATAAGCCTATTTAATAAGTCTATTTAATAAGTCTATTTAATAAGCCTACTTAATAAGTATTTAATGAGCCTATTTAATAAGCCTATTTATTGAGCTTATTTAATAAGCCTATTTATTAAGCCTACTTAATAAGCCTATTTATTGAGCCTATTTAATACGCCTATTTCTTGAGCATATTTAATAAGCCTATTTAATAAGCCTATTTAATACGCCTATTTAATACGCCTATTTATTGAGCCTTTTTAATGAGCCTATTTAATAAGTCTATTTAATAAGCCTATTTAATAAGCCTATTTATTGATCCTATTTCATACGCCTATTTAATCAGCCTATTTAATAAGCCTATTTCATAAACCTATTTAATAAGCCTATTTAATAAGCCTATTTATTAAGCCTATTTAATACGCCTATTTAACAAACCTATTTAATAAGTATTTAATGAGCCCATGTATTAAGTCTATTTAATAAGCCTTTTTAATAAACCTATTTAATAAGTCTATTTAATAAGCCTATTTAATAAGTCTATTTAATAAGTCTATTTAATAAGCCTACTTAATAAGTATTTAATGAGCCTATTTAATAAGCCTATTTATTGAGCCTATTTAATAAGCCTATTTATTGAGCCTATTTAATAAGCCTATTTATTGAGCCTATTTCATAAACCTATTTAATAAGCCTATTTAATAAGCCTATTTATTAAGCCTATTTAATACGCCTATTTAACAAACCTATTTAATAAGTATTTAATGAGCCCATGTATTAAGTCTATTTAATAAGCCTTTTTAATAAGCCTATTTAATAAGTCTATTTAATAAGCCTATTTAATAAGTCTATTTAATAAGTCTATTTAATAAGCCTACTTAATAAGTATTTAATGAGCCTATTTAATAAGCCTATTTATTGAGCCTATTTAATAAGCCTATTTATTGAGCCTATTTAATAAGCCTATTTATTGAGCCTATTTAATACGCCTATTTCTTGAGCATATTTAATAAGTCTATTTAATACGCCTATTTAATAAGCCTATTTAATACGCCTATTTAATAAGCCTATTTAATAAGCCTATTTAATAAGCCTATTTAATAAGCCTATTTAATACGCCTATTTAATAAACCTATTTAATAAGTATTTAATTAGCCTTTTTAATAAGCCTATTTATTGAGCCTATTTAATAAGCCTATTTATTGAGCCTATTTAATGAGCCTATTTATTGAGCCTATTTAATAAGCCTATTTATTGAGCCTATTTCATACGCCTATTTAATTAGTCTATTTAATAAGCCTATTTAATAAGCCTATTTAATACGCCTATTTAATACGCCTATTTATTGAGCCTATTTAATGAGCCTATTTAATAAGTCTATTTAATAAGCCTATTTAATAAGCCTATTTATTGATGCTATTTCATAAGCCTATTTAATAAGCCTATTTAATAAGCCTATTTAATAAGCCTATTTAATATGCCTATTTAATAAACCTATTTAATAAGTATTTAATGAGCCCATGTATTAAGTCTATTTAATAAGCCTTTTTAATAAGCCTATTTAATAAGTCTATTTAATAAGCCTATTTAATAAGTCTATTTAATAAGTCTATTTAATAAGCCTACTTAATAAGTATTTAATGAGACTATTTAATACGCCTATTTAATAAACCTATTTAATAAGTATTTAATGAGCCTATGTATTAAGTCTATTTAATAAGCCTTTTTAATAAGCCTATTTAATATGTCTATTTAATAAGCCTATTTAATAAGCCTATTTAATAAGCCTATTTAATAAGCCTATTTAATAAGCCTATTTAATAAGCCTATTTTATAAGTATTTAATGAGCCTATTTAATTAGTCTATTTAATAAGCCTATTTGATAGGGCTATTTAATAAGTATAAGTTGCTGAAATAAACCTATTTAATAAGCCTAAGTTGCTAAAATAAGCCTATTAATAATTTAATAAGCATAAGTTGCTGAAATAAGCCTATTTAATAAGCCTAAGTTGCTGAAATAAGCCTATTTAATGTGGCTATTTAATAAGTCTAAGTTGCTGAAATAAACCTATTTAATAAGCCTAAGTTGCTAAAATAAGCCTATTTAATGTGGCTATTTAATAAGTCTATTTAATAAGCCTATTTAATACGCCTATTTAATAAACCTATTTAATAAGTATTTAATGAGCCTTTTTAATAAGCCTATTTATTGAGCCTATTTAATAAGCCTATTTATTGAGCCAATTTAATAAGCCTATTTATTGAGCCTATTTAATAAGCCTATTTATTGAGCCTATTTCATACGCCTATTTAATTAGTCTATTTAATAAGCCTATTTAATAAGCCTATTTAATACGCCTATTTAATACGCCTATTTATTGAGCCTATTTAATGAGCCTATTTAATAAGTCTATTTAATAAGCCTATTTAATACGCCTATTTAATAAACCTATTTAATAAGTATTTAATGAGCCTTTTTAATAAGCCTATTTATTGAGCCTATTTAATAAGCCTATTTATTGAGCCAATTCAAATAAGCCTATTTATTGAGCCTATTTAATAAGCCTATTTATTGAGCCTATTTCATACGCCTATTTAATTAGTCTATTTAATAAGCCTATTTAATAAGCCTATTTAATGAGCCTATTTAATACGCCTATTTAACAAACCTATTTAATAAGTATTTAATGAGCCCATGTATTAAGTCTATTTAATAAGCCTTTTTAATAAGCCTATTTAATAAGTCTATTTAATAAGCCTATTTAATAAGTCTATTTAATAAGTCTATTTAATAAACCTACTTAATAAGTATTTAATGAGCCTATTTAATAAGCCTATTTATTGAGCCTATTTAATAAACCTATTTATTGAGCCTATTTAATAAGCCTATTTATTGAGCCTATTTAATAAGCCTATTTATTGAGCCTATTTAATAAGCCTATTTAATAAGTCTATTTAATGAGTCTATTTAATAAGCCTACTTAATAAGTATTTAATGAGCCTATTTAATACGCCTATTTAATAAGCCTATTTAATAAGTATTTAATGAGCCTATGTATTAAGTCTATTTAATAAGCCTTTTTAATAAGCCTATTTAATGTCTATTTAATAAGCCTATTTAATAAGCCTATTTAATAAGCCTATTTAATAAGCCTATTTAATAAGCCTATTTAATAAGCCTATTTAATAAGCCTATTTAATAAGCCTATTTTATAAGTATTTAATGAGCCTATTTAATTAGTCTATTTAATAAGCCTATTTAATAGGGCTATTTAATAAGTATAAGTTGCTGAAATAAACCTATTTAATAAGCCTAAGTTGCTAAAATAAGCCTATTAATAATTTAATAAGCATAAGTTGCTGAAATAAGCCTATTTAATAAGCCTAAGTTGCTGAAATAAGGCTATTTAATAAGGCTATTTAATAAGTCTAAGTTGCTGAAATAAACCTATTTAATAAGCCTAAGTTGCTAAAATAAGCCTATTTAATGTGGCTATTTAATAAGTCTATTTAATAAGCCTATTTAATACGCCTATTTAATAAACCTATTTAATAAGTATTTAATGAGCCTTTTTAATAAGCCTATTTATTGAGCCTATTTAATAAGCCTATTTATTGAGCCAATTTAATAAGCCTATTTATTGAGCCTATTTAATAAGCCTATTTATTGAGCCTATTTCATACGCCTATTTAATTAGTCTATTTAATAAGCCTATTTAATAAGCCTATTTAATATGCCTATTTAATACGCCTATTTATTGAGCCTATTTAATGAGCCTATTTAATAAGTCTATTTAATAAGCCTATTTAATATGCCTATTTAATACGCCTATTTTTTGAGCCTATTTAATGAGCCTATTTAATACGCCTATTTAACAAACCTATTTAATAAGTATTTAATGAGCCCATGTATTAAGTCTATTTAATAAGCCTTTTTAATAAGCCTATTTAATAAGTCTATTTAATAAGCCTATTTAATAAGTCTATTTAATAAGTCTATTTAATAAACCTACTTAATAAGTATTTAATGAGCCTATTTAATAAGCCTATTTATTGAGCCTATTTAATAAACCTATTTATTGAGCCTATTTAATAAGCCTATTTATTGAGCCTATTTAATAAGCCTATTTATTGAGCCTATTTAATAAGCCTATTTAATAAGTCTATTTAATAAGTCTATTTAATAAGCCTACTTAATAAGTATTTAATGAGCCTATTTAATACGCCTATTTAATAAGCCTATTTAATAAGTATTTAATGAGCCTATGTATTAAGTCTATTTAATAAGCCTTTTTAATAAGCCTATTTAATGTCTATTTAATAAGCCTATTTAATAAGCCTATTTAATAAGCCTATTTAATAAGCCTATTTAATAAGCCTATTTAATAAGCCTATTTAATAAGCCTATTTAATAAGCCTATTTTATAAGTATTTAATGAGCCTATTTAATTAGTCTATTTAATAAGCCTATTTAATAGGGCTATTTAATAAGTATAAGTTGCTGAAATAAACCTATTTAATAAGCCTAAGTTGCTAAAATAAGCCTATTAATAATTTAATAAGCATAAGTTGCTGAAATAAGCCTATTTAATAAGCCTAAGTTGCTGAAATAAGCCTATTTAGTAAGGCTATTTAATAAGTCTAAGTTGCTGAAATAAACCTATTTAATAAGCCTAAGTTGCTAAAATAAGCCTATTTAATGTGGCTATTTAATAAGTCTATTTAATAAGCCTATTTAATACGCCTATTTAATAAACCTATTTAATAAGTATTTAATGAGCATTTTTAATAAGCCTATTTATTGAGCCTTTTTAATAAGCCTATTTATTGAGCCAATTTAATAAGCCTATTTATTGAGCCTATTTAATAAGCCTATTTATTGAGCCTATTTCATACGCCTATTTAATTAGTCTATTTAATAAGCCTATTTAATAAGCCTATTTAATATGCCTATTTAATACGCCTATTTATTGAGCCTATTTAATGAGCCTATTTAATAAGTCTATTTAATAAGCCTATTTAATAAGCCTATTTATTGATCCTATTTAATAAGCCTATTTAATAAGCCTATTTAATACGCCTATTTAACAAACCTATTTAATAAGTATTTAATGAGCCCATGTATTAAGTCTTTTTAATAAGCCTTTTTAATAAGCCTATTTAATAAGTCTATTTAATAAGCCTATTTAATAAGTCTATTTAATAAGTCTATTTAATAAGCCTACTTAATAAGTATTTAATGAGCCTATTTAATAAGCCTATTTATTGAGCCTATTTAATAAGTCTATTTATTGAGCCTATTTAATAAGCCTATTTATTGAGCCTATTTAATACGCCTATTTCTTGAGCATATTTAATAAGTCTATTTAATACGCCTATTTAATAAGCCTATTTAATAAGCCTATTTAATAAGCCTATTTAATAAGCCTATTTAATAAGCCTATTTAATACGCCTATTTAATAAACCTATTTAATAAGTATTTAATGAGCCTTTTTAATAAGCCTATTTATTGAGCCTATTTAATAAGCCTATTTATTGAGCCTATTTAATAAGCCTATTTATTGAGCCTATTTAATAAGCCTATTTATTGAGCCTATTTCATACGCCTATTTAATTAGTCTATTTAATAAGCCAATTTAATAAGCCTATTTAATACGCCTATTTAATACGCCTATTTATTGAGCCTATTTAATGAGCCTATTTAATAAGTCTATTTAATAAGCCTATTTAATAAGCCTATTTATTGATCCTATTTCATACGCCTATTTAATAAGCCTATTTAATAAGCCTATTTAATAAGCCTATTTAATATGCCTATTTAATAAACCTATTTAATAAGTATTTAATGAGCCCATGTATTAAGTCTATTTAATAAGCCTTTTTAATAAGCCTATTTAATAAGTCTATTTAATAAGCCTATTTAATAAGTCTATTTAATAAGTCTATTTAATAAGCCTACTTAATAAGTATTTAATGAGACTATTTAATACGCCTATTTAATAAACCTATTTAATAAGTATTTAATGAGCCTATGTATTAAGTCTATTTAATAAGCCTTTTTAATAAGCCTATTTAATATGTCTATTTAATAAGCCTATTTAATAAGCCTATTTAATAAGCCTATTTAATAAGCCTATTTAATAAGCCTATTTAATAAGCCTATTTTATAAGTATTTAATGAGCCTATTTAATTAGTCTATTTAATAAGCCTATTTAATAGGGCTATTTAATAAGTATAAGTTGCTGAAATAAACCTATTTAGTAAGGCTATTTAATAAGTCTAAGTTGCTGAAATAAACCTATTTAATAAGCCTAAGTTGCTAAAATAAGCCTATTTAATGTGGCTATTTAATAAGTCTATTTAATAAGCCTATTTAATACGCCTATTTAATAAACCTATTTAATAAGTATTTAATGAGCCTTTTTAATAAGCCTATTTATTGAGCCTATTTAATAAGCCTATTTATTGAGCCAATTTAATAAGCCTATTTATTGAGCCTATTTAATAAGCCTATTTATTGAGCCTATTTCATACGCCTATTTAATTAGTCTATTTAATAAGCCTATTTAATAAGCCTATTTAATATGCCTATTTAATACGCCTATTTATTGAGCCTATTTAATGAGCCTATTTAATAAGTCTATTTAATAAGCCTATTTAATAAGCCTATTTATTGATCCTATTTAATAAGCCTATTTAATAAGCCTATTTAATACGCCTATTTAACAAACCTATTTAATAAGTATTTAATGAGCCTATTTAATAAGCCTATTTATTGAGCCTATTTAATAAGTCTATTTATTGAGCCTATTTAATAAGCCTATTTATTGAGCCTATTTAATACGCCTATTTCTTGAGCATATTTAATAAGTCTATTTAATACGCCTATTTAATAAGCCTATTTAATAAGCCTATTTAATAAGCCTATTTAATAAGCCTATTTAATAAGCCTATTTAATAAGCCTATTTAATACGCCTATTTAATTAACCTATTTAATAAGTATTTAACGAGCCTTTTTAATAAGCCTATTTATTGAGCCTATTTAATAAGCCTATTTATTGAGCCAATTTAATAAGCCTATTTATTGAGCCTATTTAATAAGCCTATTTATTGAGCCTATTTCATACGCCTATTTAATTAGTCTATTTAATAAGCCTATTTAATAAGCCTATTTAATACGCCTATTTAATACGCCTATTTATTGAGCCTATTTAATGAGCCTATTTAATAAGTCTATTTAATAAGCCTATTTAATAAGCCTATTTATTGATCCTATTTCATACGCCTATTTAATAAGCCTATTTAATAAGCCTATTTCATAAGCCTATTTAATAAGCCTATTTAATAAGCCTATTTAATGAGCCTATTTAATACGCCTATTTAACAAACCTATTTAATAAGTATTTAATGAGCCCATGTATTAAGTCTATTTAATAAGCCTTTTTAATAAGCCTATTTAATAAGTCTATTTAATAAGCTTATTTAATAAGTCTATTTAATAAGTCTATTTAATAAGCCTACTTAATACGTATTTAATGAGCCTATTTAATAAGCCTATTTATTGAGCCTATTTAATAAACCTATTTATTGAGCCTATTTAATAAGCCTATTTATTGAGCCTATTTAATACGCCTATTTCTTGAGCATATTTAATTAGTCTATTTAATACGCCTATTTAATAAGCCTATTTAATAAGCCTATTTAATAAGCCTATTTAATAAGCCTATTTAATAAGGCTATTTAATACGCCTATTTAATAAACCTATTTAATAAGTATTTAATGAGCCTTTTTAATAAGCCTATTTATTGAGCCTATTTAATAAGCCTATTTATTGAGCCTATTTAATAAGCCTATTTATTGAGCCTATTTAATAAGCCTATTTAATAAGTCTATTTAATAAGTCTATTTAATAAGCCTACTTAATAAATATTTAATGAGCCTATTTAATACGCCTATTTAATAAGCCTATTTAATAAGTATTTAATGAGCCTATGTATTAAGTCTATTTAATAAGCCTTTTTAATAAGCCTATTTAATGTCTATTTAATAAGCCTATTTAATAAGCCTATTTAATAAGCCTATTTAATAAGCCTATTTAATAAGCCTATTTAATAAGCCTATTTAATAAGTATTTAATGAGCCTATTTAATTAGTCTATTTAATAAGCCTATTTAATAGGGCTATTTAATAAGTATAAGTTGCTGAAATAAACCTATTTAATAAGCCTAAGTTGCTAAAATAAGCCTATTAATAATGTAATAAGCATAAGTTGCTGAAATAAGCCTATTTAATAAGCCTAAGTTGCTGAAATAAGCCTATTTAGTAAGGCTATTTAATAAGTCTAAGTTGCTGAAATAAACCTATTTAATAAGCCTAAGTTGCTAAAATAAGCCTATTTAATGTGGCTATTTAATAAGTCTATTTAATAAGCCTATTTAATACGCCTATTTAATAAACCTATTTATTGAGCCAATTTAATAAGCCTATTTATTGAGCCTATTTAATAAGCCTATTTATTGAGCCTATTTCATATGCCTATTTAATTAGTCTACTTAATAAGCCTATTTAATAAGCCTATTTAATACGCCTATTTAATACGCCTATTTATTGAGCCTATTTAATGAGCCTATTTAATAAGTCTATTTAATAAGCCTATTTAATAAGCCTATTTATTGATCCTATTTAATAAGCCTATTTAATAAGCCTATTTAATACGCCTATTTAACAAACCTATTTAATAAGTATTTAATGAGCCCATGTATTAAGTCTATTTAATAAGCCTTTTTAATAAGCCTATTTAATAAGTCTATTTAATAAGCCTATTTAATAAGTCTATTTAATAAGTCTATTTAATAAGCCTACTTAATAAGTATTTAATGAGCCTATTTAATAAGCCTATTTATTGAGCCTATTTAATAAGTCTATTTATTGAGCCTATTTAATAAGCCTATTTATTGAGCCTATTTAATACGCCTATTTCTTGAGCATATTTAATAAGTCTATTTAATATGCCTATTTAATAAGCCTATTTAATAAGCCTATTTAATAAGCCTATTTAATAAGCCTATTTAATAAGCCTATTTAATAAGCCTATTTAATACGCCTATTTAATAAACCTATTTAATAAGTATTTAACGAGCCTTTTTAATAAGCCTATTTATTGAGCCTATTTAATAAGCCTATTTATTGAGCCTATTTAATAAGCCTATTTATTGAGCCTATTTAATAAGCCTATTTATTGAGCCTATTTCATACGCCTATTTAATTAGTCTATTTAATAAGCCTATTTAATAAGCCTATTTAATACGCCTATTTAATACGCCTATTTATTGAGCCTATTTAATGAGCCTATTTAATAAGTCTATTTAATAAGCCTATTTAATAAGCCTATTTATTGATCCTATTTCATACGCCTATTTAATAAGCCTATTTAATAAGCCTATTTCATAAGCCTATTTAATAAGCCTATTTAATAAGCCTATTTAATATGCCTATTTAATAAACCTATTTAATAAGTATTTAATGAGCCCATGTATTAAGTCTATTTAATAAGCCTTTTTAATAAGCCTATTTAATAAGTCTATTTAATAAGCCTATTTAATAAGTCTATTTAATAAGTCTATTTAATAAGCCTACTTAATAAGTATTTAATGAGCCTATTTAATAAGCCTATTTATTGAGCCTATTTAATAAGCCTATTTATTGAGCCTATTTAATAAGCCTATTTATTGAGCCTATTTAATACTCCTATTTCTTGAGCCTATTTAATAAGTCTATTTAATACGCCTATTTAATAAGCCTATTTAATAAGCCTATTTAATACGCCTATTTAATAAGCCTATTTAATAAGCCTATTTATTGAGCCTATTTAATAAGTCTATTTAATAAGCCTATTTAATAAGCCTATGTAATAAGTATTTAATGAGCCTATTTAATTAGTCTATTTAATAAGCCTATTTAATAGGCCTATTTAATAAGTCTAAGTTGCTAAAATAAGCCTATTAATAATTTAATAAGCATAAGTTGCTGAAATAAGCCTATTTAATAAGCCTAAGTTGCTGAAATAAGCCTATTTAGTAAGGCTATTTAATAAGTCTAAGTTGCTGAAATAAACCTATTTAATAAGCCTAAGTTGCTAAAATAAGCCTATTTAATGTGGCTATTTAATAAGTCTATTTAATAAGCCTATTTAATACGCCTATTTAATAAACCTATTTAATAAGTATTTAATGAGCCTTTTTAAAAAGCCTATTTATTGAGCCTATTTAATAAGCCTATTTATTGAGCCAATTTAATAAGCCTATTTATTGAGCCTATTTAATAAGCCTATTTATTGAGCCTATTTCATACGCCTATTTAATTAGTCTATTTAATAAGCCTATTTAATAAGACTATTTAATATGCCTATTTAATACGCCTATTTATTGAGCCTATTTAATGAGCCTATTTAATAAGTCTATTTAATAAGCCTATTTAATAAGCCTATTTATTGATCCTATTTAATAAGCCTATTTAATAAGCCTATTTAATACGCCTATTTAACAAACCTATTTAATAAGTATTTAATGAGCCCATGTATTAAGTCAATTTAATAAGCCTTTTTAATAAGCCTATTTAATAAGTCTATTTAATAAGCCTATTTAATAAGTCTATTTAATAAGTCTATTTAATAAGCCTACTTAATAAGTATTTAATGAGCCTATTTAAAAAGCCTATTTATTGAGCCTATTTAATAAGTCTATTTATTGAGCCTATTTAATAAGCCTATTTATTGAGCCTATTTCATACGCCTATTTAATTAGTCTATTTAATAAGCCTATTTAATAAGCCTATTTAATACGCCTATTTAATACGCCTATTTATTGAGCCTATTTAATGAGCCTATTTAATAAGTCTATTTAATAAGCCTATTTAATAAGCCTATTTATTGATCCTATTTCATACGCCTATTTAATAAGCCTATTTAATAAGCCTATTTCATAAGCCTATTTAATAAGCCTATTTAATAAGCCTATTTAATAAGCCTATTTAATATGCCTATTTAATAAACCTATTTAATAAGTATTTAATGAGCCCATGTATTAAGTCTATTTAATAAGCCTTTTTAATAAGCCTATTTAATAAGTCTATTTAATAAGCCTATTTAATAAGTCTATTTAATAAGTCAATTTAATAAGCCTACTTAATAAGTATTTAATGAGCCTATTTAAAAAGCCTATTTATTGAGCCTATTTAATAAGTCTATTTATTGAGCCTATTTAATAAGCCTATTTATTGAGCCTATTTAATACGCCTATTTCTTGAGCATATTTAATAAGTCTATTTAATACGCCTATTTAATAAGCCTATTTAATAAGCCTATTTAATAAGCCTATTTAATAAGCCTAATTAATAAGCCTATTTAATAAGCCTATTTAATACGCCTATTTAATTAACCTATTTAATAAGTATTTAACGAGCCTTTTTAATAAGCCTATTTATTGAGCCTATTTAATAAGCCTATTTATTGAGCCTATTTAATAAGCCTATTTATTGAGCCTATTTAATAAGCCTATTTATTGAGCCTATTTCATATGCCTATTTAATTAGTCTATTTAATAAGCCTATTTAATAAGCCTATTTAATACGCCTATTTAATACGCCTATTTATTGAGCCTATTTAATGAGCCTATTTAATAAGTCTATTTAATAAGCCTATTTAATAAGCCTATTTATTGATCCTATTTCATACGCATATTTAATAAGCCTATTTAATAAGCCTATTTCATAAGCCTATTTAATAAGCCTATTTAATAAGCCTATTTAATAAGCCTATTTAATATGCCTATTTAATAAACCTATTTAATAAGTATTTAATGAGCCCATGTATTAAGTCTATTTAATAAGCCTTTTTAATAAGCCTATTTAATAAGTCTATTTAATAAGCCTATTTAATAAGTCTATTTAATAAGTCTATTTAATAAGCCTACTTAATAAGTATTTAATGAGCCTATTTAATAAGCCTATTTATTGAGCCTATTTAATAAGCCTATTTATTGAGCCTATTTAATAAGCCTATTTATTGAGCCTATTTAATACGCCTATTTCTTGAGCCTATTTAATAAGTCTATTTAATACGCCTATTTAATAAGCCTATTTAATAAGCCTATTTAATAAGCCTATTTAATAAGCCTATTTAATAAGCCTATTTATTGAGCCTATTTAATAAGTCTATTTAATAAGCCTATTTAATAAGCCTATGTAATAAGTATTTAATGAGCCTATTTAATTAGTCTATTTAATAAGCCTATTTAATAGGCCTATTTAATAAGTCTAAGTTGCTGAAATAAGCCTATTTAATAAGCCTAAGTTGCTGAAATAAGCCTATTTAATAAGGCTATTTAATAAGCATAAGTTGCTGAAATAAGCCTATTTAATAAGCCTAAGTTTCTGAAATAAGCCTATTTAGTAAGGCTATTTAATAAGTCTAAGTTGCTGAAATAAACCTATTTAATAAGCCTAAGTTGCTAAAATAAGCCTATTTAATGAGGCTATTTAATAAGTCTATTTAATAAGCCTATTTAATAAGCTTATTTAATAAGCCTATTTAATATGCCTATTTAATAAACCTATTTAATAAGTATTTAATGAGCCTATTTAATAAGCCTATATATTGAGACTATTTAATAAGCCTATTTATTGAGCCTATTTAATTAGCCTATTTATTGAGCCTATTTTATAAGCCTATTTATTGAGCCTATTTCATATGCCTATTTAATTAGTCTATTTAATAAGCCTATTTAATAAGCCTATTTAATATGCCTATTTAATAAGCCTATTTAATAAGTCTATTTATTGAGCCTATTTAATAAGTCTCTTTAATAAGCCTAATTAATAGCCTATTTAATAAGTATTTAATGAGCCTATTTAATTAGTCTATTTAATAAGCCTTTTTAATAGGCCTATTTAATAAACCTATTTAATAAGTATTTAATGAGCCCATGTATTAACTCTATTTAATAAGCCTTTTTAATAAGCCTATTTAATAAGCCTATTTAATAAGTCTATTTAATAAGTCTATTTAATAAGCCTACTTAATAAGTATTTAATGAGCCTATTTAATAAGCCTATTTATTGAGCCTATTTAATAAGCCTATTTATTGAGCCTATTTAATACGCCTATTTCTTGAGCCTATTTAATAAGTCTATTTAATACGCCTATTTAATAAGCCTATTTAATAAGCCTATTTAGTAAGCCTATTTAATAAGCCTATTTAATAAGCCTATTTAATAAGCCTATTTATTGAGCCTATTTAATAAGTCTATTTTAATAAGCCTATTTAATGAGCCTATTTAATAAGTATTTAATGAGCCTATTTAATAAGTCTATTTAATAAGCCTATTTAATAGGCCTATTTAATAAGTCTAAGTTGCTGAAATAAGCCTATTTAATAAGCCTAAGTTGCTGAAATAAGCATATTTAATTAGGCTATTTAATAAGTCTATTTAATAAGCCTATTTAATAAACCTATTTAATAAGCCTATTTAATAAGCCTATTTAATACGCCTATTTAATAAACCTATTTCATAAGTATTTAATGAGCCTATTTAATAAGTCTATTTATTGAGCCTATTTAATAAGCCTATTTATTGAGCCTATTTAATAACCTATTTATTGAGCCTATTTAATAAGCCTATTTATTGAGCCTATTTCATACGCCTATTTAATTAGTCTATTTAATAAGCCTATTTTAATAAGCCTATTTAATATGCATATTTAATAAGCCTATTTAATAAGCCTATTTATTGAGCCTATTTAATGAGCCTATTTAATAAGTCTATTTAATAAGCCTATTTAATAAGCCTATTTAATAAGCCTATTTAATACGCCTATTTATTGAGCCTATTTAATGAGTCTATTTAATAAGTCTATTTAATAAGCCTATTTAATAAGCCTATTTAATAAGCATATTTAATAAGCCTATTTATTGAGCCTATTTAATAAGTCTCTTTAATAAGCCTATTTAATAGCCTATTTAATAAGTATTTAATGAGCCTGTTTAATAAGTCTATTAAATAAGCCTATTTAATAGGCCTATTTAATAAACCTATTTAATAAGTATTTAATGAGCCCATGTATTAAGTCTATTTAATAAGCCTTTTTAATAAGCCTATTTAATAAGTCTATTTAATAAGTCTATTTAATAAGCCTACTTAATAAGTATTTAATGAGCCTATTTAATAAGCCTATTTATTGAGCCTATTTAATAAGCCTATTTATTGAGCCTATTTAATAAGCCTATTTATTGAGGCTATTTAATACGCCTATTTACTAAGCCTATTTAATAAGCCTATTTAATAAGCCTATTTAATACGCCTATTTAATAAGCCTATTTAATAAGCCTATTTATTGAGCCTATTTAATAAGTCTATTTAATAAGCCTATTTAATAAGCCTATTTAATAAGTATTTAATGAGCCTATTTAATAAGTCTATTTAATAAGCCTACTTAATAAGTATTTAATGAGCCTATTTAATAAGCCTATTTATTGAGCCTATTTAATAAGCCTATTTATTGAGCCTATTTAATAAGCCTATTTATTGAGGCTATTTAATACGCCTATTTACTAAGCCTATTTAATACGCCTATTTAATAAGCCTATTTAATACGCCTATTTAATAAGCCTATTTAATAAGCCTATTTATTGAGCCTATTTAATAAGTCTATTTAATAAGCCTATTTAATAAGCCTATTTAATAAGTATTTAATGAGCCTATTTAATTAGTCTATTTAATAAGCCTGTTTAATAGGCCTATTTAATAAGTCTAAGTTGCTGAAATAAGCCTATTTAATAAGCCTAAGTTGCTGAAATAAGCCTATTTAATAAGGCTATTTAATAAGCATAAGTTGCTGAAATAAGCCTATTTAATAAGCCTAAGTTGCTGAAATAAGCCTATTTAGTAAGGCTATTTAATAAGTCTAAGTTGCTGAAATAAACCTATTTAATAAGCCTAAGTTGCTAAAATAAGCCTATTTAATGAGGCATTTTAATAAGTCTATTTAATAAGCCTATTTAATAAGCTTATTTAATAAGCCTATTTAATATGCCTATTTAATAAACCTATTTAATAAGTATTTAATGAGCCTATTTAATAAGCCTATATATTGAGACTATTTAATACGCCTATTTATTGAGCCTATTTAATTAGCCTATTTATTGAGCCTATTTTATAAGCCTATTTATTGAGCCTATTTCATATGCCTATTTAATTAGTCTATTTAATAAGCCTATTTAATAAGCCTATTTAATATGCCTATTTAATAAGCCTATTTAATAAGTCTATTTATTGAGCCTATTTAATAAGTCTCTTTAATAAGCCTATTTAATAGCCTATTTAATAAGTATTTAATGAGCCTATTTAATTAGTCTATTTAATAAGCCTTTTTAATAGGCCTATTTAATAAACCTATTTAATAAGTATTTAATGAGCCCATGTATTAACTCTATTTAATAAGCCTTTTTAATAAGCCTATTTAATAAGCCTATTTAATAAGTCTATTTAATAAGTCTATTTAATAAGCCTACTTAATAAGTATTTAATGAGCCTATTTAATAAGCCTATTTATTGAGCCTATTTAATAAGCCTATTTATTGAGCCTATTTAATACGCCTATTTCTTGAGCCTATTTAATACGTCTATTTAATACGCCTATTTAATAAGCCTATTTAATAAGCCTATTTAGTAAGCCTATTTAATAAGCCTATTTAATAAGCCTATTTAATAAGCCTATTTATTGAGCCTATTTAATAAGTCTATTTTAATAAGCCTATTTAATGAGCCTATTTAATAAGTATTTAATGAGCCTATTTAATAAGTCTATTTAATAAGCCTATTTAATAGGCCTATTTAATAAGTCTAAGTTGCTGAAATAAGCCTATTTAATAAGCCTAAGTTGCTGAAATAAGCATATTTAATTAGGCTATTTAATAAGTCTATTTAATAAGCCTATTTAATAAACCTATTTAATAAGCCTATTTAATAAGCCTATTTAATACGCCTATTTAATAAACCTATTTCATAAGTATTTAATGAGCCTATTTAATAAGCCTATTTATTGAGCCTATTTAATAAGCCTATTTATTGAGCCTATTTAATAACCTATTTATTGAGCCTATTTAATAAGCCTATTTATTGAGCCTATTTCATACGCCTATTTAATTAGTCTATTTAATAAGCCTATTTTAATAAGCCTATTTAATATGCATATTTAATAAGCCTATTTAATAAGCCTATTTATTGAGCCTATTTAATGAGCCTATTTAATAAGTCTATTTAATAAGCCTATTTAATAAGCCTATTTAATAAGCCTATTTAATACGCCTATTTATTGAGCCTATTTAATGAGTCTATTTAATAAGTCTATTTAATAAGCCTATTTAATAAGCCTATTTAATAAGCCTATTTAATAAGCCTATTTATTGAGCCTATTTAATAAGTCTCTTTAATAAGCCTATTTAATAGCCTATTTAATAAGTATTTAATGAGCCTGTTTAATAAGTCTATTAAATAAGCCTATTTAATAGGCCTATTTAATAAACCTATTTAATAAGTATTTAATGAGCCCATGTATTAAGTCTATTTAATAAGCCTTTTTAATAAGCCTATTTAATAAGTCTATTTAATAAGTCTATTTAATAAGCCTACTTAATAAGTATTTAATGAGCCTATTTAATAAGCCTATTTATTGAGCCTATTTAATAAGCCTATTTATTGAGCCTATTTAATAAGCCTATTTATTGAGGCTATTTAATACGCCTATTTACTAAGCCTATTTAATAAGCCTATTTAATAAGCCTATTTAATAAGCCTATTTAATAAGCCTATTTAATAAGCCTATTTATTGAGCCTATTTAATAAGTCTATTTAATAAGCCTATTTAATAAGCCTATTTAATAAGTATTTAATGAGCCTATTTAATAAGTCTATTTAATAAGCCTACTTAATAAGTATTTAATAAGCCTATTTATTGAGCCTATTTAATAAGTCTATTTAATAAGCCTATTTAATAAGCCTATTTAATAAGTATTTAATGAGCCTATTTAATAAGTCTATTTAATAAGCCTACTTAATAAGTATTTAATGAGCCTATTTAATAAGCCTATTTATTGAGCCTATTTAATAAGCCTATTTATTGAGCCTATTTAATAAGCCTATTTATTGAGGCTATTTAATACGCCTATTTAATAAGTATTTAATAAGCCTATTTAATAAGCCTATTTAATACGCCTATTTAATAAGCCTATTTAATAAGCCTATTTATTGAGCCTATTTAATAAGTCTATTTAATAAGCCTATTTAATAAGCCTATTTAATAAGTATTTAATGAGCCTATTTAATTAGTCTATTTAATAAGCCTGTTTAATAGGCCTATTTAATAAGTCTAAGTTGCTGAAATAAGCCTATTTAATAAGCCTAAGTTGCTGAAATAAGCCTATTTAATAAGGCTATTTAATAAGCATAAGTTGCTGAAATAAGCCTATTTAATAAGCCTAAGTTGCTGAAATAAGCCTATTTAGTAAGGCTATTTAATAAGTCTAAGTTGCTGAAATAAACCTATTTAATAAGCCTAAGTTGCTAAAATAAGCCTATTTAATGAGGCTATTTAATAAGTCTATTTAATAAGCCTATTTAATAAGCCTATTTAATAAGCCTATTTAATATGCCTATTTAATAAACCTATTTAATAAGTATTTAATGAGCCTATTTAATAAGCCTATTTATTGAGACTATTTAATAAGCCTATTTATTGAGCCTATTTAATTAGCCTATTTATTGAGCCTATTTTATAAGCCTATTTATTGAGCCTATTTCATATGCCTATTTAATTAGTCTATTTAATAAGCCTATTTAATAAGCCTATTTAATATGCCTATTTAATAAGCCTATTTAATAAGCCTATTTATTGAGCCTATTTAATGAGCCTATTTAATAAGTCTATTTAATAAGCCTATTTAATAAGCCTATTTAATAAGCCTATTTAATAAGCCTATTTATTGAGCCTATTTAATAAGTCTCTTTAATAAGCCTATTTAATAGCCTATTTAATAAGTATTTAATGAGCCTATTTAATTAGTCAATTTAATAAGCCTATTTAATAGGCCTATTTACTAAACCTATTTAATAAGTATTTAATGAGCCCATGTATTAACTCTATTTAATAAGCCTTTTTAATAAGCCTATTTAATAATCCTATTTAATAAGTCTATTTAATAAGTCTATTTAATAAGCCTACTTAATAAGTATTTAATGAGCCTATTTAATAAGCCTATTTATTGAGCCTATTTAATAAGCCTATTTATTGAGCCTATTTAATACGCCTATTTCTTGAGCCTATTTAATAAGTCTATTTAATACGCCTATTTAATAAGCCTATTTAATAAGCCTATTTAGTAAGCCTATTTAATAAGCCTATTTAATAAGCCTATTTAATAAGCCTATTTATTGAGCCTATTTAATAAGTCTATTTTAATAAGCCTATTTAATGAGCCTATTTAATAAGTATTTAATGAGCCTATTTAATAAGTCTATTTAATAAGCCTATTTAATAGGCCTATTTAATAAGTCTAAGTTGCTGAAATAAGCCTATTTAATAAGCCTAAGTTGCTGAAATAAGCATATTTAATTAGGCTATTTAATAAGTCTATTTAATAAGCCTATTTAATAAACCTATTTAATAAGCCTATTTAATAAGCCTATTTAATACGCCTATCTAATAAACCTATTTCATAAGTATTTAATGAGCCTATTTAATAAGCCTATTTATTGAGGCTATTTAATAAGCCTATTTATTGAGCCTATTTAATAAGCCTATTTATTGAGCCTAGTTAATAAGCCTATTTATTGAGCCTATTTCATACGCCTATTTAATTAGTCTATTTAATAAGCCTATTTAATAAGCCTATTTAATACGCCTATTTAATAAGCCTATTTAATAAGCCTATTTATTGAGCCTATTTAATAAGTCTATTTAATAAGCCTATTTAATAAGCCTATTTATTGAGCCTATTTAATGAGCCTATTTAATAAGTCTATTTAATAAGCTTATTTAATAAGCCTATTTAATAAGCCTATTTAATAAGCCTATTTATTGAGCCTATTTAATAAGTCTATTTAATAAGACTATTTAATAGCCTATTTAATAAGTATTTAATGAGCCTATTTAATAAGTCTTTTTAATAAGCCTATTTAATAGGCCTATTTAATAAGTCTAAGTTGCTGAAATTAGCCTATTTAATAAGCCTAAGTTGCTGAATAAGCCTATTTCATAAGTCTAAGTTGCTGAAATAAGCCTTTTTAATAAGTCTAAGTTGCTGAAATAAGCCTATTTAATAAGCCTAAGTTGCTGAAATAAGCCTATTTAATAAAGCAATTTAATAAGCCTAAGTTGCTGAATAAGCCTATTTAATAAGCCTAAGTTGCTAAAATAAGCCTATTTAATGAGGCTATTTAATAAGTCTATTTAATAAGTCTATTTAATAAGCCTATTTAATAAGTCTATTTAATAAGACTATTTAATAAGCCTATTTAATAAGCCTATTTAATAAGCCTATTTTTTAAGCCTATTTAATGAGCCTGTTTAATAAGCCTATTTAATAAGCCTATTTATTGAGCCTATTTAATAAGTCTATTTAATAAGCCTATTTAATAGCCTATTTAATAAGTATTTAATGAGCCTATTTAATAAGTCTATTTAATAACCCTATTTAATAGGCCTATTTAATAAGTATTTAATGAGCCCATGTATTAAGTCTATTTAATAAGCCTTTTTAAAAAGCCTATTTAATAAGTCTATTTAATAAGCCTATTTAATAAGTCTATTTAATAAGTCTATTTAATAAGCCTACTTAATAAGTATTTAATGAGCCTATTTAATAAGCCTATTTATTGAGCCTATTTAATAAGCCTATTTAATAAGCCTATTTATTGAGCCTATTTAATAAGTCTATTTTAATAAGCCTATTTAATGAGCCTATTTAATAAGTATTTAATGAGCCTATTTAATAAGTCTATTTAATAAGCCTATTTAATAGGCCTATTTAATAAGTCTAAGTTGCTGAAATAAGCCTATTTAATAAGCCTAAGTTGCTGAAATAAGCATATTTAATTAGGCTATTTAATAAGTCTATTTAATAAGCCTATTTAATAAACCTATTTAATAAGCCTATTTAATAAGCCTATTTAATACGCCTATTTAATAAACCTATTTCATAAGTATTTAATGAGCCTATTTAATAAGCCTATTTATTGAGCCTATTTAATAAGCCTATTTATTGAGCCTATTTAATAACCTATTTATTGAGCCTATTTAATAAGCCTATTTATTGAGCCTATTTCATACGCCTATTTAATTAGTCTATTTAATAAGCCTATTTTAATAAGCCTATTTAATATGCATATTTAATAAGCCTATTTAATAAGCCTATTTATTGAGCCTATTTAATGAGCCTATTTAATAAGTCTATTTAATAAGCCTATTTAATAAGCCTATTTAATAAGCCTATTTAATACGCCTATTTATTGAGCCTATTTAATGAGTCTATTTAATAAGTCTATTTAATAAGCCTATTTAATAAGCCTATTTAATAAGCCTATTTAATAAGCCTATTTATTGAGCCTATTTAATAAGTCTCTTTAATAAGCCTATTTAATAGCCTATTTAATAAGTATTTAATGAGCCTGTTTAATAAGTCTATTAAATAAGCCTATTTAATAGGCCTATTTAATAAACCTATTTAATAAGTATTTAATGAGCCCATGTATTAAGTCTATTTAATAAGCCTTTTTAATAAGCCTATTTAATAAGTCTATTTAATAAGTCTATTTAATAAGCCTACTTAATAAGTATTTAATGAGCCTATTTAATAAGCCTATTTATTGAGCCTATTTAATAAGCCTATTTATTGAGCCTATTTAATAAGCCTATTTATTGAGGCTATTTAATACGCCTATTTACTAAGCCTATTTAATAAGCCTATTTAATAAGCCTATTTAATAAGCCTATTTAATAAGCCTATTTAATAAGCCTATTTATTGAGCCTATTTAATAAGTCTATTTAATAAGCCTATTTAATAAGCCTATTTAATAAGTATTTAATGAGCCTATTTAATAAGTCTATTTAATAAGCCTACTTAATAAGTATTTAATAAGCCTATTTATTGAGCCTATTTAATAAGTCTATTTAATAAGCCTATTTAATAAGCCTATTTAATAAGTATTTAATGAGCCTATTTAATAAGTCTATTTAATAAGCCTACTTAATAAGTATTTAATGAGCCTATTTAATAAGCCTATTTATTGAGCCTATTTAATAAGCCTATTTATTGAGCCTATTTAATAAGCCTATTTATTGAGGCTATTTAATACGCCTATTTAATAAGTATTTAATAAGCCTATTTAATAAGCCTATTTAATACGCCTATTTAATAAGCCTATTTAATAAGCCTATTTATTGAGCCTATTTAATAAGTCTATTTAATAAGCCTATTTAATAAGCCTATTTAATAAGTATTTAATGAGCCTATTTAATTAGTCTATTTAATAAGCCTGTTTAATAGGCCTATTTAATAAGTCTAAGTTGCTGAAATAAGCCTATTTAATAAGCCTAAGTTGCTGAAATAAGCCTATTTAATAAGGCTATTTAATAAGCATAAGTTGCTGAAATAAGCCTATTTAGTAAGGCTATTTAATAAGTCTAAGTTGCTGAAATAAACCTATTTAATAAGCCTAAGTTGCTAAAATAAGCCTATTTAATGAGGCTATTTAATAAGTCTATTTAATAAGCCTATTTAATAAGCCTATTTAATAAGCCTATTTAATATGCCTATTTAATAAACCTATTTAATAAGTATTTAATGAGCCTATTTAATAAGCCTATTTATTGAGACTATTTAATAAGCCTATTTATTGAGCCTATTTAATTAGCCTATTTATTGAGCCTATTTTATAAGCCTATTTATTGAGCCTATTTCATATGCCTATTTAATTAGTCTATTTAATAAGCCTATTTAATAAGCCTATTTAATATGCCTATTTAATAAGCCTATTTAATAAGCCTATTTATTGAGCCTATTTAATGAGCCTATTTAATAAGTCTATTTAATAAGCCTATTTAATAAGCCTATTTAATAAGCCTATTTAATAAGCCTATTTATTGAGCCTATTTAATAAGTCTCTTTAATAAGCCTATTTAATAGCCTATTTAATAAGTATTTAATGAGCCTATTTAATTAGTCAATTTAATAAGCCTATTTAATAGGCCTATTTACTAAACCTATTTAATAAGTATTTAATGAGCCCATGTATTAACTCTATTTAATAAGCCTTTTTAATAAGCCTATTTAATAATCCTATTTAATAAGTCTATTTAATAAGTCTATTTAATAAGCCTACTTAATAAGTATTTAATGAGCCTATTTAATAAGCCTATTTATTGAGCCTATTTAATAAGCCTATTTATTGAGCCTATTTAATACGCCTATTTCTTGAGCCTATTTAATAAGTCTATTTAATACGCCTATTTAATAAGCCTATTTAATAAGCCTATTTAGTAAGCCTATTTAATAAGCCTATTTAATAAGCCTATTTAATAAGCCTATTTATTGAGCCTATTTAATAAGTCTATTTTAATAAGCCTATTTAATGAGCCTATTTAATAAGTATTTAATGAGCCTATTTAATAAGTCTATTTAATAAGCCTATTTAATAGGCCTATTTAATAAGTCTAAGTTGCTGAAATAAGCCTATTTAATAAGCCTAAGTTGCTGAAATAAGCATATTTAATTAGGCTATTTAATAAGTCTATTTAATAAGCCTATTTAATAAACCTATTTAATAAGCCTATTTAATAAGCCTATTTAATACGCCTATCTAATAAACCTATTTCATAAGTATTTAATGAGCCTATTTAATAAGCCTATTTATTGAGGCTATTTAATAAGCCTATTTATTGAGCCTATTTAATAAGCCTATTTATTGAGCCTAGTTAATAAGCCTATTTATTGAGCCTATTTCATACGCCTATTTAATTAGTCTATTTAATAAGCCTATTTAATAAGCCTATTTAATACGCCTATTTAATAAGCCTATTTAATAAGCCTATTTATTGAGCCTATTTAATAAGTCTATTTAATAAGCCTATTTAATAAGCCTATTTATTGAGCCTATTTAATGAGCCTATTTAATAAGTCTATTTAATAAGCTTATTTAATAAGCCTATTTAATAAGCCTATTTAATAAGCCTATTTATTGAGCCTATTTAATAAGTCTATTTAATAAGACTATTTAATAGCCTATTTAATAAGTATTTAATGAGCCTATTTAATAAGTCTTTTTAATAAGCCTATTTAATAGGCCTATTTAATAAGTCTAAGTTGCTGAAATTAGCCTATTTAATAAGCCTAAGTTGCTGAATAAGCCTATTTTATAAGTCTAAGTTGCTGAAATAAGCCTTTTTAATAAGTCTAAGTTGCTGAAATAAGCCTATTTAATAAGCCTAAGTTGCTGAAATAAGCCTATTTAATAAAGCAATTTAATAAGCCTAAGTTGCTGAATAAGCCTATTTAATAAGCCTAAGTTGCTAAAATAAGCCTATTTAATGAGGCTATTTAATAAGTCTATTTAATAAGTCTATTTAATAAGCCTATTTAATAAGTCTATTTAATAAGACTATTTAATAAGCCTATTTAATAAGCCTATTTAATAAGCCTATTTTTTAAGCCTATTTAATGAGCCTGTTTAATAAGCCTATTTAATAAGCCTATTTATTGAGCCTATTTAATAAGTCTATTTAATAAGCCTATTTAATAGCCTATTTAATAAGTATTTAATGAGCCTATTTAATAAGTCTATTTAATAACCCTATTTAATAGGCCTATTTAATAAGTATTTAATGAGCCCATGTATTAAGTCTATTTAATAAGCCTTTTTAAAAAGCCTATTTAATAAGTCTATTTAATAAGCCTATTTAATAAGTCTATTTAATAAGTCTATTTAATAAGCCTACTTAATAAGTATTTAATGAGCCTATTTAATAAGCCTATTTATTGAGCCTATTTAATAAGCCTATTTATTGAGCCTATTTAATACGCCTATTTCTTGAGCCTATTTAATAAGTCTATTTAATACACCTATTTAATAAGCCTATTTAATAAGCCTATTTAGTAAGCCTATTTAATAAGCCTATTTAATAAGTCTAATTAATAAGCCTATTTAATAGGCCTATTTAATAAGTCTAAGTTGCTGAAATAAGCCTATTTAATAAGCCTAAGTTGCTGAAATAAGCCTATTTGGTAAGGCTATTTAATAAGTCTAAGTTGCTGAAATAAGCCTATTTAATAAGCCTAAATTGCTAAAATAAGCATATTTAATGAGGCTATTTAATAAGTCTATTTAATAAGCCTATTTAATAAACCTATTTAATAAGCCTATTTAATAAGCCTATTTAATACGCCTATTTAATGAACCTATTTCATCGGTATTTAATGAGCCTATTTAATAAGCCTATTTATTGAGCCTATTTAATAAGCCTATTTATTGAGCCTATTTAATAAGCCTATTTATTGAGCCTATTTAATAACACCTATTTATTGAGCCTATTTCATATGCCTATTTAATTAGTCTATTTAATAAGCCTATTTAATAAGCCTATTTAATAAGCCTATTTAATAAGCCTATCTATTGAGCCTATTTAATAAGTCTATTTAATAAGCCTATTTAATAAGCCTATTTATTGAGCCTATTTAATGAGCCTATTTAATAAGTCTATTTAATAAGCTTATTTAATAAGCCTATTTAATAAGCCTATTTAATAAGCCTATTTATTGAGCCTATTTAATAAGTCTATTTAATAAGACTATTTAATAGCCTATTTAATAAGTATTTAATGAGCCTATTTAATAAGTCTATTTAATAAGCCTATTTAATAGGCCTATTTAATAAGTCTAAGTTGCTGAAATAAGCCTATTTAATAAGCCTAAGTTGCTGAATAAGCCTATTTCATAAGCCTAAGTTGCTGAAATAAGCCTTTTTCATAAGTCTAAGTTGCTGAAATAAGCCTATTTAATAAGCCTAAGTTGCTGAAATAAGCCTATTTAATAAGGCAATTTAATAAGCCTAAGTTGCTGAATAAGCCTATTTAATAAGCCTAAGTTGCTAAAATAAGCCTATTTAATGAGGCTATTTAATAAGTCTATTTAATAAGCCTATTTAATACGCCTATTTAATAAGTCTATTTAATAAGTCTATTTAATAAGCCTATTTAATAAGTCTATTTAATAAGCCTATTTAATAAGCCTATTTAATAAGCCTATTTAATAAGCCTATTTTTAAGCCTATTTAATGAGCCTATTTAATAAGCCTATTTAATAAGCCTATTTATTGAGCCTATTTAATAAGTCTATTTAATAAGCCTATTTAATAAGCCTATTTAATTAGTATTTAATGAGCCTATTTAACAAGCCTAAGTTGCTGAATAAGCCTATTTAATAAGCCTAAGTTGCTGAAAAAGGCCTATTTAATAAGCCTATTTAATAAGCCTAAGTTGCTGAATAAGCCTATTTAATAAGCCTACGTTACTCAAATAAGCCTATTTAATAAGTCTAAGTTGCTGAAATAAGGCTATTTAATAAGTTGAAGTTGCTGAAATAATCCTATTTAATCAGCATAAGTTGCTGAAATAAGCCTATTTAATTAGCCCAAGTTGCTGAAATAAGCCTATTTAATAAGACTATTTAATAAGCCTAAGTTGCTGAAATAAGCCTATTTAATAAGGCTATTTAATGAGCCTAAGTTGCTGAAATAAGCCTATTTAATAAGCCTAAGTTTCTGAACTAAGCCTATTTAAAAAGGTATATTTAATAAGTCTAAGTTGCTGAAATAAACCTGTTTAATAAGGCTATTTAATAAGCATAAGTTGCTGAAATAAGCCTACTTAATAAGCCTATTTAATAAGCCTAAGTTGCTGAATAGGCCTATTTAATAAGCCTAAGTTGCTGAATAAGCCTATTTCATATGCCTAAGTTGCTGAAATAAGCCTTTTTAATATGTCTAAGTTGCTGAAATAAGCCTATTTAATAAGCCTAAGTTGCTGAAATAAGCCTATTTAATAAGGCTATTTAATAGGCCTAAGTTGCTGAATAAGCCTATTTAATAAGTCTAAGTTGCTGAAATAAGGCTATTTAATAAGCCTAAGTTGCTGAAATAAGCCTATTTAATAAGCCTACGTTGGTGAACTAAGCCTATATAAAAAGGTCTATTTAATAAGTCTAAGTTGCTGAAAAAAAACTATTTAAAATGCTATTTAATAAGCCTAAATTGCTAGAAATAAACCTGTTTAATAAGGCTATTTAATAAGCATAAGTTGCTGAAATAAGCCTATTTAATACGCCTAAGTTGCTGAAATAAGCCTATTTAATAAGCCTAAGTTGCTGAAATAAGCCTATTTAATAAGCCTAAGTTGCTGAAATAAGCCTATTTAATAAGGCTATTTAATAAGTCTAAGTTGCAGAAATAAACCTATTTAATAATGCTATTTAATACGCCTAATTTGCTTAAATAAGCATATTTAATAAGCCTAAGTTGCTAAAATAAGCCTATTTAATGAGGCTAATTAATAAGTCTATTTAATAAGCCTATTTAATAAACCTATTTAATAAGCCTATTTTATAAGCCTATTTAATACGCCAATTTCATAAACCTATTTCATAAGTATTTAATGAGCCTATTTAATAAGCCTATTTATTGAGCCTATTTAATAAGCCTATTTATTGAGCCTATTTAATAAGCCTATTTATTGAGCCTATTTAATAAGCCTATTTATTGAGCCTATTTCATATGCCTATTTAATTAGTCTATTTAATAAGCCTATTTAATAGGCCTATTTCATAAACCTATTTCATAAGTATTTAATAAGCTTATTTAATAAGCCTATTTAATAAGCCTATTTAATAAGCCTATTTATTGAGCCTATTTAATAAGTCTATTTAATAAGACTATTTAATAGCCTATTTAATAAGTATTTAATGAGCCTATTTAATAAATCTATTTAATAAGCCTATTTAATAGGCCTATTTAATAAGTCTAAGTTGCTGAAATAAGCCTATTTAATAAGCCTAAGTTGCTGAATAAGCCTATTTCATAAGCCTAAGTTGCTGAAATAAGCCTTTTTAATAAGTTTAAGTTGCTGAAATAAGCCTATTTAATAAGCCTAAGTTGCTGAAATAAGCCTATTTAATCAGGCAATTTAATAAGTCTAAGTTGCTGAAATAAGGCTATTTAATAAGCCTAAGTTGCTGAAATAAGCCTATTTAATAAGCATAAGTTGCTGAAATAAGGCTATTTAATAAGTCTAAGTTGCTGAAATAAGCCTATTTAATAAGCCTAAGTTGCTGAAATAAGTATATTTAATAAGCATAAGTTGCTGAAATAAGCCTATTTAATAAGTCTAAGTTGCTGAAATAAGGCTATTTAATAAGTCTAAGTTGCTGAAATAAGCCTATTTAATAAGCCCAAGTTGCTGAAATAAGCCTATTTAATAAGCCTAAGTTTCTGAACTAAGCCTATTTAAAAAGGTATATTTAATAAGTCTAAGTTGCTGAAATAAACCTTTTTAAAAAGCTATTTAATATGCCTAAGTTGCTGAAATAAACCTGTTAATAAGGCAATTTAATAAGCATAAGTTGCTGAAATAAGGTTATTTATTAAGCCTAAGTTGCTGAAATAAGCCTATTTAATAAGGCTATTTAATAAGTCTAAGTTGCTGAAATAAACCTATTTAATAAGCCTAAGTTGCTAAAATAAGCCTATTTAATGAGGCTATTTAATAAGTCTATTTAATAAGCCTATTTAATACGCCTATTTAATGAGCCTATTTAATGAGTCTATTTAATAAGCCTGTTTAATAAGCCTATTGAATAAGTATTGAATGAGCCTATTTAATAAGCCTAAGTTGCTGAAATAAGCCTATTTAATAAGTCTAAGTTGCTGAAATAAGGCTATTTAATAAGCCTAAGTTGCTGAAATAAGCCTATTTAATAAGCCTAAGTTGCTGAAATAAGGCTATTTAATAAGTCTAAGTTGCTGAAATAAGCCTATTTAATAAGCCTAAGTTGCTGAAATAAGTATATTTAATAAGCATAAGTTGCTGAAATAAGCCTATTTAATAAGTCTAAGTTGCTGAAATAAGGCTATTTAATAAGTCTAAGTTGCTGAAATAAGCCTTTTTAATCAGCGTAAGTTGCTGAAATAAGCCTATTTAATAAGTCCAAGTTGCTGAAATAAGCCTACTTAATAAGGCTATTTAATAAGCCTAAGTTGCTGAAATTAGCCTATTTAATAAGCGTAAGTTGCTAAAATAAGGCTATTTAATAAGTCTAAGTTGCTGAAATAAGCCTATTTCATAAGCCCAAGTTGCTGAAATAAGCCTATTTAATAAGCCTAAGTTGCTGAAATAAGCCTATTTAATAGGCCTATCTAATAAGTCTAAGTTGCAGAAATAAGCATATTTCACAAGCATATTTAATGAGCTTAAGTTGCTGAAATGTCTATTTAATAAGTCGTTTTAATAAGTCTAAGTTGCTAAAATAAGCCTATTTAATAAGGCTATTTAATAAGCCTAAGTTGCTGAAATAAGCCTATTTAATAAGGCTATTTAATGAGCCTAAGTTGCTGAAATAAGCCTATTCAATAAGCCTAAGTTTCTCAACTAAGCCTATTTAAAAAGGTATATTTAATAAGTCTAAGTTGCTGAAATAAACATATTTAAAAATGCTATTTATTAAGGCTAAGTTGCTGAAATAAACCTGTTTAATAAGGCTATTTAATAAGCATAAGTTGCTGAAATAAGCCTATTTAATAAGCCTAAGTTGCTAAAATAAGCCTATTTAATGAGGCTATTTAATAAGTCTATTTAATAAGGGTATTTAATACGCCTATTTAATAAGTCTATTTAATAAGCATATTTAATAAGCCTATTTAATAAGCCTATTTATTGAGCCTATTTAATAAGCCTATTTAATAAGCCTATTTAATAAGCCTATTTAATAAGCCTTTTTATTGAGCCTATATAATAAGCCTATTTAATAAGTCTATTTAATAAGCCTATTTAATAAGCCTAATTAATAAGCCTATTTAATACGCCTATTTATTGAGCCTATTTAATGAGTCTATTTAATAAGCCTGTTTAATAAGCCTATTTAATAAGTATTGAATGAGCCTATTTAATAAGCCTAAGTTGCTGAATAAGCCTATTTACTAAGCCTAAGTTGCTGAAATAAGCCTATTTAATAAGCCTATTTAGTAAGCCTAAGTTGCTGAATAAGCCTATTTAATAAGCCTAAGTTGCTGAAATAAGCCTATTTAATAAGTCTAAGTTGCTGAAATAAGGCTATTTAATAAGCCTAAGTTGCTGAAATAAGCCTATTTAATAAGCCTAATTAATAAACCTATTTAATACGCATATTTATTGAGCCTATTTAATGAGTCTATTTAATAAGCCTGTTTAATAAGCCTATTTAATAAGTATTGAATGAGCCTATTTAATAAGCCTAAGTTGCTGAATAAGCCTATTTAATAAGCCTATTTAATAAGCCTAAGTTGCTGAATAAGCCTATTTAATAAGCCTAAGTTGCTGAAATAAGCCTATTTAATAAGTCTAAGTTGCTGAAATAAGGCTATTTAATAAGCCTAAGTTGCTGAAATAAGCCTATTTAATAAGCCTAAGTTGCTGAAATAAGGCTATTTAATAAGTCTAAGTTGCTGAAATAAGCCTATTTAATAAGCCTAAGTTGCTGAAGTAAGTATATTTTATAAGCATAAGTTACTGAAATAAGCCTATTTAATAAGTCTAAGTTGCTGAAATAAGGCTATTTAATAAGTCTAAGTTGCTGAAATAAGCCTTTTTAATCAGCATAAGTTGCTGAAATAAGCCTATTTAATAAGCCCAAGTTGCTGAAATAAGCCTACTTAATTAGGCTATTTAATAAGCCTAAGTTGCTGAAATAAGCCTATTTAATAAGCGTAAGTTGCTGAAATAAGGCTATTTAATAAGTCTAAGTTGCTGAAATAAGCCTATTTAATAAGCCTAAGTTGCTGAATGAGCCTATTTAATAAGCGTAAGTTGCTGAAATAAGCCTATTTAATGAGCCTAAGTTGCTGAATAAGCCTATTTAATAAGCCTAAGTTGCTGAATAAACCTATTTAATAAGTCTAAGTTGCTGAAATAAGCCTATTTAATAAGGCTATTTAATAAGACTAAGTTGCTGAATAAGCCTATTTAATAAGTCTAAGTAGCTGAAATATGGCTATTTAATAAGCGTAAGTTGCTGAAATGAGGCTATTTAATAAGTTTAAGTTGCTGAAATAAACCTGTTTAATAAGGCTATTTAATAAGCATAAGTTGCTGAAATAAGCCTATTTAATAAGCCTAAGTTGCTAAAATAAGCCTATTTAATGAGGCTATTTAATAAGTCTATTTAATAAGGGTATTTAATACGCCTATTTAATAAGTCTATTTAATAAGCATATTTAATAAGCCTATTTAATAAGCCTATTTATTGAGCCTATTTAATAAGCCTATTTAATAAGCCTATTTAATAAGCCTATTTAATAAGCCTTTTTATTGAGCCTATATAATAAGCCTATTTAATAAGTCTATTTAATAAGCCTATTTAATAAGCCTAATTAATAAGCCTATTTAATACGCCTATTTATTGAGCCTATTTAATGAGTCTATTTAATAAGCCTGTTTAATAAGCCTATTTAATAAGTATTGAATGAGCCTATTTAATAAGCCTAAGTTGCTGAATAAGCCTATTTACTAAGCCTAAGTTGCTGAAATAAGCCTATTTAATAAGCCTATTTAGTAAGCCTAAGTTGCTGAATAAGCCTATTTAATAAGCCTAAGTTGCTGAAATAAGCCTATTTAATAAGTCTAAGTTGCTGAAATAAGGCTATTTAATAAGCCTAAGTTGCTGAAATAAGCCTATTTAATAAGCCTAATTAATAAACCTATTTAATACGCATATTTATTGAGCCTATTTAATGAGTCTATTTAATAAGCCTGTTTAATAAGCCTATTTAATAAGTATTGAATGAGCCTATTTAATAAGCCTAAGTTGCTGAATAAGCCTATTTAATAAGCCTATTTAATAAGCCTAAGTTGCTGAATAAGCCTATTTAATAAGCCTAAGTTGCTGAAATAAGCCTATTTAATAAGTCTAAGTTGCTGAAATAAGGCTATTTAATAAGCCTAAGTTGCTGAAATAAGCCTATTTAATAAGCCTAAGTTGCTGAAATAAGGCTATTTAATAAGTCTAAGTTGCTGAAATAAGCCTATTTAATAAGCCTAAGTTGCTGAAGTAAGTATATTTTATAAGCATAAGTTACTGAAATAAGCCTATTTAATAAGTCTAAGTTGCTGAAATAAGGCTATTTAATAAGTCTAAGTTGCTGAAATAAGCCTTTTTAATCAGCATAAGTTGCTGAAATAAGCCTATTTAATAAGCCCAAGTTGCTGAAATAAGCCTACTTAATTAGGCTATTTAATAAGCCTAAGTTGCTGAAATAAGCCTATTTAATAAGCGTAAGTTGCTGAAATAAGGCTATTTAATAAGTCTAAGTTGCTGAAATAAGCCTATTTAATAAGCCTAAGTTGCTGAATGAGCCTATTTAATAAGCGTAAGTTGCTGAAATAAGCCTATTTAATGAGCCTAAGTTGCTGAATAAGCCTATTTAATAAGCCTAAGTTGCTGAATAAACCTATTTAATAAGTCTAAGTTGCTGAAATAAGCCTATTTAATAAGGCTATTTAATAAGACTAAGTTGCTGAATAAGCCTATTTAATAAGTCTAAGTAGCTGAAATATGGCTATTTAATAAGCGTAAGTTGCTGAAATGAGGCTATTTAATAAGTTTAAGTTGCTGAAATAAGCCTATTTAATAAGCCTAAGGTGCTGAAATAAACCTGTTTAATAAGGATATTTAATAAGCATAAGTTGCTGAACAAGCCTATTTAATAAGTCTAAGTAGCTGAAATAAGGCTATTTAATAAGCCTAAGTTGCTGAAATAAGGCTATTTAATAAGTTTAAGTTGCTGAAATAAGCCTATTTAATAAGCCTAAGTTGCTGAAATAAACCTATTTAATAAGGCTATTTAATAAGCATAAGTTGCTGAAATAAGCTTATTTAATAAGCCTAAGTTGCTGAAATAAGCCTATTTAATAAGGCTATTTAATAAGTCTAAGTTGCTGAAATAAACCTATTTAATGAGGCTATTTAATAAGTCTATTTAATAAGCCTATTTAATAAGCCTATTTAATAAGCCTATTTAATAAGCCTATTTAATACGCCTATTTAATAAACATATTTAATAAGTATTTAATGAGCCTATTTAATAAGTCTATTTAATAAGCCTTTTTAATAAGCCTATTTAATAAGTCTATTTAATAAGCCTATTTAATAAGTCTATTTATTAAGTCTATTTAATAAGCCTATTTAATAAGTATTTAATGAGCCTATTTAATAAGCCTATTTATTGAGCCTATTTAATAAGCCTTTTTATTGAGCCTATTTAATAAGCCTATTTAATAAGCCTATTTATTGAGCCTATTTAATAAGTATATTTAATAAGCCTATTTAATAAGCCTATTTAATAAGTATTTAATGAGCCTATTTAATAAGTCTATTTAATAAGCCTATTTAATAGGCCTATTTAATAAGTCTAAGTTGCTGAAATAAGTCTATTTAATAAGCCTAAGTTTCTGAATGAGCCTATTTAATAAGCCTAAGTTGCTGAAATAAGCCTATTTAATAAGCCTAAGTTGCTGAATAAGCCTATTTAATAAGCCTAAGTTGCTGAATAAACCTATTTAATAAGTCTAAGTTGCTGAAATAAGCCTATTTAATAAGGCTATTTAATAAGCCTAAGTTGCTGAAATAAGCCTATTTAATAAGGCTATTTAATGAGCCTAAGTTGCTGAAATAAGACTATTTAATAAGCCTAAGTTTCTGAACTAAGCCTATTTAAAAAGGTATATTTAATAAGTCTAAGTTGCTGAAATAGACCTATTTAAAAATGCTATTTAATAAGCCTAAGTTGCTGAAATAAACCTGTTTAATAAGGCTATTTAATAAGCATAAGTTGCTGAAATAAGCTTATTTAATAAGCCTAAGTTGCTGAAATACGCCTATTTAATAAGGCTCTTTAATAAGTCTAAGTTGCTGAAATAAAACTATTTAATAAGCCTAAGTTGCTAAAATAAGCCTATTTCATGAGGCTATTTAATAAGTCTATTTAAAAAGCCGATTTAATAAGCCTATTTAATAAGCCTATTTAATAAGTCTATTTAACAAGCCTATTTAATAAGCCTATTTAATAAGCCTATTTAATAAGCCAATTTATTAATCCTATTTGATGAGCCTATTTAATAAGCCTATTTAATAAGCCTATTTATTGAGCCTATTTAATAAGTCTATTTAATAAGCCTATTTAATAAGCCTATTTAATTAGTATTTAATGAGCCTATTTAATAAGCCTAAGTTGCTGAATAAGCCTATTTAATAAGCCTAAGTTGCTGAAAAAGGCCTATTTAATAAGCCTAAGTTTCTGAACTAAGCCTATTTAAAAATACTATTTAATAAGCCTAAGTTGCTGAAATAAACCTGTTTAATAAGGCTATTTAATAAGCATAAGTTGCTGAAATAAGCCTATTTAATAAGCCTAAGTTGCTAAAATAAGCCTATTTAATGAGGCTATTTAATAAGTCTATTTAATAAGCCTATTTAATAAGCCTATTTAATAAGCCTATTTAATAAGCCTATTTAATACGCCTATTTAATAAGCCTATTTATTGAGCCTATTTAATAAGCCTATTTATTGAGCCTATTTAATAAGCCTATTTATTGAGCCTATTTAATAAGCCTATTTATTGAGCCTATTTAATGAGTCTATTTAATAAGCCTATTTAATAAGCCTATTTAATAAGCCTATTTAATAAGCCTAGTTAATAAGCCTATTTAATAAGCCTATTTAATAAGCCTATCTAATAAGCCTATTTATTGAGCCTATTTAATAAGTCTATTTAATAAGCCTATTTAATACGCCTATTTAATAAGTATTTAATGAGCCTATTTAATAAGTCTATTTAATAAGCCTATTTAATAGGCCTATTTAATCAGTCTAAGTTGCTGAAATAAGCCTATTTAATAAGCCTAAGTTGCTGAAATAAGCCTATTTAATAAGGCTATTTAATGAGCATAAGTTGCTGAAATAATCCTATTTAATAAGCCTAAGTTGCTGAAATAAGCCTATTTAATAAGGCTATTTAATAAGTCTAAGTTGCTGAAATAAACCTATTTAATAAGCCTAAGTTGCTAAAATAAGCCTATTTAATGAGGCTATTTAATACGTCTATTTAATAAGCCTATTTAATAAACCTATTTAATAAGCCTATTTAATAAGCCTATTTAATACGCCTATTTAATAAACCTATTTAATAAGTATTTAATGAGCCTATTTGATAAGCCTAAGTTGCTGATTAAGCCTATTTAATAAGCCTAAGTTGCTGAATAAACCTATTTAATAAGTCTAAGTTGCTGAAATAAGCCTATTTAATAAGGCTATTTAATAAGCCTAAGTTGCTGAAATAAGCCTTTTTAATATGTCTAAGTTGCTGAAATAAGCCTATTTAATAAGCCTAAGTTGCTAGAATAAGCCTATTTAATATGCCTATTTAATAAACCTATTTAATAAGTATTTAGTGAGCCTATTTAATAAGCCTATTTATTGAGCCTATTTAATGAGCCTATTTATTGAGCCTATTTAATAAGCCTATTTATTGAGCCTATTTCATACGCCTATTTAATTAGTCTATTTAATAAGCCTATTTAATAAGCCTATTTAATAAGCCTATTTAATAAGCCTATTTATTGAGCCTATTTAATGCGCCTATTTAATAAGTCTATTTAATAAGCCTATTTAATAAGCCTATTTAATAAGCCTGTTTAATAAGCCTATTTAATAAGCCTACTTATTGAGCCTGTATAATAAGTCTATTTAATAAGCCTATTTAATAAGCCTATTTAATACGTATTTATTGAGCCTATTTAATAAGTCTATTTAATAAGCCTATTTAATAGGCCTATTTAATAAGTCTAAGTTGCTGAAATAAGCCTATTTAATAAGCCTAAGTTGCTGAATAAGCCTATTTCATAAGCCTAAGTTGCTGAAATAAGCCTATTTAATGAGGCTATTTAATAAGTCTATTTAATATGCCTATTTAATACGCCTATTTAATAAGTCTATTTAATAAGCCTATTTAATAAGCCTATTTAATAAGCCTATTTAATAAGTCTATTTAACAAGCCTATTTAATAAGCCTATTTAATAAGCCTATTTAATAAGCCAATTTATTAATCCTATTTGATGAGCCTATTTAATAAGCCTATTTAATAAGCCTATTTATTGAGCCTATTTAATAAGTCTATTTAATAAGCCTATTTAATAAGCCTATTTAATTAGTATTTAATGAGCCTATTTAATAAGCCTAAGTTGCTGAATAAGCCTATTTAATAAGCCTAAGTTGCTGAAAAAGGCCTATTTAATAAGCCTAAGTTGCTGAATAAGCCTATTTAATAAGCCTAAGTTACTGAAATAAGCCTATTTAATAAGTCTAAGTTGCTGAAATAAGGCTATTTAATAAGCCTAAGTTGCTGAAATAAGCCTATTTAATGAGCCTAAGTTGCTGAAATAAGCCTATTTATTGAGCCTATTTAATAAGCCTATTTATTGAGCCTATTTAATAAGCCTATTTAATAAGTCTATTTAATAAGCCTATTTATTGAGCCTATTTAATAAGCCTATTTATTGAGCCTATTTAATAAGCCTATTTATTGAGCCTATTTAATAAGCCTATTTATTGAGCCTATTTAATGAGTCTATTTAATAAGCCTATTTAATAAGCCTATTTAATAAGCCTATTTAATAAGCCTAGTTAATAAGCCTATTTAATAAGCCTATTTAATAAGCCTATCTAATAAGCCTATTTATTGAGCCTATTTAATAAGTCTATTTAATAAGCCTATTTAATACGCCTATTTAATAAGTATTTAATGAGCCTATTTAATAAGTCTATTTAATAAGCCTATTTAATAGGCCTATTTAATCAGTCTAAGTTGCTGAAATAAGCCTATTTAATAAGCCTAAGTTGCTGAAATAAGCCTATTTAATAAGGCTATTTAATGAGCATAAGTTGCTGAAATAATCCTATTTAATAAGCCTAAGTTGCTGAAATAAGCCTATTTAATAAGGCTATTTAATAAGTCTAAGTTGCTGAAATAAACCTATTTAATAAGCCTAAGTTGCTAAAATAAGCCTATTTAATGAGGCTATTTAATACGTCTATTTAATAAGCCTATTTAATAAACCTATTTAATAAGCCTATTTAATAAGCCTATTTAATACGCCTATTTAATAAACCTATTTAATAAGTATTTAATGAGCCTATTTAATAAGCCTAAGTTGCTGATTAAGCCTATTTAATAAGCCTAAGTTGCTGAATAAACCTATTTAATAAGTCTAAGTTGCTGAAATAAGCCTATTTAATAAGGCTATTTAATAAGCCTAAGTTGCTGAAATAAGCCTTTTTAATATGTCTAAGTTGCTGAAATAAGCCTATTTAATAAGCCTAAGTTGCTAGAATAAGCCTATTTAATATGCCTATTTAATAAACCTATTTAATAAGTATTTAGTGAGCCTATTTAATAAGCCTATTTTTTGAGCCTATTTAATGAGCCTATTTATTGAGCCTATTTAATAAGCCTATTTATTGAGCCTATTTCATACGCCTATTTAATTAGTCTATTTAATAAGCCTATTTAATAAGCCTATTTAATAAGCCTATTTAATAAGCCTATTTATTGAGCCTATTTAATGCGCCTATTTAATAAGTCTATTTAATAAGCCTATTTAATAAGCCTATTTAATAAGCCTGTTTAATAAGCCTATTTAATAAGCCTACTTATTGAGCCTGTATAATAAGTCTATTTAATAAGCCTATTTAATAAGCCTATTTAATACGTATTTATTGAGCCTATTTAATAAGTCTATTTAATAAGCCTATTTAATAGGCCTATTTAATAAGTCTAAGTTGCTGAAATAAGCCTATTTAATAAGCCTAAGTTGCTGAATAAGCCTATTTCATAAGCCTAAGTTGCTGAAATAAGCCTATTTAATGAGGCTATTTAATAAGTCTATTTAATATGCCTATTTAATACGCCTATTTAATAAGTCTATTTAATAAGCCTATTTAATAAGCCTATTTAATAAGCCTATTTAATAAGTCTATTTAACAAGCCTATTTAATAAGCCTATTTAATAAGCCTATTTAATAAGCCAATTTATTAATCCTATTTGATGAGCCTATTTAATAAGCCTATTTAATAAGCCTATTTATTGAGCCTATTTAATAAGTCTATTTAATAAGCCTATTTAATAAGCCTATTTAATTAGTATTTAATGAGCCTATTTAATAAGCCTAAGTTGCTGAATAAGCCTATTTAATAAGCCTAAGTTGCTGAAAAAGGCCTATTTAATAAGCCTAAGTTGCTGAATAAGCCTATTTAATAAGCCTAAGTTACTGAAATAAGCCTATTTAATAAGTCTAAGTTGCTGAAATAAGGCTATTTAATAAGCCTAAGTTGCTGAAATAAGCCTATTTAATGAGCCTAAGTTGCTGAAATAAGCCTATTTATTGAGCCTATTTAATAAGCCTATTTATTGAGCCTATTTAATAAGTCTATTTAATAAGCCTATTTAATAAGCCTATTTAATAAGCCTATTTAATAAGCCTAGTTAATAAGCCTATTTAATAAGCCTATTTAATAAGCCTATCTAATAAGCCTATTTATTGAGCCTATTTAATAAGTCTATTTAATAAGCCTATTTAATACGCCTATTTAATAAGTTTTTAATGAGCCTATTTAATAAGTCTATTTAATAAGCCTATTTAATAGGCCTATTTAATCAGTCTAAGTTGCTGAAATAAGCCTATTTAATAAGCCTAAGTTGCTGAAATAAGCCTATTTAATAAGGCTATTTAATGAGCATAAGTTGCTGAAATAAGCCTATTTAATAAGTCTAAGTTGCTGAAATAAACCTATTTAATAAGCCTAAGTTGCTAAAATAAGCCTATTTAATGAGGCTATTTAATACGTCTATTTAATAAGCCTATTTAATAAACCTATTTAATACGCCTATTTAATAAGCCTATTAATACGCCTATTTAATAAACCTATTTAATAAGTATTTAATGAGCCTATTTAATAAGCCTAAGTTGCTGAATAAGCCTATTTAATAAGCCTAAGTTGCTGAATAAACCTATTTAATATGTCTAAGTTGCTGAAATAAGCCTATTTAATAAGCCTACGTTGCTAGAATAAGCCTATTTAATAAGTCTATTTAATAAGCCTATTTAATAGGCCTATTTAATAAGTCTAAGTTGCTGAAATAAGCCTATTTAATAAGCCTAAGTTGCTGAATAAGCCTATTTCATAAGCCTAAGTTGCTGAAATAAGCCTATTTAATGAGGCTATTTAATAAGTCTATTTAATAAGCCTATTTAATACGCCTATTTAATAAGTCTATTTAATAAGCCTATTTACTAAGCCAATTTAATAAGCCTATTTAATAAGTCTATTTAACAAGCCTATTTAATAAGCCTATTTAATAAGCCTATTTAATAAGCCAATTTATTAATCCTATTTGATGAGCCTATTTAATAAGCCTATTTAATAAGCCTATTTATTGAGCCTATTTAATAAGTCTATTTAATAAGACTATTTAATAAGCCTATTTAATTAGTATTTAATGAGCCTATTTAATAAGCCTAAGTTGCTGAATAGGCCTATTTAATAAGCCTAAGTTGCTGAAAAAGGCCTATTTAATAAGCCTAAGTTGCTGAATAAGCCTATTTAATAAGCCTAAGTTACTGAAATAAGCCTATTTAATAAGTCTAAGTTGCTGAAATAAGGCTATTTAATAAGCCTAAGTTGCTGAAATAAGCCTATTTAATGAGCCTAAGTTGCTGAAATAAGCCTATTTAATAAGCCTAAGTTTCTGAACTAAGCCTATTTAAAAATGCTATTTAATAAGCCTAAGTTGCTGAAATAAACCTGTTTAATAAGGCTATTTAATAAGCATAAGTTGCTGAAATAAGCCTATTTAATAAGCCTAAGTTGCTGAAATAAGCCTATTTAATAAGGCTATTTAATAAGTCTAAGTTGCTGAAATAAACCTATTTAATAAGCCTAAGTTGCTAAAATAAGCCTATTTAATGAGGCTATTTAATAAGTCTATTTAATAAGCCTATTTAATAAGCCTATTTAATAAGCCTATTTAATAAGCCTATTTAATACGCCTATTTAATAAACCTATTTAATAAGTATTTAATGAGCCTATGTATTAAGTCTATTTAATACGCCTTTTTAATAAGCCTATTTAATAAGTTTATTTAATAAGCCTATTTAATAAGTCAATTTAATAAGTCTATTTAATAAGCCTACTTAATAAGTATTTAATTAGCCTATTTAATAAGCCTATTTATTGAGCCTATTTAATAAGCCTATTTATTGAGCCTATTTAATAAGCCTATTTATTGAGCCTATTTAATAAGCCTATTTATTGAGCCTATTTAATAAGTCTATTTAATAAGCCTATTTAATAAGCCTATTTAATAAGCCTATTTAATAAGCCTAGTTAATAAGCCTATTTAATGAGCCTATTTAATAAGCCTATCTAATAAGCCTATTTATTGAGCCTATTTAATAAGTCTATTTAATAATCCTATTTAATACGCCTATTTAATAAGTATTTAATGAGCCTATTTAATAAGTCTATTTAATAAGCCTATTTAATAGCCCTATTTAATCAGTCTAAGTTGCTGAAATAAGCCTATTTAATAAGCCTAAGTTGCTGAAATAAGCCTATTTAATAAGGCTATTTAATGAGCATAAGTTGCTGAAATAAGCCTATTTAATAAGTCTAAGTTGCTGAAATAAACCTATTTAATAAGCCTAAGTTCCTAAAATAAGCCTATTTAATGAGGCTATTTAATACGTCTATTTAATAAGCCTATTTAATAAACCGATTTAATACGCCTATTTAATAAGCCTATTAATACGCCTATTTAATAAACCTATTTAATAAGTATTTAATGAGCCTATTTAATAAGCCTAAGTTGCTGAATAAGCCTATTTAATAAGCCTAAGTTGCTGAATAAACCTATTTAATATGTCTAAGTTGCTGAAATAAGCCTATTTAATAAGCCTAAGTTGCTAGAATAAGCCTATTTAATACGTCTATTTAATAAACCTATTTAATAAGTATTTAATGAGCCAATTTAATAAGCCTATTTATTGAGAATATTTAATACGCCTATTTATTGAGCCTATTTAATAAGCCTCTTTATTGAGCCTATTTAATAAGTCTATTTAATAAGCCTATTTAATAAGCCTATTTAATAAGTATTTAATGAGCCTATTTAATCAGTCTATTTAATAAGCCTATTTAATAGGCCTATTTAATAAGTCTAAGTTGCTGAAATAAGCCTATTTAATAAGACTAAATTGCTGAATAAGCCTATTTAATAAGCCTAAGTTGCTGAAATAAGCCTATTTAATAAGCCTAAGTTGCTGAAATAAGCCTATTTAATAAGCCTACGTTGCTGAAATAAGCCTATTTAATAAGTCTAAGTTGCTGAAATAAGGCTATTTAATAAGTTGAAGTTACTGAAATAATCCTATTTAATCAGCGTAAGTTGCTGAAATAAGCCTATTTAATTAGCCCAAGTTGCTGAAATAAGCCTATTTAATAAGGCTATTTAATAAGCCTAAGTTGCTGAAATAAGCCTATTTAATAAGGCTATTTAATGAGCCTAAGTTGCTGAAATAAGCCTATTTAATAAGCCTAAGTTTCTGAACTAAGCCTATTTAAAAAGGTATATTTAATAAGTCTAAGTTGCTGAAATAAACCTATTTAAAAATGCTATTTAATAAGCCTAAGTTGCTGAAATAAACCTGTTTTATAAGGCTATTTAATAAGCATAAGTTGCTGAAATAAGCCTATTTAATAAGGCTGTTTAATAAGCATAAGTTGCTGAATAAGCCTATTTAATAAGCCTAAGTTGCTGAAATAAGCCTATTTAATAAGCCTAAGTTGCTGAAATAAGCCTATTTAATAAGCCTAAGTTGCTGTTATAAGGCTATTTAATAAGTCTAAGTTGCTGAAAAAAGCCTAATTAATAAGCCTAAGTTTCTAAAATAAGCCTATTTAATGAGGCTATTTAATAAGTCTATTTAATACGCCTATTTAATAAGTCTATTTAATAAGCCTATTTAATGAGCCTATTTAATACGCCTATTTAATAAACCTATTTAATAAGTATATAATGAGCCTATTTAATATGTCTATTTAATAAGCCTTTTTAATAAGCCTATTTAATAAGTCTATTTAATGAGCCTATTTAATAAGTCTATTTAATAAGACTATTTAATAAGCCTATTTTTTGAGTTTATTTAATAAGCCTATTTAATAAGCCTATTTAATAAGCCTATTTATTGAGCCTATTTAATAAGCCTATTTAATAAGCCTATTTAATAAGCCTCTTTATTGAGCCTATTTAATAAGTCTATTTAATAAGCCTATTTAATAAGCCTATTTAATAAGTATTTAATGAGCCTATTTAATCAGTCTATTTAATAAGCCTATTTAATAGGCCTATTTAATAAGTCTAAGTTGCTGAAATAAGCCTATTTAATAAGACTAAATTGCTGAATAAGCCTATTTAATAAGCCTAAGTTGCTGAAATAAGCCTATTTAATAAGCCTAAGTTGCTGAAATAAGCCTATTTAATAAGCCTAAGTTGCTGAAATAAGCCTATTTAATAAGTCTAAGTTGCTGAAATAAGGCTATTTAATAAGTTGAAGTTACTGAAATAATCCTATTTAATCAGCGTAAGTTGCTGAAATAAGCCTATTTAAATAGCCCAAGTTGCTGAAATAAGCCTATTTAATAAGGCTATTTAATAAGCCTAAGTTGCTGAAATAAGCCTATTTAATAAGGCTATTTAATGAGCCTAAGTTGCTGAAATAAGCCTATTTAATAAGCCTAAGTTTCTGAACTAAGCCTATTTAAAAAGGTATATTTAATAAGTCTAAGTTGCTGAAATAAACCTATTTAAAAATGCTATTTAATAAGCCTAAGTTGCTGAAATAAACCTGTTTTATAAGGCTATTTAATAAGCATAAGTTGCTGAAATAAGCCTATTTAATAAGCCTAAGTTGCTGAATAAGCCTATTTCATAAGCCTAAGTTGCTGAAATAAGCCTTTTTAATATGTCTAAGTTGCTGAAATAAGCCTATTTAATAAGCCTAAGTTGCTAGAATAAGCCTATTTAATATGCCTATTTAATAAACCTATTTAATAAGTATTTAGTGAGCCTATTTAATAAGCCTATTTATTGAGCCTATTTAATGAGCCTATTTATTGAGCCTATTTAATAAGCCTATTTATTGAGCCTATTTCATACGCCTATTTAATTAGTCTATTTAATAAGCCTATTTAATAAGCCTATTTAATAAGCCTATTTAATAAGCCTATTTATTGAGCCTATTTAATGCGCCTATTTAATAAGTCTATTTAATAAGCCTATTTAATAAGCCTATTTAATAAGCCTGTTTAATAAGCCTATTTAATAAGCCTACTTATTGAGCCTGTATAATAAGTCTATTTAATAAGCCTATTTAATAAGCCTATTTAATACGTATTTATTGAGCCTATTTAATAAGTCTATTTAATAAGCCTATTTAATAGGCCTATTTAATAAGTCTAAGTTGCTGAAATAAGCCTATTTAATAAGCCTAAGTTGCTGAATAAGCCTATTTCATAAGCCTAAGTTGCTGAAATAAGCCTATTTAATGAGGCTATTTAATAAGTCTATTTAATATGCCTATTTAATACGCCTATTTAATAAGTCTATTTAATAAGCCTATTTAATAAGCCTATTTAATAAGCCTATTTAATAAGTCTATTTAACAAGCCTATTTAATAAGCCTATTTAATAAGCCTATTTAATAAGCCAATTTATTAATCCTATTTGATGAGCCTATTTAATAAGCCTATTTAATAAGCCTATTTATTGAGCCTATTTAATAAGTCTATTTAATAAGCCTATTTAATAAGCCTATTTAATTAGTATTTAATGAGCCTATTTAATAAGCCTAAGTTGCTGAATAAGCCTATTTAATAAGCCTAAGTTGCTGAAAAAGGCCTATTTAATAAGCCTAAGTTGCTGAATAAGCCTATTTAATAAGCCTAAGTTACTGAAATAAGCCTATTTAATAAGTCTAAGTTGCTGAAATAAGGCTATTTAATAAGCCTAAGTTGCTGAAATAAGCCTATTTAATGAGCCTAAGTTGCTGAAATAAGCCTATTTATTGAGCCTATTTAATAAGCCTATTTATTGAGCCTATTTAATAAGTCTATTTAATAAGCCTATTTAATAAGCCTATTTAATAAGCCTATTTAATAAGCCTAGTTAATAAGCCTATTTAATAAGCCTATTTAATAAGCCTATCTAATAAGCCTATTTATTGAGCCTATTTAATAAGTCTATTTAATAAGCCTATTTAATACGCCTATTTAATAAGTTTTTAATGAGCCTATTTAATAAGTCTATTTAATAAGCCTATTTAATAGGCCTATTTAATCAGTCTAAGTTGCTGAAATAAGCCTATTTAATAAGCCTAAGTTGCTGAAATAAGCCTATTTAATAAGGCTATTTAATGAGCATAAGTTGCTGAAATAAGCCTATTTAATAAGTCTAAGTTGCTGAAATAAACCTATTTAATAAGCCTAAGTTGCTAAAATAAGCCTATTTAATGAGGCTATTTAATACGTCTATTTAATAAGCCTATTTAATAAACCTATTTAATACGCCTATTTAATAAGCCTATTAATACGCCTATTTAATAAACCTATTTAATAAGTATTTAATGAGCCTATTTAATAAGCCTAAGTTGCTGAATAAGCCTATTTAATAAGCCTAAGTTGCTGAATAAACCTATTTAATATGTCTAAGTTGCTGAAATAAGCCTATTTAATAAGCCTACGTTGCTAGAATAAGCCTATTTAATAAGTCTATTTAATAAGCCTATTTAATAGGCCTATTTAATAAGTCTAAGTTGCTGAAATAAGCCTATTTAATAAGCCTAAGTTGCTGAATAAGCCTATTTCATAAGCCTAAGTTGCTGAAATAAGCCTATTTAATGAGGCTATTTAATAAGTCTATTTAATAAGCCTATTTAATACGCCTATTTAATAAGTCTATTTAATAAGCCTATTTACTAAGCCTATTTAATAAGCCTATTTAATAAGTCTATTTAACAAGCCTATTTAATAAGCCTATTTAATAAGCCTATTTAATAAGCCAATTTATTAATCCTATTTGATGAGCCTATTTAATAAGCCTATTTAATAAGCCTATTTATTGAGCCTATTTAATAAGTCTATTTAATAAGACTATTTAATAAGCCTATTTAATTAGTATTTAATGAGCCTATTTAATAAGCCTAAGTTGCTGAATAGGCCTATTTAATAAGCCTAAGTTGCTGAAAAAGGCCTATTTAATAAGCCTAAGTTGCTGAATAAGCCTATTTAATAAGCCTAAGTTACTGAAATAAGCCTATTTAATAAGCCTAAGTTTCTGAACTAAGCCTATTTAAAAATGCTATTTAATAAGCCTAAGTTGCTGAAATAAACCTGTTTAATAAGGCTATTTAATAAGCATAAGTTGCTGAAATAAGCCTATTTAATAAGCCTAAGTTGCTGAAATAAGCCTATTTAATAAGGCTATTTAATAAGTCTAAGTTGCTGAAATAAACCTATTTAATAAGCCTAAGTTGCTAAAATAAGCCTATTTAATGAGGCTATTTAATAAGTCTATTTAATAAGCCTATTTAATAAGCCTATTTAATAAGCCTATTTAATAAGCCTATTTAATACGCCTATTTAATAAACCTATTTAATAAGTATTTAATGAGCCTATGTATTAAGTCTATTTAATACGCCTTTTTAATAAGCCTATTTAATAAGTTTATTTAATAAGCCTATTTAATAAGTCAATTTAATAAGTCTATTTAATAAGCCTACTTAATAAGTATTTAATTAGCCTATTTAATAAGCCTATTTATTGAGCCTATTTAATAAGCCTATTTATTGAGCCTATTTAATACGCCTATTTATTGAGCCTATTTAATAAGCCTATTTATTGAGCCTATTTAATAATTCTATTTAATAAGCCTATTTAATAAGCCTATTTAATAAGCCTATTTAATAAGCCTAGTTAATAAGCCTATTTAATGAGCCTATTTAATAAGCCTATCTAATAAGCCTATTTATTGAGCCTATTTAATAAGTCTATTTAATAATCCTATTTAATACGCCTATTTAATAAGTATTTAATGAGCCTATTTAATAAGTCTATTTAATAAGCCTATTTAATAGCCCTATTTAATCAGTCTAAGTTGCTGAAATAAGCCTATTTAATAAGCCTAAGTTGCTGAAATAAGCCTATTTAATAAGGCTATTTAATGAGCATAAGTTGCTGAAATAAGCCTATTTAATAAGTCTAAGTTGCTGAAATAAACCTATTTAATAAGCCTAAGTTCCTAAAATAAGCCTATTTAATGAGGCTATTTAATACGTCTATTTAATAAGCCTATTTAATAAACCGATTTAATACGCCTATTTAATAAGCCTATTAATACGCCTATTTAATAAACCTATTTAATAAGTATTTAATGAGCCTATTTAATAAGCCTAAGTTGCTGAATAAGCCTATTTAATAAGCCTAAGTTGCTGAATAAACCTATTTAATATGTCTAAGTTGCTGAAATAAGCCTATTTAATAAGCCTAAGTTGCTAGAATAAGCCTATTTAATACGCCTATTTAATAAACCTATTTAATAAGTATTTAATGAGCCAATTTAATAAGCCTATTTATTGAGCCTATTTAATACGCCTATTTATTGAGCCTATTTAATAAGCCTCTTTATTGAGCCTATTTAATAAGTCTATTTAATAAGCCTATTTAATACGCCTATTTAATAAGTATTTAATGAGCCTATTTAATAAGTCTATTTAATAAGCCTATTTAATAGGCCTATTTAATCAGTCTAAGTTGCTGAAATAAGCCTATTTAATAAGCCTAAGTTGCTGAAATAAGCCTATTTAATAAGGCTATTTAATGAGCATAAGTTGCTGAAATAATCCTATTTAATAAGTCTAAGTTGCTGAAATAAACCTATTTAAAAATGCTATTTAATAAGCCTAAGTTGCTGAAATAAACCTGTTTTATAAGGCTATTTAATAAGCATAAGTTGCTGAAATAAGCCTATTTAATAAGGCTGTTTAATAAGCATAAGTTGCTGAATAAGCCTATTTAATAAGCCTAAGTTGCTGAAATAAGCCTATTTAATAAGCCTAAGTTGCTGAAATAAGCCTATTTAATAAGCCTAAGTTGCTGTTATAAGGCTATTTAATAAGTCTAAGTTGCTGAAAAAAGCCTAATTAATAAGCCTAAGTTTCTAAAATAAGCCTATTTAATGAGGCTATTTAATAAGTCTATTTAATACGCCTATTTAATAAGTATATAATGAGCCTATTTAATAAGTCTATTTAATAAGTCTATTTAATAAGCCTATTTAATGAGCCTATTTAATACGCCTATTTAATAAACCTATTTAATAAGTATATAATGAGCCTATTTAATAAGTCTATTTAATAAGCCTTTTTAATAAGCCTATTTAATAAGTCTATTTAATGAGCCTATTTAATAAGTCTATTTAATAAGACTATTTAATAAGCCTATTTTTTGAGCCTATTTAATAAGCCTATTTAATAAGCCTATTTAATAAGCCTATTTATTGAGCCTATTTAATAAGCCTATTTAATAAGCCTATTTAATAAGCCTCTTTATTGAGCCTATTTAATAAGTCTATTTAATAAGCCTATTTAATAAGCCTATTTAATAAGTATTTAATGAGCCTATTTAATCAGTCTATTTAATAAGCCTATTTAATAGGCCTATTTAATAAGTCTAAGTTGCTGAAATAAGCCTATTTAATAAGACTAAATTGCTGAATAAGCCTATTTAATAAGCCTAAGTTGCTGAAATAAGCCTATTTAATAAGCCTAAGTTGCTGAAATAAGCCTATTTAATAAGTCTAAGTTGCTGAAATAAGGCTATTTAATAAGTTGAAGTTACTGAAATAATCCTATTTAATCAGCGTAAGTTGCTGAAATAAGCCTATTTAATTAGCCCAAGTTGCTGAAATAAGCCTATTTAATAAGGCTATTTAATAAGCCTAAGTTGCTGAAATAAGCCTATTTAATAAGGCTATTTAATGAGCCTAAGTTGCTGAAATAAGCCTATTTAATAAGCCTAAGTTTCTGAACTAAGCCTATTTAAAAAGGTATATTTAATAAGTCTAAGTTGCTGAAATAAACCTATTTAAAAATGCTATTTAATAAGCCTAAGTTGCTGAAATAAACCTGTTTTATAAGGCTATTTAATAAGCATAAGTTGCTGAAATAAGCCTATTTAATTAGCCTAAGTTGCTGAATAAGCCTATTTCATAAGCCTAAGTTGCTGAAATAAGCCTATTTAATATGTCTAAGTTGCTGAAATAAGCCTATTTAATAAGCCTAAGTTGCTGAAATAAGCCTATTTAATAAGGCTATTTAATAAGCCTAAGTTGCTGAATAAGCCTATTTAATAAGTCTAAGTTGCTGAAATAAGGCTATTTAATAAGCCTAAGTTGCTGAAATAAGCCTATTTAATAAGCCTACGTTGGTGAACTAAACCTATATAAAAAGGTCTATTTAATAAGTCTAAGTTGCTGAAAAAAACCTATTTAAAAATGCTATTTAATAAGCCTAAATTGCTAGAAATAAACCTGTTTAATAAGGCTATTTAATAAGCATAAGTTGCTGAAATAAGCCTATTTAATAAGCCTAAGTTGCTGAAATAAGCCTATTTAATAAGGCTATTTAATAAGTCTAAGTTGCAGAAATAAACCTATTTAATAATGCTATTTAATACGCCTAATTTGCTTAAATAAGCATATTTAATAAGCCTAAGTTGCTAAAATAAGCCTATTTAATAGGCCTATCTAATAAGTCTAAGTTGCACAAATAAGCATATTTCATAAGCATATTTAATGAGCCTAAGTTGCTGAAATGTCTATTTAATAAGTCGATTTAATAAGTCTAAGTTGCTAAAATAAGCCTATTTAATAATGCTATTTAATAAGCCTAAGTTGCTGAAACAAGCCTATTTAATAAGGCTATTTAATGAGCCTAAGTTCCTGAAAAAAGCCTATTTAATAAGGCTATTAAATGAGCCTAAGTTGCTGAAATAAGCCTATTTAATAAGCCTAAGTTTCTGAACTAAGCCTATTTAAAAATGCTATTTAATAAGCCTAAGTTGCTGAAATAAACCTGTTTAATAAGGCTATTTAATAATCATAAGTTGCTGAAATAAGCCTATTTAATAAGCCTAAATTGCTGAAATAAGCCTATTTAATAAGGCTATTTAATAAGTCTATTTAATAAGCCTATTTAATAAGCCTATTTAATAAGCCTATTAATAAGCCTATTTAATACACCTATTTAATAAGCCTATTTAATAAGCCTATTTAATAAGCCTATTTTTTGAGCCTATTTAATAAGCCTATTTAATAAGCCTATTTAATAAGCATATTGAAAACGTCTATTTAATAAGTCTATTTAATAAGCCTATTTTATAGGCCTATTTAATAAGCCTATTTATTGAGCCTATTTAATAAGTCTATTTAATAAGCCTATTTAATAGGCCTATTTAATAAGTCTAAGTTGCTGAAATAAGCCTATTTAATAATCCTAAGTTGCTGAAATAAGCCTATTTAATAAGGCTATTTAATAAGCATAAGTTGCTGAAATAAACCTATTTAATAAGCCTAAGTTGCTAAAATAAGCCTATTTAATAAGCCTAAGTTGCTGAAATAAGCATATTTAATAACCTTAAGTTGCTGTAATAAGGCTATTTAATAAGTCTAAGTTGCTGAAATAAGCCTATTTAATAAGGCTGTTTAATAAGCATAAGTTGCTGAATAAGCTTATTTAATAAGCCTAAGTTGCTGAAATAAGCCTATTTAATAAGCCTAAGTTGCTGAAATGAGCCTATTTAATAAGCCTAAGTTGCTGTAATAAGGCTATTTAATAAGTCTAAGTTGCTGAAAAAAGCCTAATTAATAAGCCTAAGTTGCTAAAATAAGCCTATTTAATGAGGCTATTTAATAAGTCTATTTAATACGCCTATTTAATAAACCTATTTAATAAGTATATAATGAGCCTATTTAATAAGTCTATTTAATAAGTCTATTTAATAAACCTATTTAATGAGCCTATTTAATACGCCTATTTAATAAACCTATTTAATAAGTATATAATGAGCCTATTTAATAAGTCTATTTAATAAGCCTTTTTAATAAGCCTATTTAATAAGTCTATTTAATGAGCCTATTTAATAAGTCTATTTAATAAGACTATTTAATAAGCCTATTTTTTTAGCCTATTTAATAAGCCTATTTATTGAGCCTATTTAATAAGCCTAATTATTGAGCCTATTTCATGAGCCTATTTAATAAGTCTATTTAATAAGCCTAATTAATAAGCCTATTTAATAAGCCTATTCAATTACTCTATTTAATAAGTCTATTTAATAAGCCTATTTAATAAGTATTTAATGAGCCTATTTAAAAAGCCTATTTATTGAGCCTATTTAATAAGCCTATTTATTGAGCCTATTTAATAAGCCTATTTAATAAGCCTATTTATTGAGCCTATTTAATAAGTCTATTTAATAAGCCTATTTATTCAGCCTATTTAATGAGCTTATGTATTGAGCCTATTTAATAAGACTATTTAATGAGTCTATTTAATAAGCCTATTTAATAAGCCTATTTAATACGCCTATTTAATAAGCCTATTTATTAAGCCTATTAAAAGAGCCTATTCAATAAGCCCATTTGATAAGCCTATTTATTGAGCCTATTTAATAAGCCTATTTAATACGCCTATTTAATAAACCTATTTAATAAGTATTTATTGAGCCTGTTTAATAAGTCTATTTAATACGCCTTTTTAATAAGCCTATTTAATAAGTCTATTTAATAAGCCTATTTAATAAGTCTATTTAATAAGTCTATTTAATAAGCCTATTTAATAAGTATTTAATGAGCCTATTTAATAAGCCTATTTATTGAGCCTATTTAATACGCCTATTTATTGAGCCTATTTAATAAGCCTATTTATTGAGCCTATTTAATAAGCCTATTTATTGAGCATATTTAATAAGCCTATTTAATAAGACTATTTAATAAGCCTATTTAATAAGCCTATTTAATAAGCCTAGTTAATAAGCCTATTTAATGAGCCTATTTAATAAGCATATCTAATAAGCCTATTTATTGAGCCTATTTAATAAGTCTATTTAATAATCCTATTTAATACGCCTATTTAATAAGTATTTAATGAGCCTATTTAATAAGTCTATTTAATAAGCCTATTTAATAGCCCTATTTAATCAGTCTAAGTTGCTGAAATAAGCCTATTTAATAAGCCTAAGTTGCTGAAATAAGCCTATTTAATAAGGCTATTTAATGAGCATAAGTTGCTGAAATAAGCCTATTTAATAAGTCTAAGTTGCTGAAATAAACCTATTTAATAAGCCTAAGTTCCTAAAATAAGCCTATTTAATGAGGCTATTTAATACGTCTATTTAATAAGCCTATTTAATAAACCGATTTAATACGCCTATTTAATAAGCCTATTAATACGCCTATTTAATAAACCTATTTAATAAGTATTTAATGAGCCTATTTAATAAGCCTAAGTTGCTGAATAAGCCTATTTAATAAGCCTAAGTTGCTGAATAAACCTATTTAATATGTCTAAGTTGCTGAAATAAGCCTATTTAATAAGCCTAAGTTGCTAGAATAAGCCTATTTAATACGCCTATTTAATAAACCTATTTAATAAGTATTTAATGAGCCAATTTAATAAGCCTATTTATTGAGCCTATTTAATACGCCTATTTATTGAGCCTATTTAATAAGCCTCTTTATTGAGCCTATTTAATAAGTCTATTTAATAAGCCTATTTAATACGCCTATTTAATAAGTATTTAATGAGCCTATTTAATAAGTCTATTTAATAAGCCTATTTAATAGGCCTATTTAATCAGTCTAAGTTGCTGAAATAAGCCTATTTAATAAGCCTAAGTTGCTGAAATAAGCCTATTTAATAAGGCTATTTAATGAGCATAAGTTGCTGAAATAATCCTATTTAATAAGTCTAAGTTGCTGAAATAAACCTATTTAAAAATGCTATTTAATAAGCCTAAGTTGCTGAAATAAACCTGTTTTATAAGGCTATTTAATAAGCATAAGTTGCTGAAATAAGCCTATTTAATAAGGCTGTTTAATAAGCATAAGTTGCTGAATAAGCCTATTTAATAAGCCTAAGTTGCTGAAATAAGCCTATTTAATAAGCCTAAGTTGCTGAAATAAGCCTATTTAATAAGCCTAAGTTGCTGTTATAAGGCTATTTAATAAGTCTAAGTTGCTGAAAAAAGCCTAATTAATAAGCCTAAGTTTCTAAAATAAGCCTATTTAATGAGGCTATTTAATAAGTCTATTTAATACGCCTATTTAATAAGTATATAATGAGCCTATTTAATAAGTCTATTTAATAAGTCTATTTAATAAGCCTATTTAATGAGCCTATTTAATACGCCTATTTAATAAACCTATTTAATAAGTATATAATGAGCCTATTTAATAAGTCTATTTAATAAGCCTTTTTAATAAGCCTATTTAATAAGTCTATTTAATGAGCCTATTTAATAAGTCTATTTAATAAGACTATTTAATAAGCCTATTTTTTGAGCCTATTTAATAAGCCTATTTAATAAGCCTATTTAATAAGCCTATTTATTGAGCCTATTTAATAAGCCTATTTAATAAGCCTATTTAATAAGCCTCTTTATTGAGCCTATTTAATAAGTCTATTTAATAAGCCTATTTAATAAGCCTATTTAATAAGTATTTAATGAGCCTATTTAATCAGTCTATTTAATAAGCCTATTTAATAGGCCTATTTAATAAGTCTAAGTTGCTGAAATAAGCCTATTTAATAAGACTAAATTGCTGAATAAGCCTATTTAATAAGCCTAAGTTGCTGAAATAAGCCTATTTAATAAGCCTAAGTTGCTGAAATAAGCCTATTTAATAAGTCTAAGTTGCTGAAATAAGGCTATTTAATAAGTTGAAGTTACTGAAATAATCCTATTTAATCAGCGTAAGTTGCTGAAATAAGCCTATTTAATTAGCCCAAGTTGCTGAAATAAGCCTATTTAATAAGGCTATTTAATAAGCCTAAGTTGCTGAAATAAGCCTATTTAATAAGGCTATTTAATGAGCCTAAGTTGCTGAAATAAGCCTATTTAATAAGCCTAAGTTTCTGAACTAAGCCTATTTAAAAAGGTATATTTAATAAGTCTAAGTTGCTGAAATAAACCTATTTAAAAATGCTATTTAATAAGCCTAAGTTGCTGAAATAAACCTGTTTTATAAGGCTATTTAATAAGCATAAGTTGCTGAAATAAGCCTATTTAATTAGCCTAAGTTGCTGAATAAGCCTATTTCATAAGCCTAAGTTGCTGAAATAAGCCTATTTAATATGTCTAAGTTGCTGAAATAAGCCTATTTAATAAGCCTAAGTTGCTGAAATAAGCCTATTTAATAAGGCTATTTAATAAGCCTAAGTTGCTGAATAAGCCTATTTAATAAGTCTAAGTTGCTGAAATAAGGCTATTTAATAAGCCTAAGTTGCTGAAATAAGCCTATTTAATAAGCCTACGTTGGTGAACTAAACCTATATAAAAAGGTCTATTTAATAAGTCTAAGTTGCTGAAAAAAACCTATTTAAAAATGCTATTTAATAAGCCTAAATTGCTAGAAATAAACCTGTTTAATAAGGCTATTTAATAAGCATAAGTTGCTGAAATAAGCCTATTTAATAAGCCTAAGTTGCTGAAATAAGCCTATTTAATAAGGCTATTTAATAAGTCTAAGTTGCAGAAATAAACCTATTTAATAATGCTATTTAATACGCCTAATTTGCTTAAATAAGCATATTTAATAAGCCTAAGTTGCTAAAATAAGCCTATTTAATAGGCCTATCTAATAAGTCTAAGTTGCACAAATAAGCATATTTCATAAGCATATTTAATGAGCCTAAGTTGCTGAAATGTCTATTTAATAAGTCGATTTAATAAGTCTAAGTTGCTAAAATAAGCCTATTTAATAATGCTATTTAATAAGCCTAAGTTGCTGAAACAAGCCTATTTAATAAGGCTATTTAATGAGCCTAAGTTCCTGAAAAAAGCCTATTTAATAAGGCTATTAAATGAGCCTAAGTTGCTGAAATAAGCCTATTTAATAAGCCTAAGTTTCTGAACTAAGCCTATTTAAAAATGCTATTTAATAAGCCTAAGTTGCTGAAATAAACCTGTTTAATAAGGCTATTTAATAATCATAAGTTGCTGAAATAAGCCTATTTAATAAGCCTAAATTGCTGAAATAAGCCTATTTAATAAGGCTATTTAATAAGTCTATTTAATAAGCCTATTTAATAAGCCTATTTAATAAGCCTATTAATAAGCCTATTTAATACACCTATTTAATAAGCCTATTTAATAAGCCTATTTAATAAGCCTATTTTTTGAGCCTATTTAATAAGCCTATTTAATAAGCCTATTTAATAAGCATATTGAAAACGTCTATTTAATAAGTCTATTTAATAAGCCTATTTTATAGGCCTATTTAATAAGCCTATTTATTGAGCCTATTTAATAAGTCTATTTAATAAGCCTATTTAATAGGCCTATTTAATAAGTCTAAGTTGCTGAAATAAGCCTATTTAATAATCCTAAGTTGCTGAAATAAGCCTATTTAATAAGGCTATTTAATAAGCATAAGTTGCTGAAATAAACCTATTTAATAAGCCTAAGTTGCTAAAATAAGCCTATTTAATAAGCCTAAGTTGCTGAAATAAGCATATTTAATAACCTTAAGTTGCTGTAATAAGGCTATTTAATAAGTCTAAGTTGCTGAAATAAGCCTATTTAATAAGGCTGTTTAATAAGCATAAGTTGCTGAATAAGCTTATTTAATAAGCCTAAGTTGCTGAAATAAGCCTATTTAATAAGCCTAAGTTGCTGAAATGAGCCTATTTAATAAGCCTAAGTTGCTGTAATAAGGCTATTTAATAAGTCTAAGTTGCTGAAAAAAGCCTAATTAATAAGCCTAAGTTGCTAAAATAAGCCTATTTAATGAGGCTATTTAATAAGTCTATTTAATACGCCTATTTAATAAACCTATTTAATAAGTATATAATGAGCCTATTTAATAAGTCTATTTAATAAGTCTATTTAATAAACCTATTTAATGAGCCTATTTAATACGCCTATTTAATAAACCTATTTAATAAGTATATAATGAGCCTATTTAATAAGTCTATTTAATAAGCCTTTTTAATAAGCCTATTTAATAAGTCTATTTAATGAGCCTATTTAATAAGTCTATTTAATAAGACTATTTAATAAGCCTATTTTTTTAGCCTATTTAATAAGCCTATTTATTGAGCCTATTTAATAAGCCTAATTATTGAGCCTATTTCATGAGCCTATTTAATAAGTCTATTTAATAAGCCTAATTAATAAGCCTATTTAATAAGCCTATTCAATTACTCTATTTAATAAGTCTATTTAATAAGCCTATTTAATAAGTATTTAATGAGCCTATTTAAAAAGCCTATTTATTGAGCCTATTTAATAAGCCTATTTATTGAGCCTATTTAATAAGCCTATTTAATAAGCCTATTTATTGAGCCTATTTAATAAGTCTATTTAATAAGCCTATTTATTCAGCCTATTTAATGAGCTTATGTATTGAGCCTATTTAATAAGACTATTTAATGAGTCTATTTAATAAGCCTATTTAATAAGCCTATTTAATACGCCTATTTAATAAGCCTATTTATTAAGCCTATTAAAAGAGCCTATTCAATAAGCCCATTTGATAAGCCTATTTATTGAGCCTATTTAATAAGCCTATTTAATACGCCTATTTAATAAACCTATTTAATAAGTATTTATTGAGCCTGTTTAATAAGTCTATTTAATACGCCTTTTTAATAAGCCTATTTAATAAGTCTATTTAATAAGCCTATTTAATAAGTCTATTTAATAAGTCTATTTAATAAGCCTATTTAATAAGTATTTAATGAGCCTATTTAATAAGCCTATTTATTGAGCCTATTTAATACGCCTATTTATTGAGCCTATTTAATAAGCCTATTTATTGAGCCTATTTAATAAGCCTATTTATTGAGCATATTTAATAAGCCTATTTAATAAGACTATTTAATAAGCCTATTTAATAAGCCTATTTAATACGCCTATTTATTGAGCCTATTTAATCAGTCTATTTAATAAGCCTATTTAATAAGCCTATTTAATAAGTATTTAATGAGCCTATTTAATAAGTCTATTTAATAAGCCTATTTAATAGGCTTATTTAATAAGTCTAAGTTGCTGAAATAAGCCTATTTAATAATCCTAAGTTGCTGAAATAAGCCTATTTAATAAGGCTATTTAATAAGCATAAGCTGCTGAAATAAGCCTATTTAATAAGCCTAAGTTGCTGAAATAAGCATATTTAATATGGCGATTTAATAAGTCTAAGTTGCTGAAATAAACCTATTTAATAAGCCTAAGTTGCTAAAATAAGCCTATTTAATGAGGCTATTTAATAAGTCTATTTAATAAGCCTATTTATTAAGCCTATTTAATAAGCCTATTTAATAAGCCTATTTAAGCCTAAGTTGCTGAATAATCCTATTTAATAAGTCTAAGTTGCTGAAATAAGGCTATTTAATAAGCCTAAGTTGCTGAAATAAGCCTATTTAATAAGCCTAAGTTGCTGAAATAAGCCTATTTAATAAGCCTAAGTTGCTAAAATAAGCCTATTTAATAAGCCTAAGTTGCTGTAATAAGGCTGTTTAATAAGTCTAAGTTGCTGAAAAAAGCCTAATTAATAAGCCTAATTTGCTAAAATAAGCCTATTTAATGAGGCTATTTAATAAGTCTATTTAATAAGCCTATTTAATAAGCCTATTTCATAAGCATATTAAATACGTCTATTTAATAAGTCTATTTAATAAGCCTATTTAATAAGTATATAATGATCCTATTTAATAAGCCTATTTATTGAGCCTATTTAATAAGCCTAATTATTGAGCCTATTTAATAAGCCTATTTAATAAGCCTATTTAAAAAGCCTATTCAATTACTCTATTTAATAAGTCTATTTAATAAGCCTATTTAATAAGTATTTAATGAGCCTATTTAAAAAGCCTATTTATTGAGCCTATTTAATAAGCCTATTTATTGAGCCTATTTAATAAGCCTATTTAATAAGCCTATTTATTGAGCCTATTTAATAAGTCTATTTATTGAGCCTATTTAATAAGCCTATTTAATAAGCCTATTTATTGAGCCTATTTAATAAGTCTATTTAATAAGCCTATTTATTCAGCCTATTTAATGAGCTTATGTATTGAGCCTATTTAATAAGACTATTTAATGAGTCTATTTAATAAGCCTATTTAATAAGCCTATTTAATACGCCTATTTAATAAGCCTATTTATTAAGCCTATTAAAAGAGCCTATTCAATAAGCCCATTTGATAAGCCTATTTATTGAGCCTATTTAATAAGCCTATTTAATACGCCTATTTAATAAACCTATTTAATAAGTATTTATTGAGCCTGTTTAATAAGTCTATTTAATAAGCCTTTTTAATAAGCCTATTTAATAAGTCTATTTAATAAGCCTATTTAATAAGTCTATTTAATAAGTCTATTTAATAAGCCTATTTAATAAGTATTTAATGAGCCTATTTAATAAGCCTATTTATTGAGCCTATTTAATACGCCTATTTATTGAGCCTATTTAATAAGCCTATTTATTGAGCCTATTTAATAAGCCTATTTATTGAGCCTATTTAATAAGCCGATTTAATAAGTCTATTTAATAAGTATTTAATGAGCCTGTTTAATAAGCCTATTTATTGAGCCTATTTAATAAGCCTCTTTAATAAGCCTATTTATTGAGCTTATTTAATAAGTCTATTTAATAAGCCTATTTAATAAGCCTATTTAATAAGTATTTAATGAGCCTATTTAATAAGTCTATTTAATAAGCCTATTTAATAGGCCTATTTAATAAGTCTAAGTTGCTGAAATAAGCCTATTTAATAAGCCTAAGTTGCTGAATAAGCCTATTTAATAAGCCTAAGTTGCTGAAATAAGCCTATTTAATAAGCCTAAGTTGCTGAATAAGCCTATTTAATAAGTCTAAGTTGCTGAAATAAGCCTATTTAATAAGGCTATTTAATAAGCCTAAGTTGCTGAATAAGCCTATTTAATAAGGCTATTTAATGAGCCTAAGTTGCTGAAATAAGACTATTTAATAAGCCTAAGTTTCTGAACTAAGCCTATTTAAAAAGGTATATCTAATAAGTCTAAGTTGCTGAAATAAATCTATTTAAAAATGCTATTTAATAAGCCTAAGTTGCTGAAATAAACCTGTTTAATAGGGCTATTTAATAAGCATACGTTGCTGAAATAAGCTTATTTAATAAGCCTAAGTTGCTGAAATAAGCCTTTTTAAAAAGGCTATTTAATAAGTCTAAGTTGCTGAAATAAACCTATTTAATAAGCCTAAGTTGCTAAAATAAGCCTATTTAATGAGCCTATTTAATACGTCTTTTTAATAAGCCTATTTAATAGGCCTATTTAATAAGTCTAAGTTGCTGAAATAAGCCTATTTAATAAGCCTAAGTTGCTGAATAAGCCTATTTAATAAGCCTAAGTTGCTGAAATAAGCCTATTTAATAAGCCTAAGTTGCTGAAATAAGCCTATTTAATAAGGCTATTTAATAAGCCTAAGTTGCTGAATAAGCCTATTTAATAAGTCTAAGTTGCTGAAATAACGCTATTTAATAAGCATAAGTTGCTGAAATAAGCCTATTTAATAAGCCTAAGTTGCTAAAATAAGCCTATTTAATGAGGCTATTTAATAAGTCTATTTAATAAGCCTATTTAATAAGCCTATTTAATAAGCCTATTTAATACACCTATTTAATAAACCTATTTAATAAGTATTTAATGAGCCTATTTAATAAGTCTATTTAATAAGCCTTTTTAATAAGCCTATTTAATAAACCTATTTAATAAGCCTATTTAATGAGCCTATTTAATAAGCCTATTTATTGAGCCTATTTAATAAGCCTATTCATTGAGCCTATTTATTGAGCCTATTTAATAAGTCTATTTAATAAGCCTTTTTAATAAGCCTATTTAATAAGTCTATTTAATGAGCCTATTTAATAAGTCTATTTAATAAGACTATTTAATAAGCCTATTTTTTTAGCCTATTTAATAAGCCTATTTATTGAGCCTATTTAATAAGCCTAATTATTGAGCCTATTTCATGAGCCTATTTAATAAGTCTATTTAATAAGCCTAATTAATAAGCCTATTTAATAAGCCTATTCAATTACTCTATTTAATAAGTCTATTTAATAAGCCTATTTAATAAGTATTTAATGAGCCTATTTAAAAAGCCTATTTATTGAGCCTATTTAATACGCCTATTTATTGAGCCTATTTAATAAGCCTATTTAATGAGTCTATTTAATAAGCCTATTTAATAAGCCTATTTAATACGCCTATTTAATAAGCCTATTTATTAAGCCTATTAAAAGAGCCTATTCAATAAGCCCATTTGATAAGCCTATTTATTGAGCCTATTTAATAAGCCTATTTAATACGCCTATTTAATAAACCTATTTAATAAATATTTATTGAGCCTGTTTAATAAGTCTATTTAATACGCCTTTTTAATAAGCCTATTTAATAAGTCTATTTAATAAGCCTATTTAATAAGTCTATTTAATAAGTCTATTTAATAAGCCTATTTAATAAGTATTTAATGAGCCTATTTAATAAGCCTATTTATTGAGCCTATTTAATACGCCTATTTATTGAGCCTATTTAATAAGCCTATTTATTGAGCCTATTTAATAAGCCTATTTATTGAGCCTATTTAATAAGCCTATTTAATACGCCTATTTAATAAACCTATTTAATAAGTATTTATTGAGCCTGTTTAATAAGTCTATTTAATACGCCTTTTTAATAAGCCTATTTAATAAGTCTATTTAATAAGCCTATTTAATAAGTCTATTTAATAAGTCTATTTAATAAGCCTATTTAATAAGTATTTAATGAGCCTATTTAATAAGCCTATTTATTGAGCCTATTTAATACGCCTATTTATTGAGCCTATTTAATAAGCCTATTTATTGAGCCTATTTAATAAGCCTATTTATTGAGCATATTTAATAAGCCTATTTAATAAGACTATTTAATAAGCCTATTTAATAAGCCTATTTAATACGCCTATTTATTGAGCCTATTTAATCAGTCTATTTAATAAGCCTATTTAATAAGCCTATTTAATAAGTATTTAATGAGCCTATTTAATAAGTCTATTTAATAAGCCTATTTAATAGGCTTATTTAATAAGTCTAAGTTGCTGAAATAAGCCTATTTAATAATCCTAAGTTGCTGAAATAAGCCTATTTAATAAGGCTATTTAATAAGCATAAGCTGCTGAAATAAGCCTATTTAATAAGCCTAAGTTGCTGAAATAAGCATATTTAATATGGCGATTTAATAAGTCTAAGTTGCTGAAATAAACCTATTTAATAAGCCTAAGTTGCTAAAATAAGCCTATTTAATGAGGCTATTTAATAAGTCTATTTAATAAGCCTATTTATTAAGCCTATTTAATAAGCCTATTTAATAAGCCTATTTAAGCCTAAGTTGCTGAATAATCCTATTTAATAAGTCTAAGTTGCTGAAATAAGGCTATTTAATAAGCCTAAGTTGCTGAAATAAGCCTATTTAATAAGCCTAAGTTGCTGAAATAAGCCTATTTAATAAGCCTAAGTTGCTAAAATAAGCCTATTTAATAAGCCTAAGTTGCTGTAATAAGGCTGTTTAATAAGTCTAAGTTGCTGAAAAAAGCCTAATTAATAAGCCTAATTTGCTAAAATAAGCCTATTTAATGAGGCTATTTAATAAGTCTATTTAATAAGCCTATTTAATAAGCCTATTTCATAAGCATATTAAATACGTCTATTTAATAAGTCTATTTAATAAGCCTATTTAATAAGTATATAATGATCCTATTTAATAAGCCTATTTATTGAGCCTATTTAATAAGCCTAATTATTGAGCCTATTTAATAAGCCTATTTAATAAGCCTATTTAAAAAGCCTATTCAATTACTCTATTTAATAAGTCTATTTAATAAGCCTATTTAATAAGTATTTAATGAGCCTATTTAAAAAGCCTATTTATTGAGCCTATTTAATAAGCCTATTTATTGAGCCTATTTAATAAGCCTATTTAATAAGCCTATTTATTGAGCCTATTTAATAAGTCTATTTATTGAGCCTATTTAATAAGCCTATTTAATAAGCCTATTTATTGAGCCTATTTAATAAGTCTATTTAATAAGCCTATTTATTCAGCCTATTTAATGAGCTTATGTATTGAGCCTATTTAATAAGACTATTTAATGAGTCTATTTAATAAGCCTATTTAATAAGCCTATTTAATACGCCTATTTAATAAGCCTATTTATTAAGCCTATTAAAAGAGCCTATTCAATAAGCCCATTTGATAAGCCTATTTATTGAGCCTATTTAATAAGCCTATTTAATACGCCTATTTAATAAACCTATTTAATAAGTATTTATTGAGCCTGTTTAATAAGTCTATTTAATAAGCCTTTTTAATAAGCCTATTTAATAAGTCTATTTAATAAGCCTATTTAATAAGTCTATTTAATAAGTCTATTTAATAAGCCTATTTAATAAGTATTTAATGAGCCTATTTAATAAGCCTATTTATTGAGCCTATTTAATACGCCTATTTATTGAGCCTATTTAATAAGCCTATTTATTGAGCCTATTTAATAAGCCTATTTATTGAGCCTATTTAATAAGCCGATTTAATAAGTCTATTTAATAAGTATTTAATGAGCCTGTTTAATAAGCCTATTTATTGAGCCTATTTAATAAGCCTCTTTAATAAGCCTATTTATTGAGCTTATTTAATAAGTCTATTTAATAAGCCTATTTAATAAGCCTATTTAATAAGTATTTAATGAGCCTATTTAATAAGTCTATTTAATAAGCCTATTTAATAGGCCTATTTAATAAGTCTAAGTTGCTGAAATAAGCCTATTTAATAAGCCTAAGTTGCTGAATAAGCCTATTTAATAAGCCTAAGTTGCTGAAATAAGCCTATTTAATAAGCCTAAGTTGCTGAATAAGCCTATTTAATAAGTCTAAGTTGCTGAAATAAGCCTATTTAATAAGGCTATTTAATAAGCCTAAGTTGCTGAATAAGCCTATTTAATAAGGCTATTTAATGAGCCTAAGTTGCTGAAATAAGACTATTTAATAAGCCTAAGTTTCTGAACTAAGCCTATTTAAAAAGGTATATCTAATAAGTCTAAGTTGCTGAAATAAATCTATTTAAAAATGCTATTTAATAAGCCTAAGTTGCTGAAATAAACCTGTTTAATAGGGCTATTTAATAAGCATACGTTGCTGAAATAAGCTTATTTAATAAGCCTAAGTTGCTGAAATAAGCCTTTTTAAAAAGGCTATTTAATAAGTCTAAGTTGCTGAAATAAACCTATTTAATAAGCCTAAGTTGCTAAAATAAGCCTATTTAATGAGCCTATTTAATACGTCTTTTTAATAAGCCTATTTAATAGGCCTATTTAATAAGTCTAAGTTGCTGAAATAAGCCTATTTAATAAGCCTAAGTTGCTGAATAAGCCTATTTAATAAGCCTAAGTTGCTGAAATAAGCCTATTTAATAAGCCTAAGTTGCTGAAATAAGCCTATTTAATAAGGCTATTTAATAAGCCTAAGTTGCTGAATAAGCCTATTTAATAAGTCTAAGTTGCTGAAATAACGCTATTTAATAAGCATAAGTTGCTGAAATAAGCCTATTTAATAAGCCTAAGTTGCTAAAATAAGCCTATTTAATGAGGCTATTTAATAAGTCTATTTAATAAGCCTATTTAATAAGCCTATTTAATAAGCCTATTTAATACACCTATTTAATAAACCTATTTAATAAGTATTTAATGAGCCTATTTAATAAGTCTATTTAATAAGCCTTTTTAATAAGCCTATTTAATAAACCTATTTAATAAGCCTATTTAATGAGCCTATTTAATAAGCCTATTTATTGAGCCTATTTAATAAGCCTATTCATTGAGCCTATTTATTGAGCCTATTTAATAAGCCTATTTAATAAGTCTATTTAATAAGCCTATTTAATAAGCCTAATTAATAAGCCTATTTAATAAGCCTATTTAATGAGCCTATTTAATGAGTCTATTTAATAAGCCTGTTTAATAAGGCTATTTAACAAGTATTGAATGAGCCTATTTAATAAGCCTAAGTTGCTGAAATAAGCCTATTTAATAAGTCTAAGTTGCTGAAATAAGGCTATTTAATAAGCCTAAGTTGCTGAAATAAGCCTATTTAATAAGCATAAGTTGCTGAAATAAGGCTATTTAATAAGTCTAAGTTGCTGAAATAAGCCTATTTAATAAGCCTAAGTTGCTGAAATAAGTATATTTAATAAGCATAAGTTGCTGAAATAAGCCTATTTAATAAGTCTAAGTTGCTGAAATAAGGCTATTTAATAAGTCTAAGTTGCTGAAATAAGCCTTTTTAATCAGCGTAAGTTGCTGAAATAAGCCTATTTAATAATCCCAAGTTGCTGAAATAAGCCTACTTAATAAGGCTATTTAATAAGCATAAGTTGCTGAAATAAGCCTATTTAATAAGCGTAAGTTGCTGTAATAAGGCTATTTAATAAGTCTAAGTTGCTGAAATAAGCCTATTTAATAAGCCCAAGTTGCTGAAATAAGCCTATTTAATAGGCCTATCTAATAAGTCTAAGTTGCAGAAATAAGCATATTTCATAAGCATATTTGATGAGCCTAAGTTGCTGAAATGTCTATTTAATAAGTCGTTTTAATAAGTCCAAGTTGCTAAAATAAGCCTATTTAATAAGGTTATTTAATGAGCCTAAGTTGCTGAAATAAGCCTATTTAATAAGCCTAAGTTTCTGAACTAAGCCTATTTAAAAAGGTATATTTAATAAGTCTAAGTTGCTGAAATAAACATATTTAAAAATGCTATTTAATAAGCCTAAGTTGTTGAAATAAGCCTGTTTAATAAGGTTATTTAATAAGCATAAGTTGATAAAATAAGCCTATTTTATAAGCCTAAGTTGCTAAAATAAGCCTATTTAATGAGGCTATTTAATATGTCTATTTAATAAGCCTATTTAATATGCCTATTTAATAAGTCTATTTAATAAGCATATTTAATAAGCCTATTTAATAAGCCTATTTATTGAGCCTATTTAATAAGCCTATTTAATAAGCCTATTAAATAAGCCTATTTAATAAGCCTATTTATTGAGCCTATTTAATATGCCTATTTAATAAGTCGATTTAATAAGCCTATTTAATAAGCCTTATTAATAAGCCTATTTAATAAGCCTATTTATTGAGCCTATTTAATGAGTCTATTTAATAAGCCTGTTTAATAAGCCTATTAAATAAGTATTGAATTAGCCTATTTAATAAGCCTAAGTTGCTGAATAAGCCTATTTAATAAGCCTAAGTTGCTGAAATAAGCCTATTTAATAAGCCTATTTAATAAGCCTAAGTTGCTGAATAAGCCTATTTAATAAGCCTAAGTTGCTGAAATAAGGCTATTTAATAAGTCTAAGTTGCTGAAATAAGCCTATTTAATAAGCCTAAGTTGCTGAAATAAGTATATTTAATAAGCATAAGTTGCTGAAATAAGCCTATTTAATAAGTCTAATTTGCTGAAATAAGGCTATTTAATAAGTCTAAGTTGCTGAAATAAGCCTTTTTAATCAGCGTAAGTTGCTGAAATAAGCCTATTTAATAAGCCAAAGTTGCTGAAATAAGCCTACTTAATTAGGCTATTTAATAAGCCTAAGTTGCTGAAATAAGCCTATTTAATAAGCCTATTTAACAAGCCTATTTATTAGGCCTATTTCATAAGTCTAAGTTGATGAAATAAGCCTATTTAATAAGCCTATTTAATAGGCCTATTTAATAAGCCTATTTAATAAGTATTTAATGAGCCTATTTAATAAGCCTATTTATTGAGCCTATTTAATAAGCCTATTTATTGAGCCTATTTAATAAGTCTATTTAATAAGCCTATTTAATAAGCCTAATTAATAAGCCTATTTAATAAGCCTATTTAATAAGTATTTAATGAGCCTATTTAATAAGCCTATTTATTGAGCCTATTTAATACGCCTATTTATTGAGCCTATTTAATAAGCCTATTTATTGAGCCTATTTAATAAGCCTATTTATTGAGCCTATTTAATAAGCCGATTTAATAAGTCTATTTAATAAGTATTTAATGAGCCTGTTTAATAAGCCTATTTATTGAGCCTATTTAATAAGCCTCTTTAATAAGCCTATTTATTGAGCTTATTTAATAAGTCTATTTAATAAGCCTATTTAATAAGCCTATTTAATAAGTATTTAATGAGCCTATTTAATAAGTCTATTTAATAAGCCTATTTAATAGGCCTATTTAATAAGTCTAAGTTGCTGAAATAAGCCTATTTAATAAGCCTAAGTTGCTGAATAAGCCTATTTAATAAGCCTAAGTTGCTGAAATAAGCCTATTTAATAAGCCTAAGTTGCTGAATAAGCCTATTTAATAAGTCTAAGTTGCTGAAATAAGCCTATTTAATAAGGCTATTTAATAAGCCTAAGTTGCTGAATAAGCCTATTTAATAAGGCTATTTAATGAGCCTAAGTTGCTGAAATAAGACTATTTAATAAGCCTAAGTTTCTGAACTAAGCCTATTTAAAAAGGTATATCTAATAAGTCTAAGTTGCTGAAATAAATCTATTTAAAAATGCTATTTAATAAGCCTAAGTTGCTGAAATAAACCTGTTTAATAGGGCTATTTAATAAGCATACGTTGCTGAAATAAGCTTATTTAATAAGCCTAAGTTGCTGAAATAAGCCTTTTTAAAAAGGCTATTTAATAAGTCTAAGTTGCTGAAATAAACCTATTTAATAAGCCTAAGTTGCTAAAATAAGCCTATTTAATGAGCCTATTTAATACGTCTTTTTAATAAGCCTATTTAATAGGCCTATTTAATAAGTCTAAGTTGCTGAAATAAGCCTATTTAATAAGCCTAAGTTGCTGAATAAGCCTATTTAATAAGCCTAAGTTGCTGAAATAAGCCTATTTAATAAGCCTAAGTTGCTGAAATAAGCCTATTTAATAAGGCTATTTAATAAGCCTAAGTTGCTGAATAAGCCTATTTAATAAGTCTAAGTTGCTGAAATAACGCTATTTAATAAGCATAAGTTGCTGAAATAAGCCTATTTAATAAGCCTAAGTTGCTAAAATAAGCCTATTTAATGAGGCTATTTAATAAGTCTATTTAATAAGCCTATTTAATAAGCCTATTTAATAAGCCTATTTAATACACCTATTTAATAAACCTATTTAATAAGTATTTAATGAGCCTATTTAATAAGTCTATTTAATAAGCCTTTTTAATAAGCCTATTTAATAAACCTATTTAATAAGCCTATTTAATGAGCCTATTTAATAAGCCTATTTATTGAGCCTATTTAATAAGCCTATTCATTGAGCCTATTTATTGAGCCTATTTAATAAGCCTATTTAATAAGTCTATTTAATAAGCCTATTTAATAAGCCTAATTAATAAGCCTATTTAATAAGCCTATTTAATGAGCCTATTTAATGAGTCTATTTAATAAGCCTGTTTAATAAGGCTATTTAACAAGTATTGAATGAGCCTATTTAATAAGCCTAAGTTGCTGAAATAAGCCTATTTAATAAGTCTAAGTTGCTGAAATAAGGCTATTTAATAAGCCTAAGTTGCTGAAATAAGCCTATTTAATAAGCATAAGTTGCTGAAATAAGGCTATTTAATAAGTCTAAGTTGCTGAAATAAGCCTATTTAATAAGCCTAAGTTGCTGAAATAAGTATATTTAATAAGCATAAGTTGCTGAAATAAGCCTATTTAATAAGTCTAAGTTGCTGAAATAAGGCTATTTAATAAGTCTAAGTTGCTGAAATAAGCCTTTTTAATCAGCGTAAGTTGCTGAAATAAGCCTATTTAATAATCCCAAGTTGCTGAAATAAGCCTACTTAATAAGGCTATTTAATAAGCATAAGTTGCTGAAATAAGCCTATTTAATAAGCGTAAGTTGCTGTAATAAGGCTATTTAATAAGTCTAAGTTGCTGAAATAAGCCTATTTAATAAGCCCAAGTTGCTGAAATAAGCCTATTTAATAGGCCTATCTAATAAGTCTAAGTTGCAGAAATAAGCATATTTCATAAGCATATTTGATGAGCCTAAGTTGCTGAAATGTCTATTTAATAAGTCGTTTTAATAAGTCCAAGTTGCTAAAATAAGCCTATTTAATAAGGTTATTTAATGAGCCTAAGTTGCTGAAATAAGCCTATTTAATAAGCCTAAGTTTCTGAACTAAGCCTATTTAAAAAGGTATATTTAATAAGTCTAAGTTGCTGAAATAAACATATTTAAAAATGCTATTTAATAAGCCTAAGTTGTTGAAATAAGCCTGTTTAATAAGGTTATTTAATAAGCATAAGTTGATAAAATAAGCCTATTTTATAAGCCTAAGTTGCTAAAATAAGCCTATTTAATGAGGCTATTTAATATGTCTATTTAATAAGCCTATTTAATATGCCTATTTAATAAGTCTATTTAATAAGCATATTTATTAAGCCTATTTAATAAGCCTATTTATTGAGCCTATTTAATAAGCCTATTTAATAAGCCTATTAAATAAGCCTATTTAATAAGCCTATTTATTGAGCCTATTTAATATGCCTATTTAATAAGTCGATTTAATAAGCCTATTTAATAAGCCTTATTAATAAGCCTATTTAATAAGCCTATTTATTGAGCCTATTTAATGAGTCTATTTAATAAGCCTGTTTAATAAGCCTATTAAATAAGTATTGAATTAGCCTATTTAATAAGCCTAAGTTGCTGAATAAGCCTATTTAATAAGCCTAAGTTGCTGAAATAAGCCTATTTAATAAGCCTATTTAATAAGCCTAAGTTGCTGAATAAGCCTATTTAATAAGCCTAAGTTGCTGAAATAAGGCTATTTAATAAGTCTAAGTTGCTGAAATAAGCCTATTTAATAAGCCTAAGTTGCTGAAATAAGTATATTTAATAAGCATAAGTTGCTGAAATAAGCCTATTTAATAAGTCTAATTTGCTGAAATAAGGCTATTTAATAAGTCTAAGTTGCTGAAATAAGCCTTTTTAATCAGCGTAAGTTGCTGAAATAAGCCTATTTAATAAGCCAAAGTTGCTGAAATAAGCCTACTTAATTAGGCTATTTAATAAGCCTAAGTTGCTGAAATAAGCCTATTTAATAAGCCTATTTAACAAGCCTATTTATTAGGCCTATTTCATAAGTCTAAGTTGATGAAATAAGCCTATTTAATAAGCCTATTTAATAGGCCTATTTAATAAGTCTAAGTTGCTGAAATAAGCCTATTTAATAAGCCTAAGTTGCTGAATGAGCCTATTTAATAAGCCTAAGTTGCTGAAATAAGCCTACTTAATGAGCCTAAGTTGCTGAATAAGCCTATTTAATAAGCCTAAGTTGCTGAATAAACCTATTTAATAAGTCTAAGTTGCTGAAATAAGCCTAATTAATAAGGCTATTTAATAAGCCTAAGTTGCTGAATAAGCCTATTTAATAAGTCTAAGTTGCTGAAATAAGGCTATTTAATAAGCCTAAGTTGATGAAATCAGGCTATTTAATAAGTTTAAGTTGCTGAAATAAGCCTTTTTAATAAGCCTAAGTTGCTGAAATAAGCCTATTTAGTAAGGCTATTTAATAAGTCTAAGTTGCTGAAATAAACCTATTTAAAATGCTATTTAATAAGCCTAAGTTGCTGAAATAAACCTGTTTAATAAGGCTATTTAATAAGCATAAGTTGCTGAAATAAGCTTATTTAATAAGCCTAAGTTGCTGAAATAAGCCTATTTAATAAGGCTATTTAATAAGCCTATTTAATAAGCCTATTTAATAAGTATTTAATGAGCCTATTTAATAAGCCTATTTATTGAGCCTATTTAATAAGCCTATTTATTGAGCCTATTTAATAAGTCTATTTAATAAGCCTATTTAATAAGCCTAATTAATAAGCCTATTTAATAAGCCTATTTAATGAGCCTATTTAATGAGTCTATTTAATAAGCCTGTTTAATAAGGCTATTTAACAAGTATTGAATGAGCCTATTTAATAAGCCTAAGTTGCTGAAATAAGCCTATTTAATAAGTCTAAGTTGCTGAAATAAGGCTATTTAATAAGCCTAAGTTGCTGAAATAAGCCTATTTAATAAGCATAAGTTGCTGAAATAAGGCTATTTAATAAGTCTAAGTTGCTGAAATAAGCCTATTTAATAAGCCTAAGTTGCTGAAATAAGTATATTTAATAAGCATAAGTTGCTGAAATAAGCCTATTTAATAAGTCTAAGTTGCTGAAATAAGGCTATTTAATAAGTCTAAGTTGCTGAAATAAGCCTTTTTAATCAGCGTAAGTTGCTGAAATAAGCCTATTTAATAAGCCCAAGTTGCTGAAATAAGCCTATTTAATAAGCCTATTTAATAAGCCTAAGTTGCTGAATAAGCCTATTTAATAAGCCTAAGTTGCTGAAATAAGGCTATTTAATAAGTCTAAGTTGCTGAAATAAGCCTATTTAATAAGCCTAAGTTGCTGAAATAAGTATATTTAATAAGCATAAGTTGCTGAAATAAGCCTATTTAATAAGTCTAATTTGCTGAAATAAGGCTATTTAATAAGTCTAAGTTGCTGAAATAAGCCTTTTTAATCAGCGTAAGTTGCTGAAATAAGCCTATTTAATAAGCCAAAGTTGCTGAAATAAGCCTACTTAATTAGGCTATTTAATAAGCCTAAGTTGCTGAAATAAGCCTATTTAATAAGCCTATTTAACAAGCCTATTTATTAGGCCTATTTCATAAGTCTAAGTTGATGAAATAAGCCTATTTAATAAGCCTATTTAATAGGCCTATTTAATAAGTCTAAGTTGCTGAAATAAGCCTATTTAATAAGCCTAAGTTGCTGAATGAGCCTATTTAATAAGCCTAAGTTGCTGAAATAAGCCTACTTAATGAGCCTAAGTTGCTGAATAAGCCTATTTAATAAGCCTAAGTTGCTGAATAAACCTATTTAATAAGTCTAAGTTGCTGAAATAAGCCTAATTAATAAGGCTATTTAATAAGCCTAAGTTGCTGAATAAGCCTATTTAATAAGTCTAAGTTGCTGAAATAAGGCTATTTAATAAGCCTAAGTTGATGAAATCAGGCTATTTAATAAGTTTAAGTTGCTGAAATAAGCCTTTTTAATAAGCCTAAGTTGCTGAAATAAGCCTATTTAGTAAGGCTATTTAATAAGCCTAAGTTGCTGAAATAAGCCTATTTAATAAGCCTAAGTTTCTGAACTAAGCATATTTAATAAGCCTATTTAATAAGTCTAAGTTGCTGAAATAAACCTATTTAAAATGCTATTTAATAAGCCTAAGTTGCTGAAATAAACCTGTTTAATAAGGCTATTTAATAAGCATAAGTTGCTGAAATAAGCTTATTTAATTAGCCTAAGTTGCTGAAATAAGCCTATTTAATAAGGCTATTTAATAAGCCTATTTAATAAGCCTATTTAATAAGTATTTAATGAGCCTATTTAATAAGCCTATTTATTGAGCCTATTTAATAAGCCTATTTATTGAGCCTATTTAATAAGCATATTTATTGAGCCTATTTAATAAGCCTATTTATTGAGCCTATTTAATAAGCCGATTTAATAAGTCTATTTAATAAGCCTATTTAATAAGCCTATTTAATAAGCCTATTTATTGAGCCTATTTAATAAGCCTATTTAATAAGCCGATTTTTTGAGCCTATTTAATAAGTCTATTTAATAAGCCTATTTAATAAGCCTATTTAATAAGTATTTAATGAGCCTATTTAATAAGTCTATTTAATAAGCCTATTTAATAGGCCTATTTAATAAGTCTAAGTTGCTGAAATAAGCCTATTTAATAAGCCTATTTAATAGGCCTATTTAATAAGTCTAAGTTGCTGAAATAAGCCTATCTAATAAGTCTAAGTTGCTGAAATAAACCTATTAAATAAGCCTAAGTTGCTAAAATAAGCCTATTTAATTAGGCTATTTAATAAGTCTATTTAATAAGTCTATTTAATAAGCCTTTTTAATAAGCCTATTTAATAAGTCTATTTAATAAGCCTATTTAATAAGTCTATTTAATAAGTCTATTTAATAAGCCTATTTAATAAGTATTTAATGAGCCTATTTAATAAGCCTATTTATTGAGCCTATTTAATAATCCTATTTATTTATTTAATAAGCCTATTTATTGAGCCTATTTAATAAGCCTATTTATTGAGCCTATTTAATAAGCCTATTTAATAAGTCTATTTAATAAGCCTATTTAATAAGCCTATTTAATAAGCCTATTTATTGAGCCTATTTAATAAGCCTATTTAATAAGCCTATTTATTGAGCCTATTTAATAAGTCTATTTAATAAGCCTATTTAATAAGCCTATTTAATAAGTATTTAATGAGCCTATTTAATAAGTCTATTTAATAAGCCTATTTAATAGGCCTATTTAATAAGTCTAAGTTGCTGAAATAAGCCTATTTAATAAGCCTATTTAATAGGCCTATTTAATAAGTCTAAGTTGCAGAAATAAGCCTATTTAATATGCCTAAGTTGTTGAATAAGGCTATTTAATAAGCCTAAGTTGCTGAATAAACCTATTTAATAAGTCTAAGTTGCTGAAATAAGCCTATTTAATAAGGCTATTTAATAAGCCTAAGTTGCTGAAATAAGCCTATTTAATAAGGCTATTTAATGAGCCTAAGTTGCTGAAATAAGCCTATTTAATAAGCCTAAGTTTCTGAACTAAGCCTATTTATAAAGGTGTATTTAATAAGTCTAAGTTGCTGAAATAAACATATTTAAAAATGCTATTTAATAAGCCTAAGTTGCTGAAATAAACCTGTTTAATAAGGCTATTTAATAAGCATAAGTTGATGAAATAAGCCTATTTTATAAGCCTAAGTTGCTGAAATAAGCTTATTTAATAAGCCTAAGTTGCTGAAATAAGCCTATTTAATAAGGCTATTTAATAAGCCTATTTAATAAGCCTATTTAATAAGTATTTAATGAGCCTATTTAATAAGCCTATTTATTGAGCCTATTTAATAAGCCTATTTATTGAGCCTATTTAATAAGCATATTTATTGAGCCTATTTAATAAGCCTATTTATTGAGCCTATTTAATAAGCCGATTTAATAAGCCGATTTATTGAGCCTATTTAATAAGTCTATTTAATAAGCCTATTTAATAAGCCTATTTAATAAGTATTTAATGAGCCTATTTAATAAGTCTATTTAATAAGCCTATTTAATAGGCCTATTTAATAAGTCTAAGTTGCTGAAATAAGCCTATTTAATAAGCCTATTTAATAGGCCTATTTAATAAGTCTAAGTTGCTGAAATAAGCCTATCTAATAAGTCTAAGTTGCTGAAAAAAACCTATTAAATAAGCCTAAGTTGCTAAAAGAAGCCTATTTAATTAGGCTATTTAATAAGTCTATTTAATAAGTCTATTTAATAAGCCTTTTTAATAAGCCTATTTAATAAGTCTATTTAATAAGCCTATTTAATAAGTCTATTTAATAAGTCTATTTAATAAGCCTATTTAATAAGTATTTAATGAGCCTATTTAATAAGCCTATTTATTGAGCCTATTTAATAATCCTATTTATTTATTTAATAAGCCTATTTATTGAGCCTATTTAATAAGCCTATTTATTGAGCCTATTTAATAAGCCTATTTAATAAGCCTATTTATTGAGCCTATTTAATACGCCTATTTAATAAGCCTATTTAATAAGTCTATTTAATAAGCCTATTTAATAAGTCTATTTAATAAGTCTATTTAATAAGCCTATTTAATAAGTATTTAATAAGCCTATTTAATAAGTATTTAATGAGCCTATTTAATAAGTCTATTTAATAAGCCTATTTAATAGGCCTATTTAATAAGTCTAAGTTGCTGAAATAAGCCTATTTAATAAGCCTATTTAATAGGCCTATTTAATAAGTCTAAGTTGCAGAAATAAGCCTATTTAATACGCCTAAGTTGTTGAATAAGGCTATTTAATAAGCCTAAGTTGCTGAATAAACCTATTTAATAAGTCTAAGTTGCTGAATTAAGCCTATTTAATAAGGCTATTTAATAAGCCTAAGTTGCTGAAATAAGCCTATTTAATAAGGCTATTTAATGAGCCTAAGTTGCTGAAATAAGCCTATTTAATAAGCCTAAGTTTCTGAACTAAGCCTATTTAAAAAGGTGTATTTAATAAGTCTAAGTTGCTGAAATAAACATATTTAAAAATGCTATTTAATAAGCCTAAGTTGCTGAAATAAACCTGTTTAATAAGGCTATTTTATAAGCATAAGTTGATGAAATAAGCCTATTTTATAAGCCTAAGTTGCTGAAATAAGCCTATTTAATAAGCCTAAGTTGCTAAAATAAGCCTATTTAATGAGGCTATTTAATAAGTCTATTTAATAGGCCTATTTAATACGCCTATTTAATAAGTCTATTTAATAAGCATATTTAATAAGCCTATTTAATAAGCCTATTTATTGAGCCTATTTAATAAGCCTATTTAATAAGCCTATTTAATAAGCCTATTTAATAAGCCTATTTAATAAGCCTAATTAATAAGACTATTTAATAAGCCTATTTATTGAGCCTATTTAATGAGTCTATTTAATAAGCCTGTTTAATAAGCCTATTTAATAAGTATTGAATGAGCCTATTTAATAAGCCTAAGTTGCTGAATAAGCCTATTTAATAAGCCTAAGTTGCTGAAATAAGCCTATTTAATAAGCCTATTTAATAAGCCTAAGTTGCTGAATAAGCCTATTTAATAAGCCTAAGTTGCTGAAATAAACCTGTTTAATAGGGCTATTTAATAAGCATAAGTTGCTGAAATAAGCTTATTTAATAAGCCTAAGTTGCTGAAATAAGCCTATTTAAAAAGGCTCTTTAATAAGTCTAAGTTGCTGAAATAAACCTATTTAATAAGCCTAAGTTGCTAAAATAAGCCTATTTAATGAGGCTATTTAATTAGTCTATTTAATAAGCCTATTTTATAAGCCTATTTAATAAGCCTATTTAATAAGCCTATTTAATACGCCTATTTAATAAACATATTTAATAAGTATTTAATGAGCCTATTTAATAAGTCTATTTAATAAGCCTTTTTAATAAGCCTATTTAATAAGTCTATTTAATAAGCCTATTTAATAAGTCTATTTAATAAGTCTATTTAATAAGCGTATTTAATAAGTATTTAATGAGCCTATTTAATAAGCCTATTTATTGAGCCTATTTAATAAGCCTATTTATTGAGCCTATTTAATAAGCCTATTTATTGAGCCTATTTAATAAGCCTATTTATTGAGCCTATTTAATAAGCCGATTTAATAAGTCTATTTAATAAGTATTTAACGAGCCTGTTTAATAAGCCTATTTATTGAGCCTATTTAATAAGCCTCTTTAATAAGCCTATTTATTGAGCTTATTTAATAAGTCTATTTAATAAGCCTATTTAATAAGCCTATTTAATAGGCCTATTTAATAGGCCTATTTAATAAGTCTAAGTTGCTGAAATAAGCCTATTTAATACGCCTAAGTTGCTGAATAAGCCTATTTAATAAGCCTAAGTTGCTGAAATAAGCCTATTTAATAAGCCTAAGTTGCTGAAATAAGCCTATTTAATAAGGCTATTTAATAAGCCTAAGTTGCTGAATAAGCCTATTTAATAAGTCTAAGTTGCTGAAATAAGCCTATTTAATAAGGCTATTTAATAAGCCTCAGTTGCTGAATAAGCCTATTTAATAAGGCTATTTAATGAGCCTAAGTTGCTGAAATAAGACTATTTAATAAGCCTAAGTTTCTGAACTAAGCCTATTTAAAAAGGTATATCTAATAAGTCTAAGTTGCTGAAATAACTCTATTTAAAAATGCTATTTAATAAGCCTAAGTTGCTGAAATAAACCTGTTTAATAGGGCTATTTAATAAGCATAAGTTGCTGAAATAAGCTTATTTAATAAGCCTAAGTTGCTGAAATAATCCTTTTTAAAAAGGCTATTTAATAAGTCTAAGTTGCTGAAATAAACCTATTTAATAAGCCTAAGTTGCTAAAATAAGCCTATTTAATGAGCCTATTTAATACGTCTTTTTAATAAGCCTATTTAATAGGCCTATTTAATAAGTCTAAGTTGCTGAAATAAGCCTATTTAATAAGCCTAAGTTGCTGAATAAGCCTATTTAATAAGCCTAAGTTGCTGAAATAAGCCTATTTAATAAGCCTAAGTTGCTTAAATAAGCCTATTTAATAAGGCTATTTAATAAGCCTAAGTTGCTGAATAAGCCTATTTAATAAGTCTAAGTTGCTGAAATAACGCTATTTAATAAGCCTAAGTTGCTGAAATAAGCCTATTTAATAAGCCTAAGTTGCTAAAATAAGCCTATTTAATGAGGCTATTTAATAAGTCTATTTAATAAGCCTATTTAATAAGCCTATTTAATAAGCCTATTTAATACGCCTATTTAATAAACCTATTTAATAAGTATTTAATGAGCCTATTTAATAAGTCTATTTAATAAGCCTTTTTAATAAGCCTATTTAATAAACCTATTTAATAAGCCTATTTAATGAGCCTATTTCATAAGCCTATTTATTGAGCCTATTTAATAAGCCTATTCATTGAGCCTATGTATTGAGCCTATTTAATAAGCCTATTTAATAAGTATTTAATAAGCCTATTTAATAAGCCTAATTAATAAGCCTATTTAATAAGCCTATTTAATGAGCCTATTTAATGAGTCTATTTAATAAGCCTGTTTAATAAGGCTATTTAACAAGTATTGAATGTGCCTATTTAATAAGCCTAAGTTGCTGAAATAAGCCTATTTAATAAGTCTAAGTTGCTGAAATAAGGCTATTTAATAAGCCTAAGTTGCTGAAATAAGCCTATTTAATAAGCATAAGTTGCTGAAATAAGGCTATTTAATAAGTCTAAGTTGCTGAAATAAGCCTATTTAATAAAACTAAGTTGCTGAAATAAGTATATTTAATAAGCATAAGTTGCTGAAATAAACCTATTTAATAAGTCTAAGTTGCTGAAATAAGGCTATTTAATAAGTCTAAGTTGCTGAAATAAGCCTTTTTAATCAGCGTAAGTTGCTGAAATTAGCCTATTTAATAAGCCCAAGTTGCTGAAATAAGCCTACTTAATAAGGCTATTTAATAAGTCTAAGTTGCTGAAATAAGCCTATTTAATAAGCCCAAGTTGCTGAAATAAGCCTATTTAATAAGCCTAAGTTGCTGAAATAAGCCTATTTAATAGGCCTATCTAATAAGTCTAAGTTGCAGAAATAAGCATATTTCATAAGCATATTTGATGAGCCTAAGTTGCTGAAATGTCTATTTAATAAGTCGTTTTAATAAGTCCAAGTTGCTAAAATAAGCCTATTTAATAAGGCTATTTAATAAGCCTAAGTTGCTGAAATAAGCCTATTTAATAAGGCTATTTAATGAGCCTAAGTTGCTGAAATAAGCCTATTTAATAAGCCTAAGTTTCTGAACTAAGCCTATTTAAAAAGGTATATTTAATAAGTCTAAGTTGCTGAAATAAACATATTTAAAAATGCTATTTAATAAGCCTAAGTTGCTGAAATAAGCCTGTTTAATAAGGCTATTTAATAAGCATAAGTTGATGAAATAAGCCTATTTTATAAGCCTAAGTTGCTAAAATAAGCCTATTTAATGAGGCTATTTAATAAGTCTATTTAATAAGCCTATTTAATATGCCTATTTAATAAGTCTATTTAATAAGCATATTTAATAAGCCTATTTAATAAGCCTATTTATTGAGCCTATTTAATAAGCCTATTTAATAAGCCTATTAAATAAGCCTATTTAATAAGCCTATTTATTGAGCCTATTTAATATGCCTATTTAATAAGTCGATTTAATAAGCCTATTTAATAAGCCTAATTAATAAGCCTATTTAATAAGCCTATTTATTGAGCCTATTTAATGAGTCTATTTAATAAGCCTGTTTAATAAGCCTATTAAATAAGTATTGAATTAGCCTATTTAATAAGCCTAAGTTGCTGAATAAGCCTATTTAATAAGCCTAAGTTGCTGAAATAAGCCTATTTAATAAGCCTATTTAATAAGCCTAAGTTGCTGAATAAGCCTATTTAATAAGCCTAAGTTGCTGAAATAAGGCTATTTAATAAGTCTAAGTTGCTGAAATAAGCCTATTTAATAAGCCTAAGTTGCTGAAATAAGTATATTTAATAAGCATAAGTTGCTGAAATAAGCCTATTTAATAAGTCTAATTTGCTGAAATAAGGCTATTTAATAAGTCTAAGTTGCTGAAATAAGCCTTTTTAATCAGCGTAAGTTGCTGAAATAAGCCTATTTAATAAGCCAAAGTTGCTGAAATAAGCCTACTTAATTAGGCTATTTAATAAGCCTAAGTTGCTGAAATAAGGTTATTTAATAAGCCTATTTAACAAGCCTATTTAATAGGCCTATTTCATAAGTCTAAGTTGATGAAATAAGCCTATTTAATAAGCCTATTTAATAGGCCTATTTAATAAGTCTAAGTTGCTGAAATAAGCCTATTTAATAAGCCTACGTTGCTGAATGAGCCTATTTAATAAGCCTAAGTTGCTGAAATAAGCCTACTTAATGAGCCTAAGTTGCTGAATAAGCCTATTTAATAAGCCTAAGTTGCTGAATAAACCTATTTAATAAGTCTAAGTTGCTGAAATAAGCCTAATTAATAAGGCTATTTAATAAGCCTAAGTTGCTGAATAAGCCTATTTAATAAGTCTAAGTTGCTGAAATAAGGCTATTTAATAAGCCTAAGTTGATGAAATAAGGCTATTTAATAAGTTTAAGTTGCTGAAATAAGCCTGTTTAATAAGCCTAAGTTGCTGAAATAAGCCTATTTAGTAAGGCTATTTAATGAGCCTAATAAGCATATTTATTGAGCCTATTTATTGAGCCTATTTAATAAGGCGATTTAATAAGTCTATTTAATAAGCCTATTTAATAAGCCTATTTAATAAGCCTATTTATTGAGCCTATTTAATAAGCCTATTTAATAATCCGATTTATTGAGCCTATTTAATAAGTCTATTTAATAAGCCTATTTAATAAGCCTATTTAATAAGTATTTAATGAGCCTATTTAATAAGTCTATTTAATAAGCCTATTTAATAGGCCTATTTAATAAGTCTAAGTTGCTGAAATAAGCCTATTTAATAAGCCTAAGTTGCTGAATAAGCCTATTTAATGAGCCTAAGTTGCTGAATAAACCTATTTAATAAGTCTAAGTTGCTGAAATAAGCCTATTTAATACGGCTATTTAATAAGCCTAAGTTGCTGAAATAAGCCTATTTCATAAGGCTATTTAATGAGCCTAAGTTGCTGAAATAAGACTATTTAATAAACCTAAGTTGCTAAAATAAGCCTATTTCATGAGGCTATTTAATAAGTCTATTAAATAAGTCTATTTAATAAGTCTATTTAATAAGTCTATTTAATAAGTCTATTTAATAAGCCTATTTAATAAGCCTATTTAATAAGCCTAATTAATACACCTATTTAATAAACATATTTAATGAGTATTTAATGAGCCTATTTAATAAGTCTATTTAATAAGCATTTTTAATAAGACTATTTAATAAGTCTATTTAATAAGCCTATTTAATAAGTCTATTTAATAAGTCTATTTAATAAGCCTATTTAATAAGTATTTAATGAGCCTATTTAATAAGCCTATTTATTGAGCCTATTTAATAAGCCTATTTATTGAGCCTATTTAATAAGCATATTTATTGAGCCTATTTAATAAGCCTATTTATTGAGCCTATTTAATAAGCCGATTTAATAAGTCTATTTAATAAGCCTATTTAATAAGCCTATTTAATAAGCCTATTTATTGAGCCTATTTAATAAGCCTATTTAATAAGCTGATTTATTGAGCCTATTTAATAAGTCTATTTAATAAGCCTAATTAATACACCTATTTAATAAACATATTTAATGAGTATTTAATGAGCCTATTTAATAAGTCTATTTAATAAGCCTTTTTAATAAGACTATTTAATAAGTCTATTTAATAAGCCTATTTAATAGGCCTTTTTTAATAAATCTAAGTTGCTGAAATAAGCCTATTTAATAAGCCTATTTAATAGGCCTATTTAATAAGTCTAAGTTGCTGAAATAAGCTTATTTAATAAGCCTAAGTTTCTGAATGAGCCTATTTAATAAGCCTAAGTTGCTGAAATAAGCCTATTAAATAAGCCTAAGTTGCTGAATAAGCCTATTTAATAAGCCTAAGTTGCTGAATAAACCTATTTAATAAGTCTAAGTTGCTGAAATAAGCATATTTAATAAGGCTATTTAATAAGCCTAAGTTGCTGAATAAGCCTATTTAATAAGGCTATTTAATGAGCCTAATTTGCTGAAATAAGACTATTTAATAAGCCTAAGTTTCTGAACTAAGCCTATTTTAAAAGGTATATTTAATAAGTCTAAGTTGCTGAAATAAACCTATTTAAAAATGCTATTTAATAAGCCTAAGTTGCTGAAATAAACCTGTTTAATAAGGCTATTTAATAAGAATAAGTTGCTGAAATAAGTTTATTTAATAAGCCTAAGTTGCTGAAATAAGCCTATTTAATAAGGCTCTTTAATAAGTCTAAGTTGCTGAAATAAACCTATTTAATAAGCCTAAGTTGCTAAAATAAGCCTATTTAATGAGGCTATTTAATACGTCTATTTAATAAGCCTATTTAATAAGCCTATTTAATAAGCTTATTTAATAAGCCTATTTAATGAGTCTATTTAATAAGTCTATTTAATAAGTATTTAATGTGCCTATTTAATAAGCCTATTTATTGAGCCTATTTAATAAGCCTATTTATTGAGCCTATTTAATAAGCCTATTTATTGAGCCTATTTAAAAAGCCTATTTATTGAGCCTATTTAATAAGTCTATTTAATAAGTCTATTTAATAAGTCTATTTAATAAGCCTATTTAATAAGCCTATTTAATAAGCCTAATTAATACACCTATTTAATAAACATATTTAATAAGTATTTAATGAGCCTATTTAATAAGTCTATTTAATAAGCCTTTTTAATAAGACTATTTAATAAGTCTATTTAATAAGACTATTTAATAAGTCTATTTAATAAATCTATTTAATAAGCCTATTTAATAAGTATTTAATGAGCCTATTTAATAAGCCTATTTATTGAGCCTATTTAATAAGCCTATTTATTGAGCCTATTTAATAAGCATATTTATTGAGCCTATTTATTGAGCCTATTTAATAAGGCGATTTAATAAGTCTATTTAATAAGCCTATTTAATAAGCCTATTTAATAAGCCTATTTATTGAGCCTATTTAATAAGCCTATTTAATAATCCGATTTATTGAGCCTATTTAATAAGTCTATTTAATAAGCCTATTTAATAAGCCTATTTAATAAGTATTTAATGAGCCTATTTAATAAGTCTATTTAATAAGCCTATTTAATAGGACTATTTAATAAGTCTAAGTTGCTGAAAAAAGCCTATTTAATAAGCCTATTTAATAGGCCTATTTAATAAGTCTAAGTTGCTGAAATAAGCCTATTTAATAAGCCTAAGTTGCTGAATAAGCCTATTTAATGAGCCTAAGTTGCTGAATAAACCTATTTAATAAGTCTAAGTTGCTGAAATAAGCCTATTTAATACGGCTATTTAATAAGCCTAAGTTGCTGAAATAAGCCTATTTCATAAGGCTATTTAATGAGCCTAAGTTGCTGAAATAAGACTATTTAATAAACCTAAGTTGCTAAAATAAGCCTATTTCATGAGGCTATTTAATAAGTCTATTAAATAAGTCTATTTAATAAGTCTATTTAATAAGTCTATTTAATAAGTCTATTTAATAAGCCTATTTAATAAGCCTATTTAATAAGCCTAATTAATACACCTATTTAATAAACATATTTAATGAGTATTTAATGAGCCTATTTAATAAGTCTATTTAATAAGCATTTTTAATAAGACTATTTAATAAGTCTATTTAATAAGCCTATTTAATAAGTCTATTTAATAAGTCTATTTAATAAGCCTATTTAATAAGTATTTAATGAGCCTATTTAATAAGCCTATTTATTGAGCCTATTTAATAAGCCTATTTATTGAGCCTATTTAATAAGCATATTTATTGAGCCTATTTAATAAGCCTATTTATTGAGCCTATTTAATAAGCCGATTTAATAAGTCTATTTAATAAGCCTATTTAATAAGCCTATTTAATAAGCCTATTTATTGAGCCTATTTAATAAGCCTATTTAATAAGCTGATTTATTGAGCCTATTTAATAAGTCTATTTAATAAGCCTAATTAATACACCTATTTAATAAACATATTTAATGAGTATTTAATGAGCCTATTTAATAAGTCTATTTAATAAGCCTTTTTAATAAGACTATTTAATAAGTCTATTTAATAAGCCTATTTAATAAGTCTATTTAATAAGTCTATTTAATAAGCCTATTTAATAAGTATTTAATGAGCCTATTTAATAAGCCTATTTATTGAGCCTATTTAATAAGCCTATTTATTGAGCCTATTTAATAAGCATATTTATTGAGCCTATTTAATAAGCCTATTTATTGAGCCTATTTAATAAGCCGATTTAATAAGTCTATTTAATAAGCCTATTTAATAAGCCTATTTAATAAGCCTATTTATTGAGCCTATTTAATAAGCCTATTTAATAAGCCGATTTATTGAGCCTATTTAATAAGTCTATTTAATAAGCCTATTTAATAAGCCTATTTATTGAGCCTATTTAATAAGTCTATTTAATAAGCCTATTTAATAAGCCTATTTAATAAGTATTTAATGAGCCTATTTAATAAGTCTATTTAATAAGTCTATTTAATAAGTCTATTTAATAAGTCTATTTAATAAGCCTATTTAATAAGCCTATTTAATAAGCCTAATTAATACACCTATTTAATAAACATATTTAATGAGTATTTAATGAGGCAATTTAATAAGTCTATTTAATAAGCTTTTTTAATAAGACTATTTAATAAGTCTATTTAATAAGCCTATTTAATAAGCCTATTTATTGAGCCTATTTAATAAGCATATTTATTGAGCCTATTTATTGAGCCTATTTAATAAGGCGATTTAATAAGTCTATTTAATAAGCCTATTTAATAAGCCTATTTAATAAGCCTATTTATTGAGCCTATTTAATAAGCCTATTTAATAATCCGATTTATTGAGCCTATTTAATAAGTCTATTTAATAAGCCTATTTAATAAGCCTATTTAATAAGTATTTAATGAGCCTATTTAATAAGTCTATTTAATAAGCCTATTTAATAGGACTATTTAATAAGTCTAAGTTGCTGAAAAAAGCCTATTTAATAAGCCTATTTAATAGGCCTATTTAATAAGTCTAAGTTGCTGAAATAAGCCTATTTAATAAGCCTAAGTTGCTGAATAAGCCTATTTAATGAGCCTAAGTTGCTGAATAAACCTATTTAATAAGTCTAAGTTGCTGAAATAAGCCTATTTAATACGGCTATTTAATAAGCCTAAGTTGCTGAAATAAGCCTATTTCATAAGGCTATTTAATGAGCCTAAGTTGCTGAAATAAGACTATTTAATAAACCTAAGTTGCTAAAATAAGCCTATTTCATGAGGCTATTTAATAAGTCTATTAAATAAGTCTATTCAATAAGTCTATTTAATAAGTCTATTTAATAAGTCTATTTAATAAGCCTATTTAATAAGCCTATTTAATAAGCCTAATTAATACACCTATTTAATAAACATATTTAATGAGTATTTAATGAGCCTATTTAATAAGTCTATTTAATAAGCCTTTTTAATAAGACTATTTAATAAGTCTATTTAATAAGCCTATTTAATAAGTATTTAATGAGCCTATTTAATAAGCCTATTTATTGAGCCTATTTAATAAGCCTATTTATTGAGCCTATTTAATAAGCATATTTATTGAGCCTATTTAATAAGCCTATTTATTGAGCCTATTTAATAAGCCGATTTAATAAGTCTATTTAATAAGCCTATTTAATAAGCCTATTTAATAAGCCTATTTATTGAGCCTATTTAATAAGCCTATTTAATAAGCCGATTTATTGAGCCTATTTAATAAGTCTATTTAATAAGCCTATTTAATAAGCCTATTTATTGAGCCTATTTAATAAGTCTATTTAATAAGCCTATTTAATAAGCCTATTTAATAAGTATTTAATGAGCCTATTTAATAAGTCTATTTAATAAGTCTATTTAATAAGTCTATTTAATAAGTCTATTTAATAAGCCTATTTAATAAGCCTATTTAATAAGCCTAATTAATACACCTATTTAATAAACATATTTAATGAGTATTTAATGAGGCAATTTAATAAGTCTATTTAATAAGCTTTTTTAATAAGACTATTTAATAAGTCTATTTAATAAGCCTATTTAATAAGCCTATTTATTGAGCCTATTTAATAAGCATATTTATTGAGCCTATTTATTGAGCCTATTTAATAAGGCGATTTAATAAGTCTATTTAATAAGCCTATTTAATAAGCCTATTTAATAAGCCTATTTATTGAGCCTATTTAATAAGCCTATTTAATAATCCGATTTATTGAGCCTATTTAATAAGTCTATTTAATAAGCCTATTTAATAAGCCTATTTAATAAGTATTTAATGAGCCTATTTAATAAGTCTATTTAATAAGCCTATTTAATAGGACTATTTAATAAGTCTAAGTTGCTGAAAAAAGCCTATTTAATAAGCCTATTTAATAGGCCTATTTAATAAGTCTAAGTTGCTGAAATAAGCCTATTTAATAAGCCTAAGTTGCTGAATAAGCCTATTTAATGAGCCTAAGTTGCTGAATAAACCTATTTAATAAGTCTAAGTTGCTGAAATAAGCCTATTTAATACGGCTATTTAATAAGCCTAAGTTGCTGAAATAAGCCTATTTCATAAGGCTATTTAATGAGCCTAAGTTGCTGAAATAAGACTATTTAATAAACCTAAGTTGCTAAAATAAGCCTATTTCATGAGGCTATTTAATAAGTCTATTAAATAAGTCTATTCAATAAGTCTATTTAATAAGTTTATTTAATAAGTCTATTTAATAAGCCTATTTAATAAGCCTATTTAATAAGCCTAATTAATACACCTATTTAATAAACATATTTAATGAGTATTTAATGAGCCTATTTAATAAGTCTATTTAATAAGCCTTTTTAATAAGACTATTTAATAAGTCTATTTAATAAGCCTATTTAATAAGTCTATTTAATAAGTCTATTTAATAAGCCTATTTAATAAGTATTTAATGAGCCTATTTAATAAGCCTATTTATTGAGCCTATTTAATAAGCCTATTTATTGAGCCTATTTAATAAGCATATTTATTGAGCCTATTTAATAAGCCTATTTATTGAGCCTATTTAATAAGCCGATTTAATAAGTCTATTTAATAAGCCTATTTAATAAGCCTATTTAATAAGCCTATTTATTGAGCCTATTTAATAAGCCTATTTAATAAGCTGATTTATTGAGCCTATTTAATAAGTCTATTTAATAAGCCTAATTAATACACCTATTTAATAAACATATTTAATGAGTATTTAATGAGCCTATTTAATAAGTCTATTTAATAAGCCTTTTTAATAAGACTATTTAATAAGTCTATTTAATAAGCCTATTTAATAAGTCTATTTAATAAGTCTATTTAATAAGCCTATTTAATAAGTATTTAATGAGCCTATTTAATAAGCCTATTTATTGAGCCTATTTAATAAGCCTATTTATTGAGCCTATTTAATAAGCATATTTATTGAGCCTATTTAATAAGCCTATTTATTGAGCCTATTTAATAAGCCGATTTAATAAGTCTATTTAATAAGCCTATTTAATAAGCCTATTTAATAAGCCTATTTATTGAGCCTATTTAATAAGCCTATTTAATAAGCCGATTTATTGAGCCTATTTAATAAGTCTATTTAATAAGCCTATTTAATAAGCCTATTTATTGAGCCTATTTAATAAGTCTATTTAATAAGCCTATTTAATAAGCCTATTTAATAAGTATTTAATGAGCCTATTTAATAAGTCTATTTAATAAGTCTATTTAATAAGTCTATTTAATAAGCCTATTTAATAAGCCTATTTAATAAGCCTAATTAATACACCTATTTAATAAACATATTTAATGAGTATTTAATGAGGCAATTTAATAAGTCTATTTAATAAGCTTTTTTAATAAGACTATTTAATAAGTCTATTTAATAAGCCTATTTAATAAGTCTATTTAATAAGTCTATTTAATAAGCCTATTTAATAAGTATTTAATGAGCCTATTTAATAAGCCTATTTAATAAGCCTAATTAATACACCTATTTAATAAACATATTTAATGAGTATTTAATGAGCCTATTTAATAAGTCTATTTAATAAGCCTTTTTAATAAGACTATTTAATAAGTCTATTTAATAAGCCTATTTAATAAGTCTAATTAATAAGTCTATTTAATAAGCCTATTTAATAAGTATTTAATGAGCCTATTTAATAAGCCTATTTATTGAGCCTATTTAATAAGCCTATTTATTGAGCCTATTTAATAAGCATATTTATTGAGCCTATTTAATAAGCCTATTTATTGAGCCTATTTAATAAGCCGATTTAATACGTCTATTTAATAAGCCTAATTAATAAGCCGATTTAATAAGCCTATTTATTGAGCCTATTTAATAAGCCTATTTAATAAGCCGATTTATTGAGCCTATTTAATAAGTCTATTTAATAAGCCTATTTAATAAGCCTATTTATTGAGCCTATTTAATAAGTCTATTTAATAAGCCTATTTAATAAGCCTATTTAATAAGTATTTAATGAGCCTATTTAATAAGTCTATTTAATAAGCCTATTTAATAGGTCTTTTTTTAATAAATCTAAGTTGCTGAAATAAGCCTATTTAATAAGCCTATTTAATAGGCCTATTTAATAAGTCTAAGTTGCTGAAATAAGCTTATTTAATAAGCCTAAGTTTCTGAATGAGCCTATTTAATAAGCCTAAGTTGCTGAAATAAGCCTATTAAATAAGCCTAAGTTGCTGAATAAGCCTATTTAATAAGCCTAAGTTGCTGAATAAACCTATTTAATAAGTCTAAGTTGCTGAAATAAGCATATTTAATAAGGCTATTTAATAAGCCTAAGTTGCTGAATAAGCCTATTTAATAAGGCTATTTAATGAGCCTAATTTGCTGAAATAAGACTATTTAATAAGCCTAAGTTTCTGAACTAAGCCTATTTTAAAAGGTATATTTAATAAGTCTAAGTTGCTGAAATAAACCTATTTAAAAATGCTATTTAATAAGCCTAAGTTGCTGAAATAAACCTGTTTAATAAGGCTATTTAATAAGAATAAGTTGCTGAAATAAGTTTATTTAATAAGCCTAAGTTGCTGAAATAAGCCTATTTAATAAGGCTATTTAATAAGTCTAAGTTGCTGAAATAAACCTATTTAATAAGCCTAAGTTGCTAAAATAAGCCTATTTAATGAGGCTATTTAATACGTCTATTTAATAAGCCTATTTAATAAGCCTATTTAATAAGCTTATTTAATAAGCCTATTTAATGAGTCTATTTAATAAGTCTATTTAATAAGTATTTAATGAGCCTATTTAATAAGCCTATTTATTGAGCCTATTTAATAAGCCTATTTATTGAGCCTATTTAATAAGCCTATTTATTGAGCCTATTTAAAAAGCCTATTTATTGAGCCTATTTAATAAGTCTATTTAATAAGTCTATTTAATAAGTCTATTTAATAAGCCTATTTAATAAGCCTATTTAATAAGCCTAATTAATACACCTATTTAATAAACATATTTAATAAGTATTTAATGAGCCTATTTAATAAGTCTATTTAATAAGCCTTTTTAATAAGACTATTTAATAAGTCTATTTAATAAGACTATTTAATAAGTCTATTTAATAAGTCTATTTAATAAGCCTATTTAATAAGTATTTAATGAGCCTATTTAATAAGCCTATTTATTGAGCCTATTTAATAAGCCTATTTATTGAGCCTATTTAATAAGCATATTTATTGAGCCTATTTATTGAGCCTATTTAATAAGGCGATTTAATAAGTCTATTTAATAAGCCTATTTAATAAGCCTATTTAATAAGCCTATTTATTGAGCCTATTTAATAAGCCTATTTAATAATCCGATTTATTGAGCCTATTTAATAAGTCTATTTAATAAGCCTATTTAATAAGCCTATTTAATAAGTATTTAATGAGCCTATTTAATAAGTCTATTTAATAAGCCTATTTAATAGGACTATTTAATAAGTCTAAGTTGCTGAAAAAAGCCTATTTAATAAGCCTATTTAATAGGCCTATTTAATAAGTCTAAGTTGCTGAAATAAGCCATTTTAATAAGCCTAAGTTGCTGAATAAGCCTATTTAATTAGCCTAAGTTGCTGAATAAACCTATTTAATAAGTCTAAGTTGCTGAAATAAGCCTATTTAATACGGCTATTTAATAAGCCTAAGTTGCTGAAATAAGCCTATTTCATAAGGCTATTTAATGAGCCTAAGTTGCTGAAATAAGACTATTTAATAAACCTAAGTTGCTAAAATAAGCCTATTTCATGAGGCTATTTAATAAGTCTATTAAATAAGTCTATTTAATAAGTCTATTTAATAAGTCTATTTAATAAGTCTATTTAATAAGCCTATTTAATAAGCCTATTTAATAAGCCTAATTAATACACCTATTTAATAAACATATTTAATGAGTATTTAATGAGCCTATTTAATAAGTCTATTTAATAAGCCTTTTTAATAAGACTATTTAATAAGTCTATTTAATAAGCCTATTTAATAAGTCTATTTAATAAGTCTATTTAATAAACCTATTTAATAAGTATTTAATGAGCCTATTTAATAAGCCTATTTATTGAGCCTATTTAATAAGCCTATTTATTGAGCCTATTTAATAAGCATATTTATTGAGCCTATTTAATAAGCCTATTTATTGAGCCTATTTAATAAGCCGATTTAATAAGTCTATTTAATAAGCCTATTTAATAAGCCTATTTAATAAGCCTATTTATTGAGCCTATTTAATAAGCCTATTTAATAAGCTGATTTATTGAGCCTATTTAATAAGTCTATTTAATAAGCCTAATTAATACACCTATTTAATAAACATATTTAATGAGTATTTAATGAGCCTATTTAATAAGTCTATTTAATAAGCCTTTTTAATAAGACTATTTAATAAGTCTATTTAATAAGCCTATTTAATAAGTCTATTTAATAAGTCTATTTAATAAGCCTATTTAATAAGTATTTAATGAGCCTATTTAATAAGCCTATTTATTGAGCCTATTTAATAAGCCTATTTATTGAGCCTATTTAATAAGCATATTTATTGAGCCTATTTAATAAGCCTATTTATTGAGCCTATTTAATAAGCCGATTTAATAAGTCTATTTAATAAGCCTATTTAATAAGCCTATTTAATAAGCCTATTTATTGAGCCTATTTAATAAGCCTATTTAATAAGCCGATTTATTGAGCCTATTTAATAAGTCTATTTAATAAGCCTATTTAATAAGCCTATTTATTGAGCCTATTGAATAAGTCTATTTAATAAGCCTATTTAATAAGCCTATTTAATAAGTATTTAATGAGCCTATTTAATAAGTCTATTTAATAAGTCTATTTAATAAGTCTATTTAATAAGTCTATTTAATAAGCCTATTTAATAAGCCTATTTAATAAGCCTAATTAATACACCTATTTAATAAACATATTTAATGAGTATTTAATGAGGCAATTTAATAAGTCTATTTAATAAGCTTTTTTAATAAGACTATTTAATAAGTCTATTTAATAAGCCTATTTAATAAGTCTATTTAATAAGTCTATTTAATAAGCCTATTTAATAAGTATTTAATGAGCCTATTTAATAAGCCTATTTATTGAGCCTATTTAATAAGCCTATTTATTGAGCCTATTTAATAAGCATATTTATTGAGCCTATTTAATAAGCCTATTTATTGAGCCTATTTAATAAGCCGATTTAATAAGTCTATTTAATAAGCCTATTTAATAAGCCTATTTAATAAGCCTATTTATTGAGCCTATTTAATAAGCCTATTTAATAAGCTGATTTATTGAGCCTATTTAATAAGTCTATTTAATAAGCCTAATTAATACACCTATTTAATAAACATATTTAATGAGTATTTAATGAGCCTATTTAATAAGTCTATTTAATAAGCCTTTTTAATAAGACTATTTAATAAGTCTATTTAATAAGCCTATTTAATAAGTCTATTTAATAAGTCTATTTAATAAGCCTATTTAATAAGTATTTAATGAGCCTATTTAATAAGCCTATTTATTGAGCCTATTTAATAAGCCTATTTATTGAGCCTATTTAATAAGCATATTTATTGAGCCTATTTAATAAGCCTATTTATTGAGCCTATTTAATAAGCCGATTTAATAAGTCTATTTAATAAGCCTATTTAATAAGCCTATTTAATAAGGCTATTTATTGAGCCTATTTAATAAGCCTATTTAATAAGCCGATTTATTGAGCCTATTTAATAAGTCTATTTAATAAGCCTATTTAATAAGCCTATTTATTGAGCCTATTTAATAAGTCTATTTAATAAGCCTATTTAATAAGTATTTAATGAGCCTATTTAATAAGTCTATTTAATAAGTCTATTTAATAAGTCTATTTAATAAGTCTATTTAATAAGCCTATTTAATAAGCCTATTTAATAAGCCTAATTAATACACCTATTTAATAAACATATTTAATGAGTATTTAATGAGCCTATTTAATAAGTCTATTTAATAAGCCTTTTTAATAAGACTATTTAATAAGTCTATTTAATAAGCCTATTTAATAAGTCTATTTAATAAGTCTATTTAATAAGCCTATTTAATAAGTATTTAATGAGCCTATTTAATAAGCCTATTTATTGAGCCTATTTAATAAGCCTATTTATTGAGCCTATTTAATAAGCATATTTATTGAGCCTATTTAATAAGCCTATTTATTGAGCCGATTTAATGAGCCTATTTAATAAGTCTATTTAATAAGCCTATTTAATAAGCCTATTTATTGAGCCTATTTAATAAGTCTATTTAATAAGCCTATTTAATAAGCCTATTTAATAAGTATTTAATGAGCCTATTTAATAAGTCTATTTAATAAGCCTATTTAATAGGCCTTTTTTAATAAAGCTAAGTTGCTGAAATAAGCCTATTTAATAAGCCTATTTAATAGGCCTATTTAATAAGTCTAAGTTGCTGAAATAAGCTTATTTAATAAGCCTAAGTTTCTGAATGAGCCTATTTAATAAGCCTAAGTTGCTGAAATAAGCCTATTAAATAAGCCTAAGTTGCTGAATAAGCCTATTTAATAAGCCTAAGTTGCTGAATAAACCTATTTAATAAGTCTAAGTTGCTGAAATAAGCATATTTAATAAGGCTATTTAATAAGCCTAAGTTGCTGAATAAGCCTATTTAATAAGGCTATTTAATGAGCCTAATTTGCTGAAATAAGACTATTTAATAAGCCTAAGTTTCTGAACTAAGCCTATTTTAAAAGGTATATTTAATAAGTCTAAGTTGCTGAAATAAACCTATTTAAAAATGCTATTTAATAAGCCTAAGTTGCTGAAATAAACCTGTTTAATAAGGCTATTTAATAAGAATAAGTTGCTGAAATAAGCTTATTTAATAAGCCTAAGTTGCTGAAATAAGCCTATTTAATAAGGCTCTTTAATAAGTCTAAGTTGCTGAAATAAACCTATTTAATAAGCCTAAGTTGCTAAAATAAGCCTATTTAATGAGGCTATTTAATACGTCTATTTAATAAGCCTATTTAATAAGCCTATTTAATAAGCTTATTTAATAAACCTATTTAATGAGTCTATTTAATAAGTCTATTTAATAAGTATTTAATGAGCCTATTTAATAAGCCTATTTATTGAGCCTATTTAATAAGCCTATTTATTGAGCCTATTTAATAAGCCTATTTATTGAGCCTATTTAATAAGCCTATTTATTGAGCCTATTTAATAAGCCGATTTAATAAGTCTATTTAATAAGCCTATTTAATAAGCCTATTTAATACGGCTATTTATTGAGCCTATTTAATAAGCCTATTTAATAAGCCGATTTATTGAGCCTATTTAATAAGTCTATTTAATAAGCCTATTTAATAAGCCTATTTATTGAGCCTATTTAATAAGTCTATTTAATAAGCCTATTTAATAAGTATTTAATGAGCCTATTTAATAAGTCTATTTAATAAGTCTATTTAATAAGTCTATTTAATAAGTCTATTTAATAAGCCTATTTAATAAGCCTATTTAATAAGCCTAATTAATACACCTATTTAATAAACATATTTAATGAGTATTTAATGAGCCTATTTAATAAGTCTATTTAATAAGCCTTTTTAATAAGACTATTTAATAAGTCTATTTAATAAGCCTATTTAATAAGTCTATTTAATAAGTCTATTTAATAAGCCTATTTAATAAGTATTTAATGAGCCTATTTAATAAGCCTATTTATTGAGCCTATTTAATAAGCCTATTTATTGAGCCTATTTAATAAGCATATTTATTGAGCCTATTTAATAAGCCTATTTATTGAGCCTATTTAATAAGCCGATTTAATAAGTCTATTTAATAAGCCTAATTAATAAGCCGATTTAATAAGCCTATTTATTGAGCCTATTTAATAAGCCTATTTAATAAGCCGATTTATTGAGCCTATTTAATAAGTCTATTTAATAAGCCTATTTAATAAGCCTATTTATTGAGCCTATTTAATAAGTCTATTTAATAAGCCTATTTAATAAGCCTATTTAATAAGTATTTAATGAGCCTATTTAATAAGTCTATTTAATAAGCCTATTTAATAGGCCTTTTTAATAAATCTAAGTTGCTGAAATAAGCCTATTTAATAAGCCTAATTAATAGGCCTATTTAATACGTCTAAGTTGCTGAAATAAGCTTATTTAATAAGCCTAAGTTTCTGAATGAGCCTATTTAATAAGCCTAAGTTGCTGAAATAAGCCTATTAAATAAGCCTAAGTTGCTGAATAAGCCTATTTAATAAGCCTAAGTTGCTGAATAAACCTATTTAATAAGTCTAAGTTGCTGAAATAAGCATATTTAATAAGGCTATTTAATAAGCCTAAGTTGCTGAATAAGCCTATTTAATAAGGCTATTTAATGAGCCTAATTTGCTGAAATAAGACTATTAAATAAGCCTAAGTTTCTGAACTAAGCCTATTTTAAAAGGTATATTTAATAAGTCTAAGTTGCTGAAATAAACCTATTTAAAATGCTATTTAATAAGCCTAAGTTGCTGAAATAAACCTGTTTAATAAGGCTATTTAATAAGAATAAGTTGCTGAAATAAGCTTATTTAATATGCCTAAGTTGCTGAAATAAGCCTATTTAATAAGGCTCCTTAATAAGTCTAAGTTGCTGAAATAAACCTATTTAATAAGCCTAAGTTGCTAAAATAAGCCTATTTAATGAGGCTATTTAATACGTCTATTTAATAAGCCTATTTAATAAGCCTATTTAATAAGCTTATTTAATAAGCCTATTTAATGAGCCTATTTAATAAGCCTATTTATTGAGCCTATTTAATAAGCCTATTTATTGAGCCTATTTAATAAGCCTATTTATTGAGCATATTTAATAAGCCTATTTATTGAGCCTATTTAATAAGTCTATTTAATAAGTCTATTTAATAAGTCTATTTAATATCCCTATTTAATAAGCCTATTTAATAAGCCTAATTAATACACCTATTTAATAAACATATTTAATAAGTTTTTAATGAGCCTATTTAATAAGTCTATTTAATAAGCCTTTTTAATAAGACTATTTAATAAGTCTATTTAATAAGACTATTTAATAAGTCTATTTAATAAGTCTATTTAATAAGCCTATTTAATAAGTATTTAATGAGCCTATTTAATAAGCCTATTTATTGAGCCTATTTAATAAGCCGATTTAATAAGTCTATTTAATAAGCCTATTTAATAAGCCTATTTAATAAGCCTATTTATTGAGCCTATTTAATAAGCCTATTTAATAAGCTGATTTATTGAGCCTATTTAATAAGTCTATTTAATAAGCCTAATTAATACACCTATTTAATAAACATATTTAATGAGTATTTAATGAGCCTATTTAATAAGTCTATTTAATAAGCCTTTTTAATAAGACTATTTAATAAGTCTATTTAATAAGCCTATTTAATAAGTCTATTTAATAAGTCTATTTAATAAGCCTATTTAATAAGTATTTAATGAGCCTATTTAATAAGCCTATTTATTGAGCCTATTTAATAAGCCTATTTATTGAGCCTATTTAATAAGCATATTTATTGAGCCTATTTAATAAGCCTATTTATTGAGCCTATTTAATAAGCCGATTTAATAAGTCTATTTAATAAGCCTATTTAATAAGCCTATTTAATAAGGCTATTTATTGAGCCTATTTAATAAGCCTATTTAATAAGCCGATTTATTGAGCCTATTTAATAAGTCTATTTAATAAGCCTATTTAATAAGCCTATTTAATAAGTATTTAATGAGCCTATTTAATAAGTCTATTTAATAAGTCTATTTAATAAGTCTATTTAATAAGTCTATTTAATAAGCCTATTTAATAAGCCTATTTAATAAGCCTAATTAATACACCTATTTAATAAACATATTTAATGAGTATTTAATGAGCCTATTTAATAAGTCTATTTAATAAGCCTTTTTAATAAGACTATTTAATAAGTCTATTTAATAAGCCTATTTAATAAGTCTATTTAATAAGTCTATTTAATAAGCCTATTTAATAAGTATTTAATGAGCCTATTTAATAAGCCTATTTATTGAGCCTATTTAATAAGCCTATTTATTGAGCCTATTTAATAAGCATATTTATTGAGCCTATTTAATAAGCCTATTTATTGAGCCGATTTATTGAGCCTATTTAATAAGTCTATTTAATAAGCCTATTTAATAAGCCTATTTATTGAGCCTATTTAATAAGTCTATTTAATAAGCCTATTTAATAAGCCTATTTAATAAGTATTTAATGAGCCTATTTAATAAGTCTATTTAATAAGTCTATTTAATAAGTCTATTTAATAAGTCTATTTAATAAGCCTATTTAATAAGCCTATTTAATAAGCCTAATTAATACACCTATTTAATAAACATATTTAATGAGTATTTAATGAGGCAATTTAATAAGTCTATTTAATAAGCTTTTTTAATAAGACTATTTAATAAGTCTATTTAATAAGCCTATTTAATAAGTCTATTTAATAAGTCTATTTAATAAGCCTATTTAATAAGTATTTAATGAGCCTATTTAATAAGCCTATTTATTGAGCCTATTTAATAAGCCTATTTATTGAGCCTATTTAATAAGCATATTTATTGAGCCTATTTAATAAGCCTATTTATTGAGCCTATTTAATAAGCCGATTTAATAAGTCTATTTAATAAGCCTATTTAATAAGCCTATTTAATAAGCCTATTTATTGAGCCTATTTAATAAGCCTATTTAATAAGCTGATTTATTGAGCCTATTTAATAAGTCTATTTAATAAGCCTAATTAATACACCTATTTAATAAACATATTTAATGAGTATTTAATGAGCCTATTTAATAAGTCTATTTAATAAGCCTTTTTAATAAGACTATTTAATAAGTCTATTTAATAAGCCTATTTAATAAGTCTATTTAATAAGTCTATTTAATAAGCCTATTTAATAAGTATTTAATGAGCCTATTTAATAAGCCTATTTATTGAGCCTATTTAATAAGCCGATTTAATAAGTCTATTTAATAAGCCTATTTAATAAGCCTATTTAATAAGCCTATTTATTGAGCCTATTTAATAAGCCTATTTAATAAGCTGATTTATTGAGCCTATTTAATAAGTCTATTTAATAAGCCTAATTAATACACCTATTTAATAAACATATTTAATGAGTATTTAATGAGCCTATTTAATAAGTCTATTTAATAAGCCTTTTTAATAAGACTATTTAATAAGTCTATTTAATAAGCCTATTTAATAAGTCTATTTAATAAGTCTATTTAATAAGCCTATTTAATAAGTATTTAATGAGCCTATTTAATAAGCCTATTTATTGAGCCTATTTAATAAGCCTATTTATTGAGCCTATTTAATAAGCATATTTATTGAGCCTATTTAATAAGCCTATTTATTGAGCCTATTTAATAAGCCGATTTAATAAGTCTATTTAATAAGCCTATTTAATAAGCCTATTTAATAAGGCTATTTATTGAGCCTATTTAATAAGCCTATTTAATAAGCCGATTTATTGAGCCTATTTAATAAGTCTATTTAATAAGCCTATTTAATAAGCCTATTTAATAAGTATTTAATGAGCCTATTTAATAAGTCTATTTAATAAGTCTATTTAATAAGTCTATTTAATAAGTCTATTTAATAAGCCTATTTAATAAGCCTATTTAATAAGCCTAATTAATACACCTATTTAATAAACATATTTAATGAGTATTTAATGAGCCTATTTAATAAGTCTATTTAATAAGCCTTTTTAATAAGACTATTTAATAAGTCTATTTAATAAGCCTATTTAATAAGTCTATTTAATAAGTCTATTTAATAAGCCTATTTAATAAGTATTTAATGAGCCTATTTAATAAGCCTATTTATTGAGCCTATTTAATAAGCCTATTTATTGAGCCTATTTAATAAGCATATTTATTGAGCCTATTTAATAAGCCTATTTATTGAGCCGATTTATTGAGCCTATTTAATAAGTCTATTTAATAAGCCTATTTAATAAGCCTATTTATTGAGCCTATTTAATAAGTCTATTTAATAAGCCTATTTAATAAGCCTATTTAATAAGTATTTAATGAGCCTATTTAATAAGTCTATTTAATAAGTCTATTTAATAAGTCTATTTAATAAGTCTATTTAATAAGCCTATTTAATAAGCCTATTTAATAAGCCTAATTAATACACCTATTTAATAAACATATTTAATGAGTATTTAATGAGGCAATTTAATAAGTCTATTTAATAAGCTTTTTTAATAAGACTATTTAATAAGTCTATTTAATAAGCCTATTTAATAAGTCTATTTAATAAGTCTATTTAATAAGCCTATTTAATAAGTATTTAATGAGCCTATTTAATAAGCCTATTTATTGAGCCTATTTAATAAGCCTATTTATTGAGCCTATTTAATAAGCATATTTATTGAGCCTATTTAATAAGCCTATTTATTGAGCCTATTTAATAAGCCGATTTAATAAGTCTATTTAATAAGCCTATTTAATAAGCCTATTTAATAAGGCTATTTATTGAGCCTATTTAATAAGCCTATTTAATAAGCCGATTTATTGAGCCTATTTAATAAGTCTATTTAATAAGCCTATTTAATAAGCCTATTTATTGAGCCTATTTAATAAGTCTATTTAATAAGCCTATTTAATAAGTATTTAATGAGCCTATTTAATAAGTCTATTTAATAAGTCTATTTAATAAGTCTATTTAATAAGTCTATTTAATAAGCCTATTTAATAAGCCTATTTAATAAGCCTAATTAATATACCTATTTAATAAACATATTTAATGAGTATTTAATGAGCCTATTTAATAAGTCTATTTAATAAGCCTTTTTAATAAGACTATTTAATAAGTCTATTTAATAAGCCTATTTAATAAGTCTATTTAATAAGTCTATTTAATAAGCCTATTTAATAAGTATTTAATGAGCCTATTTAATAAGCCTATTTATTGAGCCTATTTAATAAGCCTATTTATTGAGCCTATTTAATAAGCATATTTATTGAGCCTATTTAATAAGCCTATTTATTGAGCCGATTTATTGAGCCTATTTAATAAGTCTATTTAATAAGCCTATTTAATAAGCCTATTTATTGAGCCTATTTAATAAGTCTATTTAATAAGCCTATTTAATAAGCCTATTTAATAAGTATTTAATGAGCCTATTTAATAAGTCTATTTAATAAGCCTATTTAATAGGCCTTTTTTAATAAAGCTAAGTTGCTGAAATAAGCCTATTTAATAAGCCTATTTAATAGGCCTATTTAATAAGTCTAAGTTGCTGAAATAAGCTTATTTAATAAGCCTAAGTTTCTGAATGAGCCTATTTAATAAGCCTAAGTTGCTGAAATAAGCCTATTAAATAAGCCTAAGTTGCTGAATAAGCCTATTTAATAAGCCTAAGTTGCTGAATAAACCTATTTAATAAGTCTAAGTTGCTGAAATAAGCATATTTAATAAGGCTATTTAATAAGCCTAAGTTGCTGAATAAGCCTATTTAATAAGGCTATTTAATGAGCCTAATTTGCTGAAATAAGACTATTTAATAAGCCTAAGTTTCTGAACTAAGCCTATTTTAAAAGGTATATTTAATAAGTCTAAGTTGCTGAAATAAACCTATTTAAAAATGCTATTTAATAAGCCTAAGTTGCTGAAATAAACCTGTTTAATAAGGCTATTTAATAAGAATAAGTTGAATTTTGATTTAAAGCTTTCGTGACTGCAGTAATTCATATTCTTAGTTTTTTCGGTAAAGTCACGTTGAAGAGAAACAACAAAATAACAAAATATATATAAAACAATAAAAAATTCTCACGACGTTTCGACCATAACTCAAACGGTCATCATCAGGTGTGTCGGTTTGCATAAATTTATTTTGAAAACGGCATATTTATTTATATATATAAAAATAACGTTTGCGTCACGCGCAACGATGGCAGTTTGCCAGGACTAGTCCATCTATTTTTTGAAAAGAGGAGGGGGGAGACGAAATTTGTTTTTATGTAAGCTGTCTGAAAGGCACTGTAAGCGTGAACAATCAATCAAGAACTGAAATGATTTATCAAATCTTTCCAATGATTGCTAAGATAGAATCCATCTTCTCGGTTGAAATTGTCTCTGTGTTTGTATATGTGGATAGCCTCATGAACGAATCTCTCATGGAAGCCAGATGGCTTACAAAGAACCTCCGTCTTGGAAAAGTCAATGGCATGTGAGCCTACTGAATTAGAACAATGATCTGCTACGGCCGAGGTGTTGGTCCTACCGTGTTTAAGGTCTGCTTTATGTTCACGAATGCGGTCCGAGATATGGCGTTTGGTTTCTCCAATGTAACTACTACCACAGAGGCAACTTAGTTTGTAGACACCAGGGTATTGTATGTCCGGAATCACATCTTTTACAGACGGAACCAGATCACGGATTTTATGTAATGTGTTGAAACGGACCTGGATCTTGTGTTTATTCAAGATTTTGGAGATCTTTTTTGTGATCCCAGCAATGTAGGGTAAAGTGATGGTTTTGAAAGGCTCCTCAAGAGGGTTCTTCTTCATGGTTTGAGTGATAGCTTTGCGGATTGTATAGTCGGAGTAACCATTAGCCCTAAGAGCTTGGTGTACGTGCTTGAGTTCACTGCTTATGTGTTCCTGGTCGGATATGCATTGGGCTCTATGATACAGAGTCTTGATGAGAGAATTCTTCTGTGATGGATGGTGGTGGGAATCCGGTTTCAGATAAGCATCCGTATGGGTAGCTTTCCTGTAGACAGAGTGGCTCATTGAACCATCAGGTCTCTTTTTAATTAGGACATCCAAAAAAGGTATCTTGCCATCTATTTCGACTTCCATGGTAAATCTGATGGCTGGGTGTATGGAATTGATGTGGTCGAAGAATTTGTCTAGAGCAGGCCGGCCATGTGGCCAGATGACAAAAGTGTCATCCACGTACCTCTTCCATAAGGTTGGGCGCAGAGTGGCAGTCTGGATGGCGTCAGTCTCAAATTTCTCCATGAAAATGTTAGCTATAACTGGAGAAAGGGGGGAGCCCATTGGGGTGCCCTCAGTTTGTTTGTAGAAAGTTCCATTCCAAGTGAAGTATGTATTGGTTAAACAGTGTCTCACCAGGGGGGGTACCTCAGTGTTTAGTCCTTGATGAACCAAGTCTTCAATGATTGCAATGGTGTCAGGTACAGGAACCTTGGTGAATAAGGAAACTACATCAAAACTGACAAGCAGGTCGTCTGGGGACAGGGAAATACCCTTGATTGTTGATACCAGGTGAGTAGAATTTTGTACCGCAGAGGTGGTCTTTCCAGTGAAAGGACGCAGGATTTCAGACAAAAAACGAGCTAGTTTGTAGGTGGGGGAGCTGATAGTAGAGACTATGGGACGAAGAGGTGTATCAACTTTATGTATTTTTGGTAAGCCGTATAATCTTGGTGGCCTGGCAGCAGAAGGTTTCAACGAAAACTGTTTAGATTGATCAATTAATGTGGTTGAATCAGAAATTATTTTGTTGGTTTGTGTGACGAGGCTGTTGGTGGGATCTCTTTTTATTTTTGTATAACTACCATCGTCGAGTAATTCTTTAATTTTGTTGTTGTATTCTATTTTATCCATGATAACAGTAGCATTGCCTTTGTCAGCTGAGAGAACTACAATATCATTCCTCTTTTTTAATTTATATAATTCAAAACGCTCATCTTTGCTGAGGTTGCTAGCTGGCATCTTAGCGTTTTTGAGGGTTGCAGCGATTTCAGATCTTGCTACGTCTGCAGCGATGTGACCCAGGCCCCTGAGAGCAACGTCTACTTGGGCAATTATATCATTAACTGGTATGTGTTTAGGTGTGACTGCAAAGTTTAGACCTTTAGCTAAAACGGATTTCAGACCATCGGAAATAGAACTGTTACTGCGATTAATTACGACTTTATTAACGTCTAACTTTTTGGTGTGTGGGTCCGGTCTTTTGTTTAAGAGGAGGTTAAATTTGGAAATCAGGTTTTCCTTACATTTGGTCGACATCGTAGCAGCTGAAGAGGCAGTCATATTGTCTACATGTTCCCAATCCGATGTGGACATTATTGCCGTCAATGATAAGTGTGATTTGTAGAGTGTCTTGTCTAACTGATCTAGTTCTGTGCGTATAAGTCTGATTTTTTCTGAGATAAGAGCTAAGCTAGTTTTGAAAAGAATTCGTTTCGCATTAGAAGAAGTTACAGTAGCAGAGGTGAGTGTAAATGCGATTGGTATTACCCCAGAGTCGCGGCATCTCTTCAGGAAGGTGAGAGACTCGATCAGCTGAGCTTTCTTATCCCGGAGTTTGTTGAAAGATCTTAAAGTTATGTGAAAACCCTCCCCGTAGAGGCGATTAAATTTTGATTTAAAGCTTTCGTGACTGCAGTAATTCATATTCTTAGTTTTTTCGGTAAAGTCACGTTGAAGAGAAACAACAAAATAACAAAATATATATAAAACAATAAAAAATTCTCACGACGTTTCGACCATAACTCAAACGGTCATCATCAGGTGTGTCGGTTTGCATAAATTTATTTTGAAAACGGCATATTTATTTATATATATAAAAATAACGTTTGCGTCACGCGCAACGATGGCAGTTTGCCAGGACTAGTCCATCTATTTTTTGAAAAGAGGAGGGGGGAGACGAAATTTGTTTTTATGTAAGCTGTCTGAAAGGCACTGTAAGCGTGAACAATCAATCAAGAACTGAAATGATTTATCAAATCTTTCCAATGATTGCTAAGATAGAATCCATCTTCTCGGTTGAAATTGTCTCTGTGTTTGTATATGTGGATAGCCTCATGAACGAATCTCTCATGGAAGCCAGATGGCTTACAAAGAACCTCCGTCTTGGAAAAGTCAATGGCATGTGAGCCTACTGAATTAGAACAATGATCTGCTACGGCCGAGGTGTTGGTCCTACCGTGTTTAAGGTCTGCTTTATGTTCACGAATGCGGTCCGAGATATGGCGTTTGGTTTCTCCAATGTAACTACTACCACAGAGGCAACTTAGTTTGTAGACACCAGGGTATTGTATGTCCGGAATCACATCTTTTACAGACGGAACCAGATCACGGATTTTTTGTAATGTGTTGAAACGGACCTGGATCTTGTGTTTATTCAAGATTTTGGAGATCTTTTTTGTGATCCCAGCAATGTAGGGTAAAGTGATGGTTTTGAAAGGCTCCTCAAGAGGGTTCTTCTTCATGGTTTGAGTGATAGCTTTGCGGATTGTATAGTCGGAGTAACCATTAGCCCTAAGAGCTTGGTGTACGTGCTTGAGTTCACTGCTTATGTGTTCCTGGTCGGATATGCATTGGGCTCTATGATACAGAGTCTTGATGAGAGAATTCTTCTGTGATGGATGGTGGTGGGAATCCGGTTTCAGATAAGCATCCGTATGGGTAGCTTTCCTGTAGACAGAGTGGCTCATTGAACCATCAGGTCTCTTTTTAATTAGGACATCCAAAAAAGGTATCTTGCCATCTATTTCGACTTCCATGGTAAATCTGATGGCTGGGTGTATGGAATTGATGTGGTCGAAGAATTTGTCTAGAGCAGGCCGGCCATGTGGCCAGATGACAAAAGTGTCATCCACGTACCTCTTCCATAAGGTTGGGCGCAGAGTGGCAGTCTGGATGGCGTCAGTCTCAAATTTCTCCATGAAAATGTTAGCTATAACTGGAGAAAGGGGGGAGCCCATTGGGGTGCCCTCAGTTTGTTTGTAGAAAGTTCCATTCCAAGTGAAGTATGTATTGGTTAAACAGTGTCTCACCAGGGGGGGTACCTCAGTGTTTAGTCCTTGATGAACCAAGTCTTCAATGATTGCAATGGTGTCAGGTACAGGAACCTTGGTGAATAAGGAAACTACATCAAAACTGACAAGCAGGTCGTCTGGGGACAGGGAAATACCCTTGATTGTTGATACCAGGTGAGTAGAATTTTGTACCGCAGAGGTGGTCTTTCCAGTGAAAGGACGCAGGATTTCAGACAAAAAACGAGCTAGTTTGTAGGTGGGGGAGCTGATAGTAGAGACTATGGGACGAAGAGGTGTATCAACTTTATGTATTTTTGGTAAGCCGTATAATCTTGGTGGCCTGGCAGCAGAAGGTTTCAACGAAAACTGTTTAGATTGATCAATTAATGTGGTTGAATCAGAAATTATTTTGTTGGTTTGTGTGACGAGGCTGTTGGTGGGATCTCTTTTTATTTTTGTATAACTACCATCGTCGAGTAATTCTTTAATTTTGTTGTTGTATTCTATTTTATCCATGATAACAGTAGCATTGCCTTTGTCAGCTGAGAGAACTACAATATCATTCCTCTTTTTTAATTTATATAATTCAAAACGCTCATCTTTGCTGAGGTTGCTAGCTGGCATCTTAGCGTTTTTGAGGGTTGCAGCGATTTCAGATCTTGCTACGTCTGCAGCGATGTGACCCAGGCCCCTGAGAGCAACGTCTACTTGGGCAATTATATCATTAACTGGTATGTGTTTAGGTGTGACTGCAAAGTTTAGACCTTTAGCTAAAACGGATTTCAGACCATCGGAAATAGAACTGTTACTGCGATTAATTACGACTTTATTAACGTCTAACTTTTTGGTGTGTGGGTCCGGTCTTTTGTTTAAGAGGAGGTTAAATTTGGAAATCAGGTTTTCCTTACATTTGGTCGACATCGTAGCAGCTGAAGAGGCAGTCATATTGTCTACATGTTCCCAATCCGATGTGGACATTATTGCCGTCAATGATAAGTGTGATTTGTAGAGTGTCTTGTCTAACTGATCTAGTTCTGTGCGTATAAGTCTGATTTTTTCTGAGATAAGAGCTAAGCTAGTTTTGAAAAGAATTCGTTTCGCATTAGAAGAAGTTACAGTAGCAGAGGTGAGTGTAAATGCGATTGGTATTACCCCAGAGTCGCGGCATCTCTTTAACCAATACATACTTCACTTGGAATGGAACTTTCTACAAACAAACTGAGGGCACCCCAATGGGCTCCCCCCTTTCTCCAGTTATAGCTAACATTTTCATGGAGAAATTTGAGACTGACGCCATCCAGACTGCCACTCTGCGCCCAACCTTATGGAAGAGGTACGTGGATGACACTTTTGTCATCTGGCCACATGGCCGGCCTGCTCTAGACAAATTCTTCGACCACATCAATTCCATACACCCAGCCATCAGATTTACCATGGAAGTCGAAATAGATGGCAAGATACCTTTTTTGGATGTCCTAATTAAAAAGAGACCTGATGGTTCAATGAGCCACTCTGTCTACAGGAAAGCTACCCATACGGATGCTTATCTGAAACCGGATTCCCACCACCATCCATCACAGAAGAATTCTCTCATCAAGACTCTGTATCATAGAGCCCAATGCATATCCGACCAGGAACACATAAGCAGTGAACTCAAGCACGTACACCAAGCTCTTAGGGCTAATGGTTACTCCGACTATACAATCCGCAAAGCTATCACTCAAACCATGAAGAAGAACCCTCTTGAGGAGCCTTTCAAAACCATCACTTTACCCTACATTGCTGGGATCACAAAAAAGATCTCCAAAATCTTGAATAAACACAAGATCCAGGTCCGTTTCAACACATTACATAAAATCCGTGATCTGGTTCCGTCTGTAAAAGATGTGATTCCGGACATACAATACCCTGGTGTCTACAAACTAAGTTGCCTCTGTGGTAGTAGTTACATTGGAGAAACCAAACGCCATATCTCGGACCGCATTCGTGAACATAAAGCAGACCTTAAACACGGTAGGACCAACACCTCGGCCGTAGCAGATCATTGTTCTAATTCAGTAGGCTCACATGCCATTGACTTTTCCAAGACGGAGGTTCTTTGTAAGCCATCTGGCTTCCATGAGAGATTCGTTCATGAGGCTATCCACATATACAAACACAGAGACAATTTCAACCGAGAAGATGGATTCTATCTTAGCAATCATTGGAAAGATTTGATAAATCATTTCAGTTCTTGATTGATTGTTCACGCTTACAGTGCCTTTCAGACAGCTTACATAAAAACAAATTTCGTCTCCCCCCTCCTCTTTTCAAAAAATAGATGGACTAGTCCTGGCAAACTGCCATCGTTGCGCGTGACGCAAACGTTATTTTTATATATATAAATAAATATGCCGTTTTCAAAATAAATTTATGCAAACCGACACACCTGATGATGACCGTTTGAGTTATGGTCGAAACGTCGTGAGAATTTTTTATTGTTTTATATATATTTTGTTATTTTGTTGTTTCTCTTCAACGTGACTTTACCGAAAAAACTAAGAATATGAATTACTGCAGTCACGAAAGCTTTAAATCAAAATTTAATCGCCTCTACGGGTAGGGTTTTCACATAACTTTAAGATCTTTCAACAAACTCCGGGATAAGAAAGCTCAGCTGATCGAGTCTCTCACCTTCCTGAAGAGATGCCGCGACTCTGGGGTAATACCAATCGCATTTACACTCACCTCTGCTACTGTAACTTCTTCTAATGCGAAACGAATTCTTTTCAAAACTAGCTTAGCTCTTATCTCAGAAAAAATCAGACTTATACGCACAGAACTAGATCAGTTAGACAAGACACTCTACAAATCACACTTATCATTGACGGCAATAATGTCCACATCGGATTGGGAACATGTAGACAATATGACTGCCTCTTCAGCTGCTACGATGTCGACCAAATGTAAGGAAAACCTGATTTCCAAATTTAACCTCCTCTTAAACAAAAGACCGGACCCACACACCAAAAAGTTAGACGTTAATAAAGTCGTAATTAATCGCAGTAACAGTTCTATTTCCGATGGTCTGAAATCCGTTTTAGCTAAAGGTCTAAACTTTGCAGTCACACCTAAACACATACCAGTTAATGATATAATTGCCCAAGTAGACGTTGCTCTCAGGGGCCTGGGTCACATCGCTGCAGACGTAGCAAGATCTGAAATCGCTGCAACCCTCAAAAACGCTAAGATGCCAGCTAGCAACCTCAGCAAAGATGAGCGTTTTGAATTATATAAATTAAAAAAGAGGAATGATATTGTAGTTCTCTCAGCTGACAAAGGCAATGCTACTGTTATCATGGATAAAATAGAATACAACAACAAAATTAAAGAATTACTCGACGATGGTAGTTATACAAAAATAAAAAGAGATCCCACCAACAGCCTCGTCACACAAACCAACAAAATAATTTCTGATTCAACCACATTAATTGATCAATCTAAACAGTTTTCGTTGAAACCTTCTGCTGCCAGGCCACCAAGATTATACGGCTTACCAAAAATACATAAAGTTGATACACCTCTTCGTCCCATAGTCTCTACTATCAGCTCCCCCACCTACAAACTAGCTCGTTTTTTGTCTGAAATCCTGCGTCCTTTCACTGGAAAGACCACCTCTGCGGTACAAAATTCTACTCACCTGGTATCAACAATCAAGGGTATTTCCCTGTCCCCAGACGACCTGCTTGTCAGTTTTGATGTAGTTTCCTTATTCACCAAGGTTCCTGTACCTGACACCATTGCAATCATTGAAGACTTGGTTCATCAAGGACTAAACACTGAGGTACCCCCCCTGGTGAGACACTGTTTAACCAATACATACTTCACTTGGAATGGAACTTTCTACAAACAAACTGAGGGCACCCCAATGGGCTCCCCCCTTTCTCCAGTTATAGCTAACATTTTCATGGAGAAATTTGAGACTGACGCCATCCAGACTGCCACTCTGCGCCCAACCTTATGGAAGAGGTACGTGGATGACACTTTTGTCATCTGGCCACATGGCCGGCCTGCTCTAGACAAATTCTTCGACCACATCAATTCCATACACCCAGCCATCAGATTTACCATGGAAGTCGAAATAGATGGCAAGATACCTTTTTTGGATGTCCTAATTAAAAAGAGACCTGATGGTTCAATGAGCCACTCTGTCTACAGGAAAGCTACCCATACGGATGCTTATCTGAAACCGGATTCCCACCACCATCCATCACAGAAGAATTCTCTCATCAAGACTCTGTATCATAGAGCCCAATGCATATCCGACCAGGAACACATAAGCAGTGAACTCAAGCACGTACACCAAGCTCTTAGGGCTAATGGTTACTCCGACTATACAATCCGCAAAGCTATCACTCAAACCATGAAGAAGAACCCTCTTGAGGAGCCTTTCAAAACCATCACTTTACCCTACATTGCTGGGATCACAAAAAAGATCTCCAAAATCTTGAATAAACACAAGATCCAGGTCCGTTTCAACACATTACATAAAATCCGTGATCTGGTTCCGTCTGTAAAAGATGTGATTCCGGACATACAATACCCTGGTGTCTACAAACTAAGTTGCCTCTGTGGTAGTAGTTACATTGGAGAAACCAAACGCCATATCTCGGACCGCATTCGTGAACATAAAGCAGACCTTAAACACGGTAGGACCAACACCTCGGCCGTAGCAGATCATTGTTCTAATTCAGTAGGCTCACATGCCATTGACTTTTCCAAGACGGAGGTTCTTTGTAAGCCATCTGGCTTCCATGAGAGATTCGTTCATGAGGCTATCCACATATACAAACACAGAGACAATTTCAACCGAGAAGATGGATTCTATCTTAGCAATCATTGGAAAGATTTGATAAATCATTTCAGTTCTTGATTGATTGTTCACGCTTACAGTGCCTTTCAGACAGCTTACATAAAAACAAATTTCGTCTCCCCCCTCCTCTTTTCAAAAAATAGATGGACTAGTCCTGGCAAACTGCCATCGTTGCGCGTGACGCAAACGTTATTTTTATATATATAAATAAATATGCCGTTTTCAAAATAAATTTATGCAAACCGACACACCTGATGATGACCGTTTGAGTTATGGTCGAAACGTCGTGAGAATTTTTTATTGTTTTATATATATTTTGTTATTTTGTTGTTTCTCTTCAACGTGACTTTACCGAAAAAACTAAGAATATGAATTACTGCAGTCACGAAAGCTTTAAATCAAAATTTAATCGCCTCTACGGGGAGGGTTTTCACATAACTTTAAGATCTTTCAACAAACTCCGGGATAAGAAAGCTCAGCTGATCGAGTCTCTCACCTTCCTGAAGAGATGCCGCGACTCTGGGGTAATACCAATCGCATTTACACTCACCTCTGCTACTGTAACTTCTTCTAATGCGAAACGAATTCTTTTCAAAACTAGCTTAGCTCTTATCTCAGAAAAAATCAGACTTATACGCACAGAACTAGATCAGTTAGACAAGACACTCTACAAATCACACTTATCATTGACGGCAATAATGTCCACATCGGATTGGGAACATGTAGACAATATGACTGCCTCTTCAGCTGCTACGATGTCGACCAAATGTAAGGAAAACCTGATTTCCAAATTTAACCTCCTCTTAAACAAAAGACCGGACCCACACACCAAAAAGTTAGACGTTAATAAAGTCGTAATTAATCGCAGTAACAGTTCTATTTCCGATGGTCTGAAATCCGTTTTAGCTAAAGGTCTAAACTTTGCAGTCACACCTAAACACATACCAGTTAATGATATAATTGCCCAAGTAGACGTTGCTCTCAGGGGCCTGGGTCACATCGCTGCAGACGTAGCAAGATCTGAAATCGCTGCAACCCTCAAAAACGCTAAGATGCCAGCTAGCAACCTCAGCAAAGATGAGCGTTTTGAATTATATAAATTAAAAAAGAGGAATGATATTGTAGTTCTCTCAGCTGACAAAGGCAATGCTACTGTTATCATGGATAAAATAGAATACAACAACAAAATTAAAGAATTACTCGACGATGGTAGTTATACAAAAATAAAAAGAGATCCCACCAACAGCCTCGTCACACAAACCAACAAAATAATTTCTGATTCAACCACATTAATTGATCAATCTAAACAGTTTTCGTTGAAACCTTCTGCTGCCAGGCCACCAAGATTATACGGCTTACCAAAAATACATAAAGTTGATACACCTCTTCGTCCCATAGTCTCTACTATCAGCTCCCCCACCTACAAACTAGCTCGTTTTTTGTCTGAAATCCTGCGTCCTTTCACTGGAAAGACCACCTCTGCGGTACAAAATTCTACTCACCTGGTATCAACAATCAAGGGTATTTCCCTGTCCCCAGACGACCTGCTTGTCAGTTTTGATGTAGTTTCCTTATTCACCAAGGTTCCTGTACCTGACACCATTGCAATCATTGAAGACTTGGTTCATCAAGGACTAAACACTGAGGTACCCCCCCTGGTGAGACACTGTTTAACCAATACATACTTCACTTGGAATGGAACTTTCTACAAACAAACTGAGGGCACCCCAATGGGCTCCCCCCTTTCTCCAGTTATAGCTAACATTTTCATGGAGAAATTTGAGACTGACGCCATCCAGACTGCCACTCTGCGCCCAACCTTATGGAAGAGGTACGTGGATGACACTTTTGTCATCTGGCCACATGGCCGGCCTGCTCTAGACAAATTCTTCGACCACATCAATTCCATACACCCAGCCATCAGATTTACCATGGAAGTCGAAATAGATGGCAAGATACCTTTTTTGGATGTCCTAATTAAAAAGAGACCTGATGGTTCAATGAGCCACTCTGTCTACAGGAAAGCTACCCATACGGATGCTTATCTGAAACCGGATTCCCACCACCATCCATCACAGAAGAATTCTCTCATCAAGACTCTGTATCATAGAGCCCAATGCATATCCGACCAGGAACACATAAGCAGTGAACTCAAGCACGTACACCAAGCTCTTAGGGCTAATGGTTACTCCGACTATACAATCCGCAAAGCTATCACTCAAACCATGAAGAAGAACCCTCTTGAGGAGCCTTTCAAAACCATCACTTTACCCTACATTGCTGGGATCACAAAAAAGATCTCCAAAATCTTGAATAAACACAAGATCCAGGTCCGTTTCAACACATTACATAAAATCCGTGATCTGGTTCCGTCTGTAAAAGATGTGATTCCGGACATACAATACCCTGGTGTCTACAAACTAAGTTGCCTCTGTGGTAGTAGTTACATTGGAGAAACCAAACGCCATATCTCGGACCGCATTCGTGAACATAAAGCAGACCTTAAACACGGTAGGACCAACACCTCGGCCGTAGCAGATCATTGTTCTAATTCAGTAGGCTCACATGCCATTGACTTTTCCAAGACGGAGGTTCTTTGTAAGCCATCTGGCTTCCATGAGAGATTCGTTCATGAGGCTATCCACATATACAAACACAGAGACAATTTCAACCGAGAAGATGGATTCTATCTTAGCAATCATTGGAAAGATTTGATAAATCATTTCAGTTCTTGATTGATTGTTCACGCTTACAGTGCCTTTCAGACAGCTTACATAAAAACAAATTTCGTCTCCCCCCTCCTCTTTTCAAAAAATAGATGGACTAGTCCTGGCAAACTGCCATCGTTGCGCGTGACGCAAACGTTATTTTTATATATATAAATAAATATGCCGTTTTCAAAATAAATTTATGCAAACCGACACACCTGATGATGACCGTTTGAGTTATGGTCGAAACGTCGTGAGAATTTTTTATTGTTTTATATATATTTTGTTATTTTGTTGTTTCTCTTCAACGTGACTTTACCGAAAAAACTAAGAATATGAATTACTGCAGTCACGAAAGCTTTAAATCAAAATTTAATCGCCTCTACGGGGAGGGTTTTCACATAACTTTAAGATCTTTCAACAAACTCCGGGATAAGAAAGCTCAGCTGATCGAGTCTCTCACCTTCCTGAAGAGATGCCGCGACTCTGGGGTAATACCAATCGCATTTACACTCACCTCTGCTACTGTAACTTCTTCTAATGCGAAACGAATTCTTTTCAAAACTAGCTTAGCTCTTATCTCAGAAAAAATCAGACTTATACGCACAGAACTAGATCAGTTAGACAAGACACTCTACAAATCACACTTATCATTGACGGCAATAATGTCCACATCGGATTGGGAACATGTAGACAATATGACTGCCTCTTCAGCTGCTACGATGTCGACCAAATGTAAGGAAAACCTGATTTCCAAATTTAACCTCCTCTTAAACAAAAGACCGGACCCACACACCAAAAAGTTAGACGTTAATAAAGTCGTAATTAATCGCAGTAACAGTTCTATTTCCGATGGTCTGAAATCCGTTTTAGCTAAAGGTCTAAACTTTGCAGTCACACCTAAACACATACCAGTTAATGATATAATTGCCCAAGTAGACGTTGCTCTCAGGGGCCTGGGTCACATCGCTGCAGACGTAGCAAGATCTGAAATCGCTGCAACCCTCAAAAACGCTAAGATGCCAGCTAGCAACCTCAGCAAAGATGAGCGTTTTGAATTATATAAATTAAAAAAGAGGAATGATATTGTAGTTCTCTCAGCTGACAAAGGCAATGCTACTGTTATCATGGATAAAATAGAATACAACAACAAAATTAAAGAATTACTCGACGATGGTAGTTATACAAAAATAAAAAGAGATCCCACCAACAGCCTCGTCACACAAACCAACAAAATAATTTCTGATTCAACCACATTAATTGATCAATCTAAACAGTTTTCGTTGAAACCTTCTGCTGCCAGGCCACCAAGATTATACGGCTTACCAAAAATACATAAAGTTGATACACCTCTTCGTCCCATAGTCTCTACTATCAGCTCCCCCACCTACAAACTAGCTCGTTTTTTGTCTGAAATCCTGCGTCCTTTCACTGGAAAGACCACCTCTGCGGTACAAAATTCTACTCACCTGGTATCAACAATCAAGGGTATTTCCCTGTCCCCAGACGACCTGCTTGTCAGTTTTGATGTAGTTTCCTTATTCACCAAGGTTCCTGTACCTGACACCATTGCAATCATTGAAGACTTGGTTCATCAAGGACTAAACACTGAGGTACCCCCCCTGGTGAGACACTGTTTAACCAATACATACTTCACTTGGAATGGAACTTTCTACAAACAAACTGAGGGCACCCCAATGGGCTCCCCCCTTTCTCCAGTTATAGCTAACATTTTCATGGAGAAATTTGAGACTGACGCCATCCAGACTGCCACTCTGCGCCCAACCTTATGGAAGAGGTACGTGGATGACACTTTTGTCATCTGGCCACATGGCCGGCCTGCTCTAGACAAATTCTTCGACCACATCAATTCCATACACCCAGCCATCAGATTTACCATGGAAGTCGAAATAGATGGCAAGATACCTTTTTTGGATGTCCTAATTAAAAAGAGACCTGATGGTTCAATGAGCCACTCTGTCTACAGGAAAGCTACCCATACGGATGCTTATCTGAAACCGGATTCCCACCACCATCCATCACAGAAGAATTCTCTCATCAAGACTCTGTATCATAGAGCCCAATGCATATCCGACCAGGAACACATAAGCAGTGAACTCAAGCACGTACACCAAGCTCTTAGGGCTAATGGTTACTCCGACTATACAATCCGCAAAGCTATCACTCAAACCATGAAGAAGAACCCTCTTGAGGAGCCTTTCAAAACCATCACTTTACCCTACATTGCTGGGATCACAAAAAAGATCTCCAAAATCTTGAATAAACACAAGATCCAGGTCCGTTTCAACACATTACATAAAATCCGTGATCTGGTTCCGTCTGTAAAAGATGTGATTCCGGACATACAATACCCTGGTGTCTACAAACTAAGTTGCCTCTGTGGTAGTAGTTACATTGGAGAAACCAAACGCCATATCTCGGACCGCATTCGTGAACATAAAGCAGACCTTAAACACGGTAGGACCAACACCTCGGCCGTAGCAGATCATTGTTCTAATTCAGTAGGCTCACATGCCATTGACTTTTCCAAGACGGAGGTTCTTTGTAAGCCATCTGGCTTCCATGAGAGATTCGTTCATGAGGCTATCCACATATACAAACACAGAGACAATTTCAACCGAGAAGATGGATTCTATCTTAGCAATCATTGGAAAGATTTGATAAATCATTTCAGTTCTTGATTGATTGTTCACGCTTACAGTGCCTTTCAGACAGCTTACATAAAAACAAATTTCGTCTCCCCCCTCCTCTTTTCAAAAAATAGATGGACTAGTCCTGGCAAACTGCCATCGTTGCGCGTGACGCAAACGTTATTTTTATATATATAAATAAATATGCCGTTTTCAAAATAAATTTATGCAAACCGACACACCTGATGATGACCGTTTGAGTTATGGTCGAAACGTCGTGAGAATTTTTTATTGTTTTATATATATTTTGTTATTTTGTTGTTTCTCTTCAACGTGACTTTACCGAAAAAACTAAGAATAAGAATAAGTTGCTGAAATAAGCTTATTTAATAAGCCTAAGTTGCTGAAATAAGCCTATTTAATAAGGCTCTTTAATAAGTCTAAGTTGCTGAAATAAACCTATTTAATAAGCCTAAGTTGCTAAAATAAGCCTATTTAATGAGGCTATTTAATACGTCTATTTAATAAGCCTATTTAATAAGCCTATTTAATAAGCTTATTTAATAAACCTATTTAATGAGTCTATTTAATAAGTCTATTTAATAAGTATTTAATGAGCCTATTTAATAAGCCTATTTATTGAGCCTATTTAATAAGCCTATTTATTGAGCCTATTTAATAAGCCTATTTATTGAGCCTATTTAATAAGCCTATTTATTGAGCCTATTTAATAAGCCGATTTAATAAGTCTATTTAATAAGCCTATTTAATAAGCCTATTTAATACGGCTATTTATTGAGCCTATTTAATAAGCCTATTTAATAAGCCGATTTATTGAGCCTATTTAATAAGTCTATTTAATAAGCCTATTTAATAAGCCTATTTATTGAGCCTATTTAATAAGTCTATTTAATAAGCCTATTTAATAAGTATTTAATGAGCCTATTTAATAAGTCTATTTAATAAGTCTATTTAATAAGTCTATTTAATAAGTCTATTTAATAAGCCTATTTAATAAGCCTATTTAATAAGCCTAATTAATACACCTATTTAATAAACATATTTAATGAGTATTTAATGAGCCTATTTAATAAGTCTATTTAATAAGCCTTTTTAATAAGACTATTTAATAAGTCTATTTAATAAGCCTATTTAATAAGTCTATTTAATAAGTCTATTTAATAAGCCTATTTAATAAGTATTTAATGAGCCTATTTAATAAGCCTATTTATTGAGCCTATTTAATAAGCATATTTATTGAGCCTATTTAATAAGCCTATTTATTGAGCCTATTTAATAAGCCGATTTAATAAGTCTATTTAATAAGCCTAATTAATAAGCCGATTTAATAAGCCTATTTATTGAGCCTATTTAATAAGCCTATTTAATAAGCCGATTTATTGAGCCTATTTAATAAGTCTATTTAATAAGCCTATTTAATAAGCCTATTTATTGAGCCTATTTAATAAGTCTATTTAATAAGCCTATTTAATAAGCCTATTTAATAAGTATTTAATGAGCCTATTTAATAAGTCTATTTAATAAGCCTATTTAATAGGCCTTTTTAATAAATCTAAGTTGCTGAAATAAGCCTATTTAATAAGCCTAATTAATAGGCCTATTTAATACGTCTAAGTTGCTGAAATAAGCTTATTTAATAAGCCTAAGTTTCTGAATGAGCCTATTTAATAAGCCTAAGTTGCTGAAATAAGCCTATTAAATAAGCCTAAGTTGCTGAATAAGCCTATTTAATAAGCCTAAGTTGCTGAATAAACCTATTTAATAAGTCTAAGTTGCTGAAATAAGCATATTTAATAAGGCTATTTAATAAGCCTAAGTTGCTGAATAAGCCTATTTAATAAGGCTATTTAATGAGCCTAATTTGCTGAAATAAGACTATTAAATAAGCCTAAGTTTCTGAACTAAGCCTATTTTAAAAGGTATATTTAATAAGTCTAAGTTGCTGAAATAAACCTATTTAAAATGCTATTTAATAAGCCTAAGTTGCTGAAATAAACCTGTTTAATAAGGCTATTTAATAAGAATAAGTTGCTGAAATAAGCTTATTTAATATGCCTAAGTTGCTGAAATAAGCCTATTTAATAAGGCTCCTTAATAAGTCTAAGTTGCTGAAATAAACCTATTTAATAAGCCTAAGTTGCTAAAATAAGCCTATTTAATGAGGCTATTTAATACGTCTATTTAATAAGCCTATTTAATAAGCCTATTTAATAAGCTTATTTAATAAGCCTATTTAATGAGCCTATTTAATAAGCCTATTTATTGAGCCTATTTAATAAGCCTATTTATTGAGCCTATTTAATAAGCCTATTTATTGAGCATATTTAATAAGCCTATTTATTGAGCCTATTTAATAAGTCTATTTAATAAGTCTATTTAATAAGTCTATTTAATATCCCTATTTAATAAGCCTATTTAATAAGCCTAATTAATACACCTATTTAATAAACATATTTAATAAGTTTTTAATGAGCCTATTTAATAAGTCTATTTAATAAGCCTTTTTAATAAGACTATTTAATAAGTCTATTTAATAAGACTATTTAATAAGTCTATTTAATAAGTCTATTTAATAAGCCTATTTAATAAGTATTTAATGAGCCTATTTAATAAGCCTATTTATTGAGCCTATTTAATAAGCCTATTTATTGAGCCTATTTAATAAGCATATTTATTGAGCCTATTTATTGAGCCTATTTAATAAGCCGATTTAATAAGTCTATTTAATAAGCCTATTTAATAAGCCTATTTATTGAGCCTATTTAATAAGCCTATTTAATAAGCCGATTTATTGAGCCTATTTAATAAGTCTATTTAATAAGCCTATTTAATAAGCCTATTTAATAAGTATTTAATGAGCCTATTTAATAAGTCTATTTAATAAGCCTATTTAATAGGACTATTTAATAAGTCTAAGTTGCTGAAATAAGCCTATTTAATAAGCCTATTTAATAGGCCTATTTAATAAGTCTAAGTTGCTGAAATAAGCCTATTTAATAAGCCTAAGTTGCTGAATAAGCCTATTTAATAAGCCTAAGTTGCTGAATAAACCTATTTAATAAGTCTAAGTTGCTGAAATAAGCCTATTTAATACGGCTATTTAATAAGCCTAAGTTGCTGAAATAAGCCTATTTCATAAGGCTATTTAATGAGCCTAAGTTGCTGAAATAAGACTATTTAATAAGCCTAAGTTTCTGAACTAAGCCTATTTAAAAAGGTATATTTAATAAGTCTAAGTTGCTGAAATAAACCTATTTAAAAATGCTATTTAATAAGCCTAAGTTGCTGAAATAAACCTGTTTAATAAGTCTATTTAATAAGCATAAGTTGCTGAAATAAGCCTATTTAATAAGGCTCTTTAATAAGTCTAAGTTGCTGAAATAAACCTATTTAATAAGCCTAAGTTGCTAAAATAAGCCTATTTCATGAGGCTATTTAATAAGTCTATTAAATAAGTCTATTTAATAAGTCTATTTAATAATTCTATTTAATAAGCCTATTTAATAAGCCTATGCCTATTTAATAAGCCTAATTAATACACCTATTTAATAAACATATTTAATGAGTATTTAATGAGCCTATTTAATAAGTCTATTTAATAAGCCTTTTTAATAAGACTATTTAATAAGTCTATTTAATAAGCCTATTTAATAAGCCTATTTAATAAGTATTTAATGAGCCTATTTAATAAGCCTATTTATTGGGCCTATTTAATAAGCTTATTTATTGAGCCTATTTAATAAGCATATTTATTGAGCCTATTTAATAAGCCTATTTATTGAGCCTATTTATTGAGCCTATTTAATAAGCATATTTATTGAGCCTATTTAATAAGCCTATTAATTGAGCCTATTTAATAAGCCGATTTAATAAGTCTATTTAATAAGCCTATTTAATAAGCCTATTTAATAAGCCTATTTATTGAGCCTATTTAATAAGCCTATTTAATAAGCTGATTTATTGAGCCTATTTAATAAGTCTATTTAATAAGCCTAATTAATACACCTATTTAATAAACATATTTAATGAGTATTTAATGAGCCTATTTAATAAGTCTATTTAATAAGCCTTTTTAATAAGACTATTTAATAAGTCTATTTAATAAGCCTATTTAATAAGTCTATTTAATAAGTCTATTTAATAAGCCTATTTAATAAGTATTTAATGAGCCTATTTAATAAGCCTATTTATTGAGCCTATTTAATAAGCCTATTTATTGAGCCTATTTAATAAGCATATTTATTGAGCCTATTTAATAAGCCTATTTATTGAGCCTATTTAATAAGCCGATTTAATAAGTCTATTTAATAAGCCTATTTAATAAGCCTATTTAATAAGCCTATTTATTGAGCCTATTTAATAAGCCTATTTAATAAGCCGATTTATTGAGCCTATTTAATAAGTCTATTTAATAAGCCTATTTAATAAGCCTATTTAATAAGCCTATTTAATAAGTATTTAATGAGCCTATTTAATAAGTCTATTTAATAAGTCTATTTAATAAGTCTATTTAATAAGTCTATTTAATAAGCCTATTTAATAAGCCCATTTAATAAGCCTAATTAATACACCTATTTAATAAACATATTTAATGAGTATTTAATGAGCCTATTTAATAAGTCTATTTAATAAGCTTTTTTAATAAGACTATTTAATAAGTCTATTTAATAAGCCTATTTAATAAGTCTATTTAATAAGTCTATTTAATAAGCCTATTTAATAAGTATTTAATGAGCCTATTTAATAAGCCTATTTATTGAGCCTATTTAATAAGCCTATTTATTGAGCCTATTTAATAAGCATATTTATTGAGCCTATTTAATAAGCCTATTTATTGAGCCTATTTAATAAGCTGATTTAATAAGTCTATTTAATAAGCCTATTTAATAAGCCTATTTAATAAGCCTATTTATTGAGCCTATTTAATAAGCCTATTTAATAAGCCGATTTATTGAGCCTATTTAATAAGTCTATTTAATAAGCCTATTTAATAAGCCTATTTATTGAGCCTATTTAATAAGTCTATTTAATAAGCCTATTTAATAAGCCTATTTAATAAGTATTTAATGAGCCTATTTAATAAGTCTATTTAATAAGCCTATTTAATAGGCCTTTTTTAATAAATCTAAGTTGCTGAAATAAGCCTATTTAATAAGCCTATTTAATAGGCCTATTTAATAAGTCTAAGTTGCTGAAATAAGCTTATTTAATAAGCCTAAGTTTCTGAATGAGCCTATTTAATAAGCCTAAGTTGCTGAAATAAGCCTATTAAATAAGCCTAAGTTGCTGAATAAGCCTATTTAATAAGCCTAAGTTGCTGAATAAACCTATTTAATAAGTCTAAGTTGCTGAAATAAGCATATTTAATAAGGCTATTTAATAAGCCTAAGTTGCTGAATAAGCCTATTTAATAAGGCTATTTAATGAGCCTAAGTTGCTGAAATAAGACTATTTAATAAGCCTAAGTTTCTGAACTAAGCCTATTTTAAAAGGTATATTTAATAAGTCTAAGTTTTGCTGAAATAAACCTATTTAAAAATGCTATTTAATAAGCCTAAGTTGCTGAAATAAACCTGTTTAATAAGGCTATTTAATAAGAATAAGTTGCTGAAATAAGCTTATTTAATAAGCCTAAGTTGCTGAAATAAGCCTATTTAATAAGGCTCTTTAATAAGTCTAAGTTGCTGAAATAAACCTATTTAATAAGCCTAAGTTGCTAAAATAAGCCTATTTAATGAGGCTATTTAATACGTCTATTTAATAAGCCTATTTAATAAGCCTATTTAATAAGCCCATTTAATAAGCCTATTTAATGAGTATATTTAATAAGTCTATTTAATAAGTATTTAATGAGCCTATTTAATAAGCCTATTTATTGAGCCTATTTAATAAGCCTATTTATTGAGCCTATTTAATAAGCCTATTTATTGAGCCTATTTAATAAGCCTATTTATTGAGCCTATTTAATAAGTCTATTTAATGAGCCTATTTAATAAGTCTATTTAATAAGCCTTTTTAATAAGACTATTTAATAAGTCTATTTAATAAGACTATTTAAAAAGTCTATTTAATAAGTCTATTTAATAAGCCTATTAAATAAGTATTTAATGAGCCTATTTAATAAGCCTATTTATTGAGCCTATTTAATAAGCCTATTTATTGAGCCTATTTAATAAGCATATTTATTGAGCCTATTTATTGAGCCTATTTAATAAGCTGATTTAATAAGTCTATTTAATAAGCCTATTTAATAAGCCTATTTAATAAGCCTATTTATTGAGCCTATTTAATAAGTCTATTTAATAAGTATTTAATGAGCCTATTTAATAAGCCTATTTATTGAGCCTATTTAATAAGCCTATTTATTGAGCCTATTTAATAAGCCTATTTATTGAGCCTATTTAATAAGCCTATTTATTGAGCCTATTTAATAAGTCTATTTAATGAGCCTATTTAATAAGTCTATTTAATAAGCCTTTTTAATAAGACTATTTAATAAGTCTATTTAATAAGACTATTTAAAAAGTCTATTTAATAAGTCTATTTAATAAGCCTATTAAATAAGTATTTAATGAGCCTATTTAATAAGCCTATTTATTGAGCCTATTTAATAAGCCTATTTATTGAGCCTATTTAATAAGCATATTTATTGAGCCTATTTATTGAGCCTATTTAATAAGCTGATTTAATAAGTCTATTTAATAAGCCTATTTAATAAACCTATTTAATAAGCCTATTTATTGAGCCTATTTAATAAGCCTATTTAATAAGCCGATTTATTGAGCCTATTTAATAAGTCTATTTAATAAGCCTATTTAATAACCCTATTTAATAAGTATTTAATGAGCCTATTTAATAAGTCTATTTAATAAGCCTATTTAATAGGCCTATTTAATAAGTCTAAGTTGCTGAAATAAGCTTATTTAATAAGCCTAAGTTTCTGAATGAGCCTATTTAATAAGCCTAAGTTGCTGAAATAAGCCTATTAAATAAGCCTAAGTTGCTGAATAAGCCTATTTAATAAGCCTAAGTTGCTGAATAAACCTATTTAATAAGTCTAAGTTGCTGAAATAAGCATATTTAATAAGGCTATTTAATAAGCCTAAGTTGCTGAATAAGCCTATTTAATAAGACTATTTAATGAGCCTAATTTGCTGAAATAAGACTATTTAATAAGCCTAAGTTTCTGAACTAAGCCTATTTTAAAAGGTATATTTAATAAATCTAAGTTGCTGAAATAAACCTATTTAAAAATGCTATTTAATAAGCCTAAGTTGCTGAAATAAACCTGTTTAATAAGGCTATTTAATAAGAATAAGTTGCTGAAATAAGCTTATTTAATAAGCCTAAGTTGCTGAAATAAGCCTATTTAATAAGGCTCTTTAATAAGTCTAAGTTGCTGAAATAAACCTATTTAATAAGCCTAAGTTGCTAAAATAAGCCTATTTAATGAGGCTATTTAATACGTCTATTTAATAAGCCTATTTAATAAGCCTATTTAATAAGCTTATTTAATAAGCCTATTTAATGAGTCTATTTAATAAGTCTATTTAATAAGTATTTAATGAGCCTATTTAATAAGCCTATTTATTGAGCCTATTTAATAAGCCTATTTATTGAGCCTATTTAATAAGCCTATTTATTGAGCCTATTTAATAAGCCTATTTATTGAGCCTATTTAATAAGTCTATTTAATAAGTCTATTTAATAAGTCTATTTAATAAGCCTATTTAATAAGCCTATTTAATAAGCCTAATTAATACACCTATTTAATAAACATATTTAATAAGTATTTAATGAGCCTATTTAATAAGTCTATTTAATAAGCCTATTTAATAAGCCTATTTAATAAGTATTTAATGAGCCTATTTAATAAGTCTATTTAATAAGCCTATTTAATAGGACTATTTAATAAGTCTAAGTTGCAGAAATAAGCCTATTTAATAAGCCTATTTAATAGGCCTATTTAATAAGTCTAAGTTGCTGAAATAAGCCTATTTAATAAGCCTAAGTTGCTGAATAAGCCTATTTAATAAGCCTAAGTTGCTGAATAAACCTATTTAATAAGTCTAAGTTGCTGAAATAAGCCTATTTAATATGGCTATTTAATAAGCCTAAGTTGCTGAAATAAGCCTCTTTCATAAGGCTATTTAATGAGCCTAAGTTGCTGAAATAAGACTATTTAATAAGCCTAAGTTTCTGAACTAAGCCTATTTAAAAAGGTATATTTAATAAGTCTAAGTTGCTGAAATAAACCTATTTAAAAATGCTATTTAATAAGCCTAAGTTGCTGAAATAAACCTGTTTAATAAGGCTATTTAATAAGCATAAGTTGCTGAAATAAGCCTATTTAATAAGGCTCTTTAATAAGTCTAAGTTGCTGAAATAAACCTATTTAATAAGCCTAAGTTGCTAAAATAAGCCTATTTCATGAGGCTATTTAATAAGTCTATTAAATAAGTCTATTTAATAAGTCTATTTAATAAGTCTATTTAATAAGCCTATTTAATAAGCCTATTTAATAAGCCTAATTAATACACCTATTTAATAAACATATTTAATGAGTATTTAATGAGCCTATTTAATAAGTCTATTTAATAAGCCTTTTTAATAAGACTATTTAATAAGTCTATTTAATAAGCCTATTTAATAAGTCTATTTAATAAGTCTATTTAATAAGCCTATTTAATAAGTATTTAATGAGCCTATTTAATAAGCCTATTTATTGAGCCTATTTAATAAGCCTATTTATTGAGCCTATTTAATAAGCATATTTATTGAGCCTATTTAATAAGCCTATTTATTGAGCCTATTTAATAAGCCGATTTAATAAGTCTATTTAATAAGCCTATTTAATAAGCCTATTTAATAAGCCTATTTATTGAGCCTATTTAATAAGCCTATTTAATAAGCTGATTTATTGAGCCTATTTAATAAGTCTATTTAATAAGCCTAATTAATACACCTATTTAATAAACATATTTAATGAGTATTTAATGAGCCTATTTAATAAGTCTATTTAATAAGCCTTTTTAATAAGACTATTTAATAAGTCTATTTAATAAGCCTATTTAATAAGTCTATTTAATAAGTCTATTTAATAAGCCTATTTAATAAGTATTTAATGAGCCTATTTAATAAGCCTATTTATTGAGCCTATTTAATAAGCCTATTTATTGAGCCTATTTAATAAGCATATTTATTGAGCCTATTTAATAAGCCTATTTATTGAGCATATTTAATAAGCCGATTTAATAAGTCTATTTAATAAGCCTATTTAATAAGCCTATTTAATAAGCCTATTTATTGAGCCTATTTAATAAGCCTATTTAATAAGCCGATTTATTGAGCCTATTTAATAAGTCTATTTAATAAGCCTATTTAATAAGCCTATTTATTGAGCCTATTTAATAAGTCTATTTAATAAGCCTATTTAATAAGCCTATTTAATAAGTATTTAATGAGCCTATTTAATAAGTCTATTTAATAAGTCTATTTAATAAGTCTATTTAATAAGTCTATTTAATAAGCCTATTTAATAAGCCTATTTAATAAGCCTAATTAATACACCTATTTAATAAACATATTTAATGAGTATTTAATGAGCCTATTTAATAAGTCTATTTAATAAGCTTTTTTAATAAGACTATTTAATAAGTCTATTTAATAAGCCTATTTAATAAGTCTATTTAATAAGTCTATTTAATAAGCCTATTTAATAAGTATTTAATGAGCCTATTTAATAAGCCTATTTATTGAGCCTATTTAATAAGCCTATTTATTGAGCCTATTTAATAAGCATATTTATTGAGCCTATTTAATAAGCCTATTTATTGAGCCTATTTAATAAGCCGATTTAATAAGTCTATTTAATAAGCCTATTTAATAAGCCTATTTAATAAGCCTATTTATTGAGCCTATTTAATAAGCCTATTTAATAAGCCGATTTATTGAGCCTATTTAATAAGTCTATTTAATAAGCCTATTTAATAAGCCTATTTATTGAGCCTATTTAATAAGTCTATTTAATAAGCATATTTAATAAGCCTATTTAATAAGTATTTAATGAGCCTATTTAATAAGTCTATTTAATAAGCCTATTTAATAGGCCTTTTTTAATAAATCTAAGTTGCTGAAATAAGCCTATTTAATAAGCCTATTTAATAGAGCCTATTTAATAAGCCTAAGTTGCTGAAATAAGCCTATTAAATAAGCCTAAGTTGCTGAATAAGCCTATTTAATAAGCCTAAGTTGCTGAATAAACCTATTTAATAAGTCTAAGTTGCTGAAATAAGCATATTTAATAAGGCTATTTAATAAGCCTAAGTTGCTGAATAAGCCTATTTAATAAGGCTATTTAATGAGCCTAAGTTGCTGAAATAAGACTATTTAATAAGCCTAAGTTTCTGAACTAAGCCTATTTTAAAAGGTATATTTAATAAGTCTAAGTTTTGCTGAAATAAACCTATTTAAAAATGCTATTTAATAAGCCTAAGTTGCTGAAATAAACCTGTTTAATAAGGCTATTTAATAAGAATAAGTTGCTGAAATCAGCTTATTTAATAAGCCTAAGTTGCTGAAATAAGCCTATTTAATAAGGCTCTTTAATAAGTCTAAGTTGCTGAAATAAACCTATTTAATAAGCCTAAGTTGCTAAAATAAGCCTATTTAATGAGGCTATTTAATACGTCTATTTAATAAGCCTATTTAATAAGCCTATTTAATAAGCCTATTTAATAAGCCTATTTAATGAGTCTATTTAATAAGTCTATTTAATAAGTATTTAATGAGCCTATTTAATAAGCCTATTTATTGAGCCTATTTAATAAGCCTATTTATTGAGCCTATTTAATAAGCCTATTTATTGAGCCTATTTAATAAGCCTATTTATTGAGCCTATTTAATAAGTCTATTTAATGAGCCTATTTAATAAGTCTATTTAATAAGCCTTTTTAATAAGACTATTTAATAAGTCTATTTAATAAGACTATTTAAAAAGTCTATTTAATAAGTCTATTTAATAAGCCTATTAAATAAGTATTTAATGAGCCTATTTAATAAGCCTATTTATTGAGCCTATTTAATAAGCCTATTTATTGAGCCTATTTAATAAGCATATTTATTGAGCCTATTTATTGAGCTGATTTAATAAGTCTATTTAATAAGCCTATTTAATAAGCCTATTTAATAAGCCTATTTATTGAGCCTATTTAATAAGCCTATTTAATAAGCCGATTTATTGAGCCTATTTAATAAGTCTATTTAATAAGCCTATTTAATAACCCTATTTAATAAGTATTTAATGAGCCTATTTAATAAGTCTATTTAATAAGCCTATTTAATAGGCCTATTTAATAAGTCTAAGTTGCTGAAATAAGCCTATTTAATAAGCCTATTTAATAGGCCTATTTAATAAGTCTAAGTTGCTGAAATAAGCCTATTTAATAAGCCTAAGTTGCTGAATAAGCCTATTTAATAAGCCTAAGTTGCTGAATAAACCTATTTAATAAGTCTAAGTTGCTGAAATAAGCCTATTTAATACGGCTATTTAATAAGCCTAAGTTGCTGAAATAAGCCTATTTCATAAGGCTATTTAATGAGCCTAAGTTGCTGAAATAAGACTATTTAATAAGCCTAAGTTTCTGAACAAAGCCTATTTAAAAAGGTATATTTAATAAGTCTAAGTTGCTGAAATAAACCAATTTAAAAATGCTATTTAATAAGCCTAAGTTGCTGAAATAAACCTGTTTAATAAGGCTATTTAATAAGCATAAGTTGCTGAAATAAGCTTATTTAATAAGCCTAAGTTGCTGAAATAAGCCTATTTAATAAGGCTCTTTAATAAGTCTAAGTTGCTGACATAAACCTATTTAATAAGCCTAAGTTGCTAAAATAAGCCTATTTCATGAGGCTATTTAATAAGTCTATTTAATAATTCTATTTAATAAGTCTATTTAATAAGTCTATTTAATAAGCCTATTTCATGAGGCTATTTAATAAGCCTAATTAATACACCTATTTAATAAACATATTTAATGAGTATTTAATGATCCTATTTAATAAGTCTATTTAATAAGCCTTTTTAATAAGACTATTTAATAAGTCTATTTAATAAGCCTATTTAATAAGTCTATTTAATAAGTCTATTTAATAAGCCTATTTAATAAGTATTTAATGAGCCTATTTAATAAGCCTATTTATTGAGCCTATTTAATAAGCATATTTATTGAGCCTATTTAATAAGCATATTTATTGAGCCTATTTAATAAGCCTATTTATTGAGCCTATTTAATAAGCCGATTTAATGAGTCTATTTAATAAGCCTATTTAAAAAGCCTATTTAATAAGCCTATTTAATAAGCCTATTTAATAAGCCTATTTAATGAGTCTATTTAATAAGTCTATTTAATAAGTATTTAATGAGCCTATTTAATAAGCCTATTTATTGAGCCTATTTAATAAGCCTATTTATTGAGTCTATTTAATAAGCCTATTTATTGAGCCTATTTAATAAGCCTATTTAATGAGCCTATTTAATAAGTCTATTTAATAAGTCTATTTAATAAGTCTATTTAATAAGCCTATTTAATAAGCCTATTTAATAAGCCTAATTAATACACCTATTTAATAAACATATTTAATAAGTATTTAATGAGCCTATTTAATAAGCCTATTTATTGAGCCTATTTAATAAGCCTATTTATTGAGCCTATTTAATAAGCATATTTATTGAGCCTATTTATTGAGCCTATTTAATAAGCCGATTTAATAAGTCTATTTAATAAGCCTATTTAATAAGCCTATTTAATAAGCCTATTTATTGAGCCTATTTAATAAGCCTATTTAATAAGCCGATTTATTGAGCCTATTTAATAAGTCTATTTAATAAGCCTATTTAATAAGCCTATTTATTAAGTATTTAATGAGCCTATTTAATAAGTCTATTTAATAAGCCTATTTAATAGGCCTATTTAATAAGTCTAAGTTGCTGAAATAAGCCTATTTAATAAGCCTATTTAATAGGCCTATTTAATAAGTCTAAGTTGCTGAAATAAGCCTATTTAATAATCCTAAGTTGCTGAATAAGTCTATTTAATAAGCCTAAGTTGCTGAATAAACCTATTTAATAAGTCTAAGTTGCTGAAATAAGCCTATTTAATACGGCTATTTAATAAGCCTAAGTTGCTGAAATAAGCCTATTTCATAAGGCTATTTAATGAGCCTAAGTTGCTGAAATAAGACTATTTAATAAGCCTAAGTTTCTGAACTAAGCCTATTTAAAAAGGTATATTTAATAAGTCTAAGTTGCTGAAATAAACCTATTTAAAAATGCTATTTAATAAGCCTAAGTTGCTGAAATAAACCTGTTTAATAAGGCTATTAAATAAGCATAAGTTGCTGAAATAAGCTTATTTAATAAGCCTAAGTTGCTGAAATAACCCTATTTAATAAGGCTCTTTAATAAGTCTAAGTTGCTGAAATAAACCTATTTAATAAGCCTAAGTTGCTAAAATAAGCCTATTTCATGAGGCTATTTAATAAGTCTATTTAATAAGTCTATTTAATAAGACTATTTAATAAGTCTATTTAATAAGCCTATTTAATAAGCCTATTTAATAAGCCTAATTAATACACCTATTTAATAAACATATTTAATGAGTATTTAATGAGCCTATTTAATAAGTATATTTAATATGCCTTTTTAATAAGACTATTTAATAAGTCTATTTAATAAGCCTATTTAATAAGTCTATTTAATAAGCCTATTTAATAAGCCTATTTAATAAGTATTTAATGAGCCTATTTAATAAGCCTATTTATTGGGCCTATTTAATAAGCTTATTTATTGAGCCTATTTAATAAGCATATTTATTGAGCCTATTTAATAAGCCTATTTATTGAGCCTATTTAATAAGCCGATTTAATAAGTCTATTTAATAAGCCTATTTAATAAGCCTATTTAATAAGCTGATTTATTGAGCCTATTTAATAAGTCTATTTAATAAGCCTATTTAATAAGCCTATTTATTGAGCCTATTTAATAAGTCTATTTAATAAGCCTATTTAATAAGCCTATTTAATACGTATTTAATGAGCCTATTTAATAAGTCTATTTAATAAGCCTATTTAATAGGCCTTTTTTAATAAATCTAAGTTGCTGAAATAAGCCTATTTAATAAGCCTATTTAATAGGCCTATTTAATAAGTCTAAGTTGCTGAAATAAGCTTATTTAATAAGCCTAAGTTTCTGAATGTGCCTATTTAATAAGCCTAAGTTGCTGAAATAAGCCTATTAAATAAGCCTAAGTTGCTGAATAAGCCTATTTAATAAGCCTAAGTTGCTGAATAAACCTATTTAATAAGTCTAAGTTGCTGAAATAAGCATATTTAATAAGGCTATTTAATAAGCCTAAGTTGCGGAATAAGCCTATTTAATAAGGCTATTTAATAAGCCTAAGTTGCTGAAATAAGACTATTTAATAAGCCTAAGTTTCTGAACTAAGCCTATTTTAAAAGGTATATTTAATAAGTCTAAGTTGCTGAAATAAACCTATTTAAAAATGCTATTTAATAAGCCTAAGTTGCTGAAATAAACCTGTTTAATAAGGCTATTTAATAAGAATAAGTTGCTGAAATAAGCTTATTAAATAAGCCTAAGTTGCTGAAATAAGCCTATTTAATAAGGCTCTTTAATAAGTCTAAGTTGCTGAAATAAACCTATTTAATAAGCCTAAGTTGCTAAAATAAGCCTATTTAATGAGGCTATTTAATACGTCTATTTAATAAGCCTATTTAATAAGCCTATTTAATAAGCCTATTTAATAAGCCTATTTAATGAGTCTATTTAATAAGTCTGTTTAATAAGTATTTAATGAGCCTATTTAATAAGCCTATTTATTGAGCCTATTTAATAAGCCTATTTATTGAGCCTATTTAATAAGCCTATTTATTGAGCCTATTTAATAAGCCTATTTATTGAGCCTATTTAATAAGCCTATTTAATAAGTCTATTTAATAAGCCTATTTAATAAGCCTATTTAATAAGCCTATTTATTGAGCCTATTTAATAAGCCTATTTAATAAGCCTATTTATTGAGCCTATTTAATAAGTCTATTTAATAAGCCTATTTAACAAGCCTATTTAATAATTATTTAATGAGCCTGTTTAATAAGTCTATTTAATAAGCCTATTTAATAGGCCTATTTAATAAGTCTAAGTTGCTGAAATAAGCCTATTTAATAAGTCTATTTAATAGGCCTATTTAATAAGTCTAAGTTGCTGAAATAAGCCTATTTAATAAGCCTAAGTTTCTGAATGAGCCTATTTAATAAGCCTAAGTTGCCGAAATAAGCCTATTTAATAAGCCTAAGTTGCTGAATAAGCCTATTTAATAAGCCTAAGTTGCTGAAATAAGCATATTTAGTAAGTCTAAGTTGCTGAAATAAGCCTATTTAATAAGCCTAAGTTGCTGAAATAAGCCTATTTAATAAGCCAAAGTTGCTGAAACAAGGCTATTTACTAAGTCTAAGTTGCTGAAATAAGCCTATGTAATAAGCCTAAGTTGCTGAAATAAGTATATTTAATAAGCATAAGTTGCTGAAATAAGTCTATTTAATGAGTCTAGGTTGCTGAAAAAAGGCTATTTAATAAGTCTAAGTTGCTGAAATAAGCCTTTTTAATCAGCGTAAGTTGCTGAAATAAGCCTATTTAATAAGCCCAAGTTGCTGAAATAAGCCTACTTAATTAGGCTATTTAATAAGCCTAAGTTGCTGAAATAAGCCTATTTAATAAGCGTAAGTTGCTGAAATAAGGCTATTTAATAAGCCTAAGTTGCTGAAATACGCCTATTTAATGAGCTATTTAATAAGTCTATTTAATAAGCCTATTTAATAAGCCTATTTAATAAGCCTATTTAATAAGCCTATGTAATAAGTCTATTTAATAAGTCTATTTAATAAGTATTTAATGAGCCTATTTAATAAGCCTATTTATTGAGCCTATTTAATAAGCCTATTTATTGAGCCTATTTAATAAGCCTATTTATTGAGCCTATTTAATAAACCTATTTAATACGTCTATTTAATAAGCCTATTTAATAAGCTTATTTATTGAGCCTATTTAATAAGTCTATTTAATAAGCCTATTTAATACACCTATTTAATAAGTATTTAATGAGCCTATTTAATAAGTCTATTTAATAAGCCTATTTAATAGGCCTATTTAATAAGTCTAAGTTGCTGAAATAAGCCTATTTAATAAGCCTAAGTTTCTGAATGAGCCTATTCAATAAGCCTAATTTGCTGAAATAAGCCTATTTAATAAGCCTAAGTTGCTGAATAAGCCTATTTAATAAGCCTAAGTTGCTGAAATAAGCCTATTTAATAAGTCTAAGTTGCTGAAATAAGGCTATATAATAAGCCTAAGTTGCTGAAATAAGCCTATTTAATAAGCCTAAGTTGCTGAAATAAGGCTATTTAATAAGTCTAAGTTGCTGAAATAAGCCTATTTAATAAGCCTAAGTTGCTGAAATAAGTATATTTAATAAGCCTAAGTTGCTGAAATAAGCCTATTTAATAAGGCTCTTTAATAAGTCTAAGTTGCTGAAATAAACCTATTTAATAAGCCTAAGTTGCTAAAATAAGCCTATTTCATGAGGCTATTTAATAAGTCTATTTAATAAGTCTATTTAATAAGTCTATTTAATAAGCCTATTTAATAAGCCTATTTAATAAGCCTAATTAATACACCTATTTAATAAACATATTTAATGAGTATTTAATGAGCCTATTTAATAAGTATATTTAATAAGCCTTTTTAATAAGACTATTTAATAAGTCTATTTAATAAGCCTATTTAATAAGTCTATTTAATAAGCCTATTTAATAAGCCTATTTAATAAGTATTTAATGAGCCTATTTAATAAGCCTATTTATTGGGCCTATTTAATAAGCTTATTTATTGAGCCTATTTAATAAGCATATTTATTGAGCCTATTTAATAAGCCTATTTATTGAGCCTATTTAATAAGCCGATTTAATAAGTCTATTTAATAAGCCTATTTAATAAGCCTATTTAATAAGCTGATTTATTGAGCCTATTTAATAAGTCTATTTAATAAGCCTATTTAATAAGCCTATTTATTGAGCCTATTTAATAAGTCTATTTAATAAGCCTATTTAATAAGCCTATTTAATACGTATTTAATGAGCCTATTTAATAAGTCTATTTAATAAGCCTATTTAATAGGCCTTTTTTAATAAATCTAAGTTGCTGAAATAAGCCTATTTAATAAGCCTATTTAATAGGCCTATTTAATAAGTCTAAGTTGCTGAAATAAGCTTATTTAATAAGCCTAAGTTTCTGAATGAGCCTATTTAATAAGCCTAAGTTGCTGAAATAAGCCTATTAAATAAGCCTAAGTTGCTGAATAAGCCTATTTAATAAGCCTAAGTTGCTGAATAAACCTATTTAATAAGTCTAAGTTGCTGAAATAAGCATATTTAATAAGGCTATTTAATAAGCCTAAGTTGTGGAATAAGCCTATTTAATAAGGCTATTTAATAAGCCTAAGTTGCTGAAATAAGACTATTTAATAAGCCTAAGTTTCTGAACTAAGCCTATTTTAAAAGGTATATTTAATAAGTCTAAGTTGCTGAAATAAACCTATTTAAAAATGCTATTTAATAAGCCTAAGTTGCTGAAATAAACCTGTTTAATAAGGCTATTTAATAAGAATAAGTTGCTGAAATAAGCTTATTAAATAAGCCTAAGTTGCTGAAATAAGCCTATTTAATAAGGCTCTTTAATAAGTCTAAGTTGCTGAAATAAACCTATTTAATAAGCCTAAGTTGCTAAAATAAGCCTATTTAATGAGGCTATTTAATACGTCTATTTAATAAGCCTATTTAATAAGCCTATTTAATAAGCCTATTTAATAAGCCTATTTAATGAGTCTATTTAATAAGTCTATTTAATAAGTATTTAATGAGCCTATTTAATAAGCCTATTTATTGAGCCTATTTAATAAGCCTATTTATTGAGCCTATTTAATAAGCCTATTTATTGAGCCTATTTAATAAGCCTATTTATTGAGCCTATTTAATAAGCCTATTTAATAAGTCTATTTAATAAGCCTATTTAATAAGCCTATTAATAAGCCTATTTATTGAGCCTATTTAATAAGCCTATTTAATAAGCCTATTTATTGAGCCTATTTAATAAGTCTATTTAATAAGCCTATTTAACAAGCCTATTTAATAATTATTTAATGAGCCTGTTTAATAAGTCTATTTAATAAGCCTATTTAATAGGCCTATTTAATAAGTCTAAGTTGCTGAAATAAGCCTATTTAATAAGTCTATTTAATAGGCCTATTTAATAAGTCTAAGTTGCTGAAATAAGCCTATTTAATAAGCCTAAGTTTCTGAATGAGCCTATTTAATAAGCCTAAGTTGCCGAAATAAGCCTATTTAATAAGCCTAAGTTGCTGAATAAGCCTATTTAATAAGCCTAAGTTGCTGAAATAAGCATATTTAGTAAGTCTAAGTTGCTGAAATAAGCCTATTTAATAAGCCTAAGTTGCTGAAATAAGCCTATTTAATAAGCCTAAGTTGCTGAAATAAGGCTATTTACTAAGTCTAAGTTGCTGAAATAAGCCTATGTAATAAGCCTAAGTTGCTGAAATAAGTATATTTAATAAGCATAAGTTGCTGAAATAAGTCTATTTAATGAGTCTAGGTTGCTGAAAAAAGGCTATTTAATAAGTCTAAGTTGCTGAAATAAGCCTTTTTAATCAGCGTAAGTTGCTGAAATAAGCCTATTTAATAAGCCCAAGTTGCTGAAATAAGCCTACTTAATTAGGCTATTTAATAAGCCTAAGTTGCTGAAATAAGCCTATTTAATAAGCGTAAGTTGCTGAAATAAGGCTATTTAATAAGCCTAAGTTGCTGAAATACGCCTATTTAATGAGCTATTTAATAAGTCTATTTAATAAGCCTATTTAATAAGCCTATTTAATAAGCCTATTTAATAAGCCTATGTAATCAGTCTATTTAATAAGTCTATTTAATAAGTATTTAATGAGCCTATTTAATAAGCCTATTTATTGAGCCTATTTAATAAGCCTATTTATTGAGCCTATTTAATAAGCCTATTTATTGAGCCTATTTAATAAGCCTATTTAATACGTCTATTTAATAAGCCTATTTAATAAGCTTATTTATTGAGCCTATTTAATAAGTCTATTTAATAAGCCTATTTAATACACCTATTTAATAAGTATTTAATGAGCCTATTTAATAAGTCTATTTAATAAGCCTATTTAATAGGCCTATTTAATAAGTCTAAGTTGCTGAAATAAGCCTATTTAATAAGCCTAAGTTTCTGAATGAGCCTATTCAATAAGCCTAATTTGCTGAAATAAGCCTATTTAATAAGCCTAAGTTGCTGAATAAGCCTATTTAATAAGCCTAAGTTGCTGAAATAAGCCTATTTAATAAGTCTAAGTTGCTGAAATAAGGCTATATAATAAGCCTAAGTTGCTGAAATAAGCCTATTTAATAAGCCTAAGTTGCTGAAATAAGGCTATTTAATAAGTCTAAGTTGCTGAAATAAGCCTATTTAATAAGCCTAAGTTGCTGAAATAAGTATATTTAATAAGCCTAAGTTGCTGAAATAAGCCTATTTAATAAGGCTCTTTAATAAGTCTAAGTTGCTGAAATAAACCTATTTAATAAGCCTAAGTTGCTAAAATAAGCCTATTTCATGAGGCTATTTAATAAGTCTATTTAATAAGTCTATTTAATAAGTCTATTTAATAAGTCTATTTAATAAGCCTATTTAATAAGCCTATTTAATAAGCCTAATAATACACCTATTTAATAAACATATTTAATAAGTATTTAATGAGCCTATTTAATAAGTCTATTTAATAAGCCTTTTTAATAAGACTATTTAATAAGTCTATTTAATAAGACTATTTAATAAGTCTATTTAATAAGTCTATTTAATAAGCCTATTTAATAAGTATTTAATGAGCCTATTTAATAAGCCTATTTATTGAGCCTATTTAATAAGCCTATTTATTGAGCCTATTTAATAAGCATATTTATTGAGCCTATTTAATAAGCCTATTTATTGAGCCTATTTAATAAGCCGATTTATTAAGCCTATTTAATATGCCTATTTATTGAGCCTATTTAATAAGCCTATTTAATAAGCCGATTTATTGAGCCTATTTAATAAGTCTATTTAATAAGCCTATTTAATAAACCTATTTAATAAGTATTTAATGAGCCTATTTAATATGTCTATTTAATAAGCCTATTTAATAGGCCTATTTAATACGTCTAAGTTGCTGAAATAAGCCTATTTAATAAGCCTATTTAATAGGCCTATTTAATAAGTCTAAGTTGCTGAAATAAGCCTATTTAATAAGCCTAAGTTGCTGAATAAGCCTATTTAATAAGCCTAAGTTGCTAAAATAAGCCTATTTAATACGGCTATTTAATAAGCCTAAGTTGCTGAAATAAGCCTATTTCATAAGGCTATTTAATGAGCCTAAGTTGCTGAAATAAGACTATTTAATAAGCCTAAGTTTCTGAACTAAGCCTATTTAAAAAGGTATATTTAATAAGTCTAAGTTGCTGAAATAAACCTATTTAAAAATGCTATTTAATAAGCCTAAGTTGCTGAAATAAACCTGTTTAATAAGGCTATTTAATAAGCATAAGTTGCTGAAATAAGCTTATTTAATAAGCCTAAGTTGCTGAAATAAGCCTATTTAATAAGGCTCTTTAATAAGTCTAAGTTGCTGAAATAAACCTATTTAATAAGCCTAAGTTGCTAAAATAAGCCTATTTCATGAGGATATTTAATAAGTCTATTTAATAAGTCTATTTAATAAGTCTATTTAATAAGTCTATTTAATAAGCCTATTTAATAAGCCTATTTAATAAGCCTGATTAATACACCTATTTAATAAACATATTTAATGAGTATTTAATGAGCCTATTTAATAAGTCTACTTAATAAGCCTTTTTAATAAGACTATTTAATAAGTCTATTTAATAAGCCTATTTAATAAGCCTATTTAATAAGCCTATTTAATAAGCCTATTTAATAAGTATTTAATGAGCCTATTTAATAAGTCTATTTAATAAGCCTATTTAATAGGCCTTTTTTAATAAATCTAAGTTGCTGAAATAAGCCTATTTAATAAGCCTATTTAATAGGCCTATTTAATAAGTTTAAGTTGCTGAAATAAGCTTATTTAATAAGCCTAAGTTTCTGAATGAGCCTATTTAATAAGCCTAAGTTGCTGAAATAAGCCTATTAAATAAGCCTAAGTTGCTGAATAAACCTATTTAATAAGTCTAAGTTGCTGAAATAAGCATATTTAATAAGGCTATTTAATAAGCCTAAGTTGCTGAATAAGCCTATTTAATAAGGCTATTTAATGAGCCTAAGTTGCTGAAATAAGACTATTTAATAAGCCTAAGTTTCTGAACTAAGCCTATTTTAAAAGGTATATTTAATAAGTCTAAGTTGCTGAAATAAACCTATTTAAAAATGCTATTTAATAAGCCTAAGTTGCTGAAATAAACCTGTTTAATAAGGCTATTTAATAAGAATAAGTTGCTGAAATAAGCTTATTTAATAAGCCTAAGTTGCTGAAATAAGCCTATTTAATAAGGCTCTTTAATAAGTCTAAGTTGCTGAAATAAACCTATTTAATAAGCCTAAGTTGCAAAAATTAGCCTATTTAATGAGGGTATTTAATACGCCTATTTAATAAGCCTATATAATAAGCCTATTTAATAAGCCTATTTAATAAGCCTATTTAATGAGTCTATTTAATAAGTCTATTTAATAAGTATTTAATGAGCCTATTTAATAAGCCTATTTATTGAGCCTATTTAATAAGCCTATTTATTGAGCCTATTTAATAAGCCTATTTATTGAGCCTATTTAATAACCCTATTTATTGAGCCTATTTAATAAGCCTATTTAATAAGTCTATTTAATAAGCCTATTTAATAAGCCTATTTAATAAGCCTATTTATTGAGCCTATTTAATAAGCCTATTTAATAAGCCTATTTATTGAGCCTATTTAATAAGTCTATTTAATAAGCCTATTTAACAAGCCTATTTAATAATTATTTAATGAGCCTGTTTAATAAGTCTATTTAATAAGCCTATTTAATAGGCCTATTTAATAAGTCTAAGTTGCTGAAATAAGCCTATTTAATAAGTCTATTTAATAGGCCTATTTAATAAGTCTAAGTTGCTGAAATAAGCCTATTTAATAAGCCTAAGTTTCTGAATGAGCCTATTTAATAAGCCTAAGTTGCCGAAATAAGCCTATTTAATAAGCCTAAGTTGCTTAATAAGCCTATTTAATAAGCCTAAGTTGCTGAAATAAGCCTATTTAATAAGCCTATTTGATAAGCCTAAGTTGCTGAATAAGCCTATTTAATAAGCCTAAGTTGCTGAAATAAGCCTATTTAATAAGTCTAAGTTGCTGAAATAAGGCTATTTAATAAGCCTTTTTAATAAGCCTATTTAATAAGTCTATTTAATAAGCCTTTTTAATAAGTCTATTTAATAAGTCTATTTAATAAGCCTATTTAATAAGTATTTAATGAGCCTATTTAATAAGCCTATTTATTGAGCCTATTTAATAAGCCTATTTATTGAGCCTATTTAATAAGCCTATTTATTGAGCCTATTTAATAAGCCTATTTATTGAGCCTATTTAATAAGCCTATTTAATAAGTCTATTTAATAAGCCTATTTAATAAGCCTATTTATTGACCTATTTAATAAGCCTATTTAATAAGCCTATTTATTGAGCCTATTTAATAAGCCGATTTAATAAGTCTATTTAATAAGCCTATTTAATAAGCCTATTTAATAAGCTGATTTATTGAGCCTATTTAATAAGTCTATTTAATAAGCCTATTTAATAAGCCTATTTATTGAGCCTATTTAATAAGTCTATTTAATAAGCCTATTTAATAAGCCTATTTAATACGTATTTAATGAGCCTATTTAATAAGTCTATTTAATAAGCCTATTTAATAGGCCTTTTTTAATAAATCTAAGTTGCTGAAATAAGCCTATTTAATAAGCCTATTTAATAGGCCTATTTAATAAGTCTAAGTTGCTGAAATAAGCTTATTTAATAAGCCTAAGTTTCTGAATGAGCCTATTTAATAAGCCTAAGTTGCTGAAATAAGCCTATTAAATAAGCCTAAGTTGCTGAATAAGCCTATTTAATAAGCCTAAGTTGCTGAATAAACCTATTTAATAAGTCTAAGTTGCTGAAATAAGCATATTTAATAAGGCTATTTAATAAGCCTAAGTTGTGGAATAAGCCTATTTAATAAGGCTATTTAATAAGCCTAAGTTGCTGAAATAAGACTATTTAATAAGCCTAAGTTTCTGAACTAAGCCTATTTTAAAAGGTATATTTAATAAGTCTAAGTTGCTGAAATAAACCTATTTAAAAATGCTATTTAATAAGCCTAAGTTGCTGAAATAAACCTGTTTAATAAGGCTATTTAATAAGAATAAGTTGCTGAAATAAGCTTATTAAATAAGCCTAAGTTGCTGAAATAAGCCTATTTAATAAGGCTCTTTAATAAGTCTAAGTTGCTGAAATAAACCTATTTAATAAGCCTAAGTTGCTAAAATAAGCCTATTTAATGAGGCTATTTAATACGTCTATTTAATAAGCCTATTTAATAAGCCTATTTAATAAGCCTATTTAATAAGCCTATTTAATGAGTCTATTTAATAAGTCTATTTAATAAGTATTTAATGAGCCTATTTAATAAGCCTATTTATTGAGCCTATTTAATAAGCCTATTTATTGAGCCTATTTAATAAGCCTATTTATTGAGCCTATTTAATAAGCCTATTTATTGAGCCTATTTAATAAGCCTATTTAATAAGTCTATTTAATAAGCCTATTTAATAAGCCTATTAATAAGCCTATTTATTGAGCCTATTTAATAAGCCTATTTAATAAGCCTATTTATTGAGCCTATTTAATAAGTCTATTTAATAAGCCTATTTAACAAGCCTATTTAATAATTATTTAATGAGCCTGTTTAATAAGTCTATTTAATAAGCCTATTTAATAGGCCTATTTAATAAGTCTAAGTTGCTGAAATAAGCCTATTTAATAAGTCTATTTAATAGGCCTATTTAATAAGTCTAAGTTGCTGAAATAAGCCTATTTAATAAGCCTAAGTTTCTGAATGAGCCTATTTAATAAGCCTAAGTTGCCGAAATAAGCCTATTTAATAAGCCTAAGTTGCTGAATAAGCCTATTTAATAAGCCTAAGTTGCTGAAATAAGCATATTTAGTAAGTCTAAGTTGCTGAAATAAGCCTATTTAATAAGCCTAAGTTGCTGAAATAAGCCTATTTAATAAGCCTAAGTTGCTGAAATAAGGCTATTTACTAAGTCTAAGTTGCTGAAATAAGCCTATGTAATAAGCCTAAGTTGCTGAAATAAGTATATTTAATAAGCATAAGTTGCTGAAATAAGTCTATTTAATGAGTCTAGGTTGCTGAAAAAAGGCTATTTAATAAGTCTAAGTTGCTGAAATAAGCCTTTTTAATCAGCGTAAGTTGCTGAAATAAGCCTATTTAATAAGCCCAAGTTGCTGAAATAAGCCTACTTAATTAGGCTATTTAATAAGCCTAAGTTGCTGAAATAAGCCTATTTAATAAGCGTAAGTTGCTGAAATAAGGCTATTTAATAAGCCTAAGTTGCTGAAATACGCCTATTTAATGAGCTATTTAATAAGTCTATTTAATAAGCCTATTTAATAAGCCTATTTAATAAGCCTATTTAATAAGCCTATGTAATAAGTCTATTTAATAAGTCTATTTAATAAGTATTTAATGAGCCTATTTAATAAGCCTATTTATTGAGCCTATTTAATAAGCCTATTTATTGAGCCTATTTAATAAGCCTATTTATTGAGCCTATTTAATAAGCCTATTTAATACGTCTATTTAATAAGCCTATTTAATAAGCTTATTTATTGAGCCTATTTAATAAGTCTATTTAATAAGCCTATTTAATACACCTATTTAATAAGTATTTAATGAGCCTATTTAATAAGTCTATTTAATAAGCCTATTTAATAGGCCTATTTAATAAGTCTAAGTTGCTGAAATAAGCCTATTTAATAAGCCTAAGTTTCTGAATGAGCCTATTCAATAAGCCTAATTTGCTGAAATAAGCCTATTTAATAAGCCTAAGTTGCTGAATAAGCCTATTTAATAAGCCTAAGTTGCTGAAATAAGCCTATTTAATAAGTCTAAGTTGCTGAAATAAGGCTATATAATAAGCCTAAGTTGCTGAAATAAGCCTATTTAATAAGCCTAAGTTGCTGAAATAAGGCTATTTAATAAGTCTAAGTTGCTGAAATAAGCCTATTTAATAAGCCTAAGTTGCTGAAATAAGTATATTTAATAAGCCTAAGTTGCTGAAATAAGCCTATTTAATAAGGCTCTTTAATAAGTCTAAGTTGCTGAAATAAACCTATTTAATAAGCCTAAGTTGCTAAAATAAGCCTATTTCATGAGGCTATTTAATAAGTCTATTTAATAAGTCTATTTAATAAGTCTATTTAATAAGTCTATTTAATAAGCCTATTTAATAAGCCTATTTAATAAGCCTAATTAATACACCTATTTAATAAACATATTTAATAAGTATTTAATGAGCCTATTTAATAAGTCTATTTAATAAGCCTTTTTAATAAGACTATTTAATAAGTCTATTTAATAAGACTATTTAATAAGTCTATTTAATAAGTCTATTTAATAAGCCTATTTAATAAGTATTTAATGAGCCTATTTAATAAGCCTATTTATTGAGCCTATTTAATAAGCCTATTTATTGAGCCTATTTAATAAGCATATTTATTGAGCCTATTTAATAAGCCTATTTATTGAGCCTATTTAATAAGCCGATTTATTAAGCCTATTTAATATGCCTATTTATTGAGCCTATTTAATAAGCCTATTTAATAAGCCGATTTATTGAGCCTATTTAATAAGTCTATTTAATAAGCCTATTTAATAAACCTATTTAATAAGTATTTAATGAGCCTATTTAATATGTCTATTTAATAAGCCTATTTAATAGGCCTATTTAATACGTCTAAGTTGCTGAAATAAGCCTATTTAATAAGCCTATTTAATAGGCCTATTTAATAAGTCTAAGTTGCTGAAATAAGCCTATTTAATAAGCCTAAGTTGCTGAATAAGCCTATTTAATAAGCCTAAGTTGCTAAAATAAGCCTATTTAATACGGCTATTTAATAAGCCTAAGTTGCTGAAATAAGCCTATTTCATAAGGCTATTTAATGAGCCTAAGTTGCTGAAATAAGACTATTTAATAAGCCTAAGTTTCTGAACTAAGCCTATTTAAAAAGGTATATTTAATAAGTCTAAGTTGCTGAAATAAACCTATTTAAAAATGCTATTTAATAAGCCTAAGTTGCTGAAATAAACCTGTTTAATAAGGCTATTTAATAAGCATAAGTTGCTGAAATAAGCTTATTTAATAAGCCTAAGTTGCTGAAATAAGCCTATTTAATAAGGCTCTTTAATAAGTCTAAGTTGCTGAAATAAACCTATTTAATAAGCCTAAGTTGCTAAAATAAGCCTATTTCATGAGGATATTTAATAAGTCTATTTAATAAGTCTATTTAATAAGTCTATTTAATAAGTCTATTTAATAAGCCTATTTAATAAGCCTATTTAATAAGCCTGATTAATACACCTATTTAATAAACATATTTAATGAGTATTTAATGAGCCTATTTAATAAGTCTACTTAATAAGCCTTTTTAATAAGACTATTTAATAAGTCTATTTAATAAGCCTATTTAATAAGTCTATTTAATAAGCCTATTTAATAAGCCTATTTAATAAGTATTTAATGAGCCTATTTAATAAGTCTATTTAATAAGCCTATTTAATAGGCCTTTTTTAATAAATCTAAGTTGCTGAAATAAGCCTATTTAATAAGCCTATTTAATAGGCCTATTTAATAAGTTTAAGTTGCTGAAATAAGCTTATTTAATAAGCCTAAGTTTCTGAATGAGCCTATTTAATAAGCCTAAGTTTCTGAATGAGCCTATTAAATAAGCCTAAGTTGCTGAATAAACCTATTTAATAAGTCTAAGTTGCTGAAATAAGCATATTTAATAAGGCTATTTAATAAGCCTAAGTTGCTGAATAAGCCTATTTAATAAGGCTATTTAATGAGCCTAAGTTGCTGAAATAAGACTATTTAATAAGCCTAAGTTTCTGAACTAAGCCTATTTTAAAAGGTATATTTAATAAGTCTAAGTTGCTAAAATAAACCTATTTAAAAATGCTATTTAATAAGCCTAAGTTGCTGAAATAAACCTGTTTAATAAGGCTATTTAATAAGAATAAGTTGCTGAAATAAGCTTATTTAATAAGCCTAAGTTGCTGAAATAAGCCTATTTAATAAGGCTCTTTAATAAGTCTAAGTTGCTGAAATAAACCTATTTAATAAGCCTAAGTTGCAAAAATTAGCCTATTTAATGAGGGTATTTAATACGCCTATTTAATAAGCCTATTTAATAAGCCTATTTAATAAGCCTATTTAATAAGCCTATTTAATGAGTCTATTTAATAAGTCTATTTAATAAGTATTTAATGAGCCTATTTAATAAGCCTATTTATTGAGCCTATTTAATAAGCCTATTTATTGAGCCTATTTAATAAGCCTATTTATTGAGCCTATTTAATAACCCTATTTATTGAGCCTATTTAATAAGCCTATTTAATAAGTCTATTTAATAAGCCTATTTAATAAGCCTATTTAATAAGCCTATTTATTGAGCCTATTTAATAAGCCTATTTAATAAGCCTATTTATTGAGCCTATTTAATAAGTCTATTTAATAAGCCTATTTAACAAGCCTATTTAATAATTATTTAATGAGCCTTTTTAATAAGTCTATTTAATAAGCCTATTTAATAGGCCTATTTAATAAGTCTAAGTTGCTGAAATAAGCCTATTTAATAAGTCTATTTAATAGGCCTATTTAATAAGTCTAAGTTGCTGAAATAAGCCTATTTAATAAGCCTAAGTTTCTGAATGAGCCTATTTAATAAGCCTAAGTTGCCGAAATAAGCCTATTTAATAAGCCTAAGTTGCTTAATAAGCCTATTTAATAAGCCTAAGTTGCTGAAATAAGCCTATTTAATAAGCCTATTTGATAAGCCTAAGTTGCTGAATAAGCCTATTTAATAAGCCTAAGTTGCTGAAATAAGCCTATTTAATAAGTCTAAGTTGCTGAAATAAGGCTATTTAATAAGCCTTTTTAATAAGCCTATTTAATAAGTCTATTTAATAAGCCTTTTTAATAAGTCTATTTAATAAGTCTATTTAATAAGCCTATTTAATAAGTATTTAATGAGCCTATTTAATAAGCCTATTTATTGAGCCTATTTAATAAGCCTATTTATTGAGCCTATTTAATAAGCCTATTTATTGAGCCTATTTAATAAGCCTATTTATTGAGCCTATTTAATAAGCCTATTTAATAAGTCTATTTAATAAGCCTATTTAATAAGCCTATTTATTGACCTATTTAATAAGCCTATTTAATAAGCCTATTTATTGAGCCTATTTAATAAGTCTATTTAATACGCCTATTTAATAAGCCTATTTAATAAGTATTTAATGAGCCTATTTAATAAGTCTATTTAATAAGCCTATTTAATAGACCTATTTAATAAGTCTAAGTTGCTGAAATAAGCCTATTTAATAAACCTATTTAATAGGCCTATTTAATAAGTCTAATTTGCTGAAATAAGCCTATTTAATAAGCCTAAATTTCTGAATTAGCCTATTTAATAAGCCTAAGTTGCTGAAATAAGCCTATTTAATAAGCCTAAGTTGCTGAACAAGCCTATTTAATAAGCCTAAGTTGCTGAAATAAGCCTTTTAAATCAGCGTAAGTTGCTGAAATAAGCCTATTTAATAAGCCCAAGTTGCTGAAATAAGCCTACTTAATTAGGCTTTTTAATAAGCCTAAGTTGCTGAAATAAGCCTATTTAATAAGCGTAATTTGCTGAAATAAGGCTATTTAATAAGTCTAAGTTGCTGAAATAAGCCTATTTAATAAGCCTAAGTTGCTGAAATAAGCCTATTTAATTAGCCTGTTTAATAAGCCTAAGTTGCTGAAATAAGCCTATTTAATAAGCCTATTTAATAAGCCTATTTAATAAGCCTATTTAATAAGTCTAAGTTGCTGAAATAAGCCTATTTAATAAGCCTATATAATAGTCCTATTTAATAAGTCTAAGTTGCTGAAATAAGCCTATTTAATAAGCCTAAGTTGCTGAATGTGCCTTTTTAATAAGCCTAAGTTGCTGAAATAAGCCTATTTAATAAGCCTAAGTTGCTTAATAAGCCTATTTAATAAGCCTAAGTTGCTGAATAAACCTAATTAATAAGTCTAAGTTGCTGAAATAAGCCTATTTAATAAGGCTATTTAATAAGCCTAAGTTGCTGAATAAGCCTATTTAAAAAGGCTATTTAATGAGCCTAAGTTGCTGATTTAAAAATGCTATTTAATAAGCCTAAGTTGCTGAAATAAATCTGTTTAATAAGGCTATTTAATAAGCATAAGTTGCTGAAATAAGCTTATTTAATAAGCCTAAGTTGCTGAAATAAGCCTATTTAATAAGGCTATTTAATAAGTCTAAGTTGCTGAAATAAACCTATTTAATAAGTCTAAGTTGCTAAAATAAGCCTATTTAATGAGGCTATTTAATAAGTCTATTTAATAAGCCTATTTAATAAGCCTATTTAATAAGCCTATTTAATACGCCTATTTAATAAACATATTTAATAAGTATTTAATCAGCCTTTTTAATAAGTCTATTTAATAAGCCTTTTTATTAAGCCTATTTAATAAGTCTATTTAATAAGCCTATTTAATAAGGCTATTTAATAAGTCTATTTGATAAGCCTATTTAATAAGTATTTAATGAGCCTATTTAATAAGCCTATTTATTGAGCCTATTTAATAAGCCTATTTATTGAGCCTATTTAATAAGCCTATTTATTGAGCCTATTTAATAAGCCTATTTATTGAGCCTATTTAATAAGCCTATTTAATAAGCCTATTTAATAAGCCTATTTAATACGCCCATTTAATAAACACATTTAATAAGTATTTAATGAGCATTTTTAATAAGCCTATTTAATAAGTCTATTTAATAAACCTATTTAATAAGTCTATTTAATAAGTCTAGTTAATAAGCCTACTTAATATGTATTTAATGAGCCTATTTAATAAGTCTATTTAATAAGCCTATTTAATAGGCCTATTTAATAAGTCTAAGTTGCTGAAATAAGCCTATTTAATAAACCTATTTAATAGGCCTATTTAATAAGTCTAATTTGCTGAAATAAGCCTATTTAATAAGCCTAAGTTTCTGAATGAGCCTATTTAATAAGACTAAGTTGCTGAAATAAGCCTATTTAATAAGCCTAAGTTGCTGAACAAGCCTATTTAATAAACCTAAGTTGCTGAAATAAGCCTTTTTAATCAGCGTAAGTTGCTGAAATAAGCCTATTTAATAAGCCCAAGTTGCTGAAATAAGCCTACTTAATTAGGCTATTTAATAAGCCTAAGTTGCTGAAATAAGCCTATTTAATAAGCGTAATTTGCTGAAATAAGGCTATTTAATAAGTCTAAGTTGCTGAAATAAGCCTATTTAATAAGCCTAAGTTGCTGAAATAAGCCTATTTAATTAGCCTGTTTAATAAGCCTAAGTTGCTGAAATAAGCCTATTTAATAATCCTATTTAATAAGCCTATTTATAGGCCTATTTAATAAGTCTAAGTTGCTGAAATAAGCCTATTTAATAAGCCAATATAATAGTCCTATTTAATAAGTCTAAGTTGCTGAAATAAGCCTATTTAATAAGCCTAAGTTGCTGAATGAGCCTATTTAATAAGCCTAAGTTGCTGAAATAAGCCTATTTAATAAGCCTAAGTTGCTTAATAAGCCTATTTAATAAGCCTAAGTTGCTGAATAAACCTATTTAATAAGTCTAAGTTGCTGAAATAAGCCTATTTAATAAGGCTATTTAATAAGCCTAAGTTGCTGAATAAGCCTATTTAATAAGTCTAAGTTGCTGAAATAAGGCTATTTAATGAGCCTAAGTTGCTGAAATAAGGCTATTTAATAAGTTTAAGTTGCTGAAATAAGCCTATTTAATAAGCCTAAGTTGCTGAAATAAGCCTATTTAATAAGGCTATTTAATGAGCCTAAGTTGCTGATTTAAAAATGCTATTTAATAAGCCTAAGTTGCTGAAATAAATCTGTTTAATAAGGCTATTTAATAAGCATAAGTTGCTGAAATAAGCTTATTTAATAAGCCTAAGTTGCTGAAATAAGCATATTTAATGAGGCTATTTAATAAGTCTATTTAATAAGCCTATTTAATAAGCCTATTTAATAAGCCTATTTAATAAGCCTATTTAATACGCCTATTTAATAAACATATTTAATAAGTATTTAATGAGCCTTTTTAATAAGTCTATTTAATAAGCCTTTTTATTAAGCCTATTTAATAAGTCTATTTAATAAGCCTATTTAATAAGGCTATTTAATAAGTCTATTTGATAAGCCTATTTAATAAGTATTTAATGAGCCTATTTAATAAGCCTATTTATTGAGCCTATTTAATAAGCCTATTTATTGAGCCTATTTAATAAGCCTATTTATTGAGCCTATTTAATAAGCCTATTTATTGAGCCTATTTAATAAGCCTATTTAATAAGCCTATTTAATAAGCCTATTTAATAAGCCTATTTAATACGCCTATTTAATAAACACATTTAATAAATATTTAATGAGCATTTTTAATAAGCCTATTTAATAAGTCTATTTAATAAGCCTATTTAATAAGTCTATTTAATAAGTCTAGTTAATAAGCCTACTTAATAAGTATTTAATGAGCCTATTTAATAAGTCTATTTAATAAGCCTATTTAATAGGCCTATTTAATAAGTCTAAGTTGCTGAAAAAAGCCTATTTAATAAGCCTAAGTTGCTGAATAAGCCTATTTAATAAGCCTAAGTTGCTGAAATAAGCCTTTTTAATAAGTCTAAGTTGCTGAAATAAGCCTATTTAATAAGCCTAAGTTGCTGAAATAAGCCTATTTAATAAGGCTATTTAATAAGCCTAAGTTGCTGAATAAGCCTATTTAATAAGTCTAAGTTGCTGAAATAACGCTATTTTAATGAGGCAATTTAATAAGTCTATTTAATAAGCCTATTTAATAAGCCTATTTAATAAGCCTATTTAATAAGTCTATTTAATAAGTCTATTTAATAAGCCTATTTAATAAGTATTTAATGAGCCTATTTAATAAGCCAATTTATTGAGCCTATTTAATAAGCCTATTTATTGAGCCTATTTAATGAGCCTATTTATTGAGCCTATTTAATAAGCCTATTTAATAAGTCTATTTAATAAACCTATTTAATAAGCCTAATTAATAAGCCTATTTAATAAGCCTATTTATTGAGCCTATTTAATGAGTCTATTTAATAAGCCTGTTTAATAAGCCTATTTAATAAGTATTGAATGAGCCTATTTAATAAGCCTAAGTTGCTTAATAAGCCTATTTAATAAGCCTAAGTTGCTGAAATAAGCCTATTTAATAAGCCTATTTGATAAGCCTAAGTTGCTGAATAAGCCTATTTAATAAGCCTAAGTTGCTGAAATAAGCCTATTTAATAAGTCTAAGTTGCTGAAATAAGGCTATTTAATAAGCCTTTTTAATAAGCCTATTTAATAAGTCTATTTAATAAGCCTTTTTAATAAGTCTATTTAATAAGTCTATTTAATAAGCCTATTTAATAAGTATTTAATGAGCCTATTTAATAAGCCTATTTATTGAGCCTATTTAATAAGCCTATTTATTGAGCCTATTAAATAAGCCTATTTATTGAGCCTATTTAATAAGCCTATTTATTGAGCCTATTTAATAAGCCTATTTAATAAGTCTATTTAATAAGCCTATTTAATAAGCCTATTTATTGACCCTATTTAATAAGCCTATTTAATAAGCCTATTTATTGAGCCTATTTAATAAGTCTATTTAATACGCCTATTTAATAAGCCTATTTAATAAGTATTTAATGAGCCTATTTAATAAGTCTATTTAATAAGCCTATTTAATAGACCTATTTAATAAGTCTAAGTTGCTGAAATAAGCCTATTTAATAAACCTATTTAATAGGCCTATTTAATAAGTCTAATTTGCAGAAATAAGCCTATTTAATAAGCCTAAGTTTCTGAATGAGCCTATTTAATAAGCCTAAGTTGCTGAAATAAGCCTATTTAATAAGCCTAAGTTGCTGAACAAGCCTATTTAATAAACCTAAGTTGCTGAAATAAGCCTTTTTAATCAGCGTAAGTTGCTGAAATAAGCCTATTTAATAAGCCCAAGTTGCTGAAATAAGCCTACTTAATTAGGCTATTTAATAAGCCTAAGTTGCTGAAATAAGCCTATTTAATAAGCGTAATTTGCTGAAATAAGGCTATTTAATAAGTCTAAGTTGCTGAAATAAGCCTATTTAATAAGCCTAAGTTGCTGAAATAAGCCTATTTAATTAGCCTGTTTAATAAGCCTAAGTTGCTGAAATAAGCCTATTTAATAAGCCTATTTAATAAGCCTATTTAATAGGCCTATTTAATAAGTCTAAGTTGCTGAAATAAGCCTATTTAATAAGCCTATATAATAGTCCTATTTAATAAGTCTAAGTTGCTGAAATAAGCCTATTTAATAAGCCTAAGTTGCTGAATGAGCCTATTTAATAAGCCTAAGTTGCTGAAATAAGCCTATTTAATAAGCCTAAGTTGCTTAATAAGCCTATTTAATAAGCCTAAGTTGCTGAATAAACCTATTTAATAAGTCTAAGTTGCTGAAATAAGCCTATTTAATAAGGCTATTTAATAAGCCTAAGTTGCTGAATAAGCCTATTTAAAAAGGCTATTTAATGAGCCTAAGTTGCTGATTTAAAAATGCTATTTAATAAGCCTAAGTTGCTGAAATAAATCTGTTTAATAAGGCTATTTAATAAGCATAAGTTGCTGAAATAAGCTTATTTAATAAGCCTAAGTTGCTGAAATAAGCCTATTTAATAAGGCTATTTAATAAGTCTAAGTTGCTGAAATAAACCTATTTAATAAGTCTAAGTTGCTAAAATAAGCCTATTTAATGAGGCTATTTAATAAGTCTATTTAATAAGCCTATTTAATAAGCCTATTTAATAAGCCTATTTAATACGCCTATTTAATAAACATATTTAATAAGTATTTAATGAGCCTTTTTAATAAGTCTATTTAATAAGCCTTTTTATTAAGCCTATTTAATAAGTCTATTTAATAAGCCTATTTAATAAGGCTATTTAATAAGTCTATTTGATAAGCCTATTTAATAAGTATTTAATGAGCCTATTTAATAAGCCTATTTATTGAGCCTATTTAATAAGCCTATTTATTGAGCCTATTTAATAAGCCTATTTATTGAGCCTATTTAATAAGCCTATTTATTGAGCCTATTTAATAAGCCTATTTAATAAGCCTATTTAATAAGCCTATTTAATACGCCTATTTAATAAACACATTTAATAAGTATTTAATGAGCATTTTTAATAAGCCTATTTAATAAGTCTATTTAATAAACCTATTTAATAAGTCTATTTAATAAGTCTAGTTAATAAGCCTACTTAATATGTATTTAATGAGCCTATTTAATAAGTCTATTTAATAAGCCTATTTAATAGGCCTATTTAATAAGTCTAAGTTGCTGAAAAAAGCCTATTTAATAAGCCTAAGTTGCTGAATAAGCCTATTTAATAAGCCTAAGTTGCTGAAATAAGCTTTTTTAATAAGTCTAAGTTGCTGAAATAAGCCTATTTAATAAGCCTAAGTTGCTGAAATAAGCCTATTTAATAAGGCTATTTAATAAGCCTAAGTTGCTGAAATAAGGCTATTTAATAAGCCTTTTTAATGAGCCTATTTAATAAGTCTATTTAATAAGCCTTTTTAATAAGTATATTTAATAAGTCTATTTAATAAGCCTATTTAATAAGTATTTAATGAGCCTTTTTAATAAGCCTATTTATTGAGCCTATTTAATAAGCCTATTTATTGAGCCTATTTAATAAGCCTATTTATTGAGCCTATTTAATAAGCCTATTTATTGAGCCTATTTAATAAGCCTATTTAATAAGTCTATTTAATAAGCCTATTTAATAAGCCTATTTATTGACCCTATTTAATAAGCCTATTTAATAAGCCTATTTATTGAGCCTATTTAATAAGTCTATTTAATACGCCTATTTAATAAGCCTATTTAATAAGTATTTAATGAGCCTATTTAATAAGTCTATTTAATAAGCCTATTTAATAGACCTATTTAATAAGTCTAAGTTGCTGAAATAAGCCTATTTAATAAACCTATTTAATAGGCCTATTTAATAAGTCTAATTTGCTGAAATAAGCCTATTTAATAAGCCTAAGTTTCTGAATGAGCCTATTTAATAAGCCTAAGTTGCTGAAATAAGCCTATTTAATAAGCCTAAGTTGCTGAACAAGCCTATTTAATAAACCTAAGTTGCTGAAATAAGCCTTTTTAATCAGCGTAAGTTGCTGAAATAAGCCTATTTAATAAGCCCAAGATGCTGAAATAAGCCTACTTAATTAGGCTATTTAATAAGCCTAAGTTGCTGAAATAAGCCTATTTAATAAGCGTAATTTGCTGAAATAAGGCTATTTAATAAGTCTAAGTTGCTGAAATAAGCCTATTTAATAAGCCTAAGTTGCTGAAATAAGCCTATTTAATTAGCCTGTTTAATAAGCCTAAGTTGCTGAAATAAGCCTATTTAATAAGCCTATTTAATAAGCCTATTTAATAGGCCTATTTAATAAGTCTAAGTTGCTGAAATAAGCCTATTTAATAAGCCTATATAATAGTCCTATTTAATAAGTCTAAGTTGCTGAAATAAGCCTATTTAATAAGCCTAAGTTGCTGAATGAGCCTATTTAATAAGCCTAAGTTGCTGAAATAAGCCTATTTAATAAGCCTAAGTTGCTTAATAAGCCTATTTAATAAGCCTAAGTTGCTGAATAAACCTATTTAATAAGTCTAAGTTGCTGAAATAAGCCTATTTAATAAGGCTATTTAATAAGCCTAAGTTGCTGAATAAGCCTATTTAATAAGTCTAAGTTGCTGAAATAAGGCTATTTAATAAGTTTAAGTTGCTGAAATAAGCATATTTAATAAGCCTAAGTTGCTGAAATAAGCCTATTTAATAAGGCTATTTAATGAGCCTAAGTTTCTGATTTAAAAATGCTATTTAATAAGCCTAAGTTGCTGAAATAAATCTGTTTAATAAGGCTATTTAATAAGCATAAGTTGCTGAAATAAGCTTATTTAATAAGCCTAAGTTGCTGAAATAAGCCTATTTAATAAGGCTATTTAATAAGTCTAAGTTGCTGAAATAAACCTATTTAATAAGTCTAAGTTGCTAAAATAAGCCTATTTAATAAGCCTATTTAATAAGCCTATTTAATAAGCCTATTTAATAAGTCTATTTAATACGCCTATTTAATAAACATATTTAATAAGTATTTATTGAGCCTTTTTAATAAGTCTATTTAATAAGCCTTTTTATTAAGCCTATTTAATAAGTCTATTTAATGAGCCTATTTAATAAGCCTATTTATTGAGCCTATTTAATAAGCCTATTTATTGAGCCTATTTAATAAGCCTATTTATTGAGCCTATTTAATAAGCCTATTTATTGAGCCTATTTAATAAGCCTATTTAATAAGCCTATTTAATAAGCCTATTTAATAAGCCTATTTAATACGCCTATTTAATAAACACATTTAATAAGTATTTAATGAGCATTTTTAATAAGCCTATTTAATAAGTCTATTTAATAAGCCTATTTAATAAGTCTATTTAATAAGTCTAGTTAATAAGCCTACTTAATATGTATTTAATGAGCCTATTTAATAAGTCTATTTAATAAGCCTATTTAATAGGCCTATTTAATAAGTCTAAGTTGCTGAAAAAAGCCTATTTAGTAAGCCTAAGTTGCTGAATAAGGCTATTTAATAAGCCTAAGTTGCTGAAATAAGGCTATTTAATAAGCCTTTTTAATAAGCCTATTTATTGAGCCTATTTAATAAGCATATTTATTGAGCCTATTTAATAAGCCTATTTATTGAGCCTATTTAATAAGCCTATTTATTGAGCCTATTTAATAAGCCTATTTATTGAGCCTATTTAATAAGCCTATTTAATAAGTCTATTTAATAAGCCTATTTAATAAGCCTATTTATTGACCCTATTTAATAAGCCTATTTAATAAGCCTATTTATTGAGCCTATTTAATAAGTCTATTTAATACGCCTATTTAATAAGCCTATTTAATAAGTATTTAATGAGCCTATTTAAGAAGTCTATTTAATAAGCCTATTTAATAGACCTATTTAATAAGTCTAAGTTGCTGAAATAAGCCTATTTAATAAACCTATTTAATAGGCCTATTTAATAAGTCTAATTTGCTGAAATAAGCCTATTTAATAAGCCTAAGTTTCTGAATGAGCCTATTTAATAAGCCTAAGTTGCTGAAATAAGCCTATTTAATAAGCCTAAGTTGCTGAACAAGCCTTTTTAATAAACCTAAGTTGCTGAAATAAGCCTTTTTAATCAGCGTAAGTTGCTGAAATAAGCCTATTTAATAAGCCCAAGTTGCTGAAATAAGCCTACTTAATTAGTCTATTTAATAAGCCTAAGTTGCTGAAATAAGCCTATTTAATAAGCGTAATTTGCTGAAATAAGGCTATTTAATAAGTCTAAGTTGCTGAAATAAGCCTATTTAATAAGCCTAAGTTGCTGAAATAAGCCTATTTAATTAGCCTGTTTAATAAGCCTAAGTTGCTGAAATAAGCCTATTTAATAAGCCTATTTAATAAGCCTATTTAATAGGCCTATTTAATAAGTCTAAGTTGCTGAAATAAGCCTATTTAATAAGCCTATATAATAGTCCTATTTAATAAGTCTAAGTTGCTGAAATAAGCCTATTTAATAAGCCTAAGTTGCTGAATGAGCCTATTTAATAAGCCTAAGTTGCTGAAATAAGCCTATTTAATAAGCCTAAGTTGCTTAATAAGCCTATTTAATAAGCCTAAGTTGCTGAATAAACCTATTTAATAAGTCTAAGTTGCTGAAATAAGCCTATTTAATAAGCCTATTTAATAAGCCTAAGTTGCTGAATAAGCCTATTTAATAAGTCTACGTTGCTGAAATAAGGCTATTTAATAAGCCTAAGTTGCTGAAATAAGGCTATTTAATAAGTTTAAGTTGCTGAAATAAGCCTATTTAATAAGCCTAAGTTGCTGAAATAATCCTATTTAATAAGGCTATTTAATGAGCCTAAGTTGCTGATTTAAAAATGCTATTTAATAAGCCTAAGTTGCTGAAATAAATCTGTTTAATAAGGCTATTTAATAATCATAAGTTGCTGAAATAAGCTTGTTTAATAAGCCTAAGTTGCTGAAATAAGCCTATTTAATAAGGCTATTTAATAAGTCTAAGTTGCTGAAATAAACCTATTTAATAAGTCTAAGTTGCTAAAATAAGCCTATTTAATGAGGCTATTTAATAAGTCTATTTAATAAGCCTAATTAATAAGCCTATTTAATAAGCCTATTTAATAAGCCTATTTAATACGCCTATTTAATAAACATATTTAATAAGTATTTAATGAGCCTTTTTAATGTCTATTTAATAAGCCTTTTTATTAAGCCTATTTAATAAGTCTATTTAATAAGCCTATTTAATAAGGCTATTTAATAAGTCTATTTGATAAGCCTATTTAATAAGTATTTAATGAGCCTATTTAATAAGCCTATTTATTGAGTCTATTTAATAAGCCTATTTATTGAGCCTATTTAATAAGCCTATTTATTGAGCCTATTTAATAAGCCTATTTATTGAGCCTATTTAATAAGCCTATTTAATAAGTATATTTAATAAGCCTATTTAATAAGCCTATTTAATACGCCTATTTAATAAACACATTTAATAAGTATTTAATGAGCATTTTTAATAAGCCTATTTAATAAGTCTATTTAATAAGCCTATTTAATAAGTCTATTTAATAAGTCTAGTTAATAAGCCTACTTAATAAGTATTTAATGAGCCTATTTAATAAGTCTATTTAATAAGCCTATTTAATAGGCCTATTTAATAAGTCTAAGTTGCTGAAAAAAGCCTATTTAATAAGCCTAAGTTGCTGAATAAGCCTATTTAATAAGCCTAAGTTGCTGAAATAAGCCTTTTTAATAAGTCTAAGTTGCTGAAATAAGCCTATTTAATAAGCCTAAGTTGCTGAAATAAGCCTATTTAATAAGGCTATTTAATAAGCCTAAGTTGCTGAATAAGCCTATTTAATAAGTCTAAGTTGCTGAAATAACGCTATTTTAATGAGGCAATTTAATAAGCCTATTTAATAAGCCTATTTAATAAGCCTATTTAATAAGCCTATTTAATACGCCTATTTAATAAACCTATTTAATAAGTATTTAATGAGCCTATTTAATAAGCCTATTTAATAAGCCTTTTTAATAAGCCTATTTAATAAGCCTATTTAATAAGCCTATTTAATAAGTCTATTTAATAAGTCTATTTAATAAGTATTTAATGAGCCTATTTAATAAGCCTATTTATTGAGCCTATTTAATAAGCCTATTTATTGAGCCTATTTAATGAGCCTATTTATTGAGCCTATTTAATAAGCCTATTTAATAAGTCTATTTAATAAACCTATTTAATAAGCCTAATTAATAAGCCTATTTAATAAGCCTATTTATTGAGCCTATTTAATGAGTCTATTTAATAAGCCTGTTTAATAAGCCTATTTAATAAGTATTGAATGAGCCTATTTAATAAGCCTAAGTTGCTGAATAAGCCTATTTAATAAGCCTAAGTTGCTGAAATAAGCCTATTTAATAAGCCTATTTGATAAGCCTAAGTTGCTGAATAAGCCTATTTAATAAGCCTAAGTTGCTGAAATAAGCCTATTTAATAAGTTTAAGTTGCTGAAATAAGGCTATTTAATAAGCCTTTTTAATAAGCCTATTTAAAAAGTCTATTTAATAAGCCTTTTTAATAAGTCTATTTAATAAGTCTATTTAATAAGCCTATTTAATAAGTATTTAATGAGCCTATTTAATAAGCCTATTTATTGAGCCTATTTAATAAGCCTATTTATTGAGCCTATTTAATAAGCCTATTTATTGAGCCTATTTAATAAGCCTCTTTATTGAGCCTATTTAATAAACCTATTTAATAAGTCTATTTAATAAGCCTATTTAATAAGCCTATTTATTGAGCCTATTTAATAAGCCTATTTAATAAGCCTATTTATTGAGCCTATTTAATAAGTCTATTTAATAAGCCTATTTAATAAGCCTATTTAATAAGTATTTAATGAGCCTATTTAATAAGCCTGTTTAATAAGCCTATTTAATAAGTATTGAATGAGCCTATTTAATAAGCCTAAGTTGCTGAATAAGCCTATTTAATAAGCCTAAGTTGCTGAAATAAGCCTATTTAATAAGCCTATTTGATAAGCCTAAGTTGCTGAATAAGCCTATTTAATAAGCCTAAGTTGCTGAAATAAGCCTATTTAATAAGTCTAAGTTGCTGAAATGAGGCTATTTAATAAGCCTTTTTAATAAGCCTATTTAATAAGTCTATTTAATAAGCCTTTTTAATAAGTCTATTTAATAAGTCTATTTAATAAGCCTATTTAATAAGTATTTAATGAGCCTATTTAATAAGCCTATTTATTGAGCCTATTTAATAAGCCTATTTATTGAGCCTATTTAATTAGCCTATTTATTGAGCCTATTTAATAAGCCTCTTTATTGAGCCTATTTAATAAGCCTATTTAATAAGTCTATTTAATAAGCCTATTTAATAAGCCTATTTATTGAGCCTATTTAATAAGCCTATTTAATAAGCCTATTTATTGAGCCTATTTAATAAGTCTATTTAATAAGCCTATTTAATAAGCCTATTTAATAAGTATTTAATGAGCCTATTTAATAAGTCTATTTAATAAGCCTATTTAATAGACCTATTTAATAAGTCTAAGTTGCTGAAATAAGCCTATTTAATAAACCTATTTAATAGGCCTATTTAATAAGTCTAAGTTGCTGAAATAAGCCTATTTAATAAGCCTAAGTTTCTGAATGAGCCTATTTAATTAGCCTAAGTTGCTGAAATAAGCCTATTTAATAAGCCTAAGTTGCTGAACAAGCCTATTTAATAAGCCTAAGTTGCTGAAATAAGCCTTTTTAATCAGCGTAAGTTGCTGAAATAAGCCTATTTAATAAGCCCAAGTTGCTGAAATAAGCCTACTTAATTAGGCTATTTAATAAGCCTAAGTTGCTGAAATAAGCCTATTTAATAAGCGTAATTTGCTGAAATAAGGCTATTTAATAAGTCTAAGTTGCTGAAATAAGCCTATTTAATAAGCCTAAGTTGCTGAAATAAGCCTATTTAATAAGCCTGTTTAATAAGCCTAAGTTGCTGCAATAAGCCTATTTAATAAGCCTATTTAATAAGCCTATTTAATAGGCCTATTTAATACGTCTAAGTTGCTGAAATAAGCCTATTTAATAAGCCTATATAATAGTCCTATTTAATAAGTCTAAGTTGCTGAAATAAGCCTATTTAATAAGCCTAAGTTGCTGAATGAGCCTATTTATAAGCCTAAGTTGATGAATAAACCTATTTAATAAGTCTAAGTTACTGAAATAAGCCTATTTAATAAGGCTATTTAATAAGCCTAAGTTGCTGAATAAGCCTATTTAATAAGTCTAAGTTGCTGAAATAAGGCTATTTAATAAGCCTAAGTTGCTGAAATAAGGCTATTTAATAAGTTTAAGTTGCTGATATAAGCCTATTTTATAAGCCTAAGTTGCTGAAATAAACCTGTTTAATAAGGCTATTTAATAAGCCTAAGTTGCTGATTTAAAAATGTTATTTAATAAGCCTAAGTTGCTGAAATAAGCCTATTTAATAAGGCTATTTAATAAGTCTAAGTTGCTGAAATAAACCTATTTAATAAGCCTAAGTTGCTAAAATAAGCCTATTTAATGAGGCTATTTAATAAGTCTATTTAATAAGCCTATTTAATAAGCCTATTTAATAAGCCTATTTAATAAGCCTATTTAATACGCCTATTTAATAAACATATTTAGTAAGTATTTAATGAGCCTTTTTAATAAGTCTATTTAATAAGCCTTTTTAATAAGCCTATTTAATAAGTCTATTTAATAAGCCTATTTAATAAGGCTATTTAATAAGTCTATTTAATAAGCCTATTTAATAAGTATTTAATGAGCCTATTTAATAAGCCTATTTATTGAGCCTATTTAATAAGCCTATTTATTGAGCCTATTTAATAAGCCTATTTATTGAGCCTATTTAATAAGCCTATTTATTGAGCCTATTTAATAAGCCTATTTAATAAGTCTATTTAATAAGCCTATTTAATAAGTATTTAATGAGCCTATTTAATAAGTCTATTTAATAAGCCTATTTAATAGACCTATTTAATAAGTCTAAGTTGCTGAAATAAGCCTATTTAATAAGCCTATTTAATAGGCCTATTTAATAAGCTTAATTTTCTGAATGAGCATATTTAATAAGCCTAAGTTGCTGAAATAAGCCTATTTAATAAGTCTATTTAATGAGCCTAAGTTGCTGATTTAAAAATGCTATTTAATAAGCCTAAGTTGCTGAAATAAACCTGTTTAATAAGGCTATTTAATAAGCATAAGTTGCTGAAATAAGCTTATTTAATAAGCCTAAGTTGCTGAAATAAGCCTATTTAATAAGGCTATTTAATAAGTCTAAGTTGCTGAAATAAACCTATTTAATAAGCCTAAGTTGCTAAAATAAGCCTATTTAATGAGGCTATTTAATAAGTCTATTTAATAAGCCTATTTAATAAGCATATTTAATAAGCCTATTTAATAAGCCTATTTAATACGCCTATTTAATAAACATATTTAATAAGTATTTAATGAGCCTTTTTAATAAGTCTATTTAATAAGCCTTTTTAATAAGCCTATTTAATAAGTCTATTTAATAAGCCTATTTAATAAGTCTATTTAATAAGTCTATTTAATAAGCCTATTTAATAAGTATTTAATGAGCCTATTTAATAAGCCTATTTATTGAGCCTATTTAATAAGCCTATTTATTGAGCCTATTTAATAAGCCTATTTATTGAGCCTATTTAATAAGCCTATTTATTGAGCCTATTTAATAAGCCTATTTAATAAGTCTATTTAATAAGCCTATTTAATAAGTATTTAATGAGCCTATTTAATAAGTCTATTTAATTAGCCTATTTAATAGACCTATTTAATAAGTCTAAGTTGCTGAAATAAGCCTATTTAATAAGCCTATTTAATAGGCCTATTTAATAAGTCTAAGTTGCTGAAATAAGCCTATTTAATAAGCTTAATTTTCTGAATGAGCATATTTAATAAGCCTAAGTTGCTGAAATAAGCCTATTTAATAAACCTAAGTTGCTGAACAAGCCTATTTAATAAGCCTAAGTTGCTGAAATAAGCCTTTTTAATCAGCGTAAGTTGCTGAAATAAGCCTATTTAATAAGCCCAAGTTGCTGAAATAAGCCTACTTAATTAGGCTATTTAATAAGAATAAGTTGCTGAAATAAGCCTATTTAATAAGCGTAATTTGCTAAAATAAGCCTATTTAATGAGGCTATTTAATAAGTCTATTTAATAAGCCTATTTAATAAGCCTATTTAATAAGCCTATTTAATACGCCTATTTAATAAACCTATTTAATAAGTATTTAATGAGCCTATTTAATAAGCCTATTTAATAAGCCTTTTTAATAAGCCTATTTAATAAGCCTATTTAATAAGCCTATTTAATAAGTCTATTTAATAAGTCTATTTAATAAGCCTATTTAATAAGTATTTAATGTGCCTATTTAATAAGCCTATTTATTGAGCCTATTTAATAAGCCTATTTATTGAGCCTATTTAATGAGCCTATTTATTGAGCCTATTTAATAAGCCTATTTAATAAGTCTATTTAATAAACCTATTTAATAAGCCTAATTAATAAGCCTATTTAATAAGCCTATTTATTGCCTAAGTTGCTGAAATAAGCATATTTAGTAAGTCTAAGTTGCTGAAATAAGCCTATTTAATAAGCCTAAGTTGCTGAAATAAGCCTATTTAATAAGCCTAAGTTGCTGAAATAAGGCTATTTACTAAGTCTAAGTTGCTGAAATAAGCCTATGTAATAAGCCTAAGTTGCTGAAATAAGTATATTTAATAAGCATAAGTTGCTGAAATAAGTCTATTTAATGAGTCTAGGTTGCTGAAAAAAGGCTATTTAATAAGTCTAAGTTGCTGAAATAAGCCTTTTTAATCAGCGGAAGTTGCTGAAATAAGCCTATTTAATAAGCCCAAGTTGCTGAAATAAGCCTACTTAATTAGGCTATTTAATAAGCCTAAGTTGCTGAAATAAGCCTATTTAATAAGCGTAAGTTGCTGAAATAAGGCTATTTAATAAGCCTAAGTTGCTGAAATACGCCTATTTAATGAGCTATTTAATAAGTCTATTTAATAAGCCTATTTAATAAGCCTATTTAATAAGCCTATTTAATAAGCCTATGTAATAAGTCTATTTAATAAGTCTATTTAATAAGTATTTAATGAGCCTATTTAATAAGCCTATTTATTGAGCCTATTTAATAAGCCTATTTATTGAGCCTATTTAATAAGCCTATTTATTGAGCCTATTTAATAAGCCTATTTAATAAGTCTATTTAATAAGCCTATTTAATAAGCCTATTTATTGAGCCTATTTAATAAGTCTATTTAATAAGCCTATTTAATACACCTATTTAATAAGTATTTAATGAGCCTATTTAATAAGTCTATTTAATAAGCCTATTTAATAGGCCTATTTAATAAGTCTAAGTTGCTGAAATAAGCCTATTTAATAAGCCTAAGTTGCTAAAATAAGCCTATTTCATGAGGCTATTTAATAAGTCTATTTAATAATTCTATTTAATAAGTCTATTTAATAAGTCTATTTAATAAGCCTATTTAATAAGCCTATTTAATAAGCCTAATTAATACACCTATTTAATAAACATATTTAATGAGTATTTAATGATCCTATTTAATAAGTCTATTTAATAAGCCTTTTTAATAAGACTATTTAATAAGTCTATTTAATAAGCCTATTTAATAAGTCTATTTAATAAGTCTATTTAATAAGCCTATTTAATAAGTATTTAATGAGCCTATTTAATAAGCCTATTTATTGAGCCTATTTAATAAGCATATTTATTGAGCCTATTTAATAAGTATATTTATTGAGCCTATTTAATAAGCCTATTTATTGTGCCTATTTAATAAGCCGATTTAATGAGTCTATTTAATAAGCCTATTTAAAAAGCCTATTTAATAAGCCTATTTAATAAGCCTATTTAATAAGCCTATTTAATGAGTCTATTTAATAAGTCTATTTAATAAGTATTTAATGAGCCTATTTAATAAGCCTATTTATTGAGCCTATTTAATAAGCCTATTTATTGAGCCTATTTAATAAGCCTATTTATTGAGCCTATTTAATAAGCCTATTTAATGAGCCTATTTAATAAGTCTATTTAATAAGTCTATTTAATAAGTCTATTTAATAAGCCTATTTAATAAGCCTATTTAATAAGCCTAATTAATACACCTATTTAATAAACATATTTAATAAGTATTTAATGAGCCTATTTAATAAGTCTATTTAATAAGCCTTTTTAATAAGACTATTTAATAAGTCTATTTAATAAGACTATTTAATAAGTCTATTTAATAAGTCTATTTAATAAGCCTATTTAATAAGTATTTAATGAGCCTATTTAATAAGCCTATTTATTGAGCCTATTTAATAAGCCTATTTATTGAGCCTATTTAATAAGCATATTTATTGAGCCTATTTATTGAGCCTATTTAATAAGCCGATTTAATAAGTCTATTTAATAAGCCTATTTAATAAGCCTATTTAATAAGCCTATTTATTGAGCCTATTTAATAAGCCTATTTAATAAGCCGATTTATTGAGCCTATTTAATAAATCTATTTAATAAGCCTATTTAATAAGCCTATTTATTAAGTATTTAATGAGCCTATTTAATAAGTCTATTTAATAAGCCTATTTAATAGGCCTATTTAATAAGTCTAAGTTGCTGAAATAAGCCTATTTAATAAACCTATTTAATAGGCCTATTTAATAAGTCTAAGTTGCTGAAATAAGCCTATTTAATAATCCTAAGTTGCTGAATAAGTCTATTTAATAAGCCTAAGTTGCTGAATAAACCTATTTAATAAGTTTAAGTTGCTGAAATAAGCCTATTTAATACGGCTATTTAATAAGCCTAAGTTGCTGAAATAAGCCTATTTCATAAGGCTATTTAATGAGCCTAAGTTGCTGAAATAAGACTATTTAATAAGCCTAAGTTTCTGAACTAAGCCTATTTAAAAAGGTATATTTAATAAGTCTAAGTTGCTGAAATAAACCTATTTAAAAATGCTATTTAATAAGCCTAAGTTGCTGAAATAAACCTGTTTAATAAGGCTATTAAATAAGCATAAGTTGCTGAAATAAGCTTATTTAATATGCCTAAGTTGCTGAAATAACCCTATTTAATAAGGCTCTTTAATAAGTCTAAGTTGCTGAAATAAACCTATTTAATAAGCCTAAGTTGCTAAAATAAGCCTATTTCATGAGGCTATTTAATAAGTCTATTTAATAAGTCTATTTAATAAGTCTATTTAATAAGTCTATTTAATAAGCCTATTTAATAAGCCTATTTAATAAGCCTAATTAATACACCTATTTAATAAACATATTTAATGAGTATTTAATGAGCCTATTTAATAAGTCTACTTAATAAGCCTTTTTAATAAGACTATTTAATAAGTCTATTTAATAAGCCTATTTAATAAGTCTATTTAATAAGCCTATTTAATAAGCCTATTTAATAAGTATTTAATGAGCCTATTTAATAAGCCTATTTATTGGGCCTATTTAATAAGCTTATTTATTGAGCCTATTTAATAAGCATATTTATTGAGCCTATTTAATAAGCCTATTTATTGAGCCTATTTAATAAGCCGATTTAATAAGTCTATTTAATAAGCCTATTTAATAAGCCTATTTAATAAGCTGATTTATTGAGCCTATTTAATAAGTCTATTTAATAAGCCTATTTAATAAGCCTATTTATTGATCCTATTTAATAAGTCTATTTAATAAGCCTATTTAATAAGCCTATTTAATACGTATTTAATGAGCCTATTTAATAAGTCTATTTAATAAGCCTATTTAATAGGCCTTTTTTAATAAATCTAAGTTGCTGAAATAAGCCTATTTAATAAGCCTATTTAATAGGCCTATTTAATAAGTCTAAGTTGCTGAAATAAGCTTATTTAATAAGCCTAAGTTTCTGAATGAGCCTATTTAATAAGCCTAAGTTGCTGAAATAAGCCTATTAAATAAGCCTAAGTTGCTGAATAAGCCTATTTAATAAGCCTAAGTTGCTGAATAAACCTATTTAATAAGTCTAAGTTGCTGAAATAAGCATATTTAATAAGGCTATTTAATAAGCCTAAGTTGCGGAATAAGCCTATTTAATAAGGCTATTTAATAAGCCTAAGTTGCTGAAATAAGACTATTTAATAAGCCTAAGTTTCTGAACTAAGCCTATTTTAAAAGGTATATTTAATAAGTCTAAGTTGCTGAAATAAGCCTATTTAATAAGGCTCTTTAATAAGTCTAAGTTGCTGAAATAAACCTATTTAATAAGCCTAAGTTGCTAAAATAAGCCTATTTAATGAGGCTATTTAATACGTCTATTTAATAAGCCTATTTAATAAGCCTATTTAATAAGCCTATTTAATAAGCCTATTTAATGAGTCTATTTAATAAGTCTATTTAATAAGTATTTAATGAGCCTATTTAATAAGCCTATTTATTGAGCCTATTTAATAAGCCTATTTATTGAGCCTATTTAATAAGCCTATTTATTGAGCCTATTTAATAAGCCTATTTATTGAGCCTATTTAATAAGCCTATTTAATAAGTCTATTTAATAAGCCTATTTAATAAGCCTATTTAATAAGCCTATTTATTGAGCCTATTTAATAAGCCTATTTAATAAGCCTATTTATTGAGCCTATTTAATAAGTCTATTTAATAAGCCTATTTAACAAGCCTATTTAATAATTATTTAATGAGCCTGTTTAATAAGTCTATTTAATAAGCCTATTTAATAGGCCTATTTAATAAGTCTAAGTTGCTGAAATAAGCCTATTTAATAAGTCTATTTAATAGGCCTATTTAATAAGTCTAAGTTGCTGAAATAAGCCTATTTAATAAGCCTAAGTTGCTGAATAAGCCTATTTAATAAGCCTAAGTTGCTAAAATAAGCCTATTTAATACGGCTATTTAATAAGCCTAAGTTGCTGAAATAAGCCTATTTCATAAGGCTATTTAATGAGCCTAAGTTGCTGAAATAAGACTATTTAATAAGCCTAAGTTTCTGAACTAAGCCTATTTAAAAAGGTATATTTAATAAGTCTAAGTTGCTGAAATAAACCTATTTAAAAATGCTATTTAATAAGCCTAAGTTGCTGAAATAAACCTGTTTAATAAGGCTATTTAATAAGCATAAGTTGCTGAAATAAGCTTATTTAATAAGCCTAAGTTGCTGAAATAAGCCTATTTAATAAGGCTCTTTAATAAGTCTAAGTTGCTGAAATAAACCTATTTAATAAGCCTAAGTTGCTAAAATAAGCCTATTTCATGAGGCTATTTAATAAGTCTATTTAATAAGTCTATTTAATAAGTCTATTTAATAAGTCTATTTAATAAGCCTATTTAATAAGCCTATTTAATAAGCCTGATTAATACACCTATTTAATAAACATATTTAATGAGTATTTAATGAGCCTATTTAATAAGTCTACTTAATAAGCCTTTTTAATAAGACTATTTAATAAGTCTATTTAATAAGCCTATTTAATAAGTCTATTTAATCAGCCTATTTAATAAGCCTATTTAATAAGTATTTAATGAGCCTATTTAATAAGTCTATTTAATAAGCCTATTTAATAGGCCTTTTTTAATAAATCTAAGTTGCTGAAATAAGCCTATTTAATAAGCCTATTTAATAGGCCTATTTAATAAGTTTAAGTTGCTGAAATAAGCTTATTTAATAAGCCTAAGTTTCTGAATGAGCCTATTTAATAAGCCTAAGTTGCTGAAATAAGCCTATTAAATAAGCCTAAGTTGCTGAATAAACCTATTTAATAAGTCTAAGTTGCTGAAATAAGCATATTTAATAAGGCTATTTAATAAGCCTAAGTTGCTGAATAAGCCTATTTAATAAGGCTATTTAATGAGCCTAAGTTGCTGAAATAAGACTATTTAATAAGCCTAAGTTTCTGAACTAAGCCTATTTTAAAAGGTATATTTAATAAGTCTAAGTTGCTGAAATAAACCTATTTAAAAATGCTATTTAATAAGCCTAAGTTGCTGAAATAAACCTGTTTAATAAGGCTATTTAATAAGAATAAGTTGCTGAAATAAGCTTATTTAATAAGCCTAAGTTGCTGAAATAAGCCTATTTAATAAGGCTCTTTAATAAGTCTAAGTTGCTGAAATAAACCTATTTAATAAGCCTAAGTTGCAAAAATAAGCCTATTTAATGAGGGTATTTAATACGCCTATTTAATAAGCCTATTTAATAAGCCTATTTAATAAGCCTATTTAATAAGCCTATTTAATGAGTCTATTTAATAAGTCTATTTAATAAGTATTTAATGAGCCTATTTAATAAGCCTATTTATTGAGCCTATTTAATAAGCCTATTTATTGAGCCTATTTAATAAGCCTATTTATTGAGCCTATTTAATAACCCTATTTATTGAGCCTATTTAATAAGCCTATTTAATAAGTCTATTTAATAAGCCTATTTAATAAGCCTATTTAATAAGCCTATTTATTGAGCCTATTTAATAAGCCTATTTAATAAGCCTATTTATTGAGCCTATTTAATAAGTCTATTTAATAAGCCTATTTAACAAGCCTATTTAATAATTATTTAATGAGCCTGTTTAATAAGTATATTTAATAAGCCTATTTAATAGGCCTATTTAATAAGTCTAAGTTGCTGAAATAAGCCTATTTAATAAGTCTATTTAATAGGCCTATTTAATAAGTCTAAGTTGCTGAAATAAGCCTATTTAATAAGCCTAAGTTTCTGAATGAGCCTATTTAATAAGCCTAAGTTGCCGAAATAAGCCTATTTAATAAGCCTAAGTTGCTGAATAAGCCTATTTAATAAGCCTAAGTTGCTGAAATAAGCATATTTAGTAAGTCTAAGTTGCTGAAATAAGCCTATTTAATAAGCCTAAGTTGCTGAAATAAGCCTATTTAATAAGCCTAAGTTGCTGAAATAAGGCTATTTACTAAGTCTAAGTTGCTGAAATAAGCCAATGTAATAAGCCTAAGTTGCTGAAATAAGTATATTTAATAAGCATAAGTTGCTGAAATAAGTCTATTTAATGAGTCTAGGTTGCTGAAAAAAGGCTATTTAATAAGTCTAAGTTGCTGAAATAAGCCTTTTTAATCAGCGGAAGTTGCTGAAATAAGCCTATTTAATAAGCCCAAGTTGCTGAAATAAGCCTACTTAATTAGGCTATTTAATAAGCCTAAGTTGCTGAAATAAGCCTATTTAATAAGCGTAAGTTGCTGAAATAAGGCTATTTAATAAGCCTAAGTTGCTGAAATACGCCTATTTAATGAGCTATTTAATAGTCTATTTAATAAGCCTATTTAATAAGCCTATTTAATAAGCCTATTTAATAAGCCTATGTAATAAGTCTATTTAATAAGTCTATTTAATAAGTATTTAATGAGCCTATTTAATAAGCCTATTTATTGAGCCTATTTAATAAGCCTATTTATTGAGCCTATTTAATAAGCCTATTTATTGAGCCTATTTAATAAGCCTATTTAATAAGTCTATTTAATAAGCCTATTTAATAAGCCTATTTATTGAGCCTATTTAATAAGTCTATTTAATAAGCCTATTTAATACACCTATTTAATAAGTATTTAATGAGCCTATTTAATAAGTCTATTTAATAAGCCTATTTAATAGGCCTATTTAATAAGTCTAAGTTGCTGAAATAAGCCTATTTAATAAGCCTAAGTTTCTGAATGAGCCTATTCAATAAGCCTAATTTGCTGAAATAAGCCTATTTAATAAGCCTAAGTTGCTGAATAAGCCTATTTAATAAGCCTAAGTTGCTGAAATAAGCCTATTTAATAAGTCTAAGTTGCTGAAATAAGGCTATATAATAAGCCTAAGTTGCTGAAATAAGCCTATTTAATAAGCCTAAGTTGCTGAAATAAGGCTATTTAATAAGTCTAAGTTGCTGAAATAAGCCTATTTAATAAGCCTAAGTTGCTGAAATACGTATATTTAATAAGCCTAAGTTGCTGAAATAAGCCTATTTAATAAGGCTCTTTAATAAGTCTAAGTTGCTGAAATAAACCTATTTAATAAGCCTAAGTTGCTAAAATAAGCCTATTTCATGAGGCTATTTAATAAGTCTATTTAATAAGTCTATTTAATAAGTCTATTTAATAAGTCTATTTAATAAGCCTATTTAATAAGCCTATTTAATAAGCCTAATTAATACACCTATTTAATAAACATATTTAATAAGTATTTAATGAGCCTATTTAATAAGTCTATTTAATAAGCCTTTTTAATAAGACTATTTAATAAGTCTATTTAATAAGACTATTTAATAAGCCTATTTAATAAGTATTTAATGAGCCTATTTAATAAGCCTATTTATTGAGCCTATTTAATAAGCCTATTTATTGAGCCTATTTAATAAGCATATTTATTGAGCCTATTTAATAAGCCTATTTATTGAGCCTATTTAATAAGCCGATTTATTAAGCCTATTTAATATGCCTATTTATTGAGCCTATTTAATAAGCCTATTTAATAAGCCGATTTATTGAGCCTATTTAATAAGTCTATTTAATAAGCCTATTTAATAAACCTATTTAATAAGTATTTAATGAGCCTATTTAATATGTCTATTTAATAAGCCTATTTAATAGGCCTATTTAATACGTCTAAGTTGCTGAAATAAGCCTATTTAATAAGCCTATTTAATAGGCCTATTTAATAAGTCTAAGTTGCTGAAATAAGCCTATTTAATAAGCCTAAGTTGCTGAATAAGCCTATTTAATAAGCCTAAGTTGCTGAATAAACCTATTTAATAAGTCTAAGTTGCTAAAATAAGCCTATTTAATACGGCTATTTAATAAGCCTAAGTTGCTGAAATAAGCCTATTTCATAAGGCTATTTAATGAGCCTAAGTTGCTGAAATAAGACTATTTAATAAGCCTAAGTTTCTGAACTAAGCCTATTTAAAAAGGTATATTTAATAAGTCTAAGTTGCTGAAATAAACCTATTTAAAAATGCTATTTAATAAGCCTAAGTTGCTGAAATAAACCTGTTTAATAAGGCTATTTAATAAGCATAAGTTGCTGAAATAAGCTTATTTAATAAGCCTAAGTTGCTGAAATAAGCCTATTTAATAAGGCTCTTTAATAAGTCTAAGTTGCTGAAATAAACCTATTTAATAAGCCTAAGTTGCTAAAATAAGCCTATTTCATGAGGCTATTTAATAAGTCTATTTAATAAGTCTATTTAATAAGTCTATTTAATAAGTCTATTTAATAAGCCTATTTAATAAGCCTATTTAATAAGCCTGATTAATACACCTATTTAATAAACATATTTAATGAGTATTTAATGAGCCTATTTAATAAGTCTACTTAATAAGCCTTTTTAATAAGACTATTTAATAAGTCTATTTAATAAGCCTATTTAATAAGTCTATTTAATAAGCCTATTTAATAAGCCTATTTAATAAGTATTTAATTAGCCTATTTAATAAGTCTATTTAATAAGCCTATTTAATAGGCCTTTTTTAATAAATCTAAGTTGCTGAAATAAGCCTATTTAATAAGCCTATTTAATAGGCCTATTTAATAAGTTTAAGTTGCTGAAATAAGCTTATTTAATAAGCCTAAGTTTCTGAATGAGCCTATTTAATAAGCCTAAGTTGCTGAAATAAGCCTATTAAATAAGCCTAAGTTGCTGAATAAACCTATTTAATAAGTCTAAGTTGCTGAAATAAGCATATTTAATAAGGCTATTTAATAAGCCTAAGTTGCTGAATAAGCCTATTTAATAAGGCTATTTAATGAGCCTAAGTTGCTGAAATAAGACTATTTAATAAGCCTAAGTTTCTGAACTAAGCCTATTTTAAAAGGTATATTTAATAAGTCTAAGTTGCTGAAATAAACCTATTTAAAAATGCTATTTAATAAGCCTAAGTTGCTGAAATAAACCTGTTTAATAAGGCTATTTAATAAGAATAAGTTGCTGAAATAAGCTTATTTAATAAGCCTAAGTTGCTGAAATAAGCCTATTTAATAAGGCTCTTTAATAAGTCTAAGTTGCTGAAATAAACCTATTTAATAAGCCTAAGTTGATAAAATAAGCCTATTTAATGAGGGTATTTAATACGCCTATTTAATAAGCCTATTTAATAAGCCTATTTAATAAGCCTATTTAATAAGCCTATTTAATGAGTCTATTTAATAAGTCTATTTAATAAGTATTTAATGAGCCTATTTAATAAGCCTATTTATTGAGCCTATTTAATAAGCCTATTTATTGAGCCTATTTAATAAGCCTATTTATTGAGCCTATTTAATAAGCCTATTTATTGAGCCTATTTAATAAGCCTATTTAATAAGTCTATTTAATAAGCCTATTTAATAAGCCTATTTAATAAGCCTATTTATTGAGCCTATTTAATAAGCCTATTTAATAAGCCTATTTAATAAGTCTATTTAATACGCCTATTTAACAAGCCTATTTAATAATTATTTAATGAGCCTGTTTAATAAGTCTATTTAATAAGCCTATTTAACAGGCCTATTTAATAAGTCTAAGTTGCTGAAATAAGCCTATTTAATAAGCCTAAGTTTCTGAATGAGCCTATTTAATAAGCCTAAGTTGCCGAAATAAGCCTATTTAATAAGCCTAAGTTGCTGAATAAGCCTATTTAATAAGCCTAAGTTGCTGAAATAAGCCTATTTAGTAAGTCTAAGTTGCTGAAATAAGCCTATTTAATAAGCTTAAGTTTCTGAATGAGCCTATTTAATAAGCCTAAGTTGCCGAAATAAGCCTATTTAATAAGCCTAAGTTGCTGAATAAGCCTATTTAATAAGCCTAAGTTGCTGAAATAAGCCTATTTAGTAAGTCTAAGTTGCTGAAATAAGCCTATTTAATAAGCGTAAGTTGCTGAAATAAGGCTATTTAATAAGTCTAAGTTGCTGAAATAAGCCTATTTAATAAGCCTAAGTTGCTGAAATAAGTATATTTAATAAGCATAATTTGCTGAAATAAGCCTATTTAATGAGTCTAGGTTGCTGAAATAAGGCTATTTAATAAGTCTAAGTTGCTGAAATAAGCCTTTTTAATCAGCGTAAGTTGCTGAAATAAGCTTATTTAATAAGCCCAAGTTGCTGAAATAAGCCTACTTAATTAGGCTATTTAATAAGCCTAAGTTGCTGAAATAAGCCTATTTAATGAGCTATTTAATAAGTCTATTTAATAAGCCTATTTAATAAGCCTATTTAATAAGCCTATTTAATAAGCCTATGTAATAAGTCTATTTAATAAGTCTATTTAATAAGTATTTAATGAGCCTATTTAATAAGCCTATTTATTGAGCCTATTTAATAAGCCTATTTACTGAGCCTATTTAATAAGCCTATTTATTGAGCCTATTTAATAAGCCTATTTAATAAGTCTATTTAATAAGCCTATTTAATAAGCCTATTTATTGAGCCTATTTAATAAGCCTATTTAATAAGCCTATTTATTCAGCCTATTTAATATGTCTATTTAATAAGCCTATTTAATAAGCCTATTTAATAAGTATTTAATGAGCCTATTTAATAAGTCTATTTAATACGCCTATTTAATAGGCCTATTTAATAAGTCTAAGTTGCTGAAATAAGCCTATTTAATAAGCCTAAGTTTCTGAATGAGCCTATTTAATAAGCCTAAGTTGCTGAAATAAGCCTATTTAATAAGCCTAAGTTGCTGAATAAGCCTATTTAATAAGCCTAAGTTGCTGAAATAAGCCTATTTAATAAGACTAAGTTGCTGAAATAAGGCTATTTAATAAGCCTAAGTTGCTGAAATAAGCCTGTTTAATAAGCCTAAGTTGCTGAAATAAGGCTATTTAATAAGTCTAATTGCTGAAATAAGCCTATTTAATAAGCCTAAGTTGCTGAAATAAGTATATTTAATAAGCATAAGTTGCTGAAATAAGCCTATTTAATGAGTCTAAGTTGCTGAAATAAGGCTATTTAATAAGTCTAAGTTGCTGAAATAAGCCTTTTTAATCAGCGTAAGTTGCTGAAATAAGCTTATTTAATAAGCCCAAGTTGCTGAAATAAGCCTACTTAATTAGGCTATTTAATAAGCCTAAGTTGCTGAAATAAGCCTATTTAATGAGCTATTTAATAAGTCTATTTAATAAGCCTATTTAATAAGCCTATTTAATAAGCCTATTTAATAAGCTTATGTAATAAGTCTATTTAATAAGTCTATTTAATAAGTATTTAATGAGCCTATTTAATAAGCCTATTTATTGAGCCTATTTAATAAGCCTATTTACTGAGCCTATTTAATAAGCCTATTTATTGAGCCTATTTATTCAGCCTATTTAATATGTCTATTTAATAAGCCTATTTAATAAGCCTATTTAATAAGTATTTAATGAGCCTATTTAATAAGTCTATTTAATACGCCTATTTAATAGGCCTATTTAATAAGTCTAAGTTGCTGAAATAAGCCTATTTAATAAGCCTAAGTTTCTGAATGAGCCTATTTAATAAGCCTAAGTTGCTGAAATAAGCCTATTTAATAAGCCTAAGTTGCTGAATAAGCCTATTTAATAAGCCTAAGTTGCTGAAATAAGCCTATTTAATAAGACTAAGTTGCTGAAATAAGGCTATTTAATAAGCCTAAGTTGCTGAAATAAGCCTGTTTAATAAGCCTAAGTTGCTGAAATAAGGCTATTTAATAAGTCTAATTGCTGAAATAAGCCTATTTAATAAGCCTAAGTTGCTGAAATAAGTATATTTAATAAGCATAAGTTGCTGAAATAAGCCTATTTAATGAGTCTAAGTTGCTGAAATAAGGCTATTTAATAAGTCTAAGTTGCTGAAATAAGCCTATTTCATGAGGCTATTTAATAAGTCTATTTAATAAGTCTATTTAATAAGTCTATTTAATAAGCCTATTTAATAAGCCTATTTAATAAGCCTAAGTTGCTGAATAAGCCTATTTAATAAGCCTAAGTTGCTGAATAAACCTATTTAATAAGTCTAAGTTGCTGAAATAAGCCTATTTAATAAGCCTAAGTTTCTGAACTAAGCCTATTTAAAAAGGTATATTTAATAAGTCTAAGTTGCTGAAATAATCCTATTTAAAAATGCTATTTAATAAGCCTAAGTTGCTGAAATAAACCTGTTTAATAAGGCTATTTAATAAGCATAAGTTGCTGAAATAAGCTTATTTAATAAGCCTAAGTTGCTGAAATAAGCCTATTTAATAAGGCTCTTTAATAAGTCTAAGTTGCTGACATAAACCTATTTAATAAGCCTAAGTTGCTAAAATAAGCCTATTTCATGAGGCTATTTAATAAGTCTATTTAATAAGTCTATTTAATAAGTCTATTTAATAAGCCTATTTAATAAGCCTATTTAATAAGCCTAATTAATACACCTATTTAATAAACATATTTAATGAGTATTTAATGAGCCTATTTAATAAGTCTATTTAATAAGCCTTTTTAATAAGACTATTTAATAAGTCTATTTAATAAGCCTATTTAATAAGTATTTAATAAGCCTATTTAATAAGCCTATTTATTGAGCCTATTTAATAAGCCTATTTATTGAGCCTATTTAATAAGCATATTTATTGAGCCTATTTAATAAGCCTATTTATTGAGCCTATTTAATAAGTCTATTTAATAAGTCTATTTAATAAGCCTATTTAATAAGCCTATTTAATAAGCCTAATTAATACACCTATTTAATAAACATATTTAATAAGTATTTAATGAGCCTATTTAATAAGTCTATTTAATAAGCCTTTTTAATAAGACTATTTAATAAGTCTATTTAATAAGACTATTTAAAAAGTCTATTTAATAAGTCTATTTAATAAGCCTATTAAATAAGTATTTAATGAGCCTATTTAATAAGCCTATTTATTGAGCCTATTTAATAAGCCTATTTATTGAGCCTATTTAATAAGCATATTTATTGAGCCTATTTAATAAGCTGATTTAATAAGTATATTTAATAAACCTATTTAATAAGCCTATTTAATAAGCCTATTTATTGAGCCTATTTAATAAGCCTATTTAATAAGCCGATTTATTGAGCCTATTTAATAAGTCTATTTAATAAGCCTATTTAATAACCCTATTTAATAAGTATTTAATGAGCCTATTTAATAAGTCTATTTAATAAGCCTATTTAATAGGCCTATTTAATAAGTCTAAGTTGCTGAAATAAGCCTATTTAATAAGCCTATTTAATAGGCCTATTTAATAAGTCTAAGTTGCTGAAATAAGCCTATTTAATAAGCCTAAGTTGCTGAATAAGCCTATTTAATTAGCCTAAGTTGCTGAATAAACCTATTTAATAAGTCTAAGTTGCTGAAATAAGCCTATTTAATACGGCTATTTAATAAGCCTAAGTTGCTGAAATAAGCCTATTTCATAAGGCTATTTAATGAGCCTAAGTTGCTGAAATAAGACTATTTAATAAGCCTAAGTTTCTGAACTAAGCCTATTTAAAAAGGTATATTTAATAAGTCTAAGTTGCTGAAATAATCCTATTTAAAAATGCTATTTAATAAGCCTAAGTTGCTGATATAAACCTGTTTAATAAGGCTATTTAATAAGCATAAGTTGCTGAAATAAGCTTATTTAATAAGCCTAAGTTGCTGAAATAAGCCTATTTAATAAGGCTCTTTAATAAGTCTAAGTTGCTGACATAAACCTATTTAATAAGCCTAAGTTGCTAAAATAAGCCTATTTCATGAGGCTATTTAATAAGTCTATTTAATAAGTCTATTTAATAAGTCTATTTAATAAGCCTATTTAATAAGCCTATTTAATAAGCCTAATTAATACACCTATTTAATAAACATATTTAATGAGTATTTAATGAGCCTATTTAATAAGTCTATTTAATAAGCCTTTTTAATAAGACTATTTAATAAGTCTATTTAATAAGCCTATTTAATAAGTATTTAATAAGCCTATTTAATAAGCCTATTTATTGAGCCTATTTAATACGCATATTTATTGAGCCTATTTAATAAGCCTATTTATTGAGCCTATTTAATAAGTCTATTTAATAAGTCTATTTAATAAGTCTATTTAATAAGCCTATTTAATAAGCCTATTTAATAAGCCTAATTAATACACCTATTTAATAAACATATTTAATAAGTATTTAATGAGCCTATTTAATAAGTCTATTTAATAAGCCTTTTTAATAAGACTATTTAATAAGTCTATTTAATAAGACTATTTAAAAAGTCTATTTAATAAGTCTATTTAATAAGCCTATTAAATAAGTATTTAATGAGCCTATTTAATAAGCCTATTTATTGAGCCTATTTAATAAGCCTATTTATTGAGCCTATTTAATAAGCATATTTATTGAGCCTATTTAATAAGCTGATTTAATAAGTATATTTAATAAACCTATTTAATAAGCCTATTTAATAAGCCTATTTATTGAGCCTATTTAATAAGCCTATTTAATAAGCCGATTTATTGAGCCTATTTAATAAGTCTATTTAATAAGCCTATTTAATAACCCTATTTAATAAGTATTTAATGAGCCTATTTAATAAGTCTATTTAATAAGCCTATTTAATAGGCCTATTTAATAAGTCTAAGTTGCTGAAATAAGCCTATTTAATAAGCCTATTTAATAGGCCTATTTAATAAGTCTAAGTTGCTGAAATAAGCCTATTTAATAAGCCTAAGTTGCTGAATAAGCCTATTTAATTAGCCTAAGTTGCTGAATAAACCTATTTAATAAGTCTAAGTTGCTGAAATAAGCCTATTTAATACGGCTATTTAATAAGCCTAAGTTGCTGAAATAAGCCTATTTCATAAGGCTATTTAATGAGCCTAAGTTGCTGAAATAAGACTATTTAATAAGCCTAAGTTTCTGAACTAAGCCTATTTAAAAAGGTATATTTAATAAGTCTAAGTTGCTGAAATAAACCTATTTAAAAATGCTATTTAATAAGCCTAAGTTGCTGAAATAAACCTGTTTAATAAGGCTATTTAATAAGCATAAGTTGCTGAAATAAGCTTATTTAATAAGCCTAAGTTGCTGAAATAAGCCTATTTAATAAGGCTCTTTAATAAGTCTAAGTTGCTGAAATAAACCTATTTAATAAGCCTAAGTTGCTAAAATAAGCCTATTTCATGAGGCTATTTAATAAGTCTATTTAATAATTCTATTTAATAAGTCTATTTAATAAGTCTATTTAATAAGCCTATTTAATAAGCCTATTTAATAAGCCTAATTAATACACCTATTTAATAAACATATTTAATGAGTATTTAATGAGCCTATTTAATAAGTCTATTTAATAAGCCTTTTTAATAAGACTATTTAATAAGTCTATTTAATAAGCCTATTTAATAAGTCTATTTAATAAGTCTATTTAATAAGCCTATTTAATAAGTATTTAATGAGCCTTTTTAATAAGCCTATTTATTGAGCCTATTTAATAAGCATATTTATTGAGCCTATTTAATAAGCATATTTATTGAGCCTATTTAATAAGCCTATTTATTGAGCCTATTTAATAAGCCGATTTAATGAGTCTATTTAATAAGCCTATTTAAAAAGCCTATTTAATAAGCCTATTTAATAAGCCTATTTAATAAGCCTATTTAATGAGTCTATTTAATAAGTCTATTTAATAAGTATTTAATGAGCCTATTTAATAAGCCTATTTATTGAGCCTATTTAATAAGCCTATTTATTGAGCCTATTTAATAAGCCTATTTATTGAGCCTATTTAATAAGCCTATTTATTGAGCCTATTTAATAAGTCTATTTAATAAGTCTATTTAATAAGTCTATTTAATAAGCCTATTTAATAAGCCTATTTAATAAGCCTAATTAATACACCTATTTAATAAGTCTATTTAATAAGCCTATTTAATAAGTATTTAATGAGCCTATTTAATAAGCCTATTTATTGAGCCTATTTAATAAGCCTATTTATTGAGCCTATTTAATAAGCATATTTATTGAGCCTATTTATTGAGCCTATTTAATAAGCCGATTTAATAAGTCTATTTAATGAGCCTATTTAATAAGCCTATTTAATAAGCCTATTTATTGAGCCTATTTAATAAGCCTATTTAATAAGCCGATTTATTGAGCCTATTTAATAAGTCTATTTAATAAGCCTATTTAATAAGCCTATTTATTAAGTATTTAATGAGCCTATTTAATAAGTCTATTTAATAAGCCTATTTAATAGGCCTATTTAATAAGTCTAAGTTGCTGAAATAAGCCTATTTAATAAGCCTATTTAATAGGCCTATTTAATAAGTCTAAGTTGCTGAAATAAGCCTATTTAATAAGCCTAAGTTGCTGAATAAGTCTATTTAATAAGCCTAAGTTGCTGAATAAACCTATTTAATAAGTCTAAGTTGCTGAAATAAACCTATTTAAAAATGCTATTTAATAAGCCTAAGTTGCTGAAATAAACCTGTTTAATAAGGCTATTAAATAAGCATAAGTTGCTGAAATAAGCTTATTTAATAAGCCTAAGTTACTGAAATAACCCTATTTAATAAGGCTCTTTAATAAGTCTAAGTTGCTGAAATAAACCTATTTAATAAGCCTAAGTTGCTAAAATAAGCCTATTTCATGAGGCTATTTAATAAGTCTATTTAATAAGTCTATTTAATAAGTCTATTTAATAAGTCTATTTAATAAGCCTATTTAATAAGCCTATTTAATAAGCCTTTTTAATAAGACTATTTAATAAGTCTATTTAATAAGCCTATTTAATAAGTCTATTTAATAAGCCTATTTAATAAGCCTATTTAATAAGTATTTAATGAGCCTATTTAATAAGCCTATTTATTGGGCCTATTTAATAAGCCTATTTATTGAGCCTATTTAATAAGCATATTTATTGAGCCTATTTAATAAGCCTATTTATTGAGCCTATTTAATAAGCCGATTTAATAAGTCTATTTAATAAGCCTATTTAATAAACATATTTAATGAGTATTTAATGAGCCTATTTAATAAGTCTATTTAATAAGCCTTTTTAATAAGACTATTTAATAAGTCTATTTAATAAGCCTATTTAATAAGTCTATTTAATAAGCCTATTTAATAAGCCTATTTAATAAGTATTTAATGAGCCTATTTAATAAGCCTATTTATTGGGCCTATTTAATAAGCCTATTTATTGAGCCTATTTAATAAGCATATTTATTGAGCCTATTTAATAAGCCTATTTATTGAGCCTATTTAATAAGCCGATTTAATAAGTCTATTTAATAAGCCTATATAATAATCCTATTTAATAAGCCTATTTATTGAGCCTATTTAATGAGCCTATTTAATAAGCTGATTTATTGAGCCTATTTAATAAGTCTATTTAATAAGCCTATTTAATAAGCCTATTTATTGAGCCTATTTAATACGTCTATTTAATAAGCCTATTTAATAAGCCTATTTAATAAGTATTTAATGAGCCTATTTAATAAGTCTATTTAATAAGCCTATTTAATAGGCCTTTTTTAATAAATCTAAGTTGCTGAAATAAGCCTATTTAATAAGCCTATTTAATAGGCCTATTTAATAAGTCTAAGTTGCTGAAATAAGCTTATTTAATAAGCCTAAGTTTCTGAATGAGCCTATTTAATAAGCCTAAGTTGCTGAAATAAGCCTATTAAATAAGCCTAAGTTGCTGAATAAGCCTATTTAATAAGCCTAAGTTGCTGAATAAACCTATTTAATAAGTCTAAGTTGCTGAAATAAGCATATTTAATAAGGCTATTTAATAAGCCTATGTTGCAGAATAAGCCTATTTAATAAGGCTATTTAATAAGCCTAAGTTGCTGAAATAAGACTATTTAATAAGCCTAAGTTTCTGAACTAAGCCTATTTTAAAAGGTATATTTAATAAGTCTAAGTTGCTGAAATAAACCTATTTAAAAATGCTATTTAATAAGCCTAAGTTGCTGAAATAAACCTGTTTAATAAGGCTATTTAATAAGAATAAGTTGCTGAAATAAGCTTATTAAATAAGCCTAAGTTGCTGAAATAAGCCTATTTAAAAAGGCTCTTTAATAAGTCTAAGTTGCTGAAATAAACCTATTTAATAAGCCTAAGTTGCTAAAATAAGCCTATTTAATGAGGCTATTTAATACGTCTATTTAATAAGCCTATTTAATAAGCCTATTTAATAAGCCTATTTAATAAGCCTATTTAATGAGTCTATTTAATAAGTCTATTTAATAAGTATTTAATGAGCCTATTTAATAAGCCTATTTATTGAGCCTATTTAATAAGCCTATTTATTGAGCCTATTTAATAAGCCTATTTATTGAGCCTATTTAATAACCCTATTTATTGAGCCTATTTAATAAGCCTATTTAATAAGTCTATTTAATAAGCCTATTTAATAAGCCTATTTAATAAGCCTATTTATTGAGCCTATTTAATAAGCCTATTTAATAAGCCTATTTATTGAGCCTATTTAATAAGTCTATTTAATAAACCTATTTAACAAGCCTATTTAATAATTATTTAATGAGCCTGTTTAATAAGTCTATTTAATAAGCCTATTTAATAGGCCTATTTAATAAGTCTAAGTTGCTGAAATAAGCCTATTTAATAAGTCTATTTAATAGGCCTATTTAATAAGTCTAAGTTGCTGAAATAAGCCTATTTAATAAGCCTAAGTTTCTGAATGAGCCTATTTAATAAGCCTAAGTTGCCGAAATAAGCCTATTTAATAAGCCTAAGTTGCTGAATAAGCCTATTTAATAAGCCTAAGTTGCTGAAATAAGCCTATTTAGAAAGTCTAAGTTGCTGAAATAAGCCTATTTAATAAGCCTAAGTTGCTGAAATAAGCCTATTTAATAAGCCTAAGTTGCTGAAATAAGGCTATTTACTAAGTCTAAGTTGCTGAAATAAGCCTATGTAATAAGCCTAAGTTGCTGAAATAAGTATATTTAATAAGCATAAGTTGCTGAAATAAGTCTATTTAATGAGTCTAGGTTGCTGAAATAAGGCTATTTAATAAGTCTAAGTTGCTGAAATAAGCCTTTTTAATCAGCGTAAGTTGCTGAAATAAGCCTATTTAATAAGCCCAAGTTGCTGAAATAAGCCTACTTAATTAGGCTATTTAATAAGCCTAAGTTGCTGAAATAAGCCTATTTAATAAGCGTAAGTTGCTGAAATAAGGCTATTTAATAAGCCTAAGTTGCTGAAATACGCCTATTTAATGAGCTATTTAATAAGTCTATTTAATAAGCCTATTTAATAAGCCTATTTAATAAGCCTATTTAATAAGCCTATGTAATAAGTCTATTTAATAAGTCTATTTAATAAGTATTTAATGAGCCTATTTAATAAGCCTATTTATTGAGCCTATTTAATAAGCCTATTTATTGAGCCTATTTAATAAGCCTATTTATTGAGCCAATTTAATAAGCCTATTTAATAAGTCTATTTAATAAGCCTATTTAATAAGCCTATTTATTGAGCCTATTTAATAAGTCTATTTAATAAGCCTATTTAATACACCTATTTAATAAGTATTTAATGAGCCTATTTAATAAGTCTATTTAATAAGCCTATTTAATAGGCCTATTTAATAAGTCTAAGTTGCTGAAATAAGCCTATTTAATAAGCCTAAGTTTCTGAATGAGCCTATTCAATAAGCCTAATTTGCTGAAATAAGCCTATTTAATAAGCCTAAGTTGCTGAATAAGCCTATTTAATAAGCCTAAGTTGCTGAAATAAGCCTATTTAATAAGTCTAAGTTGCTGAAATAAGGCTATATAATAAGCCTAAGTTGCTGAAATAAGCCTATTTAATAAGCCTAAGTTGCTGAAATAAGGCTATTTAATAAGTCTAAGTTGCTGAAATAAGCCTATTTAATAAGTCTAAGTTGCTGAAATAAGTATATTTAATAAGCCTAAGTTGCTGAAATAAGCCTATTTAATAAGGCTCCTTAATAAGTCTAAGTTGCTGAAATAAACCTATTTAATAAGCCTAAGTTGCTAAAATAAGCCTATTTCATGAGGCTATTTAATAAGTCTATTTAATAAGTCTATTTAATAAGTCTATTTAATAAGTCTATTTAATAAGCCTATTTAATAAGCCTATTTAATAAGCCTAATTAATACACCTATTTAATAAACATATTTAATAAGTATTTAATGAGGCTATTTAATAAGTCTATTTAATAAGCCTTTTTAATAAGACTATTTAATAAGTCTATTTAATAAGACTATTTAATAAGTCTATTTAATAAGTCTATTTAATAAGCCTATTTAATAAGTATTTAATGAGCCTATTTAATAAGCCTATTTATTGAGCCTATTTAATAAGCCTATTTATTGAGCCTATTTAATAAGCATATTTATTGAGCCTATTTAATAAGCCTATTTATTGAGCCTATTTAATAAGCCGATTTATTAAGCCTATTTAATATGCCTATTTATTGAGCCTATTTAATAAGCCTATTTAATAAGCCGATTTATTGAGCCTATTTAATAAGTCTATTTAATAAGCCTATTTAATAAACCTATTTAATAAGTATTTAATGAGCCTATTTAATATGTCTATTTAATAAGCCTATTTAATAGGCCTATTTAATACGTCTAAGTTGCTGAAATAAGCCTATTTAATAGGCCTATTTAATAGGCCTATTTAATAAGTCTAAGTTGCTGAAATAAGCCTATTTAATAAGCCTAAGTTGCTGAATAAGCCTATTTAATAAGCCTAAGTTGCTGAATAAACCTATTTAATAAGTCTAAGTTGCTAAAATAAGCCTATTTAATACGGCTATTTAATAAGCCTAAGTTGCTGAAATAAGCCTATTTCATAAGGCTATTTAATGAGCCTAAGTTGCTGAAATAAGACTATTTAATAAGCCTAAGTTTCTGAACTAAGCCTATTTAAAAAGGTATATTTAATAAGTCTAAGTTGCTGAAATAAACCTATTTAAAAATGCTATTTAATAAGCCTAAGTTGCTGAAATAAACCTGTTTAATAAGGCTATTTAATAAGCATAAGTTGCTGAAATAAGCTTATTTAATAAGCCTAAGTTGCTGAAATAAGCCTATTTAATAAGGCTCTATAATAAGTCTAAGTTGCTGAAATAAACCTATTTAATAAGCCTAAGTTGCTAAAATAAGCCTATTTCATGAGGCTATTTAATAAGTCTATTTAATAAGTCTATTTAATAAGTCTATTTAATAAGTCTATTTAATAAGTCTATTTAATAAGCCTATTTAATAAGCCTGATTAATACACCTATTTAATAAACATATTTAATGAGTATTTAATGAGCCTATTTAATAAGTCTACTTAATAAGCCTTTTTAATAAGACTATTTAATAAGTCTATTTAATAAGCCTATTTAATAAGTCTATTTAATAAGCCTATTTAATAAGCCTATTTAATAAGTATTTAATGAGCCTATTTAATAAGTCTATTTAATAAGCCTATTTAATAGGCCTTTTTTAATAAATCTAAGTTGCTGAAATAAGCCTATTTAATAAGCCTATTTAATAGGCCTATTTAATAAGTTTAAGTTGCTGAAAAAAGCTTATTTAATAAGCCTAAGTTTCTGAATGAGCCTATTTAATAAGCCTAAGTTGCTGAAATAAGCCTATTAAATAAGCCTAAGTTGCTGAATAAGCCTATTTAATAAGCCTAAGTTGCTGAATAAACCTATTTAATAAGTCTAAGTTGCTGAAATAAGCATATTTAATAAGGCTATTTAATAAGCCTAAGTTGCTGAATAAGCCTATTTAATAAGGCTATTTAATGAGCCTAAGTTGCTGAAATAAGACTATTTAATAAGCCTAAGTTTCTGAACTAAGCCTATTTTAAAAGGTATATTTAATAAGTCTAAGTTGCTGAAATAAACCTATTTAAAAATGCTATTTAATAAGCCTAAGTTGCTGAAATAAACCTGTTTAATAAGGCTATTTAATAAGAATAAGTTGCTGAAATAAGCTTATTTAATAAGCCTAAGTTGCTGAAATAAGCCTATTTAATAAGGCTCTTTAATAAGTCTAAGTTGCTGAAATAAACCTATTTAATAAGCCTAAGTTGCTAAAATAAGCCTATTTAATGAGGGTATTTAATACGCCTATTTAATAAGCCTATTTAATAAGCCTATTTAATAAGCCTATTTAATAAGCCTATTTAATGAGTCTATTTAATAAGTCTATTTAATAAGTATTTAATGAGCCTATTTAATAAGCCTATTTATTGAGCCTATTTAATAAGCCTATTTATTGAGCCTATTTAATAAGCCTATTTATTGAGCCTATTTAATAAGCCTATTTATTGAGCCTATTTAATAAGCCTATTTAATAAGTCTATTTAATAAGCCTATTTAATAAGCCTATTTAATAAGCCTATTTATTGGACCTATTTAATAAGCCTATTTAATAAGCCTATTTAATAAGTCTATTTAATACGCCTATTTAACAAGCCTATTTAATAATTATTTAATGAGCCTGTTTAATAAGTATATTTAATAAGCCTATTTAACAGGCCTATTTAATAAGTCTAAGTTGCTGAAATAAGCCTATTTAATAAGCCTAAGTTTCTGAATGAGCCTATTTAATAAGCCTAAGTTGCCGAAATAAGCCTATTTAATAAGCCTAAGTTGCTGAATAAGCCTATTTAATAAGCCTAAGTTGCTGAAATAAGCCTATTTAGTAAGTCTAAGTTGCTGAAATAAGCCTATTTAATAAGCTTAAGTTTCTGAATGAGCCTATTTAATAAGCCTAAGTTGCCGAAATAAGCCTATTTAATAAGCCTAAGTTGCTGAATAAGCCTATTTAATAAGCCTAAGTTGCTGAAATAAGCCTATTTAGTAAGTCTAAGTTGCTGAAATAAGCCTATTTAATAAGCCTAAGTTGCTGAAATAAGCCTATTTAATAAGCCTAAGTTGCTGAAATAAGGCTATTTAATAAGTCTACGTTGCTGAAATAAGCCTATTTAATAAGCCTAAGTTGCTGAAATAAGTATATTTAATAAGCATAAGTTGCTGAAATAAGCCTATTTAATGAGTCTAGGTTGCTGAAATAAGGCTATTTAATAAGTCTAAGTTGCTGAAATAAGCCTTTTTAATCAGCGTAAGTTGCTGAAATAAGCTTATTTAATAAGCCCAAGTTGCTGAAATAAGCCTACTTAATTAGGCTATTTAATAAGCCTAAGTTGCTGAAATAAGCCTATTTAATGAGCTATTTAATAAGTCTATTTAATAAACCTATTTAATAAGCCTATTTAATAAGCCTATTTAATAAGCCTATGTAATAAGTCAATTTAATAAGTCTATTTAATAAGTATTTAATGAGCCTATTTAATAAGCCTATTTATTGAGCCTATTTAATAAGCCTATTTACTGAGCCTATTTAATAAGCCTATTTATTTAGCCTATTTAATAAGCCTATTTAATAAGTCTATTTAATAAGCCTATTTAATAAGCCTATTTATTGAGCCTATTTAATAAGCCTATTTAATAAGCCTATTTATTCAGCCTATTTAATATGTCTATTTAATAAGCCTATTTAATAAGCCTATTTAATAAGTATTTAATGAGCCTATTTAATAAGTCTATTTAATACGCCTATTTAATAGGCCTATTTAATAAGTCTAAGTTGCTGAAATAAGCCTATTTAATAAGCCTAAGTTTCTGAATGAGCCTATTTAATAAGCCTAAGTTGCTGAAATAAGCCTATTTAATAAGCCTAAGTTGCTGAATAAGCCTATTTAATAAGCCTAAGTTGCTGAAATAAGCCTATTTAATAAGACTAAGTTGCTGAAATAAGGCTATTTAATAAGCCTAAGTTGCTGAAATAAGCCTGTTTAATAAGCCTAAGTTGCTGAAATAAGGCTATTTAATAAGTCTAATTGCTGAAATAAGCCTATTTAATAAGCCTAAGTTGCTGAAATAAGTATATTTAATAAGCATAAGTTGCTGAAATAAGCCTATTTAATGAGTCTAAGTTGCTGAAATAAGGCTATTTAATAAGTCTAAGTTGCTGAAATAAGCCTTTTTAATCAGCGTAAGTTGCTGAAATAAGCTTATTTAATAAGCCCAAGTTGCTGAAATAAGCCTACTTAATTAGGCTATTTAATAAGCCTAAGTTGCTGAAATAAGCCTATTTAATAAGCGTAAGTTACTGAAATAAGGCTATTTAATAAGTCTAAGTTGCTGAAATAAGCCTATTTAATAAGCCTAAGTTGCTGAAATAAGCCTATTTAATAAGCCTGTTTAATAAGCCTAAGTTGCTGAAATAAGCCTATTTAATAAGCCTATTTAATAAGCCTATTTAATATGCCTATTTAATAAGTCTAAGTTGCTGAATAAGCCTATTTAATAAGCCTAAGTTGCTGAATAAACCTATTTAATAAGCCTAAGTTGCTGAAATAAGGCTATTTAATAAGCCTAAGTTGCTGAATAAGCCTATTTAATAAGTCTAAGTTGCTGAAATAAGGGTATTTAATAAGCCTAAGTTGCTAAAATAAGGCTATTTAATAAGTTTAAGTTGCTGAAATAAGCCTATTTAATAAGCCTAAGTTGCTGAAATAAGCCTATTTAATAAGGCTATTTAATGAGCCTAAGTTGCTGAAATAAGCCTATTTAATAAGCCTAAGTTTCTGAACTAAGCCTATTTAAAAAGGTATATTTAATAAGTCTAAGTTGCTGAAATAAACCTATTTAAAAATGCTATTTAATATGCCTAAGTTGCTGAAATAAACCTGTTTAATAAGGCTATTTAATAAGCATAAGTTGCTGAAATAAGCCTATTTAATAAGCCTAAGTTGCTGAATAAGCGTATTTCATAAGCCCAAGTTGCTGAAATAAGCCTACTTAATTAGGCTATTTAATAAGCCTAAGTTGCTGAAATAAGCCTATTTAATGAGCTATTTAATAAGTCTATTTAATAAGCCTATTTAATAAGCCTATTTAATAAGCCTATTTAATAAGCCTATGTAATAAGTCAATTTAATAAGTCTATTTAATAAGTATTTAATGAGCCTATTTAATAAGCCTATTTATTGAGCCTATTTAATAAGCCTATTTACTGAGCCTATTTAATAAGCCTATTTATTTAGCCTATTTAATAAGCCTATTTAATAAGTCTATTTAATAAGCCTATTTAATAAGCCTATTTATTGAGCCTATTTAATAAGCCTATTTAATAAGCCTATTTATTCAGCCTATTTAATATGTCTATTTAATAAGCCTATTTAATAAGCCTATTTAATAAGTATTTAATGAGCCTATTTAATAAGTCTATTTAATACGCCTATTTAATAGGCCTATTTAATAAGTCTAAGTTGCTGAAATAAGCCTATTTAATAAGCCTAAGTTTCTGAATGAGCCTATTTAATAAGCCTAAGTTGCTGAAATAAGCCTATTTAATAAGCCTAAGTTGCTGAATAAGCCTATTTAATAAGCCTAAGTTGCTGAAATAAGCCTATTTAATAAGACTAAGTTGCTGAAATAAGGCTATTTAATAAGCCTAAGTTGCTGAAATAAGCCTGTTTAATAAGCCTAAGTTGCTGAAATAAGGCTATTTAATAAGTCTAATTGCTGAAATAAGCCTATTTAATAAGCCTAAGTTGCTGAAATAAGTATATTTAATAAGCATAAGTTGCTGAAATAAGCCTATTTAATGAGTCTAAGTTGCTGAAATAAGGCTATTTAATAAGTCTAAGTTGCTGAAATAAGCCTTTTTAATCAGCGTAAGTTGCTGAAATAAGCTTATTTAATAAGCCCAAGTTGCTGAAATAAGCCTACTTAATTAGGCTATTTAATAAGCCTAAGTTGCTGAAATAAGCCTATTTAATAAGCGTAAGTTACTGAAATAAGGCTATTTAATAAGTCTAAGTTGCTGAAATAAGCCTATTTAATAAGCCTAAGTTGCTGAAATAAGCCTATTTAATAAGCCTGTTTAATAAGCCTAAGTTGCTGAAATAAGCCTATTTAATAAGCCTATTTAATAAGCCTATTTAATATGCCTATTTAATAAGTCTAAGTTGCTGAATAAGCCTATTTAATAAGCCTAAGTTGCTGAATAAACCTATTTAATAAGCCTAAGTTGCTGAAATAAGGCTATTTAATAAGCCTAAGTTGCTGAATAAGCCTATTTAATAAGTCTAAGTTGCTGAAATAAGGGTATTTAATAAGCCTAAGTTGCTAAAATAAGGCTATTTAATAAGTTTAAGTTGCTGAAATAAGCCTATTTAATAAGCCTAAGTTGCTGAAATAAGCCTATTTAATAAGGCTATTTAATGAGCCTAAGTTGCTGAAATAAGCCTATTTAATAAGCCTAAGTTTCTGAACTAAGCCTATTTAAAAAGGTATATTTAATAAGTCTAAGTTGCTGAAATAAACCTATTTAAAAATGCTATTTAATATGCCTAAGTTGCTGAAATAAACCTGTTTAATAAGGCTATTTAATAAGCATAAGTTGCTGAAATAAGCCTATTTAATAAGCCTAAGTTGCTGAATAAGCGTATTTCATAAGCCTAAGTTGCTGAAATAAGCCTTTTTAATATGTCTCAGTTGCTGAAATAAGCCTATTTAATAAGCCTAAGTTGCTGAAATAAGCCTATTTAAATAGGCTATTTAATAAGCCTAAGTTGCTGAATAAGCCTATTTAATAAGTCTAAGTTGCTGAAATAAGGCTATTTAATAAGCCTAAGTTGCTGAAATAAGCCTATTTAATAAGCCTACATTGGTGAACTAAGCCTATATAAAAAGGTATATTTAATAAGTCTAAGTTGCTGAAAAAAACCTATTTAAAAATGCTATTTAATAAGCCTAAATTGCTAGAAATAAACCTGTTTAATAAGGCTATTTAATAAGCATAATTTGCTGTAATAAGCCTATTTAATAAGCCTAAGTTGCTGAAATAAGCCTATTTAATAAGGCTATTTAATAAGTCTAAGTTGCAGAAATGAACCTATTTAATAATGCTATTTAATACGCCTAATTTGCCTAAAAAAGCATACTTAATAAGCCTAAGTTGCTAAAATAAGCCTATTTAATAGGCCTATCTAATAAGTCTAAGTTTCAGAAATAAGCATATTTCATAAGCATATTTAATGAGCCTAAGTTGCTGAAATGTCTATTTAATAAGTCGGTTTAATAAGTCTAAGTTGCTAAAATAAGCCTATTTAATAAGGCTATTTAATAAGCCTAAGTTGCTGAAATAAGCCTATTTAATAAGGTTATTTAATGAGCCTAAGTTGCTGAAAAAAGCCTATTTAATAAGGTTATTTAATGAGCCTAAGTTGCTGAAATAAGCCTATTTAATACGCCTAAGTTTCTGAACTAAGCCTATTTAAAAATACTATTTAATAAGCCTAAGTTGCTGAAATAAGCCTATTAAATAAGCATAAGTTACTGAAATAAGGCTATTTAATAAGCCTACGTTGCTGAATAAGCCTATTTAATAAGCCTAAGTTGCTGAAATAAGCCTATTTAATAAGTCTAAGTTGCTGAAATAAGGCTATTTAATAAGCCTAAGTTGCTGAAATAAGCCTATTTAATAAGCCCAAGTTGCTGAAATAAGCCTACTTAATTAGGCTATTTAATAAGCCTAAGTTGCTGAAATAAGCCTATTTAATAAGCGTAAGTTACTGAAATAAGGCTATTTAATAAGCCTATTTAATAAGCCTACGTTGCTGAATAAGCCTATTTTATAAGCCTAAGTTGCTGAAATAAGCCTATTTAATAAGTCTAAGTTGCTGAAATAAGGCTATTTAATAAGCCTAAGTTGCTGAAATAAGCCTATTTAATAAGCCTAAGTTGCTGAAATAAACCTATTTAATAAGCCTAAGTTGCTGAAATAAGGCTATTTAATAAGTCCAAGTTGCTGAAATAAGCCTATTTAATAAGCCTAAGTTGCTGAAATAAGTATATTTAATAAGCATAAGTTGCTGAAATAAGCCTATTTAATAAGTCTAAGTTGCTGAAATAAGGCTATTTAATAAGTCTAAGTTGCTGAAATAAGCCTTTTTAATAAGCCTAAGTTGCTGAAATAAGCCTATTTAATAAGCGTAAGTTGCTGAAATAAGGCTATTTAATGATCTAAGTTGCTGAAATAAGCCTATTTAATAAGCCTAAGTTGCTGAAATAAGCCTATTTAATAAGCCTGTTTAATAAGCCTAAGTTGCTGAATAAACCTATTTAATAAGTCTAAGTTGCTGAAATAAGCCTATTTAATAAGGCTATTTAATAAGCCTAAGTTGCTGAATAAGCCTATTTAATAAGTCTAAGTTGCTGAAATAAGGCTATTTAATAAGCCTAAGTTGCTGAAATAAGGCTATTTAATAAGTTTAAGTTGCTGAAATAAGCCTATTTAATAAGCCTAAGTTGCTGAAATAAGCCTATTTAATAAGGCTATTTAATGAGCCTAAGTTGCTGAAATAAGCCTATTTAATAAGCCTAAGTTTCTGAACTAAGCCTATTTAAAAAGGTATATTTAATAAGTCTAAGTTGCTGAAATAAACGTATTTAAAAATGCTATTTAATAAGCCTAAGTTGCTGAAATAAACCTGTTTAATAACGCTATTTAATAAGCATAAGTTGCTGAAATAAGCCTATTTAATAAGCCTAAGTTGCTGAATAAGCCTATTTCATAAGCCTAAGTTGCTGAAATAAGCCTTTTTAATATGTCTCAGTTGCTGAAATAAGCTTATTTAATAAGCCTAAGTTTCTGAAATAAGCCTATTTAAATAGGCTATTTAATAAGCCTAAGTTGCTGAATAAGCCTATTTAATAAGTCTAAGTTGCTGAAATAAGGCTATTTAATAAGCCTAAGTTGCTGAAATAAGCCTATTTAAAAAGCCTACGTTGGTGAACTAAGCCTATATAAAAAGGTCTATTTAATAAGTCTAAGTTGCTGAAAAAAACCTATTTAAAAATGCTATTTAATAAGCCTAAATTGCTAGAAATAAAACTGTTTAATAAGGCTATTTAATAAGCATAAGTTGCTGAAATAAGCCTATTTAATAAGCCTAAGTTGCTGAAATAAGCCTATTTAATAAGGCTATTTAATAAGTCTAAGTTGCAGAAATGAACCTATTTAATAATGCTATTTAATACGCCTAATTTGCTTAAATAAGCATATTTAATAAGCCTAAGTTGCTAAAATAAGCCTATTTAATAGGCCTATCTAATAAGTCTAAGTTGCAGAAATAAGCATATTTCATAAGCATATTTAATGTGCCTAAGTTGCTGAAATGTCTATTTAATAAGTCGGTTTAATAAGTCTAAGTTGCTAAAATAAGCCTATTTAATAAGGCTATTTAATAAGTCTAAGTTGCTGAACTAAGCCTATTTAAAAAGGTATATTTAATAAGTCTAAGCAGCTGAAATAAACCTATTTAAACATGCTATTTAATAAGCCTAAGTTGCTGAAATAAACCTGTTTAATAAGCCTATTCAATAAGCATAAGTTGCTGAAATAAGCTTATTTAATAAGCCTAAGTTGCTGAAATAAGCCTATTTAATAAGGCTATTTAATAAGTTTAAGTTGCTGAAATAAACCTATTTAATAAGTCTAAGTTGCTAAAATAAGCCTATTTAATGAGGCTATTTAATAAGTCTATTTAATAAGCCTATTTAATAAGCCTATTTAATAAGCCTATTTAATACGCCTATTTAATAAACATATTTAATAAGTATTTAATGAGCCTATTTAATAAGTCTATTTAATAAGCCTTTTTAATAAGCCTATTTAATAAGTCTATTTAATAAGCCTATTTAATAAGTCTATTTAATAAGTCTATTTAATAAGCCTATTTAATAAGTATTTAATAAGCCGATTTAATAAGTCTATTTAATAAGCCTATTTAATAAGCCTATTTAAAAGCCTATTTATTGAGCCTATTTAATAAGTCTATTTAATAAGCCTATTTAATAAGCCTATTTAATGAGCCTATTTAATAAGTCTATTTAATAAGCCTATTTAATAGGCCTTTTTAATAAGTCTAAGTTGCTGAAATAAGCATATTTAATAAGCCTATTTAATAGGCCTATTGAATAAGTCTAAGTTGCTGAAATAAGCCTATTTAATAAGCCTAAGTTTCTGAATGAGCCTATTTAATAAGCCTAAGTTGCTGAAATAAGCCTATTAAATAAGCCTAAGTTGCTGAATATGCCTATTTAATAAGCCTAAGTTGCTGATAAACCTATTTAATAAGTCTAAGTTGCTGAAATAAGCATATTTAATAAGGCTATTTAATAAGCCTAAGTTGCTGAATATGCCTATTTAATAAGGCTATTTAATGAGTCTAAGTTGCTGAAATAAGACTATTTAATAAGCCTAAGTTTCTGAACTAAGCCTATTTAAAAAGGTATATTTAATAAGTCTAAGTTGCTGAAATAAACCTATTTAAAATGCTATTTAATAAGCCTAAGTTGCTGAAATAAACCTGTTTAATAAGGCTATTTAATAAGAATAAGTTGCGGAAATAAGCTTATTTAATAAGCCTAAGTTGCTGAATAAGCCTATTTCATGAGCCTAAGTTGCTGAAATAAGCCTATTTAAATAGGCTATTTAATAAGCCTAAGTTGCTGAATAAGCCTATTTAAAAAGTCTAAGTTGCTGAAATAAGGCTATTTAATAAGTCTAAGTTGCTGAAATAAGCCTTTTTAATAAGCCTAAGTTGCTGAAATAAGCCTATTTAATAAGCGTAAGTTGCTGAAATAAGGCTATTTAATGATCTAAGTTGCTGAAATAAGCCTATTTAATAAGCCTAAGTTGCTGAAATAAGCCTATTTAATAAGCCTGTTTAATAAGCCTAAGTTGCTGAATAAACCTATTTAATAAGTCTAAGTTGCTGAAATAAGCCTATTTAATAAGGCTATTTAATAAGCCTAAGTTGCTGAATAAGCCTATTTAATAAGTCTAAGTTGCTGAAATAAGGCTATTTAATAAGCCTAAGTTGCTGAAATAAGGCTATTTAATAAGTTTAAGTTGCTGAAATAAGCCTATTTAATAAGCCTAAGTTGCTGAAATAAGCCTATTTAATAAGGCTATTTAATGAGCCTAAGTTGCTGAAATAAGCCTATTTAATAAGCCTAAGTTTCTGAACTAAGCCTATTTAAAAAGGTATATTTAATAAGTCTAAGTTGCTGATATAAACGTATTTAAAAATGCTATTTAATAAGCCTAAGTTGCTGAAATAAACCTGTTTAATAACGCTATTTAATAAGCATAAGTTGCTGAAATAAGCCTATTTAATAAGCCTAAGTTGCTGAATAAGCCTATTTCATAAGCCTAAGTTGCTGAAATAAGCCTTTTTAATATGTCTCAGTTGCTGAAATAAGCTTATTTAATAAGCCTAAGTTTCTGAAATAAGCCTATTTAAATAGGCTATTTAATAAGCCTAAGTTGCTGAATAAGCCTATTTAATAAGTCTAAGTTGCTGAAATAAGGCTATTTAATAAGCCTAAGTTGCTGAAATAAGCCTATTTAAAAAGCCTACGTTGGTGAACTAAGCCTATATAAAAAGGTCTATTTAATAAGTCTAAGTTGCTGAAAAAACCTATTTAAAAATGCTATTTAATAAGCCTAAATTGCTAGAAATAAAACTGTTTAATAAGGCTATTTAATAAGCATAAGTTGCTGAAATAAGCCTATTTAATAAGCCTAAGTTGCTGAAATAAGCCTATTTAATAAGGCTATTTAATAAGTCTAAGTTGCAGAAATGAACCTATTTAATAATGCTATTTAATACGCCTAATTTGCTTAAATAAGCATATTTAATAAGCCTAAGTTGCTAAAATAAGCCTATTTAATAGGCCTATCTAATAAGTCTAAGTTGCAGAAATAAGCATAATTCATAAGCATATTTAATGTGCCTAAGTTGCTGAAATGTCTATTTAATAAGTCGGTTTAATAAGTCTAAGTTGCTAAAATAAGCCTATTTAATAAGGCTATTTAATAAGTCTAAGTTGCTGAACTAAGCCTATTTAAAAAGGTATATTTAATAAGTCTAAGCAGCTGAAATAAACCTATTTAAACATGCTATTTAATAAGCCTAAGTTGCTGAAATAAACCTGTTTAATAAGCCTATTCAATAAGCATAAGTTGCTGAAATAAGCTTATTTAATAAGCCTAAGTTGCTGAAATAAGCCTATTTAATAAGGCTATTTAATAAGTCTAAGTTGCTGAAATAAACCTATTTAATAAGTCTAAGTTGCTAAAATAAGCCTATTTAATGAGGCTATTTAATAAGTCTATTTAATAAGCCTATTTAATAAGCCTATTTAATAAGCCTATTTAATACGCCTATTTAATAAACATATTTAATAAGTATTTAATGAGCCTATTTAATAAGTCTATTTAATAAGCCTTTTTAATAAGCCTATTTAATAAGTCTATTTAATAAGCCTATTTAATAAGTCTATTTAATAAGTCTATTTAATAAGCCTATTTAATAAGTATTTAATAAGCCGATTTAATAAGTCTATTTAATAAGCCTATTTAATAAGCCTATTTAAAAGCCTATTTATTGAGCCTATTTAATAAGTCTATTTAATAAGCCTATTTAATAAGCCTATTTAATGAGCCTATTTAATAAGTCTATTTAATAAGCCTATTTAATAGGCCTTTTTAATAAGTCTAAGTTGCTGAAATAAGCATATTTAATAAGCCTATTTAATAGGCCCATTGAATAAGTCTAAGTTGCTGAAATAAGCCTATTTAATAAGCCTAAGTTTCTGAATGAGCCTATTTAATAAGCCTAAGTTGCTGAAATAAGCCTATTAAATAAGCCTAAGTTGCTGAATATGCCTATTTAATAAGCCTAAGTTGCTGATAAACCTATTTAATAAGTCTAAGTTGCTGAAATAAGCATATTTAATAAGGCTATTTAATAAGCCTAAGTTGCTGAATATGCCTATTTAATAAGGCTATTTAATGAGTCTAAGTTGCTGAAATAAGACTATTTAATAAGCCTAAGTTTCTGAACTAAGCCTATTTAAAAAGGTATATTTAGTAAGTCTAAGTTGCTGAAATAAACCTATTTAAAATGCTATTTAATAAGCCTAAGTTGCTGAAATAAACCTGTTTAATAAGGCTATTTAATAAGAATAAGTTGCGGAAATAAGCTTATTTAATAAGCCTAAGTTGCTGAATAAGCCTATTTCATGAGCCTAAGTTGCTGAAATAAGCCTTTTTAATATGTCTCAGTTGCTGAAATAAGCCTATTTAATAAGCCTAAGTTGCTGAAATAAGCCTATTTAAATAGGCTATTTAATAAGCCTAAGTTGCTGAATAAGCCTATTTAATAAGTCTAAGTTGCTGAAATAAGGCTATTTAATAAGCCTAAGTTGCTGAAATAAGCCTATTTAATAAGCCTACGTTGGTGAACTAAGCCTATATAAAAAGGTCTATTTAATAAGTCTAAGTTGCTGAAAAAAACCTATTGCTAGAAATAAACCTGTTTAATAAGGCTATTTAATAAGCATAAGTTGCTGAAATAAGCCTATTTAATAAGCCTAAGTTGCTGAAATAAGCCTATTTAATAAGGCTATTTAATAAGTCTAAGATGCAGAAATGAACCTATTTAATAATGCTATTTAATACGCCTAATTTGCTTAAATAAGCATATTTAATAAGCCTAAGTTGCTAAAATAAGCCTATTTAATAGGCCTATCTAATAAGTCTAAGTTGCAGAAATAAGCATATTTCATAAGCATATTTAATGAGCCTACGTTGCTGAAATGTCTATTTAATAAGTCGGTTTAATAAGTCTAAGTTGCTAAAATAAGCCTATTTAATAAGGCTATTTAATAAGTCTAAGTTGCTGAACTAAGCCTATTTAAAAAGGTATATTTAATAAGTCTAAGCAGCTGAAATAAACATATTTAAACATGCTATTTAATAAGCCTAAGTTGCTGAAATAAACCTGTTTAATAAGCCTATTTAATAAACATAAGTTGCTAAAATAAGCTTATTTAATAAGCCTAAGTTGCTGAAATAAGCCTATTTAATAAGGATATTTAATAAGTCTAAGTTGCTGAAATAAACCTATTTAATAAGTCTAAGTTGCTAAAATAAGCCTATTTAATGAGGCTATTTAATAAGTCTATTTAATAAGCCTATTTAATAAGCCTATTTAATAAGCCTATTTAATACGCCTATTTAATAAACATATTTAATAAGTATTTAATGAGCCTATTTAATAAGTCTATTTAATAAGCCTTTTTAATAACCCTATTTAATAAGTCTATTTAATAAGCCTATTTAATAAGTCTATTTAATAAGTCTATTTAATAAGCCTATTTAATAAGTATTTAATAAGCCGATTTAATAAGTCTATTTAATAAGCCTATTTAATAAGCCTATTTAAAAGCCTATTTATTGAGCCTATTTAATAAGTCTATTTAATAAGCCTATTTAATAAGCCTATTTAATGAGCCTATTTAATAAGTCTATTTAATAAGCCTATTTAATAGGCCTTTTTAATAAGTCTAAGTTGCTGAAATAAGCATATTTAATAAGCCTATTTAATAGGCCTATTGAATAAGTCTAAGTTGCTGAAATAAGCCTATTTAATAAGCCTAAGTTTCTGAATGAGCCTATTTAATAAGCCTAAGTTGCTGAAATAAGCCTATTAAATAAGCTTAAGTTGCTGAATATGCCTATTTAATAAGCCTAAGTTGCTGATAAACCTATTTAATAAGTCTAAGTTGCTGAAATAAGCATATTTAATAAGGCTATTTAATAAGCCTAAGTTGCTGAATATGCCTATTTAATAAGGCTATTTAATGAGTCTAAGTTGCTGAAATAAGACTATTTAATAAGCCTAAGTTTCGGAACTAAGCCTATTTAAAAAGGTATATTTAATAAGTCTAAGTTGCTGAAATAAACCTATTTAAAATGCTATTTAATAAGCCTAAGTTGCTGAAATAAACCTGTTTAATAAGGCTATTTAATAAGAATAAGTTGCGGAAATAAGCTTATTTAATAAGCCTAAGTTGCTGAATAAGCCTATTTCATGAGCCTAAGTTGCTGAAATAAGCCTTTTTAATATGTCTCAGTTGCTGAAATAAGCCTATTTAATAAGCCTAAGTTGCTGAAATAAGCCTATTTAAATAGGCTATTTAATAAGCCTAAGTTGCTGAATAAGCCTATTTAATAAGTCTAAGTTGCTGAAATAAGGCTATTTAATAAGCCTAAGTTGCTGAAATAAGCCTATTTAATAAGCCTACGTTGGTGAACTAAGCCTATATAAAAAGGTCTATTTAATAAGTCTAAGTTGCTGAAAAAAACCTATTGCTAGAAATAAACCTGTTTAATAAGGCTATTTAATAAGCATAAGTTGCTGAAATAAGCCTATTTAATAAGCCTAAGTTGCTGAAATAAGCCTATTTAATAAGGCTATTTAATAAGTCTAAGATGCAGAAATGAACCTATTTAATAATGCTATTTAATACGCCTAATTTGCTTAAATAAGCATATTTAATAAGCCTAAGTTGCTAAAATAAGCCTATTTAATAGGCCTATCTAATAAGTCTAAGTTGCAGAAATAAGCATATTTCAAAAGCATATTTAATGAGCCTAAGTTGCTGAAATGTCTATTTAATAAGTCGGTTTAATAAATATAAGTTGCTAAAATAAGCCTATTTAATAAGGCTATTTAATAAGCCTAAGTTGCTGAAATAATCCTATTTAATAAGGCTATTTAATAAGCGTAAGTTGCTGAATAAGCCTATTTAATAAGTCTAAGTTGCTGAAATAAGGCTATTTAATAAGCCTAAGTTGCTGAAATAAGCCTATTTAATAAGCCTACGTTGGTGAACTAAGCCTATATAAAAAGGTCTATTTAATAAGTCTAAGTTGCTGAAAAAAACCTATTTAAAAATGCTATTTAATAAGCCTAAATTGCTAGAAATAAACCTGTTTAATAAGGCTATTTAATAAGCATAAGTTGCTGAAATAAGCCTATTTAATAAGCCTAAGTTGCTGAAATAAGCCTATTTAATAAGGCTATTTAATAAGTCTAAGTTGCAGAAATGAACCTATTTAATAATGCTATTTAATACGCCTAATTTGCTTAAATAAGCATATTTAATAAGCCTAAGTTGCTAAAATAGCCTATTTAATAGGCCTATCTAATAAGTCTAAGTTGCAGAAATAAGCATATTTCATAAGCATATTTAATGAGCCTAAGTTGCTGAAATGTCTATTTAATAAGTCGGTTTAATAAGTCTAAGTTGCTAAAATAAGCCTATTTAATAAGGCTATTTAATAAGCCTAAGTTGCTGAAATAAGCCTATTTAATAAGGCTATTTAATGAGCCTAAGTTGCTGAAAAAAGCCTATTTAATAAGGCTATTTAATGAGCCTAAGTTGCTGAAATAAGCCTATTTAATAAGCCTAAGTTTCTGAACTAAGCCTATTTAAAAATACTATTTAATAAGCCTAAGTTGCTGAAATAAACCTGTTTAATAAGGCTATTTAATAAGCATAAGTTGCTGAAATAAGCCTATTTAATAAGCCTGAGTTGCTGAAATAAGCCTATTTAATAAGGCTATTTAATAAGTCTAAGTTGCTGAAATAACCCTATTTAATAAGCCTAAGTTGCTAAAATAAGCCTATTTAATGAGGCTATTTAATAAGTCTATTTAATAAGCCTATTTAATAAGCCTATTTAATACGCCTATTAATAAGCCTATTTAATACGCCTATTTAATACACCTATTTAATAAGTATTTAATGAGCCTATGTATTAAGTCTATTTAATAAGCCTTTTTAATAAGCCTATTTAATAAGTCTATTTAATGAGCCTATTTAATAAGCCTATTTAATATGCCTATTAATAAGCTTATTTAATACGCCTATTTAATACACCTATTTAATAAGTATTTAATGAGCCTATGTATTAAGTCTATTTAATAAGCCATTTTAATAAGCCTATTTAATAAGTATTTAATGAACCTATTTAATAAGCCTATTTATTGAGCCTATTTAATAAGCCTATTTATTGAGCCTATTTAATAAGACTATTTAATAAGCCTATTTAATAAGCCTATTTATTGAGCCTATTTAATAAGTCTATTTAATACGCCTATTTAATAAGCCTATTTAATAAGCCTATTTAATAAGCCTATTTATTGAGCCTATTTAATAAGTCTATTTAATAAGCCTATTTAATAAGCCTCTTTATTGAGCCTATTTAATAAGTCTATTTAATAAGCCTATTTAATAAGTATTTAATGAGCCTATTTAATCAGTCTATTTAATAGGCCTATTTAATAAGTCTAAGTTGCTGAAATAAGCCTATTTAATAAGCCTAAGTTTCTGAATGAGCCTATTTAATAAGCCTAAGTTGCTGAAATAAGCCTATTTAATAAGCCTAAGTTGCTGAATAAGCCTATTTAATAAGCCTAAGTTGCTGAATAAACCTATTTAATAAGTCTAATTTGCTGAAATAAGCCTATTTAATAAGGCTATTTAATAAGCCTAAGTTGCTGAATAAGCCTATTTAATAAGTCTAAGTTTCTGAAATAAGGCTATTTAATAAGCCTAAGTTGCTGAAATAAGACTATTTAATAAGTCTAAGTTGCTGAAATAAGCCTATTTAATAAGCCTAAGTTGCTGAAATAAGCCTATTTAATAAGGCTATTTAATGAGCCTAAGTTGCTGAAATAAGACTATTTAATAAGCCTGAGTTTCTGAACTAAGCCTATTTAAAAAGGTATATTTAATAAGTCTAAGTTGCTGAAATAAACCTATTTAAAAATGCTATTTAATAAGCCTAAGTTGCTGAAATAAACCTGTTTAATAAGGCTATTTAATAAGCATAAGTTGCTGAAATAAGCTTATTTAATAAGCCCAAGTTGCTGAAATAAGCCTATTTAATAAGGCTCTTTAATAAGTCTATTTAATAAGCCTATTTAATAAGCCTATTTAATAAGCCTATTTAATACGCCTATTTAATAAACACATTTAATAAGTATTTAATGAGCATTTTTAATCAGCCTATTTAAAAAGTCTATTTAATAAGTCTATTTAATATGTCTAGTTAATATGCCTACTTAATAAGTATTTAATGAGCCTATTTAATAAGTCTATTTAATAAGTCTATTTAATAGGCCTATTTAATAAGTCTAAGTTGCTGAAATAAGCCTATTTAATAAGGCTATTTAATAAGCCCAAGTTGCTGAATAAGCCTATTTAATAAGTCTAAGTTGCTGAAATAAGGGTATTTAATAAGCCTAAGTTGCTGAAATAAGGCTATTTAATAAGTTTAAGTTGCTGAAATAAGCCTATTTAATAAGCCTAAGTTGCTGAAATAAGCCTATTTAATAAGGCTATTTAATGAGCCTAAGTTGCTGAAATAAGTCTACTTAATAAGCCTAAGTTTCTGAACTAAGCCTATTTAAAAAGGTTTATTTAATAAGTCTAAGTTGCTGAAATAAACCTATTTAAAAATGCTATTTAATAAGCCTAAGTTGCTGAAATAAACCTGTTTAATAAGGCTATTTAATAAGCATAAGTTGCTGAAATAAGCCTATTTAATAAGCCTAAGTTGCTGAATAAGCCTATTTCATAAGCCTAAGTTGCTGAAATAAGCCTTTTTAATATGTCTCAGTTGCTGAAATAAGCCTATTTAATAAGCCTAAGTTGCTAAAATAAGCCTATTTAAATAGGCTATTTAATAAGCCTATGTTGCTGAATAAGCCTATTTAATAAGTCTAAATTGCTGAAATAAGGCTATTTAATAAGCATAAGTTGCTGAAATAAGCCTATTTAATAAGCCTAAGTTGCTGAAATAAGCCTATTTAATAAGGCTATTTAATAAGTCTAAGTTGCAGAAATAAACCTATTTAATAATGCTATTTAATACGCCTAATTTGCTTAAATAAGCATATTTAATAAGCCTAAGTTGCTCAAATAAGCCTATTTAATAGGCCTATCTAATAAGTCTAAGTTGCAGAAATAAGCATATTTCATAAGCATATTTAATGAGCCTAAGTTGCTGAAATGTCTATTTAATAAGTCGATTTAATAAGTCTAAGTTGCTAAAAAAAGCCTATTTAATAAGGCTATTTAATAAGCCTAAGTTGCTGAAATAAGCCTATTTAATAAGGCTATTTAATGAGCTTAAGTTGCTGAAAAAAGCCTATTTAATAAGCTATTTAATGAGTCTAAGTTGCTGAAATAAGCCTATTTAATAAGGCTATTTAATAAGCCTAAGTTTCTGAACTAAGCCTATTTAAAAATACTATTTAATAAGCCTAAGTTGCTGAAATAAACCTGTTTTATAAGGCTATTTAATAAGCATAAGTTGCTGAAATAAGCCTATTTAATAAGCCTGAGTTGCTGAAATAAGCCTATTTAATAAGGCTATTTAATAAGTCTAAGTTGCTGAAATAAACCTATTTAATAAGCCTAAGTTGCTAAAATAAGCCTATTTAATTAGGCTATTTAATAAGTCTATTTAATAAGCCTATTTAATAAGCCTATTTAATACACCTATTTAATACACCTATTTAATAAGTATTTAATTAGCCTATGCATTAAGTCTATTTAATAAGCCTTTTTAATAAGCCTATTTAATAAGTCTATTTAATAAGCCTATTTAATAAGTCTATTTAATACGTCTATTTAATAAGCCTATTTAATAAGTATTTAATGAGCCTATTTAATAAGCCTATTTATTGAGCCTATTTAATAAGCCTATTTATTGAGCCTATTTAATAAGCCTATTTAATAAGCCTATTTAATAAGCCTATTTATTGAGCCTATTTAATGAGTCTATTTAATAGGCCTATTTAATAAGCCTATTTAATAAGCCTATTTAATAAGCCTATTTATTGAGCCTATTTAATAAGCCTATTTAATAAGCCTATTTAATAAGCCTCTTTATTGAGCCTATTTAATATGTCTATTTAATAAGCCTATTTCATAAGTATTTAATTAGCCTATTTAATCAGTCTATTTAATAGGCCTATTTAATAAGTCTAAGTTGCTGAAATAAGCCTATTTAATAAGCCTAAGTTTCTGAATGAGCCTATTTAATAAGCCTAAGTTGCTGAAATAAGCCTATTTAATAAGCCTAAGTTGCTGAAAAAGCCTATTTAACAAGCCTAAGTTGCTGAATAAACCTATTTAATAAGTCTAAGTTGCTGAAATAAGCCTATTGAATAAGGCTATTTAATAAGCCTAAGTTGCTGAAATAAGGCTATTTAATAAGCCTAAGTTGCTGAAATAAGCCTATTTAATAAGGCTATTTAATGAGCCTAAGTTGCTTAAATAAGCCTATTTAATAAGCCTAAGTTTCTGAACTAAGCCTATTTAAAATACTATTTAATAAGCCTAAGTTGCTGAAATAAACCTGTTTAATGAGGCTATTTAATAAGCATAAGTTGCTGAAATAAGCCTATTTAATAAGCCTGAGTTGCTGAAATAAGCCTATTTAATAAGGCTATTTAATAAGTCTAAGTTGCTGAAATAAACCTATTTAATAAGCCTAAGTTGCTAAAATAAGCCTATTTAATGAGGCTATTTAATAAGTCTATTTAATAAGCCTATTTGATAAGCCTATTTAATAAGCCTATTTAATAAGGCTATTTAATAAGCCTATTTATTGAGCCTATTTAATAAGCCAATTTAATATTCCTATTTAATAAGCCTCTTTATTGAGCCTATTTAATAAGTCTATTTAATAAGCCTATTTCATAAGTATTTAATGAGCCTATTTAATCAGTCTATTTAATAGGCCTATTTAATAAGTCTAAGTTGCTGAAATAAGCCTATTTAATAAGCCTAAGTTTCTGAATGAGCCTATTTAATAAGCCTAAGTTGCTGAAATAAGCCTATTTAATAAGCCTAAGTTGCTGAATAAGCCTATTTAATAAGCCTAAGTTTCTGAACTAAGCCTATTTAAAAATACTATTTAATAAGCCTAAGTTGCTGAAATAAACCTGTTTAATGAGGCTATTTAATAAGCATAAGTTGCTGAAATAAGACTATTTAATAAGCCTGAGTTGCTGAAATAAGCCTATTTAATAAGGCTATTTAATAAGTCTAAGTTGCTGAAATAAACCTATTTAATAAGCCTAAGTTGCTAAAATAAGCCTATTTAATGAGGCTATTTAATAAGTCTATTTAATAAGCCTATTTAATAAGCCTATTTAATATGCCTATTTAATAAGCCTATTTAATAAGCCTATTTAATAAGCCTATTTAATCAGCCTATTTAATAAGTATTTAATGAGCCTATTTAATAAGCCTATTTATTGAGCCTATTTAATAAGCCTATTTATTGAGCCTATTTAATAAGCCTATTTAATAAGCCTATTTAATAAGCCTATTTAATAAGCCTATTTATTGAGCCTATTTAATAAGTCTATTTAATAGGCCTATTTAATAGGCCTATTTAATAAGCCTATTTAATAAGCCTATTTCATAAGTATTTAATGAGCCTATTTAATCGGTCTATTTAATAGGCCTATTTAATAAGTCTAAGTTGCTGAAATAAGCCTGTTTAATAAGTCTAAGTTTCTGAATGAGCCTATTTAATAAGCCTAAGTTGCTGAATAAACCTATTTAATAAGTCTAAGTTGTTTGAAATAAGCCTATTTAATGAGCCTAAGTTGCTGAATAAGCCTATTTCATAAGCCTAAGTTGCTGAATAAACCTATTTAATAAGTCTAAGTTGCTGAAATAAGCCTATTTAATAAGGCTATTTAATAAGCCTAAGTTGCTGAAATAAGGCTATTTAATAAGTCTAAGTTGCTGAAATAAGCCTATTTAATAAGGCTATTTAATGAGCCTAAGTTGCTGAAATAAGACTATTTAATAAGCCTGTGTTTCTGAACTAAGCCTATTTAAAAAGGTATCTTTAATAAGTCTAAGTTGCTGAAATAAACCTATTTAAAAATGCTATTTAATAAGCCTAAGTTGCTGAAATAAACCTGTTTAATAAGGCTATTTAATAAGCATAAGTTGCTGAAATAAGCTTATTTAATAAGCCTAAGTTGCTGAAATAAGCCTATTTTATAAGGCTCTTTAATAAGTCTAAGTTGCTGAAATAAACCTATTTAATAAGCCCAAGTTGCTAAAATAAGCCTATTTAATGAGGATATTTAATAAGTCTATTTAATAAGCCTATTTAATAAGCCTATTTAATAAGCCTATTTAATACTCCTATTTAATAAACACATTTAATAAGTATTTAATGAGCATTTTTAATAAGCCTATTTAATAAGTCTATTTAATAAGCCTATTTAATAAGCCTATTTAATAAGCCTATTTATTGAGCCTATTTAATAAGTCTATTTAATAGGCCTATTTAATAGGCCTATTTAATAATAATAAGCCTATTTATTGAGCCTATTTAATAAATCTATTTAATAAGCCTATTTAATAAGCCTCTTTATTGAGCCTATTTAATAAGTCTATTTAATAAGCCTATTTCATAAGTATTTAATGAGCCTATTTAATCAGTCTATTTAATAGGCCTATTTAATAAGTCTAAGTTGCTGAAATAAGCCTGTTTAATAAGCCTAAGTTTCTGAATTAGCCTATTTAATAAGCCTAAGTTGCTGAATAAACCTATTTAATAAGTCTAAGTTGCTGAAATAAGCCTATTTAATGAGCCTAAGTTGCTGAATAAGCCTATTTAATAAGCCTAAGTTGCTGAATAAACCTATTTAATAAGTCTAAGTTGCTGAAATAAGCCTATTTAATAAGGCTATTTAATAAGCCTAAGTTGCTGAAATAAGGCTATTTAATAAGTCTAAGTTGCTGAAATAAGCCTATTTAATAAGCCTAAGTTGCTGAAATAAGCCTATTTAATAAGGCTATTTAATGAGCCTAAGTTGCTGAAATACGACTATTTAATAAGCCTGTGTTTCTGAACTAAGCCTATTTAAAAAGGTATATTTAATAAGTCTAAGTTGCTGAAATAAACCTATTTAAAAATGCTATTTAATACGCCTAAGTTGCTGAAATAAACCTGTTTAATAAGGCTATTTAATAAGCATAAGTTGCTGAAATAAGCTTATTTAATAAGCCTAAGTTGCTGAAATAAGCCTATTTTATAAGGCTCTTTAATAAGTCTAAGTTGCTGAAATAAACCTATTTAATAAGCCCAAGTTGCTAAAATAAGCCTATTTAATGAGGATATTTAATAAGTCTATTTAATAAGCCTATTTAATAAGCCTATTTAATAAGCCTATTTAATACGCCTATTTAATAAACACATTTAATAAGTATTTAATGAGCATTTTTAATAAGCCTATTTAATAAGTCTATTTAATAAACCTATTTAATAAGTCTATTTAATAAGTCTAGTTAATAAGCCTACTTAATAAGTATTTAATGAGCCTATTTAATAAGTCTATTTAATAAGCCTATTTAATAGGCCTATTTAATAAGTCTAAGTTGCTGAAATAAGCCTATTTAATAAGCCTAAGTTGCTGAACTAAGCCTATTTAATAAGGCTATTTAATAAGCCTAAGTTGCTGAATAAGCCTATTTAATAAGTCTAAATTGCTGAAATAACGCTATTTAATAAGCCTAAGTTGCTGAAATAAGCCTATTTAATAAGCCTAAGTTGCTAAAATAAGCCTATTTAATGAGGCTATTTAATAAGTCTATTTAATAAGCCTATTTAATGAGGCTATTTAATAAGCCTACTTAATACGCCTATTTAATAAACCTATTTAATAAGTATTTAATGAGCCTATTTAATAAGCCTATTTAATAAGCCTTTTTAATAAGCCTATTTAATAAGCCTATTTAATAAGCCTATTTAATAAGTCTATTTAATAAGTCTATTTAATAAGCCTATTTAATAAGTATTTAATGAGCCTATTTAATAAACCTATTTATTGAGCCTATTTAATAAGCCTATTTATTGAGCCTATTTAATGAGCCTATTTATTGAGCCTATTTAATAAGCCTATTTAATAAGTCTATTTAATAAACCTATTTAATAAGCCTAATTAATAAGCCTATTTAATAAGCCTATTTATTGAGCCTATTTAATGAGTCTATTTAATAAGCCTGTTTAATAAGCCTATTTAATAAGTATTGAATGAGCCTATTTAATAAGCCTAAGTTGCTGAATATGCCTATTTAATAAGCCTAAGTTGCTGAAATAAGCCTATTTAATAAGCCTATTTGATAAGCCTAAGTTGCTGAATAAGCCTATTTAATAAGCCTAAGTTGCTGAAATAAGCCTATTTAATAAGTCTAAGTTGCTGAAATAACTATATTTAATACGCCTAAGTTGCTGAAATAAGCCTATTTAATAAGCCTAAGTTGCTGAAATAAGGCTATTTAATAAGTCCAAGTTGCTGAAATAAGCCTATTTAAAAAGCCTAAGTTGCTGAAATAAGTATATTTAATAAGAATAAGTTGCTGAAATAAGCCTATTTAATAAGTCTAAGTTGCTGAAATAAGGCTATTTAATAAGTCTAAGTTGCTGAAATAAGCCTGTTTATTAAGTCTAAGTTTCTGAATGAGCCTATTTAATAAGCCTAAGTTGCTGAATAAACCTATTTAATAAGTCTAAGTTGTTTGAAATAAGCCTATTTAATGAGCCTAAGTTGCTGAATAAGCCTATTTAATAAGCCTAAGTTGCTGAAATAAGCCTATTTAAAAATACTATTTAATAAGCCTAAGTTGCTGAAATAAACCTGTTTAATGAGGCTATTTAATAAGCATAAGTTGCTGAAATAAGCCTATTTAATAAGCCTGAGTTGCTGAAATAAGCCTATTTAATAAGGCTATTTAATAAGTCTAAGTTGCTGAAATAAACCTATTTAATAAGCCTAAGTTGCTAAAATAAGCCTATTTAATGAGGCTATTTAATAAGTCTATTTAATAAGCCTATTTAATAAGCCTATTTAATATGCCTATTTAATAAGCCTATTTAATAAGCCTATTTAATAAGCCTATTTAATCAGCCTATTTAATAAGTATTTAATGAGCCTATTTAATAAGCCTATTTATTGAGCCTATTTAATAAGCCTATTTATTGAGCCTATTTAATAAACCTATTTAATAAGCCTATTTAATAAGCCTATTTATTGAGCCTATTTAATAAGTCTATTTAATAGGCCTATTTAATAGGCCTATTTAATAAGCCTATTTAATAAGCCTATTTATTGAGCCTATTTAATAAATCTATTTAATAAGCCTATTTAATAAGCCTCTTTATTGAGCCTATTTAATAAGTCTATTTAATAAGCCTATTTCATAAGTATTTAATGAGCCTATTTAATCAGTCTATTTAATAGGCCTATTTAATAAGTCTAAGTTGCTGAAATAAGCCTGTTTAATAAGTCTAAGTTTCTGAATGAGCCTATTTAATAAGCCTAAGTTGCTGAATAAACCTATTTAATAAGTCTAAGTTGTTTGAAATAAGCCTATTTAATGAGCCTAAGTTGCTGAATAAGCCTATTTAATAAGCCTAAGTTGCTGAATAAACCTATTTAATAAGTCTAAGTTGCTGAAATAAGCCTATTTAATAAGGCTATTTAATAAGCCTAAGTTGCTGAAATAAGGCTATTTAATTAGTCTAAGTTGCTGAAATAAGCCTATTTAATAAGCCTAAGTTGCTGAAATAAGCCTATTTAATAAGGCTATTTAATGAGCCTAAGTTGCTGAAATAAGACTATTTAATAAGCCTGTGTTTCTGAACTAAGCCTATTTAAAAAGGTATATTTAATAAGTCTAAGTTGCTGAAATAAACCTATTTAAAAATGCTATTTAATAAGCCTAAGTTGCTGATATAAACCTGTTTAATAAGGCTATTTAATAAGCATAAGTTGCTGAAATAAGCTTATTTAATAAGCCTAAGTTGCTGAAATAAGCCTATTTTATAAGGCTCTTTAATAAGTCTAAGTTGCTGAAATAAACCTATTTAATAAGCCCAAGTTGCTAAAATAAGCCTATTTAATGAGGATATTTAATAAGTCTATTTAATAAGCCTATTTAATAAGCCTATTTAATAAGCCTATTTAATACGCCTATTTAATAAACACATTTAATAAGTATTTAATGAGCATTTTTAATAAGCCTATTTAATAAGTCTATTTAATAAGCCTATTTAATAAGCCTATTTAATAAGCCTATTTATTGAGCCTATTTAATAAGTCTATTTAATAGGCCTATTTAATAGGCCTATTTAATAAGCCTATTTAATAAGCCTATTTATTGAGCCTATTTAATAAATCTATTTAATAAGCCTATTTAATAAGCCTCTTTATTGAGCCTATTTAATAAGTCTATTTAATAAGCCTATTTCATAAGTATTTAATGAGCCTATTTAATCAGTCTATTTAATAGGCGTATTTAATAAGTCTAAGTTGCTGAAATAAGCCTGTTTAATAAGCCTAAGTTTCTGAATGAGCCTATTTAATAAGCCTAAGTTGCTGAATAAACCTATTTAATAAGTCTAAGTTGCTGAAATAAGCCTATTTAATGAGCCTAAGTTGCTGAATAAGCCTATTTAATAAGCCTAAGTTGCTGAATAAACCTATTTAATAAGTCTAAGTTGCTGAAATAAGCCTATTTAATAAGGCTATTTAATAAGCCTAAGTTGCTGAAATATGGCTATTTAATAAGTCTAAGTTGCTGAAATAAGCCTATTTAATAAGCCTAAGTTGCTGAAATAAGCCTATTTAATAAGGCTATTTAATGAGCCTAAGTTGCTGAAATAAGACTATTTAATAAGCCTGTGTTTCTGAACTAAGCCTATTTAAAAAGGTATATTTAATAAGTCTAAGTTGCTGAAATAAACCTATTTAAAAATGCTATTTAATAAGCCTAAGTTGCTGAAATAAACCTGTTTAATAAGGCTATTTAATAAGCATAAGTTGCTGAAATAAGCTTATTTTATAAGGCTCTTTAATAAGTCTAAGTTGCTGAAATAAACCTATTTAATAAGCCCAAGTTGCTAAAATAAGCCTATTTAATGAGGATATTTAATAAGTCTATTTAATAAGCCTATTTAATAAGCCTATTTAATAAGCTTATTTAATACGCCTATTTAATAAACACATTTAATAAGTATTTAATGAGCATTTTTAATAAGCCTATTTAATAAGTCTATTTAATAAGCCTATTTAATAAGTCTATTTAATAAGTCTAGTTAATAAGCCTACTTAATAAGTATTTAATGAGCCTATTTAATAAGTCTATTTAATAAGCCTATTTAATAGGCCTATTTAATAAGTCTAAGTTGCTGAATAAGCCTATTTAATAAGCCTAAGTTGCTGAAATAAGCCTATTTAATAAGCCTATTTGATAAGCCTAAGTTGCTGAATAAGCCTATTTAATAAGCCTAAGTTGCTGAAATAAGCCTATTTAATAAGTATAAGTTGCTGAAATAACTATATTTAATAAGCCTAAGTTGCTGAAATAAGCCTATTTAATAAGCCTAAGTTGCTGAAATAAGGCTATTTAATAAGTCCAAGTTGCTGAAATAAGCCTATTTAAAAAGCCTAAGTTGCTGAAATAAGTATATTTAATAAGAATAAGTTGCTGAAATAAGCCTATTTAATAAGTCTAAGTTGCTGAAATAAGCCTTTTTAATCAGCGTAAGTTGCTGAAATAAGCCTATTTAATAAGCCCAAGTTGCTGAAATAAGCCTACTTAATTAGGCTATTTAATAAGCCTAAGTTGCTGAAATAAGCCTATTTAATAAGTGTAAGTTGCTGAAATAAGGCTATTTAATAAGTCTAAGTTGCTGAAATAAGCCTATTTAATAAGCCTAAGTTGCTGAAATAAGCCTATTTAATAAGCCTGTTTAATAAGCCTAAGTTGCTGAAATAAGCCTATTTAATAAGCCTATTTAATAAGCCTATTTAATAGGCCTATTTAATAAGTCTAAGTTGCTGAAATAAGCCTATTTAATAAGTCTAAGTTGCTGAAATAAACCGATTTAAAAATGCTATTTAATAAGCCTAATTTGCTGAAATAAACCTGTTTAATAAGGCTATTTAATAAGCATAAGTTGCTGAAATAAGCTTATTTAATAAGCCTAAGTTGCTGAAATAAGCCTATTTTATAAGGCTCTTTAATATGTCTAAGTTGCTGAAATAAACCTATTTAATAAGCCCAAGTTGCTAAAATAAGCCTATTTAATGAGGATATTTAATAAGTCTATTTAATAAGCCTATTTAATAAGCCTATTTAATAAGCCTATTTAATACGCCTATTTAATAAAAACATTTAATAAGTATTTAATGAGCATTTTTAATAAGCTTATTTAATAAGTCTATTTAATAAGCCTATTTAATAAGTCTATTTAATAAGTCTAGTTTATAAGCCTACGTAATAAGTATTTAATGAGCCTATTTAATAAGTCTATTTAATAAGCCTATTTAATAGGCCTATTTAATAAGTCTAAGTTGCTGAAATAAGCCTATTTAATAAGCCTAAGTTGCTGAAATAAGCCTATTTAATAAGGCTATTTAATAAGCCTAAGTTGCTGAATAAGCCTATTTAATAAGTCTAAATTGCTGAAATAACGCTATTTAATAAGCCTAAGTTGCTGAAATAAGCCTATTCAATAAGCCTAAGTTGCTAAAATAAGCCTATTTAATGAGGCTATTTAATAAGTCTATTTAATAAGCCTATTTAATAAGCCTATTTAATAAGCCTTTTTAATAAGCCTATTTAATAAGCCTATTTAATAAGCCTATTTAATAAGTCTATTTAATAAGTCTATTTAATAAGCCTATTTAATAAGTATTTAATGAGCCTATTTAATAAACCTATTTATTGAGCCTATTTAATAAGCCTATTTAATAAGTCTATTTAATAAACCTATTTAATAAGCCTAATTAATAAGCCTATTTAATAAGCCTATATATTGAGCCTATTTAATGAGTCTATTTAATAAGCCTGTTTAATAAGCCTATTTAATAAGTATTGAATGAGCCTATTTAATAAGCCTAAGTTGCTGAATATGCCTATTTAATAAGCCTAAGTTGCTGAAATAAGCCTATTTAATAAGCCTATTTGATAAGCCTAAGTTGCTGAATAAGCCTATTTAATAAGCCTAAGTTGCTGAAATAAGCCTATTTAATAAGTCTAAGTTGCTGAAATAACGCTATTTAATAAGCCTAAGTTGCTGAAATAAGCCTATTTAATAAGCCTAAGTTGTTGAAATAAGGCTATTTAATAAGTCCAAGTTGCTGAAATAAGCCTATTTAATAAGCCTAAGTTGCTGAAATAAGTATATTTAATAAGAATAAGTTGCTGAAATAAGCCTATTTAATAAGTCTAAGTTGCTGAAATAAGGCTATTTAATAAGTCTAAGTTGCTGAAATAAGCCTTTTTAATCAGCGTAAGTTGCTGAAATAAGCCTATTTAATAAGCCCAAGTTGCTGAAATAAGCCTACTTAATTAGGCTATTTAATAAGCCTAAGTTGCTGAAATAAGCCTATTTAATAAGTGTAAGTTGCTGAAATAAGGCTATTTATTTTCTATTTAATAAACCTATTTAATAAGCCTAATTAATAAGCCTATTTATTAAGCCTATATATTGAGCCTATTTAATGAGTCTATTTAATAAGCCTGTTTAATAAGCCTATTTAATACGCCTCTTTATTGAGCCTATTTAATAAGTCTATTTAATACGCCTATTTAATACGCCTAAGTTACTGAAATAAGCCTATTTAATAAGCCTAAGTTGCTAAAATAAGCCTATTTAATGAGGCAATTTAATGTCTATTTAATAAGCCTATTTAATAAGCCTATTTAATAAGCCTATTTAATACGCCTATTTAATAAACCTATTTAATAAGTATTTAATGAGCCTATTTAATAAACCTATTTAATAAGCCTTTTTAATAAGCCTATTTAATAAGCCTATTTAATAAGCCTATTTAATAAGTCTATTTAATAAGTCTATTTAATAAGCCTATTTAATAAGTATTTAATGAGCCTATTTAATAAGCCTATTTATTGAGCCTATTTAATAAGCCTATTTATTGAGCCTATTTAATGAGCCTATTTATTGAGCCTATTTAATAAGCCTATTTAATAAGTCTATTTAATAAACCTATTTAATAAGCCTAATTAATAAGCCTATTTAATAAGCCTATATATTGAGCCTATTTAATGAGTCTATTTAATAAGCCTGTTTAATAAGCCTATTTAATAAGCCTCTTTATTGAGCCTATTTAATAAGTCTATTTAATACGCCTATTTAATAAGCCTATTTAATAAGTATTTAATGAGCCTATTTAATAAGTCTATTTAATAAGCCTATTTAATAGACCTATTTAATAAGTCTAAGTTGCTGAAATAAGCCTATTTAATAAACCTATTTAATAGGCCTATTTAATAAGTCTAATTTGCTGAAATGAGCCTATTTAATAAGCCTAAGTTGCTGAATAAGCCTATTTAATAAGCCTAAGTTGCTGAAATAAGCCTATTTAAAAAGCCTATTTGATAAGCCTAAGTTGCTGAATAAGCCTATTTAATAAGCCTAAGTTGCTGAAATAAGCCTATTTAATAAGTCTAAGTTGCTGAAATAAGGCTATTTAATAAGCCTTTTTAATAAGCCTATTTAATAAGTCTATTTAATAAGCCTTTTTAATAAGTATATTTAATAAGTCTATTTAATAAGCCTATTTAATAAGTATTTAATGAGCCTATTTAATAAGCCTATTTATTGAGCCTATTTAATAAGCCTATTTATTGAGCCTATTTAATAAGCCTATTTATTGAGCCTATTTAATAAGCCTATTTAGTGAGCCTATTTAATAAGCCTATTTAATAAGTCTATTTAATAAGCCTATTTAATAAGCCTATTTATTGACCCTTTTTAATAAGCCTATTTAATAAGCCTATTTATTGAGCCTATTTAATAAGTCTATTTAATACGCCTATTTAATAAGCCTATTTAATAAGTATTTAATGAGCCTATTTAATAAGTCTATTTAATAAGCCTATTTAATAGACCTATTTAATAAGTCTAAGTTGCTGAAATAAGCCTATTTAATAAACCTATTTAATAGGCCTATTTAATAAGTCTAATTTGCTGAAATAAGCCTATTTAATAAGCCTAAGTTTCTGAATGAGCCTATTTAATAAGCCTAAGTTGCTGAAATAAGCCTATTTAATAAGCCTAAGTTGCTGAACAAGCCTATTTAATAAGCCTAAGTTGCTGAAATAAGCCTTTTTAATCAGCGTAAGTTGCTGAAATAAGCCTATTTAATAAGCCCAAGTTGCTCAAATAAGCCTACTTAATTAGGCTATTTAATAAGCCTAAGTTGCTGAAATAAGCCTATTTAATAAGCGTAATTTGCTGAAATAAGGCTATTTAATAAGTCTAAGTTGCTGAAATAAGCCTATTTAATAAGCCTAAGTTGCTGAAATAAGCCTATTTAATTAGCCTGTTTAATAAGCCTAAGTTGCTGAAATAAGCCTATTTAATAAGCCTATTTAATAAGCCTATTTAATAGGCCTATTTAATAAGTCTAAGTTGCTGAAATAAGCCTATTTAATAAGCCTATATAATAGTCCTATTTAATAAGTCTAAGTTGCTGAAATAAGCCTATTTAATAAGCCTAAGTTGCTGAATGAGCCTATTTAATAAGCCTAAGTTGCTGAAATAAGCCTATTTAATAAGCCTAAGTTGCTGAAATAAGCCTATTTAATAAGCCTGTTTAATAAGCCTAAGTTGCTGAAATAAGCCTATTTAATAAGCCTATTTAATAAGCCTATTTAATAGGCCTATTTAATAAGTCTAAGTTGCTGAAATAAGCTAATTAATAAGCCTATATAATAGGCCTATTTAATAAGTCTAAGTTGCTGAAATAAGCCTATTTAATAAGCCTAAGTTGCTGAATGAGCCTATTTAATAAGCCTAAGTTGCTGAAATAAGCTAATTAATAAGCCTATATAATAGGCCTATTTAATAAGTCTAAGTTGCTGAAATAAGCCTATTTAATAAGCCTAAGTTGCTGAATGAGCCTATTTAATAAGCCTAAGTTGCTGAAATAAGCCTATTTAATAAGCCTAAGTTGCTGAATAAACATATTTAATAAGTCTAAGTTGCTGAATAAGCCTATTTAATAAGCCTAAGTTGCTGAATAAACCTATTTAATAAGTCTAAGTTGCTGAAATAAGCCTATTTAATAAGGCTATTTAATAAGCCTAAGTTGCTGAATAAGCCTATTTAATAAGTCTAAGTTGCTGAAATAAGCCTATTTAATAAGGCTATATAATGAGCCTAAGTTGCTGATTTAAAAATGCTATTTAATAAGCCTAAGTTGCTGAAATAAACCTGTTTAATAATGCTATTTAATAAGCATACGTTGCTGAAAGAAGCTTATTTAATAAGCCTAAGTTGCTGAAATAAGCCTATTTAATAAGGCTATATAATGAGCCTAAGTTGCTGATTTAAAAATGCTATTTAATAAGCCTAAGTTGCTGAAAAAAACCTGTTTAATAAGGCTATTTAATAAGCATAAGTTGCTGAAATAAGCTTATTTAATAAGCCTAAGTTGCTGAAATAAGCCTATTTAATAAGGCTATTTAATAAGTCTAAGTTGCTGAAATAAACCTATTTAATAAGCCTAAGTTGCTAAAATAAGCCTTTTTAATAAGTCTATTTAATACGCCTTTTTAATAAGCCTATTTAATAAGTCTATTTAATAAGCCTATTTAATAAGGCTATTTAATAAGTCTATTTGATAAGCCTATTTAATAAGTATTTAATGAGCCTATTTAATAAGCCTATTTATTGAGCCTATTTAATAAGCCTATTTATTGAGCCTATTTAATAAGCCTATTTATTGAGCCTATTTAATAAGCCTATTTAATAAGCCTATTTAATAAGCCTATTTAATAAGCCTATTTAATACGCCTATTTAATAAACACATTTAATAAGTATTTAATGAGCATTTTTAATAAGCCTATTTAATAAGTCTATTTAATAAGCCTATTTAATAAGTCTATTTAATAAGTCTAGTTTATAAGCCTACTTAATAAGTATTTAATGAGCCTATTTAATAAGTCTATTTAATAAGCCTATTTAATAGGCCTATTTAATAAGTCTAAGTTGCTGAAATAAGCCTATTTAATAAGCCTAAGTTTCTGAAATAAGCCTATTTAATAAGGCTATTTAATAAGCTTAAGTTGCTGAATAAGCCTATTTAATAAGTCTAAATTGCTGAAATAACGCTATTTAATAAGCCTAAGTTGCTGAAAAAAGCCTATTTAATAAGCCTAAGTTGCTAAAATAAGCCTATTTAATGAAGCTATTTAATAAGTCTATTTAATAAGCCTATTTAATAAGCCTATTTAATAAGCCTATTTAATACGCCTATTTGATAAACCTATTTAATAAGTATTTAAAGAGCCTATTTAATAAGTATTTAATGAGCCTATTTAATAAGCCTATTTATTGAGCCTATTTAATAAGCCTATTTATTGAGCCTATTTAATAAGCCTATTTATTGAGAATATTTAATAAGCCTATTTATTGAGCCTATTTAATAAGCCTATTTAATAAGCCTATTTAATAAGCCTATTTAATAAGCCTATTTAATATGCCTATTTAATAAACACATTTAATAAGTATTTAATGAGCATTTTTAATAAGCCTATTTAATAAGTCTATTTAATAAGCCTATTTAATAAGTCTATTTAATAAGTCTAGTTAATAAGCCTACTTAATAAGTATTTAATGAGCCTATTTAATAAGTCTATTTAATAAGCCTATTTAATAGGCCTATTTAATAAGTCTAAGTTGCTGAAATAAGCCTATTTAATAAGCCTAAGTTGCTGAATAAGCCTATTTAATAAGCCTAAGTTGCTGAAATAAGCCTTTTTAATAAGTCTAAGTTGCTGAAATAAGCCTATTTAATAAGACTAAGTTGCTGAAATAAGCCTAGTTAATAAGGCTATTTAATAAGCCTAAGTTGCTGAATAAGCCTATTTAATAAGTCTAAGTTGCTGAAATAACTCTATTTAATACGCCTAAGTTGCTGAAATAAGCCTATTTAATAAGCCTAAGTTGCTAAAATAAGCCTATTTAATGAGGCAATTTAATAAGTCTATTTAATAAGCCTATTTAATAAGCCTATTTAATAAGCCTATTTAATACGCATATTTAATAAACCTATTTAATAAGTATTTAATGAGCCTATTTAATAAGCCTATTTAATAAGCCTTTTTAATAAGCCTATTTAATAAGCCTATTTAATAAGCCTATTTAATAAGTCTATTTAATAAGTCTATTTAATAAGCCTATTTAATAAGTATTTAATGAGCCTATTTAATAAGCCTATTTATTGAGCCTATTTAATAAGCCTATTTATTGAGCCTATTTAATGAGCCTATTTATTGAGCCTATTTAATGAGCCTATTTATTGAGCCTATTTAATAAGCCTATTTAATAAGTCTATTTAATAAACCTATTTAATAAGCCTAATTAATAAGCCTATTTAATAAGCCTATATATTGAGCCTATTTAATGAGTCTATTTAATAAGCCTGTTTAATAAGCCTATTTAATAAGTATTGAATGAGCCTATTTAATAAGCCTAAGTTGCTGAATAAGCCTACTTAATAAGCCTAAGTTGCTGAAATAAGCCTATTTAATAAGCCTATTTGATAAGCCTAAGTTGCTGAATAAGCCTATTTAATAAGCCTAAGTTGCTGAAATAAACCTATTTAATAAGTCTAAGTTGCTGAAATAAGTCTATTTAATAAGCCTATTTAATAAGCCTATTTAATAAGCCTATTTAATACGCCTATTTAATAAACACATTTAATAAGTATTTAATGAGCATTTTTAATAAGCCTATTTAATAAGTCTATTTAATAAGCCTATTTAATAAGTCTATTTAATAAGTCTAGTTTATAAGCCTACTTAATAAGTATTTAATGAGCCTATTTAATAAGTCTATTTAATAAGCCTATTTAATAGGCCTATTTAATAAGTCTAAGTTGCTGAAATAAGCCTATTTAATAAGCCTAAGTTGCTGAAATAAGCCTATTTAATAAGGCTATTTAATAAGCCTAAGTTGCTGAATAAGCCTATTTAATAAGTCTAAATTGCTGAAATAACGCTATTTAATAAGCCTAAGTTGCTGAAATAAGCCTATTTAATAAGCCTAAGTTGCTAAAATAAGCCTATTTAATGAGGCTATTTAATAAGTCTATTTAATAAGCCTATTTAATAAGCCTATTTAATACGCCTATTTAATACGCCTATTTAATAAACCTATTTAATAAGTATTTAATGAGCCTATTTAATAAGCCTATTTAATAAGCCTTTTTAATAAGCCTATTTAATAAGCCTATTTAATAAGCCTATTTAATAAGTCTATTTAATACGCCTATTTAATAAGTATTTAATGAGCCTATTTAATAAACCTATTTATTGAGCCTATTTAATAAGCCTATTTATTGAGCCTATTTAATGAGCCTATTTATTGAGCCTATTTAATAAGCCTATTTAATAAGTCTATTTAATAAACCTATTTAATAAGCCTAATTAATAAGCCTATTTAATAAGCCTATATATTGAGCCTATTTAATGAGTCTATTTAATAAGCCTGTTTAATAAGCCTATTTAATAAGTATTGAATGAGCCTATTTAATAAGCCTAAGTTGCTGCATATGCCTATTTAATAAGCCTAAGTTGCTGAAATAAGCCTATTTAATAAACCTATTTGATAAGCCTAAGTTGCTGAATAAGCCTATTTAATAAGCCTAAGTTGCTGAAATAAGCCTATTTAATAAGTCTAAGTTGCTGAAATAACGCTATTTAATAAGCCTAAGTTGCTGAAATAAGCCTATTTAATAAGCCTAAGTTGTTGAAATAAGGCTATTTAATAAGTCCAAGTTGCTGAAATAAGCCTATTTAATAAGCCTAAGTTGCTGAAATAAGTATATTTAATAAGAATAAGTTGCTGAAATAAGCCTATTTAATAAGTCTAAGTTGCTGAAATAAGGCTATTTAATAAGTCTAAGTTGCTGAAATAAGCCTTTTTAATCAGCGTAAGTTGCTGAAATAAGCCTATTTAATAAGCCCAAGTTGCTGAAATAAGCCTACTTAATTAGGCTATTTAATAAGCCTAAGTTGCTGAAATAAGCCTATTTAATAAGTGTAAGTTGCTGAAATAAGGCTATTTAATAAGTCTAAGTTGCTGAAATAAGCCTATTTAATAAGCCTAAGTTGCTGAAATAAGCCTATTTAATAAGCCTGTTTAATAAGCCTAAGTTGCTGAAATAAGCCTATTTAATAAGCCTATTTAATAAGCCTATTTAATAGGCCTATTTAATAAGTCTAAGTTGCTGAAATAAGCCTAATTAATAAGCCTATATAATAGGCCTATTTAATAAATGAATGAGCCTATTTAATAAGCCTAAGTTGCTGAAATAAGCCTATTTAATAAGCCTAAGTTGCTGAATAAGCCTATTTAATAAGCCTAAGTTGCTGAATAAACCTATTTAATAAGCCTAAGTTGCTGAATAAGCCTATTTAATAAGCCTAAGTTGCTGAATAAACCTATTTAATAAGTCTAAGTTGCTGAATAAGCCTATTTAATAAGTCTAAGTTGCTGAAATAAGCCTATTTAATAAGGCTATATAATGAGCCTAAGTTGCTGATTTAAAAATGCTATTTAATAAGCCTAAGTTGCTGAAATAAACCTGTTTAATAATGCTATTTAATAAGCATAAGTTGCTGAAATAAGCTGATTTAATAAGCCTAAGTTGCTGAAATAAGCCTATTTAATAAGGCTATATAATGAGCCTAAGTTGCTGATTTAAAAATGCTATTTAATAAGCCTAAGTTGCTGAAATAAACGTGTTTAATAAGGCTATTTAATAAGCATAAGTTGCTGAAATAAGCTTATTTAATAAGCCTAAGTTGCTGAAATAAGCCAATTTAATAAGGCTATTTAATAAGTCTAAGTTGCTGAAATAAACCTATTTAATAAGCCTAAGTTGCTAAAATAAGCCTTTTTAATAAGTCTATTTAATAAGCCTTTTTAATAAGCCTATTTAATAAGTCTATTTAATAAGCCTATTTAATAAGGCTATTTAATAAGTCTATTTGATAAGCCTATTTAATAAGTATTTAATGAGCCTATTTAATAAGCCTATTTATTGAGCCTATTTAATAAGCCTATTTATTGAGCCTATTTAATAAGCCTATTTATTGAGCCTATTTAATAAGCCTATTTATTGAGCCTATTTAATAAGCCTATTTAATAAGCCTATTTAATAAGCCTATTTAATAAGCCTATTTAATATGCCTATTTAATAAACACATTTAATAAGTATTTAATGAGCATTTTTAATAAGCCTATTTAATAAGTCTATTTAATAAGCCTATTTAATAAGTCTATTTAATAAGTCTAGTTAATAAGCCTACTTAATAAGTATTTAATGAGCCTATTTAATAAGTCTATTTAATAAGCCTATTTAATAGGCCTATTTAATAAGTCTAAGTTGCTGAAATAAGCCTATTTAATAAGCCTAAGTTGCTGAATAAGCCTATTTAATAAGCCTAAGTTGCTGAAATAAGCCTTTTTAATAAGTCTAAGTTGCTGAAATAAGCCTATTTAATAAGCCTAAGTTGCTGAAATAAGCCTATTTAATAAGGCTATTTAATAAGCCTAAGTTGCTGAATAAGCCTATTTAATAAGTCTAAGTTGCTGAAATAACGCTATTTAATACGCCTAAGTTGCTGAAATAAGTTTATTTAATAAGCCTAAGTTGCTAAAATAAGCCTATTTAATGAGGCAATTTAATAAGTCTATTTAATAAGCCTATTTGATAAGCCTAAGTTGCTGAATAAGCCTATTTAATAAGCCTAAGTTGCTGAAATAAACCTATTTAATAAGTCTAAGTTGCTGAAATAAGTCTATTTAATAAGCCTATTTAATAAGCCTATTTAATAAGCCTATTTAATACGCCTATTTAATAAACACATTTAATAAGTATTTAATGAGCATTTTTAATAAGCCTATTTAATAAGTCTATTTAATAAGCCTATTTAATAAGTCTATTTAATAAGTCTAGTTTATAAGCCTACTTAATAAGTATTTAATGAGCCTATTTAATAAGTCTATTTAATAAGCCTATTTAATAGGCCTATTTAATAAGTCTAAGTTGCTGAAATAAGCCTATTTAATAAGCCTAAGTTGCTGAAATAAGCCTATTTAATAAGGCTATTTAATAAGCCTAAGTTGCTGAATAAGCCTATTTAATAAGTCTAAATTGCTGAAATAACGCTATTTAATAAGCCTAAGTTGCTGAAATAAGCCTATTTAATAAGCCTAAGTTGCTAAAATAAGCCTATTTAATGAGGCTATTTAATAAGTCTATTTAATAAGCCTATTTAATAAGCCTATTTAATACGCCTATTTAATACGCCTATTTAATAAACCTATTTAATAAGTATTTAATGAGCCTATTTAATAAGCCTATTTAATAAGCCTTTTTAATAAGCCTATTTAATAAGCCTATTTAATAAGCCTATTTAATAAGTCTATTTAATACGCCTATTTAATAAGTATTTAATGAGCCTATTTAATAAACCTATTTATTGAGCCTATTTAATAAGCCTATTTATTGAGCCTATTTAATGAGCCTATTTATTGAGCCTATTTAATAAGCCTATTTAATAAGTCTATTTAATAAACCTATTTAATAAGCCTAATTAATAAGCCTATTTAATAAGCCTATATATTGAGCCTATTTAATGAGTCTATTTAATAAGCCTGTTTAATAAGCCTATTTAATAAGTATTGAATGAGCCTATTTAATAAGCCTAAGTTGCTGCATATGCCTATTTAATAAGCCTAAGTTGCTGAAATAAGCCTATTTAATAAACCTATTTGATAAGCCTAAGTTGCTGAATAAGCCTATTTAATAAGCCTAAGTTGCTGAAATAAGCCTATTTAATAAGTCTAAGTTGCTGAAATAACGCTATTTAATAAGCCTAAGTTGCTGAAATAAGCCTATTTAATAAGCCTAAGTTGTTGAAATAAGGCTATTTAATAAGTCCAAGTTGCTGAAATAAGCCTATTTAATAAGCCTAAGTTGCTGAAATAAGTATATTTAATAAGAATAAGTTGCTGAAATAAGCCTATTTAATAAGTCTAAGTTGCTGAAATAAGGCTATTTAATAAGTCTAAGTTGCTGAAATAAGCCTTTTTAATCAGCGTAAGTTGCTGAAATAAGCCTATTTAATAAGCCCAAGTTGCTGAAATAAGCCTACTTAATTAGGCTATTTAATAAGCCTAAGTTGCTGAAATAAGCCTATTTAATAAGTGTAAGTTGCTGAAATAAGGCTATTTAATAAGTCTAAGTTGCTGAAATAAGCCTATTTAATAAGCCTAAGTTGCTGAAATAAGCCTATTTAATAAGCCTGTTTAATAAGCCTAAGTTGCTGAAATAAGCCTATTTAATAAGCCTATTTAATAAGCCTATTTAATAGGCCTATTTAATAAGTCTAAGTTGCTGAAATAAGCCTAATTAATAAGCCTATATAATAGGCCTATTTAATAAATGAATGAGCCTATTTAATAAGCCTAAGTTGCTGAAATAAGCCTATTTAATAAGCCTAAGTTGCTGAATAAGCCTATTTAATAAGCCTAAGTTGCTGAATAAACCTATTTAATAAGCCTAAGTTGCTGAATAAGCCTATTTAATAAGCCTAAGTTGCTGAATAAACCTATTTAATAAGTCTAAGTTGCTGAATAAGCCTATTTAATAAGTCTAAGTTGCTGAAATAAGCCTATTTAATAAGGCTATATAATGAGCCTAAGTTGCTGATTTAAAAATGCTATTTAATAAGCCTAAGTTGCTGAAATAAACCTGTTTAATAATGCTATTTAATAAGCATAAGTTGCTGAAATAAGCTGATTTAATAAGCCTAAGTTGCTGAAATAAGCCTATTTAATAAGGCTATATAATGAGCCTAAGTTGCTGATTTAAAAATGCTATTTAATAAGCCTAAGTTGCTGAAATAAACGTGTTTAATAAGGCTATTTAATAAGCATAAGTTGCTGAAATAAGCTTATTTAATAAGCCTAAGTTGCTGAAATAAGCCAATTTAATAAGGCTATTTAATAAGTCTAAGTTGCTGAAATAAACCTATTTAATAAGCCTAAGTTGCTAAAATAAGCCTTTTTAATAAGTCTATTTAATAAGCCTTTTTAATAAGCCTATTTAATAAGTCTATTTAATAAGCCTATTTAATAAGGCTATTTAATAAGTCTATTTGATAAGCCTATTTAATAAGTATTTAATGAGCCTATTTAATAAGCCTATTTATTGAGCCTATTTAATAAGCCTATTTATTGAGCCTATTTAATAAGCCTATTTATTGAGCCTATTTAATAAGCCTATTTATTGAGCCTATTTAATAAGCCTATTTAATAAGCCTATTTAATAAGCCTATTTAATAAGCCTATTTAATATGCCTATTTAATAAACACATTTAATAAGTATTTAATGAGCATTTTTAATAAGCCTATTTAATAAGTCTATTTAATAAGCCTATTTAATAAGTCTATTTAATAAGTCTAGTTAATAAGCCTACTTAATAAGTATTTAATGAGCCTATTTAATAAGTCTATTTAATAAGCCTATTTAATAGGCCTATTTAATAAGTCTAAGTTGCTGAAATAAGCCTATTTAATAAGCCTAAGTTGCTGAATAAGCCTATTTAATAAGCCTAAGTTGCTGAAATAAGCCTTTTTAATAAGTCTAAGTTGCTGAAATAAGCCTATTTAATAAGCCTAAGTTGCTGAAATAAGCCTATTTAATAAGGCTATTTAATAAGCCTAAGTTGCTGAATAAGCCTATTTAATAAGTCTAAGTTGCTGAAATAACGCTATTTAATACGCCTAAGTTGCTGAAATAAGTTTATTTAATAAGCCTAAGTTGCTAAAATAAGCCTATTTAATGAGGCAATTTAATAAGTCTATTTAATAAGCCTATTTAATAAGCCTATTTAATAAGCCTATTTAATACGCCTATTTAATAAACCTATTTAATAAGTATTTAATGAGCCTATTTAATAAGCCTATTTAATAAGCCTTTTTAATAAGCCTATTTAATAAGCCTATTTAATAAGCCTATTTAATAAGTCTATTTAATAAGTTTATTTAATAAGCCTATTTAATAAGTATTTAATGAGCCTATTTAATAAGCCTATTTATTGAGCCTATTTAATAAGCCTATTTATTGAGCCTATTTAATGAGCCTATTTATTGAGCCTATTTAATGAGCCTATTTATTGAGCCTATTTAATAAGCCTATTTAATAAGTCTATTTAATAAACCTATTTAATAAGCCTAATTAATAAGCCTATTTAATAAGCCTATATATTGAGCCTATTTAATGAGTCTATTTAATAAGCCTGTTTAATAAGCCTATTTAATAAGTATTGAATGAGCCTATTTAATAAGCCTAAGTTGCTGAATAAGCCTATTTAATAAGCCTAAGTTGCTGAAATAAGCCTATTTAATAAGCCTATTTGATAAGCCTAAGTTGCTGAATAAGCCTATTTAATAAGCCTAAGTTGCTGAAATAAGCCTATTTAATAAGTCTAAGTTGCTGAAATAAGGCTATTTAATAAGTCTTTTTAATAAGCCTATTTAATAAGTCTATTTAATAAGCCTTTTTAATAAGTCTATTTAATAAGTCTATTTAATAAGCCTATTTAATAAATATTTAATGAGCCTATTTAATAAGCCTATTTATTGAGCCTATTTAATAAGCCTATTTATTGAGCCTATTTAATAAGCCTATTTATTGCGCCTATTTAATAAGCCTATTTATTGAGCCTATTTAATAAGCCTATTTAATAAGTCTATTTAATAAGCCTATTTAATAAGCCTATTTATTGACCCTATTTAATAAGCCTATTTAATAAGCCTATTTATTGAGCCTATTTAATAAGTCTATTTAATACGCCTATTTAATAAGCCTATTTAATAAGTATTTAATGAGCCTATTTAATAAGTCTATTTAATAAGCCTATTTAATAGACCTATTTAATAAGTCTAAGTTGCTGAAATAAGCCTATTTAATAAACCTATTTAATAGGCCTATTTAATAAGTCTAATTTGCTGAAATAAGCCTATTTAATAAGCCTAAGTTTCTGAATGAGCCTATTTAATAAGCCTAAGTTGCTGAAATAAGCCTATTTAATAAGCCTAAGTTGCTGAACAAGCCTATTTAATAAGCCTAAGTTACTGAAATAAGCCTTTTTAATCAGCGTAAGTTGCTGAAATAAGCCTATTTAATAAGCCCAAGTTGCTCAAATAAGCCTACTTAATTAGGCTATTTAATAAGCCTAAGTTGCTGAAATAAGCCTATTTAATAAGCGTAATTTGCTGAAATAGGGCTATTTAATAAGTCTAAGTTGCTGAAATAAGCCTATTTAATAAGCCTAAGTTGCTGAAATAAGCCTATTTAATTAGCCTGTTTAATAAGCCTAAGTTGCTGAAATAAGCCTATTTAATAAGCCTATTTAATAAGGCTATTTAATAGGCCTATTTAATAAGTCTAAGTTGCTGAAATAAGCCTATATAATAAGCCTATATAATAGTCCTATTTAATAAGTCTAAGTTGCTGAAATAAGCCTATTTAATAAGCCTAAGTTGCTGAATGAGCCTATTTAATAAGCCTAAGTTGCTGAAATAAGCCTATTTAATAAGCCTATTTAATAAGCCTAAGTTGCTGAATAAACCTATTTAATAAGTCTAAGTTGCTGAAATAAGCCTATTTAATAAGGCTATTTAATAAGCCTAAGTTGCTGAATAAGCCTATTTAATAAGTCTAAGTTGCTGAAATAAGGCTATTTAATAAGTTTAAGTTGCTGAAATAAGCCTATTTAATAAGCCTAAGTTGCTGAAATAAGCCTATTTAATAAGGCTATTTAATGAGCCTAAGTTGCTGATTTAAAAATGCTATTTAATAAGCCTAAGTTGCTGAAATAAATCTGTTTAATAAGGCTATTTAATAAGCATAAGTTGCTGAAATAAGCTTATTTAATAAGCCTAAGTTGCTGAAATAAGCATATTTAATAAGGCTATTTAATAAGTCTAAGTTACTGAAATAAACCTATTTAATAAGTCTAAGTTGCTAAAATAAGCCTATTTAATGAGGCTATTTAATAAGTCTATTTAATAAGCCTATTTAATAAGCCTATTTAATAAGCCTATTTAATAAGCCTATTTAATACGCCTATTTAATAAACATATTTAATAAGTATTTAATGAGCCTTTTTAATAAGTCTATTTAATAAGCCTTTTTATTAAGCCTATTTAATAAGTCTATTTAATAAGCCTATTTAATAAGGCTATTTAATAAGTCTATTTGATAAGCCTATTTAATAAGTATTTAATGAGCCTATTTAATAAGCCTATTTATTGAGCCTATTTAATAAGCCTATTTATTGAGCCTATTTAATAAGCCTATTTATTGAGCCTATTTAATAAGCCTATTTATTGAGCCTATTTAATAAGCCTATTTAATAAGCCTATTTAATAAGCCTATTTAATAAGCCTATTTAATACGCCTATTTAATAAACACATTTAATAAGTATTTAATGAGCATTTTTAATAAGCCTATTTAATAAGTCTATTTAATAAGCCTATTTAATAAGTCTATTTAATAAGTCTATTTAATAAGCCTACTTAATAAGTATTTAATGAGCCTATTTAATAAGTCTATTTAATAAGCCTATTTAATAGGCCTATTTAATAAGTCTAAGTTGCTGAAAAAAGCCTATTTAATAAGCCTAAGTTGCTGAATAAGCCTATTTAATAAGCCTAAGTTGCTGAAATAAGCCTTTTTAATAAGTCTAAGTTGCTGAAATAAGCCTATTTAATAAGCCTAAGTTGCTGAAATAAGCCTATTTAATAAGGCTATTTAATAAGCCTAAGTTGCTGAAATAAGCTGATTTAATAAGCCTAAGTTGCTGAAATAAGCCTATTTAATAAGGCTATATAATGAGCCTAAGTTGCTGATTTAAAAATGCTATTTAATAAGCCTAAGTTGCTGAAATAAACCTGTTTAATAAGGCTATTTAATAAGCATAAGTTGCTGAAATAAGCTTATTTAATAAGCCTAAGTTGCTGAAATAAGCCAATTTAATAAGGCTATTTAATAAGTCTAAGTTGCTGAAATAAACCTATTTAATAAGCCTAAGTTGCTAAAATAAGCCTTTTTAATAAGTCTATTTAATAAGCCTTTTTAATAAGCCTATTTAATAAGTCTATTTAATAAGCCTATTTAATAAGGCTATTTAATAAGTCTATTTGATAAGCCTATTTAATAAGTATTTAATGAGCCTATTTAATAAGCCTATTTATTGAGCCTATTTAATAAGCCTATTTATTGAGCCTATTTAATAAGCCTATTTATTGAGCCTATTTAATAAGCCTATTTATTGAGCCTATTTAATAAGCCTATTTAATAAGCCTATTTAATAAGCCTATTTAATAAGCCTATTTAATATGCCTATTTAATAAACACATTTAATAAGTATTTAATGAGCATTTTTAATAAGCCTATTTAATAAGTCTATTTAATAAGCCTATTTAATAAGTCTATTTAATAAGTCTAGTTAATAAGCCTACTTAATAAGTATTTAATGAGCCTATTTAATAAGCCTATTTAATAAGTCTATTTAATAAGCCTATTTAATAAGCCTATTTATTGACCCTATTTAATAAGCCTATTTAATAAGCCTATTTATTGAGCCTATTTAATAAGTCTATTTAATACGCCTATTTAATAAGCCTATTTAATAAGTATTTAATGAGCCTATTTAATAAGTCTATTTAATAAGCCTATTTAATAGACCTATTTAATAAGTCTAAGTTGCTGAAATAAGCCTATTTAATAAACCTATTTAATAGGCCTATTTAATAAGTCTAATTTGCTGAAATAAGCCTATTTAATAAGCCTAAGTTTCTGAATGAGCCTATTTAATAAGCCTAAGTTGCTGAAATAAGCCTATTTAATAAGCCTAAGTTGCTGAACAAGCCTATTTAATAAGCCTAAGTTACTGAAATAAGCCTTTTTAATCAGCGTAAGTTGCTGAAATAAGCCTATTTAATAAGCCCAAGTTGCTCAAATAAGCCTACTTAATTAGGCTATTTAATAAGCCTAAGTTGCTGAAATAAGCCTATTTAATAAGCGTAATTTGCTGAAATAGGGCTATTTAATAAGTCTAAGTTGCTGAAATAAGCCTATTTAATAAGCCTAAGTTGCTGAAATAAGCCTATTTAATTAGCCTGTTTAATAAGCCTAAGTTGCTGAAATAAGCCTATTTAATAAGCCTATTTAATAAGGCTATTTAATAGGCCTATTTAATAAGTCTAAGTTGCTGAAATAAGCCTATATAATAAGCCTATATAATAGTCCTATTTAATAAGTCTAAGTTGCTGAAATAAGCCTATTTAATAAGCCTAAGTTGCTGAATGAGCCTATTTAATAAGCCTAAGTTGCTGAAATAAGCCTATTTAATAAGCCTATTTAATAAGCCTAAGTTGCTGAATAAACCTATTTAATAAGTCTAAGTTGCTGAAATAAGCCTATTTAATAAGGCTATTTAATAAGCCTAAGTTGCTGAATAAGCCTATTTAATAAGTCTAAGTTGCTGAAATAAGGCTATTTAATAAGTTTAAGTTGCTGAAATAAGCCTATTTAATAAGCCTAAGTTGCTGAAATAAGCCTATTTAATAAGGCTATTTAATGAGCCTAAGTTGCTGATTTAAAAATGCTATTTAATAAGCCTAAGTTGCTGAAATAAATCTGTTTAATAAGGCTATTTAATAAGCATAAGTTGCTGAAATAAGCTTATTTAATAAGCCTAAGTTGCTGAAATAAGCATATTTAATAAGGCTATTTAATAAGTCTAAGTTACTGAAATAAACCTATTTAATAAGTCTAAGTTGCTAAAATAAGCCTATTTAATGAGGCTATTTAATAAGTCTATTTAATAAGCCTATTTAATAAGCCTATTTAATAAGCCTATTTAATAAGCCTATTTAATACGCCTATTTAATAAACATATTTAATAAGTATTTAATGAGCCTTTTTAATAAGTCTATTTAATAAGCCTTTTTATTAAGCCTATTTAATAAGTCTATTTAATAAGCCTATTTAATAAGGCTATTTAATAAGTCTATTTGATAAGCCTATTTAATAAGTATTTAATGAGCCTATTTAATAAGCCTATTTATTGAGCCTATTTAATAAGCCTATTTATTGAGCCTATTTAATAAGCCTATTTATTGAGCCTATTTAATAAGCCTATTTATTGAGCCTATTTAATAAGCCTATTTAATAAGCCTATTTAATAAGCCTATTTAATAAGCCTATTTAATACGCCTATTTAATAAACACATTTAATAAGTATTTAATGAGCATTTTTAATAAGCCTATTTAATAAGTCTATTTAATAAGCCTATTTAATAAGTCTATTTAATAAGTCTATTTAATAAGCCTACTTAATAAGTATTTAATGAGCCTATTTAATAAGTCTATTTAATAAGCCTATTTAATAGGCCTATTTAATAAGTCTAAGTTGCTGAAAAAAGCCTATTTAATAAGCCTAAGTTGCTGAATAAGCCTATTTAATAAGCCTAAGTTGCTGAAATAAGCCTTTTTAATAAGTCTAAGTTGCTGAAATAAGCCTATTTAATAAGCCTAAGTTGCTGAAATAAGCCTATTTAATAAGGCTATTTAATAAGCCTAAGTTGCTGAAATAAGCTGATTTAATAAGCCTAAGTTGCTGAAATAAGCCTATTTAATAAGGCTATATAATGAGCCTAAGTTGCTGATTTAAAAATGCTATTTAATAAGCCTAAGTTGCTGAAATAAACCTGTTTAATAAGGCTATTTAATAAGCATAAGTTGCTGAAATAAGCTTATTTAATAAGCCTAAGTTGCTGAAATAAGCCAATTTAATAAGGCTATTTAATAAGTCTAAGTTGCTGAAATAAACCTATTTAATAAGCCTAAGTTGCTAAAATAAGCCTTTTTAATAAGTCTATTTAATAAGCCTTTTTAATAAGCCTATTTAATAAGTCTATTTAATAAGCCTATTTAATAAGGCTATTTAATAAGTCTATTTGATAAGCCTATTTAATAAGTATTTAATGAGCCTATTTAATAAGCCTATTTATTGAGCCTATTTAATAAGCCTATTTATTGAGCCTATTTAATAAGCCTATTTATTGAGCCTATTTAATAAGCCTATTTATTGAGCCTATTTAATAAGCCTATTTAATAAGCCTATTTAATAAGCCTATTTAATAAGCCTATTTAATATGCCTATTTAATAAACACATTTAATAAGTATTTAATGAGCATTTTTAATAAGCCTATTTAATAAGTCTATTTAATAAGCCTATTTAATAAGTCTATTTAATAAGTCTAGTTAATAAGCCTACTTAATAAGTATTTAATGAGCCTATTTAATAAGTCTATTTAATAAGCCTATTTAATAGGCCTATTTAATAAGTCTAAGTTGCTGAAATAAGCCTATTTAATAAGCCTAAGTTGCTGAATAAGCCTATTTAATAAGCCTAAGTTGCTTAAATAAGCCTTTTTAATAAGTCTAAGTTGCTGAAATAAGCCTATTTAATAAGCCTAAGTTGCTGAAATAAGCCTATTTAATAAGGCTATTTAATAAGCCTAAGTTGCTGAATAAGCCTATTTAATAAGTCTAAGTTGCTGAAATAACGCTATTTAATACGCCTAAGTTGCTGAAATAAGTTTATTTAATAAGCCTAAGTTGCTAAAATAAGCCTATTTAATGAGGCAATTTAATAAGTCTATTTAATAAGCCTATTTAATAAGCCTATTTAATAAGCCTATTTAATACGCCTATTTAATAAACCTATTTAATAAGTATTTAATGAGCCTATTTAATAAGCCTATTTAATAAGCCTTTTTAATAAGCCTATTTAATAAGCCTATTTAATAAGCCTATTTAATAAGTCTATTTAATAAGTTTATTTAATAAGCCTATTTAATAAGTATTTAATGAGCCTATTTAATAAGCCTATTTATTGAGCCTATTTAATAAGCCTATTTATTGAGCCTATTTAATGAGCCTATTTATTGAGCCTATTTAATGAGCCTATTTATTGAGCCTATTTAATAAGCCTATTTAATAAGTCTATTTAATAAACCTATTTAATAAGCCTAATTAATAAGCCTATTTAATAAGCCTATATATTGAGCCTATTTAATGAGTCTATTTAATAAGCCTGTTTAATAAGCCTATTTAATAAGTATTGAATGAGCCTATTTAATAAGCCTAAGTTGCTGAATAAGCCTATTTAATAAGCCTAAGTTGCTGAAATAAGCCTATTTAATAAGCCTATTTGATAAGCCTAAGTTGCTGAATAAGCCTATTTAATAAGCCTAAGTTGCTGAAATAAGCCTATTTAATAAGTCTAAGTTGCTGAAATAAGGCTATTTAATAAGTCTTTTTAATAAGCCTATTTAATAAGTCTATTTAATAAGCCTTTTTAATAAGTCTATTTAATAAGTCTATTTAATAAGCCTATTTAATAAATATTTAATGAGCCTATTTAATAAGCCTATTTATTGAGCCTATTTAATAAGCCTATTTATTGAGCCTATTTAATAAGCCTATTTATTGCGCCTATTTAATAAGCCTATTTATTGAGCCTATTTAATAAGCCTATTTAATAAGTCTATTTAATAAGCCTATTTAATAAGCCTATTTATTGACCCTATTTAATAAGCCTATTTAATAAGCCTATTTATTGAGCCTATTTAATAAGTCTATTTAATACGCCTATTTAATAAGCCTATTTAATAAGTATTTAATGAGCCTATTTAATAAGTCTATTTAATAAGCCTATTTAATAGACCTATTTAATAAGTCTAAGTTGCTGAAATAAGCCTATTTAATAAACCTATTTAATAGGCCTATTTAATAAGTCTAATTTGCTGAAATAAGCCTATTTAATAAGCCTAAGTTTCTGAATGAGCCTATTTAATAAGCCTAAGTTGCTGAAATAAACCTATTTAATAAGCCTAAGTTGCTGAACAAGCCTATTTAATAAGCCTAAGTTACTGAAATAAGCCTTTTTAATCAGCGTAAGTTGCTGAAATAAGCCTATTTAATAAGCCCAAGTTGCTCAAATAAGCCTACTTAATTAGGCTATTTAATAAGCCTAAGTTGCTGAAATAAGCCTATTTAATAAGCGTAATTTGCTGAAATAGGGCTATTTAATAAGTCTAAGTTGCTGAAATAAGCCTATTTAATAAGCCTAAGTTGCTGAAATAAGCCTATTTAATTAGCCTGTTTAATAAGCCTAAGTTGCTGAAATAAGCCTATTTAATAAGCCTATTTAATAAGGCTATTTAATAGGCCTATTTAATAAGTCTAAGTTGCTGAAATAAGCCTATATAATAAGCCTATATAATAGTCCTATTTAATAAGTCTAAGTTGCTGAAATAAGCCTATTTAATAAGCCTAAGTTGCTGAATGAGCCTATTTAATAAGCCTAAGTTGCTGAAATAAGCCTATTTAATAAGCCTATTTAATAAGCCTAAGTTGCTGAATAAACCTATTTAATAAGTCTAAGTTGCTGAAATAAGCCTATTTAATAAGGCTATTTAATAAGCCTAAGTTGCTGAATAAGCCTATTTAATAAGTCTAAGTTGCTGAAATAAGGCTATTTAATAAGTTTAAGTTGCTGAAATAAGCCTATTTAATAAGCCTAAGTTGCTGAAATAAGCCTATTTAATAAGGCTATTTAATGAGCCTAAGTTGCTGATTTAAAAATGCTATTTAATAAGCCTAAGTTGCTGAAATAAATCTGTTTAATAAGGCTATTTAATAAGCATAAGTTGCTGAAATAAGCTTATTTAATAAGCCTAAGTTGCTGAAATAAGCATATTTAATAAGGCTATTTAATAAGTCTAAGTTACTGAAATAAACCTATTTAATAAGTCTAAGTTGCTAAAATAAGCCTATTTAATGAGGCTATTTAATAAGTCTATTTAATAAGCCTATTTAATAAGCCTATTTAATAAGCCTATTTAATAAGCCTATTTAATACGCCTATTTAATAAACATATTTAATAAGTATTTAATGAGCCTTTTTAATAAGTCTATTTAATAAGCCTTTTTATTAAGCCTATTTAATAAGTCTATTTAATAAGCCTATTTAATAAGGCTATTTAATAAGTCTATTTGATAAGCCTATTTAATAAGTATTTAATGAGCCTATTTAATAAGCCTATTTATTGAGCCTATTTAATAAGCCTATTTATTGAGCCTATTTAATAAGCCTATTTATTGAGCCTATTTAATAAGCCTATTTATTGAGCCTATTTAATAAGCCTATTTAATAAGCCTATTTAATAAGCCTATTTAATAAGCCTATTTAATACGCCTATTTAATAAACACATTTAATAAGTATTTAATGAGCATTTTTAATAAGCCTATTTAATAAGTCTATTTAATAAGCCTATTTAATAAGTCTATTTAATAAGTCTATTTAATAAGCCTACTTAATAAGTATTTAATGAGCCTATTTAATAAGTCTATTTAATAAGCCTATTTAATAGGCCTATTTAATAAGTCTAAGTTGCTGAAAAAAGCCTATTTAATAAGCCTAAGTTGCTGAATAAGCCTATTTAATAAGCCTAAGTTGCTGAAATAAGCCTTTTTAATAAGTCTAAGTTGCTGAAATAAGCCTATTTAATAAGCCTAAGTTGCTGAAATAAGCCTATTTAATAAGGCTATTTAATAAGCCTAAGTTGCTGAAATAAGCTGATTTAATAAGCCTAAGTTGCTGAAATAAGCCTATTTAATAAGGCTATATAATGAGCCTAAGTTGCTGATTTAAAAATGCTATTTAATAAGCCTAAGTTGCTGAAATAAACCTGTTTAATAAGGCTATTTAATAAGCATAAGTTGCTGAAATAAGCTTATTTAATAAGCCTAAGTTGCTGAAATAAGCCAATTTAATAAGGCTATTTAATAAGTCTAAGTTGCTGAAATAAACCTATTTAATAAGCCTAAGTTGCTAAAATAAGCCTTTTTAATAAGTCTATTTAATAAGCCTTTTTAATAAGCCTATTTAATAAGTCTATTTAATAAGCCTATTTAATAAGGCTATTTAATAAGTCTATTTGATAAGCCTATTTAATAAGTATTTAATGAGCCTATTTAATAAGCCTATTTATTGAGCCTATTTAATAAGCCTATTTATTGAGCCTATTTAATAAGCCTATTTATTGAGCCTATTTAATAAGCCTATTTATTGAGCCTATTTAATAAGCCTATTTAATAAGCCTATTTAATAAGCCTATTTAATAAGCCTATTTAATATGCCTATTTAATAAACACATTTAATAAGTATTTAATGAGCATTTTTAATAAGCCTATTTAATAAGTCTATTTAATAAGCCTATTTAATAAGTCTATTTAATAAGTCTAGTTAATAAGCCTACTTAATAAGTATTTAATGAGCCTATTTAATAAGTCTATTTAATAAGCCTATTTAATAGGCCTATTTAATAAGTCTAAGTTGCTGAAATAAGCCTATTTAATAAGCCTAAGTTGCTGAATAAGCCTATTTAATAAGCCTAAGTTGCTGAAATAAGCCTTTTTAATAAGTCTAAGTTGCTGAAATAAGCCTATTTAATAAGCCTAAGTTGCTGAAATAAGCCTATTTAATAAGGCTATTTAATAAGCCTAAGTTGCTGAATAAGCCTATTTAATAAGTCTAAGTTGCTGAAATAACGCTATTTAATACGCCTAAGTTGCTGAAATAAGTTTATTTAATAAGCCTAAGTTGCTAAAATAAGCCTATTTAATGAGGCAATTTAATAAGTCTATTTAATAAGCCTATTTAATAAGCCTATTTAATAAGCCTATTTAATACGCCTATTTAATAAACCTATTTAATAAGTATTTAATGAGCCTATTTAATAAGCCTATTTAATAAGCCTTTTTAATAAGCCTATTTAATAAGCCTATTTAATAAGCCTATTTAATAAGTCTATTTAATAAGTTTATTTAATAAGCCTATTTAATAAGTATTTAATGAGCCTATTTAATAAGCCTATTTATTGAGCCTATTTAATAAGCCTATTTATTGAGCCTATTTAATGAGCCTATTTATTGAGCCTATTTAATGAGCCTATTTATTGAGCCTATTTAATAAGCCTATTTAATAAGTCTATTTAATAAACCTATTTAATAAGCCTAATTAATAAGCCTATTTAATAAGCCTATATATTGAGCCTATTTAATGAGTCTATTTAATAAGCCTGTTTAATAAGCCTATTTAATAAGTATTGAATGAGCCTATTTAATAAGCCTAAGTTGCTGAATAAGCCTATTTAATAAGCCTAAGTTGCTGAAATAAGCCTATTTAATAAGCCTATTTGATAAGCCTAAGTTGCTGAATAAGCCTATTTAATAAGCCTAAGTTGCTGAAATAAGCCTATTTAATAAGTCTAAGTTGCTGAAATAAGGCTATTTAATAAGTCTTTTTAATAAGCCTATTTAATAAGTCTATTTAATAAGCCTTTTTAATAAGTCTATTTAATAAGTCTATTTAATAAGCCTATTTAATAAATATTTAATGAGCCTATTTAATAAGCCTATTTATTGAGCCTATTTAATAAGCCTATTTATTGAGCCTATTTAATAAGCCTATTTATTGCGCCTATTTAATAAGCCTATTTATTGAGCCTATTTAATAAGCCTATTTAATAAGTCTATTTAATAAGCCTATTTAATAAGCCTATTTATTGACCCTATTTAATAAGCCTATTTAATAAGCCTATTTATTGAGCCTATTTAATAAGTCTATTTAATACGCCTATTTAATAAGCCTATTTAATAAGTATTTAATGAGCCTATTTAATAAGTCTATTTAATAAGCCTATTTAATAGACCTATTTAATAAGTCTAAGTTGCTGAAATAAGCCTATTTAATAAACCTATTTAATAGGCCTATTTAATAAGTCTAATTTGCTGAAATAAGCCTATTTAATAAGCCTAAGTTTCTGAATGAGCCTATTTAATAAGCCTAAGTTGCTGAAATAAGCCTATTTAATAAGCCTAAGTTGCTGAACAAGCCTATTTAATAAGCCTAAGTTACTGAAATAAGCCTTTTTAATCAGCGTAAGTTGCTGAAATAAGCCTATTTAATAAGCCCAAGTTGCTCAAATAAGCCTACTTAATTAGGCTATTTAATAAGCCTAAGTTGCTGAAATAAGCCTATTTAATAAGCGTAATTTGCTGAAATAGGGCTATTTAATAAGTCTAAGTTGCTGAAATAAGCCTATTTAATAAGCCTAAGTTGCTGAAATAAGCCTATTTAATTAGCCTGTTTAATAAGCCTAAGTTGCTGAAATAAGCCTATTTAATAAGCCTATTTAATAAGGCTATTTAATAGGCCTATTTAATAAGTCTAAGTTGCTGAAATAAGCCTATATAATAAGCCTATATAATAGTCCTATTTAATAAGTCTAAGTTGCTGAAATAAGCCTATTTAATAAGCCTAAGTTGCTGAATGAGCCTATTTAATAAGCCTAAGTTGCTGAAATAAGCCTATTTAATAAGCCTAAGTTGCTTAATAAGCCTATTTAATAAGCCTAAGTTGCTGAATAAACCTATTTAATAAGTCTAAGTTGCTGAAATAAGCCTATTTAATAAGGCTATTTAATAAGCCTAAGTTGCTGAATAAGCCTATTTAATAAGTCTAAGTTGCTGAAATAAGGCTATTTAATAAGCCTAAGTTGCTGAAATAAGGCTATTTAATAAGTTTAAGTTGCTGAAATAAGCCTATTTAATAAGCCTAAGTTGCTGAAATAAGCCTATTTAATAAGGCTATTTAATGAGCCTAAGTTGCTGATTTAAAAATGCTATTTAATAAGCCTAAGTTGCTGAAATAAATCTGTTTAATTAGGCTATTTAATAAGCATAAGTTGCTGAAATAAGCTTATTTAATAAGCCTAAGTTGCTGAAATAAGCATATTTAATAAGGCTATTTAATAAGTCTAAGTTACTGAAATAAACCTATTTAATAAGTCTAAGTTGCTAAAATAAGCCTATTTAATGAGGCTATTTAATAAGTCTATTTAATAAGCCTATTTAATAAGCCTATTTAATAAGCCTATTTAATAAGCCTATTTAATACGCCTATTTAATAAACATATTTAATAAGTATTTAATGAGCCTTTTTAATAAGTCTATTTAATAAGCCTTTTTATTAAGCCTATTTAATAAGTCTATTTAATAAGCCTATTTGATAAGCCTATTTAATAACTATTTAATGAGCCTATTTAATAAGCCTATTTATTGAGCCTATTTAATAAGCCTATTTATTGAGCCTATTTAATAAGCCTATTTATTGAGCCTATTTAATAAGCCTATTTATTGAGCCTATTTAATAAGCCTATTTAATAAGCCTATTTAATAAGCCTATTTAATAAGCCTATTTAATATGCCTATTTAATAAACACATTTAATAAGTATTTAATGAGCATTTTTAATTAGCCTATTTAATAAGTCTATTTAATAAGCCTATTTAATAAGTCTATTTAATAAGTCTATTTAATAAGCCTACTTAATAAGTATTTAATGAGCCTATTTAATAAGTCTATTTAATAAGCCTATTTAATAGGCCTATTTAATAAGTCTAAGTTGCTGAAAAAAGCCTATTTAATAAGCCTAAGTTGCTGAATAAGCCTATTTAATAAGCCTAAGTTGCTGAAATAAGCCTTTTTAATAAGTCTAAGTTGCTGAAATAAGCCTATTTAATAAGCCTAAGTTGCTGAAATAAGCCTATTTAATAAGGCTATTTAATAAGCCTAAGTTGCTGAAATAAGGCTATTTAATAAGCCTTTTTAATAAGCCAATTTAATAAGTCTATTTAATAAGCCTTTTTAATAAGTCTATTTAATAAGTCTATTTAATAATCCTATTTAATAAGTATTTAATGAGCCTATTTAATAAGCCTATTTATTGAGCCTATTTAATAAGCCTATTTATTGAGCCTATTTAATAAGCCTATTTATTGAGCCTATTTAATGAGCCTATTTATTGAGCCTATTTAATAAGCCTATTTAACAAGTCTATTTAATAAGCCTATTTAATAAGCCTATTTATTGACCCTATTTAATAAGCCTATTTAATAAGCCTATTTATTGAGCCTATTTAATAAGTCTATTTAATACGCCTATTTAATAAGCCTATTTAATAAGTATTTAATGAGCCTATTTAATAAGTCTATTTAATAAGCCTATTTAATAGACCTATTTAATAAGTCTAAGTTGCTGAAATAAGCCTATTTAATAAACCTATTTAATAGGCCTATTTAATAAGTCTAATTTGCTGAAATAAGCCTATTTAATAAGCCTAAGTTTCTGAATGAGCCTATTTAATAAGACTAAGTTGCTGAAATAAGCCTATTTAATAAGCCTAAGTTGCTGAACAAGCCTATTTAATAAACCTAAGTTGCTGAAATAAGCCTTTTTAATCAGCGTAAGTTGCTGAAATAAGCCTATTTAATAAGCCCAAGTTGCTGAAATAAGCCTACTTAATTAGGCTATTTAATAAGCCTAAGTTGCTGAAATAAGCCTATTTAATAAGCGTAATTTGCTGAAATAAGGCTATTTAATAAGTCTAAGTTGCTGAAATAAGCCTATTTAATAAGCCTAAGTTGCTGAAATAAGCCTATTTAATTAGCCTGTTTAATAAGCCTAAGTTGCTGAAATAAGCCTATTTAATAATCCTATTTAATAAGCCTATTTATAGGCCTATTTAATAAGTCTAAGTTGCTGAAATAAGCCTATTTAATAAGCCTATATAATAGTCCTATTTAATAAGTCTAAGTTGCTGAAATAAGCCTATTTAATAAGCCTAAGTTGCTGAATGAGCCTATTTAATAAGCCTAAGTTGCTGAAATAAGCCTATTTAATAAGCCTAAGTTGCTGAAATAAGCCTATTTAATAAGCCTAAGTTGCTTAATAAGCCTATTTAATAAGCCTAAGTTGCTGAAATAAGCCTATTTAATAAGCCTAAGTTGCTTAATAAGCCTATTTAATAAGCCTAAGTTGCTGAAATAAGCCTATTTAATAAGGCTATTTAATAAGCCTAAGTTGATGAATAAGCCTATTTAATAAGTCTAAGTTGCTGAAATAAGGCTATTTAATAAGCCTAAGTTGCTGAAATAAGGCTATTTAATAAGTTTAAGTTGCTGAAATAAGCCTATTTAATAAGCCTAAGTTGCTGAAATAAGCCTATTTAATAAGGCTATTTAATGAGCCTAAGTTGCTGATTTAAAAATGCTATTTAATAAGCCTAAGTTGCTGAAATAAATCTGTTTAATAAGGCTATTTAATAAGCATAAGTTGCTGAAATAAGCTTATTTAATAAGCCTAAGTTGCTGAAATAAGCATATTTAATGAGGCTATTTAATAAGTCTATTTAATAAGCCTATTTAATAAGCCTATTTAATAAGCCTATTTAATAAGCCTATTTAATACGCCTATTTAATAAACATATTTAATAAGTATTTAATGAGCCTTTTTAATAAGTCTATTTAATAAGCCTTTTTATTAAGCCTATTTAATAAGTCTATTTAATAAGCCTATTTAATAAGGCTATTTAATAAGTCTATTTGATAAGCCTATTTAATAAGTATTTAATGAGCCTATTTAATAAGCCTATTTATTGAGCCTATTTAATAAGCCTATTTATTGAGCCTATTTAATAAGCCTATTTATTGAGCCTATTTAATAAGCCTATTTATTGAGCCTATTTAATAAGCCTATTTAATAAGCCTATTTAATAAGCCTATTTAATAAGCCTATTTAATACGCCTATTTAATAAACACATTTAATAAATATTTAATGAGCATTTTTAATAAGCCTATTTAATAAGTCTATTTAATAAGCCTATTTAATAAGTCTATTTAATAAGTCTAGTTAATAAGCCTACTTAATAAGTATTTAATGAGCCTATTTAATAAGTCTATTTAATAAGCCTATTTAATAGGCCTATTTAATAAGTCTAAGTTGCTGAAAAAAGCCTATTTAATAAGCCTAAGTTGCTGAATAAGCCTATTTAATAAGCCTAAGTTGCTGAAATAAGCCTTTTTAATAAGTCTAAGTTGCTGAAATAAGCCTATTTAATAAGCCTAAGTTGCTGAAATAAGCCTATTTAATAAGGCTATTTAATAAGCCTAAGTTGCTGAATAAGCCTATTTAATAAGTCTAAGTTGCTGAAATAACGCTATTTTAATGAGGCAATTTAATAAGTCTATTTAATAAGCCTATTTAATAAGCCTATTTAATAAGCCTATTTAATAAGTCTATTTAATAAGTCTATTTAATAAGCCTATTTAATAAGTATTTAATGAGCCTATTTAATAAGCCAATTTATTGAGCCTATTTAATAAGCCTATTTATTGAGCCTATTTAATGAGCCTATTTATTGAGCCTATTTAATAAGCCTATTTAATACGTCTATTTAATAAACCTATTTAATAAGCCTAATTAATAAGCCTATTTAATAAGCCTATTTATTGAGCCTATTTAATGAGTCTATTTAATAAGCCTGTTTAATAAGCCTATTTAATAAGTATTGAATTAGCCTATTTAATAAGCCTAAGTTGCTTAATAAGGCTATTTAATAAGCCTAAGTTGCTGAAATAAGCCTATTTAATAAGCCTATTTGATAAGCCTAAGTTGCTGAATAAGCCTATTTAATAAGCCTAAGTTGCTGAAATAAGCCTATTTAATAAGTCTAAGTTGCTGAAATAAGGCTATTTAATAAGCCTTTTTAATAAGCCTATTTAATAAGTCTATTTAATAAGCCTTTTTAATAAGTCTATTTAATAAGTCTATTTAATAAGCCTATTTAATAAGTATTTAATGAGCCTATTTAATAAGCCTATTTATTGAGCCTATTTAATAAGCCTATTTATTGAGCCTATTTAATAAGCCTATTTATTGAGCCTATTTAATAAGCCTATTTATTGAGCCTATTTAATAAGCCTATTTAATAAGTCTATTTAATAAGCCTATTTAATAAGCCTATTTATTGACCTATTTAATAAGCCTATTTAATAAGCCTATTTATTGAGCCTATTTAATAAGTCTATTTAATACGCCTATTTAATAAGCCTATTTAATAAGTATTTAATGAGCCTATTTAATAAGTCTATTTAATAAGCCTATTTAATAGACCTATTTAATAAGTCTAAGTTGCTGAAATAAGCCTATTTAATAAACCTATTTAATAGGCCTATTTAATAAGTCTAATTTGCTGAAATAAGCCTATTTAATAAGCCTAAGTGTCTGAACAAGCCTATTTAATAAGCCTAAGTTGCTGAAATAAGCCTTTTAAATCAGCGTAAGTTGCTGAAATAAGCCTATTTAATAAGCCCAAGTTGCTGAAATAAGCCTACTTAATTAGGCTTTTTAATAAGCCTAAGTTGCTGAAATAAGCCTATTTAATAAGCGTAATTTGCTGAAATAAGGCTATTTAATAAGTCTAAGTTGCTGAAATAAGCCTATTTAATAAGCCTAAGTTGCTGAAATAAGCCTATTTAATTAGCCTGTTTAATAAGCCTAAGTTGCTGAAATAAGCCTATTTAATAAGCCTATTTAATAAGCCTATTTAATAAGCCTATTTAATAAGTCTAAGTTGCTGAAATAAGCCTATTTAATAAGCCTATATAATAGTCCTATTTAATAAGTCTAAGTTGCTGAAATAAGCCTATTTAATAAGCCTAAGTTGCTGAATGAGCCTATTTAATAAGCCTAAGTTGCTGAAATAAGCCTATTTAATAAGCCTAAGTTGCTTAATAAGCCTATTTAATAAGCCTAAGTTGCTGAATAAACCTAATTAATAAGTCTAAGTTGCTGAAATAAGCCTATTTAATAAGGCTATTTAATAAGCCTAAGTTGCTGAATAAGCCTATTTAAAAAGGCTATTTAATGAGCCTAAGTTGCTGATTTAAAAATGCTATTTAATAAGCCTAAGTTGCTGAAATAAATCTGTTTAATAAGGCTATTTAATAAGCATAAGTTGCTGAAATAAGCTTATTTAATAAGCCTAAGTTGCTGAAATAAGCCTATTTAATAAGGCTATTTAATAAGTCTAAGTTGCTGAAATAAACCTATTTAATAAGTCTAAGTTGCTAAAATAAGCCTATTTAATGAGGCTATTTAATAAGTCTATTTAATAAGCCTATTTAATAAGCCTATTTAATAAGCCTATTTAATACGCCTATTTAATAAACATATTTAATAAGTATTTAATGAGCCTTTTTAATAAGTCTATTTAATAAGCCTTTTTATTAAGCCTATTTAATAAGTCTATTTAATAAGCCTATTTAATAAGGCTATTTAATAAGTCTATTTGATAAGCCTATTTAATAAGTATTTAATGAGCCTATTTAATAAGCCTATTTATTGAGCCTATTTAATAAGCCTATTTATTGAGCCTATTTAATAAGCCTATTTATTGAGCCTATTTAATAAGCCTATTTATTGAGCCTATTTAATAAGCCTATTTAATAAGCCTATTTAATAAGCCTATTTAATACGCCTATTTAATAAACACATTTAATAAGTATTTAATGAGCATTTTTAATAAGCCTATTTAATAAGTCTATTTAATAAACCTATTTAATAAGTCTATTTAATAAGTCTAGTTAATAAGCCTACTTAATATGTATTTAATGAGCCTATTTAATAAGTCTATTTAATAAGCCTATTTAATAGGCCTATTTAATAAGTCTAAGTTGCTGAAATAAGCCTATTTAATAAACCTATTTAATAGGCCTATTTAATAAGTCTAATTTGCTGAAATAAGCCTATTCAATAAGCCTAAGTTTCTGAATGAGCCTATTTAATAAGACTAAGTTGCTGAAATAAGCCTATTTAATAAGCCTAAGTTGCTGAACAAGCCTATTTAATAAACCTAAGTTGCTGAAATAAGCCTTTTTAATCAGCGTAAGTTGCTGAAATAAGCCTATTTAATAAGCCCAAGTTGCTGAAATAAGCCTACTTAATTAGGCTATTTAATAAGCCTAAGTTGCTGAAATAAGCCTATTTAATAAGCGTAATTTGCTGAAATAAGGCTATTTAATAAGTCTAAGTTGCTGAAATAAGCCTATTTAATAAGCCTAAGTTGCTGAAATAAGCCTATTTAATTAGCCTGTTTAATAAGCCTAAGTTGCTGAAATAAGCCTATTTAATAATCCTATTTAATAAGCCTATTTATAGGCCTATTTAATAAGTCTAAGTTGCTGAAATAAGCCTATTTAATAAGCCTATATAATAGTCCTATTTAATAAGTCTAAGTTGCTGAAATAAGCCTATTTAATAAGCCTAAGTTGCTGAATGAGCCTATTTAATAAGCCTAAGTTGCTGAAATAAGCCTATTTAATAAGCCTAAGTTGCTTAATAAGCCTATTTAATAAGCCTAAGTTGCTGAATAAACCTATTTAATAAGTCTAAGTTGCTGAAATAAGCCTATTTAATAAGGCTATTTAATAAGCCTAAGTTGCTGAATAAGCCTATTTAATAAGTCTAAGTTGCTGAAATAAGGCTATTTAATAAGCCTAAGTTGCTGAAATAAGGCTATTTAATAAGTTTAAGTTGCTGAAATAAGCCTATTTAATAAGCCTAAGTTGCTGAAATAAGCCTATTTAATAAGGCTATTTAATGAGCCTAAGTTGCTGATTTAAAAATGCTATTTAATAAGCCTAAGTTGCTGAAATAAATCTGTTTAATAAGGCTATTTAATAAGCATAAGTTGCTGAAATAAGCTTATTTAATAAGCCTAAGTTGCTGAAATAAGCATATTTAATGAGGCTATTTAATAAGTCTATTTAATAAGCCTATTTAATAAGCCTATTTAATAAGCCTATTTAATAAGCCTATTTAATACGCCTATTTAATAAACATATTTAATAAGTATTTAATGAGCCTTTTTAATAAGTCTATTTAATAAGCCTTTTTATTAAGCCTATTTAATAAGTCTATTTAATAAGCCTATTTAATAAGGCTATTTAATAAGTCTATTTGATAAGCCTATTTAATAAGTATTTAATGAGCCTATTTAATAAGCCTATTTATTGAGCCTATTTAATAAGCCTATTTATTGAGCCTATTTAATAAGCCTATTTATTGAGCCTATTTAATAAGCCTATTTATTGAGCCTATTTAATAAGCCTATTTAATAAGCCTATTTAATAAGCCTATTTAATAAGCCTATTTAATACGCCTATTTAATAAACACATTTAATAAATATTTAATGAGCATTTTTAATAAGCCTATTTAATAAGTCTATTTAATAAGCCTATTTAATAAGTCTATTTAATAAGTCTAGTTAATAAGCCTACTTAATAAGTATTTAATGAGCCTATTTAATAAGTCTATTTAATAAGCCTATTTAATAGGCCTATTTAATAAGTCTAAGTTGCTGAAAAAAGCCTATTTAATAAGCCTAAGTTGCTGAATAAGCCTATTTAATAAGCCTAAGTTGCTGAAATAAGCCTTTTTAATAAGTCTAAGTTGCTGAAATAAGCCTATTTAATAAGCCTAAGTTGCTGAAATAAGCCTATTTAATAAGGCTATTTAATAAGCCTAAGTTGCTGAATAAGCCTATTTAATAAGTCTAAGTTGCTGAAATAACGCTATTTTAATGAGGCAATTTAATAAGTCTATTTAATAAGCCTATTTAATAAACCTATTTAATAAGCCTATTTAATAAGTCTATTTAATAAGTCTATTTAATAAGCCTATTTAATAAGTATTTAATGAGCCTATTTAATAAGCCAATTTATTGAGCCTATTTAATAAGCCTATTTATTGAGCCTATTTAATGAGCCTATTTATTGAGCCTATTTAATAAGCCTATTTAATAAGTCTATTTAATAAACCTATTTAATAAGCCTAATTAATAAGCCTATTTAATAAGCCTATTTATTGAGCCTATTTAATGAGTCTATTTAATAAGCCTGTTTAATAAGCCTATTTAATAAGTATTGAATGAGCCTATTTAATAAGCCTAAGTTGCTTAATAAGCCTATTTAATAAGCCTAAGTTGCTGAAATAAGCCTATTTAATAAGCCTATTTGATAAGCCTAAGTTGCTGAATAAGCCTATTTAATAAGCCTAAGTTGCTGAAATAAGCCTATTTAATAAGTCTAAGTTGCTGAAATAAGGCTATTTAATAAGCCTTTTTAATAAGCCTATTTAATAAGTCTATTTAATAAGCCTTTTTAATAAGTCTATTTAATAAGTCTATTTAATAAGCCTATTTAATAAGTATTTAATGAGCCTATTTAATAAGCCTATTTATTGAGCCTATTTAATAAGCCTATTTATTGAGCCTATTTAATAAGCCTATTTATTGAGCCTATTTAATAAGCCTATTTATTGAGCCTATTTAATAAGCCTATTTAATAAGTCTATTTAATAAGCCTATTTAATAAGCCTATTTATTGACCTATTTAATAAGCCTATTTAATAAGCCTATTTATTGAGCCTATTTAATAAGTCTATTTAATACGCCTATTTAATAAGCCTATTTAATAAGTATTTAATGAGCCTATTTAATAAGTCTATTTAATAAGCCTATTTAATAGACCTATTTAATAAGTCTAAGTTGCTGAAATAAGCCTATTTAATAAACCTATTTAATAGGCCTATTTAATAAGTCTAAGTTGCTGAAATAACGCTATTTTAATGAGGCAATTTAATAAGTCTATTTAATAAGCCTATTTAATAAGCCTATTTAATAAGCCTATTTAATAAGTCTATTTAATAAGTCTATTTAATAAGCCTATTTAATAAGTATTTAATGAGCCTATTTAATAAGCCAATTTATTGAGCCTATTTAATAAGCCTATTTATTGAGCCTATTTAATGAGCCTATTTATTGAGCCTATTTAATAAGCCTATTTAATAAGTCTATTTAATAAACCTATTTAATAAGCCTAATTAATAAGCCTATTTAATAAGCCTATTTATTGAGCCTATTTAATGAGTCTATTTAATAAGCCTGTTTAATAAGCCTATTTAATAAGTATTGAATGAGCCTATTTAATAAGCCTAAGTTGCTTAATAAGCCTATTTAATAAGCCTAAGTTGCTGAAATAAGCCTATTTAATAAGCCTATTTGATAAGCCTAAGTTGCTGAATAAGCCTATTTAATAAGCCTAAGTTGCTGAAATAAGCCTATTTAATAAGTCTAAGTTGCTGAAATAAGGCTATTTAATAAGCCTTTTTAATAAGCCTATTTAATAAGTCTATTTAATAAGCCTTTTTAATAAGTCTATTTAATAAGTCTATTTAATAAGCCTATTTAATAAGTATTTAATGAGCCTATTTAATAAGCCTATTTATTGAGCCTATTTAATAAGCCTATTTATTGAGCCTATTTAATAAGCCTATTTATTGAGCCTATTTAATAAGCCTATTTATTGAGCCTATTTAATAAGCCTATTTAATAAGTCTATTTAATAAGCCTATTTAATAAGCCTATTTATTGACCTATTTAATAAGCCTATTTAATAAGCCTATTTATTGAGCCTATTTAATAAGTCTATTTAATACGCCTATTTAATAAGCATATTTAATAAGTATTTAATGAGCCTATTTAATAAGTCTATTTAATAAGCCTATTTAATAGACCTATTTAATAAGTCTAAGTTGCTGAAATAAGCCTATTTAATAAACCTATTTAATAGGCCTATTTAATAAGTCTAATTTGCTGAAATAAGCCTATTTAATAAGCCTAAGTTTCTGAATTAGCCTATTTAATAAGCCTAAGTTGCTGAAATAAGCCTATTTAATAAGCCTAAGTTGCTGAACAAGCCTATTTAATAAGCCTAAGTTGCTGAAATAAGCCTTTTAAATCAGCGTAAGTTGCTGAAATAAGCCTATTTAATAAGCCCAAGTTGCTGAAATAAGCCTACTTAATTAGGCTTTTTAATAAGCCTAAGTTGCTGAAATAAGCCTATTTAATAAGCGTAATTTGCTGAAATAAGGCTATTTAATAAGTCTAAGTTGCTGAAATAAGCCTATTTAATAAGCCTAAGTTGCTGAAATAAGTCTATTTAATTAGCCTGTTTAATAAGCCTAAGTTGCTGAAATAAGCCTATTTAATAAGCCTATTTAATAAGCCTATTTAATAAGCCTATTTAATAAGTCTAAGTTGCTGAAATAAGCCTATTTAATAAGCCTATATAATAGTCCTATTTAATAAGTCTAAGTTGCTGAAATAAGCCTATTTAATAAGCCTAAGTTGCTGAATGAGCCTATTTAATAAGCCTAAGTTGCTGAAATAAGCCTATTTAATAAGCCTAAGTTGCTGAATAAACCTATTTAATAAGTCTAAGTTGCTGAAATAAGCCTATTTAATAAGGCTATTTAATAAGCCTAAGTTGCTGAATAAGCCTATTTAATAAGTCTAAGTTGCTGAAATAAGGCTATTTAATAAGTTTAAGTTGCTGAAATAAGCCTATTTAATAAGCCTAAGTTGCTGAAATAAGCCTATTTAATAAGGCTATTTAATGAGCCTAAGTTGCTGATTTAAAAATGCTATTTAATAAGCCTAAGTTGCTGAAATAAATCTGTTTAATAAGGCTATTTAATAAGCATAAGTTGCTGAAATAAGCTTATTTAATAAGCCTAAGTTGCTGAAATAAGCCTATTTAATAAGCCTATTTAATAAGTCTAAGTTGCTGAAATAAGCCTATTTAATAAGTCTATTTAATACGCCTATTTAATAAACATATTTAATAAGTATTTATTGAGCCTTTTTAATAAGTCTATTTAATAAGCCTTTTTATTAAGCCTATTTAATAAGTCTATTTAATGAGCCTATTTAATAAGCCTATTTATTGAGCCTATTTAATAAGCCTATTTATTGAGCCTATTTAATAAGCCTATTTATTGAGCCTATTTAATAAGCCTATTTATTGAGCCTATTTAATAAGCCTATTTAATAAGCCTATTTAATAAGCCTATTTAATAAGCCTATTTAATACGCCTATTTAATAAACACATTTAATAAGTATTTAATGAGCATTTTTAATAAGCCTATTTAATAAGTCTATTTAATAAGCCTATTTAATAAGTCTATTTAATAAGTCTAGTTAATAAGCCTACTTAATATGTATTTAATGAGCCTATTTAATAAGTCTATTTAATAAGCCTATTTAATAGGCCTATTTAATAAGTCTAAGTTGCTGAAAAAAGCCTATTTAGTAAGCCTAAGTTGCTGAATAAGGCTATTTAATAAGCCTAAGTTGCTGAAATAAGGCTATTTAATAAGCCTTTTTAATAAGCCTATTTATTGAGCCTATTTAATAAGCCTATTTATTGAGCCTATTTAATAAGCCTATTTATTGAGCCTATTTAATAAGCCTATTTATTGAGCCTATTTAATAAGCCTATTTATTGAGCCTATTTAATAAGCCTATTTAATAAGTCTATTTAATAAGCCTATTTAATAAGCCTATTTATTGACCCTATTTAATAAGCCTATTTAATAAGCCTATTTATTGAGCCTATTTAATAAGTCTATTTAATACGCCTATTTAATAAGCCTATTTAATAAGTATTTAATGAGCCTATTTAAGAAGTCTATTTAATAAGCCTATTTAATAGACCTATTTAATAAGTCTAAGTTGCTGAAATAAGCCTATTTAATAAACCTATTTAATAGGCCTATTTAATAAGTCTAATTTGCTGAAATAAGCCTATTTAATAAGCCTAAGTTTCTGAATGAGCCTATTTAATAAGCCTAAGTTGCTGAAATAAGCCTATTTAATAAGCTTAAGTTGCTGAACAAGCCTATTTAATAAACCTAAGTTGCTGAAATAAGCCTTTTTAATCAGCGTAAGTTGGTGAAATAAGCCTATTTAATAAGCCCAAGTTGCTGAAATAAGCCTACTTAATTAGGCTATTTAATAAGCCTAAGTTGCTGAAATAAGCCTATTTAATAAGCGTAATTTGCTGAAATAAGGCTATTTAATAAGTCTAAGTTGCTGAAATAAGCCTATTTAATAAGCCTAAGTTGCTGAAATAAGCCTATTTAATTAGCCTGTTTAATAAGCCTAAGTTGCTGAAATAAGCCTATTTAATAAGCCTAAGTTGCTGAACAAGCCTATTTAATAAACCTAAGTTGCTGAAATAAGCCTTTTTAATCAGCGTAAGTTGCTGAAATAAGCCTATTTAATAAGCCCAAGTTGCTGAAATAAGCCTACTTAATTAGGCTATTTAATAAGCCTAAGTTGCTGAAATAAGCCTATTTAATAAGCGTAATTTGCTGAAATAAGGCTATTTAATAAGTCTAAGTTGCTGAAATAAGCCTATTTAATAAGCCTAAGTTGCTGAAATAAGCCTATTTAATTAGCCTGTTTAATAAGCCTAAGTTGCTGAAATAAGCCTATTTAATAAGCCTATTTAATAAGCCTATTTAATAGGCCTATTTAATAAGTCTAAGTTGCTGAAATAAGCCTATTTAATAAGCCTATATAATAGTCCTATTTAATAAGTCTAAGTTGCTGAAATAAGCCTATTTAATAAGCCTAAGTTGCTGAATGAGCCTATTTAATAAGCCTAAGTTGCTGAAATAAGCCTATTTAATAAGCCTAAGTTGCTTAATAAGCCTATTTAATAAGCCTAAGTTGCTGAATAAACCTATTTAATAAGTCTAAGTTGCTGAAATAAGCCTATTTAATAAGGCTATTTAATGCGCCTAAGTTGCTGAATAAGCCTATTTAATAAGTCTACGTTGCTGAAATAAGGCTATTTAATAAGCCTAAGTTGCTGAAATAAGGCTATTTAATAAGTTTAAGTTGCTGAAATAAGCCTATTTAATAAGCCTAAGTTGCTGAAATAATCCTATTTAATAAGGCTATTTAATGAGCCTAAGTTGCTGATTTAAAAATGCTATTTAATAAGCCTAAGTTGCTGAAATAAATCTGTTTAATAAGGCTATTTAATAATCATAAGTTGCTGAAATAAGCTTATTTAATAAGCCTAAGTTGCTGAATAAGCCTATTTAATAAGCCTAAGTTGCTGAAATAAGCTTTTTTAATAAGTCTAAGTTGCTGAAATAAGCCTATTTAATAAGCCTAAGTTGCTGAAATAAGCCTATTTAATAAGGCTATTTAATAAGCCTAAGTTGCTGAAATAAGGCTATTTAATAAGCCTTTTTAATGAGCCTATTTAATAAGTCTATTTAATAAGCCTTTTTAATAAGTATATTTAATAAGTCTATTTAATAAGCCTATTTAATAAGTATTTAATGAGCCTATTTAATAAGCCTATTTATTGAGCCTATTTAATAAGCCTATTTATTGAGCCTATTTAATAAGCCTATTTAATACGCCTATTTAATAAACATATTTAATAAGTATTTAATGAGCCTTTTTAATAAGTCTATTTAATAAGCCTTTTTATTAAGCCTATTTAATAAGTCTATTTAATAAGCCTATTTAATAAGGCTATTTAATAAGTCTATTTGATAAGCCTATTTAATAAGTATTTAATGAGCCTATTTAATAAGCCTATTTATTGAGCCTATTTAATAAGCCTATTTATTGAGCCTATTTAATAAGCCTATTTATTGAGCCTATTTAATAAGCCTATTTATTGAGCCTATTTAATAAGCCTATTTAATAAGCCTATTTAATACGCCTATTTAATAAACACATTTAATAAGTATTTAATGAGCATTTTTAATAAGCCTATTTAATAAGTCTATTTAATAAACCTATTTAATAAGTCTATTTAATAAGTCTAGTTAATAAGCCTACTTAATATGTATTTAATGAGCCTATTTAATAAGTCTATTTAATAAGCCCATTTAATAGGCCTATTTAATAAGTCTAAGTTGCTGAAAAAAGCCTATTTAATATGCCTAAGTTGCTGAATAAGCCTATTTAATAAGCCTAAGTTGCTGAAATAAGCTTTTTTAATAAGTCTAAGTTGCTGAAATAAGCCTATTTAATAAGCCTAAGTTGCTGAAATAAGCCTATTTAATAAGGCTATTTAATAAGCCTAAGTTGCTGAAATAAGGCTATTTAATAAGCCTTTTTAATGAGCCTATTTAATAAGTCTATTTAATAAGCCTTTTTAATAAGTATATTTAATAAGTCTATTTAATAAGCCTATTTAATAAGTATTTAATGAGCCTATTTAATAAGCCTATTTATTGAGCCTATTTAATAAGCCTATTTATTGAGCCTATTTAATAAGCCTATTTATTGAGCCTATTTAATAAGCCTATTTATTGAGCCTATTTAATAAGCCTATTTAATAAGTCTATTTAATAAGCCTATTTAATAAGCCTATTTATTGACCATATTTAATAAGCCTATTTAATAAGCCTATTTATTGAGCCTATTTAATAAGTCTATTTAATACGCCTATTTAATAAGCCTATTTAATAAGTATTTAATGAGCCTATTTAAGAAGTCTATTTAATAAGCCTATTTAATAGACCTATTTAATAAGTCTAAGTTGCTGAAATAAGCCTATTTAATAAACCTATTTAATAGGCCTATTTAATAAGTCTAATTTGCTGAAATAAGCCTATTTAATAAGCCTAAGTTTCTGAATGAGCCTATTTAATAAGCCTAAGTTGCTGAAATAAGCCTATTTAATAAGCCTAAGTTGCTGAACAAGCCTATTTAATAAACCTAAGTTGCTGAAATAAGCCTTTTTAATCAGCGTAAGTTGCTGAAATAAGCCTATTTAATAAGCCCAAGTTGCTGAAATAAGCCTACTTAATTAGGCTATTTAATAAGCCTAAGTTGCTGAAATAAGCCTATTTAATAAGCGTAATTTGCTGAAATAAGGCTATTTAATAAGTCTAAGTTGCTGAAATAAGCCTATTTAATAAGCCTAAGTTGCTGAAATAAGCCTATTTAATTAGCCTGTTTAATAAGCCTAAGTTGCTGAAATAAGCCTATTTAATAAGCCTATTTAATAAGCCTATTTAATAGGCCTATTTAATAAGTCTAAGTTGCTGAAATAAGCCTATTTAATAAGCCTATATAATAGTCCTATTTAATAAGTCTAAGTTGCTGAAATAAGCCTATTTAATAAGCCTAAGTTGCTTAATAAGCCTATTTAATAAGCCTAAGTTGCTGAATAAACCTATTTAATAAGTCTAAGTTGCTGAAATAAGCCTATTTAATAAGGCTATTTAATAAGCCTAAGTTGCTGAATAAGCCTATTTAATAAGTCTAAGTTGCTGAAATAAGGCTATTCAATAAGTTGAAGTTGCTGAAATAAGCCTATTTAATAAGCCTAAGTTGCTGAAATAAGCCTATTTAATAAGGCTATTTAATGAGCCTAAGTTTCTGATTTAAAAATGCTATTTAATAAGCCTAAGTTGCTGAAATAAATCTGTTTAATAAGGCTATTTAATAAGCATAAGTTGCTGAAATAAGCTTATTTAATAAGCCTAAGTTGCTGAAATAAGCCTATTTAATAAGGCTATTTAATAAGTCTAAGTTGCTGAAATAAACCTATTTAATAAGTCTAAGTTGCTAAAATAAGCCTATTTAATAAGCCTATTTAATAAGCCTATTTAATAAGCCTATTTAATAAGTCTATTTAATACGCCTATTTAATAAACATATTTAATAAGTATTTATTGAGCCTTTTTAATAAGTCTATTTAATAAGCCTTTTTATTAAGCCTATTTAATAAGTCTATTTAATGAGCCTATTTAATAAGCCTATTTATTGAGCCTATTTAATAAGCCTATTTATTGAGCCTATTTAATAAGCCTATTTATTGAGCCTATTTAATAAGCCTATTTATTGAGCCTATTTAATAAGCCTATTTAATAAGCCTATTTAATAAGCCTATTTAATAAGCCTATTTAATACGCCTATTTAATAAACACATTTAATAAGTATTTAATGAGCATTTTTAATAAGCCTATTTAATAAGTCTATTTAATAAGCCTATTTAATAAGTCTATTTAATAAGTCTAGTTAATAAGCCTACTTAATATGTATTTAATGAGCCTATTTAATAAGTCTATTTAATAAGCCTATTTAATAGGCCTATTTAATAAGTCTAAGTTGCTGAAAAAAGCCTATTTAGTAAGCCTAAGTTGCTGAATAAGGCTATTTAATAAGCCTAAGTTGCTGAAATAAGGCTATTTAATAAGCCTTTTTAATAAGCCTATTTATTGAGCCTATTTAATAAGCCTATTTATTGAGCCTATTTAATAAGCCTATTTATTGAGCCTATTTAATAAGCCTATTTATTGAGCCTATTTAATAAGCCTATTTATTGAGCCTATTTAATAAGCCTATTTAATAAGTCTATTTAATAAGCCTATTTAATAAGCCTATTTATTGACCCTATTTAATAAGCCTATTTAATAAGCCTATTTATTGAGCCTATTTAATAAGTCTATTTAATACGCCTATTTAATAAGCCTATTTAATAAGTATTTAATGAGCCTATTTAAGAAGTCTATTTAATAAGCCTATTTAATAGACCTATTTAATAAGTCTAAGTTGCTGAAATAAGCCTATTTAATAAACCTATTTAATAGGCCTATTTAATAAGTCTAATTTGCTGAAATAAGCCTATTTAATAAGCCTAAGTTTCTGAATGAGCCTATTTAATAAGCCTAAGTTGCTGAAATAAGCCTATTTAATAAGCCTAAGTTGCTGAACAAGCCTATTTAATAAACCTAAGTTGCTGAAATAAGCCTTTTTAATCAGCGTAAGTTGCTGAAATAAGCCTATTTAATAAGCCCAAGTTGCTGAAATAAGCCTACTTAATTAGGCTATTTAATAAGCCTAAGTTGCTGAAATAAGCCTATTTAATAAGCGTAATTTGCTGAAATAAGGCTATTTAATAAGTCTAAGTTGCTGAAATAAGCCTATTTAATAAGCCTAAGTTGCTGAAATAAGCCTATTTAATTAGCCTGTTTAATAAGCCTAAGTTGCTGAAATAAGCCTATTTAATAAGCCTATTTAATAAGCCTATTTAATAGGCCTATTTAATAAGTCTAAGTTGCTGAAATAAGCCTATTTAATAAGCCTATATAATAGTCCTATTTAATAAGTCTAAGTTGCTGAAATAAGCCTATTTAATAAGCCTAAGTTGCTGAATGAGCCTATTTAATAAGCCTAAGTTGCTGAAATAAGCCTATTTAATAAGCCTAAGTTGCTTAATAAGCCTATTTAATAAGCCTAAGTTGCTGAATAAACCTATTTAATAAGTCTAAGTTGCTGAAATAAGCCTATTTAATAAGGCTATTTAATAAGCCTAAGTTGCTGAATAAGCCTATTTAATAAGTCTACGTTGCTGAAATAAGGCTATTTAATAAGCCTAAGTTGCTGAAATAAGGCTATTTAATAAGTTTAAGTTGCTGAAATAAGCCTATTTAATAAGCCTAAGTTGCTGAAATAATCCTATTTAATAAGGCTATTTAATGAGCCTAAGTTGCTGATTTAAAGATGCTATTTAATAAGCCTAAGTTGCTAAAATAAATCTGTTTAATAAGGCTATTTAATAATCATAAGTTGCTGAAATAAGCTTATTTAATAAGCCTAAGTTGCTGAAATAAGCCTATTTAATAAGGCTATTTAATAAGTCTAAGTTGCTGAAATAAACCTATTTAATAAGTCGAAGTTGCTAAAATAAGCCTATTTAATGAGGCTATTTAATAAGTCTATTTAATAAGCCTAATTAATAAGCCTATTTAATAAGCCTATTTAATAAGCCTATTTAATACGCCTATTTAATAAACATATTTAATACGTATTTAATGAGCCTTTTTAATGTCTATTTAATAAGCCTTTTTATTAAGCCTATTTAATAAGTCTATTTAATAAGCCTATTTAATAAGGCTATTTAATAAGTCTATTTGATAAGCCTATTTAATAAGTATTTAATGAGCCTATTTAATAAGCCTATTTATTGAGTCTATTTAATAAGCCTATTTATTGAGCCTATTTAATAAGCCTATTTATTGAGCCTATTTAATAAGCCTATTTATTGAGCCTATTTAATAAGCCTATTTAATAAGCCTATTTAATAAGCCTATTTAATAAGCCTATTTAATAAGCCTATTTAATACGCCTATTTAATAAACACATTTAATAAGTATTTAATGAGCATTTTTAATAAGCCTATTTAATAAGTCTATTTAATAAGCCTATTTAATAAGTCTATTTAAAAAGTCTAGTTAATAAGCCTACTTAATAAGTATTTAATGAGCCTATTTAATAAGTCTATTTAATAAGCCTATTTAATAGGCCTATTTAATAAGTCTAAGTTGCTGAAAAAAGCCTATTTAATAAGCCTAAGTTGCTGAATAAGCCTATTTAATAAGCCTAAGTTGCTGAAATAAGCCTTTTTAATAAGTCTAAGTTGCTGAAATAAGCCTATTTAATAAGCCTAAGTTGCTGAAATAAGCCTATTTAATAAGGCTATTTAATAAGCCTAAGTTGCTGAATAAGCCTATTTAATAAGTCTAAGTTGCTGAAATAACGCTATTTTAATGAGGCAATTTAATAAGTCTATTTAATAAGCCTATTTAATAAGCCTATTTAATAAGCCTATTTAATACGCCTATTTAATAAACCTATTTAATAAGTATTTAATGAGCCTATTTAATAAGCCTATTTAATAAGCCTTTTTAATAAGCCTATTTAATAAGCCTATTTAATAAGCCTATTTAATAAGTCTATTTAATAAGTCTATCTAATAAGTATTTAATGAGCCTATTTAATAAGCCTATTTATTGAGCCTATTTAATAAGCCTATTTATTGAGCCTATTTAATGAGCCTATTTATTGAGCCTATTTAATAAGCCTATTTAATAAGTCTATTTAATAAACCTATTTAATAAGCCTAATTAATAAGCCTATTTAATAAGCCTATTTATTGAGCCTATTTAATGAGTCTATTTAATAAGCCTGTTTAATAAGCCTATTTAATAAGTATTGAATGAGCCTATTTAATAAGCCTAAGTTGCTGAATAAGCCTATTTAATAAGCCTAAGTTGCTGAAATAAGCCTATTTAATAAGCCTATTTGATAAGCCTAAGTTGCTGAATAAGCCTATTTAATAAGCCTAAGTTGCTGAAATAAGCCTATTTAATAAGTTTAAGTTGCTGAAATAAGGCTATTTAATAAGCCTTTTTAATAAGCCTATTTAAAAAGTCTATTTAATAAGCCTTTTTAATAAGTCTATTTAATAAGTCTATTTAATAAGCCTATTTAATAAGTATTTAATGAGCCTATTTAATAAGCCTATTTATTGAGCCTATTTAATAACCCTATTTATTGAGCCTATTTAATAAGCCTATTTATTGAGCCTATTTAATAAGCCTCTTTATTGAGCCTATTTAATAAACCTATTTAATAAGTCTATTTAATAAGCCTATTTAATAAGCCTATTTATTGAGCCTATTTAATAAGCCTATTTAATAAGCCTATTTATTGAGCCTATTTAATAAGTCTATTTAATAAGCCTATTTAATAAGCCTATTTAATAAGTATTTAATGAGCCTATTTAATAAGCCTGTTTAATAAGCCTATTTAATAAGTATTGAATGAGCCTATTTAATAAGCCTAAGTTGCTGAATAAGCCTATTTAATAAGCCTAAGTTGCTGAAATAAGCCTATTTAATAAGCCTATTTGATAAGCCTAAGTTGCTGAATAAGCCTATTTAATAAGCCTAAGTTGCTGAAATAAGCCTATTTAATAAGTCTAAGTTGCTGAAATGAGGCTATTTAATAAGCCTTTTTAATAAGCCTATTTAATAAGTCTATTTAATAAGCCTTTTTAATAAGTCTATTTAATAAGTCTATTTAATAAGCCTATTTAATAAGTATTTAATGAGCCTATTTAATAAGCCTATTTATTGAGCCTATTTAATAAGCCTATTTATTGAGCCTATTTAATTAGCCTATTTATTGAGCCTATTTAATAAGTCTCTTTATTGAGCCTATTTAATAAGCCTATTTAATAAGTCTATTTAATAAGCCTATTTAATAAGCCTATTTATTGAGCCTATTTAATAAGCCTATTTAATAAGCCTATTTATTGAGCCTATTTAATAAGTCTATTTAATAAGCCTATTTAATAAGCCTATTTAATAAGTATTTAATGAGCCTATTTAATAAGTCTATTTAATAAGCCTATTTAATAGACCTATTTAATAAGTCTAAGTTGCTGAAATAAGCCTATTTAATAAACCTATTTAATAGGCCTATTTAATAAGTCTAAGTTGCTGAAATAAGCCTATTTAATAAGCCTAAGTTTCTGAATGAGCCTATTTAATTAGCCTAAGTTGCTGAAATAAGCCTATTTAATAAGCCTAAGTTGCTGAACAAGCCTATTTAATAAGCCTAAGTTGCTGAAATAAGCCTTTTTAATCAGCGTAAGTTGCTGAAATAAGCCTATTTAATAAGCCCAAGTTGCTGAAATAAGCCTACTTAATTAGGCTATTTAATAAACCTAAGTTGCTGAAATAAGCCTATTTAATAAGCGTAATTTGCTGAAATAAGGCTATTTAATAAGTCTAAGTTGCTGAAATAAGCCTATTTAATAAGCCTAAGTTGCTGAAATAAGCCTATTTAATAAGCCTGTTTAATAAGCCTAAGTTGCTGCAATAAGCCTATTTAATAAGCCTATTTAATAAGCCTATTTAATAGGCCTATTTAATAAGTCTAAGTTGCTGAAATAAGCCTATTTAATAAGCCTATATAATAGTCCTATTTAATAAGTCTAAGTTGCTGAAATAAGCCTATTTAATAAGCCTAAGTTGCTTAATAAGCCTATTTAATAAGCCTAAGTTGATGAATAAACCTATTTAATAAGTCTAAGTTACTGAAATAAGCCTATTTAATAAGGCTATTTAATAAGCCTAAGTTGCTGAATAAGCCTATTTAATAAGTCTAAGTTGCTGAAATAAGGCTATTTAATAAGCCTAAGTTGCTGAAATAAGGCTATTTAATAAGTTTAAGTTGCTGATATAAGCCTATTTTATAAGCCTAAGTTGCTGAAATAAACCTGTTTAATAAGGCTATTTAATAAGCCTAAGTTGCTGATTTAAAAATGCTATTTAATAAGCCTAAGTTGCTGAAATAAGCCTATTTAATAAGGCTATTTAATAAGTCTAAGTTGCTGAAATAAACCTATTTAATAAGCCTAAGTTGCTAAAATAAGCCTATTTAATGAGGCTATTTAATAAGTCTATTTAATAAGCCTATTTAATAAGCCTATTTAATAAGCCTATTTAATAAGCCTATTTAATACGCCTATTTAATAAACATATTTAGTAAGTATTTAATGAGCCTTTTTAATAAGTCTATTTAATAAGCCTTTTTAATAAGCCTATTTAATAAGTCTATTTAATAAGCCTATTTAATAAGGCTATTTAATAAGTCTATTTAATAAGCCTATTTAATAAGTATTTAATGAGCCTATTTAATAAGCCTATTTATTGAGCCTATTTAATAAGCCTATTTATTGAGCCTATTTAATAAGCCTATTTATTGAGCCTATTTAATAAGCCTATTTATTGAGCCTATTTAATAAGCCTATTTAATAAGTCTATTTAATAAGCCTATTTAATAAGTATTTAATGAGCCTATTTAATAAGTCTATTTAATAAGCCTATTTAATAGACCTATTTAATAAGTCTAAGTTGCTGAAATAAGCCTATTTAATAAGCCTATTTAATAGGCCTATTTAATAAGCTTAATTTTCTGAATGAGCATATTTAATAAGCCTAAGTTGCTGAAATAAGCCTATTTAATAAGTCTATTTAATGAGCCTAAGTTGCTGATTTAAAAATGCTATTTAATAAGCCTAAGTTGCTGAAATAAACCTGTTTAATAAGGCTATTTAATAAGCATAAGTTGCTGAAATAAGCTTATTTAATAAGCCTAAGTTGCTGAAATAAGCCTATTTAATAAGGCTATTTAATAAGTCTAAGTTGCTGAAATAAACCTATTTAATAAGCCTAAGTTGCTAAAATAAGCCTATTTAATGAGGCTATTTAATAAGTCTATTTAATAAGCCTATTTAATAAGCATATTTAATAAGCCTATTTAATAAGCCTATTTAATACGCCTATTTAATAAACATATTTAATAAGTATTTAATGAGCCTTTTTAATAAGTCTATTTAATAAGCCTTTTTAATAAGCCTATTTAATAAGTCTATTTAATAAGCCTATTTAATAAGTCTATTTAATAAGTCTATTTAATAAGCCTATTTAATAAGTATTTAATGAGCCTATTTAATAAGCCTATTTATTGAGCCTATTTAATAAGCCTATTTATTGAGCCTATTTAATAAGCCTATTTATTGAGCCTATTTAATAAGCCTATTTATTGAGCCTATTTAATAAGCCTATTTAATAAGTCTATTTAATAAGCCTATTTAATAAGTATTTAATGAGCCTATTTAATAAGTCTATTTAATAAGCCTATTTAATAGACCTATTTAATAAGTCTAAGTTGCTGAAATAAGCCTATTTAATAAGCCTATTTAATAGGCCTATTTAATAAGTCTAAGTTGCTGAAATAAGCCTATTTAATAAGCTTAATTTTCTGAATGAGCATATTTAATAAGCCTAAGTTGCTGAAATAAGCCTATTTAATAAACCTAAGTTGCTGAACAAGCCTATTTAATAAGCCTAAGTTGCTGAAATAAGCCTTTTTAATCAGCGTAAGTTGCTGAAATAAGCCTATTTAATAAGCCCAAGTTGCTGAAATAAGCCTACTTAATTAGGCTATTTAATAAGAATAAGTTGCTGAAATAAGCCTATTTAATTAGCGTAATTTGCTAAAATAAGCCTATTTAATGAGGCTATTTAATAAGTCTATTTAATAAGCCTATTTAATAAGCCTATTTAATAAGCCTATTTAATACGCCTATTTAATAAACCTATTTAATAAGTATTTAATGAGCCTATTTAATAAGCCTATTTAATAAGCCTTTTTAATAAGCCTATTTAATAAGCCTATTTAATAAGCCTATTTAATAAGTCTATTTAATAAGTCTATTTAATAAGCCTATTTAATAAGTATTTAATGTGCCTATTTAATAAGCCTATTTATTGAGCCTATTTAATAAGCCTATTTATTGAGCCTATTTAATGAGCCTATTTATTGAGCCTATTTAATAAGCCTATTTAATAAGTCTATTTAATAAACCTATTTAATAAGCCTAATTAATAACCCTATTTAATAAGCCTATTTATTGAGCCTATTTAATGAGTCTATTTAATAAGCCTGTTTAATAAGCCTATTTAATAAGTATTGAATGAGCCTATTTAATAAGCCTAAGTTGCTGAATAAGCCTATTTAATAAGCCTAAGTTGCTGAAATAAGCCTATTTAATAAGCCTATTTGATAAGCCTAAGTTGCTGAATAAGCCTATTTAATAAACCTAAGTTGCTGAAATAAGCCTATTTAATAAGTCTAAGTTGCTGAAATATGGCTATTTAATAAGCCTAAGTTGCTGAAATAAGCCTATTTAAAATAAGCCTAAGTTGCTGAAATAAGGCTATTTAATAAGTCCAAGTTGCTGGAATAAGCCTATTTAATAAGCCTAAGTTGCTGAAATAAGTATATTTAATAAGAATAAGTTGCTGAAATAAGCCTATTTAATAAGTCTAAGTTGCTGAAATAAGGCTATTTAATAAGTCTAAGTTGCTGAAATAAGCCTTTTTAATCAGCGTAAGTTGCTGAAATAAGCCTATTTAATAAGCCCAAGTTGCTGAAATAAGCCTACTTAATTAGGCTATTTAATAAGCCAAAGTTGCTGAAATAAGCCTATTTAATAAGTGTAAGTTGCTGAAATAAGGCTATTTAATAAGTCTAAGTTGCTGAAATAAGCCTATTTAATAAGCCTAAGTTGCTGAAATAAGCCTATTTAATGAGCCTGTTTAATATGCCTAAGTTGCTGAAATAAGCCTATTTAATAAGCCTATTTAATACGCCTATTTAATAGGCCTATTTAATAAGTCTAAGTTGCTGAAATAAGCCTATTTAATAAGCCTAAGTTTCTGAATGAGCCTATTTAATAAGCCTAAGTTGCTGAAATAAGCCTATTTAATAAGACTAAGTTGCTGAACAAGCCTATTTAATAAGCCTAAGTTGCTGAAATAAGCCTTTTTAATCAACGTAAGTTGCTGAAATAAGCCTATTTAATAAGCCCAAGTTGATGAAATTAGCCTACTTAATTAGGCTATTTAATAAGCCTAAGTTGCTGAAATAAGCCTATTTAATAAGCGTAATTTGCTGAAATAAGGCTATTTAATAAGTCTAAGTTGCTGAAATAAGCCTATTTAATAAGCCTAAGTTGCTGAAATAAGCCTATTTAATAAGCCTGTTTAATAAGCCTAAGTTGCTGAAATAAGCCTATTTAATAAGCCTATTTAATAAGCCTATTTAATAGGCCTATTTAATAAGTCTAAATTGCTGAAATAAGCCTATTTAATAAGCCTATATAATAGGCCTATTTAATAAGTCTAAGTTGCTTAAATAAGCCTATTTAATAAGCCTAAGTTGCTGAATGAGCCTATTTAATAAGCCTAAGTTGCTGAAATAAGCCTATTTAATAAGCCTAAGTTGCTGAATAAGCCTATTTAATAAGCCTAAGTTGCTGAAATAAGCCTATTTAATAAGGCTATTTAATAAGCCTAAGTTGCTGAATAAGCCTATTTAATAAGTCTAAGTTGCTGAAATAAGGCTATTTAATAAGCCTAAGTTGCTGAAATAAGGCTATTTAATAAGTTTAAGTTGCTGAAATAAGCCTATTTAATAAGCCTAAGTTGTTGAAATAAGCCTATTTAATAAGGCTATTTAATGAGCCTAAGTTGCTGATTTAAAAATGCTATTTAATAACCCTAAGTTGCTGAAATAAACCTATTTAATAAGCCTAAGTTGCTAAAATAAGCCTATTTAATGAGGCTATTTAATAAGCCTATTTAATAAGCCTATTTAATAAGCCTATTTAATACGCCTATTTAATAAACATATTTAATAAGTATTTAATGAGCCTTTTTAATAAGTCTATTTAATAAGCCTTTTTAATAAGCCTATTTAATAAGTCTATTTAATAAGCCTATTTAATAAGTCTATTTAATAAGTCTATTTAATAAGCCTATTTAATAAGTATTTAATGAGCCTATTTAATAAGCCTATTTATTGAGCCTATTTAATAAGCCTATTTATTGAGCCTATTTAATAAGCCTATTTATTGACCCTATTTAATAAGCCTATTTATTGAGCCTATTTAATAAGCCTATTTAATAAATCTATTTAATAAGCCTATTTAATAAGTATTTAATGAGCCTATTTAATAAGTCTATTTAATAAGCCTATTTAATAAGCCTATTTAATAGGCCTATTTAATAAGTCTAAGTTGCTGAAATAAGCCTATTTAATAAGCCTAAGTTTCTGAATGAGCCTATTTAATAAGCCTAAGTTGCTGAAATAAGCCTATTTAATAAGCCTAAGTTGCTGAACAAGCCTATTTAATATGCCTAATTTGCTGAAATAAGCCTTTTTAATCAGCGTAAGTTGCTGAAATAAGCCTATTTAATAAGCCCAAGTTGCTGAAATAAGCCTACTTAATTAGGCTATTTAATAAGCCTAAGTTGCTGAAATAAGCCTATTTAATAAGCGTAATTTGCTAAAATAAGGCTATTTAATAAGTATAAGTTGCTGAAATAAGCCTATTTAATAAGCCTAAGTTGCTGAAATAAGCCTATTTAATAAGCCTGTTTAATAAGCCTAAGTTGCTGAAATAAGCCTATTTAATAAGCCTATTTAATAAGCCTATTTAATAGGCCTATTTAATAAGTCTAAGTTGCTGAAATAAGCCTATTTAATAAGCCTATTTAATAGGCCTATTTAATAAGTCTAAGTTGCTGAAATAAGCCTATTTAATAAGCCTAAGTTGCTGAATGAGCCTATTTAATAAGCCTAAGTTGCTGAAATAAGCCTATTTAATAAGCCTAAGTTGCTGATTAAGCCTATTTAAAAAGCCTAAGTTGCTGAATAAACCTATTTAATAAGTCTAAGTTGCTGAAATAAGCTTATTTAATAAGGCTATTTAATAAGCCTAAGTTGCTGAATAAACCTATTTAATAAGTCTAAGTTGCTGAAATAAGCTTATTTAATAAGGCTATTTAATAAGCCTAAGTTGCTGAATAAACCTATTTAATAAGTCTAAGTTGCTGAAATAAACCTATTTAAAAATGCTATTTAATAAGCCTAAGTTGCTGAAATAAACCTGTTTAATAAGGCTATTTAATAAGCATAAGTTGCTGAAATAAGCTTATTTAATAAGCCTAAGTTGCTGAAATAAGCCTATTTAATAAGGCTATATAATGAGCCTAAGTTGCTGATTTAAAAATGCTATTTAATAAGCCTAAGTTGCTGAAATTAACCTGTTTAATAAGGCTATTTAATAAGCATAAGTTGCTGAAATAAGCTTATTTAATAAGCCTAAGTTGCTGAAATAAGCCTATTTAATAAGGCTATTTAATAAGTCTAAGTTGCTGAAATAAACCTATTTAATAAGCCTAAGTTGCTAAAATAAGCCTTTTTAATACGTCTATTTAATACACCTTTTTAATAAGCCTATTTAATAAGTCTATTTAATAAGCCTATTTAATAAGGCTATTTAATAAGTCTATTTGATAAGCTTATTTAATAAGTATTTAATGAGCCTATTTAATAAGCCTATTTATTGAGCCTATTTAATAAGCCTATTTATTGAGCCTATTTAATAAGCCTATTTATTGAGCCTATTTAATAAGCCTATTTATTGAGCCTATTTAATAAGCCTATTTAATAAGCCTATTTAATAAGCCTATTTAATTAGCCTATTTAATATGCCTATTTAATAAACACATTTAATAAGTATTTAATGAGCATTTTTAATAAGCCTATTTAATAAGTCTATTTAATAAGCCTATTTAATAAGTCTATTTAATAAGTCTAGTTAATAAGCCTACTTAATAAGTATTTAATGAGCCTATTTCATAAGTCTATTTAATAAGCCTATTTAATAGGCCTATTTAATAAGTCTAAGTTGCTGAAATAAGCCTATTTAATAAGCCTAAGTTGCTGAATAAGCCTATTTAATAAGCCTAAGTTGCTGAAATAAGCCTTTTTAATAAGTCTAAGTTGCTGAAATAAGCCTATTTAATAAGCCTAAGTTGCTGAAATAAGCCTATTTAATAAGGCTATTTAATAAGCCTAAGTTGCTGAATAAGCCTATTTAATAAGTCTAAGTTGCTGAAATAACGCTATTTAATACGCCTAAGTTGCTGAAATAAGCCTATTTAATAAGCCTAAGTTGCTAAAATAAGCCTATTTAATGAGGCAATTTAATAAGTCTATTTAATAAGCCTATTTAATAAGCCTATTTAATAAGCCTATTTAATACGCCTATTTAATAAACCTATTTAATAAGTATTTAATGAGCCTATTTAATAAACCTATTTAATAAGCCTTTTTAATAAGCCTATTTAATAAGCCTATTTAATAAGCCTATTTAATAAGTCTATTTAATAAGTCTATTTAATAAGCCTATTTAATAAGTATTTAATGAGCCTATTTAATAAGCCTATTTATTGAGCCTATTTAATAAGCCTATTTATTGAGCCTATTTAATGAGCCTATTTATTGAGCCTATTTAATGAGCCTATTTATTGAGCCTATTTAATAAGCCTATTTAATAAGTCTATTTAATAAACCTATTTAATAAGCCTAATCAATAAGCCTATTTAATAAGCCTATATATTGAGCCTATTTAATGAGTCTATTTAATAAGCCTGTTTAATAAGCCTATTTAATAAGTATTGAATGAGCCTATTTAATAAGCCTAAGTTGCTGAATAAGCCTATTTAATAAGCCTAAGTTGCTGAAATAAGCCTATTTAATAAGCCTATTTGATAAGCCTAAGTTGCTGAATAAGCCTATTTAATAAGCCTAAGTTGCTGAAATAAGCCTATTTAATAAGTCTAAGTTGCTGAAATAAGGCTATTTAATAAGCCTTTTTAATAAGCCTATTTAATAAGTCTATTTAATAAGCCTTTTTAATAAGTATATTTAATAAGTCTATTTAATAAGCCTATTTAATAAGTATTTAATGAGCCTATTGAATAAGCCTATTTATTGAGCCTATTTAATAAGCCTATTTATTGAGCCTATTTAATAAGCCTATTTATTGAGCCTATTTAATAAGCCCATTTATTGAGCCTATTTAATAAGCCTATTTAATATGTCTATTTAATAAGCCTATTTAATAAGCCTATTTATTGACCCTTTTTAATAAGCCTATTTAATAAGCCTATTTATTGAGCCTATTTAATAAGTCTATTTAATACGCCTATTTAATAAGCCTATTTAATAAGTATTTAATGAGCCTATTTAATAAGTCTATTTAATAAGCCTATTTAATAGACCTATTTAATAAGTCTAAGTTGCTGAAATAAGCCTATTTAATAAACCTATTTAATAGGCCTATTTAATAAGTCTAATTTGCTGAAATAAGCCTATTTAATAAGCCTAAGTTTCTGAATGAGCCTATTTAATAAGCCTAAGTTGCTGAAATAAGCCTATTTAATAAGCCTAAGTTGCTGAACAAGCCTATTTAATAAGCCTAAGTTGCTGAAATAAGCCTTTTTAATCAGCGTAAGTTGCTGAAATAAGCCTATTTAATAAGCCCAAGTTGCTCAAATAAGCCTACTTAATTAGGCTATTTAATAAGCCTAAGTTGCTGAAATAAGCCTATTTAATAAGCGTAATTTGCTGAAATAAGGCTATTTAATAAGTCTAAGTTGCTGAAATAAGCCTATTTAATAAGCCTAAGTTGCTGAAATAAGCCTATTTAATTAGCCTGTTTAATAAGCCTAAGTTGCTGAAATAAGCCTATTTAATAAGCCTGTTTAATAAGCCTATTTAATAGGCCTATTTAATAAGTCTAAGTTGCTGAAATAAGCATATTTAATAAGCCTATATAATAGTCCTATTTAATAAGTCTAAGTTGCTGAAATAAGCCTATTTAATAAGCCTAAGTTGCTGAATGAGCCTATTTAATAAGCCTAAGTTGCTGAAATAAGCCTATTTAATAAGCCTAAGTTGCTTAATAAGCCTATTTAATAAGCCTAAGTTGCTGAATAAACCTATTTAATAAGTCTAAGTTGCTGAAATAAGCCTATTTAATAAGGCTATTTAATAAGCCTAAGTTGCTGAATAAGCCTATTTAATAAGTCTAAGTTGCTGAAATAAGGCTATTTAATAAGGCTCTTTAATAAGTCTAAGTTGCTGAAATAAACCTAATAAGCCCAAGTTGCTAAAATAAGCCTATTTAATGAGGATATTTAATAAGTCTATTTAATAAGCCTATTTAATAAGCCTATTTAATAAGCCTATTTAATACGCCTATTTAATAAACACATTTAATAAGTATTTAATGAGCATTTTTAATAAGCCTATTTAATAAGTCTATTTAATAAGCCTATTTAATAAGTCTATTTAATAAGTCTAGTTTATAAGCCTACTTAATAAGTATTTAATGAGCCTATTTAATGTCTATTTAATAAGCCTATTTAATAGGCCTATTTAATAAGTCTAAGTTGCTGAAATAAGCCTATTTAATAAGCCTAAGTTGCTGAAATAAGCCTATTTAATAAGGCTATTTAATAAGCCTAAGTTGCTGAAATAAACCTGTTTAATAAGGCTATTTAATAAGCATAAGTTGCTGAAATAAGCTTATTTAATAAGCCTAAGTTGCTAAAATAAGCCTATTTAATGAGGCTATTTAATAAGTCTATTTAATAAGCCTATTTAATAAGCCTATTTAATAAGCCTATTTAATACGCCTATTTGATAAACCTATTTAATAAGTATTTAAAGAGCCTATTTAATAAGTATTTAATGAGCCTATTTAATAAGCCTATTTATTGAGCCTATTTAATAAGCCTATTTATTGAGCCTATTTAATAAGCCTATTTATTGAGCCTATTTAATAAGCCTATTTATTGAGCCTATTTAATAAGACTATTTAATAAGCCTATTTAATAAGCCTATTTAATAAGCCTATTTAATATGCCTATTTAATAAACACATTTAATAAGTATTTAATGAGCATTTTTAATAAGCCTATTTAATAAGTCTATTTAATAAGCCTATTTAATAAGTCTATTTAATAAGTCTAGTTAATAAGCCTACTTAATAAGTATTTAATGAGCCTATTTAATAAGTCTATTTAATAAGCCTATTTAATAGGCCTATTTAATAAGTCTAAGTTGCTGAAATAAGCCTATTTAATAAGCCTAAGTTGCTGAATAAGCCTATTTAATAAGCCTAAGTTGCTGAAATAAGCCTTTTTAATAAGTCTAAGTTGCTGAAATAAGCCTATTTAATAAGCCTAAGTTGCTGAAATAAGCCTATTTAATAAGGCTATTTAATAAGCCTAAGTTGCTGAATAAGCCTATTTAATAAGTCTAAGTTGCTGAAATAACGCTATTTAATACGCCTAAGTTGCTGAAATAAGCCTATTTAATAAGCCTAAGTTGCTAAAATAAGCCTATTTAATGAGGCAATTTAATAAGTCTATTTAATAAGCCTATTTAATAAGCCTATTTAATAAGCCTATTTAATACGCCTATTTAATAAACCTATTTAATAAGTATTTAATGAGCCTATTTAATAAGCCTATTTAATAAGCCTTTTTAATAAGCCTATTTAATAAGCCTATTTAATAAGCCTATTTAATAAGTCTATTTAATAAGTCTATTTAATAAGCCTATTTAATAAGTATTTAATGAGCCTATTTAATAAGCCTATTTATTGAGCCTATTTAATAAGCCTATTTATTGAGCCTATTTAATGAGCCTATTTATTGAGCCTATTTAATGAGCCTATTTATTGAGCCTATTTAATAAGCCTATTTAATAAGTCTATTTAATAAACCTATTTAATAAGCCTAATTAATAAGCCTATTTAATAAGCCTATATATTGAGCCTATTTAATGAGTCTATTTAATAAGCCTGTTTAATAAGCCTATTTAATAAGTCTATTTAATAAACCTATTTAATAAGCCTAATTAATAAGCCTATTTAATAAGCCTATATATTGAGCCTATTTAATGAGTCTATTTAATAAGCCTGTTTAATAAGCCTATTTAATAAGTATTGAATGAGCCTATTTAATAAGCCTAAGTTGCTGAAATAAGCCTATTTAATAAGTCTAAGTTGCTGAAATAAGTCTATTTAATAAGCCTTTTTAATAAATCTATTTAATAAGTCTATTTAATAAGCCTATTTAATAAGTATTTAATGAGCCTATTTAATAAGCCTATTTATTGAGCCTATTTAATAAGCCTATTTATTGAGCCTATTTAATAAGCCTATTTATTGAGCCTATTTAATAAGCCTATTTATTGAGCCTATTTAATAAGCCTATTTAATAAGTCTATTTAATAAGCCTATTTAATAAGCCTATTTATTGACCATTTTTAATAAGCCTATTTAATAAGCCTATTTATTGAGCCTATTTAATAAGTCTATTTAATACGCCTATTTAATAAGCCTATTTAATAAGTATTTAATGAGCCTATTTAATAAGTCTATTTAATAAGCCTATTTAATAGACCTATTTAATAAGTCTAAGTTGCTGAAATAAGCCTATTTAATAAACCTATTTAATAGGCCTATTTAATAAGTTTAATTTGCTGAAATAAGCCTATTTAATAAGCCTAAGTTTCTGAATGAGCCTATTTAATAAGCCTAAGTTGCTGAAATAAGCCTATTTAATAAGCCTAAGTTGCTGAACAAGCCTATTTAATAAGCCTAAGTTGCTGAAATAAGCCTTTTTAATCAGCGTAAGTTGCTGAAATAAGCCTATTTAATAAGCCCAAGTTGCTCAAATAAGCCTACTTAATTAGGCTATTTAATAAGCCTAAGTTGCTGAAATAAGCCTATTAATAAGCCTATTTAATACGCCTATTTAATAGGCCTATTTAATAAGTCTAAGTTGCTGAAATAAGCCTATTTAATAAGCCTATATAATAGTCCTATTTAATAAGTCTAAGTTGCTGAAATAAGCCTATTTAATAAGCCTAAGTTGCTGAATGAGCCTATTTAATAAGCCTAAGTTGCTGAAATAAGCCTATTTAATAAGCCTAAGTTGCTTAATAAGCCTATTTAATAAGCCTAAGTTGCTGAATAAACCTATTTAATAAGTCTAAGTTGCTGAAATAAGCCTATTTAATAAGGCTATTTAATAAGCCTAAGTTGCTGAATAAGCCTATTTAATAAGTCTAAGTTGCTGAAATAAGCCTATTTAATAAGGCTCTTTAATAAGTCTAAGTTGCTGAAATAAACCTATATAATAAGCCCAAGTTGCTAAAATAAGCCTATTTAATGAGGATATTTAATAAGTCTATTTAATAAGCCTATTTAATAAGCCTATTTAATAAGCCTATTTAATACGCCTATTTAATAAACACATTTAATAAGTATTTAATGAGCATTTTTAATAAGCCTATTTAATAAGTCTATTTAATAAGCCTATTTAATAAGTCTATTTAATAAGTCTTGTTTATAAGCCTACTTAATAAGTATTTAATGAGCCTATTTAATAAGTCTATTTAATAAGCCTATTTAATAGGCCTATTTAATAAGTCTAAGTTGCTGAAATAAGCCTATTTAATAAGCCTAAGTTGCTGAAATAAGCCTATTTAATAAGGCTATTTAATAAGCCTAAGTTGCTGAATAAGCCTATTTAATAAGTCTAAATTGCTGAAATAACGCTATTTAATAAGCCTAAGTTGCTGAAATAAGCCTATTTAATAAGCCTAAGTTGCTAAAATAAGACTATTTAATGAGGCTATTTAATAAGTCTATTTAATAAGCCTATTTAATAAGCCTATTTAATAAGCCTATTTAATACGCCTATTTAATAAACCTATTTAATAAGTATTTAATGAGCCTATTTAATAAGCCTATTTAATAAGCCTTTTTAATAAGCCTATTTAATAAGCCTATTTAATAAGCCTATTTAATAAGTCTATTTAATAAGTCTATTTAATAAGCCTATTTAATAAGTATTTAATGAGCCTATTTAATAAACCTATTTATTGAGCCTATTTAATAAGCCTATTTATTGAGCCTATTTAATAAGCCTATTTAATAAGTCTATTTAATAAACCTATTTAATAAGCCTAATTAATAAGCCTATTTAATAAGCCTATATATTGAGCCTATTTAATGAGTCTATTTAATAAGCCTGTTTAATAAGCCTATTTAATAAGTATTGAATGAGCCTATTTAATAAGCCTAAGTTGCTGAATATGCCTATTTAATAAGCCTAAGTTGCTGAAATAAGCCTATTTAATAAACCTATTTGATGAGCCTAAGTTGCTGAATAAGCCTATTTAATAAGCCTAAGTTGCTGAAATAAGCCTATTTAATAAGTCTAAGTTGCTGAAATAACGCTATTTAATAAGCCTAAGTTGCTGAAATAAGCCTATTTAATAAGCCTAAGTTGTTGAAATAAGGCTATTTAATAAGTCCAAGTTGCTGAAATAAGCCTATTTAATAAGCCTAAGTTGCTGAAATAAGTATATTTAATAAGAATAAGTTGCTGAAATAAGCCTATTTAATAAGTCTAAGTTGCTGAAATAAGGCTATTTAATAAGTCTAAGTTGCTGAAATAAGCCTTTTTAATCAGCGTAAGTTGCTGAAATAAGCCTATTTAATAAGCCCAAGTTGCTGAAATAAGCCTACTTAATTAGGCTATTTAATAAGCCTAAGTTGCTGAAATAAGCCTATTTAATAAGTGTAAGTTGCTGAAATAAGGCTATTTAATAAGTCTAAGTTGCTGAAATAAGCCTATTTAATAAGCCTAAGTTGCTGAAATAAGCCTATTTAATAAGCCTGTTTAATAAGCCTCAGTTGCTGAAATAAGCCTATTTAATAAGCCTATTTAATAAGCCTATTTAATAGGCCTATTTAATAAGTCTAAGTTGCTGAAATAAGCCTAATTAATAAGCCTATATAATAGGCCTATTTAATAAGTCTAAGTTGCTGAAATAAGCCTATTTAATAAGCCTAAGTTGCTGAATGAGCCTATTTAATAAGCCTAAGTTGCTGAATGAGCCTATTTAATAAGCCTAAGTTGCTGAAATAAGCCTATTTAATAAGCCTAAGTTGCTGAATAAGCCTATTTAATAAGCCTAAGTTGCTGAATAAACCTATTTAATAAGCCTAAGTTGCTGAATAAGCCTATTTAATAAGCCTAAGTTGCTGAATAAACCTATTTAATAAGCCTAAGTTGCTGAATAAACCTATTTAATAAGTCTAAGTTGCTGAAATAAGCCTATTTAATAAGGCTATTTAATAAGCCTAAGTTGCTGAATAAGCCTATTTAATAAGTCTAAGTTGCTGAAATAAGGCTATTTAATAAGGCTCTTTAATAAGTCTAAGTTGCTGAAATAAACCTATATAATAAGCCCAAGTTGCTAAAATAAGCCTATTTAATGAGGATATTTAATAAGTCTATTTAATAAGCCTATTTAATAAGCCTATTTAATAAGCCTATTTAATACGCCTATTTAATAAACACATTTAATAAGTATTTAATGAGCATTTTTAATAAGCCTATTTAATAAGTCTATTTAATAAGCCTATTTAATAAGTCTATTTAATAAGTCTTGTTTATAAGCCTACTTAATAAGTATTTAATGAGCCTATTTAATAAGTCTATTTAATAAGCCTATTTAATAAGTCTATTTAATAAGCCTATTTAATAAGTCTATTTAATAAGTCTTGCTTATAAGCCTACTTAATAAGTATTTAATGAGCCTATTTAATAAGTCTATTTAATAAGCCTATTTAATAGGCCTATTTAATAAGTCTAAGTTGCTGAAATAAGCCTATTTAATAAGCCTAAGTTGCTGAAATAAGCCTATTTAATAAGGCTATTTAATAAGCCTAAGTTGCTGAATAAGCCTATTTAATAAGTCTAAATTGCTGAAATAACGCTATTTAATAAGCCTAAGTTGCTGAAATAAGCCTATTTAATAAGCCTAAGTTGCTAAAATAAGACTATTTAATGAGGCTATTTAATAAGTCTATTTAATAAGCCTATTTAATAAGCCTATTTAATAAGCCTATTTAATACGCCTATTTAATAAACCTATTTAATAAGTATTTAATGAGCCTATTTAATAAGCCTATTTAATAAGCCTTTTTAATAAGCCTATTTAATAAGCCTATTTAATAAGCCTATTTAATAAGTCTATTTAATAAGTCTATTTAATAAGCCTATTTAATAAGTATTTAATGAGCCTATTTAATAAACCTATTTATTGAGCCTATTTAATAAGCCTATTTATTGAGCTTATTTAATAAGCCTATTTAATAAGTCTATTTAATAAACCTATTTAATAAGCCTAATTAATAAGCCTATTTAATAAGCCTATATATTGAGCCTATTTAATGAGTCTATTTAATAAGCCTGTTTAATAAGCCTATTTAATAAGTATTGAATGAGCCTATTTAATAAGCCTAAGTTGCTGAATATGCCTATTTAATAAGCCTAAGTTGCTGAAATAAGCCTATTTAATAAACCTATTTGATAAGCCTAAGTTGCTGAATAAGCCTATTTAATAAGCCTAAGTTGCTGAAATAAGCCTATTTAATAAGTCTAAGTTGCTGAAATAAGCCTATTTAATAAGGCTATATAATGAGCCTAAGTTGCTGATTTAAAAATGCTATTTAATAAGCCTAAGTTGCTGAAATAAACCTGTTTAATAATGCTATTTAATAAGCATAAGTTGCTGAAATAAGCTGATTTAATAAGCCTAAGTTGCTGAAATAAGCCTATTTAATAAGGCTATATAATTAGCCTAAGTTGCTGATTTAAAAATGCTATTTAATAAGCCTAAGTTGCTGAAATAAACCTGTTTAATAAGGCTATTTAATAAGCATAAGTTGCTGAAATAAGCTTATTTAATAAGCCTAAGTTGCTGAAATAAGCCTATTTAATAAGGCTATTTAATAAGTCTAAGTTGCTGAAATAAACCTATTTAATAAGCCTAAGTTGCTAAAATAAGCCTTTTTAATAAGTCTATTTAATAAGCCTTTTTAATAAGCCTATTTAATAAGCCTATTTATTGAGCCTATTTAATAAGCCTATTTATTGAGCCTATTTAATAAGCCTATTTATTGAGCCTATTTAATAAGCCTATTTAATAAGCCTATTTAATAAGCCTATTTAATAAGACTATTTAATATGCCTATTTAATAAACACATTTAATAAGTATTTAATGCGCATTTTTAATAAGCCTATTTAATAAGTCTATTTAATAAGCCTATTTAATAAGTCTATTTAATAAGTCTAGTTAATAAGCCTACTTAATAAGTATTTAATGAGCCTATTTAATAAGTCTATTTAATAAGCCTATTTAATAGGCCTATTTAATAAGTCTAAGTTGCTGAAATAAGCCTATTTAATAAGCCTAAGTTGCTGAATGAGCCTATTTAATAAGCCTAAGTTGCTGAAATAAGCCTATTTAATAAGCCTAAGTTGCTTAATAAGCCTATTTAATAAGCCTAAGTTGCTGAATAAACCTATTTAATAAGTCTAAGTTGCTGAAATAAGCCTATTTAATAAGGCTATTTAATAAGCCTAAGTTGCTGAATAAGCCTATTTAATAAGTCTAAGTTGCTGAAATAAGGCTATTTAATAAGGCCCTTTAATAAGTCTAAGTTGCTGAAATAAACCTATATAATAAGCCCAAGTTGCTAAAATAAGCCTATTTAATGAGGATATTTAATAAGTCTATTTAATAAGCCTATTTAATAAGCCTATTTAATAAGCCTATTTAATACGCCTATTTAATAAACACATTTAATAAGTATTTAATGAGCATTTTTAATAAGCCTATTTAATAAGTCTATTTAATAAGCCTATTTAATAAGTCTATTTAATAAGTCTTGTTTATAAGCCTACTTAATAAGTATTTAATGAGCCTATTTAATAAGTCTATTTAATAAGCCTATTTAATAGGCCTATTTAATAAGTCTAAGTTGCTGAAATAAGCCTATTTAATAAGCCTAAGTTGCTGAAATAAGCCTATTTAATAAGGCTATTTAATAAGCCTAAGTTGCTGAATAAGCCTATTTAATAAGTCTAAATTGCTGAAATAACGCTATTTAATAAGCCTAAGTTGCTGAAATAAGCCTATTTAATAAGCCTAAGTTGCTAAAATAAGACTATTTAATGAGGCTATTTAATAAGTCTATTTAATAAGCCTATTTAATAAGCCTATTTAATAAGCCTATTTAATACGCCTATTTAATAAACCTATTTAATAAGTATTTAATGAGCCTATTTAATAAGCCTATTTAATAAGCCTTTTTAATAAGCCTATTTAATAAGCCTATTTAATAAGCCTATTTAATAAGTCTATTTAATAAGTCTATTTAATAAGCCTATTTAATAAGTATTTAATGAGCCTATTTAATAAACCTATTTATTGAGCCTATTTAATAAGCCTATTTATTGAGCCTATTTAATAAGCCTATTTAATAAGTCTATTTAATAAACCTATTTAATAAGCCTAATTAATAAGCCTATTTAATAAGCCTATATATTGAGCCTATTTAATGAGTCTATTTAATAAGCCTGTTTAATAAGCCTATTTAATAAGTATTGAATGAGCCTATTTAATAAGCCTAAGTTGCTGAATATGCCTATTTAATAAGCCTAAGTTGCTGAAATAAGCCTATTTAATAAACCTATTTGATAAGCCTAAGTTGCTGAATAAGCCTATTTAATAAGCCTAAGTTGCTGAAATAAGCCTATTTAATAAGTCTAAGTTGCTGAAATAACGCTATTTAATAAGCCTAAGTTGCTGAAATAAGCCTATTTAATAAGCCTAAGTTGTTGAAATAAGGCTATTTAATAAGTCCAAGTTGCTGAAATAAGCCTATTTAATAAGCCTAAGTTGCTGAAATAAGTATATTTAATAAGAATAAGTTGCTGAAATAAGCCTATTTAATAAGTCTAAGTTGCTGAAATAAGGCTATTTAATAAGTCTAAGTTGCTGAAATAAGCCTTTTTAATCAGCGTAAGTTGCTGAAATAAGCCTATTTAATAAGCCCAAGTTGCTGAAATAAGCCTATTTAATAAGCCTAAGTTGCTGAATGAGCCTATTTAATAAGCCTAAGTTGCTGAAATAAGCCTATTTAATAAGCCTAAGTTGCTTAATAAGCCTATTTAATAAGCCTAAGTTGCTGAATAAACCTATTTAATAAGTCTAAGTTGCTGAAATAAGCCTATTTAATAAGGCTATTTAATAAGCCTAAGTTGCTGAATAAGCCTATTTAATAAGTCTAAGTTGCTGAAATAAGGCTATTTAATAAGGCTCTTTAATAAGTCTAAGTTGCTGAAATAAACCTATATAATAAGCCCAAGTTGCTAAAATAAGCCTATTTAATGAGGATATTTAATAAGTCTATTTAATAAGCCTATTTAATAAGCCTATTTAATAAGCCTATTTAATACGCCTATTTAATAAACACATTTAATAAGTATTTAATGAGCATTTTTAATAAGCCTATTTAATAAGTCTATTTAATAAGCCTATTTAATAAGTCTATTTAATAAGTCTTGTTTATAAGCCTACTTAATAAGTATTTAATGAGCCTATTTAATAAGTCTATTTAATAAGCCTATTTAATAGGCCTATTTAATAAGTCTAAGTTGCTGAAATAAGCCTATTTAATAAGCCTAAGTTGCTGAAATAAGCCTATTTAATAAGGCTATTTAATAAGCCTAAGTTGCTGAATAAGCCTATTTAATAAGTCTAAATTGCTGAAATAACGCTATTTAATAAGCCTAAGTTGCTGAAATAAGCCTATTTAATAAGCCTAAGTTGCTAAAATAAGACTATTTAATGAGGCTATTTAATAAGTCTATTTAATAAGCCTATTTAATAAGCCTATTTAATAAGCCTATTTAATACGCCTATTTAATAAACCTATTTAATAAGTATTTAATGAGCCTATTTAATAAGCCTATTTAATAAGCCTTTTTAATAAGCCTATTTAATAAGCCTATTTAATAAGCCTATTTAATAAGTCTATTTAATAAGTCTATTTAATAAGCCTATTTAATAAGTATTTAATGAGCCTATTTAATAAACCTATTTATTGAGCCTATTTAATAAGCCTATTTATTGAGCCTATTTAATAAGCCTATTTAATAAGTCTATTTAATAAACCTATTTAATAAGCCTAATTAATAAGCCTATTTAATAAGCCTATATATTGAGCCTATTTAATGAGTCTATTTAATAAGCCTGTTTAATAAGCCTATTTAATAAGTATTGAATGAGCCTATTTAATAAGCCTAAGTTGCTGAATATGCCTATTTAATAAGCCTAAGTTGCTGAAATAAGCCTATTTAATAAACCTATTTGATAAGCCTAAGTTGCTGAATAAGCCTATTTAATAAGCCTAAGTTGCTGAAATAAGCCTATTTAATAAGTCTAAGTTGCTGAAATAACGCTATTTAATAAGCCTAAGTTGCTGAAATAAGCCTATTTAATAAGCCTAAGTTGTTGAAATAAGGCTATTTAATAAGTCCAAGTTGCTGAAATAAGCCTATTTAATAAGCCTAAGTTGCTGAAATAAGTATATTTAATAAGAATAAGTTGCTGAAATAAGCCTATTTAATAAGTCTAAGTTGCTGAAATAAGGCTATTTAATAAGTCTAAGTTGCTGAAATAAGCCTTTTTAATCAGCGTAAGTTGCTGAAATAAGCCTATTTAATAAGCCCAAGTTGCTGAAATAAGCCTATTTAATAAGCCTAAGTTGCTGAATGAGCCTATTTAATAAGCCTAAGTTGCTGAAATAAGCCTATTTAATAAGCCTAAGTTGCTTAATAAGCCTATTTAATAAGCCTAAGTTGCTGAATAAACCTATTTAATAAGTCTAAGTTGCTGAAATAAGCCTATTTAATAAGGCTATTTAATAAGCCTAAGTTGCTGAATAAGCCTATTTAATAAGTCTAAGTTGCTGAAATAAGGCTATTTAATAAGGCTCTTTAATAAGTCTAAGTTGCTGAAATAAACCTATATAATAAGCCCAAGTTGCTAAAATAAGCCTATTTAATGAGGATATTTAATAAGTCTATTTAATAAGCCTATTTAATAAGCCTATTTAATAAGCCTATTTAATACGCCTATTTAATAAACACATTTAATAAGTATTTAATGAGCATTTTTAAGAAGCCTATTTAATAAGTCTATTTAATAAGCCTATTTAATAAGTCTATTTAATAAGTCTTGTTTATAAGCCTACTTAATAAGTATTTAATGAGCCTATTTAATAAGTCTATTTAATAAGCCTATTTAATAGGCCTATTTAATAAGTCTAAGTTGCTGAAATAAGCCTATTTAATAAGCCTAAGTTGCTGAAATAAGCCTATTTAATAAGGCTATTTAATAAGCCTAAGTTGCTGAATAAGCCTATTTAATAAGTCTAAATTGCTGAAATAACGCTATTTAATAAGCCTAAGTTGCTGAAATAAGCCTATTTAATAAGCCTAAGTTGCTAAAATAAGACTATTTAATGAGGCTATTTAATAAGTCTATTTAATAAGCCTATTTAATAAGCCTATTTAATAAGCCTATTTAATACGCCTATTTAATAAACCTATTTAATAAGTATTTAATGAGCCTATTTAATAAGCCTATTTAATAAGCCTTTTTAATAAGCCTATTTAATAAGCCTATTTAATAAGCCTATTTAATAAGTCTATTTAATAAGTCTATTTAATAAGCCTATTTAATAAGTATTTAATGAGCCTATTTAATAAACCTATTTATTGAGCCTATTTAATAAGCCTATTTATTGAGCCTATTTAATAAGCCTATTTAATAAGTCTATTTAATAAACCTATTTAATAAGCCTAATTAATAAGCCTATTTAATAAGCCTATATATTGAGCCTATTTAATGAGTCTATTTAATAAGCCTGTTTAATAAGCCTATTTAATAAGTATTGAATGAGCCTATTTAATAAGCCTAAGTTGCTGAATATGCCTATTTAATAAGCCTAAGTTGCTGAAATAAGCCTATTTAATAAACCTATTTGATAAGCCTAAGTTGCTGAATAAGCCTATTTAATAAGCCTAAGTTGCTGAAATAAGCCTATTTAATAAGTCTAAGTTGCTGAAATAACGCTATTTAATAAGCCTAAGTTGCTGAAATAAGCCTATTTAATAAGCCTAAGTTGTTGAAATAAGGCTATTTAATAAGTCCAAGTTGCTGAAATAAGCCTATTTAATAAGCCTAAGTTGCTGAAATAAGTATATTTAATAAGAATAAGTTGCTGAAATAAGCCTATTTAATAAGTCTAAGTTGCTGAAATAAGGCTATTTAATAAGTCTAAGTTGCTGAAATAAGCCTTTTTAATCAGCGTAAGTTGCTGAAATAAGCCTATTTAATAAGCCCAAGTTGCTGAAATAAGCCTATTTAATAAGCCTAAGTTGCTGAATGAGCCTATTTAATAAGCCTAAGTTGCTGAAATAAGCCTATTTAATAAGCCTAAGTTGCTTAATAAGCCTATTTAATAAGCCTAAGTTGCTGAATAAACCTATTTAATAAGTCTAAGTTGCTGAAATAAGCCTATTTAATAAGGCTATTTAATAAGCCTAAGTTGCTGAATAAGCCTATTTAATAAGTCTAAGTTGCTGAAATAAGGCTATTTAATAAGGCTCTTTAATAAGTCTAAGTTGCTGAAATAAACCTATATAATAAGCCCAAGTTGCTAAAATAAGCCTATTTAATGAGGATATTTAATAAGTCTATTTAATAAGCCTATTTAATAAGCCTATTTAATAAGCCTATTTAATACGCCTATTTAATAAACACATTTAATAAGTATTTAATGAGCATTTTTAAGAAGCCTATTTAATAAGTCTATTTAATAAGCCTATTTAATAAGTCTATTTAATAAGTCTTGTTTATAAGCCTACTTAATAAGTATTTAATGAGCCTATTTAATAAGTCTATTTAATAAGCCTATTTAATAGGCCTATTTAATAAGTCTAAGTTGCTGAAATAAGCCTATTTAATAAGCCTAAGTTGCTGAAATAAGCCTATTTAATAAGGCTATTTAATAAGCCTAAGTTGCTGAATAAGCCTATTTAATAAGTCTAAATTGCTGAAATAACGCTATTTAATAAGCCTAAGTTGCTGAAATAAGCCTATTTAATAAGCCTAAGTTGCTAAAATAAGACTATTTAATGAGGCTATTTAATAAGTCTATTTAATAAGCCTATTTAATAAGCCTATTTAATAAGCCTATTTAATACGCCTATTTAATAAACCTATTTAATAAGTATTTAATGAGCCTATTTAATAAGCCTATTTAATAAGCCTTTTTAATAAGCCTATTTAATAAGCCTATTTAATAAGCCTATTTAATAAGTCTATTTAATAAGTCTATTTAATAAGCCTATTTAATAAGTATTTAATGAGCCTATTTAATAAACCTATTTATTGAGCCTATTTAATAAGCCTATTTATTGAGCCTATTTAATAAGCCTATTTAATGAGTCTATTTAATAAACCTATTTAATAAGCCTAATTAATAAGCCTATTTAATAAGCCTATATATTGAGCCTATTTAATGAGTCTATTTAATAAGCCTGTTTAATAAGCCTATTTAATAAGTATTGAATGAGCCTATTTAATAAGCCTAAGTTGCTGAATATGCCTATTTAATAAGCCTAAGTTGCTGAAATAAGCCTATTTAATAAACCTATTTGATAAGCCTAAGTTGCTGAATAAGCCTATTTAATAAGCCTAAGTTGCTGAAATAAGCCTATTTAATAAGTCTAAGTTGCTGAAATAACGCTATTTAATAAGCCTAAGTTGCTGAAATAAGCCTATTTAATAAGCCTAAGTTGTTGAAATAAGGCTATTTAATAAGTCCAAGTTGCTGAAATAAGCCTATTTAATAAGCCTAAGTTGCTGAAATAAGTATATTTAATAAGAATAAGTTGCTGAAATAAGCCTATTTAATAAGTCTAAGTTGCTGAAATAAGGCTATTTAATAAGTCTAAGTTGCTGAAATAAGCCTTTTTAATCAGCGTAAGTTGCTGAAATAAGCCTATTTAATAAGCCCAAGTTGCTGAAATAAGCCTACTTAATTAGGCTATTTAATAAGCCTAAGTTGCTGAAATAAGCCTATTTAATAAGTGTAAGTTGCTGAAATAAGGCTATTTAATAAGTCTAAGTTGCTGAAATAAGCCTATTTAATAAGCCTAAGTTGCTGAAATAAGCCTATTTAATAAGCCTGTTTAATAAGCCTCAGTTGCTGAAATAAGCCTATTTATTAAGCCTATTTAATAAGCCTATTTAATAGGCCTATTTAATAAGTCTAAGTTGCTGAAATAAGCCTAATTAATAAGCCTATATAATAGGCCTATTTAATAAGTCTAAGTTGCTGAAATAAGCCTATTTAATAAGCCTAAGTTGCTGAATAAGCCTATTTAATAAGCCTAAGTTGCTGAATAAACCTATTTAATAAGCCTAAGTTGCTGAATAAGCCTATTTAATAAGCCTAAGTTGCTGAATAAACCTATTTAATAAGCCTAAGTTGCTGAATAAACCTATTTAATAAGTCTAAGTTGCTGAAATAAGCCTATTTAATAAGGCTATTTAATAAGCCTAAGTTGCTGAATAAGCCTATTTAATAAGTCTAAGTTGCTGAAATAAGGCTATTTAATAAGGCTCTTTAATAAGTCTAAGTTGCTGAAATAAACCTATATAATAAGCCCAAGTTGCTAAAATAAGCCTATTTAATGAGGATATTTAATAAGTCTATTTAATAAGCCTATTTAATAAGCCTATTTAATAAGCCTATTTAATACGCCTATTTAATAAACACATTTAATAAGTATTTAATGAGCATTTTTAATAAGCCTATTTAATAAGTCTATTTAATAAGCCTATTTAATAAGTCTATTTAATAAGTCTTGTTTATAAGCCTACTTAATAAGTATTTAATGAGCCTATTTAATAAGTCTATTTAATAAGCCTATTTAATAAGTCTATTTAATAAGCCTATTTAATAAGTCTATTTAATAAGTCTTGTTTATAAGCCTACTTAATAAGTATTTAATGAGCCTATTTAATAAGTCTATTTAATAAGCCTATTTAATAGGCCTATTTAATAAGTCTAAGTTGCTGAAATAAGCCTATTTAATAAGCCTAAGTTGCTGAAATAAGCCTATTTAATAAGGCTATTTAATAAGCCTAAGTTGCTGAATAAGCCTATTTAATAAGTCTAAATTGCTGAAATAACGCTATTTAATAAGCCTAAGTTGCTGAAATAAGCCTATTTAATAAGCCTAAGTTGCTAAAATAAGACTATTTAATGAGGCTATTTAATAAGTCTATTTAATAAGCCTATTTAATAAGCCTATTTAATAAGCCTATTTAATACGCCTATTTAATAAACCTATTTAATAAGTATTTAATGAGCCTATTTAATAAGCCTATTTAATAAGCCTTTTTAATAAGCCTATTTAATAAGCCTATTTAATAAGCCTATTTAATAAGTCTATTTAATAAGTCTATTTAATAAGCCTATTTAATAAGTATTTAATGAGCCTATTTAATAAACCTATTTATTGAGCCTATTTAATAAGCCTATTTATTGAGCCTATTTAATAAGCCTATTTAATAAGTCTATTTAATAAACCTATTTAATAAGCCTAATTAATAAGCCTATTTAATAAGCCTATATATTGAGCCTATTTAATGAGTCGATTTAATAAGCCTGTTTAATAAGCCTATTTAATAAGTATTGAATGAGCCTATTTAATAAGCCTAAGTTGCTGAATATGCCTATTTAATAAGCCTAAGTTGCTGAAATAAGCCTATTTAATAAACCTATTTGATAAGCCTAAGTTGCTGAATAAGCCTATTTAATAAGCCTAAGTTGCTGAAATAAGCCTATTTAATAAGTCTAAGTTGCTGAAATAACGCTATTTAATAAGCCTAAGTTGCTGAAATAAGCCTATTTAATAAGCCTAAGTTGTTGAAATAAGGCTATTTAATAAGTCCAAGTTGCTGAAATAAGCCTATTTAATAAGCCTAAGTTGCTGAAATAAGTATATTTAATAAGAATAAGTTGCTGAAATAAGCCTATTTAATAAGTCTAAGTTGCTGAAATAAGGCTATTTAATAAGTCTAAGTTGCTGAAATAAGCCTTTTTAATCAGCGTAAGTTGCTGAAATAAGCCTATTTAATAAGCCCAAGTTGCTGAAATAAGCCTACTTAATTAGGCTATTTAATAAGCCTAAGTTGCTGAAATAAGCCTATTTAATAAGTGTAAGTTGCTGAAATAAGGCTATTTAATAAGTCTAAGTTGCTGAAATAAGCCTATTTAATAAGCCTAAGTTGCTGAAATAAGCCTATTTAATAAGCCTGTTTAATAAGCCTCAGTTGCTGAAATAAGCCTATTTAATAAGCCTATTTAATAAGCCTATTTAATAGGCCTATTTAATAAGTCTAAGTTGCTGAAATAAGCCTAATTAATAAGCCTATATAATAGGCCTATTTAATAAGTCTAAGTTGCTGAAATAAGCCTATTTAATAAGCCTAAGTTGCTGAATGAGCCTATTTAATAAGCCTAAGTTGCTGAATGAGCCTATTTAATAAGCCTAAGTTGCTGAAATAAGCCTATTTAATAAGCCTAAGTTGCTGAATAAGCCTATTTAATAAGCCTAAGTTGCTGAATAAACCTATTTAATAAGCCTAAGTTGTTGAATAAGCCTATTTAATAAGCCTAAGTTGCTGAATAAACCTATTTAATAAGTCTAAGTTGCTGAATAAGCCTATTTAATAAGTCTAAGTTGCTGAAATAAGCCTATTTAATAAGGCTATATAATGAGCCTAAGTTGCTGATTTAAAAATGCTATTTAATAAGCCTAAGTTGCTGAAATAAACCTGTTTAATAATGCTATTTAATAAGCATAAGTTGCTGAAATAAGCTGATTTAATAAGCCTAAGTTGCTGAAATAAGCCTATTTAATAAGGCTATATAATGAGCCTAAGTTGCTGATTTAAAAATGCTATTTAATAAGCCTAAGTTGCTGAAATAAACCTGTTTAATAAGGCTATTTAATAAGCATAAGTTGCTGAAATAAGCTTATTTAATAAGCGTAAGTTGCTGAAATAAGCCTATTTAATAAGGCTATTTAATAAGTCTAAGTTGCTGAAATAAACCTATTTAATAAGCCTAAGTTGCTAAAATAAGCCTTTTTAATAAGTCTATTTAATAAGCCTTTTTAATAAGCCTATTTAATAAGCCTATTTATTGAGCCTATTTAATAAGCCTATTTATTGAGCCTATTTAATAAGCCTATTTATTGAGCCTATTTAATAAGCCTATTTAATAAGCCTATTTAATAAGCCTATTTAATAAGCCTATTTAATATGCCTATTTAATAAACACATTTAATAAGTATTTAATGCGCATTTTTAATAAGCCTATTTAATAAGTCTATTTAATAAGCCTATTTAATAAGTCTATTTAATAAGTCTAGTTAATAAGCCTACTTAATAAGTATTTAATGAGCCTATTTAATAAGTCTATTTAATAAGCCTATTTAATAGGCCTATTTAATAAGTCTAAGTTGCTGAAATAAGCCTATTTAATAAGCCTAAGTTGCTGAAATAAGCCTATTTAATAAGGCTATTTAATAAGCCTAAGTTGCTGAATAAGCCTATTTAATAAGTCTAAGTTGCTGAAATAACGCTATTTAATACGCCTAAGTTGCTGAAATAAGCCTATTTAATAAGCCTAAGGTGCTAAAATAAGCCTATTTAATGAGGCAATTTAATAAGTCTATTTAATAAGCCTATTTAATAAGCCTATTTAATAAGCCTATTTAATACGCCTATTTAATAAACCTATTTAATAAGTATTTAATGAGCCTATTTAATAAGCCTATTTAATACGCCTTTTTAATAAGCCTATTTAATAAGCCTATTTAATAAGCCTATTTAATAAGTCTATTTAATAAGTTTATTTAATAAGCCTATTTAATAAGTATTTAATGAGCCTATTTAATAAACCTATTTATTGAGCCTATTTAATAAGCCTATTTATTGAGCCTATTTAATAAGCCTATTTAATAAGTCTATTTAATAAACCTATTTAATAAGCCTAATTAATAAGCCTATTTAATAAGCCTATATATTGAGCCTATTTAATGAGTCGATTTAATAAGCCTGTTTAATAAGCCTATTTAATAAGTATTGAATGAGCCTATTTAATAAGCCTAAGTTGCTGAAAATGCCTATTTAATAAGCCTAAGTTGCTGAAATAAGCCTATTTAATAAACCTATTTGATAAGCCTAAGTTGCTGAATAAGCCTATTTAATAAGCCTAAGTTGCTGAAATAAGCCTATTTAATAAGTCTAAGTTGCTGAAATAACGCTATTTAATAAGCCTAAGTTGCTGAAATAAGCCTATTTAATAAGCCTAAGTTGTTGAAATAAGGCTATTTAATAAGTCCAAGTTGCTGAAATAAGCCTATTTAATAAGCCTAAGTTGCTGAAATAAGTATATTTAATAAGAATAAGTTGCTGAAATAAGCCTATTTAATAAGTCTAAGTTGCTGAAATAAGGCTATTTAATAAGTCTAAGTTGCTGAAATAAGCCTTTTTAATCAGCGTAAGTTGCTGAAATAAGCCTATTTAATAAGCCCAAGTTGCTGAAATAAGCCTACTTAATTAGGCTATTTAATAAGCCTAAGTTGCTGAAATAAGCCTATTTAATAAGTGTAAGTTGCTGAAATAAGGCTATTTAATAAGTCTAAGTTGCTGAAATAAGCCTATTTAATAAGCCTAAGTTGCTGAAATAAGCCTATTTAATAAGCCTGTTTAATAAGCCTCAGTTGCTGAAATAAGCCTATTTAATAAGCCTATTTAATAAGCCTATTTAATAGGCCTATTTAATAAGTCTAAGTTGCTGAAATAAGCCTAATTAATAAGCCTATATAATAGGCCTATTTAATAAGTCTAAGTTGCTGAAATAAGCCTATTTAATAAGCCTAAGTTGCTGAATGAGCCTATTTAATAAGCCTAAGTTGCTGAATGAGCCTATTTAATAAGCCTAAGTTGCTGAAATAAGCCTATTTAATAAGCCTAAGTTGCTGAATAAGCCTATTTAATAAGCCTAAGTTGCTGAATAAACCTATTTAATAAGCCTAAGTTGTTGAATAAGCCTATTTAATAAGCCTAAGTTGCTGAATAAACCTATTTAATAAGTCTAAGTTGCTGAATAAGCCTATTTAATAAGTCTAAGTTGCTGAAATAAGCCTATTTAATAAGGCTATATAATGAGCCTAAGTTGCTGATTTAAAAATGCTATTTAATAAGCCTAAGTTGCTGAAATAAACCTGTTTAATAATGCTATTTAATAAGCATAAGTTGCTGAAATAAGCTGATTTAATAAGCCTAAGTTGCTGAAATAAGCCTATTTAATAAGGCTATATAATGAGCCTAAGTTGCTGATTTAAAAATGCTATTTAATAAGCCTAAGTTGCTGAAATAAACCTGTTTAATAAGGCTATTTAATAAGCATAAGTTGCTGAAATAAGCTTATTTAATAAGCGTAAGTTGCTGAAATAAGCCTATTTAATAAGGCTATTTAATAAGTCTAAGTTGCTGAAATAAACCTATTTAATAAGCCTAAGTTGCTAAAATAAGCCTTTTTAATAAGTCTATTTAATAAGCCTTTTTAATAAGCCTATTTAATAAGCCTATTTATTGAGCCTATTTAATAAGCCTATTTATTGAGCCTATTTAATAAGCCTATTTATTGAGCCTATTTAATAAGCCTATTTAATAAGCCTATTTAATAAGCCTATTTAATAAGCCTATTTAATATGCCTATTTAATAAACACATTTAATAAGTATTTAATGCGCATTTTAAATAAGCCTATTTAATAAGTCTATTTAATAAGCCTATTTAATAAGTATATTTAATAAGTCTAGTTAATAAGCCTACTTAATAAGTATTTAATGAGCCTATTTAATAAGTCTATTTAATAAGCCTATTTAATAGGCCTATTTAATAAGTCTAAGTTGCTGAAATAAGCCTATTTAATAAGCCTAAGTTGCTGAAATAAGCCTATTTAATAAGGCTATTTAATAAGCCTAAGTTGCTGAATAAGCCTATTTAATAAGTCTAAGTTGCTGAAATAACGCTATTTAATACGCCTAAGTTGCTGAAATAAGCCTATTTAATAAGCTTAAGGTGCTAAAATAAGCCTATTTAATGAGGCAATTTAATAAGTCTATTTAATAAGCCTATTTAATAAGCCTATTTAATAAGCCTATTTAATACGCCTATTTAATAAACCTATTTAATAAGTATTTAATGAGCCTATTTAATAAGCCTATTTAATACGCCTTTTTAATAAGCCTATTTAATAAGCCTATTTAATAAGCCTATTTAATAAGTCTATTTAATAAGTTTATTTAATAAGCCTATTTAATAAGTATTTAATGAGCCTATTTAATAAGCCTATTTATTGAGCCTATTTAATAAGCCTATTTATTGAGCCTATTTAATGAGCCTATTTATTGAGCCTATTTAATGAGCCTATTTATTGAGCCTATTTAATAAGCCTATTTAATAAGTCTATTTAATAAACCTATTTAATAAGCCTAATTAATAAACCTATTTAATAAGCCTATATATTGAGCCTATTTAATGAGTCTATTTAATAAGCCTGTTTAATAAGCCTATTTAATAAGTATTGAATGAGCCTATTTAATAAGCCTAAGTTGCTGAATAAGCCTATTTAATAAGCCTAAGTTGCTGAAATAAGCCTATTTAATAAGCCTATTTGATAAGCCTAAGTTGCTGAATAAGCCTATTTAATAAGCCTAAGTTGCTGAAATAAGCCTATTTAATAAGTCTAAGTTGCTGAAATAAGGCTATTTAATAAGTCTTTTTAATAAGCCTATTTAATAAGTCTATTTAATAAGCCTTTTTAATAAGTCTATTTAATAAGTCTATTTAATAAGCCTATTTAATAAGTCTATTTAATAAGCCTATTTAATAAGCCTATTTATTGACCCTATTTAATAAGCCTATTTAATAAGCCTATTTATTGAGCCTATTTAATAAGTCTATTTAATACGCCTATTTAATAAGCCTATTTAATAAGTATTTAATGAGCCTATTTAATAAGTCTATTTAATAAGCCTATTTAATAGACCTATTTAATAAGTCTAAGTTGCTGAAATAAGCCTATTTAATAAACCTATTTAATAGGCCTATTTAATAAGTCTAATTTGCTGAAATAAGCCTATTTAATAAGCCTAAGTTTCTGAATGAGCCTATTTAATAAGCCTAAGTTGCTGAAATAAGCCTATTTAATAAGCCTAAGTTGCTGAACAAGCCTATTTAATAAGCCTAAGTTGCTGAAATAAGCCTTTTTAATCAGCGTAATTTGCTGAAATAAGCCTATTTAATAAGCCCAAGTTGCTCAAATAAGCCTACTTAATTAGGCTATTTAATAAGCCTAAGTTGCTGAAATAAGCCTATTTAATAAGCGTAATTTGCTGAAATAGGGCTATTTAATAAGTCTAAGTTGCTGAAATAAGCCTATTTAATAAGCCTAAGTTGCTGAAATAAGCCTATTTAATTAGCCTGTTTAATAAGCCTAAGTTGCTGAAATAAGCCTATTTAATAAGCCTATTTAATAAGCCTATTTAATAGGCCTATTTAATAAGTCTAAGTTGCTGAAATAAGCCTATTTAATAAGCCTATATAATAGTCCTATTTAATAAGTCTAAGTTGCTGAAATAAGCCTATTTAATAAGCCTAAGTTGCTGAATGAGCCTATTTAATAAGCCTAAGTTGCTGAAATAAGCCTATTTAATAAGCCTAAGTTGCTTAATAAGCCTATTTAATAAGCCTAAGTTGCTGAATAAACCTATTTAATAAGTCTAAGTTGCTGAAATAAGCCTATTTAATAAGGCTATTTAATAAGCCTAAGTTGCTGAATAAGCCTATTTAATAAATCTAAGTTGCTGAAATAACGCTATTTAATACGCCTAAGTTGCTGAAATAAGCCTATTTAATAAGCCTAAGGTGCTAAAATAAGCCTATTTAATGAGGCAATTTAATAAGTCTATTTAATAAGCCTATTTAATAAGCCTATTTAATAAGCCTATTTAATACGCCTATTTAATAAACCTATTTAATAAGTATTTAATGAGCCTATTTAATAAGCCTATTTAATAAGCCTTTTTAATAAGCCTATTTAATAAGCCTATTTAATAAGCCTATTTAATAAGTCTATTTAATAAGTTTATTTAATAAGCCTATTTAATAAGTATTTAATGAGCCTATTTAATAAGCCTATTTATTGAGCCTATTTAATAAGCCTATTTATTGAGCCTATTTAATGAGCCTATTTATTGAGCCTATTTAATGAGCCTATTTATTGAGCCTATTTAATAAGCCTATTTAATAAGTCTATTTAATAAACCTATTTAATAAGCCTAATTAATAAACCTATTTAATAAGCCTATATATTGAGCCTATTTAATGAGTCTATTTAATAAGCCTGTTTAATAAGCCTATTTAATAAGTATTGAATGAGCCTATTTAATAAGCCTAAGTTGCTGAATAAGCCTATTTAATAAGCCTAAGTTGCTGAAATAAGCCTATTTAATAAGCCTATTTGATAAGCCTAAGTTGCTGAATAAGCCTATTTAATAAGCCTAAGTTGCTGAAATAAGCCTATTTAATAAGTCTAAGTTGCTGAAATAAGGCTATTTAATAAGTCTTTTTAATAAGCATATTTAATAAGTCTATTTAATAAGCCTTTTTAATAAGTCTATTTAATAAGTCTATTTAATAAGCTTATTTAATAAGTCTATTTAATAAGCCTATTTAATAAGCCTATTTATTGACCCTATTTAATAAGCCTATTTAATAAGCCTATTTATTGAGCCTATTTAATAAGTCTATTTAATACGCCTATTTAATAAGCCTATTTAATAAGTATTTAATGAGCCTATTTAATAAGTCTATTTAATAAGCCTATTTAATAGACCTATTTAATAAGTCTAAGTTGCTGAAATAAGCCTATTTAATAAACCTATTTAATAGGCCTATTTAATAAGTCTAATTTGCTGAAATAAGCCTATTTAATAAGCCTAAGTTTCTGAATGAGCCTATTTAATAAGCCTAAGTTGCTGAAATAAGCCTATTTAATAAGCCTAAGTTGCTGAACAAGCCTATTTAATAAGCCTAAGTTGCTGAAATAAGCCTTTTTAATCAGCGTAAGTTGCTGAAATAAGCCTATTTAATAAGCCCAAGTTGCTCAAATAAGCCTACTTAATTAGGCTATTTAATAAGCCTAAGTTGCTGAAATAAGCCTATTTAATAAGCGTAATTTGCTGAAATAGGGCTATTTAATAAGTCTAAGTTGCTGAAATAAGCCTATTTAATAAGCCTAAGTTGCTGAAATAAGCCTATTTAATTAGCCTGTTTAATAAGCCTAAGTTGCTGAAATAAGCCTATTTAATAAGCCTATTTAATAAGCCTATTTAATAGGCCTATTTAATAAGTCTAAGTTGCTGAAATAAGCCTATTTAATAAGCCTATATAATAGTCCTATTTAATAAGTCTAAGTTGCTGAAATAAGCCTATTTAATAAGCCTAAGTTGCTGAATGAGCCTATTTAATAAGCCTAAGTTGCTGAAATAAGCCTATTTAATAAGCCTAAGTTGCTTAATAAGCCTATTTAATAAGCCTAAGTTGCTGAATAAACCTATTTAATAAGTCTAAGTTGCTGAAATAAGCCTATTTAATAAGGCTATTTAATAAGCCTAAGTTGCTGAATAAGCCTATTTAATAAATCTAAGTTGCTGAAATAAGGCTATTTAATAAGCCTAAGTTGCTGAAATAAGGCTATTTAATAAGTTTAAGTTGCTGAAATAAGCCTATTTAATAAGCCTAAGTTGCTGAAATAAGCCTATTTAATAAGGCTATTTAATGAGCCTAAGTTGCTGATTTAAAAATGCTATTTAATAAGCCTAAGTTGCTGAAATAAATCTGTTTAATAAGGCTATTTAATAAGCATAAGTTGCTGAAATAAGCTTATTTAATAAGCCTAAGTTGCTGAAATAAGCATATTTAATAAGGCTATTTAATAAGTCTAAGTTGCTGAAATAAACCTATTTAATAAGTCTAAGTTGCTAAAATAAGCCTATTTAATGAGGCTATTTAATAAGTCTATTTAATAAGCCTATTTAATAAGCCTATTTAATAAGCCTATTTAATAAGCCTATTTAATACGCCTATTTAATAAACATATTTAATAAGTATTTAATGAGCCTTTTTAATAAGTCTATTTAATAAGCCTTTTTATTAAGCCTATTTAATAAGTCTATTTAATAAGCCTATTTAATAAGGCTATTTAATAAGTCTATTTGATAAGCCTATTTAATAAGTATTTAATGAGCCTATTTAATAAGCCTATTTATTGAGCCTATTTAATAAGCCTATTTATTGAGCCTATTTAATAAGCCTATTTATTGAGCCTATTTAATAAGCCTATTTATTGAGCCTATTTAATAAGCCTATTTAATAAGCCTATTTAATAAGCCTATTTAATAAGCCTATTTAATACGCCTATTTAATAAACACATTTAATAAGTATTTAATGAGCATTTTTAATAAGCCTATTTAATAAGTCTATTTAATAAGCCTATTTAATAAGGCTATTTAATAAGTCTACTTGATAAGCCTATTTAATAAGTATTTAATGAGCCTATTTAATAAGCCTATTTATTGAGCCTATTTAATAAGCCTATTTATTGAGCCTATTTAATAAGCCTATTTATTGAGCCTATTTAATAAGCCTATTTATTGAGCCTATTTAATAAGCCTATTTAATAAGCCTATTTAATAAGCCTATTTAATAAGCCTATTTAATACGCCTATTTAATAAACACATTTAATAAGTATTTAATGAGCCTATTTAATAAGTCTATTTAATAGGCCTATTTAATAAGTCTAAGTTGCTGAAAAAAGCCTATTTAATAAGCCTAAGTTGCTGAATAAGCCTATTTAATAAGCCTAAGTTGCTGAAATAAGCCTTTTTAATAAGTCTAAGTTGCTGAAATAAGCCTATTTAATAAACCTAAGTTGCTGAAATAAGCCTATTTAATAAGGCTATTTAATAAGCCTAAGTTGCTGAAATAAGGCTATTTAATAAGCCTTTTTAATAAGCCTATTTAATAAGTCTATTTAATAAGCCTTTTTAATAAGTCTATTTAATAAGTCTATTTAATAACCCTATTTAATAAGTATTTAATGAGCCTATTTAATAAGCCTATTTATTGAGCCTATTTAATAAGCCTATTTATTGAGCCTATTTAATAAGCCTATTTATTGAGCCTATTTAATAAGCCTATTTATTGAGCCTATTTAATAAGCCTATTTAACAAGTCTATTTAATAAGCCTATTTAATAAGCCTATTTATTGACCCTATTTAATAAGCCTATTTAATAAGCCTATTTATTGAGCCTATTTAATAAGTCTATTTAATACGCCTATTTAATAAGCCTATTTAATAAGTATTTAATGAGCCTATTTAATAAGTCTATTTAATAAGCCTATTTAATAGACCTATTTAATAAGTCTAAGTTGCTGAAATAAGCCTATTTAATAAACCTATTTAATATTCCTATTTAATAAGTCTAATTTGCTGAAATAAGCCTATTTAATAAGCCTAAGTTTCTGAATGAGCCTATTTAATAAGACTAAGTTGCTGAAATAAGCCTATTTAATAAGCCTAAGTTGCTGAACAAGCCTATTTAATAAACCTAAGTTGCTGAAATAAGCCTTTTTAATCAGCGTAAGTTGCTGAAATAAGCCTATTTAATAAGCCCAAGTTGCTGAAATAAGCCTACTTAATTAGGCTATTTAATAAGCCTAAGTTGCTGAAATAAGCCTATTTAATAAGTGTAAGTTGCTGAAATAAGGCTATTTAATAAGTCTAAGTTGCTGAAATAAGCCTATTTAATAAGCCTAAGTTGCTGAAATAAGCCTATTTAATAAGCCTGTTTAATAAGCCTCAGTTGCTGAAATAAGCCTATTTAATAAGCCTATTTAATAAGCCTATTTAATAGGCCTATTTAATAAGTCTAAGTTGCTGAAATAAGCCTAATTAATAAGCCTATATAATAGGCCTATTTAATAAGTCTAAGTTGCTGAAATAAGCCTATTTAATAAGCCTAAGTTGCTGAATGAGCCTATTTAATAAGCCTAAGTTGCTGAATGAGCCTATTTAATAAGCCTAAGTTGCTGAAATAAGCCTATTTAATAAGCCTAAGTTGCTGAATAAGCCTATTTAATAAGCCTAAGTTGCTGAATAAACCTATTTAATAAGCCTAAGTTGTTGAATAAGCCTATTTAATAAGCCTAAGTTGCTGAATAAACCTATTTAATAAGTCTAAGTTGCTGAATAAGCCTATTTAATAAGTCTAAGTTGCTGAAATAAGCCTATTTAATAAGGCTATATAATGAGCCTAAGTTGCTGATTTAAAAATGCTATTTAATAAGCCTAAGTTGCTGAAATAAACCTGTTTAATAATGCTATTTAATAAGCATAAGTTGCTGAAATAAGCTGATTTAATAAGCCTAAGTTGCTGAAATAAGCCTATTTAATAAGGCTATATAATGAGCCTAAGTTGCTGATTTAAAAATGCTATTTAATAAGCCTAAGTTGCTGAAATAAACCTGTTTAATAAGGCTATTTAATAAGCATAAGTTGCTGAAATAAGCTTATTTAATAAGCGTAAGTTGCTGAAATAAGCCTATTTAATAAGGCTATTTAATAAGTCTAAGTTGCTGAAATAAACCTATTTAATAAGCCTAAGTTGCTAAAATAAGCCTTTTTAATAAGTCTATTTAATAAGCCTTTTTAATAAGCCTATTTAATAAGCCTATTTATTGAGCCTATTTAATAAGCCTATTTATTGAGCCTATTTAATAAGCCTATTTATTGAGCCTATTTAATAAGCCTATTTAATAAGCCTATTTAATAAGCCTATTTAATAAGCCTATTTAATATGCCTATTTAATAAACACATTTAATAAGTATTTAATGCGCATTTTTAATAAGCCTATTTAATAAGTCTATTTAATAAGCCTATTTAATAAGTCTATTTAATAAGTCTAGTTAATAAGCCTACTTAATAAGTATTTAATGAGCCTATTTAATAAGTCTATTTAATAAGCCTATTTAATAGGCCTATTTAATAAGTCTAAGTTGCTGAAATAAGCCTATTTAATAAGCCTAAGTTGCTGAAATAAGCCTATTTAATAAGGCTATTTAATAAGCCTAAGTTGCTGAATAAGCCTATTTAATAAGTCTAAGTTGCTGAAATAACGCTATTTAATACGCCTAAGTTGCTGAAATAAGCCTATTTAATAAGCCTAAGGTGCTAAAATAAGCCTATTTAATGAGGCAATTTAATAAGTCTATTTAATAAGCCTATTTAATAAGCCTATTTAATAAGCCTATTTAATACGCCTATTTAATAAACCTATTTAATAAGTATTTAATGAGCCTATTTAATAAGCCTATTTAATACGCCTTTTTAATAAGCCTATTTAATAAGCCTATTTAATAAGCCTATTTAATAAGTCTATTTAATAAGTTTATTTAATAAGCCTATTTAATAAGTATTTAATGAGCCTATTTAATAAACCTATTTATTGAGCCTATTTAATAAGCCTATTTATTGAGCCTATTTAATAAGCCTATTTAATAAGTCTATTTAATAAACCTATTTAATAAGCCTAATTAATAAGCCTATTTAATAAGCCTATATATTGAGCCTATTTAATGAGTCGATTTAATAAGCCTGTTTAATAAGCCTATTTAATAAGTATTGAATGAGCCTATTTAATAAGCCTAAGTTGCTGAAAATGCCTATTTAATAAGCCTAAGTTGCTGAAATAAGCCTATTTAATAAACCTATTTGATAAGCCTAAGTTGCTGAATAAGCCTATTTAATAAGCCTAAGTTGCTGAAATAAGCCTATTTAATAAGTCTAAGTTGCTGAAATAACGCTATTTAATAAGCCTAAGTTGCTGAAATAAGCCTATTTAATAAGCCTAAGTTGTTGAAATAAGGCTATTTAATAAGTCCAAGTTGCTGAAATAAGCCTATTTAATAAGCCTAAGTTGCTGAAATAAGTATATTTAATAAGAATAAGTTGCTGAAATAAGCCTATTTAATAAGTCTAAGTTGCTGAAATAAGGCTATTTAATAAGTCTAAGTTGCTGAAATAAGCCTTTTTAATCAGCGTAAGTTGCTGAAATAAGCCTATTTAATAAGCCCAAGTTGCTGAAATAAGCCTACTTAATTAGGCTATTTAATAAGCCTAAGTTGCTGAAATAAGCCTATTTAATAAGTGTAAGTTGCTGAAATAAGGCTATTTAATAAGTCTAAGTTGCTGAAATAAGCCTATTTAATAAGCCTAAGTTGCTGAAATAAGCCTATTTAATAAGCCTGTTTAATAAGCCTCAGTTGCTGAAATAAGCCTATTTAATAAGCCTATTTAATAAGCCTATTTAATAGGCCTATTTAATAAGTCTAAGTTGCTGAAATAAGCCTAATTAATAAGCCTATATAATAGGCCTATTTAATAAGTCTAAGTTGCTGAAATAAGCCTATTTAATAAGCCTAAGTTGCTGAATGAGCCTATTTAATAAGCCTAAGTTGCTGAATGAGCCTATTTAATAAGCCTAAGTTGCTGAAATAAGCCTATTTAATAAGCCTAAGTTGCTGAATAAGCCTATTTAATAAGCCTAAGTTGCTGAATAAACCTATTTAATAAGCCTAAGTTGTTGAATAAGCCTATTTAATAAGCCTAAGTTGCTGAATAAACCTATTTAATAAGTCTAAGTTGCTGAATAAGCCTATTTAATAAGTCTAAGTTGCTGAAATAAGCCTATTTAATAAGGCTATATAATGAGCCTAAGTTGCTGATTTAAAAATGCTATTTAATAAGCCTAAGTTGCTGAAATAAACCTGTTTAATAATGCTATTTAATAAGCATAAGTTGCTGAAATAAGCTGATTTAATAAGCCTAAGTTGCTGAAATAAGCCTATTTAATAAGGCTATATAATGAGCCTAAGTTGCTGATTTAAAAATGCTATTTAATAAGCCTAAGTTGCTGAAATAAACCTGTTTAATAAGGCTATTTAATAAGCATAAGTTGCTGAAATAAGCTTATTTAATAAGCGTAAGTTGCTGAAATAAGCCTATTTAATAAGGCTATTTAATAAGTCTAAGTTGCTGAAATAAACCTATTTAATAAGCCTAAGTTGCTAAAATAAGCCTTTTTAATAAGTCTATTTAATAAGCCTTTTTAATAAGCCTATTTAATAAGCCTATTTATTGAGCCTATTTAATAAGCCTATTTATTGAGCCTATTTAATAAGCCTATTTATTGAGCCTATTTAATAAGCCTATTTAATAAGCCTATTTAATAAGCCTATTTAATAAGCCTATTTAATATGCCTATTTAATAAACACATTTAATAAGTATTTAATGCGCATTTTAAATAAGCCTATTTAATAAGTCTATTTAATAAGCCTATTTAATAAGTATATTTAATAAGTCTAGTTAATAAGCCTACTTAATAAGTATTTAATGAGCCTATTTAATAAGTCTATTTAATAAGCCTATTTAATAGGCCTATTTAATAAGTCTAAGTTGCTGAAATAAGCCTATTTAATAAGCCTAAGTTGCTGAAATAAGCCTATTTAATAAGGCTATTTAATAAGCCTAAGTTGCTGAATAAGCCTATTTAATAAGTCTAAGTTGCTGAAATAACGCTATTTAATACGCCTAAGTTGCTGAAATAAGCCTATTTAATAAGCTTAAGGTGCTAAAATAAGCCTATTTAATGAGGCAATTTAATAAGTCTATTTAATAAGCCTATTTAATAAGCCTATTTAATAAGCCTATTTAATACGCCTATTTAATAAACCTATTTAATAAGTATTTAATGAGCCTATTTAATAAGCCTATTTAATACGCCTTTTTAATAAGCCTATTTAATAAGCCTATTTAATAAGCCTATTTAATAAGTCTATTTAATAAGTTTATTTAATAAGCCTATTTAATAAGTATTTAATGAGCCTATTTAATAAGCCTATTTATTGAGCCTATTTAATAAGCCTATTTATTGAGCCTATTTAATGAGCCTATTTATTGAGCCTATTTAATGAGCCTATTTATTGAGCCTATTTAATAAGCCTATTTAATAAGTCTATTTAATAAACCTATTTAATAAGCCTAATTAATAAACCTATTTAATAAGCCTATATATTGAGCCTATTTAATGAGTCTATTTAATAAGCCTGTTTAATAAGCCTATTTAATAAGTATTGAATGAGCCTATTTAATAAGCCTAAGTTGCTGAATAAGCCTATTTAATAAGCCTAAGTTGCTGAAATAAGCCTATTTAATAAGCCTATTTGATAAGCCTAAGTTGCTGAATAAGCCTATTTAATAAGCCTAAGTTGCTGAAATAAGCCTATTTAATAAGTCTAAGTTGCTGAAATAAGGCTATTTAATAAGTCTTTTTAATAAGCCTATTTAATAAGTCTATTTAATAAGCCTTTTTAATAAGTCTATTTAATAAGTCTATTTAATAAGCCTATTTAATAAGTCTATTTAATAAGCCTATTTAATAAGCCTATTTATTGACCCTATTTAATAAGCCTATTTAATAAGCCTATTTATTGAGCCTATTTAATAAGTCTATTTAATACGCCTATTTAATAAGCCTATTTAATAAGTATTTAATGAGCCTATTTAATAAGTCTATTTAATAAGCCTATTTAATAGACCTATTTAATAAGTCTAAGTTGCTGAAATAAGCCTATTTAATAAACCTATTTAATAGGCCTATTTAATAAGTCTAATTTGCTGAAATAAGCCTATTTAATAAGCCTAAGTTTCTGAATGAGCCTATTTAATAAGCCTAAGTTGCTGAAATAAGCCTATTTAATAAGCCTAAGTTGCTGAACAAGCCTATTTAATAAGCCTAAGTTGCTGAAATAAGCCTTTTTAATCAGCGTAATTTGCTGAAATAAGCCTATTTAATAAGCCCAAGTTGCTCAAATAAGCCTACTTAATTAGGCTATTTAATAAGCCTAAGTTGCTGAAATAAGCCTATTTAATAAGCGTAATTTGCTGAAATAGGGCTATTTAATAAGTCTAAGTTGCTGAAATAAGCCTATTTAATAAGCCTAAGTTGCTGAAATAAGCCTATTTAATTAGCCTGTTTAATAAGCCTAAGTTGCTGAAATAAGCCTATTTAATAAGCCTATTTAATAAGCCTATTTAATAGGCCTATTTAATAAGTCTAAGTTGCTGAAATAAGCCTATTTAATAAGCCTATATAATAGTCCTATTTAATAAGTCTAAGTTGCTGAAATAAGCCTATTTAATAAGCCTAAGTTGCTGAATGAGCCTATTTAATAAGCCTAAGTTGCTGAAATAAGCCTATTTAATAAGCCTAAGTTGCTTAATAAGCCTATTTAATAAGCCTAAGTTGCTGAATAAACCTATTTAATAAGTCTAAGTTGCTGAAATAAGCCTATTTAATAAGGCTATTTAATAAGCCTAAGTTGCTGAATAAGCCTATTTAATAAATCTAAGTTGCTGAAATAACGCTATTTAATACGCCTAAGTTGCTGAAATAAGCCTATTTAATAAGCCTAAGGTGCTAAAATAAGCCTATTTAATGAGGCAATTTAATAAGTCTATTTAATAAGCCTATTTAATAAGCCTATTTAATAAGCCTATTTAATACGCCTATTTAATAAACCTATTTAATAAGTATTTAATGAGCCTATTTAATAAGCCTATTTAATAAGCCTTTTTAATAAGCCTATTTAATAAGCCTATTTAATAAGCCTATTTAATAAGTCTATTTAATAAGTTTATTTAATAAGCCTATTTAATAAGTATTTAATGAGCCTATTTAATAAGCCTATTTATTGAGCCTATTTAATAAGCCTATTTATTGAGCCTATTTAATGAGCCTATTTATTGAGCCTATTTAATGAGCCTATTTATTGAGCCTATTTAATAAGCCTATTTAATAAGTCTATTTAATAAACCTATTTAATAAGCCTAATTAATAAACCTATTTAATAAGCCTATATATTGAGCCTATTTAATGAGTCTATTTAATAAGCCTGTTTAATAAGCCTATTTAATAAGTATTGAATGAGCCTATTTAATAAGCCTAAGTTGCTGAATAAGCCTATTTAATAAGCCTAAGTTGCTGAAATAAGCCTATTTAATAAGCCTATTTGATAAGCCTAAGTTGCTGAATAAGCCTATTTAATAAGCCTAAGTTGCTGAAATAAGCCTATTTAATAAGTCTAAGTTGCTGAAATAAGGCTATTTAATAAGTCTTTTTAATAAGCATATTTAATAAGTCTATTTAATAAGCCTTTTTAATAAGTCTATTTAATAAGTCTATTTAATAAGCTTATTTAATAAGTCTATTTAATAAGCCTATTTAATAAGCCTATTTATTGACCCTATTTAATAAGCCTATTTAATAAGCCTATTTATTGAGCCTATTTAATAAGTCTATTTAATACGCCTATTTAATAAGCCTATTTAATAAGTATTTAATGAGCCTATTTAATAAGTCTATTTAATAAGCCTATTTAATAGACCTATTTAATAAGTCTAAGTTGCTGAAATAAGCCTATTTAATAAACCTATTTAATAGGCCTATTTAATAAGTCTAATTTGCTGAAATAAGCCTATTTAATAAGCCTAAGTTTCTGAATGAGCCTATTTAATAAGCCTAAGTTGCTGAAATAAGCCTATTTAATAAGCCTAAGTTGCTGAACAAGCCTATTTAATAAGCCTAAGTTGCTGAAATAAGCCTTTTTAATCAGCGTAAGTTGCTGAAATAAGCCTATTTAATAAGCCCAAGTTGCTCAAATAAGCCTACTTAATTAGGCTATTTAATAAGCCTAAGTTGCTGAAATAAGCCTATTTAATAAGCGTAATTTGCTGAAATAGGGCTATTTAATAAGTCTAAGTTGCTGAAATAAGCCTATTTAATAAGCCTAAGTTGCTGAAATAAGCCTATTTAATTAGCCTGTTTAATAAGCCTAAGTTGCTGAAATAAGCCTATTTAATAAGCCTATTTAATAAGCCTATTTAATAGGCCTATTTAATAAGTCTAAGTTGCTGAAATAAGCCTATTTAATAAGCCTATATAATAGTCCTATTTAATAAGTCTAAGTTGCTGAAATAAGCCTATTTAATAAGCCTAAGTTGCTGAATGAGCCTATTTAATAAGCCTAAGTTGCTGAAATAAGCCTATTTAATAAGCCTAAGTTGCTTAATAAGCCTATTTAATAAGCCTAAGTTGCTGAATAAACCTATTTAATAAGTCTAAGTTGCTGAAATAAGCCTATTTAATAAGGCTATTTAATAAGCCTAAGTTGCTGAATAAGCCTATTTAATAAATCTAAGTTGCTGAAATAAGGCTATTTAATAAGCCTAAGTTGCTGAAATAAGGCTATTTAATAAGTTTAAGTTGCTGAAATAAGCCTATTTAATAAGCCTAAGTTGCTGAAATAAGCCTATTTAATAAGGCTATTTAATGAGCCTAAGTTGCTGATTTAAAAATGCTATTTAATAAGCCTAAGTTGCTGAAATAAATCTGTTTAATAAGGCTATTTAATAAGCATAAGTTGCTGAAATAAGCTTATTTAATAAGCCTAAGTTGCTGAAATAAGCATATTTAATAAGGCTATTTAATAAGTCTAAGTTGCTGAAATAAACCTATTTAATAAGTCTAAGTTGCTAAAATAAGCCTATTTAATGAGGCTATTTAATAAGTCTATTTAATAAGCCTATTTAATAAGCCTATTTAATAAGCCTATTTAATAAGCCTATTTAATACGCCTATTTAATAAACATATTTAATAAGTATTTAATGAGCCTTTTTAATAAGTCTATTTAATAAGCCTTTTTATTAAGCCTATTTAATAAGTCTATTTAATAAGCCTATTTAATAAGGCTATTTAATAAGTCTATTTGATAAGCCTATTTAATAAGTATTTAATGAGCCTATTTAATAAGCCTATTTATTGAGCCTATTTAATAAGCCTATTTATTGAGCCTATTTAATAAGCCTATTTATTGAGCCTATTTAATAAGCCTATTTATTGAGCCTATTTAATAAGCCTATTTAATAAGCCTATTTAATAAGCCTATTTAATAAGCCTATTTAATACGCCTATTTAATAAACACATTTAATAAGTATTTAATGAGCATTTTTAATAAGCCTATTTAATAAGTCTATTTAATAAGCCTATTTAATAAGGCTATTTAATAAGTCTACTTGATAAGCCTATTTAATAAGTATTTAATGAGCCTATTTAATAAGCCTATTTATTGAGCCTATTTAATAAGCCTATTTATTGAGCCTATTTAATAAGCCTATTTATTGAGCCTATTTAATAAGCCTATTTATTGAGCCTATTTAATAAGCCTATTTAATAAGCCTATTTAATAAGCCTATTTAATAAGCCTATTTAATACGCCTATTTAATAAACACATTTAATAAGTATTTAATGAGCCTATTTAATAAGTCTATTTAATAGGCCTATTTAATAAGTCTAAGTTGCTGAAAAAAGCCTATTTAATAAGCCTAAGTTGCTGAATAAGCCTATTTAATAAGCCTAAGTTGCTGAAATAAGCCTTTTTAATAAGTCTAAGTTGCTGAAATAAGCCTATTTAATAAACCTAAGTTGCTGAAATAAGCCTATTTAATAAGGCTATTTAATAAGCCTAAGTTGCTGAAATAAGGCTATTTAATAAGCCTTTTTAATAAGCCTATTTAATAAGTCTATTTAATAAGCCTTTTTAATAAGTCTATTTAATAAGTCTATTTAATAACCCTATTTAATAAGTATTTAATGAGCCTATTTAATAAGCCTATTTATTGAGCCTATTTAATAAGCCTATTTATTGAGCCTATTTAATAAGCCTATTTATTGAGCCTATTTAATAAGCCTATTTATTGAGCCTATTTAATAAGCCTATTTAACAAGTCTATTTAATAAGCCTATTTAATAAGCCTATTTATTGACCCTATTTAATAAGCCTATTTAATAAGCCTATTTATTGAGCCTATTTAATAAGTCTATTTAATACGCCTATTTAATAAGCCTATTTAATAAGTATTTAATGAGCCTATTTAATAAGTCTATTTAATAAGCCTATTTAATAGACCTATTTAATAAGTCTAAGTTGCTGAAATAAGCCTATTTAATAAACCTATTTAATATTCCTATTTAATAAGTCTAATTTGCTGAAATAAGCCTATTTAATAAGCCTAAGTTTCTGAATGAGCCTATTTAATAAGACTAAGTTGCTGAAATAAGCCTATTTAATAAGCCTAAGTTGCTGAACAAGCCTATTTAATAAACCTAAGTTGCTGAAATAAGCCTTTTTAATCAGCGTAAGTTGCTGAAATAAGCCTATTTAATAAGCCCAAGTTGCTGAAATAAGCCTACTTAATTAGGCTATTTAATAAGCCTAAGTTGCTGAAATAAGCCTATTTAATAAGCGTAATTTGCTGAAATAAGGCTATTTAATAAGTCTAAGTTGCTGAAATAAGCCTATTTAATAAGCCTAAGTTGCTGAAATAAGCCTATTTAATTAGCCTGTTTAATAAGCCTAAGTTGCTGAAATAAGCCTATTTAATAAGCCTATTTAATAAGCCTATTTATAGGCCTATTTAATAAGTCTAAGTTGCTGAAATAAGCCTATTTAATAAGCCTATATAATAGTCCTATTTAATAAGTCTAAGTTGCTGAAATAAGCCTATTTAATAAGCCTAAGTTGCTGAATGAGCCTATTTAATAAGCCTAAGTTGCTGAAATAAGCCTATTTAATAAGCCTAAGTTGCTTAATAAGCCTATTTAATAAGCCTAAGTTGCTGAATAAACCTATTTAATAAGTCTAAGTTGCTGAAATAAGCCTATTTAATAAGGCTATTTAATAAGCCTAAGTTGCTGAATAAGCCTATTTAATAAGTCTAAGTTGCTGAAATAAGGCTATTTAATAAGCCTAAGTTGCTGAAATAAGGCTATTTAATAAGTTTAAGTTGCTGAAATAAGCCTATTTAATAAGCCTAAGTTGCTGAAATAAGCCTATTTAATAAGGCTATTTAATGAGCCTAAGTTGCTGATTTAAAAATGCTATTTAATAAGCCTAAGTTGCTGAAATAAATCTGTTTAATAAGGCTATTTAATAAGCATAAGTTGCTGAAATAAGCTTATTTAATAAGCCTAAGTTGCTGAAATAAGCCTATTTAATAAGGCTATTTAATAAGTCTAAGTTGCTGAAATAAACCTATTTAATAAGTCTAAGTTGCTAAAATAAGCCTATTTAATGAGGCTATTTAATAAGTCTATTTAATAAGCCTATTTAATAAGCCTATTTAATAAGCCTATTTAATAAGCCTATTTAATACGCCTATTTAATAAACATATTTAATAAGTATTTAATGAGCCTATTTAATAAGTCTATTTAATAAGCCTATTTAATAAGGCTATTTAATAAGTCTATTTGATAAGCCTATTTAATAAGTATTTAATGAGCCTATTTAATAAGCCTATTTATTGAGCCTATTTAATAAGCCTATTTATTGAGCCTATTTAATAAGCCTATTTATTGAGCCTATTTAATAAGCCTATTTATTAAGCCTATTTAATAAGCCTATTTAATAAGCCTATTTAATATGCCTATTTAATAAGCCTATTTAATACGCCTATTTAATAAACACATTTAATACATATTTAATGAGCATTTTTAATAAGCCTATTTAATAAGTCTATTTAATAAGCCTATTTAATAAGTCTATTTAATAAGTCTAGTTAATAAGCCTACTTAATAAGTATTTAATGAGCCTATTTAATAAGTCTATTTAATAAGCCTATTTAATAGGCCTATTTAATAAGTCTAAGTTGCTGAAAAAAGCCTATTTAATAAGCCTAAGTTGCTGAATAAGCCTATTTAATAAGCCTAAGTTGCTGAAATAAGCCTTTTTAATAAGTCTAAGTTGCTGAAATAAGCCTATTTAATAAGCCTAAGTTGCTGAAATAAGCCTATTTAATAAGGCTATTTAATAAGCCTAAGTTGCTGAATAAGCCTATTTAATAAGTCTAAGTTGCTGAAATGACGCTATTTTAATGAGGCATTTTAATAAGTCTATTTAATAAGCCTATTTAATAAGCCTATTTAATAAGCCTATTTAATACGCCTATTTAATAAACCTATTTAATAAGTATTTAATGAGCCTATTTAATAAGCCTATTTAATAAGCCTTTTTAATAAGCCTATTTAATAAGCCTATTTAATAAGCCTATTTAATAAGTCTATTTAATAAGTCTATTTAATAAGCCTATTTAATAAGTATTTAATGAGCCTATTTAATAAGCCGATTTATTGAGCCTATTTAATAAGCCTATTTATTGAGCCTATTTAATGAGCCTATTTATTGAGCCTATTTAATAAGCCTATTTAATAAGTCTATTTAATAAACCTATTTAATAAGCCTAATTAATAAGCCTATTTAATAAGCCTATTTATTGAGCCTATTTAATGAGTCTATTTAATAAGCCTGTTTAATAAGCCTATTTAATAAGTATTGAATGAGCCTATTTAATAAGCCTAAGTTGCTGAATAAGCCTATTTAATAAGCCTAAGTTGCTGAAATAAGCCTATTTAATAAGCCTATTTGATAAGCCTAAGTTGCTGAATAAGCCTATTTAATAAGCCTAAGTTGCTGAAATAAGCCTATTTAATAAGTCTAAGTTGCTGAAATAAGGCTATTTAATAAGCCTTTTTAATAAGCCTATTTAATAAGTCTATTTAATAAGCCTTTTTAATAAGTCTATTTAATAAGTCTATTAAATAAGCCTATTTAATAAGTATTTAATGAGCCTATTTAATAAGCCTATTTATTGAGCCTATTTAATAAGCCTATTTATTGAGCCTATTTAATAAGCCTATTTATTGAGCCTATTTAATAAGCCTATTTATTGAGCCTATTTAATAAGCCTATTTAATAAGTCTATTTAATAAGCCTATTTAATAAGCCTATTTATTGACCTATTTAATAAGCCTATTTAATAAGCCTATTTATTGAGCCTATTTAATAAGTCTATTTAATACGCCTATTTAATAAGCCTATTTAATAAGTATTTAATGAGCCTATTTAATAAGTCTATTTAATAAGCCTATTTAATAGACCTATTTAATAAGTCTAAGTTGCTGAAATAAGCCTATTTAATAAACCTATTTAATAGGCCTATTTAATAAGTCGAATTTGCTGAAATAAGCCTATTTAATAAGCCTAAGTTTCTGAATTAGCCAATTTAATAAGCCTAAGTTGCTGAAATAAGCCTATTTAATAAGCCTAAGTTGCTGAACAAGCCTATTTAATAAGCCTAAGTTGCTGAAATAAGCCTTTTTAATCAGCGTAAGTTGCTGAAATAAGCCTATTTAATAAGCCCAAGTTGCTGAAATAAGCCTACTTAATTAGGCTTTTTAATAAGCCTAAGTTGCTGAAATAAGCCTATTTAATAAGCGTAATTTGCTGAAATAAGGCTATTTAATAAGTCTAAGTTGCTGAAATAAGCCTATTTAATAAGCCTAAGTTGCTGAAATAAGCCTATTTAATTACCTGTTTAATAAGCCTAAGTTCATGAAATAAGCCTATTTAATAAGCCTATTTAATAAGCCTATTTAATAGGCCTATTTAATAAGTCTAAGTTGCTGAAATAAGCCTATTTAATAAGCCTATATAATAGTCCTATTTAATAAGTCTAAGTTGCTGAAATAAGCCTATTTAATAAGCCTAAGTTGCTGAATGAGCCTATTTAATAAGCCTAAGTTGCTGAAATAAGCCTATTTAATAAGCCTAAGTTGCTTAATAAGCCTATTTAATAAGCCTAAGTTGCTTAATAAACCTAATTAATAAGTCTAAGTTGCTTAAATAAGCCTATTTAATAAGGCTATTTAATAAGCCTAAGTTGCTGAATAAGCCTATTTAATAAGGCTATTTAATGAGCCTAAGTTGCTGATTTAAAAATGCTATTTAATAAGCCTAAGTTGCTGAAATAAATCTGTTTAATAAGGCTATTTAATAAGCATAAGTTGCTGAAATAAGCTTATTTAATAAGCCTAAGTTGCTGAAATAAGCCTATTTAATAAGGCTATTTAATAAGTCTAAGTTGCTGAAATAAACCTATTTAATAAGTCTAAGTTGCTAAAATAAGCCTATTTAATGAGGCTATTTAATAAGTCTATTTAATAAGCCTATTTAATAAGCCTATTTAATAAGCCTATTTAATAAGCCTATTTAATACGCCTATTTAATAAACATATTTAATAAGTATTTAATGAGCCTTTTTAATAAGTCTATTTAATAAGCCTTTTTATTAAGCCTATTTAATAAGTCTATTTAATAAGCCTATTTAATAAGGCTATTTAATAAGTCTATTTGATAAGCCTATTTAATAAGTATTTAATGAGCCTATTTAATAAGCCTATTTATTGAGCCTATTTAATAAGCCTATTTATTGAGCCTATTTAATAAGCCTATTTATTGAGCCTATTTAATAAGCCTATTTATTGAGCCTATTTAATAAGCCTATTTAATAAGCCTATTTAATAAGCCTATTTAATACGCCTATTTAATAAACACATTTAATAAGTATTTAATGAGCATTTTAATAAGCCTATTTAATAAGTCTATTTAATAAGCCTATTTAATAAGTCTATTTAATAAGTCTAGTTAATAAGCCTACTTAATATGTATTTAATGAGCCTATTTAATAAGTCTATTTAATAAGCCTATTTAATAGGCCTATTTAATAAGTCTAAGTTGCTGAAAAAAGCCTATTTAATAAGCCTAAGTTGCTGAATAAGCCTATTTAATAAGCCTAAGTTGCTGAAATAAGCCTTTTTAATAAGTCTAAGTTGCTGAAATAAGCCTATTTAATAAGCCTAAGTTGCTGAAATAAGCCTATTTAATAAGGCTATTTAATAAGCCTAAGTTGCTGAAATAAGGCTATTTAATAAGCCTTTTAAATGAGCCTATTTAATAGGTCTATTTTATAAGCCTTTTTAATAAGTATATTTAATAAGTCTATTTAATAAGCCTATTTAATAAGTATTTAATGTGCCTATTTAATAAGCCTATTTATTGAGCCTATTTAATAAGCCTATTTATTGAGCCTATTTAATAAGCCTATTTATTGAGCCTATTTAATAAGCCTATTTATTGAGCCTATTTAATAAGCCTATTTAATAAGTCTATTTAATAAGCCTATTTAATAAGCCTATTTATTGACCCTATTTAATAAGCCTATTTAATAAGCCTATTTATTGAGCCTATTTAATAAGTCTATTTAATACGCCTATTTAATAAGCCTATTTAATAAGTATTTAATGAGCCTATTTAATAAGTCTATTTAATAAGCCTATTTAATAGACCTATTTAATAAGTCTAAGTTGCTGAAATAAGCCTATTTAATAAACCTATTTACTAGGCCTATTTAATAAGTCTAATTTGCTGAAATAAGCCTATTTAATAAGCCTAAGTTTCTGAATGAGCCTATTTAATAAGCCTATGTTGCTGAAATAAGCCTATTTAATAAGCCTAAGTTGCTGAACAAGCCTATTTAATAAACCTAAGTTGCTGAAATAAGCCTTTTTAATCAGCGTAAGTTGCTGAAATAAGCCTATTTAATAAGCCCAAGTTGCTGAAATAAGCCTACTTAATTAGGCTATTTAATAAGCCTAAGTTGCTGAAATAAGCCTATTTAATAAGCGTAATTTGCTGAAATAAGGCTATTTAATAAGTCTAAGTTGCTGAAATAAGCCTATTTAATAAGCCTAAGTTGCTGAAATAAGCCTATTTAATTAGCCTGTTTAATAAGCCTAAGTTGCTGAAATAAGCCTATTTAATAAGCCTATTTAATAAGCCTATTTAATAGGCCTATTTAATAAGTCTAAGTTGCTGAAATAAGCCTATTTAATAAGCCTATATAATAGTCCTATTTAATAAGTCTAAGTTGCTGAAATAAGCCTATTTAATAAGCCTAAGTTGCTGAATGAGCCTATTTAATAAGCCTAAGTTGCTGAAATAAGCCTATTTAATAAGCCTAAGTTGCTTAATAAGCCTATTTAATAAGCCTAAGTTGCTGAATAAACCTATTTAATAAGTCTAAGTTGCTGAAATAAGCCTATTTAATAAGGCTATTTAATAAGCCTAAGTTGCTGAATAAGCCTATTTAATAAGTCTAAGTTGCTGAAATAAGGCTATTTAATAAGCCTAAGTTGCTGAAATAAGCCTATTTAATAAGGCTATTTAATGAGCCTAAGTTGCTGATTTAAAAATGCTATTTAATAAGCCTAAGTTGCTGAAATAAATCTGTTTAATAAGGCTATTTAATAAGCATAAGTTGCTGAAATAAGCTTATTTAATAAGCCTAAGTTGCTGAAATAAGCCTATTTAATAAGGCTATTTAAAAGTCTAAGTTGCTGAAATAAACCTATTTAATAAGTCTAAGTTGCTAAAATAAGCCTATTTAATAAGCCTATTTAATAAGCCTATTTAATAAGCCTATTTAATAAGTCTATTTAATACGCCTATTTAATAAACATATTTAATAAGTATTTATTGAGCCTTTTTAATAAGTCTATTTAATAAGCCTTTTTATTAAGCCTATTTAATAAGTCTATTTAATGAGCCTATTTAATAAGCCTATTTATTGAGCCTATTTAATAAGCCTATTTATTGAGCCTATTTAATAAGCCTATTTATTGAGCCTATTTAATAAGCCTATTTATTGAGCCTATTTAATAAGCCTATTTAATAAGCCTATTTAATAAGCCTATTTAATAAGCCTATTTAATACGCCTATTTAATAAACACATTTAATAAGTATTTAATGAGCATTTTTAATAAGCCTTTTTAATAAGTCTATTTAATAAGCCTATTTAATAAGTCTATTTAATAAGTCTAGTTAATAAGCCTACTTAATATGTATTTAATGAGCCTATTTAATAAGTCTATTTAATAAGCCTATTTAATAGGCCTATTTAATAAGTCTAAGTTGCTGAAAAAAGCCTATTTAGTAAGCCTAAGTTGCTGAATAAGGCTATTTAATAAGCCTAAGTTGCTGAAATAAGGCTATTTAATAAGCCTTTTTAATAAGCCTATTTATTGAGCCTATTTAATAAGCCTATTTATTGAGCCTATTTAATAAGCCTATTTATTGAGCCTATTTAATAAGCCTATTTATTGAGCCTATTTAATAAGCCTATTTATTGAGCCTATTTAATAAGCCTATTTAATAAGTCTATTTAATAAGCCTATTTAATAAGCCTATTTATTGACCCTATTTAATAAGCCTATTTAATAAGCCTATTTATTGAGCCTATTTAATAAGTCTATTTAATACGCCTATTTAATAAGCCTATTTAATAAGTATTTAATGAGCCTATTTAAGAAGTCTATTTAATAAGACTATTTAATAGACCTATTTAATAAGTCTAAGTTGCTGAAATAAGCCTATTTAATAAACCTATTTAATAGGCCTATTTAATAAGTCTAATTTGCTGAAATAAGCCTATTTAATAAGCCTAAGTTTCTGAATGAGCCTATTTAATAAGCCTAAGTTGCTGAAATAAGCCTATTTAATAAGCCTAAGTTGCTGAACAAGCCTATTTAATAAACCTAAGTTGCTGAAATAAGCCTTTTTAATCAGCGTAAGTTGCTGAAATAAGCCTATTTAATAAGCCCAAGTTGCTGAAATAAGCCTACTTAATTAGGCTATTTAATAAGCCTAAGTTGCAGAAATAAGCCTATTTAATAAGCGTAGTTTGCTGAAATAAGGCTATTTAATAAGTCTAAGTTGCTGAAATAAGCCTATTTAATAAGCCTAAGTTGCTGAAATAAGCCTATTTAATTAGCCTGTTTAATAAGCCTAAGTTGCTGAAATAAGCCTATTTAATAAGCCTATTTAATAAGCCTATTTAATAGGCCTATTTAATAAGTCTAAGTTGCTGAAATAAGCCTATTTAATAAGCCTATATAATAGTCCTATTTAATAAGTCTAAGTTGCTGAAATAAGCCTATTTAATAAGCCTAAGTTGCTGAATGAGCCTATTTAATAAGCCTAAGTTGCTGAAATAAGCCTATTTAATAAGCCTAAGTTGCTTAATAAGCCTATTTAATAAGCCTAAGTTGCTGAATAAACCTATTTAATAAGTCTAAGTTGCTGAAATAAGCCTATTTAATAAGGCTATTTAATAAGCCTAAGTTGCTGAATAAGCCTATTTAATAAGTCTAAGTTGCTGAAATAAGGCTATTTAATAAGCCTAAGTTGCTGAAATAAGGCTATTTAATAAGTTTAAGTTGCTGAAATAAGCCTATTAAATAAGCCTAAGTTGCTGAAATAAGCCTATTTAATAAGGCTATTTCATGAGCCTAAGTTGCTGATTTAAAAATGCTATTTAATAAGCCTAAGTTGCTGAAATAAATATGTTTAATAAGGCTATTTAATAATCATAAGTTGCTGAAATAAGCTTATTTAATAAGCCTAAGTTGCTGAAATAAGCCTATTTAATAAGGCTATTTAATAAGTCTAAGTTGCTGAAATAAACCTATTTAATAAGTCTAAGTTGCTAAAATAAGCCTATTTAATGAGGCTATTTAATAAGTCTATTTAATAAGCCTATTTAATAAGCCTATTTAATAAGCCTATTTAATACACCTATTTAATAAACATATTTAATAAGTATTTAATGAGCCTTTTTAATATGTCTATTTAATAAGCCTTTTTATTAAGCCTATTTAATAAGTCTATTTAATAAGCCTATTTAATAAGGCTATTTAATAAGTCTATTTGATAAGCCTATTTAATAAGTATTTAATGAGCCTATTTAATAAGCCTATTTATTGAGTCTATTTAATAAGCCTATTTATTGAGCCTATTTAATACGCCTATTTATTGAGCCTATTTAATAAGCCTATTTATTGAGCCTATTTAATAAGCCTATTTAATAAGCCTATTTAATAAGCCTATTTAATACGCCTATTTAATAAACACATTTAATAAGTATTTAATGAGCATTTTTTAATAAGCCTATTTAATAAGTCTATTTAATAAGCCTATTTAATAAGTCTATTTAATAAGTCTAGTTAATAAGCCTACTTAATAAGTATTTAATGAGCCTATTTAATAAGTCTATTTAATAAGCCTATTTAATAGGCCTATTTAATAAGTCTAAGTTGCTGAAAAAAGCCTATTTAATAAGCCTAAGTTGCTGAATAAGCCTATTTAATAAGCCTAAGTTGCTGAAATAAGCCTTTTTAATAAGTCTAAGTTGCTGAAATAAGCCTATTTAATAAGCCTAAGTTGCTGAAATAAGCCTATTTAATAAGGCTATTTAATAAGCCTAAGTTGCTGAATAAGCCTATTTAATAAGTCTAAGTTGCTGAAATAACGCTATTTTAATTAGGCAATTTAATAAGTCTATTTAATAAGCCTATTTAATAAGCCTATTTAATAAGCCTATTTAATACGCCTATTTAATAAACCTATTTAATAAGTATTTAATGAGCCTATTTAATAAGCCTATTTAATAAGCCTTTTTAATAAGCCTATTTAATAAGCCTATTTAATAAGCCTATTTAATAAGTCTATTTAATAAGTCTATTTAATAAGCCTATTTAATAAGTATTTAATGAGCCTATTTAATAAGCCTATTTAATAAGTCTATTTAATAAGCCTATTTAATAAGTCTATTTAATAAGTCTAGTTAATAAGCCTACTTAATATGTATTTAATGAGCCTATTTAATAAGTCTATTTAATAAGCCTATTTAATAGGCCTATTTAATAAGTCTAAGTTGCTGAAAAAAGCCTATTTAGTAAGCCTAAGTTGCTGAATAAGGCTATTTAATAAGCCTAAGTTGCTGAAATAAGGCTATTTAATAAGCCTTTTTAATAAGCCTATTTATTGAGCCTATTTAATAAGCCTATTTATTGAGCCTATTTAATAAGCCTATTTATTGAGCCTATTTAATAAGCCTATTTATTGAGCCTATTTAATAAGCCTATTTATTGAGCCTATTTAATAAGCCTATTTAATAAGTCTATTTAATAAGCCTATTTAATAAGCCTATTTATTGACCCTATTTAATAAGCCTATTTAATAAGCCTATTTATTGAGCCTATTTAATAAGTCTATTTAATACGCCTATTTAATAAGCCTATTTAATAAGTATTTAATGAGCCTATTTAAGAAGTCTATTTAATAAGACTATTTAATAGACCTATTTAATAAGTCTAAGTTGCTGAAATAAGCCTATTTAATAAACCTATTTAATAGGCCTATTTAATAAGTCTAATTTGCTGAAATAAGCCTATTTAATAAGCCTAAGTTTCTGAATGAGCCTATTTAATAAGCCTAAGTTGCTGAAATAAGCCTATTTAATAAGCCTAAGTTGCTGAACAAGCCTATTTAATAAACCTAAGTTGCTGAAATAAGCCTTTTTAATCAGCGTAAGTTGCTGAAATAAGCCTATTTAATAAGCCCAAGTTGCTGAAATAAGCCTACTTAATTAGGCTATTTAATAAGCCTAAGTTGCAGAAATAAGCCTATTTAATAAGCGTAGTTTGCTGAAATAAGGCTATTTAATAAGTCTAAGTTGCTGAAATAAGCCTATTTAATAAGCCTAAGTTGCTGAAATAAGCCTATTTAATTAGCCTGTTTAATAAGCCTAAGTTGCTGAAATAAGCCTATTTAATAAGCCTATTTAATAAGCCTATTTAATAGGCCTATTTAATAAGTCTAAGTTGCTGAAATAAGCCTATTTAATAAGCCTATATAATAGTCCTATTTAATAAGTCTAAGTTGCTGAAATAAGCCTATTTAATAAGCCTAAGTTGCTGAATGAGCCTATTTAATAAGCCTAAGTTGCTGAAATAAGCCTATTTAATAAGCCTAAGTTGCTTAATAAGCCTATTTAATAAGCCTAAGTTGCTGAATAAACCTATTTAATAAGTCTAAGTTGCTGAAATAAGCCTATTTAATAAGGCTATTTAATAAGCCTAAGTTGCTGAATAAGCCTATTTAATAAGTCTAAGTTGCTGAAATAAGGCTATTTAATAAGCCTAAGTTGCTGAAATAAGGCTATTTAATAAGTTTAAGTTGCTGAAATAAGCCTATTAAATAAGCCTAAGTTGCTGAAATAAGCCTATTTAATAAGGCTATTTCATGAGCCTAAGTTGCTGATTTAAAAATGCTATTTAATAAGCCTAAGTTGCTGAAATAAATATGTTTAATAAGGCTATTTAATAATCATAAGTTGCTGAAATAAGCTTATTTAATAAGCCTAAGTTGCTGAAATAAGCCTATTTAATAAGGCTATTTAATAAGTCTAAGTTGCTGAAATAAACCTATTTAATAAGTCTAAGTTGCTAAAATAAGCCTATTTAATGAGGCTATTTAATAAGTCTATTTAATAAGCCTATTTAATAAGCCTATTTAATAAGCCTATTTAATACGCCTATTTAATAAACATATTTAATAAGTATTTAATGAGCCTTTTTAATATGTCTATTTAATAAGCCTTTTTATTAAGCCTATTTAATAAGTCTATTTAATAAGCCTATTTAATAAGGCTATTTAATAAGTCTATTTGATAAGCCTATTTAATAAGTATTTAATGAGCCTATTTAATAAGCCTATTTATTGAGTCTATTTAATAAGCCTATTTATTGAGCCTATTTAATACGCCTATTTATTGAGCCTATTTAATAAGCCTATTTATTGAGCCTATTTAATAAGCCTATTTAATAAGCCTATTTAATAAGCCTATTTAATACGCCTATTTAATAAACACATTTAATAAGTATTTAATGAGCATTTTTAATAAGCCTATTTAATAAGTCTATTTAATAAGCCTATTTAATAAGTCTATTTAATAAGTCTAGTTAATAAGCCTACTTAATAAGTATTTAATGAGCCTATTTAATAAGTCTATTTAATAAGCCTATTTAATAGGCCTATTTAATAAGTCTAAGTTGCTGAAAAAAGCCTATTTAATAAGCCTAAGTTGCTGAATAAGCCTATTTAATAAGCCTAAGTTGCTGAAATAAGCCTTTTTAATAAGTCTAAGTTGCTGAAATAAGCCTATTTAATAAGCCTAAGTTGCTGAAATAAGCATATTTAATAAGGCTATTTAATAAGCCTAAGTTGCTGAATAAGCCTATTTAATAAGTCTAAGTTGCTGAAATAACGCTATTTTAATTAGGCAATTTAATAAGTCTATTTAATAAGCCTATTTAATAAGCCTATTTAATAAGCCTATTTAATACGCCTATTTAATAAACCTATTTAATAAGTATTTAATGAGCCTATTTAATAAGCCTATTTAATAAGCCTTTTTAATAAGCCTATTTAATAAGCCTATTTAATAAGCCTATTTAATAAGTCTATTTAATAAGTCTATTTAATAAGCCTATTTAATAAGTATTTAATGAGCCTATTTAATAAGCCTATTTATTGAGCCTATTTAATAAGCCTATTTATTGAGCCTATTTAATGAGCCTATTTATTGAGCCTATTTAATAAGCCTATTTAATAAGTCTATTTAATAAACCTATTTAATAAGCCTAATTAATAAGCCTATTTAATAAACCTATTTAATAAGTCTATTTAATAAGTCTAGTTAATAAGCCTACTTAATATGTATTTAATGAGCCTATTTAATAAGTCTATTTAATAAGCCTATTTAATAGGCCTATTTAATAAGTCTAAGTTGCTGAAAAAAGCCTATTTAGTAAGCCTAAGTTGCTGAATAAGGCTATTTAATAAGCCTAAGTTGCTGAAATAAGGCTATTTAATGAGCCTTTTTAATAAGCCTATTTATTGAGCCTATTTAATAAGCCTATTTATTGAGCCTATTTAATAAGCCTATTTATTGAGCCTATTTAATAAGCCTATTTATTGAGCCTATTTAATAAGCCTATTTATTGAGCCTATTTATTGACCCTATTTAATAAGCCTATTTAATAAGCCTATTTATTGAGCCTATTTAATAAGTCTATTTAATACGCCTATTTAATAAGCCTATTTAATAAGTATTTAATGAGCCTATTTAAGAAGTCTATTTAATAAGCCTATTTAATAGACCTATTTAATAAGTCTAAGTTGCTGAAATAAGCCTATTTAATAAACCTATTTAATAGGCCTATTTAATAAGTCTAATTTGCTGAAATAAGCCTATTTAATAAGCCTAAGTTTCTGAATGAGCCTATTTAATAAGCCTAAGTTGCTGAAATAAGCCTATTTAATAAGCCTAAGTTGCTGAACAAGCCTATTTAATAAGCCTAAGTTGCTGAAATAAGCCTATTTAATAAGCCCAAGTTGCTGAAATAAGCCTACTTAATTAGGCTATTTAATAAGCCTAAGTTGCTGAAATAAGCCTATTTAATAAGCCTATTTAATAAGCCTATTTAATAGGCCTATTTAATAAGTCTAAGTTGCTGAAATAAGCCTATTTAATAAGCCTATATAATAGTCCTATTTAATAAGTCTAAGTTGCTGAAATAAGCCTATTTAATAAGCCTAAGTTGCTGAATGAGCCTATTTAATAAGCCTAAGTTGCTGAAATAAGCCTATTTAATAAGCCTAAGTTGCTTAATAAGCCTATTTAATAAGCCTAAGTTGCTGAATAAACCTATTTAATAAGTCTAAGTTGCTGAAATAAGCCTATTTAATAAGGCTATTTAATAAGCCTAAGTTGCTGAATAAGCCTATTTAATAAGTCTAAGTTGCTGAAATAAGGCTATTTAATAAGCCTAAGTTGCTGAAATAAGGCTATTTAATAAGTTTAAGTTGCTGAAATAAGCCTATTTAATAAGCCTAAGTTGCTGAAATAAGCCTATTTAATAAGGCTATTTAATGAGCCTAAGTTGCTGATTTAAAAATGCTATTTAATAAGCCTAAGTTGCTGAAATAAATCTGTTTAATAAGGCTATTTAATAATCATAAGTTGCTGAAATAAGCTTATTTAATAAGCCTAAGTTGCTGAAATAAGCCTATTTAATAAGGCTATTTAATAAGTCTAAGTTGCTGAAATAAACCTATTTAATAAGTCTAAGTTGCTAAAATAAGCCTATTTAATGAGGCTATTTAATAAGTCTATTTAATAAGCCTATTTAATAAGCCTATTTAATAAGCCTATTTAATAAGCCTATTTAATACGCCTATTTAATAAACATATTTAATAAGTATTTAATGAGCCTTTTTAATATGTCTATTTAATAAGCCTTTTTATTAAGCCTATTTAATAAGTCTATTTAATAAGCCTATTTAATAAGGCTATTTAATAAGTCTATTTGATAAGGCTATTTAATAAGTATTTAATGAGCCTATTTAATAAGCCTATTTATTGAGTCTATTTAATAAGCCTATTTATTGAGCCTATTTAATAAGCCTATTTATTGAGCCTATTTAATAAGCCTATTTATTGAGCCTATTTAATAAGCCTATTTAATAAGCCTATTTAATAAGCCTATTTAATAAGCCTATTTAATACGCCTATTTAATAAACACATTTAATAAGTATTTAATGAGCATTTTTAATAAGCCTATTTAATAAGTCTATTTAATAAGCCTATTTAATAAGTCTATTTAATAAGTCTAGTTAATAAGCCTACTTAATAAGTATTTAATGAGCCTATTTAATAAGTCTATTTAATAAGCCTATTTAATACGCCTATTTAATAAGCCTATTTAATAGGCCTATTTAATAAGTCTAAGTTGCTGAAATAAGCCTATTTAATAAGCCTAAGTTGCTGAATGAGCCTATTTAATAAGCCTAAGTTGCTGAAAAAAGCCTATTTAATAAGCCTAAGTTGCTGAATAAGCCTATTTAATAAGCCTAAGTTGCTGAAATAAGCCTTTTTAATAAGTCTAAGTTGCTGAAATAAGCCTATTTAATAAGCCTAAGTTGCTGAAATAAGCCTATTTAATAAGGCTATTTAATAAGCCTAAGTTGCTGAATAAGCCTATTTAATAAGTCTAAGTTGCTGAAATAACGCTATTTTAATGAGGCAATTTAATAAGTCTATTTAATAAGCCTATTTAATAAGCCTATTTAATAGGCCTATTTAATAACTCTAAGTTGCTGAAAAAAGCCTATTTAATAAGCCTAAGTTGCTGAATAAGCCTATTTAATAAGCCTAAGTTGCTGAAATAAGCCTTTTTAATAAGTCTAAGTTGCTGAAATAAGCCTATTTAATAAGCCTAAGTTGCTGAAATAAGCCTATTTAATAAGGCTATTTAATAAGCCTAAGTTGCTGAATAAGCCTATTTAATAAGTCTAAGTTGCTGAAATAACGCTATTTTAATGAGGCAATTTAATAAGTCTATTTAATAAGCCTATTTAATAAGCCTATTTAATAAGCCTATTTAATACGCCTATTTAATAAACCTATTTAATAAGTATTTAATGAGCCTATTTAATAAGCCTATTTAATAAGCCTTTTTAATAAGCCTATTTAATAAGCCTATTTAATAAGCCTATTTAATAAGTCTATTTAATAAGTCTATTTAATAAGCCTATTTAATAAGTATTTAATGAGCCTATTTAATAAGCCTATTTATTGAGCCTATTTAATAAGCCTATTTATTGAGCCTATTTAATGAGCCTATTTATTGAGCCTATTTAATAAGCCTATTTAATAAGTCTATTTAATAAACCTATTTAATAAGCCTAATTAATAAGCCTATTTAATAAGCCTATTTATTGAGCCTATTTAATGAGTCTATTTAATAAGCCTGTTTAATAAGCCTATTTAATAAGTATTGAATGAGCCTATTTAATAAGCCTAAGTTGCTGAATAAGCCTATTTAATAAGCCTAAGTTGCTGAAATAAGCCTATTTAATAAGCCTATTTGATAAGCCTAAGTTGCTGAATAAGCCTATTTAAAAAGCCTAAGTTGCTGAAATAAGCCTATTTAATAAGTCTAAGTTGCTGAAATAAGGCTATTTAATAAGCCTTTTTAATAAGCCTATTTAATAAGTCTATTTAATAAGCCTTTTTAATAAGTCTATTTAATAAGTCTATTTAATAAGCCTATTTAATAAGTATTTAATGAGCCTATTTAATAAGCCTATTTATTGAGCCTATTTAATAAGCCTATTTATTGAGCCTATTTAATAAGCCTATTTATTGAGCCTATTTAATAAGCCTCTTTATTGAGCCTATTTAATAAGCCTATATAATAAGTCTATTTAATAAGCCTATTTAATAAGCCTATTTATTGAGCCTATTTAATAAGCCTATTTAATAAGCCTATTTATTGAGCCTATTTAATAAGTCTATTTAATAAGCCTATTTAATAAGCCTATTTAATAAGTATTTAATGAGCCTATTTAATAAGTCTATTCAATAAGCCTATTTAATAGGCCTATTTAATAAGTCTAAGTTGCTGAAATAAGCCTATTTAATAAGCCTATTTAATAGGCCTATTTAATAAGTCTAAGTTGCTGAAATAAGTCTATTTAATAAGCCTAAGTTTCTGAATGAGCCTATTTAATAAGCCTACGTTGCTGAAATAAGCCTATTTAATAAGCCTAAGTTGCTGAATAAGCCTATTTAATAAGCCTAAGTTGCTGAATAAACCTATTTAATAAGTCTAAGTTGCTGAAATAAGCCTATTTAATAAGGCTATTTAATAAGCGTAAGTTGCTGAAATAAGCCTATTTAATAAGGCTATTTAATAAGCCTAAGTTGCTGAAATAAGACTATTTAATAAGCCTAAGTTTCTGAACTAAGCCTATTTAAAAAGGCATATTTAATAAGTCTAAGTTGCTGAAATAAACCTATTTAAAAATGCTATTTAATAAGCCTAAGTTGCTGAAATAACCTTATTTAATAAGCCTAAGTTGCTGAAATAAGCCTATTTAATAAGGCTATTTAATAAGTCTAAGTTGCTGAAATAAACCTATTTAATAAGCCTAAGTTGCTAAAATAAGCCTATTTAATGAGGCTATTTAATAAGTCTATTTAATAAGCCTATTTAATAAGTATTTAATGAGCCTATTTAATAAGCCTATTTATTGAGCCTATTTAATAAGCCTATTTATTGAGCCTATTTAATGAGCCTATTTATTGAGCCTATTTAATAAGCCTATTTAATAAGTCTATTTAATAAACCTATTTAATAAGCCTAATTAATAAGCCTATTTAATAAGCCTATTTATTGAGCCTATTTAATGAGTCTATTTAATAAGCCTGTTTAATAAGCCTATTTAATAAGTATTGAATGAGCCTATTTAATAAGCCTAAGTTGCTGAATAAGCCTATTTAATAAGCCTAAGTTGCTGAAATAAGCCTATTTAATAAGCCTATTTGATAAGCCTAAGTTGCTGAATAAGCCTATTTAAAAAGCCTAAGTTGCTGAAATAAGCCTATTTAATAAGTCTAAGTTGCTGAAATAAGGCTATTTAATAAGCCTTTTTAATAAGCCTATTTAATAAGTCTATTTAAAAAGCCTTTTTAATAAGTCTATTTAATAAGTCTATTTAATAAGCCTATTTAATAAGTATTTAATGAGCCTATTTAATAAGCCTATTTATTGAGCCTATTTAATAAGCCTATTTATTGAGCCTATTTAATAAGCCTATTTATTGAGCCTATTTAATAAGCCTCTTTATTGAGCCTATTTAATAAGCCTATATAATAAGTCTATTTAATAAGCCTATTTAATAAGCCTATTTATTGAGCCTATTTAATAAGCCTATTTAATAAGCCTATTTATTGAGCCTATTTAATAAGTCTATTTAATAAGCCTATTTAATAAGCCTATTTAATAAGTATTTAATGAGCCTATTTAATACGTCTATTCAATAAGCCTATTTAATAGGCCTATTTAATAAGTCTAAGTTGCTGAAATAAGCCTATTTAATAAGCCTATTTAATAGGCCTATTTAATAAGTCTAAGTTGCTGAAATAAGTCTATTTAATAAGCCTAAGTTTCTGAATGAGCCTATTTAATAAGCCTACGTTGCTGAAATAAGCCTATTTAATAAGCCTAAGTTGCTGAATAAGCCTATTTAATAAGCCTAAGTTGCTGAATAAACCTATTTAATAAGTCTAAGTTGCTGAAATAAGCCTATTTAATAAGGCTATTTAATAAGCGTAAGTTGCTGAAATAAGCCTATTTAATAAGGCTATTTAATAAGCCTAAGTTGCTGAAATAAGACTATTTAATAAGCCTAAGTTTCTGAACTAAGCCTATTTAAAAAGGCATATTTAATAAGTCTAAGTTGCTGAAATAAACCTATTTAAAAATGCTATTTAATAAGCCTAAGTTGCTGAAATAACCTTATTTAATAAGCCTAAGTTGCTGAAATAAGCCTATTTAATAAGGCTATTTAATAAGTCTAAGTTGCTGAAATAAACCTATTTAATAAGCCTAAGTTGCTAAAATAAGCCTATTTAATGAGGCTATTTAATAAGTCTATTTAATAAGCCTATTTAATAAGCCTATTTAATAAGCCTATTTAATAAGCCTATTTAATACACCTATTTAATAAACATATTTAATAAGTATTTAATGAGCCTATTTAATAAGTCTATTTAATACGTCTATAAAATAAGCCTATTTAATGAGGCTATTTAATAAGTCTATTTAATAAGCCTATTTAATAAGCCTATTTAATAAGCCTATTTAATAAGCCTATTTAATACGCCTATTTAATAAACATATTTAATAAGTATTTAATGAGCCTATTTAATAAGTCTATTTAATAAGCCTTTTTAATAAGCCTATTTAATACGTCTATTTAATAAGCCTATTTAATAAGTCTATTTAATAAGTCTATTTAATAAGCATATTTAATAAGTATTTAATGAGCCTATTTAATAAGCCTATTTATTGGGCCTATTTAATAAGCCTATTTATTGAGCCTATTTAATAAGCCTATTTATTGAGCCTATTTAATAAGCCTATTTATTGAGCCTATTTAATAAGCCTATTTATTGAGCCTATTTAATAAGTCTATTTAATAAGCCTATTTAATAAGCCTATTTAATAAGTATTTAATAAGCCTATTTAATAAGTCTATTCAATAAGCCTATTTAATAGGCCTATTTAATAAGTCTAAGTTGCTGAAATAAGCCTATTTAATAAGCCTATTTAATAGGCCTATTTAATAAGTCTAAGTTGCTGAAATAAGTCTATTTAATAAGCCTAAGTTTCTGAATGAGCCTATTTAATAAGCCTACGTTGCTGAAATAAGCCTATTTAATAAGCCTAAGTTGCTGAATAAGCCTATTTAATAAGCCTAAGTTGCTGAATAAACCTATTTAATAAGTCTAAGTTGCTGAAATAAGCCTATTTAATAAGGCTATTTAATAAGCCTAAGTTGCTGAAATAAGCATATTTAATAAGGCTATTTAATAAGCCTAAGTTGCTGAATAAGCCTATTTAATAAGTCTAAGTTGCTGAAATAACGCTATTTTAATTAGGCAATTTAATAAGTCTATTTAATAAGCCTATTTAATAAGCCTATTTAATAAGCCTATTTAATACGCCTATTTAATAAACCTATTTAATAAGTATTTAATGAGCCTATTTAATAAGCCTATTTAATAAGCCTTTTTAATAAGCCTATTTAATAAGCCTATTTAATAAGCCTATTTAATAAGTCTATTTAATAAGTCTATTTAATAAGCCTATTTAATAAGTATTTAATGAGCCTATTTAATAAGCCTATTTAATAAGTCTATTTAATAAGCCTATTTAATAAGTCTATTTAATAAGTCTAGTTAATAAGCCTACTTAATATGTATTTAATGAGCCTATTTAATAAGTCTATTTAATAAGCCTATTTAATAGGCCTATTTAATAAGTCTAAGTTGCTGAAAAAAGCCTATTTAGTAAGCCTAAGTTGCTGAATAAGGCTATTTAATAAGCCTAAGTTGCTGAAATAAGGCTATTTAATAAGCCTTTTTAATAAGCCTATTTATTGAGCCTATTTAATAAGCCTATTTATTGAGCCTATTTAATAAGCCTATTTATTGAGCCTATTTAATAAGCCTATTTATTGAGCCTATTTAATAAGCCTATTTATTGAGCCTATTTAATAAGCCTATTTAATAAGTCTATTTAATAAGCCTATTTAATAAGCCTATTTATTGACCCTATTTAATAAGCCTATTTAATAAGCCTATTTATTGAGCCTATTTAATAAGTCTATTTAATACGCCTATTTAATAAGCCTATTTAATAAGTATTTAATGAGCCTATTTAAGAAGTCTATTTAATAAGACTATTTAATAGACCTATTTAATAAGTCTAAGTTGCTGAAATAAGCCTATTTAATAAACCTATTTAATAGGCCTATTTAATAAGTCTAATTTGCTGAAATAAGCCTATTTAATAAGCCTAAGTTTCTGAATGAGCCTATTTAATAAGCCTAAGTTGCTGAAATAAGCCTATTTAATAAGCCTAAGTTGCTGAACAAGCCTATTTAATAAACCTAAGTTGCTGAAATAAGCCTTTTTAATCAGCGTAAGTTGCTGAAATAAGCCTATTTAATAAGCCCAAGTTGCTGAAATAAGCCTACTTAATTAGGCTATTTAATAAGCCTAAGTTGCAGAAATAAGCCTATTTAATAAGCGTAGTTTGCTGAAATAAGGCTATTTAATAAGTCTAAGTTGCTGAAATAAGCCTATTTAATAAGCCTAAGTTGCTGAAATAAGCCTATTTAATTAGCCTGTTTAATAAGCCTAAGTTGCTGAAATAAGCCTATTTAATAAGCCTATTTAATAAGCCTATTTAATAGGCCTATTTAATAAGTCTAAGTTGCTGAAATAAGCCTATTTAATAAGCCTATATAATAGTCCTATTTAATAAGTCTAAGTTGCTGAAATAAGCCTATTTAATAAGCCTAAGTTGCTGAATGAGCCTATTTAATAAGCCTAAGTTGCTGAAATAAGCCTATTTAATAAGCCTAAGTTGCTTAATAAGCCTATTTAATAAGCCTAAGTTGCTGAATAAACCTATTTAATAAGTCTAAGTTGCTGAAATAAGCCTATTTAATAAGGCTATTTAATAAGCCTAAGTTGCTGAATAAGCCTATTTAATAAGTCTAAGTTGCTGAAATAAGGCTATTTAATAAGCCTAAGTTGCTGAAATAAGGCTATTTAATAAGTTTAAGTTGCTGAAATAAGCCTATTAAATAAGCCTAAGTTGCTGAAATAAGCCTATTTAATAAGGCTATTTCATGAGCCTAAGTTGCTGATTTAAAAATGCTATTTAATAAGCCTAAGTTGCTGAAATAAATATGTTTAATAAGGCTATTTAATAATCATAAGTTGCTGAAATAAGCTTATTTAATAAGCCTAAGTTGCTGAAATAAGCCTATTTAATAAGGCTATTTAATAAGTCTAAGTTGCTGAAATAAACCTATTTAATAAGTCTAAGTTGCTAAAATAAGCCTATTTAATGAGGCTATTTAATAAGTCTATTTAATAAGCCTATTTAATAAGCCTATTTAATAAGCCTATTTAATACGCCTATTTAATAAACATATTTAATAAGTATTTAATGAGCCTTTTTAATATGTCTATTTAATAAGCCTTTTTATTAAGCCTATTTAATAAGTCTATTTAATAAGCCTATTTAATAAGGCTATTTAATAAGTCTATTTGATAAGCCTATTTAATAAGTATTTAATGAGCCTATTTAATAAGCCTATTTATTGAGTCTATTTAATAAGCCTATTTATTGAGCCTATTTAATACGCCTATTTATTGAGCCTATTTAATAAGCCTATTTATTGAGCCTATTTAATAAGCCTATTTAATAAGCCTATTTAATAAGCCTATTTAATACGCCTATTTAATAAACACATTTAATAAGTATTTAATGAGCATTTTTAATAAGCCTATTTAATAAGTCTATTTAATAAGCCTATTTAATAAGTCTATTTAATAAGTCTAGTTAATAAGCCTACTTAATAAGTATTTAATGAGCCTATTTAATAAGTCTATTTAATAAGCCTATTTAATAGGCCTATTTAATAAGTCTAAGTTGCTGAAAAAAGCCTATTTAATAAGCCTAAGTTGCTGAATAAGCCTATTTAATAAGCCTAAGTTGCTGAAATAAGCCTTTTTAATAAGTCTAAGTTGCTGAAATAAGCCTATTTAATAAGCCTAAGTTGCTGAAATAAGCATATTTAATAAGGCTATTTAATAAGCCTAAGTTGCTGAATAAGCCTATTTAATAAGTCTAAGTTGCTGAAATAACGCTATTTTAATTAGGCAATTTAATAAGTCTATTTAATAAGCCTATTTAATAAGCCTATTTAATAAGCCTATTTAATACGCCTATTTAATAAACCTATTTAATAAGTATTTAATGAGCCTATTTAATAAGCCTATTTAATAAGCCTTTTTAATAAGCCTATTTAATAAGCCTATTTAATAAGCCTATTTAATAAGTCTATTTAATAAGTCTATTTAATAAGCCTATTTAATAAGTATTTAATGAGCCTATTTAATAAGCCTATTTATTGAGCCTATTTAATAAGCCTATTTATTGAGCCTATTTAATGAGCCTATTTATTGAGCCTATTTAATAAGCCTATTTAATAAGTCTATTTAATAAACCTATTTAATAAGCCTAATTAATAAGCCTATTTAATAAACCTATTTAATAAGTCTATTTAATAAGTCTAGTTAATAAGCCTACTTAATATGTATTTAATGAGCCTATTTAATAAGTCTATTTAATAAGCCTATTTAATAGGCCTATTTAATAAGTCTAAGTTGCTGAAAAAAGCCTATTTAGTAAGCCTAAGTTGCTGAATAAGGCTATTTAATAAGCCTAAGTTGCTGAAATAAGGCTATTTAATGAGCCTTTTTAATAAGCCTATTTATTGAGCCTATTTAATAAGCCTATTTATTGAGCCTATTTAATAAGCCTATTTATTGAGCCTATTTAATAAGCCTATTTATTGAGCCTATTTAATAAGCCTATTTATTGAGCCTATTTATTGACCCTATTTAATAAGCCTATTTAATAAGCCTATTTATTGAGCCTATTTAATAAGTCTATTTAATACGCCTATTTAATAAGCCTATTTAATAAGTATTTAATGAGCCTATTTAAGAAGTCTATTTAATAAGCCTATTTAATAGACCTATTTAATAAGTCTAAGTTGCTGAAATAAGCCTATTTAATAAACCTATTTAATAGGCCTATTTAATAAGTCTAATTTGCTGAAATAAGCCTATTTAATAAGCCTAAGTTTCTGAATGAGCCTATTTAATAAGCCTAAGTTGCTGAAATAAGCCTATTTAATAAGCCTAAGTTGCTGAACAAGCCTATTTAATAAGCCTAAGTTGCTGAAATAAGCCTATTTAATAAGCCCAAGTTGCTGAAATAAGCCTACTTAATTAGGCTATTTAATAAGCCTAAGTTGCTGAAATAAGCCTATTTAATAAGCCTATTTAATAAGCCTATTTAATAGGCCTATTTAATAAGTCTAAGTTGCTGAAATAAGCCTATTTAATAAGCCTATATAATAGTCCTATTTAATAAGTCTAAGTTGCTGAAATAAGCCTATTTAATAAGCCTAAGTTGCTGAATGAGCCTATTTAATAAGCCTAAGTTGCTGAAATAAGCCTATTTAATAAGCCTAAGTTGCTTAATAAGCCTATTTAATAAGCCTAAGTTGCTGAATAAACCTATTTAATAAGTCTAAGTTGCTGAAATAAGCCTATTTAATAAGGCTATTTAATAAGCCTAAGTTGCTGAATAAGCCTATTTAATAAGTCTAAGTTGCTGAAATAAGGCTATTTAATAAGCCTAAGTTGCTGAAATAAGGCTATTTAATAAGTTTAAGTTGCTGAAATAAGCCTATTTAATAAGCCTAAGTTGCTGAAATAAGCCTATTTAATAAGGCTATTTAATGAGCCTAAGTTGCTGATTTAAAAATGCTATTTAATAAGCCTAAGTTGCTGAAATAAATCTGTTTAATAAGGCTATTTAATAATCATAAGTTGCTGAAATAAGCTTATTTAATAAGCCTAAGTTGCTGAAATAAGCCTATTTAATAAGGCTATTTAATAAGTCTAAGTTGCTGAAATAAACCTATTTAATAAGTCTAAGTTGCTAAAATAAGCCTATTTAATGAGGCTATTTAATAAGTCTATTTAATAAGCCTATTTAATAAGCCTATTTAATAAGCCTATTTAATAAGCCTATTTAATACGCCTATTTAATAAACATATTTAATAAGTATTTAATGAGCCTTTTTAATATGTCTATTTAATAAGCCTTTTTATTAAGCCTATTTAATAAGTCTATTTAATAAGCCTATTTAATAAGGCTATTTAATAAGTCTATTTGATAAGGCTATTTAATAAGTATTTAATGAGCCTATTTAATAAGCCTATTTATTGAGTCTATTTAATAAGCCTATTTATTGAGCCTATTTAATAAGCCTATTTATTGAGCCTATTTAATAAGCCTATTTATTGAGCCTATTTAATAAGCCTATTTAATAAGCCTATTTAATAAGCCTATTTAATAAGCCTATTTAATACGCCTATTTAATAAACACATTTAATAAGTATTTAATGAGCATTTTTAATAAGCCTATTTAATAAGTCTATTTAATAAGCCTATTTAATAAGTCTATTTAATAAGTCTAGTTAATAAGCCTACTTAATAAGTATTTAATGAGCCTATTTAATAAGTCTATTTAATAAGCCTATTTAATACGCCTATTTAATAAGCCTATTTAATAGGCCTATTTAATAAGTCTAAGTTGCTGAAATAAGCCTATTTAATAAGCCTAAGTTGCTGAATGAGCCTATTTAATAAGCCTAAGTTGCTGAAAAAAGCCTATTTAATAAGCCTAAGTTGCTGAATAAGCCTATTTAATAAGCCTAAGTTGCTGAAATAAGCCTTTTTAATAAGTCTAAGTTGCTGAAATAAGCCTATTTAATAAGCCTAAGTTGCTGAAATAAGCCTATTTAATAAGGCTATTTAATAAGCCTAAGTTGCTGAATAAGCCTATTTAATAAGTCTAAGTTGCTGAAATAACGCTATTTTAATGAGGCAATTTAATAAGTCTATTTAATAAGCCTATTTAATAAGCCTATTTAATAGGCCTATTTAATAACTCTAAGTTGCTGAAAAAAGCCTATTTAATAAGCCTAAGTTGCTGAATAAGCCTATTTAATAAGCCTAAGTTGCTGAAATAAGCCTTTTTAATAAGTCTAAGTTGCTGAAATAAGCCTATTTAATAAGCCTAAGTTGCTGAAATAAGCCTATTTAATAAGGCTATTTAATAAGCCTAAGTTGCTGAATAAGCCTATTTAATAAGTCTAAGTTGCTGAAATAACGCTATTTTAATGAGGCAATTTAATAAGTCTATTTAATAAGCCTATTTAATAAGCCTATTTAATAAGCCTATTTAATACGCCTATTTAATAAACCTATTTAATAAGTATTTAATGAGCCTATTTAATAAGCCTATTTAATAAGCCTTTTTAATAAGCCTATTTAATAAGCCTATTTAATAAGCCTATTTAATAAGTCTATTTAATAAGTCTATTTAATAAGCCTATTTAATAAGTATTTAATGAGCCTATTTAATAAGCCTATTTATTGAGCCTATTTAATAAGCCTATTTATTGAGCCTATTTAATGAGCCTATTTATTGAGCCTATTTAATAAGCCTATTTAATAAGTCTATTTAATAAACCTATTTAATAAGCCTAATTAATAAGCCTATTTAATAAGCCTATTTATTGAGCCTATTTAATGAGTCTATTTAATAAGCCTGTTTAATAAGCCTATTTAATAAGTATTGAATGAGCCTATTTAATAAGCCTAAGTTGCTGAATAAGCCTATTTAATAAGCCTAAGTTGCTGAAATAAGCCTATTTAATAAGCCTATTTGATAAGCCTAAGTTGCTGAATAAGCCTATTTAAAAAGCCTAAGTTGCTGAAATAAGCCTATTTAATAAGTCTAAGTTGCTGAAATAAGGCTATTTAATAAGCCTTTTTAATAAGCCTATTTAATAAGTCTATTTAATAAGCCTTTTTAATAAGTCTATTTAATAAGTCTATTTAATAAGCCTATTTAATAAGTATTTAATGAGCCTATTTAATAAGCCTATTTATTGAGCCTATTTAATAAGCCTATTTATTGAGCCTATTTAATAAGCCTATTTATTGAGCCTATTTAATAAGCCTCTTTATTGAGCCTATTTAATAAGCCTATATAATAAGTCTATTTAATAAGCCTATTTAATAAGCCTATTTATTGAGCCTATTTAATAAGCCTATTTAATAAGCCTATTTATTGAGCCTATTTAATAAGTCTATTTAATAAGCCTATTTAATAAGCCTATTTAATAAGTATTTAATGAGCCTATTTAATAAGTCTATTCAATAAGCCTATTTAATAGGCCTATTTAATAAGTCTAAGTTGCTGAAATAAGCCTATTTAATAAGCCTATTTAATAGGCCTATTTAATAAGTCTAAGTTGCTGAAATAAGTCTATTTAATAAGCCTAAGTTTCTGAATGAGCCTATTTAATAAGCCTACGTTGCTGAAATAAGCCTATTTAATAAGCCTAAGTTGCTGAATAAGCCTATTTAATAAGCCTAAGTTGCTGAATAAACCTATTTAATAAGTCTAAGTTGCTGAAATAAGCCTATTTAATAAGGCTATTTAATAAGCGTAAGTTGCTGAAATAAGCCTATTTAATAAGGCTATTTAATAAGCCTAAGTTGCTGAAATAAGACTATTTAATAAGCCTAAGTTTCTGAACTAAGCCTATTTAAAAAGGCATATTTAATAAGTCTAAGTTGCTGAAATAAACCTATTTAAAAATGCTATTTAATAAGCCTAAGTTGCTGAAATAACCTTATTTAATAAGCCTAAGTTGCTGAAATAAGCCTATTTAATAAGGCTATTTAATAAGTCTAAGTTGCTGAAATAAACCTATTTAATAAGCCTAAGTTGCTAAAATAAGCCTATTTAATGAGGCTATTTAATAAGTCTATTTAATAAGCCTATTTAATAAGTATTTAATGAGCCTATTTAATAAGCCTATTTATTGAGCCTATTTAATAAGCCTATTTATTGAGCCTATTTAATGAGCCTATTTATTGAGCCTATTTAATAAGCCTATTTAATAAGTCTATTTAATAAACCTATTTAATAAGCCTAATTAATAAGCCTATTTAATAAGCCTATTTATTGAGCCTATTTAATGAGTCTATTTAATAAGCCTGTTTAATAAGCCTATTTAATAAGTATTGAATGAGCCTATTTAATAAGCCTAAGTTGCTGAATAAGCCTATTTAATAAGCCTAAGTTGCTGAAATAAGCCTATTTAATAAGCCTATTTGATAAGCCTAAGTTGCTGAATAAGCCTATTTAAAAAGCCTAAGTTGCTGAAATAAGCCTATTTAATAAGTCTAAGTTGCTGAAATAAGGCTATTTAATAAGCCTTTTTAATAAGCCTATTTAATAAGTCTATTTAAAAAGCCTTTTTAATAAGTCTATTTAATAAGTCTATTTAATAAGCCTATTTAATAAGTATTTAATGAGCCTATTTAATAAGCCTATTTATTGAGCCTATTTAATAAGCCTATTTATTGAGCCTATTTAATAAGCCTATTTATTGAGCCTATTTAATAAGCCTCTTTATTGAGCCTATTTAATAAGCCTATATAATAAGTCTATTTAATAAGCCTATTTAATAAGCCTATTTATTGAGCCTATTTAATAAGCCTATTTAATAAGCCTATTTATTGAGCCTATTTAATAAGTCTATTTAATAAGCCTATTTAATAAGCCTATTTAATAAGTATTTAATGAGCCTATTTAATACGTCTATTCAATAAGCCTATTTAATAGGCCTATTTAATAAGTCTAAGTTGCTGAAATAAGCCTATTTAATAAGCCTATTTAATAGGCCTATTTAATAAGTCTAAGTTGCTGAAATAAGTCTATTTAATAAGCCTAAGTTTCTGAATGAGCCTATTTAATAAGCCTACGTTGCTGAAATAAGCCTATTTAATAAGCCTAAGTTGCTGAATAAGCCTATTTAATAAGCCTAAGTTGCTGAATAAACCTATTTAATAAGTCTAAGTTGCTGAAATAAGCCTATTTAATAAGGCTATTTAATAAGCGTAAGTTGCTGAAATAAGCCTATTTAATAAGGCTATTTAATAAGCCTAAGTTGCTGAAATAAGACTATTTAATAAGCCTAAGTTTCTGAACTAAGCCTATTTAAAAAGGCATATTTAATAAGTCTAAGTTGCTGAAATAAACCTATTTAAAAATGCTATTTAATAAGCCTAAGTTGCTGAAATAACCTTATTTAATAAGCCTAAGTTGCTGAAATAAGCCTATTTAATAAGGCTATTTAATAAGTCTAAGTTGCTGAAATAAACCTATTTAATAAGCCTAAGTTGCTAAAATAAGCCTATTTAATGAGGCTATTTAATAAGTCTATTTAATAAGCCTATTTAATAAGCCTATTTAATAAGCCTATTTAATAAGCCTATTTAATACACCTATTTAATAAACATATTTAATAAGTATTTAATGAGCCTATTTAATAAGTCTATTTAATACGTCTATAAAATAAGCCTATTTAATGAGGCTATTTAATAAGTCTATTTAATAAGCCTATTTAATAAGCCTATTTAATAAGCCTATTTAATAAGCCTATTTAATACGCCTATTTAATAAACATATTTAATAAGTATTTAATGAGCCTATTTAATAAGTCTATTTAATAAGCCTTTTTAATAAGCCTATTTAATACGTCTATTTAATAAGCCTATTTAATAAGTCTATTTAATAAGTCTATTTAATAAGCATATTTAATAAGTATTTAATGAGCCTATTTAATAAGCCTATTTATTGGGCCTATTTAATAAGCCTATTTATTGAGCCTATTTAATAAGCCTATTTATTGAGCCTATTTAATAAGCCTATTTATTGAGCCTATTTAATAAGCCTATTTATTGAGCCTATTTAATAAGTCTATTTAATAAGCCTATTTAATAAGCCTATTTAATAAGTATTTAATAAGCCTATTTAATAAGTCTATTCAATAAGCCTATTTAATAGGCCTATTTAATAAGTCTAAGTTGCTGAAATAAGCCTATTTAATAAGCCTATTTAATAGGCCTATTTAATAAGTCTAAGTTGCTGAAATAAGTCTATTTAATAAGCCTAAGTTTCTGAATGAGCCTATTTAATAAGCCTACGTTGCTGAAATAAGCCTATTTAATAAGCCTAAGTTGCTGAATAAGCCTATTTAATAAGCCTAAGTTGCTGAATAAACCTATTTAATAAGTCTAAGTTGCTGAAATAAGCCTATTTAATAAGGCTATTTAATAAGCCTAAGTTGCTGAAATAAGCATATTTAATAAGGCTATTTAATAAGCCTAAGTTGCTGAAATAAGACTATTTAATAAGCCTAAGTTTCTGAACTAAGACTATTTAAAAAGGCATATTTAATAAGTCTAAGTTGCTGAAATAAACCTATTTAAAAATGCTATTTAATAAGCCTAAGTTGCTGAAATAACCTTATTTAATAAGCCTAAGTTGCTGAAATAAGCCTATTTAATAAGGCTATTTAATAAGTCTAAGTTGCTGAAATAAACCTATTTAATAAGCCTAAGTTGCTAAAATAAGCCTATTTAATGAGGCTATTTAATAAGTCTATTTAATAAGCCTATTTAATAAGCCTATTTAATAAGCCTATTTAATAAGCCTATTTAATACGCCTATTTAATAAACATATTTAATAAGTATTTAATGAGCCTATTTAATAAGCCTATTTATTGGGCCTATTTAATAAGCCTATTTATTGAGTCTATTTAATAAGCCTATTTAATAAGCCTATTTAATAAGCCTATTTATTGAGCCTATTTAATAAGCCTATTTATTGAGCCTATTTAATAAGTCTATTTAATAAGCCTATTTAATAAGCCTATTTAATAAGTATTTAATGAGCCTATTTAATAAGTCTATTCAATAAGCCCATTTAATAGGCCTATTTAATAAGTCTAAGTTGCTGAAATAAGCCTATTTAATAAGCCTATTTAATAGGCCTATTTAATAAGTCTAAGTTGCTGAAATAAGTCTATTTAATAAGCCTACGTTTCTGAATGAGCCTATTTAATAAGCCTACGTTGCTGAAATAAGCCTATTTAATAAGCCTAAGTTGCTGAATAAGCCTATTTAATAAGCCTAAGTTGCTGAATAAACCTATTTAATAAGTCTAAGTTGCTGAAATAAGCCTATTTAATAAGGCTATTTAATAAGCCTAAGTTGCTGAAATAAGCCTATTTAATAAGGCTATTTAATGAGCCTAAGTTGCTGAAATAAGACTATTTAATAAGCCTAAGTTTCTGAACTAAGCCTATTTAAAAAGGCATATTTAATAAGTCTAAGTTGCTGAAATAAACCTATTTAAAAATGCTATTTAATAAGCCTAAGTTGCTGAAATAAACCTGTTTAATAAGGCTATTTAATAAGCATAAGTTGCTGAAATAAACCTATTTAATAAGCCTAAGTTGCTAAAATAAGCCTATTTAATGAGGCTATTTAGTAAGTCTATTTAATAAGCCTATTTAATAAGCCTAATTAATAAGCCTATTTAATAAGCCTATTTAATACACCTATTTAATAAACATATTTAATAAGTCTATTTAATAAGTCTATTTAATAAGCCTATTTAATAAGTATTTAATGAGCCTATTTAATAAGCCTATTTATTGAGCCTATTTAATAAGCCTCTTTAATAAGCCTATTTATTGAGCCTATTTAATAAGTCTATTTAATAAGCCTATTTAATAAGCCTATTTAATAAGTATTTAATGAGCCTATTTAATAAGTCTATTTAATAAGCCTATTTAATAGGCCTATTTAATAAGTCTAAGTTGCTGAAATAAGCCTATTTAATAAGCCTAAGTTGCTGAATAAGCCTATTTAATAAGCCTAAGTTGCTGAAATAAGCCTATTTAATATGCCTAAGTTGCTGAAATAAGCCTATTTAATAAGGCTATTTAATAAGCCTAAGTTGCTGAATAAGCCTATTTATTAAGTCTAAGTTGCTGAAATAACGCTATTTAATAAGCCTAAGTTGCTGAAATAAGCCTATTTAATAAGCCTAAGTTGCTAAAATAAGCCTATTTAATGAGGCTATTTAATAAGTCTATTTAATAAGCCTATTTAATAAGCCTATTTAATAAGCCTATTTAATACGCCTATTTAATAAACCTATTTAATAAGTATTTAATGAGCCTATTTAATAAGTCTATTTAATAAGCCTTTTTAATAAGCCTATTTAATAAACCTATTTAATAAGCCTATTTAATAAGTCTATTTAATAAGTCTATTTGTTAAGCCTATTTAATAAGCCTATTTGTTGAGCCTATTTAATAAGCCTATTTAATAAGTCTATTTAATAAGCCTAATTAATAAGCCTATTTAATAAGCCTATTTAATGAGCCTATTTAATGAGTCTAATTAATAAGCCTGTTTAATAAGCCTATTTAATAAGTATTGAATGAGCCTATTTAATAAGCCTAAGTTGCTGAAATAAGCCTATTTAATAAGTCTAAGTTGCTGAAATAAGGCTATTTAATAAGCCTAAGTTGCTGAAATAAGCCTATTTAATAAGCCTAAGTTGCTGAAATAAGGCTATTTAATAAGTCTAAGTTGCTGAAATAAGCCTATATAATAAGCCTAAGTTGCTGAAATAAGTATATTTAATAAGCATAAGTTGCTGAAATAAGCCTATTTAATAAGTCTAAGTTGCTGAAATAAGGCTATTTAATAAGTCTAAGTTGCTGAAATAAGCCTTTTTAATCAGCGTAAGTTGCTGAAATAAGCCTATTTAATAAGCCCAAGTTGCTGAAATAAACCTACTTAATAAGGCTATTTAATAAGCCTAAGTTGCTGAAATAAGCCTATTTAATAAGCGTAAGTTGCTGAAATAAGGCTATTTAATAAGGCTAAGTTGCTGAAATAAGCCTATTTAATAAGCCCAAGTTGCTGAAATAAGCCTATTTAATAAGCCTAAGTTGCTGAAATAAGCCTATTTAATAGGCCTATCTAATAAGTCTAAGTTGCAGAAATAAGCATATTTCATAAGCATATTTATTGAGCCTAAGTTGCTGAAATGTCTATTTAATAAGTCGTTTTAATAAGTCTAAGTTGCTAAAATAAGCCTATTTAATAAGGCTATTTAATAAGCCTAAGTTGCTGAAATAAGCCTATTTAATAAGGCTATTTAATGAGCCTAAGTTGCTGAAATAAGCCTATTTAATAAGCCTAAGTTTCTGAACTAAGCCTATTTAAAAAGGTATATTTAATAAGTCTAAGTTGCTGAAATAAACATATTTTAAAATGCTATTTAATAAGCCTGAGTTGCTGAAATAAACCTGTTTAATAAGGCTATTTAATAAGCATAAGTTGCTGAAATAAGCCTATTTAATAAGCCAAAGTTGCTGAAATAAGCCTATTTAATAAGGCTATTTAATAAGTCTAAGTTGCTGAAATAAACCTATTTAATAAGCCTAAGTTGCTAAAATAAGCCTATTTAATGAGGCTATTTAATAAGTCTATTTAATAAGCCTATTTAATATGCCTATTTAATAAGTCTATTTAATAAGCATATTTAATAAGCCTATTTAATAAGCCTATTTATTGAGCCTATTTAATAAGCCTATTTAATAAGCCTATTTAATAAGCCGATTTAATTAGCCTATTTATTGAGCCTATTTAATAAGCCTATTTAATACGTCTTTTTAATAAGCCTATTCAATAAGCCTAATTAATAAGCCTATTTAATAAGCCTATTTATTGAGCCTATTTAATGAGTCTATTTAATAAGCCTGTTTAATAAGCCTATTTAATAAGTATTGAATGAGCCTATTTAATAAGCCTAAGTTGCTGAATAAGCCTATTTAATAAGCCTAAGTTGCTGAAATAAGCCTATTTAATAAGCCTATTTAATAAGCCTAAGTTGCTGAATAAGCCTATTTAATAAGCCTAAGTTGCTGAAATAAGCCTATTTAATAAGTCTAAGTTGCTGAAATAAGGCTATTTAATAATCATAAGTTGCTGAAATAAGCCTATTTAATAAGCCTAAGTTGCTGAAATAAGGCTATTTGATAAGTCTAAGTTGCTGAAATAAGCCTATTTAATAAGCCTAAGTTGCTGAAATAAGTGTATTTAATAAGCATAAGTTGCTGAAATAAGCCAATTTAATAAGTCTAAGTTGCTGAAATAAGGCTATTTAATAAGTCTAAGTTTCTGAACTAAGCCTATTTAAAAAGGTATATTTAATAAGTCTAAGTTGCTGAAATAAACATATTTTAAAATGCTATTTAATAAGCCTAAGTTGCTGAAATAAACCTGTTTAATAAGGCTATTTAATAAGCATAAGTTGCTGAAATAAGCCTATTTAATAAGCCTAAGTTGCTGAAATAAGCCTATTTAATAAGGCTATTTAATAAGTCTAAGTTGCTGAAATAAACCTATTTAATAAGCCTAAGTTGCTAAAATAAGCCTATTTAATGAGGCTATTTAATAAGTCTATTTAATAAGCCTATTTAATATGCCTATTTAATAAGTCTATTTAATAAGCATATTTAATAAGCCTATTTAATAAGCCTATTTATTGAGCCTATTTAATAAGCCTATTTAATAAGCCTATTTAATAAGCCGATTTAATAAGCCTATTTATTGAGCCTATTTAATAAGCCTATTTAATAAGTCTTTTTAATAAGCCTATTCAATAAGCCTAATTAATAAGCCTATTTAATAAGCCTATTTATTGAGCCTATTTAATGAGTCTATTTAATAAGCCTGTTTAATAAGCCTATTTAATAAGTATTGAATGAGCCTATTTAATAAGCCTAAGTTGCTGAATAAGCCTATTTAATAAGCCTAAGTTGCTGAAATAAGCCTATTTAATAAGCCTATTTAATAAGCCTAAGTTGCTGAATAAGCCTATTTAATAAGCCTAAGTTGCTGAAATAAGCCTATTTAATAAGTCTAAGTTGCTGAAATAAGGCTATTTAATAATCATAAGTTGCTGAAATAAGCCTATTTAATAAGCCTAAGTTGCTGAAATAAGGCTATTTGATAAGTCTAAGTTGCTGAAATAAGCCTATTTAATAAGCCTAAGTTGCTGAAATAAGTGTATTTAATAAGCATAAGTTGCTGAAATAAGCCAATTTAATAAGTCTAAGTTGCTGAAATAAGGCTATTTAATAAGTCTAAGTTGCTGAAATAAGCCTTTTTAATCAGCATAAGTTGCTGAAATAAGCCTATTTAATAAGCCCAAGTTGCTGAAATAAGCCTACTTAATTAGGCTATTTAATAAGCCTAAGTTGCTGAAATAAGCCTATTTAATATGCGTAAGTTGCTGAAATAAGGCTATTTAATAAGTATAATTTGCTGAAATAAGCCTATTTAATAAGCCTAAGTTGCTGAAATAAGCCTATTTAATAAGCCTATTTAATAAGCCTAAGTTGCTGAAATAAGCCTATTTAATAAGCCTATTTAATATGCCTAAGTTGCTGAAATAAGCCTATTTAATAAGCCTATTTAATAAGCCTATTTAATAGGCCTATTTAATAAGTCTAAGTTGCTGAAATAAGCCTATTTAATAAGCCTAAGTTGCTGAATGAGCCTATTTAATAAGCCTAATTTGCTGAAATAAGCCTATTTAATGAGCATAAGTTGCTGAATAAGCCTATTTAATAAGCCTAAGTTGCTGAATAAACCTATTTAATAAGTCTAAGTTGTTGAAATAAGCCTATTTAATAAGGCTATTTAATAAGCCTAAGTTGCTGAATAAGCCTATTTAATAAGTCTAAGTAGCTGAAATAAGGCTATTTAATAAGCCTAAGTTGCTGAAATAAGGCTATTTAATAAGTTTAAGTTGCTGAAATAAACCTATTTAATAAGCCTAAGTTGCTGAAATAAGCCTATTTAATAAGGCTATTTAATGAGCCTAAGTTGCTGAAATAAGCCTATTTAATAAGCCTAAGTTTCTGAACTAAGCCTATTTAAAAAGGTATATTTAATAAGTCTAAGTTGCTGAAATAAACATATTTTAAAATGATATTTAATAAGCCTAAGTTGCTGAAATAAACCTGTTTAATAAGGCTATTTAATAAGCATAAGTTGCTGAAATAAGCCTATTTAATAAGCCTAAGTTGCTGAAATAAGCCTATTTAATAAGCCCAAGTTGCTGAAATAAGCCTACTTAATTAGGCTATTTAATAAGCCTAAGTTGCTGAAATAAGCCTATTTAATATGCGTAAGTTGCTGAAATAAGGCTATTTAATAAGTATAATTTGCTGAAATAAGCCTATTTAATAAGCCTAAGTTGCTGAAATAAGCCTATTTAATAAGCCTATTTAATAAGCCTAAGTTGCTGAAATAAGCCTATTTAATAAGCCTATTTAATAAGCCTAAGTTGCTGAAATAAGCCTCCCAAGAAGGCGCCGATGAAGGCAGCCTCGGCCTGTTGGTGCGCCCTGTTTTGTCCAGTTTTGTCTTGTTTTGTCTTGAGAGGGGCTTGCTGTTCAACACACTCGTGCTGGTGAGAGAGGCCTGCTGTTCATCACACCCGTGCTGGTGAGAGAGGCCTGCTGTTTTGGGGCCTGCTGTTCATCACACCCGTGCTGGTGAGAGAGGCCTGCTGTTCAGTACACCCGTGTTGAGGGGCCTGCTGTTCAGCACACCCTTGCTGGTGAGAGAGGCCTGCTGTTCAACACACCCGTGCTGGTGAGAGGGGCCTGCTTTTCAGCACACCCGTGCTGGTGAGAGGGGCCTGCTGTTCAGCACACCCGTGCTGGTGAGAGAGGCCTGCTGTTCAGCTCACACGTGTTGAGGGGCCTGCTGTTCAGCACACCCGTGCTGGTGAGAGGGGCCTGCTGTTCATCACATCCGTGTTGGTGAGAGGGGCCTGCTGTTCAGCACACCGGTGCTGGTGAGAGAGGCCTGCTGTTCAGCACACCCGTGTTGAGGGGCCTGCTGTTCAGCACACCCGTGCTGGTGAGAGGGGCCTGCTGTTGAGGGGCCTACTGTTCAGCACACCCGTGTTGGTGAGAGAGGCCTGCTGTTCAGCACACCCGTGTTGAGGGGCCTACTGTTCAGCACACCCGTGCTGGTGAGAGGGGCCTGCTGTTCAACAGACCCGTGCTGGTGAGAGGGGCCTACTGTTCAGCACACCCGTGCTGGTGAGAGGGGCCTGCTGTTCAACACACCCGTGCTGGTGAGAGGGGCCTGCTGTTCAACACACCCGTGCTGGTGAGAGGGGCCTGCTGTTCAACACACCCGTGCTGGTGAGAGGGGCCTGCTGTTCATCACACCCGTGCTGGTGAGAGAGGCCTACTATTCATCACACCCGTGCTGGTGTGAGGGGCGTGCTGTTCATCACCACCGTGTTGGTGAGAGGGGCCTGCTGTTCACTCCCATGCTGGTGAGAGAGGCCTACTGTTCATCACACCCGTGTTGGTGAGAGGGGCCTGCTGTTCACCACTCCCATGCTGGTGAGAGGGGCCTACTGTTCAACACACCAGTGCTGGTGAGAGAGTCCTGCTGTTCAGCACACCCGTGCTGGTGCGAAGATGGCGCTGATGATGGTAGCCTCAGCCGGTCGGTGCGCCCTGTTTTGTCTTGTTTTGTCTGTCAATTCAGTGTTTTGCCAAGATTTTCGGAGTTCTCTAACAAGAGACGAACTTTTAAATATCAGGGAAACAACTCCTGTGGATTTAATTCCTACTTTTCTGCTTCCAGTGGCAGAATTAGTAGGCATTCTAGTCAATGCCGCACTAGGCTTTGCTCAAGCAACGAAACGCCGCCCAAGGGGTAAACGGTCGCGGGCTCTAGTACGGCTATGCAGACGCGGGATCCGAACAGTGCTTCCGAGCTTTTTCCTCTCCAACGTACGTTCACTGTACAACAAAATGGATGAACTTCAGCTACTGATGGTAAAAAACAAAGACTATCTTTCAGCTTCTGCATTGTGCTTCACGGAAACATGGCTGTGTGATTTGATTCCGGACACTTCGCTACAACTAGCAGGATTCCATCTTGTAAGATCAGATCGTGACATAGTACTCTCCGGCAAGACGAAAGGCGGTGGTATTTGTTTTTACATTAACAGTGGCAGGTGTGTAGATGTCACAGTGATTCTGCAACATTGTTCTCCACTCCTTGAATCAATTTTTATAACCTGTAAACCGTTTTAGTCGCCTCGCGAGTTCGCGTCGCTCATTTTGGTCGGAGTTTATTTGCCGCCTTGTCCTCAGGTTAAAGAGGCCCAACGCATGCTCGCCGATCAGATTCTGAGTGTGGAGCGAGCAAATCCAGATTCGTTGGTTATCGTACTTGGCGACTTTAACAAAGGTAATCTCAGCCACGAACTCCCCAAATACATACAATTCATTAAATGCCCAACCAGAGAAGGGAACACTCTGGATCACTGCTACACTACAGTCAGTAGAGCCTACCACGCCGTCCCCCGAGCAGCACTAGGACACTCTGACCATGCCATGGTCCACCTGATTCCTGCATACAGGCAGAAACTAAAACTCTGTAAACCTGCTGTGAGGACATCTAAACAGTGGACCAGTGAGGCTGTGGAAGATTTGCGGGCGTGCTTAGACTGTACTGACTGGGATATGTTCACGACTGCTACCAATAGTCTGGATGAACTCACAGAGGCTGTGACGTCCTACATCAGCTTCTGTGAGGACTGCTGTATCCCAACACGTACCAGGGTGAACTTTAACAACAATAAGCCCTGGTTCTCAGCAAAGCTCAGAAGGTTGAGGTTGGAGAAGGAGGAAGCGTTTAGGAGTGGAGATAGAGACAGATTCAAGGAGTCGAAGAACAGGTTTAGCAAAGCGGTGAGAGAGGCTAAACGACTGTACTCAGAGAGACTAAAACACCAGTTCTCTACAAACGACGCTGCTTCTGTCTGGAAAGGGCTCAGGCAGATCACCAACTACAAACCCAGAGCCCCCCACACCACTAACGACTCCCGCCTAGCCAACGACCTGAACGAGTTCTACTGTAGATTTGAAAGACAATTGGACTGTCCTGAACCACCCCTTCCAACCCAAGAGGCCCCATCCCCCACCAATACTACAGAGACGACTATCTCCTTTCAGGAGGGAGAAGTTAATAGACTTTTCAAGAGGCAGAATCCACGCAAAGCAGCCGGGCCGGACTCTGTCTCTCCAGCCACCCTCAGGCACTGCGCTGACCAGCTGTCTCCGGTGTTCACCAACATCTTTAACACCTCCCTGGAGACATGCCATGTACCAGCCTGTCTCAAGTCCTTCACCATCATCCCTGTGCCCAAAAAGCTAAGGCCAACAGGACTAAATGATTACAGACCGGTCGCCCTTACATTTGTGGTAATGAAGTCTTTTGAGCGCCTGGTCCTGGCACACCTCAAAGCCATCACAGACCCTCTCCTGGACCCCCTTCAGTTTGCCTACAGAGCCAACAGGTCTGTGGACGATGCAGTTAACATGGCCCTCCACTTCACCCTACAGCATCTGGACGCCCCAGCATCCTACGCCAGGATCCTGTTTGTGGACTTCAGCTCTGCCTTCAACACCATCATCCCTGCCCTGCTTCAGGACAAGCTCTTCCAGCTGAACGTGCCATACACCACCTGTAAATGGATCACAGACTTCCTGTCTGACAGGAAGCAGTGCGTTAAGCTGGGAACACAAGTCTCTGGCTCCAGGTCCATCAGCACCGGAACTCCTCAGGGCTGCGTCCTTTCCCCTCTGCTCTTCTCCCTGTATACCAACAGCTGCACCTCCAATCATCTGTCCGTCAAACTATTGAAGTTTGCGGATGACACCACCCTCATTGGGCTGATCTCTGGTGGGGATGAGTCTGACTATAGGTGGGAAGCTGACAATCTGGTGACCTGGTGTAGCCAGAACAACTTAGAGCTAAATGCTCTAAAGACAGTTGAGATGGTTGTGGACTTCAGGAAGAATACAGCACCACTCACCCCCATCACCCTGTTAGACTCCCCAGTCAAAATTGTAGAGTCCTTCCGCTTCCTGGGCACTATTCTCTCCCGGGACCTCAAGTGGGAATTGAACATCAGCTCCCTCACCAAGAAAGCTCAACAGAGGATGTACTTTCTACGGCAGCTGAAGAAATTCAACCTGCCAAAGACAATGATGGTGCAATTCTATACAGCGATCATTGAATCCATCCTCACCTCCTCCATAACCGTCTGGTACGCTGCTGCCACTGCCAAGGACAAGAGCAGACTGCAGCGTATCATCCACACTGCTGAGAAGGTAATTGCCTGCAATCTACCGACCCTCGAGGACCTGCACACGACAAGGTCTATGAGGCGAGCGAGGAAGATTATGGCCGATTTCTCCCACCCTGGACACTCTCTGTTTCAGCTACTCCCCTCCGGCAGAAGGCTTCGGTCCATCAGGACCAAAACCTCACGCCATAAAAACAGTTTCTTCCCATCTGCTGCTGGCCTGTTAAACAAGGCCAAGGGCTAACACTGTTTTTAACATTTGATCTACATAACGACACGTTGCTGATATTAACTATGTTTCCCTATTTGTATTTTAAAATTATATCTTAAAGCTATTTTATATTCGATATTTATTTAATTTTATATACTTCAGCCCCTTAGTGTTAGACTTTTAACCCTTATTATAGTAAGACTTGTTTAAAACTTATTTAAGATTTTAGATTCCTATATGTTGAATGTATGCACCATCCTGCCAAAGTAAATTCCGTGTCGGTGTGAACTTACATGGCGAATAAAACCCTTTCTGATTCTGATTTAATAAGCCTATTTAATAAGCCTATTTAATAAGCCTATTTAATAGGCCTATTTAATAAGTCTAAGTTGCTGAAATAAGCCTATTTAATAAGCCTAAGTTGCTGAATGAGCCTATTTAATAAGCCTAAGTTGCTGAAATAAGCCTATTTAATGAGCATAAGTTGCTGAATAAGCCTATTTAATAAGCCTAAGTTGCTGAAATAAGGCTATTTAATAAGTTTAAGTTGCTGAAATAAACCTATTTAATAAGCCTAAGTTGCTGAAATAAGCCTATTTAATAAGGCTATTTAATGAGCCTAAGTTGCTGAAATAAGCCTATTTAATAAGCCTAAGTTTCTGAACTAAGCCTATTTAAAAAGGTATATTTAATAAGTCTAAGTTGCTGAAATAAACCTATTTAAAAAGCTATTTAATAAGCCTAAGTTGCTGAAATAAACCTGTTTAATAAGGCTATTTAATAAGCATAAGTTGCTGAAATAAGCTTATTTATTAAGCCTAAGTTGCTGAAATAAGCCTATTTAATAAGGCTATTTAATAAGTCTAAGTTGCTGAAATAAACCTATTTAATAAGCCTAAGTTGCTAAAATAAGCCTATTTAATGAGGCAATTTAATAAGTCTATTTAATAAGCCTATTTAATAAGCCTATTTAATGAGCCTATTTAATGAGTCTATTTAATAAGCCTGTTTAATAAGCCTATTTAATAAGTATTGAATGAGCCTATTTAATAAGCCTAAGTTGCTGAAATAAGCCTATTTAATAAGTCTAAGTTGCTGAAATAAGGCTATTTAATAAGTCTAAGTTGCTGAAATAAGCCTATTTAATAAGTCTAAGTTGCTGAAATAAGGCTATTTAATAAGTCTAAGTTGCTGAAATAAGCCTTTTTAATCAGTGTAAGTTGCTGAAATAAGCCTATTTAATAAGTCCAAGTTGCTGAAATAAGCCTACTTAATAAGGCTATTTAATAAGCCTAAGTTGCTGAAATAAGCCTATTTAATAAGCGTAAGTTGCTGAAATAAGGCTATTTAATAAGCCTAAGTTGCTGAAATAAGCCTATTTAATAGGCCTATCTAATAAGTCTAAGTTGCAGAAATAAGCATATTTCATAAGCATATTTAATGAGCCTAAGTTGCTGAAATGTCTATTTAATAAGTCGTTTTAATAAGTCTAAGTTGCTAAAATAAGCCTATTTAATAAGGCTATTTAATAAGCCTAAGTTGCTGAAATAAGCCTATTTAATAAGCCTATTTAATGAGCCTAAGTTGCTGAAATAAGCCTATTTAATTAGCCTAAGTTTCTCAACTAAGCCTATTTAAAAAGGTATATTTAATAAGTCTAAGTTGCTGAAATAAACATATTTTAAAATGCTATTTAATAAGCCTAAGTTGCTGAAATAAACCTGTTTAATAAGGCTATTTAATAAGCATAAGTTGCTGAAATAAGCCTATTTAATAAGCCTAAGTTTCTAAAATAAGCTAATTTAATGAGGCTATTTAATAAGTCTATTTAATAAGCCTATTTAATACGCCTATTTAATAAGTCTATTTAATAAGCATATTTAATAAGCCTATTTAATAAGCCTATTTATTGAGCCTATTTAATAAGCCTATTTAATAAGCCTATTTAATAAGCCTATTTAATAAGCCTATTTAATAAGCCTTTTTATTGAGCCTATTTAATAAGCCTATTTAATAAGTCTATTTAATAAGTCTATTTAATAAGCCTAATTAATAAGCCTATTTAATAAGCCTATTTATTGAGCCTATTTAATGAGTCTATTTAATAAGCCTGTTTAATACGCCTATTTAATAAGTATTGAATGAGCCTATTTAATAAGCCTAAGTTGCTGAATAAGCCTATTTAATAAGCCTAAGTTGCTGAAATAAGCCTATTTAATAAGCCTATTTAATAAGCCTAAGTTGCTGAATAAGCCTATTTAATAAGCCTAAGTTGCTGAAATAAGCCTATTTAATAAGTGTAAGTTGCTGAAATAAGGCTATTTAATAAGTCTAAGTTGCTGAAATAAGCCTATTTAATAAGCCTAAGTTGCTGAAATAAACCTGTTTAATAAGGCTATTTAATAAGCATAAGTTGCTGAAATAAGCTTATTTATTAAGCCTAAATTGCTGAAATAAGCCTATTTAATAAGGCTATTTAATAAGTCTAAGTTGCTGAAATAAACCTATTTAATAAGCCTAAGTTGCTAAAATAAGCCTATTTAATGAGGCTATTTAATAAGTCTATTTAATAAGCCTATTTAATAAGCCTATTTAATGAGCCTATTTAATGAGTCTATTTAATAAGCCTGTTTAATAAGCCTATTTAATAAGTATTGAATGAGCCTATTTAATAAGCCTAAGTTGCTGAAATAAGCCTATTTAATAAGTCTAAGTTGCTGAAATAAGGCTATTTAATAAGCCCAAGTTGCTGAAATAAGCCTATTTAATAAGCCTAAGTTGCTGAAATAAGGCTATTTAATAAGTCTAAGTTGCTGAAATAAGCCTATTTAATAAGCCTAAGTTGCTGAAATAAGTATATTTAATAAGCATAAGTTGCTGAAATAAGCCTATTTAATAAGTATAAGTTGCTGAAATAAGGCTATTTAATAAGTCTAAGTTGCTGAAATAAGCCTTTTTAATCAGCGTAAGTTGCTGAAATAAGCCTATTTAATAAGTCCAAGTTGCTGAAATAAGCCTACTTAATAAGGCTATTTAATAAGCCTAAGTTGCTGAAATAAGCCTATTTAATAAGCGTAAGTTGCTGAAATAAGGCTATTTAATAAGTCTAAGTTGCTGAAATAAGCCTATTTCATAAGCCCAAGTTGCTGAAATAAGCCTATTTAATAAGCCTAAGTTGCTGAAATAAGCCTATTTAATAGGCCTATCTAATAAGTCTAAGTTGCAGAAATAAGCATATTTCATAAGCATATTTAATGAGCCTAAGTTGCTGAAATGTCTATTTAATAAGTCGTTTTAATAAGTCTAAGTTGCTAAAATAAGCCTATTTAATAAGGCTATTTAATAAGCCTAAGTTGCTGAAATAAGCCTATTTAATAAGGCTATTTAATGAGCCTAAGTTGCTGAAATAAGCCTATTTAATAAGCCTAAGTTTCTCAACTAAGCCTATTTAAAAAGGTATATTTAATAAGTCTAAGTTGCTGAAATAAACATATTTAAAAATGCTATTTAATAAGCCTAAGTTGCTGAAATAAACCTGTTTAATAAGGCTATTTAATAAGCATAAGTTGCTGAAATAAGCCTATTTAATAAGCCTAAGTTGCTAAAATAAGCCTATTTAATGAGGCTATTTAATAAGTCTATTTAATAAGCCTATTTAATGAGGCTATTTAATAAGTCTATTTAATAAGCATATTTAATAAGCCTATTTAATAAGCCTATTTATTGAGCCTATTTAATAAGCCTATTTAATAAGCCTATTTAATAAGCCTATTTAATAAGCCTATTTAATAAGCCTTTTTATTGAGCCTATTTAATAAGCCTATTTAATAAGTCTATTTAATAAGCCTATTTAATAAGCCTAATTAATAAGCCTATTTAATAAGCCTATTTATTGAGCCTATTTAATGAGTCTATTTAATAAGCCTGTTTAATAAGCCTATTTAATAAGTATTGAATGAGCCTATTTAATAAGCCTAAGTTGCTGAATAAGCCTATTTAATAAGCCTAAGTTGCTGAAATAGGCCTATTTAATAAGCCTATTTAATAAGCCTAAGTTGCTGAATAAGCCTATTTAATAAGCCTAAGTTGCTGAAATAAGCCTATTTAATAAGTGTAAGTTGCTGAAATAAGGCTATTTAATAAGTCTAAGTTGCTGAAATAAGCCTATTTAATAAGCCTAAGTTGCTGAAGTAAGTATATTTAATAAGCATAAGTTACTGAAATAAGCCTATTTAATAAGTCTAAGTTGCTGAAATAAGGCTATTTAATAAGTCTAAGTTGCTGAAATAAGCCTTTTTAATCAGCATAAGTTGCTGAAATAAGCCTATTTAATAAGCCCAAGTTGCTGAAATAAGCCTACTTAATTAGGCTATTTAATAAGCCTAAGTTGCTGAAATAAGCCTATTTAATGTGTAAGTTGCTGAAATAAGGCTATTTAATAAGTCTAAGTTGCTGAAATAAGCCTATTTAATAAGCCTAAGTTGCTGAAATAAGCCTATTTAATAAGCCTATTTAATAAGCCTATTTAATAGGCCTATTTAATAAGTCTAAGTTGCTGAAATAAGCCTATTTAATGAGCCTAAGTTGCTGAATAAGCCTATTTAATAAGCCTAAGTTGCTGAATAAACCTATTTAATAAGTCTAAGTTGCTGAAATAAGCCTATTTAATAAGGCTATTTAATAAGCCTAAGTTGCTGAATAAGCCTATTTAATAAGTCTAAGTAGCTGAAATAAGGCTATTTAATAAGCCTAAGTTGCTGAAATAAGGCTATTTAATAAGTTTAAGTTGCTGAAATAAGCCTATTTAATAAGCCTAAGTTGCTGAAATAAACCTGTTTAATAAGGCTATTTAATAAGCATAAGTTGCTGAAATAAGCTTATTTAATAAGCCTAAGTTGCTGAAATAAGCCTATTTAATAAGGCTATTTAATAAGTCTAAGTTGCTGAAATAAACCTATTTAATGAGGCTATTTAATAAGTCTATTTAATATGCCTATTTAATAAGCCTATTTAATAAGCCTATTTAATAAGCCTATTTAATACGCCTATTTAATAAACATATTTAATAAGTATTTAATGAGCCTATTTAATAAGTCTATTTAATAAGCCTTTTTAATAAGCCTATTTAATAAGTATTTAATGAGCCTATTTAATAAGCCTATTTATTGAGCCTATTTAATAAACCTATTTATTGAGCCTATTTAATAAGCCTATTTATTGAGCCTATTTAATAAACCTATTTATTGAGCCTATTTAATAAGCCTATTTATTGAGCCTATTTAATAAGCCTATTTAATAAGACTATTTAATAAGCCTATTTAATAAGCCTATTTAATATGCCTATTTAATAAACATATTTAATAAGTATTTAATGAGCCTGTTTAATAAGTCTATTTAATAAGACTATTTAATAAGCCTATTTATTGAGCCTATTTAATAAGTCTATTTAATAAGCCTATTTAATAAGCCTATTTAATAAGTATTTAATGTGCCTATTTAATAAGTCTATTTACTAAGCCTATTTAATAGGCCTTTTTAATGAATCTAAGTTGCTGAAATAAGCCTATTTAATAAGCCTATTTAATAGGCCTATTTAATAAGTCTAAGTTGCTGAAATAAGCCTATTTAATAAGCCTAAGTTTCTGAAAGAGCCTATTTAATAAGCCTAAGTTGCTGAAATAAGCCTATTAAATAAGCCTAAGTTGCTGAATAAGCCTATTTAATAAGCCTAAGTTGCTGAATAAACCTATTTAATAAGACTAAGTTGCTGAAATAAGCATATTTAATAAGGCTATTTAATAAGCCTAAGTTGCTGAATAAGCCTATTTAATAAGGCTATTTAATGAGCCTAAGTTGCTGAACTAAGCCTATTTAAAAAGGTATATTTAATAAGTCTAAGTTTCTGAAATAAACCTATTTTAAAATGCTATTTAATAAGCCTAAGTTGCTGAAATAAACCTGTTTAATAAGGCTATTTAATAAGAATAAGTTGCTGAAATAAGCTTATTTAATAAGCCTAAGTTGCTGAAATAAGCCTATTTAATAAGGCTCTTTAATAAGTCTAAGTTGCTGAAATAAACCTATTTAATAAGCCTAAGTTGCTAAAATAAGCCTATTTAATGAGGCTATTTAATAAGTCTATTTAATAAGCCTATTTAATAAGCCTATTTAATAAGCATATTTAATAAGCCTATTTAATAAGTCTATTTAATAAGTCTATTTAATAAATATTTAATGAGCCTATTTAATACGCCTATTTATTGAGCCTATTTAATAAGCCTATTTATTGAGCCTATTTAATAAGCCTATTTAATAAGTCTATTTAATAAGTCTATTTAATAAATATTTAATAAGCCTATTTAATAAGTCTATTTAATAAGCCTATTTAATAAGCCTATTTAATAAGCCTATTTTTTGCCTATTTAATAAGCCTATTTAATAAGCTTATTTATTGAGCCTATTTAATAAGTCTATTTAATAAGCATATTTAATATGCCTATTTAATAATTATTTAATGAGCCTGTTTAATAAGTCTATTTAATAAGCCTATTTAATAGGCCTATTTAATAAGTCTAAGTTGCTGAAATAAGCCTATTTAATAAGTCTATTTAATAGGCCTATTTAATACGTCTAAGTTGCTGAAATAAGCCTATTTAATAAGCCTAAGTTTCTGAATGAGCCTATTTAATAAGCCTAAGTTGCTGAAATAAGCCTATTTAATAAGCCTAAGTTGCTGAATAAGCCTATTTAATAAGCCTAAGTTGCTGAAATAAGCCTATTTAATAAGTCTAAGTTGCTGAAATAAGGCTATTTAATAAGCCTAAGTTGCTGAGATAAGCCTATTTAATAAGCCTAAGTTGCTGAAATAAGCCTATTTAATAAGCCTAAGTTGCTGAAATAAGTATATTTAATAAGCATAAGTTGCTGAAATAAGCCTATTTAATCAGCGTAAGTTGCTGAAATATGCCTATTTAATAAGCCCAAGTTGCTGAAATAAGCCTACTTAATTAGTCTATTTAATAAGCCTAAGTTGCTGAAATAAGCCTATTTAATAAGCGTAAGTTGCTGAAATAAGACTATTTAATAAGTCTAAGTTGCTGAAATAAGCCTATTTAATAAGCATAAGTTGCTGAAATAAGCCTATTTAATAAGCCTGTTTAATAAGCCTAAGTTGCTGAAATAAGCCTATTTAATAAGCCTATTTAATAAGCCTATTTAATAGGCCTATTTAATAAGTCTAAGTTGCTGAAATAAGCCTATTTAATAAGCCTATTTAATAGGCCTATTTAATAAGTCTAAGTTGCTGAAATAAGCCTATTTAATAAGCCTAAGTTGCTGAAATAAGCCTATTTAATAAGCCTAAGTTGCTGAATAAACCTACTTAATAAGCCTAAGTTGCTAAAATAAGCCTATTTAATGAGGCTATTTAATAAGTCTATTTAATAAGCCTATTGTATACGCCTATTTAATAAGTCTATTTAATAAGCATATTTAATAAGCCTATTTAATAAGCCTATTTATTGACCCTATTTAATAAGCATATTTAATAAGCCTATTTAATAAGCCTATTTATTGAGCCAATTTAATAAGCCTATTTTATAAGTCTATTTAATAAGCCTATTTAATAAGCCTAATTAATAAGCCTATTTAATAAGGCTATTTATTGAGCCTATTTAATGAGTCTATTTAATAAGCCTGTTTAATAAGCCTATTTAATAAGGCTATTTAATAAGTCTAAGTTGCTGAAATAAACCTATTTAATAAGCCTAAGTTGCTAAAATAAGCCTATTTAATGAGGCTATTTACTAAGTCTATTTAATAAGCCTATTTAATACGCCTATTTAATAAGTCTATTTAATAAGCATATTTAATAAGCCTATTTAATAAGCCTATTTATTGAGCCTATTTAATAAGCCTATTTAATAAGCCTATTTAATAAGCCTATTTAATAAGCCTATTTATTGAGCCTATTTAATAAGCCTATTTAATAAGTCTATTTAATAAGCCTATTTAATAAGCCTAATTAATAAGCCTATTTAATAAGCCTATTTATTGAGCCTATTTAATGAGTCTATTTAATAAGCCTGTTTAATAAGCCTATTTAATAAGTATTGAATGAGCCTATTTAATAAGGCTAAGTTGGTGAATAAGCCTATTTAATAAGCCTAAGTTTCTGAAATAAGCCTATTTAATAAGCCCATTTAATCAGAATCAGAATCAGAATCAGAATCAGAAAGGGTTTTATTCGCCATGTAAGTTCACACCGACACGGAATTTACTTTGGCAGGATGGTGCATACATTCAACATATAGGAATCTAAAATCTTAAATAAGTTTTAAACAAGTCTTACTATAATAAGGGTTAAAAGTCTAACACTAAGGGGCTGAAGTATATAAAATTAAATAAATATCGAATATAAAATAGCTTTAAGATATAATTTAAAAATACAAATAGGGAAACATAGTTAATATCAGCAACGTGTCGTTATGTAGATCAAATGTTGAAAACAGTGTTAGCCCTTGGCCTTGTTTAACAGGCCAGCAGCAGATGGGAAGAAACTGTTTTTATGGCGTGAGGTTTTGGTCCTGATGGACCGAAGCCTTCTGCCGGAGGGGAGTAGCTGAAACAGAGAGTGTCCAGGGTGGGAGAAATCGGCCATAATCTTCCTCGCTCGCCTCATAGACCTTGTCGTGTGCAGGTCCTCGAGGGTCGGTAGATTGCAGGCAATTACCTTCTCAGCAGTGTGGATGATACGCTGCAGTCTGCTCTTGTCCTTGGCAGTGGCAGCAGCGTACCAGACGGTTATGGAGGAGGTGAGGATGGATTCAATGATCGCTGTATAGAATTGCACCATCATTGTCTTTGGCAGGTTGAATTTCTTCAGCTGCCGTAGAAAGTACATCCTCTGTTGAGCTTTCTTGGTGAGGGAGCTGATGTTCAATTCCCACTTGAGGTCCCGGGAGAGAATAGTGCCCAGGAAGCGGAAGGACTCCACAATTTTTACTGGGGAGTCTAACAGGGTGATGGGGGCGAGTGGTGCTGTATTCTTCCTGAAGTCCACAACCATCTCAACTGTCTTTAGAGCATTTAGCTCTAAGTTGTTCTGGCTACACCAGGTCACCAGATTGTCAGCTTCCCACCTATAGTCAGACTCATCCCCACCAGAGATCAGCCCAATGAGGGTGGTGTCATCCGCAAACTTCAATAGTTTGACGGACAGATGATTGGAGGTGCAGCTGTTGGTATACAGGGAGAAGAGCAGAGGGGAAAGGACGCAGCCCTGAGGAGTTCCGGTGCTGATGGACCTGGAGCCAGAGACTTGTGTTCCCAGCTTAACGCACTGCTTCCTGTCAGACAGGAAGTCTGTGATCCATTTACAGGTGGTGTATGGCACGTTCAGCTGGAAGAGCTTGTCCTGAAGCAGGGCAGGGATGATGGTGTTGAAGGCAGAGCTGAAGTCCACAAACAGGATCCTGGCGTAGGATGCTGGGGCGTCCAGATGCTGTAGGGTGAAGTGGAGGGCCATGTTAACTGCATCGTCCACAGACCTGTTGGCTCTGTAGGCAAACTGAAGGGGGTCCAGGAGAGGGTCTGTGATGGCTTTGAGGTGTGCCAGGACCAGGCGCTCAAAAGACTTCATTACCACAGATGTAAGGGCGACCGGTCTGTAATCATTTAGTCCTGTTGGCCTTAGCTTTTTGGGCACAGGGATGATGGTGGAGGACTTGAGACAGGCTGGTACATGGCATGTCTCCAGGGAGGTGTTAAAGATGTTGGTGAACACCGGAGACAGCTGGTCAGCGCAGTGCCTGAGGGTGGCTGGAGAGACAGAGTCCGGCCCGGCTGCTTTGCGTGGATTCTGCCTCTTGAAAAGTCTATTAACTTCTCCCTCCTGAAAGGAGATAGTCGTCTCTGTAGTATTGGTGGGGGATGGGGCCTCTTGGGTTGGAAGGGGTGGTTCAGGACAGTCCAATTGTCTTTCAAATCTACAGTAGAACTCGTTCAGGTCGTTGGCTAGGCGCGAGTCGTTAGTAGTGTGGGGGGCTCTGGGTTTGTAGTTGGTGATCTGCCTGAGCCCTCTCCAGACAGAAGCAGCGTCGTTTGTAGAGAACTGGTGTTTTAGTCTCTCTGAGTACAGTCGTTTAGCCTCTCTCACCGCTTTGCTAAACCTGTTCTTCGACTCTTTGAATCTGTCTCTATCTCCACTCCTAAACGCTTCCTCCTTCTCCAACCTCAACCTTCTGAGCTTTGCTGAGAACCAGGGCTTATTGTTGTTAAAGTTCACCCTGGTACGTGTTGGGATACAGCAGTCCTCACAGAAGCTGATGTAGGACGTCACAGCCTCTGTGAGTTCATCCAGACTATTGGTAGCAGTCGTGAACATATCCCAGTCAGTACAGTCTAAGCACGCCCGCAAATCTTCCACAGCCTCACTGGTCCACTGTTTAGATGTCCTCACAGCAGGTTTACAGAGTTTTAGTTTCTGCCTGTATGCAGGAATCAGGTGGACCATGGCATGGTCAGAGTGTCCTAGTGCTGCTCGGGGGACGGCGTGGTAGGCTCTACTGACTGTAGTGTAACAGTGATCCAGAGTGTTCCCTTCTCTGGTTGGGCATTTAATGAATTGTATGTATTTGGGGAGTTCGTGGCTGAGATTACCTTTGTTAAAGTCGCCAAGTACGATAACCAACGAATCAGGATTTGCTCGCTCCACACTCAGAATCTGATCGGCGAGCATGCGTTGGGCCTCTTTAACCTGAGGACAAGGCGGCAAATAAACTCCGACCAAAATGAGCGACGCGAACTCGCGAGGCGAGTAAAACGGTTTACAGGTTATAAAAATTGATTCAAGGAGTGGAGAACAATGTTGCAGAATCACTGTGACATCTACACACCAGCCACTGTTAATGTAAAAACAAATACCACCGCCTTTCGTCTTTCCGGAGAGTGCTATGTCACGATCCGATCTTACAAGATGGAATCCTGCTAGTTGTAGCGAAGTGTCCGGAATCGAATCACACAGCCATGTTTCCGTGAAGCACAATGCAGAAGCTGAAAGAAAGTCTTTGTTTTTTACCATCAGTAGCTGAAGTTCATCCATTTTGTTGTACAGTGAACGTACGTTGGAGAGGAAAAAGCTCGGAAGCACTGTTCGGATCCCGCGTCTGCGTAGCCGTACTAGAGCCCCCGACCGTTTACCCCTTGGGCGGCGTTTCGTTGCTTGAGCAAAGCCTAGCGCGGCATTGACTAGAATGCCTACTAATTCTGCCGCTGGAAGCAGAAAAGTAGGAATTAAATCCACAGGAGTTGTTTCCCTGATATTTAAAAGTTCGTCTCTTGTTAGAGAACTCCGAAAATCTTGGCAAAACACTGAATTGACAGACAAAACAAGACAAAACAGGGCGCACCGACCGGCTGAGGCTACCATCATCAGCGCCATCTTCGCACCAGCACGGGTGTGCTGAACAGCAGGCCTCTCTCACCAGCACTGGTGTGATGAACAGCAGGACTCTCTCACCAGCACTGGTGTGTTGAACAGTAGGCCCCTCTCACCAGCATGGGAGTGGTGAACAGCAGGCCCCTCTCACCAACACGGGTGTGATGAACAGTAGGCCTCTCTCACCAGCATGGAAGTGAACAGCAGGCCCCTCTCACCAACACGGGGGTGATGAACAGCAGGCCCCTCACACCAGCACGGGTGTGATGAATAGTAGGCCTCTCTCACCAGCACGGGTGTGATGAACAGCAGGCCACTCTCACCAGCACGGGTGTGTTGAACAGCAGGCCCCTCTCACCAGCACGGGTGTGTTGAACAGCAGGCCCCTCTCACCAGCACGGGTGTGTTGAACAGCAGGCCCCTCTCACCAGCACGGGTGTGTTGAACAGCAGGCCCCTCTCACCAGCACGGGTGTGTTGAACAGCAGGCCCCTCTCACCAGCACGGGTGTGCTGAACAGTAGGCCCCTCTCACCAGCACGGGTCTGTTGAACAGCAGGCCCCTCTCACCAGCACGGGTGTGCTGAACAGTAGGCCCCTCAACACGGGTGTGCTGAACAGCAGGCCTCTCTCACCAACACGGGTGTGCTGAACAGTAGGCCCCTCAACAGCAGGCCCCTCTCACCAGCACGGGTGTGCTGAACAGCAGGCCCCTCAACACGGGTGTGCTGAACAGCAGGCCTCTCTCACCAGCACCGGTGTGCTGAACAGCAGGCCCCTCTCACCAACACGGATGTGATGAACAGCAGGCCCCTCTCACCAGCACGGTTGTGTTGAACAGCAGGCCTCTCTCACCAGCACGGGTGTGCTGAAAAGCAGGCCCCTCTCACCAGCACGGGTGTGTTGAACAGCAGGCCCCTCTCACCAGCACGGGTGTGTTGAACAGCAGGCCCCTCTCACCAGCACGGGTGTGTTGAACAGCAGGCCTCTCTCACCAGCAAGGGTGTGCTGAACAGCAGGCCCCTCAACACGGGTGTACTGAACAGCAGGCCTCTCTCACCAGCACGGGTGTGATGAACAGCAGGCCCCAAAACAGCAGGCCTCTCTCACCAGCACGGGTGTGATGAACAGCAGGCCTCTCTCACCAGCACGAGTGTGTTGAACAGCAAGCCCCTCTCAAGACAAAACAAGACAAAACTGGACAAAACAGGGCGCACCAACCGGCCGAGGCTGCCATCAAGCCTAAGTTGCTGAATAAGCCTATTTAATAAGCCTAAGTTGCTGAAATAAGCCTATTTAATAAGTCTAAGTTGCTGAAATAAGGCTATTTAATAAGTATAAGTTGCTGAAATAAGCCTTTTTAATCAGCGTAAGTTACTGAAATAAGGCTATTTAATAAGTCTAAGTTGCTGAAATAAGCCTATTTAATAAGCCTAAGTTGCTGAAATAAGGCTATTTAATAAGTCTAAGTTGCTGAAATAAGCCTATTTAATAAGCCTAAGTTGCTGAAATAAGTATATTTAATAAGCATAAGTTGCTGAAATAAGCCTATTTAATAAGTCTAAGTTGCTGAAATAAGGCTATTTAATAAGTATAAGTTGCTGAAATAAGCCTTTTTAATCAGCGTAAGTTGCTGAAATAAGCCTATTTAATAAGCCCAAGTTGCTGAAATAAGCCTACTTAATTAGGCTATTTAATAAGCCTAAGTTGCTGAAATAAGCCTATTTAATAAGCGTAAGTTGCTGAAATAAGGCTATTTAATAAGTCTAAGTTGCTGAAATAAGCCTATTTAATAAGCCTAAGTTGCTGAAATAAGCCTATTTAATAAGCCTATTTAATAAGTCTAAGTTGCTGAAATAAGCCTATTTAATAAGCCTATTTAATAAGCCTAAGTTGCTGAAATAAGCCTATTTAATAAGCCTATTTAATAAGCCTATTTAATAGGCCTATTTAATAAGTCTAAGTTGCTGAAATAAGCCTATTTAATAAGCCTAAGTTGCTGAATGAGCCTATTTAATAAGCCTAAGTTGCTGAAATAAGCCTTTTTAATGAGCCTAAGTTGCTGAATAAGCCTATTTAATAAGCCTAAGTTGCTGAATAAACCTATTTAATAAGTCTAAGTTGCTGAAATAAGCCTATTTAATAAGGCTATTTAATAAGCCTAAGTTGCTGAATAAGCCTATTTAATAAGTCTAAGTTGCTGAAATAAGGCTATTTAATAAGCCTAAGTTGCTGAAATAAGGCTATTTAATAAGTTTAAGTTGCTGAAATAAGCCTATTTAATAAGCCTAAGTTGGTGAAATAAGCCTATTTAATAAGGCTATTTAATGAGCCTAAGTTGGTGAAATAAGCCTATTTAATAAGGCTATTTAATGAGCCTAAGTTGCTGAAATAAGCCTATTTAATAAGCCTAAGTTTCTGAACTAAGCCTATTTAAAAAGGTATATTTAATAAGTCTAAGTTGCTGAAATAAACCTATTTAAAATGCTATTTAATAAGCCTAAGTTGCTGAAATAAACCTGTTTAATAAGGCTATTTAATAAGCATAAGTTGCTGAAATAAGCCTATTTAATAATGCTATTTAATAAGTCTAAGTTGCTGAAATAAACCTATTTAATAAGCCTAAGTTGCTAAAATAAGCCTATTTAATGAGGCTATTTAATAAGTCTATTTAATAAGCCTATTTAATAAGCCTATTTAATAAGCCTATTTAATAAGCCTATTTAATATGCCTATTTAATAAACATATTTGATAAGTATTTAATGAGCCTATTTAATAAGTCTATTTAATAAGCCTATTTAATAAGTATTTAATGAGCCTATTTAAAAAGCCTATTTATTGAGCCTATTTAATAAGCCTATTTATTGAGCCTATTTAATAAGCCTATTTATTGAGCCTATTTAATAAGCCTATTTATTGAGCCTATTTAATAAGCCTATTTAATAAGTCTATTTAATAAGCCTATTTAATAAGCCTATTTAATAAGCCTATTTATTGAGCCTATTTAATAAGCCTATTTAATAAGCCTATTTATTGAGCCTATTTAATAAGTCTATTTAATAAGCCTATTTAATAAGCCTATTTAATAAGTATTTAATGAGCCTATTTAATAAGTCTATTTAATAAGCCTATTTAATAGGCCTATTTAAGAAGTCTAAGTTGCTGAAATAAGCCTATTTAATAAGCCTATTTAATAGGCCTATTTAATAAGTCTAAGTTGCTGAAATAAGCCTATTTAATAAGCCTAAGTTTCTGCATGAGCCTATTTAATAAGCCTAAGTTGCTGAAATAAGCCTATTTAATAAGCCTAAGTTGCAGAATAAGCCTATTTAATAAGCCTAAGTTGCTGAATAAACCTATTTAATAAGTCTAAGTTGCTGAAATAAGTCTATTTAATAAGCCTATTTAATAAGCCTTTTTAATAAGACTATTTAATAAGTCTATTTAATAAGCCTATTTATTGAGCCTATTTATTAAGCCTACTTATTGAGCCTATTTAATAAGCATATTTATTGAGCCTATTTAATAAGCCTATTTATTGAGCCTATTTAATAAGCCGATTTAATAAGTCTATTTAATAAGTCTATTTAATAAGCCTATTTAATAAGCCTATTTATTGAGCCTATTTAATAAGCCTATTTAATAAGCCTATTTATTGAGCCTATTTAATAAGTCTATTTAATAAGCCTATTTAATAAGCCTATTTATTGATCCTATTTAATAAGTCTATTTAATAAGCCTATTTAATAAGTCTATTTAATAAGTATTTAATGAGCCTATTTAATATGCCTATTTATTGAGCCTATTTAATAAGCCTATTTATTGAGCCTATTTAATAAGCCTATTTATTGAGCCTATTTAATAAGCCTATTTAATAAGTCTATTTAATGAGCCTATTTAATAAGCCTATTTATTGAGCCTATTTAATATGCCTATTTAATAAGCCTATTTATTGAGCCTATTTAATAAGTCTATTTAATAAGCCTATTTAATAAGCCTATTTAATACGCCTATTTAATAAGTATTTAATGTGCCTATTTAATAAGTCTATTTAATAAGCCTATTTAATAGGCCTATTTAATATGTCTATTTAATAAGTCTATTTAATAAGCCTATTTAATAAGTATTTAATGAGCCTATTTAATAAGCCTATTTATTGAGCCTATTTATTAAGCCTACTTATTGAGCCTATTTAATAAGCATATTTATTGAGCCTATTTAATAAGCCTATTTATTGAGCCTATTTAATATGCCGATTTAATAAGTCTATTTAATAAGCCTATTTATTGAGCCTATTTTAATAAGCCTATTTAATAAGCCTATTTATTGAGCCTATTTAATAAGTCTATTTAATAAGCCTATTTAATAAGCCTATTTATTGATCCTATTTAATAAGTCTATTTAATAAGCCTATTTAATAAGCCTATTTAATAATTATTTAATGAGCCTATTTAATAAGTCTATTTAATAAGCCTATTTAATAGGCCTTTTTAATAAGTCTAAGTTGCTGAAATAAGCCTATTTAATAAGTCTATTTAATAGGCCTATTTAATAAGTCTAAGTTGCTGAAATAAGCCTATTTAATAAGCCTATTTATTGAGCCTATTTATTAAGCCTACTTATTGAGCCTATTTAATAAGCATATTTATTGAGCCTATTTAATAAGCCTATTTATTGAGCCTATTTAATAAGCTGATTTAATAAGTCTATTTAATAAGCCTATTTATTGAGCCTATTTAATAAGCCAATTTAATAAGCCTATTTATTGAGCCTATTTAATAAGTCTATTTAATAAGCCTATTTAATAAGCCTATTTATTGATCCTATTTAATAAGTCTATTTAATAAGCCTATTTAATAAGCCTATTTAATAATTATTTAATGAGCCTATTTAATAAGTCTATTTAATAAGCCTATTTAATAGGCCTTTTTAATAAGTCTAAGTTGCTGAAATAAGCCTATTTAATAAGCCTATTTAATAGGCCTATTTAATAAGTTTAAGTTGCTGAAATAAGCCTATTTAATAAGCCTAAGTTTCTGAATGAGCCTATTTAATAAGCCTAAGTTGCTGAAATAAGCCTATTACATAAGCCTAAGTTGCTGAATAAGCCTATTTAATAAGGCTGAGTTGCTGAATAAACCTATTTAATAAGTCTAAGTTGCTGAAATAAGCATATTAATAAGGCTATTTAATAAGCCTAAGTTGCGAAATAAGCCTATTTAATAAGGCTATTTAATGAGCTTAAGTTGCTGAAATAAGACTATTTAATAAGCCTAAGTTTCTGAACTAAGCCTATTTAAAAAGGTATATTTAATAAGTCTAAGTTGCTGAAATAAACCTATTTAAAAATGCTACTTAATAAGCCTAAGTTGCTGAAATAAACCTGTTTAATAAGGCTATTTAATAAGAATAAGTTGCTGAAATAAGCTTATTTAATAAGCCTAAGTTGCTGAAATAAGCCTATTTAATAAGGCTTTTTAATAAGTCTAAGTTGCTGAAATAAACTTATTTAATAAGCCTAAGTTGCTAAAATAAGCCTATTTAATGAGGCTATTTAATAAGTCTATTTAATAAGCCTATTTAATAAGACTATTTAATAAGCCTATTTAATAAGCCTATTTAATAAGTCTATTTAATAAGTATATTTAATAAGTATTTAATGAGCCTATTTAATATGCCTATTTATTGAGCCTATTTAATAAGCCTATTTATTGAGCCTATTTAATAAGCCTATTTATTGAGCCTATTTAATAAGCCTATTTAATACGTCTATTTAATGAGCCTATTTAATACGCCTATTTATTGAGCCTATTTAATATGCCTATTTAATAAGCCTATTTATTGAGCCTATTTAATAAGTCTATTTAATAAGCCTATTTAATAAGCCTATTTAATACGCCTATTTAATAAGTATTTAATGTGCCTATTTAATAAGTCTATTTAATAAGCCTATTTAATAGGCCTATTTAATAAGTCTAAGTTGCTGAAATAAACCTATTTAATAAGCCTATTTAACAGGCCTATTTAATAAGTCTAAGTTGCTGAAATAAGCCTATTTAATAAGCCTAAGTTTCTGAATGAGCCTATTTAATAAGCCTAAGTTGCTGAAATAAGCCTATTTAATAAGCCTAAGTTGCTGAATAAGCCTATTTAATAAGCCTAAGTTGCTGAAATAAGCCTATTTAATAAGTCTAAGTTGCTGAAATAAGGCTATTTAATAAGCCTAAGTTGCTGAAATAAGCCTATTTAATAAGCCTAAGTTGCTGAAATAAGGCTATTTAATAAGTCTAAGTTGCTGAAATACGCCTATTTAATGAGCTTAAGTTGCTGAAATAAGTATTTTTAATAAGCATAAGTTGCTGAAATAAGCCTATTTAATGAGTCTAAGTTGCTGAAATAAGGCTATTTAATAAGTCTAAGTTGCTGAAATAAGCCTTTTTAATCAGCATAAGTTGCTGAAATAAGCCTATTTAATAAGCTCAAGTTGCTGAAATAAGCCTACTTAATTAGGCTATTTAATAAGCCTAAGTTGCTGAAATAAGCCTATTTAATAAGCGTAAGTTGCTGAAATAAGGCTATTTAATAAGTCTAAGTTGCTGAAATAAGCCTATTTAATAAGCCTAAGTTGCTGAAATAAGCCCATTTAATAAGCCTATTTAATAAGCCTAAGTTGCTGAAATAAGCCTATTTAATAAGCCTATTTAATAAGCCTATTTAATAAGCCTATTTAATAGGCCTATTTAATAAGTCTAAGTTGCTGAAAATAGCCTATTTAATAAGCCTAAGTTGCTGAAAGAGCCTATTTAATAAGCCTAAGTTGCTGAAATAAGCCTATTTAATAAGCCTAAATTGCTGAATAAGCCTATTTAATAAGCCTAAGTTGCTGAATAAACCTATTTAATAAGTCTAAGTTGCTGAAATAAGCCTATTTAATAAGGCTATTTAATAAGCCTAAGTTGCTGAATAAGCCTATTTAATAAGACTAAGTTGCTGAAATAAGGCTATTTAATGAGCCTAAGTTGCTGAAATAAGGCTATTTAATAAGTTTAAGTTGCTGAAATAAGCCTATTTAATAAGCCTAGTTGCTGAAATAAGCCTATTTAATAAGGCTATTTAATGAGCCTAAGTTGCTGAAATAAGCCTATTTAATAAGCCTAAGTTTCTGAACTAAGCCTATTTAAAAAGGTACATTTAATAAGTCTAAGTTGCTGAAATAAACCTATTTAAAATGCTATTTAATAAGCCTAAGTTGCTGACATAAACTTGTTTAATAAGGCTATTTAAAAGCATAAGTTGCTGAAATAAGCTTATTTAATAAGCCTAAGTTGCTGAAATAAGCCTATTTAATAAGCCTATTAAATAAGCCTAAGTTGCTGAAATAAGCCTATTAAATAAGCCTAAGTTGCTGAATAAGCCTATTTAATAAGCCTAAGTTGCTGAATAAACCTATTTAATAAGTCTAAGTTGCTGAAATAAACCTATTTAAAAATGCTACTTAATAAGCCTAAGTTGCTGAAATAAACCTGTTTAATAAGGCTATTTAATAAGAATAAGTTGCTGAAATAAGCTTATTTAATAAGCCTAAGTTGCTGAAATAAGCCTATTTAATAAGGCTTTTTAATAAGTCTGAAATAAACTTATTTAATAAGCCTAAGTTGCTAAAATAAGCCTATTTAATGAGGCTATTTAATAAGCCTATTTAATACGCCTATTTATTGAGCCTATTTAATAAGCCTATTTAATAAGTCTATTTAATAAGTCTATTTAATAAGTATTTAATGAGCCTATTTAATATGCCTATTTATTGAGCCTATTTAATAAGGCTATTTAATGAGCCTAAGTTGCTGAAATAAGCCTATTTAATAAGCCTATTTAATAGGCCTATTTAATTAGTCTAAGTTGCTGAAATAAGCCTATTTAGTAAGCCTAAGTTTCTGAATGAGCCTATTTAATAAGCCTAAGTTGCTGAAATAAGCTTATTTAATAAGCCTAAGTTGCTGAATAAGCCTATTTAATAAGCCTAAGTTGCTGAATAAACCTATTTAAAAATGCTATTTAATAAGCCTAAGTTGCTGAAATAAACCTGTTTAATAAGGCTATTTAATAAGCATAAGTTGCTGAAATAAGCTTATTTAATGAGCCTAAGTTGCTGAAATAAGCCTATTTAATAAGGCTATTTAATAAGTCTAAGTTGCTGAAATAAACCTATTTAATAAGCCTAAGTTGCTAAAATAAGCCTATTCAATGAGGCTATTTAATAAGTCTAAGTTGCTGAAATAAACCTATTTAATAAGCCTAAGTTGCTAAAATTAGCCTATTTAATGAGTCTATTTAATAAGCCTATTTAATAAGCCTATTTAATAAGCCTATTTAATAAGCCTATTTAATACGCCTATTTAATAAACATATGTAATACGTATTTAATGAGCCTATTTAATGAGTCTATTTAATAAGCCTTTTAATAAGCCTATTTAATAAGTCTATTTAATAAGCGTATTTAATAAGTCTATTTAATAAGTCTATTTAATAAGCCTATTTAATAAGTATTTAATGAGCCTATTTAATATGCCTATTTATTGAGCCTATTTAATAAGCCTATTTATTGAGCCTATTTTATAAGCCTATTTATTGAGCCTATTTAATAAGCCTATTTAATAAGTCTATTTAATAAGCCTATTTAATAAGCCTATTTAATAAGCCTATTTATTGAGCCTATTTAATAAGCCTATTTAATAAGCCTATTTATTGAGCCTATTTAATAAGTCTATTTAATAAGCCTATTTAATAAGCCTATGTAATAAGTATTTAATGAGCCTATTTAATAAGTCTATTTAATAAGCCTATTTAATAAGGCTATTTAATGAGCCAAAGTTGCTGAAATAAGCCTATTTAATAAGCCTATTTAATAGGCCTATTTAATAAGTCTAAGTTGCTGAAATAAGCCTATTTAATAAGCCTAAGTTTCTGAATGAGCCTATTTAATAAGCCTAAGTTGCTGAAATAAGCTTATTTAATAAGCCTAAGTTGCTGAATAAGCCTATTTAATAAGCCTAAGTTGCTGAATAAACCTATTTAATAAGTCTAAGTTGCTGAAATAAGCCTATTCAATAAGGCTATTTAATAAGCCTAAGTTGCTGAATAAGCCTATTTAATAAGTCTAAGTTGCTGAAATAAGGCTATTTAATGAGCCTAAGTTGCTGAAATAAGGCTATTTAATAAGTTTAAGTTGCTGAAATAAGACTATTTAATAAGCCTTAGTTGCTGAAATAAGCCTATTTAATAAGGCTATTTAATGAGCTTAAGTTGCTGAAATAAGCCTATTTAATAAGCCTAAGTTTCTGAACTAAGCCTATTTAAAAAGGTATATTTAATAAGTCTAAGTTGCTAAAATAAACCTATTTTAAAATGCTATTTAATAAGCCTAAGTTGCTGAAATAAACCTGTTTAATAATGCTATTTAATAAGCATAAGTTGCTGAAATAAGCTTATTTAATAAGCCTAAGTTGCTGAAATAAGCCTATTTAATAAGGCTATTTAATAAGTCTAAGTTGCTGAAATAAACCTATTTAATAAGCCTAAGTTGCTAAAATAAGCCTATTCAATGAGGCTATTTAATAAGTCTAAGTTGCTGAAATGAACCTATTTAATAAGCCTAAGTTGCTAAAATTAGCCTATTTAATGAGTCTATTTAATAAGCCTATTTAATAAGCCTATTTAATAAGCCTATTTAATAAGCCTATTTAATACGCCTATTTAATAAACATATTTAATATGTATTTAATGAGCCTATTTAATAAGTCTATTTAATAAGCCTTTTAATAAGCCTATTTAATAAGTCTATTTAATAAGCGTATTTAATAAGTCTATTTAATAAATCTATTTAATAAGCCTATTTAATAAGTATTTAATGAGCCTATTTAATAAGCCTATTTATTGAGCCTATTTAATAAGCCTATTTATTGAGCCTATTTTATAAGCCTATTTATTGAGCCTATTTAATAAGCCTATTTATTGAGCCTATTTAATAAGCCTATTTAATAAGTCTATTTAATAAGCCTATTTAATAAGCCTATTTAATAAGCCTATTTATTGAGCCTATTTAATAAGCCTATTTAATAAGCCTATTTATTGAGCCTATTTAATAAGTCTATTTAATAAGCCTATTTAATAAGCCTATTTAATAAGTATTTAATGAGCCTATTTAATAAGTCTATTTAATAAGCCTATTTAATAAGGCTATTTAATGAGCCTAAGTTGCTGAAATAAGCCTATTTAATAAGCCTATTTAATAGGCCTATTTAATTAGTCTAAGTTGCTGAAATAAGCCTATTTAGTAAGCCTAAGTTTCTGAATGAGCCTATTTAATAAGCCTAAGTTGCTGAAATAAGCTTATTTAATAAGCCTAAGTTGCTGAATAAGCCTATTTAATAAGCCTAAGTTGCTGAATAAACCTATTTAAAAATGCTATTTAATAAGCCTAAGTTGCTGAAATAAACCTGTTTAATAAGGCTATTTAATAAGCATAAGTTGCTGAAATAAGCTTATTTAATGAGCCTAAGTTGCTGAAATAAGCCTATTTAATAAGGCTATTTAATAAGTCTAAGTTGCTGAAATAAACCTATTTAATAAGCCTAAGTTGCTAAAATAAGCCTATTCAATGAGGCTATTTAATAAGTCTAAGTTGCTGAAATAAACCTATTTAATAAGCCTAAGTTGCTAAAATTAGCCTATTTAATGAGTCTATTTAATAAGCCTATTTAATAAGCCTATTTAATAAGCCTATTTAATAAGCCTATTTAATACGCCTATTTAATAAACATATGTAATACGTATTTAATGAGCCTATTTAATGAGTCTATTTAATAAGCCTTTTAATAAGCCTATTTAATAAGTCTATTTAATAAGCGTATTTAATAAGTCTTTTTAATAAGTCTATTTAATAAGCCTATTTAATAAGTATTTAATGAGCCTATTTAATATGCCTATTTATTGAGCCTATTTAATAAGCCTATTTATTGAGCCTATTTTATAAGCCTATTTATTGAGCCTATTTAATAAGCCTATTTATTGAGCCTATTTAATAAGCCTATTTAATAAGTCTATTTAATAAACCTATTTAATAAGCATATTTAATAAGCCTATTTATTGAGCCTATTTAATAAGCCTATTTATTGAGCCTATTTAATAAGTCTATTTAATAAGCCTATTTAATAAGGCTATTTAATGAGCCTAAGTTGCTGAAATAAGCCTATTTAATAAGCCTATTTAATAGGCCTATTTAATTAGTCTAAGTTGCTGAAATAAGCCTATTTAGTAAGCCTAAGTTTCTGAATGAGCCTATTTAATAAGCCTAAGTTGCTGAAATAAGCTTATTTAATAAGCCTAAGTTGCTGAATAAGCCTATTTAATAAGCCTAAGTTGCTGAATAAACCTATTTAAAAATGCTATTTAATAAGCCTAAGTTGCTGAAATAAACCTGTTTAATAAGGCTATTTAATAAGCATAAGTTGCTGAAATAAGCTTATTTAATGAGCCTAAGTTGCTGAAATACGCCTATTTAATAAGGCTATTTAATAAGTCTAAGTTGCTGAAATAAACCTATTTAATAAGCCTAAGTTGCTAAAATAAGCCTATTCAATGAGGCTATTTAATAAGTCTAAGTTGCTGAAATAAACCTATTTAATAAGCCTAAGTTGCTAAAATTAGCCTATTTAATGAGTCTATTTAATAAGCCTATTTAATAAGCCTATTTAATAAGCCTATTTAATAAGCCTATTTAATACGCCTATTTAATAAACATATTTAATACGTATTTAATGAGCCTATTTAATGAGTCTATTTAATAAGCCTTTTAATAAGCCTATTTAATAAGTCTATTTAATAAGCATATTTAATAAGTCTATTTAATAAGTCTATTTAATAAGCCTATTTAATAAGTATTTAATGAGCCTATTTAATATGCCTATTTATTGAGCCTATTTGATAAGCCTATTTATTGAGCCTATTTTATAAGCCTATTTATTGAGCCTATTTAATAAGCCTATTTATTGAGCCTATTTAATAAGCCTATTTAATAAGTCTATTTAATAAGCCTATTTAATAAGCCTATTTAATAAGCCTATTTATTGAGCCTATTTAATAAGCCTATTTAATAAGCCTATTTATTGAGCCTATTTAATAAGTCTATTTAATAAGCCTATTTAATAAGCCTATTTAATAAGTATTTAATGAGCCTATTTAATAAGTCTATTTAATAAGCCTATTTAATAAGGCTATTTAATGAGCCAAAGTTCCTGAAATAAGCCTATTTAATAAGCCTATTTAATAGGCCTATTTAATAAGTCTAAGTTGCTGAAATAAGCCTATTTAATAATCCTAAGTTTCTGAATGAGCCTATTTAATAAGCCTAAGTTGCTGAAATAAGCTTATTTAATAAGCCTAAGTTGCTGAATAAGCCTATTTAATAAGCCTAAGTTGCTGAATAAACCTATTTAAAAAGTCTAAGTTGCTGAAATAAGCCTATTCAATAAGGCTATTTAATAAGCCTAAGTTGCTGAAATAAGCCTATTTAATAAGCCTATTTAATAAGCCTATTTAATAAGTATTTAATGAGGCTATTTAATAAGCCTATTTATTAAGCTAATTTAATAAGCCTATTTAATACGCCTATTTAATAAACATATTTAATAAGTATTTAATGAGCCTATTTAATAAGTCTAATTAATAAGCCTTTTTAATAGGCCTATTTAATAAGTCTATTTAATAAGCCTATTTAATAAGTCTATTTAATAAGTCTATTTAATAAGCCTATTTAATAAGTATTTAATGCACCTATTTAATAAGCCTATTTATTGAGCCTATTTAATAAGCCTATTTATTGAGCCTATTTAATAAGCCTATTTATTGAGCTTATTTAATAAGCCTATTTATTGAGCCTATTTAATAAGCCTATTTAATACGTCTATTTAATAAGCCTATTTAATAAGCCTATTTAATAAGCCTATTTATTGAGCCTATTTTATAAGCCTATTTAATAAGCCTATTTATTGAGCCTATTTAATAAGTCTATTTAATAAGCCTATTTAATAGGCCTATTTAATAAGTCTAAGTTGCTGAAATAAGCCTATTTAATAAGCCTATTTAATAGGCCTATTTAATAAGTCTAAGTTGCTGAAATAAGCCTATTTAATAAGTCTATTTAATAGGCTTATTTAATAAGTCTAAGTTGCTGAAATACGCCTATTTAATAAGCCTAAGTTTCTGAATGAGCCTATTTAATAAGCCTAAGTTGCTGAAATAAGCCTATTTAATAAGCCTAAGTTGCTGAATAAGCCTATTTAATAAGACTAAGTTGCTGAAATAAGGCTATTTAATCAGTCTAAGTTGCTGAAATAAGCCTATTTAATAAGCCTAAGTTGCTGAAGTAAACCTATTTAATGAGTCTAAGTTGCTGAAATAAGGCTATTTAATAAGTCTAAGTTGCTGAAATAAGCCTTTTTAATCAGCGTAAGTTGCTGAAATAAGCCTATTTAATAAGCCCAAGTTGCTGAAATAAGCCTACTTAATTAGGCTATTTAATAAGCCTAAGTTGCTGAAATAAGCCTATTTAATAAGCGTAAGTTGCTGAAATAAGGCTATTTAATAAGTCTAAGTTGCTGAAATAAGCATATTTAATAAGCCTAAGTTGCTGAAATAAGCCCATTTAATAAGCCTATTTAATAAGCCTAAGTTGCTGAAATAAGCCTATTTAATAAGCCTTTTTAATAAGCCTATTTAATAGGCCTATTTAATAAGTCTAAGTTGCTGAAATAAGCCTATTTAATAAGCCTAAGTTGCTGAATGAGCCTATTTAATAAACCTAAGTTGCTGAAATAAGCCTATTTAATAAGCCTAAGTTGCTGAATAAGCCTATTTAATAAGCCTAAGTTGCTGAATAAACCTATTTAATAAGTCTAAGTTGCTGAAATAAGCCTATTTAATAAGGCTATTTAATAAGCCTAAGTTGCTGAAATAAGGCTATTTAATAAGTTTAAGTTGCTGAAATAAGCCTATTTAATAAGCCTAAGTTGCGGAAATAAGCCTATTTAATAAGGCTATTTAATGAGCCTAAGTTGCTGAAATAAGCCTATTTAATAAGCCTAAGTTGCTGAAATAAGGCTATTTAATAAGTTTAAGTTGCTGAAATAAGCCTATTTAATAAGCCTAAGTTGCGGAAATAAGCCTATTTAATAAGGCTATTTAATGAGCCTAAGTTGCTGAAATAAGCCTATTTAATAAGCCTACGTTTCTGAACTAAGCCTATTTAAAAAGGTATATTTAATAAGTCTAAGTTTCTGAAATAAACCTATTTAAAAATGCTATTTAATAAGCCTAAGTTGCTGAAATAAACCATTTTAATAAGGCTATTTAATAAGCATAAGTTGCTGAAATAAGCTTATTTAATAAGCCTAAGTTGCTGAAATAAACCTATTTAATAAGTCTAAGTTGCTGAAATAAACCTATTTAATAAGCCTAAGTTGCTAAAATAAGCCTATTCAATGAGGCTATTTAATAAGTCTATTTAATAAGCCTATTTAATAAGCCTATTTAATAAGCCTATTTAATAAGCCTATTTAATACGCCTATTTAATAAACATATTTAATAAATATTTAATGAGCCTATTTAATAAGTCTATTTAATAAGCCTTTTTAATAAGCCTATTTAATAAGTCTATTTAATAAGCCTATTTAATGAGCCTATTTAATAAGTCTATTTAATAAGCCTATTTAATAGGCCTATTTAATAAGTCTAAGTTGCTGAAATAAGCCTATTTAATAAGCCTATTTAATAGGCCTATTCAATAAGTCTAAGTTGCTGAAATAAGCCTATTTAATAAGCCTAAGTTTCTGAATGAGCCTATTTAATAAGCCTAAGTTGCTGAAATAAGCCTATTTAATAAGCCTAAGTTGCTGAAATAAGGCTATTTAATAAGTCTAAGTAGCTGAAATAAGCCTATTTAATAAGCCTAAGTTGCTGAAATAAGTATATTTAATAAGCATAAGTTGCTGAAATAAACCTATTTAATGAGTCTAAGTTGCTGAAATAAGGCTATTTAATAAGGCTATTTAATAAGCCTAAGTTGCTGAAATAAGGCTATTTAATAAGCCTAAGTTGCTGAAATAAGGCTATTTAATAAGTTTAAGTTGCTGAAATAAGCCTATTTAATAAGCCTAAGTTGCGGAAATAAGCCTATTTAATAAGGCTATTTAATGAGCCTAAGTTGCTGAAATAAGCCTATTTAATAAGCCTACGTTTCTGAACTAAGCCTATTTAAAAAGGTATATTTAATAAGTCTAAGTTTCTGAAATAAACCTATTTTAAAATGCTATTTAATAAGCCTAAGTTGCTGAAATAAACCATTTTAATAAGGCTATTTAATAAGCATAAGTTGCTGAAATAAGCTTATTTAATAAGCCTAAGTTGCTGAAATAAACCTATTTAATAAGTCTAAGTTGCTGAAATAAACCTATTTAATAAGCCTAAGTTGCTAAAATAAGCCTATTCAATGAGGCTATTTAATAAGTCTATTTAATAAGCCTATTTAATAAGCCTATTTAATAAGCCTATTTAATAAGCCTATTTAATACGCCTATTTAATAAACATATTTAATAAATATTTAATGAGCCTATTTAATACGTCTATTTAATAAGCCTTTTTAATAAGCCTATTTAATAAGTCTATTTAATAAGCCTATTTAATAAGTCTATTTAATAAGTCTATTTAATAAGCCTATTTAATAAGTATATAATGAGCCTATTTAATAAGCCTATTTATTGAGCCTATTTAATGAGCCTATTTATTGAGCCTATTTAATAAGCCTATTTATTGAGCCTATTCAATAAGACTATTTAATAAGCCTATTTATTGAGCCTATTTAATAAGTCTATTTAATAAGCCTATTTAATAAGACTAATTAATAAGTATTTAATGAGCCTATTTAATAAGTCTATTTAATAAGCCTATTTAATAGGCCTATTTAATAAGTCTAAGTTGCTGAAATAAGCCTATTTAATAAGCCTATTTAATAGGCCTATTCAATAAGTCTAAGTTGCTGAAATAAGCCTATTTAATAAGAAAAATTTTCTGAATGAGCCTATTTAATAAGCCTAAGTTGCTGAAATAAGCCTATTTAATACGCCTAAGTTGCTGAAATAAGGCTATTTAATAAGTCTAAGTTGCTGAAATAAGCCTATTTAATAAGCCTAAGTTGCTGAAATAAGTATATTTAATAAGCATAAGTTGCTGAAATAAACCTATTTAATGAGTCTAAGTTGCTGAAATAAGGCTATTTAATAAGTCTAAGTTGCTGAAATAAGCCTTTTTAATCAGCGTAAGTTGCTGAAATAAGCCTATTTAATAAGCCCAAGTTGCTGAAATAAGCCTACTTAATTAGGCTATTTAATAAGCCTAAGTTGCTGAAATAAGCCTATTTAATAAGCGTAAGTTGCTGAAATAAGGCTATTTAATAAGTCTAAGTTGCTGAAATAAGCCTATTTAATAAGCCTAAGTTGCTGAAATAAGCCCATTTAATAAGCCTATTTAATAAGCCTAAGTTGCTGAAATAAGCCTATTTAATAAGCCTAAGTTGCTGAATAAGCCTATTTAATAAGCCTAAATTGCTGAATAAACCTATTTAATAAGCCTAAGTTGCTGAAATAAGCCTATTTAATAAGCCTAAGTTGCTGAATAAGCCTATTTAATAAGCCTAAGTTGCTGAAATAAGCCTATTTAATAAGTTTAAGTTGCTGAAATAAGGCTATTTAATAAGCCTAAGTTGCTGAAATAAGCCTATTTAATAAGCCTAAGTTGCTGAAATAAGGCTATTTAATAAGTCTAAGTTGCTGAAATAAGCCTATTTAATAAGCCTAAATTGCTGAAATAAGTATATTTAATAAGCATAAGTTGCTGAAATAAACCTATTTAATGAGTCTAAGTTGCTGAAATAAGGCTATTTAATAAGTTTAAGTTGCTGAAATAAGCCTTTTTAATCAGCGTAAGTTGCTGAAATAAGCCTATTTAATAAGCCCAAGTTGCTGAAATAAGCCTACTTAATTAGGCTATTTAATAAGCCTAAGTTGCTGAAATAAGCCTATTTAATAAGAGTAAGTTGCTGAAATAAGGCTATTTAATAAGTCTAAGTTGCTGAAATAAGCCTATTTAATAAGCCTAAGTTGCTGAAATAAGCCCATTTAATAAACCTATTTAATAAGCCTAAGTTGCTGAAATAAGCCTATTTAATAAGCCTTTTTAATAATCCTATTTAATAGGCCTATTTAATAAGTCTAAGTTGCTGAAATACGCCTATTTAATAAGCCTATTTAATAGGCCTATTTAATAAGTCTAAGTTGCTGAAATAAGCCTATTTAATAAGCCTAAGTTGCTGAATGAGCCTATTTAATAAGCCTAAGTTGCTGAAATAAGCCTATTTAATAAGCCTAAGTTGCTGAAATAAGCCTATTTAATAAGCCCAAGTTGCTGAAATAAGCCTACTTAATTAGGCTATTTAATAAGCCTAAGTTGCTGAAATAAGCCTATTTAATAAGCGTAAGTTGCTGAAATAAGGCTATTTAATAAGTCTAAGTTGCTGAAATAAGCCTATTTAATAAGCCTAAGTTGCTGAAATAAGCCCATTTAATAAGCCTATTTAATAAGCCTAAGTTGCTGAAATAAGCCTATTTAATAAGCATTTTTAATAATCCTATTTAATAGGCCTATTTAATAAGTCTAAGTTGCTGAAATAAGCTTATTTAATAAGCCTATTTAATAGGCCTATTTAATAAGTCTAAGTTGCTGAAATAAGCCTATTTAATAAGCCTAAGTTGCTGAATGAGCCTATTTAATAAGCCTAAGTTGCTGAAATAAGCCTATTTAATAAGCCTAAGTTGCTGAATAAGCCTATTTAATAAGCCTAAATTGCTGAATAAACCTATTTAATAAGCCTAAGTTGCTGAAATAAGCCTATTTAATAAGCCTAAGTTGCTGAATAAGCCTATTTAATAAGCCTAAGTTGCTGAAATAAGCCTATTTAATAAGTTTAAGTTGCTGAAATAAGGCTATTTAATAAGCCTAAGTTGCTGAAATAAGCCTATTTAATAAGCCTAAGTTGCTGAAATAAGGCTATTTAATAAGTCTAAGTTGCTGAAATAAGCCTATTTAATAAGCCTAAATTGCTGAAATAAGTATATGTAATAAGCATAAGTTGCTGAAATAAACCTATTTAATGAGTCTAAGTTGCTGAAATAAGGCTATTTAATAAGTTTAAGTTGCTGAAATAAGCCTTTTTAATCAGCATAAGTTGCTGAAATAAGCCTATTTAATAAGCCCAAGTTGCTGAAATAAGCCTACTTAATTAGGCTATTTAATAAGCCTAAGTTGCTGAAATAAGCCTATTTAATAAGAGTAAGTTGCTGAAATAAGGCTATTTAATAAGTCTAAGTTGCTGAAATAAGCCTATTTAATAAGCCTAAGTTGCTGAAATAAGCCCATTTAATAAGCCTATTTAATAAGCCTAAGTTGCTGAAATAAGCCTATTTAATAAGCCTTTTTAATAATCCTATTTAATAGGCCTATTTAATAAGTCTAAGTTGCTGAAATACGCCTATTTAATAAGCCTATTTAATAGGCCTATTTAATAAGTCTAAGTTGCTGAAATAAGCCTATTTAATAAGCCTAAGTTGCTGAATGAGCCTATTTAATAAGCCTAAGTTGCTGAAATAAGCCTATTTAATAAGCCTAAGTTGCTGAAATAAGCCTATTTAACAAGGCTATTTAATGAGCCTAAGTTGCTGAAATAAGCCTATTTAATAAGCCTAAGTTTCTGAACTAAGCCTATTTAAAAAGGTATATTTAATAAGTCTAAGTTGCTGAAATAAACCTATTTAAAAATGCTATTTAATAAGCCTAAGTTGCTGAAATAAACCTGTTTAATAAGGCTATTTAAAAGCATAAGTTGCTGAAATAAGCTTATTTAATAAGCCTAAGTTGCTGAAATAAGCCTATTTAATAAGCCTATTAAATAAGCCTAAGTTGCTGAAATAAGCCTATTAAATAAGCCTAAGTTGCTGAATAAGCCTATTTAATAAGCCTAAGTTGCTGAATAAACCTATTAAATAAGTCTAAGTTGCTGAAATAAACCTATTTAAAAATGCTACTTAATAAGCCTAAGTTGCTGAAATAAACCTGTTTAATAAGGCTATTTAATAAGAATAAGTTGCTGAAATAAGCTTATTTAATAAGCCTAAGTTGCTGAAATAAGCCTATTTAATAAGGCTTTTTAATAAGTCTAAGTTGCTGAAATAAACTTATTTAATAAGCCTAAGTTGCTAAAATAAGCCTATTTAATGAGGCTATTTAATAAGTCTATTTAATAAGCCTATTTAATAAGCCTATTTAATAAGCCTATTTAATAAGTCTATTTAATAAGCCTATTTAATAAGCCTATTTAATAAGCCTATTTATTGAGCCTATTTAATAAGTCTATTTAATAAGCCTATTTAATAAGCCTATTTAATAAGCCTATTTAATAAGTATTTAATGTGCCTATTTAATAAGTCTATTTAATAAGCCTATTTAATAGGCCTATTTAATAAGTCTAAGTTGCTGAAATAAACCTATTTAATAAGCCTATTTAACAGGCCTATTTAATAAGTCTAAGTTGCTGAAATAAGCCTATGTAATAAGCCTAAGTTGCTGAATAAGCCTATTTAATAAGCCTAAGTTGCTGAAATAAGCCTATTTAATAAGTCTAAGTTGCTGAAATAAGGCTATTTAATAAGCCTAAGTTGCTGAAATAAGCCTATTTAATAAGCCTAAGTTGCTGAAATAAGGCTATTTAATAAGTCTAAGTTGCTGAAATAAGCCTATTTAATAAACCTATTTAATAGGCCTATTTAATAAGTCTAATTTGCTGAAATAAGCCTATTTAATAAGCCTAAGTTGCTTAATAAGCCTATTTAATAAGCCTAAGTTGCTGAATAAACCTATTTAATAAGTCTAAGTTGCTGAAATAAGCCTATTTAATAAGGCTATTTAATAAGCCTAAGTTGCTGAATAAGCCTATTTAATAAGTCTAAGTTGCTGAAATAAGGCTATTTAATAAGCCTAAGTTGCTGAAATAAGGCTATTTAATAAGTTTAAGTTGCTGAAATAAGCCTATTTAATAAGCCTAAGTTGCTGAAATAAGCCTATTTAATAAGGCTATTTAATGAGCCTAAGTTGCTGATTTAAAAATGCTATTTAATAAGCCTAAGTTGCTGAAATAAATCTGTTTAATAAGGCTATTTAATAAGCATAAGTTGCTGAAATAAGCTTATTTAATAAGCCTAAGTTGCTGAAATAAGCATATTTAATAAGGCTATTTAATAAGTCTAAGTTGCTGAAATAAACCTATTTAATAAGTCTAAGTTGCTAAAATAAGCCTATTTAATGAGGCTATTTAATAAGTCTATTTAATAAGCCTATTTAATAAGCATATTTAATAAGCCTATTTAATAAGCCTATTTAATACGCCTATTTAATAAACATATTTAACAAGTATTTAATGAGCCTTTTTAATAAGTCTATTTAATAAGCCTTTTTATTAAGCCTATTTAATAAGTCTATTTAATAAGCCTATTTAATAAGGCTATTTAATAAGTCTATTTGATAAGCCTATTTAATAAGTATTTAATGAGCCTATTTAATAAGCCTATTTATTGAGCCTATTTAATAAGCCTATTTATTGAGCCTATTTAATAAGCCTATTTATTGAGCCTATTTAATAAGCCTATTTATTGAGCCTATTTAATAAGCCTATTTAATAAGCCTATTTAATAAGCCTATTTAATAAGCCTATTTAATACGCCTATTTAATAAACACATTTAATAAGTATTTAATGAGCATTTTTAATAAGCCTATTTAATAAGTCTATTTAATAAGCCTATTTAATAAGTCTATTTAATGAGTCTAGTTAATAAGCCTACTTAATAAGTATTTAATGAGCCTATTTAATAAGTCTATTTAATAAGCCTATTTAATAGGCCTATTTAATAAGTCTAAGTTGCTGAAAAAAGCCTATTTAATAAGCCTAAGTTGCTGAATAAGCCTATTTAATAAGCCTAAGTTGCTGAAATAAGCCTTTTTAATAAGTCTAAGTTGCTGAAATAAGCCTATTTAATAAGCCTAAGTTGCTGAAATAAGCCTATTTAATAAGGCTATTTAATAAGCCTAAGTTGCTGAAATAAGGCTATTTAATAAGCCTTTTTAATAAGCCTATTTAATAAGTCTATTTAATAAGCCTTTTTAATAAGTCTATTTAATAAGTCTATTTAATAAGCCTATTTAATAAGTATTTAATGAGCCTATTTAATAAGCCTATTTATTGAGCCTATTTAATAAGCCTATTTATTGAGCCTATTTAATAAGCCTATTTAATAAGCCTATTTATTGAGCCTATTTAATAAGTCTATTTAATACGCCTATTTAATAAGCCTATTTAATAAGTATTTAATGAGCCTATTTAATAAGTCTATTTAATAAGCCTATTTAATAGACCTATTTAATAAGTCTAAGTTGCTGAAATAAGCCTATTTAATAAACCTATTTAATAGGCCTATTTAATAAGTCTAATTTGCTGAAATAAGCCTATTTAATAAGCCTAAGTTTCTGAATGAGCCTATTTAATAAGACTAAGTTGCTGAAATAAGCCTATTTAATAAGCCTAAGTTGCTGAACAAGCCTATTTAATAAACCTAAGTTGCTGAAATAAGCCTTTTTAATCAGCGTAAGTTGCTGAAATAAGCCTATTTAATAAGCCCAAGTTGCTGAAATAAGCCTACTTAATTAGGCTATTTAATAAGCCTAAGTTGCTGAAATAAGCCTATTTAATAAGCGTAATTTGCTGAAATAAGGCTATTTAATAAGTCTAAGTTGCTGAAATAAGCCTATTTAATAAGCCTAAGTTGCTGAAATAAGCCTATTTAATTAGCCTGTTTAATAAGCCTAAGTTGCTGAAATAAGCCTATTTAATAATCCTATTTAATAAGCCTATTTATAGGCCTATTTAATAAGTCTAAGTTGCTGAAATAAGCCTATTTAATAAGCCTATATAATAGTCCTATTTAATAAGTCTAAGTTGCTGAAATAAGCCTATTTAATAAGCCTAAGTTGCTGAATGAGCCTATTTAATAAGCCTAAGTTGCTGAAATAAGCCTATTTAATAAGCCTAAGTTGCTTAATAAGCCTATTTAATAAGCCTAAGTTGCTGAATAAACCTATTTAATAAGTCTAAGTTGCTGAAATAAGCCTATTTAATAAGGCTATTTAATAAGCCTAAGTTGCTGAATAAGCCTATTTAATAAGTCTAAGTTGCTGAAATAAGGCTATTTAATAAGCCTAAGTTGCTGAAATAAGGCTATTTAATAAGTTTAAGTTGCTGAAATAAGCCTATTTAATAAGCCTAAGTTGCTGAAATAAGCCTATTTAATAAGGCTATTTAATGAGCCTAAGTTTCTGATTTAAAAATGCTATTTAATAAGCCTAAGTTGCTGAAATAAATCTGTTTAATAAGGCTATTTAATAAGCATAAGTTGCTGAAATAAGCTTATTTAATAAGCCTAAGTTGCTGAAATAAGCATATTTAATGAGGCTATTTAATAAGTCTATTTAATAAGCCTATTTAATAAGCCTATTTAATAAGCCTATTTAATAAGCCTATTTAATACGCCTATTTAATAAACATATTTAATAAGTATTTAATGAGCCTTTTTAATAAGTCTATTTAATAAGCCTTTTTATTAAGCCTATTTAATAAGTCTATTTAATAAGCCTATTTAATAAGGCTATTTAATAAGTCTATTTGATAAGCCTATTTAATAAGTATTTAATGAGCCTATTTAATAAGCCTATTTATTGAGCCTATTTAATAAGCCTATTTATTGAGCCTATTTAATACGCCTATTTATTGAGCCTATTTAATAAGCCTATTTATTGAGCCTATTTAATAAGCCTATTTAATAAGCCTATTTAATAAGCCTATTTAATAAGCCTATTTAATACGCCTATTTAATAAACACATTTAATAAATATTTAATGAGCATTTTTAATAAGCCTATTTAATAAGTCTATTTAATAAGCCTATTTAATAAGTCTATTTAATAAGTCTAGTTAATAAGCCTACTTAATAAGTATTTAATGAGCCTATTTAATAAGTCTATTTAATAAGCCTATTTAATAGGCCTATTTAATAAGTCTAAGTTGCTGAAAAAAGCCTATTTAATAAGCCTAAGTTGCTGAATAAGCCTATTTAATAAGCCTAAGTTGCTGAAATAAGCCTTTTTAATAAGTCTATATTGCTGAAATAAGCCTATTTAATAAGCCTAAGTTGCTGAAATAAGCCTATTTAATAAGGCTATTTAATAAGCCTAAGTTGCTGAATAAGCCTATTTAATAAGTCTAAGTTGCTGAAATAACGCTATTTTAATGAGGCAATTTAATAAGTCTATTTAATAAGCCTATTTAATAAGCCTATTTAATAAGCCTATTTAATAAGTCTATTTAATAAGTCTATTTAATAAGCCTATTTAATAAGTATTTAATGAGCCTATTTAATAAGCCAATTTATTGAGCCTATTTAATAAGCCTATTTATTGAGCCTATTTAATGAGCCTATTTATTGAGCCTATTTAATAAGCCTATTTAATACGTATATTTAATAAACCTATTTAATAAGCCTAATTAATAAGCCTATTTAATAAGCCTATTTATTGAGCCTATTTAATGAGTCTATTTAATAAGCCTGTTTAATAAGCCTATTTAATAAGTATTGAATGAGCCTATTTAATAAGCCTAAGTTGCTTAATAAGCCTATTTAATAAGCCTAAGTTGCTGAAATAAGCCTATTTAATAAGCCTATTTGATAAGCCTAAGTTGGTGAATAAGCCTATTTAATAAGCCTAAGTTGCTGAAATAAGCCTATTTAATAAGTCTAAGTTGCTGAAATAAGGCTATTTAATAAGCCTTTTTAATAAGCCTATTTAATAAGTCTATTTAATAAGCCTTTTTAATAAGTCTATTTAATAAGTCTATTTAATAAGCCTATTTAATAAGTATTTAATGAGCCTATTTAATAAGCCTATTTATTGAGCCTATTTAATAAGCCTATTTATTGAGCCTATTTAATAAGCCTATTTATTGAGCCTATTTAATAAGCCTATTTATTGAGCCTATTTAATAAGCCTATTTAATAAGTCTATTTAATAAGCCTATTTAATAAGCCTATTTATTGACCTATTTAATAAGCCTATTTAATAAGCCTATTTATTGAGCCTATTTAATAAGTCTATTTAATACGCCTATTTAATAAGCCTATTTAATAAGCATTTAATGAGCCTATTTAATAAGTCTATTTAATAAGCCTATTTAATAGACCTATTTAATAAGTCTAAGTTGCTGAAATAAGCCTATTTAATAAACCTATTTAATAGGCCTATTTAATAAGTCTAATTTGCTGAAATAAGCCTATTTAATAAGCCTAAGTTTCTGAATTAGCCTATTTAATAAGCCTAAGTTGCTGAAATAAGCCTATTTAATAAGCCTAAGTTGCTGAACAAGCCTATTTAATAAGCCTAAGTTGCTGAAATAAGCCTTTTAAATCAGCGTAAGTTGCTGAAATAAGCCTATTTAATAAGCCCAAGTTGCTGAAATAAGCCTACTTAATTAGGCTTTTTAATAAGCCTAAGTTGCTGAAATAAGCCTATTTAATAAGCGTAATTTGCTGAAATAAGGCTATTTAATAAGTCTAAGTTGCTGAAATAAGCCTATTTAATAAGCCTAAGTTGCTGAAATAAGCCTATTTAATTAGCGTGTTTAATAAGCCTAAGTTGCTGAAATAAGCCTATTTAATAAGCCTATTTAATAAGCCTATTTAATAAGCCTATTTAATAAGTCTAAGTTGCTGAAATAAGCCTATTTAATAAGCCTATATAATAGTCCTATTTAATAAGTCTAAGTTGCTGAAATAAGCCTATTTAATAAGCCTAAGTTGCTGAATGAGCCTATTTAATAAGCCTAAGTTGCTGAAATAAGCCTATTTAATAAGCCTAAGTTGCTTAATAAGCCTATTTAATAAGCCTAAGTTGCTGAATAAACCTAATTAATAAGTCTAAGTTGCTGAAATAAGCCTATTTAATAAGGCTATTTAATAAGCCTAAGTTGCTGAATAAGCCTATTTAAAAAGGCTATTTAATGAGCCTAAGTTGCTGATTTAAAAATGCTATTTAATAAGCCTAAGTTGCTGAAATAAATCTGTTTAATAAGGCTATTTAATAAGCATAAGTTGCTGAAATAAGCTTATTTAATAAGCCTAAGTTGCTGAAATAAGCCTATTTAATAAGGCTATTTAATAAGTCTAAGTTGCTGAAATAAACCTATTTAATAAGTCTAAGTTGCTAAAATAAGCCTATTTAATGAGGCTATTTAATAAGTCTATTTAATAAGCCTATTTAATAAGCCTATTTAATAAGCCTATTTAATACGCCTATTTAATAAACATATTTAATAAGTATTTAATGAGCCTTTTTAATAAGTCTATTTAATAAGCCTTTTTATTAAGCCTATTTAATAAGTCTATTTAATAAGCCTATTTAATAAGGCTATTTAATAAGTCTATTTGATAAGCCTATTTAATAAGTATTTAATGAGCCTATTTAATAAGCCTATTTATTGAGCCTATTTAATAAGCCTATTTATTGAGCCTATTTAATAAGCCTATTTATTGAGCCTATTTAATAAGCCTATTTATTGAGCCTATTTAATAAGCCTATTTAATAAGCCTATTTAATAAGCCTATTTAATACGCCTATTTAATAAACACATTTAATAAGTATTTAATGAGCATTTTTAATAAGCCTATTTAATAAGTCTATTTAATAAACCTATTTAATAAGTCTATTTAATAAGTCTAGTTAATAAGCCTACTTAATATGTATTTAATGAGCCTATTTAATAAGTCTATTTAATAAGCCTATTTAATAGGCCTATTTAATAAGTCTAAGTTGCTGAAAAAAGCCTATTTAATAAGCCTAAGTTGCTGAATAAGCCTATTTAATAAGCCTAAGTTGCTGAAATAAGCCTATTTAATAAGCCTAAGTTGCTGAAATAAGCCTATTTAATAAGGCTATTTAATAAGCCTAAGTTGCTGAAATAAGGCTATTTAATAAGCCTTTTTAATGAGCCTATTTAATAAGTCTATTTAATAAGCCTTTTTAATAAGTATATTTAATAAGTCTATTTAATAAGCCTATTTAATAAGTATTTAATGAGCCTATTTAATAAGCCTATTTATTGAGCCTATTTAATAAGCCTATTTATTGAGCCTATTTAATAAGCCTATTTATTGAGCCTATTTAATAAGCCTATTTATTGAGCCTATTTAATAAGCCTATTTAATAAGTCTATTTAATAAGCCTATTTAATAAGCCTATTTATTGACCCTATTTAATAAGCCTATTTAATAAGCCTATTTATTGAGCCTATTTAATAAGTCTATTTAATACGCCTATTTAATAAGCCTATTTAATAAGTATTTAATGAGCCTATTTAATAAGTCTATTTAATAAGCCTATTTAATAGACCTATTTAATAAGTCTAAGTTGCTGAAATAAGCCTATTTAATAAACCTATTTAATAGGCCTATTTAATAAGTCTAATTTGCTGAAATAAGCCTATTTAATAAGCCTAAGTTTCTGAATGAGCCTATTTAATAAGCCTAAGTTGCTGAAATAAGCCTATTTAATAAGCCTAAGTTGCTGAACAAGCCTATTTAATAAACCTAAGTTGCTGAAATAAGCCTTTTTAATCAGCGTAAGTTGCTGAAATAAGCCTATTTAATAAGCCCAAGTTGCTGAAATAAGCCTACTTAATTAGGCTATTTAATAAGCCTAAGTTGCTGAAATAAGCCTATTTAATAAGCGTAATTTGCTGAAATAAGGCTATTTAATAAGTCTAAGTTGCTGAAATAAGCCTATTTAATAAGCCTAAGTTGCTGAAATAAGCCTATTTAATTAGCCTGTTTAATAAGCCTAAGTTGCTGAAATAAGCCTATTTAATAAGCCTATTTAATAAGCCTATTTAATAGGCCTATTTAATAAGTCTAAGTTGCTGAAATAAGCCTATTTAATAAGCCTATATAATAGTCCTATTTAATAAGTCTAAGTTGCTGAAATAAGCCTATTTAATAAGCCTAAGTTGCTGAATGAGCCTATTTAATAAGCCTAAGTTGCTGAAATAAGCCTATTTAATAAGCCTAAGTTGCTTAATAAGCCTATTTAATAAGCCTAAGTTGCTGAATAAACCTATTTAATAAGTCTAAGTTGCTGAAATAAGCCTATTTAATAAGGCTATTTAATAAGCCTAAGTTGCTGAATAAGCCTATTTAATAAGTCTAAGTTGCTGAAATAAGGCTATTTAATAAGTTTAAGTTGCTGAAATAAGCCTATTTAATAAGCCTAAGTTGCTGAAATAAGCCTATTTAATAAGGCTATTTAATGAGCCTAAGTTTCTGATTTAAAAATGCTATTTAATAAGCCTAAGTTGCTGAAATAAATCTGTTTAATAAGGCTATTTAATAAGCATAAGTTGCTGAAATAAGCTTATTTAATAAGCCTAAGTTGCTGAAATAAGCCTATTTAATAAGGCTATTTAATAAGTCTAAGTTGCTGAAATAAACCTATTTAATAAGTCTAAGTTGCTAAAATAAGCCTATTTAATAAGCCTATTTAATAAGCCTATTTAATAAGCCTATTTAATAAGTCTATTTAATACGCCTATTTAATAAACATATTTAATAAGTATTTATTGAGCCTTTTTAATAAGTCTATTTAATACGCCTTTTTATTAAGCCTATTTAATAAGTCTATTTAATGAGCCTATTTAATAAGCCTATTTATTGAGCCTATTTAATAAGCCTATTTATTGAGCCTATTTAATAAGCCTATTTATTGAGCCTATTTAATAAGCCTATTTATTGAGCCTATTTAATAAGCCTATTTAATAAGCCTATTTAATAAGCCTATTTAATAAGCCTATTTAATACGCCTATTTAATAAACACATTTAATAAGTATTTAATGAGCATTTTTAATAAGCCTATTTAATAAGTCTATTTAATAAGCCTATTTAATAAGTCTATTTAATAAGTCTAGTTAATAAGCCTACTTAATATGTATTTAATGAGCCTATTTAATAAGTCTATTTAATAAGCCTATTTAATAGGCCTATTTAATAAGTCTAAGTTGCTGAAAAAAGCCTATTTAGTAAGCCTAAGTTGCTGAATAAGGCTATTTAATAAGCCTAAGTTGCTGAAATAAGGCTATTTAATAAGCCTTTTTAATAAGCCTATTTATTGAGCCTATTTAATAAGCCTATTTATTGAGCCTATTTAATAAGCCTATTTATTGAGCCTATTTAATAAGCCTATTTATTGAGCCTATTTAATAAGCCTATTTATTGAGCCTATTTAATAAGCCTATTTAATAAGTCTATTTAATAAGCCTATTTAATAAGCCTATTTATTGACCCTATTTAATAAGCCTATTTAATAAGCCTATTTATTGAGCCTATTTAATAAGTCTATTTAATACGCCTATTTAATAAGCCTATTTAATAAGTATTTAATGAGCCTATTTAAGAAGTCTATTTAATAAGCCTATTTAATAGACCTATTTAATAAGTCTAAGTTGCTGAAATAAGCCTATTTAATAAACCTATTTAATAGGCCTATTTAATAAGTCTAATTTGCTGAAATAAGCCTATTTAATAAGCCTAAGTTTCTGAATGAGCCTATTTAATAAGCCTAAGTTGCTGAAATAAGCCTATTTAATAAGCCTAAGTTGCTGAACAAGCCTATTTAATAAACCTAAGTTGCTGAAATAAGCCTTTTTAATCAGCGTAAGTTGCTGAAATAAGCCTATTTAATAAGCCCAAGTTGCTGAAATAAGCCTACTTAATTAGTCTATTTAATAAGCCTAAGTTGCTGAAATAAGCCTATTTAATAAGCGTAATTTGCTGAAATAAGGCTATTTAATAAGTCTAAGTTGCTGAAATAAGCCTATTTAATAAGCCTAAGTTGCTGAAATAAGCCTATTTAATTAGCCTGTTTAATAAGCCTAAGTTGCTGAAATAAGCCTATTTAATAAGCCTATTTAATAAGCCTATTTAATAGGCCTATTTAATAAGTCTAAGTTGCTGAAATAAGCCTATTTAATAAGCCTATATAATAGTCCTATTTAATAAGTCTAAGTTGCTGAAATAAGCCTATTTAATAAGCCTAAGTTGCTGAATGAGCCTATTTAATAAGCCTAAGTTGCTGAAATAAGCCTATTTAATAAGCCTAAGTTGCTTAATAAGCCTATTTAATAAGCCTAAGTTGCTGAATAAACCTATTTAATAAGTCTAAGTTGCTGAAATAAGCCTATTTAATAAGCCTATTTAATAAGCCTAAGTTGCTGAATAAGCCTATTTAATAAGTCTACGTTGCTGAAATAAGGCTATTTAATAAGCCTAAGTTGCTGAAATAAGGCTATTTAATAAGTTTAAGTTGCTGAAATAAGCCTATTTAATAAGCCTAAGTTGCTGAAATAATCCTATTTAATAAGGCTATTTAATGAGCCTAAGTTGCTGATTTAAAATGCTATTTAATAAGCCTAAGTTGCTGAAATAAATCTGTTTAATAAGGCTATTTAATAATCATTAGTTGCTGAAATAAGCTTATTTAATAAGCCTAAGTTGCTGAAATAAGCCTATTTAATAAGGCTATTTAATAAGTCTAAGTTGCTGAAATAAACCTATTTAATAAGTCTAAGTTGCTAAAATAAGCCTATTTAATGAGGCTATTTAATAAGTCTATTTAATAAGCCTAATTAATAAGCCTATTTAATAAGCCTATTTAATAAGCCTATTTAATACGCCTATTTAATAAACATATTTAATAAGTATTTAATGAGCCTTTTTAATGTCTATTTAATAAGCCTTTTTATTAAGCCTATTTAATAAGTCTATTTAATAAGCCTATTTAATAAGGCTATTTAATAAGTCTATTTGATAAGCCTATTTAATAAGTATTTAATGAGCCTATTTAATAAGCCTATTTATTGAGTCTATTTAATAAGCCTATTTATTGAGCCTATTTAATAAGCCTATTTATTGAGCCTATTTAATAAGCCTATTTATTGAGCCTATTTAATAAGCCTATTTAATAAGCCTATTTAATAAGCCTATTTAATAAGCCTATTTAATACGCCTATTTAATAAACACATTTAATAAGTATTTAATGAGCATTTTTTATAAGCCTATTTAATAAGTCTATTTAATAAGCCTATTTAATAAGTCTATTTAATAAGTCTAGTTAATAAGCCTACTTAATAAGTATTTAATGAGCCTATTTAATAAGTCTATTTAATAAGCCTATTTAATAGGCCTATTTAATAAGTCTAAGTTGCTGAAAAAAGCCTATTTAATAAGCCTAAGTTGCTGAATAAGCCTATTTAATAAGCCTAAGTTGCTGAAATAAGCCTTTTTAATAAGTCTAAGTTGCTGAAATAAGCCTATTTAATAAGCCTAAGTTGCTGAAATAAGCCTATTTAATAAGGCTATTTAATAAGCCTAAGTTGCTGATTTAAAAATGCTATTTAATAAGCCTAAGTAGCTGAAATAAATATGTTTAATAAGGCTATTTAATAATCCTAAGTTGCTGAAATAAGCTTATTTAATAAGCCTGAGTTGCTGAAATAAGCCTATTTAATAAGGCTATTTAATAAGTCTACTTGATAAGCCTATTTAATAAGTATTTAATGAGCCTATTTAATAAGCCTATTTATTGAGCCTATTTAATAAGCCTATTTATTGAGCCTATTTAATGAGCCTATTTATTGAGCCTATTTAATAAGCCTATTTAATAAGTCTATTTAATAAACCTATTTAATAAGCCTAATTAATAAGCCTATTTAATAAGCCTATTTATTGAGCCTATTTAATGAGTCTATTTAATACGCCTGTTTAATAAGCCTATTTAATAAGTATTGAATGAGCCTATTTAATAAGCCTAAGTTGCTGAATAAGCCTATTTAATAAGCCTAAGTTGCTGAAATAAGCCTATTTAATAAGCCTATTTGATAAGCCTAAGTTGCTGAATAAGCCTATTTAATAAGCCTAAGTTGCTGAAATAAGCCTATTTAATAAGTTTAAGTTGCTGAAATAAGGCTATTTAATAAGCCTTTTTAATAAGCCTATTTAAAAAGTCTATTTAATAAGCCTTTTTAATAAGTCTATTTAATAAGTCTATTTAATAAGCCTATTTAATAAGTATTTAATGAGCCTATTTAATAAGCCTATTTATTGAGCCTATTTAATAAGCCTATTTATGAGCCTATTTAATAAGCCTATTTATTGAGCCTATTTAATAAGCCTCTTTATTGAGCCTATTTAATAAACCTATTTAATAAGTCTATTTAATAAGCCTATTTAATAAGCCTATTTATTGAGCCTATTTAATAAGCCTATTTAATAAGCCTATTTATTGAGCCTATTTAATAAGTCTATTTAATAAGCCTATTTAATAAGCCTATTTAATAAGTATTTAATGAGCCTATTTAATAAGCCTGTTTAATAAGCCTATTTAATAAGTATTGAATGAGCCTATTTAATAAGCCTAAGTTGCTGAATAAGCCTATTTAATAAGCCTAAGTTGCTGAAATAAGCCTATTTAATAAGCCTATTTGATAAGCCTAAGTTGCTGAATAAGCCTATTTAATAAGCCTAAGTTGCTGAAATAAGCCTATTTAATAAGTCTAAGTTGCTGAAATGAGGCTATTTAATAAGCCTTTTTAATAAGCCTATTTAATAAGTCTATTTAATAAGCCTTTTTAATAAGTCTATTTAATAAGTCTATTTAATAAGCCTATTTAATAAGTATTTAATGAGCCTATTTAATAAGCCTATTTATTGAGCCTATTTAATAAGCCTATTTATTGAGCCTATTTAATTAGCCTATTTATTGAGCCTATTTAATAAGCCTCTTTATTGAGCCTATTTAATAAGCCTATTTAATAAGTCTATTTAATAAGCCTATTTAATAAGCCTATTTATTGAGCCTATTTAATAAGCCTATTTAATAAGCCTATTTATTGAGCCTATTTAATAAGTCTATTTAATAAGCCTATTTAATAAGCCTATTTAATAAGTATTTAATGAGCCTATTTAATAAGTCTATTTAATAAGCCTATTTAATAGACCTATTTAATAAGTCTAAGTTGCTGAAATAAGCCTATTTAATAAACCTATTTAATAGGCCTATTTAATAAGTCTAAGTTGCTGAAATAAGCCTATTTAATAAGCCTAAGTTTCTGAATGAGCCTATTTAATTAGCCTAAGTTGCTGAAATAAGCCTATTTAATAAGCCTAAGTTGCTGAACAAGCCTATTTAATAAGCCTAAGTTGCTGAAATAAGCCTTTTTAATCAGCGTAAGTTGCTGAAATAAGCCTATTTAATAAGCCCAAGTTGCTGAAATAAGCCTACTTAATTAGGCTATTTAATAAGCCTAAGTTGCTGAAATAAGCCTATTTAATAAGCGTAATTTGCTGAAATAAGGCTATTTAATAAGTCTAAGTTGCTGAAATAAGCCTATTTAATAAGCCTAAGTTGCTGAAATAAGCCTATTTAATAAGCCTGTTTAATAAGCCTAAGTTGCTGCAATAAGCCTATTTAATAAGCCTATTTAATAAGCCTATTTAATAGGCCTATTTAATAAGTCTAAGTTGCTGAAATAAGCCTATTTAATAAGCCTATATAATAGTCCTATTTAATAAGTCTAAGTTGCTGAAATAAGCCTATTTAATAAGCCTAAGTTGCTGAATGAGCCTATTTATAAGCCTAAGTTGCTGAAATAAGCCTATTTAATAAGCCTAAGTTGCTTAATAAGCCTATTTAATAAGCCTAAGTTGATGAATAAACCTATTTAATAAGTCTAAGTTACTGAAATAAGCCTATTTAATAAGGCTATTTAATAAGCCTAAGTTGCTGAATAAGCCTATTTAATAAGTCTAAGTTGCTGAAATAAGGCTATTTAATAAGCCTAAGTTGCTGAAATAAGGCTATTTAATAAGTTTAAGTTGCTGAAATAAGCCTATTTAATAAGGCTATTTAATAAGTCTAAGTTGCTGAAATAAACCTATTTAATAAGCCTAAGTTGCTAAAATAAGCCTATTTAATGAGGCTATTTAATAAGTCTATTTAATAGGCCTATTTAATAAGCCTATTTAATAAGCCTATTTAATAAGCCTATTTAATACGCCTATTTAATAAACATATTTAGTAAGTATTTAATGAGCCTTTTTAATAAGTCTATTTAATAAGCCTTTTTAATAAGCCTATTTAATAAGTCTATTTAATAAGCCTTTTTAATAAGCCTATTTAATAAGTCTATTTAATAAGCCTATTTAATAAGGCTATTTAATAAGTCTATTTAATAAGCCTATTTAATAAGTATTTAATGAGCTTATTTAATAAGCCTATTTATTGAGCCTATTTAATAAGCCTATTTATTGAGCCTATTTAATAAGCCTATTTATTGAGCCTATTTAATAAGCCTATTTATTGAGCCTATTTAATAAGCCTATTTAATAAGTCTATTTAATAAGCCTATTTAATAAGTATTTAATGAGCCTATTTAATAAGTCTATTTAATAAGCCTATTTAATAGACCTATTTAATAAGTCTAAGTTGCTGAAATAAGCCTATTTAATAAGCCTATTTAATAGGCCTATTTAATAAGCTTAATTTTCTGAATGAGCATATTTAATAAGCCTAAGTTGCTGAAATAAGCCTATTTAATAAGTCTATTTAATGAGCCTAAGTTGCTGATTTAAAAATGCTATTTAATAAGCCTAAGTTGCTGAAATAAACCTGTTTAATAAGGCTATTTAATAAGCATAAGTTGCTGAAATAAGCTTATTTAATAAGCCTAAGTTGCTGAAATAAGCCTATTTAATGAGGCTATTTAATAAGTCTATTTAATAAGCCTATTTAATAAGCATATTTAATAAGCCTATTTAATAAGCCTATTTAATACGCCTATTTAATAAACATATTTAATAAGTATTTAATGAGCCTTTTTAATAAGTCTATTTAATAAGCCTTTTTAATAAGCCTATTTAATAAGTCTATTTAATAAGCCTATTTAATAAGTCTATTTAATAAGTCTATTTAATAAGCCTATTTAATAAGTATTTAATGAGCCTATTTAATAAGCCTATTTATTGAGCCTATTTAATAAGCCTATTTATTGAGCCTATTTAATAAGCCTATTTATTGAGCCTATTTAATAAGCCTATTTATTGAGCCTATTTAATAAGCCTATTTAATAAGTCTATTTAATAAGCCTATTTAATAAGTATTTAATGAGCCTATTTAATAAGTCTATTTAATAAGCCTATTTAATAGACCTATTTAATAAGTCTAAGTTGCTGAAATAAGCCTATTTAATAAGCCTATTTAATAGGCCTATTTAATAAGTCTAAGTTGCTGAAATAAGCCTATTTAATAAGCTTAATTTTCTGAATGAGCATATTTAATAAGCCTAAGTTGCTGAAATAAGCCTATTTAATAAACCTAAGTTGCTGAACAAGCATATTTAATAAGCCTAAGTTGCTGAAATAAGCCTTTTTAATCAGCGTAAGTTGCTGAAATAAGCCTATTTAATAAGCCCAAGTTGCTGAAATAAGCCTACTTAATTAGGCTATTTAATAAGAATAAGTTGCTGAAATAAGCCTATTTAATAAGCGTAATTTGCTAAAATAAGCCTATTTAATGAGGCTATTTAATAAGTCTATTTAATAAGCCTATTTAATAAGCCTATTTAATAAGCCTATTTAATACGCCTATTTAATAAACCTATTTAATAAGTATTTAATGAGCCTATTTAATAAGCCTATTTAATAAGCCTTTTTAATAAGCCTATTTAATAAGCCTATTTAATAAGCCTATTTAATAAGTCTATTTAATAAGTCTATTTAATAAGCCTATTTAATAAGTATTTAATGTGCCTATTTAATAAGCCTATTTATTGAGCCTATTTAATAAGCCTATTTATTGAGCCTATTTAATGAGCCTATTTATTGAGCCTATTTAATAAGCCTATTTAATAAGTCTATTTAATAAACCTATTTAATAAGCCTAATTAATAAGCCTATTTAATAAGCCTATTTATTGAGCCTATTTAATGAGTCTATTTAATAAGCCTGTTTAATAAGCCTATTTAATAAGTATTGAATGAGCCTATTTAATAAGCCTAAGTTGCTGAATAAGCCTATTTAATAAGCCTAAGTTGCTGAAATAAGCCTATTTAATAAGCCTATTTGATAAGCCTAAGTTGCTGAATAAGCCTATTTAATAAACCTAAGTTGCTGAAATAAGCCTATTTAATAAGTCTAAGTTGCTGAAATAAGGCTATTTAATAAGCCTAAGTTGCTGAAATAAGCCTATTTAAAATAAGCCTAAGTTGCTGAAATAAGGCTATTTAATAAGTCCAAGTTGCTGGAATAAGCCTATTTAATAAGCCTAAGTTGCTGAAATAAGTATATTTAATAAGAATAAGTTGCTGAAATAAGCCTATTTAATAAGTCTAAGTTGCTGAAATAAGGCTATTTAATAAGTCTAAGTTGCTGAAATAAGCCTTTTTAATCAGCGTAAGTTGCTGAAATAAGCCTATTTAATAAGCCCAAGTTGCTGAAATAAGCCTACTTAATTAGGCTATTTAATAAGCCTAAGTTGCCGAAATAAGCCTATTTAATAAGTGTAAGTTGCTGAAATAAGGCTATTTAATAAGTCTAAGTTGCTGAAATAAGCCTATTTAATAAGCCTAAGTTGCTGAAATAAGCCTATTTAATGAGCCTGTTTAATATGCCTAAGTTGCTGAAATAAGCCTATTTAATAAGCCTATTTAATACGCCTATTTAATAGGCCTATTTAATAAGTCTAAGTTGCTGAAATAAGCCTATTTAATAAGCCTAAGTTTCTGAATGAGCCTATTTAATAAGCCTAAGTTGCTGAAATAAGCCTATTTAATAAGACTAAGTTGCTGAACAAGCCTATTTAATAAGCCTAAGTTGCTGAAATAAGCCTTTTTAATCAACGTAAGTTGCTGAAATAAGCATATTTAATAAGCCCAAGTTGATGAAATTAGCCTACTTAATTAGGCTATTTAATAAGCCTAAGTTGCTGAAATAAGCCTATTTAATAAGCGTAATTTGCTGAAATAAGGCTATTTAATAAGTCTAAGTTGCTGAAATAAGCCTATTTAATAAGCCTAAGTTGCTGAAATAAGCCTATTTAATAAGCCTGTTTAATAAGCCTAAGTTGCTGAAATAAGCCTATTTAATAAGCCTATTTAATAAGCCTATTTAATAGGCCTATTTAATAAGTCTAAATTGCTGAAATAAGCCTATTTAATAAGCCTATATAATAGGCCTATTTAATAAGTCTAAGTTGCTTAAATAAGCCTATTTAATAAGCCTAAGTTGCTGAATGAGCCTATTTAATAAGCCTAAGTTGCTGAAATAAGCCTATTTAATAAGCCTAAGTTGCTGAATAAGCCTATTTAATAAGCCTAAGTTGCTGAAATAAGCCTATTTAATAAGGCTATTTAATGAGCCTAAGTTGCTGAATAAGCCTATTTAATAAGTCTAAGTTGCTGAAATAAGGCTATTTAATAAGCCTAAGTTGCTGAAATAAGGCTATTTAATAAGTTTAAGTTGCTGAAATAAGCCTATTTAATAAGCCTAAGTTGTTGAAATAAGCCTATTTAATAAGGCTATTTAATGAGCCTAAGTTGCTGATTTAAAAATGCTATTTAATAACCCTAAGTTGCTGAAATAAACCTATTTAATAAGCCTAAGTTGCTAAAATAAGCCTATTTAATGAGGCTATTTAATAAGCCTATTTAATAAGCCTATTTAATAAGCCTATTTAATACGCCTATTTAATAAACATATTTAATAAGTATTTAATGAGCCTTTTTAATAAGTCTATTTAATAAGCCTTTTTAATAAGCCTATTTAATAAGTCTATTTAATAAGCCTATTTAATAAGTCTATTTAATAAGTCTATTTAATAAGCCTATTTAATAAGTATTTAATGAGCCTATTTAATAAGCCTATTTAATAAGCCTATTTATTGAGCCTATTTAATGAGTCTATTTAATAAGCCTGTTTAATAAGCCTATTTAATAAGTATTGAATGAGCCTATTTAATAAGCCTAAGTTGCTGAATAAGCCTATTTAATAAGCCTAAGTTGCTGAAATAAGCCTATTTAATAAGCCTATTTGATAAGCCTAAGTTGCTGAATAAGCCTATTTAATAAACCTAAGTTGCTGAAATAAGCCTATTTAATAAGTCTAAGTTGCTGAAATAAGGCTATTTAATAAGCCTAAGTTGCTGAAATAAGCCTATTTAAAATAAGCCTAAGTTGCTGAAATAAGGCTATTTAATAAGTCCAAGTTGCTGGAATAAGCCTATTTAATAAGCCTAAGTTGCTGAAATAAGTATATTTAATAAGAATAAGTTGCTGAAATAAGCCTATTTAATAAGTCTAAGTTGCTGAAATAAGGCTATTTAATAAGTCTAAGTTGCTGAAATAAGCCTTTTTAATCAGCGTAAGTTGCTGAAATAAGCCTATTTAATAAGCCCAAGTTGCTGAAATAAGCCTACTTAATTAGGCTATTTAATAAGCCTAAGTTGCTGAAATAAGCCTATTTAATAAGTGTAAGTTGCTGAAATAAGGCTATTTAATAAGTCTAAGTTGCTGAAATAAGCCTATTTAATAAGCCTAAGTTGCTGAAATAAGCCTATTTAATGAGCCTGTTTAATATGCCTAAGTTGCTGAAATAAGCCTATTTAATAAGCCTATTTAATACGCCTATTTAATAGGCCTATTTAATAAGTCTAAGTTGCTGAAATAAGCCTATTTAATAAGCCTAAGTTTCTGAATGAGCCTATTTAATAAGCCTAAGTTGCTGAAATAAGCCTATTTAATAAGACTAAGTTGCTGAACAAGCCTATTTAATAAGCCTAAGTTGCTGAAATAAGCCTTTTTAATCAACGTAAGTTGCTGAAATAAGCCTATTTAATAAGCCCAAGTTGATGAAATTAGCCTACTTAATTAGGCTATTTAATAAGCCTAAGTTGCTGAAATAAGCCTATTTAATAAGCGTAATTTGCTGAAATAAGGCTATTTAATAAGTCTAAGTTGCTGAAATAAGCCTATTTAATAAGCCTAAGTTGCTGAAATAAGCCTATTTAATAAGCCTGTTTAATAAGCCTAAGTTGCTGAAATAAGCCTATTTAATAAGCCTATTTAATAAGCCTATTTAATAGGCCTATTTAATAAGTCTAAATTGCTGAAATAAGCCTATTTAATAAGCCTATATAATAGGCCTATTTAATAAGTCTAAGTTGCTTAAATAAGCCTATTTAATAAGCCTAAGTTGCTGAATGAGCCTATTTAATAAGCCTAAGTTGCTGAAATAAGCCTATTTAATAAGCCTAAGTTGCTGAATAAGCCTATTTAATAAGCCTAAGTTGCTGAAATAAGCCTATTTAATAAGGCTATTTAATAAGCCTAAGTTGCTGAATAAGCCTATTTAATAAGTCTAAGTTGCTGAAATAAGGCTATTTAATAAGCCTAAGTTGCTGAAATAAGGCTATTTAATAAGTTTAAGTTGCTGAAATAAGCCTATTTAATAAGCCTAAGTTGTTGAAATAAGCCTATTTAATAAGGCTATTTAATGAGCCTAAGTTGCTGATTTAAAAATGCTATTTAATAACCCTAAGTTGCTGAAATAAACCTATTTAATAAGCCTAAGTTGCTAAAATAAGCCTATTTAATGAGGCTATTTAATAAGCCTATTTAATAAGCCTATTTAATAAGCCTATTTAATACGCCTATTTAATAAACATATTTAATAAGTATTTAATGAGCCTTTTTAATAAGTCTATTTAATAAGCCTTTTTAATAAGCCTATTTAATAAGTCTATTTAATAAGCCTATTTAATAAGTCTATTTAATAAGTCTATTTAATAAGCCTATTTAATAAGTATTTAATGAGCCTATTTAATAAGCCTATTTATTGAGCCTATTTAATAAGCCTATTTATTGAGCCTATTTAATAAGCCTATTTATTGACCCTATTTAATGAGCCTATTTATTGAGCCTATTTAATAAGCCTATTTAATAAGTCTATTTAATAAGCCTATTTAATAAGTATTTAATGAGCCTATTTAATAAGTCTATTTAATAAGCCTATTTAATAAGGCTATTTAATAGGCCTATTTAATAAGTCTAAGTTGCTGAAATAAGCCTATTTAATAAGCCTAAGTTTCTGAATGAGCCTATTTAATAAGCCTAAGTTGCTGAAATAAGCCGATTTAATAAGCCTAAGTTGCTGAACAAGCCTATTTAATATGCCTAATTTGCTGAAATAAGCCTTTTTAATCAGCGTAAGTTGCTGAAATAAGCCTATTTAATAAGCCCAAGTTGCTGAAATAAGCCTACTTAATTAGGCTATTTAATAAGCCTAAGTTGCTGAAATAAGCCTATTTAATAAGCGTAATTTGCTAAAATAAGGCTATTTAATAAGTATAAGTTGCTGAAATAAGCCTATTTAATAAGCCTAAGTTGCTGAAATAAGCCTATTTAATAAGCCTGTTTAATAAGCCTAAGTTGCTGAAATAAGCCTATTTAATAAGCCTATTTAATAAGCCTATTTAATAGGCCTATTTAATAAGTCTAAGTTGCTGAAATAAGCCTATTTAATAAGCCTATTTAATAGGCCTATTTAATAAGTCTAAGTTGCTGAAATAAGCCTATTTAATAAGCCTAAGTTGCTGAATGAGCCTATTTAATAAGCCTAAGTTGCTGAAATAAGCCTATTTAATAAGCCTAAGTTGCTGATTAAGCCTATTTAATAAGCCTAAGTTGCTGAATAAACCTATTTAATAAGTCTAAGTTGCTGAAATAAGCTTATTTAATAAGGCTATTTAATAAGCCTAAGTTGCTGAATAAACCTATTTAATAAGTCTAAGTTGCTGAAATAAGCTTATTTAATAAGGCTATTTAATAAGCCTAAGTTGCTGAATAAACCTATTTAATAAGTCTAAGTTGCTGAAATAAACCTATTTAAAAATGCTATTTAATAAGCCTAAGTTGCTGAAATAAACCTGTTTAATAAGGCTATTTAATAAGCATAAGTTGCTGAAATAAGCTTATTTAATAAGCCTAAGTTGCTGAAATAAGCCTATTTAATAAGGCTATATAATGAGCCTAAGTTGCTGATTTAAAAATGCTATTTAATAAGCCTAAGTTGCTGAAATTAACCTGTTTAATAAGGCTATTTAATAAGCATAAGTTGCTGAAATAAGCTTATTTAATAAGCCTAAGTTGCTGAAATAAGCCTATTTAATAAGGCTATTTAATAAGTCTAAGTTGCTGAAATAAACCTATTTAATAAGCCTAAGTTGCTAAAATAAGCCTTTTTAATAAGTCTATTTAATACACCTTTTTAATAAGCCTATTTAATAAGTCTATTTAATAAGCCTATTTAATAAGGCTATTTAATAAGTCTATTTGATAAGCTTATTTAATAAGTATTTAATGAGCCTATTTAATAAGCCTATTTATTGAGCCTATTTAATAAGCCTATTTATTGAGCCTATTTAATAAGCCTATTTATTGAGCCTATTTAATAAGCCTATTTATTGAGCCTATTTAATAAGCCTATTTAATAAGCCTATTTAATAAGCCTATTTAATTAGCCTATTTAATATGCCTATTTAATAAACACATTTAATAAGTATTTAATGAGCATTTTTAATAAGCCTATTTAATAAGTCTATTTAATAAGCCTATTTAATAAGTCTATTTAATAAGTCTAGTTAATAAGCCTACTTAATAAGTATTTAATGAGCCTATTTCATAAGTCTATTTAATAAGCCTATTTAATAGGCCTATTTAATAAGTCTAAGTTGCTGAAATAAGCCTATTTAATAAGCCTAAGTTGCTGAATAAGCCTATTTAATAAGCCTAAGTTGCTGAAATAAGCCTTTTTAATAAGTCTAAGTTGCTGAAATAAGCCTATTTAATAAGCCTAAGTTGCTGAAATAAGCCTATTTAATAAGGCTATTTAATAAGCCTAAGTTGCTGAATAAGCCTATTTAATAAGTCTAAGTTGCTGAAATAACGCTATTTAATACGCCTAAGTTGCTGAAATAAGCCTATTTAATAAGCCTAAGTTGCTAAAATAAGCCTATTTAATGAGGCAATTTAATAAGTCTATTTAATAAGCCTATTTAATAAGCCTATTTAATAAGCCTATTTAATACGCCTATTTAATAAACCTATTTAATAAGTATTTAATGAGCCTATTTAATAAACCTATTTAATAAGCCTTTTTAATAAGCCTATTTAATAAGCCTATTTAATAAGCCTATTTAATAAGTCTATTTAATAAGTCTATTTAATAAGCCTATTTAATAAGTATTTAATGAGCCTATTTAATAAGCCTATTTATTGAGCCTATTTAATAAGCCTATTTATTGAGCCTATTTAATGAGCCTATTTATTGAGCCTATTTAATGAGCCTATTTATTGAGCCTATTTAATAAGCCTATTTAATAAGTCTATTTAATAAACCTATTTAATAAGCCTAATCAATAAGCCTATTTAATAAGCCTATATATTGAGCCTATTTAATGAGTCTATTTAATAAGCCTGTTTAATAAGCCTATTTAATAAGTATTGAATGAGCCTATTTAATAAGCCTAAGTTGCTGAATAAGCCTATTTAATAAGCCGAAGTTGCTGAAATAAGCCTATTTAATAAGCCTATTTGATAAGCCTAAGTTGCTGAATAAGCCTATTTAATAAGCCTAAGTTGCTGAAATAAGCCTATTTAATAAGTCTAAGTTGCTGAAATAAGGCTATTTAATAAGCCTTTTTAATAAGCCTATTTAATAAGTCTATTTAATAAGCCTTTTTAATAAGTATATTTAATAAGTCTATTTAATAAGCCTATTTAATAAGTATTTAATGAGCCTATTGAATAAGCCTATTTATTGAGCCTATTTAATAAGCCTATTTATTGAGCCTATTTAATAAGCCTATTTATTGAGCCTATTTAATAAGCCCATTTATTGAGCCTATTTAATAAGCCTATTTAATATGTCTATTTAATAAGCCTATTTAATAAGCCTATTTATTGACCCTTTTTAATAAGCCTATTTAATAAGCCTATTTATTGAGCCTATTTAATAAGTCTATTTAATACGCCTATTTAATAAGCCTATTTAATAAGTATTTAATGAGCCTATTTAATAAGTCTATTTAATAAGCCTATTTAATAGACCTATTTAATAAGTCTAAGTTGCTGAAATAAGCCTATTTAATAAACCTATTTAATAGGCCTATTTAATAAGTCTAATTTGCTGAAATAAGCCTATTTAATAAGCCTAAGTTTCTGAATGAGCCTATTTAATAAGCCTAAGTTGCTGAAATAAGCCTATTTAATAAGCCTAAGTTGCTGAACAAGCCTATTTAATAAGCCTAAGTTGCTGAAATAAGCCTTTTTAATCAGCGTAAGTTGCTGAAATAAGCCTATTTAATAAGCCCAAGTTGCTCAAATAAGCCTACTTAATTAGGCTATTTAATAAGCCTAAGTTGCTGAAATAAGCCTATTTAATAAGCGTAATTTGCTGAAATAAGGCTATTTAATAAGTCTAAGTTGCTGAAATAAGCCTATTTAATAAGCCTAAGTTGCTGAAATAAGCCTATTTAATTAGCCTGTTTAATAAGCCTAAGTTGCTGAAATAAGCCTATTTAATAAGCCTGTTTAATAAGCCTATTTAATAGGCCTATTTAATAAGTCTAAGTTGCTGAAATAAGCATATTTAATAAGCCTATATAATAGTCCTATTTAATAAGTCTAAGTTGCTGAAATAAGCCTATTTAATAAGCCTACGTTGCTGAATGAGCCTATTTAATAAGCCTAAGTTGCTGAAATAAGCCTATTTAATAAGCCTAAGTTGCTTAATAAGCCTATTTAATAAGCCTAAGTTGCTGAATAAACCTATTTAATAAGTCTAAGTTGCTGAAATAAGCCTATTTAATAAGGCTATTTAATAAGCCTAAGTTGCTGAATAAGCCTATTTAATAAGTCTAAGTTGCTGAAATAAGGCTATTTAATAAGGCTCTTTAATAAGTCTAAGTTGCTGAAATAAACCTATTTAATAAGCCCAAGTTGCTAAAATAAGCCTATTTAATGAGGATATTTAATAAGTCTATTTAATAAGCCTATTTAATAAGCCTATTTAATAAGCCTATTTAATACGCCTATTTAATAAACACATTTAATAAGTATTTAATGAGCATTTTTAATAAGCCTATTTAATAAGTCTATTTAATAAGCCTATTTAATAAGTCTATTTAATAAGTCTAGTTTATAAGCCTACTTAATAAGTATTTAATGAGCCTATTTAATAAGCTTATTTAATAAGGCTATTTAATAAGCCTAAGTTGCTGAATAAACCTATTTAATAAGTCTAAGTTGCTGAAATAAGCTTATTTAATAAGGCTATTTAATAAGCCTAAGTTGCTGAATAAACCTATTTAATAAGTCTAAGTTGCTGAAATAAACCTATTTAAAAATGCTATTTAATAAGCCTAAGTTGCTGAAATAAACCTGTTTAATAAGGCTATTTAATAAGCATAAGTTGCTGAAATAAGCTTATTTAATAAGCCTAAGTTGCTGAAATAAGCCTATTTAATAAGGCTATATAATGAGCCTAAGTTGCTGATTTAAAAATGCTATTTAATAAGCCTAAGTTGCTGAAATTAACCTGTTTAATAAGGCTATTTAATAAGCATAAGTTGCTGAAATAAGCTTATTTAATAAGCCTAAGTTGCTGAAATAAGCCTATTTAATAAGGCTATTTAATAAGTCTAAGTTGCTGAAATAAACCTATTTAATAAGCCTAAGTTGCTAAAATAAGCCTTTTTAATAAGTCTATTTAATACACCTTTTTAATAAGCCTATTTAATAAGTCTATTTAATAAGCCTATTTCATAAGGCTATTTAATAAGTCTATTTGATAAGCTTATTTAATAAGTATTTAATGAGCCTATTTAATAAGCCTATTTATTGAGCCTATTTAATAAGCCTATTTATTGAGCCTATTTAATAAGCCTATTTATTGAGCCTATTTAATAAGCCTATTTATTGAGCCTATTTAATAAGCCTATTTAATAAGCCTATTTAATAAGCCTATTTAATTAGCCTATTTAATATGCCTATTTAATAAACACATTTAATAAGTATTTAATGAGCATTTTTAATAAGCCTATTTAATAAGTCTATTTAATAAGCCTATTTAATAAGTCTATTTAATAAGTCTAGTTAATAAGCCTACTTAATAAGTATTTAATGAGCCTATTTCATAAGTCTATTTAATAAGCCTATTTAATAGGCCTATTTAATAAGTCTAAGTTGCTGAAATAAGCCTATTTAATAAGCCTAAGTTGCTGAATAAGCCTATTTAATAAGCCTAAGTTGCTGAAATAAGCCTTTTTAATAAGTCTAAGTTGCTGAAATAAGCCTATTTAATAAGCCTAAGTTGCTGAAATAAGCCTATTTAATAAGGCTATTTAATAAGCCTAAGTTGCTGAATAAGCCTATTTAATAAGTCTAAGTTGCTGAAATAACGCTATTTAATACGCCTAAGTTGCTGAAATAAGCCTATTTAATAAGCCTAAGTTGCTAAAATAAGCCTATTTAATGAGGCAATTTAATAAGTCTATTTAATAAGCCTATTTAATAAGCCTATTTAATAAGCCTATTTAATACGCCTATTTAATAAACCTATTTAATAAGTATTTAATGAGCCTATTTAATAAACCTATTTAATAAGCCTTTTTAATAAGCCTATTTAATAAGCCTATTTAATAAGCCTATTTAATAAGTCTATTTAATAAGTCTATTTAATAAGCCTATTTAATAAGTATTTAATGAGCCTATTTAATAAGCCTATTTATTGAGCCTATTTAATAAGCCTATTTATTGAGCCTATTTAATGAGCCTATTTATTGAGCCTATTTAATGAGCCTATTTATTGAGCCTATTTAATAAGCCTATTTAATAAGTCTATTTAATAAACCTATTTAATAAGCCTAATCAATAAGCCTATTTAATAAGCCTATATATTGAGCCTATTTAATGAGTCTATTTAATAAGCCTGTTTAATAAGCCTATTTAATAAGTATTGAATGAGCCTATTTAATAAGCCTAAGTTGCTGAATAAGCCTATTTAATAAGCCTAAGTTGCTGAAATAAGCCTATTTAATAAGCCTATTTGATAAGCCTAAGTTGCTGAAAAAGCCTATTTAATAAGCCTAAGTTGCTGAAATAAGCCTATTTAATAAGTCTAAGTTGCTGAAATAAGGCTATTTAATAAGCCTTTTTAATAAGCCTATTTAATAAGTCTATTTAATAAGCCTTTTTAATAAGTATATTTAATAAGTCTATTTAATAAGCCTATTTAATAAGTATTTAATGAGCCTATTGAATAAGCCTATTTATCGAGCCTATTTAATAAGCCTATTTATTGAGCCTATTTAATAAGCCTATTTATTGAGCCTATTTAATAAGCCCATTTATTGAGCCTATTTAATAAGCCTATTTAATATGTCTATTTAATAAGCCTATTTAATAAGCCTATTTATTGACCCTTTTTAATAAGCCTATTTAATAAGCCTATTTATTGAGCCTATTTAATAAGTCTATTTAATACGCCTATTTAATAAGCCTATTTAATAAGTATTTAATGAGCCTATTTAATAAGTCTATTTAATAAGCCTATTTAATAGACCTATTTAATAAGTCTAAGTTGCTGAAATAAGCCTATTTAATAAACCTATTTAATAGGCCTATTTAATAAGTCTAATTTGCTGAAATAAGCCTATTTAATAAGCCTAAGTTTCTGAATGAGCCTATTTAATAAGCCTAAGTTGCTGAAATAAGCCTATTTAATAAGCCTAAGTTGCTGAACAAGCCTATTTAATAAGCCTAAGTTGCTGAAATAAGCCTTTTTAATCAGCGTAAGTTGCTGAAATAAGCCTATTTAATAAGCCCAAGTTGCTCAAATAAGCCTACTTAATTAGGCTATTTAATAAGCCTAAGTTGCTGAAATAAGCCTATTTAATAAGCGTAATTTGCTGAAATAAGGCTATTTAATAAGTCTAAGTTGCTGAAATAAGCCTATTTAATAAGCCTAAGTTGCTGAAATAAGCCTATTTAATTAGCCTGTTTAATAAGCCTAAGTTGCTGAAATAAGCCTATTTAATAAGCCTATTTAATAAGTCTAAGTTGCTGAAATAAGCATATTTAATAAGCCTATATAATAGTCCTATTTAATAAGTCTAAGTTGCTGAAATAAGCCTATTTAATAAGCCTAAGTTGCTGAATGAGCCTATTTAATAAGCCTAAGTTGCTGAAATAAGCCTATTTAATAAGCCTAAGTTGCTTAATAAGCCTATTTAATAAGCCTAAGTTGCTGAATAAACCTATTTAATAAGTCTAAGTTGCTGAAATAAGCCTATTTAATAAGGCTATTTAATAAGCCTAAGTTGCTGAATAAGCCTATTTAATAAGTCTAAGTTGCTGAAATAAGGCTATTTAATAAGGCTCTTTAATAAGTCTAAGTTGCTGAAATAAACCTATTTAATAAGCCCAAGTTGCTAAAATAAGCCTATTTAATGAGGATATTTAATAAGTCTATTTAATAAGCCTATTTAATAAGCCTATTTAATAAGCCTATTTAATACGCCTATTTAATAAACACATTTAATAAGTATTTAATGAGCATTTTTAATAAGCCTATTTAATAAGTCTATTTAATAAGCCTATTTAATAAGTCTATTTAATAAGTCTAGTTTATAAGCCTACTTAATAAGTATTTAATGAGCCTATTTAATGTCTATTTAATAAGCCTATTTAATAGGCCTATTTAATAAGTCTAAGTTGCTGAAATAAGCCTATTTAATAAGCCTAAGTTGCTGAAATAAGCCTATTTAATAAGGCTATTTAATAAGCCTAAGTTGCTGAAATAAACCTGTTTAATAAGCCTATTTAATAAGCCTATTTAATAAGCCTATTTAATACGCCTATTTGATAAACCTATTTAATAAGTATTTAAAGAGCCTATTTAATAAGTATTTAATGAGCCTATTTAATAAGCCTATTTATTGAGCCTATTTAATAAGCCTATTTATTGAGCCTATTTAATAAGCCTATTTATTGAGCCTATTTAATAAGCCTATTTATTGAGCCTATTTAATAAGACTATTTAATAAGCCTATTTAATAAGCCTATTTAATAAGCCTATTTAATATGCCTATTTAATAAACACATTTAATAAGTATTTAATGAGCATTTTTAATAAGCCTATTTAATAAGTCTATTTAATAAGCCTATTTAATAAGTCTATTTAATAAGTCTAGTTAATAAGCCTACTTAATAAGTATTTAATGAGCCTATTTAATAAGTCTATTTAATAAGCCTATTTAATAGGCCTATTTAATAAGTCTAAGTTGCTGAAATAAGCCTATTTAATAAGCCTAAGTTGCTGAATAAGCCTATTTAATAAGCCTAAGTTGCTGAAATAAGCCTTTTTAATAAGTCTAAGTTGCTGAAATAAGCCTATTTAATAAGCCTAAGTTGCTGAAATAAGCCTATTTAATAAGGCTATTTAATAAGCCTAAGTTGCTGAATAAGCCTATTTAATAAGTCTAAGTTGCTGAAATAACGCTATTTAATACGCCTAAGTTGCTGAAATAAGCCTATTTAATAAGCCTAAGTTGCTAAAATAAGCCTATTTAATGAGGCAATTTAATAAGTCTATTTAATAAGCCTATTTAATAAGCCTATTTAATAAGCCTATTTAATACGCCTATTTAATAAACCTATTTAATAAGTATTTAATGAGCCTATTTAATAAGCCTATTTAATAAGCCTTTTTAATAAGCCTATTTAATAAGCCTATTTAATAAGCCTATTTAATAAGTCTATTTAATAAGTCTATTTAATAAGCCTATTTAATAAGTATTTAATGAGCCTATTTAATAAGCCTATTTATTGAGCCTATTTAATAAGCCTATTTATTGAGCCTATTTAATGAGCCTATTTATTGAGCCTATTTAATGAGCCTATTTATTGAGCCTATTTAATAAGCCTATTTAATAAGTCTATTTAATAAACCTATTTAATAAGCCTAATTAATAAGCCTATTTAATAAGCCTATATATTGAGCCTATTTAATGAGTCTATTTAATAAGCCTGTTTAATAAGCCTATTTAATAAGTCTATTTAATAAACCTATTTAATAAGCCTAATTAATAAGCCTATTTAATAAGCCTATATATTGAGCCTATTTAATGAGTCTATTTAATAAGCCTGTTTAATAAGCCTATTTAATAAGTATTGAATGAGCCTATTTAATAAGCCTAAGTTGCTGAAATAAGCCTATTTAATAAGTCTAAGTTGCTGAAATAAGTCTATTTAATAAGCCTTTTTAATAAATCTATTTAATAAGTCTATTTAATAAGCCTATTTAATAAGTATTTAATGAGCCTATTTAATAAGCCTATTTATTGAGCCTATTTAATAAGCCTATTTATTGAGCCTATTTAATAAGCCTATTTATTGAGCCTATTTAATAAGCCTATTTATTGAGCCTATTTAATAAGCCTATTTAATAAGTCTATTTAATAAGCCTATTTAATAAGCCTATTTATTGACCATTTTTAATAAGCCTATTTAATAAGCCTATTTATTGAGCCTATTTAATAAGTCTATTTAATACGCCTATTTAATAAGCCTATTTAATAAGTATTTAATGAGCCTATTTAATAAGTCTATTTAATAAGCCTATTTAATAGACCTATTTAATAAGTCTAAGTTGCTGAAATAAGCCTATTTAATAAACCTATTTAATAGGCCTATTTAATAAGTCTAATTTGCTGAAATAAGCCTATTTAATAAGCCTAAGTTTCTGAATGAGCCTATTTAATAAGCCTAAGTTGCTGAAATAAGCCTATTTAATAAGCCTAAGTTGCTGAACAAGCCTATTTAATAAGCCTAAGTTGCTGAAATAAGCCTTTTTAATCAGCGTAAGTTGCTGAAATAAACCTATTTAATAAGCCCAAGTTGCTCAAATAAGCCTACTTAATTAGGCTATTTAATAAGCCTAAGTTGCTGAAATAAGCCTATTAATAAGCCTATTTAATACGCCTATTTAATAGGCCTATTTAATAAGTCTAAGTTGCTGAAATAAGCCTATTTAATAAGCCTATATAATAGTCCTATTTAATAAGTCTAAGTTGCTGAAATAAGCCTATTTAATAAGCCTAAGTTGCTGAATGAGCCTATTTAATAAGCCTAAGTTGCTGAAATAAGCCTATTTAATAAGCCTAAGTTGCTTAATAAGCCTATTTAATAAGCCTAAGTTGCTGAATAAACCTATTTAATAAGTCTAAGTTGCTGAAATAAGCCTATTTAATAATGCTATTTAATAAGCCTAAGTTGCTCAATAAGCCTATTTAATAAGTCTAAGTTGCTGAAATAAGGCTATTTAATAAGGCTCTTTAATAAGTCTAAGTTGCTGAAATAAACCTATATAATAAGCCCAAGTTGCTAAAATAAGCCTATTTAATGAGGATATTTAATAAGTCTATTTAATAAGCCTATTTAATAAGCCTATTTAATAAGCCTATTTAATACGCCTATTTAATAAACACATTTAATAAGTATTTAATGAGCATTTTTAATAAGCCTATTTAAAAAGTCTATTTAATAAGCCTATTTAATAAGTCTATTTAATAAGTCTTGTTTATAAGCCTACTTAATAAGTATTTAATGAGCCTATTTAATAAGTCTATTTAATAAGCCTATTTAATAGGCCTATTTAATAAGTCTAAGTTGCTGAAATAAGCCTATTTAATAAGCCTAAGTTGCTGAAATAAGCCTATTTAATAAGGCTATTTAATAAGCCTAAGTTGCTGAAATAAGTATATTTAATAAGAATAAGTTGCTGAAATAAGCCTATTTAATAAGTCTAAGTTGCTGAAATAAGGCTATTTAATAAGTCTAAGTTGCTGAAATAAGCCTTTTTAATCAGCGTAAGTTGCTGAAATAAGCCTATTTAATAAGCCCAAGTTGCTGAAATAAGCCTACTTAATTAGGCTATTTAATAAGCCTAAGTTGCTGAAATAAGCCTATTTAATAAGTGTAAGTTGCTGAAATAAGGCTATTTAATAAGTCTAAGTTGCTGAAATAAGCCTATTTAATAAGCCTAAGTTGCTGAAATAAGCCTATTTAATAAGCCTGTTTAATAAGCCTCAGTTGCTGAAATAAGCCTATTTAATAAGCCTATTTAATAAGCCTATTTAATAGGCCTATTTAATAAGTCTAAGTTGCTGAAATAAGCCTAATTAATAAGCCTATATAATAGGCCTATTTAATAAGTCTAAGTTGCTGAAATAAGCCTATTTAATAAGCCTAAGTTGCTGAATGAGCCTATTTAATAAGCCTAAGTTGCTGAATGAGCCTATTTAATAAGCCTAAGTTGCTGAAATAAGCCTATTTAATAAGCCTAAGTTGCTGAATAAGCCTATTTAATAAGCCTAAGTTGCTGAATAAACCTATTTAATAAGCCTAAGTTGCTGAATAAGCCTATTTAATAAGCCTAAGTTGCTGAATAAACCTATTTAATAAGCCTAAGTTGCTGAATAAACCTATTTAATAAGTCTAAGTTGCTGAAATAAGCCTATTTAATAAGACTATTTAATAAGCCTAAGTTGCTGAATAAGCCTATTTAATAAGTCTAAGTTGCTGAAATAAGGCTATTTAATAAGGCTCTTTAATAAGTCTAAGTTGCTGAAATAAACCTATATAATAAGCCCAAGTTGCTAAAATAAGCCTATTTAATGAGGATATTTAATAAGTCTATTTAATAAGCCTATTTAATAAGCCTATTTAATAAGCCTATTTAATACGCCTATTTAATAAACACATTTAATAAGTATTTAATGAGCATTTTTAATAAGCCTATTTAATAAGTCTATTTAATAAGCCTATTTAATAAGTCTATTTAATAAGTCTTGTTTATAAGCCTACTTAATAAGTATTTAATGAGCCTATTTAATAAGTCTATTTAATAAGCCTATTTAATAGGCCTATTTAATAAGTCTAAGTTGCTGAAATAAGCCTATTTAATAAGCCTAAGTTGCTGAAATAAGCCTATTTAATAAGGCTATTTAATAAGCCTAAGTTGCTGAATAAGCCTATTTAATAAGTCTAAATTGCTGAAATAACGCTATTTAATAAGCCTAAGTTGCTGAAATAAGCCTATTTAATAAGCCTAAGTTGCTAAAATAAGACTATTTAATGAGGCTATTTAATAAGTCTATTTAATAAGCCTATTTAATAAGTCTATTTAATAAGCCTATTTAATACGCCTATTTAATAAACCTATTTAATAAGTATTTAATGAGCCTATTTAATAAGCCTATTTAATAAGCCTTTTTAATAAGCCTATTTAATAAGCCTATTTAATAAGCCTATTTAATAAGTCTATTTAATAAGTCTATTTAATAAGCCTATTTAATAAGTATTTAATGAGCCTATTTAATAAACCTATTTATTGAGCCTATTTAATAAGCCTATTTATTGAGCCTATTTAATAAGCCTATTTAATAAGTCTATTTAATAAACCTATTTAATAAGCCTAATTAATAAGCCTATTTAATAAGCCTATATATTGAGCCTATTTAATGAGTCTATTTAATAAGCCTGTTTAATAAGCCTATTTAATAAGTATTGAATGAGCCTATTTAATAAGCCTAAGTTGCTGAATATGCCTATTTAATAAGCCTAAGTTGCTGAAATAAGCCTATTTAATAAACCTATTTGATAAGCCTAAGTTGCTGAATAAGCCTATTTAATAAGCCTAAGTTGCTGAAATAAGCCTATTTAATAAGTCTAAGTTGCTGAAATAACGCTATTTAATAAGCCTAAGTTGCTGAAATAAGCCTATTTAATAAGCCTAAGTTGTTGAAATAAGGATATTTAATAAGTCCAAGTTGCTGAAATAAGCCTATTTAATATGCCTAAGGTGCTGAAATAAGTATATTTAATAAGAATAAGTTGCTGAAATAAGCCTATTTAATAAGTCTAAGTTGCTGAAATAAGGCTATTTAATAAGTCTAAGTTGCTGAAATAAGCCTTTTTAATCAGCGTAAGTTGCTGAAATAAGCCTATTTAATAAGCCCAAGTTGCTGAAATAAGCCTACTTAATTAGGCTATTTAATAAGCCTAAGTTGCTGAAATAAGCCTATTTAATAAGTGTAAGTTGCTGAAATAAGGCTATTTAATAAGTCTAAGTTGCTGAAATAAGCCTATTTAATAAGCCTAAGTTGCTGAAATAAGCCTATTTAATAAGCCTGTTTAATAAGCCTCAGTTGCTGAAATAAGCCTATTTAATAAGCCTATTTAATAAGCCTATTTAATAGGCCTATTTAATAAGTCTAAGTTGCTGAAATAAGCCTAATTAATAAGCCTATATAATAGGCCTATTTAATAAGTCTAAGTTGCTGAAATAAGCCTATTTAATAAGCCTAAGTTGCTGAAATAAGCCTATTTAATAAGCCTAAGTTGCTGAATAAGCCTATTTAATAAGCCTAAGTTGCTGAATAAACCTATTTAATAAGCCTAAGTTGCTGAATAAGCCTATTTAATAAGCCTAAGTTGCTGAATAAACCTATTTAATAAGTCTAAGTTGCTGAATAAGCCTATTTAATAAGTCTAAGTTGCTGAAATAAGCCTATTTAATAAGGCTATATAATGAGCCTAAGTTGCTGATTTAAAAATGCTATTTAATAAGCCTAAGTTGCTGAAATAAACCTGTTTAATAATGCTATTTAATAAGCATAAGTTGCTGAAATAAGCTGATTTAATAAGCCTAAGTTGCTGAAATAAGCCTATTTAATAAGGCTATATAATGAGCCTAAGTTGCTGATTTAAAAATGCTATTTAATAAGCCTAAGTTGCTGAAATAAACCTGTTTAATAAGGCTATTTAATAAGCATAAGTTGCTGAAATAAGCTTATTTAATAAGCCTAAGTTGCTGAAATAAGCCTATTTAATAAGGCTATTTAATAAGTCTAAGTTGCTGAAATAAACCTATTTAATAAGCCTAAGTTGCTAAAATAAGCCTTTTTAATAAGTCTATTTAATAAGCCTTTTTAATAAGCCTATTTAATAAGCCTATTTATTGAGCCTATTTAATAAGCCTATTTATTGAGCCTATTTAATAAGCCTATTTATTGAGCCTATTTAATAAGCCTATTTAATAAGCCTATTTAATAAGCCTATTTAATAAGCCTATTTAATATGCCTATTTAATAAACACATTTAATAAGTATTTAATGCGCATTTTTAATAAGCCTATTTAATAAGTCTATTTAATAAGCCTATTTAATAAGTCTATTTAATAAGTCTAGTTAATAAGCCTACTTAATAAGTATTTAATGAGCCTATTTAATAAGTCTATTTAATAAGCCTATTTAATAGGCCTATTTAATAAGTCTAAGTTGCTGAAATAAGCCTATTTAATAAGCCTAAGTTGCTGAAATAAGCCTATTTAATAAGGCTATTTAATAAGCCTAAGTTGCTGAATAAGCCTATTTAATAAGTCTAAGTTGCTGAAATAACGCTATTTAATACGCCTAAGTTGCTGAAATAAGCCTATTTAATAAGCCTAAGGTGCTAAAATAAGCCTATTTAATGAGGCAATTTAATAAGTCTATTTAATAAGCCTATTTAATAAGCCTATTTAATAAGCCTATTTAATACGCCTATTTAATAAACCTATTTAATAAGTATTTAATGAGCCTATTTAATAAGCCTATTTAATAAGCCTTTTTAATAAGCCTATTTAATAAGCCTATTTAATAAGCCTATTTAATAAGTCTATTTAATAAGTTTATTTAATAAGCCTATTTAATAAGTATTTAATGAGCCTATTTAATAAGCCTATTTATTGAGCCTATTTAATAAGCCTATTTATTGAGCCTATTTAATGAGCCTATTTATTGACCCTATTTAATGAGCCTATTTATTGAGCCTATTTAATAAGCCTATTTAATAAGTCTATTTAATAAACCTATTTAATAAGCCTAATTAATAAACCTATTTAATAAGCCTATATATTGAGCCTATTTAATGAGTCTATTTAATAAGCCTGTTTAATAAGCCTATTTAATAAGTATTGAATGAGCCTATTTAATAAGCCTAAGTTGCTGAATAAGCCTATTTAATAAGCCTAAGTTGCTGAAATAAGCCTATTTAATAAGCCTATTTGATAAGCCTAAGTTGCTGAATAAGCCTATTTAATAAGCCTAAGTTGCTGAAATAAGCCTATTTAATAAGTCTAAGTTGCTGAAATAAGGCTATTTAATAAGTCTTTTTAATAAGCCTATTTAATAAGTCTATTTAATAAGCCTTTTTAATAAGTCTATTTAATAAGTCTATTTAATAAGCCTATTTAATAAGTCTATTTAATAAGCCTATTTAATAAGCCTATTTATTGACCCTATTTAATAAGCCTATTTAATAAGCCTATTTATTGAGCCTATTTAATAAGTCTATTTAATATGCCTATTTAATAAGCCTATTTAATAAGTATTTAATGAGCCTATTTAATAAGTCTATTTAATAAGCCTATTTAATAGACCTATTTAATAAGTCTAAGTTGCTGAAATAAGCCTATTTAATAAACCTATTTAATAGGCCTATTTAATAAGTCTAATTTGCTGAAATAAGCCTATTTAATAAGCCTAAGTTTCTGAATGAGCCTATTTAATAAGCCTAAGTTGCTGAAATAAGCCTATTTAATAAGCCTAAGTTTCTGAATGAGCCTATTTAATAAGCCTAAGTTGCTGAATAAGCCTATTTAATAAGTCTAAGTTGCTGAAATAACGCTATTTAATACGCCTAAGTTGCTGAAATAAGCCTATTTAATAAGCCTAAGGTGCTAAAATAAGCCTATTTAATGAGGCAATTTAATAAGTCTATTTAATAAGCCTATTTAATAAGCCTATTTAATAAGCCTATTTAATACGCCTATTTAATAAACCTATTTAATAAGTATTTAATGAGCCTATTTAATAAGCCTATTTAATAAGCCTTTTTAATAAGCCTATTTAATAAGCCTATTTAATAAGCCTATTTAATAAGTCTATTTAATAAGTTTATTTAATAAGCCTATTTAATAAGTATTTAATGAGCCTATTTAATAAGCCTATTTATTGAGCCTATTTAATAAGCCTATTTATTGAGCCTATTTAATGAGCCTATTTATTGACCCTATTTAATGAGCCTATTTATTGAGCCTATTTAATAAGCCTATTTAATAAGTCTATTTAATAAACCTATTTAATAAGCCTAATTAATAAACCTATTTAATAAGCCTATATATTGAGCCTATTTAATGAGTCTATTTAATAAGCCTGTTTAATAAGCCTATTTAATAAGTATTGAATGAGCCTATTTAATAAGCCTAAGTTGCTGAATAAGCCTATTTAATAAGCCTAAGTTGCTGAAATAAGCCTATTTAATAAGCCTATTTGATAAGCCTAAGTTGCTGAATAAGCCTATTTAATAAGCCTAAGTTGCTGAAATAAGCCTATTTAATAAGTCTAAGTTGCTGAAATAAGGCTATTTAATAAGTCTTTTTAATAAGCCTATTTAATAAGTCTATTTAATAAGCCTTTTTAATAAGTCTATTTAATAAGTCTATTTAATAAGCCTATTTAATAAGTCTATTTAATAAGCCTATTTAATAAGCCTATTTATTGACCCTATTTAATAAGCCTATTTAATAAGCCTATTTATTGAGCCTATTTAATAAGTCTATTTAATATGCCTATTTAATAAGCCTATTTAATAAGTATTTAATGAGCCTATTTAATAAGTCTATTTAATAAGCCTATTTAATAGACCTATTTAATAAGTCTAAGTTGCTGAAATAAGCCTATTTAATAAACCTATTTAATAGGCCTATTTAATAAGTCTAATTTGCTGAAATAAGCCTATTTAATAAGCCTAAGTTTCTGAATGAGCCTATTTAATAAGCCTAAGTTGCTGAAATAAGCCTATTTAATAAGCCTAAGTTGCTGAACAAGCCTATTTAATAAGCCTAAGTTGCTGAAATAAGCCTTTTTAATCAGCGTAAGTTGCTGAAATAAGCCTATTTAATGAGGATATTTAATAAGTCTATTTAATAAGCCTATTTAATAAGCCTATTTAATAAGCCTATTTAATACGCCTATTTAATAAACACATTTAATAAGTATTTAATGAGCATTTTTAATAAGCCTATTTAAAAAGTCTATTTAATAAGCCTATTTAATAAGTCTATTTAATAAGTCTTGTTTATAAGCCTACTTAATAAGTATTTAATGAGCCTATTTAATAAGTCTATTTAATAAGCCTATTTAATAAGCCTATTTAATAAGCCTATTTAATACGCCTATTTAATAAACACATTTAATAAGTATTTAATGAGCATTTTTAATAAGCCTATTTAAAAAGTCTATTTAATAAGCCTATTTAATAAGTCTATTTAATAAGTCTTGTTTATAAGCCTACTTAATAAGTATTTAATGAGCCTATTTAATAAGTCTATTTAATAAGCCTATTTAATAGGCCTATTTAATAAGTCTAAGTTGCTGAAATAAGCCTATTTAATAAGGCTATTTAATAAGCCTAAGTTGCTGAATAAGCCTATTTAATAAGTCTAAATTGCTGAAATAACGCTATTTAATAAGCCTAAGTTGCTGAAATAAGCCTATTTAATAAGCCTAAGTTGCTAAAATAAGACTATTTAATGAGGCTATTTAATAAGTCTATTTAATAAGCCTATTTAATAAGCCTATTTAATAAGCCTATTTAATACGCCTATTTAATAAACCTATTTAATAAGTATTTAATGAGCCTATTTAATAAGCCTATTTAATAAGCCTTTTTAATAAGCCTATTTAATAAGCCTATTTAATAAGCCTATTTAATAAGTCTATTTAATAAGTCTATTTAATAAGCCTATTTAATAAGTATTTAATGAGCCTATTTAATAAACCTATTTATTGAGCCTATTTAATAAGCCTATTTATTGAGCCTATTTAATAAGCCTATTTAATAAGTCTATTTAATAAACCTATTTAATAAGCCTAATTAATAAGCCTATTTAATAAGCCTATATATTGAGCCTATTTAATGAGTCTATTTAATAAGCCTGTTTAATAAGCCTATTTAATAAGTATTGAATGAGCCTATTTAATAAGCCTAAGTTGCTGAATATGCCTATTTAATAAGCCTAAGTTGCTGAAATAAGCCTATTTAATAAACCTATTTGATAAGCCTAAGTTGCTGAATAAGCCTATTTAATAAGCCTAAGTTGCTGAAATAAGCCTATTTAATAAGTCTAAGTTGCTGAAATAACGCTATTTAATAAGCCTAAGTTGCTGAAATAAGCCTATTTAATAAGCCTAAGTTGTTGAAATAAGGCTATTTAATAAGTCCAAGTTGCTGAAATAAGCCTATTTAATAAGCCTAAGTTGCTGAAATAAGTATATTTAATAAGAATAAGTTGCTGAAATAAGCCTATTTAATAAGTCTAAGTTGCTGAAATAAGGCTATTTAATAAGTCTAAGTTGCTGAAATAAGCCTTTTTAATCAGCGTAAGTTGCTGAAATAAGCCTATTTAATAAGCCCAAGTTGCTGAAATAAGCCTACTTAATTAGGCTATTTAATAAGCCTAAGTTGCTGAAATAAGCCTATTTAATAAGTGTAAGTTGCTGAAATAAGGCTATTTAATAAGTCTAAGTTGCTGAAATAAGCCTATTTAATAAGCCTAAGTTGCTGAAATAAGCCTATTTAATAAGCCTGTTTAATAAGCCTCAGTTGCTGAAATAAGCCTATTTAATAAGCCTATTTAATAAGCCTATTTAATAGGCCTATTTAATAAGTCTAAGTTGCTGAAATAAGCCTAATTAATAAGCCTATATAATAGGCCTATTTAATAAGTCTAAGTTGCTGAAATAAGCCTATTTAATAAGCCTAAGTTGCTGAATGAGCCTATTTAATAAGCCTAAGTTGCTGAATGAGCCTATTTAATAAGCCTAAGTTGCTGAAATAAGCCTATTTAATAAGCCTAAGTTGCTGAATAAGCCTATTTAATAAGCCTAAGTTGCTGAATAAACCTATTTAATAAGCCTAAGTTGCTGAATAAGCCTATTTAATAAGCCTAAGTTGCTGAATAAACCTATTTAATAAGCCTAAGTTGCTGAATAAACCTATTTAATAAGTCTAAGTTGCTGAAATAAGCCTATTTAATAAGACTATTTAATAAGCCTAAGTTGCTGAATAAGCCTATTTAATAAGTCTAAGTTGCTGAAATAAGGCTATTTAATAAGGCTCTTTAATAAGTCTAAGTTGCTGAAATAAACCTATATAATAAGCCCAAGTTGCTAAAATAAGCCTATTTAATGAGGATATTTAATAAGTCTATTTAATAAGCCTATTTAATAAGCCTATTTAATAAGCCTATTTAATACGCCTATTTAATAAACACATTTAATAAGTATTTAATGAGCATTTTTAATAAGCCTATTTAATAAGTCTATTTAATAAGCCTATTTAATAAGTCTATTTAATAAGTCTTGTTTATAAGCCTACTTAATAAGTATTTAATGAGCCTATTTAATAAGTCTATTTAATAAGCCTATTTAATAGGCCTATTTAATAAGTCTAAGTTGCTGAAATAAGCCTATTTAATAAGCCTAAGTTGCTGAAATAAGCCTATTTAATAAGGCTATTTAATAAGCCTAAGTTGCTGAATAAGCCTATTTAATAAGTCTAAATTGCTGAAATAACGCTATTTAATAAGCCTAAGTTGCTGAAATAAGCCTATTTAATAAGCCTAAGTTGCTAAAATAAGACTATTTAATGAGGCTATTTAATAAGTCTATTTAATAAGCCTATTTAATAAGCCTATTTAATAAGCCTATTTAATACGCCTATTTAATAAACCTATTTAATAAGTATTTAATGAGCCTATTTAATAAGCCTATTTAATAAGCCTTTTTAATAAGCCTATTTAATAAGCCTATTTAATAAGCCTATTTAATAAGTCTATTTAATAAGTCTATTTAATAAGCCTATTTAATAAGTATTTAATGAGCCTATTTAATAAACCTATTTATTGAGCCTATTTAATAAGCCTATTTATTGAGCCTATTTAATAAGCCTATTTAATAAGTCTATTTAATAAACCTATTTAATAAGCCTAATTAATAAGCCTATTTAATAAGCCTATATATTGAGCCTATTTAATGAGTCTATTTAATAAGCCTGTTTAATAAGCCTATTTAATAAGTATTGAATGAGCCTATTTAATAAGCCTAAGTTGCTGAATATGCCTATTTAATAAGCCTAAGTTGCTGAAATAAGCCTATTTAATAAACCTATTTGATAAGCCTAAGTTGCTGAATAAGCCTATTTAATAAGCCTAAGTTGCTGAAATAAGCCTATTTAATAAGTCTAAGTTGCTGAAATAACGCTATTTAATAAGCCTAAGTTGCTGAAATAAGCCTATTTAATAAGCCTAAGTTGTTGAAATAAGGCTATTTAATAAGTCCAAGTTGCTGAAATAAGCCTATTTAATATGCCTAAGTTGCTGAAATAAGTATATTTAATAAGAATAAGTTGCTGAAATAAGCCTATTTAATAAGTCTAAGTTGCTGAAATAAGGCTATTTAATAAGTCTAAGTTGCTGAAATAAGCCTTTTTAATCAGCGTAAGTTGCTGAAATAAGCCTATTTAATAAGCCCAAGTTGCTGAAATAAGCCTACTTAATTAGGCTATTTAATAAGCCTAAGTTGCTGAAATAAGCCTATTTAATAAGTGTAAGTTGCTGAAATAAGGCTATTTAATAAGTCTAAGTTGCTGAAATAAGCCTATTTAATAAGCCTAAGTTGCTGAAATAAGCCTATTTAATAAGCCTGTTTAATAAGCCTCAGTTGCTGAAATAAGCCTATTTAATAAGCCTATTTAATAAGCCTATTTAATAGGCCTATTTAATAAGTCTAAGTTGCTGAAATAAGCCTAATTAATAAGCCTATATAATAGGCCTATTTAATAAGTCTAAGTTGCTGAAATAAGCCTATTTAATAAGCCTAAGTTGCTGAATGAGCCTATTTAATAAGCCTAAGTTGCTGAATGAACCTATTTAATAAGCCTAAGTTGCTGAAATAAGCCTATTTAATAAGCCTAAGTTGCTGAATAAGCCTATTTAATAAGCCTAAGTTGCTGAATAAACCTATTTAATAAGCCTAAGTTGCTGAATAAGCCTATTTAATAAGCCTAAGTTGCTGAATAAACCTATTTAATAAGTCTAAGTTGCTGAATAAGCCTATTTAATAAGTCTAAGTTGCTGAAATAAGCCTATTTAATAAGGCTATATAATGAGCCTAAGTTGCTGATTTAAAAATGCTATTTAATAAGCCTAAGTTGCTGAAATAAACCTGTTTAATAATGCTATTTAATAAGCATAAGTTGCTGAAATAAGCTGATTTAATAAGCCTAAGTTGCTGAAATAAGCCTATTTAATAAGGCTATATAATGAGCCTAAGTTGCTGATTTAAAAATGCTATTTAATAAGCCTAAGTTGCTGAAATAAACCTGTTTAATAAGGCTATTTAATAAGCATAAGTTGCTGAAATAAGCTTATTTAATAAGCCTAAGTTGCTGAAATAAGCCTATTTAATAAGGCTATTTAATAAGTCTAAGTTGCTGAAATAAACCTATTTAATAAGCCTAAGTTGCTAAAATAAGCCTTTTTAATAAGTCTATTTAATAAGCCTTTTTAATAAGCCTATTTAATAAGCCTATTTATTGAGCCTATTTAATAAGCCTATTTATTGAGCCTATTTAATAAGCCTATTTATTGAGCCTATTTAATAAGCCTATTTAATAAGCCTATTTAATAAGCCTATTTAATAAGCCTATTTAATATGCCTATTTAATAAACACATTTAATAAGTATTTAATGCGCATTTTTAATAAGCCTATTTAATAAGTCTATTTAATAAGCCTATTTAATAAGTCTATTTAATAAGTCTAGTTAATAAGCCTACTTAATAAGTATTTAATGAGCCTATTTAATAAGTCTATTTAATAAGCCTATTTAATAGGCCTATTTAATAAGTCTAAGTTGCTGAAATAAGCCTATTTAATAAGCCTAAGTTGCTGAAATAAGCCTATTTAATAAGGCTATTTAATAAGCCTAAGTTGCTGAATAAGCCTATTTAATAAGTCTAAGTTGCTGAAATAACGCTATTTAATACACCTAAGTTGCTGAAATAAGCCTATTTAATAAGCCTAAGGTGCTAAAATAAGCCTATTTAATGAGGCAATTTAATAAGTCTATTTAATAAGCCTATTTAATAAGCCTATTTAATAAGCCTATTTAATACGCCTATTTAATAAACCTATTTAATAAGTATTTAATGAGCCTATTTAATAAGCCTATTTAATAAGCCTTTTTAATAAGCCTATTTAATAAGCCTATTTAATAAGCCTATTTAATAAGTCTATTTAATAAGTTTATTTAATAAGCCTATTTAATAAGTATTTAATGAGCCTATTTAATAAGCCTATTTATTGAGCCTATTTAATAAGCCTATTTATTGAGCCTATTTAATGAGCCTATTTATTGAGCCTATTTAATGAGCCTATTTATTGAGCCTATTTAATAAGCCTATTTAATAAGTCTATTTAATAAACCTATTTAATAAGCCTAATTAATAAACCTATTTAATAAGCCTATATATTGAGCCTATTTAATGAGTCTATTTAATAAGCCTGTTTAATAAGCCTATTTAATAAGTATTGAATGAGCCTATTTAATAAGCCTAAGTTGCTGAATAAGCCTATTTAATAAGCCTATTTGATAAGCCTAAGTTGCTGAATAAGCCTATTTAATAAGCCTAAGTTGCTGAAATAAGCCTATTTAATAAGTCTAAGTTGCTGAAATAAGGCTATTTAATAAGTCTTTTTAATAAGCCTATTTAATAAGTCTATTTAATAAGCCTATTTAATAAGTCTATTTAATAAGCCTATTTAATAAGCCTATTTATTGACCCTATTTAATAAGCCTATTTAATAAGCCTATTTATTGAGCCTATTTAATAAGTCTATTTAATATGCCTATTTAATAAGCCTATTTAATAAGTATTTAATGAGCCTATTTAATAAGTCTATTTAATAAGCCTATTTAATAGACCTATTTAATAAGTCTAAGTTGCTGAAATAAGCCTATTTAATAAACCTATTTAATAGGCCTATTTAATAAGTCTAATTTGCTGAAATAAGCCTATTTAATAAGCCTAAGTTTCTGAATGAGCCTATTTAATAAGCCTAAGTTGCTGAAATAAGCCTATTTAATAAGCCTAAGTTGCTGAACAAGCCTATTTAATAAGCCTAAGTTGCTGAAATAAGCCTTTTTAATCAGCGTAAGTTGCTGAAATAAGCCTATTTAATAAGCCCAAGTTGCTCAAATAAGCCTACTTAATTAGGCTATTTAATAAGCCTAAGTTGCTGAAATAAGCCTATTTAATACGCATAATTTGCTGAAATAGGGCTATTTAATAAGTCTAAGTTGCTGAAATAAGCCTATTTAATAAGCCTAAGTTGCTGAAATAAGCCTATTTAATTAGCCTGTTTAATAAGCCTAAGTTGCTGAAATAAGCCTATTTAATAAGCCTATTTAATAAGCCTATTTAATAGGCCTATTTAATAAGTCTAAGTTGCTGAAATAAGCCTATTTAATAAGCCTATATAATAGTCCTATTTAATAAGTCTAAGTTGCTGAAATAAGCCTATTTAATAAGCCTAAGTTGCTGAATGAGCCTATTTAATAAGCCTAAGTTGCTGAAATAAGCCTATTTAATAAGCCTAAGTTGCTTAATAAGCCTATTTAATAAGCCTAAGTTGCTGAATAAACCTATTTAATAAGTCTAAGTTGCTGAAATAAGCCTATTTAATAAGGCTATTTAATAAGCCTAAGTTGCTGAAATAAGCCTATTTAATAAGCCTAAGGTGCTAAAATAAGCCTATTTAATGAGGCAATTTAATAAGTCTATTTAATAAGCCTATTTAATAAGCCTATTTAATAAGCCTATTTAATACGCCTATTTAATAAACCTATTTAATAAGTATTTAATGAGCCTATTTAATAAGCCTATTTAATAAGCCTTTTTAATAAGCCTATTTAATAAGCCTATTTAATAAGCCTATTTAATAAGTCTATTTAATAAGTTTATTTAATAAGCCTATTTAATAAGTATTTAATGAGCCTATTTAATAAGCCTATTTATTGAGCCTATTTAATAAGCCTATTTATTGAGCCTATTTAATGAGCCTATTTATTGAGCCTATTTAATGAGCCTATTTATTGAGCCTATTTAATAAGCCTATTTAATAAGTCTATTTAATAAACCTATTTAATAAGCCTAATTAATAAACCTATTTAATAAGCCTATATATTGAGCCTATTTAATGAGTCTATTTAATAAGCCTGTTTAATAAGCCTATTTAATAAGTATTGAATGAGCCTATTTAATAAGCCTAAGTTGCTGAATAAGCCTATTTAATAAGCCTAAGTTGCTGAAATAAGCCTATTTAATAAGCCTATTTGATAAGCCTAAGTTGCTGAATAAGCCTATTTAATAAGCCTAAGTTGCTGAAATAAGCCTATTTAATAAGTCTAAGTTGCTGAAATAAGGCTATTTAATAAGTCTTTTTAATAAGCCTATTTAATAAGTCTATTTAATAAGCCTTTTTAATAAGTCTATTTAATAAGTCTATTTAATAAGCCTATTTAATAAGTCTATTTAATAAGCCTATTTAATAAGCCTATTTATTGACCCTATTTAATAAGCCTATTTAATAAGCCTATTTATTGAGCCTATTTAATAAGTCTATTTAATACGCCTATTTAATAAGCCTATTTAATAAGTATTTAATGAGCCTATTTAATAAGTCTATTTAATAAGCCTATTTAATAGACCTATTTAATAAGTCTAAGTTGCTGAAATAAGCCTATTTAATAAACCTATTTAATAGGCCTATTTAATAAGTCTAATTTGCTGAAATAAGCCTATTTAATAAGCCTAAGTTTCTGAATGAGCCTATTTAATAAGCCTAAGTTGCTGAAATAAGCCTATTTAATAAGCCTAAGTTGCTGAGCAAGCCTATTTAATAAGCCTAAGTTGCTGAAATAAGCCTTTTTAATCAGCGTAAGTTGCTGAAATAAGCCTATTTAATAAGCCCAAGTTGCTCAAATAAGCCTACTTAATTAGGCTATTTAATAAGCCTAAGTTGCTGAAATAAGCCTATTTAATAAGCGTAATTTGCTGAAATAGGGCTATTTAATAAGTCTAAGTTGCTGAAATAAGCCTATTTAATAAGCCTAAGTTGCTGAAATAAGCCTATTTAATTAGCCTGTTTAATAAGCCTAAGTTGCTGAAATAAGCCTATTTAATAAGCCTATTTAATAAGCCTATTTAATAGGCCTATTTAATAAGTCTAAGTTGCTGAAATAAGCCTATTTAATAAGCCTATATAATAGTCCTATTTAATAAGTCTAAGTTGCTGAAATAAGCCTATTTAATAAGCCTAAGTTGCTGAATGAGCCTATTTAATAAGCCTAAGTTGCTGAAATAAGCCTATTTAATAAGCCTAAGTTGCTTAATAAGCCTATTTAATAAGCCTAAGTTGCTGAATAAACCTATTTAATAAGTCTACTTTGCTGAAATAAGCCTATTTAATAAGGCTATTTAATAAGCCTAAGTTGCTGAATAAGCCTATTTAATAAATCTAAGTTGCTGAAATAAGGCTATTTAATAAGCCTAAGTTGCTGAAATAAGGCTATTTAATAAGTTTAAGTTGCTGAAATAAGCCTATTTAATAAGCCTAAGTTGCTGAAATAAGCCTATTTAATAAGGCTATTTAATGAGCCTAAGTTGCTGATTTAAAAATGCTATTTAATAAGCCTAAGTTGCTGAAATAAATCTGTTTAATAAGGCTATTTAATAAGCATAAGTTGCTGAAATAAGCTTATTTAATAAGCCTAAGTTGCTGAAATAAGCATATTTAATAAGGCTATTTAATAAGTCTAAGTTGCTGAAATAAACCTATTTAATAAGTCTAAGTTGCTAAAATAAGCCTATTTAATGAGGCTATTTAATAAGTCTATTTAATAAGCCTATTTAATAAGCCTATTTAATAAGCCTATTTAATAAGCCTATTTAATACGCCTATTTAATAAACATATTTAATAAGTATTTAATGAGCCTTTTTAATAAGTCTATTTAATAAGCCTTTTTATTAAGCCTATTTAATAAGTCTATTTAATAAGCCTATTTAATAAGGCTATTTAATAAGTCTATTTGATAAGCCTATTTAATAAGTATTTAATGAGCCTATTTAATAAGCCTATTTATTGAGCCTATTTAATAAGCCTATTTATTGAGCCTATTTAATAAGCCTATTTATTGAGCCTATTTAATAAGCCTATTTATTGAGCCTATTTAATAAGCCTATTTAATAAGCCTATTTAATAAGCCTATTTAATAAGCCTATTTAATACGCCTATTTAATAAACACATTTAATAAGTATTTAATGAGCATTTTTAATAAGCCTATTTAATAAGTCTATTTAATAAGCCTATTTAATAAGGCTATTTAATAAGTCTACTTGATAAGCCTATTTAATAAGTATTTAATGAGCCTATTTAATAAGCCTATTTATTGAGCCTATTTAATAAGCCTATTTATTGAGCCTATTTAATAAGCCTATTTATTGAGCCTATTTAATAAGCCTATTTATTGAGCCTATTTAATAAGCCTATTTAATAAGCCTATTTAATAAGCCTATTTAATAAGCCTATTTAATACGCCTATTTAATAAACACATTTAATAAGTATTTAATGAGCCTATTTAATAAGTCTATTTAATAGGCCTATTTAATAAGTCTAAGTTGCTGAAAAAAGCCTATTTAATAAGCCTAAGTTGCTGAATAAGCCTATTTAATAAGCCTAAGTTGCTGAAATAAGCCTTTTTAATAAGTCTAAGTTGCTGAAATAAGCCTATTTAATAAACCTAAGTTGCTGAAATAAGCCTATTTAATAAGGCTATTTAATAAGCCTAAGTTGCTGAAATAAGGCTATTTAATAAGCCTTTTTAATAAGCCTATTTAATAAGTCTATTTAATAAGCCTTTTTAATAAGTCTATTTAATAAGTCTATTTAATAACCCTATTTAATAAGTATTTAATGAGCCTATTTAATAAGCCTATTTATTGAGCCTATTTAATAAGCCTATTTATTGAGCCTATTTAATAAGCCTATTTATTGAGCCTATTTAATAAGCCTATTTATTGAGCCTATTTAATAAGCCTATTTAACAAGTCTATTTAATAAGCCTATTTAATAAGCCTATTTATTGACCCTATTTAATAAGCCTATTTAATAAGCCTATTTATTGAGCCTATTTAATAAGTCTATTTAATACGCCTATTTAATAAGCCTATTTAATAAGTATTTAATGAGCCTATTTAATAAGTCTATTTAATAAGCCTATTTAATAGACCTATTTAATAAGTCTAAGTTGCTGAAATAAGCCTATTTAATAAACCTATTTAATAGGCCTATTTAATAAGTCTAATTTGCTGAAATAAGCCTATTTAATAAGCCTAAGTTTCTGAATGAGCCTATTTAATAAGCCTATGTTGCTGAAATAAGCCTATTTAATAAGCCTAAGTTGCTGAACAAGCCTATTTAATAAACCTAAGTTGCTGAAATAAGCCTTTTTAATCAGCGTAAGTTGCTGAAATAAGCCTATTTAATAAGCCCAAGTTGCTGAAATAAGCCTACTTAATTAGGCTATTTAATAAGCCTAAGTTGCTGAAATAAGCCTATTTAATAAGCGTAATTTGCTGAAATAAGGCTATTTAATAAGTCTAAGTTGCTGAAATAAGCCTATTTAATAAGCCTAAGTTGCTGAAATAAGCCTATTTAATTAGCCTGTTTAATAAGCCTAAGTTGCTGAAATAAGCCTATTTAATAAGCCTATTTAATAAGCCTATTTAATAGGCCTATTTAATAAGTCTAAGTTGCTGAAATAAGCCTATTTAATAAGCCTATATAATAGTCCTATTTAATAAGTCTAAGTTGCTGAAATAAGCCTATTTAATAAGCCTAAGTTGCTGAATGAGCCTATTTAATAAGCCTAAGTTGCTGAAATAAGCCTATTTAATAAGCCTAAGTTGCTTAATATGCCTATTTAATAAGCCTAAGTTGCTGAATAAACCTATTTAATAAGTCTAAGTTGCTGAAATAAGCCTATTTAATAAGGCTATTTAATAAGCCTAAGTTGCTGAATAAGCCTATTTAATAAGTCTAAGTTGCTGAAATAAGGCTATTTAATAAGCCTAAGTTGCTGAAATAAGGCTATTTAATAAGTTTAAGTTGCTGAAATAAGCCTATTTAATAAGCCTAAGTTGCTGAAATAAGCCTATTTAATAAGGCTATTTAATGAGCCTAAGTTGCTGATTTAAAAATGCTATTTAATAAGCCTAAGTTGCTGAAATAAATCTGTTTAATAAGGCTATTTAATAAGCATAAGTTGCTGAAATAAGCTTATTTAATAAGCCTAAGTTGCTGAAATAAACCTATTTAATAAGGCTATTTAATAAGTCTAAGTTGCTGAAATAAACCTATTTAATAAGTCTAAGTTGCTAAAATAAGCCTATTTAATAAGCCTATTTAATAAGCCTATTTAATAAGCCTATTTAATAAGTCTATTTAATACGCCTATTTAATAAACATATTTAATAAGTATTTATTGAGCCTTTTTAATAAGTCTATTTAATAAGCCTTTTTATTAAGCCTATTTAATAAGTCTATTTAATGAGCCTATTTAATAAGCCTATTTATTGAGCCTATTTAATAAGCCTATTTATTGAGCCTATTTAATAAGCCTATTTATTGAGCCTATTTAATAAGCCTATTTATTGAGCCTATTTAATAAGCCTATTTAATAAGCCTATTTAATAAGCCTATTTAATAAGCCTATTTAATACGCCTATTTAATAAACACATTTAATAAGTATTTAATGAGCATTTTTAATAAGCCTTTTTAATAAGTCTATTTAATAAGCCTATTTAATAAGTCTATTTAATAAGTCTAGTTAATAAGCCTACTTAATATGTATTTAATGAGCCTATTTAATAAGTCTAAGTTGCTGAAATAAACCTATTTAATAAGTCTAAGTTGCTAAAATAAGCCTATTTAATGAGGCTATTTAATAAGTCTATTTAATAAGCCTATTTAATAAGCCTATTTAATAAGCCTATTTAATAAGCCTATTTAATACGCCTATTTAATAAACATATTTAATAAGTATTTAATGAGCCTTTTTAATAAGTCTATTTAATAAGCCTTTTTATTAAGCCTATTTAATAAGTCTATTTAATAAGCCTATTTAATAAGGCTATTTAATAAGTCTATTTGATAAGCCTATTTAATAAGTATTTAATGAGCCTATTTAATAAGCCTATTTATTGAGCCTATTTAATAAGCCTATTTATTGAGCCTATTTAATAAGCCTATTTATTGAGCCTATTTAATAAGCCTATTTATTGAGCCTATTTAATAAGCCTATTTAATACGCCTATTTAATAAACACATTTAATAAGTATTTAATGAGCATTTTTAATAAGCCTATTTAATAAGTCTATTTAATAAGCCTATTTAATAAGGCTATTTAATAAGTCTACTTGATAAGCCTATTTAATAAGTATTTAATGAGCCTATTTAATAAGCCTATTTATTGAGCCTATTTAATAAGCCTATTTATTGAGCCTATTTAATAAGCCTATTTATTGAGCCTATTTAATAAGCCTATTTATTGAGCCTATTTAATAAGCCTATTTAATAAGCCTATTTAATAAGCCTATTTAATAAGCCTATTTAATACGCCTATTTAATAAACACATTTAATAAGTATTTAATGAGCCTATTTAATAAGTCTATTTAATAGGCCTATTTAATAAGTCTAAGTTGCTGAAAAAAGCCTATTTAATAAGCCTAAGTTGCTGAATAAGCCTATTTAATAAGCCTAAGTTGCTGAAATAAGCCTTTTTAATAAGTCTAAGTTGCTGAAATAAGCCTATTTAATAAACCTAAGTTGCTGAAATAAGCCTATTTAATAAGGCTATTTAATAAGCCTAAGTTGCTGAAATAAGGCTATTTAATAAGCCTTTTTAATAAGCCTATTTAATAAGTCTATTTAATAAGCCTTTTTAATAAGTCTATTTAATAAGTCTATTTAATAACCCTATTTAATAAGTATTTAATGAGCCTATTTAATAAGCCTATTTATTGAGCCTATTTAATAAGCCTATTTATTGAGCCTATTTAATAAGCCTATTTATTGAGCCTATTTAATAAGCCTATTTATTGAGCCTATTTAATAAGCCTATTTAACAAGTCTATTTAATAAGCCTATTTAATAAGCCTATTTATTGACCCTATTTAATAAGCCTATTTAATAAGCCTATTTATTGAGCCTATTTAATAAGTCTATTTAATACGCCTATTTAATAAGCCTATTTAATAAGTCTAAGTTGCTGAAATAAGCCTATTTAATAAACCTATTTAATATTCCTATTTAATAAGTCTAATTTGCTGAAATAAGCCTATTTAATAAGCCTAAGTTTCTGAATGAGCCTATTTAATAAGACTAAGTTACTGAAATAAGCCTATTTAATAAGCCTAAGTTGCTGAACAAGCCTATTTAATAAACCTAAGTTGCTGAAATAAGCCTTTTTAATCAGCGTAAGTTGCTGAAATAAGCCTATTTAATAAGCCCAAGTTGCTGAAATAAGCCTACTTAATTAGGCTATTTAATAAGCCTAAGTTGCTGAAATAAGCCTATTTAATAAGCGTAATTTGCTGAAATAAGGCTATTTAATAAGTCTAAGTTGCTGAAATAAGCCTATTTAATAAGCCTAAGTTGCTGAAATAAGCCTATTTAATTAGCCTGTTTAATAAGCCTAAGTTGCTGAAATAAGCCTATTTAATAAGCCTATTTAATAAGCCTATTTATAGGCCTATTTAATAAGTCTAAGTTGCTGAAATAAGCCTATTTAATAAGCCTATATAATAGTCCTATTTAATAAGTCTAAGTTGCTGAAATAAGCCTATTTAATAAGCCTAAGTTGCTGAATGAGCCTATTTAATAAGCCTAAGTTGCTGAAATAAGCCTATTTAATAAGCCTAAGTTGCTTAATAAGCCTATTTAATAAGCCTAAGTTGCTGAATAAACCTATTTAATAAGTCTAAGTTGCTGAAATAAGCCTATTTAATAAGGCTATTTAATAAGCCTAAGTTGCTGAATAAGCCTATTTAATAAGTCTAAGTTGCTGAAATAAGGCTATTTAATAAGCCTAAGTTGCTGAAATAAGGCTATTTAATAAGTTTAAGTTGCTGAAATAAGCCTATTTAATAAGCCTAAGTTGCTGAAATAAGCCTATTTAATAAGGCTATTTAATGAGCCTAAGTTGCTGATTTAAAAATGCTATTTAATAAGCCTAAGTTGCTGAAATAAATCTGTTTAATAAGGCTATTTAATAAGCATAAGTTGCTGAAATAAGCTTATTTAATAAGCCTAAGTTGCTGAAATAAGCCTATTTAATAAGGCTATTTAATAAGTCTAAGTTGCTGAAATAAACCTATTTAATAAGTCTAAGTTGCTAAAATAAGCCTATTTAATGAGGCTATTTAATAAGTCTATTTAATAAGCCTATTTAATAAGCCTATTTAATAAGCCTATTTAATAAGCCTATTTAATACGCCTATTTAATAAACATATTTAATAAGTATTTAATGAGCCTATTTAATAAGTCTATTTAATAAGCCTATTTAATAAGGCTATTTAATAAGTCTATTTGATAAGCCTATTTAATAAGTATTTAATGAGCCTATTTAATAAGCCTATTTATTGAGCCTATTTAATAAGCCTATTTATTGAGCCTATTTAATAAGCCTATTTATTAAGCCTATTTAATAAGCCTATTTAATAAGCCTATTTAATATGCCTATTTAATAAGCCTATTTAATACGCCTATTTAATAAACACATTTAATACATATTTAATGAGCATTTTTAATAAGCCTATTTAATAAGTCTATTTAATAAGCCTATTTAATAAGTCTATTTAATAAGTCTAGTTAATAAGCCTACTTAATAAGTATTTAATGAGCCTATTTAATAAGTCTATTTAATAAGCCTATTTAATAGGCCTATTTAATAAGTCTAAGTTGCTGAAAAAAGCCTATTTAATAAGCCTAAGTTGCTGAATAAGCCTATTTAATAAGCCTAAGTTGCTGAAATAAGCCTTTTTAATAAGTCTAAGTTGCTGAAATAAGCCTATTTAATAAGCCTAAGTTGCTGAAATAAGCCTATTTAATAAGGCTATTTAATAAGTCTAAGTTGCTGAAATAAACCTATTTAATAAGTCTAAGTTGCTAAAATAAGCCTATTTAATGAGGCTATTTAATAAGTCTATTTAATAAGCCTATTTAATAAGCCTATTTAATAAGCCTATTTAATAAGCCTATTTAATACGCCTATTTAATAAACATATTTAATAAGTATTTAATGAGCCTATTTAATAAGTCTATTTAATAAGCCTATTTAATAAGGCTATTTAATAAGTCTATTTGATAAGCCTATTTAATAAGTATTTAATGAGCCTATTTAATAAGCCTATTTATTGAGCCTATTTAATAAGCATATTTATTGAGCCTATTTAATAAGCCTATTTATTAAGCCTATTTAATAAGCCTATTTAATAAGCCTATTTAATATGCCTATTTAATAAGCCTATTTAATACGCCTATTTAATAAACACATTTAATACATATTTAATGAGCATTTTTAATAAGCCTATTTAATAAGTCTATTTAATAAGCCTATTTAATAAGTCTATTTAATAAGTCTAGTTAATAAGCCTACTTAATAAGTATTTAATGAGCCTATTTAATAAGTCTATTTAATAAGCCTATTTAATAGGCCTATTTAATAAGTCTAAGTTGCTGAAAAAAGCCTATTTAATAAGCCTAAGTTGCTGAATAAGCCTATTTAATAAGCCTAAGTTGCTGAAATAAGCCTTTTTAATAAGTCTAAGTTGCTGAAATAAGCCTATTTAATAAGCCTAAGTTGCTGAAATAAGCCTATTTAATAAGGCTATTTAATAAGCCTAAGTTGCTGAATAAGCCTATTTAATAAGTCTAAGTTGCTGAAATGACGCTATTTTAATGAGGCATTTTAATAAGTCTATTTAATAAGCCTATTTAATAAGCCTATTTAATAAGCCTATTTAATACGCCTATTTAATAAACCTATTTAATAAGTATTTAATGAGCCTATTTAATAAGCCTATTTAATAAGCCTTTTTAATAAGCCTATTTAATAAGCCTATTTAATAAGCCTATTTAATAAGTCTATTTAATAAGTCTATTTAATAAGCCTATTTAATAAGTATTTAATGAGCCTATTTAATAAGCCGATTTATTGAGCCTATTTAATAAGCCTATTTATTGAGCCTATTTAATGAGCCTATTTATTGAGCCTATTTAATAAGCCTATTTAATAAGTCTATTTAATAAACCTATTTAATAAGCCTAATTAATAAGCCTATTTAATAAGCCTATTTATTGAGCCTATTTAATGAGTCTATTTAATAAGCCTGTTTAATAAGCCTATTTAATAAGTATTGAATGAGCCTATTTAATAAGCCTAAGTTGCTGAATAAGCCTATTTAATAAGCCTAAGTTGCTGAAATAAGCCTATTTAATAAGCCTATTTGATAAGCCTAAGTTGCTGAATAAGCCTATTTAATAAGCCTAAGTTGCTGAAATAAGCCTATTTAATAAGTCTAAGTTGCTGAAATAATGCTATTTAATAAGCCTTTTTAATAAGCCTATTTAATAAGTCTATTTAATAAGCCTTTTTAATAAGTCTATTTAATAAGTCTATTTAATAAGCCTATTTAATATGTATTTAATGAGCCTATTTAATAAGCCTATTTATTGAGCCTATTTAATAAGCCTATTTATTGAGCCTATTTAATAAGCCTATTTATTGAGCCTATTTAATAAGCCTATTTATTGAGCCTATTTAATAAGCCTATTTAATAAGTCTATTTAATAAGCCTATTTAATAAGCCTATTTATTGACCTATTTAATAAGCCTATTTAATAAGCCTATTTATTGAGCCTATTTAATAAGTCTATTTAATACGCCTATTTAATAAGCCTATTTAATAAGTATTTAATGTGCCTATTTAATAAGTCTATTTAATAAGCCTATTTAATAGACCTATTTAATAAGTCTAAGTTGCTGAAATAAGCCTATTTAATAAACCTATTTAATAGGCCTATTTAATAAGTCTAATTTGCTGAAATAAGCCTATTTAATAAGCCTAAGTTTCTGAATTAGCCAATTTAATAAGCCTAAGTTGCTGAAATAAGCCTATTTAATAAGCCTAAGTTGCTGAACAAGCCTATTTAATAAGCCTAAGTTGCTGAAATAAGCCTTTTTAATCAGCGTAAGTTGCTGAAATAAGCCTATTTAATAAGCCCAAGTTGCTGAAATAAGCCTACTTAATTAGGCTTTTTAATAAGCCTAAGTTGCTGAAATAAGCCTATTTAATAAGCGTAATTTGCTGAAATAAGGCTATTTAATAAGTCTAAGTTGCTGAAATAAGCCTATTTAATAAGCCTAAGTTGCTGAAATAAGCCTATTTAATTACCTGTTTAATAAGCCTAAGTTGCTGAAATAAGCCTATTTAATAAGCCTATTTAATAAGCCTATTTAATAGGCCTATTTAATAAGTCTAAGTTGCTGAAATAAGCCTATTTAATAAGCCTATATAATAGTCCTATTTAATAAGTCTAAGTTGCTGAAATAAGCCTATTTAATAAGCCTAAGTTGCTGAATGAGCCTATTTAATAAGCCTAAGTTGCTGAAATAAGCCTATTTAATAAGCCTAAGTTGCTTAATAAGCCTATTTAATAAGCCTAAGTTGCTTAATAAACCTAATTAATAAGTCTAAGTTGCTTAAATAAGCCTATTTAATAAGGCTATTTAATAAGCCTAAGTTGCTGAATAAGCCTATTTAATAAGGCTATTTAATGAGCCTAAGTTGCTGATTTAAAAATGCTATTTAATAAGCCTAAGTTGCTGAAATAAATCTGTTTAATAAGGCTATTTAATAAGCATAAGTTGCTGAAATAAGCTTATTTAATAAGCCTAAGTTGCTGAAATAAGCCTATTTAATAAGGCTATTTAATAAGTCTAAGTTGCTGAAATAAACCTATTTAATAAGTCTAAGTTGCTAAAATAAGCCTATTTAATGAGGCTATTTAATAAGTCTATTTAATAAGCCTATTTAATAAGCCTATTTAATAAGCCTATTTAATAAACCTATTTAATACGCCTATTTAATAAACATATTTAATAAGTATTTAATGAGCCTTTTTAATAAGTCTATTTAATAAGCCTTTTTATTAAGCCTATTTAATAAGTCTATTTAATAAGCCTATTTAATAAGGCTATTTAATAAGTCTATTTGATAAGCATATTTAATAAGTATTTAATGAGCCTATTTAATAAACCTATTTATTGAGCCTATTTAATAAGCCTATTTATTGAGCCTATTTAATAAGCCTATTTATTGAGCCTATTTAATAAGCCTATTTATTGAGCCTATTTAATAAGCCTATTTAATAAGCCTATTTAATAAGCCTATTTAATACGCCTATTTAATAAACACATTTAATAAGTATTTAATGAGCATTTTTAATAAGCCTATTTAATAAGTCTATTTAATAAGCCTATTTAATAAGTCTATTTAATAAGTCTAGTTAATAAGCCTACTTAATATGTATTTAATGAGCCTATTTAATAAGTCTATTTAATAAGCCTATTTAATAGGCCTATTTAATAAGTCTAAGTTGCTGAAAAAAGCCTATTTAATAAGCCTAAGTTGCTGAATAAGCCTATTTAATAAGCCTAAGTTGCTGAAATAAGCCTTTTTAATAAGTCTAAGTTGCTGAAATAAGCCTATTTAATAAGCCTAAGTTGCTGAAATAAGCCTATTTAATAAGGCTATTTAATAAGCCTAAGTTGCTGAAATAAGGCTATTTAATAAGCCTTTTTAATGAGCCTATTTAATAGGTCTATTTTATAAGCCTTTTTAATAAGTATATTTAATAAGTCTATTTAATAAGCCTATTTAATAAGTATTTAATGTGCCTATTTAATAAGCCTATTTATTGAGCCTATTTAATAAGCCTATTTATTGAGCCTATTTAATAAGCCTATTTATTGAGCCTATTTAATAAGCCTATTTATTGAGCCTATTTAATAAGCCTATTTAATAAGTCTATTTAATAAGCCTATTTAATAAGCCTATTTATTGACCCTATTTAATAAGCCTATTTAATAAGCCTATTTATTGAGCCTATTTAATAAGTCTATTTAATACGCCTATTTAATAAGCCTATTTAATAAGTATTTAATGAGCCTATTTAATAAGTCTATTTAATAAGCCTATTTAATAGACCTATTTAATAAGTCTAAGTTGCTGAAATAAGCCTATTTAATAAACCTATTTAATAGGCCTATTTAATAAGTCTAATTTGCTGAAATAAGCCTATTTAATAAGCCTAAGTTTCTGAATGAGCCTATTTAATAAGCCTATGTTGCTGAATGAGCCTATTTAATAAGCCTAAGTTGCTGAAATAAGCCTATTTAATAAGCCTAAGTTGCTTAATAAGCCTATTTAATAAGCCTAAGTTGCTTAATAAACCTAATTAATAAGTCTAAGTTGCTTAAATAAGCCTATTTAATAAGGCTATTTAATAAGCCTAAGTTGCTGAATAAGCCTATTTAATAAGGCTATTTAATGAGCCTAAGTTGCTGATTTAAAAATGCTATTTAATAAGCCTAAGTTGCTGAAATAAATCTGTTTAATAAGGCTATTTAATAAGCATAAGTTGCTGAAATAAGCTTATTTAATAAGCCTAAGTTGCTGAAATAAGCCTATTTAATAAGGCTATTTAATAAGTCTAAGTTGCTGAAATAAACCTATTTAATAAGTCTAAGTTGCTAAAATAAGCCTATTTAATGAGGCTATTTAATAAGTCTATTTAATAAGCCTATTTAATAAGCCTATTTAATAAGCCTATTTAATAAACCTATTTAATACGCCTATTTAATAAACATATTTAATAAGTATTTAATGAGCCTTTTTAATAAGTCTATTTAATAAGCCTTTTTATTAAGCCTATTTAATAAGTCTATTTAATAAGCCTATTTAATAAGGCTATTTAATAAGTCTATTTGATAAGCCTATTTAATAAGTATTTAATGAGCCTATTTAATAAGCCTATTTATTGAGCCTATTTAATAAGCCTATTTATTGAGCCTATTTAATAAGCCTATTTATTGAGCCTATTTAATAAGCCTATTTATTGAGCCTATTTAATAAGCCTATTTAATAAGCCTATTTAATAAGCCTATTTAATACGCCTATTTAATAAACACATTTAATAAGTATTTAATGAGCATTTTTAATAAGCCTATTTAATAAGTCTATTTAATAAGCCTATTTAATAAGTCTATTTAATAAGTCTAGTTAATAAGCCTACTTAATATGTATTTAATGAGCCTATTTAATAAGTCTATTTAATAAGCCTATTTAATAGGCCTATTTAATAAGTCTAAGTTGCTGAAAAAAGCCTATTTAATAAGCCTAAGTTGCTGAATAAGCCTATTTAATAAGCCTAAGTTGCTGAAATAAGCCTTTTTAATAAGTCTAAGTTGCTGAAATAAGCCTATTTAATAAGCCTAAGTTGCTGAAATAAGCCTATTTAATAAGGCTATTTAATAAGCCTAAGTTGCTGAAATAAGGCTATTTAATAAGCCTTTTTAATGAGCCTATTTAATAGGTCTATTTTATAAGCCTTTTTAATAAGTATATTTAATAAGTCTATTTAATAAGCCTATTTAATAAGTATTTAATGTGCCTATTTAATAAGCCTATTTATTGAGCCTATTTAATAAGCCTATTTATTGAGCCTATTTAATAAGCCTATTTATTGAGCCTATTTAATAAGCCTATTTATTGAGCCTATTTAATAAGCCTATTTAATAAGTCTATTTAATAAGCCTATTTAATAAGCCTATTTATTGACCCTATTTAATAAGCCTATTTAATAAGCCTATTTATTGAGCCTATTTAATAAGTCTATTTAATACGCCTATTTAATAAGCCTATTTAATAAGTATTTAATGAGCCTATTTAATAAGTCTATTTAATAAGCCTATTTAATAGACCTATTTAATAAGTCTAAGTTGCTGAAATAAGCCTATTTAATAAACCTATTTAATAGGCCTATTTAATAAGTCTAATTTGCTGAAATAAGCCTATTTAATAAGCCTAAGTTTCTGAATGAGCCTATTTAATAAGCCTATGTTGCTGAAATAAGCCTATTTAATAAGCCTAAGTTGCTGAACAAGCCTATTTAATAAACCTAAGTTGCTGAAATAAGCCTTTTTAATCAGCGTAAGTTGCTGAAATAAGCCTATTTAATAAGCCCAAGTTGCTGAAATAAGCCTACTTAATTAGGCTATTTAATAAGCCTAAGTTGCTGAAATAAGCCTATTTAATAAGCGTAATTTGCTGAAATAAGGCTATTTAATAAGTCTAAGTTGCTGAAATAAGCCTATTTAATAAGCCTAAGTTGCTGAAATAAGCCTATTTAATTAGCCTGTTTAATAAGCCTAAGTTGCTGAAATAAGCCTATTTAATAAGCCTATTTAATAAGCCTATTTAATAGGCCTATTTAATAAGTCTAAGTTGCTGAAATAAGCCTATTTAATAAGCCTATATAATAGTCCTATTTAATAAGTCTAAGTTGCTGAAATAAGCCTATTTAATAAGCCTAAGTTGCTGAATGAGCCTATTTAATAAGCCTAAGTTGCTGAAATAAGCCTATTTAATAAGCCTAAGTTGCTTAATATGCCTATTTAATAAGCCTAAGTTGCTGAATAAACCTATTTAATAAGTCTAAGTTGCTGAAATAAGCCTATTTAATAAGGCTATTTAATAAGCCTAAGTTGCTGAATAAGCCTATTTAATAAGTCTAAGTTGCTGAAATAAGGCTATTTAATAAGCCTAAGTTGCTGAAATAAGGCTATTTAATAAGTTTAAGTTGCTGAAATAAGCCTATTTAATAAGCCTAAGTTGCTGAAATAAGCCTATTTAATAAGGCTATTTAATGAGCCTAAGTTGCTGATTTAAAAATGCTATTTAATAAGCCTAAGTTGCTGAAATAAATCTGTTTAATAAGGCTATTTAATAAGCATAAGTTGCTGAAATAAGCTTATTTAATAAGCCTAAGTTGCTGAAATAAGCCTATTTAATAAGGCTATTTAATAAGTCTAAGTTGCTGAAATAAACCTATTTAATAAGTCTAAGTTGCTAAAATAAGCCTATTTAATAAGCCTATTTAATAAGCCTATTTAATAAGCCTATTTAATAAGTCTATTTAATACGCCTATTTAATAAACATATTTAATAAGTATTTATTGAGCCTTTTTAATAAGTCTATTTAATAAGCCTTTTTATTAAGCCTATTTAATAAGTCTATTTAATGAGCCTATTTAATAAGCCTATTTATTGAGCCTATTTAATAAGCCTATTTATTGAGCCTATTTAATAAGCCTATTTATTGAGCCTATTTAATAAGCCTATTTATTGAGCCTATTTAATAAGCCTATTTAATAAGCCTATTTAATAAGCCTATTTAATAAGCCTATTTAATACGCCTAATTAATAAACACATTTAATAAGTATTTAATGAGCATTTTTAATAAGCCTTTTTAATAAGTCTATTTAATAAGCCTATTTAATAAGTCTATTTAATAAGTCTAGTTAATAAGCCTACTTAATATGTATTTAATGAGCCTATTTAATAAGTCTATTTAATAAGCCTATTTAATAGGCCTATTTAATAAGTCTAAGTTGCTGAAAAAAGCCTATTTAGTAAGCCTAAGTTGCTGAATAAGGCTATTTAATAAGCCTAAGTTGCTGAAATAAGGCTATTTAATAAGCCTTTTTAATAAGCCTATTTATTGAGCCTATTTAATAAGCCTATTTATTGAGCCTATTTAATAAGCCTATTTATTGAGCCTATTTAATAAGCCTATTTATTGAGCCTATTTAATAAGCCTATTTATTGAGCCTATTTAATAAGCCTATTTAATAAGTCTATTTAATAAGCCTATTTAATAAGCCTATTTATTGACCCTATTTAATAAGCCTATTTAATAAGCCTATTTATTGAGCCTATTTAATAAGTCTATTTAATACGCCTATTTAATAAGCCTATTTAATAAGTATTTAATGAGCCTATTTAAGAAGTCTATTTAATAAGACTATTTAATAGACCTATTTAATAAGTCTAAGTTGCTGAAATAAGCCTATTTAATAAACCTATTTAATAGGCCTATTTAATAAGTCTAATTTGCTGAAATAAGCCTATTTAATAAGCCTAAGTTTCTGAATGAGCCTATTTAATAAGCCTAAGTTGCTGAAATAAGCCTATTTAATAAGCCTAAGTTGCTGAACAAGCCTATTTAATAAACCTAAGTTGCTGAAATAAGCCTTTTTAATCAGCGTAAGTTGCTGAAATAAGCCTATTTAATAAGCCCAAGTTGCTGAAATAAGCCTACTTAATTAGGCTATTTAATAAGCCTAAGTTGCTGAAATAAGCCTATTTAATAAGCGTAATTTGCTGAAATAAGGCTATTTAATAAGTCTAAGTTGCTGAAATAAGCCTATTTAATAAGCCTAAGTTGCTGAAATAAGCCTATTTAATTAGCCTGTTTAATAAGCCTAAGTTGCTGAAATAAGCCTATTTAATAAGCCTATTTAATAAGCCTATTTCATAGGCCTATTTAATAAGTCTAAGTTGCTGAAATAAGCCTATTTAATAAGCCTATATAATAGTCCTATTTAATAAGTCTAAGTTGCTGAAATAAGCCTATTTAATAAGCCTAAGTTGCTGAATGAGCCTATTTAATAAGCCTAAGTTGCTGAAATAAGCCTATTTAATAAGCCTAAGTTGCTTAATAAGCCTATTTAATAAGCCTAAGTTGCTGAATAAACCTATTTAATAAGTCTAAGTTGCTGAAATAAGCATATTTAATAAGGCTATTTAATAAGCCTAAGTTGCTGAATAAGCCTATTTAATAAGTCTAAGTTGCTGAAATAAGGCTATTTAATAAGCCTAAGTTGCTGAAATAAGGCTATTTAATAAGTTTAAGTTGCTGAAATAAGCCTATTAAATAAGCCTAAGTTGCTGAAATAAGCCTATTTAATAAGGCTATTTCATGAGCCTAAGTTGCTGATTTAAAAATGCTATTTAATAAGCCTAAGTTGCTGAAATAAATCTGTTTAATAAGGCTATTTAATAATCATAAGTTGCTGAAATAAGCTTATTTAATAAGCCTAAGTTGCTGAAATAAGCCTATTTAATAAGGCTATTTAATAAGTCTAAGTTGCTGAAATAAACCTATTTAATAAGTCTAAGTTGCTAAAATAAGCCTATTTAATGAGGCTATTTAATAAGTCTATTTAATAAGCCTATTTAATAAGCCTATTTAATAAGCCTATTTAATACGCCTATTTAATAAACATATTTAATAAGTATTTAATGAGCCTTTTTAATATGTCTATTTAATAAGCCTTTTTATTAAGCCTATTTAATAAGTCTATTTAATAAGCCTATTTAATAAGGCTATTTAATAAGTCTATTTGATAAGCCTATTTAATAAGTATTTAATGAGCCTATTTAATAAGCCTATTTATTGAGTCTATTTAATAAGCCTATTTATTGAGCCTATTTAATACGCCTATTTATTGAGCCTATTTAATAAGCCTATTTATTGAGCCTATTTAATAAGCCTATTTAATAAGCCTATTTAATAAGCCTATTTAATAAGCCTATTTAATACGCCTATTTAATAAACACATTTAATAAGTATTTAATGAGCATTTTTAATAAGCCTATTTAATAAGTCTATTTAATAAGCCTTTTTAATAAGCCTATTTAATAAGTCTATTTAATAAGCCTATTTAATAAGTCTATTTAATAAGTCTAGTTAATAAGCCTACTTAATAAGTATTTAATGAGCCTATTTAATAAGTCTATTTAATAAGCCTATTTAATAGGCCTATTTAATAAGTCTAAGTTGCTGAAAAAAGCCTATTTAATAAACCTAAGTTGCTGAAATAAGCCTATTTAATCAGCCTAAGTTGCTGAAATAAGCCTATTTAATAAGGCTATTTAATAAGCCTAAGTTGCTGAATAAGCCTATTTAATAAGTCTAAGTTGCTGAAATAACGCTATTTTAATTAGGCAATTTAATAAGTCTATTTAATAAGCCTATTTAATAAGCCTATTTAATAAGCCTATTTAATACGCCTATTTAATAAACCTATTTAATAAGTATTTAATGAGCCTATTTAATAAGCCTATTTAATACGCCTTTTTAATAAGCCTATTTAATAAGCCTATTTAATAAGCCTATTTAATAAGTCTATTTAATAAGTCTATTTAATAAGCCTATTTAATAAGTATTTAATGAGCCTATTTAATAAGCCTATTTATTGAGCCTATTTAATAAGCCTATTTATTGAGCCTATTTAATGAGCCTATTTATTGAGCCTATTTAATAAGCCTATTTAATAAGTCTATTTAATAAACCTATTTAATAAGCCTAATTAATAAGCCTATTTAATAAACCTATTTAATAAGTCTATTTAATAAGTCTAGTTAATAAGCCTACTTAATATGTATTTAATGAGCCTATTTAATAAGTCTATTTAATAAGCCTATTTAATAGGCCTATTTAATAAGTCTAAGTTGCTGAAAAAAGCCTATTTAGTAAGCCTAAGTTGCTGAATAAGGCTATTTAATAAGCCTAAGTTGCTGAAATAAGGCTATTTAATAAGCCTTTTTAATAAGCCTATTTATTGAGCCTATTTAATAAGCCTATTTATTGAGCCTATTTAATAAGCCTATTTATTGAGCCTATTTAATAAGCCTATTTATTGAGCCTATTTAATAAGCCTATTTATTGAGCCTATTTATTGACCCTATTTAATAAGCCTATTTAATAAGCCTATTTATTGAGCCTATTTAATAAGTCTATTTAATACGCCTATTTAATAAGCCTATTTAATAAGTATTTAATGAGCCTATTTAAGAAGTCTATTTAATAAGCCTATTTAATAGACCTATTTAATAAGTCTAAGTTGCTGAAATAAGCCTATTTAATAAACCTATTTAATAGGCCTATTTAATAAGTCTAATTTGCTGAAATAAGCCTATTTAATAAGCCTCAGTTTCTGAATGAGCCTATTTAATAAGCCAAAGTTGCTGAAATAAGCCTATTTAATAAGCCTAAGTTGCTGAACAAGCCTATTTAATAATCCTAAGTTGCTGAAATAAGCCTTTTTAATCAGCGTAAGTTGCTGAAATAAGCCTATTTAATAAGCCCAAGTTGCTGAAATAAGCCTACTTAATTAGGCTATTTAATAAGCCTAAGTTGCTGAAATAAGCCTATTTAATAAGCCTATTTAATAAGCCTATTTAATAGGCCTATTTAATAAGTCTAAGTTGCTGAAATAAGCCTATTTAATAAGCCTATATAATAGTCCTATTTAATAAGTCTAAGTTGCTGAAATAAGCCTATTTAATAAGCCTAAGTTGCTGAATGAGCCTATTTAATAAGCCTAAGTTGCTGAAATAAGCCTATTTAATAAGCCTAAGTTGCTTAATAAGCCTATTTAATAAGCCTAAGTTGCTGAATAAACCTATTTAATAAGTCTAAGTTGCTGAAATAAGCCTATTTAATAAGGCTATTTAATAAGCCTAAGTTGCTGAATAAGCCTATTTAATAAGTCTAAGTTGCTGAAATAAGGCTATTTAATAAGCCTAAGTTGCTGAAATAAGGCTATTTAATAAGTTTAAGTTGCTGAAATAAGCCTATTTAATAAGCCTAAGTTGCTGAAATAAGCCTATTTAATAAGGCTATTTAATGAGCCTAAGTTGCTGATTTAAAAATGCTATTTAATAAGCCTAAGTTGCTGAAATAAATCTGTTTAATAAGGCTATTTAATAATCATAAGTTGCTGAAATAAGCTTATTTAATAAGCCTAAGTTGCTGAAATAAGCCTATTTAATAAGGCTATTTAATAAGTCTAAGTTGCTGAAATAAACCTATTTAATAAGTCTAAGTTGCTAAAATAAGCCTATTTAATGAGGCTATTTAATAAGTCTATTTAATAAGCCTATTTAATAAGCCTATTTAATAAGCCTATTTAATAAGCCTATTTAATACGCCTATTTAATAAACATATTTAATAAGTATTTAATGAGCCTTTTTAATATGTCTATTTAATAAGCCTTTTTATTAAGCCTATTTAATAAGTCTATTTAATAAGCCTATTTAATAAGGCTATTTAATAAGTCTATTTGATAAGGCTATTTAATAAGTATTTAATGAGCCTATTTAATAAGCCTATTTATTGAGTCTATTTAATAAGCCTATTTATTGAGCCTATTTAATAAGCCTATTTATTGAGCCTATTTAATAAGCCTATTTATTGAGCCTATTTAATAAGCCTATTTAATAAGCCTATTTAATAAGCCTATTTAATAAGCCTATTTAATACGCCTATTTAATAAACACATTTAATAAGTATTTAATGAGCATTTTTAATAAGCCTATTTAATAAGTCTATTTAATAAGCCTATTTAATAAGTCTATTTAATAAGTCTAGTTAATAAGCCTACTTAATAAGTATTTAATGAGCCTATTTAATAAGTCTATTTAATAAGCCTATTTAATAGGCCTATTTAATAACTCTAAGTTGCTGAAAAAAGCCTATTTAATAAGCCTAAGTTGCTGAATAAGCCTATTTAATAAGCCTAAGTTGCTGAAATAAGCCTTTTTAATAAGTCTAAGTTGCTGAAATAAGCCTATTTAATAAGCCTAAGTTGCTGAAATAAGCCTATTTAATAAGGCTATTTAATAAGCCTAAGTTGCTGAATAAGCCTATTTAATAAGTCTAAGTTGCTGAAATAACGCTATTTTAATGAGGCAATTTAATAAGTCTATTTAATAAGCCTATTTAATAAGCCTATTTAATAAGCCTATTTAATACGCCTATTTAATAAACCTATTTAATAAGTATTTAATGAGCCTATTTAATAAGCCTATTTAATAAGCCTTTTTAATAAGCCTATTTAATAAGCCTATTTAATAAGCCTATTTAATAAGTCTATTTAATAAGTCTATTTAATAAGCCTATTTAATAAGTATTTAATGAGCCTATTTAATAAGCCTATTTATTGAGCCTATTTAATAAGCCTATTTATTGAGCCTATTTAATGAGCCTATTTATTGAGCCTATTTAATAAGCCTATTTAATAAGTCTATTTAATAAACCTATTTAATAAGCCTAATTAATAAGCCTATTTAATAAGCCTATTTATTGAGCCTATTTAATGAGTCTATTTAATAAGCCTGTTTAATAAGCCTATTTAATAAGTATTTAATGAGCCTATTTAATAAGCCTGTTTAATAAGCCTATTTAATAAGTATTGAATGAGCCTATTTAATAAGCCTAAGTTGCTGAATAAGCCTATTTAATAAGCCTAAGTTGCTGAAATAAGCCTTTTTAATAAGCCTATTTGATAAGCCTAAGTTGCTGAATAAGCCTATTTAATAAGCCTAAGTTGCTGAAATAAGCCTATTTAATAAGTCTAAGTTGCTGAAATAAGGCTATTTAATAAGCCTTTTTAATAAGCCTATTTAATAAGTCTATTTAATAAGCCTTTTTAATAAGTCTATTTAATAAGTATATTTAATAAGCCTATTTAATAAGTATTTAATGAGCCTATTTAATAAGCCTATTTATTGAGCCTATTTAATAAGCCTATTTATTGAGCCTATTTAATAAGCCTATTTATTGAGCCTATTTAATAAGCCTCTTTATTGAGCCTATTTAATAAGCCTATATAATAAGTCTATTTAATAAGCCTATTTAATAAGCCTATTTATTGAGCCTATTTAATAAGCCTATTTAATAAGCCTATTTATTGAGCCTATTTAATAAGTCTATTTAATAAGCCTATTTAATAAGCCTATTTAATAAGTATTTAATGAGCCTATTTAATAAGTCTATTCAATAAGCCTATTTAATAGGCCTATTTAATAAGTCTAAGTTGCTGAAATAAGCCTATTTAATAAGCCTATTTAATAGGCCTATTTAATAAGTCTAAGTTGCTGAAATAAGTCTATTTAATAAGCCTAAGTTTCTGAATGAGCCTATTTAATAAGCCTACGTTGCTGAAATAAGCCTATTTAATAAGCCTAAGTTGCTGAATAAGCGTATTTAATAAGCCTAAGTTGCTGAATAAACCTATTTAATAAGTCTAAGTTGCTGAAATAAGCCTATTTAATAAGGCTATTTAATAAGCCTAAGTTGCTGAAATAAGCCTATTTAATAAGGCTATTTAATAAGCCTAAGTTGCTGAAATAAGACTATTTAATAAGCCTAAGTTTCTGAACTAAGCCTATTTAAAAAGGCATATTTAATAAGTCTAAGTTGCTGAAATAAACCTATTTAAAAATGCTTTTTAATAAGCCTAAGTTGCTGAAATAACCTTATTTAATAAGCCTAAGTTGCTGAAATAAGCCTATTTAATAAGGCTATTTAATAAGTCTAAGTTGCTGAAATAAACCTATTTAATAAGCCTAAGTTGCTAAAATAAGCCTATTTAATGAGGCTATTTAATAAGTCTATTTAATAAGCCTATTTAATAAGCCTATTTAATAAGCCTATTTAATAAGCCTATTTAATACACCTATTTAATAAACATATTTAATAAGTATTTAATGAGCCTATTTAATAAGTCTATTTAATACGTCTATAAAATAAGCCTATTTAATGAGGCTATTTAATAAGTCTATTTAATAAGCCTATTTAATAAGCCTATTTAATAAGCCTATTTAATAAGCCTATTTAATACGCCTATTTAATAAACATATTTAATAAGTATTTAATGAGCCTATTTAATAAGTCTATTTAATAAGCCTTTTTAATAAGCCTATTTAATACGTCTATTTAATAAGCCTATTTAATAAGTCTATTTAATAAGTCTATTTAATAAGCATATTTAATAAGTATTTAATGAGCCTATTTAATAAGCCTATTTATTGGGCCTATTTAATAAGCCTATTTATTGAGCCTATTTAATAAGCCTATTTATTGAGCCTATTTAATAAGCCTATTTATTGAGCCTATTTAATAAGCCTATTTATTGAGCCTATTTAATAAGTCTATTTAATAAGCCTATTTAATAAGCCTATTTAATAAGTATTTAATAAGCCTATTTAATAAGTCTATTCAATAAGCCTATTTAATAGGCCTATTTAATAAGTCTAAGTTGCTGAAATAAGCCTATTTAATAAGCCTATTTAATAGGCCTATTTAATAAGTCTAAGTTGCTGAAATAAGTCTATTTAATAAGCCTAAGTTTCTGAATGAGCCTATTTAATAAGCCTACGTTGCTGAAATAAGCCTATTTAATAAGCCTAAGTTGCTGAATAAGCCTATTTAATAAGCCTAAGTTGCTGAATAAACCTATTTAATAAGTCTAAGTTGCTGAAATAAGCCTATTTAATAAGGCTATTTAATAAGCCTAAGTTGCTGAAATAAGCATATTTAATAAGGCTATTTAATAAGCCTAAGTTGCTGAAATAAGACTATTTAATAAGCCTAAGTTTCTGAACTAAGCCTATTTAAAAAGGCATATTTAATAAGTCTAAGTTGCTGAAATAAACCTATTTAAAAATGCTATTTAATAAGCCTAAGTTGCTGAAATAACCTTATTTAATAAGCCTAAGTTGCTGAAATAAGCCTATTTAATAAGGCTATTTAATAAGTCTAAGTTGCTGAAATAACCTATTTAATAAGCCTAAGTTGCTAAAATAAGCCTATTTAATGAGGCTATTTAATAAGTCTATTTAATAAGCCTATTTAATAAGCCTATTTAATAAGCCTATTTAATAAGCCTATTTAATACGCCTATTTAATAAACATATTTAATAAGTATTTAATGAGCCTATTTAATAAGCCTATTTATTGGGCCTATTTAATAAGCCTATTTATTGAGTCTATTTAATACGCCTATTTAATAAGCCTATTTAATAAGCCTATTTATTGAGCCTATTTAATAAGCCTATTTATTGAGCCTATTTAATAAGTCTATTTAATAAGCCTATTTAATAAGCCTATTTAATAAGTATTTAATGAGCCTATTTAATAAGTCTATTCAATAAGCCTATTTAATAGGCCTATTTAATAAGTCTAAGTTGCTGAAATAAGCCTATTTAATAAGCCTATTTAATAGGCCTATTTAATAAGTCTAAGTTGCTGAAATAAGTCTATTTAATAAGCCTAAGTTTCTGAATGAGCCTATTTAATAAGCCTACGTTGCTGAAATAAGCCTATTTAATAAGCCTAAGTTGCTGAATAAGCCTATTTAATAAGCCTAAGTTGCTGAATAAACCTATTTAATAAGTCTAAGTTGCTGAAATAAGCCTATTTAATAAGGCTATTTAATAAGCCTAAGTTGCTGAAATAAGCCTATTTAATAAGGCTATTTAATGAGCCTAAGTTGCTGAAATAAGACTATTTAATAAGCCTAAGTTTCTGAACTAAGCCTATTTAAAAAGGCATATTTAATAAGTCTAAGTTGCTGAAATAAACCTATTTAAAAATGCTATTTAATAAGCCTAAGTTGCTGAAATAAACCTGTTTAATAAGGCTATTTAATAAGCATAAGTTGCTGAAATAAACCTATTTAATAAGCCTAAGTTGCTAAAATAAGCCTATTTAATGAGGCTATTTAGTAAGTCTATTTAATAAGCCTATTTAATAAGCCTAATTAATAAGCCTATTTAATAAGCCTATTTAATACACCTATTTAATAAACATATTTAATAAGTCTATTTAATAAGTCTATTTAATAAGCCTATTTAATAAGTATTTAATGAGCCTATTTAATAAGCCTATTTATTGAGCCTATTTAATAAGCCTCTTTAATAAGCCTATTTATTGAGCCTATTTAATAAGTCTATTTAATAAGCCTATTTAATAAGCCTATTTAATAAGTATTTAATGAGCCTATTTAATAAGTCTATTTAATAAGCCTATTTAATAGGCCTATTTAATAAGTCTAAGTTGCTGAAATAAGCCTATTTAATAAGCCTAAGTTGCTGAATAAGCCTATTTAATAAGCCTAAGTTGCTGAAATAAGCCTATTTAATATGCCTAAGTTGCTGAAATAAGCCTATTTAATAAGGCTATTTAATAAGCCTAAGTTGCTGAATAAGCCTATTTATTAAGTCTAAGTTGCTGAAATAACGCTATTTAATAAGCCTAAGTTGCTGAAATAAGCCTATTTAATAAGCCTAAGTTGCTAAAATAAGCCTATTTAATGAGGCTATTTAATAAGTCTATTTAATAAGCCTATTTAATAAGCCTATTTAATAAGCCTATTTAATACGCCTATTTAATAAACCTATTTAATAAGTATTTAATGAGCCTATTTAATAAGTCTATTTAATAAGCCTTTTTAATAAGCCTATTTAATAAACCTATTTAATAAGCCTATTTAATAAGTCTATTTAATAAGTCTATTTGTTAAGCCTATTTAATAAGCCTATTTGTTGAGCCTATTTAATAAGCCTATTTAATAAGTCTATTTAATAAGCCTAATTAATAAGCCTATTTAATAAGCCTATTTAATGAGCCTATTTAATGAGTCTAATTAATAAGCCTGTTTAATAAGCCTATTTAATAAGTATTGAATGAGCCTATTTAATAAGCCTAAGTTGCTGAAATAAGCCTATTTAATAAGTCTAAGTTGCTGAAATAAGGCTATTTAATAAGCCTAAGTTGCTGAAATAAGCCTATTTAATAAGCCTAAGTTGCTGAAATAAGGCTATTTAATAAGTCTAAGTTGCTGAAATAAGCCTATATAATAAGCCTAAGTTGCTGAAATAAGTATATGTAATAAGCATAAGTTGCTGAAATAAGCCTATTTAATAAGTCTAAGTTGCTGAAATAAGGCTATTTAATAAGTCTAAGTTGCTGAAATAAGCCTTTTTAATCAGCGTAAGTTGCTGAAATAAGCCTATTTAATAAGCCCAAGTTGCTGAAATAAACCTACTTAATAAGGCTATTTAATAAGCCTAAGTTGCTGAAATAAGCCTATTTAATAAGCGTAAGTTGCTGAAATAAGGCTATTTAATAAGGCTAAGTTGCTGAAATAAGCCTATTTAATAAGCCCAAGTTGCTGAAATAAGCCTATTTAATAAGCCTAAGTTGCTGAAATAAGCCTATTTAATAGGCCTATCTAATAAGTCTAAGTTGCAGAAATAAGCATATTTCATAAGCATATTTATTGAGCCTAAGTTGCTGAAATGTCTATTTAATAAGTCGTTTTAATAAGTCTAAGTTGCTAAAATAAGCCTATTTAATAAGGCTATTTAATAAGCCTAAGTTGCTGAAATAAGCCTATTTAATAAGGCTATTTAATGAGCCTAAGTTGCTGAAATAAGCCTATTTAATAAGCCTAAGTTTCTGAACTAAGCCTATTTAAAAAGGTATATTTAATAAGTCTAAGTTGCTGAAATAAACATATTTTAAAATGCTATTTAATAAGCCTGAGTTGCTGAAATAAACCTGTTTAATAAGGCTATTTAATAAGCATAAGTTGCTGAAATAAGCCTATTTAATAAGCCTAAGTTGCTGAAATAAGCCTATTTAATAAGGCTATTTAATAAGTCTAAGTTGCTGAAATAAACCTATTTAATAAGCCTAAGTTGCTAAAATAAGCCTATTTAATGAGGCTATTTAATAAGTCTATTTAATAAGCCTATTTAATATGCCTATTTAATAAGTCTATTTAATAAGCATATTTAATAAGCCTATTTAATAAGCCTATTTATTGAGCCTATTTAATAAGCCTATTTAATAAGCCTATTTAATAAGCCGATTTAATTAGCCTATTTATTGAGCCTATTTAATAAGCCTATTTAATGAGTCTATTTAATAAGCCTGTTTAATAAGCCTATTTAATAAGTATTGAATGAGCCTATTTAATAAGCCTAAGTTGCTGAATAAGCCTATTTAATAAGCCTAAGTTGCTGAAATAAGCCTATTTAATCAGCCTATTTAATAAGCCTAAGTTGCTGAATAAGCCTATTTAATAAGCCTAAGTTGCTGAAATAAGCCTATTTAATAAGTCTAAGTTGCTGAAATAAGGCTATTTAATAATCATAAGTTGCTGAAATAAGCCTATTTAATAAGCCTAAGTTGCTGAAATAAGGCTATTTGATAAGTCTAAGTTGCTGAAATAAGCCTATTTAATAAGCCTAAGTTGCTGAAATAAGTGTATTTAATAAGCATAAGTTGCTGAAATAAGCCAATTTAATAAGTCTAAGTTGCTGAAATAAGGCTATTTAATAAGTCTAAGTTTCTGAACTAAGCCTATTTAAAAAGGTATATTTAATAAGTCTAAGTTGCTGAAATAAACATATTTTAAAATGCTATTTAATAAGCCTAAGTTGCTGAAATAAACCTGTTTAATAAGGCTATTTAATAAGCATAAGTTGCTGAAATAAGCCTATTTAATAAGCCTAAGTTGCTGAAATAAGCCTATTTAATAAGGCTATTTAATAAGTCTAAGTTGCTGAAATAAACCTATTTAATAAGCCTAAGTTGCTAAAATAAGCCTATTTAATGAGGCTATTTAATAAGTCTATTTAATAAGCCTATTTAATATGCCTATTTAATAAGTCTATTTAATAAGCATATTTAATAAGCCTATTTAATAAGCCTATTTATTGAGCCTATTTAATAAGCCTATTTAATAAGCCTATTTAATAAGCCGATTTAATAAGCCTATTTATTGAGCCTATTTAATAAGCCTATTTAATAAGTCTTTTTAATAAGCCTATTCAATAAGCCTAATTAATAAGCCTATTTAATAAGCCTATTTATTGAGCCTATTTAATGAGTATATTTAATAAGCCTGTTTAATAAGCCTATTTAATAAGTATTGAATGAGCCTATTTAATAAGCCTAAGTTGCTGAATAAGCCTATTTAATAAGCCTAAGTTGCTGAAATAAGCCTATTTAATAAGCCTATTTAATAAGCCTAAGTTGCTGAATAAGCCTATTTAATAAGCCTAAGTTGCTGAAATAAGCCTATTTAATAAGTCTAAGTTGCTGAAATAAGGCTATTTAATAATCATAAGTTGCTGAAATAAGCCTATTTAATAAGCCTAAGTTGCTGAAATAAGGCTATTTGATAAGTCTAAGTTGCTGAAATAAGCCTATTTAATAAGCCTAAGTTGCTGAAATAAGTGTATTTAATAAGCATAAGTTGCTGAAATAAGCCAATTTAATAAGTCTAAGTTGCTGAAATAAGGCTATTTAATAAGTCTAAGTTGCTGAAATAAGCCTTTTTAATCAGCGTAAGTTGCTGAAATAAGCCTATTTAATAAGCCCAAGTTGCTGAAATAAGCCTACTTAATTAGGCTATTTAATAAGCCTAAGTTGCTGAAATAAGCCTATTTAATATGCGTAAGTTGCTGAAATAAGGCTATTTAATAAGTATAATTTGCTGAAATAAGCCTATTTAATAAGCCTAAGTTGCTGAAATAAGCCTATTTAATAAGCCTATTTAATAAGCCTAAGTTGCTGAAATAAGCCTATTTAATAAGCCTATTTAATATGCCTAAGTTGCTGAAATAAGCCTATTTAATAAGCCTATTTAATAAGCCTATTTAATAGGCCTATTTAATAAGTCTAAGTTGCTGAAATAAGCCTATTTAATAAGCCTAAGTTGCTGAATGAGCCTATTTAATAAGCCTAATTTGCTGAAATAAGCCTATTTAATGAGCATAAGTTGCTGAATAAGCCTATTTAATAAGCCTAAGTTGCTGAATAAACCTATTTAATAAGTCTAAGTTGTTGAAATAAGCCTATTTAATAAGGCTATTTAATAAGCCTAAGTTGCTGAATAAGCCTATTTAATAAGTCTAAGTAGCTGAAATAAGGCTATTTAATAAGCCTAAGTTGCTGAAATAAGGCTATTTAATAAGTTTAAGTTGCTGAAATAAACCTATTTAATAAGCCTAAGTTGCTGAAATAAGCCTATTTAATAAGGCTATTTAATGAGCCTAAGTTGCTGAAATAAGCCTATTTAATAAGCCTAAGTTTCTGAACTAAGCCTATTTAAAAAGGTATATTTAATAAGTCTAAGTTGCTGAAATAAACATATTTTAAAATGATATTTAATAAGCCTAAGTTGCTGAAATAAACCTGTTTAATAAGGCTATTTAATAAGCATAAGTTGCTGAAATAAGCCTATTTAATAAGCCTAAGTTGCTGAAATAAGCCTATTTAATAAGCCCAAGTTGCTGAAATAAGCCTACTTAATTAGGCTATTTAATAAGCCTAAGTTGCTGAAATAAGCCTATTTAATAAGCGTAAGTTGCTGAAATAAGGCTATTTAATAAGTATAATTTGCTGAAATAAGCCTATTTAATAAGCCTAAGTTGCTGAAATAAGCCTATTTAATAAGCCTATTTAATAAGCCTAAGTTGCTGAAATAAGCCTATTTAATAAGCCTATTTAATAAGCCTAAGTTGCTGAAATAAGCCTCCCAAGAAGGCGCCGATGAAGGCAGCCTCGGCCGGTTGGTGCGCCCTGTTTTGTCCAGTTTTGTCTTGTTTTGTCTTGAGAGGGGCTTGCTGTTCAACACACTCGTGCTGGTGAGAGAGGCCTGCTGTTCATCACACCCGTGCTGGTGAGAGAGGCCTGCTGTTTTGGGGCCTGCTGTTCATCACACCCGTGCTGGTGAGAGAGGCCTGCTGTTCAGTACACCCGTGTTGAGGGGCCTGCTGTTCAGCACACCCTTGCTGGTGAGAGAGGCCTGCTGTTCAACACACCCGTGCTGGTGAGAGGGGCCTGCTTTTCAGCACACCCGTGCTGGTGAGAGGGGCCTGCTGTTCAGCACACCCGTGCTGGTGAGAGAGGCCTGCTGTTCAGCTCACACGTGTTGAGGGGCCTGCTGTTCAGCACACCCGTGCTGGTGAGAGGGGCCTGCTGTTCATCACATCCGTGTTGGTGAGAGGGGCCTGCTGTTCAGCACACCGGTGCTGGTGAGAGAGGCCTGCTGTTCAGCACACCCGTGTTGAGGGGCCTGCTGTTCAGCACACCCGTGCTGGTGAGAGGGGCCTGCTGTTGAGGGGCCTACTGTTCAGCACACCCGTGTTGGTGAGAGAGGCCTGCTGTTCAGCACACCCGTGTTGAGGGGCCTACTGTTCAGCACACCCGTGCTGGTGAGAGGGGCCTGCTGTTCAACAGACCCGTGCTGGTGAGAGGGGCCTACTGTTCAGCACACCCGTGCTGGTGAGAGGGGCCTGCTGTTCAACACACCCGTGCTGGTGAGAGGGGCCTGCTGTTCAACACACCCGTGCTGGTGAGAGGGGCCTGCTGTTCAACACACCCGTGCTGGTGAGAGGGGCCTGCTGTTCATCACACCCGTGCTGGTGAGAGAGGCCTACTATTCATCACACCCGTGCTGGTGTGAGGGGCGTGCTGTTCATCACCACCGTGTTGGTGAGAGGGGCCTGCTGTTCACTCCCATGCTGGTGAGAGAGGCCTACTGTTCATCACACCCGTGTTGGTGAGAGGGGCCTGCTGTTCACCACTCCCATGCTGGTGAGAGGGGCCTACTGTTCAACACACCAGTGCTGGTGAGAGAGTCCTGCTGTTCAGCACACCCGTGCTGGTGCGAAGATGGCGCTGATGATGGTAGCCTCAGCCGGTCGGTGCGCCCTGTTTTGTCTTGTTTTGTCTGTCAATTCAGTGTTTTGCCAAGATTTTCGGAGTTCTCTAACAAGAGACGAACTTTTAAATATCAGGGAAACAACTCCTGTGGATTTAATTCCTACTTTTCTGCTTCCAGTGGCAGAATTAGTAGGCATTCTAGTCAATGCCGCACTAGGCTTTGCTCAAGCAACGAAACGCCGCCCAAGGGGTAAACGGTCGCGGGCTCTAGTACGGCTATGCAGACGCGGGATCCGAACAGTGCTTCCGAGCTTTTTCCTCTCCAACGTACGTTCACTGTACAACAAAATGGATGAACTTCAGCTACTGATGGTAAAAAACAAAGACTATCTTTCAGCTTCTGCATTGTGCTTCACGGAAACATGGCTGTGTGATTTGATTCCGGACACTTCGCTACAACTAGCAGGATTCCATCTTGTAAGATCAGATCGTGACATAGTACTCTCCGGCAAGACGAAAGGCGGTGGTATTTGTTTTTACATTAACAGTGGCTGGTGTGTAGATGTCACAGTGATACTGCAACATTGTTCTCCACTCCTTGAATCAATTTTTATAACCTGTAAACCGTTTTAGTCGCCTCGCGAGTTCGCGTCGCTCATTTTGGTCGGAGTTTATTTGCCGCCTTGTCCTCAGGTTAAAGAGGCCCAACGCATGCTCGCCGATCAGATTCTGAGTGTGGAGCGAGCAAATCCAGATTCGTTGGTTATCGTACTTGGCGACTTTAACAAAGGTAATCTCAGCCACGAACTCCCCAAATACATACAATTCATTAAATGGCCAACCAGAGAAGGGAACACTCTGGATCACTGCTACACTACAGTCAGTAGAGCCTACCACGCCGTCCCCCGAGCAGCACTAGGACACTCTGACCATGCCATGGTCCACCTGATTCCTGCATACAGGCAGAAACTAAAACTCTGTAAACCTGCTGTGAGGACATCTAAACAGTGGACCAGTGAGGCTGTGGAAGATTTGCGGGCGTGCTTAGACTGTACTGACTGGGATATGTTCACGACTGCTACCAATAGTCTGGATGAACTCACAGAGGCTGTGACGTCCTACATCAGCTTCTGTGAGGACTGCTGTATCCCAACACGTACCAGGGTGAACTTTAACAACAATAAGCCCTGGTTCTCAGCAAAGCTCAGAAGGTTGAGGTTGGAGAAGGAGGAAGCGTTTAGGAGTGGAGATAGAGACAGATTCAAGGAGTCGAAGAACAGGTTTAGCAAAGCGGTGAGAGAGGCTAAACGACTGTACTCAGAGAGACTAAAACACCAGTTCTCTACAAACGACGCTGCTTCTGTCTGGAAAGGGCTCAGGCAGATCACCAACTACAAACCCAGAGCCCCCCACACCACTAACGACTCCCGCCTAGCCAACGACCTGAACGAGTTCTACTGTAGATTTGAAAGACAATTGGACTGTCCTGAACCACCCCTTCCAACCCAAGAGGCCCCATCCCCCACCAATACTACAGAGACGACTATCTCCTTTCAGGAGGGAGAAGTTAATAGACTTTTCAAGAGGCAGAATCCACGCAAAGCAGCCGGGCCGGACTCTGTCTCTCCAGCCACCCTCAGGCACTGCGCTGACCAGCTGTCTCCGGTGTTCACCAACATCTTTAACACCTCCCTGGAGACATGCCATGTACCAGCCTGTCTCAAGTCCTTCACCATCATCACTGTGCCCAAAAAGCTAAGGCCAACAGGACTAAATGATTACAGACCGGTCGCCCTTACATTTGTGGTAATGAAGTCTTTTGAGCGCCTGGTCCTGGCACACCTCAAAGCCATCACAGACCCTCTCCTGGACCCCCTTCAGTTTGCCTACAGAGCCAACAGGTCTGTGGACGATGCAGTTAACATGGCCCTCCACTTCACCCTACAGCATCTGGACGCCCCAGCATCCTACGCCAGGATCCTGTTTGTGGACTTCAGCTCTGCCTTCAACACCATCATCCCTGCCCTGCTTCAGGACAAGCTCTTCCAGCTGAACGTGCCATACACCACCTGTAAATGGATCACAGACTTCCTGTCTGACAGGAAGCAGTGCGTTAAGCTGGGAACACAAGTCTCTGGCTCCAGGTCCATCAGCACCGGAACTCCTCAGGGCTGCGTCCTTTCCCCTCTGCTCTTCTCCCTGTATACCAACAGCTGCACCTCCAATCATCTGTCCGTCAAACTATTGAAGTTTGCGGATGACACCACCCTCATTGGGCTGATCTCTGGTGGGGATGAGTCTGACTATAGGTGGGAAGCTGACAATCTGGTGACCTGGTGTAGCCAGAACAACTTAGAGCTAAATGCTCTAAAGACAGTTGAGATGGTTGTGGACTTCAGGAAGAATACAGCACCACTCACCCCCATCACCCTGTTAGACTCCCCAGTCAAAATTGTAGAGTCCTTCCGCTTCCTGGGCACTATTCTCTCCCGGGACCTCAAGTGGGAATTGAACATCAGCTCCCTCACCAAGAAAGCTCAACAGAGGATGTACTTTCTACGGCAGCTGAAGAAATTCAACCTGCCAAAGACAATGATGGTGCAATTCTATACAGCGATCATTGAATCCATCCTCACCTCCTCCATAACCGTCTGGTACGCTGCTGCCACTGCCAAGGACAAGAGCAGACTGCAGCGTATCATCCACACTGCTGAGAAGGTAATTGCCTGCAATCTACCGACCCTCGAGGACCTGCACACGACAAGGTCTATGAGGCGAGCGAGGAAGATTATGGCCGATTTCTCCCACCCTGGACACTCTCTGTTTCAGCTACTCCCCTCCGGCAGAAGGCTTCGGTCCATCAGGACCAAAACCTCACGCCATAAAAACAGTTTCTTCCCATCTGCTGCTGGCCTGTTAAACAAGGCCAAGGGCTAACACTGTTTTTAACATTTGATCTACATAACGACACGTTGCTGATATTAACTATGTTTCCCTATTTGTATTTTAAAATTATATCTTAAAGCTATTTTATATTCGATATTTATTTAATTTTATATACTTCAGCCCCTTAGTGTTAGACTTTTAACCCTTATTATAGTAAGACTTGTTTAAAACTTATTTAAGATTTTAGATTCCTATATGTTGAATGTATGCACCATCCTGCCAAAGTAAATTCCGTGTCGGTGTGAACTTACATGGCGAATAAAACCCTTTCTGATTCTGATTCTGATTTAATAAGCCTATTTAATAAGCCTATTTAATAAGCCTATTTAATAGGCCTATTTAATAAGTCTAAGTTGCTGAAATAAGCCTATTTAATAAGCCTAAGTTGCTGAATGAGCCTATTTAATAAGCCTAAGTTGCTGAAATAAGCCTATTTAATGAGCATAAGTTGCTGAATAAGCCTATTTAATAAGCCTAAGTTGCTGAAATAAGGCTATTTAATAAGTTTAAGTTGCTGAAATAAACCTATTTAATAAGCCTAAGTTGCTGAAATAAGCCTATTTAATAAGGCTATTTAATGAGCCTAAGTTGCTGAAATAAGCCTATTTAATAAGCCTAAGTTTCTGAACTAAGCCTATTTAAAAAGGTATATTTAATAAGTCTAAGTTGCTGAAATAAACCTATTTAAAAAGCTATTTAATAAGCCTAAGTTGCTGAAATAAACCTGTTTAATAAGGCTATTTAATAAGCATAAGTTGCTGAAATAAGCTTATTTATTAAGCCTAAGTTGCTGAAATAAGCCTATTTAATAAGGCTATTTAATAAGTCTAAGTTGCTGAAATAAACCTATTTAATAAGCCTAAGTTGCTAAAATAAGCCTATTTAATGAGGCAATTTAATAAGTCTATTTAATAAGCCTATTTAATAAGCCTATTTAATGAGCCTATTTAATGAGTCTATTTAATAAGCCTGTTTAATAAGCCTATTTAATAAGTATTGAATGAGCCTATTTAATAAGCCTAAGTTGCTGAAATAAGCCTATTTAATAAGTCTAAGTTGCTGAAATAAGGCTATTTAATAAGTCTAAGTTGCTGAAATAAGCCTATTTAATAAGCCTAAGTTGCTGAAATAAGTATATTTAATAAGCATAAGTTGCTGAAATAAGCCTATTTAATAAGTCTAAGTTGCTGAAATAAGGCTATTTAATAAGTCTAAGTTGCTGAAATAAGGCTTTTTAATCAGCGTAAGTTGCTGAAATAAGCCTATTTAATAAGTCCAAGTTGCTGAAATAAGCCTACTTAATAAGGCTATTTAATAAGCCTAAGTTGCTGAAATAAGCCTATTTAATAAGCGTAAGTTGCTGAAATAAGGCTATTTAATAAGCCTAAGTTGCTGAAATAAGCCTATTTAATAGGCCTATCTAATAAGTCTAAGTTGCAGAAATAAGCATATTTCATAAGCATATTTAATGAGCCTAAGTTGCTGAAATGTCTATTTAATAAGTCGTTTTAATAAGTCTAAGTTGCTAAAATAAGCCTATTTAATAAGGCTATTTAATAAGCCTAAGTTGCTGAAATAAGCCTATTTAATAAGCCTATTTAATGAGCCTAAGTTGCTGAAATAAGCCTATTTAATAAGCCTAAGTTTCTCAACTAAGCCTATTTAAAAAGGTATATTTAATAAGTCTAAGTTGCTGAAATAAACATATTTTAAAATGCTATTTAATAAGCCTAAGTTGCTGAAATAAACCTGTTTAATAAGGCTATTTAATAAGCATAAGTTGCTGAAATAAGCCTATTTAATAAGCCTAAGTTGCTAAAATAAGCTAATTTAATGAGGCAATTTAATAAGTCTATTTAATAAGCCTATTTAATACGCCTATTTAATAAGTCTATTTAATAAGCATATTTAATAAGCCTATTTAATAAGCCTATTTATTGAGCCTATTTAATAAGCCTATTTAATAAGCCTATTTAATAGCCTATTTAATAAGCCTATTTAATAAGCCTTTTTATTGAGCCTATTTAATAAGCCTATTTAATAAGTCTATTTAATAAGTCTATTTAATAAGCCTAATTAATAAGCCTATTTAATAAGCCTATTTATTGAGCCTATTTAATGAGTCTATTTAATAAGCCTGTTTAATACGCCTATTTAATAAGTATTGAATGAGCCTATTTAATAAGCCTAAGTTGCTGAATAAGCCTATTTAATAAGCCTAAGTTGCTGAAATAAGCCTATTTAATAAGCCTATTTAATAAGCCTAAGTTGCTGAATAAGCCTATTTAATAAGCCTAAGTTGCTGAAATAAGCCTATTTAATAAGTGTAAGTTGCTGAAATAAGGCTATTTAATAAGTCTAAGTTGCTGAAATAAGCCTATTTAATAAGCCTAAGTTGCTGAAATAAACCTGTTTAATAAGGCTATTTAATAAGCATAAGTTGCTGAAATAAGCTTATTTATTAAGCCTAAATTGCTGAAATAAGCCTATTTAATAAGGCTATTTAATAAGTCTAAGTTGCTGAAATAAACCTATTTAATAAGCCTAAGTTGCTAAAATAAGCCTATTTAATGAGGCTATTTAATAAGTCTATTTAATAAGCCTATTTAATAAGCCTATTTAATGAGCCTATTTAATGAGTCTATTTAATAAGCCTGTTTAATAAGCCGATTTAATAAGTATTGAATGAGCCTATTTAATAAGCCTAAGTTGCTGAAATAAGCCTATTTAATAAGTCTAAGTTGCTGAAATAAGGCTATTTAATAAGCCCAAGTTGCTGAAATAAGCCTATTTAATAAGCCTAAGTTGCTGAAATAAGGCTATTTAATAAGTCTAAGTTGCTGAAATAAGCCTATTTAATAAGCCTAAGTTGCTGAAATAAGTATATTTAATAAGCATAAGTTGCTGAAATAAGCCTATTTAATAAGTATAAGTTGCTGAAATAAGGCTATTTAATAAGTCTAAGTTGCTGAAATAAGCCTTTTTAATCAGCGTAAGTTGCTGAAATAAGCCTATTTAATAAGTCCAAGTTGCTGAAATAAGCCTACTTAATAAGGCTATTTAATAAGCCTAAGTTGCTGAAATAAGCCTATTTAATAAGCGTAAGTTGCTGAAATAAGGCTATTTAATAAGTCTAAGTTGCTGAAATAAGCCTATTTCATAAGCCCAAGTTGCTGAAATAAGCCTATTTAATAAGCCTAAGTTGCTGAAATAAGCCTATTTAATAGGCCTATCTAATAAGTCTAAGTTGCAGAAATAAGCATATTTCATAAGCATATTTAATGAGCCTAAGTTGCTGAAATGTCTATTTAATAAGTCGTTTTAATAAGTCTAAGTTGCTAAAATAAGCCTATTTAATAAGGCTATTTAATAAGCCTAAGTTGCTGAAATAAGCCTATTTAATAAGGCTATTTAATGAGCCTAAGTTGCTGAAATAAGCCTATTTAATAAGCCTAAGTTTCTCAACTAAGCCTATTTAAAAATGTATATTTAATAAGTCTAAGTTGCTGAAATAAACATATTTAAAAATGCTATTTAATAAGCCTAAGTTGCTGAAATAAACCTGTTTAATAAGGCTATTTAATAAGCATAAGTTGCTGAAATAAGCCTATTTAATAAGCCTAAGTTGCTAAAATAAGCCTATTTAATGAGGCTATTTAATAAGTCTATTTAATAAGCCTATTTAATGAGGCTATTTAATAAGTCTATTTAATAAGCATATTTAATAAGCCTATTTAATAAGCCTATTTATTGAGCCTATTTAATAAGCCTATTTAATAAGCCTATTTAATAAGCCTATTTAATAAGCCTATTTAATAAGCCTTTTTATTGAGCCTATTTAATAAGCCTATTTAATAAGTCTATTTAATAAGCCTATTTAATAAGCCTAATTAATAAGCCTATTTAATAAGCCTATTTATTGAGCCTATTTAATGAGTCTATTTAATAAGCCTGTTTAATAAGCCTATTTAATAAGTATTGAATGAGCCTATTTAATAAGCCTAAGTTGCTGAATAAGCCTATTTAATAAGCCTAAGTTGCTGAAATAAGCCTATTTAATAAGCCTATTTAATAAGCCTAAGTTGCTGAATAAGCCTATTTAATAAGCCTAAGTTGCTTAAATAAGCCTATTTAATAAGTGTAAGTTGCTGAAATAAGGCTATTTAATAAGTCTAAGTTGCTGAAATAAGCCTATTTAATAAACCTAAGTTGCTGAAGTAAGTATATTTAATAAGCATAAGTTACTGAAATAAGCCTATTTAATAAGTCTAAGTTGCTGAAATAAGGCTATTTAATAAGTCTAAGTTGCTGAAATAAGCCTTTTTAATCAGCATAAGTTGCTGAAATAAGCCTATTTAATAAGCCCAAGTTGCTGAAATAAGCCTACTTAATTAGGCTATTTAATAAGCCTAAGTTGCTGAAATAAGCCTATTTAATGTGTAAGTTGCTGAAATAAGGCTATTTAATAAGTCTAAGTTGCTGAAATAAGCCTATTTAATAAGCCTAAGTTGCTGAAATAAGCCTATTTAATAAGCCTATTTAATAAGCCTAAGTTGCTGAAATAAGCCTATTTAATAAGCCTATTTAATAAGCCTATTTAATAGGCCTATTTAATAAGTCTAAGTTGCTGAAATAAGCCTATTTAATGAGCCTAAGTTGCTGAATAAGCCTATTTAATAAGCCTAAGTTGCTGAATAAACCTATTTAATAAGTCTAAGTTGCTGAAATAAGCCTATTTAATAAGGCTATTTAATAAGCCTAAGTTGCTGAATAAGCCTATTTAATAAGTCTAAGTAGCTGAAATAAGGCTATTTAATAAGCCTAAGTTGCTGAAATAAGGCTATTTAATAAGTTTAAGTTGCTGAAATAAGCCTATTTAATGAGCCTAAGTTGCTGAATAAGCCTATTTAATATGCCTAAGTTGCTGAATAAACCTATTTAATAAGTCTAAGTTGCTGAAATAAGCCTATTTAATAAGGCTATTTAATAAGCCGAAGTTGCTGAATAAGCCTATTTAATAAGTCTAAGTAGCTGAAATAAGGCTATTTAATAAGCCTAAGTTGCTGAAATAAGGCTATTTAATAAGTTTAAGTTGCTGAAATAAGCCTATTTAATAAGCCTAAGGTGCTGAAATAAACCTGTTTAATAAGGCTATTTAATAAGCATAAGTTGCTGAATAAGCCTATTTAATAAGTCTAAGTAGCTGAAATAAGGCTATTTAATAAGCCTAAGTTGCTGAAATAAGGCTATTTAATAAGTTTAAGTTGCTGAAATAAGCCTATTTAATAAGCCTAAGTTGCTGAAATAAACCTGTTTAATAAGGCTATTTAATAAGCATAAGTTGCTGAAATAAGCTTATTTAATAAGCCTAAGTTGCTGAAATAAGCCTATTTAATAAGGCTATTTAATAAGTCTAAGTTGCTGAAATAAACCTATTTAATGAGGCTATTTAATAAGTCTATTTAATAAGCCTATTTAATAAGCCTATTTAATAAGCCTATTTAATAAGCCTATTTAATACGCCTATTTAATAAACATATTTAATAAGTATTTAATGAGCCTATTTAATAAGTCTATTTAATAAGCCTTTTTAATAAGCCTATTTAATAAGTATTTAATGAGCCTATTTAATAAGCCTAATTATTGAGCCTATTTAATAAACCTATTTATTGAGCCTATTTAATAAGCCTATTTATTGAGCCTATTTAATAAACCTATTTATTGAGCCTATTTAATAAGCCTATTTATTGAGCCTATTTAATAAGCCTATTTAATAAGACTATTTAATAAGCCTATTTAATAAGCCTATTTAATATGCCTATTTAATAAACATATTTAATAAGTATTTAATGAGCCTGTTTAATAAGTCTATTTAATAAGACTATTTAATAAGCCTATTTATTGAGCCTATTTAATAAGTCTATTTAATAAGCCTATTTAATAAGCCTATTTAATAAGTATTTAATGTGCCTATTTAATAAGTCTATTTAATAAGCCTATTTAATAGGCCTTTTTAATGAATCTAAGTTGCTGAAATAAGCCTATTTAATAAGCCTATTTAATAGGCCTATTTAATAAGTCTAAGTTGCTGAAATAAGCCTATTTAATAAGCCTAAGTTTCTGAAAGAGCCTATTTAATAAGCCTAAGTTGCTGAATAAACCTATTTAATAAGACTAAGTTGCTGAAATAAGCATATTTAATAAGGCTATTTAATAAGCCTAAGTTGCTGAATAAGCCTATTTAATAAGGCTATTTAATGAGCCTAAGTTGCTGAACTAAGCCTATTTAAAAAGGTATATTTAATAAGTCTAAGTTGCTGAAATAAACCTATTTAAAAATGCTATTTAATAAGCCTAAGTTGCTGAAATAAACCTGTTTAATAAGGCTATTTAATAAGAATAAGTTGCTGAAATAAGCTTATTTAATAAGCCTAAGTTGCTGAAATAAGCCTATTTAATAAGGCTCTTTAATAAGTCTAAGTTGCTGAAATAAACCTATTTAATAAGCCTAAGTTGCTAAAATAAGCCTATTTAATGAGGCTATTTAATAAGTCTATTTAATAAGCCTATTTAATAAGCCTATTTAATAAGCATATTTAATAAGCCTATTTAATAAGTCTATTTAATAAGTCTATTTAATAAATATTTAATGAGCCTATTTAATACGCCTATTTATTGAGCCTATTTAATAAGCCTATTTATTGAGCCTATTTAATAAGCCTATTTAATAAGTCTATTTAATAAGTCTATTTAATAAATATTTAATAAGCCTATTTAATAAGTCTATTTAATAAGCCTATTTAATAAGCCTATTTAATAAGCCTATTTTTTGCCTATTTAATAAGCCTATTTAATAAGCTTATTTATTGAGCCTATTTAATAAGTCTATTTAATAAGCATATTTAATATGCCTATTTAATAATTATTTAATGAGCCTGTTTAATAAGTCTATTTAATAAGCCTATTTAATAGGCCTATTTAATAAGTCTAAGTTGCTGAAATAAGCCTATTTAATAAGTCTATTTAATAGGCCTATTTAATACGTCTAAGTTGCTGAAATAAGCCTATTTAATAAGCCTAAGTTTCTGAATGAGCCTATTTAATAAGCCTAAGTTGCTGAAATAAGCCTATTTAATAAGCCTAAGTTGCTGAATAAGCCTATTTAATAAGCCTAAGTTGCTGAAATAAGCCTATTTAATAAGTCTAAGTTGCTGAAATAAGGCTATTTAATAAGCCTAAGTTGCTGAGATAAGCCTATTTAATAAGCCTAAGTTGCTGAAATAAGCCTATTTAATAAGCCTAAGTTGCTGAAATAAGTATATTTAATAAGCATAAGTTGCTGAAATAAGCCTATTTAATGAGTCTAAGTTGCTGAAATAAGGCTATTTAATAAGTCTAAGTTGCTGAAATAAGCCTTTTTAATCAGCGTAAGTTGCTGAAATATGCCTATTTAATAAGCCCAAGTTGCTGAAATAAGCCTACTTAATTAGGCTATTTAATAAGCCTAAGTTGCTGAAATAAGCCTATTTAATAAGCGTAAGTTGCTGAAATAAGACTATTTAATAAGTCTAAGTTGCTGAAATAAGCCTATTTAATAAGCATAAGTTGCTGAAATAAGCCTATTTAATAAGCCTGTTTAATAAGCCTAAGTTGCTGAAATAAGCCTATTTAATAAGCCTATTTAATAAGCCTATTTAATAGGCCTATTTAATAAGTCTAAGTTGCTGAAATAAGCCTATTTAATAAGCCTATTTAATAGGCCTATTTAATAAGTCTAAGTTGCTGAAATAAGCCTATTTAATAAGCCTAAGTTGCTGAAATAAGCCTATTTAATAAGCCTAAGTTGCTGAATAAACCTACTTAATAAGCCTAAGTTGCTAAAATAATCCTATTTAATGAGGCTATTTAATAAGTCTATTTAATAAGCCTATTTTATACGCCTATTTAATAAGTCTATTTAATAAGCATATTTAATAAACCTATTTAATAAGCCTATTTATTGACCCTATTTAATAAGCATATTTAATAAGCCTATTTAATAAGCCTATTTATTGAGCCAATTTAATAAGCCTATTTTATAAGTCTATTTAATAAGCCTATTTAATAAGCCTAATTAATAAGCCTATTTAATAAGGCTATTTATTGAGCCTATTTAATGAGTCTATTTAATAAGCCTGTTTAATAAGCCTATTTAATAAGCCTATTTATTGAGCCTATTTAATAAGCCTATTTATTGAGCCTATTTAATGAGTCTATTTAATAAGCCTGTTTAATAAGCCTATTTAATAAGTATTGAATGAGCCTATTTAATAAGGCTAAGTTGGTGAATAAGCCTATTTAATAAGCCTAAGTTTCTGAAATAAGCCTATTTAATAAGCCCATTTAATAAGCCTAAGTTGCTGAATAAGCCTATTTAATAAGCCTAAGTTGCTGAAATAAGCCTATTTAATAAGTCTAAGTTGCTGAAATAAGGCTATTTAATAAGCCTAAGTTGCTGAAATAAGCCTATTTAATAAGCCTAAGTTGCTGAAATAAGGCTATTTAATAAGTCTAAGTTGCTGAAATAAGCCTATTTAATAAGCCTAAGTTGCTGAAATAAGGCTATTTAATAAGTCTAAGTTGCTGAAATAAGCCTATTTAATAAGCCTAAGTTGCTGAAATAAGTATATTTAATAAGCATAAGTTGCTGAAATAAGCCTATTTAATAAGTCTAAGTTGCTGAAATAAGGCTATTTAATAAGTATAAGTTGCTGAAATAAGCCTTTTTAATCAGCGTAAGTTGCTGAAATAAGCCTATTTAATAAGCCCAAGTTGCTGAAATAAGCCTACTTAATTAGGCTATTTAATAAGCCTAAGTTGCTGAAATAAGCCTATTTAATAAGCGTAAGTTGTTGAAATAAGGCTATTTAATAAGTCTAAGTTGCTGAAATAAGCCTATTTAATAAGCCTAAGTTGCTGAAATAAGCCTATTTAATAAGCCTATTTAATAAGTCTAAGTTGCTGAAATAAGCCTATTTAATAAGCCTATTTAATAAGCCTAAGTTGCTGAAATAAGCCTATTTAATAAGCCTATTTAATAAGCCTATTTAATAGGCCTATTTAATAAGTCTAAGTTGCTGAAATAAGCCTATTTAATAAGCCTAAGTTGCTGAATGAGCCTATTTAATAAGCCTAAGTTGCTGAAATAAGCCTTTTTAATGAGCCTAAGTTGCTGAATGAGCCTATTTAATAAGCCTAAGTTGCTGAATAAACCTATTTAATAAGTCTAAGTTGCTGAAATAAGCCTATTTAATAAGGCTATTTAATAAGCCTAAGTTGCTGAATAAGCCTATTTAATAAGTCTAAGTTGCTGAAATAAGGCTATTTAATAAGCCTAAGTTGCTGAAATAAGGCTATTTAATAAGTTTAAGTTGCTGAAATAAGCCTATTTAATAAGCCTAAGTTGGTGAAATAAGCCTATTTAATAAGGCTATTTAATGAGCCTAAGTTGCTGAAATAAGCCTATTTAATAAGGCTATTTAATGAGCCTAAGTTGCTGAAATAAGCCTATTTAATAAGCCTAAGTTTCTGAACTAAGCCTATTTAAAAGGTATATTTAATAAGTCTAAGTTGCTGAAATAAACCTATTTAAAATGCTATTTAATAAGCCTAAGTTGCTGAAATAAACCTGTTTAATAAGGCTATTTAATAAGCATAAGTTGCTGAAATAAGCCTATTTAATAATGCTATTTAATAAGTCTAAGTTGCTGAAATAAACCTATTTAATAAGCCTAAGTTGCTAAAATAAGCCTATTTAATGAGGCTATTTAATAAGTCTATTTAATAAGCCTATTTAATAAGCCTATTTAATAAGCCTATTTAATAAGCCTATTTAATATGCCTATTTAATAAACATATTTAATAAGTATTTAATGAGCCTATTTAATAAGTCTATTTAATAAGCCTATTTAATAAGTATTTAATGAGCCTATTTAAAAAGCCTATTTATTGAGCCTATTTAATAAGCCTATTTATTGAGCCTATTTAATAAGCCTATTTATTGAGCCTATTTAATAAGCCTATTTATTGAGCCTATTTAATAAGCCTATTTAATAAGTCTATTTAATAAGCCTATTTAATAAGCCTATTTAATAAGCCTATTTATTGAGCCTATTTAATAAGCCTATTTAATAAGCCTATTTATTGAGCCTATTTAATAAGTCTATTTAATAAGCCTATTTAATAAGCCTATTTAATAAGTATTTAATGAGCCTATTTAATAAGTCTATTTAATAAGCCTATTTAATAGGCCTATTTAAGAAGTCTAAGTTGCTGAAATAAGCCTATTTAATAAGCCTATTTAATAGGCCTATTTAATAAGTCTAAGTTGCTGAAATAAGCCTATTTAATAAGCCTAAGTTTCTGAATTAGCCTATTTAATAAGCCTAAGTTGCTGAAATAAGCCTATTTAATAAGCCTAAGTTGCAGAATAAGCCTATTTAATAAGCCTAAGTTGCTGAATAAACCTATTTAATAAGTCTAAGTTGCTGAAATAAGTCTATTTAATAAGCCTATTTAATAAGCCTTTTTAATAAGACTATTTAATAAGTCTATTTAATAAGCCTATTTATTGAGCCTATTTATTAAGCCTACTTATTGAGCCTATTTAATAAGCATATTTATTGAGCCTATTTAATAAGCCTATTTATTGAGCCTATTTAATAAGCCGATTTAATAAGTCTATTTAATAAGTCTATTTAATAAGCCTATTTAATAAGCCTATTTATTGAGCCTATTTAATAAGCCTATTTAATAAGCCTATTTATTGAGCCTATTTATTGAGCCTATTTAATAAGCCTATTTAATAAGTCTATTTAATGAGCCTATTTAATAAGCCTATTTATTGAGCCTATTTAATATGCCTATTTAATAAGCCTATTTATTGAGCCTATTTAATAAGTCTATTTAATAAGCCTATTTAATAAGCCTATTTAATACGCCTATTTAATAAGTATTTAATGTGCCTATTTAATAAGTCTATTTAATAAGCCTATTTAATAGGCCTATTTAATAAGTCTATTTAATAAGTCTATTTAATAAGCCTATTTAATAAGTATTTAATGAGCCTATTTAATAAGCCTATTTATTGAGCCTATTTATTAAGCCTACTTATTGAGCCTATTTAATAAGCATATTTATTGAGCCTATTTAATAAGCCTATTTATTGAGCCTATTTAATAAGCCGATTTAATAAGTCTATTTAATAAGCCTATTTATTGAGCCTATTTTAATAAGCCTATTTAATAAGCCTATTTATTGAGCCTATTTAATAAGTCTATTTAATAAGCCTATTTAATAAGCCTATTTATTGATCCTATTTAATAAGTCTATTTAATAAGCCTATTTAATAAGCCTATTTAATAATTATTTAATGAGCCTATTTAATAAGTCTATTTAATAAGCCTATTTAATAGGCCTTTTTAATAAGTCTAAGTTGCTGAAATAAGCCTATTTAATAAGTCTATTTAATAGGCCTATTTAATAAGTCTAAGTTGCTGAAATAAGCCTATTAAATAAGCCTATTTATTGAGCCTATTTATTAAGCCTACTTATTGAGCCTATTTAATAAGCATATTTATTGAGCCTATTTAATAAGCCTATTTATTGAGCCTATTTAATAAGCTGATTTAATAAGTCTATTTAATAAGCCTATTTATTGAGCCTATTTAATAAGCCTATTTAATAAGCCTATTTATTGATCCTATTTAATAAGTCTATTTAATAAGCCTATTTAATAAGCCTATTTAATAATTATTTAATGAGCCTATTTAATAAGTCTATTTAATAAGCCTATTTAATAGGCCTTTTTAATAAGTCTAAGTTGCTGAAATAAGCCTATTTAATAAGCCTATTTAATAGGCCTATTTAATAAGTTTAAGTTGCTGAAATAAGCCTATTTAATAAGCCTAAGTTTCTGAATGAGCCTATTTAATAAGCCTAAGTTGCTGAAATAAGCCTATTACATAAGCCTAAGTTGCTGAATAAGCCTATTTAATAAGGCTGAGTTGCTGAATAAACCTATTTAATAAGTCTAAGTTGCTGAAATAAGCATATTAATAAGGCTATTTAATAAGCCTAAGTTGCGAAATAAGCCTATTTAATAAGGCTATTTAATGAGCTTAAGTTGCTGAAATAAGACTATTTAATAAGCCTAAGTTTCTGAACTAAGCCTATTTAAAAAGGTATATTTAATAAGTCTAAGTTGCTGAAATAAACCTATTTAAAAATGCTACTTAATAAGCCTAAGTTGCTGAAATAAACCTGTTTAATAAGGCTATTTAATAAGAATAAGTTGCTGAAATAAGCTTATTTAATAAGCCTAAGTTGCTGAAATAAGCCTATTTAATAAGGCTTTTTAATAAGTCTAAGTTGCTGAAATAAACTTATTTAATAAGCCTAAGTTGCTAAAATAAGCCTATTTAATGAGGCTATTTAATAAGTCTATTTAATAAGCCTATTTAATAAGACTATTTAATAAGCCTATTTAATAAGCCTATTTAATAAGTCTATTTAATAAGTATATTTAATAAGTATTTAATGAGCCTATTTAATATGCCTATTTATTGAGCCTATTTAATAAGCCTATTTATTGAGCCTATTTAATAAGCCTATTTATTGAGCCTATTTAATAAGCCTATTTAATACGTCTATTTAATGAGCCTATTTAATAAGCCTATTTATTGAGCCTATTTAATATGCCTATTTAATAAGCCTATTTATTGAGCCTATTTAATAAGTCTATTTAATAAGCCTATTTAATAAGCCTATTTAATACGCCTATTTAATAAGTATTTAATGTGCCTATTTAATAAGTCTATTTAATAGGCCTATTTAATAAGTCTAAGTTGCTGAAATAAACCTATTTAATAAGCCTATTTAACAGGCCTATTTAATAAGTCTAAGTTGCTGAAATAAGCCTATTTAATAAGCCTAAGTTTCTGAATGAGCCTATTTAATAAGCCTAAGTTGCTGAAATAAGCCTATTTAATAAGCCTAAGTTGCTGAATAAGCCTATTTAATAAGCCTAAGTTGCTGAAATAAGCCTATTTAATAAGTCTAAGTTGCTGAAATAAGGCTATTTAATAAGCCTAAGTTGCTGAAATAAGCCTATTTAATAAGCCTAAGTTGCTGAAATAAGGCTATTTAATGAGTCTAAGTTGCTGAAATAAGGCTATTTAATAAGTCTAAGTTGCTGAAATAAGCCTTTTTAATCAGCATAAGTTGCTGAAATAAGCCTATTTAATAAGCTCAAGTTGCTGAAATAAGCCTACTTAATTAGGCTATTTAATAAGCCTAAGTTGCTGAAATAAGCCTATTTAATAAGCGTAAGTTGCTGAAATAAGGCTATTTAATAAGTCTAAGTTGCTGAAATAAGCCTATTTAATAAGCCTAAGTTGCTGAAATAAGCCCATTTAATAAGCCTATTTAATAAGCCTAAGTTGCTGAAATAAGCCTATTTAATAAGCCTATTTAATAAACCTATTTAATAGGCCTATTTAATGAGTCTAAGTTGCTGAAAATAGCCTATTTAATAAGCCTAAGTTGCTGAAAGAGCCTATTTAATAAGCCTAAGTTGCTGAAATAAGCCTATTTAATAAGCCTAAATTGCTGAATAAGCCTATTTAATAAGCCTAAGTTGCTGAATAAACCTATTTAATAAGTCTAAGTTGCTGAAATAAGCCTATTTAATAAGGCTATTTAATAAGCCTAAGTTGCTGAATAAGCCTATTTAATAAGACTAAGTTGCTGAAATAAGGCTATTTAATGAGCCTAAGTTGCTGAAATAAGGCTATTTAATAAGTTTAAGTTGCTGAAATAAGCCTATTTAATAAGCCTAGTTGCTGAAATAAGCCTATTTAATAAGGCTATTTAATGAGCCTAAGTTGCTGAAATAAGCCTATTTAATAAGCCTAAGTTTCTGAACTAAGCCTATTTAAAAAGGTACATTTAATAAGTCTAAGTTGCTGAAATAAACCTATTTAAAATGCTATTTAATAAGCCTAAGTTGCTTACATAAACTTGTTTAATAAGGCTATTTAAAAGCATAAGTTGCTGAAATAAGCTTATTTAATAAGCCTAAGTTGCTGAAATAAGCCTATTTAATAAGCCTATTAAATAAGCCTAAGTTGCTGAAATAAGCCTATTAAATAAGCCTAAGTTGCTGAATAAGCCTATTTAATAAGCCTAAGTTGCTGAATAAACCTATTTAATAAGTCTAAGTTGCTGAAATAAACCTATTTAAAAATGCTACTTAATAAGCCTAAGTTGCTGAAATAAACCTGTTTAATAAGGCTATTTAATAAGAATAAGTTGCTGAAATAAGCTTATTTAATAAGCCTAAGTTGCTGAAATAAGCCTATTTAATAAGGCTTTTTAATAAGTCTGAAATAAACTTATTTAATAAGCCTAAGTTGCTAAAATAAGCCTATTTAATGAGGCTATTTAATAAGCCTATTTAATACGCCTATTTATTGAGCCTATTTAATAAGCCTATTTAATAAGTCTATTTAATAAGTCTATTTAATAAGTATTTAATGAGCCTATTTAATATGCCTATTTATTGAGCCTATTTAATAAGGCTATTTAATGAGCCTAAGTTGCTGAAATAAGCCTATTTAATAAGCCTATTTAATAGGCCTATTTAATTAGTCTAAGTTGCTGAAATAAGCCTATTTAGTAAGCCTAAGTTTCTGAATGAGCTTATTTAATAAGCCTAAGTTGCTGAAATAAGCTTATTTAATAAGCCTAAGTTGCTGAATAAGCCTATTTAATAAGCCTAAGTTGCTGAATAAACCTATTTAAAAATGCTATTTAATAAGAATAAGTTGCTGAAATAAACCTGTTTAATAAGGCTATTTAATAAGCATAAGTTGCTGAAATAAGCTTATTTAATGAGCCTAAGTTGCTGAAATAAGCCTATTTAATAAGGCTATTTAATAAGTCTAAGTTGCTGAAATAAACCTATTTAATAAGCCTAAGTTGCTAAAATAAGCCTATTCAATGAGGCTATTTAATAAGTCTAAGTTGCTGAAATAAACCTATTTAATAAGCCTAAGTTGCTAAAATTAGCCTATTTAATGAGTCTATTTAATAAGCCTATTTAATAAGCCTATTTAATAAGCCTATTTAATAAGCCTATTTAATACGCCTATTTAATAAACATATGTAATACGTATTTAATGAGCCTATTTAATGAGTCTATTTAATAAGCCTTTTAATAAGCCTATTTAATAAGTCTATTTAATAAGCGTATTTAATAAGTCTATTTAATAAGTCTATTTAATAAGCCTATTTAATAAGTATTTAATGAGCCTATTTAATATGCCTATTTATTGAGCCTATTTAATAAGCCTATTTATTGAGCCTATTTTATAAGCCTATTTATTGAGCCTATTTAATAAGCCTATTTAATAAGTCTATTTAATAAGCCTATTTAATAAGCCTATTTAATAAGCCTATTTATTGAGCCTATTTAATAAGCCTATTTAATAAGCCTATTCATTGAGCCTATTTAATAAGTCTATTTAATAAGCCTATTTAATAAGCCTATGTAATAAGTATTTAATGAGCCTATTTAATAAGTCTATTTAATAAGCCTATTTAATAAGGCTATTTAATGAGCCAAAGTTGCTGAAATAAGCCTATTTAATAAGCCTATTTAATAGGCCTATTTAATAAGTCTAAGTTGCTGAAATAAGCCTATTTAATAAGCCTAAGTTTCTGAATGAGCCTATTTAATAAGCCTAAGTTGCTGAAATAAGCTTATTTAATAAGCCTAAGTTGCTGAATAAGCCTATTTAATAAGCCTAAGTTGCTGAATAAACCTATTTAATAAGTCTAAGTTGCTGAAATAAGCCTATTCAATAAGGCTATTTAATAAGCCTAAGTTGCTGAATAAGCCTATTTAATAAGTCTAAGTTGCTGAAATAAGGCTATTTAATGAGCCTAAGTTGCTGAAATAAGGCTATTTAATAAGTTTAAGTTGCTGAAATAAGACTATTTAATAAGCCTTAGTTGCTGAAATAAGCCTATTTAATAAGGCTATTTAATGAGCTTAAGTTGCTGAAATAAGCCTATTTAATAAGCCTAAGTTTCTGAACTAAGCCTATTTAAAAAGGTATATTTAATAAATCTAAGTTGCTAAAATAAACCTATTTTAAAATGCTATTTAATAAGCCTAAGTTGCTGAAATAAACCTGTTTAATAATGCTATTTAATAAGCATAAGTTGCTGAAATAAGCTTATTTAATAAGCCTAAGTTGCTGAAATAAGCCTATTTAATAAGGCTATTTAATAAGTCTAAGTTGCTGAAATAAACCTATTTAATAAGCCTAAGTTGCTAAAATAAGCCTATTCAATGAGGCTATTTAATAAGTCTAAGTTGCTGAAATGAACCTATTTAATAAGCCTAAGTTGCTAAAATTAGCCTATTTAATGAGTCTATTTAATAAGCCTATTTAATAAGCCTATTTAATAAGCCTATTTAATAAGCCTATTTAATACGCCTATTTAATAAACATATTTAATATGTATTTAATGAGCCTATTTAATAAGTCTATTTAATAAGCCTTTTAATAAGCTCATTTAATAAGTCTATTTAATAAGCGTATTTAATAAGTCTATTTAATAAATCTATTTAATAAGCCTATTTAATAAGTATTTAATGAGCCTATTTAATAAGCCTATTTATTGAGCCTATTTAATAAGCCTATTTATTGAGCCTATTTTATAAGCCTATTTATTGAGCCTATTTAATAAGCCTATTTATTGAGCCTATTTAATAAGCCTATTTAATAAGTCTATTTAATAAGCCTATTTAATAAGCCTATTTAATAAGCCTATTTATTGAGCCTATTTAATAAGCCTATTTAATAAGCCTATTTATTGAGCCTATTTAATAAGTCTATTTAATAAGCCTATTTAATAAGCCTATTTAATAAGTATTTAATGAGCCTATTTAATAAGTCTATTTAATAAGCCTATTTAATAAGGCTATTTAATGAGCCTAAGTTGCTGAAATAAGCCTATTTAATAAGCCTATTTAATAGGCCTATTTAATTAGTCTAAGTTGCTGAAATAAGCCTATTTAGTAAGCCTAAGTTTCTGAATGAGCCTATTTAATAAGCCTAAGTTGCTGAAATAAGCTTATTTAATAAGCCTAAGTTGCTGAATAAGCCTATTTAATAAGCCTAAGTTGCTGAATAAACCTATTTAAAAATGCTATTTAATAAGCCTAAGTTGCTGAAATAAACCTGTTTAATAAGGCTATTTAATAAGCATAAGTTGCTGAAATAAGCTTATTTAATGAGCCTAAGTTGCTGAAATAAGCCTATTTAATAAGGCTATTTAATAAGTCTAAGTTGCTGAAATAAACCTATTTAATAAGCCTAAGTTGCTAAAATAAGCCTATTCAATGAGGCTATTTAATAAGTCTAAGTTGCTGAAATAAACCTATTTAATAAGCCTAAGTTGCTAAAATTAGCCTATTTAATGAGTCTATTTAATAAGCCTATTTAATAAGCCTATTTAATAAGCCTATTTAATAAGCCTATTTAATACGCCTATTTAATAAACATATTTAATACGTATTTAATGAGCCTATTTAATGAGTCTATTTAATAAGCCTTTTAATAAGCCTATTTAATAAGTCTATTTAATAAGCGTATTTAATAAGTCTATTTAATAAGTCTATTTAATAAGCCTATTTAATAAGTATTTAATGAGCCTATTTAATATGCCTATTTATTGAGCCTATTTAATAAGCCTATTTATTGAGCCTTTTTAATAAGACTATTTAATAAGTCTATTTAATAAGCCTATTTATTGAGCCTATTTATTAAGCCTACTTATTGAGCCTATTTAATAAGCATATTTATTGAGCCTATTTAATAAGCCTATTTATTGAGCCTATTTAATAAGCCGATTTAATAAGTCTATTTAATAAGTCTATTTAATAAGCCTATTTAATAAGCCTATTTATTGAGCCTATTTAATAAGCCTATTTAATAAGCCTATTTATTGAGCCTATTTATTGAGCCTATTTAATAAGCCTATTTAATAAGTCTATTTAATGAGCCTATTTAATAAGCCTATTTATTGAGCCTATTTAATATGCCTATTTAATAAGCCTATTTATTGAGCCTATTTAATAAGTCTATTTAATAAGCCTATTTAATAAGCCTATTTAATACGCCTATTTAATAAGTATTTAATGTGCCTATTTAATAAGTCTATTTAATAAGCCTATTTAATAGGCCTATTTAATAAGTCTATTTAATAAGTCTATTTAATAAGCCTATTTAATAAGTATTTAATGAGCCTATTTAATAAGCCTATTTATTGAGCCTATTTATTAAGCCTACTTATTGAGCCTATTTAATAAGCATATTTATTGAGCCTATTTAATAAGCCTATTTATTGAGCCTATTTAATAAGCCGATTTAATAAGTCTATTTAATAAGCCTATTTATTGAGCCTATTTTAATAAGCCTATTTAATAAGCCTATTTATTGAGCCTATTTAATAAGTCTATTTAATAAGCCTATTTAATAAGCCTATTTATTGATCCTATTTAATAAGTCTATTTAATAAGCCTATTTAATAAGCCTATTTAATAATTATTTAATGAGCCTATTTAATAAGTCTATTTAATAAGCCTATTTAATAGGCCTTTTTAATAAGTCTAAGTTGCTGAAATAAGCCTATTTAATAAGTCTATTTAATAGGCCTATTTAATAAGTCTAAGTTGCTGAAATAAGCCTATTTAATAAGCCTATTTATTGAGCCTATTTATTAAGCCTACTTATTGAGCCTATTTAATAAGCATATTTATTGAGCCTATTTAATAAGCCTATTTATTGAGCCTATTTAATAAGCTGATTTAATAAGTCTATTTAATAAGCCTATTTATTGAGCCTATTTAATAAGCCAATTTAATAAGCCTATTTATTGAGCCTATTTAATAAGTCTATTTAATAAGCCTATTTAATAAGCCTATTTATTGATCCTATTTAATAAGTCTATTTAATAAGCCTATTTAATAAGCCTATTTAATAATTATTTAATGAGCCTATTTAATAAGTCTATTTAATAAGCCTATTTAATAGGCCTTTTTAATAAGTCTAAGTTGCTGAAATAAGCCTATTTAATAAGCCTATTTAATAGGCCTATTTAATAAGTTTAAGTTGCTGAAATAAGCCTATTTAATAAGCCTAAGTTTCTGAATGAGCCTATTTAATAAGCCTAAGTTGCTGAAATAAGCCTATTACATAAGCCTAAGTTGCTGAATAAGCCTATTTAATAAGGCTGAGTTGCTGAATAAACCTATTTAATAAGTCTAAGTTGCTGAAATAAGCATATTAATAAGGCTATTTAATAAGCCTAAGTTGCGAAATAAGCCTATTTAATAAGGCTATTTAATGAGCTTAAGTTGCTGAAATAAGACTATTTAATAAGCCTAAGTTTCTGAACTAAGCCTATTTAAAAAGGTATATTTAATAAGTCTAAGTTGCTGAAATAAACCTATTTAAAAATGCTACTTAATAAGCCTAAGTTGCTGAAATAAACCTGTTTAATAAGGCTATTTAATAAGAATAAGTTGCTGAAATAAGCTTATTTAATAAGCCTAAGTTGCTGAAATAAGCCTATTTAATAAGGCTTTTTAATAAGTCTAAGTTGCTGAAATAAACTTATTTAATAAGCCTAAGTTGCTAAAATAAGCCTATTTAATGAGGCTATTTAATAAGTCTATTTAATAAGCCTATTTAATAAGACTATTTAATAAGCCTATTTAATAAGCCTATTTAATAAGTCTATTTAATAAGTATATTTAATAATTATTTAATGAGCCTATTTAATATGCCTATTTATTGAGCCTATTTAATAAGCCTATTTATTGAGCCTATTTAATAAGCCTATTTATTGAGCCTATTTAATAAGCCTATTTAATACGTCTATTTAATGAGCCTATTTAATAAGCCTATTTATTGAGCCTATTTAATATGCCTATTTAATAAGCCTATTTATTGAGCCTATTTAATAAGTCTATTTAATAAGCCTATTTAATAAGCCTATTTAATACGCCTATTTAATAAGTATTTAATGTGCCTATTTAATAAGTCTATTTAATAGGCCTATTTAATAAGTCTAAGTTGCTGAAATAAACCTATTTAATAAGCCTATTTAACAGGCCTATTTAATAAGTCTAAGTTGCTGAAATAAGCCTATTTAATAAGCCTAAGTTTCTGAATGAGCCTATTTAATAAGCCTAAGTTGCTGAAATAAGCCTATTTAATAAGCCTAAGTTGCTGAATAAGCCTATTTAATAAGCCTAAGTTGCTGAAATAAGCCTATTTAATAAGTCTAAGTTGCTGAAATAAGGCTATTTAATAAGCCTAAGTTGCTGAAATAAGCCTATTTAATAAGCCTAAGTTGCTGAAATAAGGCTATTTAATGAGTCTAAGTTGCTGAAATAAGGCTATTTAATAAGTCTAAGTTGCTGAAATAAGCCTTTTTAATCAGCATAAGTTGCTGAAATAAGCCTATTTAATAAGCTCAAGTTGCTGAAATAAGCCTACTTAATTAGGCTATTTAATAAGCCTAAGTTGCTGAAATAAGCCTATTTAATAAGCGTAAGTTGCTGAAATAAGGCTATTTAATAAGTCTAAGTTGCTGAAATAAGCCTATTTAATAAGCCTAAGTTGCTGAAATAAGCCCATTTAATAAGCCTATTTAATAAGCCTAAGTTGCTGAAATAAGCCTATTTAATAAGCCTATTTAATAAACCTATTTAATAGGCCTATTTAATAAGTCTAAGTTGCTGAAAATAGCCTATTTAATAAGCCTAAGTTGCTGAAAGAGCCTATTTAATAAGCCTAAGTTGCTGAAATAAGCCTATTTAATAAGCCTAAATTGCTGAATAAGCCTATTTAATAAGCCTAAGTTGCTGAATAAACCTATTTAATAAGTCTAAGTTGCTGAAATAAGCCTATTTAATAAGGCTATTTAATAAGCCTAAGTTGCTGAATAAGCCTATTTAATAAGACTAAGTTGCTGAAATAAGGCTATTTAATGAGCCTAAGTTGCTGAAATAAGGCTATTTAATAAGTTTAAGTTGCTGAAATAAGCCTATTTAATAAGCCTAGTTGCTGAAATAAGCCTATTTAATAAGGCTATTTAATGAGCCTAAGTTGCTGAAATAAGCCTATTTAATAAGCCTAAGTTTCTGAACTAAGCCTATTTAAAAAGGTACATTTAATAAGTCTAAGTTGCTGAAATAAACCTATTTAAAATGCTATTTAATAAGCCTAAGTTGCCGACATAAACTTGTTTAATAAGGCTATTTAAAAGCATAAGTTGCTGAAATAAGCTTATTTAATAAGCCTAAGTTGCTGAAATAAGCCTATTTAATAAGCCTATTAAATAAGCCTAAGTTGCTGAAATAAGCCTATTAAATAAGCCTAAGTTGCTGAATAAGCCTATTTAATAAGCCTAAGTTGCTGAATAAACCTATTTAATAAGTCTAAGTTGCTGAAATAAACCTATTTAAAAATGCTACTTAATAAGCCTAAGTTGCTGAAATAAACCTGTTTAATAAGGCTATTTAATAAGAATAAGTTGCTGAAATAAGCTTATTTAATAAGCCTAAGTTGCTGAAATAAGCCTATTTAATAAGGCTTTTTAATAAGTCTGAAATAAACTTATTTAATAAGCCTAAGTTGCTAAAATAAGCCTATTTAATGAGGCTATTTAATAAGCCTATTTAATATGCCTATTTATTGAGCCTATTTAATAAGCCTATTTAATAAGTCTATTTAATAAGTCTATTTAATAAGTATTTAATGAGCCTATTTAATATGCCTATTTATTGAGCCTATTTAATAAGGCTATTTAATGAGCCTAAGTTGCTGAAATAAGCCTATTTAATAAGCCTATTTAATAGGCCTATTTAATTAGTCTAAGTTGCTGAAATAAGCCTATTTAGTAAGCCTAAGTTTCTGAATGAGCCTATTTAATAAGCCTAAGTTGCTGAAATAAGCTTATTTAATAAGCCTAAGTTGCTGAATAAGCCTATTTAATAAGCCTAAGTTGCTGAATAAACCTATTTAAAAATGCTATTTAATAAGAATAAGTTGCTGAAATAAACCTGTTTAATAAGGCTATTTAATAAGCATAAGTTGCTGAAATAAGCTTATTTAATGAGCCTAAGTTGCTGAAATAAGCCTATTTAATAAGGCTATTTAATAAGTCTAAGTTGCTGAAATAAACCTATTTAATAAGCCTAAGTTGCTAAAATAAGCCTATTCAATGAGGCTATTTAATAAGTCTAAGTTGCTGAAATAAACCTATTTAATAAGCCTAAGTTGCTAAAATTAGCCTATTTAATGAGTCTATTTAATAAGCCTATTTAATAAGCCTATTTAATAAGCCTATTTAATAAGCCTATTTAATACGCCTATTTAATAAACATATGTAATACGTATTTAATGAGCCTATTTAATGAGTCTATTTAATAAGCCTTTTAATAAGCCTATTTAATAAGTCTATTTAATAAGCGTATTTAATAAGTCTATTTAATAAGTCTATTTAATAAGCCTATTTAATAAGTATTTAATGAGCCTATTTAATATGCCTATTTATTGAGCCTATTTAATAAGCCTATTTATTGAGCCTATTTTATAAGCCTATTTAATGAGCCAAAGTTGCTGAAATAAGCCTATTTAATAAGCCTATTTAATAGGCCTATTTAATAAGTCTAAGTTGCTGAAATAAGCCTATTTAATAAGCCTAAGTTTCTGAATGAGCCTATTTAATAAGCCTAAGTTGCTGAAATAAGCTTATTTAATAAGCCTAAGTTGCTGAATAAGCCTATTTAATAAGCCTAAGTTGCTGAATAAACCTATTTAATAAGTCTAAGTTGCTGAAATAAGCCTATTCAATAAGGCTATTTAATAAGCCTAAGTTGCTGAATAAGCCTATTTAATAAGTCTAAGTTGCTGAAATAAGGCTATTTAATGAGCCTAAGTTGCTGAAATAAGGCTATTTAATAAGTTTAAGTTGCTGAAATAAGACTATTTAATAAGCCTTAGTTGCTGAAATAAGCCTATTTAATAAGGCTATTTAATGAGCTTAAGTTGCTGAAATAAGCCTATTTAATAAGCCTAAGTTTCTGAACTAAGCCTATTTAAAAAGGTATATTTAATAAATCTAAGTTGCTAAAATAAACCTATTTTAAAATGCTATTTAATAAGCCTAAGTTGCTGAAATAAACCTGTTTAATAATGCTATTTAATAAGCATAAGTTGCTGAAATAAGCTTATTTAATAAGCCTAAGTTGCTGAAATAAGCCTATTTAATAAGGCTATTTAATAAGTCTAAGTTGCTGAAATAAACCTATTTAATAAGCCTAAGTTGCTAAAATAAGCCTATTCAATGAGGCTATTTAATAAGTCTAAGTTGCTGAAATGAACCTATTTAATAAGCCTAAGTTGCTAAAATTAGCCTATTTAATGAGTCTATTTAATAAGCCTATTTAATAAGCCTATTTAATAAGCCTATTTAATAAGCCTATTTAATACGCCTATTTAATAAACATATTTAATATGTATTTAATGAGCCTATTTAATAAGTCTATTTAATAAGCCTTTTAATAAGCCTATTTAATAAGTCTATTTAATAAGCGTATTTAATAAGTCTATTTAATAAATCTATTTAATAAGCCTATTTAATAAGTATTTAATGAGCCTATTTAATAAGCCTATTTATTGAGCCTATTTAATAAGCCTATTTATTGAGCCTATTTTATAAGCCTATTTATTGAGCCTATTTAATAAGCCTATTTATTGAGCCTATTTAATAAGCCTATTTAATAAGTCTATTTAATAAGCCTATTTAATAAGCCTATTTAATAAGCCTATTTATTGAGCCTATTTAATAAGCCTATTTAATAAGCCTATTTATTGAGCCTATTTAATAAGTCTATTTAATAAGCCTATTTAATAAGCCTATTTAATAAGTATTTAATGAGCCTATTTAATAAGTCTATTTAATAAGCCTATTTAATAAGGCTATTTAATGAGCCTAAGTTGCTGAAATAAGCCTATTTAATAAGCCTATTTAATAGGCCTATTTAATTAGTCTAAGTTGCTGAAATAAGCCTATTTAGTAAGCCTAAGTTTCTGAATGAGCCTATTTAATAAGCCTAAGTTGCTGAAATAAGCTTATTTAATAAGCCTAAGTTGCTGAATAAGCCTATTTAATAAGCCTAAGTTGCTGAATAAACCTATTTAAAAATGCTATTTAATAAGCCTAAGTTGCTGAAATAAACCTGTTTAATAAGGCTATTTAATAAGCATAAGTTGCTGAAATAAGCTTATTTAATGAGCCTAAGTTGCTGAAATAAGCCTATTTAATAAGGCTATTTAATAAGTCTAAGTTGCTGAAATAAACCTATTTAATAAGCCTAAGTTGCTAAAATAAGCCTATTCAATGAGGCTATTTAATAAGTCTAAGTTGCTGAAATAAACCTATTTAATAAGCCTAAGTTGCTAAAATTAGCCTATTTAATGAGTCTATTTAATAAGCCTATTTAATAAGCCTATTTAATAAGCCTATTTAATAAGCCTATTTAATACGCCTATTTAATAAACATATTTAATACGTATTTAATGAGCCTATTTAATGAGTCTATTTAATAAGCCTTTTAATAAGCCTATTTAATAAGTCTATTTAATAAGCGTATTTAATAAGTCTATTTAATAAGTCTATTTAATAAGCCTATTTAATAAGTATTTAATGAGCCTATTTAATATGCCTATTTATTGAGCCTATTTAATAAGCCTATTTATTGAGCCTATTTTATAAGCCTATTTATTGAGCCTATTTAATAAGCCTATTTATTGAGCCTATTTAATAAGCCTATTTAATAAGTCTATTTAATAAGCCTATTTAATAAGCCTATTTAATAAGCCTATTTATTGAGCCTATTTAATAAGCCTATTTAATAAGCCTATTTATTGAGCCTATTTAATAAGTCTATTTAATAAGCCTATTTAATAAGGCTATTTAATGAGCCTAAGTTGCTGAAATAAGCCTATTTAATAAGCCTATTTAATAGGCCTATTTAATTAGTCTAAGTTGCTGAAATAAGCCTATTTAGTAAGCCTAAGTTTCTGAATGAGCCTATTTAATAAGCCTAAGTTGCTGAAATAAGCTTATTTAATAAGCCTAAGTTGCTGAATAAGCCTATTTAATAAGCCTAAGTTGCTGAATAAACCTATTTAAAAATGCTATTTAATAAGCCTAAGTTGCTGAAATAAACCTGTTTAATAAGGCTATTTAATAAGCATAAGTTGCTGAAATAAGCTTATTTAATGAGCCTAAGTTGCTGAAATACGCCTATTTAATAAGGCTATTTAATAAGTCTAAGTTGCTGAAATAAACCTATTTAATAAGCCTAAGTTGCTAAAATAAGCCTATTCAATGAGGCTATTTAATAAGTCTAAGTTGCTGAAATAAACCTATTTAATAAGCCTAAGTTGCTAAAATTAGCCTATTTAATGAGTCTATTTAATAAGCCTATTTAATAAGCCTATTTAATAAGCCTATTTAATAAGCCTATTTAATACGCCTATTTAATAAACATATTTAATACGTATTTAATGAGCCTATTTAATGAGTCTATTTAATAAGCCTTTTAATAAGCCTATTTAATAAGTCTATTTAATAAGCATATTTAATAAGTCTATTTAATAAGTCTATTTAATAAGCCTATTTAATAAGTATTTAATGAGCCTATTTAATATGCCTATTTATTGAGCCTATTTGATAAGCCTATTTATTGAGCCTATTTTATAAGCCTATTTATTGAGCCTATTTAATAAGCCTATTTATTGAGCCTATTTAATAAGCCTATTTAATAAGTCTATTTAATAAGCCTATTTAATAAGCCTATTTAATAAGCCTATTTATTGAGCCTATTTAATAAGCCTATTTAATAAGCCTATTTATTGAGCCTATTTAATAAGTCTATTTAATAAGCCTATTTAATAAGCCTATTTAATAAGTATTTAATGAGCCTATTTAATAAGTCTATTTAATAAGCCTATTTAATAAGGCTATTTAATGAGCCAAAGTTCCTGAAATAAGCCTATTTAATAAGCCTATTTAATAGGCCTATTTAATAAGTCTAAGTTGCTGAAATAAGCCTATTTAATAATCCTAAGTTTCTGAATGAGCCTATTTAATAAGCCTAAGTTGCTGAAATAAGCTTATTTAATAAGCCTAAGTTGCTGAATAAGCCTATTTAATAAGCCTAAGTTGCTGAATAAACCTATTTAAAAAGTCTAAGTTGCTGAAATAAGCCTATTCAATAAGGCTATTTAATAAGCCTAAGTTGCTGAAATAAGCCTATTTAATAAGCCTATTTAATAAGCCTATTTAATAAGTATTTAATTAGGCTATTTAATAAGCCTATTTATTAAGCTAATTTAATAAGCCTATTTAATACGCCTATTTAATAAACATATTTAATAAGTATTTAATGAGCCTATTTAATAAGTCTAATTAATAAGCCTTTTTAATAGGCCTATTTAATAAGTCTATTTAATAAGCCTATTTAATAAGTCTATTTAATAAGTCTATTTAATAAGCCTATTTAATAAGTATTTAATGCACCTATTTAATAAGCCTATTTATTGAGCCTATTTAATAAGCCTATTTATTGAGCCTATTTAATAAGCCTATTTATTGAGCTTATTTAATAAGCCTATTTATTGAGCCTATTTAATAAGCCTATTTAATACGTCTATTTAATAAGCCTATTTAATAAGCCTATTTAATAAGCCTATTTATTGAGCCTATTTTATAAGCCTATTTAATAAGCCTATTTATTGAGCCTATTTAATAAGTCTATTTAATAAGCCTATTTAATAGGCCTATTTAATAAGTCTAAGTTGCTGAAATAAGCCTATTTAATAAGCCTATTTAATAGGCCTATTTAATAAGTCTAAGTTGCTGAAATAAGCCTATTTAATAAGTCTATTTAATAGGCTTATTTAATAAGTCTAAGTTGCTGAAATACGCCTATTTAATAAGCCTAAGTTTCTGAATGAGCCTATTTAATAAGCCTAAGTTGCTGAAATAAGCCTATTTAATAAGCCTAAGTTGCTGAATAAGCCTATTTAATAAGACTAAGTTGCTGAAATAAGGCTATTTAATCAGTCTAAGTTGCTGAAATAAGCCTATTTAATAAGCCTAAGTTGCTGAAGTAAACCTATTTAATGAGTCTAAGTTGCTGAAATAAGGCTATTTAATAAGTCTAAGTTGCTGAAATAAGCCTTTTTAATCAGCGTAAGTTGCTGAAATAAGCCTATTTAATAAGCCCAAGTTGCTGAAATAAGCCTACTTAATTAGGCTATTTAATAAGCCTAAGTTGCTGAAATAAGCCTATTTAATAAGCGTAAGTTGCTGAAATAAGGCTATTTAATAAGTCTAAGTTGCTGAAATAAGCATATTTAATAAGCCTAAGTTGCTGAAATAAGCCCATTTAATAAGCCTATTTAATAAGCCTATTTAATAAGCCAATTTAATAGGCCTATTTAATAAGTCTAAGTTGCTGAAATAAGCCTATTTAATAAGCCTAAGTTGCTGAATGAGCCTATTTAATAAACCTAAGTTGCTGAAATAAGCCTATTTAATAAGCCTAAGTTGCTGAATAAGCCTATTTAATAAGCCTAAGTTGCTGAATAAACCTATTTAATAAGTCTAAGTTGCTGAAATAAGCCTATTTAATAAGGCTATTTAATAAGCCTAAGTTGCTGAAATAAGGCTATTTAATAAGCCTAAGTTGCTGAAATAAGGCTATTTAATAAGTTTAAGTTGCTGAAATAAGCCTATTTAATAAGCCTAAGTTGCGGAAATAAGCCTATTTAATAAGGCTATTTAATGAGCCTAAGTTGCTGAAATAAGCCTATTTAATAAGCCTACGTTTCTGAACTAAGCCTATTTAAAAAGGTATATTTAATAAGTCTAAGTTTCTGAAATAAACCTATTTAAAAATGCTATTTAATAAGCCTAAGTTGCTGAAATAAACCATTTTAATAAGGCTATTTAATAAGCATAAGTTGCTGAAATAAGCTTATTTAATAAGCCTAAGTTGCTGAAATAAACCTATTTAATAAGTCTAAGTTGCTGAAATAAACCTATTTAATAAGCCTAAGTTGCTAAAATAAGCCTATTCAATGAGGCTATTTAATAAGTCTATTTAATAAGCCTATTTAATAAGCCTATTTAATAAGCCTATTTAATAAGCCTATTTAATACGCCTATTTAATAAACATATTTAATAAATATTTAATGAGCCTATTTAATAAGTCTATTTAATAAGCCTTTTTAATAAGCCTATTTAATGAGTCTATTTAATAAGCCTATTTAATGAGCCTATTTAATAAGTCTATTTAATAAGCCTATTTAATAGGCCTATTTAATAAGTCTAAGTTGCTGAAATAAGCCTATTTAATAAGCCTATTTAATAGGCCTATTCAATAAGTCTAAGTTGCTGAAATAAGCCTATTTAATAAGCCTAAGTTTCTGAATGAGCCTATTTAATAAGCCTAAGTTGCTGAAATAAGCCTATTTAATAAGCCTAAGTTGCTGAAATAAGGCTATTTAATAAGTCTAAGTTGCTGAAATAAGCCTATTTAATAAGCCTAAGTTGCTGAAATAAGTATATTTAATAAGCATAAGTTGCTGAAATAAACCTATTTAATGAGTCTAAGTTGCTGAAATAAGGCTATTTAATAAGGCTATTTAATAAGCCTAAGTTGCTGAAATAAGGCTATTTAATAAGCCTAAGTTGCTGAAATAAGGCTATTTAATAAGTTTAAGTTGCTGAAATAAGCCTATTTAATAAGCCTAAGTTGCTGAAATAAGCCTATTTAATAAGCCTACGTTTCTGAACTAAGCCTATTTAAAAAGGTATATTTAATAAGTCTAAGTTTCTGAAATAAACCTATTTAAAAATGCTATTTAATAAGCCTAAGTTGCTGAAATAAACCATTTTAATAAGGCTATTTAATAAGCATAAGTTGCTGAAATAAGCTTATTTAATAAGCCTAAGTTGCTGAAATAAACCTATTTAATAAGTCTAAGTTGCTGAAATAAACCTATTTAATAAGCCTAAGTTGCTAAAATAAGCCTATTCAATGAGGCTATTTAATAAGTCTATTTAATAAGCCTATTTAATAAGCCTATTTAATAAGCCTATTTAATAAGCCTATTTAATACGCCTATTTAATAAACATATTTAATAAATATTTAATGAGCCTATTTAATAAGTCTATTTAATAAGCCTTTTTAATAAGCCTATTTAATAAGTCTATTTAATAAGCCTATTTAATAAGTCTATTTAATAAGTCTATTTAATAAGCCTATTTAATAAGTATATAATGAGCCTATTTAATAAGCCTATTTATTGAGCCTATTTAATGAGCCTATTTATTGAGCCTATTTAATAAGCCTATTTATTGAGCCTATTCAATAAGACTATTTAATAAGCCTATTTATTGAGCCTATTTAATAAGTCTATTTAATAAGCCTATTTAATAAGACTAATTAATAAGTATTTAATGAGCCTATTTAATAAGTCTATTTAATAAGCCTATTTAATAGGCCTATTTAATAAGCCTACGTTTCTGAACTAAGCCTATTTAAAAAGGTATATTTAATAAGTCTAAGTTTCTGAAATAAACCTATTTAAAAATGCTATTTAATAAGCCTAAGTTGCTGAAATAAACCATTTTAATAAGGCTATTTAATAAGCATAAGTTGCTGAAATAAGCTTATTTAATAAGCCTAAGTTGCTGAAATAAACCTATTTAATAAGTCTAAGTTGCTGAAATAAACCTATTTAATAAGCCTAAGTTGCTAAAATAAGCCTATTCAATGAGGCTATTTAATAAGTCTATTTAATAAGCCTATTTAATAAGCCTATTTAATAAGCCTATTTAATAAGCCTATTTAATACGCCTATTTAATAAACATATTTAATAAATATTTAATGAGCCTATTTAATAAGTCTATTTAATAAGCCTTTTTAATAAGCCTATTTAATAAGTCTATTTAATAAGCCTATTTAATAAGTCTATTTAATAAGTCTATTTAATAAGCCTATTTAATAAGTATATAATGAGCCTATTTAATAAGCCTATTTATTGAGCCTATTTAATGAGCCTATTTATTGAGCCTATTTAATAAGCCTATTTATTGAGCCTATTCAATAAGACTATTTAATAAGCCTATTTATTGAGCCTATTTAATAAGTCTATTTAATAAGCCTATTTAATAAGACTAATTAATAAGTATTTAATGAGCCTATTTAATAAGTCTATTTAATAAGCCTATTTAATAGGCCTATTTAATAAGTCTAAGTTGCTGAAATAAGCCTATTTAATAAGCCTATTTAATAGGCCTATTCAATAAGTCTAAGTTGCTGAAATAAGCCTATTTAATAAGAAAAATTTTCTGAATGAGCCTATTTAATAAGCCTAAGTTGCTGAAATAAGCCTATTTAATACGCCTAAGTTGCTGAAATAAGGCTATTTAATAAGTCTAAGTTGCTGAAATAAGCCTATTTAATAAGCCTAAGTTGCTGAAATAAGTATATTTAATAAGCATAAGTTGCTGAAATAAACCTATTTAATGAGTCTAAGTTGCTGAAATAAGGCTATTTAATAAGTCTAAGTTGCTGAAATAAGCCTTTTTAATCAGCGTAAGTTGCTGAAATAAGCCTATTTAATAAGCCCAAGTTGCTGAAATAAGCCTACTTAATTAGGCTATTTAATAAGCCTAAGTTGCTGAAATAAGCCTATTTAATAAGCGTAAGTTGCTGAAATAAGGCTATTTAATAAGTCTAAGTTGCTGAAATAAGCCTATTTAATAAGCCTAAGTTGCTGAAATAAGCCCATTTAATAAGCCTATTTAATAAGCCTAAGTTGCTGAAATAAGCCTATTTAATAAGCATTTTTAATAATCCTATTTAATAGGCCTATTTAATAAGTCTAAGTTGCTGAAATAAGCTTATTTAATAAGCCTATTTAATAGGCCTATTTAATAAGTCTAAGTTGCTGAAATAAGCCTATTTAATAAGCCTAAGTTGCTGAATGAGCCTATTTAATAAGCCTAAATTGCTGAATAAACCTATTTAATAAGCCTAAGTTGCTGAAATAAGCCTATTTAATAAGCCTAAGTTGCTGAATAAGCCTATTTAATAAGCCTAAGTTGCTGAAATAAGCCTATTTAATAAGTTTAAGTTGCTGAAATAAGGCTATTTAATAAGCCTAAGTTGCTGAAATAAGCCTATTTAATGAGCCTAAGTTGCTGAAATAAGGCTATTTAATAAGTCTAAGTTGCTGAAATAAGCCTATTTAATAAGCCTAAATTGCTGAAATAAGTATATTTAATAAGCATAAGTTGCTGAAATAAACCTATTTAATGAGTCTAAGTTGCTGAAATAAGGCTATTTAATAAGTTTAAGTTGCTGAAATAAGCCTTTTTAATCAGCGTAAGTTGCTGAAATAAGCCTATTTAATAAGCCCAAGTTGCTGAAATAAGCCTACTTAATTAGGCTATTTAATAAGCCTAAGTTGCTGAAATAAGCCTATTTAATAAGAGTAAGTTGCTGAAATAAGGCTATTTAATAAGTCTAAGTTGCTGAAATAAGCCTATTTAATAAGCCTAAGTTGCTGAAATAAGCCCATTTAATAAGCCTATTTAATAAGCCTAAGTTGCTGAAATAAGCCTATTTAATAAGCCTTTTTAATAATCCTATTTAATAGGCCTATTTAATAAGTCTAAGTTGCTGAAATACGCCTATTTAATAAGCCTATTTAATAGGCCTATTTAATAAGTCTAAGTTGCTGAAATAAGCCTATTTAATAAGCCTAAGTTGCTGAATGAGCCTATTTAATAAGCCTAAGTTGCTGAAATAAGCCTACTTAATAAGCCTAAGTTGCTGAAATAAGCCTATTTAATAAGCCCAAGTTGCTGAAATAAGCCTACTTAATTAGGCTATTTAATAAGCCTAAGTTGCTGAAATAAGCCTATTTAATAAGCGTAAGTTGCTGAAATAAGGCTATTTAATAAGTCTAAGTTGCTGAAATAAGCCTATTTAATAAGCCTAAGTTGCTGAAATAAGCCCATTTAATAAGCCTATTTAATAAGCCTAAGTTGCTGAAATAAGCCTATTTAATAAGCATTTTTAATAATCCTATTTAATAGGCCTATTTAATAAGTCTAAGTTGCTGAAATGAGCGTATTTAATAAGCCTATTTAATAGGCCTATTTAATAAGTCTAAGTTGCTGAAATAAGCCTATTTAATAAGCCTAAGTTGCTGAATGAGCCTATTTAATAAGCCTAAGTTGCTGAAATAAGCCTATTTAATAAGCCTAAGTTGCTGAATAAGCCTATTTAATAAGCCTAAATTGCTGAATAAACCTATTTAATAAGCCTAAGTTGCTGAAATAAGCCTATTTAATAAGCCTAAGTTGCTGAATAAGCCTATTTAATAAGCCTAAGTTGCTGAAATAAGCCTATTTAATAAGTTTAAGTTGCTGAAATAAGGCTATTTAATAAGCCTAAGTTGCTGAAATAAGCCTATTTAATAAGCCTAAGTTGCTGAAATAAGGCTATTTAATAAGTCTAAGTTGCTGAAATAAGCCTATTTAATAAGCCTAAATTGCTGAAATAAGTATATGTAATAAGCATAAGTTGCTGAAATAAACCTATTTAATGAGTCTAAGTTGCTGAAATAAGGCTATTTAATAAGTTTAAGTTGCTGAAATAAGCCTTTTTAATCAGCGTAAGTTGCTGAAATAAGCCTATTTAATAAGCCCAAGTTGCTGAAATAAGCCTACTTAATTAGGCTATTTAATAAGCCTAAGTTGCTGAAATAAGCCTATTTAATAAGAGTAAGTTGCTGAAATAAGGCTATTTAATAAGTCTAAGTTGCTGAAATAAGCCTATTTAATAAGCCTAAGTTGCTGAAATAAGCCCATTTAATAAGCCTATTTAATAAGCCTAAGTTGCTGAAATAAGCCTATTTAATAAGCCTTTTTAATAATCCTATTTAATAGGCCTATTTAATAAGTCTAAGTTGCTGAAATACGCCTATTTAATAAGCCTATTTAATAGGCCTATTTAATAAGTCTAAGTTGCTGAAATAAGCCTATTTAATAAGCCTAAGTTGCTGAATGAGCCTATTTAATAAGCCTAAGTTGCTGAAATAAGCCTATTTAATAAGCCTAAGTTGCTGAAATAAGCCTATTTAACAAGGCTATTTAATGAGCCTAAGTTGCTGAAATAAGCCTATTTAATAAGCCTAAGTTTCTGAACTAAGCCTATTTAAAAAGGTATATTTAATAAGTCTAAGTTGCTGAAATAAACCTATTTAAAAATGCTATTTAATAAGCCTAAGTTGCTGAAATAAACCTGTTTAATAAGGCTATTTAAAAGCATAAGTTGCTGAAATAAGCTTATTTAATAAGCCTAAGTTGCTGAAATAAGCCTATTTAATAAGCCTATTAAATAAGCCTAAGTTGCTGAAATAAGCCTATTAAATAAGCCTAAGTTGCTGAATAAGCCTATTTAATAAGCCTAAGTTGCTGAATAAACCTATTAAATAAGTCTAAGTTGCTGAAATAAACCTATTTAAAAATGCTACTTAATAAGCCTAAGTTGCTGAAATAAACCTGTTTAATAAGGCTATTTAATAAGAATAAGTTGCTGAAATAAGCTTATTTAATAAGCCTAAGTTGCTGAAATAAGCCTATTTAATAAGGCTATTTAATAAGTCTATTTAATAAGCCTATTTAATAAGCCTATTTAATAAGCCTATTTAATAAGTCTATTTAATAAGCCTATTTAATAAGCCTATTTAATAAGCCTATTTATTGAGCCTATTTAATAAGTCTATTTAATAAGCCTATTTAATAAGCCTATTTAATAAGCCTATTTAATAAGTATTTAATGTGCCTATTTAATAAGTCTATTTAATAAGCCTATTTAATAGGCCTATTTAATAAGTCTAAGTTGCTGAAATAAACCTATTTAATAAGCCTATTTAACAGGCCTATTTAATAAGTCTAAGTTGCTGAAATAAGCCTATGTAATAAGCCTAAGTTGCTGAATAAGCCTATTTAATAAGCCTAAGTTGCTGAAATAAGCCTATTTAATAAGTCTAAGTTGCTGAAATAAGGCTATTTAATAAGCCTAAGTTGCTGAAATAAGCCTATTTAATAAGCCTAAGTTGCTGAAATAAGGCTATTTAATAAGTCTAAGTTGCTGAAATAAGCCTATTTAATAAGCCTAAGTTGCTGAAATAAGTATTTTTAATAAGCATAAGTTGCTGAAATAAGCCTATTTAATGAGTCTAAGTTGCTGAAATAAGGCTATTTAATAAGTCTAAGTTGCTAAAATAAGCCTTTTTAATCAGCATAAGTTGCTGAAATAAGCCTATTTAATAAGCTCAAGTTGCTGAAATAAGCCTACTTAATTAGGCTATTTAATAAGCCTAAGTTGCTGAAATAAGCCTATTTAATAAGCGTAAGTTGCTGAAATAAGGCTATTTAATAAGTCTAAGTTGCTGAAATAAGCCTATTTAATAAGCCTAAGTTGCTGAAATAAGCCCATTTAATAAGCCTATTTAATAAGCCTAAGTTGCTGAAATAAGCCTATTTAATAAGCATTTTTAATAATCCTATTTAATAGGCCTATTTAATAAGTCTAAGTTGCTGAAATAAGCTTATTTAATAAGCCTATTTAATAGGCCTATTTAATAAGTCTAAGTTGCTGAAATAAGCCTATTTAATAAGCCTAAGTTGCTGAATGAGCCTATTTAATAAGCCTAAATTGCTGAATAAACCTATTTAATAAGCCTAAGTTGCTGAAATAAGCCTATTTAATAAGCCTAAGTTGCTGAATAAGCCTATTTAATAAGCCTAAGTTGCTGAAATAAGCCTATTTAATAAGTTTAAGTTGCTGAAATAAGGCTATTTAATAAGCCTAAGTTGCTGAAATAAGCCTATTTAATGAGCCTAAGTTGCTGAAATAAGGCTATTTAATAAGTCTAAGTTGCTGAAATAAGCCTATTTAATAAGCCTAAATTGCTGAAATAAGTATATTTAATAAGCATAAGTTGCTGAAATAAACCTATTTAATGAGTCTAAGTTGCTGAAATAAGGCTATTTAATAAGTTTAAGTTGCTGAAATAAGCCTTTTTAATCAGCGTAAGTTGCTGAAATAAGCCTATTTAATAAGCCCAAGTTGCTGAAATAAGCCTACTTAATTAGGCTATTTAATAAGCCTAAGTTGCTGAAATAAGCCTATTTAATAAGAGTAAGTTGCTGAAATAAGGCTATTTAATAAGTCTAAGTTGCTGAAATAAGCCTATTTAATAAGCCTAAGTTGCTGAAATAAGCCCATTTAATAAGCCTATTTAATAAGCCTAAGTTGCTGAAATAAGCCTATTTAATAAGCCTTTTTAATAATCCTATTTAATAGGCCTATTTAATAAGTCTAAGTTGCTGAAATACGCCTATTTAATAAGCCTATTTAATAGGCCTATTTAATAAGTCTAAGTTGCTGAAATAAGCCTATTTAATAAGCCTAAGTTGCTGAATGAGCCTATTTAATAAGCCTAAGTTGCTGAAATAAGCCTACTTAATAAGCCTAAGTTGCTGAAATAAGCCTATTTAATAAGCCCAAGTTGCTGAAATAAGCCTACTTAATTAGGCTATTTAATAAGCCTAAGTTGCTGAAATAAGCCTATTTAATAAGCGTAAGTTGCTGAAATAAGGCTATTTAATAAGTCTAAGTTGCTGAAATAAGCCTATTTAATAAGCCTAAGTTGCTGAAATAAGCCCATTTAATAAGCCTATTTAATAAGCCTAAGTTGCTGAAATAAGCCTATTTAATAAGCATTTTTAATAATCCTATTTAATAGGCCTATTTAATAAGTCTAAGTTGCTGAAATAAGCGTATTTAATAAGCCTATTTAATAGGCCTATTTAATAAGTCTAAGTTGCTGAAATAAGCCTATTTAATAAGCCTAAGTTGCTGAATGAGCCTATTTAATAAGCCTAAGTTGCTGAAATAAGCCTATTTAATAAGCCTAAGTTGCTGAATAAGCCTATTTAATAAGCCTAAATTGCTGAATAAACCTATTTAATAAGCCTAAGTTGCTGAAATAAGCCTATTTAATAAGCCTAAGTTGCTGAATAAGCCTATTTAATAAGCCTAAGTTGCTGAAATAAGCCTATTTAATAAGTTTAAGTTGCTGAAATAAGGCTATTTAATAAGCCTAAGTTGCTGAAATAAGCCTATTTAATAAGCCTAAGTTGCTGAAATAAGGCTATTTAATAAGTCTAAGTTGCTGAAATAAGCCTATTTAATAAGCCTAAATTGCTGAAATAAGTATATGTAATAAGCATAAGTTGCTGAAATAAACCTATTTAATGAGTCTAAGTTGCTGAAATAAGGCTATTTAATAAGTTTAAGTTGCTGAAATAAGCCTTTTTAATCAGCGTAAGTTGCTGAAATAAGCCTATTTAATAAGCCCAAGTTGCTGAAATAAGCCTACTTAATTAGGCTATTTAATAAGCCTAAGTTGCTGAAATAAGCCTATTTAATAAGAGTAAGTTGCTGAAATAAGGCTATTTAATAAGTCTAAGTTGCTGAAATAAGCCTATTTAATAAGCCTAAGTTGCTGAAATAAGCCCATTTAATAAGCCTATTTAATAAGCCTAAGTTGCTGAAATAAGCCTATTTAATAAGCCTTTTTAATAATCCTATTTAATAGGCCTATTTAATAAGTCTAAGTTGCTGAAATACGCCTATTTAATAAGCCTATTTAATAGGCCTATTTAATAAGTCTAAGTTGCTGAAATAAGCCTATTTAATAAGCCTAAGTTGCTGAATGAGCCTATTTAATAAGCCTAAGTTGCTGAAATAAGCCTATTTAATAAGCCTAAGTTGCTGAAATAAGCCTATTTAACAAGGCTATTTAATGAGCCTAAGTTGCTGAAATAAGCCTATTTAATAAGCCTAAGTTTCTGAACTAAGCCTATTTAAAAAGGTATATTTAATAAGTCTAAGTTGCTGAAATAAACCTATTTAAAAATGCTATTTAATAAGCCTAAGTTGCTGAAATAAACCTGTTTAATAAGGCTATTTAAAAGCATAAGTTGCTGAAATAAGCTTATTTAATAAGCCTAAGTTGCTGAAATAAGCCTATTTAATAAGCCTATTAAATAAGCCTAAGTTGCTGAAATAAGCCTATTAAATAAGCCTAAGTTGCTGAATAAGCCTATTTAATAAGCCTAAGTTGCTGAATAAACCTATTAAATAAGTCTAAGTTGCTGAAATAAACCTATTTAAAAATGCTACTTAATAAGCCTAAGTTGCTGAAATAAACCTGTTTAATAAGGCTATTTAATAAGAATAAGTTGCTGAAATAAGCTTATTTAATAAGCCTAAGTTGCTGAAATAAGCCTATTTAATAAGGCTTTTTAATAAGTCTAAGTTGCTGAAATAAACTTATTTAATAAGCCTAAGTTGCTAAAATAAGCCTATTTAATGAGGCTATTTAATAAGTCTATTTAATAAGCCTATTTAATAAGCCTATTTAATAAGCCTATTTAATAAGTCTATTTAATAAGCCTATTTAATAAGCCTATTTAATAAGCCTATTTATTGAGCCTATTTAATAAGTCTATTTAATAAGCCTATTTAATAAGCCTATTTAATAAGCCTATTTAATAAGTATTTAATGTGCCTATTTAATAAGTCTATTTAATAAGCCTATTTAATAGGCCTATTTAATAAGTCTAAGTTGCTGAAATAAACCTATTTAATAAGCCTATTTAACAGGCCTATTTAATAAGTCTAAGTTGCTGAAATAAGCCTATGTAATAAGCCTAAGTTGCTGAATAAGCCTATTTAATAAGCCTAAGTTGCTGAAATAAGCCTATTTAATAAGTCTAAGTTGCTGAAATAAGGCTATTTAATAAGCCTAAGTTGCTGAAATAAGCCTATTTAATAAGCCTAAGTTGCTGAAATAAGGCTATTTAATAAGTCTAAGTTGCTGAAATAAGCCTATTTAATAAGCCTAAGTTGCTGAAATAAGTATTTTTAATAAGCATAAGTTGCTGAAATAAGCCTATTTAATGAGTCTAAGTTGCTGAAATAAGGCTATTTAATAAGTCTAAGTTGCTAAAATAAGCCTTTTTAATCAGCATAAGTTGCTGAAATAAGCCTATTTAATAAGCTCAAGTTGCTGAAATAAGCCTACTTAATTAGGCTATTTAATAAGCCTAAGTTGCTGAAATAAGCCTATTTAATAAGCGTAAGTTGCTGAAATAAGGCTATTTAATAAGTCTAAGTTGCTGAAATAAGCCTATTTAATAAGCCTAAGTTGCTGAAATAAGCCCATTTAATAAGCCTATTTAATAAGCCTAAGTTGCTGAAATAAGCCTATTTAATAAGCCTATTTATTAAGCCTATTTAATAAGTATTTAATGAGCCTATTTAATAAGCCTATTTATTGAGCCTATTTAATAAGCCTATTTATTGAGCCTATTTAAAAAGCCTATTTAATACGTCTATTTAATAAGCCTATTTAATAAGCCTATTTAATAAGCCTATTTATTGAGCCTATTTTATAAGCCTATTTAATAAGCCTATTTATTGAGCCTATTTAATAAGTCTATTTAATAAGCCTATTTAATAGGCCTATTTAATAAGTCTAAGTTGCTGAAATAAGCCTATTTAATAAGCCTATTTAATAGGCCTATTTAATAAGTCTAAGTTGCTGAAATAAGCCTATTTAATAAGTCTATTTAATAGGCTTATTTAATAAGTCTAAGTTGCTGAAATACGCCTATTTAATAAGCCTAAGTTTCTGAATGAGCCTATTTAATAAGCCTAAGTTGCTGAAATAAGCCTATTTAATAAGCCTAAGTTGCTGAATAAGCCTATTTAATAAGCCTAAGTAGCTGAAATAAGCCTATTTAATAAGTTTAAGTTGCTGAAATAAGGCGATTTAATAAGCCTAAGTTGCTGAAATAAGCCTATTTAATAAAACTAAGTTGCTGAAATAAGGCTATTTAATCAGTCTAAGTTGCTGAAATAAGCCTATTTAATAAGCCTAAGTTGCTGAAATAAGTATATTTAATAAGCATAAGTTGCTGAAATAAACCTATTTAATGAGTCTAAGTTGCTGAAATAAGGCTATTTAATAAGTCTAAGTTGCTGAAATAAGCCTTTTTAATCAGCGTAAGTTGCTGAAATAAGCCTTTTTAATAAGCCCAAGTTGCTGAAATAAGCCTACTTAATTAGGCTATTTAATAAGCCTAAGTTGCTGAAATAAGCCTGTTTAATAAGCGTAAGTTGCTGAAATAAGGCTATTTAATAAGTCTAAGTTGCTGAAATAAGCCTATTTAATAAGCCTAAGTTGCTGAAATAAGCCCATTTAATAAGCCTATTTAATAAGCCTAAGTTGCTGAAATAAGCCTATTTAATAAGCCTTTTTAATAAGCCTATTTAATAGGCCTATTTAATAAGTCTAAGTTGCTGAAATAAGCCTATTTAATAAGCCTAAGTTGCTGAATGAGGCTATTTAATAAGCCTAAGTTGCTGAAATAAGCCTATTTAATAAGCCTAAGTTGCTGAATAAGCCTATTTAATAAGCCTAAGTTGCTGAATAAACCTCTTTAATAAGTCTAAGTTGCTGAAATAAGCCTATTTAATAAGGCTATTTAATAAGCCTAAGTTGCTGAAATAAGGCTATTTAATAAGCCTAAGTTGCTGAAATAAAGCTATTTAATAAGTTTAAGTTGCTGAAATAAGCCTATTTAATAAGCCTAAGTTGCTGAAATAAGCCTATTTAATAAGGCTATTTAATGAGTCTAAGTTGCTGAAATAAGCCTATTTAATAAGCCTAAGTTGCTGAAATAAGCCCATTTAATAAGCCTATTTAATAAGCCTAAGTTGCTGAAATAAGCCTATTTAATAAGCATTTTTAATAATCCTATTTAATAGGCCTATTTAATAAGTCTAAGTTGCTGAAATAAGCTTATTTAATAAGCCTATTTAATAGGCCTATTTAATAAGTCTAAGTTGCTGAAATAAGCCTTTTTAATAAGCCTAAGTTGCTGAATGAGCCTATTTAATAAGCCTAAGTTGCTGAAATAAGCCTATTTGATAAGCCTAAGTTGCTGAATAAGCCTATTTAATAAGCCTAAATTGCTGAATAAACCTATTTAATAAGCCTAAGTTGCTGAAATAAGCCTATTTAATAAGCCTAAGTTGCTGAATAAGCCTATTTAATAAGCCTAAGTTGCTGAAATAAGCCTATTTAATAAGTTTAAGTTGCTGAAATAAGGCTATTTAATAAGCCTAAGTTGCTGAAATAAGCCTATTTAATAAGCCTAAGTTGCTGAAATAAGGCTATTTAATAAGTCTAAGTTGCTGAAATAAGGCTATTTAATAAGTTTAAGTTGCTGAAATAAGCCTTTTTAATCAGCGTAAGTTGCTGAAATAAGCCTATTTAATAAGCCCAAGTTGCTGAAATAAGCCTACTTAATTAGGCTATTTAATAAGCCTAAGTTGCTGAAATAAGCCTATTTAATAAGCGTAAGTTGCTGAAATAAGGCTATTTAATAAGTTTAAGTTGCTGAAATAAGCCTATTTAATAAGCCTAAGTTGCTGAAATAAGCCCATTTAATAAGCCTATTTAATAAGCCTAAGTTGCTGAAATAAGCCTATTTAATAAGCCTTTTTAATAATCCTAATTATTAGGCCTATTTAATAAGTCTAAGTTGCTGAAATTAGCCTATTTAATAAACCTATTTAATAGGCCTATTTAATAAGTCTAAGTTGCTGAAATAAGCCTATTTAATAAGCCTAAGTTGCTGAATGAGCCTATTTAATAATGAATGAGCCTATTTAATAAGCCTAAGTTGCTGAAATAAGCCTATTTAATAAGGCTATTTAATGAGCCTAAGTTGCTGAAATAAGCCTATTTAATAAGCCTAAGTTTCTGAACTAAGCCTATTTAAAAAGGTATATTTAATAAGTCTAAGTTGCTGAAATAAACCTATTTAAAATGCTATTTAATAAGCCTAAGTTGCTGAAATAAACCTGTTTAATAAGGCTATTTAAAAGCATAAGTTGCTGAAATAAGCTTATTTAATAAGCCTAAGTTGCTGAAATAAGCCTATTTAATAAGCCTATTAAATAAGCCTAAGTTGCTGAAATAAGCCTATTAAATAAGCCTAAGTTGCTGAATAAGCCTATTTAATAAGCCTAAGTTGCTGAATAAACCTATTTAATAAGTCTAAGTTGCTGAAATAAACCTATTTAAAAATGCTACTTAATAAGCCTAAGTTGCTGAAATAAACCTGTTTAATACGGCTATTTAATAAGAATAAGTTGCTGAAATAAGCTTATTTAATAAGCCTAAGTTGCTGAAATAAGCCTATTTAATAAGGCTTTTTAATAAGTCTAAGTTGCTGAAATAAACTTATTTAATAAGCCTAAGTTGCTAAAATAAGCCTATTTAATGAGGCTATTTAATAAGTCTATTTAATAAGCCTATTTAATAAGCCTATTTAATAAGTCTATTTAATAAGCCTATTTAATAAGCCTATTTAATAAGCCTATTTATTGAGCCTATTTAATAAGTCTATTTAATAAGCCTATTTAATAAGCCTATTTAATAAGCCTATTTAATAAGTATTTAATGTGCCTATTTAATAAGTCTATTTAATAAGCCTATTTAATAGGCCTATTTAATAAGTCTAAGTTGCTGAAATAAACCTATTTAATAAGCCTATTTAAGAGGCCTATTTAATAAGTCTAAGTTGCTGAAATAAGCCTATGTAATAAGCCTAAGTTGCTGAATAAGCCTATTTAATAAGCCTAAGTTGCTGAAATAAGCCTATTTAATAAGTCTAAGTTGCTGAAATAAGGCTATTTAATAAACCTAAGTTGCTGAAATAAGCCTATTTAATAAGCCTAAGTTGCTGAAATAAGGCTATTTAATAAGTCTAAGTTGCTGAAATAAGCCTATTTAATAAGCCTAAGTTGCTGAAATAAGTATTTTTAATAAGCATAAGTTGCTGAAATAAGCCTATTTAATGAGTCTAAGTTGCTGAAATAAGGCTATTTAATAAGTCTAAGTTGCTGAAATAAGCCTTTTTAATCAGCATAAGTTGCTGAAATAAGCCTATTTAATAAGCTCAAGTTGCTGAAATAAGCCTACTTAATTAGGCTATTTAATAAGCCTAAGTTGCTGAAATAAGCCTATTTAATAAGCGTAAATTGCTGAAATAAGGCTATTTAATAAGTCTAAGTTGCTGAAATAAGCCTATTTAATAAGCCTAAGTTGCTGAAATAAGCCCATTTAATAAGCCTATTTAATAAGCCTAAGTTGCTGAAATAAGCCTATTTAATAAGCCTATTTATTAAGACTATTTAATAAGTATTTAATGAGCCTATTTAATAAGCCTATTTATTGAGCCTATTTAATAAGCCTATTTATTGAGCCTATTTAATAAGCCTATTTAATACGTCTATTTAATAAGCCTATTTAATAAGCCTATTTAATAAGCCTATTTATTGAGCCTATTTTATAAGCCTATTTAATAAGCCTATTTATTGAGCCTATTTAATAAGTCTATTTAATAAGCCTATTTAATAGGCCTATTTAATAAGTCTAAGTTGCTGAAATAAGCCTATTTAATAAGCCTATTTAATAGGCCTATTTAATAAGTCTAAGTTGCTGAAATAAGCCTATTTAATACGTCTATTTAATAGGCTTATTTAATAAGTCTAAGTTGCTGAAATACGCCTATTTAATAAGCCTAAGTTTCTGAATGAGCCTATTTAATAAGCCTAAGTAGCTGAAATAAGCCTATTTAATAAGTTTAAGTTGCTGAAATAAGGCTATTTAATAAACCTAAGTTGCTGAAATAAGCCTATTTAATAAGACTAAGTTGCTGAAATAAGCCTATTTAATAAGCCCAAGTTGCTGAAATAAGCCTACTTAATTAGGCTATTTAATAAGCCTAAGTTGCTGAAATAAGCCTATTTAATAAGCGTAAGTTGCTGAAATAAGGCTATTTAATAAGTCTAAGTTGCTGAAATAAGCCTATTTAATAAGCCTAAGTTGCTGAAATAAGCCCATTTAATAAGCCTATTTAATAAGCCTAAGTTGCTGAAATAAGCCTATTTAATAAGCCTTTTTAATAAGCCTATTTAATAGGCCTATTTAATAAGTCTAAGTTGCTGAAATAAGCCTATTTAATAAGGCTATTTAATAATCCTAAGTTGCTGAAATACGGCTATTTAATAAGCCTAAGTTGCTGAAATAAAGCTATTTAATAAGTTTAAGATGCTGAAATAAGCCTATTTAATAAGCCTAAGTTGCTGAAATAAGCCTATTTAATAAGGCTATTTAATGAGTCTAAGTTGCTGAAATAAGCCTATTTAATAAGCCTAAGTTGCTGAAATAAGCCCATTTAATAAGCCTATTTAATAAGCCTAAGTTGCTGAAATAAGCCTATTTAATAAGCATTTTTAATAATCCTATTTAATAGGCCTATTTAATAAGTCTAAGTTGCTGAAATAAGCTTATTTAATAAGCCTATTTAATAGGCCTATTTAATAAGTCTAAGTTGCTGAAATAAGCCTTTTTAATAAGCCTAAGTTGCTGAATGAGCCTATTTAATAAGCCTAAGTTGCTGAAATAAGCCTATTTAATAAGCCTAAGTTGCTGAATAAGCCTATTTAATAAGCCTAAATTGCTGAATAAACCTATTTAATAAGCCTAAGTTGCTGAAATAAGCCTATTTAATAAGCCTAAGTTGCTGAATAAGCCTATTTAATAAGCCTAAGTTGCTGAAATAAGCCTATTTAATAAGTTTAAGTTGCTGAAATAAGGCTATTTAATAAGCCTAAGTTGCTGAAATAAGCCTATTTAATAAGCCTAAGTTGCTGAAATAAGGCTATTTAATAAGTCTAAGTTGCTGAAATAAGCCTATTTAATAAGCCTAAGTTGCTGAAATAAGTATATTTAATAAGCATAAGTTGCTGAAATAAACCTATTTAATGAGTCTAAGTTGCTGAAATAAGGCTATTTAATAAGTTTAAGTTGCTGAAATAAGCCTTTTTAATCAGCGTAAGTTGCTGAAATAAGCCTATTTAATAAGTCCAAGTTGCTGAAATAAGCCTACTTAATTAGGCTATTTAATAAGCCTAAGTTGCTGAAATAAGCCTATTTAATAAGCGTAAGTTGCTGAAATAAGGCTATTTAATAAGTCTAAGTTGCTGAAATAAGCCTATTTAATAAGCCTAAGTTGCTGAAATAAGCCCATTTAATAAGCCTATTTAATAAGCCTAAGTTGCTGAAATAAGCCTATTTAATAAGCCTTTTTAATAAGCCTATTTAATAGGCCTATTTAATAAGTCTAAGTTGCTGAAATAAGCCTATTTAATAAGCCTAAGTTGCTGAATGAGCCTATTTAATAAGCCTAAGTTGCTGAATAAGCCTATTTAATAAGCCTAAGTTGCTGAATAAACCTATTTAATAAGTCTAAGTTGCTGAAATAACCTATTTAATAAGGCTATTTAATAAGCCTAAGTTGCTGAAATAAGGCTATTTAATAAGCCTAAGTTGCTGAACTAAGGCTATTTAATAAGTTTAAGTTGCTGAAATAAGCCTATTTAATAAGCCTAAGTTGCTGAAATAAGCCTATTTAATAAGGCTATTTAATGAGCCTAAGTTGCTGAAATAAGCCTATTTAATAAGCCTACGTTTCTGAACTAAGCCTATTTAAAAAGGTATATTTAATAAGTCTAAGTTTCTGAAATAAACCTATTTAAAAATGCTATTTAATAAGCCTAAGTTGCTGAAATAAACCATTTTAATAAGGCTATTTAATAAGCATAAGTTGCTGAAATAAGCTTATTTAATAAGCCTAAGTTGCTGATATAAGCCTATTTAATAAGTCTAAGTTGCTGAAATAAACCTATTTAATAAGCCTAAGTTGCTAAAATAAGCCTATTCAATGAGGCTATTTAATAAGTCTATTTAATAAGCCTATTTAATGAGCCTATTTAATAAGCCTATTTAATAAGCCTATTTAATACGCCTATTTAATAAACATATTTAATAAGTATTTAATGAGCCTATTTAATAAGTCTATTTAATAAGCCTTTTAAATAAGCCTATTTAATAAGTCTATTTAATAAGCCTATTTAATAAGTCTATTTAATAAGTCTATTTAATAAGCCTATTTAATAAGTATATAATGAGCCTATTTAATAAGCCTATTTATTGAGCCTATTTAATGAGCCTATTTATTGAGCCTATTTAATAAGCCTATTTATTGAGCCTATTTAATAAGCCTATTTAATAAGCATATTTATTGAGCCTATTTAATAAGACTATTTAATAAGCCTATTTATTGAGCCTATTTTATAAGTCTATTTAATAAGCCTATTTAATAAGACTAATTAATAAGTATTTAATGAGCCTATTTAATAAGTCTATTTAATAAGCCTATTTAATAGGCCTATTTAATAAGTCTAAGTTGCTGAAATAAGCCTATTTAATAAGCCTATTTAATAGGCCTATTCAATAAGTCTAAGTTGCTGAAATAAGCCTATTTAATAAGCCTAAGTTTCTGAATGAGCCTATTTAATAAGCCTAAGTTGCTGAAATAAGCCTATTTAATAAGCCTAAGTTGCTGAATAAGCCTATTTAATAAGCCTAAGTTGCTGAAATAAGCCTATTTAATAAGTTTAAGTTGCTGAAATAAGGCTATTTAATAAGCCTAAGTTGCTAAAATAAGCCTATTTAAGCCTAAGTTGCTGAAATAAGGCTATTTAATAAGTCTAAGTTGCTGAAATAAACCTATCTAATAAGCCTAAGTTGCTGAAATAAGTATATTTAATAAGCATAAGTTGCTGAAATAAACCTATTTAATGAGTCTAAGTTGCTGAAATAAGGCTATTTAATAAGTCTAAGTTGCTGAAATAAGCCTTTTTAATCAGCGTAAGTTGCTGAAATAAGCCTATTTAATAAGCCCAAGTTGCTGAAATAAGCCTACTTAATTAGGATATTTAATAAGCCTAAGTTGCTGAAATAAGCCTATTTAATAAGCGTAAGTTGCTGAAATAAGGCTATTTAATAAGTCTAAGTTGCTGAAATAAGCCTATTTAATAAGCCTAAGTTGCTGAAATAAGCCCATTTAATAAGCCTATTTAATAAGCCTAAGTTGCTGAAATAAGCCTATTTAATAAGCATTTTTAATAATCCTAATTAATAGGCCTATTTAATAAGTCTAAGTTGCTGAAATAAGCTTATTTAATAAGCCTATTTAATAGGCCTATTTAATAAGTCTAAGTTGCTGAAATAAGCCTATTTAATAAGCCTAAGTTGCTGAATGAGCCTATTTAATAAGCCTAAGTTGCTGAAATAAGCCTATTTAATAAGCCTAAGTTGCTGAATAAGCCTATTTAATAAGCCTAAGTTGCTGAAATAAGCCTATTTAATAAGTTTAAGTTGCTGAAATAAGGCTATTTAATAAGCCTAAGTTTCTGAAATAAGCCTATTTAATAAGCCTAAGTTGCTGAAATAAGTATATTTAATAAGCATAAGTTGCTGAAATAAACCTATTTAATGAGTCTAAGTTGCTGAAATAAGGCTATTTAATAAGTCTAAGTTGCTGAAATAAGCCTTTTTAATCAGCGTAAGTTGCTGAAATAAGCCTATTTAATAAGCCCAAGTTGCTGAAATAAGCCTACTTAATTAGGCTATTTAATAAGCCTAAGTTGCTGAAATAAGCCTATTTAATAAGCGTAAGTTGCTGAAAAAGGCTATTTAATAAGTCTAAGTTGCTGAAATAAGCCTATTTAATAAGCCTAAGTTGCTGAAATAAGCCCATTTTTTAAGCCTATTTAATAAGCCTAAATTGCTGAAATAAGCCTATTTAATAAGCCTTTTAATAATCCTATTTAATAGGCCTATTTAATAAGTCTAAGTTGCTGAAATAAGCCTATTTAATAAGCCTATTTAATAGGCCTCTTTAATGAGTCTAAGTTGATGAAATAAGCCTATTTAATAAGCCTAAGTTGCTGAATGAGCCTATTTAATAAGCCTAAGTTGCTGAAATAAGCCTATTTAATAAGCCTAAGTTGCTGAAATAAGCCTATTTAATAAGGCTATTTAATGAGCCTAAGTGGCTGAAATAAGCCTATTTAATAAGCCTAAGTTTCTGAACTAAGCCTATTTAAAAAGGTATATTTAATAAGTCTAAGTTGCTGAAATAAACCTATTTAAACATGCTATTTAATAAGCCTAAGTTGCTGAAATAAACCTGTTTAATAAGGCTATTTAAAAGCATAAGTTGCTGAAATAAGCTTATTTAATAAGCCTAAGTTGCTGAAATAAGCCTATTTAATAAGCCTATTAAATAAGCCTAAGTTGCTGAAATAAGCCTATTAAATAAGCCTAAGTTGCTGAATAAGCCTATTTAATACGCCTAAGTTGCTGAATAAACCTATTTAATAAGTCTAAGTTGCTGAAATAAACCTATTTAAAAATGCTACTTAATAAGCCTAAGGTGCTGAAATAAACCTGTTTAATAAGGCTATTTAATAAGAATAAGTTGCTGAAATAAGCTTATTTAATAAGCCTAAGTTGCTGAAATAAGCCTATTTAATAAGGCTTTTTAATAAGTCTAAGTTGCTGAAATAAACTTATTTAATAAGCCTAAGTTGCTAAAATAAGCCTATTTAATGAGGCTATTTAATAAGTCTATTTAATAAGCCTATTTAATAAGCCTATTTAATAAGCCTATTTAATAAGCCTATTTAATAAGTCTATTTAATAAGTCTATTTAATAAGTATTTAATGAGCCTATTTAATATGCCTATTTATTGAGCCTATTTAAAAAGCCTATTTATTGAGCCTATTTAATAAGCCTATTTATTGAGCCTATTTAATAAGCCTATTTAATAAGTCTATTTAATAAGCCTATTTAATAAGCCTATTTAATAAGCCTATTTAATAAGCCTATTTAATAAGTATTTAATGTGCCTATTTAATAAGTCTATTTAATAAGCCTATTTAATAGGCCTATTTAATAAGTCTAAGTTGCTGAAATAAACCTATTTAATAAGCCTATTTAGCAGGCCTATTTAATAAGTCTAAGTTGCTGAAATAAGCCTATGTAATAAGCCTAAGTTGCTGAATAAGCCTATTTAATAAGCCTAAGTTGCTGAAATAAGCCTATTTAATAAGTCTAAGTTGCTGAAATAAGGCTATTTAATAAGCCTAAGTTGCTGAAATAAGCCTATTTAATAAGCCTAAGTTGCTGAAATAAGGCTATTTAATAAGTCTAAGTTGCTGAAATAAGCCTATTTAATAAGCCTAAGTTGCTGAAATAAGTATTTTTAATAAGCATAAGTTGCTGAAATAAGCCTATTTAATGAGTCTAAGTTGCTGAAATAAGGCTATTTAATAAGTCTAAGTTGCTGAAATAAGCCTTTTTAATCAGCATAAGTTGCTGAAATAAGCCTATTTAATAATCTCAAGTTGCTGAAATAAGCCTACTTAATTAGGCTATTTAATAAGCCTAAGTTGCTGAAATAAGCCTATTTAATAAGCGTAAGTTGCTGAAATAAGGCTATTTAATAAGTCTAAGTTGCTGAAATAAGCCTATTTAATAAGCCTAAGTTGCTGAAATAAGCCCATTTAATAAGCTTATTTAATAAGCCTAAGTTGCTGAAATAAGCCTATTTAATAAGCCTATTTATTAAGCCTATTTAATAAGTATTTAATGTGCCTATTTAATAAGTCTATTTAATAAGCCTAAGTTGCTGAAATAAGCCTATTTAATAAGCCTAAGTTGCTGAATAAGCCTATTTAATAAGCCTAAGTTGCTGAAATAAGCCTATTTAATAAGTCTAAGTTGCTGAAATAAGGCTATTTAATAAGCCTAAGTTGCTGAAATAAGCCTATTTAATAAGCCTAAGTTGCTGAAATAAGGCTATTTAATAAGTCTAAGTTGCTGAAATAAGCCTATTTAATAAGCCTAAGTTGCTGAAATAAGTATTTTTAATAAGCATAAGTTGCTGAAATAAGCCTATTTAATGAGTCTAAGTTGCTGAAATAAGGCTATTTAATAAGTCTAAGTTGCTGAAATAAGCCTTTTTAATCAGCATAAGTTGCTGAAATAAGCCTATTTAATAATCTCAAGTTGCTGAAATAAGCCTACTTAATTAGGCTATTTAATAAGCCTAAGTTGCTGAAATAAGCCTATTTAATAAGCGTAAGTTGCTGAAATAAGGCTATTTAATAAGTCTAAGTTGCTGAAATAAGCCTATTTAATAAGCCTAAGTTGCTGAAATAAGCCCATTTAATAAGCTTATTTAATAAGCCTAAGTTGCTGAAATAAGCCTATTTAATAAGCCTATTTATTAAGCCTATTTAATAAGTATTTAATGTGCCTATTTAATAAGTCTATTTAATAAGCCTATTTAATAGGCCTATTTAATAAGTCTAAGTTGCTGAAATAAACCTATTTAATAAGCCTATTTAACAGGCCTATTTAATAAGTCTAAGTTGCTGAAATAAGCCTATTTAATAAGCCTAAGTTTCTGAATGAGCCTATTTAATAATCCTAAGTTGCTGAAATAAGCCTATTTAATAAGCCTAAGTTGCTGAATAAGCCTACTTAATAAGCCTAAGTTGCTGAAATAAGCAAATTTAATAAGTCTAAGTTGCTGAAATAAGCCTATTTAATAAGGCTATTTAATAAGCCTAAGTTGCTGAAATAAGGCTATTTAATAAGCGTAAGTTGCTGAAATAAGGCTATTTAATAAGTCTAAGTTGCTGAAATAAGCCTATTTAATAAGCCTAAGTTGCTGAAATAAGCCCATTTAATAAGCCTATTTAATAAGCCTAAGTTGCTGAAATAAGCCTATTTAATAAGCCTATTTAATAATCCTATTTAATAGGCCTATTTAATAAGTCTAAGTTGCTGAAATAAGCCTATTTAATAAGCCTATTTAATAGGCCTATTTAATAAGTCTAAGTTGCTGAAATAAGCCTATTTATAAGCCTAAGTTGCTGAATGAGCCTATTTAATAAGCCTAAGTTGCTGAAATAAGCCTATTTAATAAGCCTAAGTTTCTGAATGAGCCTATTTAATAAGCCTAAGTTGCTGAATAAGCCTATTTAATAAGCCTAAGTTGCTGAATAAACCTATTTAATAAGTCTAAGTTGCTGAAATAAGCCTATTTAATAAAGCTATTTAATAAGCCTAAGTTGCTGAATAAGCCTATTTAATAAGTCTAAATTGCTGAAATAAGGCTATTTAATAAGCCTAAGTTGCTGAAATAAGGCTATTTAATAAGTTTAAGTTGCTGAAATAAGCCTATTTAATAAGCCTAAGTTGCTGAAATAAGCATATTTAATAAGGCTATTTAATGAGCCTAAGTTGCTGAAATAAGCCTATTTAATAAGCCTAAGCTTCTGAACTAAGCCTATTTAAAAAGGTATATTTAATAAGTCTAAGTTGCTGAAATAAACCTATTTAAAAATGCTATTTAATAAGCCTAAGTTGCTGAAATAAGGCTATTTAATAAGTTTAAGTTGCTGAAATAAGCCTATTTAATAAGGCTATTTAATGAGCCTAAGTTGCTGAAATAAGCCTATTTAATAAGCCTAAGTTTCTGAACTAAGCCTATTTAAAAAGGTATATTTAATAAGTCTAAGTTGCTGAAATAAACCTATTTAAAAATGCTATTTAATAAGCCTAAGTTGCTGAAATAAACCTGTTTAATAAGGCTATTTAATAAGCGTAAGTTGCTGAAATAAGGCTATTTAATAAGTCTAAGTTGCTGAAATAAGCCTATTTAATAAGCCTAAGTTGCTGAAATAAGCCCATTTAATAAGCCTATTTAATAAGCCTAAGTTGCTGAAATAAGCCTATTTAATAAGCCTTTTTAATAAGCCTATTTAATAGGCCTATTTAATAAGTCTAAGTTGCTGAAATAAGCCTATTTAATAAGCCTAAGTTGCTGAATGAGCCTATTTAATAAGCCTAAGTTGCTGAATAAGCCTATTTAATAAGCCTAAGTTGCTGAATAAACCTATTTAATAAGTCTAAGTTGCTGAAATAACCTATTTAATAAGGCTATTTAATAAGCCTAAGTTGCTGAAATAAGGCTATTTAATAAGCCTAAGTTGCTGAACTAAGGCTATTTAATAAGTTTAAGTTGCTGAAATAAGCCTATTTAATAAGCCTAAGTTGCTGAAATAAGCCTATTTAATAAGGCTATTTAATGAGCCTAAGTTGCTGAAATAAGCCTATTTAATAAGCCTACGTTTCTGAACTAAGCCTATTTAAAAAGGTATATTTAATAAGTCTAAGTTTCTGAAATAAACCTATTTAAAAATGCTATTTAATAAGCCTAAGTTGCTGAAATAAACCATTTTAATAAGGCTATTTAATAAGCATAAGTTGCTGAAATAAGCTTATTTAATAAGCCTAAGTTGCTGAAATAAGCCTATTTAATAAGTCTAAGTTGCTGAAATAAACCTATTTAATAAGCCTAAGTTGCTAAAATAAGCCTATTCAATGAGGCTATTTAATAAGTCTATTTAATAAGCCTATTTAATGAGCCTATTTAATAAGCCTATTTAATAAGCCTATTTAATACGCCTATTTAATAAACATATTTAATAAGTATTTAATGAGCCTATTTAATAAGTCTATTTAATAAGCCTTTTAAATAAGCCTATTTAATAAGTCTATTTAATAAGCCTATTTAATAAGTCTATTTAATAAGTCTATTTAATAAGCCTATTTAATAAGTATATAATGAGCCTATTTAATAAGCCTATTTATTGAGCCTATTTAATGAGCCTATTTATTGAGCCTATTTAATAAGCCTATTTATTGAGCCTATTTAATAAGCCTATTTAATAAGCATATTTATTGAGCCTATTTAATAAGACTATTTAATAAGCCTATTTATTGAGCCTATTTTATAAGTCTATTTAATAAGCCTATTTAATAAGACTAATTAATAAGTATTTAATGAGCCTATTTAATAAGTCTATTTAATAAGCCTATTTAATAGGCCTATTTAATAAGTCTAAGTTGCTGAAATAAGCCTATTTAATAAGCCTATTTAATAGGCCTATTCAATAAGTCTAAGTTGCTGAAATAAGCCTATTTAATAAGCCTAAGTTTCTGAATGAGCCTATTTAATAAGCCTAAGTTGCTGAAATAAGCCTATTTAATAAGCCTAAGTTGCTGAATAAGCCTATTTAATAAGCCTAAGTTGCTGAAATAAGCCTATTTAATAAGTTTAAGTTGCTGAAATAAGGCTATTTAATAAGCCTAAGTTGCTGAAATAAGCCTATTTAAGCCTAAGTTGCTGAAATAAGGCTATTTAATAAGTCTAAGTTGCTGAAATAAACCTATCTAATAAGCCTAAGTTGCTGAAATAAGTATATTTAATAAGCATAAGTTGCTGAAATAAACCTATTTAATGAGTCTAAGTTGCTGAAATAAGGCTATTTAATAAGTCTAAGTTGCTGAAATAAGCCTTTTTAATCAGCGTAAGTTGCTGAAATAAGCCTATTTAATAAGCCCAAGTTGCTGAAATAAGCCTACTTAATTAGGATATTTAATAAGCCTAAGTTGCTGAAATAAGCCTATTTAATAAGCGTAAGTTGCTGAAATAAGGCTATTTAATAAGTCTAAGTTGCTGAAATAAGCCTATTTAATAAGCCTAAGTTGCTGAAATAAGCCCATTTAATAAGCCTATTTAATAAGCCTAAGTTGCTGAAATAAGCCTATTTAATAAGCATTTTTAATAATCCTAATTAATAGGCCTATTTAATAAGTCTAAGTTGCTGAAATAAGCTTATTTAATAAGCCTATTTAATAGGCCTATTTAATAAGTCTAAGTTGCTGAAATAAGCCTATTTAATAAGCCTAAGTTGCTGAATGAGCCTATTTAATAAGCCTAAGTTGCTGAAATAAGCCTATTTAATAAGCCTAAGTTGCTGAATAAGCCTATTTAATAAGCCTAAGTTGCTGAAATAAGCCTATTTAATAAGTTTAAGTTGCTGAAATAAGGCTATTTAATAAGCCTAAGTTTCTGAAATAAGCCTATTTAATAAGCCTAAGTTGCTGAAATAAGTATATTTAATAAGCATAAGTTGCTGAAATAAACCTATTTAATGAGTCTAAGTTGCTGAAATAAGGCTATTTAATAAGTCTAAGTTGCTGAAATAAGCCTTTTTAATCAGCGTAAGTTGCTGAAATAAGCCTATTTAATAAGCCCAAGTTGCTGAAATAAGCCTACTTAATTAGGCTATTTAATAAGCCTAAGTTGCTGAAATAAGCCTATTTAATAAGCGTAAGTTGCTGAAATAAGGCTATTTAATAAGTCTAAGTTGCTGAAATAAGCCTATTTAATAAGCCTAAGTTGCTGAAATAAGCCCATTTTTTAAGCCTATTTAATAAGCCTAAATTGCTGAAATAAGCCTATTTAATAAGCCTTTTAATAATCCTATTTAATAGGCCTATTTAATAAGTCTAAGTTGCTGAAATAAGCCTATTTAATAAGCCTATTTAATAGGCCTCTTTAATGAGTCTAAGTTGATGAAATAAGCCTATTTAATAAGCCTAAGTTGCTGAATGAGCCTATTTAATAAGCCTAAGTTGCTGAAATAAGCCTATTTAATAAGCCTAAGTTGCTGAAATAAGCCTATTTAATAAGGCTATTTAATGAGCCTAAGTGGCTGAAATAAGCCTATTTAATAAGCCTAAGTTTCTGAACTAAGCCTATTTAAAAAGGTATATTTAATAAGTCTAAGTTGCTGAAATAAACCTATTTAAACATGCTATTTAATAAGCCTAAGTTGCTGAAATAAACCTGTTTAATAAGGCTATTTAAAAGCATAAGTTGCTGAAATAAGCTTATTTAATAAGCCTAAGTTGCTGAAATAAGCCTATTTAATAAGCCTATTAAATAAGCCTAAGTTGCTGAAATAAGCCTATTAAATAAGCCTAAGTTGCTGAATAAGCCTATTTAATAAGCCTAAGTTGCTGAATAAACCTATTTAATAAGTCTAAGTTGCTGAAATAAACCTATTTAAAAATGCTACTTAATAAGCCTAAGGTGCTGAAATAAACCTGTTTAATAAGGCTATTTAATAAGAATAAGTTGCTGAAATAAGCTTATTTAATAAGCCTAAGTTGCTGAAATAAGCCTATTTAATAAGGCTTTTTAATAAGTCTAAGTTGCTGAAATAAACTTATTTAATAAGCCTAAGTTGCTAAAATAAGCCTATTTAATGAGGCTATTTAATAAGTCTATTTAATAAGCCTATTTAATAAGCCTATTTAATAAGCCTATTTAATAAGCCTATTTAATAAGTCTATTTAATAAGTCTATTTAATAAGTATTTAATGAGCCTATTTAATATGCCTATTTATTGAGCCTATTTAAAAAGCCTATTTATTGAGCCTATTTAATAAGCCTATTTATTGAGCCTATTTAATAAGCCTATTTAATAAGTCTATTTAATAAGCCTATTTAATAAGCCTATTTAATAAGCCTATTTAATAAGCCTATTTAATAAGTATTTAATGTGCCTATTTAATAAGTCTATTTAATAAGCCTATTTAATAGGCCTATTTAATAAGTCTAAGTTGCTGAAATAAACCTATTTAATAAGCCTATTTAGCAGGCCTATTTAATAAGTCTAAGTTGCTGAAATAAGCCTATGTAATAAGCCTAAGTTGCTGAATAAGCCTATTTAATAAGCCTAAGTTGCTGAAATAAGCCTATTTAATAAGTCTAAGTTGCTGAAATAAGGCTATTTAATAAGCCTAAGTTGCTGAAATAAGCCTATTTAATAAGCCTAAGTTGCTGAAATAAGGCTATTTAATAAGTCTAAGTTGCTGAAATAAGCCTATTTAATAAGCCTAAGTTGCTGAAATAAGTATTTTTAATAAGCATAAGTTGCTGAAATAAGCCTATTTAATGAGTCTAAGTTGCTGAAATAAGGCTATTTAATAAGTCTAAGTTGCTGAAATAAGCCTTTTTAATCAGCATAAGTTGCTGAAATAAGCCTATTTAATAATCTCAAGTTGCTGAAATAAGCCTACTTAATTAGGCTATTTAATAAGCCTAAGTTGCTGAAATAAGCCTATTTAATAAGCGTAAGTTGCTGAAATAAGGCTATTTAATAAGTCTAAGTTGCTGAAATAAGCCTATTTAATAAGCCTAAGTTGCTGAAATAAGCCCATTTAATAAGCTTATTTAATAAGCCTAAGTTGCTGAAATAAGCCTATTTAATAAGCCTATTTATTAAGCCTATTTAATAAGTATTTAATGTGCCTATTTAATAAGTCTATTTAATAAGCCTAAGTTGCTGAAATAAGCCTATTTAATAAGCCTAAGTTGCTGAATAAGCCTATTTAATAAGCCTAAGTTGCTGAAATAAGCCTATTTAATAAGTCTAAGTTGCTGAAATAAGGCTATTTAATAAGCCTAAGTTGCTGAAATAAGCCTATTTAATAAGCCTAAGTTGCTGAAATAAGGCTATTTAATAAGTCTAAGTTGCTGAAATAAGCCTATTTAATAAGCCTAAGTTGCTGAAATAAGTATTTTTAATAAGCATAAGTTGCTGAAATAAGCCTATTTAATGAGTCTAAGTTGCTGAAATAAGGCTATTTAATAAGTCTAAGTTGCTGAAATAAGCCTTTTTAATCAGCATAAGTTGCTGAAATAAGCCTATTTAATAATCTCAAGTTGCTGAAATAAGCCTACTTAATTAGGCTATTTAATAAGCCTAAGTTGCTGAAATAAGCCTATTTAATAAGCGTAAGTTGCTGAAATAAGGCTATTTAATAAGTCTAAGTTGCTGAAATAAGCCTATTTAATAAGCCTAAGTTGCTGAAATAAGCCCATTTAATAAGCTTATTTAATAAGCCTAAGTTGCTGAAATAAGCCTATTTAATAAGCCTATTTATTAAGCCTATTTAATAAGTATTTAATGTGCCTATTTAATAAGTCTATTTAATAAGCCTATTTAATAGGCCTATTTAATAAGTCTAAGTTGCTGAAATAAACCTATTTAATAAGCCTATTTAACAGGCCTATTTAATAAGTCTAAGTTGCTGAAATAAGCCTATTTAATAAGCCTAAGTTTCTGAATGAGCCTATTTAATAATCCTAAGTTGCTGAAATAAGCCTATTTAATAAGCCTAAGTTGCTGAATAAGCCTACTTAATAAGCCTAAGTTGCTGAAATAAGCAAATTTAATAAGTCTAAGTTGCTGAAATAAGCCTATTTAATAAGGCTATTTAATAAGCCTAAGTTGCTGAAATAAGGCTATTTAATAAGCGTAAGTTGCTGAAATAAGGCTATTTAATAAGTCTAAGTTGCTGAAATAAGCCTATTTAATAAGCCTAAGTTGCTGAAATAAGCCCATTTAATAAGCCTATTTAATAAGCCTAAGTTGCTGAAATAAGCCTATTTAATAAGCCTATTTAATAATCCTATTTAATAGGCCTATTTAATAAGTCTAAGTTGCTGAAATAAGCCTATTTAATAAGCCTATTTAATAGGCCTATTTAATAAGTCTAAGTTGCTGAAATAAGCCTATTTATCAGCCTAAGTTGCTGAATGAGCCTATTTAATAAGCCTAAGTTGCTGAAATAAGCCTATTTAATAAGCCTAAGTTTCTGAATGAGCCTATTTAATAAGCCTAAGTTGCTGAATAAGCCTATTTAATAAGCCTAAGTTGCTGAATAAACCTATTTAATAAGTCTAAGTTGCTGAAATAAGCCTATTTAATAAAGCTATTTAATAAGCCTAAGTTGCTGAATAAGCCTATTTAATAAGTCTAAATTGCTGAAATAAGGCTATTTAATAAGCCTAAGTTGCTGAAATAAGGCTATTTAATAAGTTTAAGTTGCTGAAATAAGCCTATTTAATAAGCCTAAGTTGCTGAAATAAGCATATTTAATAAGGCTATTTAATGAGCCTAAGTTGCTGAAATAAGCCTATTTAATAAGCCTAAGCTTCTGAACTAAGCCTATTTAAAAAGGTATATTTAATAAGTCTAAGTTGCTGAAATAAACCTATTTAAAAATGCTATTTAATAAGCCTAAGTTGCTGAAATAAGGCTATTTAATAAGTTTAAGTTGCTGAAATAAGCCTATTTAATAAGGCTATTTAATGAGCCTAAGTTGCTGAAATAAGCCTATTTAATAAGCCTAAGTTTCTGAACTAAGCCTATTTAAAAAGGTATATTTAATAAGTCTAAGTTGCTGAAATAAACCTATTTAAAAATGCTATTTAATAAGCCTAAGTTGCTGAAATAAACCTGTTTAATAAGGCTATTTAATAAGCATAAGTTGCTGAAATAAGCTTATTTAATAAGCCTAAGTTGCTGAAATAAGCCTATTTAATAAGTCTAAGTTGCTGAAATAAACCTATTTAATAAGCCTAAGTTGCTAAAATAAGCCTATTCAATGAGGCTATTTAATAAGTCTATTTAATAAGCCTATTTAATAAGCCTATTTTATAAGCCTATTTAATAAGCCTATTTAATACGCCTATTTAATAAACATATTTAATAAGTATTTAATGAGCCTATTTAATAAGTCTATTTAATAAGCCTTTTTAATAAGCCTATTTAATAAGTCTATTTAATAAGCCTATTTAATAAGTCTATTTAATAAGCCTTTTTAATAAGCATATTTAATGAGTCTATTTAATAAGCCTATTTAATAAGTATATAATGAGCCTATTTAATAAGCCTATTTATTGAGCGTATTTAATAAGCCTATTTATTGAGCCTATTTAATAAGCCTATTTATTGAGCCTATTTAATAAGCCTATTTATTGAGCCTATTTAATAAGACTATTTAATAAGTCTATTTAATAAGCCTATTTAATAAGCCTATTTAATAAGCCTATTTATTGAGCCTATTTAATAAGACTATTTAATAAGCCTATTTATTGAGCCTATTTAATAAGTCTATTTAATAAGCATATTTAATAAGACTAATTAATAAGTATTTAATGAGCCTATTTAATAAGTCTATTTAATAAGCCTATTTAATAAGTCTATTTAATAAGCCTTTTTAATAAGCCTATTTAATGAGTCTATTTAATAAGCCTATTTAATAAGTATATAATGAGCCTATTTAATAAGCCTATTTATTGAGCGTATTTAATAAGCCTATTTATTGAGCCTATTTAATAAGCCTATTTATTGAGCCTATTTAATAAGCCTATTTATTGAGCCTATTTAATAAGACTATTTAATAAGTCTATTTAATAAGCCTATTTAATAAGCCTATTTAATAAGCCTATTTATTGAGCCTATTTAATAAGACTATTTAATAAGCCTATTTATTGAGCCTATTTAATAAGTCTATTTAATAAGCATATTTAATAAGACTAATTAATAAGTATTTAATGAGCCTATTTAATAAGTCTATTTAATAAGCCTATTTAATAGGCCTATTTAATAAGCCTAAGTTGCTGAAATAAACCATTTTAATAAGGCTATTTAATAAGCATAAGTTGCTGAAATAAGCTTATTAAATAAGCCTAACTTGCTGAAATAAGCCTATTTAATAAGTCTAAGTTGCTGAAATAAACCTATTTAATAAGCCTAAGTTGCTAAAATAAGCCTATTCAATGAGGCTATTTAATAAGTCTATTTAATAAGCCTATTTAATGAGCCTATTTAATAAGCCTATTTAATAAGCCTATTTAATACGCCTATTTAATAAACATATTTAATAAGTATTTAATGAGCCTATTTAATAAGTCTATTTAATAAGCCTTTTTAATAAGCCTATTTAATAAGTCTATTTAATAAGCCTATTTAATAAGTCTATTTAATAAGTCTATTTAATAAGCCTATTTAATAAGTATATAATGAGCCTATTTAATAAGCCTATTTATTGAGCCTATTTAATGAGCCTATTTATTGAGCCTATTTAATAAGCCTATTTATTGAGCCTATTTAATAAGCCTATTTAATAAGCCTATTTATTGAGCCTATTTAATAAGACTATTTAATAAGCCTATTAATTGAGCCTATTTAATAAGTCTATTTAATAAGCCTATTTAATAAGACTAATTAATAAGTATTTAATGAGCCTATTTAATAAGTCTATTTAATAAGCCTATTTAATAGGCCTATTTAATAAGTCTAAGTTGCTGAAATAAGCCTATTTAATAAGCCTGTTTAATAGGCCTATTCAATAAGTCTAAGTTGCTGAAATAAGCCTATTTAATAAGCCTAAGTTTCTGAATGAGCCTATTTAATAAGCCTAAGTTGCTGAAATAAGCCTATTTAATAAGCCTAAGTTGCTGAATAAGCCTATTTAATAAGCCTAAGTTGCTGAAATAAGCCTATTTAATAAGTTTAAGTTGCTGAAATAAGGCTATTTAATAAGCCTAAGTTGCTGAAATAAGCCTATTTAAGCCTAAGTTGCTGAAATAAGGCTATTTAATAAGTCTAAGTTGCTGAAATAAACCTATTTAATAAGCCTAAGTTGCTGAAATAAGTATATTTAATAAGCATAAGTTGCTGAAATAAACCTATTTAATGAGTCTAAGTTGCTGAAATAAGGCTATTTAATAAGTCTATTTAATAAGCCTATTTATTGAGCCTATTTAATAAGCCTATTTATTGAGCCTATTTAATAAGCCTATTTATTGAGCCTATTTAATAAGCCTATTTATTGAGCCTATTTAATAAGACTATTTAATAAGTCTATTTAATAAGCCTATTTAATAAGCCTATTTAATAAGCCTATTTATTGAGCCTATTTAATAAGACTATTTAATAAGCCTATTTATTGAGCCTATTTAATAAGTCTATTTAATAAGCATATTTAATAAGACTAATTAATAAGTATTTAATGAGCCTATTTAATAAGTCTATTTAATAAGCCTATTTAATAGGCCTATTTAATAAGCCTAAGTTGCTGAAATAAACCATTTTAATAAGGCTATTTAATAAGCATAAGTTGCTGAAATAAGCTTATTTAATAAGCCTAAGTTGCTGAAATAAGCCTATTTAATAAGTCTAAGTTGCTGAAATAAACCTATTTAATAAGCCTAAGTTGCTAAAATAAGCCTATTCAATGAGGCTATTTAATAAGTCTATTTAATAAGCCTATTTAATGAGCCTATTTAATAAGCCTATTTAATAAGCCTATTTAATACGCCTATTTAATAAACATATTTAATAAGTATTTAATGAGCCTATTTAATAAGTCTATTTAATAAGCCTTTTTAATAAGCCTATTTAATAAGTCTATTTAATAAGCCTATTTAATAAGTCTATTTAATAAGTCTATTTAATAAGCCTATTTAATAAGTATATAATGAGCCTATTTAATAAGCCTATTTATTGAGCCTATTTAATGAGCCTATTTATTGAGCCTATTTAATAAGCCTATTTATTGAGCCTATTTAATAAGCCTATTTAATAAGCCTATTTATTGAGCCTATTTAATAAGACTATTTAATAAGCCTATTTATTGAGCCTATTTAATAAGTCTATTTAATAAGCCTATTTAATAAGACTAATTAATAAGTATTTAATGAGCCTATTTAATAAGTCTATTTAATAAGCCTATTTAATAGGCCTATTTAATAAGTCTAAGTTGCTGAAATAAGCCTATTTAATAAGCCTGTTTAATAGGCCTATTCAATAAGTCTAAGTTGCTGAAATAAGCCTATTTAATAAGCCTAAGTTTCTGAATGAGCCTATTTAATAAGCCTAAGTTGCTGAAATAAGCCTATTTAATAAGCCTAAGTTGCTGAATAAGCCTATTTAATAAGCCTAAGTTGCTGAAATAAGCCTATTTAATAAGTTTAAGTTGCTGAAATAAGGCTATTTAATAAGCCTAAGTTGCTGAAATAAGCCTATTTAAGCCTAAGTTGCTGAAATAAGGCTATTTAATAAGTCTAAGTTGCTGAAATAAACCTATTTAATAAGCCTAAGTTGCTGAAATAAGTATATTTAATAAGCATAAGTTGCTGAAATAAACCTATTTAATGAGTCTAAGTTGCTGAAATAAGGCTATTTAATAAGTCTATTTAATAAGCCTATTTAATAAGCCTATTTAATAAGCCTATTTAATAAGCCTAATTAATAAGTCTATTTAATAAGTCTATTTAATAAGTATTTAATGAGCCTATTTAATATGCCTATTTATTAAGCCTATTTAAAAAGCCTATTTATTGAGCCTATTTAATAAGCCTATTTATTGAGCCTATTTAATAAGCCTATTTAATAAGTCTATTTAATAAGCCTATTTAATAAGCCTATTTAATAAGCCTATTTAATAAGCCTATTTAATAAGTATTTAATGTGCCTATTTAATAAGTCTATTTAATAAGCCTATTTAATAGGCCTATTTAATAAGTCTAAGTTGCTGAAATAAACCTATTTAATAAGCCTATTTAGCAGGCCTATTTAATAAGTCTAAGTTGCTGAAATAAGCCTATGTAATAAGCCTAAGTTGCTGAATAAGCCAATTTAATAAGCCTAAGTTGCTGAAATAAGCCTATTTAATAAGTCTAAGTTGCTGAAATAAGGCTATTTAATAAGCCTAAGTTGCTGAAATAAGCCTATTTAATAAGCCTAAGTTGCTGAAATAAGGCTATTTAATAAGTCTAAGTTGCTGAAATAAGCCTATTTAATAAGCCTAAGTTGCTGAAATAAGTATTTTTAATAAGCATAAGTTGCTGAAATAAGCCTATTTAATGAGTCTAAGTTGCTGAAATAAGGCTATTTAATAAGTCTAAGTTGCTGAAATAAGCCTTTTTAATCAGCATAAGTTGCTGAAATAAGCCTATTTAATAATCTCAAGTTGCTGAAATAAGCCTACTTAATTAGGCTATTTAATAAGCCTAAGTTGCTGAAATAAGCCTATTTAATAAGCGTAAGTTGCTGAAATAAGGCTATTTAATAAGTCTAAGTTGCTGAAATAAGAATATTTAATAAGCCTAAGTTGCTGAAATAAGCCCATTTAATAAGCTTATTTAATAAGCCTAAGTTGCTGAAATAAGCCTATTTAATAAGCCTATTTATTAAGCCTATTTAATAAGTATTTAATGTGCCTATTTAATAAGTCTATTTAATAAGCCTATTTAATAGGCCTATTTAATAAGTCTAAGTTGCTGAAATAAGCCTATTTAATAAGCCTAAGTTTCTGAATGAGCCTATTTAATAATCCTAAGTTGCTGAAATAAGCCTATTTAATAAGCCTAAGTTGCTGAATAAGCCTATTTAATAAGCCTAAGTTGCTGAAATAAGCAAATTTAATAAGTCTAAGTTGCTGAAATAAGGCTATTTAATAAGCCTGAGTTGCTGAAATAAGCCTATTTAATAAGCCTAAGTTGTTGAAATAAGCCTATTTAATAAGCCTATTTAATAGGCCTATTTAATAAGTCTAAGTTGCTGAAATAAGCCTATTTAATAAGCCTAAGTTGCTGAATGAGCCTATTTAATAAGCCTAAGTTGCTGAAATAAGCCTATTTAATAAGCCTAAGTTGCTGAATAAGCCTATTTAATAAGCCTAAGTTGCTGAATAAACCTATTTAATAAGTCTAAGTTGCTGAAATAAGCCTATTTAATAAGGCTATTTAATAAGCCTAAGTTGCTGAAATAAGGCTATTTAATAAGCGTAAGTTGCTGAAATAAGGCTATTTAATAAGTCTAAGTTGCTGAAATAAGCCTATTTAATAAGCCTAAGTTGCTGAAATAAGCCCATTTAATAAGCTTATTTAATAAGCCTAAGTTGCTGAAATAAGCCTATTTAATAAGCCTATTTATTAAGCCTATTTAATAAGTATTTAATGTGCCTATTTAATAAGTCTATTTAATAAGCCTATTTAATAGGCCTATTTAATAAGTCTAAGTTGCTGAAATAAGCCTATTTAATAAGCCTAAGTTTCTGAATGAGCCTATTTAATAATCCTAAGTTGCTGAAATAAGCCTATTTAATAAGCCTAAGTTGCTGAATAAGCCTATTTAATAAGCCTAAGTTGCTGAAATAAGCAAATTTAATAAGTCTAAGTTGCTGAAATAAGGCTATTTAATAAGCCTGAGTTGCTGAAATAAGCCTATTTAATAAGCCTAAGTTGTTGAAATAAGCCTATTTAATAAGCCTATTTAATAGGCCTATTTAATAAGTCTAAGTTGCTGAAATAAGCCTATTTAATAAGCCTAAGTTGCTGAATGAGCCCATTTAATAAGCCTAAGTTGCTGAAATAAGCCTATTTAATAAGCCTAAGTTGCTGAATAAGCCTATTTAATAAGCCTAAGTTGCTGAATAAACCTATTTAATAAGTCTAAGTTGCTGAAATAAGCCTATTTAATAAGGCTATTTAATAAGCCTAAGTTGCTGAAATAAGGCTATTTAATAAGCGTAAGTTGCTGAAATAAGGCTATTTAATAAGTCTAAGTTGCTGAAATAAGCCTATTTAATAAGCCTAAGTTGCTGAAATAAGCCCATTTAATAAGCCTATTTAATAAGCCTAAGTTGCTGAAATAAGCCTATTTAATAAGCCTATTTAATAAGCCTATTTAATAGGCCTATTTAATAAGTCTAAGTTGCTGAAATAAGCCTATTTAATAAGCCTATTTAATAGGCCTATTTAATAAGTCTAAGTTGCTGAAATAAGCCTATTTATAAGCCTAAGTTGCTGAATGAGCCTATTTAATAAGCCTAAGTTGCTGAAATAAGCCTATTTAATAAGCCTAAGTTTCTGAATGAGCCTATTTAATAAGCCTAAGTTGCTGAATAAGCCTATTTAATAAGCCTAAGTTGCTGAATAAACCTATTTAATAAGTCTAAGTTGCTGAAATAAGCCTATTTAATAAAGCTATTTAATAAGCCTAAGTTGCTGAATAAGCCTATTTAATAAGTCTAAATTGCTGAAATAAGGCTATTTAATAAGCCTAAGTTGCTGAAATAAGGCTATTTAATAAGTTTAAGTTGCTGAAATAAGCCTATTTAATAAGCCTAAGTTGCTGAAATAAGCATATTTAATAAGGCTATTTAATGAGCCTAAGTTGCTGAAATAAGCCTATTTAATAAGCCTAAGCTTCTGAACTAAGCCTATTTAAAAAGGTATATTTAATAAGTCTAAGTTGCTGAAATAAACCTATTTAAAAATGCTATTTAATAAGCCTAAGTTGCTGAAATAAGGCTATTTAATAAGTTTAAGTTGCTGAAATAAGCCTATTTAATAAGGCTATTTAATGAGCCTAAGTTGCTGAAATAAGCCTATTTAATAAGCCTAAGTTTCTGAACTAAGCCTATTTAAAAAGGTATATTTAATAAGTCTAAGTTGCTGAAATAAACCTATTTAAAAATGCTATTTAATAAGCCTAAGTTGCTGAAATAAACCTGTTTAATAAGGCTATTTAATAAGCATAAGTTGCTGAAATAAGCTTATTTAATAAGCCTAAGTTGCTGAAATAAGCCTATTTAATAAGTCTAAGTTGCTGAAATAAACCTATTTAATAAGCCTAAGTTGCTAAAATAAGCCTATTCAATGAGGCTATTTAATAAGTCTATTTAATAAGCCTATTTAATAAGCCTATTTTATAAGCCTATTTAATAAGCCTATTTAATACGCCTATTTAATAAACATATTTAATAAGTATTTAATGAGCCTATTTAATAAGTCTATTTAATAAGCCTTTTTAATAAGCCTATTTAATAAGTCTATTTAATAAGCCTATTTAATAAGTCTATTTAATAAGCCTTTTTAATAAGCCTATTTAATGAGTCTATTTAATAAGCCTATTTAATAAGTATATAATGAGCCTATTTAATAAGCCTATTTATTGAGCCTATTTAATAAGCCTATTTATTGAGCCTATTTAATAAGCCTATTTATTGAGCCTATTTAATAAGCCTATTTATTGAGCCTATTTAATAAGACTATTTAATAAGTCTATTTAATAAGCCTATTTAATAAGCCTATTTAATAAGCCTATTTATTGAGCCTATTTAATAAGACTATTTAATAAGCCTATTTATTGAGCCTATTTAATAAGACTATTTAATAAGCCTATTTATTGAGCCTATTTAATAAGTCTATTTAATAAGCATATTTAATAAGACTAATTAATAAGTATTTAATGAGCCTATTTAATAAGTCTATTTAATAAGCCTATTTAATAGGCCTATTTAATAAGCCTAAGTTGCTGAAATAAACCATTTTAATAAGGCTATTTAATAAGCATAAGTTGCTGAAATAAGCTTATTTAATAAGCCTAAGTTGCTGAAATAAGCCTATTTAATAAGTCTAAGTTGCTGAAATAAACCTATTTAATAAGCCTAAGTTGCTAAAATAAGCCTATTCAATGAGGCTATTTAATAAGTCTATTTAATGAGCCTATTTAATGAGCCTATTTAATAAGCCTATTTAATAAGCCTATTTAATACGCCTATTTAATAAACATATTTAATAAGTATTTAATGAGCCTATTTAATAAGTCTATTTAATAAGCCTTTTTAATAAGCCTATTTAATAAGTCTATTTAATAAGCCTATTTAATAAGTCTATTTAATAACTCTATGTAATAAGCCTATTTAATAAGTATATAATGAGCCTATTTAATAAGCCTATTTATTGAGCCTATTTAATGAGCCTATTTATTGAGCCTATTTAATAAGCCTATTTATTGAGCCTATTTAATAAGCCTATTTAATAAGCCTATTTATTGAGCCTATTTAATAAGACTATTTAATAAGCCTATTTATTGAGCCTATTTAATAAGTCTATTTAATAAGCCTATTTAATAAGACTAATTAATAAGTATTTAATGAGCCTATTTAATAAGTCTATTTAATAAGCCTATTTAATAGGCCTATTTAATAAGTCTAAGTTGCTGAAATAAGCCTATTTAATAAGCCTGTTTAATAGGCCTATTCAATAAGTCTAAGTTGCTGAAATAAGCCTATTTAATAAGCCTAAGTTTCTGAATGAGCCTATTTAATAAGCCTAAGTTGCTGAAATAAGCCTATTTAATAAGCCTAAGTTGCTGAATAAGCCTATTTAATAAGCCTAAGTTGCTGAAATAAGCCTATTTAATAAGTTTAAGTTGCTGAAATAAGGCTATTTAATAAGCCTAAGTTGCTGAAATAAGCCTATTTAAGCCTAAGTTGCTGAAATAAGGCTATTTAATAAGTCTAAGTTGCTGAAATAAACCTATTTAATAAGCCTAAGTTGCTGAAATAAGTATATTTAATAAGCATAAGTTGCTGAAATAAACCTATTTAATGAGTCTAAGTTGCTGAAATAAGGCTATTTAATAAGTCTAAGTTGCTGAAATAAGCCTTTTTAATCAGCGTAAGTTGCTGAAATAAGCCTATTTAATAAGCCCAAGTTGCTGAAATAAGCCTACTTAATTAGGATATTTAATAAGCCTAAGTTGCTGAAATAAGCCTATTTAATAAGCGTAAGTTGCTGAAATAAGGCTATTTAATAAGTCTAAGTTGCTGAAATAAGCCTATTTAATAAGCCTAAGTTGCTGAAATAAGCCCATTTAATAAGCCTATTTAATAAGCCTAAGTTGCTGAAATAAGCCTATTTAATAAGCATTTTTAATAATCCTAATTAATAGGCCTATTTAATAAGTCTAAGTTGCTGAAATAAGCTTATTTAATAAGCCTATTTAATAGACCTATTTAATAAGTCTAAGTTGCTGAAATAAGCCTATTTAATAAGCCTAAGTTGCTGAATGAGCCTATTTAATAAGCCTAAGTTGCTGAAATAAGCCTATTTAATAAGCCTAAGTTGCTGAATAAGCCTATTTAATAAGCCTAAGTTGCTGAAATAAGCCTATTTAATAAGTTTAAGTTGCTGAAATAAGGCTATTTAATAAGTCTAAGTTGCTGAAATAAACTTATTTAATAAGCCTAAGTTGCTAAAATAAGCCTATTTAATGAGGCTATTTAATAAGTCTATTTAATAAGCCTATTTAATAAGCCTATTTAATAAGCCTATTTAATAAGCCTATTTAATAAGTATTTAATGTGCCTATTTAATAAGTCTATTTAATAAGCCTATTTAATAGGCCTATTTAATAAGTCTAAGTTGCTGAAATAAACCTATTTAATAAGCCTATTTAGCAGGCCTATTTAATAAGTCTAAGTTGCTGAAATAAGCCTATGTAATAAGCCTAAGTTGCTGAATAAGCCTATTTAATAAGCCTAAGTTGCTGAAATAAGCCTATTTAATAAGTCTAAGTTGCTGAAATAAGGCTATTTAATAAGCCTAAGTTGCTGAAATAAGCCTATTTAATAAGCCTAAGTTGCTGAAATAAGGCTATTTAATAAGTCTAAGTTGCTGAAATAAGCCTATTTAATAAGCCTAAGTTGCTGAAATAAGTATTTTTAATAAGCATACGTTGCTGAAATAAGCCTATTTAATGAGTCTAAGTTGCTGAAATAAGGCTATTTAATAAGTCTAAGTTGCTGAAATAAGCCTTTTTAATCAGCATAAGTTGCTGAAATAAGCCTATTTAATAATCTCAAGTTGCTGAAATAAGCCTACTTAATTAGGCTATTTAATAAGCCTAAGTTGCTGAAATAAGCCTATTTAATAAGCGTAAGTTGCTGAAATAAGGCTATTTAATAAGTCTAAGTTGCTGAAATAAGCCTATTTAATAAGCCTAAGTTGCTGAAATAAGCCCATTTAATAAGCCTATTTAATAAGCCTAAGTTGCTGAAATAAGCCTATTTAATAAGCCTATTTATTAAGCCTATTTAATAAGTATTTAATGTGCCTATTTAATAAGTCTATTTAATAAGCCTATTTAATAGGCCTATTTAATAAGTCTAAGTTGCTGAAATAAACCTATTTAATAAGCCTATTTAACAGGCCTATTTAATAAGTCTAAGTTGCTGAAATAAGCCTATTTAATAAGCCTAAGTTTCTGAATGAGCCTATTTAATAATCCTAAGTTGCTGAAATAAGCCTATTTAATAAGCCTAAGTTGCTGAATAAGCCTATTTAATAAGCCTAAGTTGCTGAAATAAGCAAATTTAATAAGTCTAAGTTGCTGAAATAAGGCTATTTAATAAGCCTGAGTTGCTGAAATAAGCCTATTTAATAAGCCTAAGTTGTTGAAATAAGCCTATTTAATAAGCCTATTTAATAGGCCTATTTAATAAGTCTAAGTTGCTGAAATAAGCCTATTTAATAAGCCTAAGTTGCTGAATGAGCCTATTTAATAAGCCTAAGTTGCTGAAATAAGCCTATTTAATAAGCCTAAGTTGCTGAATAAGCCTATTTAATAAGCCTAAGTTGCTGAATAAACCTATTTAATAAGTCTAAGTTGCTGAAATAAGCCTATTTAATAAGGCTATTTAATAAGCCTAAGTTGCTGAAATAAGGCTATTTAATAAGCGTAAGTTGCTGAAATAAGGCTATTTAATAAGTCTAAGTTGCTGAAATAAGCCTATTTAATAAGCCTAAGTTGCTGAAATAAGCCCATTTAATAAGCCTATTTAATAAGCCTAAGTTGCTGAAATAAGCCTATTTAATAAGCCTATTTAATAGGCCTATTTAATAAGTCTAAGTTGCTGAAATAAGCCTATTTAATAAGCCTATTTAATAGGCCTATTTAATAAGTCTAAGTTGCTGAAATAAGCCTATTTATAAGCCTAAGTTGCTGAATGAGCCTATTTAATAAGCCTAAGTTGCTGAAATAAGCCTATTTAATAAGCCTAAGTTTCTGAATGAGCCTATTTAATAAGCCTAAGTTGCTGAATAAGCCTATTTAATAAGCCTAAGTTGCTGAATAAACCTATTTAATAAGTCTAAGTTGCTGAAATAAGCCTATTTAATAAAGCTATTTAATAAGCCTAAGTTGCTGAATAAGCCTATTTAATAAGTCTAAATTGCTGAAATAAGGCTATTTAATAAGCCTAAGTTGCTGAAATAAGGCTATTTAATAAGTTTAAGTTGCTGAAATAAGCCTATTTAATAAGCCTAAGTTGCTGAAATAAGCATATTTAATAAGGCTATTTAATGAGCCTAAGTTGCTGAAATAAGCCTATTTAATAAGCCTAAGCTTCTGAACTAAGCCTATTTAAAAAGGTATATTTAATAAGTCTAAGTTGCTGAAATAAACCTATTTAAAAATGCTATTTAATAAGCCTAAGTTGCTGAAATAAGGCTATTTAATAAGCATAAGTTGCTGAAATAAGCTTATTTAATAAGCCTAAGTTGCTGAAATAAGCCTATTTAATAAGTCTAAGTTGCTGAAATAAACCTATTTAATAAGCCTAAGTTGCTAAAATAAGCCTATTCAATGAGGCTATTTAATAAGTCTATTTAATAAGCCTATTTAATAAGCCTATTTTATAAGCCTATTTAATAAGCCTATTTAATACGCCTATTTAATAAACATATTTAATAAGTATTTAATGAGCCTATTTAATAAGTCTATTTAATAAGCCTTTTTAATAAGCCTATTTAATAAGTCTATTTAATAAGCCTATTTAATAAGTCTATTTAATAAGCCTTTTTAATAAGCCTATTTAATGAGTCTATTTAATAAGCCTATTTAATAAGTATATAATGAGCCTATTTAATAAGCCTATTTATTGAGCCTATTTAATAAGCCTATTTATTGAGCCTATTTAATAAGCCTATTTATTGAGCCTATTTAATAAGCCTATTTATTGAGCCTATTTAATAAGACTATTTAATAAGTCTATTTAATAAGCCTATTTAATAAGCCTATTTAATAAGCCTATTTATTGAGCCTATTTAATAAGACTATTTAATAAGCCTATTTATTGAGCCTATTTAATAAGTCTATTTAATAAGCATATTTAATAAGACTAATTAATAAGTATTTAATGAGCCTATTTAATAAGTCTATTTAATAAGCCTATTTAATAGGCCTATTTAATAAGCCTAAGTTGCTGAAATAAACCATTTTAATAAGGCTATTTAATAAGCATAAGTTGCTGAAATAAGCTTATTTAATAAGCCTAAGTTGCTGAAATAAGCCTATTTAATAAGTCTAAGTTGCTGAAATAAACCTATTTAATAAGCCTAAGTTGCTAAAATAAGCCTATTCAATGAGGCTATTTAATAAGTCTATTTAATAAGCCTATTTAATGAGCCTATTTAATAAGCCTATTTAATAAGCCTATTTAATACGCCTATTTAATAAACATATTTAATAAGTATTTAATGAGCCTATTTAATAAGTCTATTTAATAAGCCTTTTTAATAAGCCTATTTAATAAGTCTATTTAATAAGCCTATTTAATAAGTCTATTTAATAAGTCTATTTAATAAGCCTATTTAATAAGTATATAATGAGCCTATTTAATAAGCCTATTTATTGAGCCTATTTAATGAGCCTATTTATTGAGCCTATTTAATAAGCCTATTTATTGAGCCTATTTAATAAGCCTATTTAATAAGCATATTTATTGAGCCTATTTAATAAGACTATTTAATAAGCCTATTTATTGAGCCTATTTTATAAGTCTATTTAATAAGCCTATTTAATAAGACTAATTAATAAGTATTTAATGAGCCTATTTAATAAGTCTATTTAATAAGCCTATTTAATAGGCCTATTTAATAAGTCTAAGTTGCTGAAATAAGCCTATTTAATAAGCCTATTTAATAGGCCTATTCAATAAGTCTAAGTTGCTGAAATAAGCCTATTTAATAAGCCTAAGTTTCTGAATGAGCCTATTTAATAAGCCTAAGTTGCTGAAATAAGCCTATTTAATAAGCCTAAGTTGCTGAATAAGCCTATTTAATAAGCCTAAGTTGCTGAAATAAGCCTATTTAATAAGTTTAAGTTGCTGAAATAAGGCTATTTAATAAGCCTAAGTTGCTGAAATAAGCCTATTTAAGCCTAAGTTGCTGAAATAAGGCTATTTAATAAGTCTAAGTTGCTGAAATAAACCTATCTAATAAGCCTAAGTTGCTGAAATAAGTATATTTAATAAGCATAAGTTGCTGAAATAAACCTATTTAATGAGTCTAAGTTGCTGAAATAAGGCTATTTAATAAGTCTAAGTTGCTGAAATAAGCCTTTTTAATCAGCGTAAGTTGCTGAAATAAGCCTATTTAATAAGCCCAAGTTGCTGAAATAAGCCTACTTAATTAGGATATTTAATAAGCCTAAGTTGCTGAAATAAGCCTATTTAATAAGCGTAAGTTGCTGAAATAAGGCTATTTAATAAGTCTAAGTTGCTGAAATAAGCCTATTTAATAAGCCTAAGTTGCTGAAATAAGCCCATTTAATAAGCCTATTTAATAAGCCTAAGTTGCTGAAATAAGCCTATTTAATAAGCATTTTTAATAATCCTAATTAATAGGCCTATTTAATAAGTCTAAGTTGCTGAAATAAGCTTATTTAATAAGCCTATTTAATAGGCCTATTTAATAAGTCTAAGTTGCTGAAATAAGCCTATTTAATAAGCCTAAGTTGCTGAATGAGCCTATTTAATAAGCCTAAGTTGCTGAAATAAGCCTATTTAATAAGCCTAAGTTGCTGAATAAGCCTATTTAATAAGCCTAAGTTGCTGAAATAAGCCTATTTAATAAGTTTAAGTTGCTGAAATAAGGCTATTTAATAAGCCTAAGTTTCTGAAATAAGCCTATTTAATAAGCCTAAGTTGCTGAAATAAGTATATTTAATAAGCATAAGTTGCTGAAATAAACCTATTTAATGAGTCTAAGTTGCTGAAATAAGGCTATTTAATAAGTCTAAGTTGCTGAAATAAGCCTTTTTAATCAGCGTAAGTTGCTGAAATAAGCCTATTTAATAAGCCCAAGTTGCTGAAATAAGCCTACTTAATTAGGCTATTTAATAAGCCTAAGTTGCTGAAATAAGCCTATTTAATAAGCGTAAGTTGCTGAAATAAGGCTATTTAATAAGTCTAAGTTGCTGAAATAAGCCTATTTAATAAGCCTAAGTTGCTGAAATAAGCCCATTTTTTAAGCCTATTTAATAAGCCTAAATTGCTGAAATAAGCCTATTTAATAAGCCTTTTAATAATCCTATTTAATAGGCCTATTTAATAAGTCTAAGTTGCTGAAATAAGCCTATTTAATAAGCCTATTTAATAGGCCTCTTTAATGAGTCTAAGTTGATGAAATAAGCCTATTTAATAAGCCTAAGTTGCTGAATGAGCCTATTTAATAAGCCTAAGTTGCTGAAATAAGCCTATTTAATAAGCCTAAGTTGCTGAAATAAGCCTATTTAATAAGGCTATTTAATGAGCCTAAGTGGCTGAAATAAGCCTATTTAATAAGCCTAAGTTTCTGAACTAAGCCTATTTAAAAAGGTATATTTAATAAGTCTAAGTTGCTGAAATAAACCTATTTAAACATGCTATTTAATAAGCCTAAGTTGCTGAAATAAACCTGTTTAATAAGGCTATTTAAAAGCATAAGTTGCTGAAATAAGCTTATTTAATAAGCCTAAGTTGCTGAAATAAGCCTATTTAATAAGCCTATTAAATAAGCCTAAGTTGCTGAAATAAGCCTATTAAATAAGCCTAAGTTGCTGAATAAGCCTATTTAATAAGCCTAAGTTGCTGAATAAACCTATTTAATAAGTCTAAGTTGCTGAAATAAACCTATTTAAAAATGCTACTTAATAAGCCTAAGGTGCTGAAATAAACCTGTTTAATAAGGCTATTTAATAAGAATAAGTTGCTGAAATAAGCTTATTTAATAAGCCTAAGTTGCTGAAATAAGCCTATTTAATAAGGCTTTTTAATAAGTCTAAGTTGCTGAAATAAACTTATTTAATAAGCCTAAGTTGCTAAAATAAGCCTATTTAATGAGGCTATTTAATAAGTCTATTTAATAAGCCTATTTAATAAGCCTATTTAATAAGCCTATTTAATAAGCCTATTTAATAAGTCTATTTAATAAGTCTATTTAATAAGTATTTAATGAGCCTATTTAATATGCCTATTTATTGAGCCTATTTAAAAAGCCTATTTATTGAGCCTATTTAATAAGCCTATTTATTGAGCCTATTTAATAAGCCTATTTAATAAGTCTATTTAATAAGCCTATTTAATAAGCCTATTTAATAAGCCTATTTAATAAGCCTATTTAATAAGTATTTAATGTGCCTATTTAATAAGTCTATTTAATAAGCCTATTTAATAGGCCTATTTAATAAGTCTAAGTTGCTGAAATAAACCTATTTAATAAGCCTATTTAGCAGGCCTATTTAATAAGTCTAAGTTGCTGAAATAAGCCTATGTAATAAGCCTAAGTTGCTGAATAAGCCTATTTAATAAGCCTAAGTTGCTGAAATAAGCCTATTTAATAAGTCTAAGTTGCTGAAATAAGGCTAATTAATAAGCCTAAGTTGCTGAAATAAGCCTATTTAATAAGCCTAAGTTGCTGAAATAAGGCTATTTAATAAGTCTAAGTTGCTGAAATAAGCCTATTTAATAAGCCTAAGTTGCTGAAATAAGTATTTTTAATAAGCATAAGTTGCTGAAATAAGCCTATTTAATGAGTCTAAGTTGCTGAAATAAGGCTATTTAATAAGTCTAAGTTGCTGAAATAAGCCTTTTTAATCAGCATAAGTTGCTGAAATAAGCCTATTTAATAATCTCAAGTTGCTGAAATAAGCCTACTTAATTAGGCTATTTAATAAGCCTAAGTTGCTGAAATAAGCCTATTTAATAAGCGTAAGTTGCTGAAATAAGGCTATTTAATAAGTCTAAGTTGCTGAAATAAGCCTATTTAATAAGCCTAAGTTGCTGAAATAAGCCCATTTAATAAGCTTATTTAATAAGCCTAAGTTGCTGAAATAAGCCTATTTAATAAGCCTATTTATTAAGCCTATTTAATAAGTATTTAATGTGCCTATTTAATAAGTCTATTTAATAAGCCTAAGTTGCTGAAATAAGCCTATTTAATAAGCCTAAGTTGCTGAATAAGCCTATTTAATAAGCCTAAGTTGCTGAAATAAGCCTATTTAATAAGTCTAAGTTGCTGAAATAAGGCTATTTAATAAGCCTAAGTTGCTGAAATAAGCCTATTTAATAAGCCTAAGTTGCTGAAATAAGGCTATTTAATAAGTCTAAGTTGCTGAAATAAGCCTATTTAATAAGCCTAAGTTGCTGAAATAAGTATTTTTAATAAGCATAAGTTGCTGAAATAAGCCTATTTAATGAGTCTAAGTTGCTGAAATAAGGCTATTTAATAAGTCTAAGTTGCTGAAATAAGCCTTTTTAATCAGCATAAGTTGCTGAAATAAGCCTATTTAATAATCTCAAGTTGCTGAAATAAGCCTACTTAATTAGGCTATTTAATAAGCCTAAGTTGCTGAAATAAGCCTATTTAATAAGCGTAAGTTGCTGAAATAAGGCTATTTAATAAGTCTAAGTTGCTGAAATAAGCCTATTTAATAAGCCTAAGTTGCTGAAATAAGCCCATTTAATAAGCTTATTTAATAAGCCTAAGTTGCTGAAATAAGCCTATTTAATAAGCCTATTTATTAAGCCTATTTAATAAGTATTTAATGTGCCTATTTAATAAGTCTATTTAATAAGCCTATTTAATAGGCCTATTTAATAAGTCTAAGTTGCTGAAATAAACCTATTTAATAAGCCTATTTAACAGGCCTATTTAATAAGTCTAAGTTGCTGAAATAAGCCTATTTAATAAGCCTAAGTTTCTGAATGAGCCTATTTAATAATCCTAAGTTGCTGAAATAAGCCTATTTAATAAGCCTAAGTTGCTGAATAAGCCTACTTAATAAGCCTAAGTTGCTGAAATAAGCAAATTTAATAAGTCTAAGTTGCTGAAATAAGCCTATTTAATAAGGCTATTTAATAAGCCTAAGTTGCTGAAATAAGGCTATTTAATAAGCGTAAGTTGCTGAAATAAGGCTATTTAATAAGTCTAAGTTGCTGAAATAAGCCTATTTAATAAGCCTAAGTTGCTGAAATAAGCCCATTTAATAAGCCTATTTAATAAGCCTAAGTTGCTGAAATAAGCCTATTTAATAAGCCTATTTAATAAGCCTATTTAATAGGCCTATTTAATAAGTCTAAGTTGCTGAAATAAGCCTATTTAATAAGCCTATTTAATAGGCCTATTTAATAAGTCTAAGTTGCTGAAATAAGCCTATTTATAAGCCTAAGTTGCTGAATGAGCCTATTTAATAAGCCTAAGTTGCTGAAATAAGCCTATTTAATAAGCCTAAGTTTCTGAATGAGCCTATTTAATAAGCCTAAGTTGCTGAATAAGCCTATTTAATAAGCCTAAGTTGCTGAATAAACCTATTTAATAAGTCTAAGTTGCTGAAATAAGCCTATTTAATAAAGCTATTTAATAAGCCTAAGTTGCAGAATAAGCCTATTTAATAAGTCTAAATTGCTGAAATAAGGCTATTTAATAAGCCTAAGTTGCTGAAATAAGGCTATTTAATAAGTTTAAGTTGCTGAAATAAGCCTATTTAATAAGCCTAAGTTGCTGAAATAAGCATATTTAATAAGGCTATTTAATGAGCCTAAGTTGCTGAAATAAGCCTATTTAATAAGCCTAAGCTTCTGAACTAAGCCTATTTAAAAAGGTATATTTAATAAGTCTAAGTTGCTGAAATAAACCTATTTAAAAATGCTATTTAATAAGCCTAAGTTGCTGAAATAAGGCTATTTAATAAGTTTAAGTTGCTGAAATAAGCCTATTTAATAAGGCTATTTAATGAGCCTAAGTTGCTGAAATAAGCCTATTTAATAAGCCTAAGTTTCTGAACTAAGCCTATTTAAAAAGGTATATTTAATAAGTCTAAGTTGCTGAAATAAACCTATTTAAAAATGCTATTTAATAAGCCTAAGTTGCTGAAATAAACCTGTTTAATAAGGCTATTTAATAAGCATAAGTTGCTGAAATAAGCTTATTTAATAAGCCTAAGTTGCTGAAATAAGCCTATTTAATAAGTCTAAGTTGCTGAAATAAACCTATTTAATAAGCCTAAGTTGCTAAAATAAGCCTATTCAATGAGGCTATTTAATAAGTCTATTTAATAAGCCTATTTAATAAGCCTATTTTATAAGCCTATTTAATAAGCCTATTTAATACGCCTATTTAATAAACATATTTAATAAGTATTTAATGAGCCTATTTAATAAGTCTATTTAATAAGCCTTTTTAATAAGCTTATTTAATAAGTCTATTTAATAAGCCTATTTAATAAGTCTATTTAATAAGCCTTTTTAATAATCCTATTTAATGAGTCTATTTAATAAGCCTATTTAATAAGTATATAATGAGCCTATTTAATAAGCCTATTTATTGAGCGTATTTAATAAGCCTATTTATTGAGCCTATTTAATAAGCCTATTTATTGAGCCTATTTAATAAGCGTATTTATTGAGCCTATTTAATAAGACTATTTAATAAGTCTATTTAATAAGCCTATTTAATAAGCCTATTTAATAAGCCTATTTATTGAGCCTATTTAATAAGACTATTTAATAAGCCTATTTATTGAGCCTATTTAATAAGTCTATTTAATAAGCATATTTAATAAGACTAATTAATAAGTATTTAATGAGCCTATTTAATAAGTCTATTTAATAAGCCTATTTAATAAGTCTATTTAATAAGCCTTTTTAATAAGCCTATTTAATGAGTCTATTTAATAAGCCTATTTAATAAGTATATAATGAGCCTATTTAATAAGCCTATTTATTGAGCGTATTTAATAAGCCTATTTATTGAGCCTATTTAATAAGCCTATTTATTGAGCCTATTTAATAAGCCTATTTATTGAGCCTATTTAATAAGACTATTTAATAAGCCTATTTATTGAGCCTATTTAATAAGTCTATTTAATAAGCATATTTAATAAGACTAATTAATAAGTATTTAATGAGCCTATTTAATAAGTCTATTTAATAAGCCTATTTAATAGGCCTATTTATTGAGCCTATTTAATAAGTCTATTTAATAAGCCTATTTAATAAGACTAATTAATAAGTATTTAATGAGCCTATTTAATAAGTCTATTTAATAAGCCTATTTAATAGGCCTATTTAATAAGTCTAAGTTGCTGAAATATGCCTATTTAATAAGCCTGTTTAATAGGCCTATTCAATAAGTCTAAGTTGCTGAAATAAGCCTATTTAATAAGCCTAAGTTTCTGAATGAGCCTATTTAATAAGCCTAAGTTGCTGAAATAAGCCTATTTAATAAGCCTAAGTTGCTGAATAAGCCTATTTAATAAGCCTAAGTTGCTGAAATAAGCCTATTTAATAAGTTTAAGTTGCTGAAATAAGGCTATTTAATAAGCCTAAGTTGCTAAAATAAGCCTATTTAAGCCTAAGTTGCTGAAATAAGGCTATTTAATAAGTCTAAGTTGCTGAAATAAACCTATTTAATAAGCCTAAGTTGCTGAAATAAGTATATTTAATAAGCATAAGTTGCTGAAATAAACCTATTTAATGAGTCTAAGTTGCTGAAATAAGGCTATTTAATAAGTCTATTTAATAAGCCTATTTAATAAGCCTATTTAATAAGCCTATTTAATAAGCCTAATTAATAAGTCTATTTAATAAGTCTATTTAATAAGTATTTAATGAGCCTATTTAATATGCCTATTTATTAAGCCTATTTAAAAAGCCTATTTATTGAGCCTATTTAATAAGCCTATTTATTGAGCCTATTTAATAAGCCTATTTAATAAGTCTATTTAATAAGCCTATTTAATAAGCCTATTTAATAAGCCTATTTAAGAAGCCTATTTAATAAGTATTTAATGTGCCTATTTAATAAGTCTATTTAATAAGCCTATTTAATAGGCCTATTTAATAAGTCTAAGTTGCTGAAATAAACCTATTTAATAAGCCTATTTAGCAGGCCTATTTAATAAGTCTAAGTTGCTGAAATAAGCCTATGTAATAAGCCTAAGTTGCTGAATAAGCCTATTTAATAAGCCTAAGTTGCTGAAATAAGCCTATTTAATAAGTCTAAGTTGCTGAAATAAGGCTATTTAATAAGCCTAAGTTGCTGAAATAAGCCTATTTAATAAGCCTAAGTTGCTGAAATAAGGCTATTTAATAAGTCTAAGTTGCTGAAATAAGCCTATTTAATAAGCCTAAGTTGCTGAAATAAGTATTTTTAATAAGCATAAGTTGCTGAAATAAGCCTATTTAATGAGTCTAAGTTGCTGAAATAAGGCTATTTAATAAGTCTAAGTTGCTGAAATAAGCCTTTTTAATCAGCATAAGTTGCTGAAATAAGCCTATTTAATAATCTCAAGTTGCTGAAATAAGCCTACTTAATTAGGCTATTTAATAAGCCTAAGTTGCTGAAATAAGCCTATTTAATAAGCGTAAGTTGCTGAAATAAGGCTATTTAATAAGTCTAAGTTGCTGAAATAAGCCTATTTAATAAGCCTAAGTTGCTGAAATAAGCCCATTTAATAAGCTTATTTAATAAGCCTAAGTTGCTGAAATAAGCCTATTTAATAAGCCTATTTATTAAGCCTATTTAATAAGTATTTAATGTGCCTATTTAATAAGTCTATTTAATAAGCCTATTTAATAGGCCTATTTAATAAGTCTAAGTTGCTGAAATAAGCCTATTTAATAAGCCTAAGTTTCTGAATGAGCCTATTTAATAATCCTAAGTTGCTGAAATAAGCCTATTTAATAAGCCTAAGTTGCTGAATAAGCCTATTTAATAAGCCTAAGTTGCTGAAATAAGCAAATTTAATAAGTCTAAGTTGCTGAAATAAGGCTATTTAATAAGCCTGAGTTGCTGAAATAAGCCTATTTAATAAGCCTAAGTTGTTGAAATAAGCCTATTTAATAAGCCTATTTAATAGGCCTATTTAATAAGTCTAAGTTGCTGAAATAAGCCTATTTAATAAGCCTAAGTTGCTGAATGAGCCTATTTAATAAGCCTAAGTTGCTGAAATAAGCCTATTTAATAAGCCTAAGTTGCTGAATAAGCCTATTTAATAAGCCTAAGTTGCTGAATAAACCTATTTAATAAGTCTAAGTTGCTGAAATAAGCCTATTTAATAAGGCTATTTAATAAGCCTAAGTTGCTGAAATAAGGCTATTTAATAAGCGTAAGTTGCTGAAATAAGGCTATTTAATAAGTCTAAGTTGCTGAAATAAGCCTATTTAATAAGCCTAAGTTGCTGAAATAAGCCCATTTAATAAGCCTATTTAATAAGCCTAAGTTGCTGAAATAAGCCTATTTAATAAGCCTATTTAATAAGCCTATTTAATAGGCCTATTTAATAAGTCTAAGTTGCTGAAATAAGCCTATTTAATAAGCCTATTTAATAGGCCTATTTAATAAGTCTAAGTTGCTGAAATAAGCCTATTTATAAGCCTAAGTTGCTGAATGAGCCTATTTAATAAGCCTAAGTTGCTGAAATAAGCCTATTTAATAAGCCTAAGTTTCTGAATGAGCCTATTTAATAAGCCTAAGTTGCTGAATAAGCCTATTTAATAAGCCTAAGTTGCTGAATAAACCTATTTAATAAGTCTAAGTTGCTGAAATAAGCCTATTTAATAAAGCTATTTAATAAGCCTAAGTTGCTGAATAAGCCTATTTAATAAGTCTAAATTGCTGAAATAAGGCTATTTAATAAGCCTAAGTTGCTGAAATAAGGCTATTTAATAAGTTTAAGTTGCTGAAATAAGCCTATTTAATAAGCCTAAGTTGCTGAAATAAGCATATTTAATAAGGCTATTTAATGAGCCTAAGTTGCTGAAATAAGCCTATTTAATAAGCCTAAGCTTCTGAACTAAGCCTATTTAAAAAGGTATATTTAATAAGTCTAAGTTGCTGAAATAAACCTATTTAAAAATGCTATTTAATAAGCCTAAGTTGCTGAAATAAGGCTATTTAATAAGTTTAAGTTGCTGAAATAAGCCTATTTAATAAGGCTATTTAATGAGCCTAAGTTGCTGAAATAAGCCTATTTAATAAGCCTAAGTTTCTGAACTAAGCCTATTTAAAAAGGTATATTTAATAAGTCTAAGTTGCTGAAATAAACCTATTTAAAAATGCTATTTAATAAGCCTAAGTTGCTGAAATAAACCTGTTTAATAAGGCTATTTAATAAGCATAAGTTGCTGAAATAAGCTTATTTAATAAGCCTAAGTTGCTGAAATAAGCCTATTTAATAAGTCTAAGTTGCTGAAATAAACCTATTTAATAAGCCTAAGTTGCTAAAATAAGCCTATTCAATGAGGCTATTTAATAAGTCTATTTAATAAGCCTATTTAATAAGCCTATTTTATAAGCCTATTTAATAAGCCTATTTAATACGCCTATTTAATAAACATATTTAATAAGTATTTAATGAGCCTATTTAATAAGTCTATTTAATAAGCCTTTTTAATAAGCCTATTTAATAAGTCTATTTAATAAGCCTATTTAATAAGTCTATTTAATAAGCCTTTTTAATAAGCCTATTTAATGAGTCTATTTAATAAGTCTATTTAATAAGTATTTAATGAGCCTATTTAATATGCCTATTTATTAAGCCTATTTAAAAAGCCTATTTATTGAGCCTATTTAATAAGCCTATTTATTGAGCCTATTTAATAAGCCTATTTAATAAGTCTATTTAATAAGCCTATTTAATAAGCCTATTTAATAAGCCTATTTAAGAAGCCTATTTAATAAGTATTTAATGTGCCTATTTAATAAGTCTATTTAATAAGCCTATTTAATAGGCCTATTTAATAAGTCTAAGTTGCTGAAATAAACCTATTTAATAAGCCTATTTAGCAGGCCTATTTAATAAGTCTAAGTTGCTGAAATAAGCCTATGTAATAAGCCTAAGTTGCTGAATAAGCCTATTTAATAAGCCTAAGTTGCTGAAATAAGCCTATTTAATAAGTCTAAGTTGCTGAAATAAGGCTATTTAATAAGCCTAAGTTGCTGAAATAAGCCTATTTAATAAGCCTAAGTTGCTGAAATAAGGCTATTTAATAAGTCTAAGTTGCTGAAATAAGCCTATTTAATAAGCCTAAGTTGCTGAAATAAGTATTTTTAATAAGCATAAGTTGCTGAAATAAGCCTATTTAATGAGTCTAAGTTGCTGAAATAAGGCTATTTAATAAGTCTAAGTTGCTGAAATAAGCCTTTTTAATCAGCATAAGTTGCTGAAATAAGCCTATTTAATAATCTCAAGTTGCTGAAATAAGCCTACTTAATTAGGCTATTTAATAAGCCTAAGTTGCTGAAATAAGCCTATTTAATAAGCGTAAGTTGCTGAAATAAGGCTATTTAATAAGTCTAAGTTGCTGAAATAAGCCTATTTAATAAGCCTAAGTTGCTGAAATAAGCCCATTTAATAAGCTTATTTAATAAGCCTAAGTTGCTGAAATAAGCCTATTTAATAAGCCTATTTATTAAGCCTATTTAATAAGTATTTAATGTGCCTATTTAATAAGTCTATTTAATAAGCCTATTTAATAGGCCTATTTAATAAGTCTAAGTTGCTGAAATAAGCCTATTTAATAAGCCTAAGTTTCTGAATGAGCCTATTTAATAATCCTAAGTTGCTGAAATAAGCCTATTTAATAAGCCTAAGTTGCTGAATAAGCCTATTTAATAAGCCTAAGTTGCTGAAATAAGCAAATTTAATAAGTCTAAGTTGCTGAAATAAGGCTATTTAATAAGCCTGAGTTGCTGAAATAAGCCTATTTAATAAGCCTAAGTTGTTGAAATAAGCCTATTTAATAAGCCTATTTAATAGGCCTATTTAATAAGTCTAAGTTGCTGAAATAAGCCTATTTAATAAGCCTAAGTTGCTGAATGAGCCTATTTAATAAGCCTAAGTTGCTGAAATAAGCCTATTTAATAAGCCTAAGTTGCTGAATAAGCCTATTTAATAAGCCTAAGTTGCTGAATAAACCTATTTAATAAGTCTAAGTTGCTGAAATAAGCCTATTTAATAAGGCTATTTAATAAGCCTAAGTTGCTGAAATAAGGCTATTTAATAAGCGTAAGTTGCTGAAATAAGGCTATTTAATAAGTCTAAGTTGCTGAAATAAGCCTATTTAATAAGCCTAAGTTGCTGAAATAAGCCCATTTAATAAGCCTATTTAATAAGCCTAAGTTGCTGAAATAAGCCTATTTAATAAGCCTATTTAATAAGCCTATTTAATAGGCCTATTTAATAAGTCTAAGTTGCTGAAATAAGCCTATTTAATAAGCCTATTTAATAGGCCTATTTAATAAGTCTAAGTTGCTGAAATAAGCCTATTTATAAGCCTAAGTTGCTGAATGAGCCTATTTAATAAGCCTAAGTTGCTGAAATAAGCCTATTTAATAAGCCTAAGTTTCTGAATGAGCCTATTTAATAAGCCTAAGTTGCTGAATAAGCCTATTTAATAAGCCTAAGTTGCTGAATAAACCTATTTAATAAGTCTAAGTTGCTGAAATAAGCCTATTTAATAAAGCTATTTAATAAGCCTAAGTTGCTGAATAAGCCTATTTAATAAGTCTAAATTGCTGAAATAAGGCTATTTAATAAGCCTAAGTTGCTGAAATAAGGCTATTTAATAAGTTTAAGTTGCTGAAATAAGCCTATTTAATAAGCCTAAGTTGCTGAAATAAGCATATTTAATAAGGCTATTTAATGAGCCTAAGTTGCTGAAATAAGCCTATTTAATAAGCCTAAGCTTCTGAACTAAGCCTATTTAAAAAGGTATATTTAATAAGTCTAAGTTGCTGAAATAAACCTATTTAAAAATGCTATTTAATAAGCCTAAGTTGCTGAAATAAGGCTATTTAATAAGTTTAAGTTGCTGAAATAAGCCTATTTAATAAGGCTATTTAATGAGCCTAAGTTGCTGAAATAAGCCTATTTAATAAGCCTAAGTTTCTGAACTAAGCCTATTTAAAAAGGTATATTTAATAAGTCTAAGTTGCTGAAATAAACCTATTTAAAAATGCTATTTAATAAGCCTAAGTTGCTGAAATAAACCTGTTTAATAAGGCTATTTAATAAGCATAAGTTGCTGAAATAAGCTTATTTAATAAGCCTAAGTTGCTGAAATAAGCCTATTTAATAAGTCTAAGTTGCTGAAATAAACCTATTTAATAAGCCTAAGTTGCTAAAATAAGCCTATTCAATGAGGCTATTTAATAAGTCTATTTAATAAGCCTATTTAATAAGCCTATTTTATAAGCCTATTTAATAAGCCTATTTAATACGCCTATTTAATAAACATATTTAATAAGTATTTAATGAGCCTATTTAATAAGTCTATTTAATAAGCCTTTTTAATAAGCCTATTTAATAAGTCTATTTAATAAGCCTATTTAATAAGTCTATTTAATAAGCCTTTTTAATAAGCCTATTTAATGAGTCTATTTAATAAGCCTATTTAATAAGTATATAATGAGCCTATTTAATAAGCCTATTTATTGAGCCTATTTAATAAGCCTATTTATTGAGCCTATTTAATAAGCCTATTTATTGAGCCTATTTAATAAGCCTATTTATTGAGCCTATTTAATAAGACTATTTAATAAGTCTATTTAATAAGCCTATTTAATAAGCCTATTTAATAAGCCTATTTATTGAGCCTATTTAATAAGACTATTTAATAAGCCTATTTATTGAGCCTATTTAATAAGTCTATTTAATAAGCATATTTAATAAGACTAATTAATAAGTATTTAATGAGCCTATTTAATAAGTCTATTTAATAAGCCTATTTAATAGGCCTATTTAATAAGCCTAAGTTGCTGAAATAAACCATTTTAATAAGGCTATTTAATAAGCATAAGTTGCTGAAATAAGCTTATTTAATAAGCCTAAGTTGCTGAAATAAGCCTATTTAATAAGTCTAAGTTGCTGAAATAAACCTATTTAATAAGCCTAAGTTGCTAAAATAAGCCTATTCAATGAGGCTATTTAATAAGTCTATTTAATAAGCCTATTTAATGAGCCTATTTAATAAGCCTATTTAATAAGCCTATTTAATACGCCTATTTAATAAACATATTTAATAAGTATTTAATGAGCCTATTTAATAAGTCTATTTAATAAGCCTTTTTAATAAGCCTATTTAATAAGTCTATTTAATAAGCCTATTTAATAAGTCTATTTAATAAGTCTATTTAATAAGCCTATTTAATAAGTATATAATGAGCCTATTTAATAAGCCTATTTATTGAGCCTATTTAATGAGCCTATTTATTGAGCCTATTTAATAAGCCTATTTATTGAGCCTATTTAATAAGCCTATTTAATAAGCCTATTTATTGAGCCTATTTAATAAGACTATTTAATAAGCCTATTTATTGAGCCTATTTAATAAGTCTATTTAATAAGCCTATTTAATAAGACTAATTAATAAGTATTTAATGAGCCTATTTAATAAGTCTATTTAATAAGCCTATTTAATAGGCCTATTTAATAAGTCTAAGTTGCTGAAATAAGCCTATTTAATAAGCCTGTTTAATAGGCCTATTCAATAAGTCTAAGTTGCTGAAATAAGCCTATTTAATAAGCCTAAGTTTCTGAATGAGCCTATTTAATAAGCCTAAGTTGCTGAAATAAGCCTATTTAATAAGCCTAAGTTGCTGAATAAGCCTATTTAATAAGCCTAAGTTGCTGAAATAAGCCTATTTAATAAGTTTAAGTTGCTGAAATAAGGCTATTTAATAAGCCTAAGTTGCTGAAATAAGCCTATTTAAGCCTAAGTTGCTGAAATAAGGCTATTTAATAAGTCTAAGTTGCTGAAATAAACCTATTTAATAAGCCTAAGTTGCTGAAATAAGTATATTTAATAAGCATAAGTTGCTGAAATAAACCTATTTAATGAGTCTAAGTTGCTGAAATAAGGCTATTTAATAAGTCTAAGTTGCTGAAATAAGCCTTTTTAATCAGCGTAAGTTGCTGAAATAAGCCTATTTAATAAGCCCAAGTTGCTGAAATAAGCCTACTTAATTAGGATATTTAATAAGCCTAAGTTGCTGAAATAAGCCTATTTAATAAGCGTAAGTTGCTGAAATAAGGCTATTTAATAAGTCTAAGTTGCTGAAATAAGCCTATTTAATAAGCCTAAGTTGCTGAAATAAGCCCATTTAATAAGCCTATTTAATATGCCTAAGTTGCTGAAATAAGCCTATTTAATAAGCATTTTTAATAATCCTAATTAATAGGCCTATTTAATAAGTCTAAGTTGCTGAAATAAGCTTATTTAATAAGCCTATTTAATAGACCTATTTAATAAGTCTAAGTTGCTGAAATAAGCCTATTTAATAAGCCTAAGTTGCTGAATGAGCCTATTTAATAAGCCTAAGTTGCTGAAATAAGCCTATTTAATAAGCCTAAGTTGCTGAATAAGCCTATTTAATAAGCCTAAGTTGCTGAAATAAGCCTATTTAATAAGTTTAAGTTGCTGAAATAAGGCTATTTAATAAGTCTAAGTTGCTGAAATAAACTTATTTAATAAGCCTATGTTGCTAAAATAAGCCTATTTAATGAGGCTATTTAATAAGTCTATTTAATAAGCCTATTTAATAAGCCTATTTAATAAGGCTATTTAATAAGCCTATTTAATAAGTATTTAATGTGCCTATTTAATAAGTCTATTTAATAAGCCTATTTAATAGGCCTATTTAATAAGTCTAAGTTGCTGAAATAAACCTATTTAATAAGCCTATTTAGCAGGCCTATTTAATAAGTCTAAGTTGCTGAAATAAGCCTATGTAATAAGCCTAAGTTGCTGAATAAGCCTATTTAATAAGCCTAAGTTGCTGAAATAAGCCTATTTAATAAGTCTAAGTTGCTGAAATAAGGCTATTTAATAAGCCTAAGTTGCTGAAATAAGCCTATTTAATAAGCCTAAGTTGCTGAAATAAGGCTATTTAATAAGTCTAAGTTGCTGAAATAAGCCTATTTAATAAGCCTAAGTTGCTGAAATAAGTATTTTTAATAAGCATAAGTTGCTGAAATAAGCCTATTTAATGAGTCTAAGTTGCTGAAATAAGGCTATTTAATAAGTCTAAGTTGCTGAAATAAGCCTTTTTAATCAGCATAAGTTGCTGAAATAAGCCTATTTAATAATCTCAAGTTGCTGAAATAAGCCGACTTAATTAGGCTATTTAATAAGCCTAAGTTGCTGAAATAAGCCTATTTAATAAGCGTAAGTTGCTGAAATAAGGCTATTTAATAAGTCTAAGTTGCTGAAATAAGCCTATTTAATAAGCCTAAGTTGCTGAAATAAGCCCATTTAATAAGCCTATTTAATAAGCCTAAGTTGCTGAAATAAGCCTATTTAATAAGCCTATTTATTAAGCCTATTTAATAAGTATTTAATGTGCCTATTTAATAAGTCTATTTAATAAGCCTATTTAATAGGCCTATTTAATAAGTCTAAGTTGCTGAAATAAACCTATTTAATAAGCCTATTTAACAGGCCTATTTAATAAGTCTAAGTTGCTGAAATAAGCCTATTTAATAAGCCTAAGTTTCTGAATGAGCCTATTTAATAATCCTAAGTTGCTGAAATAAGCCTATTTAATAAGCCTAAGTTGCTGAATAAGCCTATTTAATAAGCCTAAGTTGCTGAAATAAGCAAATTTAATAAGTCTAAGTTGCTGAAATAAGGCTATTTAATAAGCCTGAGTTGCTGAAATAAGCCTATTTAATAAGCCTAAGTTGTTGAAATAAGCCTATTTAATAAGCCTAAGTTGCTGAAATAAGCCTATTTAATAAGCCTAAGTTGCTGAATAAGCCTATTTAATAAGCCTAAGTTGCTGAATAAACCTATTTAATAAGTCTAAGTTGCTGAAATAAGCCTATTTAATAAGGCTATTTAATAAGCCTAAGTTGCTGAAATAAGGCTATTTAATAAGCGTAAGTTGCTGAAATAAGGCTATTTAATAAGTCTAAGTTGCTGAAATAAGCCTATTTAATAAGCCTAAGTTGCTGAAATAAGCCCATTTAATAAGCCTATTTAATAAGCCTAAGTTGCTGAAATAAGCCTATTTAATAAGCCTATTTAATAAGCCTATTTAATAGGCCTATTTAATAAGTCTAAGTTGCTGAAATAAGCCTATTTAATAAGCCTATTTAATAGGCCTATTTAATAAGTCTAAGTTGCTGAAATAAGCCTATTTATAAGCCTAAGTTGCTGAATGAGCCTATTTAATAAGCCTAAGTTGCTGAAATAAGCCTATTTAATAAGCCTAAGTTTCTGAATGAGCCTATTTAATAAGCCTAAGTTGCTGAATAAGCCTATTTAATAAGCCTAAGTTGCTGAATAAACCTATTTAATAAGTCTAAGTTGCTGAAATAAGCCTATTTAATAAAGCTATTTAATAAGCCTAAGTTGCTGAATAAGCCTATTTAATAAGTCTAAATTGCTGAAATAAGGCTATTTAATAAGCCTAAGTTGCTGAAATAAGGCTATTTAATAAGTTTAAGTTGCTGAAATAAGCCTATTTAATAAGCCTAAGTTGCTGAAATAAGCATATTTAATAAGGCTATTTAATGAGCCTAAGTTGCTGAAATAAGCCTATTTAATAAGCCTAAGCTTCTGAACTAAGCCTATTTAAAAAGGTATATTTAATAAGTCTAAGTTGCTGAAATAAACCTATTTAAAAATGCTATTTAATAAGCCTAAGTTGCTGAAATAAGGCTATTTAATAAGCATAAGTTGCTGAAATAAGCTTATTTAATAAGCCTAAGTTGCTGAAATAAGCCTATTTAATAAGTCTAAGTTGCTGAAATAAACCTATTTAATAAGCCTAAGTTGCTAAAATAAGCCTATTCAATGAGGCTATTTAATAAGTCTATTTAATAAGCCTATTTAATAAGCCTATTTTATAAGCCTATTTAATAAGCCTATTTAATACGCCTATTTAATAAACATATTTAATAAGTATTTAATGAGCCTATTTAATAAGTCTATTTAATAAGCCTTTTTAATAAGCCTATTTAATAAGTCTATTTAATAAGCCTATTTAATAAGTCTATTTAATAAGCCTTTTTAATAAGCCTATTTAATGAGTCTATTTAATAAGCCTATTTAATAAGTATATAATGAGCCTATTTAATAAGCCTATTTATTGAGCCTATTTAATAAGCCTATTTATTGAGCCTATTTAATAAGCCTATTTATTGAGCCTATTTAATAAGCCTATTTATTGAGCCTATTTAATAAGACTATTTAATAAGTCTATTTAATAAGCCTATTTAATAAGCCTATTTAATAAGCCTATTTATTGAGCCTATTTAATAAGACTATTTAATAAGCCTATTTATTGAGCCTATTTAATAAGTCTATTTAATAAGCATATTTAATAAGACTAATTAATAAGTATTTAATGAGCCTATTTAATAAGTCTATTTAATAAGCCTATTTAATAGGCCTATTTAATAAGCCTAAGTTGCTGAAATAAACCATTTTAATAAGGCTATTTAATAAGCATAAGTTGCTGAAATAAGCTTATTTAATAAGCCTAAGTTGCTGAAATAAGCCTATTTAATAAGTCTAAGTTGCTGAAATAAACCTATTTAATAAGCCTAAGTTGCTAAAATAAGCCTATTCAATGAGGCTATTTAATAAGTCTATTTAATAAGCCTATTTAATGAGCCTATTTAATAAGCCTATTTAATAAGCCTATTTAATACGCCTATTTAATAAACATATTTAATAAGTATTTAATGAGCCTATTTAATAAGTCTATTTAATAAGCCTTTTTAATAAGCCTATTTAATAAGTCTATTTAATAAGCCTATTTAATAAGTCTATTTAATAAGTCTATTTAATAAGCCTATTTAATAAGTATATAATGAGCCTATTTAATAAGCCTATTTATTGAGCCTATTTAATGAGCCTATTTATTGAGCCTATTTAATAAGCCTATTTATTGAGCCTATTTAATAAGCCTATTTAATAAGCCTATTTATTGAGCCTATTTAATAAGACTATTTAATAAGCCTATTTATTGAGCCTATTTAATAAGTCTATTTAATAAGCCTATTTAATAAGACTAATTAATAAGTATTTAATGAGCCTATTTAATAAGTCTATTTAATAAGCCTATTTAATAGGCCTATTTAATAAGTCTAAGTTGCTGAAATAAGCCTATTTAATAAGCCTGTTTAATAGGCCTATTCAATAAGTCTAAGTTGCTGAAATAAGCCTATTTAATAAGCCTAAGTTTCTGAATGAGCCTATTTAATAAGCCTAAGTTGCTGAAATAAGCCTATTTAATAAGCCTAAGTTGCTGAATAAGCCTATTTAATAAGCCTAAGTTGCTGAAATAAGCCTATTTAATAAGTTTAAGTTGCTGAAATAAGGCTATTTAATAAGCCTAAGTTGCTGAAATAAGCCTATTTAAGCCTAAGTTGCTGAAATAAGGCTATTTAATAAGTCTAAGTTGCTGAAATAAACCTATTTAATAAGCCTAAGTTGCTGAAATAAGTATATTTAATAAGCATAAGTTGCTGAAATAAACCTATTTAATGAGTCTAAGTTGCTGAAATAAGGCTATTTAATAAGTCTAAGTTGCTGAAATAAGCCTTTTTAATCAGCGTAAGTTGCTGAAATAAGCCTATTTAATAAGCCCAAGTTGCTGAAATAAGCCTACTTAATTAGGATATTTAATAAGCCTAAGTTGCTGAAATAAGCCTATTTAATAAGCGTAAGTTGCTGAAATAAGGCTATTTAATAAGTCTAAGTTGCTGAAATAAGCCTATTTAATAAGCCTAAGTTGCTGAAATAAGCCCATTTAATAAGCCTATTTAATAAGCCTAAGTTGCTGAAATAAGCCTATTTAATAAGCATTTTTAATAATCCTAATTAATAGGCCTATTTAATAAGTCTAAGTTGCTGAAATAAGCTTATTTAATAAGCCTATTTAATAGGCCTATTTAATAAGTCTAAGTTGCTGAAATAAGCCTATTTAATAAGCCTAAGTTGCTGAATGAGCCTATTTAATAAGCCTAAGTTGCTGAAATAAGCCTATTTAATAAGCCTAAGTTGCTGAATAAGCCTATTTAATAAGCCTAAGTTGCTGAAATAAGCCTATTTAATAAGTTTAAGTTGCTGAAATAAGGCTATTTAATAAGTCTAAGTTGCTGAAATAAGCCTTTTTAATCAGCGTAAGTTGCTGAAATAAGCCTATTTAATAAGCCCAAGTTGCTGAAATAAGCCTACTTAATTAGGCTATTTAATAAGCCTAAGTTGCTGAAATAAGCCTATTTAATAAGCGTAAGTTGCTGAAATAAGGCTATTTAATAAGTCTAAGTTGCTGAAATAAGCCTATTTAATAAGCCTAAGTTGCTGAAATAAGCCCATTTAATAAGCCTATTTAATAAGCCTAAGTTGCTGAAATAAGCCTATTTAATAAGCCTTTTAATAATCCTATTTAATAGGCCTATTTAATAAGTCTAAGTTGCTGAAATAAGCCTATTTAATAAGCCTATTTAATAGGCCTCTTTAATGAGTCTAAGTTGCTGAAATAAGCCTATTTAATAAGCCTAAGTTGCTGAATGAGCCTATTTAATAAGCCTAAGTTGCTGAAATAAGCCTATTTAATAAGCCTAAGTTGCTGAAATAAGCCTATTTAATAAGGCTATTTAATGAGCCTAAGTGGCTGAAATAAGCCTATTTAATAAGCCTAAGTTTCTGAACTAAGCCTATTTAATAAGCCTAAGTTGCTGAATAAACCTATTTAATAAGTCTAAGTTGCTGAAATAAACCTATTTAAAAATGCTACTTAATAAGCCTAAGGTGCTGAAATAAACCTGTTTAATAAGGCTATTTAATAAGAATAAGTTGCTGAAATAAGCTTATTTAATAAGCCTAAGTTGCTGAAATAAGCCTATTTAATAAGGCTTTTTAATAAGTCTAAGTTGCTGAAATAAACTTATTTAATAAGCCTAAGTTGCTAAAATAAGCCTATTTAATGAGGCTATTTAATAAGTCTATTTAATAAGCCTATTTAATAAGCCTATTTAATAAGCCTATTTAATAAGCCTATTTAATAAGTCTATTTAATAAGTCTATTTAATAAGTATTTAATGAGCCTATTTAATATGCCTATTTATTGAGCCTATTTAAAAAGCCTATTTATTGAGCCTATTTAATAAGCCTATTTATTGAGCCTATTTAATAAGCCTATTTAATAAGTCTATTTAATAAGCCTATTTAATAAGCCTATTTAATAAGCCTATTTAATAAGTATTTAATGTGCCTATTTAATAAGTCTATTTAATAAGCCTATTTAATAGGCCTATTTAATAAGTCTAAGTTGCTGAAATAAACCTATTTAATAAGCCTATTTAGCAGGCCTATTTAATAAGTCTAAGTTGCTGAAATAATCCTATGTAATAAGCCTAAGTTGCTGAATAAGCCTATTTAATAAGCCTAAGTTGCTGAAATAAGCCTATTTAATAAGTCTAAGTTGCTGAAATAAGGCTATTTAATAAGCCTAAGTTGCTGAAATAGGCCTATTTAATAAGCCTAAGTTGCTGAAATAAGGCTATTTAATAAGTCTAAGTTGCTGAAATAAGCCTATTTAATAAGCCTAAGTTGCTGAAATAAGTATTTTTAATAAGCATAAGTTGCTGAAATAAGCCTATTTAATGAGTCTAAGTTGCTGAAATAAGGCTATTTAATAAGTCTAAGTTGCTGAAATAAGCCTTTTTAATCAGCATAAGTTGCTGAAATAAGCCTATTTAATAAGCTCAAGTTGCTGAAATAAGCCTACTTAATTAGGCTATTTAATAAGCCTAAGTTGCTGAAATAAGCCTATTTAATAAGCGTAAGTTGCTGAAATAAGGCTATTTAATAAGTCTAAGTTGCTGAAATAAGCCTATTTAAGCCTAAGTTGCTGAAATAAGGCTATTTAATAAGTCTAAGTTGCTGAAATAAACCTATTTAATAAGCCTAAGTTGCTGAAATAAGTATATTTAATAAGCATAAGTTGCTGAAATAAACCTATTTAATGAGTCTAAGTTGCTGAAATAAGGCTATTTAATAAGTCTAAGTTGCTGAAATAAGCCTTTTTAATCAGCGTAAGTTGCTGAAATAAGCCTATTTAATAAGCCCAAGTTGCTGAAATAAGCCTACTTAATTAGGATATTTAATAAGCCTAAGTTGCTGAAATAAGCCTATTTAATAAGCGTAAGTTGCTGAAATAAGGCTATTTAATAAGTCTAAGTTGCTGAAATAAGCCTATTTAATAAGCCTAAGTTGCTGAAATAAGCCCATTTAATAAGCCTATTTAATAAGCCTAAGTTGCTGAAATAAGCCTATTTAATAAGCATTTTTAATAATCCTAATTAATAGGCCTATTTAATAAGTCTAAGTTGCTGAAATAAGCTTATTTAATAAGCCTATTTAATAGGCCTATTTAATAAGTCTAAGTTGCTGAAATAAGCCTATTTAATAAGCCTAAGTTGCTGAATGAGCCTATTTAATAAGCCTAAGTTGCTGAAATAAGCCTATTTAATAAGCCTAAGTTGCTGAATAAGCCTATTTAATAAGCCTAAGTTGCTGAAATTAGCCTATTTAATAAGTTTAAGTTGCTGAAATAAGGCTATTTAATAAGTCTAAGTTGCTGAAATAAGCCTTTTTAATCAGCGTAAGTTGCTGAAATAAGCCTATTTAATAAGCCCAAGTTGCTGAAATAAGCCTACTTAATTAGGCTATTTAATAAGCCTAAGTTGCTGAAATAAGCCGATTTAATAAGCGTAAGTTGCTGAAATAAGGCTATTTAATAAGTCTAAGTTGCTGAAATAAGCCTATTTAATAAGCCTAAGTTGCTGAAATAAGCCCATTTAATAAGCCTATTTAATAAGCCTAAGTTGCTGAAATAAGCCTATTTAATAAGCCTTTTAATAATCCTATTTAATAGGCCTATTTAATAAGTCTAAGTTGCTGAAATAAGCCTATTTAATAAGCCTATTTAATAGGCCTCTTTAATGAGTCTAAGTTGCTGAAATAAGCCTATTTAATAAGCCTAAGTTGCTGAATGAGCCTATTTAATAAGCCTAAGTTGCTGAAATAAGCCTATTTAATAAGCCTAAGTTGCTGAAATAAGCCTATTTAATAAGGCTATTTAATGAGCCTAAGTGGCTGAAATAAGCCTATTTAATAAGCCTAAGTTTCTGAACTAAGCCTATTTAATAAGCCTAAGTTGCTGAATAAACCTATTTAATAAGTCTAAGTTGCTGAAATAAACCTATTTAAAAATGCTACTTAATAAGCCTAAGGTGCTGAAATAAACCTGTTTAATAAGGCTATTTAATAAGTCTAAGTTGCTGAAATAAACTTATTTAATAAGCCTAAGTTGCTAAAATAAGCCTATTTAATGAGCCTATTTAATAAGCCTATTTATTGAGCCTATTTAATAAGCCTATTTAATAAGCCTATTTAATAAGCCTATTTAATAAGTCTATTTAATAAGTCTATTTAATAAGTATTTAATGAGCCTATTTAATATGCCTATTTATTGAGCCTATTTAAAAAGCCTATTTATTGAGCCTATTTAATAAGCCTATTTATTGAGCCTATTTAATAAGCCTATTTAATAAGTCTATTTAATAAGCCTATTTAATAAGCCTATTTAATAAGCCTATTTAATAAGTATTTAATGTGCCTATTTAATAAGTCTATTTAATAAGCCTATTTAATAGGCCTATTTAATAAGTCTAAGTTGCTGAAATAAACCTATTTAATAAGCCTATTTAGCAGGCCTATTTAATAAGTCTAAGTTGCTGAAATAATCCTATGTAATAAGCCTAAGTTGCTGAATAAGCCTATTTAATAAGCCTAAGTTGCTGAAATAAGCCTATTTAATAAGTCTAAGTTGCTGAAATAAGGCTATTTAATAAGCCTAAGTTGCTGAAATAAGCCTATTTAATAATCCTAAGTTGCTGAAATAAGGCTATTTGATAAGTCTAAGTTGCTGAAATAAGCCTATTTAATAAGCCTAAGTTGCTGAAATAAGTATTTTTAATAAGCATAAGTTGCTGAAATAAGCCTATTTAATGAGTCTAAGTTGCTGAAATAAGGCTATTTAATAAGTCTAAGTTGCTGAAATAAGCCTTTTTAATCAGCATAAGTTGCTGAAATAAGCCTATTTAATAAGCTCAAGTTGCTGAAATAAGCCTACTTAATTAGGCTATTTAATAAGCCTAAGTTGCTGAAATAAGCCTATTTAATAAGCGTAAGTTGCTGAAATAAGGCTATTTAATAAGTCTAAGTTGCTGAAATAAGCCTATTTAATAAGCCTAAGTTGCTGAAATAAGCCCATTTAATAAGCCTATTTAATAAGCCTAAGTTGCTGAAATAAGCCTATTTAATAAGCCTATTTATTAAGCCTATTTAATAAGTATTTAATGTGCCTATTTAATAAGTCTATTTAATAAGCCTATTTAATAGGCCTATTTAATAAGTCTAAGTTGCTGAAATAAACCTATTTAATAAGCCTATTTAACAGGCCTATTTAATAAGTCTAAGTTGCTGAAATAAGCCTATTTAATAAGCCTAAGTTTCTGAATGAGCCTATTTAATAATCCTAAGTTGCTGAAATAAGCCTATTTAATAAGCCTAAGTTGCTGAATAAGCCTATTTAATAAGCCTAAGTTGCTGAAATAAGCATATTTAATAAGTCTAAGTTGCTGAAATAAGGCTATTTAATAAGCCTAAGTTGCTGAAATAAGCCTATTTAATAAGCCTAAGTTGTTGAAATAAGCCTATTTAATAAGCCTATTTAATAGGCCTATTTAATAAGTCTAAGTTGCTGAAATAAGCCTATTTAATAAGCCTAAGTTGCTGAATGAGCCTATTTAATAAGCCTAAGTTGCTGAAATAAGCCTATTTAATAAGCCTAAGTTGCTGAAATAAGCCTATTTAATAAGGCTATTTAATGAGCCTAAGTGGCTGAAATAAGCCTATTTAATAAGCCTAAGTTTCTGAACTAAGCCTATTTAATAAGCCTAAGTTGCTGAATAAACCTATTTAATAAGTCTAAGTTGCTGAAATAAACCTATTTAAAAATGCTACTTAATAAGCCTAAGGTGCTGAAATAAACCTGTTTAATAAGGCTATTTAATAAGTCTAAGTTGCTGAAATAAACTTATTTAATAAGCCTAAGTTGCTAAAATAAGCCTATTTAATGAGGCTATTTAATAAGTCTATTTAATAAGCCTATTTAATAAGCCTATTTAATAAGCCTATTTAATAAGCCTATTTAATAAGTCTATTTAATAAGTCTATTTAATAAGTATTTAATGAGCCTATTTAATATGCCTATTTATTGAGCCTATTTAAAAAGCCTATTTATTGAGCCTATTTAATAAGCCTATTTATTGAGCCTATTTAATAAGCCTATTTAATAAGTCTATTTAATAAGCCTATTTAATAAGCCTATTTAATAAGCCTATTTAATAAGTATTTAATGTGCCTATTTAATAAGTCTATTTAATAAGCCTATTTAATAGGCCTATTTAATAAGTCTAAGTTGCTGAAATAAACCTATTTAATAAGCCTATTTAGCAGGCCTATTTAATAAGTCTAAGTTGCTGAAATAATCCTATGTAATAAGCCTAAGTTGCTGAATAAGCCTATTTAATAAGCCTAAGTTGCTGAAATAAGCCTATTTAATAAGTCTAAGTTGCTGAAATAAGGCTATTTAATAAGCCTAAGTTGCTGAAATAAGCCTATTTAATAAGCCTAAGTTGCTGAAATAAGGCTATTTAATAAGTCTAAGTTGCTGAAATAAGCCTATTTAATAAGCCTAAGTTGCTGAAATAAGTATTTTTAATAAGCATAAGTTGCTGAAATAAGCCTATTTAATGAGTCTAAGTTGCTGAAATAAGGCTATTTAATAAGTCTAAGTTGCTGAAATAAGCCTTTTTAATCAGCATAAGTTGCTGAAATAAGCCTATTTAATAAGCTCAAGTTGCTGAAATAAGCCTACTTAATTAGGCTATTTAATAAGCCTAAGTTGCTGAAATAAGCCTATTTAATAAGTGTAAGTTGCTGAAATAAGGCTATTTAATAAGTCTAAGTTGCTGAAATAAGCCTATTTAATAAGCCTAAGTTGCTGAAATAAGCCCATTTAATAAGCCTATTTAATAAGCCTAAGTTGCTGAAATAAGCCTATTTAATAAGCCTATTTATTAAGCCTATTTAATAAGTATTTAATGTGCCTATTTAATAAGTCTATTTAATAAGCCTATTTAATAGGCCTATTTAATAAGTCTAAGTTGCTGAAATAAACCTATTTAATAAGCCTATTTAACAGGCCTATTTAATAAGTCTAAGTTGCTGAAATAAGCCTATTTAATAAGCCTAAGTTTCTGAATGAGCCTATTTAATAATCCTAAGTTGCTGAAATAAGCCTATTTAATAAGCCTAAGTTGCTGAATAAGCCTATTTAATAAGCCTAAGTTGCTGAAATAAGCATATTTAATAAGTCTAAGTTGCTGAAATAAGGCTATTTAATAAGCCTAAGTTGCTGAAATAAGCCTATTTAATAAGCCTAAGTTGTTGAAATAAGCCTATTTAATAAGCCTATTTAATAGGCCTATTTAATAAGTCTAAGTTGCTGAAATAAGCCTATTTAATAAGCCTAAGTTGCTGAATGAGCCTATTTAATAAGCCTAAGTTGCTGAAATAAGCCTATTTAATAGGCCTAAGTTGCTGAATAAGCCTATTTAATAAGCCTAAGTTGCTGAATAAACCTATTTAATAAGTCTAAGTTGCTGAAATAAGCCTATTTAATAAGGCTATTTAATAAGCCTAAGTTGCTGAAATAAGGCTATTTAATAAGCGTAAGTTGCTGAAATAAGGCTATTTAATAAGTCTAAGTTGCTGAAATAAGCCTATTTAATAAGCCTAAGTTGCTGAAATAAGCCCATTTAATAAGCCTATTTAATAAGCCTAAGTTGCTGAAATAAGCCTATTTAATAAGCCTATTTAATAAGCCTAAGTTGCTGAATAAGCCTATTTAATAAGTCTAAATTGCTGAAATAAGGCTATTTAATAAGCCTAAGTTGCTGAAATAAGGCTATTTAATAAGTTTAAGTTGCTGAAATAAGCCTATTTAATAAGCCTAAGTTGCTGAAATAAGCATATTTAATAAGGCTATTTAATGAGCCTAAGTTGCTGAAATAAGCCTATTTAATAAGCCTAAGTTTCTGAACTAAGCCTATTTAAAAAGGTATATTTAATAAGTCTAAGTTGCTGAAATAAACCTATTTAAAAATGCTATTTAATAAGCCTAAGTTGCTGAAATAAACCTGTTTAATAAGGCTATTTAATAAGCATAAGTTGCTGAAATAAGCTTATTTAATAAGCCTAAGTTGCTGAAATAAGCCTATTTAATAAGGCTATTTAATAAGCATAAGTTGCTGAAATAAACCTATTTAATGAGTCTAAGTTGCTGAAATAAGGCTATTTAATAAGTCTAAGTTGCTGAAATAAGCCTTTTTAATCAGCGTAAGTTGCTGAAATAAGCCTATTTAATAAGCCCAAGTTGCTGAAATAAGCCTACTTAATTAGGCTATTTAATAAGCCTAAGTTGCTGAAATAAGCCTATTTAATAAGCGTAAGTTGCTGAAATAAGGCTATTTAATAAGTCTAAGTTGCTGAAATAAGCCTATTTAATAAGCCTAAGTTGATGAAATAAGCCTATTTAATAAGCGTAAGTTGCTGAAATAAGGCTATTTAATAAGTCTAAGTTGCTGAAATAAGCCTATTTAATAAGCCTATTTAATAAGCCTATTTAATAGGCCTATTTAATAAGTCTAAGTTGCTGAAATAAGCCTATTTAATAAGCCTATTTAATAGGCCTATTTAATAAGTCTAAGTTGCTGAAATAAGCCTATTTATAAGCCTAAGTTGCTGAATGAGCCTATTTAATAAGCCTAAGTTGCTGAAATAAGCCTATTTAATAAGCCTAAGTTGCTGAATAAGCCTATTTAATAAGCCTAAGTTGCTGAATAAACCTATTTAATAAGTCTAAGTTGCTGAAATAAGCCTATTTAATAAAGCTATTTAATAAGCCTAAGTTGCTGAATAAGCCTATTTAATAAGTCTAAATTGCTGAAATAAGGCTATTTAATAAGCCTAAGTTGCTGAAATAAGGCTATTTAATAAGTTTAAGTTGCTGAAATAAGCCTATTTAATAAGCCTAAGTTGCTGAAATAAGCATATTTAATAAGGCTATTTAATGAGCCTAAGTTGCTGAAATAAGCCTATTTAATAAGCCTAAGTTTCTGAACTAAGCCTATTTAAAAAGGTATATTTAATAAGTCTAAGTTGCTGAAATAAACCTATTTAAAAATGCTATTTAATAAGCCTAAGTTGCTGAAATAAACCTGTTTAATAAGGCTATTTAATAAGCATAAGTTGCTGAAATAAGCCTATTTAATAAGCCTAAGTTTCTGAACTAAGCCTATTTAAAAAGGTATATTTAATAAGTCTAAGTTGCTGAAATAAACCTATTTAAAAATGCTATTTAATAAGCCTAAGTTGCTGAAATAAACCTGTTTAATAAGGCTATTTAATAAGCATAAGTTGCTGAAATAAGTATATTTAATAAGCATAAGTTGCTGAAATAAACCTATTTAATGAGTCTAAGTTGCTGAAATAAGGCTATTTAATAAGTCTAAGTTGCTGAAATAAGCCTTTTTAATCAGCGTAAGTTGCTGAAAAAAGCCTATTTAATAAGCCCAAGTTGCTGAAATAAGCCTACTTAATTAGGCTATTTAATAAGCCTAAGTTGTGAAATAAGCCTATTTAATAAGCGTAAGTTGCTGAAATAAGGCTATTTAATAAGTCTAAGTTGCTGAAATAAGCCTATTTAATAAGCCTAAGTTGCTGAAATAAGCCCATTTAATAAGCCTATTTAATAAGCCTAAGTTGCTGAAATAAGCCTATTTAATAAGCCTTTTTAATAATCCTATTTAATAGGCCTATTTAATAAGTCTAAGTTGCTGAAATAAGCCTATTTAATAAGCCTATTTAATAGGCCTCTTTAATAAGTCTAATTTGCTGAAATAAGCCTATTTAATAAGCCTAAGTTGCTGAATGAGCCTATTTAATAAGCCTAAGTTGCTGAAATAAGCCTATTTAATAAGCCTAAGTTGCTGAAATAAGCCTATTTAATAAGGCTATTTAATGAGCCTAAGTTGCTGAAATAAGCCTATTTAATAAGCCTAAGTTTCTGAACTAAGCCTATTTAAAAAGGTATATTTAATAAGTCTAAGATGCTGAAATAAACCTCTTTAAAAATGCTATTTAATAAGCCTAAGTTGCTGAAATAAACCTGTTTAATAAGGCTATTTAAAAGCATAAGTTGCTGAAATAAGCTTATTTAATAAGCCTAAGTTGCTGAAATAAGCCTATTAAATAAGCCTAAGTTGCTGAATAAGCCTATTTAATAAGCCTAAGTTGCTGAATAAACCTATTTAATAAGTCTAGGTTGCTGAAATAAACCTATTTAAAAATGCTACTTAATAAGCCTAAGTTGCTGAAATAAACCTGTTTAATAAGGCTATTTAATAAGAATAAGTTGCTGAAATAAGCTTATTTAATAAGCCTAAGTTTCTCAAATAAGCCTATTTAATAAGGCTTTTTAATAAGTCTAAGTTGCTGAAATAAACTTATTTAATAAGCCTAAGTTGCTAAAATAAGCCTATTTAATGATTCTATTTAATAAGTCTATTTAATAAGCCTATTTAATAAGCCTATTTAATAAGCCTATTTAATAAGCCTATTTAATAAGTCTATTTAATAAGTCTATTTAATAAATATTTAATGAGCCTATTTAATATGCCTATTTATTGAGCCTATTTAAAAAGCCTATTTATTGAGCCTATTTAATAAGCCTATTTATTGAGCCTATTTAATAAGCCTATTTAATAAGTCTATTTAATAAGCCTATTTAGTAAGCCTATTTAATAAGCCTATTTATTGAGCCTATTTAATAAGTCTATTTAATAAGCCTATTTAATAAGCTTATTTAATAAGCCTATTTAATAAGTATTTAATGTGCCTATTTAATAAGTCTATTTAATAAGCCTATTTAATAGGCCTATTTAATAAGTCTAAGTTGCTGAAATAAACCTATTTAATAAGCCTATTTAACAGGCCTATTTAATAAGTCTAAGTTGCTGAAATAAGCCTATGTAATAAGCCTAAGTTGCTGAATAAGCCTATTTAATAAGCCTAAGTTGCTGAAATAAGCCTATTTAATAAGTCTAAGTTGCTGAAATAAGGCTATTTAATAAGCCTAAGTTGCTGAAATAAGCCTATTTAATAAGCCTAAGTTGCTGAAATAAGGCTATTTAATAAGTCTAAGTTGCTGAAATAAGCCTATTTAATAAGCCTAAGTTGCTGAAATAAGTATTTTTAATAAGCATAAGTTGCTGAAATAAGCCTATTTAATGAGTCTAAGTTGCTGAAATAAGGCTATTTAATAAGTCTAAGTTGCTGAAATAAGCCTTTTTAATCAGCATAAGTTGCTGAAATAAGCCTATTTAATAAGCTCAAGTTGCTGAAATAAGCCTACTTAATTAGGCTATTTAATAAGCCTAAGTTGCTGAAATAAGCCTATTTAATAAGCGTAAGTTGCTGAAATAAGGCTATTTAGTAAGTCTAAGTTGCTGAAATAAGCCTATTTAATAAGCCTAAGTTGCTGAAATAAGCCCATTTAATAAGCCTATTTAATAAGCCTAAGTTGCTGAAATAAGCCTATTTAATAAGCCTATTTATTAAGCCTATTTAATAAGTATTTAATGTGCCTATTTAATAAGTCTATTTAATAAGCCTATTTAATAGGCCTATTTAATAAGTCTAAGTTGCTGAAATAAACCTATTTAATAAGCCTATTTAACAGGCCTATTTAATAAGTCTAAGTTGCTGAAATAAGCCTATTTAATAAGCCTAAGTTTCTGTATGAGCCTATTTAATAATCCTAAGTTGCTGAAATAAGCCTATTTAATAAGCCTAAGTTGCTGAATAAGCCTATTTAATAAGCCTAAGTTGCTGAAATAAGCATATTTAATAAGTCTAAGTTGCTGAAATAAGGCTATTTAATAAGCCTAAGTTGCTGAAATAAGCCTATTTAATAAGCCTAAGTTGTTGAAATAAGCCTATTTAATAAGCCTATTTAATAGGCCTATTTAATAAGTCTAAGTTGCTGAAATAAGCCTATTTAATAAGCCTAAGTTGCTGAATGAGCCTATTTAATAAGCCTAAGTTACTGAAATAAGCCTATTTAATAAGCCTAAGTTGCTGAATAAGCCTATTTAATAAGCCTAAGTTGCTGAATAAACCTATTTAATAAGTCTAAGTTGCTGAAATAAGCCTATTTAATAAGGCTATTTAATAAGCCTAAGTTGCTGAAATAAGGCTATTTAATAAGCATAAGTTGCTGAAATAAGGCTATTTAATAAGTCTAAGTTGCTGAAATAAGCCTATTTAATAAGCCTAAGTTGCTGAAATAAGCCCATTTAATAAGCCTATTTAATAAGCCTAAGTTGCTGAAATAAGCCTATTTAATAAGCCTATTTAATAAGCCTATTTAATAGGCCTATTTAATAAGTCTAAGTTGCTGAAATAAGCCTATTTAATAAGCCTATTTAATAGGCCTATTTAATAAGTCTAAGTTGCTGAAATAAGCCTATTTATAAGCCTAAGTTGCTGAATGAGCCTATTTAATAAGCCTAAGTTGCTGAAATAAGCCTATTTAATAAGCCTAAGTTGCTGAATAAGCCTATTTAATAAGCCTAAGTTGCTGAATAAACCTATTTAATAAGTCTAAGTTGCTGAAATAAGCCTATTTAATAAAGCTATTTAATAAGCCTAAGTTGCTGAAATAAACCTGTTTAATAAGGCTATTTAAAAGCATAAGTTGCTGAAATAAGCCTATTAAATAAGCCTAAGTTGCTGAAATAAGCCTATTAAATAAGCCTAAGTTGCTGAATAAGCCTATTTAATAAGCCTAAGTTGCTGAATAAACCTATTTAATAAGTCTAAGTTGCTGAAATAAACCTATTTAAAAATGCTACTTAATAAGCCTAAGTTGCTGAAATAAACCTGTTTAATAAGGCTATTTAATAAGAATAAGTTGCTGAAATAAGCTTATTTAATAAGCCTAAGTTGCTGAAATAAGCCTATTTAATAAGCATAAGTTGCTGAAATAAGGCTATTTAATAAGTCTAAGTTGCTGAAATAAGCCTATTTAATAAGCCTAAGTTGCTGAAATAAGCCCATTTAATAAGCCTATTTAATAAGCCTAAGTTGCTGAAATAAGCCTATTTAATAAGCCTATTTAATAAGCCTATTTAATAGGCCTATTTAATAAGTCTAAGTTGCTGAAATAAGCCTATTTAATAAGCCTATTTAATAGGCCTATTTAATAAGTCTAAGTTGCTGAAATAAGCCTATTTATAAGCCTAAGTTGCTGAATGAGCCTATTTAATAAGCCTAAGTTGCTGAAATAAGCCTATTTAATAAGCCTAAGTTGCTGAAATAAGCCTATTTAATAAAGCTATTTAATAAGCCTAAGTTGCTGAAATAAACCTGTTTAATAAGGCTATTTAAAAGCATAAGTTGCTGAAATAAGCCTATTAAATAAGCCTAAGTTGCTGAAATAAGCCTATTAAATAAGCCTAAGTTGCTGAATAAGCCTATTTAATAAGCCTAAGTTGCTGAATAAACCTATTTAATAAGTCTAAGTTGCTGAAATAAACCTATTTAAAAATGCTACTTAATAAGCCTAAGTTGCTGAAATAAACCTGTTTAATAAGGCTATTTAATAAGAATAAGTTGCTGAAATAAGCTTATTTAATAAGCCTAAGTTGCTGAAATAAGCCTATTTAATAAGCATAAGTTGCTGAAATAAGGCTATTTAATAAGTCTAAGTTGCTGAAATAAGCCTATTTAATAAGCCTAAGTTGCTGAAATAAGCCCATTTAATAAGCCTATTTAATAAGCCTAAGTTGCTGAAATAAGCCTATTTAATAAGCCTATTTAATAAGCCTATTTAATAGGCCTATTTAATAAGTCTAAGTTGCTGAAATAAGCCTATTTAATAAGCCTATTTAATAGGCCTATTTAATAAGTCTAAGTTGCTGAAATAAGCCTATTTATAAGCCTAAGTTGCTGAATGAGCCTATTTAATAAGCCTAAGTTGCTGAAATAAGCCTATTTAATAAGCCTAACTTGCTGAAATAAGCCTATTTAATAAAGCTATTTAATAAGCCTAAGTTGCTGAAATAAACCTGTTTAATAAGGCTATTTAAAAGCATAAGTTGCTGAAATAAGCCTATTAAATAAGCCTAAGTTGCTGAAATAAGCCTATTAAATAAGCCTAAGTTGCTGAATAAGCCTATTTAATAAGCCTAAGTTGCTGAATAAACCTATTTAATAAGTCTAAGTTGCTGAAATAAACTTATTTAAAAATGCTACTTAATAAGCCTAAGTTGCTGAAATAAACCTGTTTAATAAGGCTATTTAATAAGAATAAGTTGCTGAAATAAGCTTATTTAATAAGCCTAAGTTGCTGAAATAAGCCTATTTAATAAGGCTTTTTAATAAGTCTAAGTTGCTGAAATAAACTTATTTAATAAGCCTAAGTTCCTAAAATAAGCCTATTTAATGAAGCTATTTAATAAGTCTATTTAATAAGCCTATTTAATAAGCCTATTTAATAAGCCTATTTCATAAGTCTATTTAATAAGTCTATTTAATAAGTATTTAATGAGCCTATTTAATATGCCTATTTATTGAGCCTATTTAAAAAGCCTATTTATTGAGCCTATTTAATAAGCCTATTTATTGAGCCTATTTAATAAGCCTATTTAATAAGTCTATTTAATAAGCCTATTTAGTAAGCCTAATTAATAAGCCTATTTATTGAGCCTATTTAATAAGTCTATTTAATAAGCCTATTTAATAAGCTTATTTAATAAGCCTATTTAATAAGGCTATTTAATAAGCCTAAGTTGTTTAAATAAGCCTATTTAATAAGCCTATTTAATAGGCCTATTTAATAAGTCTAAGTTGCTGAAATAAGCCTATTTAATAAGCCTAAGTTGCTGAATGAGTCTATTTAATAAGCCTAAGTTACTGAAATAAGCCTATTTAATAAGCCTAAGTTGCTGAATAAGCCTATTTAATAAGCCTAAGTTGCTGAATAAACCTATTTAATAAGTCTAAGTTGCTGAAATAAGCCTATTTAATAAGGCTATTTAATAAGCCTAAGTTGCTGAAATAAGGCTATTTAATAAGCATAAGTTGCTGAAATAAGGCTATTTAATAAGTCTAAGTTGCTGAAATAAGCCTATTTAATAAGCCTAAGTTGCTGAAATAAGCCCATTTAATAAGCCTATTTAATAAGCCTAAGTTGCTGAAATAAGCCTATTTAATAAGCCTATTTAATAAGCCTATTTAATAGGCCTATTTAATAAGTCTAAGTTGCTGAAATAAGCCTATTTAATAAGCCTATTTAATAGGCCTATTTAATAAGTCTAAGTTGCTGAAATAAGCCTATTTATAAGCCTAAGTTGCTGAATGAGCCTATTTAATAAGCCTAAGTTGCTGAAATAAGCCTATTTAATAAGCCTAAGTTGCTGAATAAGCCTATTTAATAAGCCTAAGTTGCTGAATAAACCTATTTAATAAGTCTAAGTTGCTGAAATAAGCCTATTTAATAAAGCTATTTAATAAGCCTAAGTTGCTGAAATAAACCTGTTTAATAAGGCTATTTAAAAGCATAAGTTGCTGAAATAAGCCTATTAAATAAGCCTAAGTTGCTGAAATAAGCCTATTAAATAAGCCTAAGTTGCTGAATAAGCCTATTTAATAAGCCTAAGTTGCTGAATAAACCTATTTAATAAGTCTAAGTTGCTGAAATAAACCTATTTAAAAATGCTACTTAATAAGCCTAAGTTGCTGAAATAAACCTGTTTAATAAGGCTATTTAATAAGAATAAGTTGCTGAAATAAGCTTATTTAATAAGCCTAAGTTGCTGAAATAAGCCTATTTAATAAGCATAAGTTGCTGAAATAAGGCTATTTAATAAGTCTAAGTTGCTGAAATAAGCCTATTTAATAAGCCTAAGTTGCTGAAATAAGCCCATTTAATAAGCCTATTTAATAAGCCTAAGTTGCTGAAATAAGCCTATTTAATAAGCCTATTTAATAAGCCTATTTAATAGGCCTATTTAATAAGTCTAAGTTGCTGAAATAAGCCTATTTAATAAGCCTATTTAATAGGCCTATTTAATAAGTCTAAGTTGCTGAAATAAGCCTATTTATAAGCCTAAGTTGCTGAATGAGCCTATTTAATAAGCCTAAGTTGCTGAAATAAGCCTATTTAATAAGCCTAAGTTGCTGAAATAAGCCTATTTAATAAAGCTATTTAATAAGCCTAAGTTGCTGAAATAAACCTGTTTAATAAGGCTATTTAAAAGCATAAGTTGCTGAAATAAGCCTATTAAATAAGCCTAAGTTGCTGAAATAAGCCTATTAAATAAGCCTAAGTTGCTGAATAAGCCTATTTAATAAGCCTAAGTTGCTGAATAAACCTATTTAATAAGTCTAAGTTGCTGAAATAAACCTATTTAAAAATGCTACTTAATAAGCCTAAGTTGCTGAAATAAACCTGTTTAATAAGGCTATTTAATAAGAATAAGTTGCTGAAATAAGCTTATTTAATAAGCCTAAGTTGCTGAAATAAGCCTATTTAATAAGCATAAGTTGCTGAAATAAGGCTATTTAATAAGTCTAAGTTGCTGAAATAAGCCTATTTAATAAGCCTAAGTTGCTGAAATAAGCCCATTTAATAAGCCTATTTAATAAGCCTAAGTTGCTGAAATAAGCCTATTTAATAAGCCTATTTAATAAGCCTATTTAATAGGCCTATTTAATAAGTCTAAGTTGCTGAAATAAGCCTATTTAATAAGCCTATTTAATAGGCCTATTTAATAAGTCTAAGTTGCTGAAATAAGCCTATTTATAAGCCTAAGTTGCTGAATGAGCCTATTTAATAAGCCTAAGTTGCTGAAATAAGCCTATTTAATAAGCCTAAGTTGCTGAAATAAGCCTATTTAATAAAGCTATTTAATAAGCCTAAGTTGCTGAAATAAACCTGTTTAATAAGGCTATTTAAAAGCATAAGTTGCTGAAATAAGCCTATTAAATAAGCCTAAGTTGCTGAAATAAGCCTATTAAATAAGCCTAAGTTGCTGAATAAGCCTATTTAATAAGCCTAAGTTGCTGAATAAACCTATTTAATAAGTCTAAGTTGCTGAAATAAACCTATTTAAAAATGCTACTTAATAAGCCTAAGTTGCTGAAATAAACCTGTTTAATAAGGCTATTTAATAAGAATAAGTTGCTGAAATAAGCTTATTTAATAAGCCTAAGTTGCTGAAATAAGCCTATTTAATAAGGCTTTTTAATAAGTCTAAGTTGCTGAAATAAACTTATTTAATAAGCCTAAGTTCCTAAAATAAGCCTATTTAATGAAGCTATTTAATAAGTCTATTTAATAAGCCTATTTAATAAGCCTATTTAATAAGCCTATTTCATAAGTCTATTTAATAAGTCTATTTAATAAGTATTTAATGAGCCTATTTAATATGCCTATTTATTGAGCCTATTTAAAAAGCCTATTTATTGAGCCTATTTAATAAGCCTATTTATTGAGCCTATTTAATAAGCCTATTTAATAAGTCTATTTAATAAGCCTATTTAGTAAGCCTAATTAATAAGCCTATTTATTGAGCCTATTTAATAAGTCTATTTAATAAGCCTATTTAATAAGCTTATTTAATAAGCCTATTTAATAAGGCTATTTAATAAGCCTAAGTTGTTGAAATAAGCCTATTTAATAAGCCTATTTAATAGGCCTATTTAATAAGTCTAAGTTGCTGAAATAAGCCTATTTAATAAGCCTAAGTTGCTGAATGAGCCTATTTAATAAGCCTAAGTTACTGAAATAAGCCTATTTAATAAGCCTAAGTTGCTGAATAAGCCTATTTAATAAGCCTAAGTTGCTGAATAAACCTATTTAATAAGTCTAAGTTGCTGAAATAAGCCTATTTAATAAGGCTATTTAATAAGCCTAAGTTGCTGAAATAAGGCTATTTAATAAGCATAAGTTGCTGAAATAAGGCTATTTAATAAGTCTAAGTTGCTGAAATAAGCCTATTTAATAAGCCTAAGTTGCTGAAATAAGCCCATTTAATAAGCCTATTTAATAAGCCTAAGTTGCTGAAATAAGCCTATTTAATAAGCCAATTTAATAAGCCTATTTAATAGGCCTATTTAATAAGTCTAAGTTGCTGAAATAAGCCTATTTAATAAGCCTATTTAATAGGCCTATTTAATAAGTCTAAGTTGCTGAAATAAGCCTATTTATAAGCCTAAGTTGCTGAATGAGCCTATTTAATAAGCCTAAGTTGCTGAAATAAGCCTATTTAATAAGCCTAAGTTGCTGAATAAGCCTATTTAATAAGCCTAAGTTGCTGAATAAACCTATTTAATAAGTCTAAGTTGCTGAAATAAGCCTATTTAATAAAGCTATTTAATAAGCCTAAGTTGCTGAAATAAACCTGTTTAATAAGGCTATTTAAAAGCATAAGTTGCTGAAATAAGCCTATTAAATAAGCCTAAGTTGCTGAAATAAGCCTATTAAATAAGCCTAAGTTGCTGAATAAGCCTATTTAATAAGCCTAAGTTGCTGAATAAACCTATTAAATAAGTCTAAGTTGCTGAAATAAACCTATTTAAAAATGCTACTTAATAAGCCTAAGTTGCTGAAATAAACCTGTTTAATAAGGCTATTTAATAAGAATAAGTTGCTGAAATAAGCTTATTTAATAAGCCTAAGTTGCTGAAATAAGCCTATTTAATAAGGCTTTTTAATAAGTCTAAGTTGCTGAAATAAACTTATTTAATAAGCCTAAGTTCCTAAAATAAGCCTATTTAATGAAGCTATTTAATAAGTCTATTTAATAAGCCTATTTAATAAGCCTATTTAATAAGCCTATTTCATAAGTCTATTTAATAAGTCTATTTAATAAGTATTTAATGAGCCTATTTAATATGCCTATTTATTGAGCCTATTTAAAAAGCCTATTTATTGAGCCTATTTAATGAGCCTATTTATTGAGCCTATTTAATAAGCCTATTTAATAAGTCTATTTAATAAGCCTATTTAGTAAGCCTAATTAATAAGCCTATTTATTGAGCCTATTTAATAAGTCTATTTAATAAGCTTATTTAATAAGCCTATTTAATAAGTATTTAATGTGCCTATTTAATAAGTCTATTTAATAAGCCTATTTAATAGGCCTATTTAATAAGTCTAAGTTGCTGAAATAAACCTATTTAATAAGCCTATTTAACAGGCCTATTTAATAAGTCTAAGTTGCTGAAATAAGCCTATGTAATAAGCCTAAGTTGCTGAATAAGCCTATTTAATAAGCCTAAGTTGCTGAAATAAGCCTATTTAATAAGTCTAAGTTGCTGAAATAAGGCTATTTAATAAGCCTAAGTTGCTGAAATAAGCCTATTTAATAAGCCTAAGTTGCTGAAATAAGGCTATTTAATAAGTCTAAGTTGCTGAAATAAGCCTATTTAATAAGCCTAAGTTGCTGAAATAAGTATTTTTAATAAGCATAAGTTGCTGAAATAAGCCTATTTAATGAGTCTAAGTTGCTGAAATAAGGCTATTTAATAAGTCTAAGTTGCTGAAATAAGCCTTTTTAATCAGCATAAGTTGCTGAAATAAGCCTATTTAATAAGCTCAAGTTGCTGAAATAAGCCTACTTAATTAGGCTATTTAATAAGCCTAAGTTGCTGAAATAAGCCTATTTAATAAGCGTAAGTTGCTGAAATAAGGCTATTTAATAAGTCTAAGTTGCTGAAATAAGCCTATTTAATAAGCCTAAGTTGCTGAAATAAGCCCATTTAATAAGCCTATTTAATAAGCCTAAGTTGCTGAAATAAGCCTATTTAATAAGCCTATTTATTAAGCCTATTTAATAAGCCTATTTATTGAGCCTATTTAATAAGCCTATTTAATAAGTCTATTTAATAAGCCTATTTAGTAAGCCTAATTAATAAGCCTATTTATTGAGCCTATTTAATAAGTCTATTTAATAAGCCTATTTAATAAGCTTATTTAATAAGCCTATTTAATAAGGCTATTTAATAAGCCTAAGTTGTTGAAATAAGCCTATTTAATAAGCCTATTTAATAGGCCTATTTAATAAGTCTAAGTTGCTGAAATAAGCCTATTTAATAAGCCTAAGTTGCTGAATGAGCCTATTTAATAAGCCTAAGTTACTGAAATAAGCCTATTTAATAAGCCTAAGTTGCTGAATAAGCCTATTTAATAAGCCTAAGTTGCTGAATAAACCTATTTAATAAGTCTAAGTTGCTGAAATAAGCCTATTTAATAAGGCTATTTAATAAGCCTAAGTTGCTGAAATAAGGCTATTTAATAAGCATAAGTTGCTGAAATAAGGCTATTTAATAAGTCTAAGTTGCTGAAATAAGCCTATTTAATAAGCCTAAGTTGCTGAAATAAGCCCATTTAATAAGCCTATTTAATAAGCCTAAGTTGCTGAAATAAGCCTATTTAATAAGCCTATTTAATAAGCCTATTTAATAGGCCTATTTAATAAGTCTAAGTTGCTGAAATAAGCCTATTTAATAAGCCTATTTAATAGGCCTATTTAATAAGTCTAAGTTGCTGAAATAAGCCTATTTATAAGCCTAAGTTGCTGAATGAGCCTATTTAATAAGCCTAAGTTGCTGAAATAAGCCTATTTAATAAGCCTAAGTTGCTGAATAAGCCTATTTAATAAGCCTAAGTTGCTGAATAAACCTATTTAATAAGTCTAAGTTGCTGAAATAAGCCTATTTAATAAAGCTATTTAATAAGCCTAAGTTGCTGAAATAAACCTGTTTAATAAGGCTATTTAAAAGCATAAGTTGCTGAAATAAGCCTATTAAATAAGCCTAAGTTGCTGAAATAAGCCTATTAAATAAGCCTAAGTTGCTGAATAAGCCTATTTAATAAGCCTAAGTTGCTGAATAAACCTATTTAATAAGTCTAAGTTGCTGAAATAAACCTATTTAAAAATGCTACTTAATAAGCCTAAGTTGCTGAAATAAACCTGTTTAATAAGGCTATTTAATAAGAATAAGTTGCTGAAATAAGCTTATTTAATAAGCCTAAGTTGCTGAAATAAGCCTATTTAATAAGCATAAGTTGCTGAAATAAGGCTATTTAATAAGTCTAAGTTGCTGAAATAAGCCTATTTAATAAGCCTAAGTTGCTGAAATAAGCCCATTTAATAAGCCTATTTAATAAGCCTAAGTTGCTGAAATAAGCCTATTTAATAAGCCTATTTAATAAGCCTATTTAATAGGCCTATTTAATAAGTCTAAGTTGCTGAAATAAGCCTATTTAATAAGCCTATTTAATAGGCCTATTTAATAAGTCTAAGTTGCTGAAATAAGCCTATTTATAAGCCTAAGTTGCTGAATGAGCCTATTTAATAAGCCTAAGTTGCTGAAATAAGCCTATTTAATAAGCCTAAGTTGCTGAAATAAGCCTATTTAATAAAGCTATTTAATAAGCCTAAGTTGCTGAAATAAACCTGTTTAATAAGGCTATTTAAAAGCATAAGTTGCTGAAATAAGCCTATTAAATAAGCCTAAGTTGCTGAAATAAGCCTATTAAATAAGCCTAAGTTGCTGAATAAGCCTATTTAATAAGCCTAAGTTGCTGAATAAACCTATTTAATAAGTCTAAGTTGCTGAAATAAACCTATTTAAAAATGCTACTTAATAAGCCTAAGTTGCTGAAATAAACCTGTTTAATAAGGCTATTTAATAAGAATAAGTTGCTGAAATAAGCTTATTTAATAAGCCTAAGTTGCTGAAATAAGCCTATTTAATAAGGCTTTTTAATAAGTCTAAGTTGCTGAAATAAACTTATTTAATAAGCCTAAGTTCCTAAAATAAGCCTATTTAATGAAGCTATTTAATAAGTCTATTTAATAAGCCTATTTAATAAGCCTATTTAATAAGCCTATTTCATAAGTCTATTTAATAAGTCTATTTAATAAGTATTTAATGAGCCTATTTAATATGCCTATTTATTGAGCCTATTTAAAAAGCCTATTTATTGAGCCTATTTAATAAGCCTATTTATTGAGCCTATTTAATAAGCCTATTTAATAAGTCTATTTAATAAGCCTATTTAGTAAGCCTAATTAATAAGCCTATTTATTGAGCCTATTTAATAAGTCTATTTAATAAGCCTATTTAATAAGCTTATTTAATAAGCCTATTTAATAAGGCTATTTAATAAGCCTAAGTTGTTGAAATAAGCCTATTTAATAAGCCTATTTAATAGGCCTATTTAATAAGTCTAAGTTGCTGAAATAAGCCTATTTAATAAGCCTAAGTTGCTGAATGAGCCTATTTAATAAGCCTAAGTTACTGAAATAAGCCTATTTAATAAGCCTAAGTTGCTGAATAAGCCTATTTAATAAGCCTAAGTTGCTGAATAAACCTATTTAATAAGTCTAAGTTGCTGAAATAAGCCTATTTAATAAGGCTATTTAATAAGCCTAAGTTGCTGAAATAAGGCTATTTAATAAGCATAAGTTGCTGAAATAAGGCTATTTAATAAGTCTAAGTTGCTGAAATAAGCCTATTTAATAAGCCTAAGTTGCTGAAATAAGCCCATTTAATAAGCCTATTTAATAAGCCTAAGTTGCTGAAATAAGCCTATTTAATAAGCCTATTTAATAAGCCTATTTAATAGGCCTATTTAATAAGTCTAAGTTGCTGAAATAAGCCTATTTAATAAGCCTATTTAATAGGCCTATTTAATAAGTCTAAGTTGCTGAAATAAGCCTATTTATAAGCCTAAGTTGCTGAATGAGCCTATTTAATAAGCCTAAGTTGCTGAAATAAGCCTATTTAATAAGCCTAAGTTGCTGAATAAGCCTATTTAATAAGCCTAAGTTGCTGAATAAACCTATTTAATAAGTCTAAGTTGCTGAAATAAGCCTATTTAATAAAGCTATTTAATAAGCCTAAGTTGCTGAAATAAACCTGTTTAATAAGGCTATTTAAAAGCATAAGTTGCTGAAATAAGCCTATTAAATAAGCCTAAGTTGCTGAAAAAGCCTATTAAATAAGCCTAAGTTGCTGAATAAGCCTATTTAATAAGCCTAAGTTGCTGAATAAACCTATTTAATAAGTCTAAGTTGCTGAAATAAACCTATTTAAAAATGCTACTTAATAAGCCTAAGTTGCTGAAATAAACCTGTTTAATAAGGCTATTTAATAAGAATAAGTTGCTGAAATAAGCTTATTTAATAAGCCTAAGTTGCTGAAATAAGCCTATTTAATAAGGCTTTTTAATAAGTCTAAGTTGCTGAAATAAACTTATTTAATAAGCCTAAGTTCCTAAAATAAGCCTATTTAATGAAGCTATTTAATAAGTCTATTTAATAAGCCTATTTAATAAGCCTATTTAATAAGCCTATTTCATAAGTCTATTTAATAAGTCTATTTAATAAGTATTTAATGAGCCTATTTAATATGCCTATTTATTGAGCCTATTTAAAAAGCCTATTTATTGAGCCTATTTAATAAGCCTATTTATTGAGCCTATTTAATAAGCCTATTTAATAAGTCTATTTAATAAGCCTATTTAGTAAGCCTAATTAATAAGCCTATTTATTGAGCCTATTTAATAAGTCTATTTAATAAGCCTATTTAATAAGCTTATTTAATAAGCCTATTTAATAAGTATTTAATGTGCCTATTTAATAAGTCTATTTAATAAGCCTATTTAATAGGCCTATTTAATAAGTCTAAGTTGCTGAAATAAACCTATTTAATAAGCCTATTTAACAGGCCGATTTAATAAGTCTAAGTTGCTGAAATAAGCCTATGTAATAAGCCTAAGTTGCTGAATAAGCCTATTTAATAAGCCTAAGTTGCTGAAATAAGCCTATTTAATAAGTCTAAGTTGCTGAAATAAGGCTATTTAATAAGCCTAAGTTGCTAAAATAAGCCTATTTAATGAGGCTATTTAATAAGTCTATTTAATAAGCCTATTTAATAAGCCTATTTAATAAGCCTATTTAATAAGCCTATTTAATAAGTCTATTTAATAAGTCTATTTAATAAGTATTTAATGAGCCTATTTAATATGCCTATTTATTGAGCCTATTTAAAAAGCCTATTTATTGAGCCTATTTAATAAGCCTATTTATTGAGCCTATTTAATAAGCCTATTTAATAAGTCTATTTAATAAGCCTATTTAGTAAGCCTATTTAATAAGCCTATTTATTGAGCCTATTTAATAAGTCTATTTAATAAGCCTATTTAATAAGCTTATTTAATAAGCCTATTTAATAAGTATTTAATGTGCCTATTTAATAAGTCTATTTAATAAGCCTATTTAATAGGCCTATTTAATAAGTCTAAGTTGCTGAAATAAACCTATTTAATAAGCCTATTTAACAGGCCTATTTAATAAGTCTAAGTTGCTGAAATAAGCCTATGTAATAAGCCTAAGTTGCTGAATAAGCCTATTTAATAAGCCTAAGTTGCTGAAATAAGCCTATTTAATAAGTCTAAGTTGCTGAAATAAGGCTATTTAATAAGCCTAAGTTGCTGAAATAAGCCTATTTAATAAGCCTAAGTTGCTGAAATAAGGCTATTTAATAAGTCTAAGTTGCTGAAATAAGCCTAAGTTGCTGAAATAAGTATTTTTAATAAGCATAAGTTGCTGAAATAAGCCTATTTAATGAGTCTAAGTTGCTGAAATAAGGCTATTTAATAAGTCTAAGTTGCTGAAATAAGCCTTTTTAATCAGCATAAGTTGCTGAAATAAGCCTATTTAATAAGCTCAAGTTGCTGAAATAAGCCTACTTAATTAGGCTATTTAATAAGCCTAAGTTGCTGAAATAAGCCTATTTAATAAGCGTAAGTTGCTGAAATAAGGCTATTTAATAAGTCTAAGTTGCTGAAATAAGCCTATTTAATAAGCCTAAGTTGCTGAAATAAGCCCATTTAATAAGCCTATTTAATAAGCCTAAGTTGCTGAAATAAGCCTATTTAATAAGCCTATTTATTAAGCCTATTTAATAAGTATTTAATGTGCCTATTTAATAAGTCTATTTAATAAGCCTATTTAATAGGCCTATTTAATAAGTCTAAGTTGCTGAAATAAACCTATTTAATAAGCCTATTTAACAGGCCTATTTAATAAGTCTAAGTTGCTGAAATAAGCCTATTTAATAAGCCTAAGTTTCTGAATGAGCCTATTTAATAATCCTAAGTTGCTGAAATAAGCCTATTTAATAAGCCTAAGTTGCTGAATAAGCCTATTTAATAAGCCTAAGTTGCTGAAATAAGCATATTTAATAAGTCTAAGTTGCTGAAATAAGGCTATTTAATAAGCCTAAGTTGCTGAAATAAGCCTATTTAATAAGCCTAAGTTGTTGAAATAAGCCTATTTAATAAGCCTATTTAATAGGCCTATTTAATAAGTCTAAGTTGCTGAAATAAGCCTATTTAATAAGCCTAAGTTGCTGAATGAGCCTATTTAATAAGCCTAAGTTGCTGAAATAAGCCTATTTAATAAGCCTAAGTTGCTGAATAAGCCTATTTAATAAGCCTAAGTTGCTGAATAAACCTATTTAATAAGTCTAAGTTGCTGAAATAAGCCTATTTAATAAGGCTATTTAATAAGCCTAAGTTGCTGAAATAAGGCTATTTAATAAGCGTAAGTTGCTGAAATAAGGCTATTTAATAAGTCTAAGTTGCTGAAATAAGCCTATTTAATAAGCCTAAGTTGCTGAAATAAGCCCATTTAATAAGCCTATTTAATAAGCCTAAGTTGCTGAAATAAGCCTATTTAATAAGCCTATTTAATAAGCCTATTTAATAGGCCTATTTAATAAGTCTAAGTTGCTGAAATAAGCCTATTTAATAAGCCTATTTAATAGGCCTATTTAATAAGTCTAAGTTGCTGAAATAAGCCTATTTATAAGCCTAAGTTGCTGAATGAGCCTATTTAATAAGCCTAAGTTGCTGAAATAAGCCTATTTAATAAGCCTAAGTTGCTGAATAAGCCTATTTAATAAGCCTAAGTTGCTGAATAAACCTATTTAATAAGTCTAAGTTGCTGAAATAAGCCTATTTAATAAAGCTATTTAATAAGCCTAAGTTGCTGAATAAGCCTATTTAATAAGTCTAAATTGCTGAAATAAGGCTATTTAATACGCCTAAGTTGCTGAAATAAGGCTATTTAATAAGTTTAAGTTGCTGAAATAAGCCTATTTAATAAGCCTAAGTTGCTGAAATAAGCATATTTAATAAGGCTATTTAATGAGCCTAAGTTGCTGAAATAAGCCTATTTAATAAGCCTAAGTTTCTGAACTAAGCCTATTTAAAAAGGTATATTTAATAAGTCTAAGTTGCTGAAATAAACCTATTTAAAAATGCTATTTAATAAGCCTAAGTTGCTGAAATAAACCTATTTAAAAATGCTATTTAATAAGCCTAAGTTGCTGAAATAAACCTGTTTAATAAGGCTATTTAATAAGCATAAGTTGCTGAAATAAGCTTATTTAATAAGCCTAAGTTGCTGAAATAAGCCTATTTAATAAGTCTAAGTTGCTGAAATAAACCTATTTAATAAGCCTAAGTTGCTAAAATAAGCCTATTCAATGAGGCTATTTAATGAGTCTATTTAATAAGCCTATTTAATAAGCCTATTTTATAAGCCTATTTAATAAGCCTATTTAATACGCCTATTTAATAAACATATTTAATAAGTATTTAATGAGCCTATTTAATAAGTCTATTTAATAAGCCTTTTTAATAAGCCTATTTAATAAGTCTATTTAATAAGCCTATTTAATAAGTCTATTTAATAAGTCTATTTAATAAGCCTATTTAATAAGTATATAATGAGCCTATTTAATAAGCCTATTTATTGAGCCTATTTAATAAGCCTATTTATTGAGCCTATTTAATAAGCCTATTTATTGAGCCTATTTAATAAGCCTATTTAATAAGTCTATTTAATAAGCCTATTTAGTAAGCCTAATTAATAAGCCTATTTATTGAGCCTATTTAATAAGTCTATTTAATAAGCCTATTTAATAAGCTTATTTAATAAGCCTATTTAATAAGTATTTAATGTGCCTATTTAATAAGTCTATTTAATAAGCCTATTTAATAGGCCTATTTAATAAGTCTAAGTTGCTGAAATAAACCTATTTAATAAGCCTATTTAACAGGCCTATTTAATAAGTCTAAGTTGCTGAAATAAGCCTATGTAATAAGCCTAAGTTGCTGAATAAGCCTATTTAATAAGCCTAAGTTGCTGAAATAAGCCTATTTAATAAGTCTAAGTTGCTGAAATAAGGCTATTTAATAAGCCTAAGTTGCTAAAATAAGCCTATTTAATGAGGCTATTTAATAAGTCTATTTAATAAGCCTATTTAATAAGCCTATTTAATAAGCCTATTTAATAAGCCTATTTAATAAGTCTATTTAATAAGTCTATTTAATAAGTATTTAATGAGCCTATTTAATATGCCTATTTATTGAGCCTATTTAAAAAGCCTATTTATTGAGCCTATTTAATAAGCCTATTTATTGAGCCTATTTAATAAGCCTATTTAATAAGTCTATTTAATAAGCCTATTTAGTAAGCCTATTTAATAAGCCTATTTATTGAGCCTATTTAATAAGTCTATTTAATAAGCCTATTTAATAAGCTTATTTAATAAGCCTATTTAATAAGTATTTAATGTGCCTATTTAATGAGTCTATTTAATAAGCCTATTTAATAGGCCTATTTAATAAGTCTAAGTTGCTGAAATAAACCTATTTAATAAGCCTATTTAACAGGCCTATTTAATAAGTCTAAGTTGCTGAAATAAGCCTATGTAATAAGCCTAAGTTGCTGAATAAGCCTATTTAATAAGCCTAAGTTGCTGAAATAAGCCTATTTAATAAGTCTAAGTTGCTGAAATAAGGCTATTTAATAAGCCTAAGTTGCTGAAATAAGCCTATTTAATAAGCCTAAGTTGCTGAAATAAGGCTATTTAATAAGTCTAAGTTGCTGAAATAAGCCTATTTAATAAGCCTAAGTTGCTGAAATAAGTATTTTTAATAAGCATAAGTTGCTGAAATAAGCCTATTTAATGAGTCTAAGTTGCTGAAATAAGGCTATTTAATAAGTCTAAGTTGCTGAAATAAGCCTTTTCAATCAGCTTAAGTTGCTGAAATAAGCCTATTTAATAAGCTCAAGTTGCTGAAATAAGCCTACTTAATTAGGCTATTTAATAAGCCTAAGTTGCTGAAATAAGCCTATTTAATAAGCGTAAGTTGCTGAAATAAGGCTATTTAATAAGTCTAAGTTGCTGAAATAAGCCTATTTAATAAGCCTAAGTTGCTGAAATAAGCCCATTTAATAAGCCTATTTAATAAGCCTAAGTTGCTGAAATAAGCCTATTTAATAAGCCTATTTATTAAGCCTATTTAATAAGTATTTAATGTGCCTATTTAATAAGTCTATTTAATAAGCCTATTTAATAGGCCTATTTAATAAGTCTAAGTTGCTGAAATAAACCTATTTAATAAGCCTATTTAACAGGCCTATTTAATAAGTCTAAGTTGCTGAAATAAGCCTATTTAATAAGCCTAAGTTTCTGAATGAGCCTATTTAATAATCCTAAGTTGCTGAAATAAGCCTATTTAATAAGCCTAAGTTGCTGAATAAGCCTATTTAATAAGCCTAAGTTGCTGAAATAAGCATATTTAATAAGTCTAAGTTGCTGAAATAAGGCTATTTAATAAGCCTAAGTTGCTGAAATAAGCCTATTTAATAAGCCTAAGTTGTTGAAATAAGCCTATTTAATAAGCCTATTTAATAGGCCTATTTAATAAGTCTAAGTTGCTGAAATAAGCCTATTTAATAAGCCTAAGTTGCTGAATGAGCCTATTTAATAAGCCTAAGTTGCTGAAATAAGCCTATTTAATAAGCCTAAGTTGCTGAATAAGCCTATTTAATAAGCCTAAGTTGCTGAATAAACCTATTTAATAAGTCTAAGTTGCTGAAATAAGCCTATTTAATAAGGCTATTTAATAAGCCTAAGTTGCTGAAATAAGGCTATTTAATAAGCGTAAGTTGCTGAAATAAGGCTATTTAATAAGTCTAAGTTGCTGAAATAAGCCTATTTAATAAGCCTAAGTTGCTGAAATAAGCCCATTTAATAAGCCTATTTAATAAGCCTAAGTTGCTGAAATAAGCCTATTTAATAAGCCTATTTAATAAGCCTATTTAATAGGCCTATTTAATAAGTCTAAGTTGCTGAAATAAGCCTATTTAATAAGCCTATTTAATAGGCCTATTTAATAAGTCTAAGTTGCTGAAATAAGCCTATTTATAAGCCTAAGTTGCTGAATGAGCCTATTTAATAAGCCTAAGTTGCTGAAATAAGCCTATTTAATAAGCCTAAGTTGCTGAATAAGCCTATTTAATAAGCCTAAGTTGCTGAATAAACCTATTTAATAAGTCTAAGTTGCTGAAATAAGCCTATTTAATAAAGCTATTTAATAAGCCTAAGTTGCTGAATAAGCCTATTTAATAAGTCTAAATTGCTGAAATAAGGCTATTTAATACGCCTAAGTTGCTGAAATAAGGCTATTTAATAAGTTTAAGTTACTGAAATAAGCCTATTTAATAAGCCTAAGTTGCTGAAATAAGCATATTTAATAAGGCTATTTAATGAGCCTAAGTTGCTGAAATAAGCCTATTTAATAAGCCTAAGTTTCTGAACTAAGCCTATTTAAAAAGGTATATTTAATAAGTCTAAGTTGCTGAAATAAACCTATTTAAAAATGCTATTTAATAAGCCTAAGTTGCTGAAATAAACCTATTTAAAAATGCTATTTAATAAGCCTAAGTTGCTGAAATAAACCTGTTTAATAAGGCTATTTAATAAGCATAAGTTGCTGAAATAAGCTTATTTAATAAGCCTAAGTTGCTGAAATAAGCCTATTTAATAAGTCTAAGTTGCTGAAATAAACCTATTTAATAAGCCTAAGTTGCTAAAATAAGCCTATTCAATGAGGCTATTTAATGAGTCTATTTAATAAGCCTATTTAATAAGCCTATTTTATAAGCCTATTTAATAAGCCTATTTAATACGCCTATTTAATAAACATATTTAATAAGTATTTAATGAGCCTATTTAATAAGTCTATTTAATAAGCCTTTTTAATAAGCCTATTTAATAAGTCTATTTAATAAGCCTATTTAATAAGTCTATTTAATAAGTCTATTTAATAAGCCTATTTAATAAGTATATAATGAGCCTATTTAATAAGCCTATTTATTGAGCCTATTTAATAAGCCTATTTATTGAGCCTATTTAATAAGCCTATTTATTGAGCCTATTTAATAAGCCTATTTATTGAGCCTATTTAATAAGACTATTTAATAAGTCTATTTAATAAGCCTATTTAATAAGCCTATTTAATAAGCCTATTTATTGAGCCTATTTAATAAGACTATTTAATAAGCCTATTTATTGAGCCTATTTAATAAGTCTATTTAATAAGCATATTTAATAAGACTAATTAATAAGTATTTAATGAGCCTATTTAATAAGTCTATTTAATAAGCCTATTTAATAGGCCTATTTAATAAGTCTAAGTTGCTGAAATAAGCCTATTTAATAAGCCTATTTAATAGGCCTATTTAATAAGTCTAAGTTGCTGAAATAAGCCTATTTAATAAGCCTAAGTTTCTGAATGAGCCTATTTAATAAGCCTAAGTTGCTGAAATAAGCCTATTTAATAAGCCTAAGTTGCTGAATAAGCCTATTTAATAAGCCTAAGTTGCTGAAATAAGCCTATTTAATAAGTTTAAGTTGCTGAAATAAGGCTATTTAATAAGCCTAAGTTGCTGAAATAAGCCTATTTAATAAGCCTAAGTTGCTGAAATAAAGCTATTTAATAAGTCTAAGTTGCTGAAATAAGCCTATTTAATAAGCCTAAGTTGCTGAAATAAGTATATTTAATAAGCATAAGTTGTTGAAATAAACCTATTTAATGAGTCTAAGTTGCTGAAATAAGGCTATTTAATAAGTCTAAGTTGCTGAAATAAGCCTTTTTAATCAGCGTAAGTTGCTGAAATAAGTCTATTTAATAATCCCAAGTTGCTGAAATAAGCCTACTTAATTAGGCTATTTAATAAGCCTCAGTTGCTGAAATAAGCCTATTTAATAAGCGTAAGTTGCTGAAATAAGGCTATTTAATAAGTCTAAGTTGCTGAAATAAGCCTATTTAATAAGCCTAAGTTGCTGAAATAAGCCCATTTAATAAGCCTATTTAATAAGCCTAAGTTGCTGAAATAAGCCTATTTAATAAGCCTATTTAATAGGCCTATTTAATAAGTCTAAGTTGCTGAAATAAGCCTATTTAATAAGCCTATTTAATAGGCCTATTTAATAAGTCTAAGTTGCTGAAATAAGCCTACTTAATTAGGCTATTTAATAAGCCTAAGTTGCTGAAATAAGCCTATTTAATAAGCCTATTTAATAAGCCTATTTAATAGGCCTATTTAATAAGTCTAAGTTGCTGAAATAAGCCTATTTAATAAGCCTATTTAATAGGCCTATTTAATAAGTCTAAGTTGCTGAAATAAGCCTATTTATAAGCCTAAGTTGCTGAATGAGCCTATTTAATAAGCCTAAGTTGCTGAAATAAGCCTATTTAATAAGCCTAAGTTGCTGAATAAGCCTATTTAATAAGCCTAAGTTGCTGAATAAACCTATTTAGTAAGTCTAAGTTGCTGAAATAAGCCTATTTAATAAAGCTATTTAATAAGCCTAAGTTGCTGAATAAGCCTATTTAATAAGTCTAAATTGCTGAAATAAGGCTATTTAATAAGCCTAAGTTGCTGAAATAAGGCTATTTAATAAGTTTAAGTTGCTGAAATAAGCCTATTTAATAAGCCTAAGTTGCTGAAATAAGCATATTTAATAAGGCTATTTAATGAGCCTAAGTTGCTGAAATAAGCCTATTTAATAAGCCTAAGTTTCTGAACTAAGCCTATTTAAAAAGGTATATTTAATAAGTCTAAGTTGCTGAAATAAGCCTATTTAATAAGCCTAAGTTGCTGAAATAAGGCTATTTAATAAGTCTAAGTTGCTGAAATAAGCGTATTTAATAAGCCTAAGTTGCTGAAATAAGTATTTTTAATAAGCATAAGTTGCTGAAATAAGCCTATTTAATGAGTCTAAGTTGCTGAAATAAGGCTATTTAATAAGTCTAAGTTGCTGAAATAAGCCTTTTTAATCAGCATAAGTTGCTGAAATAAGCCTATTTAATAAGCTCAAGTTGCTGAAATAAGCCTACTTAATTAGGCTATTTAATAAGCCTAAGTTGCTGAAATAAGCCTATTTAATAAGCGTAAGTTGCTGAAATAAGGCTATTTAATAAGTCTAAGTTGCTGAAATAAGCCTATTTAATAAGCCTAAGTTGCTGAATAAGCCTATTTAATAAGCCTAAGTTGCTGAAATAAGCCTATTTAATAAGTTTAAGTTGCTGAAATAAGGCTATTTAATAAGCCTAAGTTGCTGAAATAAGGCTATTTAATAAGCCTAATTTGCTGAAATAAAGCTATTTAATAAGTCTAAGTTGCTGAAATAAGCCTATTTAATAAGCCTAAGTTGCTGAAATAAGTATATTTAATAAGCATAAGTTGCTGAAATAAACCTATTTAATGAGTCTAAGTTGCTGAAATAAGTCTATTTAATAATCCCAAGTTGCTGAAATAAGCCTACTTAATTAGGCTATTTAATAAGCCTAAGTTGCTGAAATAAGCCTATTTAATAAGCGTAAGTTGCTGAAATAAGGCTATTTAATAAGTCTAAGTTGCTTAAATAAGCCTATTTAATAAGCCTAAGTTGCTGAAATAAGCCCATTTAATAAGCCTATTTAATAAGCCTAAGTTGCTGAAATAAGCCTATTTAATAAGACTATTTAATAAGCCTATTTAATAGGCCTATTTAATAAGTCTAAGTTGCTGAAATAAGCCTATTTAATAAGCCTATTTAATAGGCCTATTTAATAAGTCTAAGTTGCTGAAATAAGCCTATTTATAAGCCTAAGTTGCTGAATGAGCCTATTTAATAAGCATAAGTTGCTGAAATAAGCCTATTTAATAAGCCTAAGTTGCTGAATAAGCCTATTTAATAAGCCTAAGTTGCTGAATAAACCTATTTAATAAGTCTAAGTTGCTGAAATAAGTCTATTTAATAATCCCAAGTTGCTGAAATAAGCCTACTTAATTAGGCTATTTAATAAGCCTAAGTTGCTGAGATAAGCCTATTTAATAAGCGTAAGTTGCTGAAATAAGGCTATTTAATAAGTCTAAGTTGCTGAAATAAGCCTATTTAATAAGCCTATTTAATAAGCCTATTTAATAGGCCTATTTAATAAGTCTAAGTTGCTGAAATAAACCTATTTAATGAGTCTAAGTTGCTGAAATAAGGCTATTTAATAAGTCTAAGTTGCTGAAATAAGCCTTTTTAATCAGCGTAAGTTGCTGAAATAAGCCTATTTAATAAGCCCAAGTTGCTGAAATAAGCCTACTTAATTAGGATATTTAATAAGCCTAAGTTGCTGAAATAAGCCTATTTAATAAGCGTAAGTTGCTGAAATAAGGCTATTTAATAAGTCTAAGTTGCTGAAATAAGCCTATTTAATAAGCCTAAGTTGCTGAAATAAGCCCATTTAATAAACCTATTTAATAAGCCTAAGTTGCTGAAATAAGCCTATTTAATAAGCATTTTTAATAATCCTAATTAATAGGCCTATTTAATAAGTCTAAGTTGCTGAAATAAGCTTATTTAATAAGCCTATTTAATAGGCCTATTTAATAAGTCTAAGTTGCTGAAATAAGCCTATTTAATAAGCCTAAGTTGCTGAATGAGCCTATTTAATAAGCCTAAGTTGCTGAAATAAGCCTATTTAATAAGCCTAAGTTGCTGAATAAGCCTATTTAATAAGCCTAAGTTGCTGAAATAAGCCTATTTAATAAGTTTAAGTTGCTGAAATAAGGCTATTTAATAAGTCTAAGTTGCTGAAATAAGCCTTTTTAATCAGCGTAAGTTGCTGAAATAAGCCTATTTAATAAGCCCAAGTTGCTGAAATAAGCCTACTTAATTAGGCTATTTAATAAGCCTAAGTTGCTGAAATAAGCCTATTTAATAAGCGTAAGTTGCTGAAATAAGGCTATTTAATAAGTCTAAGTTGCTGAAATAAGCCTATTTAATAAGCCTATTTAATAAGCCTATTTAATAGGCCTATTTAATAAGTCTAAGTTGCTGAAATAAACCTATTTAATGAGTCTAAGTTGCTGAAATAAGGCTATTTAATAAGTCTAAGTTGCTGAAATAAGCCTTTTTAATCAGCGTAAGTTGCTGAAATAAGCCTATTTAATAAGCCCAAGTTGCTGAAATAAGCCTACTTAATTAGGATATTTAATAAGCCTAAGTTGCTGAAATAAGCCTATTTAATAAGCGTAAGTTGCTGAAATAAGGCTATTTAATAAGTCTAAGTTGCTGAAATAAGCCTATTTAATAAGCCTAAGTTGCTGAATGAGCCTATTTAATAAGCCTAAGTTGCTGAAATAAGCCTATTTAATAAGCCTAAGTTGCTGAATAAGCCTATTTAATAAGCCTAAGTTGCTGAAATAAGCCTATTTAATAAGTTTAAGTTGCTGAAATAAGGCTATTTAATAAGTCTAAGTTGCTGAAATAAGCCTTTTTAATCAGCGTAAGTTGCTGAAATAAGCCTATTTAATAAGCCCAAGTTGCTGAAATAAGCCTACTTAATTAGGCTATTTAATAAGCCTAAGTTGCTGAAATAAGCCTATTTAATAAGCGTAAGTTGCTGAAATAAGGCTATTTAATAAGTCTAAGTTGCTGAAATAAGCCTATTTAATAAGCCTAAGTTGCTGAAATAAGCCCATTTAATAAGCCTATTTAATAAGCCTAAGTTGCTGAAATAAGCCTATTTAATAAGCCTTTTAATAATCCTATTTAATAGGCCTATTTAATAAGTCTAAGTTGCTGAAATAAGCCTATTTAATAAGCCTATTTAATAGGCCTCTTTAATGAGTCTAAGTTGCTGAAATAAGCCTATTTAATAAGCCTAAGTTGCTGAATGAGCCTATTTAATAAGCCTAAGTTGCTGAAATAAGCCTATTTAATAAGCCTAAGTTGCTGAAATAAGCCTATTTAATAAGGCTATTTAATGAGCCTAAGTGGCTGAAATAAGCCTATTTAATAAGCCTAAGTTTCTGAACTAAGCCTATTTAATAAGCCTAAGTTGCTGAATAAACCTATTTAATAAGTCTAAGTTGCTGAAATAAACCTATTTAAAAATGCTACTTAATAAGCCTAAGGTGCTGAAATAAACCTGTTTAATAAGGCTATTTAATAAGAATAAGTTGCTGAAATAAGCTTATTTAATAAGCCTAAGTTGCTGAAATAAGCCTATTTAATAAGGCTTTTTAATATGTCTAAGTTGCTGAAATAAACTTATTTAATAAGCCTAAGTTGCTAAAATAAGCCTATTTAATGAGGCTATTTAATAAGTCTATTTAATAAGCCTATTTAATAAGCCTATTTAATAAGCCTATTTAATAAGCCTATTTAATAAGTCTATTTAATAAGTCTATTTAATAAGTATTTAATGAGCCTATTTAATATGCCTATTTATTGAGCCTATTTAAAAAGCCTATTTATTGAGCCTATTTAATAAGCCTATTTATTGAGCCTATTTAATAAGCCTATTTAATAAGTCTATTTAATAAGCCTATTTAATAAGCCTATTTAATAAGCCTATTTAATAAGTATTTAATGTGCCTATTTAATAAGTCTATTTAATAAGCCTATTTAATAGGCCTATTTAATAAGTCTAAGTTGCTGAAATAAGCCTATTTATAAGCCTAAGTTGCTGAATGAGCCTATTTAATAAGCCTAAGTTGCTGAAATAAGCCTATTTAATAAGCCTAAGTTGTTGAAATAAGCCTATTTAATAAGCCTATTTAATAGGCCTATTTAATAAGTCTAAGTTGCTGAAATAAGCCTATTTAATAAGCCTAAGTTGCTGAATGAGCCTATTTAATAAGCCTAAGTTGCTGAAATAAGCCTATTTAATAGGCCTAAGTTGCTGAATAAGCCTATTTAATAAGCCTAAGTTGCTGAATAAACCTATTTAATAAGTCTAAGTTGCTGAAATAAGCCTATTTAATAAGGCTATTTAATAAGCCTAAGTTGCTGAAATAAGGCTATTTAATAAGCGTAAGTTGCTGAAATAAGGCTATTTAATAAGTCTAAATTGCTGAAATAAGCCTATTTAATAAGCCTAAGTTGCTGAAATAAGCCCATTTAATAAGCCTATTTAATAAGCCTAAGTTGCTGAAATAAGCCTATTTAATAAGCCTATTAAATAAGCCTATTTAATAGGCCTATTTAATAAGTCTAAGTTGCTGAAATAAGGCTATTTAATAAGTCTAAGTTGCTGAAATAAGCCTATTTAATAAGCCTAAGTTGCTGAAATAAGTATTTTTAATAAGCATAAGTTGCTGAAATAAGCCTATTTAATAAGCTCAAGTTGCTGAAATAAGCCTACTTAATTAGGCTATTTAATAAGCCTAAGTTGCTGAAATAAGCCTATTTAATAAGCGTAAGTTGCTGAAATAAGGCTATTTAATAAGTCTAAGTTGCTGAAATAAGCCTATTTAATAAGCCTAAGTTGCTGAAATAAGCCCATTTAATAAGCCTATTTAATAAGCCTAAGTTGCTGAAATAAGCCTATTTAATAAGCCTATTTATTAAGCCTATTTAATAAGTATTTAATGTGCCTATTTAATAAGTCTATTTAATAAGCCTATTTAATAGGCCTATTTAATAAGTCTAAGTTGCTGAAATAAACCTATTTAATAAGCCTATTTAACAGGCCTATTTAATAAGTCTAAGTTGCTGAAATAAGCCTATTTAATAAGCCTAAGTTTCTGAATGAGCCTATTTAATAATCCTAAGTTGCTGAAATAAGCCTATTTAATAAGCCTAAGTTGCTGAATAAGCCTATTTAATAAGCCTAAGTTGCTGAAATAAGCATATTTAATAAGTCTAAGTTGCTGAAATAAGGCTATTTAATAAGCCTAAGTTGCTGAAATAAGCCTATTTAATAAGCCTAAGTTGTTGAAATAAGCCTATTTAATAAGCCTATTTAATAGGCCTATTTAATAAGTCTAAGTTGCTGAAATAAGCCTATTTAATAAGCCTAAGTTGCTGAATGAGCCTATTTAATAAGCCTAAGTTGCTGAAATAAGCCTATTTAATAGGCCTAAGTTGCTGAATAAGCCTATTTAATAAGCCTAAGTTGCTGAATAAACCTATTTAATAAGTCTAAGTTGCTGAAATAAGCCTATTTAATAAGGCTATTTAATAAGCCTAAGTTGCTGAAATAAGGCTATTTAATAAGCGTAAGTTGCTGAAATAAGGCTATTTAATAAGTCTAAGTTGCTGAAATAAGCCTATTTAATAAGCCTAAGTTGCTGAAATAAGCCCATTTAATAAGCCTATTTAATAAGCCTAAGTTGCTGAAATAAGCCTATTTAATAAGCCTATTTAATAAGCCTATTTAATAGGCCTATTTAATAAGTCTAAGTTGCTGAAATAAGCCTATTTAATAAGCCTATTTAATAGGCCTATTTAATACGTCTAAGTTGCTGAAATACGCCTATTTATAAGCCTAAGTTGCTGAATGAGCCTATTTAATAAGCCTAAGTTGCTGAAATAAGCCTATTTAATAAGCCTAAGTTTCTGAATGAGCCTATTTAATAAGCCTAAGTTGCTGAATAAGCCTATTTAATAAGCCTAAGTTGCTGAATAAACCTATTTAATAAGTCTAAGTTGCTGAAATAAGCCTATTTAATAAAGCTATTTAATAAGCCTAAGTTGCTGAATAAGCCTATTTAATAAGTCTAAATTGCTGAAATAAGGCTATTTAATAAGCCTAAGTTGCTGAAATAAGGCTATTTAATACGTATAAGTTGCTGAAATAAGCCTATTTAATAAGCCTAAGTTGCTGAAATAAGCATATTTAATAAGGCTATTTAATGAGCCTAAGTTGCTGAAATAAGCCTATTTAATAAGCCTAAGCTTCTGAACTAAGCCTATTTAAAAAGGTATATTTAATAAGTCTAAGTTGCTGAAATAAACCTATTTAAAAATGCTATTTAATAAGCCTAAGTTGCTGAAATAAGGCTATTTAATAAGTTTAAGTTGCTGAAATAAGCCTATTTAATAAGGCTATTTAATGAGCCTAAGTTGCTGAAATAAGCCTATTTAATAAGCCTAAGTTTCTGAACTAAGCCTATTTAAAAAGGTATATTTAATAAGTCTAAGTTGCTGAAATAAACCTATATAAAAATGCTATTTAATAAGCCTAAGTTGCTGAAATAAACCTGTTTAATAAGGCTATTTAATAAGCATAAGTTGCTGAAATAAGCTTATTTAATAAGCCTAAGTTGCTGAAATAAGCCTATTTAATAAGTCTAAGTTGCTGAAATAAATCTATTTAATAAGCCTAAGTTGCTAAAATAAGCCTATTCAATGAGGCTATTTAATAAGTCTATTTAATAAGCCTATTTAATAAGCCTATTTTATAAGCCTATTTAATAAGCCTATTTAATACGCCTATTTAATAAACATATTTAATAAGTATTTAATGAGCCTATTTAATAAGTCTATTTAATAAGCCTTTTTAATAAGCCTATTTAATAAGTCTATTTAATAAGCCTATTTAATAAGTCTATTTAATAAGCCTTTTTAATAAGCCTATTTAATAAGTCTATTTAATAAGCCTATTTAATAAGTATATAATGAGCCTATTTAATAAGCCTATTTATTGAGCCTATTTAATAAGCCTATTTATTGAGCCTATTTAATAAGCCTATTTATTGAGCCTATTTAATAAGCCTATTTATTGAGCCTATTTAATAAGACTATTTAATAAGTCTATTTAATAAGCCTATTTAATAAGCCTATTTAATAAGCCTATTTATTGAGCCTATTTAATAAGACTATTTAATAAGCCTATTTATTGAGCCTATTTAATAAGTCTATTTAATAAGCATATTTAATAAGACTAATTAATAAGTATTTAATGAGCCTATTTAATAAGTCTATTTAATAAGCCTATTTAATAGGCCTATTTAATAAGTCTAAGTTGCTGAAATAAGCCTATTTAATAAGCCTATTTAATAGGCCTATTTAATAAGTCTAAGTTGCTGAAATAAGCCTATTTAATAAGCCTAAGTTTCTGAATGAGCCTATTTAATAAGCCTAAGTTGATGAAATAAGCCTATTTAATAAGCCTAAGTTGCTGAATAAGCCTATTTAATAAGCCTAAGTTGCTGAAATAAGCCTATTTAATAAGCCTAAGTTGCTGAAATAAAGCTATTTAATAAGTCTAAGTTGCTGAAGTAAGCCTATTTAATAAGCCTAAGTTGCTGAAATAAGTATATTTAATAAGCATAAGTTGCTGAAATAAACCTATTTAATGAGTCTAAGTTGCTGAAATAAGGCTATTTAATAAGTCTAAGTTGCTGAAATAAGCCTTTTTAATCAGCGTAAGTTGCTGAAATAAGTCTATTTAATAATCCCAAGATGCTGAAATAAGCCTACTTAATTAGGCTATTTAATAAGCCTAAGTTGCTGAAATAAGCCTATTTAATAAGCGTAAGTTGCTGAAATAAGGCTATTTAATAAGTCTAAGTTGCTGAAATAAGCCGTTTTAATAAGCCTAAGTTGCTGAAATAAGCCCATTTAATAAGCCTATTTAATAAGCCTAAGTTGCTGAAATAAGCCTATTTAATAAGCCTATTTAATAAGCCTATTTAATAGGCCTATTTAATAAGTCTAAGTTGCTGAAATAAGCCTATTTAATAAGCCTATTTAATAGGCCTATTTAATAAGTCTAAGTTGCTGAAATAAGCCTATTTATAAGCCTAAGTTGCTGAATGAGTCTATTTAATAAGCATAAGTTGCTGAAATAAGCCTATTTAATAAGCCTAAGTTGCTGAATAAGCCTATTTAATAAGCGTAAGTTGCTGAAATAAGGCTATTTAATAAGTCTAAGTTGCTGAAATAAGCCTATTTAATAAGACTATTTAATAAGCCTATTTAATAGGCCTATTTAATAAGTCTAAGTTGCTGAAATAAGCCTATTTAATAAGCTTATTTAATAGGCCTATTTAATAAGTCTAAGTTGCTGAAATAAGCCTATTTATAAGCCTAAGTTGCTGAATGAGCCTATTTAATAAGCCTAAGTTGCTGAAATAAGCCTATTTAATAAGCCTAAGTGGCTGAATAAGCCTATTTAATAAGCCTAAGTTGCTGAATAAACCTATTTAATAAGTCTAAGTTGCTGAAATAAGCCTATTTAATAAAGCTATTTAATAAGCCTAAGTTGCTGAATAAGCCTATTTAATAAGTCTAAATTGCTGAAATAAGGCTATTTAATAAGCCTAAGTTGCTGAAATAAGGCTATTTAATAAGTTTAAGTTGCTGAAATAAGCCTATTTAATAAGCCTAAGTTGCTGAAATAAGCATATTTAATAAGGCTATTTAATGAGCCTAAGTTGCTGAAATAAGCCTATTTAATAAGCCTAAGTTTCTGAACTAAGCCTATTTAAAAAGGTATATTTAATAAGTCTAAGTTGCTGAAATAAACCTATTTAAAAATGCTATTTAATAAGCCTAAGTTGCTGAAATAAACCTGTTTAATAAGGCTATTTAATAAGCATAAGTTGCTGAAATAAGCTTATTTAATAAGCCCAAGTTGCTGAAATAAGCCTATTTAATAAGGCTATTTAATAAGCATAAGTTGCTGAAATAAGTATATTTAATAAGCATAAGTTGCTGAAATAAACCTATTTAATGAGTCTAAGTTGCTGAAATAAGGCTATTTAATAAGTCTAAGTTGCTGAAATAAGCCTTTTTAATCAGCGTAAGTTGCTGAAATAAGCCTATTTAATAAGCCCAAGTTGCTGAAATAAGCCTACTTAATTAGGCTATTTAATAAGCCTAAGTTGCTGAAATAAGCCTATTTAATAAGCGTAAGTTGCTGAAATAAGGCTATTTAATAAGTCTAAGTTGCTGAAATAAGCCTATTTAATAAGCCTAAGTTGATGAAATAAGCCTATTTAATAAGCGTAAGTTGCTGAAATAAGGCTATTTAATAAGTCTAAGTTGCTGAAATGAGCCTATTTAATAAGCCTATTTAATAAGCCTATTTAATAGGCCTATTTAATAAGTCTAAGTTGCTGAAATAAGCCTATTTAATAAGCCTATTTAATAGGCCTATTTAATAAGTCTAAGTTGCTGAAATAAGCCTATTTATAAGCCTAGGTTGCTGAATGAGCCTATTTAATAAGCCTAAGTTGCTGAAATAAGCCTATTTAATAAGTCTAAATTGCTGAAATAAGGCTATTTAATAAGCCTAAGTTGCTGAAATAAGGCTATTTAATAAGTTTAAGTTGCTGAAATAAGCCTATTTAATAAGCCTAAGTTGCTGAAATAAGCATATTTAATAAGGCTATTTAATGAGCCTAAGTTGCTGAAATAAGCCTATTTAATAAGCCTAAGTTTCTGAACTAAGCCTATTTAAAAAGGTATATTTAATAAGTCTAAGTTGCTGAAATAAACCTATTTTAAAATGCTATTTAATAAGCCTAAGTTGCTGAAATAAACCTGTTTAATAAGGCTATTTAATAAGCATAAGTTGCTGAAATAAGCTTATTTAATAAGCCTAAGTTGCTGAAATAAGCCTATTTAATAAGGCTATTTAATAAGCATAAGTTGCTGAAATAAACCTATTTAATGAGTCTAAGTTGCTGAAATAAGGCTATTTAATAAGTCTAAGTTGCTGAAATAAGCCTTTTTAATCAGCGTAAGTTGCTGAAATAAGCCTATTTAATAAGCCCAAGTTGCTGAAATAAGCCTACTTAATTAGGCTATTTAATAAGCCTAAGTTGCTGAAATAAGCCTATTTAATAAGCGTAAGTTGCTGAAATAAGGCTATTTAATAAGTCTAAGTTGCTGAAATAAGCCTATTTAATAAGCCTAAGTTGATGAAATAAGCCTATTTAATAAGCGTAAGTTGCTGAAATAAGGCTATTTAATAAGTCTAAGTTGCTGAAATAAGCCTATTTAATAAGCCTATTTAATAAGCCTATTTAATAGGCCTATTTAATAAGTCTAAGTTGCTGAAATAAGCCTATTTAATAAGCCTATTTAATAGGCCTATTTAATAAGTCTAAGTTGCTGAAATAAGCCTATTTATAAGCCTAAGTTGCTGAATGAGCCTATTTAATAAGCCTAAGTTGCTGAAATAAGCCTATTTAATAAGCCTAAGTTGCTGAATAAGCCTATTTAATAAGCCTAAGTTGCTGAATAAACCTATTTAATAAGTCTAAGTTGCTGAAATAAGCCTATTTAATAAGCCTATGTAATAGCCCTATTTAATAAGTCTAAGTTGCTGAAATAAGCCTATTTATAAGCCTAAGTTGCTGAATGAGCCTATTTAATAAGCCTAAGTTGCTGAAATAAGCCTATTTAATAAGCCTAAGTTGCTGAATAAGCCTATTTAATAAGCCTAAGTTGCTGAATAAACCTATTTAATAAGTCTAAGTTGCTGAAATAAGCCTATTTAATAAAGCTATTTAATAAGCCTAAGTTGCTGAATAAGCCTATTTAATAAGTCTAAATTGCTGAAATAAGGCTATTTAATAAGCCTAAGTTGCTGAAATAAGGCTATTTAATAAGTTTAACTTGCTGAAATAAGCCTATTTAATAAGCCTAAGTTGCTGAAATAAGCATATTTAATAAGGCTATTTAATGAGCCTAAGTTGCTGAAATAAGCCTATTTAATAAGCCTAAGTTTCTGAACTAAGCCTATTTAAAAAGGTATATTTAATAAGTCTAAGTTGCTGAAATAAACCTATTTTAAAATGCTATTTAATAAGCCTAAGTTGCTGAAATAAACCTGTTTAATAAGGCTATTTAATAAGCATAAGTTGCTGAAATAAGCTTATTTAATAAGCCTAAGTTGCTGAAATAAGCCTATTTAATAAGGCTATTTAATAAGCATAAGTTGCTGAAATAAACCTATTTAATGAGTCTAAGTTGCTGAAATAAGGCTATTTAATAAGTCTAAGTTGCTGAAATAAGCCTTTTTAATCAGCGTAAGTTGCTGAAATAAGCCTATTTAATAAGCCCAAGTTGCTGAAATAAGCCTACTTAATTAGGCTATTTAATAAGCCTAAGTTGCTGAAATAAGCCTATTTAATAAGCGTAAGTTGCTTAAATAAGGCTATTTAATAAGTCTAAGTTGCTGAAATAAGCCTATTTAATAAGCCTAAGTTGATGAAATAAGCCTATTTAATAAGCGTAAGTTGCTGAAATAAGGCTATTTAATAAGTCTAAGTTGCTGAAATAAGCCTATTTAATAAGCCTATTTAATAAGCCTATTTAATAGGCCTATTTAATAAGTCTAAGTTGCTGAAATAAGCCTATTTAATAAGCCTATTTAATAGGCCTATTTAATAAGTCTAAGTTGCTGAAATAAGCCTATTTATAAGCCTAAGTTGCTGAATGAGCCTATTTAATAAGCCTAAGTTGCTGAAATAAGCCTATTTAATAAGCCTAAGTTGCTGAATAAGCCTATTTAATAAGCCTAAGTTGCTGAATAAACCTATTTAATAAGTCTAAGTTGCTGAAATAAGCCTATTTAATAAAGCTATTTAATAAGCCTAAGTTGCTGAATAAGCCTATTTAATAAGTCTAAATTGCTGAAATAAGGCTATTTAATAAGCCTAAGTTGCTGAAATAAGGCTATTTAATAAGTTTAAGTTGCTGAAATAAGCCTATTTAATAAGCCTAAGTTGCTGAAATAAGCATATTTAATAAGGCTATTTAATGAGCCTAAGTTGCTGAAATAAGCCTATTTAATAAGCCTAAGTTTCTGAACTAAGCCTATTTAAAAAGGTATATTTAATAAGTCTAAGTTGCTGAAATAAACCTATTTAAAAATGCTATTTAATAAGCCTAAGTTGCTGAAATAAACCTGTTTAATAAGGCTATTTAATAAGCATAAGTTGCTGAAAAAGCTTATTTAATAAGCCTAAGTTGCTGAAATAAGCCTATTTAATAAGGCTATTTAATAAGCATAAGTTGCTGAAATAAGTATATCTAATAAGCATAAGTTGCTGAAATAAACCTATTTAATGAGTCTAAGTTGCTGAAATAAGGCTATTAAATAAGTCTAAGTTGCTGAAATAAGCCTTTTTAATCAGCGTAAGTTGCTGAAATAAGCCTATTTAATAAGCCCAAGTTGCTGAAATAAGCCTACTTAATTAGGCTATTTAATAAGCCTAAGTTGCTGAAATAAACCTGTTTAATAAGGCTATTTAATAAGCATAAGTTGCTGAAATAAGCTTATTTAATAAGCCTAAGTTGCTGAAATAAGCCTATTTAATAAGGCTATTTAATAAGCATAAGTTGCTGAAATAAACCTATTTAATGAGTCTAAGTTGCTGAAATAAGGCTATTTAATAAGTCTAAGTTGCTGAAATAAGCCTTTTTAATCAGCGTAAGTTGCTGAAATAAGCCTATTTAATAAGCCCAAGTTGCTGAAATAAGCCTACTTAATTAGGCTATTTAATAAGCCTAAGTTGCTGAAATAAGCCTATTTAATAAGCGTAAGTTGCTAAAATAAGGCTATTTAATAAGTCTAAGTTGCTGAAATAAGCCTATTTAATAAGCCTAAGTTGATGAAATAAGCCTATTTAATAAGCGTAAGTTGCTGAAATAAGGCTATTTAATAAGTCTAAGTTGCTGAAATAAGCCTATTTAATAAGCCTATTTAATAAGCCTATTTAACAGGCCTATTTAATAAGTCTAAGTTGCTGAAATAAGCCTATTTAATAAGCCTATTTAATAGGCCTATTTAATAAGTCTAAGTTGCTGAAATAAGCCTATTTATAAGCCTAAGTTGCTGAATGAGCCTATTTAATAAGCCTAAGTTGCTGAAATAAGCCTATTTAATAAGCCTAAGTTGCTGAATAAGCCTATTTAATAAGCCTAAGTTGCTGAATAAACCTATTTAATAAGTCTAAGTTGCTGAAATAAGCCTATTTAATAAGCCTATGTAATAGCCCTATTTAATAAGTCTAAGTTGCTGAAATAAGCCTATTTATAAGCCTAAGTTGCTGAATGAGCCTATTTAATAAGCCTAAGTTGCTGAAATAAGCCTATTTAATAAGCCTAAGTTGCTGAATAAGCCTATTTAATAAGCCTAAGTTGCTGAATAAACCTATTTAATAAGTCTAAGTTGCTGAAATAAGCCTATTTAATAAAGCTATTTAATAAGCCTAAGTTGCTGAATAAGCCTATTTAATAAGTCTAAATTGCTGAAATAAGGCTATTTAATAAGCCTAAGTTGCTGAAATAAGGCTATTTAATAAGTTTAAGTTGCTGAAATAAGCCTATTTAATAAGCCTAAGTTGCTGAAATAAGCATATTTAATAAGGCTATTTAATGAGCCTAAGTTGCTGAAATAAGCCTATTTAATAAGCCTAAGTTTCTGAACTAAGCCTATTTAAAAAGGTATATTTAATAAGTCTAAGTTGCTGAAATAAACCTATTTTAAAATGCTATTTAATAAGCCTAAGTTGCTGAAATAAACCTGTTTAATAAGGCTATTTAATAAGCATAAGTTGCTGAAATAAGCTTATTTAATAAGCCTAAGTTGCTGAAATAAGCCTATTTAATAAGGCTATTTAATAAGCATAAGTTGCTGAAATAAACCTATTTAATGAGTCTAAGTTGCTGAAATAAGGCTATTTAATAAGTCTAAGTTGCTGAAATAAGCCTTTTTAATCAGCGTAAGTTGCTGAAATAAGCCTATTTAATAAGCCCAAGTTGCTGAAATAAGCCTACTTAATTAGGCTATTTAATAAGCCTAAGTTGCTGAAATAAGCCTATTTAATAAGCGTAAGTTGCTGAAATAAGGCTATTTAATAAGTCTAAGTTGCTGAAATAAGCCTATTTAATAAGCCTAAGTTGATGAAATAAGCCTATTTAATAAGCGTAAGTTGCTGAAATAAGGCTATTTAATAAGTCTAAGTTGCTGAAATAAGCCTATTTAATAAGCCTATTTAATAAGCCTATTTAATAGGCCTATTTAATAAGTCTAAGTTGCTGAAATAAGCCTATTTAATAAGCCTATTTAATAGGCCTATTTAATAAGTCTAAGTTGCTGAAATAAGCCTATTTATAAGCCTAAGTTGCTGAATGAGCCTATTTAATAAGCCTAAGTTGCTGAAATAAGCCTATTTAATAAGCCTAAGTTGCTGAATAAGCCTATTTAATAAGCCTAAGTTGCTGAATAAACCTATTTAATAAGTCTAAGTTGCTGAAATAAGCCTATTTAATAAAGCTATTTAATAAGCCTAAGTTGCTGAATAAGCCTATTTAATAAGTCTAAATTGCTGAAATAAGGCTATTTAATAAGCCTAAGTTGCTGAAATAAGGCTATTTAATAAGTTTAAGTTGCTGAAATAAGCCTATTTAATAAGCCTAAGTTGCTGAAATAAGCATATTTAATAAGGCTATTTAATGAGCCTAAGTTGCTGAAATAAGCCTATTTAATAAGCCTAAGTTTCTGAACTAAGCCTATTTAAAAAGGTATATTTAATAAGTCTAAGTTGCTGAAATAAACCTATTTAAAAATGCTATTTAATAAGCCTAAGTTGCTGAAATAAACCTGTTTAATAAGGCTATTTAATAAGCATAAGTTGCTGAAAAAGCTTATTTAATAAGCCTAAGTTGCTGAAATAAGCCTATTTAATAAGGCTATTTAATAAGCATAAGTTGCTGAAATAAGTATATCTAATAAGCATAAGTTGCTGAAATAAACCTATTTAATGAGTCTAAGTTGCTGAAATAAGGCTATTTAATAAGTCTAAGTTGCTGAAATAAGCCTTTTTAATCAGCGTAAGTTGCTGAAATAAGCCTATTTAATAAGCCCAAGTTGCTGAAATAAGCCTACTTAATTAGGCTATTTAATAAGCCTAAGTTGCTGAAATAAACCTGTTTAATAAGGCTATTTAATAAGCATAAGTTGCTGAAATAAGCTTATTTAATAAGCCTAAGTTGCTGAAATAAGCCTATTTAATAAGGCTATTTAATAAGCATAAGTTGCTGAAATAAACCTATTTAATGAGTCTAAGTTGCTGAAATAAGGCTATTTAATAAGTCTAAGTTGCTGAAATAAGCCTTTTTAATCAGCGTAAGTTGCTGAAATAAGCCTATTTAATAAGCCCAAGTTGCTGAAATAAGCCTACTTAATTAGGCTATTTAATAAGCCTAAGTTGCTGAAATAAGCCTATTTAATAAGCGTAAGTTGCTGAAATAAGGCTATTTAATAAGTCTAAGTTGCTGAAATAAGCCTATTTAATAAGCCTAAGTTGATGAAATAAGCCTATTTAATAAGCGTAAGTTGCTGAAATAAGGCTATTTAATAAGTCTAAGTTGCTGAAATAAGCCTATTCAATAAGCCTATTTAATAAGCCTATTTAATAGGCCTATTTAATAAGTCTAAGTTGCTGAAATAAGCCTATTTAATAAGCCTATTTAATAGGCCTATTTAATAAGTCTAAGTTGCTGAAATAAGCCTATTTATAAGCCTAAGTTGCTGAATGAGCCTATTTAATAAGCCTAAGTTGCTGAAATAAGCCTATTTAATAAGCCTAAGTTGCTGAATAAGCCTATTTAATAAGCCTAAGTTGCTGAATAAACCTATTTAATAAGTCTAAGTTGCTGAAATAAGCCTATTTAATAAGCCTATGTAATAGCCCTATTTAATAAGTCTAAGTTGCTGAAATAAGCCTATTTATAAGCCTAAGTTGCTGAATGAGCCTATTTAATAAGCCTAAGTTGCTGAAATAAGCCTATTTAATAAGCCTAAGTTGCTAAATAAGCCTATTTAATAAGCCTAAGTTGCTGAATAAACCTATTTAATAAGTCTAAGTTGCTGAAATAAGCCTATTTAATAAAGCTATTTAATAAGCCTAAGTTGCTGAATAAGCCTATTTAATAAGTCTAAATTGCTGAAATAAGGCTATTTAATAAGCCTAAGTTGCTGAAATAAGGCTATTTAATAAGTTTAAGTTGCTGAAATAAGCCTATTTAATAAGCCTAAGTTGCTGAAATAAGCATATTTAATAAGGCTATTTAATGAGCCTAAGTTGCTGAAATAAGCCTATTTAATAAGCCTAAGTTTCTGAACTAAGCCTATTTAAAAAGGTATATTTAATAAGTCTAAGTTGCTGAAATAAACCTATTTTAAAATGCTATTTAATAAGCCTAAGTTGCTGAAATAAACCTGTTTAATAAGGCTATTTAATAAGCATAAGTTGCTGAAATAAGCTTATTTAATAAGCCTAAGTTGCTGAAATAAGCCTATTTAATAAGGCTATTTAATAAGCATAAGTTGCTGAAATAAACCTATTTAATGAGTCTAAGTTGCTGAAATAAGGCTATTTAATAAGTCTAAGTTGCTGAAATAAGCCTTTTTAATCAGCGTAAGTTGCTGAAATAAGCCTATTTAATAAGCCCAAGTTGCTGAAATAAGCCTACTTAATTAGGCTATTTAATAAGCCTAAGTTGCTGAAATAAGCCTATTTAATAAGCGTAAGTTGCTGAAATAAGGCTATTTAATAAGTCTAAGTTGCTGAAATAAGCCTATTTAATAAGCCTAAGTTGATGAAATAAGCCTATTTAATAAGCGTAAGTTGCTGAAATAAGGCTATTTAATAAGTCTAAGTTGCTGAAATAAGCCTATTTAATAAGCCTATTTAATAAGCCTATTTAATAGGCCTATTTAATAAGTCTAAGTTGCTGAAATAAGCCTATTTAATAAGCCTATTTAATAGGCCTATTTAATAAGTCTAAGTTGCTGAAATAAGCCTATTTATAAGCCTAAGTTGCTGAATGAGCCTATTTAATAAGCCTAAGTTGCTGAAATAAGCCTATTTAATAAGCCTAAGTTGCTGAATAAGCCTATTTAATAAGCCTAAGTTGCTGAATAAACCTATTTAATAAGTCTAAGTTGCTGAAATAAGCCTATTTAATAAAGCTATTTAATAAGCCTAAGTTGCTGAATAAGCCTATTTAATAAGTCTAAATTGCTGAAATAAGGCTATTTAATAAGCCTAAGTTGCTGAAATAAGGCTATTTAAAAAGTTTAAGTTGCTGAAATAAGCCTATTTAATAAGCCTAAGTTGCTGAAATAAGCATATTTAATAAGGCTATTTAATGAGCCTAAGTTGCTGAAATAAGCCTATTTAATAAGCCTAAGTTTCTGAACTAAGCCTATTTAAAAAGGTATATTTAATAAGTCTAAGTTGCTGAAATAAACCTATTTAAAAATGCTATTTAATAAGCCTAAGTTGCTGAAATAAACCTGTTTAATAAGGCTATTTAATAAGCATAAGTTGCTGAAAAAGCTTATTTAATAAGCCTAAGTTGCTGAAATAAGCCTATTTAATAAGGCTATTTAATAAGCATAAGTTGCTGAAATAAGTATATCTAATAAGCATAAGTTGCTGAAATAAACCTATTTAATGAGTCTAAGTTGCTGAAATAAGGCTATTTAATAAGTCTAAGTTGCTGAAATAAGCCTTTTTAATCAGCGTAAGTTGCTGAAATAAGCCTATTTAATAAGCCCAAGTTGCTGAAATAAGCCTACTTAATTAGGCTATTTAATAAGCCTAAGTTGCTGAAATAAGCCTATTTAATAAGCGTAAGTTGCTGAAATAAGGCTATTTAATAAGTCTAAGTTGCTGAAATAAGCCTATTTAATAAGCCTAAGTTGCTGAAATAAGCCTATTTAATAAGCGTAAGTTGCTGAAATAAGGCTATTTAATAAGTCTAAGTTGCTGAAATAAGCCTATTTAATAAGCCTATTTAATAAGCCTATTTAATAGGCCTATTTAATAAGTCTAAGTTGCTGAAATAAGCCTATTTAATAAGCCTATTTAATAGGCCTATTTAATAAGTCTAAGTTGCTGAAATAAGCCTATTTATAAGCCTAAGTTGCTGAATGAGCCTATTTAATAAGCCTAAGTTGCTGAAATAAGCCTATTTAATAAGCCTAAGTTGCTGAATAAGCCTATTTAATAAGCCTAAGTTGCTGAATAAACCTATTTAATAAGTCTAAGTTGCTGAAATAAGCCTATTTAATAAAGCTATTTAATAAGCCTAAGTTGCTGAATAAGCCTATTTAATAAGTCTAAATTGCTGAAATAAGGCTATTTAATAAGCCTAAGTTGCTGAAATAAGGCTATTTAATAAGTTTAAGTTGCTGAAATAAGCCTATTTAATAAGCCTAAGTTGCTGAAATAAGCATATTTAATAAGGCTATTTAATGAGCCTAAGTTGCTGAAATAAGCCTATTTAATAAGCCTAAGTTTCTGAACTAAGCCTATTTAAAAAGGTATATTTAATAAGTCTAAGTTGCTGAAATAAACCTATTTAAAAATGCTATTTAATAAGCCTAAGTTGCTGAAATAAACCTGTTTAATAAGGCTATTTAATAAGCATAAGTTGCTGAAATAAGCCTATTTAATAAGCCTAAGTTTCTGAACTAAGCCTATTTAAAAAGGTATATTTAATAAGTCTAAGTTGCTGAAATAAACCTATTTAAAAATGCTATTTAATAAGCCTAAGTTGCTGAAATAAACCTGTTTAATAAGGCTATTTAATAAGCATAAGTTGCTGAAATAAGTATATTTAATAAGCATAAGTTGCTGAAATAAACCTATTTAATGAGTCTAAGTTGCTGAAATAAGGCTATTTAATAAGTCTAAGTTGCTGAAATAAGCCTTTTTAATCAGCGTAAGTTGCTGAAATAAGCCTATTTAATAAGCCCAAGTTGCTGAAATAAGCCTACTTAATTAGGCTATTTAATAAGCCTAAGTTGTGAAATAAGCCTATTTAATAAGCGTAAGTTGCTGAAATAAGGCTATTTAATAAGTCTAAGTTGCTGAAATAAGCCTATTTAATAAGCCTAAGTTGCTGAAATAAGCCCATTTAATAAGCCTATTTAATAAGCCTAAGTTGCTGAAATAAGCCTATTTAATAAGCCTTTTTAATAATCCTATTTAATAGGCCTATTTAATAAGTCTAAGTTGCTGAAATAAGCCTATTTAATAAGCCTATTTAATAGGCCTCTTTAAAAAGTCTAATTTGCTGAAATAAGCCTATTTAATAAGCCTAAGTTGCTGAATGAGCCTATTTAATAAGCCTAAGTTGCTGAAATAAGCCTATTTAATAAGCCTAAGTTGCTGAAATAAGCCTATTTAATAAGGCTATTTAATGAGCCTAAGTTGCTGAAATAAGCCTATTTAATAAGCCTAAGTTTCTGAACTAAGCCTATTTAAAAAGGTATATTTAATAAGTCTAAGATGCTGAAATAAACCTCTTTAAAAATGCTATTTAATAAGCCTAAGTTGCTGAAATAAACCTGTTTAATAAGGCTATTTAAAAGCATAAGTTGCTGAAATAAGCTTATTTAATAAGCCTAAGTTGCTGAAATAAGCCTATTAAATAAGCCTAAGTTGCTGAATAAGCCTATTTAATAAGCCTAAGTTGCTGAATAAACCTATTTAATAAGTCTAGGTTGCTGAAATAAACCTATTTAAAAATGCTACTTAATAAGCCTAAGTTGCTGAAATAAACCTGTTTAATAAGGCTATTTAATAAGAATAAGTTGCTGAAATAAGCTTATTTAATAAGCCTAAGTTTCTGAAATAAGCCTATTTAATAAGGCTTTTTAATAAGTCTAAGTTGCTGAAATAAACTTATTTAATAAGCCTAAGTTGCTAAAATAAGCCTATTTAATGATTCTATTTAATAAGTCTATTTAATAAGCCTATTTAATAAGCCTATTTAATAAGCCTATTTAATAAGCCTATTTAATAAGTCTATTTAATAAGTCTATTTAATAAATATTTAATGAGCCTATTTAATATGCCTATTTATTGAGCCTATTTAAAAAGCCTATTTATTGAGCCTATTTAATAAGCCTATTTATTGAGCCTATTTAATAAGCCTATTTAATAAGTCTATTTAATAAGCCTATTTAGTAAGCCTATTTAATAAGCCTATTTATTGAGCCTATTTAATAAGTCTATTTAATAAGACTATTTAATAAGCTTATTTAATAAGCCTATTTAATAAGTATTTAATGTGCCTATTTAATAAGTCTATTTAATAAGCCTATTTAATAGGCCTATTTAATAAGTCTAAGTTGCTGAAATAAACCTATTTAATAAGCCTATTTAACAGGCCTATTTAATAAGTCTAAGTTGCTGAAATAAGCCTATGTAATAAGCCTAAGTTGCTGAATAAGCCTATTTAATAAGCCTAAGTTGCTGAAATAAGCCTATTTAATAAGTCTAAGTTGCTGAAATAAGGCTATTTAATAAGCCTAAGTTGCTGAAATAAGCCTATTTAATAAGCCTAAGTTGCTGAAATAAGGCTATTTAATAAGTCTAAGTTGCTGAAATAAGCCTATTTAATAAGCCTAAGTTGCTGAAATAAGTATTTTTAATAAGCATAAGTTGCTGAAATAAGCCTATTTAATGAGTCTAAGTTGCTGAAATAAGGCTATTTAATAAGTCTAAGTTGCTGAAATAAGCCTTTTTAATCAGCATAAGTTGCTGAAATAAGCCTATTTAATAAGCTCAAGTTGCTGAAATAAGCCTACTTAATTAGGCTATTTAATAAGCCTAAGTTGCTGAAATAAGCCTATTTAATAAGCGTAAGTTGCTGAAATAAGGCTATTTAGTAAGTCTAAGTTGCTGAAATAAGCCTATTTAATAAGCCTAAGTTGCTGAAATAAGCCCATTTAATAAGCCTATTTAATAAGCCTAAGTTGCTGAAATAAGCCTATTTAATAAGCCTATTTATTAAGCCTATTTAATAAGTATTTAATGTGCCTATTTAATAAGTCTATTTAATAAGCCTATTTAATAGGCCTATTTAATAAGTCTAAGTTGCTGAAATAAACCTATTAATAAGCCTATTTAACAGGCCTATTTAATAAGTCTAAGTTGCTGAAATAAGCCTATTTAATAAGCCTAAGTTTCTGTATGAGCCTATTTAATAATCCTAAGTTGCTGAAATAAGCCTATTTAATAAGCCTAAGTTGCTGAATAAGCCTATTTAATAAGCCTAAGTTGCTGAAATAAGCATATTTAATAAGTCTAAGTTGCTGAAATAAGGCTATTTAATAAGCCTAAGTTGCTGAAATAAGCCTATTTAATAAGCCTAAGTTGTTGAAATAAGCCTATTTAATAAGCCTATTTAATAGGCCTATTTAATAAGTCTAAGTTGCTGAAATAAGCCTATTTAATAAGCCTAAGTTGCTGAATGAGCCTATTTAATAAGCCTAAGTTACTGAAATAAGCCTATTTAATAAGCCTAAGTTGCTGAATAAGCCTATTTAATAAGCCTAAGTTGCTGAATAAACCTATTTAATAAGTCTAAGTTGCTGAAATAAGCCTATTTAATAAGGCTATTTAATAAGCCTAAGTTGCTGAAATAAGGCTATTTAATAAGCATAAGTTGCTGAAATAAGGCTATTTAATAAGTCTAAGTTGCTGAAATAAGCATATTTAATAAGCCTAAGTTGCTGAAATAAGCCCATTTAATAAGCCTATTTAATAAGCCTAAGTTGCTGAAATAAGCCTATTTAATAAGCCTATTTAATAAGCCTATTTAATAGGCCTATTTAATAAGTCTAAGTTGCTGAAATAAGCCTATTTAATAAGCCTATTTAATAGGCCTATTTAATAAGTCTAAGTTGCTGAAATAAGCCTATTTATAAGCCTAAGTTGCTGAATGAGCCTATTTAATAAGCCTAAGTTGCTGAAATAAGCCTATTTAATAAGCCTAAGTTGCTGAATAAGCCTATTTAATAAGCCTAAGTTGCTGAATAAACCTATTTAATAAGTCTAAGTTGCTGAAATAAGCCTATTTTATAAAGCTATTTAATAAGCCTAAGTTGCTGAAATAAACCTGTTTAATAAGGCTATTTAAAAGCATAAGTTGCTGAAATAAGCCTATTAAATAAGCCTAAGTTGCTGAAATAAGCCTATTAAATAAGCCTAAGTTGCTGAATAAGCCTATTTAATAAGCCTAAGTTGCTGAATAAACCTATTTAATAAGTCTAAGTTGCTGAAATAAACCTATTTAAAAATGCTACTTAATAAGCCTAAGTTGCTGAAATAAACCTGTTTAATAAGGCTATTTAATAAGAATAAGTTGCTGAAATAAGCTTATTTAGTAAGCCTAAGTTGCTGAAATAAGCCTATTTAATAAGGCTTTTTAATAAGTCTAAGTTGCTGAAATAAACTTATTTAATAAGCCTAAGTTCCTAAAATAAGCCTATTTAATGAAGCTATTTAATAAGTCTATTTAATAAGCCTATTTAATAAGCCTATTTAATAAGCCTATTTCATAAGTCTATTTAATAAGTCTATTTAATAAGTATTTAATGAGCCTATTTAATATGCCTATTTATTGAGCCTATTTAAAAAGCCTATTTATTGAGCCTATTTAATAAGCCTATTTATTGAGCCTATTTAATAAGCCTATTTAATAAGTCTATTTAATAAGCCTATTTAGTAAGCCTAATTAATAAGCCTATTTATTGAGCCTATTTAATAAGTCTATTTAATAAGCCTATTTAATAAGCTTATTTAATAAGCCTATTTAATAAGGCTATTTAATAAGCCTAAGTTGTTGAAATAAGCCTATTTAATAAGCCTATTTAATAGGCCTATTTAATAAGTCTAAGTTGCTGAAATAAGCCTATTTAATAAGCCTAAGTTGCTGAATGAGCCTATTTAATAAGCCTAAGTTACTGAAATAAGCCTATTTAATAAGCCTAAGTTGCTGAATAAGCCTATTTAATAAGCCTAAGTTGCTGAATAAACCTATTTAATAAGTCTAAGTTGCTGAAATAAGCCTATTTAATAAGGCTATTTAATAAGCCTAAGTTGCTGAAATAAGGCTATTTAATAAGCATAAGTTGCTGAAATAAGGCTATTTAATAAGTCTAAGTTGCTGAAATAAGCCTATTTAATAAGCCTAAGTTGCTGAAATAAGCCCATTTAATAAGCCTATTTAATAAGCCTAAGTTGCTGAAATAAGCCTATTTAATAAGCCTATTTAATAAGCCTATTTAATAGGCCTATTTAATAAGTCTAAGTTGCTGAAATAAGCCTATTTAATAAGCCTATTTAATAGGCCTATTTAATAAGTCTAAGTTGCTGAAATAAGCCTATTTATAAGCCTAAGTTGCTGAATGAGCCTATTTAATAAGCCTAAGTTGCTGAAATAAGCCTATTTAATAAGCCTAAGTTGCTGAATAAGCCTATTTAATAAGCCTAAGTTGCTGAATAAACCTATTTAATAAGTCTAAGTTGCTGAAATAAGCCTATTTAATAAAGCTATTTAATAAGCCTAAGTTGCTGAAATAAACCTGTTTAATAAGGCTATTTAAAAGCATAAGTTGCTGAAATAAGCCTATTAAATAAGCCTAAGTTGCTGAAATAAGCCTATTAAATAAGCCTAAGTTGCTGAATAAGCCTATTTAATAAGCCTAAGTTGCTGAATAAACCTATTTAATAAGTCTAAGTTGCTGAAATAAACCTATTTAAAAATGCTACTTAATAAGCCTAAGTTGCTGAAATAAACCTGTTTAATAAGGCTATTTAATAAGAATAAGTTGCTGAAATAAGCTTATTTAATAAGCCTAAGTTGCTGAAATAAGCCTATTTAATAAGCATAAGTTGCTGAAATAAGGCTATTTAATAAGTCTAAGTTGCTGAAATAAGCCTATTTAATAAGCCTAAGTTGCTGAAATAAGCCCATTTAATAAGCCTATTTAATAAGCCTAAGTTGCTGAAATAAGCCTATTTAATAAGCCTATTTAATAAGCCTATTTAATAGGCCTATTTAATAAGTCTAAGTTGCTGAAATAAGCCTATTTAATAAGCCTATTTAATAGGCCTATTTAATAAGTCTAAGTTGCTGAAATAAGCCTATTTATAAGCCTAAGTTGCTGAATGAGCCTATTTAATAAGCCTAAGTTGCTGAAATAAGCCTATTTAATAAGCCTAAGTTGCTGAAATAAGCCTATTTAATAAAGCTATTTAATAAGCCTAAGTTGCTGAAATAAACCTGTTTAATAAGGCTATTTAAAAGCATAAGTTGCTGAAATAAGCCTATTAAATAAGCCTAAGTTGCTGAAATAAGCCTATTAAATAAGCCTAAGTTGCTGAATAAGCCTATTTAATAAGCCTAAGTTGCTGAATAAACCTATTTAATAAGTCTAAGTTGCTGAAATAAACCTATTTAAAAATGCTACTTAATAAGCCTAAGTTGCTGAAATAAACCTGTTTAATAAGGCTATTTAATAAGAATAAGTTGCTGAAATAAGCTTATTTAATAAGCCTAAGTTGCTGAAATAAGCCTATTTAATAAGGCTTTTTAATAAGTCTAAGTTGCTGAAATAAACTTATTTAATAAGCCTAAGTTCCTAAAATAAGCCTATTTAATGAAGCTATTTAATAAGTCTATTTAATAAGCCTATTTAATAAGCCTATTTAATAAGCCTATTTCATAAGTCTTTTTAATAAGTCTATTTAATAAGTATTTAATGAGCCTATTTAATATGCCTATTTATTGAGCCTATTTAAAAAGCCTATTTATTGAGCCTATTTAATAAGCCTATTTATTGAGCCTATTTAATAAGCCTATTTAATAAGTCTATTTAATAAGCCTATTTAGTAAGCCTAATTAATAAGCCTATTTATTGAGCCTATTTAATAAGTCTATTTAATAAGCCTATTTAATAAGCTTATTTAATAAGCCTATTTAATAAGGCTATTTAATAAGCCTAAGTTGTTGAAATAAGCCTATTTAATAAGCCTATTTAATAGGCCTATTTAATAAGTCTAAGTTGCTGAAATAAGCCTATTTAATAAGCCTAAGTTGCTGAATGAGCCTATTTAATAAGCCTAAGTTACTGAAATAAGCCTATTTAATAAGCCTAAGTTGCTGAATAAGCCTATTTAATAAGCCTAAGTTGCTGAATAAACCTATTTGATAAGTCTAAGTTGCTGAAATAAGCCTATTTAATAAGGCTATTTAATAAGCCTAAGTTGCTGAAATAAGGCTATTTAATAAGCATAAGTTGCTGAAATAAGGCTATTTAATAAGTCTAAGTTGCTGAAATAAGCCTATTTAATAAGCCTAAGTTGCTGAAATAAGCCCATTTATTAAGCCTATTTAATAAGCCTAAGTTGCTGAAATAAGCCTATTTAATAAGCCTATTTAATAAGCCTATTTAATAGGCCTATTTAATAAGTCTAAGTTGCTGAAATAAGCCTATTTAATAAGCCTATTTAATAGGCCTATTTAATAAGTCTAAGTTGCTGAAATAAGCCTATTTATAAGCCTAAGTTGCTGAATGAGCCTATTTAATAAGCCTAAGTTGCTGAAATAAGCCTATTTAATAAGCCTAAGTTGCTGAATAAGCCTATTTAATAAGCCTAAGTTGCTGAATAAACCTATTTAATAAGTCTAAGTTGCTGAAATAAGCCTATTTAATAAAGCTATTTAATAAGCCTAAGTTGCTGAAATAAACCTGTTTAATAAGGCTATTTAAAAGCATAAGTTGCTGAAATAAGCCTATTAAATAAGCCTAAGTTGCTGAAATAAGCCTATTAAATAAGCCTAAGTTGCTGAATAAGCCTATTTAATAAGCCTAAGTTGCTGAATAAACCTATTTAATAAGTCTAAGTTGCTGAAATAAACCTATTTAAAAATGCTACTTAATAAGCCTAAGTTGCTGAAATAAACCTGTTTAATAAGGCTATTTAATAAGAATAAGTTGCTGAAATAAGCTTATTTAATAAGCCTAAGTTGCTGAAATAAGCCTATTTAATAAGGCTTTTTAATAAGTCTAAGTTGCTGAAATAAACTTATTTAATAAGCCTAAGTTCCTAAAATAAGCCTATTTAATGAAGCTATTTAATAAGTCTATTTAATAAGCCTATTTAATAAGCCTATTTAATAAGCCTATTTCATAAGTCTATTTAATAAGTCTATTTAATAAGTATTTAATGAGCCTATTTAATATGCCTATTTATTGAGCCTATTTAAAAAGCCTATTTATTGAGCCTATTTAATAAGCCTATTTATTGAGCCTATTTAATAAGCCTATTTAATAAGTCTATTTAATAAGCCTATTTAGTAAGCCTAATTAATAAGCCTATTTATTGAGCCTATTTAATAAGTCTATTTAATAAGCCTATTTAATAAGCTTATTTAATAAGCCTATTTAATAAGTATTTAATGTGCCTATTTAATAAGTCTATTTAATAAGCCTATTTAATAGGCCTATTTAATAAGTCTAAGTTGCTGAAATAAACCTATTTAATAAGCCTATTTAACAGGCCTATTTAATAAGTCTAAGTTGCTGAAATAAGCCTATGTAATAAGCCTAAGTTGCTGAATAAGCCTATTTAATAAGCCTAAGTTGCTGAAATAAGCCTATTTAATAAGTCTAAGTTGCTGAAATAAGGCTATTTAATAAGCCTAAGTTGCTAAAATAAGCCTATTTAATGAGGCTATTTAATAAGTCTATTTAATAAGCCTATTTAATAAGCCTATTTAATAAGCCTATTTAATAAGCCTATTTAATAAGTCTATTTAATAAGTCTATTTAATAAGTATTTAATGAGCCTATTTAATATGCCTATTTATTGAGCCTATTTAAAAAGCCTATTTATTGAGCCTATTTAATAAGCCTATTTATTGAGCCTATTTAATAAGCCTATTTAATAAGTCTATTTAATAAGCCTATTTAGTAAGCCTATTTAATAAGCCTATTTATTGAGCCTATTTAATAAGTCTATTTAATAAGCCTATTTAATAAGCTTATTTAATAAGCCTATTTAATAAGTATTTAATGTGCCTATTTAATAAGTCTATTTAATAAGCCTATTTAATAGGCCTATTTAATAAGTCTAAGTTGCTGAAATAAACCTATTTAATAAGCCTATTTAACAGGCCTATTTAATAAGTCTAAGTTGCTGAAATAAGCCTATGTAATAAGCCTAAGTTGCTGAATAAGCCTATTTAATAAGCCTAAGTTGCTGAAATAAGCCTATTTAATAAGTCTAAGTTGCTGAAATAAGGCTATTTAATAAGCCTAAGTTGCTGAAATAAGCCTATTTAATAAGCCTAAGTTGCTGAAATAAGGCTATTTAATAAGTCTAAGTTGCTGAAATAAGCCTATTTAATAAGCCTAAGTTGCTGAAATAAGTATTTTTAATAAGCATAAGTTGCTGAAATAAGCCTATTTAATGAGTCTAAGTTGATGAAATAAGGCTATTTAATAAGTCTAAGTTGCTGAAATAAGCCTTTTTAATCAGCATAAGTTGCTGAAATAAGCCTATTTAATAAGCTCAAGTTGCTGAAATAAGCCTACTTAATTAGGCTATTTAATAAGCCTAAGTTGCTGAAATAAGCCTATTTAATAAGCGTAAGTTGCTGAAATAAGGCTATTTAATAAGTCTAAGTTGCTGAAATAAGCCTATTTAATAAGCCTAAGTTGCTGAAATAAGCCCATTTAATAAGCCTATTTAATAAGCCTAAGTTGCTGAAATAAGCCTATTTAATAAGCCTATTTATTAAGCCTATTTAATAAGTATTTAATGTGCCTATTTAATAAGTCTATTTAATAAGCCTATTTAATAGGCCTATTTAATAAGTCTAAGTTGCTGAAATAAACCTATTTAATAAGCCTATTTAACAGGCCTATTTAATAAGTCTAAGTTGCTGAAATAAGCCTATTTAATAAGCCTAAGTTTCTGAATGAGCCTATTTAATAATCCTAAGTTGCTGAAATAAGCCTATTTAATAAGCCTAAGTTGCTGAATAAGCCTATTTAATAAGCCTAAGTTGCTGAAATAAGCATATTTAATAAGTCTAAGTTGCTGAAATAAGGCTATTTAATAAGCCTAAGTTGCTGAAATAAGCCTATTTAATAAGCCTAAGTTGTTGAAATAAGCCTATTTAATAAGCCTATTTAATAGGCCTATTTAATAAGTCTAAGTTGCTGAAATAAGCCTATTTAATAAGCCTAAGTTGCTGAATGAGCCTATTTAATAAGCCTAAGTTGCTGAAATAAGCCTATTTAATAAGCCTAAGTTGCTGAATAAGCCTATTTAATAAGCCTAAGTTGCTGAATAAACCTATTTAATAAGTCTAAGTTGCTGAAATAAGCCTATTTAATAAGGCTATTTAATAAGCCTAAGTTGCTGAAATAAGGCTATTTAATAAGCGTAAGTTGCTGAAATAAGGCTATTTAATAAGTCTAAGTTGCTGAAATAAGCCTATTTAATAAGCCTAAGTTGCTGAAATAAGCCCATTTAATAAGCCTATTTAATAAGCCTAAGTTGCTGAAATAAGCCTATTTAATAAGCCTATTTAATAAGCCTATTTAATAGGCCTATTTAATAAGTCTAAGTTGCTGAAATAAGCCTATTTAATAAGCCTATTTAATAGGCCTATTTAATAAGTCTAAGTTGCTGAAATAAGCCTATTTATAAGCCTAAGTTGCTGAATGAGCCTATTTAATAAGCCTAAGTTGCTGAAATAAGCCTATTTAATAAGCCTAAGTTGCTGAATAAGCCTATTTAATAAGCCTAAGTTGCTGAATAAACCTATTTAATAAGTCTAAGTTGCTGAAATAAGCCTATTTAATAAAGCTATTTAATAAGCCTAAGTTGCTGAATAAGCCTATTTAATAAGTCTAAATTGCTGAAATAAGGCTATTTAATACGCCTAAGTTGCTGAAATAAGGCTATTTAATAAGTTTAAGTTGCTGAAATAAGCCTATTTAATAAGCCTAAGTTGCTGAAATAAGCATATTTAATAAGGCTATTTAATGAGCCTAAGTTGCTGAAATAAGCCTATTTAATAAGCCTAAGTTTCTGAACTAAGCCTATTTAAAAAGGTATATTTAATAAGTCTAAGTTGCTGAAATAAACCTATTTAAAAATGCTATTTAATAAGTCTAAGTTGCTGAAATAAGCCTATTTAATAAGCCTATTTAATAGGCCTATTTAATAAGTCTAAGTTGAATAAGCCTATTTATAAGCCTAAGTTGCTGAATGAGCCTATTTAATAAGCCTAAGTTGCTGAAATAAGCCTATTTAATAAGCCTAAGTTGCTGAATAAGCCTATTTAATAAGCCTAAGTTGCTGAATAAACCTATTTAATAAGTCTAAGTTGCTGAAATAAGCCTATTTAATAAAGCTATTTAATAAGCCTAAGTTGCTGAAATAAACCTGTTTAATAAGGCTATTTAAAAGCATAAGTTGCTGAAATAAGCCTATTAAATAAGCCTAAGTTGCTGAAATAAGCCTATTAAATAAGCCTAAGTTGCTGAATAAGCCTATTTAATAAGCCTAAGTTGCTGAATAAACCTATTTAATAAGTCTAAGTTGCTGAAATAAACCTATTTAAAAATGCTACTTAATAAGCCTAAGTTGCTGAAATAAACCTGTTTAATAAGGCTATTTAATAAGAATAAGTTGCTGAAATAAGCTTATTTAATAAGCCTAAGTTGCTGAAATAAGCCTATTTAATAAGCATAAGTTGCTGAAATAAGGCTATTTAATAAGTCTAAGTTGCTGAAATAAGCCTATTTAATAAGCCTAAGTTGCTGAAATAAGCCCATTTAATAAGCCTATTTAATAAGCCTAAGTTGCTGAAATAAGCCTATTTAATAAGCCTATTTAATAAGCCTATTTAATAGGCCTATTTAATAAGTCTAAGTTGCTGAAATAAGCCTATTTAATAAGCCTATTTAATAGGCCTATTTAATAAGTCTAAGTTGCTGAAATAAGCCTATTTATAAGCCTAAGTTGCTGAATGAGCCTATTTAATAAGCCTAAGTTGCTGAAATAAGCCTATTTAATAAGCCTAAGTTGCTGAAATAAGCCTATTTAATAAAGCTATTTAATAAGCCTAAGTTGCTGAAATAAACCTGTTTAATAAGGCTATTTAAAAGCATAAGTTGCTGAAATAAGCCTATTAAATAAGCCTAAGTTGCTGAAATAAGCCTATTAAATAAGCCTAAGTTGCTGAATAAGCCTATTTAATAAGCCTAAGTTGCTGAATAAACCTATTTAATAAGTCTAAGTTGCTGAAATAAACCTATTTAAAAATGCTACTTAATAAGCCTAAGTTGCTGAAATAAACCTGTTTAATAAGGCTATTTAATAAGAATAAGTTGCTGAAATAAGCTTATTTAATAAGTCTAAGTTGCTGAAATAAACTTATTTAATAAGCCTAAGTTCCTAAAATAAGCCTATTTAATGAAGCTATTTAATAAGTCTATTTAATAAGCCTATTTAATAAGCCTATTTAATAAGCCTATTTCATAAGTCTTTTTAATAAGTCTATTTAATAAGTATTTAATGAGCCTATTTAATATGCCTATTTATTGAGCCTATTTAAAAAGCCTATTTATTGAGCCTATTTAATAAGCCTATTTATTGAGCCTATTTAATAAGCCTATTTAATAAGTCTATTTAATAAGCCTATTTAGTAAGCCTAATTAATAAGCCTATTTATTGAGCCTATTTAATAAGTCTATTTAATAAGCCTATTTAATAAGCTTATTTAATAAGCCTATTTAATAAGGCTATTTAATAAGCCTAAGTTGTTGAAATAAGCCTATTTAATAAGCCTATTTAATAGGCCTATTTAATAAGTCTAAGTTGCTGAAATAAGCCTATTTAATAAGCCTAAGTTGCTGAATGAGCCTATTTAATAAGCCTAAGTTACTGAAATAAGCCTATTTAATAAGCCTAAGTTGCTGAATAAGCCTATTTAATAAGCCTAAGTTGCTGAATAAACCTATTTGATAAGTCTAAGTTGCTGAAATAAGCCTATTTAATAAGGCTATTTAATAAGCCTAAGTTGCTGAAATAAGGCTATTTAATAAGCATAAGTTGCTGAAATAAGGCTATTTAATAAGTCTAAGTTGCTGAAATAAGCCTATTTAATAAGCCTAAGTTGCTGAAATAAGCCCATTTATTAAGCCTATTTAATAAGCCTAATTTGCTGAAATAAGCCTATTTAATAAGCCTATTTAATAAGCCTATTTAATAGGCCTATTTAATAAGTCTAAGTTGCTGAAATAAGCCTATTTAATAAGCCTATTTAATAGGCCTATTTAATAAGTCTAAGTTGCTGAAATAAGCCTATTTATAAGCCTAAGTTGCTGAATGAGCCTATTTAATAAGCCTAAGTTGCTGAAATAAGCCTATTTAATAAGCCTAAGTTGCTGAATAAGCCTATTTAATAAGCCTAAGTTGCTGAATAAACCTATTTAATAAGTCTAAGTTGCTGAAATAAGCCTATTTAATAAAGCTATTTAATAAGCCTAAGTTGCTGAAATAAACCTGTTTAATAAGGCTATTTAAAAGCATAAGTTGCTGAAATAAGCCTATTAAATAAGCCTAAGTTGCTGAAATAAGCCTATTAAATAAGCCTAAGTTGCTGAATAAGCCTATTTAATAAGCCTAAGTTGCTGAATAAACCTATTTAATAAGTCTAAGTTGCTGAAATAAACCTATTTAAAAATGCTACTTAATAAACCTAAGTTGCTGAAATAAACCTGTTTAATAAGGCTATTTAATAAGAATAAGTTGCTGAAATAAGCTTATTTAATAAGCCTAAGTTGCTGAAATAAGCCTATTTAATAAGGCTTTTTAATAAGTCTAAGTTGCTGAAATAAACTTATTTAATAAGCCTAAGTTCCTAAAATAAGCCTATTTAATGAAGCTATTTAATAAGTCTATTTAATAAGCCTATTTAATAAGCCTATTTAATAAGCCTATTTCATAAGTCTATTTAATAAGTCTATTTAATAAGTATTTAATGAGCCTATTTAATATGCCTATTTATTGAGCCTATTTAAAAAGCCTATTTATTGAGCCTATTTAATAAGCCTATTTATTGAGCCTATTTAATAAGCCTATTTAATAAGTCTATTTAATAAGCCTATTTAGTAAGCCTAATTAATAAGCCTATTTATTGAGCCTATTTAATAAGTCTATTTAATAAGCCTATTTAATAAGCTTATTTAATAAGCCTATTTAATAAGTATTTAATGTGCCTATTTAATAAGTCTATTTAATAAGCCTATTTAATAGGCCTATTTAATAAGTCTAAGTTGCTGAAATAAACCTATTTAATAAGCCTATTTAACAGGCCTATTTAATAAGTCTAAGTTGCTGAAATAAGCCTATGTAATAAGCCTAAGTTGCTGAATAAGCCTATTTAATAAGCCTAAGTTGCTGGAATAAGCCTATTTAATAAGTCTAAGTTGCTGAAATAAGGCTATTTAATAAGCCTAAGTTGCTAAAATAAGCCTATTTAATGAGGCTATTTAATAAGTCTATTTAATAAGCCTATTTAATAAGCCTATTTAATAAGCCTATTTAATAAGCCTATTTAATAAGTCTATTTAATAAGTCTATTTAATAAGTATTTAATGAGCCTATTTAATATGCCTATTTATTGAGCCTATTTAAAAAGCCTATTTATTGAGCCTATTTAATAAGCCGATTTATTGAGCCTATTTAATAAGCCTATTTAATAAGTCTATTTAATAAGCCTATTTAGTAAGCCTATTTAATAAGCCTATTTATTGAGCCTATTTAATAAGTCTATTTAATAAGCCTATTTAATAAGCTTATTTAATAAGCCTATTTAATAAGTATTTAACGTGCCTATTTAATAAGTCTATTTAATAAGCCTATTTAATAGGCCTATTTAATAAGTCTAAGTTGCTGAAATAAACCTATTTAATAAGCCTATTTAACAGGCCTATTTAATAAGTCTAAGTTGCTGAAATAAGCCTATGTAATAAGCCTAAGTTGCTGAATAAGCCTATTTAATAAGCCTAAGTTGCTGAAATAAGCCTATTTAATAAGTCTAAGTTGCTGAAATAAGGCTATTTAATAAGCCTAAGTTGCTGAAATAAGCCTATTTAATAAGCCTAAGTTGCTGAAATAAGGCTATTTAATAAGTCTAAGTTGCTGAAATAAGCCTATTTAATAAGCCTAAGTTGCTGAAATAAGTATTTTTAATAAGCATAAGTTGCTGAAATAAGCCTATTTAATGAGTCTAAGTTGATGAAATAAGGCTATTTAATAAGTCTAAGTTGCTGAAATAAGCCTTTTTAATCAGCATAAGTTGCTGAAATAAGCCTATTTAATAAGCTCAAGTTGCTGAAATAAGCCTACTTAATTAGGCTATTTAATAAGCCTAAGTTGCTGAAATAAGCCTATTTAATAAGCGTAAGTTGCTGAAATAAGGCTATTTAATAAGTCTAAGTTGCTGAAATAAGCCTATTTAATAAGCCTAAGTTGCTGAAATAAGCCCATTTAATAAGCCTATTTAATAAGCCTAAGTTGCTGAAATAAGCCTATTTAATAAGCCTATTTATTAAGCCTATTTAATAAGTATTTAATGTGCCTATTTAATAAGTCTATTTAATAAGCCTATTTAATAGGCCTATTTAATAAGTCTAAGTTGCTGAAATAAACCTATTTAATAAGCCTATTTAACAGGCCTATTTAATAAGTCTAAGTTGCTGAAATAAGCCTATTTAATAAGCCTAAGTTTCTGAATGAGCCTATTTAATAATCCTAAGTTGCTGAAATAAGCCTATTTAATAAGCCTAAGTTGCTGAATAAGCCTATTTAATAAGCCTAAGTTGCTGAAATAAGCATATTTAATAAGTCTAAGTTGCTGAAATAAGGCTATTTAATAAGCCTAAGTTGCTGAAATAAGCCTATTTAATAAGCCTAAGTTGTTGAAATAAGCCTATTTAATAAGCCTATTTAATAGGCCTATTTAATAAGTCTAAGTTGCTGAAATAAGCGTATTTAATAAGCCTAAGTTGCTGAATGAGCCTATTTAATAAGCCTAAGTTGCTGAAATAAGCCTATTTAATAAGCCTAAGTTGCTGAATAAGCCTATTTAATAAGCCTAAGTTGCTGAATAAACCTATTTAATAAGTCTAAGTTGCTGAAATAAGCCTATTTAATAAGGCTATTTAATAAGCCTAAGTTGCTGAAATAAGGCTATTTAATAAGCGTAAGTTGCTGAAATAAGGCTATTTAATAAGTCTAAGTTGCTGAAATAAGCCTATTTAATAAGCCTAAGTTGCTGAAATAAGCCCATTTAATAAGCCTATTTAATAAGCCTAAGTTGCTGAAATAAGCCTATTTAATAAGCCTATTTAATAAGCCTATTTAATAGGCATATTTAATAAGTCTAAGTTGCTGAAATAAGCCTATTTAATAAGCCTATTTAATAGGCCTATTTAATAAGTCTAAGTTGCTGAAATAAGCCTATTTATAAGCCTAAGTTGCTGAATGAGCCTATTTAATAAGCCTAAGTTGCTGAAATAAGCCTATTTAATAAGCCTAAGTTGCTGAATAAGCCTATTTAATAAGCCTAAGTTGCTGAATAAACCTATTTAATAAGTCTAAGTTGCTGAAATAAGCCTATTTAATAAAGCTATTTAATAAGCCTAAGTTGCTGAATAAGCCTATTTAATAAGTCTAAATTGCTGAAATAAGGCTATTTAATACGCCTAAGTTGCTGAAATAAGGCTATTTAATAAGTTTAAGTTGCTGAAATAAGCCTATTTAATAAGCCTAAGTTGCTGAAATAAGCATATTTAATAAGGCTATTTAATGAGCCTAAGTTGCTGAAATAAGCCTATTTAATAAGCCTAAGTTTCTGAACTAAGCCTATTTAAAAAGGTATATTTAATAAGTCTAAGTTGCTGAAATAAACCTATTTAAAAATGCTATTTAATAAGTCTAAGTTGCTGAAATAAGCCTATTTAATAAGCCTATTTAATAGGCCTATTTAATAAGTCTAAGTTGCTGAAATAAGCCTATTTATAAGCCTAAGTTGCTGAATGAGCCTATTTAATAAGCCTAAGTTGCTGAAATAAGCCTATTTAAAAAGCCTAAGTTGCTGAATAAGCCTATTTAATAAGCCTAAGTTGCTGAATAAACCTATTTAATAAGTCTAAGTTGCTGAAATAAGCCTATTTAATAAAGCTATTTAATAAGCCTAAGTTGCTGAAATAAACCTGTTTAATAAGGCTATTTAAAAGCATAAGTTGCTGAAATAAGCCTATTAAATAAGCCTAAGTTGCTGAAATAAGCCTATTAAATAAGCCTAAGTTGCTGAATAAGCCTATTTAATAAGCCTAAGTTGCTGAATAAACCTATTTAATAAGTCTAAGTTGCTGAAATAAACCTATTTAAAAATGCTACTTAATAAGCCTAAGTTGCTGAAATAAACCTGTTTAATAAGGCTATTTAATAAGAATAAGTTGCTGAAATAAGCTTATTTAATAAGCCTAAGTTGCTGAAATAAGCCTATTTAATAAGCATAAGTTGCTGAAATAAGGCTATTTAATAAGTCTAAGTTGCTGAAATAAGCCTATTTAATAAGCCTAAGTTGCTGAAATAAGCCCATTTAATAAGCCTATTTAATAAGCCTAAGTTGCTGAAATAAGCCTATTTAATAAGCCTATTTAATAAGCCTATTTAATAGGCCTATTTAATAAGTCTAAGTTGCTGAAATAAGCCTATTTAATAAGCCTATTTAATAGGCCTATTTAATAAGTCTAAGTTGCTGAAATAAGCCTATTTATAAGCCTAAGTTGCTGAATGAGCCTATTTAATAAGCCTAAGTTGCTGAAATAAGCCTATTTAATAAGCCTAAGTTGCTGAAATAAGCCTATTTAATAAAGCTATTTAATAAGCCTAAGTTGCTGAAATAAACCTGTTTAATAAGGCTATTTAAAAGCATAAGTTGCTGAAATAAGCCTATTAAATAAGCCTAAGTTGCTGAAATAAGCCTATTAAATAAGCCTAAGTTGCTGAATAAGCCTATTTAATAAGCCTAAGTTGCTGAATAAACCTATTTAATAAGTCTAAGTTGCTGAAATAAACCTATTTAAAAATGCTACTTAATAAGCCTAAGTTGCTGAAATAAACCTGTTTAATAAGGCTATTTAATAAGAATAAGTTGCTGAAATAAGCTTATTTAATAAGCCTAAGTTGCTGAAATAAGCCTATTTAATAAGGCTTTTTAATAAGTCTAAGTTGCTGAAATAAACTTATTTAATAAGCCTAAGTTCCTAAAATAAGCCTATTTAATGAAGCTATTTAATAAGTCTTTTTAATAAGTCTATTTAATAAGTATTTAATGAGCCTATTTAATATGCCTATTTATTGAGCCTATTTAAAAAGCCTATTTATTGAGCCTATTTAATAAGCCTATTTATTGAGCCTATTTAATAAGCCTATTTAATAAGTCTATTTAATAAGCCTATTTAGTAAGCCTAATTAATAAGCCTATTTATTGAGCCTATTTAATAAGTCTATTTAATAAGCCTATTTAATAAGCCTATTTAATAAGGTTATTTAATAAGCCTAAGTTGTTGAAATAAGCCTATTTAATAAGCCTATTTAATAGGCCTATTTAATAAGTCTAAGTTGCTGAAATAAGCCTATTTAATAAGCCTAAGTTGCTGAATGAGCCTATTTAATAAGCCTAAGTTACTGAAATAAGCCTATTTAATAAGCCTAAGTTGCTGAATAAGCCTATTTAATAAGCCTAAGTTGCTGAATAAACCTATTTGATAAGTCTAAGTTGCTGAAATAAGCCTATTTAATAAGGCTATTTAATAAGCCTAAGTTGCTGAAATAAGGCTATTTAATAAGCATAAGTTGCTGAAATAAGGCTATTTAATAAGTCTAAGTTGCTGAAATAAGCCTATTTAATAAGCCTAAGTTGCTGAAATAAGCCCATTTATTAAGCCTATTTAATAAGCCTAATTTGCTGAAATAAGCCTATTTAATAAGCCTATTTAATAAGCCTATTTAATAGGCCTATTTAATAAGTCTAAGTTGCTGAAATAAGCCTATTTAATAAGCCTATTTAATAGGCCTATTTAATAAGTCTAAGTTGCTGAAATAAGCCTATTTATAAGCCTAAGTTGCTGAATGAGCCTATTTAATAAGCCTAAGTTGCTGAAATAAGCCTATTTAATAAGCCTAAGTTGCTGAATAAGCCTATTTAATAAGCCTAAGTTGCTGAATAAACCTATTTAATAAGTCTAAGTTGCTGAAATAAGCCTATTTAATAAAGCTATTTAATAAGCCTAAGTTGCTGAAATAAACCTGTTTAATAAGGCTATTTAAAAGCATAAGTTGCTGAAATAAGCCTATTAAATAAGCCTAAGTTGCTGAAATAAGCCTATTAAATAAGCCTAAGTTGCTGAATAAGCCTATTTAATAAGCCTAAGTTGCTGAATAAACCTATTTAATAAGTCTAAGTTGCTGAAATAAACCTATTTAAAAATGCTACTTAATAAGCCTAAGTTGCTGAAATAAACCTGTTTAATAAGGCTATTTAATAAGAATAAGTTGCTGAAATAAGCTTATTTAATAAGCCTAAGTTGCTGAAATAAGCCTATTTAATAAGGCTTTTTAATAAGTCTAAGTTGCTGAAATAAACTTATTTAATAAGCCTAAGTTCCTAAAATAAGCCTATTTAATGAAGCTATTTAATAAGTCTATTTAATAAGCCTATTTAATAAGCCTATTTAATAAGCCTATTTCATAAGTCTATTTAATAAGTCTATTTAATAAGTATTTAATGAGCCTATTTAATATGCCTATTTATTGAGCCTATTTAAAAAGCCTATTTATTGAGCCTATTTAATAAGCCTATTTATTGAGCCTATTTAATAAGCCTATTTAATAAGTCTATTTAATAAGCCTATTTAGTAAGCCTAATTAATAAGCCTATTTATTGAGCCTATTTAATAAGTCTATTTAATAAGCCTATTTAATAAGCTTATTTAATAAGCCTATTTAATAAGTATTTAATGTGCCTATTTAATAAGTCTATTTAATAAGCCTATTTAATAGGCCTATTTAATAAGTCTAAGTTGCTGAAATAAACCTATTTAATAAGCCTATTTAACAGGCCTATTTAATAAGTCTAAGTTGCTGAAATAAGCCTATGTAATAAGCCTAAGTTGCTGAATAAGCCTATTTAATAAGCCTAAGTTGCTGAAATAAGCCTATTTAATAAGTCTGAGTTGCTGAAATAAGGCTATTTAATAAGCCTAAGTTGCTAAAATAAGCCTATTTAATGAGGCTATTTAATAAGTCTATTTAATAAGCCTATTTAATAAGCCTATTTAATAAGCCTATTTAATAAGCCTATTTAATAAGTCTATTTAATAAGTCTATTTAATAAGTATTTAATGAGCCTATTTAATATGCCTATTTATTGAGCCTATTTAAAAAGCCTATTTATTGAGCCTATTTAATAAGCCTATTTATTGAGCCTATTTAATAAGCCTATTTAATAAGTCTATTTAATAAGCCTATTTAGTAAGCCTATTTAATAAGCCTATTTATTGAGCCTATTTAATAAGTCTATTTAATAAGCCTATTTAATAAGCTTATTTAATAAGCCTATTTAATAAGTATTTAATGTGCCTATTTAATAAGTCTATTTAATAAGCCTATTTAATAGGCCTATTTAATAAGTCTAAGTTGCTGAAATAAACCTATTTAATAAGCCTATTTAACAGGCCTATTTAATAAGTCTAAGTTGCTGAAATAAGCCTATGTAATAAGCCTAAGTTGCTGAATAAGCCTATTTAATAAGCCTAAGTTGCTGAAATAAGCCTATTTAATAAGTCTAAGTTGCTGAAATAAGGCTATTTAATAAGCCTAAGTTGCTGAAATAAGCCTATTTAATAAGCCTAAGTTGCTGAAATAAGGCTATTTAATAAGTCTAAGTTGCTGAAATAAGCCTATTTAATAAGCCTAAGTTGCTGAAATAAGTATTTTTAATAAGCATAAGTTGCTGAAATAAGCCTATTTAATGAGTCTAAGTTGATGAAATAAGGCTATTTAATAAGTCTAAGTTGCTGAAATAAGCCTTTTTAATCAGCATAAGTTGCTGAAATAAGCCTATTTAATAAGCTCAAGTTGCTGAAATAAGCCTACTTAATTAGGCTATTTAATAAGCCTAAGTTGCTGAAATAAGCCTATTTAATAAGCGTAAGTTGCTGAAATAAGGCTATTTAATAAGTCTAAGTTGCTGAAATAAGCCTATTTAATAAGCCTAAGTTGCTGAAATAAGCCCATTTAATAAGCCTATTTAATAAGCCTAAGTTGCTGAAATAAGCCTATTTAATAAGCCTATTTATTAAGCCTATTTAATAAGTATTTAATGTGCCTATTTAATAAGTCTATTTAATAAGCCTATTTAATAGGCCTATTTAATAAGTCTAAGTTGCTGAAATAAACCTATTTAATAAGCCTATTTAACAGGCCTATTTAATAAGTCTAAGTTGCTGAAATAAGCCTATTTAATAAGCCTAAGTTTCTGAATGAGCCTATTTAATAATCCTAAGTTGCTGAAATAAGCCTATTTAATAAGCCTAAGTTGCTGAATAAGCCTATTTAATAAGCCTAAGTTGCTGAAATAAGCATATTTAATAAGTCTAAGTTGCTGAAATAAGGCTATTTAATAAGCCTAAGTTGCTGAAATAAGCCTATTTAATAAGCCTAAGTTGTTGAAATAAGCCTATTTAATAAGCCTATTTAATAGGCCTATTTAATAAGTCTAAGTTGCTGAAATAAGCCTATTTAATAAGCCTAAGTTGCTGAATGAGCCTATTTAATAAGCCTAAGTTGCTGAAATAAGCCTATTTAATAAGCCTAAGTTGCTGAATAAGCCTATTTAATAAGCCTAAGTTGCTGAATAAACCTATTTAATAAGTCTAAGTTGCTGAAATAAGCCTATTTAATAAGGCTATTTAATAAGCCTAAGTTGCTGAAATAAGGCTATTTAATAAGCGTAAGTTGCTGAAATAAGGCTATTTAATAAGTCTAAGTTGCTGAAATAAGCCTATTTAATAAGCCTAAGTTGCTGAAATAAGCCCATTTAATAAGCCTATTTAATAAGCCTAAGTTGCTGAAATAAGCCTATTTAATAAGCCTATTTAATAAGCCTATTTAATAGGCCTATTTAATAAGTCTAAGTTGCTGAAATAAGCCTATTTAATAAGCCTATTTAATAGGCCTATTTAATAAGTCTAAGTTGCTGAAATAAGCCTATTTATAAGCCTAAGTTGCTGAATGAGCCTATTTAATAAGCCTAAGTTGCTGAAATAAGCCTATTTAATAAGCCTAAGTTGCTGAATAAGCCTATTTAATAAGCCTAAGTTGCTGAATAAACCTATTTAATAAGTCTAAGTTGCTGAAATAAGCCTATTTAATAAAGCTATTTAATAAGCCTAAGTTGCTGAATAAGCCTATTTAATAAGTCTAAATTGCTGAAATAAGGCTATTTAATACACCTAAGTTGCTGAAATAAGGCTATTTAATAAGTTTAAGTTGCTGAAATAAGCCTATTTAATAAGCCTAAGTTGCTGAAATAAGCATATTTAATAAGGCTATTTAATGAGCCTAAGTTGCTGAAATAAGCCTATTTAATAAGCCTAAGTTTCTGAACTAAGCCTATTTAAAAAGGTATATTTAATAAGTCTAAGTTGCTGAAATAAACCTATTTAAAAATGCTATTTAATAAGCCTAAGTTGCTGAAATAAACCTATTTAAAAATGCTATTTAATAAGCCTAAGTTGCTGAAATAAACCTGTTTAATAAGGCTATTTAATAAGCATAAGTTGCTGAAATAAGCTTATTTAATAAGCCTAAGTTGCTGAAATAAGCCTATTTAATAAGTCTAAGTTGCTGAAATAAACCTATTTAATAAGCCTAAGTTGCTAAAATAAGCCTATTCAATGAGGCTATTTAATGAGTCTATTTAATAAGCCTATTTAATAAGCCTATTTTATAAGCCTATTTAATAAGCCTATTTAATACGCCTATTTAATAAACATATTTAATAAGTATTTAATGAGCCTATTTAATAAGTCTATTTAATAAGCCTTTTTAATAAGCCTATTTAATAAGTCTATTTAATAAGCCTATTTAATAAGTCTATTTAATAAGTCTATTTAATAAGCCTATTTAATAAGTATATAATGAGCCTATTTAATAAGCCTATTTATTGAGCCTATTTAATAAGCCTATTTATTGAGCCTATTTAATAAGCCTATTTATTGAGCCTATTTAATAAGCCTATTTATTGAGCCTATTTAATAAGACTATTTAATAAGTCTATTTAATAAGCCTATTTAATAAGCCTATTTAATAAGCCTATTTATTGAGCCTATTTAATAAGACTATTTAATAAGCCTATTTATTGAGCCTATTTAATAAGTCTATTTAATAAGCATATTTAATAAGACTAATTAATACGTATTTAATGAGCCTATTTAATAAGTCTATTTAATAAGCCTATTTAATAGGCCTATTTAATAAGTCTAAGTTGCTGAAATAAGCCTATTTAATAAGCCTATTTAATAGGCCTATTTAATAAGTCTAAGTTGCTGAAATAAGCCTATTTAATAAGCCTAAGTTTCTGAATGAGCCTATTTAATAAGCCTAAGTTGCTGAAATAAGCCTATTTAATAAGCCTAAGTTGCTGAATAAGCCTATTTAATAAGCCTAAGTTGCTGAAATAAGCCTATTTAATAAGTTTAAGTTGCTGAAATAAGGCTATTTAATAAGCCTAAGTTGCTGAAATAAGCCTATTTAATAAGCCTAAGTTGCTGAAATAAAGCTATTTAATAAGTCTAAGTTGCTGAAATAAGCCTATTTAATAAGCCTAAGTTGCTGAAATAAGTATATTTAATAAGCATAAGTTGTTGAAATAAACCTATTTAATGAGTCTAAGTTGCTGAAATAAGGCTATTTAATAAGTCTAAGTTGCTGAAATAAGCCTTTTTAATCAGCGTAAGTTGCTGAAATAAGTCTATTTAATAATCCCAAGTTGCTGAAATAAGCCTACTTAATTAGGCTATTTAATAAGCCTCAGTTGCTGAAATAAGCCTATTTAATAAGCGTAAGTTGCTGAAATAAGGCTATTTAATAAGTCTAAGTTGCTGAAATAAGCCTATTTAATAAGCCTAAGTTGCTGAAATAAGCCCATTTAATAAGCCTATTTAATAAGCCTAAGTTGCTGAAATAAGCCTATTTAATAAGCCTATTTAATAAGCCTATTTAATAGGCCTATTTAATAAGTCTAAGTTGCTGAAATAAGCCTATTTAATAAGCCTATTTAATAGGCCTATTTAATAAGTCTAAGTTGCTGAAATAAGCCTATTTATAAGCCTAAGTTGCTGAATGAGCCTATTTAATAAGCATAAGTTGCTGAAATAAGCCTATTTAATAAGCCTAAGTTGCTGAATAAGCCTATTTAATAAGCCTAAGTTGCTGAATAAACCTATTTAATAAGTCTAAGTTGCTGAAATAAGTCTATTTAATAATCCCAAGTTGCTGAAATAAGCCTACTTAATTAGGCTATTTAATAAGCCTAAGTTGCTGAAATAAGCCTATTTAATAAGCGTAAGTTGCTGAAATAAGGCTATTTAATAAGTCTAAGTTGCTGAAATAAGCCTATTTAATAAGCCTATTTAATAAGCCTATTTAATAGGCCTATTTAATAAGTCTAAGTTGCTGAAATAAGCCTATTTAATAAGCCTATTTAATAGGCCTATTTAATAAGTCTAAGTTGCTGAAATAAGCCTATTTATAAGCCTAAGTTGCTGAATGAGCCTATTTAATAAGCCTAAGTTGCTGAAATAAGCCTATTTAATAAGCCTAAGTTGCTGAATAAGCCTATTTAATAAGCCTAAGTTGCTGAATAAACCTATTTAATAAGTCTAAGTTGCTGAAATAAGCCTATTTAATAAAGCTATTTAATAAGCCTAAGTTGCTGAATAAGCCTATTTAATAAGTCTAAATTGCTGAAATAAGGCTATTTAATAAGCCTAAGTTGCTGAAATAAGGCTATTTAATAAGTTTAAGTTGCTGAAATAAGCCTATTTAATAAGCCTAAGTTGCTGAAATAAGCATATTTAATAAGGCTATTTAATGAGCTTAAGTTGCTGAAATAAGCCTATTTAATAAGCCTAAGTTTCTGAACTAAGCCTATTTAAAAAAGTATATTTAATAAGTCTAAGTTGCTGAAATAAGCCTATTTAATAAGCCTAATTTGCTGAAATAAGGCTATTTAATAAGTCTAAGTTGCTGAAATAAGCCTATTTAATAAGCCTAAGTTGCTGAAATAAGTATTTTTAATAAGCATAAGTTGCTGAAATAAGCCTATTTAATGAGTCTAAGTTGCTGAAATAAGGCTATTTAATAAGTCTAAGTTGCTGAAATAAGCCTTTTTAATCAGCATAAGTTGCTGAAATAAGCCTATTTAATAAGCGTAAGTTGCTGAAATAAGGCTATTTAATAAGTCTAAGTTGCTGAAATAATCCTATTTATAAGCCTAAGTTGCTGAATGAGCCTATTTAATAAGCCTAAGTTGCTGAAATAAGCCTATTTAATAAGCCTAAGTTGCTGAATAAGCCTATTTAATAAGCCTAAGTTGCTGAATAAACCTATTTAATAAGTCTAAGTTGCTGAAATAAGCCTATTTAATAAAGCTATTTAATAAGCCTAAGTTGCTGAATAAGCCTATTTAATATGTCTAAATTGCTGAAATAAGGCTATTTAATAAGCCTAAGTTGCTGAAATAAGGCTATTTAATAAGTTTAAGTTGCTGAAATAAGCCTATTTAATAAGCCTAAGTTGCTGAAATAAGCATATTTAAAAAGGCTATTTAATGAGCCTAAGTTGCTGAAATAAGCCTATTTAATAAGCCTAAGTTTCTGAACTAAGCCTATTTAAAAAGGTATATTTAATAAGTCTAAGTTGCTGAAATAAACCTATTTAAAAATGCTATTTAATAAGCCTAAGTTGCTGAAATAAACCTGTTTAATAAGGCTATTTAATAAGCATAAGTTGCTGAAATAAGCTTATTTAATAAGCCTAAGTTGCTGAAATAAGCCTATTTAATAAGGCTATTTAATAAGCATAAGTTGCTGAAATAAGTATATTTAATAAGCATAAGTTGCTGAAATAAACCTATTTAATGAGTCTAAGTTGCTGAAATAAGGCTATTTAATAAGTCTAAGTTGCTGAAATAAGCCTTTTTAATCAGCGTAAGTTGCTGAAATAAGCCTATTTAATAAGCCCAAGTTGCTGAAATAAGCCTACTTAATTAGGCTATTTAATAAGCCTAAGTTGCTGAAATAAGCCTATTTAATAAGCGTAAGTTGCTGAAATAAGGCTATTTAATACGTCTAAGTTGCTGAAATAAGCCTATTTAATAAGCCTAAGTTGCTGAAATAAGCCTATTTAATAAGCGTAAGTTGCTGAAATAAGGCTATTTAATAAGTCTAAGTTGCTGAAATAAGCCTATTTAATAAGCCTATTTAATAGGCCTATTTAATAAGTCTAAGTTGCTGAAATAAGCCTATTTAATAAGCCTATTTAATAGGCCTATTTAATAAGTCTAAGTTGCTGAAATAAGCCTATTTATAAGCCTAAGTTGCTGAATGAGCCTATTTAATAAGCCTAAGTTGCTGAAATAAGCCTATTTAATAAGCCTAAGTTGCTGAATAAGCCTATTTAATAAGCCTAAGTTGCTGAATAAACCTATTTAATAAGTCTAAGTTGCTGAAATAAGCCTATTTAATAAAGCTATTTAATAAGCCTAAGTTGCTGAATAAGCCTATTTAATAAGTCTAAATTGCTGAAATAAGGCTATTTAATAAGCCTAAGTTGCTGAAATAAGGCTATTTAATAAGTATAAGTTGCTGAAATAAGCCTATTTAATAAGCCTAAGTTGCTGAAATAAGCATATTTAATAAGGCTATTTAATGAGCCTAAGTTGCTGAAATAAGCCTATTTAATAAGCCTAAGTTTCTGAACTAAGCCTATTTAAAAAGGTATATTTAATAAGTCTAAGTTGCTGAAATAAACCTATTTAAAAATGCTATTTAATAAGCCTAAGTTGCTGAAATAAACCTGTTTAATAAGGCTATTTAATAAGCATAAGTTGCTGAAATAAGCCTATTTAATAAGCCTAAGTTTCTGAACTAAGCCTATTTAAAAAGGTATATTTAATAAGTCTAAGTTGCTGAAATAAACCTATTTAAAAATGCTATTTAATAAGCCTAAGTTGCTGAAATAAACCTGTTTAATAAGGCTATTTAATAAGCATAAGTTGCTGAAATAAGTATATTTAATAAGCATAAGTTGCTGAAATAAACCTATTTAATGAGTCTAAGTTGCTGAAATAAGGCTATTTAATAAGTCTAAGTTGCTGAAATAAGCCTTTTTAATCAGCGTAAGTTGCTGAAATAAAGCTATTTAATAAGTCTAAGTTGCTGAAATAAGCCTATTTAATAAGCCTAAGTTGCTGAAATAAGCCCATTTAATAAGCCTATTTAATAAGCCTAAGTTGCTGAAATAAGCCTATTTAATAAGCCTTTTTAATAATCCTATTTAATAGGCCTATTTAATAAGTCTAAGTTGCTGAAATAAGCCTATTTAATAAGCCTATTTAATAGGCCTCTTTAATAAGTCTAAGTTGCTGAAATAAGCCTATTTAATAAAGCTATTTAATAAGCCTAAGTTGCTGAATAAGCCTATTTAATAAGTCTAAATTGCTGAAATAAGGCTATTTAATAAGCCTAAGTTGCTGAAATAAGGCTATTTAATAAGTATAAGTTGCTGAAATAAGCCTATTTAATAAGCCTAAGTTGCTGAAATAAGCATATTTAATAAGGCTATTTAATGAGCCTAAGTTGCTGAAATAAGCCTATTTAATAAGCCTAAGTTTCTGAACTAAGCCTATTTAAAAAGGTATATTTAATAAGCCTAAGTTGCTGAAATAAACCTGTTTAATAAGGCTATTTAATAAGCATAAGTTGCTGAAATAAGTATATTTAATAAGCATAAGTTGCTGAAATAAACCTATTTAATGAGTCTAAGTTGCTGAAATAAGGCTATTTAATAAAGCTATTTAATAAGCCTAAGTTGCTGAATAAGCCTATTTAATAAGTCTAAATTGCTGAAATAAGGCTATTTAATAAGCCTAAGTTGCTGAAATAAGGCTATTTAATAAGTATAAGTTGCTGAAATAAGCCTATTTAATAAGCCTAAGTTGCTGAAATAAGCATATTTAATAAGGCTATTTAATGAGCCTAAGTTGCTGAAATAAGCCTATTTAATAAGCCTAAGTTTCTGAACTAAGCCTATTTAAAAAGGTATATTTAATAAGCCTAAGTTGCTGAAATAAACCTGTTTAATAAGGCTATTTAATAAGCATAAGTTGCTGAAATAAGTATATTTAATAAGCATAAGTTGCTGAAATAAACCTATTTAATGAGTCTAAGTTGCTGAAATAAGGCTATTTAATAAGTCTAAGTTGCTGAAATAAGCCTTTTTAATCAGCGTAAGTTGCTGAAATAAGGCTATTTAATAAGTCTAAGTTGCTGAAATAAGCCTATTTAATAAGCCTAAGTTGCTGAAATAAGCCCATTTAATAAGCCTATTTAATAAGCCTAAGTTGCTGAAATAAGCCTATTTAATAAGCCTTTTTAATAATCCTATTTAATAGGCCTATTTAATAAGTCTAAGTTGCTGAAATCAGCCTATTTAATAAGCCTATTTAATAGGGCTCTTTAATAAGTCTAAGTTGCTGAAATACGCCTATTTAATAAGCCTAAGTTGCTGAATGAGCCTATTTAATAAGCCTAAGTTGCTGAAATAAGCCTATTTAATAAGCCTAAGTTGCTGAAATAAGCCTATTTAATAAGGCTATTTAATGAGCCTAAGTTGCTGAAATAAGCCTATTTAATAAGCCTAAGTTTCTGAACTAAGCCTATTTAAAAAGGTATATTTAATAAGTCTAAGATGCTGAAATAAACCTATTTAAAAATGCTATTTAATAAGCCTAAGTTGCTGAAATAAACCTGTTTAATAAGGCTATTTAAAAGCATAAGTTGCTGAAATAAGCTTATTTAATAAGCCTAAGTTGCTGAAATAAGCCTATTAAATAAGCCTAAGTTGCTGAATAAGCCTATTTAATAAGCCTAAGTTGCTGAATAAACCTATTTAATAAGTCTAGGTTGCTGAAATAAACCTATTTAAAAATGCTACTTAATAAGCCTAAGTTGCTGAAATAAACCTGTTTAATAAGGCTATTTAATAAGAATAAGTTGCTGAAATAAGCTTATTTAATAAGCCTAAGTTGCTGAAATAAGCCTATTTAATAAGGCTTTTTAATAAGTCTAAGTTGCTGAAATAAACTTATTTAATAAGCCTAAGTTGCTAAAATAAGCCTATTTAATGAGGCTATTTAATAAGTCTATTTAATAAGCCTATTTAATAAGCCTATTTAATAAGCCTATTTAATAAGTCTATTTAATAAGTCTATTTAATAAGTATTTAATGAGCCTATTTAATATGCCTATTTATTGAGCCTATTTAAAAAGCCTATTTATTGAGCCTATTTAATAAGCCTATTTATTGAGCCTATTTAATAAGCCTATTTAATAAGTCTATTTAATAAGCCTATTTAGTAAGCCTATTTAATAAGCCTATTTATTGAGCCTATTTAATAAGTCTATTTAATAAGCCTATTTAATAAGCTTATTTAATAAGCCTATTTAATAAGTATTTAATGTGCCTATTTAATAAGTCTATTTAATAAGCCTATTTAATAGGCCTATTTAATAAGTCTAAGTTGCTGAAATAAACCTATTTAATAAGCCTATTTAACAGGCCTATTTAATAAGTCTAAGTTGCTGAAATAAGCCTATGTAATAAGCCTAAGTTGCTGAATAAGCCTATTTAATAAGCCTCAGTTGCTGAAATAAGCCTATTTAATAAGTCTAAGTTGCTGAAATAAGGCTATTTAATAAGCCTAAGTTGCTGAAATAAGCCTATTTAATAAGCCTAAGTTGCTGAAATAAGGCTATTTAATAAGTCTAAGTTGCTGAAATAAGCCTATTTAATAAGCCTAAGTTGCTGAAATAAGTATTTTTAATAAGCATAAGTTGCTGAAATAAGCCTATTTAATGAGTCTAAGTTGCTGAAATAAGGCTATTTAATAAGTCTGAGTTGCTGAAATAAGCCTTTTTAATCAGCATAAGTTGCTGAAATAAGCCTATTTAATAAGCTCAAGTTGCTGAAATAAGCCTACTTAATTAGGCTATTTAATAAGCCTAAGTTGCTGAAATAAGCCTATTTAATAAGCGTAAGTTGCTGAAATAAGGCTATTTAATAAGTCTAAGTTGCTGAAATAAGCCTATTTAATAAGCCTAAGTTGCTGAAATAAGCCCATTTAATAAGCCTATATAATAAGCCTAAGTTGCTGAAATAAGCCTATTTAATAAGCCTATTTATTAAGCCTATTTAATAAGTATTTAATGTGCCTATTTAATAAGTCTATTTAATAAGCCTATTTAATAGGCCTATTTAATAAGTCTAAGTTGCTGAAATAAACCTATTTAATAAGCCTATTTAACAGGCCTATTTAATAAGTCTAAGTTGCTGAAATAAGCCTATTTAATAAGCCTAAGTTTCTGAATGAGCCTATTTAATAATCCTAAGTTGCTGAAATAAGCCTATTTAATAAGCCTAAGTTGCTGAATAAGCCTATTTAATAAGCCTAAGTTGCTGAAATAAGCATATTTAATAAGTCTAAGTTGCTGAAATAAGGCTATTTAATAAGCCTAAGTTGCTGAAATAAGCCTATTTAATAAGCCTAAGTTGTTGAAATAAGCCTATTTAATAAGCCTATTTCATAGGCCCATTTAATAAGTCTAAGTTGCTGAAATAAGCCTATTTAATAAGCCTAAGTTGCTGAATGAGCCTATTTAATAAGCCTAAGTTGCTGAAATAAGGCTATTTAATAAGCCTAAGTTGCTGAAATAAGCCTATTTAATAAGCCTAAGTTGCTGAAATAAGGCTATTTAATAAGTCTAAGTTGCTGAAATAAGCCTATTTAATAAGCCTAAGTTGCTGAAATAAGTATTTTTAATAAGCATAAGTTGCTGAAATAAGCCTATTTAATGAGTCTAAGTTGCTGAAATAAGGCTATTTAATAAGTCTGAGTTGCTGAAATAAGCCTTTTTAATCAGCATAAGTTGCTGAAATAAGCCTATTTAATAAGCTCAAGTTGCTGAAATAAGCCTACTTAATTAGGCTATTTAATAAGCCTAAGTTGCTGAAATAAGCCTATTTAATAAGCGTAAGTTGCTGAAATAAGGCTATTTAATAAGTCTAAGTTGCTGAAATAAGCCTATTTAATAAGCCTAAGTTGCTGTAATAAGCCCATTTAATAAGCCTATTTAATAAGCCTAAGTTGCTGAAATAAGCCTATTTAATAAGCCTATTTATTAAGCCTATTTAATAAGTATTTAATGTGCCTATTTAATAAGTCTATTTAATAAGCCTATTTAATAGGCCTATTTAATAAGTCTAAGTTGCTGAAATAAACCTATTTAATAAGCCTATTTAACAGGCCTATTTAATAAGTCTAAGTTGCTGAAATAAGCCTATTTAATAAGCCTAAGTTTCTGAATGAGCCTATTTAATAATCCTAAGTTGCTGAAATAAGCCTATTTAATAAGCCTAAGTTGCTGAATAAGCCTATTTAATAAGCCTAAGTTGCTGAAATAAGCATATTTAATAAGTCTAAGTTGCTGAAATAAGGCTATTTAATAAGCCTAAGTTGCTGAAATAAGCCTATTTAATAAGCCTAAGTTGTTGAAATAAGCCTATTTAATAAGCCTATTTAATAGGCCTATTTAATAAGTCTAAGTTGCTGAAATAAGCCTATTTAATAAGCCTAAGTTGCTGAATGAGCCTATTTAATAAGCCTAAGTTGCTGAAATAAGCCTATTTAATAAGCCTAAGTTGCTGAATAAGCCTATTTAATAAGCCTAAGTTGCTGAATAAACCTATTTAATAAGTCTAAGTTGCTGAAATAAGCCTATTTAATAAGGCTATTTAATAAGCCTAAGTTGCTGAAATAAGGCTATTTAATAAGCGTAAGTTGCTGAAATAAGGCTATTTAATAAGTCTAAGTTGCTGAAATAAGCCTATTTAATAAGCCTAAGTTGCTGAAATAAGCCCATTTAATAAGCCTATTTAATAAGCCTAAGTTGCTGAAATAAGCCTATTTTATAAGCCTATTTAATAAGCCTATTTAATAGGCCTATTTAATAAGTCTAAGTTGCTGAAATAAGCCTATTTAATAAGCCTATTTAATAGGCCTATTTAATAAGTCTAAGTTGCTGAAATAAGCCTATTTATAAGCCTAAGTTGCTGAATGAGCCTATTTAATAAGCCTAAGTTGCTGAAATAAGCCTATTTAATAAGCCTAAGTTGCTGAATAAGCCTATTTAATAAGCCTAAGTTGCTGAATAAACCTATTTAATAAGTCTAAGTTGCTGAAATAAGCCTATTTAATAAAGCTATTTAATAAGCCTAAGTTGCTGAAATAAACCTGTTTAATAAGGCTATTTAAAAACATAAGTTGCTGAAATAAGCCTATTAAATAAGCCTAAGTTGCTGAAATAAGCCTATTAAATAAGCCTAAGTTGCTGAATAAGCCTATTTAATAAGCCTAAGTTGCTGAATAAACCTATTTAATAAGTCTAAGTTGCTGAAATAAACCTATTTAAAAATGCTACTTAATAAGCCTAAGTTGCTGAAATAAACCTGTTTAATCAGGCTATTTAATAAGAATAAGTTGCTGAAATAAGCTTATTTAATAAGCCTAAGTTGCTGAAATAAGCCTATTTAATAAGGCTTTTTAATAAGTCTAAGTTGCTGAAATAAACTTATTTAATAAGCCTAAGTTGCTAAAATAAGCCTATTTAATGAGGCTATTTAATAAGTCTATTTAATAAGCCTATTTAATAAGCCTATTTAATAAGCCTATTTAATAAGCCTATTTAATAAGTCTATTTAATAAGTCTATTTAATAAGTATTTAATGAGCCTATTTAATATGCCTATTTATTGAGCCTATTTAAAAAGCCTATTTATTGAGCCTATTTAATAAGCCTATTTATTGAGCCTATTTAATAAGCCTATTTAATAAGTCTATTTAATAAGCCTATTTAGTAAGCCTATTTAATAAGCCTATTTATTGAGCCTATTTAATAAGTCTATTTAATAAGCCTATTTAATAAGCTTATTTAATAAGCCTATTTAATAAGTATTTAATGTGCCTATTTAATACGTCTATTTAATAAGCCTATTTAATAGGCCTATTTAATAAGTCTAAGTTGCTGAAATAAACCTATTTAATAAGCCTATTTAACAGGCCTATTTAATAAGTCTAAGTTGCTGAAATAAGCCTATGTAATAAGCCTAAGTTGCTGAATAAGCCTATTTAATAAGCCTAAGTTGCTGAAATAAGCCTATTTAATAAGTCTAAGTTGCTGAAATAAGGCTATTTAATAAGCCTAAGTTGCTGAAATAAACCTATTTAATAAGCCTAAGTTGCTGAAATAAGGCTATTTAATAAGTCTAAGTTGCTGAAATAAGCCTATTTAATAAGCCTAAGTTGCTGAAATAAGTATTTTTAATAAGCATAAGTTGCTGAAATAAGCCTATTTAATGAGTCTAAGTTGCTGAAATAAGCCTATTTAATAAGCTCAAGTTGCTGAAATAAGCCTACTTAATTAGGGTATTTAATAAGCCTAAGTTGCTGAAATAAGCCTATTTAATAAGCGTAAGTTGCTGAAATAAGGCTATTTAATAAGTCTAAGTTGCTGAAATAAGCCTATTTAATAAGCCTAAGTTGCTGAAATAAGCCCATTTAATAAGCCTATTTAATAAGCCTAAGTTGCTGAAATAAGCCTATTTAATAAGCCTATTTATTAAGCCTATTTAATAAGTATTTAATGTGCCTATTTAATAAGTCTATTTAATAAGCCTATTTAATAGGCCTATTTAATAAGTCTAAGTTGCTGAAATAAACCTATTTAATAAGCCTATTTAACAGGCCTATTTAATAAGTCTAAGTTGCTGAAATAAGCCTATTTAATAAGCCTACGTTTCTGAATGAGCCTATTTAATAATCCTAAGTTGCTGAAATAAGCCTATTTAATAAGCCTAAGTTGCTGAATAAGCGTATTTAATAAGCCTAAGTTGCTGAAATAAGCATATTTAATAAGTCTAAGTTGCTGAAATAAGGCTATTTAATAAGCCTAAGTTGCTGAAATAAGCCTATTTAATAAGCCTAAGTTGTTGAAATAAGCCTATTTAATAAGCCTATTTAATAGGCATATTTAATAAGTCTAAGTTGCTGAAATAAGCCTATTTAATAAGCCTAAGTTGCTGAATGAGCCTATTTAATAAGCCTAAGTTGCTGAAATAAGCCTATTTAATAAGCCTAAGTTGCTGAATAAGCCTATTTAATAAGCCTAAGTTGCTGAATAAACCTATTTAATAAGTCTAAGTTGCTGAAATAAGCCTATTTAATAAGGCTATTTAATAAGCCTAAGTTGCTGAAATAAGGCTATTTAATAAGCGTAAGTTGCTGAAATAAGGCTATTTAATAAGTCTAAGTTGCTGAAATAAGCCTATTTAATAAGCCTATTTAATAGGCCTATTTAATAAGTCTAAGTTGCTGAAATAAGCCTATTTATAAGCCTAAGTTGCTGAATGAGCCTATTTAATAAGCCTAAGTTGCTGAAATAAGCCTATTTAATAAGCCTAAGTTGCTGAATAAGCCTATTTAATAAGCCTAAGTTGCTGAATAAACCTATTTAATAAGTCTAAGTTGCTGAAATAAGCCTATTTAATAAAGCTATTTAATAAGCCTAAGTTGCTGAATAAGCCTATTTAATAAGTCTAAATTGCTGAAATAAGGCTATTTAATAAGCCTAAGTTGCTGAAATAAGGCTATTTAATAAGTTTAAGTTGCTGAAATAAGCCTATTTAATAAGCCTAAGTTGCTGAAATAAGCATATTTAATAAGGCTATTTAATGAGCCTAAGTTGCTGAAATAAGCCTATTTAATAAGCCTAAGTTTCTGAACTAAGCCTATTTAAAAAGGTATATTTAATAAGTCTAAGTTGCTGAAATAAACCTATTTAAAAATAATATTTAATAAGCCTAAGTTGCTGAAATAAGGCTATTTAATAAGTTTAAGTTGCTGAAATAAGCCTATTTAATAAGGCTATTTAATGAGCCTAAGTTGCTGAAATAAGCCTATTTAATAAGCCTAAGTTTCTGAACTAAGCCTATTTAAAAAGGTATATTTAATAAGTCTAAGTTGCTGAAATAAACCTATTTAAAAATGCTATTTAATAAGCCTAAGTTGCTGAAATAAACCTGTTTAATAAGGCTATTTAATAAGCATAAGTTGCTGAAATAAGCTTATTTAATAAGCCTAAGTTGCTGAAATAAGCCTATTTAATAAGTCTAAGTTGCTGAAATAAACCTATTTAATAAGCCTAAGTTGCTAAAATAAGCCTATTCAATGAGGCTATTTAATAAGTCTATTTAATAAGCCTATTTAATAAGCCTATTTTATAAGACTATTTAATAAGCCTATTTAATACACCTATTTAATAAACATATTTAATACGTATTTAATGAGCCTATTTAATAAGTCTATTTAATAAGCCTTTTTAATAAGCCTATTTAATAAGTCTATTTAATAAGCCTATTTAATAAGTCTATTTAATAAGTTTATTTAATAAGCCTATTTAATAAGTATATAATGAGCCTATTTAATAAGCCTATTTATTGAGCCTATTTAATAAGCCTATTTATTGAGCCTATTTAATAAGCCTATTTATTGAGCCTATTTAATAAGCCTATTTATTGAGCCTATTTAATAAGACTATTTAATAAGTCTATTTAATAAGCCTATTTAATAAGCCTATTTAATAAGCCTATTTATTGAGCCTATTTAATAAGACTATTTAATAAGCCTATTTATTGAGCCTATTTAATAAGTCTATTTAATAAGCATATTTAATAAGACTAATTAATAAGTATTTAATGAGCCTATTTAATAAGTCTATTTAATAAGCCTATTTAATAGGCCTATTTAATAAGTCTAAGTTGCTGAAATAAGCCTATTTAATAAGCCTATTTAATAGGCCTATTTAATAAGTCTAAGTTGCTGAAATAAGCCTATTTAATAAGCCTAAGTTTCTGAATGAGCCTATTTAATAAGCCTAAGTTGCTGAAATAAGCCTATTTAATAAGTTTAAGTTGCTGAAATAAGGCTATTTAATAAGCCTAAGTTGCTGAAATAAGCCTATTTAATAAGCCTAAGTTGCTGAAATAAGTATATTTAATAAGCATAAGTTGCTGAAATAAACCTATTTAATCAGTCTAAGTTGCTGAAATAAGGCTATTTAATAAGTCTAAGTTGCTGAAATAAGCCTTTTTAATCAGCGTAAGTTGCTGAAATAAGTCTATTTAATTATCCCAAGTTGCTGAAATAAGCCTACTTAATTAGGCTATTTAATAAGCCTAAGTTGCTGAAATAAGCCTATTTAATACGCGTAAGTTGCTGAAATAAGGCTATTTAATAAGTCTAAGTTGCTGAAATAAGCCTATTTAATAAGCCTAAGTTGCTGAAATAAGCCTATTTAATAAGCCTATTTAATTGGCCTATTTAATAAGTCTAAGTTGCTGAAATAAGCCTATTTAATAAGCCTATTTAATAGGCCTATTTAATAAGTCTAAGTTGCTGAAATAAGCCTATTTATAAGCCTAAGTTGCTGAATGAGCCTATTTAATAAGCATAAGTTGCTGAAATAAGCCTATTTAATAAGCCTAAGTTGCTGAATAAGCCTATTTAATAAGCCTAAGTTGCTGAATAAACCTATTTAATAAGTCTAAGTTGCTGAAATAAGTCTATTTAATAATCCTAAGTTGCTGAAATAAGCCTACTTAATTAGGCTATTTAATAAGCCTAAGTTGCTGAAATAAGCCTATTTAATAAGCGTAAGTTGCTGAAATAAGGCTATTTAATAAGTCTAAGTTGCTGAAATAAGCCTATTTAATAAGCCTATTTAATAGGCCTATTTAATAAGTCTAAGTTGCTGAAATAAGCCTATTTATAAGCCTAAGTTGCTGAATGAGCCTATTTAATAAGCCTAAGTTGCTGAAATAAGCCTATTTAATAAGCCTAAGTTGCTGAATAAGCCTATTTAATAAGCCTAAGTTGCTGAATAAACCTATTTAATAAGTCTAAGTTGCTGAAATAAGCCTATTTAATAAAGCTATTTAATAAGCCTAAGTTGCTGAATAAGCCTATTTAATAAGTCTAAATTGCTGAAATAAGGCTATTTAATAAGCCTAAGTTGCTGAAATAAGGCTATTTAATAAGTTTAAGTTGCTGAAATAAGCCTTTTTAATAAGCCTAAGTTGCTGAAATAAGCATATTTAATAAGGCTATTTAATGAGCCTAAGTTGCTGAAATAAGCCTATTTAATAAGCCTAAGTTTCTGAACTAAGCCTATTTAAAAACGTATATTTAATAAGTCTAAGTTGCTGAAATAAGCCTATTTAATAAGCCTAAGTTGCTGAAATAAGGCTATTTAATAAGTCTAAGTTGCTGAAATAAGCCTATTTAATAAGCCTAAGTTGCTGAAATAAGTATTTTTAATAAGCATAAGTTGCTGAAATAAGCCTATTTAATGAGTCTAAGTTGCTGAAATAAGGCTATTTAATAAGTCTAAGTTGCTGAAATAAGCCTTTTTAATCAGCATAAGTTGCTGAAATAAGCCTATTTAATAAGCTCAAGTTGCTGAAATAAGCCTACTTAATTAGGCTATTTAATAAGCCTAAGTTGCTGAAATAAGCCTATTTAATAAGCGTAAGTTGCTGAAATAAGGCTATTTAATAAGTCTAAGTTGCTGAAATAAGCCTATTTAATAAGCCTAAGTTGCTGAATAAGCCTATTTAATAAGCCTAAGTTGCTGAAATAAGCCTATTTAATAAGTTAAAGTTGCTGAAATAAGGCTATTTAATAAGCCTAAGTTGCTGAAATAAGCCTATTTAATAAGCCTAAGTTGCTGAAATAAAGCTATTTAATAAGTCTAAGTTGCTGAAATAAGCCTATTTAATAAGCCTAAGTTGCTGAAATAAGTATATTTAATAAGCATAAGTTGCTGAAATAAACCTATTTAATGAGTCTAAGTTGCTGAAATAAGGCTATTTAATAAGTCTAAGTTGCTGAAATAAGCCTTTTTAATCAGCGTAAGTTGCTGAAATAAGGCTATTTAATAAGTCTAAGTTGCTGAAATAGGCCTATTTAATAAGCCTAAGTTGCTGAAATAAGTATTTTTAATAAGCATAAGTTGCTGAAATAAGCCTATTTAATGAGTCTAAGTTGCTGAAATAAGGCTATTTAATAAGTTTAAGTTGCTGAAATAAGCCTATTTAATAAGCCTAAGTTGCTGAAATAAGCATATTTAATAAGGCTATTTAATGAGCCTAAGTTGCTGAAATAAGCCTATTTAATAAGCCTAAGTTTCTGAACTAAGCCTATTTAATAAGGTATATTTAATAAGTCTAAGTTGCTGAAATAAGCCTATTTAATAAGCCTAAGTTGCTGAAATAAGGCTATTTAATAAGTCTAAGTTGCTGAAATAAGCCTATTTAATAAGCCTAAGTTGCTGAAATAAGCCTATTTAATAAGCCTAAGTTGCTGAATAAGCCTATTTAATAAGCCTAAGTTGCTGAATAAACCTATTTAATAAGTCTAAGTTGCTGAAATAAGCCTATTTAATAAAGCTATTTAATAAGCCTAAGTTGCTGAATAAGCCTATTTAATAAGTCTAAATTGCTGAAATAAGGCTATTTAATAAGCCTAAGTTGCTGAAATAAGGCTATTTAATAAGTTTAAGTTGCTGAAATAAGCCTTTTTAATAAGCCTAAGTTGCTGAAATAAGCATATTTAATAAGGCTATTTAATGAGCCTAAGTTGCTGAAATAAGCCTATTTAATAAGCCTAAGTTTCTGAACTAAGCCTATTTAAAAAGGTATATTTAATAAGTCTAAGTTGCTGAAATAAGCCTATTTAATAAGCCTAAGTTGCTGAAATAAGGCTATTTAATAAGTCTAAGTTGCTGAAATAAGCCTATTTAATAAGCCTAAGTTGCTGAAATAAGTATTTTTAATAAGCATAAGTTGCTGAAATAAGCCTATTTAATGAGTCTAAGTTGCTGAAATAAGGCTATTTAATAAGTCTAAGTTGCTGAAATAAGCCTTTTTAATCAGCATAAGTTGCTGAAATAAGCCTATTTAATAAGCTCAAGTTGCTGAAATAAGCCTACTTAATTAGGCTATTTAATAAGCCTAAGTTGCTGAAATAAGCCTATTTAATAAGCGTAAGTTGCTGAAATAAGGCTATTTAATAAGTCTAAGTTGCTGAAATAAGCCTATTTAATAAGCCTAAGTTGCTGAATAAGCCTATTTAATAAGCCTAAGTTGCTGAAATAAGCCTATTTAATAAGTTAAAGTTGCTGAAATAAGGCTATTTAATAAGCCTAAGTTGCTGAAATAAGCCTATTTAATAAGCCTAAGTTGCTGAAATAAAGCTATTTAATAAGTCTAAGTTGCTGAAATAAGCCTATTTAATAAGCCTAAGTTGCTGAAATAAGGCTATTTAATAAGTCTAAGTTGCTGAAATAAGCCTTTTTAATCAGCGTAAGTTGCTGAAATAAGGCTATTTAATAAGTCTAAGTTGCTGAAATAGGCCTATTTAATAAGCCTAAGTTGCTGAAATAAGTATTTTTAATAAGCATAAGTTGCTGAAATAAGCCTATTTAATGAGTCTAAGTTGCTGAAATAAGGCTATTTAATAAGTTTAAGTTGCTGAAATAAGCCTATTTAATAAGCCTAAGTTGCTGAAATAAGCATATTTAATAAGGCTATTTAATGAGCCTAAGTTGCTGAAATAAGCCTATTTAATAAGCCTAAGTTGCTGAAATAAGCCTATTTAATAAGCCTAAGTTGCTGAAATAAAGCTATTTAATAAGTCTAAGTTGCTGAAATAAGCCTATTTAATAAGCCTAAGTTGCTGAAATAAGTATATTTAATAAGCATAAGTTGCTGAAATAAACCTATTTAATGAGTCTAAGTTGCTGAAATAAGGCTATTTAATAAGTCTAAGTTGCTGAAATAAGCCTTTTTAATCAGCGTAAGTTGCTGAAATAAGGCTATTTAATAAGTCTAAGTTGCTGAAATAGGCCTATTTAATAAGCCTAAGTTGCTGAAATAAGTATTTTTAATAAGCATAAGTTGCTGAAATAAGCCTATTTAATGAGTCTAAGTTGCTGAAATAAGGCTATTTAATAAGTTTAAGTTGCTGAAATAAGCCTATTTAATAAGCCTAAGTTGCTGAAATAAGCATATTTAATAAGGCTATTTAATGAGCCTAAGTTGCTGAAATAAGCCTATTTAATAAGCCTAAGTTTCTGAACTAAGCCTATTTAATAAGGTATATTTAATAAGTCTAAGTTGCTGAAATAAGCCTATTTAATAAGCCTAAGTTGCTGAAATAAGGCTATTTAATAAGTCTAAGTTGCTGAAATAAGCCTATTTAATAAGCCTAAGTTGCTGAAATAAGTATTTTTAATAAGCATAAGTTGCTGAAATAAGCCTATTTAATGAGTCTAAGTTGCTGAAATAAGGCTATTTAATAATTCTAAGTTGCTGAAATAAGCCTTTTTAATCAGCATAAGTTGCTGAAATAAGCCTATTTAATAAGCTCAAGTTGCTGAAATAAGCCTACTTAATTAGGCTATTTAATAAGACTAAGTTGCTGAAATAAGCCTATTTAATAAGCGTAAGTTGCTGAAATAAGGGTATTTAATAAGTCTAAGTTGCTGAAATAAGCCTATTTAATAAGCCTAAGTTCTGAATAAGCCTATTTAATAAGCCTAAGTTGCTGAAATAAGCCTATTTAATAAGTTTAAGTTGCTGAAATAAGGCTATTTAATAAGCCTAAGTTGCTGAAATAAGCCTATTTAATAAGCCTAAGTTGCTGAAATAAAGCTATTTAATAAGTCTAAGTTGCTGAAATAAGCCTATTTAATAAGCCTAAGTTGCTGAAATAAGTATATTTAATAAGCATAAGTTGGTGAAATAAACCTATTTAATGAGTCTAAGTTGCTGAAATAAGGCTATTTAATAAGTCTAATTTGCTGAAATAAGCCTTTTTAATCAGTGTAAGTTGCTGAAATAAGTCTATTTAATAATCCCAAGTTGCTGAAATAAGCCTACTTAATTAGGCTATTTAATAAGCCTAAGTTGCTGAAATAAGCCTATTTAATAAGCGTAAGTTGCTGAAATAAGGCTATTTAATAAGTCTAAGTTGCTGAAATAAGCCTATTTAATAAGCCTAAGTTGCTGAAATAAGCCCATTTAATAAGCCTATTTAATAAGCCTAAGTTGCTGAAATAAGCCTATTTAATAAGCCTATTTAATAAGCCTATTTAATAGGCCTATTTAATAAGTCTAAGTTGCTGAAATAAGCCTATTTAATAAGCCTATTTAATAGGCCTATTTAATAAGTCTAAGTTGCTGAAATAAGCCTATTTATAAGCCTAAGTTGCTGAATGAGCCTATTTAATAAGCATAAGTTGCTGAAATAAGCCTATTTAATAAGCCTAAGTTGCTGAATAAGCCTATTTAATAAGCCTAAGTTGCTGAATAAACCTATTTAATAAGTCTAAGTTGCTGAAATAAGTCTATTTAATAATCCCAAGTTGCTGAAATAAGCCTACTTAATTAGGCTATTTAATAAGCCTAAGTTGCTGAAATAAGCCTATTTAATAAGCGTAAGTTGCTGAAATAAGGCTATTTAATAAGTCTAAGTTGCTGAAATAAGCCTATTTAATAAGCCTATTTAATAAGCCTATTTAATAGGCCTATTTAATAAGTCTAAGTTGCTGAAATAAGCCTATTTAATAAGCCTATTTAATAGGCCTATTTAATAAGTCTAAGTTGCTGAAATAAGCCTATTTATAAGCCTAAGTTGCTGAATGAGCCTATTTAATAAGCCTAAGTTGCTGAAATAAGCCTATTTAATAAGCCTAAGTTGCTGAATAAGCCTATTTAATAAGTCTAAGTTGCTGAAATAAGCCTATTTAATAAAGCTATTTAATAAGCCTAAGTTGCTGAATAAGCCTATTTAATAAGTCTAAATTGCTGAAATAAGGCTATTTAATAAGCCTAAGTTGCTGAAATAAGGCTATTTAATAAGTTTAAGTTGCTGAAATAAGCCTATTTAATAAGCCTAAGTTGCTGAAATAAGCATATTTAATAAGGCTATTTAATGAGCCTAAGTTGCTGAAATAAGCCTAAGTTTCTGAACTAAGCCTATTTAAAAAAGTATATTTAATAAGTCTAAGTTGCTGAAATAAGCCTATTTAATAAGCCTAAGTTGCTGAAATAAGGCTATTTAATAAGTCTAAGTTGCTGAAATAAGCCTATTTAATAAGCCTAAGTTGCTGAAATAAGTTTTTTTAATAAGCATAAGTTGCTGAAATAAGCCTATTTAATGAGTCTAAGTTGCTGAAATAAGGCTATTTAATAAGTCTAAGTTGCTGAAATAAGCCTTTTTAATCAGCATAAGTTGCTGAAATAAGCCTATTTAATAAGCTCAAGTTTGCTGAAATAAGCCTACTTAATTAGGCTATTTAATAAGCCTAAGTTGCTGAAATAAGCCTATTTAATAAGCGTAAGTTGCTGAAATAAGGCTATTTAATAAGTCTAAGTTGCTGAAATAAGCCTATTTATAAGCCTAAGTTGCTGAATGAGCCTATTTAATAAGCCTAAGTTGCTGAAATAAGCCTATTTAATAAGCCTAAGTTGCTGAATAAGCCTATTTAATAAGCCTAAGTTGCTGAATAAACCTATTTAATAAGTCTAAGTTGCTGAAATAAGCCTATTTAATAAAGCTATTTAATAAGCCTAAGTTGCTGAATAAGCCTATTTAATATGTCTAAATTGCTGAAATAAGGCTATTTAATAAGCCTAAGTTGCTGAAATAAGGCTATTTAATAAGTTTAAGTTGCTGAAATAAGCCTATTTAATAAGCCTAAGTTGCTGAAATAAGCATATTTAATAAGGCTATTTAATGAGCCTAAGTTGCTGAAATAAGCCTATTTAATAAGCCTAAGTTTCTGAACTAAGCCTATTTAAAAAGGTATATTTAATAAGTCTAAGTTGCTGAAATAAACCTATTTAAAAATGCTATTTAATAAGCCTAAGTTGCTGAAATAAACCTGTTTAATAAGGCTATTTAATAAGCATAAGTTGCTGAAATAAGCCTATTTAATAAGCCTAAGTTGCTGAATAAGCCTATTTAATAAGCCTAAGTTGCTGAATAAACCTATTTAATAAGTCTAAGTTGCTGAAATAAGTCTATTTAATAATCCCAAGTTGCTGAAATAAGCCTACTTAATTAGGCTATTTAATAAGCCTAAGTTGCTGAAATAAGCCTATTTAATAAGCGTAAGTTGCTGAAATAAGGCTATTTAATAAGTCTAAGTTGCTGAAATAAGCCTATTTAATAAGACTATTTAATAAGCCTATTTAATAGGCCTATTTAATAAGTCTAAGTTGCTGAAATATGCCTATTTAATAAGCCTATTTAATAGGCCTATTTAATAAGTCTAAGTTGCTGAAATAAGCCTATTTATAAGCCTAAGTTGCTGAATGAGCCTATTTAATAAGCCTAAGTTGCTGAAATAAGCCTACTTAATTAGGCTATTTAATAAGCCTAAGTTGCTGAAATAAGCCTATTTAATAAGCCTAAGTTTCTGAACTAAGCCTATTTAATAAGGTATATTTAATAAGTCTAAGTTGCTGAAATAAGCCTATTTAATAAGCCTAAGTTGCTGAAATAAGGCTATTTAATAAGTCTAAGTTGCTGAAATAAGCCTATTTAATAAGCCTAAGTTGCTGAAATAAGTATTTTTAATAAGCATAAGTTGCTGAAATAAGCCTATTTAATGAGTCTAAGTTGCTGAAATAAGGCTATTTAATAAGTCTAAGTTGCTGAAATAAGCCTTTTTAATCAGCATAAGTTGCTGAAATAAGCCTATTTAATAAGCTCAAGTTGCTGAAATAAGCCTACTTAATTAGGCTATTTATTAAGCCTAAGTTGCTGAAATAAGCCTATTTAATAAGCGTAAGTTGCTGAAATAAGGGTATTTAATAAGTCTAAGTTGCTGAAATAAGCCTATTTAATAAGCCTAAGTTCTGAATAAGCCTATTTAATAAGCCTAAGTTGCTGAAATAAGCCTATTTAATAAGTTTAAGTTGCTGAAATAAGGCTATTTAATAAGCCTAAGTTGCTGAAATAAGCCTATTTAATAAGCCTAAGTTGCTGAAATAAAGCTATTTAATAAGTCTAAGTTGCTGAAATAAGCCTATTTAATAAGCCTAAGTTGCTGAAATAAGTATATTTAATAAGCATAAGTTGGTGAAATAAACCTATTTAATGAGTCTAAGTTGCTGAAATAAGGCTATTTAATAAGTCTAATTTGCTGAAATAAGCCTTTTTAATCAGTGTAAGTTGCTGAAATAAGTCTATTTAATAATCCCAAGTTGCTGAAATAAGCCTACTTAATTAGGCTATTTAATAAGCCTAAGTTGCTGAAATAAGCCTATTTAATAAGCGTAAGTTGCTGAAATAAGGCTATTTAATAAGTCTAAGTTGCTGAAATAAGCCTATTTAATAAGCCTAAGTTGCTGTAATAAGCCCATTTAATAAGCCTATTTAATAAGCCTAAGTTGCTGAAATAAGCCTATTTAATAAGCCTATTTAATAAGCCTATTTAATAGGCCTATTTAATAAGTCTAAGTTGCTGAAATAAGCCTATTTAATAAGCCTATTTAATAGGCCTATTTAATAAGTCTAAGTTGCTGAAATAAGCCTATTTATAAGCCTAAGTTGCTGAATGAGCCTATTTAATAAGCATAAGTTGCTGAAATAAGCCTATTTAATAAGCCTAAGTTGCTGAATAAGCCTATTTAATAAGCCTAAGTTGCTGAATAAACCTATTTATAAGTCTAAGTTGCTGAAATAAGTCTATTTAATAATCCCAAGTTGCTGAAATAAGCCTACTTAATTAGGCTATTTAATAAGCCTAAGTTGCTGAAATAAGCCTATTTAATAAGCGTAAGTTGCTGAAATAAGGCTATTTAATAAGTCTAAGTTGCTGAAATAAGCCTATTTAATAAGCCTATTTAATAAGCCTATTTAATAGGCCTATTTAATAAGTCTAAGTTGCTGAAATAAGCCTATTTAATAAGCCTATTTAATAGGCCTATTTAATAAGTCTAAGTTGCTGAAATAAGCCTATTTATAAGCCTAAGTTGCTGAATGAGCCTATTTAATAAGCCTAAGTTGCTGAAATAAGCCTATTTAATAAGCCTAAGTTGCTGAATAAGCCTATTTAATAAGTCTAAGTTGCTGAAATAAGCCTATTTAATAAAGCTATTTAATAAGCCTAAGTTGCTGAATAAGCCTATTTAATAAGTCTAAATTGCTGAAATAAGGCTATTTAATAAGCCTAAGTTGCTGAAATAAGGCTATTTAATAAGTTTAAGTTGCTGAAATAAGCCTATTTAATAAGCCTAAGTTGCTGAAATAAGCATATTTAATAAGGCTATTTAATGAGCCTAAGTTGCTGAAATAAGCCTAAGTTTCTGAACTAAGCCTATTTAAAAAAGTATATTTAATAAGTCTAAGTTGCTGAAATAAGCCTATTTAATAAGCCTAAGTTGCTGAAATAAGGCTATTTAATAAGTCTAAGTTGCTGAAATAAGCCTATTTAATAAGCCTAAGTTGCTGAAATAAGTTTTTTTAATAAGCATAAGTTGCTGAAATAAGCCTATTTAATGAGTCTAAGTTGCTGAAATAAGGCTATTTAATAAGTCTAAGTTGCTGAAATAAGCCTTTTTAATCAGCATAAGTTGCTGAAATAAGCCTATTTAATAAGCTCAAGTTGCTGAAATAAGCCTACTTAATTAGGCTATTTAATAAGCCTAAGTTGCTGAAATAAGCCTATTTAATAAGCGTAAGTTGCTGAAATAAGGCTATTTAATAAGTCTAAGTTGCTGAAATAAGCCTATTTATAAGCCTAAGTTGCTGAATGAGCCTATTTAATAAGCCTAAGTTGCTGAAATAAGCCTATTTAATAAGCCTAAGTTGCTGAATAAGCCTATTTAATAAGCCTAAGTTGCTGAATAAACCTATTTAATAAGTCTAAGTTGCTGAAATAAGCCTATTTAATAAAGCTATTTAATAAGCCTAAGTTGCTGAATAAGCCTATTTAATAAGTCTAAATTGCTGAAATAAGGCTATTTAATAAGCCTAAGTTGCTGAAATAAGGCTATTTAATAAGTTTAAGTTGCTGAAATAAGCCTATTTAATAAGCCTAAGTTGCTGAAATAAGCATATTTAATAAGGCTATTTAATGAGCCTAAGTTGCTGAAATAAGCCTATTTAATAAGCCTAAGTTTCTGAACTAAGCCTATTTAAAAAGGTATATTTAATAAGTCTAAGTTGCTGAAATAAGCCTATTTAATAAGCCTAAGTTGCTGAAATAAGGCTATTTAATAAGTCTAAGTTGCTGAAATAAGCCTATTTAATAAGCCTAAGTTGCTGAAATAAGTATTTTTAATAAGCATAAGTTGCTGAAATAAGCCTATTTAATGAGTCTAAGTTGCTGAAATAAGGCTATTTAATAAGTCTAAGTTGCTGAAATAAGCCTTTTTAATCAGCATAAGTTGCTGAAATAAGCCTATTTAATAAGCTCAAGTTGCTGAAATAAGCCTACTTAATTAGGCTATTTAATAAGCCTAAGTTGCTGAAATAAGCCTATTTAATAAGCGTAAGTTGCTGAAATAAGGCTATTTAATAAGTCTAAGTTGCTGAAATAAGCCTATTTAATAAGCCTAAGTTGCTGAATAAGCCTATTTAATAAGCCTAAGTTGCTGAAATAAGCCTATTTAATAAGTTAAAGTTGCTGAAATAAGGCTATTTAATAAGCCTAAGTTGCTGAAATAAGCCTATTTAATAAGCCTAAGTTGCTGAAATAAAGCTATTTAATAAGTCTAAGTTGCTGAAATAAGCCTATTTAATAAGCCTAAGTTGCTGAAATAAGTATATTTAATAAGCATAAGTTGCTGAAATAAACCTATTTAATGAGTCTAAGTTGCTGAAATAAGGCTATTTAATAAGTCTAAGTTGCTGAAATAAGCCTTTTTAATCAGCGTAAGTTGCTGAAATAAGGCTATTTAATAAGTCTAAGTTGCTGAAATAGGCCTATTTAATAAGCCTAAGTTGCTGAAATAAGTATTTTTAATAAGCATAAGTTGCTGAAATAAGCCTATTTAATGAGTCTAAGTTGCTGAAATAAGGCTATTTAATAAGTTTAAGTTGCTGAAATAAGCCTATTTAATAAGCCTAAGTTGCTGAAATAAGCATATTTAATAAGGCTATTTAATGAGCCTAAGTTGCTGAAATAAGCCTATTTAATAAGCCTAAGTTTCTGAACTAAGCCTATTTAAAAAGGTATATTTAATAAGTCTAAGTTGCTGAAATAAGCCTATTTAATAAGCCTAAGTTGCTGAAATAAGGCTATTTAATAAGTCTAAGTTGCTGAAATAAGCCTATTTAATAAGCCTAAGTTGCTGAAATAAGTATTTTTAATAAGCATAAGTTGCTGAAATAAGCCTATTTAATGAGTCTAAGTTGCTGAAATAAGGCTATTTAATAAGTCTAAGTTGCTGAAATAAGCCTTTTTAATCAGCATAAGTTGCTGAAATAAGCCTATTTAATAAGCTCAAGTTGCTGAAATAAGCCTACTTAATTAGGCTATTTAATAAGCCTAAGTTGCTGAAATAAGCCTATTTAATAAGCGTAAGTTGCTGAAATAAGGGTATTTAATAAGTCTAAGTTGCTGAAATAAGCCTATTTAATAAGCCTAAGTTGCTGAATAAGCCTATTTAATAAGCCTAAGTTGCTGAAATAAGCCTATTTAATAAGTTTAAGTTGCTGAAATAAGGCTATTTAATAAGCCTAAGTTGCTGAAATAAGCCTATTTAATAAGCCTAAGTTGCTGAAATAAAGCTATTTAATAAGTCTAAGTTGCTGAAATAAGCCTATTTAATAAGCCTAAGTTGCTGAAATAAGTATATTTAATAAGCATAAGTTGGTGAAATAAACCTATTTAATGAGTCTAAGTTGCTGAAATAAGGCTATTTAATAAGTCTAATTTGCTGAAATAAGCCTTTTTAATCAGCGTAAGTTGCTGAAATAAGTCTATTTAATAATCCCAAGTTGCTGAAATAAGCCTACTTAATTAGGCTATTTAATAAGCCTAAGTTGCTGAAATAAGCCTATTTAATAAGCGTAAGTTGCTGAAATAAGGCTATTTAATAAGTCTAAGTTGCTGAAATAAGCCTATTTAATAAGCCTAAGTTGATGAAATAAGCCCATTTAATAAGCCTATTTAATAAGCCTAAGTTGCTGAAATAAGCCTATTTAATAAGCCTATTTAATAAGCCTATTTAATAGGCCTATTTAATAAGTCTAAGTTGCTGAAATAAGCCTATTTAACAAGCCTATTTAATAGGCCTATTTAATAAGTCTAAGTTGCTGAAATAAGCCTATTTATAAGCCTAAGTTGCTGAATGAGCCTATTTAATAAGCATAAGTTGCTGAAATAAGCCTATTTAATAAGCCTAAGTTGCTGAATAAGCCTATTTAATAAGCCTAAGTTGCTGAATAAACCTATTTAATAAGTCTAAGTTGCTGAAATAAGTCTATTTAATAATCCCAAGTTGCTGAAATAAGCCTACTTAATTAGGCTATTTAATAAGCCTAAGTTGCTGAAATAAGCCTATTTAATAAGCGTAAGTTGCTGAAATAAGGCTATTTAATAAGTCTAAGTTGCTGAAATAAGCCTATTTAATAAGCCTATTTAATAAGCCTATTTAATAGGCCTATTTAATAAGTCTAAGTTGCTGAAATAAGCCTATTTAATAAGCCTATTTAATAGGCCTATTTAATAAGTCTAAGTTGCTGAAATAAGCCTATTTATAAGCCTAAGTTGCTGAATGAGCCTATTTAATAAGCCTAAGTTGCTGAAATAAGCCTATTTAATAAGCCTAAGCTGCTGAATAAGCCTATTTAATAAGTCTAAGTTGCTGAAATAAGCCTATTTAATAAAGCTATTTAATAAGCCTAAGTTGCTGAATAAGCCTATTTAATACGTCTAAATTGCTGAAATAAGGCTATTTAATAAGCCTAAGTTGCTGAAATAAGGCTATTTAATAAGTTTAAGTTGCTGAAATAAGCCTATTTAATAAGCCTAAGTTGCTGAAATAAGCATATTTAATAAGGCTATTTAATGAGCCTAAGTTGCTGAAATAAGCCTAAGTTTCTGAACTAAGCCTATTTAAAAAAGTATATTTAATAAGTCTAAGTTGCTGAAATAAGCCTATTTAATAAGCCTAAGTTGCTGAAATAAGGCTATTTAATAAGTCTAAGTTGCTGAAATAAGCCTATTTAATAAGCCTAAGTTGCTGAAATAAGTTTTTTTAATAAGCATAAGTTGCTGAAATAAGCCTATTTAATGAGTCTAAGTTGCTGAAATAAGGCTATTTAATAAGTCTAAGTTGCTGAAATAAGCCTTTTTAATCAGCATAAGTTGCTGAAATAAGCCTATTTAATAAGCTCAAGTTGCTGAAATAAGCCTACTTAATTAGGCTATTTAATAAGCCTAAGTTGCTGAAATAAGCCTATTTAATAAGCGTAAGTTGCTGAAATAAGGCTATTTAATAAGTCTAAGTTGCTGAAATAAGCCTATTTATAAGCCTAAGTTGCTGAATGAGCCTATTTAATAAGCCTAAGTTGCTGAAATAAGCCTATTTAATAAGCCTAAGTTGCTGAATAAGCCTATTTAATAAGCCTAAGTTGCTGAATAAACCTATTTAATAAGTCTAAGTTGCTGAAATAAGCCTATTTAATAAAGCTATTTAATAAGCCTAAGTTGCTGAATAAGCCTATTTAATATGTCTAAATTGCTGAAATAAGGCTATTTAATAAGCCTAAGTTGCTGAAATAAGGCTATTTAATAAGTTTAAGTTGCTGAAATAAGCCTATTTAATAAGCCTAAGTTGCTGAAATAAGCATATTTAATAAGGCTATTTAATGAGCCTAAGTTGCTGAAATAAGCCTATTTAATAAGCCTAAGTTTCTGAACTAAGCCTATTTAAAAAGGTATATTTAATAAGTCTAAGTTGCTGAAATAAACCTATTTAAAAATGCTATTTAATAAGCCTAAGTTGCTGAAATAAACCTGTTTAATAAGGCTATTTAATAAGCATAAGTTGCTGAAATAAGCCTATTTAATAAGCCTAAGTTGCTGAATAAGCCTATTTAATAAGCCTAAGTTGCTGAATAAACCTATTTAATAAGTCTAAGTTGCTGAAATAAGTCTATTTAATAATCCCAAGTTGCTGAAATAAGCCTACTTAATTAGGCTATTTAATAAGCCTAAGTTGCTGAAATAAGCCTATTTAATAAGCGTAAGTTGCTGAAATAAGGCTATTTAATAAGTCTAAGTTGCTGAAATAAGCCTATTTAATAAGACTATTTAATAAGCCTATTTAATAGGCCTATTTAATAAGTCTAAGTTGCTGAAATAAGCCTATTTAATAAGCCTATTTAATAGGCCTATTTAATAAGTCTAAGTTGCTGAAATAAGCCTATTTATAAGCCTAAGTTGCTGAATGAGCCTATTTAATAAGCCTAAGTTGCTGAAATAAGCCTACTTAATTAGGCTATTTAATAAGCCTAAGTTGCTGAAATAAGCCTATTTAATAAGCGTAAGTTGCTGAAATAAGGCTATTTAATAAGTCTAAGTTGCTGAAATAAGCCTATTTAATAAGCCTAAGTTGCTGAATAAGCCTATTTAATAAGCCTAAGTTGCTGAAATAAGCCTATTTAATAAGTTTAAGTTGCTGAAATAAGGCTATTTAATAAGCCTAAGTTGCTGAAATAAGCCTATTTAATAAGCCTAAGTTGCTGAAATAAAGCTATTTAATAAGTCTAAGTTGCTGAAATAAGCCTATTTATAAGCCTAAGTTGCTGAATGAGCCTATTTAATAAGCATAAGTTGCTGAAATAAGCCTATTTAATAAGCCTAAGTTGCTGAATAAGCCTATTTAATAAGCCTAAGTTGCTGAATAAACCTATTTAATAAGTCTAAGTTGCTGAAATAAGTCTATTTAATAATCCCAAGTTGCTGAAATAAGCCTACTTAATTAGGCTATTTAATAAGCCTAAGTTGCTGAAATAAGCCTATTTAATAAGCGTAAGTTGCTGAAATAAGGCTATTTAATAAGTCTAAGTTGCTGAAATAAGCCTATTTAATAAGCCTATTTAATAAGCCTATTTAATAGGCCTATTTAATAAGTCTAAGTTGCTGAAATAAGCCTATTTAATAAGCCTATTTAATAGGCCTATTTAATAAGTCTAAGTTGCTGAAATAAGCCTATTTATAAGCCTAAGTTGCTGAATGAGCCTATTTAATAAGCATAAGTTGCTGAAATAAGCCTATTTAATAAGCCTAAGTTGCTGAATAAGCCTATTTAATAAGCCTAAGTTGCTGAATAAACCTATTTAATAAGTCTAAGTTGCTGAAATAAGTCTATTTAATAATCCCAAGTTGCTGAAATAAGCCTACTTAATTAGGCTATTTAATAAGCCTAAGTTGCTGAAATAAGCCTATTTAATAAGCGTAAGTTGCTGAAATAAGGCTATTTAATAAGTCTAAGTTGCTGAAATAAGCCTATTTAATAAGCCTATTTAATAAGCCTATTTAATAGGCCTATTTAATAAGTCTAAGTTGCTGAAATAAGCCTATTTAATAAGCCTATTTAATAGGCCTATTTAATAAGTCTAAGTTGCTGAAATAAGCCTATTTATAAGCCTAAGTTGCTGAATGAGCCTATTTAATAAGCCTAAGTTGCTGAAATAAGCCTATTTAATAAGCCTAAGTTGCTGAATAAGCCTATTTAATAAGTCTAAGTTGCTGAAATAAGCCTATTTAATAAAGCTATTTAATAAGCCTAAGTTGCTGAATAAGCCTATTTAATAAGTCTAAATTGCTGAAATAAGGCTATTTAATAAGCCTAAGTTGCTGAAATAAGGCTATTTAATAAGTTTAAGTTGCTGAAATAAGCCTATTTAATAAGCCTAAGTTGCTGAAATAAGCATATTTAATAAGGCTATTTAATGAGCCTAAGTTGCTGAAATAAGCCTAAGTTTCTGAACTAAGCCTATTTAAAAAAGTATATTTAATAAGTCTAAGTTGCTGAAATAAGCCTATTTAATAAGCCTAAGTTGCTGAAATAAGGCTATTTAATAAGTCTAAGTTGCTGAAATAAGCCTATTTAATAAGCCTAAGTTGCTGAAATAAGTTTTTTTAATAAGCATAAGTTGCTGAAATAAGCCTATTTAATGAGTCTAAGTTGCTGAAATAAGGCTATTTAATAAGTCTAAGTTGCTGAAATAAGCCTTTTTAATCAGCATAAGTTGCTGAAATAAGCCTATTTAATAAGCTCAAGTTGCTGAAATAAGCCTACTTAATTAGGCTATTTAATAAGCCTAAGTTGCTGAAATAAGCCTATTTAATAAGCGTAAGTTGCTGAAATAAGGCTATTTAATAAGTCTAAGTTGCTGAAATAAGCCTATTTATAAGCCTAAGTTGCTGAATGAGCCTATTTAATAAGCCTAAGTTGCTGAAATAAGCCTATTTAATAAGCCTAAGTTGCTGAATAAGCCTATTTAATAAGCCTAAGTTGCTGAATAAACCTATTTAATAAGTCTAAGTTGCTGAAATAAGCCTATTTAATAAAGCTATTTAATAAGCCTAAGTTGCTGAATAAGCCTATTTAATATGTCTAAATTGCTGAAATAAGGCTATTTAATAAGCCTAAGTTGCTGAAATAAGGCTATTTAATAAGTTTAAGTTGCTGAAATAAGCCTATTTAATAAGCCTAAGTTGCTGAAATAAGCATATTTAATAAGGCTATTTAAAGAGCCTAAGTTGCTGAAATAAGCCTATTTAATAAGCCTAAGTTTCTGAACTAAGCCTATTTAAAAAGGTATATTTAATAAGTCTAAGTTGCTGAAATAAACCTATTTAAAAATGCTATTTAATAAGCCTAAGTTGCTGAAATAAACCTGTTTAATAAGGCTATTTAATAAGCATAAGTTGCTGAAATAAGCCTATTTAATAAGCCTAAGTTGCTGAATAAGCCTATTTAATAAGCCTAAGTTGCTGAATAAACCTATTTAATAAGTCTAAGTTGCTGAAATAAGTCTATTTAATAATCCCAAGTTGCTGAAATAAGCCTACTTAATTAGGCTATTTAATAAGCCTAAGTTGCTGAAATAAGCCTATTTAATAAGCGTAAGTTGCTGAAATAAGGCTATTTAATAAGTCTAAGTTGCTGAAATAAGCCTATTTAATAAGACTATTTAATAAGCCTATTTAATAGGCCTATTTAATAAGTCTAAGTTGCTGAAATAAGCCTATTTAATAAGCCTATTTAATAGGCCTATTTAATAAGTCTAAGTTGCTGAAATAAGCCTATTTATAAGCCTAAGTTGCTGAATGAGCCTATTTAATAAGCCTAAGTTGCTGAAATAAGCCTACTTAATTAGGCTATTTAATAAGCCTAAGTTGCTGAAATAAGCCTATTTAATAAGCGTAAGTTGCTGAAATAAGGCTATTTTATAAGTCTAAGTTGCTGAAATAAGCCTATTTAATAAGCCTAAGTTGCTGAATAAGCCTATTTAATAAGCCTAAGTTGCTGAAATAAGCCTATTTAATAAGTTTAAGTTGCTGAAATAAGGCTATTTAATAAGCCTAAGTTGCTGAAATAAGCCTATTTAATAAGCCTAAGTTGCTGAAATAAAGCTATTTAATAAGTCTAAGTTGCTGAAATAAGCCTATTTAATAAGCCTAAGTTGCTGAAATAAGTATATTTAATAAGCATAAGTTGCTGAAATAAACCTATTAAATGAGTCTAAGTTGCTGAAATAAGGCTATTTAATAAGTCTAAGTTGCTGAAATAAGCCTATTTAATAAGCCTATTTAATAGGCCTATTTAATAAGTCTAAGTTGCTGAAATAAGCCTATTTATAAGCCTAAGTTGCTGAATGAGCCTATTTAATAAGCATAAGTTGCTGAAATAAGCCTATTTAATAAGCCTAAGTTGCTGAATAAGCCTATTTAATAAGCCTAAGTTGCTGAATAAACCTATTTAATAAGTCTAAGTTGCTGAAATAAGTCTATTTAATAATCCCAAGTTGCTGAAATAAGCCTACTTAATTAGGCTATTTAATAAGCCTAAGTTGCTGAAATAAGCCTATTTAATAAGCGTAAGTTGCTGAAATAAGGCTATTTAATAAGTCTAAGTTGCTGAAATAAGCCTATTTAATAAGACTATTTAATAAGCCTATTTAATAGGCCTATTTAATAAGTCTAAGTTGCTGAAATAAGCCTATTTAATAAGCCTATTTAATAGGCCTATTTAATAAGTCTAAGTTGCTGAAATAAGCCTATTTATAAGCCTAAGTTGCTGAATGAGCCTATTTAATAAGCCTAAGTTGCTGAAATAAGCCTACTTAATTAGGCTATTTAATAAGCCTAAGTTGCTGAAATAAGCCTATTTAATAAGCGTAAGTTGCTGAAATAAGGCTATTTAATAAGTCTAAGTTGCTGAAATAAGCCTATTTAATAAGCCTAAGTTGCTGAATAAGCCTATTTAATAAGCCTAAGTTGCTGAAATAAGCCTATTTAATAAGTTTAAGTTGCTGAAATAAGGCTATTTAATAAGCCTAAGTTGCTGAAATAAGCCTATTTAATAAGCCTAAGTTGCTGAAATAAAGCTATTTAATAAGTCTAAGTTGCTGAAATAAGCCTATTTAATAAGCCTAAGTTGCTGAAATAAGTATATTTAATAAGCATAAGTTGCTGAAATAAACCTATTTAATGAGTCTAAGTTGCTGAAATAAGGCTATTTAATAAGTCTAAGTTGCTGAAATAAGCCTATTTAATAAGCCTATTTAATAGGCCTATTTAATAAGTCTAAGTTGCTGAAATAAGCCTATTTATAAGCCTAAGTTGCTGAATGAGCCTATTTAATAAGCATAAGTTGCTGAAATAAGCCTATTTAATAAGCCTAAGTTGCTGAATAAGCCTATTTAATAAGCCTAAGTTGCTGAATAAACCTATTTAATAAGTCTAAGTTGCTGAAATAAGTCTATTTAATAATCCCAAGTTGCTGAAATAAGCCTACTTAATTAGGCTATTTAATAAGCCTAAGTTGCTGAAATAAGCCTATTTAATAAGCGTAAGTTGCTGAAATAAGGCTATTTAATAAGTCTAAGTTGCTGAAATAAGCCTATTTAATAAGCCTATTTAATAAGCCTATTTAATAGGCCTATTTAATAAGTCTAAGTTGCTGAAATAAGCCTATTTAATAAGCCTATTTAATAGGCCTATTTAATAAGTCTAAGTTGCTGAAATAAGCCTATTTATAAGCCTAAGTTGCTGAATGAGCCTATTTAATAAGCCTAAGTTGCTGAAATAAGCCTATTTAATAAGCCTAAGTTGCTGAATAAGCCTATTTAATAAGCCTAAGTTGCTGAATAAACCTATTTAATAAGTCTAAGTTGCTGAAATAAGCCTATTTAATAAAGCTATTTAATAAGCCTAAGTTGCTGAATAAGCCTATTTAATATGTCTAAATTGCTGAAATAAGGCTATTTAATAAGCCTAAGTTGCTGAAATAAGGCTATTTAATAAGTTTAAGTTGCTGAAATAAGCCTATTTAATAAGCCTAAGTTGCTGAAATAAGCATATTTAATAAGGCTATTTAATGAGCCTAAGTTGCTGAAATAAGCCTAAGTTTCTGAACTAAGCCTATTTAAAAAAGTATATTTAATAAGTCTAAGTTGCTGAAATAAGCCTATTTAATAAGCCTAAGTTGCTGAAATAAGGCTATTTAATAAGTCTAAGTTGCTGAAATAAGCCTATTTAATAAGCCTAAGTTGCTGAAATAAGTATTTTTAATAAGCATAAGTTGCTGAAATAAGCCTATTTAATGAGTCTAAGTTGCTGAAATAAGGCTATTTAATAAGTCTAAGTTGCTGAAATAAGCCTTTTTAATCAGCATAAGTTGCTGAAATAAGCCTATTTAATAAGCTCAAGTTGCTGAAATAAGCCTACTTAATTAGGCTATTTAATAAGCCTAAGTTGCTGAAATAAGCCTATTTAATAAGCTTAAGTTGCTGAAATAAGGCTATTTAATAAGTCTAAGTTGCTGAAATAAGCCTATTTATAAGCCTAAGTTGCTGAATGAGCCTATTTAATAAGCCTAAGTTGCTGAAATAAGCCTATTTAATAAGCCTAAGTTGCTGAATAAGCCTATTTAATAAGCCTAAGTTGCTGAATAAACCTATTTAATAAGTCTAAGTTGCTGAAATAAGTCCTATTTAATAAAGCTATTTAATAAGCCTAAGTTGCTGAATAAGCCTATTTAATATGTCTAAATTGCTGAAATAAGGCTATTTAATAAGCCTAAGTTGCTGAAATAAGGCTATTTAATAAGTTTAAGTTGCTGAAATAAGCCTATTTAATAAGCCTAAGTTGCTGAAATAAGCATATTTAATAAGGCTATTTAATGAGCCTAAGTTGCTGAAATAAGCCTATTTAATAAGCCTAAGTTTCTGAACTAAGCCTATTTAAAAAGGTATATTTAATAAGTCTAAGTTGCTGAAATAAACCTATTTAAAAATGCTATTTAATAAGCCTAAGTTGCTGAAATAAACCTGTTTAATAAGGCTATTTAATAAGCATAAGTTGCTGAAATAAGCCTATTTAATAAGCCTAAGTTGCTGAATAAGCCTATTTAATAAGCCTAAGTTGCTGAATAAACCTATTTAATAAGTCTAAGTTGCTGAAATAAGTCTATTTAATAATCCCAAGTTGCTGAAATAAGCCTACTTAATTAGGCTATTTAATAAGCCTAAGTTGCTGAAATAAGCCTATTTAATAAGCGTAAGTTGCTGAAATAAGGCTATTTAATAAGTCTAAGTTGCTGAAATAAGCCTATTTAATAAGACTATTTAATAAGCCTATTTAATAGGCCTATTTAATAAGTCTAAGTTGCTGAAATAAGCCTATTTAATAAGCCTATTTAATAGGCCTATTTAATAAGTCTAAGTTGCTGAAATAAGCCTATTTATAAGCTTAAGTTGCTGAATGAGCCTATTTAATAAGCCTAAGTTGCTGAAATAAGCCTATTTAATAAGCCTAAGTTGCTGAATAAGCCTATTTAATAAGCCTAAGTTGCTGAATAAACCTATTTTATAAGTCTAAGTTGCTGAAATAAGCCTATTTAATAAAGCTATTTAATAAGCCTCAGTTGCTGAATAAGCCTATTTAATAAGCGTAAGTTGCTGAAATAAGGCTATTTAATAAGTATAAGTTGCTGAAATAAGCCTATTTATAAGCCTAAGTTGCTGAATGAGCCTATTTAATAAGCCTAAGTTGCTGAAATAAGCCTATTTAATAAGCCTAAGTTGCTGAATAAGCCTATTTAATAAGCCTAAGTTGCTGAATAAACCTATTTAATAAGTCTAAGTTGCTGAAATAAGCCTATTTAATAAAGCTATTTAATAAGCCTAAGTTGCTGAATAAGCCTATTTAATATGTCTAAATTGCTGAAATAAGGCTATTTAATAAGCCTAAGTTGCTGAAATAAGGCTATTTAATAAGTTTAAGTTGCTGAAATAAGCCTATTTAATAAGCCTAAGTTGCTGAAATAAGCATATTTAATAAGGCTATTTAATGAGCCTAAGTTGCTGAAATAAGCCTATTTAATAAGCCTAAGTTTCTGAACTAAGCCTATTTAAAAAGGTATATTTAATAAGTCTAAGTTGCTGAAATAAACCTATTTAAAAATGCTATTTAATAAGCCTAAGTTGCTGAAATAAACCTGTTTAATAAGGCTATTTAATAAGCATAAGTTGCTGAAATAAGCCTATTTAATAAGCCTAAGTTGCTGAATAAGCCTATTTAATAAGCCTAAGTTGCTGAATAAACCTATTTAATAAGTCTAAGTTGCTGAAATAAGTCTATTTAATAATCCCAAGTTGCTGAAATAAGCCTACTTAATTAGGCTATTTAATAAGCCTAAGTTGCTGAAATAAGCCTATTTAATAAGCGTAAGTTGCTGAAATAAGGCTATTTAATAAGTCTAAGTTGCTGAAATAAGCCTATTTAATAAGACTATTTAATAAGCCTATTTAATAGGCCTATTTAATAAGTCTAAGTTGCTGAAATAAGCCTATTTAATAAGCCTATTTAATAGGCCTATTTAATAAGTCTAAGTTGCTGAAATAAGCCTATTTATAAGCCTAAGTTGCTGAATGAGCCTATTTAATAAGCCTAAGTTGCTGAAATAAGCCTACTTAATTAGGCTATTTAATACGCCTAAGTTGCTGAAATAAGCCTATTTAATAAGCGTAAGTTGCTGAAATAAGGCTATTTAATAAGTCTAAGTTGCTGAAATAAGCCTATTTAATAAGTTTAAGTTGCTGAAATAAGGCTATTTAATAAGCCTAAGTTGCTGAAATAAGCCTATTTAATAAGCCTAAGTTGCTGAAATAAAGCTATTTAATAAGTCTAAGTTGCTGAAATAAGCCTATTTAATAAGCCTAAGATGCTGAAATAAGTATATTTAATAAGCATAAGTTGCTGAAATAAACCTATTTAATGAGTCTAAGTTGCTGAAATAAGGCTATTTAATAAGTCTAAGTTGCTGAAATAAGCCTTTTTAATCAGCGTAAGTTGCTGAAATAAGTCTATTTAATAATCCCAAGTTGCTGAAATAAGCCAACTTAATTAGGCTATTTAATAAGCCTAAGTTGCTGAAATAAGCCTATTTAATAAGCGTAAGTTGCTGAAATAAGGCTATTTAATAAGTCTAAGTTGCTGAAATAAGCCTATTTAATAAGCCTAAGTTGCTGAAATAAGCCCATTTAATAAGCCTATTTAATAAGCCTAAGTTGCTGAAATAAGCCTATTTAATAAGCCTATTTAATAAGCCTATTTAATAGGCCTATTTAATAAGTCTAAGTTGCTGAAATAAGCCTATTTAATAAGCCTATTTAATAGGCCTATTTAATAAGTCTAAGTTGCTGAAATAAGCCTATTTATAAGCCTAAGTTGCTGAATGAGCCTATTTAATAAGCATAAGTTGCTGAAATAAACCTGTTTAATAAGGCTATTTAATAAGCATAAGTTGCTGAAATAAGCCTATTTAATAAGCCTAAGTTGCTGAATAAGCCTATTTAATAAGCCTAAGTTGCTGAATAAACCTATTTAATAAGTCTAAGTTGCTGAAATAAGTCTATTTAATAATCCCAAGTTGCTGAAATAAGCCTACTTAATTAGGCTATTTAATAAGCCTAAGTTGCTGAAATAAGCCTATTTAATAAGCGTAAGTTGCTGAAATAAGGCTATTTAATAAGTCTAAGTTGCTGAAATAAGCCTATTTAATAAGACTATTTAATAAGCCTATTTAATAGGCCTATTTAATAAGTCTAAGTTGCTGAAATAAGCCTATTTAATAAGCCTATTTAATAGGCCTATTTAATAAGTCTAAGTTGCTGAAATAAGCCTATTTATAAGCCTAAGTTGCTGAATGAGCCTATTTAATAAGCCTAAGTTGCTGAAATAAGCCTACTTAATTAGGCTATTTAATAAGCCTAAGTTGCTGAAATAAGCCTATTTAATAAGCGTAAGTTGCTGAAATAAGGCTATTTAATAAGTCTAAGTTGCTGAAATAAGCCTATTTAATAAGCCTAAGTTGCTGAGTAAGCCTATTTAATAAGCCTAAGTTGCTGAAATAAGCCTATTTAATAAGTTTAAGTTGCTGAAATAAGGCTATTTAATAAGCCTAAGTTGCTGTAATAAGCCTATTTAATAAGCCTAAGTTGCTGAAATAAAGCTATTTAATAAGTCTAAGTTGCTGAAATAAGCCTATTTAATAAGCCTAAGTTGCTGAAATAAGTATATTTAATAAGCATAAGTTGCTGAAATAAACCTATTTAATGAGTCTAAGTTGCTGAAATAAGGCTATTTAATAAGTCTAAGTTGCTGAAATAAGCCTTTTTAATCAGCGTAAGTTGCTGAAATAAGTCTATTTAATAATCCCAAGTTGCTGAAATAAGCCTACTTAATTAGGCTATTTAATAAGCCTAAGTTGCTGAAATAAGCCTATTTAATAAGCGTAAGTTGCTGAAATAAGGCTATTTAATAAGTCTAAGTTGCTGAAATAAGCCTATTTAATAAGCCTAAGTTGCTGAAATAAGCCCATTTAATAAGCCTATTTAATAAGCCTAAGTTGCTGAAATAAGCCTATTTAATAAGCCTATTTAATAAGCCTATTTAATAGGCCTATTTAATAAGTCTAAGTTGCTGAAATAAGCCTATTTAATAAGCCTATTTAATAGGCCTATTTAATAAGTCTAAGTTGCTGAAATAAGCCTATTTATAAGCCTAAGTTGCTGAATGAGCCTATTTAATAAGCATAAGTTGCTGAAATAAGCCTATTTAATAAGCCTAAGTTGCTGAATAAGCCTATTTAATAAGCCTAAGTTGCTGAATAAACCTATTTAATAAGTCTAAGTTGCTGAAATAAGTCTATTTAATAATCCCAAGTTGCTGAAATAAGCCTACTTAATTAGGCTATTTAATAAGCCTAAGTTGCTGAAATAAGCCTATTTAATAAGTGTAAGTTGCTGAAATAAGGCTATTTAATAAGTCTAAGTTGCTGAAATAAGCCTATTTAATAAGCCTATTTAATAAGCCTATTTAATAGGCCTATTTAATAAGTCTAAGTTGCTGAAATAAGCCTATTTAATAAGCCTATTTAATAGGCCTATTTAATAAGTCTAAGTTGCTGAAATAAGCCTATTTATAAGCCTAAGTTGCTGAATGAGCCTATTTAATAAGCCTAAGTTGCTGAAATAAGCCTATTTAATAAGCCTAAGTTGCTGAATAAGCCTATTTAATAAGCCTAAGTTGCTGAATAAACCTATTTAATAAGTCTAAGTTGCTGAAATAAGCATATTTAATAAAGCTATTTAATAAGCCGAAGTTGCTGAATAAGCCTATTTAATAAGTCTAAATTGCTGAAATAAGGCTATTTAATAAGCCTAAGTTGCTGAAATAAGGCTATTTAATAAGTTTAAGTTGCTGAAATAAGCCTATTTAATAAGCCTAAGTTGCTGAAATAAGCATATTTAATAAGGCTATTTAATGAGCCTAAGTTGCTGAAATAAGCCTATTTAATAAGCCTAAGTTTCTTAACTAAGCCTATTTAAAAAAGTATATTTAATAAGTCTAAGTTGCTGAAATAAGCCTATTTAATAAGCCTAAGTTGCTGAAATAAGGCTATTTAATAAGTCTAAGTTGCTGAAATAAGCCTATTTAATAAGCCTAAGTTGCTGAAATAAGTATTTTTAATAAGCATAAGTTGCTGAAATAAGCCTATTTAATGAGTCTAAGTTGCTGAAATAAGGCTATTTAATAAGTCTAAGTTGCTGAAATAAGCCTTTTTAATCAGCATAAGTTGCTGAAATAAGCCTATTTAATAAGCTCAAGTTGCTGAAATAAGCCTACTTAATTAGGCTATTTAATAAGCCTAAGTTGCTGAAATAGCCTATTTAATAAGCGTAAGTTGCTGAAATAAGGCTATTTAATAAGTCTAAGTTGCTGAAATAAGCCTATTTATAAGCCTAAGTTGCTGAATGAGCCTATTTAATAAGCCTAAGTTGCTGAAATAAGCCTATTTAATAAGCCTAAGTTGCTGAATAAGCCTATTTAATAAGCCTAAGTTGCTGAATAAACCTATTTAATAAGTCTAAGTTGCTGAAATAAGTCCTATTTAATAAAGCTATTTAATAAGCCTAAGTTGCTGAATAAGCCTATTTAATATGTCTAAATTGCTGAAATAAGGCTATTTAATAAGCCTAAGTTGCTGAAATAAGGCTATTTAATAAGTTTAAGTTGCTGAAATAAGCCTATTTAATAAGCCTAAGTTGCTGAAATAAGCATATTTAATAAGGCTATTTAATGAGCCTAAGTTGCTGAAATAAGCCTATTTAATAAGCCTAAGTTTCTGAACTAAGCCTATTTAAAAAGGTGTATTTAATAAGTCTAAGTTGCTGAAATAAACCTATTTAAAAATGCTATTTAATAAGCCTAAGTTGCTGAAATAAACCTGTTTAATAAGGCTATTTAATAAGCATAAGTTGCTGAAATAAGCCTATTTAATAAGCCTAAGTTGCTGAATAAGCCTATTTAATAAGCCTAAGTTGCTGAATAAACCTATTTAATAAGTCTAAGTTGCTGAAATAAGTCTATTTAATAATCCCAAGTTGCTGAAATAAGCCTACTTAATTAGGCTATTTAATAAGCCTAAGTTGCTGAAATAAGCCTATTTAATAAGCGTAAGTTGCTGAAATAAGGCTATTTAATAAGTCTAAGTTGCTGAAATAAGCCTATTTAATAAGCCTATTTAATAAGCCTATTTAATAGGCCTATTTAATAAGTCTAAGTTGCTGAAATAAGCCTATTTAATAAGCCTATTTAATAGGCCTATTTAATAAGTCTAAGTTGCTGAAATAAGCCTATTTATAAGCCTAAGTTGCTGAATGAGCCTATTTAATAAGCCTAAGTTGCTGAAATAAGCCTATTTAATAAGCCTAAGTTGCTGAATAAGCCTATTTAATAAGCCTAAGTTGCTGAATAAACCTATTTAATAAGTCTAAGTTGCTGAAATAAGCCTATTTAATAAAGCTATTTAATAAGCCGAAGTTGCTGAATAAGCCTATTTAATAAGTCTAAATTGCTGAAATAAGGCTATTTAATAAGCCTAAGTTGCTGAAATAAGGCTATTTAATAAGTTTAAGTTGCTGAAATAAGCCTATTTAATAAGCCTAAGTTGCTGAAATAAGCATATTTAATAAGGCTATTTAATGAGCCTAAGTTGCTGAAATAAGCCTATTTAATAAGCCTAAGTTTCTTAACTAAGCCTATTTAAAAAAGTATATTTAATAAGTCTAAGTTGCTGAAATAAGCCTATTTAATAAGCCTAAGTTGCTGAAATAAGGCTATTTAATAAGTCTAAGTTGCTGAAATAAGCCTATTTAATAAGCCTAAGTTGCTGAAATAAGTATTTTTAATAAGCATAAGTTGCTGAAATAAGCCTATTTAATGAGTCTAAGTTGCTGAAATAAGGCTATTTAATAAGTCTAAGTTGCTGAAATAAGCCTTTTTAATCAGCATAAGTTGCTGAAATAAGCCTATTTAATAAGCTCAAGTTGCTGAAATAAGCCTACTTAATTAGGCTATTTAATAAGCCTAAGTTGCTGAAATAAGCCTATTTAATAAGCGTAAGTTGCTGAAATAAGGCTATTTAATAAGTCTAAGTTGCTGAAATAAGCCTATTTATAAGCCTAAGTTGCTGAATGAGCCTATTTAATAAGCCTAAGTTGCTGAAATAAGCCTATTTAATAAGCCTAAGTTGCTGAATAAGCCTATTTAATAAGCCTAAGTTGCTGAATAAACCTATTTAATAAGTCTAAGTTGCTGAAATAAGTCCTATTTAATAAAGCTATTTAATAAGCCTAAGTTGCTGAATAAGCCTATTTAATATGTCTAAATTGCTGAAATAAGGCTATTTAATAAGCCTAAGTTGCTGAAATAAGGCTATTTAATAAGTTTAAGTTGCTGAAATAAGCCTATTTAATAAGCCTAAGTTGCTGAAATAAGCATATTTAATAAGCCTAAGTTTCTGAACTAAGCCTATTTAAAAAGGTATATTTAATAAGTCTAAGTTGCTGAAATAAACCTATTTAAAAATGCTATTTAATAAGCCTAAGTTGCTGAAATAAACCTGTTTAATAAGGCTATTTAATAAGCATAAGTTGCTGAAATAAGCCTATTTAATAAGCCTAAGTTGCTGAATAAGCCTATTTAATAAGCCTAAGTTGCTGAATAAACCTATTTAATAAGTCTAAGTTGCTGAAATAAGTCTATTTAATAATCCCAAGTTGCTGAAATAAGCCTACTTAATTAGGCTATTTAATAAGCCTTAGTTGCTGAAATAAGCCTATTTAATAAGCGTAAGTTGCTGAAATAAGGCTATTTAATAAGTCTAAGTTGCTGAAATAAGCCTATTTAATAAGACTATTTAATAAGCCTATTTAATAGGCCTATTTAATAAGTCTAAGTTGCTGAAATAAGCCTATTTAATAAGCCTATTTAATAGGCCTATTTAATAAGTCTAAGTTGCTGAAATAAGCCTATTTATAAGCTTAAGTTGCTGAATGAGCCTATTTAATAAGCCTAAGTTGCTGAAATAAGCCTATCTAATAAGCCTAAGTTGCTGAATAAGCCTATTTAATAAGCCTAAGTTGCTGAATAAACCTATTTAATAAGTCTAAGTTGCTGAAATAAGCCTATTTAATAAAGCTATTTAATAAGCCTCAGTTGCTGAATAAGCCTATTTAATAAGCGTAAGTTGCTGAAATAAGGCTATTTAATAAGTATAAGTTGCTGAAATAAGCCTATTTATAAGCCTAAGTTGCTGAATGAGCCTATTTAATAAGCCTAAGTTGCTGAAATAAGCCTATTTAATAAGCCTAAGTTGCTGAATAAGCCTATTTAATAAGCCTAAGTTGCTGAATAAACCTATTTAATAAGTCTAAGTTGCTGAAATAAGCCTATTTAATAAAGCTATTTAATAAGCCTAAGTTGCTGAATAAGCCTATTTAATATGTCTAAATTGCTGAAATAAGGCTATTTAATAAGCCTAAGTTGCTGAAATAAGGCTATTTAATAAGTTTAAGTTGCTGAAATAAGCCTATTTAATAAGCCTAAGTTGCTGAAATAAGCATATTTAATAAGGCTATTTAATGAGCCTAAGTTGCTGAAATAAGCCTATTTAATAAGCCTAAGTTTCTGAACTAAGCCTATTTAAAAAGGTATATTTAATAAGTCTAAGTTGCTGAAATAAACCTATTTAAAAATGCTATTTAATAAGCCTAAGTTGCTGAAATAAACCTGTTTAATAAGGCTATTTAATAAGCATAAGTTGCTGAAATAAGCCTATTTAATAAGCCTAAGTTGCTGAATAAGCCTATTTAATAAGCCTAAGTTGCTGAATAAACCTATTTAATAAGTCTAAGTTGCTGAAATAAGTCTATTTAATAATCCCAAGTTGCTGAAATAAGCCTACTTAATTAGGCTATTTAATAAGCCTAAGTTGCTGAAATAAGCCTATTTAATAAGCGTAAGTTGCTGAAATAAGGCTATTTAATAAGTCTAAGTTGCTGAAATAAGCCTATTTAATAAGACTATTTAATAAGCCTATTTAATAGGCCTATTTAATAAGTCTAAGTTGCTGAAATAAGCCTATTTAATAAGCCTATTTAATAGGCCTATTTAATAAGTCTAAGTTGCTGAAATAAGCCTATTTATAAGCCTAAGTTGCTGAATGAGCCTATTTAATAAGCCTAAGTTGCTGAAATAAGCCTACTTAATTAGGCTATTTAATAAGCCTAAGTTGCTGAAATAAGCCTATTTAATAAGCGTAAGTTGCTGAAATAAGGCTATTTAATAAGTCTAAGTTGCTGAAATAAGCCTATTTAATAAGTTTAAGTTGCTGAAATAAGGCTATTTAATAAGCCTAAGTTGCTGAAATAAGCCTATTTAATAAGCCTAAGTTGCTGAAATAAAGCTATTTAATAAGTCTAAGTTGCTGAAATAAGCCTATTTAATAAGCCTAAGATGCTGAAATAAGTATATTTAATAAGCATAAGTTGCTGAAATAAACCTATTTAATGAGTCTAAGTTGCTGAAATAAGGCTATTTAATAAGCATAAGTTGCTGAAATAAGCCTATTTAATAAGCCTAAGTTGCTGAATAAACCTATTTAATAAGTCTAAGTTGCTGAAATAAGTCTATTTAATAATCCCAAGTTGCTGAAATAAGCCTACTTAATTAGGCTATTTAATAAGCCTAAGTTGCTGAAATAAGCCTATTTAATAAGCGTAAGTTGCTGAAATAAGGCTATTTAATAAGTCTAAGTTGCTGAAATAAGCCTATTTAATAAGACTATTTAATAAGCCTATTTAATAGGCCTATTTAATAAGTCTAAGTTGCTGAAATAAGCCTATTTAATAAGCCTATTTAATAGGCCTATTTAATAAGTCTAAGTTGCTGAAATAAGCCTATTTATAAGCCTAAGTTGCTGAATGAGCCTATTTAATAAGCCTAAGTTGCTGAAATAAGCCTACTTAATTAGGCTATTTAATAAGCCTAAGTTGCTGAAATAAGCCTATTTAATAAGCGTAAGTTGCTGAAATAAGGCTATTTAATAAGTCTAAGTTGCTGAAATAAGCCTATTTAATAAGTTTAACTTGCTGAAATAAGGCTATTTAATAAGCCTAAGTTGCTGAAATAAGCCTATTTAATAATCCTAAGTTGCTGAAATAAAGCTATTTAATAAGTCTAAGTTGCTGAAATAAGCCTATTTAATAAGCCTAAGATGCTGAAATAAGTATATTTAATAAGCATAAGTTGCTGAAATAAACCTATTTAATGAGTCTAAGTTGCTGAAATAAGGCTATTTAATAAGTCTAAGTTGCTGAAATAAGCCTGTTTAATCAGCGTAAGTTGCTGAAATAAGTCTATTTAATAATCCCAAGTTGCTGAAATAAGCCAACTTAATTAGGCTATTTAATAAGCCTAAGTTGCTGAAATAAGCCTATTTAATAAGCGTAAGTTGCTGAAATAAGGCTATTTAATAAGTCTAAGTTGCTGAAATAAGCCTATTTAATAAGCCTAAGTTGCTGAAATAAGCCCATTTAATAAGCCTATTTAATAAGCCTAAGTTGCTGAAATAAGCCTATTTAATAAGCCTATTTAATAAGCCTATTTAATAGGCCTATTTAATAAGTCTAAGTTGCTGAAATAAGCCTATTTAATAAGCCTATTTAATAGGCCTATTTAATAAGTCTAAGTTGCTGAAATAAGCCTATTTATAAGCCTAAGTTGCTGAATGAGCCTATTTAATAAGCCTAAGTTGCTGAAATAAGCCTACTTAATTAGGCTATTTAATACGCCTAAGTTGCTGAAATAAGCCTATTTAATAAGCGTAAGTTGCTGAAATAAGGCTATTTAATAAGTCTAAGTTGCTGAAATAAGCCTATTTAATAAGCCTAAGTTGCTGAATACGCCTATTTAATAAGCCTAAGTTGCTGAATAAACCTATTTAATAAGTCTAAGTTGCTGAAATAAGTCTATTTAATAATCCCAAGTTGCTGAAATAAGCCTACTTAATTAGGCTATTTAATAAGCCTAAGTTGCTGAAATAAGCCTATTTAATAAGCGTAAGTTGCTGAAATAAGGCTATTTAATAAGTCTAAGTTGCTGAAATAAGCCTATTTAATAAGCCTATTTAATAAGCCTATTGAATAGGCCTATTTAATAAGTCTAAGTTGCTGAAATAAGCCTATTTAATAAGCCTATGTAATAGCCCTATTTAATAAGTCTAAGTTGCTGAAATAAGCCTATTTATAAGCCTAAGTTGCTGAATGAGCCTATTTAATAAGCCTAAGTGGCTGAAATAAGCCTATTTAATAAGCCTAAGTTGCTGAATAAGCCTATTTAATAAGCCTAAGTTGCTGAATAAACCTATTTAATAAGTCTAAGTTGCTGAAATAAGCCTATTTAATAAAGCTATTTAATAAGCCTAAGTTGCTGAATAAGCCTATTTAATAAGTCTAAATTGCTGAAATAAGGCTATTAATAAGCCTAAGTTGCTGAAATAAGGCTATTTAATAAGTTTAAGTTGCTGAAATAAGCCTATTTAATAAGCCTAAGTTGCTGAAATAAGCATATTTAATAAGGCTATTTAATGAGCCTAAGTTGCTGAAATAAGCCTTTTTAATAAGCCTAAGTTTCTGAACTAAGCCTATTTAAAAAAGTATATTTAATAAGTCTAAGTTGCTGAAATAAGCCTATTTAATAAGCCTAAGTTGCTGAAATAAGGCTATTTAATAAGTCTAAGTTGCTGAAATAAGCCTATTTAATAAGCCTAAGTTGCTGAAATAAGTATTTTTAATAAGCATAAGTTGCTGAAATAAGCCTATTTAATGAGTCTAAGTTGCTGAAATAAGGCTATTTAATAAGTCTAAGTTGCTGAAATAAGCCTTTTTAATCAGCATAAGTTGCTGAAATAAGCCTATTTAATAAGCTCAAGTTGCTGAAATAAGCCTACTTAATTAGGCTATTTAATAAGCCTAAGTTGCTGAAATAAGCCTATTTAATAAGCGTAAGTTGCTGAAATAAGGCTATTTAATAAGTTTAAGTTGCTGAAATAAGCCTATTTATAAGCCTAAGTTGCTGAATGAGCCTATTTAATAAGCCTAAGTTGCTGAAATAAGCCTATTTAATAAGCCTAAGTTGCTGAATAAGCCTATTTAATAAGCCTAAGTTGCTGAATAAACCTATTTAATAAGTCTAAGTTGCTGAAATAAGCCTATTTCATAAAGCTATTTAATAAGCCTAAGTTGCTGAATAAACCTATTTAATATGTCTAAATTGCTGAAATAAGGCTATTTAATAAGCCTAAGTTGCTGAAATAAGGCTATTTAATAAGTTTAAGTTGCTGAAATAAGCCTATTTAATAAGCCTAAGTTGCTGAAATAAGCATATTTAATAGGGCTATTTAATGAGCCTAAGTTGCTGAAATAAGCCTATTTAATAAGCCTAAGTTTCTGAACTAAGCCTATTTAAAAAGGTATATTTAATAAGTCTAAGTTGCTGAAATAAGTCTATTTAATAATCCCAAGTTGCTGAAATAAGCCTACTTAATTACGCTATTTAATAAGCCTAAGTTGCTGAAATAAGCCTATTTAATAAGCGTAAGTTGCTGAAATAAGGATATTTAATAAGTCTAAGTTGCTGAAATAAGCCTATTTAATAAGATTATTTAATAAGCCTATTTAATAGGCCTATTTAATAAGTCTAAGTTGCTGAAATAAGCCTATTTAATAAGCCTATTTAATAGGCCTATTTAATAAGTCTAAGTTGCTGAAATAAGCCTATTTATAAGCCTAAGTTGCTGAATAAGCCTATTTAATAAGCCTAAGTTGCTGAATAAACCTATTTAATAAGTCTAAGTTGCTGAAATAAGCCTATTTAATAAAGCTATTTAATAAGCCTAAGTTGCTGAATAAGCCTATTTAATAAGTCTAAATTGCTGAAATAAGGCTATTTAATAAGCCTAAGTTGCTGAAATAAGGCTATTTAATAAGTTTAAGTTGCTGAAATAAGCCTATTTAATAAGCCTAAGTTGCTGAAATAAGCATATTTAATAAGGCTATTTAATGAGCCTAAGTTGCTGAAATAAGCCTATTTAATAAGCCTAAGTTTCTGAACTAAGCCTATTTTAAAAAGTATATTTAATAAGTCTAAGTTGCTGAAATAAGCCTATTTAATAAGCCTAAGTTGCTGAAATAAGCCTATTTAATAAGCCTAAGTTTCTGAACTAAGCCTATTTAAAAAGGTATATTTAATAAGTCTAAGTTGCTGAAATAAACTATTTAAAAATGCTATTTAATAAGCCTAAGTTGCTGAAATAAACCTGTTTAATAAGGCTATTTAATAAGCATAAGTTGCTGAAATAAGCTTATTTAATAAGCCTAAGTTGCTGAAATAAGCCTATTTAATAAGGCTATTTAATAAGCATAAGTTGCTGAAATAAGCTTATTTAATAAGCCTAAGTTGCTGAAATAAACCTATTTAATGAGTCTAAGTTGCTGAAATAAGGCTATTTAATAAGTCTAAGTTGCTGAAATAAGCCTTTTTAATCAGCGTAAGTTGCTGAAATAAGCCTATTTAATAGGCCCAAGTTGCTGAAATAAGCCTACTTAATTAGGCTATTTAATAAGCCTAAGTTGCTGAAATAAGCCTATTTAATAAGCGTAAGTTGCTGAAATAAGGCTATTTAATAAGTCTAAGTTGCTGAAATAAGCCTATTTAATAAGCCTAAGTTGCTGAAATAAGCCTATTTAATAAGCGTAAGTTGCTGAAATAAGGCTATTTAATAAGTCTAAGTTGCTGAAATAAGCCTATTTAATAAGCCTATTTAATAAGCCTATTTAATAGGCCTATTTAATAAGTCTAAGTTGCTGAAATAAGCCTATTTAATAAGCCTATTTAATAGGCCTATTTAATAAGTCTAAGTTGCTGAAATAAGCCTATTTATAAGCCTAAGTTGTTGAATGAGCCTATTTAATAAGCCTAAGTTGCTGAAATAAGCCTATTTAATAAGCCTAAGTTGCTGAATAAGCCTATTTAATAAGCCTAAGTTGCTGAATAAACCTATTTAATAAGTCTAAGTTGCTGAAATAAGCCTATTTAATAAAGTTATTTAATAAGCCTAAGTTGCTGAATAAGCCTATTTAATAAGTCTAAATTGCTGAAATAAGGCTATTTAATAAGCCTAAGTTGCTGAAATAAGGCTATTTAATAAGTTTAAGTTGCTGAAATAAGCCTATTTAATAAGCCTAAGTTGCTGAAATAAGCATATTTAATAAGGCTATTTAATGAGCCTAAGTTGCTGAAATAAGCCTATTTAATAAGCCTAAGTTTCTGAACTAAGCCTATTTAAAAAGGTATATTTAATAAGTCTAAGTTGCTGAAATAAACCTATTTAAAAATGCTATTTAATAAGCCTAAGTTGCTGAAATAAACCTGTTTAATAAGGCTATTTAATAAGCATAAGTTGCTGAAATAAGCCTATTTAATAAGCCTAAGTTTCTGAACTAAGCCTATTTAAAAAGGTATATTTAATAAGTCTAAGTTGCTGAAATAAACCTATTTAAAAATGCTATTTAATAAGCCTAAGTTGCTGAAATAAACCTGTTTAATAAGGCTATTTAATAAGCATAAGTTGCTGAAATAAGTATATTTAATAAGCATAAGTTGCTGAAATAAACATATTTAATGAGTCTAAGTTGCTGAAATAAGGCTATTTAATAAGTCTAAGTTGCTGAAATAAGCCTTTTTAATCAGCGTAAGTTGCTGAATTAAGCCTATTTAATAAGCCCAAGTTGCTGAAATAAGCCTACTTAATTAGTCTATTTAATAAGCCTAAGTTGCTGAAATAAGCCTATTTAATAAGCGTAAGTTGCTGAAATAAGGCTATTTAATAAGTCTAAGTTGCTGAAATAAGCCTATTTAATAAGCCTAAGTTGCTGAAATAAGCCCATTTAATAAGCCTATTTAATAAGCCTAAGTTGCTGAAATAAGCCTATTTAATAAGCCGTTTTAATAATCCTATTTAATAGGCCTATTTAATAAGTCTAAGTTGCTGAAATAAGCCTATTTAATAAGCCTATTTAATAGGCCACTTTAATAAGTCTAAGTTGCTGAAATAAGCCTATTTAATAAGCCTAAGTTGCTGAATGAGCCTATTTAATAAGCTTAAGTTGCTGAAATAAGCCTATTTAATAAGCCTAAGTTGCTGAAATAAGCCTATTTAATAAGGCTATTTAATGAGCCTAAGTTGCTGAAATAAGCCTATTTAATAAGCCTATGTTTCTGAACTAAGCCTATTTTAAAAGGTATATTTAATAAGTCTAAGATGCTGAAATAAACCTATTTAAAAATGCTATTTAATAAGCCTAAGTTGCTGAAATAAACCTGTTTAATAAGGCTATTTAAAAGCATAAGTTGCTGAAATAAGCTTATTTAATAAGCCTAAGTTGCTGAAATAAGCCTATTAAATAAGCCTAAGTTGCTGAATAAGCCTATTTAATAAGCCTAAGTTGCTGAATAAACCTATTTAATAAGTCTAGGTTGCTGAAATAAACCTATTTAATAAGCCTAAGTTGCTGAATAAGCCTATTTAATAAGGCTTTTTAATAAGTCTAAGTTGCTGAAATAAACTTATTTAATAAGCCTAAGTTGCTAAAATAAGCCTATTTAATGAGGCTATTTAATAAGTCTATTTAATAAGCCTATTTAATAAGCCTATTTAATAGGCCTATTTAATAAGTCTAAGTTGCTGAAATAAGCCTTTTTAATCAGCGTAAGTTGCTGAATTAAGCCTATTTAATAAGCCCAAGTTGCTGAAATAAGCCTACTTAATTAGTCTATTTAATAAGCCTAAGTTGCTGAAATAAGCCTATTTAATAAGCGTAAGTTGCTGAAATAAGGCTATTTAATAAGTCTAAGTTGCTGAAATAAGCCTATTTAATAAGCCTAAGTTGCTGAAATAAGCCCATTTAATAAGCCTATTTAATAAGCCTAAGTTGCTGAAATAAGCCTATTTAATAAGCCGTTTTAATAATCCTATTTAATAGGCCTATTTAATAAGTCTAAGTTGCTGAAATAAGCCTATTTAATAAGCCTATTTAATAGGCCACTTTAATAAGTCTAAGTTGCTGAAATAAGCCTATTTAATAAGCCTAAGTTGCTGAATGAGCCTATTTAATAAGCTTAAGTTGCTGAAATAAGCCTATTTAATAAGCCTAAGTTGCTGAAATAAGCCTATTTAATAAGGCTATTTAATGAGCCTAAGTTGCTGAAATAAGCCTATTTAATAAGCCTATGTTTCTGAACTAAGCCTATTTTAAAAGGTATATTTAATAAGTCTAAGATGCTGAAATAAACCTATTTAAAAATGCTATTTAATAAGCCTAAGTTGCTGAAATAAACCTGTTTAATAAGGCTATTTAAAAGCATAAGTTGCTGAAATAAGCTTATTTAATAAGCCTAAGTTGCTGAAATAAGCCTATTAAATAAGCCTAAGTTGCTGAATAAGCCTATTTAATAAGCCTAAGTTGCTGAATAAACCTATTTAATAAGTCTAGGTTGCTGAAATAAACCTATTTAATAAGCCTAAGTTGCTGAATAAGCCTATTTAATAAGGCTTTTTAATAAGTCTAAGTTGCTGAAATAAACTTATTTAATAAGCCTAAGTTGCTAAAATAAGCCTATTTAATGAGGCTATTTAATAAGTCTATTTAATAAGCCTATTTAATAAGCCTATTTAATAAGCCTATTTAATAAGCCTATTTAATAAGTCTATTTAATAAGTCTATTTAATAAGTATTTAATGAGCCTATTTAATATGCCTATTTATTGAGCCTATTTAAAAGCCTATTTATTGAGCCTATTTAATAAGCCTATTTATTGAGCCTATTTAATAAGCCTATTTAATAAGTCTATTTAATAAGCCTATTTAGTAAGCCTATTTAATAAGCCTATTTATTGAGCCTATTTAATAAGTCTATTTAATAAGCCTATTTAATAAGCTTATTTAATAAGCCTATTTAATAAGTATTTAATGTGCCTATTTAATAAGTCTATTTAATAAGCCTATTTAATAGGCCTATTTAATAAGTCTAAGTTGCTGAAATAAACCTATTTAATAAGCCTATTTAACAGGCCTATTTAATAAGTCTAAGTTGCTGAAATAAGCCTATGTAATAAGCCTAAGTTGCTGAATAAGCCTATTTAATAAGCCTAAGTTGCTGAAATAAGCCTATTTAATAAGTCTAAGTTGCTGAAATAAGGCTATTTAATAAGCCTAAGTTGCTGAAATAAGCCTATTTAATAAGCCTAAGTTGCTGAAATAAGGCTATTTAATAAGTCTAAGTTGCTGAAATAAGCCTATTTAATAAGCCTAAGTTGCTGAAATAAGTATTTTTAATAAGCATAAGTTGCTGAAATAAGCCTATTTAATGAGTCTAATTTGCTGAAATAAGGCTATTTAATAAGTCTAAGTTGCTGAAATAAGCCTTTTTAATCAGCATAAGTTGCTGAAATAAGCCTATTTAAGAAGCTCAAGTTGCTGAAATAAGCCTACTTAATTAGGCTATTTAATAAGCCTAAGTTGATGAAATAAGCCTATTTAATAAGCGTAAGTTGCTGAAATAAGGCTATTTAATAAGTCTAAGTTGCTGAAATAAGCCTATTTAATAAGCCTAAGTTGCTGAAATAAGCCCATTTAATAAGCCTATTTAATAAGCCTAAGTTGCTGAAATAAGCCTATTTAATAAGCCTATTTATTGAGCCTATTTAATAAGTCTATTTAATAAGCCTATTTAATAAGCTTATTTAATAAGCCTATTTAATAAGTATTTAATGTGCCTATTTAATAAGTCTATTTAATAAGCCTATTTAATAGGCCTATTTAATAAGTCTAAGTTGCTGAAATAAACCTATTTAATAAGCCTATTTAACAGGCCTATTTAATAAGTCTAAGTTGCTGAAATAAGCCTATTTAATAAGCGTAAGTTTCTGAATGAGCCTATTTAATAATCCTAAGTTGCTGAAATAAGCCTATTTAATAAGCCTAAGTTGCTGAATAAGCCTATTTAATAAGCCTAAGTTGCTGAAATAAGCATATTTAATAAGTCTAAGTTGCTGAAATAAGGCTATTTAATAAGCCTAAGTTGCTGAAATAAGCCTATTTAATAAGCCTAAGTTGTTGAAATAAGCCTATTTAATAAGCCTATTTAATAGGCCTATTTAATAAGTCTAAGTTGCTGAAATAAACCTATTTAATACGCCTATTTAATAGGCCTATTTAATTAGTCTAAGTTGCAGAAATAAGCCTATTTAATAAGCCTAAGTTGTTGAATAAGGCTATTTAATAAGCCTAAGTTGCTGAATAAACCTATTTAATAAGTCTAAGTTGCTGAAATAAGCCTATTTAATAAGGCTATTTAATAAACCTAAGTTGCTGAAATAAGCCTATTTAATAAGGCTATTTAATGAGCCTAAGTTCCTGAAATAAGACTATTTAATAAGCCTAAGTTTCTGAACTAAGCCTATTTAAAAAGGTATATTTAATAAGTCTAAGTTGCTGAAATAAACCTATTTAAAAATGCTATTTAATAAGCCTAAGTTGCTGAAATAAACCTGTTTAATAAGGCTATTTAATAAGCATAAGTTGCTGAAATAAGCTTATTTAATAAGCCTAAGTTGCAGAAATAAGCCTATTTAATAAGGCTCTTTAATAAGTCTAAGTTGCTGAAATAAACCTATTTAATAAGCCTAAGTTGCTAAAATAAGCCTATTTCATGAGGCTATTTAATAAGTCTATTTAATAAGTCTATTTAATAAGTCTATTTAATAAGTCTATTTAATAAGCCTAATTAATACACCTATTTAATAAACATATTTAATAAGTATTTAATGAGCCTATTTAATAAGTCTATTTAATAAGCCTTTTTAATAAGACTATTTAATAAGTCTATTTAATAAGACTATTTAATAAGTCTATTTAATAAGTCTATTTAATAAGCCTATTTAATAAGTATTTAATGAGCCTATTTAATAAGCCTATTTATTGAGCCTATTTAATAAGCCTATTTATTGAGCCTATTTAATAAGCATATTTATTGAGCCTATTTAATAAGCCTATTTATTGAGCCTATTTAATAAGCCGATTTAATAAGTCTATTTAATAAGCCTATTTAATAAGCCTATTTAATAAGCCTATTTATTGAGCCTATTTAATAAGCCTATTTAATAAGCCGATTTATTGAGCCTATTTAATAAGTCTATTTAATAAGCCTATTTAATAAGCCTATTTAATAAGTATTTAATGAGCCTATTTAATAAGTCTATTTAATAAGCCTATTTAATAGGCCTATTTAATAAGCCTAAGTTGCTGAATAAGCCTATTTAATAAGCCTAAGTTGCTGAATAAACCTATTTAATAAGTCTAAGTTGCTGAATTAAGCCTATTTAATACGGCTATTTAATAAGCCTAAGTTGCTGAAATAAGCCTATTTCATAAGGCTATTTAATGAGCCTAAGTTGCTGAAATAAGACTATTTAATAAGCCTAAGTTTCTGAACTAAGCCTATTTAAAAAGGTATATTTAATAAGTCTAAGTTGCTGAAATAAACCTATTTAAAAATGCTATTTAATAAGCCTAAGTTGCTGAAATAAACCTGTTTAATAAGGCTATTTAATAAGCATAAGTTGCTGAAATAAGCTTATTTAATAAGCCTAAGTTGCTGAAATAAGCCTATTTAATAAGGCTCTTTAATAAGTCTAAGTTGCTGAAATAAACCTATTTAATAAGCCTAAGTTGCTAAAATAAGCCTATTTCATGAGGCTATTTAATAAGTCTATTTAATAAGTATATTTAATAAGTCTATTTAATAAGTCTATTTAATAAGCCTATTTAATAAGCCTATTTAATAAGCCTAATTAATACACCTATTTAATAAACATATTTAATGAGTATTTAATGAGCCTATTTAATAAGTCTATTTAATAAGCCTTTTTAATAAGACTATTTAATAAGTCTATTTAATAAGCCTATTTAATAAGTCTATTTAATAAGTCTATTTAATAAGCCTATTTAATAAGTATTTAATGAGCCTATTTAATAAGCCTATTTATTGAGCCTATTTAATAAGCCTATTTATTGAGCCTATTTAATAAGCATATTTATTGAGCCTATTTAATAAGCCTATTTATTGAGCCTATTTAATAAGCCGATTTAATAAGTCTATTTAATAAGCCTATTTAATAAGCCTATTTAATAAGCCTATTTATTGAGCCTATTTAATAAGCCTATTTAATAAGCCGATTTATTGAGCCTATTTAATAAGTCTATTTAATAAGCCTATTTAATAAGCCTATTTATTGAGCCTATTTAATAAGTCTATTTAATAAGCCTATTTAATAAGCCTATTTAATAAGTATTTAATGAGCCTTTTTAATAAGTCTATTTAATAAGCCTATTTAATAGGCCTTTTTTAATAAATCTAAGTTGCTGAAATAAGCCTATTTAATAAGCCTATTTAATAGGCCTATTTAATAAGTCTTAGTTGCTGAAATAAGCTTATTTAATAAGCCTAAGTTTCTGAATGAGCCTATTTAATAAGCCTAAGTTGCTGAAATAAGCCTATTACATAAGCCTAAGTTGCTGAATAAGCCTATTTAATAAGCCTAAGTTGCTGAATAAACCTATTTAATAAGTCTAAGTTGCTGAAATAAGCATATTTAATAAGGCTATTTAATAAGCCTAAGTTGCTGAATAAGCCTATTTAATAAGCCTATTTAATAAGCCTAATTAATACACCTATTTAATAAACATATTTAATAAGTATTTAATGAGCCTATTTAATAAGTCTATTTAATAAGCCTTTTTAATAAGACTATTTAATAAGTCTATTTAATGAGACTATTTAATAAGTCTATTTAATAAGTCTATTTAATAAGCCTATTTAATAAGTATTTAATGAGCCTATTTAATAAGCCTATTTATTGAGCCTATTTAATAAGCCTATTTATTGAGCCTATTTAATAAGCATATTTATTGAGCCTATTTAATAAGCCTATTTATTGAGCCTATTTAATAAGCCGATTTAATAAGTCTATTTAATAAGCCTATTTAATAAGCCTATTTAATAAGCCTATTTATTGAGCCTATTTAATAAGCCTATTTAATAAGCCGATTTATTGAGCCTATTTAATAAGTCTATTTAATAAGCCTATTTAATAAGCCTATATAATAAATATTTAATGAGCCTATTTAATAATCTATTTAATAAGCCTATTTAATAGGCCTATTTAATAAGTCTAAGTTGCTGAAATAAGCCTATTTAATAAGCCTATTTATTAGGCCTATTTAATAAGTCTAAGTTGCTGAAATAAGCCTATTTAATAAGTCTAAGTTGCTGAAATAAACCTATTAAATAAGCCTAAGTTGCTAAAATAAGCCTATTTAATTAGGAAATTGAATAAGTCTATTTAATAAGCCTATTTAATAAGCCTATTTAATAAGCCTATTTAATAAGCCTATTTAATAAGCCTATTTAATACGCCTATTTAATAAACATATTTAATAAGTATTTAATGAGCCTATTTAATAAGTCTATTTAATAAGCCTTTTTAATAAGCCTATTTAATAAGTCTATTTAATAAGCCTATTTAATAAGTCTATTTAATAAGTCTATTTAATAAGCCTATTTAATAAGTATTTAATGAGCCTATTTAATAAGCCTATTTATTGAGCCTATTTAATAAGCCTATTTATTGAGCCTATTTAATAAGCCTATTTATTGAGCCTATTTAATAAGCCTATTTATTGAGCCTATTTAATAAGCCTATTTAATACGTCTATTTAATAAGCCTATTTAATAAGCCTATTTAATAAGCCTATTTATTGAGCCTATTTAATAAGCCTATTTAATAAGCCTATTTATTGAGCCTATTTAATAAGCCTATTTAATAAGCCGATTTATTGAGCCTATTTAATAAGTCTATTTAATAAGCCTATTTAATAAGCCTATTTATTGAGCCTATTTAATAAGTCTATTTAATAAGCCTATTTAATAAGCCTATTTAATAAGTATTTAATGAGCCTTTTTAATAAGTCTATTTAATAAGCCTATTTAATAGGCCTTTTTTAATAAATCTAAGTTGCTGAAATAAGCCTATTTAATAAGCCTATTTAATAGGCCTATTTAATAAGTCTTAGTTGCTGAAATAAGCTTATTTAATAAGCCTAAGTTTCTGAATGAGCCTATTTAATAAGCCTAAGTTGCTGAAATAAGCCTATTAAATAAGCCTAAGTTGATGAATAAGCCTATTTAATAAGCCTAAGTTGCTGAATAAACCTATTTAATAAGTCTAAGTTGCTGAAATAAGCATATTTAATAAGGCTATTTAATAAGCCTAAGTTGCTGAATAAGCCTATTTAATAAGCCTATTTAATAAGCCTAATTAATACACCTATTTAATAAACATATTGAATAAGTATTTAATGAGCCTATTTAATAAGTCTATTTAATAAGCCTTTTTAATAAGACTATTTAATAAGTCTATTTAATAAGCCTATTTAATAGGCCTATTTAATAAGTCTAAGTTGCTGAAATAAGCCTATTTAATAAGCCTATTTATTAGGCCTATTTAATAAGTCTAAGTTGCTGAAATAAGCCTATTTAATAAGTCTAAGTTGCTGAAATAAACCTATTAAATAAGCCTAAGTTGCTAAAATAAGCCTATTTAATTAGGAAATTTAATAAGTCTATTTAATAAGCCTATTTAATAAGCCTATTTAATAAGCCTATTTAATAAGCCTATTTAATACGCCTATTTAATAAACATATTTAATAAGTATTTAATGAGCCTATTTAATAAGTCTATTTAATAAGCCTTTTTAATAAGCCTATTTAATAAGTCTATTTAATAAGCCTATTTAATAAGTCTATTTAATAAGTCTATTTAATAAGCCTATTTAATAAGTATTTAATGAGCCTATTTAATAAGCCTATTTATTGAGCCTATTTAATAAGCCTATTTATTGAGCCTATTTAATAAGCCTATTTATTGAGCCTATTTAATAAGCCTATTTATTGAGCCTATTTAATAAGCCTATTTAATAAGTCTATTTAATAAGCCTATTTAATAAGTCTATTTAATAAGCCTATTTATTGAGCCTATTTAATAAGCCTATTTAATAAGCCTATTTATTGAGCCTATTTAATAAGTCTATTTAATAAGCCTATTTAATAAGCCTATTTAATAAGTATTTAATGAGCCTATTTAATAAGTCTATTTAATAAGCCTATTTAATAGGCCTATTTAATAAGTCTAAGTTGCTGAAATAAGCCTATTTAATAAGCCTATTTAATAGGCCTATTTAATAAGTCTAAGTTGCAGAAATAAGCCTATTTAATAAGCCTAAGTTGCTGAATAAGGCTATTTAATAAGCCTAAGTTGCTGAATAAACCTATTTAATAAGTCTAAGTTGCTGAAATAAGCCTATTTAATAAGGCTATTTAATAAGCCTAAGTTGCTGAAAGAAACCTATTTAAAAATGCTATTTAATAAGCATAAGTTGCTGAAATAAGCTTATTTAATAAGCCTAAGTTGCTGAAATAAGCCTATTTAATAAGGCTCTTTAATAAGTCTAAGTTGCTGAAATCAACCTATTTAATAAGCCTAAGTTGCTAAAATAAGCCTATTTCATGAGGCTATTTAATACGTCTATTTAATAAGTCTATTTAATAAGTCTATTTAATAAGTCTATTTAATAAGCCTATTTAATAAGCCTATTTAATAAGCCTAATTAATACACCTATTTAATAAGTCTATTTAATGAGCCTATTTAATAAGTATTTAATGAGCCTATTTAATAAGCCTATTTATTGAGCCTATTTAATAAGCCTATTTATTGAGCCTATTTAATAAGCATATTTATTGAGCCTATTTAATAAGCCTATTTATTGAGCCTATTTAATAAGCCGATTTAATGAGTCTATTTAATAAGCCTATTTAATAAGCCTATTTAATAAGCCTATTTATTGAGCCTATTTAATAAGCCTATTTAATAAGCCGATTTATTGAGCCTATTTAATAAGTCTATTTAATAAGCCTATTTAATAAGTATTTAATGAGCCTATTTAATAAGTCTATTTAATAAGCCTATTTAATAGGCCTATTTAATAAGTCTAAGTTGCTGAAATAAGCCTATTTAATAAGCCTATTTAATAGGCCTATTTAATAAGTCTAAGTTGCTGAAATAAGCCTATTTAATAAGCCTAAGTTGCTGAATAAGCCTATTTAATAAGCCTAAGTTGCTGAATAAACCTATTTAATAAGTCTAAGTTGCTGAAATAAGCCTATTTAATACGGCTATTTAATAAGCCTAAGTTGCTGAAATAAGCCTATTTCATAAGGCTATTTAATGAGCCTAAGTTGCTGAAATAAGACTATTTAATAAGCCTAAGTTTCTGAACTAAGCCTATTTAGAAAGGTATATTTAATAAGTCTAAGTTGCTGAAATAAACCTATTTAAAAATGCTATTTAATAAGCCTAAGTTGCTGAAATAAACCTGTTTAATAAGGCTATTTAATAAGCATAAGTTGCTAAAATAAGCTTATTTAATAAGCCTAAGTTGCTGAAATAAGCCTCTTTAATAAGGCTCTTTAATAAGTCTAAGTTGCTGAAATAAACCTATTTAATAAGCCTAAGTTGCTAAAATAAGCCTATTTCATGAGGCTATTTAATAAGTCTATTTAATAAGTCTATTTAATGAGTCTATTTAATAAGTCTATTTAATAAGCCTATTTAATAAGCCTATTTAATAAGCCTAATTGATACACCTATTTAATAAACATATTTAATGAGTATTAAATGAGCCTATTTAATAAGTCTATTTAATAAGCCTTTTTAATAAGACTATTTAATAAGTCTATTTAATAAGCCTATTTAATAAGTCTATTTAATAAGTCTATTTAATAAGCCTATTTAATAAGTATTTAATGAGCCTATTTAATAAGCCTATTTATTGAGCCTATTTAATAAGCCTATTTATTGAGCCTATTTAATAAGCATATTTATTGAGCCTATTTAATAAGCCTATTTAATAAGCCTATTTAATAAGCCTATTTATTGAGCCTATTTAATAAGCCTATTTAATAAGCCGATTTATTGAGCCTATTTAATAAGTCTATTTAATAAGCCTATTTAATAAGCCTATTTATTGAGCCTATTTAATAAGTCTATTTAATAAGCCTATTTAATAAGCCTATTTAATAAGTATTTAATGAGCCTATTAATAAGTCTATTTAATAAGTCTATTTAATAAGTCTATTTAATAAGTCTATTTAATAAGCCTATTTAATAAGCCTATTTAACAAGCCTAATTAATACACCTATTTAATAAACATATTTAATGAGTATTTCATGAGCCTATTTAATAAGTCTATTTAATAAGCCTTTTTAATAAGACTATTTAATAAGTCTATTTAATAAGACTATTTAATAAGTCTATTTAATAAGTCTCTTTAATAAGCCTATTTAATAAGTATTTAATGAGCCTATTTAATAAGCCTATTTATTGAGCCTATTATAATAAGCCTATTTATTGAGCCTATTTAATAAGCATATTTATTGAGCCTATTTATTGAGCCTATTTAATAAGCCGATTTAATAAGTCTATTTAATAAGCCTATTTAATAAGCCTATTTAATAAGCCTATTTATTGAGCCTATTTAATAAGCCTATTTAATAAGCCGATTTATTGAGCCAATTTAATAAGTCTATTTAATAAGCCTATTTAATAAGCCTATTTAATAAGTATTTAATGAGCCTATTTAATAAGTCTATTTAATAAGCCTATTTAATAGGCCTATTTAATAAGTCTAAGTTGCTGAAATAAGCCTATTTAATAAGCCTATTTAATAGGCCTATTTAATAAGTCTAAGTTGCTGAAATAAGCCTATTTAATAAGGCTAAGTTGCTGAATAAGCCTATTTAATAAGCCTAAGTTGCTGAATAAACCTATTTAATAAGTCTAAGTTGCTGAAATAAGCATATTTAATAAGGCTATTTAATAAGCCTAAGTTGCTGAATAAGCCTATTTAATAAGGCTATTTAATAAGCCTAATTAATACACCTATTTAATAAACATATTTAATAAGTATTTAATGAGCCTATTTAATAAGTCTATTTAATAAGCCTTTTTAATAAGACTATTTAATAAGTCTATTTAATGAGACTATTTAATAAGTCTATTTAATAAGTCTATTTAATAAGCCTATTTAATAAGTATTTAATGAGCCTATTTAATAAGCCTATTTATTGAGCCTATTTAATAAGCCTATTTATTGAGCCTATTTAATAAGCATATTTATTGAGCCTATTTAATAAGCCTATTTATTGAGCCTATTTAATAAGCCGATTTAATAAGTCTATTTAATAAGCCTATTTAATAAGCCTATTTAATAAGCCTATTTATTGAGCCTATTTAATAAGCCTATTTAATAAGCCGATTTATTGAGCCTATTTAATAAGTCTATTTAATAAGCCTATTTAATAAGCCTATATAATAAATATTTAATGAGCCTATTTAATAATCTATTTAATAAGCCTATTTAATAGGCCTATTTAATAAGTCTAAGTTGCTGAAATAAGCCTATTTAATAAGCCTATTTATTAGGCCTATTTAATAAGTCTAAGTTGCTGAAATAAGCCTATTTAATAAGTCTAAGTTGCTGAAATAAACCTATTAAATAAGCCTAAGTTGCTAAAATAAGCCTATTTAATTAGGAAATTGAATAAGTCTATTTAATAAGCCTATTTAATAAGCCTATTTAATAAGCCTATTTAATAAGCCTATTTAATAAGCCTATTTAATACGCCTATTTAATAAACATATTTAATAAGTATTTAATGAGCCTATTTAATAAGTCTATTTAATAAGCCTTTTTAATAAGCCTATTTAATAAGTCTATTTAATAAGCCTATTTAATAAGTCTATTTAATAAGTCTATTTAATAAGCCTATTTAATAAGTATTTAATGAGCCTATTTAATAAGCCTATTTATTGAGCCTATTTAATAAGCCTATTTATTGAGCCTATTTAATAAGCCTATTTATTGAGCCTATTTAATAAGCCTATTTATTGAGCCTATTTAATAAGCCTATTTAATAAGTCTATTTAATAAGCCTATTTAATAAGCCTATTTAATAAGCCTATTTATTGAGCCTATTTAATAAGCCTATTTAATAAGCCTATTTATTGAGCCTATTTAATAAGCCTATTTAATAAGCCGATTTATTGAGCCTATTTAATAAGTCTATTTAATAAGCCTATTTAATAAGCCTATTTATTGAGCCTATTTAATAAGTCTATTTAATAAGCCTATTTAATAAGCCTATTCAATAAGTATTTAATGAGCCTTTTTAATAAGTCTATTTAATAAGCCTATTTAATAGGCCTTTTTTAATAAATCTAAGTTGCTGAAATAAGCCTATTTAATAAGCCTATTTAATAGGCCTATTTAATAAGTCTTAGTTGCTGAAATAAGCTTATTTAATAAGCCTAAGTTTCTGAATGAGCCTATTTAATAAGCCTAAGTTGCTGAAATAAGCCTATTAAATAAGCCTAAGTTGATGAATAAGCCTATTTAATAAGCCTAAGTTGCTGAATAAACCTATTTAATAAGTCTAAGTTGCTGAAATAAGCATATTTAATAAGGCTATTTAATAAGCCTAAGTTGCTGAATAAGCCTATTTAATAAGCCTATTTAATAAGCCTAATTAATACACCTATTTAATAAACATATTGAATAAGTATTTAATGAGCCTATTTAATAAGTCTATTTAATAAGCCTTTTTAATAAGACTATTTAATAAGTCTATTTAATAAGCCTATTTAATAGGCCTATTTAATAAGTCTAAGTTGCTGAAATAAGCCTATTTAATAAGCCTATTTATTAGGCCTATTTAATAAGTCTAAGTTGCTGAAATAAGCCTATTTAATAAGTCTAAGTTGCTGAAATAAACCTATTAAATAAGCCTAAGTTGCTAAAATAAGCCTATTTAATTAGGAAATTTAATAAGTCTATTTAATAAGCCTATTTAATAAGCCTATTTAATACGCCTATTTAATAAACATATTTAATAAGTATTTAATGAGCCTATTTAATAAGTCTATTTAATAAGCCTTTTTAATAAGCCTATTTAATAAGTCTATTTAATAAGCCTATTTAATAAGTCTATTTAATAAGTCTATTTAATAAGCCTATTTAATAAGTATTTAATGAGCCTATTTAATAAGCCTATTTATTGAGCCTATTTAATAAGCCTATTTATTGAGCCTATTTAATAAGCCTATTTATTGAGCCTATTTAATAAGCCTATTTATTGAGCCTATTTAATAAGCCTATTTAATAAGTCTATTTAATAAGCCTATTTAATAAGTCTATTTAATAAGCCTATTTATTGAGCCTATTTAATAAGCCTATTTAATAAGCCTATTTATTGAGCCTATTTAATAAGTCTATTTAATAAGCCTATTTAATAAGCCTATTTAATAAGTATTTAATGAGCCTATTTAATAAGTCTATTTAATAAGCCTATTTAATAGGCCTATTTAATAAGTCTAAGTTGCTGAAATAAGCCTATTTAATAAGCCTATTTAATAGGCCTATTTAATAAGTCTAAGTTGCAGAAATAAGCCTATTTAATAAGCCTAAGTTGCTGAATAAGGCTATTTAATAAGCCTAAGTTGCTGAATAAACCTATTTAATAAGTCTAAGTTGCTGAAATAAGCCTATTTAATAAGGCTATTTAATAAGCCTAAGTTGCTGAAATAAGCCTATTTATTAAGGCTATTTAATGAGCCTAAGTTGCTGAAATAAGACTATTTAATAAGCCTAAGTTTCTGAACTAAGCCTATTTAAAAAGGTATATTTAATAAGTCTAAGTTGCTGAAAGAAACCTATTTAAAAATGCTATTTAATAAGCCTAAGTTGCTGAAACAAACCTGTTTAATAAGGCTATTTAATAAGCATAAGTTGCTGAAATAAGCTTATTTAATAAGCCTAAGTTGCTGAAATAAGCCTATTTAATAAGGCTCTTTAATAAGTCTAAGTTGCTGAAATCAACCTATTTAATAAGCCTAAGTTGCTAAAATAAGCCTATTTCATGAGGCTATTTAATACGTCTATTTAATAAGTCTATTTAATAAGTCTATTTAATAAGTCTATTTAATAAGCCTATTTAATAAGCCTATTTAATAAGCCTAATTAATACACCTATTTAATAAGTCTATTTAATGAGCCTATTTAATAAGTATTTAATGAGCCTATTTAATAAGCCTATTTATTGAGCCTATTTAATAAGCCTATTTATTGAGCCTATTTAATAAGCATATTTATTGAGCCTATTTAATAAGCCTACTTATTGAGCCTATTTAATAAGCCGATTTAATGAGTCTATTTAATAAGCCTATTTAATAAGCCTATTTAATAAGCCTATTTAATAAGCCTATTTATTGAGCCTATTTAATAAGCCTATTTAATAAGCCGATTTATTGAGCCTATTTAATAAGTCTATTTAATAAGCCTATTTAATAAGTATTTAATGAGCCTATTTAATAAGTCTATTTAATAAGCCTATTTAATAGGCCTATTTAATAAGTCTAAGTTGCTGAAATAAGCCTATTTAATAAGCCTATTTAATAGGCCTATTTAATAAGTCTAAGTTGCTGAAATAAGCCTATTTAATAAGCCTAAGTTGCTGAATAAGCCTATTTAATAAGCCTAAGTTGCTGAATAAACCTATTTAATAAGTCTAAGTTGCTGAAATAAGCCTATTTAATACGGCTATTTAATAAGCCTAAGTTGCTGAAATAAGCCTATTTCATAAGGCTATTTAATGAGCCTAAGTTGCTGAAATAAGACTATTTAATAAGCCTAAGTTTCTGAACTAAGCCTATTTAGAAAGGTATATTTAATAAGTCTAAGTTGCTGAAATAAACCTATTTAAAAATGCTATTTAATAAGCCTAAGTTGCTGAAATAAACCTGTTTAATAAGGCTATTTAATAAGCATAAGTTGCTAAAATAAGCTTATTTAATAAGCCTAAGTTGCTGAAATAAGCCTCTTTAATAAGGCTCTTTAATAAGTCTAAGTTGCTGAAATAAACCTATTTAATAAGCCTAAGTTGCTAAAATAAGCCTATTTCATGAGGCTATTTAATAAGTCTATTTAATAAGTCTATTTAATAAGTCTATTTAATAAGTCTATTTAATAAGCCTATTTAATAAGCCTATTTAATAAGCCTAATTGATACACCTATTTAATAAACATATTTAATGAGTATTAAATGAGCCTATTTAATAAGTCTATTTAATAAGCCTTTTTAATAAGACTATTTAATAAGTCTATTTAATAAGCCTATTTAATAAGTCTATTTAATAAGTCTATTTAATAAGCCTATTTAATAAGTATTTAATGAGCCTATTTAATAAGCCTATTTATTGAGCCTATTTAATAAGCCTATTTATTGAGCCTATTTAATAAGCATATTTATTGAGCCTATTTAATAAGCCTATTTAATAAGCCTATTTAATAAGCCTGTTTATTGAGCCTATTTAATAAGCCTATTTAATAAGCCGATTTATTGAGCCTATTTAATAAGTCTATTTAATAAGCCTATTTAATAAGCCTATTTATTGAGCCTATTTAATAAGTCTATTTAATAAGCCTATTTAATAAGCCTATTTAATAAGTATTTAATGAGCCTATTAATAAGTCTATTTAATAAGTCTATTTAATAAGTCTATTTAATAAGTCTATTTAATAAGCCTATTTAATAAGCCTATTTAACAAGCCTAATTAATACACCTATTTAATAAACATATTTAATGAGTATTTCATGAGCCTATTTAATAAGTCTATTTAATAAGCCTTTTTAATAAGACTATTTAATAAGTCTATTTAATAAGACTATTTAATCAGTCTATTTAATAAGTCTCTTTAATAAGCCTATTTAATAAGTATTTAATGAGCCTATTTAATAAGCCTATTTATTGAGCCTATTATGATAAGCCTATTTATTGAGCCTATTTAATAAGCATATTTATTGAGCCTATTTATTGAGCCTATTTAATAAGCCGATTTAATAAGTCTATTTAATGAGCCTATTTAATAAGCCTATTTAATAAGCCTATTTATTGAGCCTATTTAATAAGCCTATTTAATAAGCCGATTTATTGAGCCTATTTAATAAGTCTATTTAATAAGCCTATTTAATAAGCCTATTTAATAAGTATTTAATGAGCCTATTTAATAAGTCTATTTAATAAGCCTATTTAATAGGCCTATTTAATAAGTCTAAGTTGCTGAAATAAGCCTATTTAATAAGCCTATTTAATAGGCCTATTTAATAAGTCTAAGTTGCTGAAATAAGCCTATTTAATAAGGCTAAGTTGCTGAATAAGCCTATTTAATAAGCCTAAGTTGCTGAATAAACCTATTTAATAAGTCTAAGTTGCTGAAATAAGCCTATTTAATACGGCTATTTAATAAGCCTAAGTTGCTGAAATAAGCCTATTTCATAAGGCTATTTAATGAGCCTAAGTTGCTGAAATAAGACTATTTAATAAGCCTAAGTTTCTGAACTAAGCCTATTTAAAAAGGTATATTTAATAAGTCTAAGTTGCTGAAATAAACCTATTTAAAAATGCTATTTAATAAGCCTAAGTTGCTGAAATAAACATGTTTAATAAGGCTATTTAATAAGCATAAGTTGCTGAATTAAGCTTATTTAATAAGCCTAAGTTGCTGAAATAAGCCTCTTTAATAAGGCTCTTTAATAAGTCTAAGTTGCTGAAATAAACCTATTTAATAAGCCTAAGTTGCTAAAATATGCCTATTTCATGAGGCTATTTAATAAGTCTATTTAATAAGTCTATTTAATAAGTCTATTTAATAAGTCTATTTAATAAGCCTATTTAATAAGCCTATTTAATAAGCCTAATTGATACACCTATTTAATAAACATATTTAATGAGTATTTAATGAGCCTATTTAATAAGTCTATTTAATAAGCCTTTTTAATAAGACTATTTAATAAGTCTATTTAATAAGCCTATTTAATAAGTCTATTTAATAAGTCTATTTAATAAGCCTATTTAATAAGTATTTAATGAGCCTATTTAATAAGCCTATTTATTGAGCCTATTTAATAAGCCTATTTATTGAGCCTATTTAATAAGCATATTTATTGAGCCTATTTAATAAGCATATTTAATAAGCCTATTTAATAAGCCTATTTATTGAGCCTATTTAATAAGCCTATTTAATAAGCCGATTTATTGAGCCTATTTAATAAGTCTATTTAATAAGCCTATTTAATAAGCCTATTTATTGAGCCTATTTAATAAGTCTATTTAATAAGCCTAATTAATACACCTATTTAATAAACATATTTAATGAGTATTTAATGAGCCTATTTAATAAGTCTATTTAATAAGCCTTTTTAATAAGACTATTTAATAAGTCTATTTAATAAGCCTATTTAATAAGTCTATTTAATAAGTCTATTTAATAAGCCTATTTAATAAGTATTTAATGAGCCTATTTAATAAGCCTATTTATTGAGCCTATTTAATAAGCCTATTTATTGAGCCTATTTAATAAGCATGTTTATTGAGCCTATTTAATAAGCCTATTTATTGAGCCTATTTAATAAGCCGATTTAATAAGTCTATTTAATAAGCCTATTTAATAAGCCTATTTAATAAGGCTATTTATTGAGCCTATTTAATAAGCCTATTTAATAAGCCGATTTATTGAGCCTATTTAATAAGTCTATTTAATAAGCCTATTTAATAAGCCTATTTATTGAGCCTATTTAATAAGTCTATTTAATAAGCCTATTTAATAAGTATTTAATGAGCCTATTTAATAAGTCTATTTAATAAGTCTATTTAATAAGTCTATTTAATAAGTCTATTTAATAAGCCTATTTAATAAGCCTATTTAATAAGCCTAATTAATACACCTATTTAATAAACATATTTAATGAGTATTTAATGAGGCTATTTAATAAGTCTATTTAATAAGCTTTTTTAATAAGACTATTTAATAAGTCTATTTAATAAGCTTATTTAATAAGTCTATTTAATAAGTCTATTTAATAAGCCTATTTAATAAGCCTATTTAATAAGTATTTAATGAGCCTATTTAATAAGTCTATTTAATAAGCCTATTTAATAGGCCTATTTAATAAGTCTAAGTTGCTGAAATAAGCCTATTTAATAAGCCTATTTAATAGGCCTATTTAATAAGTCTAAGTTGCAGAAATAAGCCTATTTAATAAGCCTAAGTTGCTGAATAAGGCTATTTAATAAGCCTAAGTTGCTGAATAAACCTATTTAATAAGTCTAAGTTGCTGAAATAAGCCTATTTAATACGGCTATTTAATAAGCCTAAGTTGCTGAAAGAAACCTATTTAAAAATGCTATTTAATAAGCATAAGTTGCTGAAATAAGCTTATTTAATAAGCCTAAGTTGCTGAAATAAGCCTATTTAATAAGGCTCTTTAATAAGTCTAAGTTGCTGAAATCAACCTATTTAATAAGCCTAAGTTGCTAAAATAAGCCTATTTCATGAGGCTATTTAATACGTCTATTTAATAAGTCTATTTAATAAGTCTATTTAATAAGTCTATTTAATAAGCCTATTTAATAAGCCTATTTAATAAGCCTAATTAATACACCTATTTAATAAGTCTATTTAATGAGCCTATTTAATAAGTATTTAATGAGCCTATTTAATAAGCCTATTTATTGAGCCTATTTAATAAGCCTATTTATTGAGCCTATTTAATAAGCATATTTATTGAGCCTATTTAATAAGCCTATTTATTGAGCCTATTTAATAAGCCGATTTAATGAGTCTATTTAATAAGCCTATTTAATAAGCCTATTTAATAAGCCTATTTATTGAGCGTATTTAATAAGCCTATTTAATAAGCCGATTTATTGAGCCTATTTAATAAGTCTATTTAATAAGCCTATTTAATAAGTATTTAATGAGCCTATTTAATAAGTCTATTTAATAAGCCTATTTAATAGGCCTATTTAATAAGTCTAAGTTGCTGAAATAAGCCTATTTAATAAGCCTATTTAATAGGCCTATTTAATAAGTCTAAGTTGCTGAAATAAGCCTATTTAATAAGCCTAAGTTGCTGAATAAGCCTATTTAATAAGCCTAAGTTGCTGAAGAAACCTATTTAATAAGTCTAAGTTGCTGAAATAAGCCTATTTAATACGGCTATTTAATAAGCCTAAGTTGCTGAAATAAGCCTATTTCATAAGGCTATTTAATGAGCCTAAGTTGCTGAAATAAGACTATTTAATAAGCCTAAGTTTCTGAACTAAGCCTATTTAGAAAGGTATATTTAATAAGTCTAAGTTGCTGAAATAAACCTATTTAAAAATGCTATTTAATAAGCCTAAGTTGCTGAAATAAACCTGTTTAATAAGGCTATTTAATAAGCATAAGTTGCTAAAATAAGCTTATTTAATAAGCCTAAGTTGCTGAAATAAGCCTCTTTAATAAGGCTCTTTAATAAGTCTAAGTTGCTGAAATAAACCTATTTAATAAGCCTAAGTTGCTAAAATAAGCCTATTTCATGAGGCTATTTAATAAGTCTATTTAATAAGTCTATTTAATGAGTCTATTTAATAAGTCTATTTAATAAGCCTATTTAATAAGCCTATTTAATAAGCCTAATTGATACACCTATTTAATAAACATATTTAATGAGTATTAAATGAGCCTATTTAATAAGTCTATTTAATAAGCCTTTTTAATAAGACTATTTAATAAGTCTATTTAATAAGCCTATTTAATAAGTCTATTTAATAAGTCTATTTAATAAGCCTATTTAATAAGTATTTAATGAGCCTATTTAATAAGCCTATTTATTGAGCCTATTTAATAAGCCTATTTATTGAGCCTATTTAATAAGCATATTTATTGAGCCTATTTAATAAGCCTATTTAATAAGCCTATTTAATAAGCCTATTTATTGAGCCTATTTAATAAGCCTATTTAATAAGCCGATTTATTGAGCCTATTTAATAAGTCTATTTAATAAGCCTATTTAATAAGCCTATTTATTGAGCCTATTTAATAAGTCTATTTAATAAGCCTATTTAATAAGCCTATTTAATAAGTATTTAATGAGCCTATTAATAAGTCTATTTAATAAGTCTATTTAATAAGTCTATTTAATAAGTCTATTTAATAAGCCTATTTAATAAGCCTATTTAACAAGCCTAATTAATACACCTATTTAATAAACATATTTAATGAGTATTTCATGAGCCTATTTAATAAGTCTATTTAATAAGCCTTTTTAATAAGACTATTTAATAAGTCTATTTAATAAGACTATTTAATAAGTCTATTTAATAAGTCTCTTTAATAAGCCTATTTAATAAGTATTTAATGAGCCTATTTAATAAGCCTATTTATTGAGCCTATTATAATAAGCCTATTTATTGAGCCTATTTAATAAGCATATTTATTGAGCCTATTTATTGAGCCTATTTAATAAGCCGATTTAATAAGTCTATTTAATAAGCCTATTTAATAAGCCTATTTAATAAGCCTATTTATTGAGCCTATTTAATAAGCCTATTTAATAAGCTGATTTATTGAGCCTATTTAATAAGTCTATTTAATAAGCCTATTTAATAAGCCTATTTAATAAGTATTTAATGAGCCTATTTAATAAGTCTATTTAATAAGCCTATTTAATAGGCCTATTTAATAAGTCTAAGTTGCTGAAATAAGCCTATTTAATAAGCCTATTTAATAGGCCTATTTAATAAGTCTAAGTTGCTGAAATAAGCCTATTTAATAAGGCTAAGTTGCTGAATAAGCCTATTTAATAAGCCTAAGTTGCTGAATAAACCTATTTAATAAGTCTAAGTTGCTGAAATAAGCATATTTAATAAGGCTATTTAATAAGCCTAAGTTGCTGAATAAGCCTATTTAATAAGGCTATTTAATAAGCCTAATTAATACACCTATTTAATAAACATATTTAATAAGTATTTAATGAGCCTATTTAATAAGTCTATTTAATAAGCCTTTTTAATAAGACTATTTAATAAGTCTATTTAATGAGACTATTTAATAAGTCTATTTAATAAGTCTATTTAATAAGCCTATTTAATAAGTATTTAATGAGCCTATTTAATAAGCCTATTTATTGAGCCTATTTAATAAGCCTATTTATTGAGCCTATTTAATAAGCATATTTATTGAGCCTATTTAATAAGCCTATTTATTGAGCCTATTTAATAAGCCGATTTAATAAGTCTATTTAATAAGCCTATTTAATAAGCCTATTTAATAAGCCTATTTATTGAGCCTATTTAATAAGCCTATTTAATAAGCCGATTTATTGAGCCTATTTAATAAGTCTATTTAATAAGCCTATTTAATAAGCCTATATAATAAATATTTAATGAGCCTATTTAATAATCTATTTAATAAGCCTATTTAATAGGCCTATTTAATAAGTCTAAGTTGCTGAAATAAGCCTATTTAATAAGCCTATTTATTAGGCCTATTTAATAAGTCTAAGTTGCTGAAATAAGCCTATTTAATAAGTCTAAGTTGCTGAAATAAACCTATTAAATAAGCCTAAGTTGCTAAAATAAGCCTATTTAATTAGGAAATTGAATAAGTCTATTTAATAAGCCTATTTAATAAGCCTATTTAATAAGCCTATTTAATAAGCCTATTTAATAAGCCTATTTAATACGCCTATTTAATAAACATATTTAATAAGTATTTAATGAGCCTATTTAATAAGTCTATTTAATAAGCCTTTTTAATAAGCCTATTTAATAAGTCTATTTAATAAGCCTATTTAATAAGTCTATTTAATAAGTCTATTTAATAAGCCTATTTAATAAGTATTTAATGAGCCTATTTAATAAGCCTATTTATTGAGCCTATTTAATAAGCCTATTTATTGAGCCTATTTAATAAGCCTATTTATTGAGCCTATTTAATAAGCCTATTTATTGAGCCTATTTAATAAGCCTATTTAATAAGTCTATTTAATAAGCCTATTTAATAAGCCTATTTAATAAGCCTATTTATTGAGCCTATTTAATAAGCCTATTTAATAAGCCTATTTATTGAGCCTATTTAATAAGCCTATTTAATAAGCCGATTTATTGAGCCTATTTAATAAGTCTATTTAATAAGCCTATTTAATAAGCCTATTTATTGAGCCTATTTAATAAGTCTATTTAATAAGCCTATTTAATAAGCCTATTCAATAAGTATTTAATGAGCCTTTTTAATAAGTCTATTTAATAAGCCTATTTAATAGGCCTTTTTTAATAAATCTAAGTTGCTGAAATAAGCCTATTTAATAAGCCTATTTAATAGGCCTATTTAATAAGTCTTAGTTGCTGAAATAAGCTTTTTTAATAAGCCTAAGTTTCTGAATGAGCCTATTTAATAAGCCTAAGTTGCTGAAATAAGCCTATTAAATAAGCCTAAGTTGATGAATAAGCCTATTTAATAAGCCTAAGTTGCTGAATAAACCTATTTAATAAGTCTAAGTTGCTGAAATAAGCATATTTAATAAGGCTATTTAATAAGCCTAAGTTGCTGAATAAGCCTATTTAATAAGCCTATTTAATAAGCCTAATTAATACACCTATTTAATAAACATATTGAATAAGTATTTAATGAGCCTATTTAATAAGTCTATTTAATAAGCCTTTTTAATAAGACTATTTAATAAGTCTATTTAATAAGCCTATTTAATAGGCCTATTTAATAAGTCTAAGTTGCTGAAATAAGCCTATTTAATAAGCCTATTTATTAGGCCTATTTAATAAGTCTAAGTTGCTGAAATAAGCCTATTTAATAAGTCTAAGTTGCTGAAATAAACCTATTAAATAAGCCTAAGTTGCTAAAATAAGCCTATTTAATTAGGAAATTTAATAAGTCTATTTAATAAGCCTATTTAATAAGCCTATTTAATAAGCCTATTTAATAAGCCTATTTAATAAGCCTATTTAATACGCCTATTTAATAAACATATTTAATAAGTATTTAATGAGCCTATTTAATAAGTCTATTTAATAAGCCTTTTTAATAAGCCTATTTAATAAGTCTATTTAATAAGCCTATTTAATAAGTCTATTTAATAAGTCTATTTAATAAGCCTATTTAATAAGTATTTAATGAGCCTATTTAATAAGCCTATTTATTGAGCCTATTTAATAAGCCTATTTATTGAGCCTATTTAATAAGCCTATTTATTGAGCCTATTTAATAAGCCTATTTATTGAGCCTATTTAATAAGCCTATTTAATAAGTCTATTTAATAAGCCTATTTAATAAGCCTATTTAATAAGCCTATTTATTGAGCCTATTTAATAAGCCTATTTAATAAGCCGATTTATTGAGCCTATTTAATAAGTCTATTTAATAAGCCTATTTAATAAGCCTATATAATAAATATTTAATGAGCCTATTTAATAATCTATTTAATAAGCCTATTTAGTAGGCCTATTTAATAAGTCTAAGTTGCTGAAATAAGCCTATTTAATAAGCCTATTTAATAGGCCTATTTAATAAGTCTAAGTTGCAGAAATAAGCCTATTTAATAAGCCTAAGTTGCTGAATAAGGCTATTTAATAAGCCTAAGTTGCTGAATAAACCTATTTAATAAGTCTAAGTTGCTGAAATAAGCCTATTTAATAAGGCTATTTAATAAGCCTAAGTTGCTGAAATAAGCCTATTTATTAAGGCTATTTAATGAGCCTAAGTTGCTGAAATAAGACTATTTAATAAGCCTAAGTTTCTGAACTAAGCCTATTTAAAAAGGTATATTTAATAAGTCTAAGTTGCTGAAAGAAACCTATTTAAAAATGCTATTTAATAAGCCTAAGTTGCTGAAACAAACCTGTTTAATAAGGCTATTTAATAAGCATAAGTTGCTGAAATAAGCTTATTTAATAAGCCTAAGTTGCTGAAATAAGCCTATTTAATAAGGCTCTTTAATAAGTCTAAGTTGCTGAAATCAACCTATTTAATAAGCCTAAGTTGCTAAAATAAGCCTATTTCATGAGGCTATTTAATACGTCTATTTAATAAGTCTATTTAATAAGTCTATTTAATAAGTCTATTTAATAAGCCTATTTAATAAGCCTATTTAATAAGCCTAATTAATACACCTATTTAATAAGTCTATTTAATGAGCCTATTTAATAAGTATTTAATGAGCCTATTTAATAAGCCTATTTATTGAGCCTATTTAATAAGCCTATTTATTGAGCCTATTTAATAAGCATATTTATTGAGCCTATTTAATAAGCCTACTTATTGAGCCTATTTAATAAGCCGATTTAATGAGTCTATTTAATAAGCCTATTTAATAAGCCTATTTAATAAGCCTATTTATTGAGCCTATTTAATAAGCCTATTTAATAAGCCGATTTATTGAGCCTATTTAATAAGTCTATTTAATAAGCCTATTTAATAAGTATTTAATGAGCCTATTTAATAAGTCTATTTAATAAGCCTATTTAATAGGCCTATTTAATAAGTCTAAGTTGCTGAAATAAGCCTATTTAATAAGCCTATTTAATAGGCCTATTTAATAAGTCTAAGTTGCTGAAATAAGCCTATTTAATAAGCCTAAGTTGCTGAATAAGCCTATTTAATAAGCCTAAGTTGCTGAATAAACCTATTTAATAAGTCTAAGTTGCTGAAATAAGCCTATTTAATACGGCTATTTAATAAGCCTAAGTTGCTGAAATAAGCCTATTTCATAAGGCTATTTAATGAGCCTAAGTTGCTGAAATAAGACTATTTAATAAGCCTAAGTTTCTGAACTAAGCCTATTTAGAAAGGTATATTTAATAAGTCTAAGTTGCTGAAATAAACCTATTTAAAAATGCTATTTAATAAGCCTAAGTTGCTGAAATAAACCTGTTTAATAAGGCTATTTAATAAGCATAAGTTGCTAAAATAAGCTTATTTAATAAGCCTAAGTTGCTGAAATAAGCCTCTTTAATAAGGCTCTTTAATAAGTCTAAGTTGCTGAAATAAACCTATTTAATAAGCCTAAGTTGCTAAAATAAGCCTATTTCATGAGGCTATTTAATAAGTCTATTTAATAAGTCTATTTAATAAGTCTATTTAATAAGTCTATTTAATAAGCCTATTTAATAAGCCTATTTAATAAGCCTAATTGATACACCTATTTAATAAACATATTTAATGAGTATTAAATGAGCCTATTTAATAAGTCTATTTAATAAGCCTTTTTAATAAGACTATTTAATAAGTCTATTTAATAAGCCTATTTAATAAGTCTATTTAATAAGTCTATTTAATAAGCCTATTTAATAGGTATTTAATGAGCCTATTTAATAAGCCTATTTATTGAGCCTATTTAATAAGCCTATTTATTGAGCCTATTTAATAAGCATATTTATTGAGCCTATTTAATAAGCCTATTTAATAAGCCTATTTAATAAGCCTATTTATTGAGCCTATTTAATAAGCCTATTTAATAAGCCGATTTATTGAGCCTATTTAATAAGTCTATTTAATAAGCCTATTTAATAAGCCTATTTATTGAGCCTATTTAATAAGTCTATTTAATAAGCCTATTTAATAAGCCTATTTAATAAGTATTTAATGAGCCTATTAATAAGTCTATTTAATAAGTCTATTTAATAAGTCTATTTAATAAGTCTATTTAATAAGCCTATTTAATAAGCCTATTTAACAAGCCTAATTAATACACCTATTTAATAAACATATTTAATGAGTATTTCATGAGCCTATTTAATAAGTCTATTTAATAAGCCTTTTTAATAAGACTATTTAATAAGTCTATTTAATAAGACTATTTAATCAGTCTATTTAATAAGTCTCTTTAATAAGCCTATTTAATAAGTATTTAATGAGCCTATTTAATAAGCCTATTTATTGAGCCTATTATAATAAGCCTATTTATTGAGCCTATTTAATAAGCATATTTATTGAGCCTATTTATTGAGCCTATTTAATAATCCGATTTAATATGTCTATTTAATAAGCCTATTTAATAAGCCTATTTAATAAGCCTATTTATTGAGCCTATTTAATAAGCCTATTTAATAAGCCGATTTATTGAGCCTATTTAATAAGTCTATTTAATAAGCCTATTTAATAAGCCTATTTAATAAGTATTTAATGAGCCTATTTAATAAGTCTATTTAATAAGCCTATTTAATAGGCCTATTTAATAAGTCTAAGTTGCTGAAATAAGCCTATTTAATAAGCCTATTTAATAGGCCTATTTAATAAGTCTAAGTTGCTGAAATAAGCCTATTTAATAAGGCTAAGTTGCTGAATAAGCCTATTTAATAAGCCTAAGTTGCTGAATAAACCTATTTAATAAGTCTAAGTTGCTGAAATAAGCCTATTTAATACGGCTATTTAATAAGCCTAAGTTGCTGAAATAAGCCTATTTCATAAGGCTATTTAATGAGCCTAAGTTGCTGAAATAAGACTATTTAATAAGCCTAAGTTTCTGAACTAAGCCTATTTAAAAAGGTATATTTAATAAGTCTAAGTTGCTGAAATAAACCTATTTAAAAATGCTATTTAATAAGCCTAAGTTGCTGAAATAAACATGTTTAATAAGGCTATTTAATAAGCATAAGTTGCTGAATTAAGCTTATTTAATAAGCCTAAGTTGCTGAAATAAGCCTCTTTAATAAGGCTCTTTAATAAGTCTAAGTTGCTGAAATAAACCTATTTAATAAGCCTAAGTTGCTAAAATATGCCTATTTCATGAGGCTATTTAATAAGTCTATTTAATAAGTCTATTTAATAAGTCGATTTAATAAGTCTATTTAATAAGCCTATTTAATAAGCCTATTTAATAAGCCTAATTGATACACCTATTTAATAAACATATTTAATGAGTATTTAATGAGCCTATTTAATAAGTCTATTTAATAAGCCTTTTTAATAAGACTATTTAATAAGTCTATTTAATAAGCCTATTTAATAAGTCTATTTAATAAGTCTATTTAATAAGCCTATTTAATAAGTATTTAATGAGCCTATTTAATAAGCCTATTTATTGAGCCTATTTAATAAGCCTATTTATTGAGCCTATTTAATAAGCATATTTATTGAGCCTATTTAATAAGCATATTTAATAAGCCTATTTAATAAGCCTATTTATTGAGCCTATTTAATAAGCCTATTTAATAAGCCGATTTATTGAGCCTATTTAATAAGTCTATTTAATAAGCCTATTTAATAAGCCTATTTATTGAGCCTATTTAATAAGTCTATTTAATAAGCCTAATTAATACACCTATTTAATAAACATATTTAATGAGTATTTAATGAGCCTATTTAATAAGTCTATTTAATAAGCCTTTTTAATAAGACTATTTAATAAGTCTATTTAATAAGCCTATTTAATAAGTCTATTTAATAAGTCTATTTAATAAGCCTATTTAATAAGTATTTAATGAGCCTATTTAATAAGCCTATTTATTGAGCCTATTTAATAAGCCTATTTATTGAGCCTATTTAATAAGCATGTTTATTGAGCCTATTTAATAAGCCTATTTATTGAGCCTATTTAATAAGCCGATTTAATAAGTCTATTTAATAAGCCTATTTAATAAGCCTATTTAATAAGGCTATTTATTGAGCCTATTTAATAAGCCTATTTAATAAGCCGATTTATTGAGCCTATTTAATAAGTCTATTTAATAAGCCTATTTAATAAGCCTATTTATTGAGCCTATTTAATAAGTCTATTTAATAAGCCTATTTAATAAGTATTTAATGAGCCTATTTAATAAGTCTATTTAATAAGTCTATTTAATAAGTCTATTTAATAAGTCTATTTAATAAGCCTATTTAATAAGCCTATTTAATAAGCCTAATTAATACACCTATTTAATAAACATATTTAATGAGTATTTAATGAGGCTATTTAATAAGTCTATTTAATAAGCTTTTTTAATAAGACTATTTAATAAGTCTATTTAATAAGCTTATTTAATAAGTCTATTTAATAAGTCTATTTAATAAGCCTATTTAATAAGTATTTAATGAGCCTATTTAATAAGCCTATTTATTGAGCCTATTTAATAAGCCTATTTATTGAGCCTATTTAATAAGCATATTTATTGAGCCTATTTAATAAGCCTATTTATTGAGCCTATTTAATAAGCCGATTTAATAAGTCTATTTAATAAGCCTATTTAATAAGCCTATTTAATAAGCCTATTTATTGAGCCTATTTAATAAGCCTATTTAATAAGCTGATTTATTGAGCCTATTTAATAAGTCTATTTAATAAGCCTAATTAATACACCTATTTAATAAACATATTTAATGAGTATTTAATGAGCCTATTTAATAAGCATATTTATTGAGCCTATTTAATAAGCCTATTTATTGAGCCTATTTAATAAGCTGATTTAATAAGTCTATTTAATAAGCCTATTTAATAAGCCTATTTAATAAGGCTATTTATTGAGCCTATTTAATGAGCCTATTTAATAAGCCGATTTATTGAGCCTATTTAATAAGTCTATTTAATAAACGTATTTAATAAGCCTATTTATTGAGCCTATTTAATAAGTCTATTTAATAAGCCTATTTAATAAGTATTTAATGAGCCTATTTAATAAGTCTATTTAATAAGTCTATTTAATAAGTCTATTTAATAAGTCTATTTAATAAGCCTATTTAATAAGCCTATTTAATAAGCCTAATTAATACACCTATTTAATAAACATATTTAATGAGTATTTAATGAGCCTATTTAATAAGTCTATTTAATAAGCCTTTTTAATAAGACTATTTAATAAGTCTATTTAATAAGCCTATTTAATAAGTCTATTTAATAAGTCTATTTAATAAGCCTATTTAATAAGTATTTAATGAGCCTATTTAATAAGCCTATTTATTGAGCCTATTTAATAAGCCTATTTATTGAGCCTATTTAATAAGCATATTTATTGAGCCTATTTAATAAGCCTATTTATTGAGCCTATTTAATAAGCCGATTTAATAAGTCTATTTAATAAGCCTAATTAATAAGCCGATTTAATAAGCCTATTTATTGAGCCTATTTAATAAGCCTATTTAATAAGCCGATTTATTGAGCCTATTTAATAAGTCTATTTAATAAGCCTATTTAATAAGCCTATTTATTGAGCCTATTTAATAAGTCTATTTAATAAGCCTATTTAATAAGCCTATTTAATAAGTATTTAATGAGCCTATTTAATAAGTCTATTTAATAAGCCTATTTAATAGGCCTTTTTTAATAAATCTAAGTTGCTGAAATACGCCTATTTAATAAGCCTAATTAATAGGCCTATTTAATAAGTCTAAGTTGCTGAAATAAGCTTATTTAATAAGCCTACGTTTCTGAATGAGCCTATTTAATAAGTCTAAGTTGCTGAAATAAGCATATTTAATAAGGCTATTTAATGAGCCTAATTTGCTGAAATAAGACTATTTAATAAGCCTAAGTTTCTGAACTAAGCCTATTTTAAAAGGTATATTTAATAAGTCTAAGTTGCTGAAATAAACCTATTTAAAAATGCTATTTAATAAGCCTAAGTTGCTGAAATAAACCTGTTTAATAAGGCTATTTAATAAGAATAAGTTGCTGAAATAAGCTTATTTAATAAGCCTAAGTTGCTTAAATAAGCCTATTTAATAAGGCTCTTTAATAAGTCTAAGTTGCTGAAATAAACCTATTTAATAAGCCTAAGTTGCTAAAATAAGCCTATTTAATGAGGCTATTTAATATGTCTATTTAATAAGCCTATTTAATAAGCCTATTTAATAAGCTTATTTAATAAGCCTATTTAATGAGTCTATTTAATAAGTCTATTTAATAAGTATTTAATGAGCCTATTTAATAAGCCTATTTATTGAGCCTATTTAATAAGCCTATTTATTGAGCCTATTTAATAAGCCTATTTATTGAGCCTATTTAATAAGCCTATTTATTGAGCCTATTTAATAAGTCTATTTAATAAGTCTATTTAATAAGTCTATTTAATAAGCCTATTTAATAAGCCTATTTAATAAGCCTAATTAATACACCTATTTAATAAACATATTTAATAAGTATTTAATGAGCCTATTTAATAAGTCTATTTAATAAGCCTTTTTAATAAGAATATTTAATAAGTCTATTTAATAAGACTATTTAATAAGTCTATTTAATAAGTCTATTTAATAAGCCTATTTAATAAGTATTTAATGAGCCTATTTAATAAGCCTATTTATTGAGCCTATTTAATAAGCCTATTTATTGAGCCTATTTAATAAGCATATTTATTGAGCCTATTTAATAAGCCGATTTAATAAGTCTATTTAATAAGCCTATTTAATAAGCCTATTTATTGAGCCTATTTAATAAGCCTATTTAATAAGCCGATTTATTGAGCCTATTTAATAAGTCTATTTAATAAGCCTATTTAATAAGCCTATTTAATAAGTATTTAATGAGCCTATTTAATAAGTCTATTTAATAAGCCTATTTAATAGGACTATTTAATAAGTCTAAGTTGCTGAAATAAGCCTATTTAATAAGCCTATTTAATAGGCCTATTTAATAAGTCTAAGTTGCTGAAATAAGCCTATTTAATAAGCCTAAGTTGGTGAATAAGCCTATTTAATAAGCCTAAGTTGCTGAATAAACCTATTTAATAAGTCTAAGTTGCTGAAATAAGCCTATTTAATACGGCTATTTAATAAGCCTAAGTTGCTGAAATAAGCCTATTTCATAAGGCTATTTAATGAGCCTAAGTTGCTGAAATAAGACTATTTAATAAGCCTAAGTTTCTGAACTAAGCCTATTTAAAAAGGTATATTTAATAAGTCTAAGTTGCTGAAATAAACCTATTTAAAAATGCTATTTAATAAGCCTAACTTGCTGAAATAAACCTGTTTAATAAGGCTATTTAATAAGCATAAGTTGCTGAAATAAGCCTATTTAATAAAGCTCTTTAATAAGTCTAAGTTGCTGAAATAAACCTATTTAATAAGCCTAAGTTGCTAAAATAAGCCTATTTCATGAGGCTATTTAATAAGTCTATTAAATAAGTCTATTTAATAAGTCTATTTAATAAGTCTATTTAATAAGCCTATTTAATAAGCCTATTTAATAAGCCTAATTAATACACCTATTTAATAAACATATTTAATGAGTATTTAATGAGCCTATTTAATAAGTCTATTTAATAAGCCTTTTTAATAAGACTATTTAATAAGTCTATTTAATAAGCCTATTTAATAAGTCTATTTAATAAGTCTATTTAATAAGCCTATTTAATAAGTATTTAATGAGCCTATTTAATAAGCCTATTTATTGAGCCTATTTAATAAGCCTATTTATTGAGCCTATTTAATAAGCATATTTATTGAGCCTATTTAATAAGCCTATTTATTGAGCCTATTTAATAAGCCGATTTAATAAGTCTATTTAATAAGCCTATTTAATAAGCCTATTTAATAAGCCTATTTATTGAGCCTATTTAATAAGCCTATTTATTGAGCCTATTTAATAAGCCTATTTATTGAGCCTATTTAATAAGCCTATTTATTGAGCCTATTTAATAAGTCTATTTAATAAGTCTATTTAATAAGTCTATTTAATAAGCCTATTTAATAAGCCTATTTAATAAGCCTAATTAATACACCTATTTAATAAACATATTTAATAAGTATTTAATGAGCCTATTTAATAAGTCTATTTAATAAGCCTTTTTAATAAGACTATTTAATAAGTCTATTTAATAAGACTATTTAATAAGTCTATTTAATAAGTCTATTTAATAAGCCTATTTAATAAGTATTTAATGAGCCTATTTAATAAGCCTATTTATTGAGCCTATTTAATAAGCCTATTTATTGAGCCTATTTAATAAGCATATTTATTGAGCCTATTTATTGAGCCTATTTAATAAGCCGATTTAATAAGTCTATTTAATAAGCCTATTTAATAAGCCTATTTATTGAGCCTATTTAATAAGCCTATTTAATAAGCCGATTTATTGAGCCTATTTAATAAGTCTATTTAATAAGCCTATTTAATAAGCCTATTTAATAAGTATTTAATAAGCCTATTTAATAAGTCTATTTAATAAGCCTATTTAATAGGACTATTTAATAAGTCTAAGTTGCTGAAATAAGCCTATTTAATAAGCCTATTTAATAGGCCTATTTAATAAGTCTAAGTTGCTGAAATAAGCCTATTTAATAAGCCTAAGTTGCTGAATAAGCCTATTTAATAAGCCTAAGTTGCTGAATAAACCTATTTAATAAGTCTAAGTTGCTGAAATAAGCCTATTTAATACGGCTATTTAATAAGCCTAAGTTGCTGAAATAAGCCTATTTCATAAGGCTATTTAATGAGCCTAAGTTGCTGAAATAAGACTATTTAATAAGCCTAAGTTTCTGAACTAAGCCTATTTAAAAAGGTATATTTAATAAGTCTAAGTTGCTGAAATAAACCTATTTAAAAATGCTATTTAATAAGCCTAAGTTGCTGAAATAAACCTGTTTAATAAGGCTATTTAATAAGCATAAATTGCTGAAATAAGCCTATTTAATAAAGCTCTTTAATAAGTCTAAGTTGCTGAAATAAACCTATTTAATAAGCCTAAGTTGCTAAAATAAGCCTATTTCATGAGGCTATTTAATAAGTCTATTTAATAAGTCTATTAAATAAGTCTATTTAATAAGTCTATTTAATAAGCCTATTTAATAAGCCTATTTAATAAGCCTAATTAATACACCTATTTAATAAACATATTTAATGAGTATTTAATGAGCCTATTTAATATGTCTATTTAATAAGCCTTTTTAATAAGACTATTTAATAAGTCTATTTAATAAGTCTATTTAATAAGTCTATTTAATAAGTCTATTTAATAAGCCTATTTAATAAGTATTTAATGAGCCTATTTAATAAGCCTATTTATTGAGCCTATTTAATAAGCATATTTATTGAGCCTATTTAATAAGCATATTTATTGAGCCTATTTAATAAGCCTATTTATTGAGCCTATTTAATAAGCCGATTTAATAAGTCTATTTAATAAGCCTATTTAATAAGCCTATTTAATAAGCCTATTTATTGAGCCTATTTAATAAGCCTATTTAATAAGCTGATTTATTGAGCCTATTTAAAAAGTCTATTTAATAAGCCTAATTAATACACCTATTTAATAAACATATTTAATGAGTATTTCATGAGCCTATTTAATAAGTCTATTTAATAAGCCTTTTTAATAAGACTATTTAATAAGTCTATTTAATAAGACTATTTAATCAGTCTATTTAATAAGTCTCTTTAATAAGCCTATTTAATAAGTATTTAATGAGCCTATTTAATAAGCCTATTTATTGAGCCTATTATAATAAGCCTATTTATTGAGCCTATTTAATAAGCATATTTATTGAGCCTATTTATTGAGCCTATTTAATAAGCCGATTTAATAAGTCTATTTAATAAGCCTATTTAATAAGCCTATTTAATAAGCCTATTTATTGAGCCTATTTAATAAGCCTATTTAATAAGCCGATTTATTGAGCCTATTTAATAAGTCTATTTAATAAGCCTATTTAATAAGCCTATTTAATAAGTATTTAATGAGCCTATTTAATAAGTCTATTTAATAAGCCTATTTAATAGGCCTATTTAATAAGTCTAAGTTGCTGAAATAAGCCTATTTAATAAGCCTATTTAATAGGCCTATTTAATAAGTCTAAGTTGCTGAAATAAGCCTATTTAATAAGGCTAAGTTGCTGAATAAGCCTATTTAATAAGCCTAAGTTGCTGAATAAACCTATTTAATAAGTCTAAGTTGCTGAAATAAGCCTATTTAATACGGCTATTTAATAAGCCTAAGTTGCTGAAATAAGCCTATTTCATAAGGCTATTTAATGAGCCTAAGTTGCTGAAATAAGACTATTTAATAAGCCTAAGTTTCTGAACTAAGCCTATTTAAAAAGGTATATTTAATAAGTCTAAGTTGCTGAAATAAACCTATTTAAAAATGCTATTTAATAAGCCTAAGTTCCTGAAATAAACATGTTTAATAAGGCTATTTAATAAGCATAAGTTGCTGAATTAAGCTTATTTAATAAGCCTAAGTTGCTGAAATAAGCCTCTTTAATAAGGCTCTTTAATAAGTCTAAGTTGCTGAAATAAACCTATTTAATAAGCCTAAGTTGCTAAAATATGCCTATTTCATGAGGCTATTTAATAAGTCTATTTAATAAGTCTATTTAATAAGTCTATTTAATAAGTCTATTTAATAAGCCTATGTAATAAGCCTATTTAATAAGCCTAATTGATACACCTATTTAATAAACATATTTAATGAGTATTTAATGAGCCTATTTAATAAGTCTATTTAATAAGCCTTTTTAATAAGACTATTTAATAAGTCTATTTAATAAGCCTATTTAATAAGTCTATTTAATAAGTCTATTTAATAAGCCTATTTAATAAGTATTTAATGAGCCTATTTAATAAGCCTATTTATTGAGCCTATTTAATAAGCCTATTTATTGAGCCTATTTAATAAGCATGCTAATTGAGCCTATTTAATAAGCCTATTTATTGAGCCTATTTAATAAGCCGATTTAATAAGTCTATTTAATAAGCCTATTTAATAAGCCTATTTAATAAGGCTATTTATTGAGCCTATTTAATAAGCCTATTTAATAAGCCGATTTATTGAGCCTATTTAATAAGTCTATTTAATAAGCCTATTTAATAAGCCTATTTATTGAGCCTATTTAATAAGCCGATTTAATAAGTCTATTTAATAAGCCTATTTAATAAGCCTATTTAATAAGCCTATTTATTGAGCCTATTTAATAAGCCTATTTAATAAGCTGATTTATTGAGCCTATTTAATAAGTCTATTTAATAAGCCTAATTAATACACCTATTTAATAAACATATTTAATGAGTATTTAATGAGCCTATTTAATAAGCATATTTATTGAGCCTATTTAATAAGCCTATTTATTGAGCCTATTTAATAAGCTGATTTAATAAGTCTATTTAATAAGCCTATTTAATAAGCCTATTTAATAAGGCTATTTATTGAGCCTATTTAATGAGCCTATTTAATAAGCCGATTTATTGAGCCTATTTAATAAGTCTATTTAATAAACCTATTTAATAAGCCTATTTATTGAGCCTATTTAATAAGTCTATTTAATAAGCCTATTTAATAAGTATTTAATGAGCCTATTTAATAAGTCTATTTAATAAGTCTATTTAATAAGTCTATTTAATAAGTCTATTTAATAAGCCTATTTAATAAGCCTATTTAATAAGCCTAATTAATACACCTATTGAATAAACATATTTAATGAGTATTTAATGAGCCTATTTAATAAGTCTATTTAATAAGCCTTTTTAATAAGACTATTTAATAAGTCTATTTAATAAGCCTATTTAATAAGTCTATTTAATAAGTCTATTTAATAAGCCTATTTAATAAGTATTTAATGAGCCTATTTAATAAGCCTATTTATTGAGCCTATTTAATAAGCCTATTTATTGAGCCTATTTAATAAGCATATTTATTGAGCCTATTTAATAAGCCTATTTATTGAGCCTATTTAATAAGCCGATTTAATAAGTCTATTTAATAAGCCTAATTAATAAGCCGATTTAATAAGCCTATTTATTGAGCCTATTTAATAAGCCTATTTAATAAGCCGATTTATTGAGCCTATTTAATAAGTCTATTTAATAAGCCTATTTAATAAGCCTATTTATTGAGCCTATTTAATAAGTCTATTTAATAAGCCTATTTAATAAGCCTATTTAATAAGTATTTAATGAGCCTATTTAATAAGTCTATTTAATAAGCCTATTTAATAGGCCTTTTTTAATAAATCTAAGTTGCTGAAATAAGCCTATTTAATAAGCCTAATTAATAGGCCTATTTAATAAGTCTAAGTTGCTGAAATAAGCTTATTTAATAAGCCTACGTTTCTGAATGAGCCTATTTAATAAGTCTAAGTTGCTGAAATAAGCATATTTAATAAGGCTATTTAATGAGCCTAATTTGCTGAAATAAGACTATTTAATAAGCCTAAGTTTCTGAACTAAGCCTATTTTAAAAGGTATATTTAATAAGTCTAAGTTGCTGAAATAAACCTATTTAAAAATGCTATTTAATAAGCCTAAGTTGCTGAAATAAACCTGTTTAATAAGGCTATTTAATAAGAATAAGTTGCTGAAATAAGCTTATTTAATAAGCCTAAGTTGCTGAAATAAGCCTATTTAATAAGGCTCTTTAATAAGTCTAAGTTGCTGAAATAAACCTATTTAATAAGCCTAAGTTGCTAAAATAAGCCTATTTAATGAGGCTATTTAATATGTCTATTTAATAAGCCTATTTAATAAGCCTATTTAATAAGCTTATTTAATAAGCCTATTTAATGAGTCTATTTAATAAGTCTATTTAATAAGTATTTAATGAGCCTATTTAATAAGCCTATTTATTGAGCCTATTTAATAAGCCTATTTATTGAGCCTATTTAATAAGCCTATTTATTGAGCCTATTTAATAAGCCTATTTATTGAGCCTATTTAATAAGTCTATTTAATAAGTCTATTTAATAAGTCTATTTAATAAGCCTATTTAATAAGCCTATTTAATAAGCCTAATTAATACACCTATTTAATAAACATATTTAATAAGTATTTAATGAGCCTATTTAATAAGTCTATTTAATAAGCCTTTTTAATAAGAATATTTAATAAGTCTATTTAATAAGACTATTTAATAAGTCTATTTAATAAGTCTATTTAATAAGCCTATTTAATAAGTATTTAATGAGCCTATTTAATAAGCCTATTTATTGAGCCTATTTAATAAGCCTATTTATTGAGCCTTTTTAATAAGCATATTTATTGAGCCTATTTAATAAGCCGATTTAATAAGTCTCTTTAATAAGCCTATTTAATAAGCCTATTTATTGAGCCTATTTAATAAGCCTATTTAATAAGCCGATTTATTGAGCCTATTTAATAAGTCTATTTAATAAGCCTATTTAATAAGCCTATTTAATAAGTATTTAATGAGCCTATTTAATAAGTCTATTTAATAAGCCTATTTAATAGGACTATTTAATAAGTCTAAGTTGCTGAAATAAGCCTATTTAATAAGCCTATTTAATAGGCCTATTTAATAAGTCTAAGTTGCTGAAATAAGCCTATTTAATAAGCCTAAGTTGGTGAATAAGCCTATTTAATAAGCCTAAGTTGCTGAATAAACCTATTTAATAAGTCTAAGTTGCTGAAATAAGCCTATTTAATACGGCTATTTAATAAGCCTAAGTTGCTGAAATAAGCCTATTTCATAAGGCTATTTAATGAGCCTAAGTTGCTGAAATAAGACTATTTAATAAGCCTAAGTTTCTGAACTAAGCCTATTTAAAAAGGTATATTTAATAAGTCTAAGTTGCTGAAATAAACCTATTTAAAAATGCTATTTAATAAGCCTAAGTTGCTGAAATAAACCTGTTTAATAAGGCTATTTAATAAGCATAAGTTGCTGAAATAAGCCTATTTAATAAAGCTCTTTAATAAGTCTAAGTTGCTGAAATAAACCTATTTAATAAGCCTAAGTTGCTAAAATAAGCCTATTTCATGAGGCTATTTAATAAGTCTATTAAATAAGTCTATTTAATAAGTCTATTTAATAAGTCTATTTAATAAGCCTATTTAATAAGCCTATTTAATAAGCCTAATTAATACACCTATTTAATAAACATATTTAATGAGTATTTAATGAGCCTATTTAATAAGTCTATTTAATAAGCCTTTTTAATAAGACTATTTAATAAGTCTATTTAATAAGCCTATTTAATAAGTCTATTTAATAAGTCTATTTAATAAGCCTATTTAATAAGTATTTAATGAGCCTATTTAATAAGCCTATTTATTGAGCCTATTTAATAAGCCTATTTATTGAGCCTATTTAATAAGCATATTTATTGAGCCTATTTAATAAGCCTATTTATTGAGCCTATTTAATAAGCTGATTTAATAAGTCTATTTAATAAGCCTATTTAATAAGCCTATTTAATAAGCCTATTTATTGAGCCTATTTAATAAGCCTATTTATTGAGCCTATTTAATAAGCCTATTTATTGAGCCTATTTAATAAGCCTATTTATTGAGCCTATTTAATAAGTCTATTTAATAAGTCTATTTAATAAGTCTATTTAATAAGCCTATTTAATAAGCCTATTTAATAAGCCTAATTAATACACCTATTTAATAAACATATTTAATAAGTATTTAATGAGCCTATTTAATAAGTGTATTTAATAAGCCTTTTTAATAAGACTATTTAATAAGTCTATTTAATAAGACTATTTAATAAGTCTATTTAATAAGTCTATTTAATAAGCCTATTTAATAAGTATTTAATGAGCCTATTTAATAAGCCTATTTATTGAGCCTATTTAATAAGCCTATTTATTGAGCCTATTTAATAAGCATATTTATTGAGCCTATTTATTGAGCCTATTTAATAAGCCGATTTAATAAGTCTATTTAATAAGCCTATTTAATAAGCCTATTTATTGAGCCTATTTAATAAGCCTATTTAATAAGCCGATTTATTGAGCCTATTTAATAAGTCTATTTAATAAGCCTATTTAATAAGCCTATTTAATAAGTATTTAATAAGCCTATTTAATAAGTATATTTAATAAGCCTATTTAATAGGACTATTTAATAAGTCTAAGTTGCTGAAATAAGCCTATTTAATAAGCCTATTTAATAGGCCTATTTAATAAGTCTAAGTTGCTGAAATAAGCCTATTTAATAAGCCTAAGTTGCTGAATAAGCCTATTTAATAAGCCTAAGTTGCTGAATAAACCTATTTAATAAGTCTAAGTTGCTGAAATAAGCCTATTTAATACGGCTATTTAATAAGCCTAAGTTGCTGAAATAAGCCTATTTCATAAGGCTATTTAATGAGCCTAAGTTGCTGAAATAAGACTATTTAATAAGCCTAAGTTTCTGAACTAAGCCTATTTAAAAAGGTATATTTAATAAGTCTAAGTTGCTGAAATAAACCTATTTAAAAATGCTATTTAATAAGCCTAAGTTGCTGAAATAAACCTGTTTAATAAGGCTATTTAATAAGCATAAGTTGCTGAAATAAGCCTATTTAATAAAGCTCTTTAATAAGTCTAAGTTGCTGAAATAAACCTATTTAATAAGCCTAAGTTGCTAAAATAAGCCTATTTCATGAGGCTATTTAATAAGTCTATTTAATAAGTCTATTAAATAAGTCTATTTAATAAGTCTATTTAATAAGCCTATTTAATAAGCCTATTTAATAAGCCTAATTAATACACCTATTTAATAAACATATTTAATGAGTATTTAATGAGCCTATTTAATAAGTCTATTTAATAAGCCTTTTTAATAAGACTATTTAATAAGTCTATTTAATAAGTCTATTTAATAAGTCTATTTAATAAGTCTATTTAATAAGCCTATTTAATAAGTATTTAATGAGCCTATTTAATAAGCCTATTTATTGAGCCTATTTAATAAGCATATTTATTGAGCCTATTTAATAAGCATATTTATTGAGCCTATTTAATAAGCCTATTTATTGAGCCTATTTAATAAGCCGATTTAATAAGTCTATTTAATAAGCCTATTTAATAAGCCTATTTAATAAGCCTATTTATTGAGCCTATTTAATAAGCATATTTATTGAGCCTATTTAATAAGCATATTTATTGAGCCTATTTAATAAGCCTATTTATTGAGCCTATTTAATAAGCCGATTTAATAAGTCTATTTAATAAGCCTATTTAATAAGCCTATTTAATAAGCCTATTTATTGAGCCTATTTAATAAGCCTATTTAATAAGCTGATTTATTGAGCCTATTTAAAAAGTCTATTTAATAAGCCTAATTAATACACCTATTTAATAAACATATTTAATGAGTATTTAATGAGCCTATTTAATAAGTCTATTTAATAAGCCTTTTTAATAAGACTATTTAATAAGTCTATTTAATAAGCCTATTTAATAAGTCTATTTAATAAGCCTATTTAATAAGCCTATTTAATAAGTATTTAATGAGCCTATTTAATAAGTCTATTTAATAAGCCTATTTAATAGGACTATTTAATAAGTCTAAGTTGCTGAAATAAGCCTATTTAATAAGCCTATTTAATAGGCCTATTTAATAAGTCTAAGTTGCTGAAATAAGCCTATTTAATAAGCCTAAGTTGCTGAATAAGCCTATTTAATAAGCCTAAGTTGCTGAATAAACCTATTTAATAAGTCTAAGTTGCTGAAATAAGCCTATTTAATACGGCTATTTAATAAGCCTAAGTTGCTGAAATAAGCCTATTTCATAAGGCTATTTAATGAGCCTAAGTTGCTGAAATAAGCTTATTTAATAAGTCTAAGTTGCTGAAATAAACCTATTTAAAAATGCTATTTAATAAGCCTAAGTTGCTGAAATAAACCTGTTTAATAAGGCTATTTAATAAGCATAAGTTGCTGAAATAAGCCTATTTAATAAAGCTCTTTAATAAGTCTAAGTTGCTGAAATAAACCTATTTAATAAGCCTAAGTTGCTAAAATAAGCCTATTTAATGAGGCTATTTAATACGTCTATTTAATAAGCCTATTTAATAAGCCTATTTAATAAGCTTATTTAATAAGCCTATTTAATGAGTCTATTTAATAAGTCTATTTAATAAGTATTTAATGAGCCTATTTAATAAGCCTATTTATTGAGCCTATTTAATAAGCCTATTTATTGAGCCTATTTAATAAGCCTATTTATTGAGCCTATTTAATAAGCCTATTTATTGAGCCTATTTAATAAGTCTATTTAATAAGTCTATTTAATAAGTCTATTTAATAAGCCTATTTAATAAGCCTATTTAATAAGCCTAATTAATACACCTATTTAATAAACATATTTAATAAGTATTTAATGAGCCTATTTAATAAGTCTATTTAATAAGCCTTTTTAATAAGACTATTTAATAAGTCTATTTAATAAGACTATTTAATAAGTCTATTTAATAAGTCTATTTAATAAGCCTATTTAATAAGTATTTAATGAGCCTATTTAATAAGCCTATTTATTGAGCCTATTTAATAAGCCTATTTATTGAGCCTATTTAATAGGCATATTTATTGAGCCTATTTATTGAGCCTATTTAATAAGCCGATTTAATAAGTCTATTTAATAAGCCTATTTAATAAGCCTATTTAATAAGCCTATTTATTGAGCCTATTTAATAAGCCTATTTAATAAGCCGATTTATTGAGCCTATTTAATAAGTCTATTTAATAAGCCTATTTAATAAGCCTATTTAATAAGTATTTAATGAGCCTATTTAATAAGTCTATTTAATAAGCCTATTTAATAGGACTATTTAATAAGTCTAAGTTGCTGAAATAAGCCTATTTAATAAGCCTATTTAATAGGCCTATTTAATAAGTCTAAGTTGCTGAAATAAGCCTATTTAATAAGCCTAAGTTGCTGAATAAGCCTATTTAATAAGCCTAAGTTGCTGAATAAACCTATTTAATAAGTCTAAGTTGCTGAAATAAGCCTATTTAATACGGCTATTTAATAAGCCTAAGTTGCTGAAATAAGCCTATTTCATAAGGCTATTTAATGAGCCTAAGTTGCTGAAATAAGACTATTTAATAAGCCTAATTTTCTGAACTAAGCCTATTTAAAAAGGTATATTTAATAAGTCTAAGTTCCTGAAATAAACCTATTTAAAAATGCTATTTAATAAGCCTAAGTTGCTGAAATAAACCTGTTTAATAAGGCTATTTAATAAGCATAAGTTGCTGAAATAAGCCTATTTAATAAGGCTCTTTAATAAGTCTAAGTTGCTGAAATAAACCTATTTAATAAGCCTAAGTTGCTAAAATAAGCCTATTTCATGAGGCTATTTAATAAGTCTATTTAATAAGCCTATTTAATAAGTCTATTTAATAAGCCTATTTAATAAGCCTAATTAATACACCTATTTAATAAACATATTTAATGAGTATTTAATGAGCCTATTTAATAAGTCTATTTAATAAGCCTTTTTAATAAGACTATTTAATAAGTCTATTTAATAAGCCTATTTAATAAGTCTATTTAATAAGTCTATTTAATAAGCCTATTTAATAAGTATTTAATGAGCCTATTTAATAAGCCTATTTATTGAGCCTATTTAATAAGCCTATTTATTGAGCCTATTTAATAAGCATATTTATTGAGCCTATTTAATAAGCCTATTTATTGAGCCTATTTAATAAGCCGATTTAATAAGTCTATTTAATAAGCCTATTTAATAAGCCTATTTAATAAGCCTATTTATTGAGCCTATTTAATAAGCCTATTTAATAAGCTGATTTATTGAGCCTATTTAATAAGTCTATTTAATAAGCCTAATTAATACACCTATTTAATAAACATATTTAATGAGTATTTAATGAGCCTATTTAATAAGTCTATTTAATAAGCCTTTTTAATAAGACTATTTAATAAGTCTATTTAATAAGCCTATTTAATAAGTCTATTTAATAAGTCTATTTAATAAGCCTATTTAATAAGTATTTAATGAGCCTATTTAATAAGCCTATTTATTGAGCCTATTTAATAAGCCTATTTATTGAGCCTATTTAATAAGCATATTTATTGAGCCTATTTAATAAGCCTATTTATTGAGCCTATTTAATAAGCCGATTTAATAAGTCTATTTAATAAGCCTATTTAATAAGCCTATTTAATAAGCCTATTTATTGAGCCTATTTAATAAGCCTATTTAATAAGTATTTAATGAGCCTATTTAATAAGTCTATTTAATAAGTCTATTTAATAAGTCTATTTAATAAGTCTATTTAATAAGCCTATTTAATAAGCCTATTTAATAAGCCTAATTAATACACCTATTTAATAAACATATTTAATGAGTATTTAATGAGCCTATTTAATAAGTCTATTTAATAAGCTTTTTTAATAAGACTATTTAATAAGTCTATTTAATAAGCCTATTTAATAAGTCTATTTAATAAGTCTATTTAATAAGCCTATTTAATAAGTATTTAATGAGCCTATTTAATAAGCCTATTTATTGAGCCTATTTAATAAGCCTATTTATTGAGCCTATTTAATAAGCATATTTATTGAGCCTATTTAATAAGCCTATTTATTGAGCCTATTTAATAAGCCGATTTAATAAGTCTATTTAATAAGCCTATTTAATAAGCCTATTTAATAAGCCTATTTATTGAGCCTATTTAATAAGCCTATTTAATAAGCTGATTTATTGAGCCTATTTAATAAGTCTATTTAATAAGCCTAATTAATACACCTATTTAATAAACATATTTAATGAGTATTTAATGAGCCTATTTAATAAGTCTATTTAATAAGCCTTTTTAATAAGACTAATTAATAAGTCTATTTAATAAGCCTATTTAATAAGCCTATTTAATAAGTATTTAATGAGCCTATTTAATAAGCTATTTATTGAGCCTATTTAATAAGCCTATTTATTGAGCCTATTTAATAAGCATATTTATTGAGCCTATTTAATAAGCCTATTTATTGAGCCTATTTAATAAGCCGATTTAATGAGTCTATTTAATAAGCCTATTTAATAAGCCTATTTAATAAGCCTATTTATTGAGCCTATTTAATAAGCCTATTTAATAAGCCGATTTATTGAGCCTATTTAATAAGTCTATTTAATAAGCCTATTTAATAAGTATTTAATGAGCCTATTTAATAAGTCTATTTAATAAGCCTATTTAATAGGCCTATTTAATAAGTCTAAGTTGCTGAAATAAGCCTATTTAATAAGCCTATTTAATAGGCCTATTTAATAAGTCTAAGTTGCTGAAATAAGCCTATTTAATAAGGCTAAGTTGCTGAATAAGCCTATTTAATAAGCCTAAGTTGCTGAATAAACCTATTTAATAAGTCTAAGTTGCTGAAATAAGCCTATTTAATACGGCTATTTAATAAGCCTAAGTTGCTGAAATAAGCCTATTTCATAAGGCTATTTAATGAGCCTAAGTTGCTGAAATAAGACTATTTAATAAGCCTAAGTTTCTGAACTAAGCCTATTTAAAAAGGTATATTTAATAAGTCTAAGTTGCTGAAATAAACCTATTTAAAAATGCTATTTAATAAGCCTAAGTTGCTGAAATAAACATGTTTAATAAGGCTATTTAATAAGCATAAGTTGCTGAATTAAGCTTATTTAATAAGCCTAAGTTGCTGAAATAAGCCTCTTTAATAAGGCTCTTTAATAAGTCTAAGTTGCTGAAATAAACCTATTTAATAAGCCTAAGTTGCTAAAATATGCCTATTTCATGAGGCTATTTAATAAGTCTATTTAATAAGTCTATTTAATAAGTCTATTTAATAAGTCTATTTAATAAGCCTATTTAATAAGCCTATTTAATAAGCCTAATTGATACACCTATTTAATAAACATATTTAATGAGTATTTAATGAGCCTATTTAATACGTCTATTTAATAAGCCTTTTTAATAAGACTATTTAATAAGTCTATTTAATAAGCCTATTTAATAAGTCTATTTAATAAGTCTATTTAATAAGCCTATTTAATAAGTATTTAATGAGCCTATTTAATAAGCCTATTTATTGAGCCTATTTAATAAGCCTATTTATTGAGCCTATTTAATAAGCATATTTATTGAGCCTATTTAATAAGCATATTTAATAAGCCTATTTAATAAGCCTATTTATTGAGCCTATTTAATAAGCCTATTTAATAAGCCGATTTATTGAGCCTATTTAATAAGTCTATTTAATAAGCCTATTTAATAAGCCTATTTATTGAGCCTATTTAATAAGTCTATTTAATAAGCCTAATTAATACACCTATTTAATAAACATATTTAATGAGTATTTAATGAGCCTATTTAATAAGTCTATTTAATAAGCCTTTTTAATAAGACTATTTAATAAGTCTATTTAATAAGCCTATTTAATAAGTCTATTTAATAAGTCTATTTAATAAGCCTATTTAATAAGTATTTAATGAGCCTATTTAATAAGCCTATTTATTGAGCCTATTTAATAAGCCTATTTATTGAGCCTATTTAATAAGCATGTTTATTGAGCCTATTTAATAAGCCTATTTATTGAGCCTATTTAATAAGCCGATTTAATAAGTCTATTTAATAAGCCTATTTAATAAGCCTATTTAATAAGGCTATTTATTGAGCCTATTTAATAAGCCTATTTAATAAGCCGATTTATTGAGCCTATTTAATAAGTCTATTTAATAAGCCTATTTAATAAGCCTATTTATTGAGCCTATTTAATAAGTCTATTTAATAAGCCTATTTAATAAGTATTTAATGAGCCTATTTAATAAGTCTATTTAATAAGTCTATTTAATAAGTCTATTTAATAAGTCTATTTAATAAGCCTATTTAATAAGCCTATTTAATAAGCCTAATTAATACACCTATTTAATAAACATATTTAATGAGTATTTAATGAGGCTATTTAATAAGTCTATTTAATAAGCTTTTTTAATAAGACTATTTAATAAGTCTATTTAATAAGCTTATTTAATAAGTCTATTTAATAAGTCTATTTAATAAGCCTATTTAATAAGTATTTAATGAGCCTATTTAATAAGCCTATTTATTGAGCCTATTTAATAAGCCTATTTATTGAGCCTATTTAATAAGCATATTTATTGAGCCTATTTAATAAGCCTATTTATTGAGCCTATTTAATAAGCCGATTTAATAAGTCTATTTAATAAGCCTATTTAATAAGCCTATTTAATAAGCCTATTTATTGAGCCTATTTAATAAGCCTATTTAATAAGCTGATTTATTGAGCCTATTTAATAAGTCTATTTAATAAGCCTAATTAATACACCTATTTAATAAACATATTTAATGAGTATTTAATGAGCCTATTTAATAAGTCTATTTAATAAGCCTTTTTAATAAGACTATTTAATAAGTCTATTTAATAAGCCTATTTAATAAGTCTATTTAATAAGTTTATTTAATAAGCCTATTTAATAAGTATTTAATGAGCCTATTTAATAAGCCTATTTATTGAGCCTATTTAATAAGCCTATTTATTGAGCCTATTTAATAAGCATATTTATTGAGCCTATTTAATAAGCCTATTTATTGAGCCTATTTAATAAGCTGATTTAATAAGTCTATTTAATAAGCCTATTTAATAAGCCTATTTAATAAGGCTATTTATTGAGCCTATTTAATGAGCCTATTTAATAAGCCGATTTATTGAGCCTATTTAATAAGTCTATTTAATAAACCTATTTAATAAGCCTATTTATTGAGCCTATTTAATAAGTCTATTTAATAAGCCTATTTAATAAGTATTTAATGAGCCTATTTAATAAGTCTATTTAATAAGTCTATTTAATAAGTCTATTTAATAAGTCTATTTAATAAGCCTATTTAATAAGCCTATTTAATAAGCCTAATTAATACACCTATTTAATAAACATATTTAATGAGTATTTAATGAGCCTATTTAATAAGTCTATTTAATAAGCCTTTTTAATAAGACTATTTAATAAGTCTATTTAATAAGCCTATTTAATAAGTCTATTTAATAAGTCTATTTAATAAGCCTATTTAATAAGTATTTAATGAGCCTATTTAATAAGCCTATTTATTGAGCCTATTTAATAAGCCTATTTATTGAGCCTATTTAATAAGCATATTTATTGAGCCTATTTAATAAGCCTATTTATTGAGCCTATTTAATAAGCCGATTTAATAAGTCTATTTAATAAGCCTAATTAATAAGCCGATTTAATAAGCCTATTTATTGAGCCTATTTAATAAGCCTATTTAATAAGCCGATTTATTGAGCCTATTTAATAAGTCTATTTAATAAGCCTATTTAATAAGCCTATTTATTGAGCCTATTTAATAAGTCTATTTAATAAGCCTATTTAATAAGCCTATTTAATAAGTATTTAATGAGCCTATTTAATAAGTCTATTTAATAAGCCTATTTAATAGGCCTTTTTTAATAAATCTAAGTTGCTGAAATAAGCCTATTTAATAAGCCTAATTAATAGGCCTATTTAATAAGTCTAAGTTGCTGAAATAAGCTTATTTAATAAGCCTACGTTTCTGAATGAGCCTATTTAATAAGTCTAAGTTGCTGAAATAAGCATATTTAATAAGGCTATTTAATAAGCCTAAGTTGCTGAATAAGCCTATTTAATAAGGCTATTTAATGAGCCTAATTTGCTGAAATAAGACTATTTAATAAGCCTAAGTTTCTGAACTAAGCCTATTTTAAAAGGTATATTTAATAAGTCTAAGTTGCTGAAATAAACCTATTTAAAAATGCTATTTAATAAGCCTAAGTTGCTGAAATAAACCTGTTTAATAAGGCTATTTAATAAGAATAAGTTGCTGAAATAAGCTTATTTAATAAGCCTAAGTTGCTGAAATAAGCCTATTTAATAAGGCTCTTTAATAAGTCTAAGTTGCTGAAATAAACCTATTTAATAAGCCTAAGTTGCTAAAATAAGCCTATTTAATGAGGCTATTTAATACGTCTATTTAATAAGCCTATTTAATAAGCCTATTTAATAAGCTTATTTAATAAGCCTATTTAATGAGTCTATTTAATAAGTCTATTTAATAAGTATTTAATGAGCCTATTTAATAAGCCTATTTATTGAGCCTATTTAATAAGCCTATTTATTGAGCCTATTTAATAAGCCTATTTATTGAGCCTATTTAATAAGCCTATTTATTGAGCCTATTTAATAAGTCTATTTAATAAGTCTATTTAATAAGTCTATTTATTGAGCCTATTTAAAAAGTCTATTTAATAAGCCTAATTAATACACCTATTTAATAAACATATTTAATAAGTATTTAATGAGCCTATTTAATAAGTCTATTTAATAAGCCTTTTTAATAAGACTATTTAATAAGTCTATTTAATAAGACTATTTAATAAGTCTATTTAATAAGTCTATTTAATAAGCCTATTTAATAAGTATTTAATGAGCCTATTTAATAAGCCTATTTATTGAGCCTATTTAATAAGCCTATTTATTGAGCCTATTTAATAAGCATATTTATTGAGCCTATTTAATAAGCCGATTTAATAAGTCTATTTAATAAGCCTATTTAATAAGCCTATTTATTGAGCCTATTTAATAAGCCTATTTAATAAGCCGATTTATTGAGCCTATTTAATAAGTCTATTTAATAAGCCTATTTAATAAGCCTATTTAATAAGTATTTAATGAGCCTATTTAATAAGTCTATTTAATAAGCCTATTTAATAGGACTATTTAATAAGCCTAAGTTGCTGAAATAAGCCTATTTCATAAGGCTATTTAATGAGCCTAAGTTGCTGAAATAAGACTATTTAATAAGCCTAAGTTTCTGAACTAAGCCTATTTAAAAAGGTATATTTAATAAGTCTAAGTTGCTGAAATAAACCTATTTAAAAATGCTATTTAATAAGCCTAAGTTGCTGAAATAAACCTGTTTAATAAGGCTATTTAATAAGCATAAGTTGCTGAAATAAGCCTATTTAATAAAGCTCTTTAATAAGTCTAAGTTGCTGAAATAAACCTATTTAATAAGCCTAAGTTGCTAAAATAAGCCTATTTCATGAGGCTATTTAATAAGTCTATTAAATAAGTCTATTTAATAAGTCTATTTAATAAGTCTATTTAATAAGCCTATTTAATAAGCCTATTTAATAAGCCTAATTAATACACCTATTTAATAAACATATTTAATGAGTATTTAATGAGCCTATTTAATAAGTCTATTTAATAAGCCTTTTTAATAAGACTATTTAATAAGTCTATTTAATAAGCCTATTTAATAAGTCTATTTAATAAGTCTATTTAATAAGCCTATTTAATAAGTATTTAATGAGCCTATTTAATAAGCCTATTTATTGAGCCTATTTAATAAGCCTATTTATTGAGCCTATTTAATAAGCATATTTATTGAGCCTATTTAATAAGCCTATTTATTGAGCCTATTTAATAAGCCGATTTAATAAGTCTATTTAATAAGCCTATTTAATAAGCCTATTTAATAAGCCTATTTATTGAGCCTATTTAATAAGCCTATTTATTGAGCCTATTTAATAAGCCTATTTATTGAGCCTATTTAATAAGCCTATTTATTGAGCCTATTTAATAAGTCTATTTAATAAGTCTATTTAATAAGTCTATTTAATAAGCCTATTTAATAAGCCTATTTAATAAGCCTAATTAATACACCTATTTAATAAACATATTTAATAAGTATTTAATGAGCCTATTTAATAAGTCTATTTAATAAGCCTTTTTAATAAGACTATTTAATAAGTCTATTTAATAAGACTATTTAATAAGTCTATTTAATAAGTCTATTTAATAAGCCTATTTAATAAGTATTTAATGAGCCTATTTAATAAGCCTATTTATTGAGCCTATTTAATAAGCATATTTATTGAGCCTATTTATTGAGCCTATTTAATAAGCCGATTTAATAAGTCTATTTAATAAGCCTATTTAATAAGCCTATTTATTGAGCCTATTTAATAAGTCTATTTAATAAGCCTATTTAATAGGACTATTTAATAAGTCTAAGTTGCTGAAATAAGCCTATTTAATAAGCCTATTTAATAGGCCTATTTAATAAGTCTAAGTTGCTGAAATAAGCCTATTTAATAAGCCTAAGTTGCTGAATAAGCCTATTTAATAAGCCTAAGTTGCTGAATAAACCTATTTAATAAGTCTAAGTTGCTGAAATAAGCCTATTTAATACGGCTATTTAATAAGCCTAAGTTGCTGAAATAAGCCTATTTCATAAGGCTATTTAATGAGCCTAAGTTGCTGAAATAAGACTATTTAATAAGCCTAAGTTTCTGAACTAAGCCTATTTAAAAAGGTATATTTAATAAGTCTAAGTTGCTGAAATAAACCTATTTAAAAATGCTATTTAATAAGCCTAAGTTGCTGAAATAAACCTGTTTAATAAGGCTATTTAATAAGCATAAGTTGCTGAAATAAGCCTATTTAATAAAGCTCTTTAATAAGTCTAAGTTGCTGAAATAAACCTATTTAATAAGCCTAAGTTGCTAAAATAAGCCTATTTCATGAGGCTATTTAATAAGTCTATTTAATAAGTCTATTAAATAAGTCTATTTAATAAGTCTATTTAATAAGCCTATTTAATAAGCCTATTTAATAAGCCTAATTAATACACCTATTTAATAAACATATTTAATGAGTATTTAATGAGCCTATTTAATAAGTCTATTTAATAAGCCTTTTTAATAAGACTATTTAATAAGTCTATTTAATAAGTCTATTTAATAAGTCTATTTAATAAGTCTATTTAATAAGCCTATTTAATAAGTATTTAATGAGCCTATTTAATAAGCCTATTTATTGAGCCTATTTAATAAGCATATTTATTGAGCCTATTTAATAAGCATATTTATTGAGCCTATTTAATAAGCCTATTTATTGAGCCTATTTAATAAGCCGATTTAATAAGTCTATTTAATAAGCCTATTTAATAAGCCTATTTAATAAGCCTATTTATTGAGCCTATTTAATAAGCCTATTTAATAAGCTGATTTATTGAGCCTATTTAAAAAGTCTATTTAATAAGCCTAATTAATACACCTATTTAATAAACATATTTAATGAGTATTTAATGAGCCTATTTAATAAGTCTATTTAATAAGCCTTTTTAATAAGACTATTTAATAAGTCTATTTAATAAGCCTATTTAATAAGTCTATTTAATAAGCCTATTTAATAAGCCTATTTAATAAGTATTTAATGAGCCTATTTAATAAGTCTATTTAATAAGCCTATTTAATAGGACTATTTAATAAGTCTAAGTTGCTGAAATAAGCCTATTTAATAAGCCTATTTAATAGGCCTATTTAATAAGTCTAAGTTGCTGAAATAAGCCTATTTAATAAGCCTAAGTTGCTGAATAAGCCTATTTAATAAGCCTAAGTTGCTGAATAAACCTATTTAATAAGTCTAAGTTGCTGAAATAAGCCTATTTAATACGGCTATTTAATAAGCCTAAGTTGCTGAAATAAGCCTATTTCATAAGGCTATTTAATGAGCCTAAGTTGCTGAAATAAGACTATTTAATAAGCCTAAGTTTCTGAACTAAGCCTATTTAAAAAGGTATATTTAATAAGTCTAAGTTGCTGAAATAAACCTATTTAAAAATGCTATTTAATAAGCCTAAGTTGCTGAAATAAACCTGTTTAATAAGGCTATTTAATAAGCATAAGTTGCTGAAATAAGCCTATTTAATAAATCTCTTTAATAAGTCTAAGTTGCTGAAATAAACCTATTTAATAAGCCTAAGTTGCTAAAATAAGCCTATTTAATGAGTCTATTTAATACGTCTATTTAATAAGCCTATTTAATAAGCCTATTTAATAAGCTTATTTAATAAGCCTATTTAATGAGTCTATTTAATAAGTCTATTTAATAAGTATTTAATGAGCCTATTTAATAAGCCTATTTATTGAGCCTATTTAATAAGCCTATTTATTAAGCCTATTTAATAAGCCTATTTATTGAGCCTATTTAATAAGCCTATTTATTGAGCCTATTTAATAAGTCTATTTAATAAGTCTATTTAATAAGTCTATTTAATAAGCCTATTTAATAAGCCTATTTAATAAGCCTAATTAATACACCTATTTAATAAACATATTTAATAAGTATTTAATGAGCCTATTTAATAAGTCTATTTAATACGCCTTTTTAATAAGACTATTTAATAAGTCTATTTAATAAGACTATTTAATAAGTCTATTTAATAAGTCTATTTAATAAGCCTATTTAATAAGTATTTAATGAGCCTATTTAATAAGCCTATTTATTGAGCCTATTTAATAAGCCTATTTATTGAGCCTATTTAATAAGCATATTTATTGAGCCTATTTAATAAGCCGATTTAATAAGTCTATTTAATAAGCCTATTTAATAAGCCTATTTATTGAGCCTATTTAATAAGCCTATTTAATAAGCCGATTTATTGAGCCTATTTAATAAGTCTATTTAATAAGCCTATTTAATAAGCCTATTTAATAAGTATTTAATGAGCCTATTTAATAAGTCTATTTAATAAGCCTATTTAATAGGACTATTTAATAAGTCTAAGTTGCTGAAATAAGCCTATTTAATAAGCCTATTTAATAGGCCTATTTAATAAGTCTAAGTTGCTGAAATAAGCCTATTTCATAAGGCTATTTAATGAGCCTAAGTTGCTGAAATAAGACTATTTAATAAGCCTAAGTTTCTGAACTAAGCCTATTTAAAAAGGTATATTTAATAAGTCTAAGTTGCTGAAATAAACCTATTTAAAAATGCTATTTAATAAGCCTAAGTTGCTGAAATAAACCTGTTTAATAAGGCTATTTAATAAGCATAAGTTGCTGAAATAAGCCTATTTAATAAAGCTCTTTAATAAGTCTAAGTTGCTGAAATAAACCTATTTAATAAGCCTAAGTTGCTAAAATAAGCCTATTTCATGAGGCTATTTAATAAGTCTATTAAATAAGTCTATTTAATAAGTCTATTTAATAAGTCTATTTAATAAGCCTATTTAATAAGCCTATTTAATAAGCCTAATTAATACACCTATTTAATAAACATATTTAATGAGTATTTAATGAGCCTATTTAATAAGTCTATTTAATAAGCCTTTTTAATAAGACTATTTAATAAGTCTATTTAATAAGCCTATTTAATAAGTCTATTTAATAAGTCTATTTAATAAGCCTATTTAATAAGTATTTAATGAGCCTATTTAATAAGCCTATTTATTGAGCCTATTTAATAAGCCTATTTATTGAGCCTATTTAATAAGCATATTTATTGAGCCTATTTAATAAGCCTATTTATTGAGCCTATTTAATAAGCCGATTTAATAAGTCTATTTAATAAGCCTATTTAATAAGCCTATTTAATAAGCCTATTTATTGAGCCTATTTAATAAGCCTATTTATTGAGCCTATTTAATAAGCCTATTTATTGAGCCTATTTAATAAGCCTATTTATTGAGCCTATTTAATAAGTCTATTTAATAAGTCTATTTAATAAGCCTATTTAATAAGCCTATTTAATAAGCCTAATTAATACACCTATTTAATAAACATATTTAATAAGTATTTAATGAGCCTATTTAATAAGTCTATTTAATAAGCCTTTTTAATAAGACTATTTAATAAGTCTATTTAATAAGACTATTTAATAAGTCTATTTAATAAGTCTATTTAATAAGCCTATTTAATAAGTATTTAATGAGCCTATTTAATAAGCCTATTTATTGAGCCTATTTAATAAGCATATTTATTGAGCCTATTTATTGAGCATATTTAATAAGCCGATTTAATAAGTCTATTTAATAAGCCGATTGAATAAGACCAATTTATTGAGCCTATTTAATAAGCCTATTTAATAAGCCGATTTATTGAGCCTATTTAATAAGTCTATTTAATAAGCCTATTTAATAGGACTATTTAATAAGTCTAAGTTGCTGAAATAAGCCTATTTAATAAGCCTATTTAATAGGCCTATTTAATAAGTCTAAGTTGCTGAAATAAGCCTATTTAATAAGCCTAAGTTGCTGAATAAGCCTATTTAATAAGCCTAAGTTGCTGAATAAACCTATTTAATAAGTCTAAGTTGCTGAAATAAGCCTATTTAATACGGCTATTTAATAAGCCTAAGTTGCTGAAATAAGCCTATTTCATAAGGCTATTTAATGAGCCTAAGTTGCTGAAATAAGACTATTTAATAAGCCTAAGTTTCTGAACTAAGCCTATTTAAAAAGGTATATTTAATAAGTCTAAGTTGCTGAAATAAACCTATTTAAAAATGCTATTTAATAAGCCTAAGTTGCTGAAATAAACCTGTTTAATAAGGCTATTTAATAAGCATAAGTTGCTGAAATAAGCCTATTTAATAAAGCTCTTTAATAAGTCTAAGTTGCTGAAATAAACCTATTTAATAAGCCTAAGTTGCTAAAATAAGCCTATTTCATGAGGCTATTTAATAAGTCTATTTAATAAGTCTATTAAATAAGTCTATTTAATAAGTCTATTTAATAAGCCTATTTAATAAGCCTATTTAATAAGCCTAATTAATACACCTATTTAATAAACATATTTAATGAGTATTTAATGAGCCTATTTAATAAGTCTATTTAATAAGCCTTTTTAATAAGACTATTTAATAAGTCTATTTAATAAGTCTATTTAATAAGTCTATTTAATAAGTCTATTTAATAAGCCTATTTAATAAGTATTTAATGAGCCTATTTAATAAGCCTATTTATTGAGCCTATTTAATAAGCATATTTATTGAGCCTATTTAATAAGCATATTTATTGAGCCTATTTAATAAGCCTATTTATTGAGCCTATTTAATAAGCCGATTTAATAAGTCTATTTAATAAGCCTATTTAATAAGCCTATTTAATAAGCCTATTTATTGAGCCTATTTAATAAGCCTATTTAATAAGCTGATTTATTGAGCCTATTTAAAAAGTCTATTTAATAAGCCTAATTAATACACCTATTTAATAAACATATTTAATGAGTATTTAATGAGCCTATTTAATAAGTCTATTTAATAAGCCTTTTTAATAAGACTATTTAATAAGTCTATTTAATAAGCCTATTTAATAAGTCTATTTAATAAGCCTATTTAATAAGCCTATTTAATAAGTATTTAATGAGCCTATTTAATAAGTCTATTTAATAAGCCTATTTAATAGGACTATTTAATAAGTCTAAGTTGCTGAAATAAGCCTATTTAATAAACCTATTTAATAGGCCTATTTAATAAGTCTAAGTTGCTGAAATAAGCCTATTTAATAAGCCTAAGTTGCTGAATAAGCCTATTTAATAAGCCTAAGTTGCTGAATAAACCTATTTAATAAGTCTAAGTTGCTGAAATAAGCCTATTTAATACGGCTATTTAATAAGCCTAAGTTGCTGAAATAAGCCTATTTCATAAGGCTATTTAATGAGCCTAAGTTGCTGAAATAAGACTATTTAATAAGCCTAAGTTTCTGAACTAAGCCTATTTAAAAAGGTATATTTAATAAGTCTAAGTTGCTGAAATAAACCTATTTAAAAATGCTATTTAATAAGCCTAAGTTGCTGAAATAAACCTGTTTAATAAGGCTATTTAATAAGCATAAGTTGCTGAAATAAGCCTATTTAATAAATCTCTTTAATAAGTCTAAGTTGCTGAAATAAACCTATTTAATAAGCCTAAGTTGCTAAAATAAGCCTATTTAATGAGGCTATTTAATACGTCTATTTAATAAGCCTATTTAATAAGCCTATTTAATAAGCTTATTTAATAAGCCTATTTAATGAGTCTATTTAATAAGTCTATTTAATAAGTATTTAATGAGCCTATTTAATAAGCCTATTTATTGAGCCTATTTAATAAGCCTATTTATTGAGCCTATTTAATAAGCCTATTTATTGAGCCTATTTAATAAGCCTATTTATTGAGCCTATTTAATAAGTCTATTTAATAAGTCTATTTAATAAGTCTATTTAATAAGCCTATTTAATAAGCCTATTTAATAAGCCTAATTAATACACCTATTTAATAAACATATTTAATAAGTATTTAATGAGCCTATTTAATAAGTCTATTTAATACGCCTTTTTAATAAGACTATTTAATAAGTCTATTTAATAAGACTATTTAATAAGTCTATTTAATAAGTCTATTTAATAAGCCTATTTAATAAGTATTTAATGAGCCTATTTAATAAGCCTATTTATTGAGCCTATTTAATAAGCCTATTTATTGAGCCTATTTAATAGGCATATTTATTGAGCCTATTTATTGAGCCTATTTAATAAGCCGATTTAATAAGTCTATTTAATAAGCCTATTTAATAAGCCTATTTAATAAGCCTATTTATTGAGCCTATTTAATAAGCCTATTTAATAAGCCGATTTATTGAGCCTATTTAATAAGTCTATTTAATAAGCCTATTTAATAAGCCTATTTAATAAGTATTTAATGAGCCTATTTAATAAGTCTATTTAATAAGCCTATTTAATAAGCCTATTTAATAAGCCTAATTAATACACCTATTTAATAAACATATTTAATAAGTATTTAATGAGCCTATTTAATAAGTCTATTTAATAAGCCTTTTTAATAAGACTATTTAATAAGTCTATTTAATAAGACTATTTAATAAGTCTATTTAATAAGTCTATTTAATAAGCCTATTTAATAAGTATTTAATGAGCCTATTTAATAAGCCTATTTATTGAGCCTATTTAATAAGCCTATTTATTGAGCCTATTTAATAGGCATATTTATTGAGCCTATTTATTGAGCCTATTTAATAAGCCGATTTAATAAGTCTATTTAATAAGCCTATTTAATAAGCCTATTTAATAAGCCTATTTATTGAGCCTATTTAATAAGCCTATTTAATAAGCCGATTTATTGAGCCTATTTAATAAGTCTATTTAATAAGCCTATTTAATAAGCCTATTTAATAAGTATTTAATGAGCCTATTTAATAAGTCTATTTAATAAGCCTATTTAATAGGACTATTTAATAAGTCTAAGTTGCTGAAATAAGCCTATTTAATAAGCCTATTTAATAGGCCTATTTAATAAGTCTAAGTTGCTGAAATAAGCCTATTTAATAAGCCTAAGTTGCTGAATAAGCCTATTTAATAAGCCTAAGTTGCTGAATAAACCTATTTAATAAGTCTAAGTTGCTGAAATAAGCCTATTTAATACGGCTATTTAATAAGCCTAAGTTGCTGAAATAAGCCTATTTCATAAGGCTATTTAATGAGCCTAAGTTGCTGAAATAAGACTATTTAATAAGCCTAATTTTCTGAACTAAGCCTATTTAAAAAGGTATATTTAATAAGTCTAAGTTCCTGAAATAAACCTATTTAAAAATGCTATTTAATAAGCCTAAGTTGCTGAAATAAACCTGTTTAATAAGGCTATTTAATAAGCATAAGTTGCTGAAATAAGCCTATTTAATAAGGCTCTTTAATAAGTCTAAGTTGCTGAAATAAACCTATTTAATAAGCCTAAGTTGCTAAAATAAGCCTATTTCATGAGGCTATTTAATAAGTCTATTTAATAAGCCTATTTAATAAGTCTATTTAATAAGCCTATTTAATAAGCCTAATTAATACACCTATTTAATAAACATATTTAATGAGTATTTAATGAGCCTATTTAATAAGTCTATTTAATAAGCCTTTTTAATAAGACTATTTAATAAGTCTATTTAATAAGCCTATTTAATAAGTCTATTTAATAAGTCTATTTAATAAGCCTATTTAATAAGTATTTAATGAGCCTATTTAATAAGCCTATTTATTGAGCCTATTTAATAAGCCTATTTATTGAGCCTATTTAATAAGCATATTTATTGAGCCTATTTAATAAGCCTATTTATTGAGCCTATTTAATAAGCCGATTTAATAAGTCTATTTAATAAGCCTATTTAATAAGCCTATTTAATAAGCCTATTTATTGAGCCTATTTAATAAGCCTATTTAATAAGCTGATTTATTGAGCCTATTTAATAAGTCTATTTAATAAGCCTAATTAATACACCTATTTAATAAACATATTTAATGAGTATTTAATGAGCCTATTTAATAAGTCTATTTAATAAGCCTTTTTAATAAGACTATTTAATAAGTCTATTTAATAAGCCTATTTAATAAGTCTATTTAATAAGTCTATTTAATAAGCCTATTTAATAAGTATTTAATGAGCCTATTTAATAAGCCTATTTATTGAGCCTATTTAATAAGCCTATTTATTGAGCCTATTTAATAAGCATATTTATTGAGCCTATTTAATAAGCCTATTTATTGAGCCTATTTAATAAGCCGATTTAATAAGTCTATTTAATAAGCCTATTTAATAAGCCTATTTAATAAGCCTATTTATTGAGCCTATTTAATAAGCCTATTTAATAAGTATTTAATGAGCCTATTTAATAAGTCTATTTAATAAGTCTATTTAATAAGTCTATTTAATAAGTCTATTTAATAAGCCTATTTAATAAGCCTATTTAATAAGCCTAATTAATACACCTATTTAATAAACATATTTAATGAGTATTTAATGAGCCTATTTAATAAGTCTATTTAATAAGCTTTTTTAATAAGACTATTTAATAAGTCTATTTAATAAGCCTATTTAATAAGTCTATTTAATAAGTCTATTTAATAAGCCTATTTAATAAGTATTTAATGAGCCTATTTAATAAGCCTATTTATTGAGCCTATTTAATAAGCCTATTTATTGAGCCTATTTAATAAGCATATTTATTGAGCCTATTTAATAAGCCTATTTATTGAGCCTATTTAATAAGCCGATTTAATAAGTCTATTTAATAAGCCTATTTAATAAGCCTATTTAATAAGCCTATTTATTGAGCCTATTTAATAAGCCTATTTAATAAGCTGATTTATTGAGCCTATTTAATAAGTCTATTTAATAAGCCTAATTAATACACCTATTTAATAAACATATTTAATGAGTATTTAATGAGCCTATTTAATAAGTCTATTTAATAAGCCTTTTTAATAAGACTATTTAATAAGTCTATTTAATAAGCCTATTTAATAAGCCTATTTAATAAGTATTTAATGAGCCTATTTAATAAGCTATTTATTGAGCCTATTTAATAAGCCTATTTATTGAGCCTATTTAATAAGCATATTTATTGAGCCTATTTAATAAGCCTATTTATTGAGCCTATTTAATAAGCCGATTTAATAAGTCTATTTAATAAGCCTATTTAATAAGCCTATTTAATAAGCCTATTTATTGAGCCTATTTAATAAGCCTATTTAATAAGCTGATTTATTGAGCCTATTTAATAAGTCTATTTAATAAGCCTAATTAATACACCTATTTAATAAACATATTTAATGAGTATTTAATGAGCCTATTTAATGAGTCTATTTAATAAGCCTTTTTAATAAGACTATTTAATAAGTCTATTTAATAAGCCTATTTAATAAGTCTATTTAATAAGTCTATTTAATAAGCCTATTTATTAAGTATTTAATGAGCCTATTTAATAAGCCTATTTATTGAGCCTATTTAATAAGCCTATTTATTGAGCCTATTTAATAAGCATATTTATTGAGCCTATTTAATAAGCCTATTTATTGAGCCTATTTAATAAGCCGATTTAATAAGTCTATTTAATAAGCCTATTTAATAAGCCTATTTAATAAGGCTATTTATTGAGCCTATTTAATAAGCCTATTTAATAAGCCGATTTATTGAGCCTATTTAATAAGTCTATTTAATAAGCCTATTTAATAAGCCTATTTATTGAGCCTATTTAATCAGTCTATTTAATAAGCCTATTTAATAAGTATTTAATGAGCCTATTTAATAAGTCTATTTAATAAGTCTATTTAATAAGTCTATTTAATAAGTCTATTTAATAAGCCTATTTAATAAGCCTATTTAATAAGCCTAATTAATACACCTATTTAATAAACATATTTAATGAGTATTTAATGAGCCTATTTCATAAGTCTATTTAATAAGCCTTTTTAATAAGACTATTTAATAAGTCTATTTAATAAGCCTATTTAATAAGTCTATTTAATAAGTCTATTTAATAAGCCTATTTAATAAGTATTTAATGAGCCTATTTAATAAGCCTATTTATTGAGCCTATTTAATAAGCCTATTTATTGAACCTATTTAATAAGCATATTTATTGAGCCTATTTAATAAGCCTATTTATTGAGCCTATTTAATAAGCCGATTTAATAAGTCTATTTAATAAGCCTAATTAATAAGCCGATTTAATAAGCCTATTTATTGAGCCTATTTAATAAGCCTATTTAATAAGCCGATTTATTGAGCCTATTTAATAAGTCTATTTAATAAGCCTATTTAATAAGCCTATTTATTGAGCCTATTTAATAAGTCTATTTAATAAGCCTATTTAATAAGCCTATTTAATAAGTATTTAATGAGCCTATTTAATAAGTCTATTTAATAAGCCTATTTAATAGGCCTTTTTTAATAAATCTAAGTTGCTGAAATAAGCCTATTTAATAAGCCTAATTAATAGGCCTATTTAATAAGTCTAAGTTGCTGAAATAAGCTTATTTAATAAGCCTAAGTTTCTGAATGAGCCTATTTAATAAGCCTAAGTTGCTGAAATAAGCCTATTAAATAAGCCTAAGTTGCTGAATAAGCCTATTTAATAAGCCTAAGTTGCTGAATAAACCTATTTAATAAGTCTAAGTTGCTGAAATAAGCATATTTAATAAGGCTATTTAATAAGCCTAAGTTGCTGAATAAGCCTATTTAATAAGACTATTTAATGAGCCTAATTTGCTGAAATAAGACTATTTAATAAGCCTAAGTTTCTGAACTAAGCCTATTTTAAAAGGTATATTTAATAAGTCTAAGTTGCTGAAATAAACCTATTTAAAAATGCTATTTAATAAGCCTAAGTTGCTGAAATAAACCTGTTTAATAAGGCTATTTAATAAGAATAAGTTGCTGAAATAAGCTTATTTAATAAGCCTAAGTTGCTGAAATAAGCCTATTTAATAAGGCTCTTTAATAAGTCTAAGTTGCTGAAATAAACCTATTTAATAAGCCTAAGTTGCTAAAATAAGCCTATTTAATGAGGCTATTTAATACGTCTATTTAATAAGCCTATTTAATAAGCCTATTTAATAAGCTTATTTAATAAGCCTATTTAATGAGTCTATTTAATAAGTCTATTTAATAAGTATTTAATGAGCCTATTTAATAAGCCTATTTATTGAGCCTATTTAATAAGCCTTTTTATTGAGCCTATTTAATAAGCCTATTTATTGAGCCTATTTAATAAGCCTATTTATTGAGCCTATTTAATAAGTCTATTTAATAAGTCTATTTAATAAGTCTATTTAATAAGCCTATTTAATAAGCCTATTTAATAAGCCTAATTAATACACCTATTTAATAAACATATTTAATAAGTATTTAATGAGCCTATTTAATAAGTCTATTTAATAAGCCTTTTTAATAAGACTATTTAATAAGTCCATTTAATAAGACTATTTAATAAGTATTTAATGAGCCTATTTAATAAGCCTATTTATTGAGCCTATTTAATAAGCCTATTTATTGAGCCTATTTAATAAGCATATTTATTGAGCCTATTTATTGAGCCTATTTAATAAGCCGATTTAATAAGTCTATTTAATAAGCCTATTTAATAAGCCTATTTATTGAGCCTATTTAATAAGCCTATTTAATAAGCCGATTTATTGAGCCTATTTAATAAGTCTATTTAATAAGCCTATTTAATAAGCCTATTTAATAAGTATTTAATGAGCCTATTTAATAAGTCTATTTAATAAGCCTATTTAATAGGACTATTTAATAAGTCTAAGTTGCTGAAATAAGCCTATTTAATAAGCCTATTTAATAGGCCTAATAATAAGTCTAAGTTGCTGAAATAAGCCTATTTAATAAGCCTAAGTTGCTGAATAAGCCTATTTAATAAGCCTAAGTTGCTGAATAAACCTATTTAATAAGTCTAAGTTGCTGAAATAAGCCTATTTAATACGGCTATTTAATAAGCCTAAGTTGCTGAAATAAGCCTATTTCATAAGGCTATTTAATGAGCCGAAGTTGCTGAAATAAGACTATTTAATAAGCCTAAGTTTCTGAACTAAGCCTATTTAAAAAGGTATATTTAATAAGTCTAAGTTGCTGAAATAAACCTATTTAAAAATGCTATTTAATAAGCCTAAGTTGCTGAAATAAACCTGTTTAATAAGGCTATTTAATAAGCATAAGTTGCTGAAATAAGCCTATTTAATAAGGCTCTTTAATAAGTCTAAGTTGCTGAAATAAACCTATTTAATAAGCCTAAGTTGCTAAAATAAGCCTATTTCATGAGGCTATTTAATAAGTCTATTTAATAAGTCTATTAAATAAGTCTATTTAATAAGTCTATTTAATAAGTCTATTTAATAAGCCTATTTAATAAGCCTATTTAATAAGCCTAATTAATACACCTATTTAATAAACATATTTAATGAGTATTTAATGAGCCTATTTAATAAGTCTATTTAATAAGCCTTTTTAATAAGACTATTTAATAAGTCTATTTAATAAGCCTATTTAATAAGTCTATTTAATAAGTCTATTTAATAAGCCTATTTAATAAGTATTTAATGAGCCTATTTAATAAGCCTATTTATTGTGCCTATTTAATAAGCCTATTTATTGAGCCTATTTAATAAGCATATTTATTGAGCCTATTTAATAAGCCTATTTATTGAGCCTATTTAATAAGCCGATTTAATAAGTCTATTTAATAAGCCTATTTAATAAGCCTATTTAATGAGCCTATTTATTGAGCCTATTTAATACGCCTATTTAATAAGCTGATTTATTGAGCCTATTTAATAAGTCTATTTAATAAGCCTAATTAATACACCTATTTAATAAACATATTTAATGAGTATTTAATGAGCCTATTTAATAAGTCTATTTAATAAGCCTTTTTAATAAGACTATTTAATAAGTCTATTTAATAAGCCTATTTAATAAGTCTATTTAATAAGTCTATTTAATAAGCCTATTTAATAAGTATTTAATGAGCCTATTTAATAAGCCTATTTATTGAGCCTATTTAATAAGCCTATTTATTGAGCCTATTTAATAAGCATATTTATTGAGCCTATTTAATAAGCCTATTTATTGAGACTATTTAATAAGTCTATTTAATAAGTCTATTTAATAAGCCTATTTAATAAGTATTTAATGAGCCTATTTAATAAGCCTATTTATTGAGCCTATTTAATAAGCCTATTTATTGAGCCTATTTAATAAGCATTTTTATTGAGCCTATTTAATAAGCCTATTTATTGAGCCTATTTAATAAGCCAATTTAATGCGTCTATTTAATAAGCCTATTTAATAAGCCTTTTTAATAAGACTATTTAATAAGTCTATTTAATAAGCCTATTTAATAAGTCTATTTAATAAGTCTATTTAATAAGCCTATTTATTAAGTATTTAATGAGCCTATTTAATAAGCCTATTTATTGAGCCTATTTAATAAGCCTATTTATTGAGCCTATTTAATAAGCATATTTATTGAGCCTATTTAATAAGCCTATTTATTGAGCCTATTTAATAAGCCGATTTAATAAGTCTATTTAATAAGCCTATTTAATAAGCCTATTTAATGAGGCTATTTATTGAGCCTATTTAATAAGCCTATTTAATAAGCCGATTTATTGAGCCTATTTAATAAGTCTATTTAATAAGCCTATTTAATAAGCCTATTTAATAAGCCTATTTATTGAGCCTATTTAATAAGCCTATTTAATAAGTATTTAATGAGCCTATTTAATAAGTCTATTTAATAAGTCTATTTAATAAGTCTATTTAATAAGTCTATTTAATAAGCCTATTTAATAAGCCTATTTAATAAGCCTAATTAATACACCTATTTAATAAACATATTTAATGAGTATTTAATGAGCCTATTTAATAAGTCTATTTAATAAGCTTTTTTAATAAGACTATTTAATAAGTCTATTTAATAAGCCTATTTAATAAGTCTATTTAAAAAGTCTATTTAATAAGCCTATTTAATAAGTATTTAATGAGCCTATTTAATAAGCCTATTTATTGAGCCTATTTAATAAGCCTATTTATTGAGCCTATTTAATAAGCATATTTATTGAGCCTATTTAATAAGCCTATTTATTGAGCCTATTTAATAAGCCGATTTAATAAGTCTATTTAATAAGCCTATTTAATAAGCCTATTTAATAAGCCTATTTATTGAGCCTATTTAATAAGCCTATTTAATAAGCTGATTTATTGAGCCTATTTAATAAGTCTATTTAATAAGCCTAATTAATACACCTATTTAATAAACATATTTAATGAGTATTTAATGAGCCTATTTAATAAGTCTATTTAATAAGCCTTTTTAATAAGACTATTTAATAAGTCTATTTAATAAGCCTATTTAATAAGCCTATTTAATAAGTATTTAATGAGCCTATTTAATAAGCTATTTATTGAGCCTATTTAATAAGCCTATTTATTGAGCCTATTTAATAAGCATATTTATTGAGCCTATTTAATAAGCCTATTTATTGAGCCTATTTAATAAGCCGATTTAATAAGTCTATTTAATAAGCCTATTTAATAAGCCTATTTAATAAGCCTATTTATTGAGCCTATTTAATAAGCCTATTTAATAAGCTGATTTATTGAGCCTATTTAATGAGTCTATTTAATAAGCCTAATTAATAAGTCTATTTAATAAGTCTATTTAATAAGCCTAATTAATACACCTATTTAATAAACATATTTAATGAGTATTTAATGAGCCTATTTAATGAGTCTATTTAATAAGCCTTTTTAATAAGACTATTTAATAAGTCTATTTAATAAGCCTATTTAATAAGTCTATTTAATAAGTCTATTTAATAAGCCTATTTATTAAGTATTTAATGAGCCTATTTAATAAGCCTATTTATTGAGCCTATTTAATAAGCCTATTTATTGAGCCTATTTAATAAGCATATTTATTGAGCCTATTTAATAAGCCTATTTATTGAGCCTATTTAATAAGCCGATTTAATAAGTCTATTTAATAAGCCTATTTAATAAGCCTATTTAATAAGGCTATTTATTGAGCCTATTTAATAAGCCTATTTAATAAGCCGATTTATTGAGCCTATTTAATAAGTCTATTTAATAAGCCTATTTAATAAGCCTATTTATTGAGCCTATTTAATCAGTCTATTTAATAAGCCTATTTAATAAGTATTTAATGAGCCTATTTAATAAGTCTATTTAATAAGTCTATTTAATAAGTCTATTTAATAAGTCTATTTAATAAGCCTATTTAATAAGCCTATTTAATAAGCCTAATTAATACACCTATTTAATAAACATATTTAATGAGTATTTAATGAGCCTATTTAATAAGTCTATTTAATAAGCCTTTTTAATAAGACTATTTAATAAGTCTATTTAATAAGCCTATTTAATAAGTCTATTTAATAAGTCTATTTAATAAGCCTATTTAATAAGTATTTAATGAGCCTATTTAATAAGCCTATTTATTGAGCCTATTTAATAAGCCTATTTATTGAGCCTATTTAATAAGCATATTTATTGAGCCTATTTAATAAGCCTATTTATTGAGCCTATTTAATAAGCCGATTTAATAAGTCTATTTAATAAGCCTAATTAATAAGCCGATTTAATAAGCCTATTTATTGAGCCTATTTAATAAGCCTATTTAATAAGCCGATTTATTGAGCCTATTTAATAAGTCTATTTAATAAGCCTATTTAATAAGCCTATTTATTGAGCCTATTTAATAAGTCTATTTAATAAGCCTATTTAATAAGCCTATTTAATAAGTATTTAATGAGCCTATTTAATAAGTCTATTTAATAAGCCTATTTAATAGGCCTTTTTTAATAAATCTAAGTTGCTGAAATAAGCCTATTTAATAAGCCTAATTAATAGGCCTATTTAATAAGTCTAAGTTGCTGAAATAAGCTTATTTAATAAGCCTAAGTTTCTGAATGAGCCTATTTAATAAGCCTAAGTTGCTGAAATAAGCCTATTAAATAAGCCTAAGTTGCTGAATAAGCCTATGTAATAAGCCTAAGTTGCTAAATAAACCTATTTAATAAGTCTAAGTTGCTGAAATAAGCATATTTAATAAGGCTATTTAATAAGCCTAAGTTGCTGAATAAGCCTATTTAATAAGACTATTTAATGAGCCTAATTTGCTGAAATAAGACTATTTAATAAGCCTAAGTTTCTGAACTAAGCCTATTTTAAAAGGTATATTTAATAAGTCTAAGTTGCTGAAATAAACCTATTTAAAAATGCTATTTAATAAGCCTAAGTTGCTGAAATAAACCTGTTTAATAAGGCTATTTAATAAGAATAAGTTGCTGAAATAAGCTTATTTAATAAGCCTAAGTTGCTGAAATAAGCCTATTTAATAAGGCTCTTTAATAAGTCTAAGTTGCTGAAATAAACCTATTTAATAAGCCTAAGTTGCTAAAATAAGCCTATTTAATGAGGCTATTTAATACGTCTATTTAATAAGCCTATTTAATAAGCCTATTTAATAAGCTTATTTAATAAGCCTATTTAATGAGTCTATTTAATAAGTCTATTTAATAAGCCTATTTATTAAGTATTTAATGAGCCTATTTAATAAGTCTATTTAATAAGCCTATTTAATAGGACTATTTAATAAGTCTAAGTTGCTGAAATAAGCCTATTTAATAAGCCTATTTAATAGGCCTAATAATAAGTCTAAGTTGCTGAAATAAGCCTATTTAATAAGCCTAAGTTGCTGAATAAGCCTATTTAATAAGCCTAAGTTGCTGAATAAACCTATTTAATAAGTCTAAGTTGCTGAAATAAGCCTATTTAATACGGCTATTTAATAAGCCTAAGTTGCTGAAATAAGCCTATTTCATAAGGCTATTTAATGAGCCGAAGTTGCTGAAATAAGACTATTTAATAAGCCTAAGTTTCTGAACTAAGCCTATTTAAAAAGGTATATTTAATAAGTCTAAGTTGCTGAAATAAACCTATTTAAAAATGCTATTTAATAAGCCTAAGTTGCTGAAATAAACCTGTTTAATAAGGCTATTTAATAAGCATAAGTTGCTGAAATAAGCCTATTTAATAAGGCTCTTTAATAAGTCTAAGTTGCTGAAATAAACCTATTTAATAAGCCTAAGTTGCTAAAATAAGCCTATTTCATGAGGCTATTTAATAAGTCTATTTAATAAGTCTATTAAATAAGTCTATTTAATAAGTCTATTTAATAAGTCTATTTAATAAGCCTATTTAATAAGCCTATTTAATAAGCCTAATTAATACACCTATTTAATAAACATATTTAATGAGTATTTAATGAGCCTATTTAATAAGTCTATTTAATAAGCCTTTTTAATAAGACTATTTAATAAGTCTATTTAATAAGCCTATTTAATAAGTCTATTTAATAAGTCTATTTAATAAGCCTATTTAATAAGTATTTAATGAGCCTATTTAATAAGCCTATTTATTGTGCCTATTTAATAAGCCTATTTATTGAGCCTATTTAATAAGCATATTTATTGAGCCTATTTAATAAGCCTATTTATTGAGCCTATTTAATAAGCCGATTTAATAAGTCTATTTAATAAGCCTATTTAATAAGCCTATTTAATGAGCCTATTTATTGAGCCTATTTAATACGCCTATTTAATAAGCTGATTTATTGAGCCTATTTAATAAGTCTATTTAATAAGCCTAATTAATACACCTATTTAATAAACATATTTAATGAGTATTTAATGAGCCTATTTAATAAGTCTATTTAATAAGCCTTTTTAATAAGACTATTTAATAAGTCTATTTAATAAGCCTATTTAATAAGTCTATTTAATAAGTCTATTTAATAAGCCTATTTAATAAGTATTTAATGAGCCTATTTAATAAGCCTATTTATTGAGCCTATTTAATAAGCCTATTTATTGAGCCTATTTAATAAGCATATTTATTGAGCCTATTTAATAAGCCTATTTATTGAGACTATTTAATAAGTCTATTTAATAAGTCTATTTAATAAGCCTATTTAATAAGTATTTAATGAGCCTATTTAATAAGCCTATTTATTGAGCCTATTTAATAAGCCTATTTATTGAGCCTATTTAATAAGCATTTTTATTGAGCCTATTTAATAAGCCTATTTATTGAGCCTATTTAATAAGCCAATTTAATGAGTCTATTTAATAAGCCTATTTAATAAGCCTTTTTAATAAGACTATTTAATAAGTCTATTTAATAAGCCTATTTAATAAGTCTATTTAATAAGTCTATTTAATAAGCCTATTTATTAAGTATTTAATGAGCCTATTTAATAAGCCTATTTATTGAGCCTATTTAATAAGCCTATTTATTGAGCCTATTTAATAAGCATATTTATTGAGCCTATTTAATAAGCCTATTTATTGAGCCTATTTAATAAGCCGATTTAATAAGTCTATTTAATAAGCCTATTTAATAAGCCTATTTAATGAGGCTATTTATTGAGCCTATTTAATAAGCCTATTTAATAAGCCGATTTATTGAGCCTATTTAATAAGTCTATTTAATAAGCCTATTTAATAAGCCTATTTAATAAGCCTATTTATTGAGCCTATTTAATAAGCCTATTTAATAAGTATTTAATGAGCCTATTTAATAAGTCTATTTAATAAGTCTATTTAATAAGTCTATTTAATAAGTCTATTTAATAAGCCTATTTAATAAGCCTATTTAATAAGCCTAATTAATACACCTATTTAATAAACATATTTAATGAGTATTTAATGAGCCTATTTAATAAGTCTATTTAATAAGCTTTTTTAATAAGACTATTTAATAAGTCTATTTAATAAGCCTATTTAATAAGTCTATTTAAAAAGTCTATTTAATAAGCCTATTTAATAAGTATTTAATGAGCCTATTTAATAAGCCTATTTATTGAGCCTATTTAATAAGCCTATTTATTGAGCCTATTTAATAAGCATATTTATTGAGCCTATTTAATAAGCCTATTTATTGAGCCTATTTAATAAGCCGATTTAATAAGTCTATTTAATAAGCCTATTTAATAAGCCTATTTAATAAGCCTATTTATTGAGCCTATTTAATAAGCCTATTTAATAAGCTGATTTATTGAGCCTATTTAATAAGTCTATTTAATAAGCCTAATTAATACACCTATTTAATAAACATATTTAATGAGTATTTAATGAGCCTATTTAATAAGTCTATTTAATAAGCCTTTTTAATAAGACTATTTAATAAGTCTATTTAATAAGCCTATTTAATAAGCCTATTTAATAAGTATTTAATGAGCCTATTTAATAAGCTATTTATTGAGCCTATTTAATAAGCCTATTTATTGAGCCTATTTAATAAGCATATTTATTGAGCCTATTTAATAAGCCTATTTATTGAGCCTATTTAATAAGCCGATTTAATAAGTCTATTTAATAAGCCTATTTAATAAGCCTATTTAATAAGCCTATTTATTGAGCCTATTTAATAAGCCTATTTAATAAGCTGATTTATTGAGCCTATTTAATGAGTCTATTTAATAAGCCTAATTAATAAGTCTATTTAATAAGTCTATTTAATAAGCCTAATTAATACACCTATTTAATAAACATATTTAATGAGTATTTAATGAGCCTATTTAATGAGTCTATTTAATAAGCCTTTTTAATAAGACTATTTAATAAGTCTATTTAATAAGCCTATTTAATAAGTCTATTTAATAAGTCTATTTAATAAGCCTATTTATTAAGTATTTAATGAGCCTATTTAATAAGCCTATTTATTGAGCCTATTTAATAAGCCTATTTATTGAGCCTATTTAATAAGCATATTTATTGAGCCTATTTAATAAGCCTATTTATTGAGCCTATTTAATAAGCCGATTTAATAAGTCTATTTAATAAGCCTATTTAATAAGCCTATTTAATAAGGCTATTTATTGAGCCTATTTAATAAGCCTATTTAATAAGCCGATTTATTGAGCCTATTTAATAAGTCTATTTAATAAGCCTATTTAATAAGCCTATTTATTGAGCCTATTTAATCAGTCTATTTAATAAGCCTATTTAATAAGTATTTAATGAGCCTATTTAATAAGTCTATTTAATAAGTCTATTTAATAAGTCTATTTAATAAGTCTATTTAATAAGCCTATTTAATAAGCCTATTTAATAAGCCTAATTAATACACCTATTTAATAAACATATTTAATGAGTATTTAATGAGCCTATTTAATAAGTCTATTTAATAAGCCTTTTTAATAAGACTATTTAATAAGTCTATTTAATAAGCCTATTTAATAAGTCTATTTAATAAGTCTATTTAATAAGCCTATTTAATAAGTATTTAATGAGCCTATTTAATAAGCCTATTTATTGAGCCTATTTAATAAGCCTATTTATTGAGCCTATTTAATAAGCATATTTATTGAGCCTATTTAATAAGCCTATTTATTGAGCCTATTTAATAAGCCGATTTAATAAGTCTATTTAATAAGCCTAATTAATAAGCCGATTTAATAAGCCTATTTATTGAGCCTATTTAATAAGCCTATTTAATAAGCCGATTTATTGAGCCTATTTAATAAGTCTATTTAATAAGCCTATTTAATAAGCCTATTTATTGAGCCTATTTAATAAGTCTATTTAATAAGCCTATTTAATAAGCCTATTTAATAAGTATTTAATGAGCCTATTTAATAAGTCTATTTAATAAGCCTATTTAATAGGCCTTTTTTAATAAATCTAAGTTGCTGAAATAAGCCTATTTAATAAGCCTAATTAATAGGCCTATTTAATAAGTCTAAGTTGCTGAAATAAGCTTATTTAATAAGCCTAAGTTTCTGAATGAGCCTATTTAATAAGCCTAAGTTGCTGAAATAAGCCTATTAAATAAGCCTAAGTTGCTGAATAAGCCTATTTAATAAGCCTAAGTTGCTGAATAAACCTATTTAATAAGTCTAAGTTGCTGAAATAAGCATATTTAATAAGGCTATTTAATAAGCCTAAGTTGCTGAATAAGCCTATTTAATAAGACTATTTAATGAGCCTAATTTGCTGAAATAAGACTATTTAATAAGCCTAAGTTTCTGAACTAAGCCTATTTTAAAAGGTATATTTAATAAGTCTAAGTTGCTGAAATAAACCTATTTAAAAATGCTATTTAATAAGCCTAAGTTGCTGAAATAAACCTGTTTAATAAGGCTATTTAATAAGAATAAGTTGCTGAAATAAGCTTATTTAATAAGCCTAAGTTGCTGAAATAAGCCTATTTAATAAGGCTCTTTAATAAGTCTAAGTTGCTGAAATAAACCTATTTAATAAGCCTAAGTTGCTAAAATAAGCCTATTTAATGAGGCTATTTAATACGTCTATTTAATAAGCCTATTTAATAAGCCTATTTAATAAGCTTATTTAATAAGCCTATTTAATGAGTCTATTTAATAAGTCTATTTAATAAGTATTTAATGAGCCTATTTAATAAGCCTATTTATTGAGCCTATTTAATAAGCCTATTTATTGAGCCTATTTAATAAGCCTATTTATTGAGCCTATTTAATAAACCTATTTATTGAGCCTATTTAATAAGTCTATTTAATAAGTCTATTTAATAAGTCTATTTAATAAGCCTATTTAATAAGCCTATTTAATAAGCCTAATTAATACACCTATTTAATAAACATATTTAATAAGTATTTAATGAGCCTATTTAATAAGTCTATTTAATAAGCCTTTTTAATAAGACTATTTAATAAGTCTATTTAATAAGACTATTTAATAAGTATTTAATGAGCCTATTTAATAAGCCTATTTATTGAGCCTATTTAATAAGCCTATTTATTGAGCCTATTTAATAAGCATATTTATTGAGCCTATTTATTGAGCCTATTTAATAAGCCGATTTAATAAGTCTATTTAATAAGCCTATTTAATAAGCCTATTTAATAAGCCTATTTATTGAGCCTATTTAATAAGCCTATTTAATAAGCCGATTTATTGAGCCTATTTAATAAGTCTATTTAATAAGCCTATTTAATAAGCCTATTTAATAAGTATTTAATGAGCCTATTTAATAAGTCTATTTAATAAGCCTATTTAATAGGACTATTTAATAAGTCTAAGTTGCTGAAATAAGCCTATTTAATAAGCCTATTTAATAGGCCTAATAATAAGTCTAAGTTGCTGAAATAAGCCTATTTAATAAGCCTAAGTTGCTGAATAAGCCTATTTAATAAGCCTAAGTTGCTGAATAAACCTATTTAATAAGTCTAAGTTGCTGAAATAAGCCTATTTAATACGGCTATTTAATAAGCCTAAGTTGCTGAAATAAGCCTATTTCATAAGGCTATTTAATGAGCCGAAGTTGCTGAAATAAGACTATTTAATAAGCCTAAGTTTCTGAACTAAGCCTATTTAAAAAGGTATATTTAATAAGTCTAAGTTGCTGAAATAAACCTATTTAAAAATGCTATTTAATAAGCCTAAGTTGCTGAAATAAACCTGTTTAATAAGGCTATTTAATAAGCATAAGTTGCTGAAATAAGCCTATTTAATAAGGCTCTTTAATAAGTCTAAGTTGCTGAAATAAACCTATTTAATAAGCCTAAGTTGCTAAAATAAGCCTATTTCATGAGGCTATTTAATAAGTCTATTTAATAAGTCTATTAAATAAGTCTATTTAATAAGTCTATTTAATAAGTCTATTTAATAAGCCTATTTAATAAGCCTATTTAATAAGCCTAATTAATACACCTATTTAATAAACATATTTAATGAGTATTTAATGAGCCTATTTAATAAGTCTATTTAATAAGCCTTTTTAATAAGACTATTTAATAAGTCTATTTAATAAGCCTATTTAATAAGTCTAAGTTGCTGAAATAAGCCTATTTAATAAGCCTATTTAATAGGCCTATTTAATAAGTCTAAGTTGCTGAAATAAGCCTATTTAATAATCCTAAGTTTCTGAATGAGCCTATTTGATAAGCCTAAGTTGCTGAAATAAGCCTATTTAATAAGCCTAAGTTGCTGAATAAGCCTATTTAATAAGCCTAAGTTGCTGAAATAAGCCTATTTAATAAGTTTAAGTTGCTGAAATAAGGCTATTTAATAAGCCTAAGTTGCTGAAATAAGCCTATTTAATAAGCCTAAGTTGCTGAAATAAGGCTTTTTAATAAGTCTAAGTTGCTGAAATAAGCCTATTTATTAAGCCTAAGTTGCTGAAATAAGTATATTTAATAAGCAGAAGTTGCTGAAATAAGCCTATTTAATAAGCCTTAGTTGCTGAAATAAGCCTATTTAATAAGGCTATTTAATAAGTCTAAGTTGCTGAAATAAGCCTATTTAATAAGCCTAAGTTTATGAACTAAGACTATTTTAAAAGGTATATTTAATAAGTCTAAGTTGCTGAAATAAACCTATTTAAAAATGCTATTTAATAAGCCTAAGTTGCTGAAATAAACCTGTTTAATAAGGCTATTTAATAAGCATAAGTTGCTGAAATAAGCTTATTTAATAAGCCTAAGTTGCTGAAATAATCCTATTTAATAAGGCTATTTAATAAGACTAAGTTGCTGAAATAAACCTAATTAATAAGCCTAAGTTGCTAAAATAAGCCTATTTAATGAGGCTATTTAATAAGTCTATTTAATAAGCCTATTTAATAAGCCTATTTAATAAGCCTATTTAATAAGCCTATTTAATACGCCTATTTAATAAACATATTTAATAAGTATTTAATGAGCCTATTTAATAAGTCTATTTAATAAGCCTTTTTAATAAGCCTATTTAATAAGTCTATTTAATAAGCCTATTTAATAAGTCTATTTAATAAGTCTATTTAATAAGCCTATTTAATAAGTATTTAATGAGCCTATTTAATAAGCCTATTTATTGAGCCTATTTTATAAGCCTATTTATTGAGCCTATTTAATAAGCCTATTTATTGAGCCTATTTAATAAGCCTATTTAATAAGTCTATTTAATAAGCCTATTTAATAAGCCTATTTAATAAGCCTACTTATTGAGCCTATTTAATAAGCCTATTTAATAAGCCTATTTATTGAGCCTATTTAATAAGTATTTAATGAGCCTATTTAATAAGTCCATTTAATAAGCCTATTTAATAAGGCTATTTAATGAGCCTAAGTTGCTGAAATAAGCCTGTTTAATAAGGCTATTTAATGAGCCTAAGTTGCTGAAATAAGCCTATTTAATAAGCCTATTTAATAGGCCTATTTAATAAGTCTAAGTTGCTGAAATAAGCCTATTTAATAAGCCTAAGTTTCTGAATGAGCCTATTTAATAAGCCTAAGTTGCTGAAATAAGCCTATTAAATAAGCCTAAGTTGCTGAAATAAGCCTATTAAATAAGCCTAAGTTGCTGAATAAGCCTATTTAATAAGCCTAAGTTGCTGAATAAACCTATTTAATAAGTCTAAGTTGCTGAAATAAGCATATTTAATAAGGCTATTTAATAAGCCTAAGTTGCTGAATAAGCCTATTTAATAAGGCTATTTAATGAGCCTAAGTTGCTGAAATAAGACTATTTAATAAGCCTAAGTTTCTGAACTAAGCCTATTTAAAAAGGTATATCTCATAAGTCTAAGTTGCTGAAATAAACCTATTTAAAAATGCTATTTAATAAGCCTAAGTTGCTGAAATAAGCCTATTTAATAAGGCTATTTAATAAGTCTATTTAATAAGCCTATTTAATAAGCCTATTTAATAAGCCTATTTAATAAGCCTGATTAATAAGTCTATTTAATAAATATTTAATGAGCCTATTTAATAAGCCTATTTATTGAGCCTATTTAATAAGCCTATGTATTGAGCCTATTTAATAAGCCTATTTATTGAGCCTATTTAATAAGCCTATTTATTGAGCCTATTTAATAAGCCTATTTAATAAGTCTATTTAATAAGCCTATTTAATAAGCCTATTTAATAAGCCTATTTATTGAGCCTATTTAATAAGCCTATTTAATAAGCCTATTTATTGAGCCGATTTAATAAGTCTATTTAATAAGCCTATTTAATAAGCCTAATTAATAAGTATTTAATGAGCCTATTTAATAAGTCTATGTAATAAGCCTATTTAATAGGCCTATTTAATAAGTCTAAGTTGCTGAAATAAGCCTATTTAATAAGCCTATTTAATAGGCCTATTTAATAAGTCTAAGTTGCTGAAATACGCCTATTTAATAAGCCTAAGTTTCTGAATGAGCCTATTTGATAAGCCTAAGTTGCTGAAATAAGCCTATTTAATAAGCCTAAGTTGCTGAATAAGCCTATTTAATAAGCCTAAGTTGCTGAAATAAGCCTATTTAATAAGTTTAAGTTGCTGAAATAAGGCTATTTAATAAGCCTAAGTTGCTGAAATAAGGCTATTTAATAAGTCTAAGTTGCTGAAATAAGCCTATTTATTAAGCCTAAGTTGCTGAAATAAGTATATTTAATAAGCATAAGTTGCTGAAATAAGCCTATTTAATGAGTCTAAGTTGCTGAAATAAGGCTATTTAATAAGTCTAAGTTGCTGAAATAAGCCTTTTTAATCAGCGTAAGTTGCTGAAATAAGCCTATTTAATAAGCCCAAGTTGCTGAAATAAGCCTACTTAATTAGGCTATTTAATAAGCCTAAGTTGCTGAAATAAGCCTATTTAATATGCGTAAGTTGCTGAAATAAGGCTATTTAATACGTCTAAGTTGCTGAAATAAACCTATTTAATAAACCTAAGTTGCTGAAATAAGCCCATTTAATAAGCCTATTTAATAAGCCTAAGTTGCTGAAATAAGCCTATTTAATAAGCCTATTTAATAAGCCTATTTGATAGGCCTATTTAATAAGTCTAAGTTGCTGAAATAAGCCTATTTAATAAGCCTAAGTTGCTGAATGAGCCTATTTAATAAGCCTAAGTTGCTGAAATAAGCCTATTTAATAAGCCTAAGTTGCTGAATAAGCCTATTTAATAAGCCTAAGTTGCTGAATAAACCTATTTAATAAGTCTAAGTTGCTGAAATAAGCCTATTTAATAAGGCTATTTAATAAGCCTAAGTTGCTGAATAAGCCTATTTAATAAGTCTAAGTTGCTGAAGTAAGGCTATTTAATAAACCTAAGTTGCTGAAATAAGGTTATTTAATAAGTTTAAGTTGCTGAAATAAGCCTATTTAATAAGCCTAAGTTGCTGAAATAAGCCTATTTAATAAGGCTATTTAATGAGCCTAAGTTGCTGAAATAAGCCTATTTAATAAGCCTAAGTTTCTGAACTAAGCCTATTTAAAAAGGTATATTTAATAAGTCTAAGTTGCTGAAATAAACCTATTTAAAAATGCTATTTAATAAGCCTAAGTTGCTGAAATAAACCTGTTTAATAAGGCTATTTAATAAGCATAAGTTGCTGAAATAAGCTTATTTAATAAGCCTAAGTTGCTGAAATAAACCTATTTAATAAGCCTAAGTTGCTAAAATAAGCCTATTTAATGAGGCTATTTAATAAGTCTATTTAATAAGTGTATTTAATAAGCCTATTTAATAAGCCTATTTAATAAGCCTATTTAATACGCCTATTTAATAAACATATTTAATAAGTATTTAATGAGCCTATTTAATAAGTCTATTTAATAAGCCTTTTTAATGAGCCTATTTAATAAGTCTATTTAATAAGCCTATTTAATAAGTCTATTTAATAAGTCTATTTAATAAGCCTATTTAATAAGTATTTAATGAGCCTATTTAATAAGCCTATTTATTGAGCCTATTTAATAAGCCTATTTATTGAGCCTATTTTATAAGCTTATTTATTGAGCCTATTTAATAAGCCTATTTATTGAGCCTATTTAATTAGCCTATTTAATAAGTCTATTTAATAAGCCTATTTAATAAGCCTATTTAATAAGCCTATTTATTGAGCCTATTTAATAAGCCTATTTAATAAGCCTATTTATTGAGGCTATTTAATAAGTCTATTTAATAAGCCTATTTAATAAGCCTATTTAATAAGTATTTAATGAGCCTATTTAATAAGTCTATTTAATAAGCCTATTTAATAAGGCTTTTTAATGAGTCTAAGTTGCTGAAATAAGCCTATTTAATAAGCCTATTTAATAGGCCTATTTAATAAGTCTAAGTTGCTGAAATAAGCCTATTTAATAAGCCTAAGTTTCTGAATGAGCCTATTTAATAAGCCTAAGTTGCTGAAATAAGCTTATTTAATAAGCCTAAGTTGCTGAACAAGCCTATTTAATAAGGCTAAGTTGCTGAATAAACCTATTTAATAAGTCTAAGTTGCTGAAATAAGCCTATTCAATAAGGCTATTTAATAAGCCTAAGTTGCTGAAATAAGCCTATTTAATAAGCCTATTTAATAAGCCTATTTAATAAGTATTTAATGAGGCTATTTAATAAGCCTATTTAATAAGCCTATTTAATAAGCCTATTTAATACGCCTATTTAATAAACATATTTAATAAGTATTTAATGAGCCTATTTAATAAGCCTATTTATTGAGCCTATTTAATAAGCCTATTTATTGAGCCTATTTAATAAGCCTATTTATTGAGCCTATTTAATAAGCCTATTTATTGAGCCTATTTAATAAGCCTATTTAATAAGTCTATTTAATAAGCCTATTTAATAAGCCTATTTAATAAGCCTATTTATTGAGCCTATTTAATAAGCCTATTTAATAAGCCTATTTATTGAGCCTATTTAATAAGTCTATTTAATAAGCCTATTTAATAAGCCTATTTAATAAGTGTTTAATGAGCCTATTTAATAAGTCTATTTAATAAGCCTATTTAATAGGCCTATTTAATAAGTCTAAGTTGCTGAAATAAGCCTATTTAATAAGCCTATTTAATAGGCCTATTTAATAAGCCTAAGTTGCTGAAATAAGCCTATTTAATAAGTCTAAGTTGCTGAAATAAGGCTAATTAATAAGCCTAAGTTGCTGAAATAAGCCTATTTAATAAGCCTAAGTTGCTGAAATAAGGCTATTTAATAAGTCTAAGTTGCTGAAATAAGCCTATTTAATAAGCCTAAATTGCTGAAATAAGTATATTTAATAAGCATAAGTTGCTGAAATAAGCCTATTTAATAAGTCTAAGTTGCTGAAATAAGGCTATTTAATAAGTCTAAGTTGCTGAAATAAACCTATTTAATAAGCCTAAGTTGCTAAAATAAGCCTATTTAATGAGGCTATTTGATTAGTCTATTTAATAAGCCTATTTAATAAGCCTATTTAATAAGCCTATTTATTGAGACTATTTAATAAGCCTATTTAATACGCCTATTTAATAAACATATTTAATAAGTATTTAATGAGCCTATTTAATATATCTATTTAATAAGCCTAAGTTGCTGAAATAAGCCTATTAAATAAGCCTAAGTTGCTGAATAAACCTATTTAATAAGCCTAAGTTGCTGAATAAACCTATTTAATAAGTCTAAGTTGCTGAAATAAGCATATTTAATAAGGCTATTTAATAAGCCTATGTTGCTGAATAAGCCTATTTAATAAGGCTATTTAATGAGCCTAAGTTGCTGAAATAAGACTATTTAATAAGCCTAAGTTTCTGAACTAAGCCTATTTAAAAAGGTATATTTAATAAGTCTAAGTTGCTGAAATAAACCTATTTAAAAATGTTATTTAATAAGCCTAAGTTGCTGAAATAAACCTGTTTAATAAGGCTATTTAATAAAAAAATAAGTTGCTGAAATAAGCTTATTTAATAAGCCTAACTTGCTGAAATAAGCCTATTTAATAAGGCTATTTAATAAGTCTATTTAATAAGCCTATTTAATAAGCCTATTTAATAAGCCTATTTAATAAGCCTATTTAATAAGTCTATTTAATAAATATTTAATGAGCCTATTTAATAAGCCTATTTATTGAGCCTATTTAATAAGCCTATGTATTGAGCCTATTTAATAAGCCTATTTATTGAGCCTATTTAATAAGCCTATTTATTGAGCCTATTTAATAAGCCTATTTAATAAGTCTATTTAATAAGCCTATTTAATAAGCCTATTTAATAAGCCCATTTATTGAGCCTATTTAATAAGCCTATTTAATAAGCCTATTTATTGAGCCTATTTAATAAGTCTATTTAATAAGCCTATTTAATAAGCCTATTTAATAAGTGTTTAATGAGCCTATTTAATAAGTCTATTTAATAAGCCTATTTAATAGGCCTATTTAATAAGTCTATTTAATAAGCCTATTTAATAAGTCTATTTAATAACTCTATTTAATAAGCCTATTTAATAAGTATTTAATGAGCCTATTTAATAAGCCTATTTATTGAGCCTATTTAATAAGCCTATTTATTGAGCCTATTTTATAAGCCTATTTATTGAGCCTATTTAATGAGCCTATTTATTGAGCCTATTTAATTAGCCTATTTAATAAGTCTATTTAATAAGCCTATTTAATAAGCCTATTTAATAAGCCTATTTATTGAGCCTATTTAATAAGCCTATTTAATAAGCCTATTTATTGAGGCTATTTAATAAGCCTATTTAATAAGCCTATTTAATAAGCCTATTTAATAAGTATTTAATGAGCCTATTTAATAAGTCTATTTAATAAGCCTATTTAATAAGGCTATTTAATGTGTCTAAGTTGCTGAAATAAGCCTATTTAATAAGCCTATTTAATAGGCCTATTTAATAAGTCTAAGTTGCTGAAATAAGCCTATTTAATAAGCCTAAGTTTCTGAATGAGCCTATTTAATAAGCCTAAGTTGCTGAAATAAGCTTATTTAATAAGCCTAAGTTGCTGAACAAGCCTATTTAATAAGCCTAAGTTGCTGAATAAACCTATTTAATAAGTTTAAGTTGCTGAAATAAGCCTATTCAATAAGGCTATTTAATAAGCCTAAGTTGCTGAAATAAGCCTATTTAATAAGCCTATTTAATAAGCCTATTTAATAAGTATTTAATGAGGCTATTTAATAAGCCTATTTAATAAGCCTATTTAATACGCCTATTTAATACGCCTATTTAATAAACATATTTAATAAGTATTTAATGAGCCTATTTAATAAGCCTATTTATTGAGCCTATTTACTAAGAATATTTATTGAGCCTATTTAATAAGCCTATTTATTGAGCCTATTTAATAAGCCTATTTATTGAGCCTATTTAATAAGCCTATTTAATAAGTCTATTTAATAAGCCTATTTAATAAGCCTATTTAATAAGCCTATTTATTGAGCCTATTTAATTAGCCTATTTAGTAAGCCTATTTATTGAGCCTATTTAATAAGTCTATTTAATAAGCCTATTTAATAAGCCTATTTAGTAAGTGTTTAATGAGCCTATTTAATAAGTCTATTTAATAAGCCTATTTAATAGGCCTATTTAATAAGTCTGAGTTGCTAAAATAAGCCTATTTAATAAGCCTATTTAATAGGCCTATTTAATAAGCCTAAGTTGCTGAAATAAGCCTATTTAATAAGCCTAAGTTGCTGAAATAAGGCTATTTAATAAGTCTAAGTTGCTGAAATAAGCCTATTTAATAAGCCTAAGTTGCTGAAATAAGTATATTTAATAAGCATAAGTTGCTGAAATAAGCCTATTTAATGAGTCTAAGTTGCTGAAATAAGGCTATTTAATAAGTCTAAGTTGCTGAAATAAGCCTATTTAATAAGGCTATTTAATAAGTCTAAGTTGCTGAAATAAACCTATTTAATAAGCCTAAGTTGCTAAAATAAGCCTATTTAATGAGGCTATTTAATAAATATATTTAATAAGTATTTAATGAGCCTATTTAATAAGTCTATTTAATAAGCCTTTTTAATAAGCCTATTTAATAAGCCTATTTAATAAGCCTATTTAATACGCCTATTTAATAAATATATTTAATAAGTATTTAATGAGCCTATTTAATAAGTCTATTTAATAAGCCTATTTAATAAGTCTATTTAATACGTCTATTTAATACGCCTATTTAATAAGTATTTAATGAGCCTATTTAATAAGCCTATTTATTGAGCCTATTTAATAAGCCTATTTATTGAGCCTATTTTATAAGCCTATTTATTGAGCCTATTTAATAAGCCTATTTATTGAGCCTATTTAATAAGCCTATTTAATAAGTCTATTTAATAAGCCTATTTAATAAGCCTATTTAATAAGCCTATTTATTGAGCCTATTTAATAAGCCAATTTAATAAGCCTATTTAATAAGCCCATTTATTGAGCCTATTTAATAAGCCTATTTAATAAGCCTATTTAATAAGTCTATTTAATAAGCCTATTTAATAAGCCTATTTTATAAGCCTATTTAATAAGTCTATTTAATAAGCCTATTTAATAAGCCTATTTAATAAGCCCATTTATTGAGCCTATTTAATAAGCCTATTTAATAAGCCTATTTATTGAGCCTATTTAATAAGTCTATTTAATAAGCCTATTTAATAAGCCTATTTAATAAGTGTTTAATGAGCCTATTTAATAAGTCTATTTAATAAGCCTATTTAATAGGCCTATTTAATAAGTCTATTTAATAAGCCTATTTAATAAGTCTATTTAATAACTCTATTTAATAAGCCTATTTAATAAGTATTTAATGAGCCTATTTAATAAGCCTATTTATTGAGCCTATTTAATAAGCCTATTTATTGAGCCTATTTTATAAGCCTATTTATTGAGCCTATTTAATAAGCCTATTTATTGAGCCAATTTAATTAGCCTATTTAATAAGTCTATTTAATAAGCCTATTTAATAAGCCTATTTAATAAGCCTATTTATTGAGCCTATTTAATAAGCCTATTTAATAAGCCTATTTATTGAGGCTATTTAATAAGCCTATTTAATAAGCCTATTTAATAAGCCTATTTAATAAGTATTTAATGAGCCTATTTAATAAGTCTATTTAATAAGCCTATTTAATAAGGCTATTTAATGTGTCTAAGTTGCTGAAATAAGCCTATTTAATAAGCCTATTTAATAGGCCTATTTAATAAGTCTAAGTTGCTGAAATAAGCCTATTTAATAAGCCTAAGTTTCTGAATGAGCCTATTTAATAAGCCTAAGTTGCTGAAATAAGCTTATTTAATAAGCCTAAGTTGCTGAACAAGCCTATTTAATAAGCCTAAGTTGCTGAATAAACCTATTTAATAAGTTTAAGTTGCTGAAATAAGCCTATTCAATAAGGCTATTTAATAAGCCTAAGTTGCTGAAATAAGCCTATTTAATAAGCCTATTTAATAAGCCTATTTAATAAGTATTTAATGAGGCTATTTAATAAGCCTATTTAATAAGCCTATTTAATACGCCTATTTAATACGCCTATTTAATAAACATATTTAATAAGTATTTAATGAGCCTATTTAATAAGCCTATTTATTGAGCCTATTTACTAAGAATATTTATTGAGCCTATTTAATAAGCCTATTTATTGAGCCTATTTAATAAGCCTATTTATTGAGCCTATTTAATAAGCCTATTTAATAAGTCTATTTAATAAGCCTATTTAATAAGCCTATTTAATAAGCCTATTTATTGAGCCTATTTAATTAGCCTATTTAGTAAGCCTATTTATTGAGCCTATTTAATAAGTCTATTTAATAAGCCTATTTAATAAGCCTATTTAGTAAGTGTTTAATGAGCCTATTTAATAAGTCTATTTAATAAGCCTATTTAATAGGCCTATTTAATAAGTCTGAGTTGCTAAAATAAGCCTATTTAATAAGCCTATTTAATAGGCCTATTTAATAAGCCTAAGTTGCTGAAATAAGCCTATTTAATAAGTCTAAGTTGCTGAAATAAGGCTAATTAATAAGCCTAAGTTGCTGAAATAAGCCTATTTAATAAGCCTAAGTTGTTGAAATAAGGCTATTTAATAAGTCTAAGTTGCTGAAATAAGCCTATTTAATAAGCCTAAATTGCTGAAATAAGTATATTTAATAAGCATAAGTTGCTGAAATAAGCCTATTTAATAAGTCTAAGTTGCTGAAATAAGGCTATTTAATAAGTCTAAGTTGCTGAAATAAACCTATTTAATAAGCCTAAGTTGCTAAAATAAGCCTATTTAATGAGGCTATTTGATAAGTCTATTTAATAAGCCTATTTAATAAGCCTATTTAATAAGCCTATTTAATAAGCCTATTTATTGAGCCTATTTAATAAGCCTGTTTATTGAGCCTATTTAATAAGCCTATTTATTGAGCCTATTTAATAAGCCTATTTATTGAGCCTATTTAATAAGCCTATTTAATAAGTCTATTTAATAAGCCTATTTAATAAGCCTATTTAATAAGCCTATTTATTGAGCCTACTTAATAAGCCTATTTAATAAGCCTATTTATTGAGCCTATTTAATAAGCCTATTTAATAAGTATTTAATGAGCCTATTTAATAAGTCTATTTAATAAGCCTATTTAATAGGCCTATTTAATAAGTCTAAGTTGCTGAAATAAGCCTATTTAATAAGCCTATTTAATAGGCCTATTTTATAAGCCTAAGTTGCTGAAATAAGCCTATTTAATAAGTCTAAGTTACTGAAATAAGGCTATTTAATAAGTATAAGTTGCTGAAATAAGCCTATTTAATAAGCCTAAGTTGCTGAAATAAGGCTATTTAATAAGTCTAAGTTGCTGAAATAAGCCTATTTAATAAGCCTAAGTTGCTGAAATAAGTATATTTAATAAGCATAAGTTGCTGAAATAAGCCTATTTAATGAGTCTAAGTTGCTGAAATAAGGCTATTTAATAAGTCTAAGTTGCTGAAATAAGCCTATTTAATAAGGCTATTTAATAAGTCTAAGTTGCTGAAATAAACCTATTTAATAAGCCTAAGTTGCTAAAATAAGCCTATTTAATGAGGCTATTTAATAAATATATTTAATAAGTATTTAATGAGCCTATTTAATAAGTCTATTTAATAAGCCTTTTTAATAAGCCTATTTAATAAGCCTATTTAATAAGCCTATTTAATACGCCTATTTAATAAATATATTTAATAAGTATTTAATGAGCCTATTTAATAAGTCTATTTAATAAGCCTATTTAATAAGTCTATTTAATACGTCTATTTAATACGCCTATTTAATAAGTATTTAATGAGCCTATTTAATAAGCCTATTTATTGAGCCTATTTAATAAGCCTATTTATTGAGCCTATTTTATAAGCCTATTTATTGAGCCTATTTAATAAGCCTATTTATTGAGCCTATTTAATAAGCCTATTTAATAAGTCTATTTAATAAGCCTATTTAATAAGCCTATTTAATAAGCCTATTTATTGAGCCTATTTAATAAGCCAATTTAATAAGCCTATTTATTGAGCCTATTTAATAAGTCTATTTAATAAGCCTACTTAATAAGCCTATTTAATAAGTATTTAATGAGCCTATTTAATAAGCCTATTTAATAAGCCTATTTATTGAGCCTATTTAATAAGTCTATTTAATAAGCCTATTTAATAGGCCTATTTAATAAGTCTGAGTTGCTGAAATAAGCCTATTTAATAAGCCTATTTAATAGGCCTATTTAATGAGCCTAAGTTGCTGAAATAAGCCTATTTAATAAGTCTAAGTTGCTGAAATAAGGCTAATTAATAAGCCTAAGTTGCTGAAATAAGCCTATTTAATAAGCCTAAGTTGCTGAAATAAGGCTATTTAATAAGTCTAAGTTGCTGAAATAAGCCTATTTAATAAGCCTAAATAGCTGAAATAAGTATATTTAATAAGCATAAGTTGCTGAAATAAGCCTATTTAATAAGTCTAAGTTGCTGAAATAAGGCTATTTAATAAGTCTACGTTGCTGAAATAAACCTATTTAATAAGCCTAAGTTGCTAAAATAAGCCTATTTAATGAGGCTATTTGATAAGTCTATTTAATAAGCCTATTTAATAAGCCTATTTAATAAGCCTATTTATTGAGCCTATTTAATAAGCCTGTTTATTGAGCCTATTTAATAAGCCTATTTATTGAGCCTATTTAATAAGCCTATTTATTGAGCCTATTTAATAAGCCTATTTAATAAGTCTATTTAATAAGCCTATTTAATAAGCCTATTTAATAAGCCTATTTATTGAGCCTACTTAATAAGCCTATTTAATAAGCCTATTTATTGAGCCTATTTAATAAGCCTATTTAATAAGTATTTAATGAGCCTATTTAATAAGTCTATTTAATAAGCCTATTTAATAGGCCTATTTAATAAGTCTAAGTTGCTGAAATAAGCCTATTTAATAAGCCTATTTAATAGGCCTATTTTATAAGCCTAAGTTGCTGAAATAAGCCTATTTAATAAGTCTAAGTTACTGAAATAAGGCTATTTAATAAGTCTAAGTTGCTGAAATAAGCCTATTTAATAAGCCTAAGTTGCTGAAATAAGGCTATTTAATAAGTCTAAGTTGCTGAAATAAGGCTATTTAATAAGTCTAAGTTGCTGAAATAAGCCTATTTAATAAGCCTATTTATTGAGCCTACTTAATAAGCCTATTTAATAAGCCTATTTATTGAGCCTATTTAATAAGCCTATTTAATAAGTATTTAATGAGCCTATTTAATAAGTCTATTTAATAAGCCTATTTAATAGGCCTATTTAATAAGTCTAAGTTGCTGAAATAAGCCTATTTAATAAGCCTATTTAATAGGCCTATTTAATAAGCCTAAGTTGCTGAAATAAGCCTATTTAATAAGTCTAAGTTGCTGAAATAAGCCTATTTAATAAGCCTAAGTTGCTGAAATAAGGCTATTTAATAAGTCTAAGTTGCTGAAATAAGCCTATTTAATAAGCCTAAGTTGCTGAAATAAGTATATTTAATAAGCATAAGTTGCTGAAATAAGCCTATTTAATGAGTCTAAGTTGCTGAAATAAGGCTATTTAATAAGTCTAAGTTGCTGAAATAAGCCTATTTAATGAGGCTATTTAATAAATATATTTAATAAGTATTTAATGAGCCTATTTAATAAGTCTATTTAATAAGCCTTTTTAATAAGCCTATTTAATAAGCCTATTTAATAGGCCTATTTAATAAGCCTAAGTTGCTGAAATAAGCCTATTTAATAAGTCTAAGTTGCTGAAATAAGGCTAATTAATAAGCCTAAGTTGCTGAAATAAGCCTATTTAATAAGCCTAAGTTGCTGAAATAAGGCTATTTAATAAGTCTAAGTTGCTGAAATAAGCCTATTTAATAAGCCTAAATAGCTGAAATAAGTATATTTAATAAGCATAAGTTGCTGAAATAAGCCTATTTAATAAGTCTAAGTTGCTGAAATAAGGCTATTTAATAAGTCTACGTTGCTGAAATAAACCTATTTAATAAGCCTAAGTTGCTAAAATAAGCCTATTTAATGAGGCTATTTGATAAGTCTATTTAATAAGCCTATTTAATAAGCCTATTTAATAAGCCTATTTATTGAGCCTATTTAATAAGCCTGTTTATTGAGCCTATTTAATAAGCCTATTTATTGAGCCTATTTAATAAGCCTATTTATTGAGCCTATTTAATAAGCCTATTTAATAAGTCTATTTAATAAGCCTATTTAATAAGCCTATTTAATAAGCCTATTTATTGAGCCTACTTAATAAGCCTATTTAATAAGCCTATTTATTGAGCCTATTTAATAAGCCTATTTAATAAGTATTTAATGAGCCTATTTAATAAGTCTATTTAATAAGCCTATTTAATAGGCCTATTTAATAAGTCTAAGTTGCTGAAATAAGCCTATTTAATAAGCATATTTAATAGGCCTATTTAATAAGCCTAAGTTGCTGAAATAAGCCTATTTAATAAGTCTAAGTTGCTGAAATAAGCCTATTTAATAAGCCTAAGTTGCTGAAATAAGGCTATTTAATAAGTCTAAGTTGCTGAAATAAGCCTATTTAATAAGCCTAAGTTGCTGAAATAAGTATATTTAATAAGCATAAGTTGCTGAAATAAGCCTATTTAATGAGTCTAAGTTGCTGAAGTAAGGCTATTTAATAAGTCTAAGTTGCTGAAATAAGCCTATTTAATAAGGCTATTTAATAAGTCTAAGTTGCTGAAATAAACCTATTTAATAAGCCTAAGTTGCTAAAATAAGCCTATTTAATGAGGCTATTTAATAAATATATTTAATAAGTATTTAATGAGCCTATTTAATAAGTCTATTTAATAAGCCTTTTTAATAAGCCTATTTAATAAGCCTATTTAATAAGCCTATTTAATACGCCTATTTAATAAATATATTTAATAAGTATTTAATGAGCCTATTTAATAAGTCTATTTAATAAGCCTATTTAATAAGTCTATTTAATACGTCTATTTAATAAGCCTATTTAATAAGTATTTAATGAGCCTATTTAATAAGCCTATTTATTGAGCCTATTTAATAAGCCTATTTATTGAGCCTATTTTATAAGCCTATTTATTGAGCCTATTTAATAAGCCTATTTATTGAGCCTATTTAATAAGCCTATTTAATAAGTCTATTTAATAAGCCTATTTAATAAGCCTATTTAATAAGCCTATTTATTGAGCCTATTTAATAAGCCAATTTAATAAGCCTATTTATTGAGCCTATTTAATAAGTCTATTTAATAAGCCTACTTAATAAGCCTATTTAATAAGTATTAATGAGCCTATTTAATAAGCCTATTTAATAAGCCTATTTATTGAGCCTATTTAATAAGTCTATTTAATAAGCCTATTTAATAAGTCTGAGTTGCTGAAATAAGCCTATTTAATAAGCCTATTTAATAGGCCTATTTAATAAGCCTAAGTTGCTGAAATAAGCCTATTTAATAAGTCTAAGTTGCTGAAATAAGGCTAATTAATAAGCCTAAGTTGCTGAAATAAGCCTATTTAATAAGCCTAAGTTGCTGAAATAAGGCTATTTAATAAGTCTAAGTTGCTGAAATAAGCCTATTTAATAAGCCTAAATAGCTGAAATAAGTATATTTAATAAGCATAAGTTGCTGAAATAAGCCTATTTAATAAGTCTAAGTTGCTGAAATAAGGCTATTTAATAAGTCTACGTTGCTGAAATAAACCTATTTAATAAGCCTAAGTTGCTAAAATAAGCCTATTTAATGAGGCTATTTGATAAGTCTATTTAATAAGCCTATTTAATAAGCCTATTTAATATGCCTATTTATTGAGCCTATTTAATAAGCCTGTTTATTGAGCCTATTTAATAAGCCTATTTATTGAGCCTATTTAATAAGCCTATTTATTGAGCCTATTTAATAAGCCTATTTAATAAGTCTATTTAATAAGCCTATTTAATAAGCCTATTTAATAAGCCTATTTATTGAGCCTACTTAATAAGCCTATTTAATAAGCCTATTTATTGAGCCTATTTAATAAGCCTATTTAATAAGTATTTAATGAGCCTATTTAATAAGTCTATTTAATAAGCCTATTTAATAGGCCTATTTAATAAGTCTAAGTTGCTGAAATAAGCCTATTTAATAAGCCTATTTAATAGGCCTATTTAATAAGCCTAAGTTGCTGAAATAAGCCTATTTAATAAGTCTAAGTTACTGAAATAAGGCTATTTAATAAGTCTAAGTTGCTGAAATAAGCCTATTTAATAAGTCTGAGTTGCTGAAATAAGCCTATTTAATAAGCCTATTTAATAGGCCTATTTAATAAGCCTAAGTTGCTGAAATAAGCCTATTTAATAAGTCTAAGTTGCTGAAATAAGGCTAATTAATAAGCCTAAGTTGCTGAAATAAGCCTATTTAATAAGCCTAAGTTGCTGAAATAGGCTATTTAATAAGTCTAAGTTGCTGAAATAAGCCTATTTAATAAGCCTAAATAGCTGAAATAAGTATATTTAATAAGCATAAGTTGCTGAAATAAGCCTATTTAATAAGTCTAAGTTGCTGAAATAAGGCTATTTAATAAGTCTACGTTGCTGAAATAAACCTATTTAATAAGCCTAAGTTGCTAAAATAAGCCTATTTAATGAGGCTATTTGATAAGTCTATTTAATAAGCCTATTTAATAAGCCTATTTAATAAGCCTATTTATTGAGCCTATTTAATAAGCCTGTTTATTGAGCCTATTTAATAAGCCTATTTATTGAGCCTATTTAATAAGCCTATTTATTGAGCCTATTTAATAAGCCTATTTAATAAGTATATTTAATAAGCATATTTAATAAGCCTATTTAATAAGCCTATTTATTGAGCCTACTTAATAAGCCTATTTAATAAGCCTATTTATTGAGCCTATTTAATAAGCCTATTTAATAAGTATTTAATGAGCCTATTTAATAAGTCTATTTAATAAGCCTATTTAATAGGCCTATTTAATAAGTCTAAGTTGCTGAAATAAGCCTATTTAATAAGCCTATTTAATAGGCCTATTTAATAAGCCTAAGTTGCTGAAATAAGCCTATTTAATAAGTCTAAGTTACTGAAATAAGGCTATTTAATAAGTCTAAGTTGCTGAAATAAGCCTATTTAATAAGCCTAAGTTGCTGAAATAAGGCTATTTAATAAGCCTATGTTGCTGAAATAAGTATATTTAATAAGCATAAGTTGCTGAAATAAGCCTATTTAATGAGTCTAAGTTGCTGAAATAAGGCTATTTAATAAGTCTAAGTTGCTGAAATAAGCCTATTTAATAAGCCTAAGTTGCTGAAATAAGTATATTTAATAAGCATAAGTTGCTGAAATAAGCCTATTTAATGAGTCTAAGTTGCTGAAATAAGGCTATTTAATAAGTCTAAGTTGCTGAAATAAGCCTATTTAATAAGGCTATTTAATAAGTCTAAGTTGCTGAAATAAACCTATTTAATAAGCCTAATTTGCTAAAATAAGCCTATTTAATGAGGCTATTTAATAAATATATTTAATAAGTATTTAATGAGCCTATTTAATAAGTCTATTTAATAAGCCTTTTTAATAAGCCTATTTAATAAGCCTATTTAATAAGCCTATTTAATACGCCTATTTAATAAATATATTTAATAAGTATTTAATGAGCCTATTTAATAAGTCTATTTAATAAGCCTTTTTAATAAGCCTATTTAATAAGTCTATTTAATAAGCCTATTTAATAAGTCTATTTAATACGTCTATTTAATAAGCCTATTTAATAAGTATTTAATGAGCCTATTTAATAAGCCTATTTATTGAGCCTATTTAATAAGCCTATTTATTGAGCCTATTTTATAAGCCTATTTATTGAGCCTATTTAATAAGCCTATTTATTGAGCCTATTTAATAAGCCTATTTAATAAGTCTATTTAATAAGCCTATTTAATAAGCCTATTTAATAAGCCTATTTATTGAGCCTATTTAATAAGCCTATTTAATAAGCCTATTTGTTGAGCCTATTTAATAAGTCTATTTAATAAGCCTACTTAATAAGCCTATTTAATAAGTATTTAATGAGCCTATTTAATAAGTCTATTTGATAAGCCTATTTAATAAGGCTATTTAATGAGCCTAAGTTGCTGAAATAAGCCTATTTAATAAGCCTATTTAATAGGCGTATTTAATAAGTCTAAGTTGCTGAAATAAGCCTATTTAATAAGCCTAAGTTTCTGAATGAGCTTATTTAATAAGCATAAGTTGCTGAAATAAGCTTATTTAATAAGCCTAAGTTGCTGAACAAGCCTATTTAATAAGCCTATTTAATAAGCCTATTTATTGAGCCTATTTAATAAGCCTGTTTATTGAGCCTATTTAATAAGCCTATTTATTGAGCCTATTTAATAAGCCTATTTATTGAGCCTATTTAATAAGCCTATTTAATAAGTCTATTTAATAAGCCTATTTAATAAGCCTATTTAATAAGCCTATTTATTGAGCCTAATTAATAAGCCTATTTAATAAGCCTATTTATTGAGCCTATTTAATAAGCCTATTTAATAATTATTTAATGAGCCTATTTAATAAGTCTATTTAATAAGCCTATTTAATAGGCCTATTTAATAAGTCTAAGTTGCTGAAATAAGCCTATTTAATAAGCCTATTTAATAGGCCTATTTTATAAGCCTAAGTTGCTGAAATAAGCCTATTTAATAAGTCTAAGTTACTGAAATAAGGCTATTTAATAAGTCTAAGTTGCTGAAATAAGCCTATTTAATAAGCCTAAGTTGCTGAAATAAGGCTATTTAATAAGTCTAAGTTGCTGAAATAAGCCTATTTAATAAGCCTAAGTTGCTGAAATAAGTATATTTAATAAGCATAAGTTGCTGAAATAAGCCTATTTAATGAGTCTAAGTTGCTGAAATAAGGCTATTTAATAAGTCTAAGTTGCTGAAATAAGCCTATTTAATAAGGCTATTTAATAAGTCTAAGTTGCTGAAATAAACCTATTTAATAAGCCTAAGTTGCTAAAATAAGCCTATTTAATGAGGCTATTTAATAAATATATTTAATAAGTATTTAATGAGCCTATTTAATAAGTCTATTTAATAAGCCTTTTTAATAAGCCTATTTAATAAGCCTATTTAATAAGCCTATTTAATACGCCTATTTAATAAATATATTTAATAAGTATTTAATGAGCCTATTTAATAAGTCTATTTAATAAGCCTATTTAATAAGTCTATTTAATACGTCTATTTAATAAGCCTATTTAATAAGTATTTAATGAGCCTATTTAATAAGCCTATTTATTGAGCCTATTTAATAAGCCTATTTATTGAGCCTATTTTATAAGCCTATTTATTGAGCCTATTTAATAAGCCTATTTATTGAGCCTATTTAATAAGCCTATTTAATAAGTCTATTTAATAAGCCTATTTAATAAGCCTATTTAATAAGCCTATTTATTGAGCCTATTTAATAAGCCAATTTAATAAGCCTATTTATTGAGCCTATTTAATAAGTCTATTTAATAAGCCTACTTAATAAGCCTATTTAATAAGTATTTAATGAGCCTATTTAATAAGCCTATTTAATAAGCCTATTTATTGAGCCTATTTAATAAGTCTATTTAATAAGCCTATTTAATAGGCCTATTTAATAAGTCTGAGTTGCTGAAATAAGCCTATTTAATAAGCCTATTTAATAGGCCTATTTAATAAGCCTAAGTTGCTGAAATAAGCCTATTTAATAAGTCTAAGTTGCTGAAATAAGGCTAATTAATAAGCCTAAGTTGCTGAAATAAGCCTATTTAATAAGCCTAAGTTGCTGAAATAAGGCTATTTAATAAGTCTAAGTTGCTGAAATAAGCCTATTTAATAAGCATAAGTTGCTGAAATAAGCCTATTTAATAAGTCTAAGTTGCTGAAATAAGGCTATTTAATAAGTCTACGTTGCTGAAATAAACCTATTTAATAAGCCTAAGTTGCTAAAATAAGCCTATTTAATGAGGCTATTTGATAAGTCTATTTAATAAGCCTATTTAATAAGCCTATTTAATAAGCCTATTTATTGAGCCTATTTAATAAGCCTGTTTATTGAGCCTATTTAATAAGCCTATTTATTGAGCCTATTTAATAAGCCTATTTATTGAGCCTATTTAATAAGCCTATTTAATAAGTCTATTTAATAAGCCTATTTAATAAGCCTATTTAATAAGCCTATTTATTGAGCCTACTTAATAAGCCTATTTAATAAGCCTATTTATTGAGCCTATTTAATAAGCCTATTTAATAAGTATTTAATGAGCCTATTTAATAAGTCTATTTAATAAGCCTATTTAATAGGCCTATTTAATAAGTCTAAGTTGCTGAAATAAGCCTATTTAATAAGCCTATTTAATAGGCCTATTTAATAAGCCTAAGTTGCTGAAATAAGCCTATTTAATAAGTCTAAGTTACTGAAATAAGGCTATTTAATAAGTCTAAGTTGCTGAAATAAGCCTATTTAATAAGTCTGAGTTGCTGAAATAAGCCTATTTAATAAGCCTATTTAATAGGCCTATTTAATAAGCCTAAGTTGCTGAAATAAGCCTATTTAATAAGTCTAAGTTGCTGAAATAAGGCTAATTAATAAGCCTAAGTTGCTGAAATAAGCCTATTTAATAAGCCTAAGTTGCTGAAATAAGGCTATTTAATAAGTCTAAGTTGCTGAAATAAACCTATTTAATAAGCCTAAGTTGCTAAAATAAGCCTATTTAATGAGGCTATTTAATAAATATATTTAATAAGTATTTAATGAGCCTATTTAATAAGTCTATTTAATAAGCCTTTTTAATAAGCCTATTTAATAAGCCTATTTAATAAGCCTATTTAATACGCCTATTTAATAAATATATTTAATAAGTATTTAATGAGCCTATTTAATAAGTCTATTTAATAAGCCTATTTAATAAGTCTATTTAATACGTCTATTTAATAAGCCTATTTAATAAGTATTTAATGAGCCTATTTAATAAGCCTATTTATTGAGCCTATTTAATAAGCCTATTTATTGAGCCTATTTTATAAGCCTATTTATTGAGCCTATTTAATAAGCCTATTTATTGAGCCTATTTAATAAGCCTATTTAATAAGTCTATTTAATAAGCCTATTTAATAAGCCTATTTAATAAGCCTATTTATTGAGCCTATTTAATAAGCCAATTTAATAAGCCTATTTATTGAGCCTATTTAATAAGTCTATTTAATAAGCCTACTTAATAAGCCTATTTAATAAGTATTTAATGAGCCTATTTAATAAGCCTATTTAATAAGCCTATTTATTGAGCCTATTTAATAAGTCTATTTAATAAGCCTATTTAATAGGCCTATTTAATAAGTCTGAGTTGCTGAAATAAGCCTATTTAATAAGCCTATTTAATAGGCCTATTTAATAAGCCTAAGTTGCTGAAATAAGCCTATTTAATAAGTCTAAGTTGCTGAAATAAGGCTAATTAATAAGCCTAAGTTGCTGAAATAAGCCTATTTAATAAGCCTAAGTTGCTGAAATAAGGCTATTTAATAAGTCTAAGTTGCTGAAATAAGCCTATTTAATAAGCCTAAATAGCTGAAATAAGTATATTTAATAAGCATAAGTTGCTGAAATAAGCCTATTTAATAAGTCTAAGTTGCTGAAATAAGGCTATTTAATAAGTCTACGTTGCTGAAATAAACCTATTTAATAAGCCTAAGTTGCTAAAATAAGCCTATTTAATGAGGCTATTTGATAAGTCTATTTAATAAGCCTATTTAATAAGCCTATTTAATAAGCCTATTTATTGAGCCTATTTAATAAGCCTGTTTATTGAGCCTATTTAATAAGCCTATTTATTGAGCCTATTTAATAAGCCTATTTATTGAGCCTATTTAATAAGCCTATTTAATAAGTCTATTTAATAAGCCTATTTAATAAGCCTATTTAATAAGCCTATTTATTGAGCCTACTTAATAAGCCTATTTAATAAGCCTATTTATTGAGCCTATTTAATAAGCCTATTTAATAAGTATTTAATGAGCCTATTTAATAAGTCTATTTAATAAGCCTATTTAATAGGCCTATTTAATAAGTCTAAGTTGCTGAAATAAGCCTATTTAATAAGCCTATTTAATAGGCCTATTTAATAAGCCTAAGTTGCTGAAATAAGCCTATTTAATAAGTCTAAGTTACTGAAATAAGGCTATTTAATAAGTCTAAGTTGCTGAAATAAGCCTATTTAATAAGTCTGAGTTGCTGAAATAAGCCTATTTAATAAGCCTATTTAATAGGCCTATTTAATAAGCCTAAGTTGCTGAAATAAGCCTATTTAATAAGTCTAAGTTGCTGAAATAAGGCTAATTAATAAGCCTAAGTTGCTGAAATAAGCCTATTTAATAAGCCTAAGTTGCTGAAATAAGGCTATTTAATAAGTCTAAGTTGCTGAAATAAGCCTATTTAATAAGCCTAAATAGCTGAAATAAGTATATTTAATAAGCATAAGTTGCTGAAATAAGCCTATTTAATAAGTCTAAGTTGCTGAAATAAGGCTATTTAATAAGTCTACGTTGCTGAAATAAACCTATTTAATAAGCCTAAGTTGCTAAAATAAGCCTATTTAATGAGGCTATTTGATAAGTCTATTTAATAAGCCTATTTAATAAGCCTATTTAATAAGCCTATTTATTGAGCCTATTTAATAAGCCTGTTTATTGAGCCTATTTAATAAGCCTATTTATTGAGCCTATTTAATAAGCCTATTTATTGAGCCTATTTAATAAGCCTATTTAATAAGTCTATTTAATAAGCCTATTTAATAAGCCTATTTAATAAGCCTATTTATTGAGCCTACTTAGTAAGCCTATTTAATAAGCCTATTTATTGAGCCTATTTAATAAGCCTATTTAATAAGTATTTAATGAGCCTATTTAATAAGTCTATTTAATAAGCCTATTTAATAGGCCTATTTAATAAGTCTAAGTTGCTGAAATAAGCCTATTTAATAAGCCTATTTAATAGGCCTATTTAATAAGCCTAAGTTGCTGAAATAAGCCTATTTAATAAGTCTAAGTTACTGAAATAAGGCTATTTAATAAGTCTAAGTTGCTGAAATAAGCCTATTTAATAAGCCTAAGTTGCTGAAATAAGGCTATTTAATAAGCCTATGTTGCTGAAATAAGTATATTTAATAAGCATAAGTTGCTGAAATAAGCCTATTTAATGAGTCTAAGTTGCTGAAATAAGGCTATTTAATAAGTCTAAGTTGCTGAAATAAGCCTATTTAATAAGCCTAAGTTGCTGAAATAAGTATATTTAATAAGCATAAGTTGCTGAAATAAGCCTATTTAATGAGTCTAAGTTGCTGAAATAAGGCTATTTAATAAGTCTAAGTTGCTGAAATAAGCCTATTTAATAAGGCTATTTAATAAGTCTAAGTTGCTGAAATAAACCTATTTAATAAGCCTAATTTGCTAAAATAAGCCTATTTAATGAGGCTATTTAATAAATATATTTAATAAGTATTTAATGAGCCTATTTAATAAGTCTATTTAATAAGCCTTTTTAATAAGCCTATTTAATAAGCCTATTTAATAAGCCTATTTAATACGCCTATTTAATAAATATATTTAATAAGTATTTAATGAGCCTATTTAATAAGTCTATTTAATAAGCCTTTTTAATAAGCCTATTTAATAAGTCTATTTAATAAGCCTATTTAATAAGTCTATTTAATACGTCTATTTAATAAGCCTATTTAATAAGTATTTAATGAGCCTATTTAATAAGCCTATTTATTGAGCCTATTTAATAAGCCTATTTATTGAGCCTATTTTATAAGCCTATTTATTGAGCCTATTTAATAAGCCTATTTATTGAGCCTATTTAATAAGCCTATTTAATAAGTCTATTTAATAAGCCTATTTAATAAGCCTATTTAATAAGCCTATTTATTGAGCCTATTTAATAAGCCTATTTAATAAGCCTATTTATTGAGCCTATTTAATAAGTCTATTTAATAAGCCTACTTAATAAGCCTATTTAATAAGTATTTAATGAGCCTATTTAATAAGTCTATTTGATAAGCCTATTTAATAAGGCTATTTAATGAGCCTAAGTTTCTGAAATAAGCCTATTTAATAAGCCTATTTAATAGGCGTATTTAATAAGTCTAAGTTGCTGAAATAAGCCTATTTAATAAGCCTAAGTTTCTGAATGAGCCTATTTAATAAGCCTAAGTTGCTGAAATAAGCTTATTTAATAAGCCTAAGTTGCTGAACAAGCCTATTTAATAAGCCTAAGTTGCTGAATAAACCTATTTAATAAGTCTAAGTTGCTGAAATAAGCCTATTCAATAAGGCTATTTAATAAGCCTAAGTTGCTGAAATAAGCCTATTTAATAAGCCTATTTAATACGCCTATTTAATAAGTATTTAATGAGGCTATTTAATAAGCCTATTTAATAAGCCTATTTAATAAGCCTATTTAATAAGCCTATTTAATAAGTCTATTTAATAAATATTTCATGAGCCTATTTAATAAGCCTATTTATTGAGCCTATTTAATAAGCCTATTTATTGAGCCTATTTAATAAGCCTATTTATTGAGCCTATTTAATAAGCCTATTTATTGAGCCTATTTAATAAGCCTATTTAATAAGTCTATTTAATAAGCCTATTTAATAAGCCTATTTAATAAGCCTATTTAATAAGTCTATTTAATAAGCCTATTTAATAAGCCTATTTATTGAGCCTATTTAATACGCCTATTTATTGAGCCTATTTCATACGCCTATTTAATTAGTCTATTTAATAAGCCTATTTAATAAGCCTATTTAATACATCTATTTAATAAGCCTATTTAATACGCCTATTTAATAAGCCTATTTAATACGCATATTTATTGAGCCTATTTAATAAGTCTATTTAATAAGCCTATTTAATAAGCCTATTTATTGAGCCTATTTAATGAGCCTATTTAATAAGTCTATTTAATAAGCCTATTTATTGAGCCTATTTAATAAGCCTATTTAATAAGCCTATTTATTGAGCCTATTTAATAAGTCTATTTAATAAGCCTACTTAATAAGCCTATTTAATAAGTATTTAATGAGCCTATTTAATAAGTCTATTTGATAAGCCTATTTAATAAGGCTATTTAATGAGCCTAAGTTGCTGAAATAAGCCTATTTAATAAGCCTATTTAATAGGCGTATTTAATAAGTCTAAGTTGCTGAAATAAGCCTATTTAATAAGCCTAAGTTTCTGAATGAGCCTATTTAATAAGCCTAAGTTGCTGAAATAAGCTTATTTAATAAGCCTAAGTTGCTGAACAAGCCTATTTAATAAGCCTAAGTTGCTGAATAAACCTATTTAATAAGTCTAAGTTGCTGAAATAAGCCTATTCAATAAGGCTATTTAATAAGCCTAAGTTGCTGAAATAAGCCTATTTAATAAGCCTATTTAATACGCCTATTTAATAAGTATTTAATGAGGCTATTTAATAAGCCTATTTAATAAGCCTATTTAATAAGCCTATTTAATAAGCCTATTTAATAAGTCTATTTAATAAATATTTCATGAGCCTATTTAATAAGCCTATTTATTGAGCCTATTTAATAAGCCTATTTATTGAGCCTATTTAATAAGCCTATTTATTGAGCCTATTTAATAAGCCTATTTTATAAGTCTATTTAATAAGCCTATTTAATAAGCCTATTTAATAAGCCTATTTATTGAGCCTATTTAATAAGCCTATTTAATAAGCCTATTTATTGAGCCTATTTAATAAGTCTATTTAATAAGCCTATTTAATAAGCCTAATTAATACGTATTTAATTAGCCTATTTAATAAGCCTATTTAATAAGCCTATTTAATAGGCCTATTTAATAAGTCTAAGTTGCTGAAATAAGCCTATTTAATAAGCCTAAGTTTCTGAATGAGCCTATTTGATAAGCCTAAGTTGCTGAAATAAGACTATTTAATAAGTTTAAGTTGCTGAAATAAGGCTATTTAATAAGCCTAAGTTGCTTAAATAAGCCTATTTAATAATCCTAAGTTGCTGAAATAAGGCTATTTAATAAGTCTAACTTGCTGAAATAAGCCTATTTATTAAGGCTAAGTTGCTGAAATAAGTATATTTAATAAGCATAAGTTTCTGAAATAAGCCTATTTAATGAGTCTAAGTTGCTGAAATAAGGCTATTTAATAAGTCTAAGTTGCTGAAATAAGCCTTTTTAATCAGCGTAAGTTGCTGAAATAAGCCTATTTAATAAGCCCAAGTTGCTGAAATAAGCCTACTTAATTAGGCTATTTAATAAGCCTAAGTTGCTGAAATAAGCCTATTTAATAAGCGTAAGTTGCTGAAATAAGGCTATTTAATAGTCTAAGTTGCTGAAATAAGCCTATTTAATAAGCCTAAGTTGCTGAAATAAGCCCATTTAATAAGCCTATTTAATAAGCCTAAGTTGCTGAAATAAGCCTATTTAATAAGCCTATTTAATAAGCCTATTTGATAGGCCTATTTAATAAGTCTAAGTTGCTGAAATAAGCCTATTTAATAAGCCTAAGTTGCTGAATGAGACTATTTAATAAGCCTAAGTTGCTGCAATAAGCCTATTTAATAAGCCTAAGTTGCTGAATAAGCCTATTTAATAAGCCTAAGTTGCTGAATAAACCTATTTAATAAGTCTAAGTTGCTGAAGTAAGGCTATTTAATAAACCTAAGTTGCTGAAATAAGGCTATTTAATAAGTTTAAGTTGCTGAAATAAGCTTATTTAATAAGCCTAAGTTGCTGAAATAAACCTATTTAATAAGGCTATTTAATAAGTCTAAGTTGCTGAAATAAACCTATTTAATAAGCCTAACTTGCTAAAATAAGCCTATTTAATGAGGCTATTTAATAAGTCTATTTAATAAGCCTAGTTAATAAGCCTATTTAATAAGCCTATTTAATAAGCCTATTTAATACGCCTATTTAATAAACATATTTAATAAGTATTTAATGAGCCTATTTAATAAGTCTATTTAATAAGCCTTTTTAATGAGCCTATTTAATAAGTCTATTTAATAAGCCTATTTAATAAGTCTATTTAATAAGTCTATTTAATAAGCCTATTTAATAAGTATTTAATGAGCCTATTTAATAAGCCTATTTATTGAGCCTATTTAATAAGCCTATTTATTGAGCCTATTTTATAAGCCTATTTATTGAGCCTATTTAATAAGCCTATTTATTGAGCCTATTTAATTAGCCTATTTAATAAGTCTATTTAATAAGCCTATTTAATAAGCCTATTTAATAAGCCTATTTATTGAGCCTATTTAATAAGCCTATTTAATAAGCCTATTTAATAAGCCTATTTAATAAGTATTTAATGAGCCTATTTAATAAGTCTATTTAATAAGCCTATTTAATAAGGCTATTTAATGAGTCTAAGTTGCTGAAATAAGCCTATTTAATAAGCCTATTTAATAGGCCTATTTAATAAGTCTAAGTTGCTGAAATAAGCCTATTTAATAAGCCTAAGTTTCTGAATGAGCCTATTTAATAAGCCTAAGTTGCTGAAATAAGCTTATTTAATAAGCCTAAGTTGCTGAACAAGCCTATTTAATAAGCCTAAGTTGCTGAATAAACCTATTTAATAAGTCTAAGTTGCTGAAATAAGCCTATTCAATAAGGCTATTTAATAAGTATTTAATGAGGCTATTTAATAAGCCTATTTAATAAGCCTATTTAATAAGCCTATTTAATACGCCTATTTAATAAACATATTTAATAAGTATTTAATGAGCCTATTTAATAAGATATTTATTGAGCCTATTTAATAAGCCGAATTTATTGAGCCTATTTAATAAGCCTATTTATTGAGCCTATTTAATAAGCCTATTTATTGAGCCTATTTAATAAGCCTATTTAATAAGTCTATTTAATAAGCCTATTTAATAAGCCTATTTAATAAGCCTATTTATTGAGCCTATTTAATAAGCCTATTTAATAAGCCTATTTATTGAGCCTATTTAATGAGTCTATTTAATAAGCCTATTTAATAAGTGTTTAATGAGCCTATTTAATAGGCCTATTTAATAAGCCTAAGTTGCTGAAATAAGCCTATTTAATAAGTCTAAGTTGCTGAAATAAGGCTAATTAATAAGCCTAAGTTGCTGAAATAAGCCTATTTAATAAGCCTAAGTTGCTGAAATAAGGCTATTTAATAAGTCTAAGTTGCTGAAATAAGCCTATTTAATAAGCCTAAATTGCTGAAATAAGTATATTTAATAAGCATAAGTTGCTGAAATAAGCCTATTTAATAAGTCTAAGTTGCTGAAATAAGGCTATTTAATAAGTCTAAGTTGCTGAAATAAACCTATTTAATAAGCCTAAGTTGATAAAATAAGCCTATTTAATGAGGCTATTTGATTAGTCTATTTAATAAGCCTATTTAATAAGCCTATTTAATAAGCCTATTTAATAAGCCTATTTATTGAGACTATTTAATAAGCCTATTTAATACGCCTATTTAATAAACATATTTAATAAGTATTTAATGAGCCTATTTAATATATCTATTTAATACGCCTAAGTTGCTGAAATAAGCCTATTAAATAAGCCTAAGTTGCTGAATAAGCCTATTTAATAAGCCTAAGTTGCTGAATAAACCTATTTAATAAGTCTAAGTTGCTGAAATAAGCATATTTAATAAGGCTATTTAATAAGCCTAAGTTGCTGAATAAGCCTATTTAATAAGCCTAAATTGCTGAAATAAGTATATTTAATAAGCATAAGTTGCTGAAATAAGCCTATTTAATAAGTCTAAATTGCTGAAATAAGGCTATTTAATAAGTCTAAGTTGCTGAAATAAACCTATTTAATAAGCCTAACTTGCTAAAATAAGCCTATTTAATGAGGCTATTTAATAAGTCTATTTAATAAGCCTAGTTAATAAGCCTATTTAATAAGCCTATTTAATAAGCCTATTTAATACGCCTATTTAATAAACATATTTAATAAGTATTTAATGAGCCTATTTAATAAGTCTATTTAATAAGCCTTTTTAATGAGCCTATTTAATAAGTCTATTTAATAAGCCTATTTAATAAGTCTATTTAATAAGTCTATTTAATAAGCCTATTTAATAAGTATTTAATGAGCCTATTTAATAAGCCTATTTATTGAGCCTATTTAATAAGCCTATTTATTGAGCCTATTTTATAAGCCTATTTATTGAGCCTATTTAATAAGCCTATTTATTGAGCCTATTTAATTAGCCTATTTAATAAGTCTATTTAATAAGCCTATTTAATAAGCCTATTTAATAAGCCTATTTATTGAGCCTATTTAATAAGCCTATTTAATAAGCCTATTTATTGAGGCTATTTAATAAGTCTATTTAATAAGCCTATTTAATAAGCCTATTTAATAAGTATTTAATGAGCCTATTTAATAAGTCTATTTAATAAGCCTATTTAATAAGGCTATTTAATGAGTCTAAGTTGCTGAAATAAGCCTATTTAATAAGCCTATTTAATAGGCCTATTTAATAAGTCTAAGTTGCTGAAATAAGCCTATTTAATAAGCCTAAGTTTCTGAATGAGCCTATTTAATAAGCCTAAGTTGCTGAAATAAGCTTATTTAATAAGCCTAAGTTGCTGAACAAGCCTATTTAATAAGCCTAAGTTGCTGAATAAACCTATTTAATAAGTCTAAGTTGCTGAAATAAGCCTATTCAATAAGGCTATTTAATAAGTATTTAATGAGGCTATTTAATAAGCCTATTTAATAAGCCTATTTAATAAGCCTATTTAAAACGCCTATTTAATAAACATATTTAATAAGTATTTAATGAGCCTATTTAATAAGATATTTATTGAGCCTATTTAATAAGCCGAATTTATTGAGCCTATTTAATAAGCCTATTTATTGAGCCTATTTAATAAGCCTATTTATTGAGCCTATTTAATAAGCCTATTTAATAAGTCTATTTAATAAGCCTATTTAATAAGCCTATTTAATAAGCCTATTTATTGAGCCTATTTAATAAGCCTATTTAATAAGCCTATTTATTGAGCCTATTTAATGAGTCTATTTAATAAGCCTATTTAATAAGTGTTTAATGAGCCTATTTAATAAGTCTATTTAATAAGCCTATTTAATAGGCCTATTTAATAAGTCTAAGTTGCTGAAATAAGCATATTTAATAAGCCTATTTAATAGGCCTATTTAATAAGCCTAAGTTGCTGAAATAAGCCTATTTAATAAGTCTAAGTTGCTGAAATAAGGCTAATTAATAAGCCTAAGTTGCTGAAATAAGCCTATTTAATAAGCCTAAGTTGCTGAAATAAGGCTATTTAATAAGTCTAAGTTGCTGAAATAAGCCTATTTAATAAGCCTAAATTGCTGAAATAAGTATATTTAATAAGCATAAGTTGCTGAAATAAGCCTATTTAATAAGTCTAAGTTGCTGAAATAAGGCTATTTAATAAGTCTAAGTTGCTGAAATAAACCTATTTAATAAGCCTAAGTTGATAAAATAAGCCTATTTAATGAGGCTATTTGATTAGTCTATTTAATAAGCCTATTTAATAAGCCTATTTAATAAGCCTATTTAATAAGCCTATTTATTGAGACTATTTAATAAGCCTATTTAATACGCCTATTTAATAAACATATTTAATAAGTATTTAATGAGCCTATTTCATATATCTATTTAATAAGCCTAAGTTGCTGAAATAAGCCTATTAAATAAGCCTAAGTTGCTGAATAAGCCTATTTAATAAGCCTAAGTTGCTGAATAAACCTATTTAATAAGTCTAAGTTGCTGAAATAAGCATATTTAATAAGGCTATTTAATAAGCCTAAGTTGCTGAATAAGCCTATTTAATAAGCCTAAATTGCTGAAATAAGTATATTTAATAAGCATAAGTTGCTGAAATAAGCCTATTTAATAAGTCTAAGTTGCTGAAATAAGGCTATTTAATAAGTCTAAGTTGCTGAAATAAACCTATTTAATAAGACTAAGTTGATAAAATAAGCCTATTTAATGAGGCTATTTGATTAGTCTATTTAATAAGCCTATTTAATAAGCCTATTTAATAAGCCTATTTAATAAGCCTATTTATTGAGACTATTTAATAAGCCTATTTAATACGCCTATTTAATAAACATATTTAATAAGTATTTAATGAGCCTATTTAATATATCTATTTAATAAGCCTAAGTTGCTGAAATAAGCCTATTAAATAAGCCTAAGTTGCTGAATAAGCCTATTTAATAAGCCTAAGTTGCTGAATAAACCTATTTAATAAGTCTAAGTTGCTGAAATGAGCATATTTAATAAGGCTATTTAATAAGCCTAAGTTGCTGAATAAGCCTATTTAATAAGGCTATTTAATGAGCCTAAGTTGCTGAAATAAGACTATTTAATAAGCCTAAGTTTCTGAACTAAGCCTATTTAAAAAGGTATATTTAATAAGTCTAAGTTGCTGAAATAAACCTATTTAAAAATGCTATTTAATAAGCCTAAGTTGCTGAAATAAACCTGTTTAATAAGGCTATTTAATAAAAAATAAGTTGCTGAAATAAGCTTATTTAATAAGCCTAAGTTGCTGAAATAAGCCAATTTAATAAGGCTATTTAATAAGTCTATTTAATAAGCCTATTTAATAAGCCTATTTAATACGCCTATTTAATAAGCCTATTTAATAAATATTTAATGAGCCTATTTAATAAGCCTATTTATTGAGCCTATTTAATAAGCCTATTTATTGAGCCTATTTAATAAGCCTATTTAATAAGTCTATTTAATAAGCCTATTTAATAAGCCTATTTAATAAGCCTATTTATTGAGCCTATTTAATAAGCCTATTTAATGAGCCTATTTATTGAGCCTATTTAATAAGTCTATTTAATAAGCCTATTTAATAAGCCTAATTAATAAGTATTTAATGAGCCTATTTAATAAGTCTATGTAATAAGCCTATTTAATAGGCCTATTTAATAAGTCTAAGTTGCTGAAATAAGCCTATTTAATAATCCTATTTAATAGGCCTATTTAATAAGTCTAAGTTGCTGAAATAAGCCTATTTAATAAGCGTAATTTTCTGAATGAGCCTATTTGATAAGCCTAAGTTGCTGAAATAAGCCTATTTAATAAGCCTAAGTTGCTGAATAAGCCTATTTAATAAGCCTAATTTGCTGAAATAAGCCTATTTAATAAGTTTAAGTTGCTGAAATAAGGCTATTTAATAAGCCTAAGTTGCTGAAATAAGCATATTTAATAAGCCTAAGTTGTTGAAATAAGGCTATTTAATAAGTCTAAGTTGCTGAAATAAGCCTATTTATTATGCCTAAGTTGCTAAAATAAGTATATTTAATAAGCATAAGTTGCTGAAATAAGCCTATTTAATGAGTCTAAGTTGCTGAAATAAGGCTATTTAATAAGTCTAAGTTGTTGAAATAAGCCTTTTTAATCAGCGTAAGTTGCTGAAATAAGCCTATTTAATAAGCCCAAGTTGCTGAAATAAGCCTACTTAATTAGGCTATTTAATAAGCCTAAGTTGCTGAAATAAGCCTATTTAATAACCGTAAGTTGCTGAAATAAGGCTATTTAATACGTCTAAGTTGCTGAAATAAGCCTATTTAATAAGCCTAAGTTGCTGAAATAAGCCCATTTAATAAGCCTATTTAATAAGCCTAAGTTGCTGAAATAAGCCTATTTAATAAGCCTATTTAATAAGCCTATTTGATAGGCCTATTTAATAAGTCTAAGTTGCTGAAATAAGCCTATTTAATAAGCCTAAGTTGCTGAATGAGCATATTTAATAAGCCTAAGTTGCTGAAATAAGCCTATTTAATAAGCCTAAGTTGCTGAATAAGCCTATTTAATAAGCCTAAGTTGCTGAATAAACCTATTTAATAAGTCTAAGTTGCTGAAATAAGCCTATTTAATAAGGCTATTTAATAAGCCTAAGTTGCTGAATAAGCCTATTTAATAAGTCTAAGTTGCTGAAGTAAGGCTATTTAATAAACCTAAGTTGCTGAAATAAGGCTATTTAATAAGTTTAAGTTGCTGAAATAAGCCTATTTAATAAGCCTAAGTTGCTGAAATAAGCCTATTTAATAAGGCTATTTAATGAGCCTAAGTTGCTGAAATAAGCCTATTTAATAAGCCTAAGTTTCTGAACTAAGCCTATTTAAAAAGGTATATTTAATAAGTCTAAGTTGCTGAAATAAACCTATTTAAAAATGCTATTTAATAAGCCTAAGTTGCTGAAATAAACCTGTTTAATAAGGCTATTTAATAAGCATAAGTTGCTGAAATAAGCTTATTTAATAAGCCTAAGTTGCTGAAATAAGCCTATTTAATAAGGCTATTTAATAAGTCTAAGTTGCTGAAATAAACCTATTTAATAAGCCTAAGTTGCTAAAATAAGCCTATTTAATGAAGCTATTTAATAAGTCTATTTAATAAGCCTATTTAATAAACATATTTAATAAGTATTTAATGAGCCTATTTAATAAGTCTATTTAATAAGCCTTTTTAATGAGCCTATTTAATAAGTCTATTTAATAAGCCTATTTAATAAGTCTATTTAATAAGTCTATTTAATAAGCCTATTTAATAAGTATTTAATGAGCCTATTTAATAAGCCTATTTATTGAGCCTATTTAATAAGCCTATTTATTGAGCCTATTTTATAAGCCTATTTATTGAGCCTATTTAATAAGCCTATTTATTGAGCCTATTTAATTAGCCTATTTAATAAGTCTATTTAATAAGCCTATTTAATAAGCCTATTTAATAAGCCTATTTATTGAGCCTATGTAATAAGCCTATTTAATAAGCCTATTTATTGAGGCTATTTAATAAGTCTATTTAATAAGCCTATTTAATAAGCCTATTTAATAAGTATTTAATGAGCCTATTTAATAAGTCTATTTAATAAGCCTATTTAATAAGGCTATTTAATGAGTCTAAGTTGCTGAAATAAGCCTATTTAATAAGCCTATTTAATAGGCCTATTTAATAAGTCTAAGTTGCTGAAATAAGCCTATTTAATAAGCCTAAGTTTCTGAATGAGCCTATTTAATAAGCCTAAGTTGCTGAAATAAGCTTATTTAATAAGCCTAAGTTGCTGAACAAGCCTATTTAATAAGCCTAAGTTGCTGAATAAACCTATTTAATAAGTCTAAGTTGCTGAAATAAGCCTATTCAATAAGGCTATTTAATAAGCCTAAGTTGCTGAAATAAGCCTATTTAATGAGGCTATTTGATTAGTCTATTTAATAAGCCTATTTAATAAGCCTATTTAATAAGCCTATTTAATAAGCCTATTTATTGAGACTATTTAATGAGCCTATTTAATATATCTATTTAATAAGCCTAAGTTGCTGAAATAAGCATATTAAATAAGCCTAAGTTGCTGAATAAGCCTATTTAATAAGCCTAAGTTGCTGAATAAACCTATTTAATAAGTCTAAGTTGCTGAAATAAGACTATTTAATAAGCCTAAGTTTCTGAACTAAGCCTATTTAAAAAGGTATATTTAATAAGTCTAAGTTGCTGAAATAAACCTATTTAAAAATGCTATTTAATAAGCCTAAGTTGCTGAAATAAACCTGTTTAATAAGGCTATTTAATAAAAAATAAGTTGCTGAAATAAGCTTATTTAATAAGCCTAAGTTGCTGAAATAAGCCTATTTAATAAGGCTATTTAATAAGTCTATTTAATAAGCCTATTTAATAAGCCTATTTAATAAGCCTATTTAATAAGCCTATTTAATAAATATTTAATGAGCCTATTTAATAAGCCTATTTATTGAGCCTATTTAATAAGCCTATGTATTGAGCCTATTTAATAAGCCTATTTATTGAGCCTATTTAATAAGCCTATTTATTGAGCCTATTTAATAAGCCTATTTAATAAGTCTATTTAATAAGCCTATTTAATAAGCCTATTTATTGAGCCTATTTAATAAGCCTATTTAATGAGCCTATTTATTGAGCCTATTTAATAAGTCTATTTAATAAGCCTATTTAATAAGCCTAATTAATAAGTATTTAATGAGCCTATTTAATAAGTCTATGTAATAAGCCTATTTAATAGGCCTATTTAATAAGTCTAAGTTGCTGAAATAAGCCTATTTAATAAGCCTATTTAATAGGCCTATTTAATAAGTCTAAGTTGCTGAAATAAGCCTATTTAATAAGCGTAATTTTCTGAATGAGCCTATTTGATAAGCCTAAGTTGCTGAAATAAGCCTATTTAATAAGCCTAAGTTGCTGAATAAGCCTATTTAATAAGCCTAAGTTGCTGAAATAAGCCTATTTAATAAGTTTAAGTTGCTGAAATAAGGCTATTTAATAAGCCTAAGTTGCTGAAATAAGCATATTTAATAAGCCTAAGTTGCTGAAAGAAGGCTATTTAATAAGTCTAAGTTGCTGAAATAAGCCTATTTATTAAGCCTAAGTTGCTAAAATAAGTATATTTAATAAGCATAAGTTGCTGAAATAAGCCTATTTAATGAGTCTAAGTTGCTGAAATAAGGCTATTTAATAAGTCTAAGTTGTTGAAATAAGCCTTTTTAATCAGCGTAAGTTGCTGAAATAAGCCTATTTAATAAGCCCAAGTTGCTGAAATAAGCCTACTTAATTAGGCTATTTAATAAGCCTAAGTTGCTGAAATAAGCCTATTTAATAACCGTAAGTTGCTGAAATAAGGCTATTTAATACGTCTAAGTTGCTGAAATAAGCCTATTTAATAAGCCTAAGTTGCTGAAATAAGCCCATTTAATAAGCCTATTTAATAAGCCTAAGTTGCTGAAATAAGCCTATTTAATAAGCCTATTTAATAAGCCTATTTGATAGGCCTATTTAATAAGTCTAAGTTGCTGAAATAAGCCTATTTAATAAGCCTAAGTTGCTGAATGAGCATATTTAATAAGCCTAAGTTGCTGAAATAAGCCTATTTAATAAGCCTAAGTTGCTGAATAAGCCTATTTAATAAGCCTAAGTTGCTGAATAAACCTATTTAATAAGTCTAAGTTGCTGAAATAAGCCTATTTAATAAGGCTATTTAATAAGCCTAAGTTGCTGAATAAGCCTATTTAATAAGTCTAAGTTGCTGAAGTAAGGCTATTTAATAAACCTAAGTTGCTGAAATAAGGCTATTTAATAAGTTTAAGTTGCTGAAATAAGCCTATTTAATAAGCCTAAGTTGCTGAAATAAGCCTATTTAATAAGGCTATTTAATGAGCCTAAGTTGCTGAAATAAGCCTATTTAATAAGCCTAAGTTTCTGAACTAAGCCTATTTAAAAAGGTATATTTAATAAGTCTAAGTTACTGAAATAAGGCTATTTAATAAGTCTAAGTTGCTGAAATAAACCTATTTAATAAGCCTAAGTTGATAAAATAAGCCTATTTAATGAGGCTATTTAATAAGTCTACTTAATAAGCCTATTTAATACGCCTATTTGATAAGCCTATTTAATAAGCCTATTTAATACGCCTATTTAATAAACATATTTAATAAGTATTTAATGAGCCTATTTAATAAGTCTATTTAATAAGCCTTTTTAATCAGCCTATTTAATAAGTCTATTTAATAAGCCTATTTAATAAGTCTATTTAATAAGTCTATTTAATAAGCCTATTTAATAAGTATTTAATGAGCCTATTTAATAAGCCTATTTATTGAGCCTATTTAATAAGCCTATTTATTGAGCCTATTTTATAAGCCTATTTATTGAGCCTATTTAATAAGCCTATTTATTGAGCCTATTTAATAAGCCTATTTATTGAGCCTATTTAATAAGCCTATTTAATAAGCCTATTTATTGAGCCTATTTAATAAGCCTATTTAATAAGCCTATTTATTGAGCCTATTTAATAAGTCTATTTATTAAGCCTATTTAATAAGCCTAATTAATAAGTATTTATTGAGCCTATTTAATAAGTCTATTTAATAAGCCTATTTAATAGGCCTATTTAATAAGTCTAAGTTGCTGAAATAAGCCTATTTAATAAGCCTATTTAATAGGCCTATTTAATAAGTCTAAGTTGCTGAAATAAGCCTAATTAATAAGCCTAAGTTTCTAAATGAGCCTATTTGATAAGCCTAAGTTGCTGAAATAAGCCTATTTAATAAGCCTAAGTTGCTGAAATAAGCTTATTTAATAAGCCTAAGTTGCTGAACAAGCCTATTTAATAAGCCTAAGTTGCTGAATAAACCTATTTAATAAGTCTAAGTTGCTGAAATAAGCCTATTCAATAAGGCTATTTAATAAGCCTAAGTTGCTGAAATAAGCCTATTTAATAAGCCTATTTAATAAGCCTATTTAATAAGTATTTAATGAGGCTATTTAATAAGCCTATTTAATAAGCCTATTTAATAAGCCTATTTAATACGCCTATTTAATAAACATATTTAATAAGTATTTAATGAGCCTATTTAATAAGCCTATTTATTGAGCCTATTTAATACGCCTATTTATTGAGCCTATTTAATAAGCCTATTTATTGAGCCTATTTAATAAGCCTATTTATAGAGCCTATTTGATAAGCCTATTTAATAAGTCTATTTAATAAGCCAATTTAATAGGCCTATTTAATAAGTCTAAGTTGCTGAAATAAGCCTATTTAATAAGCCTATTTAATAGGCCTATTCAATAAGCCCAAGTTGCTGAAATAAGCCTATTTAATAAGTCTAAGTTGCTGAAATAAGGCTAATTAATAAGCCTAAGTTGCTGAAATAAGCCTATTTAATAAGCCTAAGTTGCTGAAATAAGGCTATTTAATAAGTCTAAGTTGCTGAAATAAGCCTATTTAATACGCCTAAATTGTTGAAATAAGTATATTTAATAAGCATAAGTTGCTGAAATAAGCCTATTTAATAAGTCTAAGTTGCTGAAATAAGGCTATTTAATAAGTCTAAGTTGCTGAAATAAACCTATTTAATAAGCCTAAGTTGCTAAAATAAGCCTATTTAATGAGGCTATTTAATAAGTCTATTTAATAAGCCTATTTAATAAGCCTATTTAATAAGCCTATTTAATAAGCCTATTTATTGAGCCTATTTAATAAGCCTGTTTATTGTGCCTATTTAATAAGCCTATTTATTGAGCCTATTTAATAAGCCTATTTATTGAGCCTATTTAATAAGCCGATTTAATAAGTCTATCTAATAAGCCAATTTAATAAGCCTATTTAATAAGCCTATTTATTGAGCCTACTTAATAAGCCTATTTAATACGCCTATTTATTGAGCCTATTTAATAAGTCTATTTAATAAGCCTATTTAATAAGCCTATTTAATAAGTATTTAATGAGCCTATTTAATAAGTCTATTTAATAAGCCTATTTAATAGGCCTATTTAATAAGTCTAAGTTGCTTAAATAAGCCTATTTAATAAGCCTATTTAATAGGCCTATTTAATAAGTCTAAGTTGCTTAAATAAGCCTATTTAATAAGCCTATTTAATAAGCCTAAGTTGCTGAATAAGCCTATTTAATAAGCCTAAGTTGCTGAAATAAGCCTATTTAATGTCTAAGTTGCTGAAATAAGGCTATTTAATAAGCCTAAGTTGCTGAAATAAGCCTATTTAATAAGCCTAAGTTGCTGAAATAAGGCTATTTAATAAGTCTAAGTTGCTGAAATAAGCCTATTTAATAAGCCTAAGTTGCTGAAATAAGTATATTTAATAAGCATAAGTTGCTGAAATAAGCCTATTTAATGAGTCTAAGTTGCTGAAATAAGGCTATTTAATAAGTCTAAGTAGCTGAATTAAGCCTATTTAATAAGGCTATTTAATAAGTCTAAGTTGCTGAAATAAACCTATTTAATAAGCCTAAGTTGATAAAATAAGCCTATTTAATGAGGCTATTTAATAAGTCTACTTAATAAGCCTATTTAATACGCCTATTTGATAAGCCTATTTAATAAGCCTATTTAATACGCCTATTTAATAAACATATTTAATAAGTATTTAATGAGCCTATTTAATAAGTCTATTTAATAAGCCTTTTTAATCAGCCTATTTAATAAGTCTATTTAATAAGTCTATTTAATAAGCCTATTTAATAAGTATTTAATGAGCCTATTTAATAAGCCTATTTATTGAGCCTATTTAATAAGCCTATTTATTGAGCCTATTTTATAAGCCTATTTATTGAGCCTATTTAATAAGCCTATTTATTGAGCCTATTTAATAAGCCTATTTATTGAGCCTATTTAATAAGCCTATTTAATAAGCCTATTTATTGAGCCTATTTAATAAGCCTATTTAATAAGCCTATTTATTGAGCCTATTTAATAAGTCTATTTATTAAGCCTATTTAATAAGCCTAATTAATAAGTATTTATTGAGCCTATTTAATAAGTCTATTTAATAAGCCTATTTAATAGGCCTATTTAATAAGTCTAAGTTGCTGAAATAAGCCTATTTAATAAGCCTATTTAATAGGCCTATTTAATAAGTCTAAGTTGCTGAAATAAGCCTAATTAATAAGCCTAAGTTTCTAAATGAGCCTATTTGATAAGCCTAAGTTGCTGAAATAAGCCTATTTAATAAGCCTAAGTTGCTGAAATAAGGCTATTTAATAAGTTTAAGTTGCTGAAATAAGCCTATTTAATAAGCCTAAGTTGCTGAAATAAGCCCATTTAATAAGCCTATTTGATAAGCCTAAGTTGCTGAAATAAGCTTATTTAATACGCCTATGTTGCTGAAATAAGCCTATTTAATAAGGCTATTTAATAAGTCTATTTAATAAGCCTATTTAATAAGCCTATTTAATAAGCCTATTTAATAAGTCTATTTAATAAGTATTTAATGAGCCTATTTAATAAGCCTATTTATTGAGCCTATTTAATAAGCCTATTTAATAAGCCTATTTATTGAGCCTATTTAATAAGTCTATTTAATAAGCCTATTTAATAAGCCTATTTAATACGCCTATTTATTGAGCCTATTTAATAAGCCTATTTAATAAGCCTATTTATTGAGCCTATTTAATGAGTCTATTTATTAAGCCTATTTAATAAGCCTAATTAATAAGTATTTAATGAGCCTATTTAATAAGTCTATTTAATAAGCCTATTTAATAGGCCTATTTAATAAGTCTAAGTTGCTGAAATAAGCCTATTTAATAAGCCTATTTAATACGCCTATTTAATAAGTCTAAGTTGCTGAAATAAGCCTATTTAATAAGCCTAAGTTTCTGAATGAGCCTATTTGATAAGCCTAAGTTGCTGAAATAAGCCTATTTAATATGCCTAAGTTGCTGAATAAGCCTATTTAATAAGCCTAAGTTGCTGAAATAAGCCTATTTAATAAGTTTAAGTTGCTGAAATAAGGCTATTTAATAAGCCTAAGTTGCTGAAATAAGCCTATTTAATAAGCATAAGTTGCTGAAATAAGCCTATTTAATGAGTCTAAGTTGCTGAAATAAGGCTATTTAATAAGTCTAAGTTGCTGATATAAGCCTTTTTAATCAGCGTAAGTTGCTGAAATAAGCCTATTTAATAAGCCCAAGTTGCTGAAATAAGCCTACTTAATTAGGCTATTTAATAAGCCTAAGTTGCTGAAATAAGCCTATTTAATAAGCGTAAGTTGCTGAAATAAGGCTATTTAATAAGTCTAAGTTGCTGAAATAAGCCTATTTAATAAGCCTAAGTTGCTGAAATAAGCCCATTTAATAAGCCTATTTAATAAGCCTAAGATGCTGAAATAAGCCTATTTAATAAGCCTATTTAATAAGCCTATTTAATAGGCCTATTTAATAAGTCTAAGTTGCTGAAATAAGCCTATTTAATAAGCCTATTTAATAGGCCTATTTAATAAGTCTAAGTTGCTGAAATAAGCCTATTTAATAAGCCTAAGTTGCTGAATGAGCCTATTTAATAAGCCTAAGTTGCTGAAATAAGCCTATTTAATAAGCCTAAGTTGCTGAATAAGCCTATTTAATAAGCCTAAGTTGCTGAATAAACCTATTTAATAAGTCTTAGTTGCTGAAATAAGCCTATTTATTAAGGCTATTTAATAAGCCTAAGTTGCTGAATAAGCCTATTTAATAAGTCTAAGTTGCTGAAATAAGGTTATTTAATAAGCCTAAGTTGCTGAAATAAGGCTATTTAATAAGTTTAAGTTGCTGAAATAAGCCTATTTAATAAGCCTAAGTTGCTGAAATAAGCCTATTTAATAAGGCTATTTAATGAGCCTAAGTTGCTGAAATAAGCCTATTTAATAAGCCTAAGTTTCTGAACTAAGCCTATTTAAAAAGGTATATTTAATAAGTCTAAGTTGCTGAAATAAACCTATTTAAAAATGCTATTTAATAAGCCTAAGTTGCTGAAATAAACCTGTTTAATAAGCCTAAGTTTCTGAAATAAGCCTATTTAATAAGGCTATTTAATAAGTCTAAGTTGCTGAAATAAACCTATTTAATAAGCCTAAGTTGCTTAAATAAGCCTATTTAATAAGCCTATTTAATAGGCCTATTTAATAAGTCTAAGTTGCTTAAATAAGCCTATTTAATAAGCCTATTTAATAGGCCTATTTAATAAGCCTAAGTTGCTGAATAAGCCTATTTAATAAGCCTAAGTTGCTGAAATAAGCCTATTTAATGTCTAAGTTGCTGAAATAAGGCTATTTAATAAGCCTAAGTTGCTGAAATAAGCCTATTTAATAAGCCTAAGTTGCTGAAATAAGGCTATTTAATAAGTCTAAGTTGCTGAAATAAGCCTATTTAATAAGCCTAAGTTGCTGAAATAAGTATATTTAATAAGCATAAGTTGCTGAAATAAGCCTATTTAATGAGTCTAAGTTGCTGAAATAAGGCTATTTAATAAGTCTAAGTAGCTGAATTAAGCCTATTTAATAAGGCTATTTAATAAGTCTAAGTTGCTGAAATAAACCTATTTAATAAGCCTAAGTTGATAAAATAAGCCTATTTAATGAGGCTATTTAATAAGTCTACTTAATAAGCCTATTTAATACGCCTATTTGATAAGCCTATTTAATAAGCCTATTTAATACGCCTATTTAATAAACATATTTAATAAGTATTTAATGAGCCTATTTAATAAGTCTATTTAATAAGCCTTTTTAATCAGCCTATTTAATAAGTCTATTTAATAAGCCTATTTAATAAGTCTATTTAATAAGCCTATTTAATAAGTCTATTTAATAAGTCTATTTAATAAGCCTATTTAATAAGTATTTAATGAGCCTATTTAATAAGCCTATTTATTGAGCCTATTTAATAAGCCTATTTATTGAGCCTATTTTATAAGCCTATTTATTGAGCCTATTTAATAAGCCTATTTATTGAGCCTATTTAATAAGCCTATTTATTGAGCCTATTTAATAAGCCTATTTAATAAGCCTATTTATTGAGCCTATTTAATAAGCCTATTTAATAAGCCTATTTATTGAGCCTATTTAATAAGTCTATTTATTAAGCCTATTTAATAAGCCTAATTAATAAGTATTTATTGAGCCTATTTAATAAGTCTATTTAATAAGCCTATTTAATAGGCCTATTTAATAAGTCTAAGTTGCTGAAATAAGCCTATTTAATAAGCCTATTTAATAGGCCTATTTAATAAGTCTAAGTTGCTGAAATAAGCCTAATTAATAAGCCTAAGTTTCTAAATGAGCCTATTTGATAAGCCTAAGTTGCTGAAATAAGCCTATTTAATAAGCCTAAGTTGCTGAAATAAGCTTATTTAATAAGCCTAAGTTGCTGAACAAGCCTATTTAATAAGCCTAAGTTGCTGAATAAACCTATTTAATAAGTCTAAGTTGCTGAAATAAGCCTATTCAATAAGGCTATTTAATAAGCCTAAGTTGCTGAAATAAGCCTATTTAATAAGCCTATTTAATAAGCCTATTTAATAAGTATTTAATGAGGCTATTTAATAAGCCTATTTAATAAGCCTATTTAATAAGCCTATTTAATACGCCTATTTAATAAACATATTTAATAAGTATTTAATGAGCCTATTTAATAAGCCTATTTATTGAGCCTATTTAATACGCCTATTTATTGAGCCTATTTAATAAGCCTATTTATTGAGCCTATTTAATAAGCCTATTTATAGAGCCTATTTGATAAGCCTATTTAATAAGTCTATTTAATAAGCCAATTTAATAGGCCTATTTAATAAGTCTAAGTTGCTGAAATAAGCCTATTTAATAAGCCTATTTAATAGGCCTATTCAATAAGCCCAAGTTGCTGAAATAAGCCTATTTAATAAGTCTAAGTTGCTGAAATAAGGCTAATTAATAAGCCTAAGTTGCTGAAATAAGCCTATTTAATAAGCCTAAGTTGCTGAAATAAGGCTATTTAATAAGTCTAAGTTGCTGAAATAAGCCTATTTAATACGCCTAAATTGTTGAAATAAGTATATTTAATAAGCATAAGTTGCTGAAATAAGCCTATTTAATAAGTCTAAGTTGCTGAAATAAGGCTATTTAATAAGTCTAAGTTGCTGAAATAAACCTATTTAATAAGCCTAAGTTGCTAAAATAAGCCTATTTAATGAGGCTATTTAATAAGTCTATTTAATAAGCCTATTTAATAAGCCTATTTAATAAGCCTATTTAATAAGCCTATTTATTGAGCCTATTTAATAAGCCTGTTTATTGTGCCTATTTAATAAGCCTATTTATTGAGCCTATTTAATAAGCCTATTTATTGAGCCTATTTAATAAGCCGATTTAATAAGTCTATCTAATAAGCCAATTTAATAAGCCTATTTAATAAGCCTATTTATTGAGCCTACTTAATAAGCCTATTTAATAAGCCTATTTATTGAGCCTATTTAATAAGTCTATTTAATAAGCCTATTTAATAAGCCTATTTAATAAGTATTTAATGAGCCTATTTAATAAGTCTATTTAATAAGCCTATTTAATAGGCCTATTTAATAAGTCTAAGTTGCTTAAATAAGCCTATTTAATAAGCCTATTTAATAGGCCTATTTAATAAGTCTAAGTTGCTTAAATAAGCCTATTTAATAAGCCTATTTAATAGGCCTATTTAATAAGCCTAAGTTGCTGAATAAGCCTATTTAATAAGCCTAAGTTGCTGAAATAAGCCTATTTAATGTCTAAGTTGCTGAAATAAGGCTATTTAATAAGCCTAAGTTGCTGAAATAAGCCTATTTAATAAGCCTAAGTTGCTGAAATAAGGCTATTTAATAAGTCTAAGTTGCTGAAATAAGCCTATTTAATAAGCCTAAGTTGCTGAAATAAGTATATATAATAAGCATAAGTTGCTGAAATAAGCCTATTTAATGAGTCTAAGTTGCTGAAATAAGGCTATTTAATAAGTCTAAGTAGCTGAATTAAGCCTATTTAATAAGGCTATTTAATAAGTCTAAGTTGCTGAAATAAACCTATTTAATAAGCCTAAGTTGATAAAATAAGCCTATTTAATGAGGCTATTTAATAAGTCTACTTAATAAGCCTATTTAATACGCCTATTTGATAAGCCTATTTAATAAGCCTATTTAATATGCCTATTTAATAAACATATTTAATAAGTATTTAATGAGCCTATTTAATAAGTCTATTTAATAAGCCTTTTTAATCAGCCTATTTAATAAGTCTATTTAATAAGCCTATTTAATAAGTCTATTTAATAAGTCTATTTAATAAGCCTATTTAATAAGTATTTAATGAGCCTATTTAATAAGCCTATTTATTGAGCCTATTTAATAAGCCTATTTATTGAGCCTATTTTATAAGCCTATTTATTGAGCCTATTTAATAAGCCTATTTATTGAGCCTATTTAATAAGCCTATTTATTGAGCCTATTTAATAAGCCTATTTAATAAGCCTATTTATTGAGCCTATTTAATAAGCCTATTTAATAAGCCTATTTATTGAGCCTATTTAATAAGTCTATTTATTAAGCCTATTTAATAAGCCTAATTAATAAGTATTTATTGAGCCTATTTAATAAGTCTATTTAATAAGCCTATTTAATAGGCCTATTTAATAAGTCTAAGTTGCTGAAATAAGCCTATTTAATAAGCCTATTTAATAGGCCTATTTAATAAGTCTAAGTTGCTGAAATAAGCCTAATTAATAAGCCTAAGTTTCTAAATGAGCCTATTTGATAAGCCTAAGTTGCTGAAATAAGCCTATTTAATAAGCCTAAGTTGCTGAAATAAGGCTATTTAATAAGTTTAAGTTGCTGAAATAAGCCTATTTAATAAGCCTAAGTTGCTGAAATAAGCCCATTTAATAAGCCTATTTGATAAGCCTAAGTTGCTGAAATAAGCTTATTTAATACGCCTATGTTGCTGAAATAAGCCTATTTAATAAGGCTATTTAATAAGTCTATTTAATAAGCCTATTTAATAAGCCTATTTAATAAGCCTATTTAATAAGTCTATTTAATAAGTATTTAATGAGCCTATTTAATAAGCCTATTTATTGAGCCTATTTAATAAGCCTATTTAATAAGCCTATTTATTGAGCCTATTTAATAAGTCTATTTAATAAGCCTATTTAATAAGCCTATTTAATACGCCTATTTATTGAGCCTATTTAATAAGCCTATTTAATAAGCCTATTTATTGAGCCTATTTAATGAGTCTATTTATTAAGCCTATTTAATAAGCCTAATTAATAAGTATTTAATGAGCCTATTTAATAAGTCTATTTAATAAGCCTATTTAATAGGCCTATTTAATAAGTCTAAGTTGCTGAAATAAGCCTATTTAATAAGCCTATTTAATACGCCTATTTAATAAGTCTAAGTTGCTGAAATAAGCCTATTTAATAAGCCTAAGTTTCTGAATGAGCCTATTTGATAAGCCTAAGTTGCTGAAATAAGCCTATTTAATATGCCTAAGTTGCTGAATAAGCCTATTTAATAAGCCTAAGTTGCTGAAATAAGCCTATTTAATAAGTTTAAGTTGCTGAAATAAGGCTATTTAATAAGCCTAAGTTGCTGAAATAAGCCTATTTAATAAGCATAAGTTGCTGAAATAAGCCTATTTAATGAGTCTAAGTTGCTGAAATAAGGCTATTTAATAAGTCTAAGTTGCTGATATAAGCCTTTTTAATCAGCGTAAGTTGCTGAAATAAGCCTATTTAATAAGCCCAAGTTGCTGAAATAAGCCTACTTAATTAGGCTATTTAATAAGCCTAAGTTGCTGAAATAAGCCTATTTAATAAGCGTAAGTTGCTGAAATAAGGCTATTTAATAAGTCTAAGTTGCTGAAATAAGCCTATTTAATAAGCCTAAGTTGCTGAAATAAGCCCATTTAATAAGCCTATTTAATAAGCCTAAGATGCTGAAATAAGCCTATTTAATAAGCCTATTTAATAAGCCTATTTAATAGGCCTATTTAATAAGTCTAAGTTGCTGAAATAAGCCTATTTAATAAGCCTATTTAATAGGCCTATTTAATAAGTCTAAGTTGCTGAAATAAGCCTATTTAATAAGCCTAAGTTGCTGAATGAGCCTATTTAATAAGCCTAAGTTGCTGAAATAAGCCTATTTAATAAGCCTAAGTTGCTGAATAAGCCTATTTAATAAGCCTAAGTTGCTGAATAAACCTATTTAATAAGTCTTAGTTGCTGAAATAAGCCTATTTATTAAGGCTATTTAATAAGCCTAAGTTGCTGAATAAGCCTATTTAATAAGTCTAAGTTGCTGAAATAAGGCTATTTAATAAGCCTAAGTTGCTGAAATAAGGCTATTTAATAAGTTTAAGTTGCTGAAATAAGCCTATTTAATAAGCCTAAGTTGCTGAAATAAGCCTATTTAATAAGGCTATTTAATGAGCCTAAGTTGCTGAAATAAGCCTATTTAATAAGCCTAAGTTTCTGAACTAAGCCTATTTAAAAAGGTATATTTAATAAGTCTAAGTTGCTGAAATAAACCTATTTAAAAATGCTATTTAATAAGCCTAAGTTGCTGAAATAAACCTGTTTAATAAGCCTAAGTTTCTGAAATAAGCCTATTTAATAAGGCTATTTAATAAGTCTAAGTTGCTGAAATAAACCTATTTAATAAGCCTAAGTTGCTAAAATAAGCCTATTTAATGAGGCTATTTAATAAGTCTATTTAAAAAGCCTATTTAATAAGCCTATTTAATACGCCTATTTAATAAGCCTATTTAATACGCCTATTTAATAAACATATTTAATAAGTATTTAATGAGCCTATTTAATAAGTCTATTTAATAAGCCTTTTTAATAAGCCTATTTAATAAGTCTATTTAATAAGCCTAATTAATAAGTCTATTTAATAAGTCTATTTAATAAGCCTATTTAATAAGCCTATTTAATAAGTATTTAATGAGCCTATTTAATGCGTCTATTTAATAAGCCTATTTAATAAGGCTATTTAATGAGCCTAAGTTGCTGAAATAAGCCTATTTAATAAGCCTATTTAATAGGCCTATTTAATAAGTCTAAGTTGCTGAAATAAGCCTATTTAATAAGCCTAAGTTTCTGAATGAGCCTATTTAATAAGCCTAAGTTGCTGAAATAAGCTTATTTAATAAGCCTAAGTTGCTGAATAAGCCTATTTAATAAGCCTAAGTTGCTGAATAAACCTATTTAATAAGTCTAAGTTGCTGAAATAAGCCTATTCAATAAGACTATTTAATAAGCCTAAGTTGCTGAAATAAGCCTATTTAATAAGCCTATTTAATAAGCCTATTTAATAAGTATTTAATGAGGCTATTTAATAAACCTATTTAATAAGCCTATTTAATACGCCTATTTAATAAACATATTTAATGAGTATTTAATGAGCCTATTTAATAAGTCTATTTAATAAGCCTTTTTAATAAGCCTATTTAATAAGTCTATTTAATAAGCCTATTTAATAAGCCTATTTAATAAGCCTATTTATTGAGTATATTTAATAAGCCTATTTAATAAGCCTGTTTATTGAGCCTATTTAATAAGTCTATTTAATAAGCCTATTTAATAGGCCTATTTAATAAGTCTAAGTTGCTGAAATAAGCCTATTTAATAAGCCTATTTAATAGGCCTATTTAATAAGTCTAAGTTGCTGAAATAAGCCTATTTAATAAGCCTAAGTTTCTGAATGAGCCTATTTAATAAGCCTAAGTTGCTGAAATAAGCCTATTAAATAAGCCTAAGTTGCTGAAATAAGCCTATTAAATAAGCCTAAGTTGCTGAATAAGCCTATTTAATAAGCCTAAGTTGCTGAATAAACCTATTTAATAAGTCTAAGTTGCTGAAATAAGCATATTTAATAAGGCTATTTAATAAGCCTATGTTGCTGAATAAGCCTATTTAATAAGGCTATTTAATGAGCCTAAGTTTCTGAAATAAGACTATTTAATAAGCCTAAGTTTCTGAACTAAGCCTATTTAAAAAGGTATATTTAATAAGTCTAAGTTGCTGAAATAAACCTATTTAAAAATGCTATTTAATAAGCCTAAGTTGCTGAAATAAACCTGTTTAATAAGGCTATTTAATAAAAATAAGTTGCTGAAATAAGCTTATTTAATAAGCCTAAGTTGCTGAAATAAGCCTATTTAATAAGGCTATTTAATAAGTCTATTTAATAAGCCTATTTAATAAGCCTATTTAATAAGCCTATTTAATAAGTCTATTTATAAGTATTTAATGAGCCTATTTAATAAGCCTATTTATTGAGCCTATTTAATAAGCCTATTTATTGAGCCTATTTAATAAGTCTATTTAATAAGCCTATTTAATAAGCCTATTTAATAAGCCTATTTATTGAGCCTATTTAATAAGCCTATTTAATAAGCCTATTTATTGAGCATATTTAATAAGTCTATTTATTAAGCCTATTTAATAAGCCTAATTAATAAGTATTTAATGAGCCTATTTAATAAGTCTATTTAATAGGCCTATTTAATAGGCCTATTTAATAAGTCTAAGTTGCTGAAATAAGCCTATTTAATAAGCCTATTTAATAGGCCTATTTAATAAGTCTAAGTTGCTGAAATAAGCCTATTTAATAAGCCTAAGTTTCTGAATGAGCCTATTTGATAAGCCTAAGTTGCTGAAATAAGCCTATTTAATATGCCTAAGTTGCTGAATAAGCCTATTTAATAAGCCTAAGTTGCTGAAATAAGCCTATTTAATAAGTTTAAGTTGCTGAAATAAGGCTATTTAATAAGCCTAAGTTGCTGAAATAAGCCTATTTAATAAGCATAAGTTGCTGAAATAAGCCTATTTAATGAGTCTAAGTTGCTGAAATAAGGCTATTTAATAAGTCTAAGTTGCTGATATAAGCCTTTTTAATCAGCGTAAGTTGCTGAAATAAGCCTATTTAATAAGCCCAAGTTGCTGAAATAAGCCTACTTTATTAGGCTATTTAATAAGCCTAAGTTGCTGAAATAAGCCTATTTAATAAGCGTAAGTTGCTGAAATAAGGCTATTTAATAAGTCTAAGTTGCTGAAATAAGCCTATTTAATAAGCCTAAGTTGCTGAAATAAGCCCATTTAATAAGCCTATTTAATAAGCCTAAGTTGCTGAAATAAGCCTATTTAATAAGCCTATTTAATAAGCCTATTTAATAGGCCTATTTAATAAGTCTAAGTTGCTGAAATAAGCCTATTTAATAAGCCTATTTAATAGGCCTTTTTAATAAGTCTAAGTTGCTGAAATAAGCCTATTTAATAAGCCTAAGTTTCTAAATGAGCGTATTTGATAAGCCTAAGTTGCTGAAATAAGCCTATTTAATAAGCCTAAGTTGCTGAATAAGCCTATTTAATAAGTCTAAGTTGCTGAAATAAGGCTATTTAATAAGCCTAAGTTGCTGAAATAAGGCTATTTAATAAGTTTAAGTTGCTGAAATAAGCCTATTTAATAAGCTTAAGTTGCTGAAATAAGCCTATTTAATAAGGCTATTTAATGAGCCTAAGTTGCTGAAATAAGCCTATTTAATAAGCCTAAGTTTCTGAACTAAGCCTATTTAAAAAGGTATATTTAATAAGTCTAAGTTGCTGAAATAAACCTATTTAAAAATGCTATTTAATAAGCCTAAGTTGCTGAAATAAACCTGTTTAATAAGCCTAAGTTGCTGAAATAAGCCTATTTAATAAGGCTATTTAATAAGTCTAAGTTGCTGAAATAAACCTATTTAATAAGCCTAAGTTGATAAAATAAGCCTATTTAATGAGGCTATTTAATAAGTCTACTTAATAAGCCTATTTAATAAGCCTATTTGATAAGCCTATTTAATAAGCCTATTTAATACGCCTATTTAATAAACATATTTAATAAGTATTTAATGAGCCTATTTAATAAGTCTATTTAATAAGCCTTTTTAATAAGCCTATTTAATAAGTCTATTTAATAAGCTATTTAATAAGTCTATTTAATAAGTCTATTTAATAAGCCTATTTAATAAGTATTTAATGAGCCTATTTAATAAGCCTATTTATTGAGCCTATTTAATAAGCCTATTTATTGAGCCTATTTTATAAGCCTATTTATTGAGCCTATTTAATAAGCCTATTTATTGAGCCTATTTAATAAGCCTATTTATTGAGCCTATTTAATAAGCCTATTTAATAAGCCTATTTATTGAGCCTATTTAATAAGCCTATTTAATAAGCCTATTTATTGAGCCTATTTAATAAGTCTATTTATTAAGCCTATTTAATAAGCCTAATTAATAAGTATTTAATGAGCCTATTTAATAAGTCTATTTAATAAGCCTATTTAATAGGCCTATTTAATAAGTCTAAGTTGCTGAAATAAGCCTATTTAATAAGCCTATTTAATAGGCCTTTTTAATAAGTCTAAGTTGCTGAAATAAGCCTATTTAATAAGCCTAAGTTTCTAAATGAGCGTATTTGATAAGCCTAAGTTGCTGAAATAAGCCTATTTAATAAGCCTAAGTTGCTGAAATAAGGCTATTTAATAAGTTTAAGTTGCTGAAATAAGACTATTTAATAAGCCTAAGTTGTTGAAATAAGCCTATTTAATAAGGCTATTTAATGAGCCTATTTAATAAACATATTTAATAAGTATTTAATGAGCCTATTTAATAAGTCTATTTAATAAGCCTTTTTAATAAGCCTATTTAATAAGTCTATTTAATAAGCCTATTTAATAAGTCTATTTAATAAGTCTATTTAATAAGCCTATTTAATAAGTATTTAATGAGCCTATTTAATAAGCCTATTTATTGAGCCTATTTAATAAGCCTATTTATTGAGCCTATTTTATAAGCCTATTTATTGAGCCTATTTAATAAGCCTATTTATTGAGCCTATTTAATAAGCCTATTTATTGAGCCTATTTAATAAGCCTATTTAATAAGCCTATTTATTGAGCCTATTTAATAAGCCTATTTAATAAGCCTATTTATTGAGCCTATTTAATAAGTCTATTTATTAAGCCTATTTAATAAGCCTAATTAATAAGTATTTAATGAGCCTATTTAATAAGTCTATTTAATAAGCCTATTTAATAGGCCTATTTAATAAGTCTAAGTTGCTGAAATAAGCCTATTTAATAAGCCTATTTAATAGGCCTATTTAATAAGTCTAAGTTGCTGAAATAAGCCTATTTAATAAGCCTAAGTTTCTAAATGAGCCTATTTGATAAGCCTAAGTTGCTGAAATAAGCCTATTTAATAAGCCTAAGTTGCTGAAATAAGGCTATTTAATAAGTTTAAGTTGCTGAAATAAGCCTATTTAATAAGCCTAAGTTGTTGAAATAAGCCTATTTAATAAGGCTATTTAATGAGCCTAAGTTGCTGAAATAAGCCTATTTAATAAGCCTAAGTTTCTGAACTAAGCCTATTTAAAAAGGTATATTTAATAAGTCTAAGTTGCTGAAATAAACCTATTTAAAAATGCTATTTAATAAACCTAAGTTGCTGAAATAAACCTGTTTAATAAGCCTAAGTTGCTGAAATAAGCCTATTTAATAAGGCTTTTTAATAAGTCTAAGTTGCTGAAATAAACCTATTTAATAAGCCTAAGTTGATAAAATAAGCCTATTTAATGAGGCTATTTAATAAGTCTACTTAATAAGCCTATTTAATAAGCCTATTTGATAAGCCTATTTAATAAGCCTATTTAATATGCCTATTTAATAAACATATTTAATAAGTATTTAATGAGCCTATTTAATAAGTCTATTTAATAAGCCTTTTTAATAAGCCTATTTAATAAGTATTTAATGAGCCTATTTAATAAGTATATTTAATAAGCCTATTTAATAAGGCTATTTAATTAGCCTAAGTTGCTGAAATAAGCCTATTTAATAAGCCTATTTAATAGGCCTATTTAATAAGTCTAAGTTGCTGAAATAAGCCTATTTAATAAGCCTAAGTTTCTGAATGAGCCTATTAAATAAGCCTAAGTTGCTGAAATAAGCCTATTTAATAAGCCTAAGTTGCTGAACAAGCCTATTTAATAAGCCTAAGTTGCTGAATAAACTTATTTAATAAGTCTAAGTTGCTGAAATAAGCCTATTCAATAAGTCTATTTAATAAGCCTAAGTTGCTGAAATAAGCCTATTTAATAAGCCTATTTAATAAGCCTATTTAATAAGTATTTAATGAGGCTATTTAATAAGCCTATTTAATAAGTCTATTTAATAAGCCTATTTAATACGCCTATTTAATAAACATATTTAATAAGTATTTAATGAGCCTATTTAATAAGCCTATTTATTGAGCCTATTTAATAAGCCTATTTATTGAGCCTATTTAATAAGCCTATTTATTGAGCCTATTTAATAAGCCTATTTATTGAGCCTATTTAATAAGCCTATTTAATAAGTCTATTTAATAAGCCTATTTAATAAGCCTATTTATTGAGCCTATTTAATAAGCCTATTTAATAAGCCTATTTATTGAGCCTATTTAATAAGTCTATTTAATAAGCCTATTTAATAAGCCTATTTAATAAGTATTTAATGAGCCTATTTAATAAGTCTATTTAATAAGCCTATTTAATAGGCCTATTTAATAAGTCTAAGTTGCTGAAATAAGCCTATTTAATAAGCCTATTTAATAGGCCTATTTAATAAGCCTAAGTTGCTGAAATAAGCCTATTTAATAAGTCTAAGTTGCTGAAATAAGGCTAATTAATAAGCCTAAGTTGCTGAAATAAGCCTATTTAATAAGCCTAAGTTGCTGAAATAAGGCTATTTAATAAGTCTAAGTTGCTGAAATAAGCCTATTTAATACGCCTAAATTGCTGAAAAAGTATATTTAATAAGCATAAGTTGCTGAAATAAGCCTATTTAATAAGTCTAAGTTGCTGAAATAAGGCTATTTAATAAGTCTAAGTTGCTGAAATAAACCTATTTAATAAGCCTAAGTTGCTAAAATAAGCCTATTTAATGAGGCTATTTAATAAGTCTATTTAATAAGCCTATTTAATAAGCCTATTTAATAAGCCTATTTAATAAGCCTATTTATTGAGCCTATTTAATAAGCCTGTTTATTGAGCCTATTTAATAAGCCTATTTATTGAGCCTATTTAATAAGCCTATTTATTGAGCCTATTTAATAAGTCGATTTAATAAGTCTATCTAATAAGCCTATTTAATAAGCCTATTTAATAAGCCTATTTATTGAGCCTACTTAATAAGCCTATTTAATAAGCCTATTTATTGAGCCTATTTAATAAGTCTATTTAATAAGCCTATTTAATAAGCCTATTTAATAAGTATTTAATGAGCCTATTTAATAAGTCTATTTAATAAGCCTATTTAATAGGCCTATTTAATAAGTCTAAGTTGCTTAAATAAGCATATTTAATAAGCCTATTTAATAGGCCTATTTAATAAGTCTAAGTTGCTTAAATAAGCCTATTTAATAAGCCTATTTAATAGGCCTATTTAATAAGCCTAAGTTGCTGAATAAGCCTATTTAATAAGCCTAAGTTGCTGAAATAAGCCTATTTAATAAGTCTAAGTTGCTGAAATAAGGCTATTTAAAAAGCCTAAGTTGCTGAAATAAGCCTATTTAATAAGCCTAAGTTGCTGAAATAAGGCTATTTAATAAGTCTAAGTTGCTGAAATAAGCCTATTTAATAAGCCTAAGTTGCTGAAATAAGTATATTTAATAAGCATAAGTTGCTGAAATAAGCCTATTTAATGAGTCTAAGTTGCTGAAATAAGGCTATTTAATAAGTCTAAGTTGCTGAAATAAGCCTATTTAATAAGGCTATTTAATAAGTCTAAGTTGCTGAAATAAACCTATTTAATAAGCCTAAGTTGCTAAAATAAGCCTATTTAATGAGGCTATTTAATAAGTCTATTTAATAAGCCTATTTAATAAGCCTATTTAATAAGCCTATTTAATACGCCTATTTAATAAACATATTTAATAAGTATTTAATGAGCCTATTTAATAAGTCTATTTAATAAGCCTTTTTAATAAGTCTATTTAATAAGTCTATTTAATAAGCCTATTTAATAAGTATTTAATGAGCCTATTTAATAAGCCTATTTATTGAGCCTATTTAATAAGCCTATTTATTGAGCCTATTTTATAAGCCTATTTATTGAGCCTATTTAATAAGCCTATTTATTGAGCCTATTTAATAAGCCTATTTAATAAGTCTATTTAATAAGCCTATTTAATAAGCCTATTTAATAAGCCTATTTAATAAGCCTATTTAATAAGCCTATTTATTGAGCCTATTTAATAAGTCTATTTAATAAGCCTACTTAATAAGCCTATTTAATAAGTATTTAATGAGCCTATTTAATAAGTCTATTTAATAAGCCTATTTAATTAGGCTATTTAATGAGCCCAAGTTGCTGTAATAAGCCTATTTAATAATCCTATTTAATAGGCCTATTTAATAAGTCTAAGTTGCTGAAATAAGCCTATTTAATAAGCCTAAGTTTCTGAATGAGCCTATTTAATAAGCCTAAGTTGCTGAAATAAGCTTATTTAATAAGCCTAAGTTGCTGAACAAGCCTATTTAATAAGCCTAAGTTGCTGAACAAACCTATTTAATAAGCCTAAGTTGCTGAATAAACCTATTTAATAAGTCTAAGTTGCTGAAATAAGCCTATTCAATAAGGCTATTTAATAAGCCTAAGTTGCTGAAATAAGTCTATTTAATAAGTCTATTTAATAAGCCTATTTAATAAGTATTTAATGAGCCTATTTAATAAGCCTATTTATTGAGCCTATTTAATAAGCCTATTTATTGAGCCTATTTAATAAGCCTATTTATTGAGCCTATTTAATAAGCCTATTTATTTAGCCTATTTAATAAGCCTATTTAATAAGCCTATATAATAAGCCTATTTATTGAGGCTATTTAATAGGCATATTTAATAAGCCTATTTAATGAGCCTATTTAATAAGTCTATTTAATAAGCCTATTTAATAGGCCTATTTAATAAGCCTAAGTTGCTGAAATAAGTATATTTAATAAGCATAAGTTGCTAAAATAAGCCTATTTAATAAGTCTATTTTGCTGAAATAAGTCTATTTAAAAAGTCTAAGTTGCTGAAATAAACCTATTTAATAAGCCTAAGTTGCTAAAATAAGCCTATTTAATGAGGCTATTTAATAAGTCTATTTAATAAGCCTATTTAATAAGCCTATTTAATAAGCCTATTTAATAAGCCTATTTAATAAGTCTATTTAATAAGTCAATTTAAAAAGCCTATTTAATAAGCCTATTTAATAAGCCTATTTATTGAGCCTACTTAATAAGCCTATTTAATAAGCCTATTTATTGAGCCTATTTAATAAGTCTATTTAATAAGCCTATTTAATAAGCCTATTTAATAAGTATTTAATGAGCCTATTTAATAAGTCTATTTAATAAGCCTATTTAATAGGCCTATTTAATAAGTCTAAGTTGCTGAAATAAGCCTATTTAATAAGCCTAAGTTGCTGAATAAGCCTATTTAATAAGCCAAAGTTGCTGAAATAAGCCTATTTAATAAGTCTAAGTTGCTGAAATAAGGCTATTTAATAAGCCTAAGTTGCTGAAATAAGACTATTTAATAAGCCTAAGTTGCTGAAATAAGGCTATTTAATAAGTATAAGTTGCTGAAATAAGCCTATTTAATAAGCCTAAGTTGCTGAAATAAGTATATTTAATAAGCATAAGTTGCTGAAATAAGCCTATTTAATGAGTCTAAGTTGCTGAAATAAGGCTATTTAATAAGTCTAAGTTGCTGAAATAAGCCTTTTTAATCAACGTAAGTTGCTGAAATAAGCCTATTTAATAAGCCCAAGTTACTGAAATAAGCCTACTTAATTAGGCTAATTAATAAGCCTAAGTTGCTGAAATAAGCCTATTTAATAAGCATAAGTTGCTGAAATAAGGCTATTTAATAAGACTAAGTTGCTGAAATAAGCCTATTTAATAAACCTAAGTTGCTGAAATAAGCCTATTTAATAAGCCTATTTAATAAGCCTAAGTTGCTGAAATAAGCCTATTTAATAAGCCTATTTAATAAGCCTATTTATTGAGCCTATTTAATAAGCCTGTTTATTGAGCCTATTTAATAAGCCTATTTATTGAGCCTATTTAATAAGCCTATTTATTGAGCCTATTTAATAAGGCGATTTAATAAGTCTATCTAATAAGCCTATTTAATAAGCCTATTTAATAAGCCTATTTATTGAGCCTACTTAATAAGCCTATTTAATAAGCCTATTTATTGAGCCTATTTAATAAGTCTATTTAATAAGCCTATTTAATAAGCCTATTTAATAAGTATTTAATGAGCCTATTTAATAAGTCTATTTAATAAGCCTATTTAATAGGCCTATTTAATAAGCCTAAGTTGCTGAAATAAGCCTATTTAATAAGCCTAAGTTGCTGAATAAGCCTATTTAATAAGCCTAAGTTGCTGAAATAAGCCTATTTAATAAGTCTAAGTTGCTGAAATAAGGCTATTTAATAAGCCTAAGTTGCTGAAATAAGCCTATTTAATAAGCCTAAGTTGCTGAAATAAGGCTATTTAATAAGTCTAAGTTGCTGAAATAAGTATATTTAATAAGCATAAGTTGCTGAAATAAGCCGATTTAATGAGTCTAAGTTGCTGAAATAAGGCTATTTAATAAGTCTAAGTTGCTGAAATAAGCCTATTTAATAAGGCTATTTAATAAGTCTAAGTTGCTGAAATAAACCTATTTAATAAGCCTAAGTTGCTAAAATAAGCCTATTTAATGAGGCTATTTAATAAGTCTATTTAATAAGCCTATTTAATAAGCCTATTTAATAAGCCTATTTAATAAGCCTATTTAATACGCCTATTTAATAAACATATTTAATAAGTATTTAATGAGCCTATTTAATAAGTCTATTTAATAAGCCTTTTTAATAAGCCTATTTAATAAATTTATTTAATAAGCCTATTTAATAAGTCTATTTAATAAGTCTATTTAATAAGCCTATTTAATAAGCCTATTTAATAAGCCTATTTAATAAGCCTATTTAATAAGCCTATTTATTGAGCCTATTTAATAAGTCTATTTAATAAGCCTACTTAATAAGCCTATTTAATAAGTATTTAATGAGCCTATTTAATAAGTCTATTTAATAAGCCTATTTAATAAGGCTATTTAATGAGCCTAAGTTGCTGAAATAAGCCTATTTAATAAGCCTATTTAATAGGCCTATTTAATAAGTCTAAGTTGCTGAAATAAGCCTATTTAATAAGCCTAAGTTTCTGAATGAGCCTATTTAATAAGCCTAAGTTGCTGAAATAAGCTTATTTAATAAGCCTAAGTTGCTGAACAAGCCTATTTAATAAGCCTAAGTTGCTGAACAAACCTATTTAATAAGCCTAAGTTGCTGAATAAACCTATTTAATAATTCTAAGTTGCTGAAATAAGCCTATTCAATAAGGCTATTTAATAAGCCTAAGTTGCTGAAATAAGTCTGTTTAATAAGTCTATTTAATAAGCCTATTTAATAAGTATTTAATGAGCCTATTTAATAAGCCTATTTATTGAGCCTATTAAATAAGCCTATTTATTGAGCCTATTTAATAAGCCTATTTATTGAGCCTATTTAATAAGCCTATTTATTGAGCCTATTTAATAAGCCTATTTAATAAGTCTATTTAATAAGCCTATTTAATAAGCCTATATAATAAGCCTATTTATTGAGGCTATTTAATAGGCCTATTTAATAAGCCTATTTATTGAGCCTATTTAATAAGTCTATTTAATAAGCCTATTTAATAAGCCTATTTAATAAGTATTTAATGAGCCTATTTAATAAGTCTATTTAATAAGCCTATTTAATAGGCCTATTTAATAAGTCTAAGTTGCTGAAATAAGGCTAATTAATAAGCCTATGTTGCTGAAATAAGCTTATTTAATAAGCCTAAGTTGCTGAAATAAGGCTATTTAATAAGTCTAAGTTGCTGAAATAAGCCTATTTAATAAGCCTAAGTTGCTGAAATAAGTATATTTAATAAGCATAAGTTGCTGAAATAAGCCTATTTAATAAGTCTATTTTGCTGAAATAAGGCTATTTAATAAGTCTAAGTTGCTGAAATAAACCTATTTAATAAGCCTAAATTGCTAAAATAAGCCTATTTAATGAGGCTATTTAATAAGTCTATTTAATAAGCCTATTTAATAAGTCTATTTAATAAGTCAATTTAAAAAGCCTATTTAATAAGCCTATTTAATAAGCCTATTTATTGAGCCTACTTAATAAGCCTATTTAATAAGCCTATTTATTGAGCCTATTTAATAAGTCTATTTAATAAGCCTATTTAATAGTCCTATTTAATAAGTCTAAGTTGCTGAAATAAGCCTATTTAATAAGCCTATTTAATAGGCCTATTTAATAAGCCTAAGTTGCTGAAATAAGCCTATTTAATAAGCCTAAGTTGCTGAATAAGCCTATTTAATAAGCCAAAGTTGCTGAAATAAGCCTATTTAATAAGTCTAAGTTGCTGAAATAAGGCTATTTAATAAGCCTAAGTTGCTGAAATAAGCCTATTTAATAAGCCTAAGTTGCTGAAATAAGGCTATTTAATAAGTCTAAGTTGCTGAAATAAGCCTATTTAATAAGCCTAAGTTGCTGAAATAAGTATATTTAATAAGCATAAGTTGCTGAAATAAGCCTATTTAATAAGCCCAAGTTGCTGAAATAAGCCTACTTAATTAGGCTATTTAATAAGCCTAAGTTGCTGAAATAAGCCTATTTAATAAGCGTAAGTTGCTGAAATAAGGCTATTTAATAAGACTAAGTTGCTGAAATAAGCCTATTTAATAAACCTAAGTTGCTGAATAATGCCTATTTAATAAGCCTATTTAATAAGCCTAAGTTGCTGAAATAAGCCTATTTAATAAGCCTATTTAATAAGCCTATTTAATAAGCCTATTTAATAAGTCTAAGTTGCTGAAATAAGCCTATTTAATAAGCCTAAGTTGCTGAATAAGCCTATTTAATAAGCCTAAGTTGCTGAAATAAGCCTATTTAATAAGTCTAAGTTTCTGAAATAAGGCTATTTAATAATCCTAAGTTGCTGAAATAAGGCTATTTAATAAGTTTAAGTTGCTGAAATAAGCATATTTAATAAGCCTAAGTTGCTGAAATAAGCCTATTTAATAAGGCTATTTAATGAGCCTAAGTTGCTGAAATACGCCTATTTAATAAGCCTAAGTTTCTGAACTAAGCCTATTTAAAAAGGTATATTTAATAAATCTAAGTTGCTGAAATAAACCTATTTAAAAATGCTATTTAATAAGCCTAAGTTGCTGAAATAAACCTGTTTAATAAGGCTATTTAATAAGCATAAGTTGCTGAAATAAGCTTATTTAATAAGCCTAAGTTGCTGAAATAAGCCTATTTAATGAGGCTATTTAATAAGTCTATTTAATAAGCCTATTTAATAAGCCTATTTAATAAGCCTATTTAATAAGCCTATTTAATAAGCCTATTTAATACGCCTATTTAATAAACATATTTAATAAGTATTTAATGAGCCTATTTAATAAGCCTATTTAATAAGCCTATTTATTGAGCCTATTTAATAAGTCTATTTAATAAGCCTATTTAATAAGCCTATTTAATAAGTGTTTAATGAGCCTATTTAATAAGTCTATTTAATAAGCCTGTTTAATAAGGCTATTTAAAGAGCCTAAGTTGCTGAAATAAGCCTATTTAATACGCCTATTTAATAGGCCTATTTAATAAGTCTAATTTGCTGAAATAAGCCTATTTAATAAGCCTAAGTTTCTGAATGAGCCTATTTAATAAGCATAAGTTGCTGAATAAGCCTCTTTAATAAGCCTAAGTTGCTGAAATAAGCCTATTTAATAAGGCTATTTAATGTCTAAGTTGCTGAAATAAACCTATTTAATAAGCCTAAGTTGCTAAAATAAGCCTATTTAATGAGGCTATTTAATAAGTCTATTTAATAAGCCTATTTAATAAGCCTATTTAATAAGCCTATTTAATAAGCCTATTTAATATGCCTATTTAATAAACATATTTAATAAGTATTTAATGAGCCTATTTAATAAGTCTATTTAATAAGCCTTTTTAATAAGCCTATTTAATAAGTCTATTTAATAAGCCTATTTAATAAGTCTATTTAATAAGTCTATTTAATAAGCCTATTTAATAAGTATTTAATGAGCCTATTTAATAAGCCTATTTATTGAGCCTATTTAATAAGCCTATTTATTGAGCCTATTTTATAAGCCTATTTATTGAGCCTATTTAATAAGCCTATTTATTGAGCCTATTTAATAAGCCTATTTAATAAGTCTATTTAATAAGCCTATTTAATAAGCCTATTTAATAAGCCTATTTAATAAGCCTATTTAATAAGCCTATTTATTGAGCCTATTTAATAAGTCTATTTAATAAGCCTACTTAATAAGCCTATTTAATAAGTATTTAATGAGCCTATTTAATAAGTCTATTTAATAAGCCTATTTAATAAGGCTATTTAATAAGTCTAAGTTGCTGAAATAAACCTATTTAATAAGCCTAAGTTGCTAAAATAAGCGTATTTAATGAGGCTATTTAATAAGTCTATTTAATAAGCCTATTTAATAAGCCTATTTAATAAGCCTATTTAATAAGCCTATTTAATACGCCTATTTAATAAACATATTTAATAAGTATTTAATGAGCCTATTTAATAAGCCTATTTAATAAGCCTATTTATTGAGCCTATTTAATAAGTCTATTTAATAAGCCTATTTAATAAGCCTATTTAATAAGTGTTTAATGAGCCTATTTAATAAGTCTATTTAATAAGCCTGTTTAATAAGGCTATTTAATGAGCCTAAGTTGCTGAAATAAGCCTATTTAATAAGTTTAAGTTGCTGAAATAAGGCTATTTAATAAGCCTAAGTTGCTGAAATAAGCCTATTTAATAAGCCTAAGTTGCTGAAATAAGGCTATTTAATAAGCCTAAGTTTCTGAATGAGCCTATTTAATAAGCATAAGTTGCTGAAATAAGCCTAATTAATAAGCCTAAGTTGCTAAATAAGCCTCTTTAATAAGCCTAAGTTGCTGAAATAAGCCTATTTAATAAGGCTATTTAATGTCTAAGTTGCTGAAATAAACCTATTTAATAAGCCTAAGTTGCTAAAATAAGCCTATTTAATGAGGCTATTTAATAAGTCTATTTAATAAGCCTATTTAATAAGCCTATTTAATAAGCCTATTTAATAAGCCTATTTAATATGCCTATTTAATAAACATATTTAATAAGTATTTAATGAGCCTATTTAATAAGTCTATTTAATAAGCCTTTTTAATAAGCCTATTTAATAAGTCTATTTAATAAGCCTATTTAATAAGTCTATTTAATAAGCCTATTTAATAAGTATTTAATGAGCCTATTTAATAAGCCTATTTAATAAGTCTATTTAATAAGCCTATTTAATAAGCCTATTTAATAAGCCTATTTAATAAGCCTATTTAATAAGCCTATTTATTGAGCCTATTTAATAAGTCTATTTAATAAGCCTACTTAATAAGCCTATTTAATAAGTATTTAATGAGCCTATTTAATAAGTCTATTTAATAAGCCTATTTAATAAGGCTATTTAATGAGCCTAAGTTGCTGAAATAAGCCTATTTAATAAGCCTATTTAATAGGCCTATTTAATAAGTCTAAGTTGCTGAAATAAGCCTATTTAATAAGCCTAAGTTTCTGAATGAGCCTATTTAATAAGCCTAAGTTGCTGAAATAAGCTTATTTAATAAGCCTAAGTTGCTGAACAAGCCTATTTAATAAGCCTAAGTTGCTGAACAAACCTATTTAATAAGCCTAAGTTGCTGAATAAACCTATTTAATAAGTCTAAGTTGCTGAAATAAGCCTATTCAATAAGGCTATTTAATAAGCCTAAGTTGCTGAAATAAGTCTGTTTAATAAGTCTATTTAATAAGCCTATTTAATAAGTATTTAATGAGCCTATTTAATAAGCCTATTTATTGAGCCTATTAAATAAGCCTATTTATTGAGCCTATTTAATAAGCCTATTTATTGAGCCTATTTAATAAGCCTATTTATTGAGCCTATTTAATAAGCCTATTTAATAAGTCTATTTAATAAGCCTATTTAATAAGCCTATTTAATAAGCCTATTTAATAAGCCTATTTAATAAGCCTATTTATTGAGCCTATTTAATAAGTCTATTTAATAAGCCTATTTAATAAGCCTATTTAATAAGTATTTAATGAGCCTATTTAATAAGTCTATTTATTAAGCCTATTTAATAGGCCTATTTAATAAGTCTAAGTTGCTGAAATAAGGTTAATTAATAAGCCTATGTTGCTGAAATAAGCTTATTTAATAAGCCTAAGTTGCTGAAATAAGGCTATTTAATACGTCTAAGTTGCTGAAATAGGCCTATTTAATAAGCCTAAGTTGCTGAAATAAGTATATTTAATAAGCATAAGTTGCTGAAATAAGCCTATTTAATAAGTCTATTTTGCTGAAATAAGGCTATTTAATAAGTCTAAGTTGCTAAAATAAGCCTATTTAATGAGGCTATTTAATAAGTCTATTTAATAAGCCTATTTAATAAGCCTATTTAATAAGCCTATTTAATAAGCCTATTTAATAAGTCTATTTAATAAGTCAATTTAAAAAGCCTATTTAATAAGCCTATTTAATAAGCCTATTTATTGAGCCTACTTAATAAGCCTATTTAATAAGCCTATTTATTGAGCCTATTTAATAAGTCTATTTAATAAGCCTATTTAATAAGCCTATTTAATAAGTATTTAATGAGCCTATTTAATACGTCTATTTAATAAGCCTATTTAATAGTCCTATTTAATAAGTCTAAGTTGCTGAAATAAGCCTATTTAATAAGCCTATTTAATAGGCCTATTTAATAAGCCTAAGTTGCTGAAATAAGCCTATTTAATAAGCCTAAGTTGCTGAATAAGCCTATTTAATAAGCCAAAGTTGCTGAAATAAGCCTATTTAATAAGTCTAAGTTGCTGAAATAAGGCTATTTAATAAGCCTAAGTTGCTGAAATAAGCCTATTTAATAAGCCTAAGTTGCTGAAATAAGGCTATTTAATGAGTCTAAGTTGCTGAAATAAGGCTATTTAATAAGTCTAAGTTGCTGAAATAAGCCTTTTTAATCAGCGTAAGTTGCTGAAATAAGCCTATTTAATAAGCCCAAGTTGCTGAAATAAGCCTACTTAATTAGGCTATTTAATAAGCCTAAGTTGCTGAAATAAGCCTATTTAATAAGCGTAAGTTGCTGAAATAAGGCTATTTAATAAGACTAAGTTGCTGAAACAAGCCTATTTAATAAACCTAAGTTGCTGAAATATGCCTATTTAATAAGCCTATTTAATAAGCCTAAGTTGCTGAAATAAGCCTATTTAATAAGCCTATTTAATAAGCCTATTTAATAGGCCTATTTAATAAGTCTAAGTTGCTGACATAAGCCTATTTAATAAGCCTAAGTTGCTGAATAAGCCTATTTAATAAGCCTAAGTTGCTGAAATAAGCCTATTTAATAAGTCTAAGTTTCTGAAATAAGGCTATTTAATAATCCTAAGTTGCTGAAATAAGGCTATTTAATAAGTTTAAGTTGCTGAAATAAGCATATTTAATAAGCCTAAGTTGCTGAAATAAGCCTATTTAATAAGGCTATTTAATGAGCCTAAGTTGCTGAAATAAGCCTATTTAATAAGCCTAAGTTTCTGAACTAAGCCTATTTAAAAAGGTATATTTAATAAATCTAAGTTGCTGAAATAAACCTGTTTAATAAGGCTATTTAATAAGCATAAGTTGCTGAAATAAGCTCATTTAATAAGCCTAAGTTGCTGAAATAAGCCTATTTAATAAGGCTATTTAATAAGTCTAAGTTGCTGAAATAAACCTATTTAATAAGCCTAAGTTGCTAAAATAAGCCTATTTAATGAGGCTATTTAATAAGTCTATTTAATAAGCCTATTTAATAAGCCTATTTTATAAGCCTATTTAATAAGCCTATTTAATACGCCTATTTAATAAACATATTTAATAAGTATTTAATGAGCCTATTTAATAAGCCTATTTAATAAGCCTATTTATTGAGCCTATTTAATAAGTCTATTTAATAAGCCTATTTAATAAGCCTATTTAATAAGTGTTTAATGAGCCTATTTAATAAGTCTATTTAATAAGCCTGTTTAATAAGGCTATTTAATGAGCCTAAGTTGCTGAAATAAGCCTATTTAATACGCCTATTTAATAGGCCTATTTAATAAGTCTAAGTTGCTGAAATAAGCCTATTTAATAAGCCTAAGTTTCTGAATGAGCCTATTTAATAAGCATAAGTTGCTGAAATAAGCCTATTTAATAAGCCTAAGTTGCTGAATAAGCCTCTTTAATAAGCCTAAGTTGCTGAAATAAGCCTATTTAATAAGGCTATTTAATGTCTAAGTTGCTGAAATAAACCTATTTAATAAGCCTAAGTTGCTAAAATAAGCCTATTTAATGAGGCTATTTAATAAGTCTATTTAATAAGCCTATTTAATAAGCCTATTTAATAAGCCTATTTAATAAGCCTATTTAATACGCCTATTTAATAAACATATTTAATAAGTATTTAATAAGCCTATTTAATAAGTATTTAATGAGCCTATTTAATAAGCCTATTTATTGAGCCTATTTAATAAGCCTATTTATTGAGCCTATTTTATAAGCCTATTTATTGAGCCTATTTAATAAGCCTATTTATTGAGCCTATTTAATAAGCCTATTTAATAAGTCTATTTAATAAGCCTATTTAATAAGCCTATTTAATAAGCCTATTTAATAAGCCTATTTAATAAGCCTATTTATTGAGCCTATTTAATAAGTCTATTTAATAAGCCTACTTAATAAGCCCATTTAATAAGTATTTAATGAGCCTATTTAATAAGTCTATTTAATAAGCCTATTTAATAAGGCTATTTAATGAGCCTAAGTTGCTGAAATAAGCCTATTTAATAAAATATAATAGGCCTATTTAATAAGTCTAAGTTGCTGAAATAAGCCTATTTAATAAGCCTAAGTTTCTGAATGAGCCTATTTAATAAGCCTAAGTTGCTGAAATAAGCTTATTTAATAAGCCTAAGTTGCTGAACAAGCCTATTTAATAAGCCTAAGTTGCTGAATAAACCTATTTAATAAGTCTAAGTTGCTGAAATAAGCCTATTCAATAAGGCTATTTAATAAGCCTAAGTTGCTGAAATAAGTCTATTTAATAAGTCTATTTAATAAGCCTATTTAATAAGTATTTAATGAGCCTATTTAATACGCCTATTTATTGAGCCTATTAAATAAGCCTATTTATTGAGCCTATTTAATAAGCCTATTTATTGAGCCTATTTAATAAGCCTATTTATTGAGCCTATTTAATAAGTCTATTTAATAAGCCTATTTAATAAGCCTATATAATAAGCCTATTTATTGAGGCTATTTAATAGGCCTATTTAATAAGCCTATTTATTGAGCCTATTTAATAAGTCTATTTAATAAGCCTATTTAATAAGCCTATTTAATAAGTATTTAATGAGCCTATTTAATACGTCTATTTAATAAGCCTATTTAATAGGCCTATTTAATAAGTCTAAGTTGCTGAAATAAGGCTAATTAATAAGCCTATGTTGCTGAAATAAGCTTATTTAATAAGCCTAAGTTGCTGAAATAAGGCTATTTAATAAGTCTAAGTTGCTGAAATAAGCCTATTTAATAAGCCTAAGTTGCTGAAATAAGTATATTTAATAAGCATAAGTTGCTGAAATAAGCCTATTTAATAAGTCTATTTTGCTGAAATAAGGCTATTTAATAAGTCTAAGTTGCTGAAATAAACCTATTTAATAAGCCTAAGTTGCTAAAATAAGCCTATTTAATGAGGCTATTTAATAAGTCTATTTAATAAGCCTATTTAATAAGCCTATTTAATAAGCCTATTTAATAAGCCTATTTAATAAGTCTATTTAATAAGTCAATTTAAAAAGCCTATTTAATAAGCCTATTTAATAAGCCTATTTATTGAGCCTACTTAATAAGCCTATTTAATAAGCCTATTTATTGAGCCTATTTAATAAGCCTATTAAATAAGCCTATTTAATAAGCCTATTTAATAAGTATTTAATGAGCCTATTTAATAAGTCTATTTAATAAGCCTATTTAATAGTCCTATTTAATAAGTCTAAGTTGCTGAAATAAGCCTATTTAATAAGCCTATTTAATAGGCCTATTTAATAAGCCTAAGTTGCTGAAATAAGCCTATTTAATAAGCCTAAGTTGCTGAATAAGCCTATTTAATAAGCCAAAGTTGCTGAAATAAGCCTATTTAATAAGTCTAAGTTGCTGAAATAAGGCTATTTAATAAGCCTAAGTTGCTGAAATAAGCCTATTTAATAAGCCTAAGTTGCTGAAATAAGGCTATTTAATAAGTCTAAGTTGCTGAAATAAGCCTATTTAATAAGCCTAAGTTGCTGAAATAAGTATATTTAATAAGCATAAGTTGCTGAAATAAGCCTATTTAATGAGTCTAAGTTGCTGAAATAAGCCTATTTAATAAGCCTAAGTTGCTGAATAAGCCTATTTAATAAGCCTAAGTTGCTGAAATAAGCCTATTTAATAAATCTAAGTTTCTGAAATAAGGCTATTTAATAATCCTAAGTTGCTGATATAAGGCTATTTAATAAGTTTAAGTTGCTGAAATAAGCATATTTAATAAGCCTAAGTTGCTGAAATAAGCCTATTTAATAAGGCTATTTAATGAGCCTAAGTTGCTGAAATAAGCCTATTTAATAAGCCTAAGTTTCTGAACTAAGCCTATTTAAAAAGGTATATTTAATAAATCTAAGTTGCTGAAATAAACCTATTTAAAAATGATATTTAATAAGCCTAAGTTGCTGAAATAAACCTGTTTAATAAGGCTATTTAATAAGCATAAGTTGCTGAAATAAGCTTATTTAATAAGCCTAAGTTGCTGAAATAAGCCTATTTAATAAGGCTATTTAATAAGTCTAAGTTGCTGAAATAAACCTATTTAATAAGCCTAAGTTGCTAAAATAAGCCTATTTAATGAGGCTATTTAATAAGTCTATTTAATAAGCCTATTTAATAAGCCTATTTAATAAGCCTATTTAATAAGCCTATTTAATACGCCTATTTAATAAACATATTTAATAAGTATTTAATGAGCCTATTTAATAAGCCTATTTAATAAGCCTATTTATTGAGCCTATTTAATAAGTCTATTTAATAAGCCTATTTAATAAGCCTATTTAATAAGTGTTTAATGAGCCTATTTAATAAGTCTATTTAATAAGCCTGTTTAATAAGGCTATTTAATGAGCCTAAGTTGCTGAAATAAGCCTATTTAATACGCCTATTTAATAGGCATATTTAATAAGTCTAAGTTGCTGAAATAAGCCTATTTAATAAGCCTAAGTTTCTGAATGAGCCTATTTAATAAGCATAAGTTGCTGAAATAAGCCTATTTAATAAGCCTAAGTTGCTGAATAAGCCTCTTTAATAAGCCTAAGTTGCTGAAATAAGCCTATTTAATAAGGCTATTTAATGTCTAAGTTGCTGAAATAAACCTATTTAATAAGCCTAAGTTGCTAAAATAAGCCTATTTAATGAGGCTATTTAATAAGTCTATTTAATAAGCCTATTTAATAAGCCTATTTAATAAGCCTATTTAATAAGCCTATTTAATACGCCTATTTAATAAACATATTTAATAAGTATTTAATGAGCCTATTTAATAAGTATTTAATGAGCCTATTTAATAAGCCTATTTATTGAGCCTATTTAATAAGCCTATTTATTGAGCCTATTTTATAAGCCTATTTATTGAGCCTATTTAATAAGCCTATTTATTGAGCCTATTTAATAAGCCTATTTAATAAGTCTATTTAATAAGCCTATTTAATAAGCCTATTTAATAAGCCTATTTAATAAGTCTATTTAATAAGCCTACTTAATAAGCCTATTTAATAAGTATTTAATGAGCCTATTTAATAAGTCTATTTAATAAGCCTATTTAATAGGGCTATTTAATGAGCCTAAGTTGCTGAAATAAGCCTATTTAATAAGCCTATTTAATAGGCCTATTTAATAAGTCTAAGTTGCTGAAATAAGCCTATTTAATAAGCCTAAGTTTCTGAATGAGCCTATTTAATAAGCCTAAGTTGCTGAAATAAGCTTATTTAATAAGCCTAAGTTGCTGAACAAGCCTATTTAATAAGCCTAAGTTGCTGAACAAACCTATTTAATAAGCCTAAGTTGCTGAAATAAACCTATTTAATAAGCCTAAGTTGCTAAAATAAGCGTATTTAATGAGGCTATTTAATAAGTCTATTTAATAAGTCTATTTAATAAGCCTATTTAATAAGCCTATTTAATAAGCCTATTTAATAAGCATATTTAATAAGCCTATTTATTGAGCCTATTTAATAAGTCTATTTAATAAGCCTACTTAATAAGCCTATTTAATAAGTATTTAATGAGCCTATTTAATAAGTCTATTTAATAAGCCTATTTAATAAGGCTATTTAATGAGCCTAAGTTGCTGAAATAAGCCTATTTAATAAGCCTATTTAATAGGCCTATTTAATAAGTCTAAGTTGCTGAAATAAGCCTATTTAATAAGCCTAAGTTTCTGAATGAGCCTATTTAATAAGCCTAAGTTGCTGAAATAAGCTTATTTAATAAGCCTAAGTTGCTGAAAAAGCCTATTTAATAAGCCTAAGTTGCTGAACAAACCTATTTAATAAGCCTAAGTTGCTGAATAAACCTATTTAATAAGTCTAAGTTGCTGAAATAAGCCTATTCAATAAGGCTATTTAATAAGCCTAAGTTGCTGAAATAAGTCTATTTAATAAGTCTATTTAATAAGCCTATTTAATAAGTATTTAATGAGCCTATTTAATAAGCCTATTTATTGAGCCTATTAAATAAGCCTATTTATTGAGCCTATTTAATAAGCCTATTTATTGAGCCTATTTAATAAGCCTATTTATTGAGCCTATTTAATAAGTCTATTTAATAAGCCTATTTAATAAGCCTATATAATAAGCCTATTTATTGAGGCTATTTAATAGGCCTATTTAATAAGCCTATTTATTGAGCCTATTTAATAAGTCTATTTAATAAGCCTATTTAATAAGCCTATTTAATAAGTATTTAATGAGCCTATTTAATACGTCTATTTAATAAGCCTATTTAATAGGCCTATTTAATAAGTCTAAGTTGCTGAAATAAGGCTAATTAATAAGCCTATGTTGCTGAAATAAGCTTATTTAATATACCTAAGTTGCTGAAATAAGGCTATTTAATAAGTCTAAGTTGCTGAAATAAGCCTATTTAATAAGCCTAAGTTGCTGAAATAAGTATATTTAATAAGCATAAGTTGCTGAAATAAGCCTATTTAATAAGTCTATTTTGCTGAAATAAGGCTATTTAATAAGTCTAAGTTGCTGAAATAAACCTATTTAATAAGCCTAAGTTGCTAAAATAAGCCTATTTAATGAGGCTATTTAATAAGTCTATTTAATAAGCCTATTTAATAAGCCTATTTAATAAGCCTATTTAATAAGCCTATTTAATAAGTATTTAATGAGCCTATTTAATAAGCCTATTTATTGAGCCTATTAAATAAGCCTATTTATTGAGCCTATTTAATAAGCCTATTTATTGAGCCTATTTAATAAGCCTATTTATTGCGCCTATTTAATAAGCCTATTTAATAAGTCTATTTAATAAGCCTATTTAATAAGCCTATATAATAAGCCTATTTATTGAGCCTATTTAATAAGTCTATTTAATAAGCCTATTTAATAAGCCTATTTAATAAGTATTTAATGAGCCTATTTAATACGTCTATTTAATAAGCCTATTTAATAGGCCTATTTAATAAGTCTAAGTTGCTGAAATAAGGCTAATTAATAAGCCTATGTTGCTGAAATAAGCTTATTTAATAAGCCTAAGTTGCTGAAATAAGGCTATTTAATAAGTCTAAGTTGCTGAAATAAGCCTATTTAATAAGCCTAAGTTGCTGAAATAAGTATATTTAATAAGCATAAGTTGCTGAAATAAGCCTATTTAATAAGTCTATTTTGCTGAAATAAGGCTATTTAATAAGTCTAAGTTGCTGAAATAAACCTATTTAATAAGCCTAAGTTGCTAAAATAAGCCTATTTAATGAGGCTATTTAATAAGTCTATTTAATAAGCCTATTTAATAAGCCTGTTTAATAAGCCTATTTAATAAGTCTATTTAATAAGTCAATTTAAAAAGCCTATTTAATAAGCCTATTTAATAAGCCTATTTATTGAGCCTACTTAATAAGCCTATTTAATATGCCTATTTATTGAGCCTATTTAATAAGTCTATTTAATAAGCCTATTTAATAAGCCTATTTAATAAGTATTTAATGAGCCTATTTAATAAGTCTATTTAATAAGCCTATTTAATAGTCCTATTTAATAAGTCTAAGTTACTGAAATAAGCCTATTTAATAAGCCTATTTAATAGGCCTATTTAATAAGCCTAAGTTGCTGAAATAAGCCTATTTAATAAGCCTAAGTTGCTGAATAAGCCTATTTAATAAGCCAAAGTTGCTGAAATAAGCCTATTTAATAAGTCTAAGTTGCTGAAATAAGGCTATTTAATAAGCCTAAGTTGCTGAAATAAGCCTATTTAATAAGCCTAAGTTGCTGAAATAAGGCTATTTAATAAGTCTAAGTTGCTGAAATAAGCCTATTTAATAAGCCTAAGTTGCTGAAATAAGTATATTTAATAAGCATAAGTTGCTGAAATAAGCCTATTTAATGAGTCTAAGTTGCTGAAATAAGCCTATTTAATAAGCCTAAGTTGCTGAATAAGCCTATTTAATAAGCCTAAGTTGCTGAAATAAGCCTATTTAATAAGTCTAAGTTTCTGAAATAAGGCTATTTAATAATCCTAAGTTGCTGAAATAAGGCAATTTAATAAGTTTAAGTTGCTGAAATAAGCATATTTAATAAGCCTAAGTTGCTGAAATAAGCCTATTTAATAAGGCTATTTAATGAGCCTAAGTTGCTGAAATAAGCCTATTTAATAAGCCTAAGTTTCTGAACTAAGCCTATTTAAAAAGGTATATTTAATAAATCTAAGTTGCTGAAATAAACCTATTTAAAAATGCTATTTAATAAGCCTAAGTTGCTGAAATAAACCTGTTTAAAAAGGCTATTTAATAAGCATAAGTTGCTGAAATAAGCTTATTTAATAAGCCTAAGTTGCTGAAATAAGCCTATTTAATAAGGCTATTTAATAAGTCTAAGTTGCTGAAATAAACCTATTTAATAAGCCTAAGTTGCTAAAATAAGCCTATTTAATGAGGCTATTTAATAAGTCTATTTAATAAGCCTATTTAATAAGCCTATTTAATAAGCCTATTTAATAAGCCTATTTAATACGCCTATTTAATAAACATATTTAATAAGTATTTAATGAGCCTATTTAATAAGCCTATTTAATAAGCTTATTTATTGAGCCTATTTAATAAGTCTATTTAATAAGCCTATTTAATAAGCCTATTTAATAAGTGTTTAATGAGCCTATTTAATAAGTCTATTTAATAAGCCTGTTTAATAAGGCTATTTAATGAGCCTAAGTTGCTGAAATAAGCCTATTTAATACGCCTATTTAATAGGCATATTTAATAAGTCTAAGTTGCTGAAATAAGCCTATTTAATAAGCCTAAGTTTCTGAATGAGCCTATTTAATAAGCATAAGTTGCTGAAATAAGCCTATTTAATAAGCCTAAGTTGCTGAATAAGCCTCTTTAATAAGCCTAAGTTGCTGAAATAAGCCTATTTAATAAGGCTATTTAATGTCTAAGTTGCTGAAATAAACCTATTTAATAAGCCTAAGTTGCTAAAATAAGCCTATTTAATGAGGCTATTTAATAAGTCTATTTAATAAGCCTATTTAATAAGCCTATTTAATAAGCCTATTTAATAAGCCTATTTAATACGCCTATTTAATAAACATATTTAATAAGTATTTAATAAGCCTATTTAATAAGTATTTAATGAGCCTATTTAATAAGCCTATTTATTGAGCCTATTTAATAAGCCTATTTATTGAGCCTATTTTATAAGCCTATTTATTGAGCCTATTTAATAAGCCTATTTATTGAGCCTATTTAATAAGCCTATTTAATAAGTCTATTTAATAAGCCTATTTAATAAGCCTATTTAATAAGCCTATTTAATAAGCCTATTTAATAAGCCTATTTATTGAGCCTATTTAATAAGTCTATTTAATAAGCCTACTTAATAAGCCCATTTAATAAGTATTTAATGAGCCTATTTAATACGTCTATTTAATAAGCCTATTTAATAGGCCTATTTAATAAGTCTAAGTTGCTGAAATAAGGCTAATTAATAAGCCTATGTTGCTGAAATAAGCTTATTTAATAAGCCTAAGTTGCTGAAATAAGGCTATTTAATAAGTCTAAGTTGCTGAAATAAGCCTATTTAATAAGCCTAAGTTGCTGAAATAAGTATATTTAATAAGCATAAGTTGCTGAAATAAGCCTATTTAATAAGTCTATTTTGCTGAAATAAGGCTATTTAATAAGTCTAAGTTGCTGAAATAAACCTATTTAATAAGCCTAAGTTGCTAAAATAAGCCTATTTAATGAGGCTATTTAATAAGTCTATTTAATAAGCCTATTTAATAAGCCTGTTTAATAAGCCTATTTAATAAGTCTATTTAATAAGTCAATTTAAAAAGCCTATTTAATAAGCCTATTTAATAAGCCTATTTATTGAGCCTACTTAATAAGCCTATTTAATATGCCTATTTATTGAGCCTATTTAATAAGTCTATTTAATAAGCCTATTTAATAAGCCTATTTAATAAGTATTTAATGAGCCTATTTAATAAGTCTATTTAATAAGCCTATTTAATAGTCCTATTTAATAAGTCTAAGTTACTGAAATAAGCCTATTTAATAAGCCTATTTAATAGGCCTATTTAATAAGCCTAAGTTGCTGAAATAAGCCTATTTAATAAGCCTAAGTTGCTGAATAAGCCTATTTAATAAGCCAAAGTTGCTGAAATAAGCCTATTTAATAAGTCTAAGTTGCTGAAATAAGGCTATTTAATAAGCCTAAGTTGCTGAAATAAGCCTATTTAATAAGCCTAAGTTGCTGAAATAAGGCTATTTAATAAGTCTAAGTTGCTGAAATAAGCCTATTTAATAAGCCTAAGTTGCTGAAATAAGTATATTTAATAAGCATAAGTTGCTGAAATAAGCCTATTTAATGAGTCTAAGTTGCTGAAATAAGCCTATTTAATAAGCCTAAGTTGCTGAATAAGCCTATTTAATAAGCCTAAGTTGCTGAAATAAGCCTATTTAATAAGTCTAAGTTTCTGAAATAAGGCTATTTAATAATCCTAAGTTGCTGAAATAAGGCTATTTAATAAGTTTAAGTTGCTGAAATAAGCATATTTAATAAGCCTAAGTTGCTGAAATAAGCCTATTTAATAAGGCTATTTAATGAGCCTAAGTTGCTGAAATAAGCCTATTTAATAAGCCTAAGTTTCTGAACTAAGCCTATTTAAAAAGGTATATTTAATAAATCTAAGTTGCTGAAATAAACCTATTTAAAAATGCTATTTAATAAGCCTAAGTTGCTGAAATAAACCTGTTTAAAAAGGCTATTTAATAAGCATAAGTTGCTGAAATAAGCTTATTTAATAAGCCTAAGTTGCTGAAATAAGCCTATTTAATAAGGCTATTTAATAAGTCTAAGTTGCTGAAATAAACCTATTTAATAAGCCTAAGTTGCTAAAATAAGCCTATTTAATGAGGCTATTTAATAAGTCTATTTAATAAGCCTATTTAATAAGCCTATTTAATAAGCCTATTTAATAAGCCTATTTAATACGCCTATTTAATAAACATATTTAATAAGTATTTAATGAGCCTATTTAATAAGCCTATTTAATAAGCTTATTTATTGAGCCTATTTAATAAGTCTATTTAATAAGCCTATTTAATAAGCCTATTTAATAAGTGTTTAATGAGCCTATTTAATAAGTCTATTTAATAAGCCTGTTTAATAAGGCTATTTAATGAGCCTAAGTTGCTGAAATAAGCCTATTTAATACGCCTATTTAATAGGCATATTTAATAAGTCTAAGTTGCTGAAATAAGCCTATTTAATAAGCCTAAGTTTCTGAATGAGCCTATTTAATAAGCATAAGTTGCTGAAATAAGCCTATTTAATAAGCCTAAGTTGCTGAATAAGCCTCTTTAATAAGCCTAAGTTGCTGAAATAAGCCTATTTAATAAGGCTATTTAATGTCTAAGTTGCTGAAATAAACCTATTTAATAAGCCTAAGTTGCTAAAATAAGCCTATTTAATGAGGCTATTTAATAAGTCTATTTAATAAGCCTATTTAATAAGCCTATTTAATAAGCCTATTTAATAAGCCTATTTAATACGCCTATTTAATAAACATATTTAATAAGTATTTAATGAGCCTATTTAATAAGTCTATTTAATAAGCTTTTTTAATAAGCCTATTTAATAAGTCTATTTAATAAGCCTATTTAATAAGTCTATTTAATAAGTCTATTTAATAAGCCTATTTAATAAGTATTTAATGAGCCTATTTAATAAGTATTTAATGAGCCTATTTAATAAGCCTATTTATTGAGCCTATTTAATGAGCCTATTTATTGAGCCTATTTTATAAGCCTATTTATTGAGCCTATTTAATAAGCCTATTTATTGAGCCTATTTAATAAGCCTATTTAATAAGTCTATTTAATAAGCCTATTTAATAAGCCTATTTAATAAGCCTATTTAATAAGCCTATTTAATAAGCCTATTTATTGAGCCTATTTAATAAGTCTATTTAATAAGCCTACTTAATAAGCCTATTTAATAAGTATTTAATGAGCCTATTTAATAAGTCTATTTAATAAGCCTATTTAATAAGGCTATTTAATGAGCCTAAGTTGCTGAAATAAGCCTATTTAATAAGCCTATTTAATAGGCCTATTTAATAAGTCTAAGTTGCTGAAATAAGCCTATTTAATAAGCCTAAGTTTCTGAATGAGCCTATTTAATAAGCCTAAGTTGCTGAAATAAGCTTATTTAATAAGCCTAAGTTGCTGAACAAGCCTATTTAATAAGCCTAAGTTGCTGAACAAACCTATTTAATAAGCCTAAGTTGCTGAATAAACCTATTTAATAAGTCTAAGTTGCTGAAATAAGCCTATTCAATAAGGCTATTTAATAAGCCTAAGTTGCTGAAATAAGTCTATTTAATAAGTCTATTTAATAAGCCTATTTAATAAGTATTTAATGAGCCTATTTAATAAGCCTATTTATTGAGCCTATTAAATAAGCCTATTTATTGAGCCTATTTAATAAGCCTATTTATTGAGCCTATTTAATAAGCCTATTTATTGAGCCTATTTAATAAGCCTATTTAATAAGTCTATTTAATAAGCCTATTTAATAAGCCTATTTAATAAGTATTTAATGAGCCTATTTAATAAGTCTATTTAATAAGCCTATTTAATAGGCCTATTTAATAAGTCTAAGTTGCTGAAATAAGGCTAATTAATAAGCCTATGTTGCTGAAATAAGCTTATTTAATAAGCCTAAGTTGCTGAAATAAGGCTATTTAATAAGTCTAAGTTGCTGAAATAAGCCTATTTAATAAGCCTAAGTTGCTGAAATAAGTATATTTAATAAGCATAAGTTGCTGAAATAAGCCTATTTAATAAGTCTATTTTGCTGAAATAAGGCTATTTAATAAGTCTAAGTTGCTGAAATAAACCTATTTAATAAGCCTAAGTTGCTAAAATAAGCCTATTTAATGAGGCTATTTAATAAGTCTATTTAATAAGCCTATTTAATAAGCCTATTTAATAAGCCTATTTAATAAGCCTATTTAATAAGTCTATTTAATAAGTCAATTTAAAAAGCCTATTTAATAAGCCTATTTAATAAGCCTATTTATTGAGCCTACTTAATAAGCCTATTTAATAAGCCTATTTATTGAGCCTATTTAATAAGTCTATTTAATAAGCCTATTTAATAAGCCTATTTAATAAGTATTTAATGAGCCTATTTAATAAGTCTATTTAATAAGCCTATTTAATAGTCCTATTTAATAAGTCTAAGTTGCTGAAATAAGCCTATTTAATAAGCCTATTTAATAGGCCTATTTAATAAGCCTAAGTTGCTGAAATAAGCCTATTTAATAAGCCTAAGTTGCTGAATAAGCCTATTTAATAAGCCAAAGTTGCTGAAATAAGCCTATTTAATAAGTCTAAGTTGCTGAAATAAGGCTATTTAATAAGCCTAAGTTGCTGAAATAAGCCTATTTAATAAGCCTAAGTTGCTGAAATAAGGCTATTTAATAAGTCTAAGTTGCTGAAATAAGCCTATTTAATAAGCCTAAGTTGCTGAAATAAGTATATTTAATAAGCATAAGTTGCTGAAATAAGCCTATTTAATGAGTCTAAGTTGCTGAAATAAGGCTATTTAATAAGTCTAAGTTGCTGAAATAAGCCTTTTTAATCAGCGTAAGTTGCTGAAATAAGCCTATTTAATAAGCCCAAGTTGCTGAAATAAGCCTACTTAATTAGGCTATTTAATAAGCCTAAGTTGCTGAAATAAGCCTATTTAATAAGCGTAAGTTGCTGCAATAAGGCTATTTAATAAGGCTATTTAATGAGCCTAAGTTGCTGAAATAAGCCTATTTAATAAGCCTAAGTTTCTGAACTAAGCCTATTTAAAAAGGTATATTTAATAAATCTAAGTTGCTGAAATAAACCTAATTAAAAATGCTATTTAATAAGCCTAAGTTTCTGAACTAAGCCTATTTAAAAAGGTATATTTAATAAATCTAAGTTGCTGAAATAAACCTAATTAAAAATGCTATTTAATAAGCCTAAGTTGCTGAAATAAACCTGTTTAATAAGGCTATTTAATAAGCATAAGTTGCTGAAATAAGCCTATTTAATAAGGCTATTTAATAAGTCTAAGTTGCTGAAATAAACCTATTTAATAAGCCTAAGTTGCTAAAATAAGCCTATTTAATGAGGCTATTTAATAAGTCTATTTAATAAGCCTATTTAATAAGCCTATTTAATAAGCCTATTTAATAAGCCTATTTAATACGCCTATTTAATACGCCTATTTAATAAACATATTTAATAAGTATTTAATGAGCCTATTTAATAAGCCTATTTAATAAGCCTATTTATTGAGCCTATTTAATAAGTCTATTTAATAAGCCTATTTAATAAGCCTATTTAATAAGTGTTTAATGAGCCTATTTAATAAGTCTATTTAATAAGCCTGTTTAATAAGGCTATTTAATGAGCCTAAGTTGCTGAAATAAGCCTATTTAATACGCCTATTTAATAGGCCTATTTAATAAGTCTAAGTTGCTGAAATAAGCCTATTTAATAAGCCTAAGTTTCTGAATGAGCCTATTTAATAAGCATAAGTTGCTGAAATAAGCCTATTTAATAAGCCTAAGTTGCTGAATAAGCATCTTTAATAAGCCTAAGTTGCTGAAATAAGCCTATTTAATAAGGCTATTTAATGTCTAAGTTGCTGAAATAAACCTATTTAATAAGCCTAAGTTGCTAAAATAAGCGTATTTAATGAGGCTATTTAATAAGTCTATTTAATAAGTCTATTTAATAAGCCTATTTAATAAGCCTATTTAATAAGCCTATTTAATAAGCATATTTAATAAGCCTATTTATTGAGCCTATTTAATAAGTCTATTTAATAAGCCTACTTAATAAGCCTATTTAATAAGTATTTAATGAGCCTATTTAATAAGTCTATTTAATAAGCCTATTTAATAAGGCTATTTAATGTGCCTAAGTTGCTGAAATAAGCCTATTTAATAAGCCTATTTAATAGGCCTATTTAATAAGTCTAAGTTGCTGAAATAAGCCTATTTAATAAGCCTAAGTTTCTGAATGAGCCTATTTAATAAGCCTAAGTTGCTGAAATAAGCTTATTTAATAAGCCTAAGTTGCTGAACAAGCCTATTTAATAAGCCTAAGTTGCTGAACAAACCTATTTAATAAGCCTAAGTTGCTGAATAAACCTATTTAATAAGTCTAAGTTGCTGAAATAAGCCTATTCAATAAGGCTATATAATAAGCTTAAGTTGCTGAAATAAGTCTATTTAATAAGTCTATTTAATAAGCCTATTTAATAAGTATTTAATGAGCCTATTTAATAAGCCTATTTATTGAGCCTATTAAATAAGCCTATTTATTGAGCCAATTTAATAAGCCTATTTATTGAGCCTATTTAATAAGCCTATTTATTGAGCCTATTTAATAAGCCTATTTAATAAGTCTATTTAATAAGCCTATTTAATAAGCCTATATAATAAGCCTATTTATTGAGGCTATTTAATAGGCCTATTTAATAAGCCTATTTATTGAGCTTATTTAATAAGTCTATTTAATAAGCCTATTTAATAAGCCTATTTAATAAGTATTTAATGAGCCTATTTAATAAGTCTATTTAATAAGCCTATTTAATAGGCCTATTTAATAAGTCTAAGTTGCTGAAATAAGGCTAATTAATAAGCCTATGTTGCTGAAATAAGCTTATTTAATAAGCCTAAGTTGCTGAAATAAGGCTATTTAATAAGTCTAAGTTGCTGAAATAAGCCTATTTAATAAGCCTAAGTTGCTGAAATAAGTATATTTATTAAGCATAAGTTGCTGAAATAAGCCTATTTAATAAGTCTATTTTGCTGAAATAAGGCTATTTAATAAGTCTAAGTTGCTGAAATAAACCTATTTAATAAGCCTAAGTTGGTAAAATAAGCCTATTTAATGAGGCTATTTAATAAGTCTATTTAATAAGCCTATTTAATAAGCCTATTTAATAAGCCTATTTAATAAGCCTATTTAATAAGTCTATTTAATAAGTCAATTTAAAAAGCCTATTTAATAAGCCTATTTAATAAGCCTATTTATTGAGCCTACTTAATAAGCCTATTTAATAAGCCTATTTATTGAGCCTATTTAATAAATCTATTTAATAAGCCTATTTAATAAGCCTATTTAATAAGTATTTAATGAGCCTATTTAATAAGTCTATTTAATAAGCCTATTTAATAGTCCTATTTAATAAGTCTAAGTTGCTGAAATAAGCCTATTTAATAAGCCTATTTAATAGGCCTATTTAATAAGCCAAAGTTGCTGAAATAAGCCTATTTAATAAGCCTAAGTTGCTGAATAAGCCTATTTAATAAGCCAAAGTTGCTGAAATAAGCCTATTTAATAAGTCTAAGTTGCTGAAATAAGGCTATTTAATAAGCCTAAGTTGCTGAAATAAGCCTATTTAATAAGCCTAAGTTGCTGAAATAAGGCTATTTAATAAGTCTAAGTTGCTGAAATAAGCCTATTTAATAAGCCTAAGTTGCTGAAATAAGTATATTTAATAAGCATAAGTTGCTGAAATAAGCCTATTTAATGAGTCTAAGTTGCTGAAATAAGGCTATTTAATAAGTCTAAGTTGCTGAAATAAGCCTTTTTAATCAGCGTAAGTTGCTGAAATAAGCCTATTTAATAAGCCCAAGTTGCTGAAATAAGCCTACTTAATTAGGCTATTTAATAAGCCTAAGTTGCTGAAATAAGCCTATTTAATAAGCGTAAGTTGCTGAAATAAGGCTATTTAATAAGGCTATTTAATGAGCCTAAGTTGCTGAAATAAGCCTATTTAATACGCCTAAGTTTCTGAACTAAGCCTATTTAAAAAGGTATATTTAATAAATCTAAGTTGCTTAAATAAACCTAATTAAAAATGCTATTTAATAAGCCTAAGTTTCTGAACTAAGCCTATTTAAAAAGGTATATTTAATAAATCTAAGTTGCTGAAATAAACCTAATTAAAAATGCTATTTAATAAGCCTAAGTTGCTGAAATAAACCTGTTTAATAAGGCTATTTAATAAGCATAAGTTGCTGAAATAAGCCTATTTAATAAGGCTATTTAATAAGTCTAAGTTGCTGAAATAAACCTATTTAATAAGCCTAAGTTGCTAAAATAAGCCTATTTAATGAGGCTATTTAATAAGTCTATTTAATAAGCCTATTTAATAAGCCTATTTAATAAGCCTATTTAATAAGCCTATTTAATACGCCTATTTAATAAACATATTTAATAAGTATTTAATGAGCCTATTTAATAAGCCTATTTAATAAGCCTATTTATTGAGCCTATTTAATAAGTCTATTTAATAAGCCTATTTAATAAGCCTATTTAATAAGTGTTTAATGAGCCTATTTAATAAGTCTATTTAATAAGCCTGTTTAATAAGGCTATTTAATGAGCCTAAGTTGCTGAAATAAGCCTATTTAATACGCCTATTTAATAGGCCTATTTAATAAGTCTAAGTTGCTGAAATAAGCCTATTTAATAAGCCTAAGTTTCTGAATGAGCCTATTTAATAAGCATAAGTTGCTGAAATAAGCCTATTTAATAAGCCTAAGTTGCTGAATAAGCCTCTTTAATAAGCCTAAGTTGCTGAAATAAGCCTATTTAATAAGGCTATTTAATGTCTAAGTTGCTGAAATAAACCTATTTAATAAGCCTAAGTTGCTAAAATAAGCCTATTTAATGAGGCTATTTAATAAGTCTATTTAATAAGCCTATTTAATAAGCCTATTTAATAAGCCTATTTAATAAGCCTATTTAATATGCCTATTTAATAAACATATTTAATAAGTATTTAATGAGCCTATTTAATAAGTCTATTTAATAAGCCTTTTAATAAGCCTATTTAATAAGTCTATTTAATAAGCCTATTTAATAAGTCTATTTAATAAGTCTATTTAATAAGCCTATTTAATAAGTATTTAATGAGCCTATTTAATAAGCCTATTTATTGAGCCTATTTAATAAGCCTATTTATTGAGCCTATTTTATAAGCCTATTTATTGAGCCTATTTAATAAGCCTATTTATTGAGGCTATTTAATAAGCCTATTTAATAAGTCTATTTAATAAGCCTATTTAATAAGCCTATTTAATAAGCCTATTTAATAAGCCTATTTAATAAGCCTATTTATTGAGCCTATTTAATAAGTCTATTTAATAAGCCTACTTAATAAGCCTATTTAATAAGTATTTAATGAGCGTATTTAATAAGTCTATTTAATAAGCCTATTTAATAAGGCTATTTAATGTGCCTAAGTTGCTGAAATAAGCCTATTTAATAAGCCTATTTAATAGGCCTATTTAATAAGTCTAAGTTGCTGAAATAAGCCTATTTAATAAGCCTAAGTTTCTGAATGAGCCTATTTAATAAGCCTAAGTTGCTGAAATAAGCTTATTTAATAAGCCTAAGTTGCTGAACAAGCCTATTTAATAAGCCTAAGTTGCTGAAATAAACCTATTTAATAAGCCTAAGTTGCTAAAATAAGCCTATTTAATGAGGCTATTTAATAAGTCTATTTAATAAGCCTATTTAATGAGGCTATTTAATAAGTATATTTAATAAGCCTATTTAATAAGCCTATTTAATAAGCCTATTTAATAAGCCTATTTAATACGCCTATTTAATAAACATATTTAATAAGTGTTTAATGAGCCTATTTAATAAGTCTATTTAATAAGCCTTTAATAAGGCTATTTAATGAGCCTAAGTTGCTGAAATAAGCCTATTTAATACGCCTATTTAATAGGCCTATTTAATAAGTCTAAGTTGCTGAAATAATCCTATTTAATAAGCCTAAGTTTCTGAATGAGCCTATTTAATAAGCATAAGTTGCTGAAATAAGCCTATTTAATAAGCCTAAGTTGCTGAATAAGCCTCTTTAATAAGCCTAAGTTGCTGAAATAAGCCTATTTAATAAGGCTATTTAATGTCTAAGTTGCTGAAATAAACCTATTTAATAAGCCTAAGTTGCTAAAATAAGCCTATTTAATGAGGCTATTTAATAAGTCTATTTAATAAGCCTATTTAATAAGCCTATTTAATAAGCCTATTTAATAAGCCTATTTAATACGCCTATTTAATAAACATATTTAATAAGTATTTAATGAGCCTATTTAATAAGTCTATTTAATAAGCCTTTTTAATAAGCCTATTTAATAAGTCTATTTAATAAGCCTATTTAATAAGTCTATTTAAAAAGTCTATTTAATAAGCCTATTTAATAAGTATTTAATGAGCCTATTTAATAAGCCTATTTATTGAGCCTATTTAAAAAGCCTATTTATTGAGCCTATTTTATAAGCCTATTTATTGAGCCTATTTAATAAGCCTATTTATTGAGGCTATTTAATAAGTCTATTTAATAAGCCTACTTAATAAGCCTATTTAATAAGTATTTAATGAGCGTATTTAATAAGTCTATTTAATAAGCCTATTTAATAAGTCTATTTAATGTGCCTAAGTTGCTGAAATAAGCCTATTTAATAAGCCTATTTAATAGGCCTATTTAATAAGTTTAAGTTGCTGAAATAAGCCTATTTAATAAGCCTAAGTTTCTGAATGAGCCTATTTAATAAGCCTAAGTTGCTGAACAAACCTATTTAATAAGCCTAAGTTGCTGAATAAACCTATTTAATAAGTCTAAGTTGCTGAAATAAGCCTATTCAATAAGGCTATTTAATAAGCCTAAGTTGCTGAAATAAGTCTATTTAATAAGTCTATTTAATAAGCCTATTTAATAAGTATTTAATGAGCCTATTTAATAAGCCTATTTATTGAGCCTATTAAATAAGCCTATTTATTGAGCCTATTTAATAAGCCTATTTATTGAGCCTATTTAATAAGTCTATTTAATAAGCCTATTTAATAAGCCTATTTAATAAGTATTTAATGAGCGTATTTAATAAGTCTATTTAATAAGCCTATTTAATAAGTCTATTTAATGTGCCTAAGTTGCTGAAATAAGCCTATTTAATAAGCCTATTTAATAGGCCTATTTAATAAGTTTAAGTTGCTGAAATAAGCCTATTTAATAAGCCTAAGTTTCTGAATGAGCCTATTTAATAAGCCTAAGTTGCTGAACAAACCTATTTAATAAGCCTAAGTTGCTGAATAAACCTATTTAATAAGTCTAAGTTGCTGAAATAAGCCTATTCAATAAGGCTATTTAATAAGCCTAAGTTGCTGAAATAAGTCTATTTAATAAGTCTATTTAATAAGCCTATTTAATAAGTATTTAATGAGCCTATTTAATAAGCCTATTTATTGAGCCTATTAAATAAGCCTATTTATTGAGCCTATTTAATAAGCCTATTTATTGAGCCTATTTAATAAGTCTATTTAATAAGCCTATTTAATAAGCCTATTTAATAAGTATTTAATAAGCCTATTTAATAGGCCTATTTAATAAGTCTAAGTTGCTGAAATAAGGCTAATTAATAAGCCTATGTTGCTGAAATAAGCTTATTTAATAAGCCTAAGTTGCTGAATAAGCCTATTTAATAAGCCAAAGTTGCTGAAATAAGCCTATTTAATAAGTCTAAGTTGCTGAAATAAGGCTATTTAATAAGCCTAAGTTGCTGAAATAAGCCTATTTAATAAGCCTAAGTTGCTGAAATAAGGCTATTTAATAAGTCTAAGTTGCTGAAATAAGCCTATTTAATAAGCCTAAGTTGCTGAAATAAGTATATTTAATAAGCATAAGTTGCTGAAATAAGCCTATTTAATGAGTCTAAGTTGCTGAAATAAGGCTATTTAATAAGTCTAAGTTGCTGAAATAAGCCTTTTTAATAAGCGTAAGTTGCTGAAATAAGGCTATTTAATAAGACTAAGTTGCTGAAATAAGCCTATTTAATAAACCTAAGTTGCTGAAATATGCCTATTTAATAAGCCTATTTAATAAGCCTAAGTTGCTGAAATAAGCCTATTTAATAAGCCTATTTAATAAGCCTATTTAATAGGCCTATTTAATAAGTCTAAGTTGCTGAAATAAGCCTATTTAATAAGCCTAAGTTGCTGAATAAGCCTATTTAATAAGCCTAAGTTGCTGAAATAAGCCTATTTAATAAGTCTAAGTTTCTGAAATAAGGCTATTTAATAATCCTAAGTTGCTGAAATAAGGCTATTTAATAAGTTTAAGTTGCTGAAATAAGCATATTTAATAAGCCTAAGTTGCTGAAATAAGCCTATTTAATAAGGCTATTTAATGAGCCTAAGTTGCTGAAATAAGCCTATTTAATAAGCCTAAGTTTCTGAACTAAGCCTATTTAAAAAGGTATATTTAATAAATCTAAGTTGCTGAAATAAACCTATTTAAAAATGCTATTTAATAAGCCTAAGTTGCTGAAATAAACCTGTTTAATAAGGCTATTTAATAAGCATAAGTTGCTGAAATAAGCTTATTTAATAAGCCTAAGTTGCTGAAATAAGCCTATTTAATAAGGCTATTTAATAAGTCTAAGTTGCTGAAATAAACCTATTTAATAAGCCTAAGTTGCTAAAATAAGCCTATTTAATGAGGCTATTTTTTAAGTCTATTTAATAAGCCTATTTAATAAGCCTATTTAATAAGCCTATTTAATAAGCCTATTTAATACGCCTATTTAATAAACATATTTAATAAGTATTTAATGAGCCTATTTAATAAGCCTATTTAATAAGCCTATTTATTGAGCCTATTTAATAAGTCTATTTAATAAGCCTATTTAATAAGCCTATTTAATAAGTGTTTAATGAGCCTATTTAATAAGTCTATTTAATAAGCCTGTTTAATAAGGCTATTTAATGAGCCTAAGTTGCTGAAATAAGCCTATTTAATACGCCTATTTAATAGGCCTATTTAATAAGTCTAAGTTGCTGAAATAAGCCTATTTAATAAGCCTAAGTTTCTGAATGAGCCTATTTAATAAGCATAAGTTGCTGAAATAAGCCTATTTAATAAGCCTAAGTTGCTGAATAAGCCTCTTTAATAAGCCTAAGTTGCTGAAATAAGCCTATTTAATAAGGCTATTTAATGTCTAAGTTGCTGAAATAAACCTATTTAATAAGCCTAAGTTGCTAAAATAAGCCTATTTAATGAGGCTATTTAATAAGTCTATTTAATAAGCCTATTTAATAAGCCTATTTAATAAGCCTATTTAATAAGCCTATTTAATACGCCTATTTAATAAACATATTTAATAAGTATTTAATGAGCCTATTTAATAAGTCTATTTAATAAGCCTTTTTAATAAGCCTATTTAATAAGTCTATTTAATAAGCCTATTTAATAAGTCTATTTAATAAGTCTATTTAATAAGCCTATTTAATAAGTATTTAATGAGCCTATTTAATAAGCCTATTTATTGAGCCTATTTAATAAGCCTATTTATTGAGCCTATTTTATAAGCCTATTTATTGAGCCTATTTAATAAGCCTATTTATTGAGCCTATTTAATAAGCCTATTTAATAAGTCTATTTAATAAGCCTATTTAATAAGCCTATTTAATAAGCCTATTTAATAAGCCTATTTAATAAGCCTATTTATTGAGCCTATTTAATAAGTCTATTTAATAAGCCTACTTAATAAGCCTATTTAATAAGTATTTAATGAGCCTATTTAATAAGTCTATTTAATAAGCCTATTTAATAAGGCTATTTAATGAGCCTAAGTTGCTGAAATAAGCCTATTTAATAAGCCTATTTAATAGGCCTATTTAATAAGTCTAAGTTGCTGAAATAAGCCTATTTAATAAGCCTAAGTTTCTGAATGAGCCTATTTAATAAGCATAACTTGCTGAACAAGCCTATTTAATAAGCCTAAGTTGCTGAACAAACCTATTTAATAAGCCTAAGTTGCTGAACAAACCTATTTAATAAGCCTAAGTTGCTGAATAAACCTATTTAATAAGTCTAAGTTGCTGAAATAAGCCTATTCAATAAGGCTATTTAATAAGCCTAAGTTGCTGAAATAAGTCTATTTAATAAGTCTATTTAATAAGCCTATTTAATAAGTATTTAAAGAGCCTATTTAATAAGCCTATTTATTGAGCCTATTAAATAAGCCTATTTATTGAGCCTATTTAATAAGCCTATTTATTGAGCCTATTTAATAAGCCTATTTATTGAGCCTATTTAATAAGCCTATTTAATAAGTCTATTTAATAAGCCTATTTAATAAGCCTATATAATAAGCCTATTTATTGAGGCTATTTAATAAGCCTATTTAATAAGCCTATTTATTGAGCCTATTTAATAAGTCTATTTAATAAGCCTATTTAATAAGCCTATTTAATAAGTATTTAATGAGCCTATTTAATAAGTCTATTTAATAAGCCTATTTAATAGGCCTATTTAATAAGTCTAAGTTGCTGAAATAAGGCTAATTAATAAGCCTATGTTGCTGAAATAAGCTTATTTAATAAGCCTAAGTTGCTGAATAAGCCTATTTAATAAGCCAAAGTTGCTGAAATAAGCCTATTTAATAAGTCTAAGTTGCTGAAATAAGGCTATTTAATAAGCCTAAGTTGCTGAAATAAGCCTATTTAATAAGCCTAAGTTGCTGAAATAAGGCTATTTAATAAGTCTAAGTTGCTGAAATAAGCCTATTTAATAAGCCTAAGTTGCTGAAATAAGTATATTTAATAAGCATAAGTTGCTGAAATAAGCCTATTTAATGAGTCTAAGTTGCTGAAATAAGGCTATTTAATAAGTCTAAGTTGCTGAAATAAGCCTTTTTAATCAGCGTAAGTTGCTGAAATAAGCCTATTTAATAAGCCCAAGTTGCTGAAATAAGCCTACTTAATTAGGCTATTTAATAAGCCAAAGTTGCTGAAATAAGCCTATTTAATAAGCGTAAGTTGCTGAAATAAGGCTATTTAATAAGACTAAGTTGCTGAAATAAGACTATTTAATAAACCTAAGTTGCTGAAATATGCCTATTTAATAAGCCTATTTAATAAGCCTAAGTTGCTGAAATAAGCCTATTTAATAAGCCTATTTAATAAGCCTATTTAATAGGCCTATTTAATAAGTCTAAGTTGCTGAAATAAGCCTATTTAATAAGCCTAAGTTGCTGAATAAGCCTATTTAATAAGCCTAAGTTGCTGAAATAAGCCTATTTAATAAGTCTAAGTTTCTGAAATAAGGCTATTTAATAATCCTAAGTTGCTGAAATAAGGCTATTTAATAAGTTTAAGTTGCTGAAATAAGCATATTTAATAAGCCTAAGTTGCTGAAATAAGCCTATTTAATAAGGCTATTTAATGAGCCTAAGTTGCTGAAATAAGCCTATTTAATAAGCCTAAGTTTCTGATCTAAGCCTATTTAAAAAGGTATAATTAATAAATCTAAGTTGCTGAAATAAACCTATTTAAAAATGCTATTTAATAAGCCTAAGTTGCTGAAATAAACCTGTTTAATAAGGCTATTTAATAAGCATAAGTTGCTGAAATAAGCTTATTTAATAAGCCTAAGTTGCTGAAATAAGCCTATTTAATAAGGCTATTTAATAAGTCTAAGTTGCTGAAATAAACCTATTTAATAAGCCTAAGTTGCTAAAATAAGCCTATTTAATGAGGCTATTTTTTAAGTCTATTTAATAAGCCTATTTAATAAGCCTATTTAATAAGCCTATTTAATAAGCCTATTTAATACGCCTATTTAATAAACATATTTAATAAGTATTTAATGAGCCTATTTAATAAGCCTATTTAATAAGCCTATTTATTGAGCCTATTTAATAAGTCTATTTAATAAGCCTATTTAATAAGCCTATTTAATAAGTGTTTAATGAGCCTATTTAATAAGTCTATTTAATAAGCTTGTTTAATAAGGCTATTTAATGAGCCTAAGTTGCTGAAATAAGCCTATTTAATACGCCTATTTAATAGGCCTATTTAATAAGTCTAAGTTGCTGAAATAAGCCTATTTAATAAGCCTAAGTTTCTGAATGAGCCTATTTAATAAGCATAAGTTGCTGAAATAAGCCTATTTAATAAGCCTAAGTTGCTGAATAAGCCTCTTTAATAAGCCTAAGTTGCTGAAATAAGCCTATTTAATAAGGCTATTTAATGTCTAAGTTGCTGAAATAAACCTATTTAATAAGCCTAAGTTGCTAAAATAAGCCTATTTAATGAGGCTATTTAATAAGTCTATTTAATAAGCCTATTTAATAAGCCTATTTAATAAGCCTATTTAATAAGCCTATTTAATACGCCTATTTAATAAACATATTTAATAAGTATTTAATGAGCCTATTTAATAAGTCTATTTAATAAGCCTTTTTAATAAGCCTATTTAATAAGCCTATTTAATAAGCCTATTTAATAAGTCTATTTAATAAGTCTATTTAATAAGCCTATTTAATAAGTATTTAATGAGCCTATTTAATAAGCCTATTTATTGAGCCTATTTAATAAGCCTATTTATTGAGCCTATTTTATAAGCCTATTTATTGAGCCTATTTAATAAGCCTATTTATTGAGCCTATTTAATGAGCCTATTTAATAAGTCTATTTAATAAGCCTATTTAATAAGCCTATTTAATAAGCCTATTTAATAAGCCTATTTAATAAGCCTATTTATTGAACCTATTTAATAAGTCTATTTAATAAGCCTATTTAATAAGGCTATTTAATGAGCCTAAGTTGCTGAAATAAGCCTATTTAATAAGCCTAAGTTTCTGATCTAAGCCTATTTAAAAAGGTATAATTAATAAATCTAAGTTGCTGAAATAAACCTATTTAAAAATGCTATTTAATAAGCCTAAGTTGCTGAAATAAACCTGTTTAATAAGGCTATTTAATAAGCATAAGTTGCTGAAATAAGCTTATTTAATAAGCCTAAGTTGCTGAAATAAGCCTATTTAATAAGGCTATTTAATAAGTCTAAGTTGCTGAAATAAACCTATTTAATAAGCCTAAGTTGCTAAAATAAGCCTATTTAATGAGGCTATTTTTTAAGTCTATTTAATAAGCCTATTTAATAAGCCTATTTAATAAGCCTATTTAATAAGCCTATTTAATACGCCTATTTAATAAACATATTTAATAAGTATTTAATGAGCCTATTTAATAAGCCTATTTAATAAGCCTATTTATTGAGCCTATTTAATAAGTCTATTTAATAAGCCTATTTAATAAGCCTATTTAATAAGTGTTTAATGAGCCTATTTAATAAGTCTATTTAATAAGCTTGTTTAATAAGGCTATTTAATGAGCCTAAGTTGCTGAAATAAGCCTATTTAATACGCCTATTTAATAGGCCTATTTAATAAGTCTAAGTTGCTGAAATAAGCCTATTTAATAAGCCTAAGTTTCTGAATGAGCCTATTTAATAAGCATAAGTTGCTGAAATAAGCCTATTTAATAAGCCTAAGTTGCTGAATAAGCCTCTTTAATAAGCCTAAGTTGCTGAAATAAGCCTATTTAATAAGGCTATTTAATGTCTAAGTTGCTGAAATAAACCTATTTAATAAGCCTAAGTTGCTAAAATAAGCCTATTTAATGAGGCTATTTAATAAGTCTATTTAATAAGCCTATTTAATAAGCCTATTTAATAAGCCTATTTAATAAGCCTATTTAATACGCCTATTTAATAAACATATTTAATAAGTATTTAATGAGCCTATTTAATAAGTCTATTTAATAAGCCTTTTTAATAAGCCTATTTAATAAGCCTATTTAATAAGCCTATTTAATAAGTCTATTTAATAAGTCTATTTAATACGCCTATTTAATAAGTATTTAATGAGCCTATTTAATAAGCCTATTTATTGAGCCTATTTAATAAGCCTATTTATTGAGCCTATTTTATAAGCCTATTTATTGAGCCTATTTAATAAGCCTATTTATTGAGCCTATTTAATGAGCCTATTTAATAAGTCTATTTAATAAGCCTATTTAATAAGCCTATTTAATAAGCCTATTTAATAAGCCTATTTAATAAGCCTATTTATTGAACCTATTTAATAAGTCTATTTAATAAGCCTATTTAATAAGGCTATTTAATGAGCCTAAGTTGCTGAAATAAGCCTATTTAATAAGCCTATTTAATAGGCCTATTTAATAAGTCTAAGTTGCTGAAATAAGCCTATTTAATAAGCCTAAGTTTCTGAATGAGCCTATTTAATAAGCCTAAGTTGCTGAAATAAGCTTATTTAATAAGCCTAAGTTGCTGAACAAGCCTATTTAATAAGCCTAAGTTGCTGAACAAACCTATTTAATAAGCCTAAGTTGCTGAATAAACCTATTTAATAAGTCTAAGTTGCTGAAATAAGCCTATTCAATAAGGCTATTTAATAAGCCTAAGTTGCTGAAATAAGTCTATTTAATAAGTCTATTTAATAAGCCTATTTAATAAGTATTTAATGAGCCTATTTAATAAGCCTATTTATTGAGCCTATTAAATAAGCCTATTTATTGAGCCTATTTAATAAGCCTATTTATTGAGCCTATTTAATAAGCCTATTTATTGAGCCTATTTAATAAGCCTATTTAATAAGTCTATTTAATAAGCCTATTTAATAAGCCTATATAATAAACCTATTTATTGAGGCTATTTAATAGGCCTATTTAATAAGACTATTTATTGAGCCTATTTAATAAGTCTATTTAATGAGCCTATTTAATAAGTATTTAATGAGCCTATTTAATACGTCTATTTAATAAGCCTATTTAATAGGCCTATTTAATAAGCCCAAGTTTCTGAATGAGCCTATTTAATAAGCATAAGTTGCTGAAATAAGCCTATTTAATAAGCCTAAGTTGCTGAATAAGCCTCTTTAATAAGCCTAAGTTGCTGAAATAAGCCTATTTAATAAGGCTATTTAATGTCTAAGTTGCTGAAATAAACCTATTTAATAAGCCTAAGTTGCTAAAATAAGCCTATTTAATGAGGCTATTTAATAAGTCTATTTAATAAGCCTATTTAATAAGCCTATTTAATAAGCCTATTTAATAAGCCTATTTAATACGCCTATTTAATAAACATATTTAATAAGTATTTAATGAGCCTATTTAATAAGTCTATTTAATAAGCCTTTTTAATAAGCCTATTTAATAAGTCTATTTAATAAGCCTATTTAATAAGTCTATTTAATAAGTCTATTTAATAAGCCTATTTAATAAGTATTTAATGAGCCTATTTAATAAGCCTATTTATTGAGCCTATTTAATAAGCCTATTTATTGAGCGTATTTTATAAGCCTATTTATTGAGCCTATTTAATAAGCCTATTTATTGAGCCTATTTAATGAGCCTATTTAATAAGTCTATTTAATAAGCCTATTTAATAAGCCTATTTAATAAGCCTATTTAATAAGCCTATTTAATAAGCCTATTTATTGAGCCTATTTAATAAGTCTATTTAATAAGCCTATTTAATAAGGCTATTTAATGAGCCTAAGTTGCTGAAATAAGCCTATTTAATAAGCCTATTTAATAGGCCTATTTAATAAGTCTAAGTTGCTGAAATAAGCCTATTTAATAAGCCTAAGTTTCTGAATGAGCCTATTTAATAAGCCTAAGTTGCTGAAATAAGCTTATTTAATAAGCCTAAGTTGCTGAACAAGCCTATTTAATAATCCTAAGTTGCTGAACAAACCTATTTAATAAGCCTAAGTTGCTGAATAAACCTATTTAATAAGTCTAAGTTAGTGAAATAAGCCTATTCAATAAGGCTATTTAATAAGCCTAAGTTGCTGAAATAAGTCTATTTAATAAGTCTATTTAATAAGCCTATTTAATAAGTATTTAATGAGCCTATTTAATAAGCCTATTTATTGAGCCTATTAAATAAGCCTATTTATTGAGCCTATTTAATAAGCCTATTTATTGAGCCTATTTAATAAGCCTATTTATTGAGCCTATTTAATAAGCCTATTTAATAAGTCTATTTAATAAGCCTATTTAATAAGCCTATATAATAAACCTATTTATTGAGGCTATTTAATAGGCCTATTTAATAAGCCTATTTATTGAGCCTATTTAATAAGTCTATTTAATGAGCCTATTTAATAAGTATTTAATGAGCCTATTTAATACGTCTATTTAATAAGCCTATTTAATAGGCCTATTTAATAAGTCTAAGTTGCTGAAATAAGGCTAATTAATAAGCCTATGTTGCTGAAATAAGCTTATTTAATAAGCCTAAGTTGCTGAAATAAGGCTATTTAATATGTCTAAGTTGCTGAAATAAGCCTATTTAATAAGCCTAAGTTGCTGAAATAAGTATATTTAATAAGCATAAGTTGCTGAAATAAGCCTATTTAATAAGTCTATTTTGCTGAAATAAGGCTATTTAATAAGTCTAAGTTGCTGAAATAAACCTATTTAATAAGCCTAAGTTGCTAAAATAAGCCTATTTAATGAGGCTATTTAATAAGTCTATTTAATAAGCCTATTTAATAAGCCTATTTAATAAGCCTATTTAATAAGCCTATTTAATAAGTCTATTTAATAAGTCAATTTAAAAAGCCTATTTAATAAGCCTATTTAATAAGCCTATTTATTGAGCCTACTTAATAAGCCTATTTAATAAGCCTATTTATTGAGCCTATTTAATAAGTCTATTTAATAAGCCTATTTAATAAGCCTATTTAATAAGTATTTAATGAGCCTATTTAATAAGCCTATTTATTGAGCCTATTTAATAAGCCTATTTATTGAGCCTATTTTATAAGCCTATTTATTGAGCCTATTTAATAAGCCTATTTATTGAGCCTATTTAATGAGCCTATTTAATAAGTCTATTTATTAAGCCTATTTAATAAGCCTATTTAATAAGCCTATTTAATAAACCTATTTATTGAGCCTATTTAATAAGTCTATTTAATAAGCCTATTTAATAAGGCTATTTAATGAGCCTAAGTTGCTGAAATAAGCCTATTTAATAAGCCTATTTAATAGGCCTATTTAATAAGTCTAAGTTGCTGAAATAAGCCTATTTAATAAGCCTAAGTTTCTGAATGAGCCTATTTAATAAGCCTAAGTTGCTGAAATAAGCTTATTTAATAAGCCTAAGTTGCTGAACAAGCCTATTTAATAAGCCTAAGTTGCTGAACAAACCTATTTAATAAGCCTAAGTTGCTGAATAAACCTATTTAATAAGTCTAAGTTGCTGAAATAAGCCTATTCAATAAGGCTATTTAATAAGCCTAAGTTGCTGAAATAAGTCTATTTAATAAGTCTATTTAATAAGCCTATTTAATAAGTATTTAATGAGCCTATTTAATAAGCCTATTTATTGAGCCTATTAAATAAGCCTATTTATTGAGCCTATTTAATAAGCCTATTTATTGAGCCTATTTAATAAGCCTATTTATTGAGCCTATTTAATAAGCCTATTTAATAAGTCTATTTAATAAGCCTATTTAATAAGCCTATATAATAAACCTATTTATTGAGGCTATTTAATAGGCCTATTTAATAAGCCTATTTATTGAGCCTATTTAATAAGTCTATTTAATGAGCCTATTTAATAAGTATTTAATGAGCCTATTTAATACGTCTATTTAATAAGCCTATTTAATAGGCCTATTTAATAAGCCTAAGTTTCTGAATGAGCCTATTTAATAAGCATAAGTTGCTGAAATAAGCCTATTTAATAAGCCTAAGTTGCTGAATAAGCCTCTTTAATAAGCCTAAGTTGCTGAAATAAGCCTATTTAATAAGGCTATTTAATGTCTAAGTTGCTGAAATAAACCTATTTAATAAGCCTAAGTTGCTAAAATAAGCCTATTTAATGAGGCTATTTAATAAGTCTATTTAATAAGCCTATTTAATAAGCCTATTTAATAAGCCTATTTAATAAGCCTATTTAATACGCCTATATAATAAACATATTTAATAAGTATTTAATGAGCCTATTTAATAAGTCTATTTAATAAGCCTTTTTAATAAGCCTATTTAATAAGTCTATTTAATAAGCCTATTTAATAAGTCTATTTAATAAGTCTATTTAATAATCCTATTTAATAAGTATTTAATGAGCCTATTTAATAAGCCTATTTATTGAGCCTATTTAATAAGCCTATTTATTGAGCCTATTTTATAAGCCTATTTATTGAGCCTATTTAATAAGCCTATTTATTGAGCCTATTTAATGAGCCTATTTAATAAGTCTATTTAATAAGCCTATTTAATAAGCATATTTAATAAGCCTATTTAATAAGCCTATTTAATAAGCCTATTTATTGAGCCTATTTAATAAGTCTATTTAATAAGCCTATTTAATAAGGCTATTTAATGAGCCTAAGTTGCTGAAATAAGCCTATTTAATAAGCCTATTTAATAGGCCTATTTAATAAGTCTAAGTTGCTGAAATAAGCCTATTTAATAAGCCTAAGTTTCTGAATGAGCCTATTTAATAAGCCTAAGTTGCTGAAATAAGCTTATTTAATAAGCCTAAGTTGCTGAACAAGCCTATTTAATAAGCCTAAGTTGCTGAACAAACCTATTTAATAAGCCTAAGTTGCTGAATAAACCTATTTAATAAGTCTAAGTTAGTGAAATAAGCCTATTCAATAAGGCTATTTAATAAGCCTAAGTTGCTGAAATAAGTCTATTTAATAAGTCTATTTAATAAGCCTATTTAATAAGTATTTAATGAGCCTATTTAATAAGCCTATTTATTGAGCCTATTAAATAAGCCTATTTATTGAGCCTATTTAATAAGCCTATTTATTGAGCCTATTTAATAAGCCTATTTATTGAGCCTATTTAATAAGCCTATTTAATAAGTCTATTTAATAAGCCTATTTAATAAGCCTATATAATAAACCTATTTATTGAGGCTATTTAATAGGCCTATTTAATAAGCCTATTTATTGAGCATATTTAATAAGTCTATTTAATGAGCCTATTTAATAAGTATTTAATGAGCCTATTTAATACGTCTATTTAATAAGCCTATTTAATAGGCCTATTTAATAAGTCTAAGTTGCTGAAATAAGGCTAATTAATAAGCCTATGTTGCTGAAATAACCTTATTTAATAAGCCTAAGTTGCTGAAATAAGGCTATTTAATAAGTCTAAGTTGCTGAAATAAGCCTATTTAATAAGCCTAAGTTGCTGAAATAAGTATATTTAATAAGCATAAGTTGCTGAAATAAGCCTATTTAATAAGTCTATTTTGCTGAAATAAGGCTATTTAATAAGCCTAAGTTGCTGAATAAGCCCATTTCATATGCCTAAGTTGCTAAAATAAGCCTATTTAATGAGGCTATTTAATAAGTCTATTTAATAAGCCTATTTAATAAGCCTATTTAATAAGTCTATTTAATAAGCCTATTTAATAAGCCTATTTAATAAGCCTATTTAATAAGCCTATTTAATAAGCCTATTTAATTAGCCTATTTAATGAGCCTATTTATTAAGCCTATTTAATGAGCCTATTTAATAAGCCTATTTAATGAGGCTATTTAATATGTCTATTTAATAAGCCTATTTAATAAGCCTATTTAATAAGTCTATTTAATAAGCCTATTAAATAAGCCTATTTAATAAGCCTATTTAATAAGCCTATTTAATAAGCCTATATATTAAGCCTATTTAATGAGCCTATTTAATAAGCCTATTTAATCAGCCTATTTATTGAGCCTATTTAATAAGTCTATTTAATAAGCCTGTTTAATAAGCCTATTTAATTAATATTTAATGAGCCTATTTAATAATCCTAAGTTGCTGAATAAGCCTATTTAATAAGCCTAAGTTGCTGAAAAAGGCCTATTTAATAAGCCTATTTAATAAGCCTAAGTTGCTGAATAAGTCTATTTAATAAGCCTGAGTTGCTGAAATAAGCCTATTTAATAAAGCTATTTAATAAGTCTATTTAATAAGCCTATTTAATACGCCTATTTAATAAGCCTATTTAATAAGCCTATTTAATGAGCTTATTTAATAAGCCTATTTAATAAGCCTATTTAATAAGCCTATTTAATAAGCCTATTTAATAAGCTTATTTAATAAGCCTATTTAATAAGCCTATTTAATAAGCCTATTTAATAAGTATTTAATGAGCCTATTTAATAAGTCTATTTAATAAGCCTATTTAATAGGCCTATTTAATAAGTCTAAGTTGCTGAAATAAGCCTATTTAATAAGCCTAAGTTACTGAAATAAGCCTATTTAATAAGGCTATTTAATAAGCATAAATTGCTGAAATAAGCCTATTTAATAAGCCTAAGTTGCTGAAATAAGCCTATTTAGTAAGGCTATTTAATAAGTCTAAGTTGCTGAAATAAACCTATTTAATAAGCCTAAGTTGCTAAAATAAGCCTATTTAATGAGGCTATTTAATAAGTCTATTTAATAAGCCTATTTAATAAACCTATTTAATAAGCCTATTTAATAAGCCTATTTAATACGCCTATTTAATAAACCTATTTAATAAGTATTTAATGAGCCAATTAATAAGCCTATTTATTGAGCCGATTTAATAAGCCTATTTATTTAGCCTATTTAATAAGCCTATTTATTGAGCCTATTTAATACGCCTATTTATTGAGCCTATTTCATACGCCTATTTAATTAGTCTATTTAATAAACCTATTTAATAAGCCTATTTAATACGCCTATTTAATAAGCCTATTTAATACGCCTATTTATTGAGCCTATTTAATAAGTCTATTTAATAAGCCTATTTAATAAGCCTATTTATTGAGCCTATTTAATGAGCCTATTTAATAAGTCTATTTAATAAGCCTATTTAATAAGCCTATTTAATAAGCCTATTTAATAAGCCTATTTATTGAGCCTATTTAATAAGTCTATTTAATAAGCCTATTTAATAGCCTATTTAATAAGTATTTAATGAGCCTATTTAATAAGTCTATTTAATAAGCCTATTTAATAGGCCTATTTAATAAGTCTAAGTTGCTGAAATAAGCCTATTTAATAAGCCTAAGTTGCTGAAATAAGGCTATTTAATAAGTCTAAGTTGCTGAAATAAGCCTATTTAATAAGCCTAAGTTGCTGAAATAAGTATATTTAATAAGCATAAGTTGCTGAAATAAGCCTATTTAATAAGTCTATTTTGCTGAAATAAGGCTATTTAATAAGCCTAAGTTGCTGAATAAGCCCATTTCATATGCCTAAGTTGCTAAAATAAGCCTATTTAATGAGGCTATTTAATAAGTCTATTTAATAAGCCTATTTAATAAGCCTATTTAATAAGTCTATTTAATAAGCCTATTTAATAAGCCTATTTAATAAGCCTATTTAATAAGCCTATTTAATAAGCCTATTTAATTAGCCTATTTAATGAGCCTATTTATTAAGCCTATTTAATGAGCCTATTTAATAAGCCTATTTAATGAGGCTATTTAATATGTCTATTTAATAAGCCTATTTAATAAGCCTATTTAATAAGTCTATTTAATAAGCCTATTAAATAAGCCTATTTAATAAGCCTATTTAATAAGCCTATTTAATAAGCCTATATATTAAGCCTATTTAATGAGCCTATTTAATAAGCCTATTTAATCAGCCTATTTATTGAGCCTATTTAATAAGTCTATTTAATAAGCCTGTTTAATAAGCCTATTTAATTAATATTTAATGAGCCTATTTAATAATCCTAAGTTGCTGAATAAGCCTATTTAATAAGCCTAAGTTGCTGAAAAAGGCCTATTTAATAAGCCTATTTAATAAGCCTAAGTTGCTGAATAAGTCTATTTAATAAGCCTGAGTTGCTGAAATAAGCCTATTTAATAAAGCTATTTAATAAGTCTATTTAATAAGCCTATTTAATACGCCTATTTAATAAGCCTATTTAATAAGCCTATTTAATGAGCTTATTTAATAAGCCTATTTAATAAGCCTATTTAATAAGCCTATTTAATAAGCCTATTTAATAAGCTTATTTAATAAGCCTATTTAATAAGCCTATTTAATAAGCCTATTTAATAAGTATTTAATGAGCCTATTTAATAAGTCTATTTAATAAGCCTTTTTAATAGGCCTATTTAATAAGTCTAAGTTGCTGAAATAAGCCTATTTAATAAGCCTAAGTTACTGAAATAAGCCTATTTAATAAGGCTATTTAATAAGCATAAATTGCTGAAATAAGCCTATTTAATAAGCCTAAGTTGCTGAAATAAGCCTATTTAGTAAGGCTATTTAATAAGTCTAAGTTGCTGAAATAAACCTATTTAATAAGCCTAAGTTGCTAAAATAAGCCTATTTAATGAGGCTATTTAATAAGTCTATTTAATAAGCCTATTTAATAAACCTATTTAATAAGCCTATTTAATAAGCCTATTTAATACGCCTATTTAATAAACCTATTTAATAAGTATTTAATGAGCCAATTAATAAGCCTATTTATTGAGCCGATTTAATAAGCCTATTTATTTAGCCTATTTAATAAGCCTATTTATTGAGCCTATTTAATACGCCTATTTATTGAGCCTATTTCATACGCCTATTTAATTAGTCTATTTAATAAACCTATTTAATAAGCCTATTTAATACGCCTATTTAATAAGCCTATTTAATACGCCTATTTATTGAGCCTATTTAATAAGTCTATTTAATAAGCCTATTTAATAAGCCTATTTATTGAGCCTATTTAATGAGCCTATTTAATAAGTCTATTTAATAAGCCTATTTAATAAGCCTATTTAATAAGCCTATTTAATAAGCCTATTTATTGAGCCTATTTAATAAGTCTATTTAATAAGCCTATTTAATAGCCTATTTAATAAGTATTTAATGAGCCTATTTAATAAGTCTATTTAATAAGCCTATTTAATAGGCCTATTTAATAAGTCTAAGTTGCTGAAATAAGCCTATTTAATAAGCCTAAGTTGCTGAATAAGCCTATTTCATATGCCTAAGTTGTTAAAATAAGTCTATTTAATGAGGCTATTTAATAAGTCTATTTAATAAGCCTATTCAATACGCCTATTTAATAAGTCTATTTAATAAGCCTATTTAATAAGCCTATTTAATAAGCATATTTAATAAGCCTATTTAATAAGCCTATTTAATTAGCCTATTTAATAAGCCTATTTATTAAGCCTATTTAATGAGCCTATTTAATAAGCCTATTTAATGAGGCTATTTAATATGTCTATTTAATAAGCCTATTTAATAAGCCTATTTAATAAGTCTATTTAATAAGCCTATTAAATAAGCCTATTTAATAAGCCTATTTAATAAGCCTATTTAATAAGCCTATTTAATAAGCTTATTTAATAAGCCTATTTAATAAGCCTATTTAATAAGCCTATTTAATAAGTATTTAATGAGCCTATTTAATAAGTCTATTTAATAAGCCTATTTAATAGGCCTATTTAATAAGTCTAAGTTGCTGAAATAAGCCTATTTAATAAGCCTAAGTTACTGAAATAAGCCTATTTAATAAGGCTATTTAATAAGCATAAATTGCTGAAATAAGCCTATTTAATAAGCCTAAGTTGCTGAAATAAGCCTATTTAGTAAGGCTATTTAATAAGTCTAAGTTGCTGAAATAAACCTATTTAATAAGCCTAAGTTGCTAAAATAAGCCTATTTAATGAGGCTATTTAATAAGTCTATTTCATAAGCCTATTTAATAAACCTATTTAATAAGCCTATTTAATAAGCCTATTTAATACGCCTATTTAATAAACCTATTTAATAAGTATTTAATGAGCCAATTAATAAGCCTATTTATTGAGCCGATTTAATAAGCCTATTTATTTAGCCTATTTAATAAGCCTATTTATTGAGCCTATTTAATACGCCTATTTATTGAGCCTATTTCATACGCCTATTTAATTAGTCTATTTAATAAACCTATTTAATAAGCCTATTTAATACGCCTATTTAATAAGCCTATTTAATACGCCTATTTATTGAGCCTATTTAATAAGTCTATTTAATAAGCCTATTTAATAAGCCTATTTATTGAGCCTATTTAATGAGCCTATTTAATAAGTCTATTTAATAAGCCTATTTAATAAGCCTATTTAATAAGCCTATTTAATAAGCCTATTTATTGAGCCTATTTAATAAGTCTATTTAATAAGCCTATTTAATAGCCTATTTAATAAGTATTTAATGAGCCTATTTAATAAGTCTATTTAATAAGCCTATTTAATAGGCCTATTTAATAAGTCTAAGTTGCTGAAATAAGCCTATTTAATAAGCCTAAGTTGCTGAATAAGCCTATTTCATATGCCTAAGTTGTTAAAATAAGTCTATTTAATGAGGCTATTTAATAAGTCTATTTAATAAGCCTATTCAATACGCCTATTTAATAAGTCTATTTAATAAGCCTATTTAATAAGCCTATTTAATAAGCATATTTAATAAGCCTATTTAATAAGCCTATTTAATTAGCCTATTTAATAAGCCTATTTATTAAGCCTATTTAATGAGCCTATTTAATAAGCCTATTTAATGAGGCTATTTAATATGTCTATTTAATAAGCCTATTTAATAAGCCTATTTAATAAGTCTATTTAATAAGCCTATTAAATAAGCCTATTTAATAAGCCTATTTAATAAGCCTATTTAATAAGCCTATATATTAAGCCTATTTAATGAGCCTATTTAATAAGCCTATTTAATCAGCCTATTTATTGAGCCTATTTAATAAGTCTATTTAATAAGCCTGTTTAATAAGCCTATTTAATTAATATTTAATGAGCCTATTTAATAATCCTAAGTTGCTGAATAAGCCTATTTAATAAGCATAAGTTGCTGAAAAAGGCCTATTTAATAAGCCTATTTAATAAGCCTAAGTTGCTGAATAAGTCTATTTAATAAGCCTGAGTTGCTGAAATAAGCCTATTTAATAAAGCTATTTAATAAGTCTATTTAATAAGCCTATTTAATACGCCTATTTAATAAGCCTATTTAATAAGCCTATTTAATAAGCCTATTTATTGAGCCTATTTAATAAGTCTATTTAATAAGCCTATTTAATAAGCCTATTTAATAAGTATTTAATGAGCCTATTTAATAAGTCTATTTAATAAGCCTATTTAATAGGCCTATTTAATAAGTCTAAGTTGCTGAAATAAGCCTATTTAATAAGCCTAAGTTACTGAAATAAGCCTATTTAATAAGGCTATTTAATAAGCATAAGTTGCTGAAATAAGCCTATTTAAGAAGCCTAAGTTGCTGAAATAAATCTATTTAGTAAGGCTATTTAATAAGTCTAAGTTGCTGAAATAAACCTATTTAATAAGCCTAAGTTGCTAAAATAAGCCTATTTAATGAGGCTATTTAATAAGTCTATTTAATAAGCCTATTTAATAAACCTATTTAATAAGCCTATTTAATAAGCCTATTTAATACGCCTATTTAATAAACCTATTTAATAAGTATTTAATGAGCCAATTAATAAGCCTATTTATTGAGCCGATTTTTTAAGCCTATTTATTTAGCCTATTTATTAAGCCTATTTATTGAGCCTATTTAATATGCCTATTTATTGAGCCTATTTCATACGCCTATTTAATTAGTCTATTTAATAAGCCTATTTAATAAGCCTATTTAATATGCCTATTTAATAAGCCTATTTAATACGCCTATTTATTGAGCCTGTTTAATAAGTCTATTTAATAAGCCTATTTAATAAGCCTATTTATTGAGCCTATTTAATGAGCCTATTTAATAAGTCTATTTAATAAGCCTATTTAATAAGCCTATTTAATAAGCCTATTTAATAAGCCTATTTATTGAGCCTATTTAATAAGTCTATTTAATAAGCCTATTTAATAGCCTATTTAATAAGTATTTAATGAGCCTATTTAATAAGTCTATTTAATAAGCCTATTTAATAGGCCTATTTAATAAGTCTAAGTTGCTGAAATAAGCCTATTTAATAAGCCTAAGTTGCTGAATAAGCCTATTTCATATGCCTAAGTTGCTAAAATAAGCCTATTTAATGAGGCTATTTAATAAGTCTATTTAATAAGCCTATTTAATAAGCCTATTTAATAAGTCTATTTAATAAGCCTATTTAATAAGCCTATTTAATAAGCCTATTTAATAAGCCTATTTAATAAGCCTATTTAATAAGCCTATTTAATAAGCCTATTTATTAAGCCTATTTAATGAGCCTATTTAACAAGCCTATTTAATGAGGCTATTTAATAAGTCTATTTAATAAGCCTATTTAATAAGCCTATTTAATAAGTCTATTTAATAAACCTATTAAATAAGCCTATTTAATAAGCCTATTTAATAAGCCTATTTAATAAGCCTATATATTAAGCCTATTTAATGAGCCTATTTAATAAGCCTATTTAATCAGCCTATTTATTGAGCCTATTTAATAAGTCTATTTAATAAGCCTGTTTAATAAGCCTATTTAATTAATATTTAATGAGCCTATTTAATAAGCCTAAGTTGCTGAATAAGCCTATTTAATAAGCCTAAGTTGCTGAAAAAGGCCTATTTAATAAGCCTAAGTTGCTGAATAAGTCTATTTAATAAGCCTGAGTTGCTGAAATAAGCCTATTTAATAAGGCTATTTAATAAGTCTAAGTTGCTGAAATAAACCTATTTAATAAGCACAAGTTGCTAAAATAAGCCTATTTAATGAGCCTATGTATTAAGTCTATTTAATACGCCTTTTTAATAAGCCTATTTAATAAGTCTATTTAATAAGCCTATTTAATAAGTCTATTTAATGAGCCTATTTAATAAGCCTATTTTTTTTGCCTATTTAATACGCCTATTTATTGAGCCTATTTAATAAGCCTATTTATTGAGCCTATTTAATAAGCCTATTTATTGAGCCTATTTAATAAGTCTTTTTAATAAGCCTATTTAATAAGCATATTTAATAAGCCTATTTAATAAGCCTATTTAATAAGCCTATCTAATAAGCCTTATTATTGAGCCTATTTAATAAGTCTATTTAATAAACCTATTTAATACGCCTATTTAATAAGTATTTAATGAGCCTATTTAATAAGTCTATTTAATAAGCCTATTTAATAGGCCTATTTAATGAGTCTAAGTTGCTGAAATAAGCCTATGTAATAAGCCTAATTTGCTGAAATAAGCCTATTTAATAAGGCTATTTAATGAGCATGAGTTGCTGAAATAAGCCTATTTAATAAGCCTAAGTTGCTGAAATAAGCCTATTTAATAAGGCTATTTAATAAGTCTAAGTTGCTAAAATAAGCCTATTTAATGAGGCTATTTAATAAGCATATTTAATACGCCTATTTAATAAGCATATTTAATACGCCTATTTAATAAACCTATTTAATAAGTATTTAATGAGCCTATGTATTAAGTCTATTTAATACGCCTTTTTAATAAGCCTATTTAATAAGTCTATTTAATAAGCCTATTTAATAAGTCTATTTAATAAGTCTATTTAATAAGCCTACTTAATAAGTATTTAATGAGCCTATTTAATAAGCCTATTTTTTGAGCCTATTTAATACACCTATTTATTGAGCCTATTTAATAAGCCTATTTATTGAGCCTATTTAATAAGCCTATTTATTGAGCCTATTTAATAAGTCTTTTTAATAAGCCTATTTAATAAGCCTATTTAATAAGCCTATTTAATAAGCCTATCTAATAAGCCTTATTAATGAGCCTATTTAATAAGTCTATTTAATAAACCTATTTAATACGCCTATTTAATAAGTATTTAATGAGCCTATTTAATAAGTCTATTTAATAAGCCTATTTAATAGGCCTATTTAATAAGTCTAACTTGCTGAAATAAGCCTATGTAATAAGCCTATGTTGCTGAAATAAGCCTATTTAATAAGGCTATTTAATAAGCATAAGTTGCTGAAATAAGCCTATTTAATAAGCCTAAGTTGCTGAAATAAGCCTATTTAGTAAGGCTATTTAATAAGTCTAAGTTGCTGAAATAAACCTATTTAATAAGCCTAAGTTGCTAAAATAAGCCTATTTAATGAGGCTATTTAATAAGTCTATTTAATAAGCCTATTTAATAAACCTATTTAATAAGCCTATTTAATAAGCCTATTTAATACGCCTATTTAATAAACCTATTTAATAAGTATTTAATGAGCCTATTTAATAAGCCTATTTATTGAGCCGATTTAATAAGCCTATTTATTGAGCCTATTTAATAAGCCTATTTATTGAGCCTATTTAATACGCCTATTTATTGAGCCTATTTCATACGCCTATTTAATTAGTCTATTTAATAAGCCTATTTAATAAGCCTATTTAATACGCCTATTTAATAAGCCTATTTAATATGCATATTTATTGAGCCTATTTAATAAGTCTATTTAATAAGCCTATTTAATAAGCCTATTTATTGAGCCTATTTAATGAGCCTATTTAATAAGTCTATTTAATAAGCCTATTTAATAAGCCTATTTAATAAGCCTATTTAATAAGCCTATTTATTGAGCCTATTTAATAAGTCTACTTAATAAGCCTATTTAATAGCCTATTTAATAAGTATTTAATGAGCCTATTTAATAAGTCTATTTAATAAGCCTATTTAATAGGCCTATTTAATAAGTCTAAGTTGCTGAAATAAGCCTATTTAATAAGCCTAAGTTGCTGAATAAGCCTATTTCATAAGCCTAAGTTGCTGAAATAAGCCTTTTTAATAAGTCTAAGTTGCTGAAATTAGCCTATTTATTAAGCCTAAGTTGCTAAAATAAGCCTATTTAATGAGGCTATTTAATAAGTCTATTTAATAAGCCTATTTAATAAGCCTATTTAATAAGTCTATTTAACAAGCCTATTTAATAAGCCTATTTAATAAGCCTATTTAATAAGCCTATTTAATAAGCCTATTTAATAAGCCTATTTATTAAGCCTATTTAATGAGCCTATTTAATAAGCCTATTTAATGAGGCTATTTAATAAGTCTATTTAATAAGCCTATTTAATAAGCCTATTTAATAAGTCTATTTAATAAGCCTATTTAATAAGTCTATTTAATAAGCCTATTTAATAAGCCTATTTAATAAGCCTATTTAATACGCCTATTTAATAAACCTATTTAATACGTATTTAATGAGCCTATTTAATAAGCCTATTTATTGAGCCGATTTAATAAGCCTATTTATTGAGCCTATTTAATAAGCCTATTTATTGAGCCTATTTAATACGCCTATTTATTGAGCCTATTTCATACGCCTATTTAATTAGTCTATTTCATAAGCCTATTTAATAAGCCTATTTAATACGCCTATTTAATAAGCCTATTTAATACGCCTATTTATTGAGCCTATTTAATGAGCCTATTTAATAAGTCTATTTAATAAGCCTATTTAATAAGCCTATTTAATAAGCCTATTTAATAAGCCTATTTATTGAGCCTATTTAATAAGTCCATTTAATAAGCCTATTTAATAGCCTATTTAATAAGTATTTAATGAGCCTATTTAATAAGTCTATTTAATAAGCCTATTTAATAGGCCTATTTAATAAGTCTAAGTTGCTGAAATAAGCCTATTTAATAAGCCTAAGTTGCTTAATAAGCCTATTTCATAAGCCTAAGTTGCTGAAATAAGCCTTTTTAATAAGTCTAAGTTGCTGAAATAAGCCTATTTATTAAGCTTAAGTTGCTAAAATAAGCCTATTTAATGAGGCTATTTAATAAGTCTATTTAATAAGCCTATTTAATAAGCCTATTTAATAAGTCTATTTAACAAGCCTATTTAATAAGCCTATTTAATAAGCCTATTTAATAAGCCTATTTAATAAGCCTATTTAATAAGCCTATTTATTAAGCCTATTTAATGAGCCTATTTAATAAGCTTATTTAATGAGGCTATTTAATAAGTCTATTTAATAAGCCTATTTAATAAGCCTATTTAATAAGTCTATTTAATAAGCCTATTTAATAAGCCTATTTAATAAGCCTATTTAATAAGCCTATTTAATAAGCCTATTTAATAAGCCTATATATTAAGCCTATTTTATGAGCCTATTTAATGAGCCTATTTAATAAGCCTATTTATTGAGCCTATTTAATAAGTCTATTTAATAAGCCTGTTTAATAAGCCTATTTAATTAATATTTAATGAGCCTATTTAATAAGCCTAAGTTGCTGAATAAGCCTATTTAATAAGCCTAAGTTGCTGAAAAAGGCCTATTTAATAAGCCTATTTAATAAGCCTAAGTTGCTGAATAAGCCTATTTAATAAGCCTGAGTTGCTGAAATAAGCCTATTTAATAAGCCTATTTAATAAGCCTATTTATTGAACCTATTTAATAAGTCCATTTAATATGCCTATTTAATAGCCTATTTAATAAGTATTTAATGAGCCTATTTAATAAGTCTATTTAATAAGCCTATTTAATAGGCCTATTTAATAAGTCTACGTTGCTGAAATAAGCCTATTTAATAAGCCTAAGTTGCTGAATAAGCCTATTTCATAAGCCTAAGTTGCTGAAATAAGCCTTTTTAATAAGTCTAAGTTGCTGAAATAAGCCTATTTATTAAGCCTAAGTTGCTAAAATAAGCCTATTTAATGAGGCTATTTAATAAGTCTATTTAATAAGCCTATTTAATAAGCCTATTTAATAAGTCTATTTAACAAGCCTATTTAATAAGCCTATTTAATAAGCCTATTTAATAAGCCTATTTAATAAGCCTATTTAATAAGCCTATTTATTAAGCCTATTTAATGAGCCTATTTAATAAGCCTATTTAATGAGGCTATTTAATAAGTCTATTTAATAAGCCTATTTAATAAGCCTATTTAATAAGTCTATTTAATAAGCCTATTTAATAAGCCTATTTAATAAGCCTATATATTAAGCCTATTTTATGAGCCTATTTAATAAGCCTATTTAATAAGCCTATTTATTGAGCCTATTTAATAAGTCTATTTAATAAGCCTGTTTAATAAGCCTATTTAATTAATATTTAATGTGCCTATTTAATAAGCCTAAGTTGCTGAATAAGCCTATTTAATAAGCCTAAGTTGCTGAAAAAGGCCTATTTAATAAGCCTATTTAATAAGCCTAAGTTGCTGAATAAGCCTATTTAATAAGCCTGAGTTGCTGAAATAAGCCTATTTAATAAGGCTATTTAATAAGTCTAAGTTGCTGAAATAAACCTATTTAATAAGCCTAAGTTGCTAAAATAAGCCTATTTAATGAGGCTATTTAATAAGTCTATTTAATAAGCCTATTTAATAAGCCTATTTAATAAGCCTATTTAATAAGCATATTTAATACGCCTATTTAATAAGCATATTTAATACGCCTATTTAATAAACCTATTTAATAAGTATTTAATGAGCCTATGTATTAAGTCTATTTAATACGCCTTTTTAATAAGCCTTTTTTAATAAGTCTATTTAATAAGCTTATTTAATAAGTCTATTTAATAAGTCTATTTATTGAGCCTATTTAATAAGCCTATTTATTGAGCCTATTTAATAAGTCTTTTTAATAAGCCTATTTAATAAGCCTATTTAATAAGCCTATTTAATAAGCCTATTTAATAAGCCTATCTAATAAGCCTTATTATTGAGCCTATTTAATAAGTCTATTTAATAAACCTATTTAATACGCCTATTTAATAAGTATTTAATCAGCCTATTTAATAAGTCTATTTAATAAGCCTATTTAATAGGCCTATTTAATAAGTCTAAGTTGCTGAAATAAGCCTATGTAATAAGCCTAAGTTGCTGAAATAAGCCTATTTAATAAGGCTATTTAATGAGCATGAGTTGCTGAAATAAGCCTATATAATAAGCCTAAGTTGCTGAAATAAGCCTATTTAATAAGGCTATTTAATAAGTCTAAGTTGCTGAAATAAACCTATTTAATAAGCCTAAGTTGCTAAAATAAGCCTATTTAATGAGGCTATTTAATAAGCATATTTAATACGCCTATTTAATAAGCATATTTAATACGCCTATTTAATAAACCTATTTAATAAGTATTTAATGAGCCTATGTATTAAGTCTATTTAATACGCCTTTTTAATAAGCCTATTTAATAAGTCTATTTAATAAGCCTATTTAATAAGTCTATTTAATAAGTCTATTTAATAAGCCTACTTAATAAGTATTTAATGAGCCTATTTAATAAGCCTATTTTTTTAGCCTATTTAATACACCTATTTATTGACCCTATTTAATAAGCCTATTTATTGAGCCTATTTAATAAGCCTATTTATTGAGCCTATTTAATAAGTCTTTTTAATAAGCCTATTTAATAAGCCTATTTAATGAGCCTATTTAATAAGCCTATTTAATAAGCCTATCTAATAAGCCTTATTATTGAGCCTATTTAATAAGTCTATTTAATAAGCCTATTTAATAGGCCTATTTAATAAGTCTAAGTTGCTGAAATAAGCCTATGTAATAAGCCTATGTTGCTGAAATAAGCCTATTTAATAAGGCTATTTAATAAGCATAAGTTGCTGAAATAAGCCTATTTAATAAGCCTAAGTTGCTGAAATAAGCCTATTTAGTAAGGCTATTTAATAAGCCTAAGTTGCTGAAATAAACCTATTTAATAAGCCTAAGTTGCTAAAATAAGCCTATTTAATGAGGCTATTTAATAAGTCTATTTAATAAGCCTATTTAATAAACCTATTTAATAAGCCTATTTAATAAGCCTATTTAATACGCCTATTTAATAAACCTATTTAATAAGCCTATTTATTGAGCCGATTTAATAAGCCTATTTATTGAGCCTATTTAATAAGCCTATTTATTGAGCCTATTTAATACGCCTATTTATTGAGCCTATTTCATACGCCTATTTAATTAGTCTATTTAATAAGCCTATTTAATAAGCCTATTTAATACATCTATTTAATAAGCCTATTTAATACGCCTATTTAATAAGCCTATTTAATACGCATATTTATTGAGCCTATTTAATAAGTCTATTTAATAAGCCTATTTAATAAGCCTATTTATTGAGCCTATTTAATGAGCCTATTTAATAAGTCTATTTAATAAGCCTATTTAATAAGCCTATTTAATAAGCCTATTTAATAAGCCTATTTATTGAGCCTATTTAATAAGTCTACTTAATAAGCCTATTTAATAGCCTATTTAATAAGTATTTAATGAGCCTATTTAATAAGTCTATTTAATAAGCCTATTTAATAGGCCTATTTAATAAGTCTAAGTTGCTGAAATAAGCCTATTTAATAAGCCTAAGTTGCTGAATAAGCCTATTTCATAAGCCTAAGTTGCTGAAATAAGCCTTTTTAATAAGTCTAAGTTGCTGAAATTAGCCTATTTATTAAGCCTAAGTTGCTAAAATAAGCCTATTTAATGAGGCTATTTAATAAGTCTATTTAATAAGCCTATTTAATAAGCCTATTTAATAAGTCTATTTAACAAGCCTATTTAATAAGCCTATTTAATAAGCCTATTTAATAAGCCTATTTAATAAGCCTATTTAATAAGCCTATTTAATAAGGCTTATTTTAGCAACTTAGGTTTATTAAATAGGCTTATTTCAGCAAGTTAGACTTATTGAATAGCCTTATTTCAGCAACTTAGGCTTATTAAATAGGCTCATTTCAGCAACTTAGGCCTATTAAATAGCCTTATTTCAGCAACTTAGACTTATTAAATTGGTTTATTCAGCAACTTAGGCTTATTAAATAGGCTTATTTAAGCAACTTAGACTTATTAAATAGGCCTATTAAATAGGCTTATTAAATAGACTTATTAAATAGGCTTATTAAAAAGGCTCAATAAATAGGCTTATTAAATAGGCTCATTAAATACTTATTAAATAGGCATATTAAATAGATGTATTAAATAGACTTATTAAATAGGCTTATTAAATAGACTTATTAAATAGTCTTATTAAAAAGGCTTATTAAATAGACTTATTAAATAGGCTCATTAAATACTCATTAAATATGTTTATTAAATAGGTGTATTAATTAGGCTTATTAAATAGGCTTATTAAATAGGCTTATTAAATAGACTTATTAAATAGACTTATTAAATAGACTTATTAAATAGACTTATTAAATAGCCTCATGAAATAGGCTTATTTTAGCAACTTAGGCTTATTAAATAGGTTTATTTCAGCAACTTAGACTTATTAAAGAGCCTTATTAAATAGGCTTATTTCAGCAACTTATGCTTATTAAATAAGCTTATTTCAGCAACTTATGCTTATTAAATAGCCTTATTAAACAGGTTTATTTCAGCAACTTAGGCTTATTAAATAGCATTTTTAAATAGGTTTATTTCAGCAACTTAGACTTATTAAATATACCTTTCTAAATAGGCTTAGTTCAGAAACTTAGGCTTATTAAATAGTCTTATTTCAGCAACTTAGGCTCATTAAATAGCCTTATGAAATAGGCTTACTTCAGCAACTTAGGCTTATTAAATAGCCGTATTAAATAGGCTTATTTCAGCAACTTAGACTTATTAAATATGTTTATTCAGCAACTTAGGCTTATTAAATAGGCTTATTTAGCAACTTAGGCTTATTAAATAGGCTTATTTCAGCAACTTAGACTTATTAAATAGGCCTATTAAATAGGCTTATTAAATAGGCTTATTTCAGCAACTTACACTTATTAAATAGGCCTATTAAATAGGCTTATTGAATAGACTTATAAAATAGGCTCATTAAATACTTATTAAATAGGCTTATTAAATAGGCTTATTAAATAGACTTATTAAATAGGCTCAATAAATCCGCTTATTAAATAGGCATATTAAATAGGCTCAATAAATAGGCTTATTAAATAGGCTTATTAAATAGGCTTATTAAATAGACTTATTAAATCGGCTTATTAAATAGGCTCAATAAATCGGCTTATTAAATAGGCTAAATAAATATGCTTATTAAATAGGCTCAATAAATAGGCTTATTAAATAGGCTCAATAAATAGGCTTATTAAATAGGCTCAATAAATACTTATTAAATAGGCTTATTAAATAGACTTATTAAATAGGCTTATTAAATAGACTTATTAAATAGTCTTATTAAAAAGGCTTATTAAATAGACTTATTAAATAGGCTCATTAAATACTCATTAAATATGTTTATTAAATAGGTGTATTAATTAGGCTTATTAAATAGGCTTATTAAATAGGCCTATTAAATAGACTTATTAAATAGGCTTATTTCAGCAACTTAGACTTATTAAATAGGCCTATTAAATAGGCTTATTAAATAGACTTATTAAACAGGCTCATTAAATAATTATTAAATAGGCTCAATAAATAGGCTTATTAAATAGGCTTAAAAAATAGGCTCAATAAATAGGCTTATTAAATAGGCTTATTAAATAGGCTTATTAAATAGACTTATTAAATAGGCTTATTAAATAGGCTCAATAAAAAGGCTTATTAAATAGGCTCAATAAATAGGCTTATTAAATAGGCTCAATAAATAGGCTTATTAAATAGGCTCAATAAATAGGCATATTAAATAGGCTCATTAAATACTTATTAAATAGGCTTAGTAAATAGGCTTATTTAATAGGCTTATTAAATAGACGTATTAAATAGCCTCATTAAATAGGTTTATTTTAGCAACTTAGGCTTATTAAATAGGTTTATTTCAGCAACTTAGACTTATTAAAGAGCCTTATTAAATAGGCTTATTTCAGCAACTTAGGCTTATTAAATAAGCTTATTTCAGCAACTTATTCTTATTAAATAGCCTTATTAAACAGGATTATTTCAGCAACTTAGGCTTATTAAATAGCATTTTTAAATAGGTTTATTTCAGCAACTTAGACTTATTAAATATACCTTTTAAAATAGGCTTAGTTCAGAAACTTAGGCTTATTAAATAGTCTTATTTCAGCAACTTAGGCTCATTAAATAGCCTTATTAAATAGGCTTATTCAGCAACTTAGGCTTATTAAATAGCCTTATTAAATATGCTTATTTCAGCAACTTAGACTTATTAAATAGGTTTATTCAGCAACTTAGGCTTATTAAATAGGCTTATTCAGCAACTTAGGCTTATTTAATAGGCTTATTTCAGCAACTTAGGCTTATTAAATAGGCTCATTCAGAAACTTAGGCTTATTTAATAAGCTTATTTCAGCAACTTAGACTTATTAAATAGGCCTATTAAATATGCTTATTAAATAGGCTTATTTCAGCAACTTAGATTTATTAAAAAAGGCCTATTAAATAGGCTTATTAAATAGACTTATTAAATAGGCTCATTAAATACTTATTAAATAGGCTTATTAAATAGGCTTACTAAATAGACTTATTAAATAGGCTCAATAAATTGGCTTATTAAATAGGCTTATTAAATAGGCTCAATAAATAGGCTTATTAAATAGGCTTATTAAATAGGCTTATTAAATAGACTTATTAAATCGGCTTATTAAATAGGCTCAATAAATCGGCTTATTAAATAGGCTAAATAAATATGCTTATTAAATAGGCTCAATAAATAGGCTTATTAAATAGGCTCAATAAATAGGCTTATTAAATAGGCTCAATAAATACTTATTAAATAGGCTTATTAAATAGACTTATTAAATAGGCTTATTAAATAGACTTATTAAATAGTCTTATTAAAAAGGCTTATTAAATAGACTTATTAAATAGGCTCATTAAATACTCATTAAATATGTTTATTAAATAGGTGTATTAATTAGGCTTATTAAATAGGCTTATTAAATAGGCCTATTAAATAGACTTATTAAATAGGCTTATTTCAGCAACTTAGACTTATTAAATAGGCCTATTAAATAGGCTTATTAAATAGACTTATTAAACAGGCTCATTAAATAATTATTAAATAGGCTCAATAAATAGGCTTATTAAATAGGCTTAAAAAATAGGCTCAATAAATAGGCTTATTAAATAGGCTTATTAAATAGGCTTATTAAATAGACTTATTAAATAGGCTTATTAAATAGGCTCAATAAAAAGGCTTATTAAATAGGCTCAATAAATAGGCTTATTAAATAGGCTCAATAAATAGGCTTATTAAATAGGCTCAATAAATAGGCATATTAAATAGGCTCATTAAATACTTATTAAATAGGCTTAGTAAATAGGCTTATTTAATAGGCTTATTAAATAGACGTATTAAATAGCCTCATTAAATAGGTTTATTTTAGCAACTTAGGCTTATTAAATAGGTTTATTTCAGCAACTTAGACTTATTAAAGAGCCTTATTAAATAGGCTTATTTCAGCAACTTAGGCTTATTAAATAAGCTTATTTCAGCAACTTATTCTTATTAAATAGCCTTATTAAACAGGATTATTTCAGCAACTTAGGCTTATTAAATAGCATTTTTAAATAGGTTTATTTCAGCAACTTAGACTTATTAAATATACCTTTTAAAATAGGCTTAGTTCAGAAACTTAGGCTTATTAAATAGTCTTATTTCAGCAACTTAGGCTCATTAAATAGCCTTATTAAATAGGCTTATTCAGCAACTTAGGCTTATTAAATAGCCTTATTAAATATGCTTATTTCAGCAACTTAGACTTATTAAATAGGTTTATTCAGCAACTTAGGCTTATTAAATAGGCTTATTCAGCAACTTAGGCTTATTTAATAGGCTTATTTCAGCAACTTAGGCTTATTAAATAGGCTCATTCAGAAACTTAGGCTTATTTAATAAGCTTATTTCAGCAACTTAGACTTATTAAATAGGCCTATTAAATATGCTTATTAAATAGGCTTATTTCAGCAACTTAGATTTATTAAAAAAGGCCTATTAAATAGGCTTATTAAATAGACTTATTAAATAGGCTCATTAAATACTTATTAAATAGGCTTATTAAATAGGCTTACTAAATAGACTTATTAAATAGGCTCAATAAATTGGCTTATTAAATAGGCTTATTAAATAGGCTCAATAAATAGGCTTATTAAATAGGCTTATTAAATAGGCTTATTAAATAGACTTATTAAATCGGCTTATTAAATAGGCTCAATAAATAGGCTTATTAAATAGGCTCAATAAATATGCTTATTAAATAGGCTCAATAAATAGGCTTATTAAATAGGCTCAATAAATAGGCTTATTAAATAGGCTCATTAAATACTTATTAAATAGGCTTATTAAATAGATGTATCAAATAGACTAATTAAATAGGCTTATTAAATAGACTTATTAAATAGTCTTATTAAAAAGGCTTATTAAATAGACTTATTAAATAGGCTCATTAAATACTCATTAAATATGTTTATTAAATAGGTGTATTAATTAGGCTTATTAAATAGGCTTATTAAATAGGCTTATTAAATAGACTTATTAAATAGACTTATTAAATAGACTTATTAAATAGACTTATTAAATAGCCTCATGAAATAGGCTTATTTTAGCAACTTAGGCTTATTAAATAGGTTTATTTCAGCAACTTAGACTTATTAAAGAGCCTTATTAAATAGGCTTATTTCAGCAACTTATGCTTATTAAATAAGCTTATTTCAGCAACTTATGCTTATTAAATAGCCTTATTAAACAGGTTTATTTCAGCAACTTAGGCTTATTAAATAGCATTTTTAAATAGGTTTATTTCAGCAACTTAGACTTATTAAATATACCTTTCTAAATAGGCTTAGTTCAGAAACTTAGGCTTATTAAATAGTCTTATTTCAGCAACTTAGGCTCATTAAATAGCCTTATGAAATAGGCTTACTTCAGCAACTTAGGCTTATTAAATAGCCGTATTAAATAGGCTTATTTCAGCAACTTAGACTTATTAAATAGGCCTATTAAATAGGCTTATTGAATAGACTTATTAAATAGGCTCATTAAATACTTATTAAATAGGCTTATTAAATAGGCTTATTAAATAGACTTATTAAATAGGCTCAATAAATCGGCTTATTAAATAGGCATATTAAATAGGCTCAATAAATAGGCTTATTAAATAGGCTTATTAAATAGGCTTATTAAATAGACTTATTAAATCGGCTTATTAAATAGGCTCAATAAATAGGCTTATTAAATAGGCTAAATAAATATGCTTATTAAATAGGCTCAATAAATAGGCTTATTAAATAGGCTCATTAAATACTTATTAAATAGGCTTATTAAATAGACTTATTAAATAGGCTTATTAAATAGACTTATTAAATAGTCTTATTAAAAAGGCTTATTAAATAGACTTATTAAATAGGCTCATTAAATACTCATTAAATATGTTTATTAAATAGGTGTATTAATTAGGCTTATTAAATAGGCTTATTAAATAGGCCTATTAAATAGACTTATTAAATAGGCTTATTTGAGCAACTTAGACTTATTAAATAGGCCTATTAAATAGGCTTATTAAATAGACTTATTAAACAGGCTCATTAAATAATTATTAAATAGGCTCAATAAATAGGCTTATTAAATAGGCTTAAAAAATAGGCTCAATAAATAGGCTTATTAAATAGGCTTATTAAATAGGCTTATTAAATAGACTTATTAAATAGGCTTATTAAATAGGCTCAATAAAAAGGCTTATTAAATAGGCTCAATAAATAGGCTTATTAAATAGGCTCAATAAATAGGCTTATTAAATAGGCTCAATAAATAGGCTTATTAAATAGGCTCATTAAATACTTATTAAATAGACTTATTACATAGACTCATTAAATAGGCTTATTAAATAGGCTTATTAAATAGGCTTATTAAATAGGCTTATTAAATAGACGTATTAAATACCCTCATTAAATAGGCTTATTTTAGCAACTTAGGCTTATTAAATAGGTTTATTTCAGCAACTTAGACTTATTAAAGAGCCTTATTAAATAGGCTTATTTCAGCAACTTAGGCTTATTAAATAAGCTTATTTCAGCAACTTATTCTTATTAAATAGCCTTATTAAACATGTTTATTTCAGCAACTTAGGCTTATTAAATAGCATTTTTAAATAGGTTTATTTCAGCAACTTAGACTTATTAAATATACCTTTTAAAATAGGCTTAGTTCAGAAACTTAGGCTTATTAAATGGTCTTATTTCAGCAACTTAGGCTCATTAAATAGCCTTATTAAATAGGCTTATTCAGCAACTTAGGCTTATTAATTAGCCTTATTAAATATACTTATTTCAGCAACTTAGACTTATTAAATAGGTTTATTCAGCAACTTAGGCTTATTAAATAGGCTTATTCAGCAACTTAGGCTTATTTAATAGGCTTATTTCATCAACTTAGGCTTATTAAATAGGCTCATTCAGAAACTTAGGCTTATTAAATAAGCTTATTTCAGCAACTTAGACTTATTAAATAGGCCTATTAAATAGGCTTATTAAATAGTCTTATTTCAGCAACTTAGATTTATTAAAAAAGGCCTATTAAATAGGCTTATTAAATAGACTTATTTAATAGGCTCATTAAATACTTATTAAATAGGCTTATTAAATAGGCGTATTAAATAGACTTATTAAATAGGCTCAATAAATAGGCGTATTAAATAGGCTCAATAAATCTGCTTATTAAATAGGCTCAATAAATAGGCTTATTAAATAGGCACAATAAATAGGCTTATTAAATAGGCTCATTAAATACTTATTAAATAGGCTTATTAAATAGACTTATTAAATATGTTTATTAAATAGGTGTATTAATTAGGCTTATTAAATAGGCTTATTAAACAGGTTTATTTCAGCAACTTAGGCTTATTAAATAGCATTTTTAAATAGGTTTATTTCAGCAACTTAGACTTATTAAATATACCTTTCTAAATAGGCTTAGTTCAGAAACTTAGGCTTATTAAATAGTCTTATTTCAGCAACTTAGTCTCATTAAATAGCCTTATGAAATAGGCTTACTTCAGCAACTTAGGCTTATTAAATAGCCGTATTAAATAGGCTTATTTCAGCAACTTAGACTTATTAAATATGTTTATTCAGCAACTTAGGCTTATTAAATAGGCTTATTTAGCAACTTAGGCTTATTAAATAGGCTTATTTCAGCAACTTAGACTTATTAAATAGGCCTATTAAATAGGCTTATTAAATAGGCTTATTTCAGCAACTTACACTTATTAAATAGGCCTATTAAATAGGCTTATTGAATAGACTTATAAAATAGGCTCATTAAATACTTATTAAATAGGCTTATTAAATAGGCTTATTAAATAGACTTATTAAATAGGCTCAATAAATCCGCTTATTAAATAGGCATATTAAATAGGCTCAATAAATAGGCTTATTAAATAGGCTTATTAAATAGGCTTATTAAATAGACTTATTAAATCGGCTTATTAAATAGGCTCAATAAATAGGCTTATTAAATAGGCTAAATAAATATGCTTATTAAATAGGCTCAATAAATAGGCTTATTAAATAGGCTCAATAAATAGGCTTATTAAATAGGCATATTAAATAGGCTCAATAAATAGGCTTATTAAATAGGCTTATTAAATAGGCTTATTAAATAGACTTATTAAATCGGCTTATTAAATAGGCTCAATAAATAGGCTTATTAAATAGGCTAAATAAATATGCTTATTAAATAGGCTCAATAAATAGGCTTATTAAATAGGCTCATTAAATACTTATTAAATAGGCTTATTAAATAGACTTATTAAATAGGCTTATTAAATAGACTTATTAAATAGTCTTATTAAAAAGGCTTATTAAATAGACTTATTAAATAGGCTCATTAAATACTCATTAAATATGTTTATTAAATAGGTGTATTAATTAGGCTTATTAATTAGGCTTATTAAATAGGCTTATTAAATAAACTTATTAAATAGGCTCATTAAATAGGCTTATTAAATAGGCTTATTTGAGCAACTTAGACTTATTAAATAGGCCTATTAAATAGGCTTATTAAATAGACTTATTAAACAGGCTCATTAAATAATTATTAAATAGGCTCAATAAATAGGCTTATTAAATAGGCTTAAAAAATAGGCTCAATAAATAGGCTTATTAAATAGGCTTATTAAATAGGCTTATTAAATAGACTTATTAAATAGGCTTATTAAATAGGCTTATTAAATAGACTTATTAAATAGGCTTATTAAATAGGCTTATTAAATAGGCTTATTAAATAGGCACAATAAATAGGCTTATTAAATAGGCTCATAAAATACTTATTAAATAGGCGTATTAAATAGACTTATTAAATAGACATTAAATAGGCGTATTAAATAGGCTTATTAAATAGGATTGTTAAATGGACTTACTAAATAGCCCTATTAAATAGGCTTATATTAGCAACTTAGGCTTATTAAATAGGTTTATTTCAGCAACTTAAACTTATTAAATAGCCTTATTAAATAGGCTTATTAAATAGGCTTATTAAATAGGCTTATTAAATAGGCTTATTAAATAGCCTCATTAAATAGGCTTATTTTAGCAACTTAGGCTTTTTAAATAGGCTTATTTCAGCAACTTAGACTTATTAAATAGCCTTATTTCAGCAACTTAGACTTATTAAATAGCCTTATTTCAGCAACTTAGGCTTATTAAATAGGCTCAATTCAGCAACTTAGACTTATTAAATAGGCTTATTTCAGCAACTTAGGCTTATTAAATAGCCTTATTAAATAGGTTTATTTCAGCAACTTGGGCTTATTAAATCGGCTTATTTCAGCAAATAACGCTGATTAAATAGGCTCATTTCAGCAACTTAGGCTTATTAAATAGGCTTATTAAATAGGCTTATTTCAGCAACTCAGGCTTATTAAATAGGCTTATTCAGCAACTTAGGCTTATTAAATAGGCTTATTAAATAGGCTTATTTCAGCAACTCAGGCTTATTAAATAGGCTTATTCAGCAACTTAGGCTTATTAAATAGGCTCATTAAATACTTATTAAATAGGCTTATTAAACAGGCTTATTAAATAGACTTATTAAATAGGCTCAATAAATAGGCTTATTAAATAGGCTCATCAAATATGCTTAATAAATAGGCTTATTAAATAGGCTTATTAAATAGGCGTATTAAATAGGCTTATTAAATAGACTTATTAAATAGGCTTATTAAATAGGCTTATTAAATAGGCTTATTAAATAGGCTCAATAAATAGGCTTATTAAATAGGCTCATTAAATGCTTATTAAATAGGCGTATTAAATAGACTTATTAAATAGACATTAAATAGGCGTATTAAATAGGCTTATTAAATAGGCTTGTTAAATGGACTTATTAAATATCCCTATTAAATAGGCTTATTTTAGCAACTTAGGCTTATTAAATAGGTTTATTTCAGCAACTTAGACTTATTAAATAGCCTTATTAAATAGGCTTATTTCAGCAACTTAGGCTTATTAAATAAGCTCATTTCAGCAACTTAGGCTTATTAAATAGCCTTATTAAATAGGCTTATTTTAGCAACTTAGACTTATTAAATCGACTAGTTAAATAGACATTTCAGCAACTTAGGCTCATTAAATAGGCTTATGAAATATGCTTATTTCTGCTACTTAGACTTATTAGATAGGCTTATTAAATAGGCTTATTTGAGCAACTTAGGCTTATTAAATAGGCTTATTTCAGCAACTCACGCTTATTAAATAGGCTTATTTCAGCAACTTAGGCTTATTAAATAGCCTTATTAAATAGGCTTATTTTTGCAACTTAGACTTATTAAATCGACTAGTTAAATAGACATTTCAGCAACTTAGGCACATTAAATAGGCTTATGAAATATTATTATTTCTGCAACTTAGACTTATTAGATAGGCTTATTAAATAGGCTTATTTCAGCAACTTAGGCTTATTAAATAGCCTTATTTCAGCAACTTAGGCTTATTAAATAGCCTTATTTCAGCAACTTACGCTTATTAAATAGGCTTATTTCAGCAACTTAGGCTTATTACATAGCCTTATTAAATAGGCTTATTTCAGCAACTTGGGCTTATTAAATAGGCTTATTTCAGTAACTTAGGCTTAATAAAAATAGGCTTATTCAGCAATGTAGGCTTATTAAATAGACTTATTTCAGCAACTTAGGCTTATTAAATAGGCTTATTCAGCAACTTAGGCTTATTAAATAGGCTCATTAAATACTTATTAAATAGGCTTATTAAACAGGCTTATTAAATAGACTTATTAAATAGGCTTATTAAAGAGGCTTAATAAATAGGCTTATTAAATAGGCTCAATAAATATGCTTATTAAATAGGCTCATTAAATACTTATTAAATAGGCGTATTAAATAGACTTATTAAATAGACTTATTAAATAGGCATATTAAATAGGCTTATTAAATAGGCTTGTTAAATGGACTTATTAAATAGCCCTATTAAATAGGCTTATTTTAGCAACTTAGGCTTATTAAATAGGTTTATTTCAGCAACTTAGACTTATTAAAAAGCCTTATTAAATAGGCTTATTTCAGCAACTTAGGCTTATTAAATAAGCTCATTTCAGCAACTTATGCTTATTAAATAGCCTTATTAAACAGGTTTATTTCAGCAACTTAGGGTTATTAAATAGCATTTTTAAATAGGTTTATTTCAGAAACTTAGACTTATTAAATATACCTTTTTAAATAGGCTTAGTTCAGAAACTTAGGCTTTTTAAATAGGCTTATTTCAGCAACTTAGGCTCATTAAATAGCCTTATTAAATAGGCTTATTTCAGCAACTTAGGCTTATTAAATAGCCTTATTATATAGGCTTATTTTAGCAACTTAGACTTATTAAATCGACTAGTTAAATAGACATTTCAGCAACTTAGGCTCATTAAATAGGCATATGAAATATGCTTATTTCTGCAACTTAGACTTATTAGATAGGCTTATTAAATAGGCTTATTTCAGCAACTTAGGCTTATTAAATAGCCTTATTTCAGCAACTTAGGCTTATTAAATAGGCTTATTTCAGCAACTTAGACTTATTAAATAGCCTTATTTCAGCAACTTACGCTTATTACATAGGCTTATTTCAGCAACTTAGGCTTATTACATAGCCTTATTAAATAGGCTTATTTCAGCAACTTGGGCTTCTTAAATAGGCTTATTTCAGTAACTTAGGCTTAATAAAAATAGGCTTATTCAGCAACTTAGGCTTATTAAATAGACTTATTTCAGCAACTTAGGCTTATTAAATAGTCTTATTCAGCAACTTAGGCTTATTAAATAGGCTCATTAAATACTTAGTAAATAGGCTTATTAAACAGGTTTATTAAATAGACTTATTAAATAGGCTCAATAAATAGGCTTATTAAATAGGCTCATTAAATCAGCTTAATAAATAGGCTTATTAAATATGCTTATTAAATAGGCTTATTAAATAGGCTTATTAAATAAACTTATTAAATAGGCTCATTAAATAGGCTTATTAAATAGGCTTATTAAATAGGCTCAATAAATAGGCTTAATAAATAGGCTCATTGAATACTCTTTAAATAGGCTTATTAAATAGACTTATTAAATAGACTTATTAAATAGGCTTATTAAATAGGCTTATTAAATAGGCTTATTAAATAGGCTTATTAAATAGCCTCATTAAATAGGCTTATTTCAGCAACTTAGACTTATTAAATAGGCTCATTTCAGCAACTTAGACTTATTAAATAGGCTTATTTCAGCAACTTAGGCTTATTAAATAGGCTCATTTCAGCAACTTAGACTTATTAAATAGGCTTATTTCAGCAACTTAGGCTTATTAAATAGCCTTATTAATTAGGCTTATTTCAGCAACTTGGGCTTATTAAATAGGCTTATTTCAGCAAATTACGCTGATTAAATAGGCTCATTTCAGCAACTTAGGCTTATTAAATAGGCTTATTAAATAGGCTTATTTCAGCAAGTCAGGCTTATTAAATAGGCTTATTCAGCAACTTAGGCTTATTAAATAGGCTTATTAAATAGGCTTATTTCAGCAACTCAGGCTTATTAAATAGGCTTATTCAGCAACTTAGGCTTATTAAATAGGCTCATTAAATACTTATTAAATAGGCTTATTAAACAGGCTTATTAAATAGACTTATTAAATAGGCTCAATAAATAGGCTTATTAAATAGGCTCATCAAATATGCTTAATAAATAGGCGTATTAAATAGGCTTATTAAATAGGCTTATTAAATAGGCTTAGTAAATAGACTTATTAAATAGGCGTATTAAATAGGCTTATTAAATAGGCTTAATAAATAGGTTTAACACGTAGGCTCAATAAATAGGCTTATTAAATAGGCTCATTAAATACTTATTAAATAGGCGTATTAAATAGACTTATTAAATAGACTTATTAAATAGGCATATTAAATAGGCTTATTAAATAGGCTTATTAAATAAGTTTATTAAATAGACTTATTAAATAGCCTCATTAAATAGGCTTATTTTAGCAACTTATGCTTTTTAAATAGGCTTATTTCAGCAACTTAGACTTATTAAATAGCCTTATTTCAGCAACTTAGGCTTATTAAATAGGCTCATTTCAGCAACTTAAGCTTATTAAATAGCCTTATTTCAGCAACTTAGACTTATTAAATAGGCTTATTTCAGCAACTTAGGCTTATTAAATAGGCTTATTTCAGCAACTTAGACTTATTAAATAAGCTTATTTCAGCAACTTAGGCTTATTAAATAGCCTTATTAAATAGGCTTATTTCAGCAACTTGGGCTTATTAAATAGGCTTATTTCAGCAACTTACGCTGATTAACTAGGCTCATTTCAGCAACTTAGACTTATTAAATAGCCTTATTTCAGCAACTTATGCTTATTAAATATACTTATTTCAGCAACTTAGGCTTATTAAATAGGCTTATTTCAGCAACTTAGACTTATTAAATAGCCTTATTTCAGCAACTTAGGCTTATTAAATAGGCTTATTTCAGCAACTTAGGCTTATTAAATAGCGTTATTTCAGCAACTTAGACTTATTAAATAGGCTTATTTCAGCAACTCACGCTTATTAAATAGGCTTATTCACCAACTTAGGCTTATCAAATAGGCTTATTTCAACAACTCAGGCTTATTAAATAGGCTTATTCAGCAACTTAGGCTTATTAAATAGGCTCATTAAATACTTATTAAATAGGCTTATTAAACAGGCTTATTAAATAGACTTATTAAATAGGCTCAATAAATAGGCTTGTTAAATAGGCTCATCAAATATGCTTAATAAATAGGCTTATTAAATAGGCGTATTAAATAGGCTTATTAAATAGGCTTATTAAATAGACTTATTAAATAGGCTTATTAAATAGGCGTATTAAATAGGCTTAATAAATAGGCTTATTAAATAGGCTCAATAAATAGGCTTATTAAATAGGCTCATTAAATACTTATTAAATAGGCTTATTAATTAGACTTATTAAATAGACTTATTAAATAGGCTTATTAAATAGACTTATTAAATAGGCTTATTAAAAAGGCTTATTAAATAGACTTATTAAATAGGCTCATTAAATACTTATTAAATAGGTTTGTTAAATAGGCGTATTAAATAGGCTCATTAAATAGGCTTATTAAATAGGCTCATTAAATAGACTTATTAAATAGCCTCATTAAATAGGCTTATTTTAGCAACTTAGGCTTATTAAATAGGCTTAATTCAGCAACTTATGCTTATTAAATAGCCTTATTATATAGGCTTATTTCAGCAACTTAGGCTTATTAAATAAGCTTATTTCAGCAACTTAGACTTATTAAATAGGCCTATAAAATAAGCTTATTAAATAGACTTATTAAATAGGCTCATTAAATACTTATTACATAGGCTTATTAAATAGGCTTATTAAATAGACCTATTAAATAGGCTCAATAAATAGGCTTATTAAATAGGCTTATTAAATAGGCTTATTAAATAGGCTTATTAAATAGGCTCAATAAATAGGCTTATTAAATAGGCTCATTAAATACTTATTAAATAGGCTTATTAAATACACTTATTAAATAGACTTATTAAATAGGCTTATTAAATAGACTTTATTAAATAGGCTTATTAAAAAGGCTTAATAAATATACTTAATAAATAGGCTCATTAAATACTTATTAAATAGGCGTATTAAATAGGCGAATTAAATAGGCGAATTAAATAGGCTTATTAAATAGGCTTGTTAAATGGACTTATTAAATAGCCCTATTAAATAGGCTTATTTTAGCAACTTAGGCTTATTAAATAGGTTTATTTCAACAACTTAGACTTATTAAATAGCCTTATTAAATAGGCTTATTTCAGCAACTTAGGCTTATTAAATAAGCTCATTTCAGCAACTTATGCTTATTAAATAACCTTATTAAACAGGTTTATTTCAGCAACTTAGGCTTATTAAATAGCATTTTTAAATAGGTTTATTTCAGAAACTTAGACTTATTAAATATACCTTTTTAAATAGGCTTAGTTCAGAAACTTAGGCTTTTTAAATACGCTTATTTCAGCAACTTAGGCTCATTAAATAGCCTTATTAAATAGGCTTATTTCAGCAACTTAGGCTTATTAAATAGCCTTATTAAATAGGCTTATTTTAGGAACTTAGACTTATTAAATCGACTAGTTAAATAGACATTTCAGCAACTTAGGCTCATTAAATAGGCTTATGAAATATGCTTATTTCTGCAACTTAGACTTATTAGATAGGCTTATTAAATAGGCTTATTTCAGCAACTTAGACTTATTAAATAGCCTTATTTCAGCAACTTACGGTTATTAAATAGGCTTATTTCAGCAACTTAGGCTTATTACATAGCCTTATTAAATAGGCTTATTTCAGCAACTTGGGCTTATTAAATAGGCTTATTTCAGTAACTTAGGCTTATTAAAATAGGCTTATTTAGCAACTTAGGCTTATTAAATAGGCTTATTAAATAGACTTATTTCAGCAACTTAGGCTTATTAAATAGGCTTATTCAGCAACTTAGGCTTATTAAATAGGCTAATTAAATACTTATTAAATAGGCTTATTAAACAGGCTTATTAAATAGACTTATTAAATAGTCTCAATAAATAGGCTTATTAAATAGGCTCATTCAATCGGCTTAATAAATAGGCTTATTAAATATGTTTATTAATTAAGCTTATTAAATAGGCTTATTAAATAGGCTTATTAAATAGGCTCAATAAATAGGCTTAATAAATAGGCTCATTGAATACTCTTTAAATAGGCTTATTAAATAGACTTATTAAATAGACTTATTAAATAGGCTTATTAAATAGGCTTATTAAATAGGCTTATTAAATAGGCTTATTAAATAGCCTCATTAAATAGGCTTATTTTAGCAACTTAGGCTTTTTAAATAGGCTTATTTCAGCAACTTAGACTTATTAAATAGCCTTATTTCAGCAACTTAGACTTATTAAATAGTCTTATTTCAGCAACTTAGGCTTATTAAATAGGCTCATTTCAGCAACTTAGACTTATTAAATAGGCTTATTTCAGCAACTTAGGCTTATTAAATAGCCTTATTAAATAGGTTTATTTCAGCAACTTGGGCTTATTAAATCGGCTTATTTCAGCAACTTACGCTGATTAAATAGGCTCATTTCAGCAACTTAGGCTTATTAAATAGGCTTATTAAATAGGCTTATTTCAGCAACTCAGGCTTATTAAATAGGCTTATTCAGCAACTTAGGCTTATTAAATAGGCTTATTAAATAGGCTTATTTCAGCAACTCAGGCATATTAAATAGGCTTATTCAGCAACTTAGGCTTATTAAATAGGCTCATTAAATACTTATTAAATAGGCTTATTAAACAGGCTTATTAAATAGACTTATTAAATAGGCTCAATAAATAGGCTTATTAAATAGGCTCATCAAATATGCTTAATAAATAGGCTTATTAAATAGGCTTATTAAATAGGCTTATTAAATAGGCTTATTAAATAGACTTATTAAATAGGCTTATTAAATAGGCTTATTAAATAGGCTTATTAAATAGGCTCAATAAATAGGCTTATTAAATAGGCTCATAAAATACTTATTAAATAGGCGTATTAAATAGACTTATTAAATAGACATTAAATAGGCGTATTAAATAGGCTTATTAAATAGGATTGTTAAATGGACTTACTAAATAGCCCTATTAAATAGGCTTATTTTAGCAACTTAGGCTTATTAAATAGGTTTATTTCAGCAACTTAGACTTATTAAATAGCCTTATTAAATAGGCTTATTAAATAGGCTTATTAAATAGGCTTATTAAATAGGCTTATTAAATAGCCTCATTAAATAGGCTTATTTTAGCAACTTAGGCTTTTTAAATAGGCTTATTTCAGCAACTTAGACTTATTAAATAGCCTTATTTCAGCAACTTAGACTTATTAAATAGCCTTATTTCAGCAACTTAGGCTTATTAAATAGGCTCAATTCAGCAACTTAGACTTATTAAATAGGCTTATTTCAGCAACTTAGGCTTATTAAATAGCCTTATTAAATAGGTTTATTTCAGCAACTTGGGCTTATTAAATCGGCTTATTTCAGCAACTTACGCTGATTAAATAGGCTCATTTCAGCAACTTAGGCTTATTAAATAGGCTTATTAAATAGGCTTATTTCAGCAACTCAGGCTTATTAAATAGGCTTATTCAGCAACTTAGGCTTATTAAATAGGCTTATTAAATAGGCTTATTTCAGCAACTCAGGCTTATTAAATAGGCTTATTCAGCAACTTAGGCTTATTAAATAGGCTCATTAAATATTTATTAAATAGGCTTATTAAACAGGCTTATTAAATAGACTTATTAAATAGGCTCAATAAATAGGCTTATTAAATAGGCTCATCAAATATGCTTAATAAATAGGCTTATTAAATAGGCTTATTAAATAGGCGTATTAAATAGGCTTATTAAATAGACTTATTAAATAGGCTTATTAAATAGGCTTATTAAATAGGCTTATTAAATAGGCTCAATAAATAGGCTTATTAAATAGGCTCATTAAATGCTTATTAAATAGGCGTATTAAATAGACTTATTAAATAGACATTAAATAGGCGTATTAAATAGGCTTATTAAATAGGCTTGTTAAATGGACTTATTAAATATCCCTATTAAATAGGCTTATTTTAGCAACTTAGGCTTATTAAATAGGTTTATTTCAGCAACTTAGACTTATTAAATAGCCTTATTAAATAGGCTTATTTCAGCAACTTAGGCTTATTAAATAAGCTCATTTCAGCAACTTAGGCTTATTAAATAGCCTTATTAAATAGGCTTATTTTAGCAACTTAGACTTATTAAATCGACTAGTTAAATAGACATTTCAGCAACTTAGGCTCATTAAATAGGCTTATGAAATATGCTTATTTCTGCTACTTAGACTTATTAGATAGGCTTATTAAATAGGCTTATTTCAGCAACTTAGGCTTATTAAATAGGCTTATTTCAGCAACTCACGCTTATTAAATAGGCTTATTTCAGCAACTTAGGCTTATTAAATAGCCTTATTAAATAGGCTTATTTTAGCAACTTAGACTTATTAAATCGACTAGTTAAATAGACATTTCAGCAACTTAGGCACATTAAATAGGCTTATGAAATATTATTATTTCTGCAACTTAGACTTATTAGATAGGCTTATTAAATAGGCTTATTTCAGCAACTTAGGCTTATTAAATAGCCTTATTTCAGCAACTTAGGCTTATTAAATAGCCTTATTTCAGCAACTTACGCTTATTAAATAGGCTTATTTCAGCAACTTAGGCTTATTACATAGCCTTATTAAATAGGCTTATTTCAGCAACTTGGGCTTATTAAATAGGCTTATTTCAGTAACTTAGGCTTAATAAAAATAGGCTTATTCAGCAATGTAGGCTTATTAAATAGACTTATTTCAGCAACTTAGGCTTATTAAATAGGCTTATTCAGCAACTTAGGCTTATTAAATAGGCTCATTAAATACTTATTAAATAGGCTTATTAAACAGGCTTATTAAATAGACTTATTAAATAGGCTTATTAAAGAGGCTTAATAAATAGGCTTATTAAATAGGCTCAATAAATATGCTTATTAAATAGGCTCATTAAATACTTATTAAATAGGCGTATTAAATAGACTTATTAAATAGACTTATTAAATAGGCATATTAAATAGGCTTATTAAATAGGCTTGTTAAATGGACTTATTAAATAGCCCTATTAAATAGGCTTATTTTAGCAACTTAGGCTTATTAAATAGGTTTATTTCAGCAACTTAGACTTATTAAAAAGCCTTATTAAATAGGCTTATTTCAGCAACTTAGGCTTATTAAATAAGCTCATTTCAGCAACTTATGCTTATTAAATAGCCTTATTAAACAGGTTTATTTCAGCAACTTAGGGTTATTAAATAGCATTTTTAAATAGGTTTATTTCAGAAACTTAGACTTATTAAATATACCTTTTTAAATAGGCTTAGTTCAGAAACTTAGGCTTTTTAAATAGGCTTATTTCAGCAACTTAGGCTCATTAAATAGCCTTATTAAATAGGCTTATTTCAGCAACTTAGGCTTATTAAATAGCCTTATTATATAGGCTTATTTTAGCAACTTAGACTTATTAAATCGACTAGTTAAATAGACATTTCAGCAACTTAGGCTCATTAAATAGGCTTATGAAATATGCTTATTTCTGCAACTTAGACTTATTAGATAGGCTTATTAAATAGGCTTATTTCAGCAACTTAGGCTTATTAAATAGCCTTATTTCAGCAACTTAGGCTTATTAAATAGGCTTATTTCAGCAACTTAGACTTATTAAATAGCCTTATTTCAGCAACTTACGCTTATTACATAGGCTTATTTCAGCAACTTAGGCTTATTACATAGCCTTATTAAATAGGCTTATTTCAGCAACTTGGGCTTATTAAATAGGCTTATTTCAGTAACTTAGGCTTAATAAAAATAGGCTTATTCAGCAACTTAGGCTTATTAAATAGACTTATTTCAGCAACTTAGGCTTATTAAATAGTCTTATTCAGCAACTTAGGCTTATTAAATAGGCTCATTAAATACTTAGTAAATAGGCTTATTAAACAGGTTTATTAAATAGACTTATTAAATAGGCTCAATAAATAGGCTTATTAAATAGGCTCATTAAATCGGCTTAATAAATAGGCTTATTAAATATGCTTATTAAATAGGCTTATTAAATAGGCTTATTAAATAAACTTATTAAATAGGCTCATTAAATAGGCTTATTAAATAGGCTTATTAAATAGGCTCAATAAATAGGCTTAATAAATAGGCTCATTGAATACTCTTTAAATAGGCTTATTAAATAGACTTATTAAATAGACTTATTAAATAGGCTTATTAAATAGGCTTATTAAATAGGCTTATTAAATAGGCTTATTAAATAGCCTCATTAAATAGGCTTATTTCAGCAACTTAGACTTATTAAATAGGCTCATTTCAGCAACTTAGACTTATTAAATAGGCTTATTTCAGCAACTTAGGCTTATTAAATAGGCTCATTTCAGCAACTTAGACTTATTAAATAGGCTTATTTCAGCAACTTAGGCTTATTAAATAGCCTTATTAATTAGGCTTATTTCAGCAACTTGGGCTTATTAAATAGGCTTATTTCAGCAAATTACGCTGATTAAATAGGCTCATTTCAGCAACTTAGGCTTATTAAATAGGCTTATTAAATAGGCTTATTTCAGCAAGTCAGGCTTATTAAATAGGCTTATTCAGCAACTTAGGCTTATTAAATAGGCTTATTAAATAGGCTTATTTCAGCAACTCAGGCTTATTAAATAGGCTTATTCAGCAACTTAGGCTTATTAAATAGGCTCATTAAATACTTATTAAATAGGCTTATTAAACAGGCTTATTAAATAGACTTATTAAATAGGCTCAATAAATAGGCTTATTAAATAGGCTCATCAAATATGCTTAATAAATAGGCGTATTAAATAGGCTTATTAAATAGGCTTATTAAATAGGCTTAGTAAATAGACTTATTAAATAGGCGTATTAAATAGGCTTATTAAATAGGCTTAATAAATAGGTTTAACACGTAGGCTCAATAAATAGGCTTATTAAATAGGCTCATTAAATACTTATTAAATAGGCGTATTAAATAGACTTATTAAATAGACTTATTAAATAGGCATATTAAATAGGCTTATTAAATAGGCTTATTAAATAAGCTTATTAAATAGACTTATTAAATAGCCTCATTAAATAGGCTTATTTTAGCAACTTATGCTTTTTAAATAGGCTTATTTCAGCAACTTAGACTTATTAAATAGCCTAATTTCAGCAACTTAGGCTTATTAAAAAGGCTCATTTCAGCAACTTAGGCTTATTAAATAGCCTTATTTCAGCAACGTAGACTTATTAAATAGGCTTATTCAGCAACTTAGGCTTATTAAATAGCCTTATTAAATAGGCTTATTTTAGCAACTTAGGCTTATTAAATAGGCTTATTTCAGCAACTTAGACTTATTAAAAAGCCTTATTTCTGCAACTTAGGCTTATGAAATAGGCTTATTTCAGCAACTTAGTCTTATTAAACAGCCTTATTAAATAGGCTTATTTCAGCAACTTGGGCTTATTAAATAGGCTTATTTCAGCAACTTAGACTTATTAAATAGGCTTATTAAATAGGCTTATGAAAAAGACTTAATAAATAGGCTTATTAAATAGCCTCAATAAATAGGCTTATTAAATAGGCTCATTAAATACTTATTAAATAGGCTTATTAATTAGACTTATTAAATAGACTTATTAGATAGGCTTATTAAATAGATTTATTAAATAGGCTCATTAAATACTTATTAAATAGGTTTGTTAAATAGGCGTATTAAATAGGCGCATTAAATAGGCTTATTAAATAGGCTTATTAAATAGGCTTATTAAATAGACTTATTAAATAGCCTCATTAAATAGGCTTATTTCAGCAACTTAGGCTTATTAAATAGCCTTATTTCAGCAACGTAGACTTATTAAATAGGCTTATTCAGCAACTTAGGCTTATTAAATAGCCTTATTAAATAGGCTTATTTTAGCAACTTAGGCTTATTAAATAGGCTTATTTCAGCAACTTAGACTTATTAAAAAGCCTTATTTCAGCAACTTAGGCTTATGAAATAGGCTTATTTCAGCAACTTAGTCTTATTAAACAGCCTTATTAAATAGGCTTATTTCAGCAACTTGGGCTTATTAAATAGGCTTATTTCAGCAACTTAGACTTATTAAATAGGCTTATTAAATAGGCTTATGAAAAAGACTTAATAAATAGGCTTATTAAATAGCCTCAATAAATAGGCTTATTAAATAGGCTCATTAAATACTTATTAAATAGGCTTATTATTTAGACTTATTAAATAGACTTATTAGATAGGCTTATTAAATAGATTTATTAAATAGGCTCATTAAATACTTATTAAATAGGTTTGTTAAATAGGCGTATTAAATAGGCGCATTAAATAGGCTTATTAAATAGGCTTATTAAATAGGCATATTAAATAGACTTATTAAATAGCCTCATTAAATAGGCTTATTTTAGCAACTTAGGATTATTAAATAGGCTTAATTCAGCAACATATGCTTATTAAATAGCCTTATTATATAGGTTTATTTCAGCAACTTAGGCTTATTAAATAAGCTTATTTCAGCAACTTAGACTTATTAAATAGGCCTATTAAATAGGATTATTAAATAGACTTATTAAATAGGCTCATTAAATACCTATTAAATAGGCTTATTAAATAGGCTCATTAAATACTTATTAAATAGGTTTATTAAATAGGCGTATTAAATAGGCTTATTAAAAAGGCGTATTAAATAGGCTTATTAAATAGGCTTATTAAATGGACTTATTAAATAACCTCATTAAATAGGCTTATTTTAGCAACTTAGGCTTATTAAATAGGTTTATTTCAGAAACTTAGACTTATTAAATAGCCTTATTAAATAGGCTTATTTCAGAAACTTAGGCTTTTTAAATAGGCTTATTTCAGCAACTTAGGCTCATTAAATAGCCTTATTAAATAGGCTTATTTTAGCAACTTAGACTTATTAAATCGACTAGTTAAATAGACATTTCAGCAACTTAGGCTCATTAAATAGGCTTATGAAATATGCTTATTTCTGCAACTTAGACTTATTAGATAGGCCTATTAAATAGGCTTATTTCAGCAACTTAGGCTTATTAAATAGCCTTATTTCAGCAACTTAGTCTTATTAAATAGGCTTATTTCAGCAACTTAGACTTATTAAATAGCCTTATTTCAGCAACTTACGCTTATTAAATAGGCTTATTTCAGCAACTTAGGCTTATTAAATAGCCTTATTTCAGCAACTTAGTCTTATTAAATAGGCTTATTTCAGCAACTTAGACTTATTAAATAGCCTTATTTCAGCAACTTACGCTTATTAAATAGGCTTATTTCAGCAAATCAGGCTTAAAAAATAGGCTTATTCAGCAACTTAGGCTTATTAAATAGGCTTATTATCAGCCTTATTAAATAGGCTTATTAAATAGGCTCATTAAATACTTATTAAATAGGTGTATTAAATAGGTGTATTAAATAGGCTTATTAAATTGGCGTATTAAATAGGCTTATTAAATAGGCTTATTAAATGGACTTATTAAATAGCCTCATTAAATAGGCTTATTTTAGCAACTTAGGCTTATTAAATAGGTTTATTTCAGCAACTTAGACTTATTAAATAGCCTTATTAAATAGGCTTATTTCAGAAGCTTAGGCTTTTTGAATAGGCTTATTTCAGCAACTTAGGCTTATTAAATAGACTTATTAAATAGGCTTATTTTAGCAACTTAGACTTATTAAATCGACTAGTTAAATAGACATTTCAGCAACTTAGGCTCATTAAATAGGCTTATGAAATATGCTTATTTCTGCAACTTAGACTTATTAGATAGGCCTATTAAATAGGCTTATTTCAGCAACTTAGGCTTATTAAATAGCCTTATTTCAGCAACTTAGACTTATTAAATAGCCTTATTTCAGCAACTTACGCTTATTAAATAGGCTTATTTCAGCAACTTCGGCTTATTACATAGCCTTATTAAATAGGCTTTTTTCAGCAACTTGGGCTTATTAAATAGGCTTATTTCAGCAACTTAGGCTTAATAAAAATAGGCTTATTCAGCAACTTAGGCTTATTAAATAGGCTTATTATCAGCCTTATTAAATAGGCTTATTAAATAGGCTCATTAAATACTTATTAAATAGGTGTATTAAATAGGCGTATTAAATAGGCTTATTAAATTGGCGTATTAAATAGGCTTATTAAATAGGCTTATTAAATGGACTTATTAAATAGCCTCATTAAATATGCTTATTTTAGCAACTTAGGCTTATTAAATAGGTTTATTTCAGCAACTTAGACTTATTAAATAGCCTTATTAAATAGGCTTATTTCAGAAACTTAGGCTTTTTATATAGGCTTATTTCAGCAACTTAGGCTCATTAAATAGCCTTATTAAATAGGCTTATTTTAGCAACTTAGACTTATTAAATCGACTAGTTAAATAGACATTTCAGCAACTTAGGCTCATTAAATAGGCTTATGAAATATGCTTATTTCTGCAACTTAGACTTATTAGATAGGCCTATTAAATAGGCTTATTTCAGCAACTTACGCTTATTAAATAGGCTTATTTCAGCAACTTAGGCTTATTACATAGCCTTATTAAATAGGCTTATTTCAGCAACTTGGGCTTATTAAATAGGCTTATTTCAGCAACTTAGACTTATTAAATAGCCTTATTAAATAGGCTTATTTCAGAAACTTAGGCTTTTAAAATAGGCTTATTTCAGCAACTTAGGCTTATTAAATAGCCTTATTAAATAGGCTTATTAAATAGGCGTATTAAATAGGCTTATTAAATAGGCTTATTAAATGGACTTATTAAATAGCCTCATTAAATAGGCTTGTTTTAGCAACTTAGGCTTATTAAATAGGTTTATTTCAGCAACTTAGACTTATTAAATAGCCTTATTAAATAGGCTTATTTCAGAAACTTAGGCTTTTTAAATAGGCTTATTTCAGCAACTTAGGCTTATTAAATAGCCTCATTAAATAGGCTTATTTTAGCAACTTAGGATTATTAAATAGGCTTAATTCAGCAACATATGCTTATTAAATAGCCTTATTATATAGGTTTATTTCAGCAACTTAGGCTTATTAAATAAGCTTATTTCAGCAACTTAGACTTATTAAATAGGCCTATTAAATAGGATTATTAAATAGACTTATTAAATAGGCTCATTAAATACCTATTAAATAGGCTTATTAAATAGGCTCATTAAATACTTATTAAATAGGTTTATTAAATAGGCGTATTAAATAGGCTTATTAAATAGGCGTATTAAATAGGCTTATTAAATAGGCTTATTAAATGGACTTATTAAATAACCTCATTAAATAGGCTTATTTTAGCAACTTAGGCTTATTAAATAGGTTTATTTCAGAAACTTAGACTTATTAAATAGCCTTATTAAATAGGCTTATTTCAGAAACTTAGGCTTTTTAAATAGGCTTATTTCAGCAACTTAGGCTCATTAAATAGCCTTATTAAATAGGCTTATTTTAGCAACTTAGACTTATTAAGTCGACTAGTTAAATAGACATTTCAGCAACTTAGGCTCATTAAATAGGCTTATGAAATATGCTTATTTCTGCAACTTAGACTTATTAGATAGGCCTATTAAATAGGCTTATTTCAGCAACTTAGGCTTATTAAATAGCCTTATTTCAGCAACTTAGGCTTATTAAATAGGCTTATTTCAGCAACTTAGACTTATTAAATAGCCTTATTTCAGCAACTTACGCTTATTAAATAGGCTTATTTCAGCAAATCAGGCTTATTACATTGCCTTATTAAATAGGCTTATTTCAGCAACTTGGGCTTATTAAATAGGCTTATTTCAGCAACTTAGACTTATTAAATAGCCTTATTAAATAGGCTTATTTCAGAAACTTAGGCTTTTTAAATAGGCTTATTTCAGCAACTTAGGCTTATTAAATAGCCTTATTAAATAGGCTTATTAAATAGGCGTATTAAATAGGCTTATTAAATAGGCTTATTAAATGGACTTATTAAATAGCCTCATTAAATAGGCTTATTTTAGCAACTTAGGCTTATTAAATAGGTTTATTTCAGCAACTTAGACTTATTAAATAGCCTTATTAAATAGGCTTATTTCAGAAACTTAGGCTTTTTAAATAGGCTTATTTCAGCAACTTAGGCTCATTAAATAGCCTTATTAAATAGGCTTATTTTAGCAACTTAGACTTATTAAATCGACTAGTTAAATAGACATTTCAGCAACTTAGGCTCATTAAATAGGCTTATGAAATATGCTTATTTCTGCAACTTAGACTTATTAGATAAGCCTATTAAATAGGCTTATTTCAGCAACTTAGGCTTATTAAATAGCCTTATTTCAGCAACTTAGTCTTATTAAATAGGCTTATTTCAGCAACTTAGACTTATTAAATAGCCTTATTTCAGCAACTTACGCTTATTAAATAGGCTTATTTCAGCAACTTAGGCTTATTAAATAGCCTTATTTCAGCAACTTAGTCTTATTAAATAGGCTTATTTCAGCAACTTAGACTTATTAAATAGCCTTATTTCAGCAACTTACGCTTATTAAATAGGCTTATTTCAGCAAATCAGGCTTAAAAAATAGGCTTATTCAGCAACTTAGGCTTATTAAATAGGCTTATTATCAGCCTTATTAAATAGGCTTATTAAATAGGCTCATTAAATACTTATTAAATAGGTGTATTAAATAGGTGTATTAAATAGGCTTATTAAATTGGCGTATTAAATAGGCTTATTAAATAGGCTTATTAAATGGACTTATTAAATAGCCTCATTAAATAGGCTTATTTTAGCAACTTAGGCTTATTAAATAGGTTTATTTCAGCAACTTAGACTTATTAAATAGCCTTATTAAATAGGCTTATTTCAGAAGCTTAGGCTTTTTGAATAGGCTTATTTCAGCAACTTAGGCTTATTAAATAGACTTATTAAATAGGCTTATTTTAGCAACTTAGACTTATTAAATCGACTAGTTAAATAGACATTTCAGCAACTTAGGCTCATTAAATAGGCTTATGAAATATGCTTATTTCTGCAACTTAGACTTATTAGATAGGCCTATTAAATAGGCTTATTTCAGCAACTTAGGCTTATTAAATAGCCTTATTTCAGCAACTTAGACTTATTAAATAGCCTTATTTCAGCAACTTACGCTTATTAAATAGGCTTATTTCAGCAACTTCGGCTTATTACATAGCCTTATTAAATAGGCTTTTTTCAGCAACTTGGGCTTATTAAATAGGCTTATTTCAGCAACTTAGGCTTAATAAAAATAGGCTTATTCAGCAACTTAGGCTTATTAAATAGGCTTATTATCAGCCTTATTAAATAGGCTTATTAAATAGGCTCATTAAATACTTATTAAATAGGTGTATTAAATAGGCGTATTAAATAGGCTTATTAAATTGGCGTATTAAATAGGCTTATTAAATAGGCTTATTAAATGGACTTATTAAATAGCCTCATTAAATATGCTTATTTTAGCAACTTAGGCTTATTAAATAGGTTTATTTCAGCAACTTAGACTTATTAAATAGCCTTATTAAATAGGCTTATTTCAGAAACTTAGGCTTTTTATATAGGCTTATTTCAGCAACTTAGGCTCATTAAATAGCCTTATTAAATAGGCTTATTTTAGCAACTTAGACTTATTAAATCGACTAGTTAAATAGACATTTCAGCAACTTAGGCTCATTAAATAGGCTTATGAAATATGCTTATTTCTGCAACTTAGACTTATTAGATAGGCCTATTAAATAGGCTTATTTCAGCAACTTACGCTTATTAAATAGGCTTATTTCAGCAACTTAGGCTTATTACATAGCCTTATTAAATAGGCTTATTTCAGCAACTTGGGCTTATTAAATAGGCTTATTTCAGCAACTTAGACTTATTAAATAGCCTTATTAAATAGGCTTATTTCAGAAACTTAGGCTTTTAAAATAGGCTTATTTCAGCAACTTAGGCTTATTAAATAGCCTTATTAAATAGGCTTATTAAATAGGCGTATTAAATAGGCTTATTAAATAGGCTTATTAAATGGACTTATTAAATAGCCTCATTAAATAGGCTTGTTTTAGCAACTTAGGCTTATTAAATAGGTTTATTTCAGCAACTTAGACTTATTAAATAGCCTTATTAAATAGGCTTATTTCAGAAACTTAGGCTTTTTAAATAGGCTTATTTCAGCAACTTAGGCTTATTAAATAGCCTCATTAAATAGGCTTATTTTAGCAACTTAGGATTATTAAATAGGCTTAATTCAGCAACATATGCTTATTAAATAGCCTTATTATATAGGTTTATTTCAGCAACTTAGGCTTATTAAATAAGCTTATTTCAGCAACTTAGACTTATTAAATAGGCCTATTAAATAGGATTATTAAATAGACTTATTAAATAGGCTCATTAAATACCTATTAAATAGGCTTATTAAATAGGCTAATTAAATACTTATTAAATAGGTTTATTAAATAGGCGTATTAAATAGGCTTATTAAATAGGCGTATTAAATAGGCTTATTAAATAGGCTTATTAAATGGACTTATTAAATAACCTCATTAAATAGGCTTATTTTAGCAACTTAGGCTTATTAAATAGGTTTATTTCAGAAACTTAGACTTATTAAATAGCCTTATTAAATAGGCTTATTTCAGAAACTTAGGCTTTTTAAATAGGCTTATTTCAGCAACTTAGGCTCATTAAATAGCCTTATTAAATAGGCTTATTTTAGCAACTTAGACTTATTAAGTCGACTAGTTAAATAGACATTTCAGCAACTTAGGCTCATTAAATAGGCTTATGAAATATGCTTATTTCTGCAACTTAGACTTATTAGATAGGCCTATTAAATAGGCTTATTTCAGCAACTTAGGCTTATTAAATAGCCTTATTTCAGCAACTTAGGCTTATTAAATAGGCTTATTTCAGCAACTTAGACTTATTAAATAGCCTTATTTCAGCAACTTACGCTTATTAAATAGGCTTATTTCAGCAAATCAGGCTTATTACATTGCCTTATTAAATAGGCTTATTTCAGCAACTTGGGCTTATTAAATAGGCTTATTTCAGCAACTTAGACTTATTAAATAGCCTTATTAAATAGGCTTATTTCAGAAACTTAGGCTTTTTAAATAGGCTTATTTCAGCAACTTAGGCTTATTAAATAGCCTTATTAAATAGGCTTATTAAATAGGCGTATTAAATAGGCTTATTAAATAGGCTTATTAAATGGACTTATTAAATAGCCTCATTAAATAGGCTTATTTTAGCAACTTAGGCTTATTAAATAGGTTTATTTCAGCAACTTAGACTTATTAAATAGCCTTATTAAATAGGCTTATTTCAGAAGCTTAGGCTTTTTGAATAGGCTTATTTCAGCAACTTAGGCTTATTAAATAGCCTTATTAAATAGGCTTATTTTAGCAACTTAGACTTATTAAATCGACTAGTTAAATAGACATTTCAGCAACTTAGGCTCATTAAATAGGCTTATGAAATATGCTTATTTTTGCAACTTAGACTTATTAGATAAGCCTATTAAATAGGCTTATTTCAGCAACTTAGGCTTATTAAATAGCCTTATTTCAGCAACTTAGACTTATTAAATAGCCTTATTTCAGCAACTTACGCTTGTTAAATAGGCTTATTTCAGCAACTTCGGCTTATTACATAGCCTTATTAAATAGGCTTTTTTCAGCAACTTGGGCTTATTAAATAGGCTTATTTCAGCAACGTAGGCTTAATAAAAATAGGCTTATTCAGCAACTTAGGCTTATTAAATAGGCTTATGAAATATGCTTATTTCTGCAACTTAGACTTATTAGATAGGCCTATTAAATAGGCTTATTTCAGCAACTTACGCTTATTAAATAGGCTTATTTCATCAACTTAGGCTTATTACATAGCATTATTAAATAGGCTTATTTCAGCAACTTGGGCTTATTAAATAGGCTTATTTCAGCAACTTAGACTTATTAAATAGCCTTATTAAATAGGCTTATTTCAGAAACTTAGGCTTTTAAAATAGGCTTATTTCAGCAACTTAGGCTTATTAAATAGCCTTATTAAATAGGCTTATTAAATAGGCGTATTAAATAGGCTTATTAAATAGGCTTATTAAATGGACTTATTAAATAGCCTCATTAAATAGGCTTGTTTTAGCAACTTAGGCTTATTAAATAGGTTTATTTCAGCAACTTAGACTTATTAAATAGCCTTATTAAATAGGCTTATTTCAGAAACTTAGGCTTTTTAAATAGGCTTATTTCAGCAACTTAGGCTTATTAAATAGCCTTATTAAATAGGCTTATTAAATAGGCTCATTAAATACTTATTAAATAGGTGTATTAAATAGGCGTATTAAATAGGCTTATTAAATTGGCGTATTAAATAGGCTTATTAAATAGGCTTATTAAATGGACTTATTAAATAGCCTCATTAAATATGCTTATTTTAGCAACTTAGGCTTATTAAATAGGTTTATTTCAGCAACTTAGACTTATTAAATAGCCTTATTAAATAGGCTTATTTCAGAAACTTAGGCTTTTTATATAGGCTTATTTCAGCAACTTAGGCTCATTAAATAGCCTTATTAAATAGGCTTATTTTAGCAACTTAGACTTATTAAATCGACTAGTTAAATAGACATTTCAGCAACTTAGGCTCATTAAATAGGCTTATGAAATATGCTTATTTCTGCAACTTAGACTTATTAGATAGGCCTATTAAATAGGCTTATTTCAGCAACTTACGCTTATTAAATAGGCTTATTTCAGCAACTTAGGCTTATTACATAGCCTTATTAAATAGGCTTATTTCAGCAACTTGGGCTTATTAAATAGGCTTATTTCAGCAACTTAGACTTATTAAATAGCCTTATTAAATAGGCTTATTTCAGAAACTTAGGCTTTTAAAATAGGCTTATTTCAGCAACTTAGGCTTATTAAATAGCCTTATTAAATAGGCTTATTAAATAGGCGTATTAAATAGGCTTATTAAATAGGCTTATTAAATGGACTTATTAAATAGCCTCATTAAATAGGCTTGTTTTAGCAACTTAGGCTTATTAAATAGGTTTATTTCAGCAACTTAGACTTATTAAATAGCCTTATTAAATAGGCTTATTTCAGAAACTTAGGCTTTTTAAATAGGCTTATTTCAGCAACTTAGGCTTATTAAATAGCCTCATTAAATAGGCTTATTTTAGCAACTTAGGATTATTAAATAGGCTTAATTCAGCAACATATGCTTATTAAATAGCCTTATTATATAGGTTTATTTCAGCAACTTAGGCTTATTAAATAAGCTTATTTCAGCAACTTAGACTTATTAAATAGGCCTATTAAATAGGATTATTAAATAGACTTATTAAATAGGCTCATTAAATACCTATTAAATAGGCTTATTAAATAGGCTCATTAAATACTTATTAAATAGGTTTATTAAATAGGCGTATTAAATAGGCTTATTAAATAGGCGTATTAAATAGGCTTATTAAATAGGCTTATTAAATGGACTTATTAAATAACCTCATTAAATAGGCTTATTTTAGCAACTTAGGCTTATTAAATAGGTTTATTTCAGAAACTTAGACTTATTAAATAGCCTTATTAAATAGGCTTATTTCAGAAACTTAGGCTTTTTAAATAGGCTTATTTCAGCAACTTAGGCTCATTAAATAGCCTTATTAAATAGGCTTATTTTAGCAACTTAGACTTATTAAGTCGACTAGTTAAATAGACATTTCAGCAACTTAGGCTCATTAAATAGGCTTATGAAATATGCTTATTTCTGCAACTTAGACTTATTAGATAGGCCTATTAAATAGGCTTATTTCAGCAACTTAGGCTTATTAAATAGCCTTATTTCAGCAACTTAGGCTTATTAAATAGGCTTATTTCAGCAACTTAGACTTATTAAATAGCCTTATTTCAGCAACTTACGCTTATTAAATAGGCTTATTTCAGCAAATCAGGCTTATTACATTGCCTTATTAAATAGGCTTATTTCAGCAACTTGGGCTTATTAAATAGGCTTATTTCAGCAACTTAGACTTATTAAATAGCCTTATTAAATAGGCTTATTTCAGAAACTTAGGCTTTTTAAATAGGCTTATTTCAGCAACTTAGGCTTATTAAATAGCCTTATTAAATAGGCTTATTAAATAGGCGTATTAAATAGGCTTATTAAATAGGCTTATTAAATGGACTTATTAAATAGCCTCATTAAATAGGCTTATTTTAGCAACTTAGGCTTATTAAATAGGTTTATTTCAGCAACTTAGACTTATTAAATAGCCTTATTAAATAGGCTTATTTCAGAAGCTTAGGCTTTTTGAATAGGCTTATTTCAGCAACTTAGGCTTATTAAATAGCCTTATTAAATAGGCTTATTTTAGCAACTTAGACTTATTAAATCGACTAGTTAAATAGACATTTCAGCAACTTAGGCTCATTAAATAGGCTTATGAAATATGCTTATTTTTGCAACTTAGACTTATTAGATAGGCCTATTAAATAGGCTTATTTCAGCAACTTAGGCTTATTAAATAGCCTTATTTCAGCAACTTAGACTTATTAAATAGCCTTATTTCAGCAACTTACGCTTGTTAAATAGGCTTATTTCAGCAACTTCGGCTTATTACATAGCCTTATTAAATAGGCTTTTTTCAGCAACTTGGGCTTATTAAATAGGCTTATTTCAGCAACGTAGGCTTAATAAAAATAGGCTTATTCAGCAACTTAGGCTTATTAAATAGGCTTATGAAATATGCTTATTTCTGCAACTTAGACTTATTAGATAGGCCTATTAAATAGGCTTATTTCAGCAACTTACGCTTATTAAATAGGCTTATTTCATCAACTTAGGCTTATTACATAGCATTATTAAATAGGCTTATTTCAGCAACTTGGGCTTATTAAATAGGCTTATTTCAGCAACTTAGACTTATTAAATAGCCTTATTAAATAGGCTTATTTCAGAAACTTAGGCTTTTAAAATAGGCTTATTTCAGCAACTTAGGCTTATTAAATAGCCTTATTAAATAGGCTTATTAAATAGGCGTATTAAATAGGCTTATTAAATAGGCTTATTAAATGGACTTATTAAATAGCCTCATTAAATAGGCTTGTTTTAGCAACTTAGGCTTATTAAATAGGTTTATTTCAGCAACTTAGACTTATTAAATAGCCTTATTAAATAGGCTTATTTCAGAAACTTAGGCTTTTTAAATAGGCTTATTTCAGCAACTTAGGCTTATTAAATAGCCTTATTAAATAGGCTTATTTTACAAACTTAGACTTATTAAATCGACTAGTTAAATAGACATTTCAGCAACTTAGGCTCATTAAATAGGCTTATGAAATATGCTTATTTCTGCAACTTAGACTTATTAGATAGGCCTATTAAATAGGCTTATTTCAGCAACTTAGGCTTATTAAATAGCCTTATTTCAGCAACTTAGGCTTATTAAATAGGCTTATTTCAGCAACTTAGGCTTAATAAAAATAGGCTTATTCAGCAACTTAGGCTTATTAAATAGGCTTATTAAACAGCCTTATTAAATAGGCTTATTAAATAGGCTCATTAAATACTTATTAAATAGGTGTATTAAATAGGCGTATTAAATAGGCTTATTAAATAGGCGTATTAAATAGGCTTATTAAATAGGCTTATTAAATGGACTTATTAAATAGCCTCATTAAATATGCTTATTTTAGCAACTTAGGCTTATTAAATAGGTTTATTATAGCAACTTAGACTTATTAAATAGCCTTATTAAATAGGCTTATTTCAGAAACTTAGGCTTTTTATATAGGCTTATTTCAGCAACTTAGGCTCATTAAATAGCCTTATTAAATAGGCTTATTTTAGCAACTTAGACTTATTAAATCGACTAATTAAATAGACATTTCAGCAACTTAGGCTCATTAAATAGGCTTATGAAATATGCTTATTTCTGCAACTTAGACTTATTAGATAGGCCTATTAAATAGGCTTATTTCAGCAACTTACGCTTATTAAATAGGCTTATTTCAGCAACTTAGGCTTATTACATAGCCTTATTAAATAGGCTTATTTCAGCAACTTGGGCTTATTAAATAGGCTTATTTCAGCAACTTAGACTTATTAAATAGCCTTATTAAATAGGCTTATTTCAGAAACTTAGGCTTTTAAAATAGGCTTATTTCAGCAACTTAGGCTTATTAAATAGCCTTATTAAATAGGCTTATTAAATAGGCGTATTAAATAGGCTTATTAAATAGGCTTATTAAATGGACTTATTAAATAGCCTCATTAAATAGGCTTATTTTAGCAACTTAGGCTTATTAAATAGGTTTATTTCAGCAACTTAGACTTATTAAATAGCCTTATTAAATAGGCTTATTTCAGAAACTTAGGCTTTTTAAATAGGCTTATTTCAGCAACTTAGGCTTATTAAATAGCCTTATTAAATAGGCTTATTTTAGCAACTTAGACTTATTAAATCGACTAGTTAAATAGACATTTCAGCAACTTAGGCTCATTAAATAGGCTTATGAAATATGCTTATTTCTGCAACTTAGACTTATTAGATAGGCCTATTAAATAGGCTTATTTCAGCAACTTAGGCTTATTAAATAGCCTTATTTCAGCAACTTAGGCTTATTAAATAGGCTTATTTCAGCAACTTAGACTTATTAAATCGACTAGTTAAATAGACATTTCAGCAACTTAGGCTCATTAAATAGGCTTATGAAATATGCTTATTTCTGCAACTTAGACTTATTAGATAGGCCTATTAAATAGGCTTATTTCAGCAACTTAGGCTTATTAAATAGCCTTATTTCAGCAACTTAGGCTTATTAAATAGGCTTATTTCAGCAACTTAGGCTTATTACATAGCCTTATTAAATAGGCTTATTTCAGCAACTTAGGCTTATTAAATAGGCTTATTAAACAGCCTTATTAAATAGGCTTATTAAATAGGCTTATTAAACAGGCTTATTAAATAGACTTATTAAATAGGCTCAATAAATAGGCTTATTAAATAGGCTCATTAAATCGGCTTAATAAATAGGCTTATTAAATATGTTTATTAAATAGGCTTATTAAATAAACTTATTAAATAGGCTCATTAAATAGGCTTATTAAATAGGCTTATTAAATAGGCTTAATAAATAGGCTTAATAAATAGGCTCATTGAATACTCTTTAAATAGGCTTATTAATTAGACTTATTAAATAGACTTATTAAATAGGCTTATTAAATAGGCTTATTAAATAGGCTTATTAAATAGGCTTATTAAATAGACTTATTAAATAGCCTAATTAAATAGGCTTATTTTAGCAACTTAGGCTTATTAAATAGGCTTATTTCAGCAACTTAGACTTATTAAATAGCCTTATTTCAGCAACTTAGGCTTATTAAATAGGCTCATTTCAGCAACTTAAGCTTATTAAATAGCCTTATTTCAGCAACTTAGACTTATTAAATAGGCTTATTTCAGCAACTTAGGCTTATTAAATAGGCTTATTTCAGCAACTTAGACTTATTAAATAGGCTTATTTCAGCAACTTAGGCTTATTAAATAGCCTTATTAAATAGGCTTATTTCAGCAACTTCGGCTTATTAAATAGGCTCATTTCAGCAACTTAGACTTATTAAATAGCCGTATTTCAGCAACTTAGACTTATTAAATAGGCTTATTTCAGCAACTTAGGCTTATTGAATAGCGTTATTTCAGCAACTTAGACTTATTAAATAGGCTTATTTCAGCAACTTAGGCTTATTAAATAGGCTTATTCAGCAACTTAGGCTTATCAAATAGGCTTATTAAATAGGCTTATTTCAACAACTCAGGCTTATTAAATAGGCTTATTCAGCAACTTAGGCTTATTAAATAGGCTCATTAAATACTTATTAAATAGGCTTATTAAACAGGCTTATTAAATAGACTTATTAAATAGGCTCAATAAATAGGCTTATTAAATAGGCTCATCAAATATGCTTAATAAATAGGCTTATTAAATAGGCTTATTAAATAGGCTTATTAAATAGGCTTATTAAACAGACTTATTAAATAGGCGTATTAAATAGGCTTATTAAATAGGCTTAATAAATAGGCTTATTAAATAGGCTCAATAAATAGGCTTATTAAATAGGCTCATTAAATACTTATTAAATAGGCGTATTAAATAGACTTATTAAATATACTTATTAAATAGGCATATTAAATAGGCTTATTAAATAGGCTTATTAAATAAGCTTATTAAATAGACTTATTAAATAGCCTCATTAAATAGGCTTTTTTAGCAACTTATGCTTTTTAAATAGGCTTATTTCAGCAACTTAGACTTATTAAATAGCCTTATTTCAGCAACTTAGGCTTATTAAAAAGGCTCATTTCAGCAACTTAGGCTCATTAAATAGCCTTATTTCAGCAACGTAGACTTATTAAATAGGCTTATTCAGCAACTTAGGCTTATTAAATAGCCTTATTAAATAGGCTTATTTTAGCACTTAGGCTTATTAAATAGGCTTATTTCAGCAACTTAGACTTATTAAAAAGCCTTATTTCAGCAACTTAGGCTTATGAAATAGGCTTATTTCAGCAACTTAGGCTTATTAAACAGCCTTATTAAATAGGCTTATTTCAGCAACTTGGGCTTATTAAATAGGCTTATTTCAGCAACTTAGACTTATTAAATAGGCTTATTAAATAGGCTTATGAAAAAGACTTATTAAATAGGCGTATGAAATGGGCTCAATAAATAGGCTTATTAAATAGGCTCAATAAATAGGCTTATTAAATAGGCTCAATAAATAGGCTCATTAAATAGGCTCAATAAATAGGCTTATTAAATAGGCTCATTAAATACTTATTAAATAGGCTTATTAATTAGACTTATTAAATAGACATTAAATAGGCTTATTAAATAGATTTATTAAATAGGCTCATTAAATACTTATTAAATAGGTTTGTTAAATAGGCATATTAAATAGGCTCATTAAATAGACTTATTAAATAGGCTTATTAAATAGGCTTATTAAATATACTTATTAAATAGCCTCATTAAATAGGCTTATTTCAGCAACTTAGACTTATTAAATAGCCTTATTTCAGCAACTTAGGCTTATTAAATAGCCTTATTATATAGGCTTATTTCAGCAACTTAGGATTATTAAATACGCTTATTTCAGCAACTTAGACTTATTAAATAGGCCTATTAAATAGGATTATTAAATAGACTTATTAAATAGGCTCATTAAATACCTATTAAATAGGCTTATTAAATAGGCTTATTAAATAGACCTATTAAATAGGCTCAATAAATATGCTTATTAAATAGGCTTATTAAATAGGCTTATTAAATAGGCTTATTAAATAGGCTTATTAAATAGGCTCAATAAATAGGCGTATTAAATAGGCTCATTAAATACTTATTAAATAGGCTTAATAAATAGACTTATTAAATAGACTTATTAAATAGGCTTATTAAATAGATTTTTTTAAATAGGCTTATTTAAAAGGCTTATTAAATAGACTTAATAAATAGGCTCATTAAATATTTATTAAATAGGCGTATTAAATAGGCTTATTAAATAGGCGTATTAAATAGGCGTATTAAATAGGCTTGTTAAATGGACTTATTAAATAGCCCTATTAAATAGGCTTATTTTAGCAACTTAGGCTTATTAAATAGGTTTATTTCAGCAACTTAGACTTATTAAATAGCCTTATTAAATAGGCTTATTTCAGCAACTTAGGCTTATTAAATAAGCTTATTTCAGCAACTTATGCTTATTAAATAGCCTTATTAAACAGGTTTATTTCAGCAACTTAGGCTTATTAAATAGCCTTATTAAATAGGCTTATTTTAGCAACTTAGACTTATTAAATCGACTAATTAAATAGACATTTCAGCAACTTAGGCTCATTAAATAGGCTTATGAAATATGCGTATTTCTGCAACTTAGACTTATTAGATAGGCCTATTAAATAGGCTTATTTCAGCAACTTAGGCTTATTAAATAGGCTTATTTCAGCAACTTAGACTTATTAAATAGCCTTATTTCAGCAACTTACGCTTATTAAATAGGCTTATTTCAGCAACTTAGGCTTATTACATAGCCTTATTAAATAGGCTTATTTCAGCAACTTGGGCTTATTAAATAGGCTTATTTCAGCAACTTAGGCTTAATAAAAATAGGCTTATTCAGCAACTTAGGCTTATTAAATAGGCTTATTAAATAGACTTATTTCAGCAACTTAGGCTTAGTAAATAGGCTTATTCAGCAACTTAGGCTTATGAAATAGGCTCATTAAATACTTATTAAATAGGCTTATTAAACAGGCTTATTAAATAGACTTATTAGATAGGCTCAATGAATAGGCTTATTAAATAGGCTCATTAAATCGGCTTAATAAATAGGCTTATTAAATATGTTTATTAAATAGGCTTATTAAATAGGCTTATTAAATAAACTTATTAAATAGGCTCATTAAATAGGCTTATTAAATAGGCTTATTAAATAGGCTCAATAAATAGGCTTAATAAATAGGCTCATTGAATACTCTTTAAATAGGCTTATTAAATAGACTTATTAAATAGACTTATTAAATAGGCTTATTAAAAAGGCTTATTAAATAGGCTTATTAAATAGACTTATTAAATAGCCTCATTAAATAGGCTTATTTTAGCAACTTAGGCTTATTAAATAGGCTTATTTCAGCAACTTAGACTTATTAAATAGCCTTATTTCAGCAACTTAGGCTTATTAAATAGCCTTATTTCAGCAACTTACGCTTATTAAATAGGCTTATTTCAGCAACTTAGGCTTATTACATAGCCTTATTAAATAGGCTTATTTCAGCAAATTGGGATTATTAAATAGGCTTATTTCAGCAACTTAGGCTTAATAAAAATAGGCTTATTCAGCAACTTAGGCTTATTAAATAGGCTTATTAAACAGCCTTGATAAATAGGCTTATTAAATAGGCTTATTAAACAGGCTTATTAAATAGACTTATTAAATAGGCTCAATAAATAGGCTTATTAAATAGGCTCATTAAATCGGCTTAATAAATAGGCTTATTAAATATGTTTATTAAATAGGCTTATTAAATAGGCTTATTAAATAAACTCATTAAATAGGCTCATTAAATAGGCTTATTAAATAGGCTTATTAAACAGTCTTAATAAATAGGCTTAATAAATAGGCTCATTGAATACTCTTTAAATAGGCTTATTAAATAGACTTATTAAATAGACTTATTAAATAGGCTTATTAAATAGGCTTATTAAATAGGCTGATTAAATAGGCTTATTAAATAGACTTATTAAATAGCCTAATTAAATAGGCTTATTTTAGCAACTTAGGCTTATTAAATAGGCTTATTTCAGCAACTTAGACTTATTAAATAGCCTTATTTCAGCAACTTAGGCTTATTAAATAGGCTCATTTCAGCAACTTAAGCTTATTAAATAGCCTTATTTCAGCAACTTAGACTTATTAAATAGGCTTATTTCAGCAACTTAGGCTTATTAAATAGGCTTATTTCAGCAACTTAGACTTATTAAATAGGCTTATTTCAGCAACTTAGGCTTATTAAATAGGCTTATTTCAGCAACTTAGGCTTATTAAATAGCGTTATTTCAGCAACTTAGACTTATTAAATAGGCTTATTTCAGCAACTTAGGCTTATTAAATAGGCTTATTCAGCAACTTAGGCTTATCAAATAGGCTTATTAAATAGGCTTATTTCAACAACTCAGGCTTATTAAATAGGCTTATTCAGCAACTTAGGCTTATTGAATAGGCTCATTAAATACTTATTAAATAGGCTTATTAAACAGGCTTATTAAATAGACTTATTAAATAGGCTCAATAAATAGGCTTATTAAATAGGCTCATCAAATATGCTTAATAAATAGGCTTATTAAATAGGCTTATTAAATAGGCTTATTAAATAGGCTTATTAAATAGACTTAATAAATAGGCATATTAAATAGGCTTATTAAATAGGCTTAATAAATAGGCTCATTAAATAGGCTCAATAAATAGGCTTATTAAATAGGCTCATTAAATACTTATTAAATAGGCATATTAAATAGACTTATTAAATAGACTTATTAAATAGGCATATTAAATAGGCTTATTAAATAGGCTTATTAAATAAGCTTATTAAATAGACTTATTAAATAGCCTCATTAAATAGGCTTATTTTAGCAACTTATGCTTTTTAAACAGGCTTATTTCAGCAACTTAGACTTATTAAATAGCCTTATTTCACCAACTTAGGCTTATTAAATAGGCTTATTTCAGCAACTTAGACTTATTAAAAAGCCTTATTTCAGCAACTTAGGCTTATGAAATAGGCTTATTTCAGCAACTTAGGCTTATTAAACAGCCTTATTAAATAGGCTTATTTCAGCAACTTGGGCTTATTAAATAGGCTTATTTCAGCAACTTAGACTTATTAAATAGGCTTATTAAATAGGCTTATGAAAAAGACTTATGAAATAGGCGTATGAAATGGGCTCAATAAATAGGCTTAATAAATAGGCTCAATAAATAGGCTTATTAAATAGGCTCAATAAATAGGCTCATTAAATAGGCTCAATAAATAGGCTTATTAAATAGGCTCATTAAATACTTATTAAATAGGCTTATTAATTAGACTTATTAAATAGACTTATTAAATAGGCTTATTAAATAGATTTATTAAATAGGCTCATTAAATACTTATTAAAAAGGTTTGTTAAATAGGCGTATTAAATAGGCTCATTAAATAGGCTTATTAAATAGGCTTATTAAATAGGCTTATTAAATAGACTTATTAAATAGCCTAATTAAATAGGCTTATTTCAGCAACTTAGGATTATTAAATAAGCTTATTTCAGCAACTTAGGCTTATTGAATAGGCTCATTAAATACTTATTAAATAGGCTTATTAAACAGGCTTATTAAATAGACTTATTAAATAGGCTCAATAAATAGGCTTATTAAATAGGCTCATCAAATATGCTTAATAAATAGGCTTATTAAATAGGCTTATTAAATAGGCTTATTAAATAGGCTTATTAAATAGACTTAATAAATAGGCATATTAAATAGGCTTATTAAATAGGCTTAATAAATAGGCTTATTGAATAGGCTCAATAAATAGGCTTATTAAATAGGCTCATTAAATACTTATTAAATAGGCATATTAAATAGACTTATTAAATAGACTTATTAAATAGGCATATTAAATAGGCTTATTAAATAGGCTTATTAAATAAGCTTATTAAATAGACTTATTAAATAGCCTCATTAAATAGGCTTATTTTAGCAACTTATGCTTTTTAAATAGGCTTATTTCAGCAACTTAGACTTATTAAATAGCCTTATTTCAGCAAATTAGGCCTATTAAATAGGCTTATTTCAGCAACTTAGACTTATTAAAAAGCCTTATTTCAGCAACTTAGGCTTATGAAATAGGCTTATTTCAGCAACTTAGGCTTATTAAACAGCCTTATTAAATAGGCTTATTTCAGCAACTTGGGCTTATTAAATAGGCTTATTTCAGCAACTTAGACTTATTAAATAGGCTTATTAAATAGGCTTATGAAAAAGACTTATTAAATAGGCGTATGAAATGGGCTCAATAAATAGGCCTATTAAATAGGCTCAATATATAGGCTTATTAAATAGGCTCAATAAATAGGCTCATTAAATAGGCTCAATAAATAGGCTTATTAAATAGGCTCATTAAATACTTATTAAATAGGCTTATTAATTAGACTTATTAAATAGACTTATTAAATAGGCTTATTAAATAGATTTATTAAATAGGCTCATTAAATAGGCTTATTTCAGCAACTTAGACTTATTAAATAGCCTTATTTCAGCAACTTAGGCTTATTAAATAGCCTTATTATATAGGCTTATTTCAGCAACTTAGGATTATTAAATAAGCTTATTTCAGCAACTTAGACTTATTAAATAGGCCTTTTAAATAGGATTATTAAATAGACTTATTAAATAGGCTCATTAAATACCTATTAAATAGGCTTATTAAATAGGCTTATTAAATAGACCTATTAAATAGGCTCAATAAATATGCTTATTAAATAGGCTTATTAAATAGGCTTATTAAATAGGCTTATTAAATAGGCTTATTAAATAGGCTCAATAAATAGGCATATTAAATAGGCTCATTAAATACTTATTAAATAGGCTTAATAAATAGACTTATTAAATAGACTTATTAAATAGGCTTATTAAATAGATTTTTTAAATAGGCTTATTAAAAAGGCTTATTAAATAGACTTAATAAATAGGCTCATTAAATACTTATTAAATAGGCGTATTAAATAGGCTTATTAAATAGGCGTATTAAATAGGCGTATTAAATAGGCTTGTTAAATGGACTTATTAAATAGCCCTATTAAATAGGCTTATTTTAGCAACTTAGGCTTATTAAATAGGTTTATTTCAGCAACTTAGACTTATTAAATAGCCTTATTAAATAGGCTTATTTCAGCAACTTAGGCTTATTAAATAAGCTTATTTCAGCAACTTATGCTTATTAAATAGCCTTATTAAACAGGTTTATTTCAGCAACTTAGGCTTATTAAATAGCATTTTTAAATAGGTTTATTTCAGAAACTTAGACTTATTAAATATACCTTTTTAAATAGACTTAGTTCAGAAACTTAGGCTTTTTAAATAGGCTTATTTCAGCAACTTAGGCTCATTAAATAGCCTTATTAAATAGGCTTATTTCAGCAACTTAGCTTATTAAATAGCCTTAATAAATAGGCTTATTTTAGCAACTTAGACTTATTAAATCGACTAGTTAAATAGACATTTCAGCAACTTAGGCTCATTAAATAGGCTTATGAAATATGCGTATTTCAGCAACTTAGACTTATTAGATAGGCCTATTAAATAGGCTTATTTCAGCAACTTAGGCTTATTAAATAGCCTTATTTCAGCAACTTAGGCTTATTAAATAGGCTTATTTCAGCAACTTAGACGTATTAAATAGCCTTATTTCAGCAACTTACGCTTATTAAATAGGCTTATTTCAGCAATTTAGGCTTATTACATAGCCTTATTAAATAGGCTTATTTCAGCAACTTGGGCTTATTAAATAGGCTTATTTCAGCAACTTAGGCTTAATAAAAATAGGCTTCTTCAGCAACTTAGGCTTATTAAATAGGCTTATTAAATAGACTTATTTCAGCAACTTAGGCTTAGTAAATAGGCTTATTCAGCAACTTAGGCTTATGAAATAGGCTCATTAAATACTTATTAAATAGGCTTATTAAACAGGCTTATTAAATAGACTTATTAGATAGGCTCAATGAATAGGCTTATTAAATAGGCTCATTAAATCGGCTTAATAAATAGGCTTATTAAATATGTTGATTAAATAGGCTTATTAAATAGGCTTATTAAATAAACTTATTAAATAGGCTCATTAAATAGGCTTATTAAATAGGCTTATTAAATAGGCTCAATAAATAGGCTTAATAAATAGGCTCATTGAATACTCTTTAAATAGGCTTATTAAATAGACTTATTAAATAGACTTATTAAATAGGCTTATTAAATAGGCTTATTAAATAGGCTTATTAAATAGGCTTATTAAATAGACTTATTAAATAGCCTCATTAAATAGGCTTATTTTAGCAACTTAGGCTTATTAAATAGGCTTATTTCAGCAACTTAGACTTATTAAATAGCCTTATTTCAGCAACTTAGGCTTATTAAATAGCCTTATTTCAGCAACTTACTCTTATTAAATAGGCTTATTTCAGCAACTTAGGCTTATTACATAGCCTTATTAAATAGGCTTATTTCAGCAAATTGGGCTTATTAAATAGGCTTATTTCAGCAACTTAGGCTTAATAAAAATAGACTTATTCAGCAACTTAGGCATATTAAATAGGCTTATTAAACAGCCTTATTAAATAGGCTTATTAAATAGGCTTATTAAACAGGCTTATTAAATAGACTTATTAAATAGGCTCAATAAATAGGCTTATTAAATAGGCTCATTAAATCGGCTTAATAAATAGGCTTATTAAATATGTTTATTAAATAGGCTTATTAAATAGGCTTAATAAATAAACTCATTAAATAGGCTCATTAAATAGGCTTATTAAATAGGCTTATTAAATAGGCTTAATAAATAGGCTTAATAAATAGGCTCATTGAATACTCTTTAAATAGGCTTATTAAATAGACTTATTAAATAGACTTATTAAATAGGCTTATTAAATAGGCTTATTAAATAGGCTTATTAAATAGACTTATTAAATAGCCTAATTAAATAGGCTTATTTTAGCAACTTAGGCTTATTAAATAGGCTTATTTCAGCAACTTAGACTTATTAAATAGCCTTATTTCAGCAACTTAGGCTTATTAAATAGGCTCATTTCAGCAACTTAAGCTTATTAAATAGCCTTATTTCAGCAACTTAGACTTATTAAATAGGCTTATTTCAGCAACTTAGGCTTATTAAATAGGCTTATTTCAGCAACTTAGACTTATTAAATAGGCTTATTTCAGCAACTTAGGCTTATTAAATAGGCTTATTTCAGCAACTTAGGCTTATTAAATAGGCTTATTCAGCAACTTAGGCTTATCAAATATGCTTATTAAATAGGCTTATTAAATAGACTTATTAAATAGCCTAATTAAATAGGCTTATTTTAGCAACTTAGGCTTATTAAATAGGCTTATTTCAGCAACTTAGACTTATTAAATAGCCTTATTTCAGCAACTTAGACTTATTAAATAGCCTTATTTCAGCAACTTAGGCTTATTAAATAGGCTCATTTCAGCAACTTAAGCTTATTAAATAGCCTTATTTCAGCAACTTAGACTTATTAAATAGGCTTATTTCAGCAACTTAGGCTTATTAAATAGGCTTATTTCAGCAACTTAGACTTATTAAATAGGCTTATTTCAGCAACTTAGGCTTATTAAATAGGCTTATTCAGCAACTTAGGCTTATCAAATATGCTTATTAAATAGGCTTATTTCAACAACTCAGGCTTATTAAATAGGCTTATTCAGCAACTTAGGCTTATTGAATAGGCTCATTAAATACTTATTAAATAGGCTTATTAAACAGGCTTATTAAATAGACTTATTAAATAGGCTCAATAAATAGGCTTATTAAATAGGCTCATCAAATATGCTTAATAAATAGGCTTATTAAATAGGCTCATTAAATAGGCTTATTAAATAGGCTTATTAAATAGACTTAATAAATAGGCATATTAAATAGGCTTATTAAATAGGCTTAATAAATAGGCTTATTTTAGCAACTTAGGCTTAATAAAAATAGGCTTATTCAGCAACTTAGGCTTATTAAATAGGCTTATTAAATAGACTTATTTCAGCAACTTAGGCTTAGTAAATAGGCTTATTCAGCAACTTAGGCTTATGAAATAGGCTCATTAAATACTTATTAAATAGGCTTATTAAACAGGCTTATTAAATAGACTTATTAGATAGGCTCAATGAATAGGCTTATTAAATAGGCTCATTAAATCGGCTTAATAAATAGGCTTATTAAATATGTTTATTAAATAGGCTTATTAAATAGGCTTATTAAATAAACTTATTAAATAGGCTCATTAAATAGGCTTATTAAATAGGCTCAATAAATAGGCTTAATAAATAGGCTCATTGAATACTCTTTAAATAGGCTTATTAAATAGACTTATTAAATAGACTTATTAAATAGGCTTATTAAATAGGCTTATTAAATAGGCTTATTAAATAGGCTTATTAAATAGACTTATTAAATAGCCTCATTAAATAGGCTTATTTTAGCAACTTAGGCTTATTAAATAGGCTTATTTCAGCAACTTAGACTTATTAAATAGCCTTATTTCAGCAACTTAGGCTTATTAAATAGCCTTATTTCAGCAACTTAGGCTTATTACATAGCCTTATTAAATAGGCTTATTTCAGCAAATTGGGCTTATTAAATAGGCTTATTTCAGCAACTTAGGCTTAATAAAAATAGGCTTATTCAGCAACTTAGGCTTATTAAATAGGCTTATTAAACAGCCTTATTAAATAGGCTTATTAAATAGGCTTATTAAACAGGCTTATTAAATAGACTTATTAAATAGGCTCAATAAATAGGCTTATTAAATAGGCTCATTAAATCGGCTTAATAAATAGGTTTATTAAATATGTTTATTAAATAGGCTTATTAAATAGGCTTAATAAATAAACTCATTAAATAGGCTCATTAAATAGGCTTATTAAATAGGCTTATTAAATAGGCTTAATAAATAGGCTTAATAAATAGGCTCATTGAATACTCTTTAAATAGGCTTATTAAATAGACTTATTAAATAGACTTATTAAATAGGCTTATTAAATAGGCTTATTAAATAGGCTTATTAAATAGGCTTATTAAATAGACTTATTAAATAGCCTAATTAAATAGGCTTATTTTAGCAACTTAGGCTTATTAAATAGGCTTATTTCAGCAACTTAGACTTATTAAATAGCCTTATTTCAGCAACTTAGGCTTATTAAATAGGCTCATTTCAGCAACTTAAGCTTATTAAATAGACTTATTTCAGCAACTTAGACTTATTAAATAGGCTTATTTCAGCAACTTAGGCTTAATAAAAATAGGCTTATTCAGCAACTTAGGCTTATTAAATAGGCTTATTTCAGCAACTTAGGCTTATTAAATATGCTTATTCAGCAACTTAGGCTTATCAAATAGGCTTATTAAATAGGCTTATTTCAACAACTCAGGCTTATTAAATAGGCTTATTCAGCAACTTAGGCTTATTGAATAGGCTCATTAAATACTTATTAAATAGGCTTATTAAACAGGCTTATTAAATAGACTTATAAAATAGGCTCAATAAATAGGCTTATTAAATAGGCTCATCAAATATGCTTAATAAACAGGCTTATTAAATAGGCTTATTAAATAGGCTTATTAAATAGGCTTATTAAATAGACTTAATAAATAGGCATATTAAATAGGCTTATTAAATAGGCTTAATAAATAGGCTTATTAAATAAGCTCAATAAATAGGCTTATTAAATAGGCTCATTAAATACTTATTAAATAGGCATATTAAATAGACTTATTAAATAGACTTTTTAAATAGGCATATTAAATAGGCTTATTAAATACGCTTATTAAATAAGCTTATTAAATAGACTTATTAAATAGCCTCATTAAATAGGCTTATTTTAGCAACTTATGCTTTTTAAATAGGCTTATTTCAGCAACTTAGACTTATTAAATAGCCTTATTTCATCAACTTAGGCTTATTAAAAAGGCTCATTTCAGCAACTTAGGCTTATTAAATAGCCTTATTTCAGCAACGTAGACTTATTAAATAGGCTTATTCAGCAACTTAGGCTTATTAAATAGCCTTATTAAATAGGCTTATTTTAGCACTTAGGCTTATTAAATAGGCTTATTTCAGCAACTTAGACTTATTAAAAAGCCTTATTTCAGCAACTTAGGCTTATGAAATAGGCTTATTTTAGCAACTTAGGCTTATTAAACAGCCTTATTAAATAGGCTTATTTCAGCAACTTGGGCTTATTAAATAGGCTTATTTCAGCAACTTAGACTTATTAAATAGGCTTATTAAATAGGCTTATGAAAAAGACTTATTAAATAGGCGTATGAAATGGTCTCAATAAATAGGCTTATTAAATAGGCTCAATAAATAGGCTTATTAAATAGGCTCAATAAATAGGCTCATTAAATAGGCTCAATAAATAGGCTTATTAAATAGGCTCATTAAATACTTATTAAATAGGTTTGTTAAATAGGCATATTAAATAGGCTCATTAAATAGGCTTATTAAATAGGCTTATTAAATAGGCTTATTAAATAGACTTATTAAATAGCCTCATTAAATAGGCTTATTTCAGCAACTTAGACTTATTAAATAGCCTTATTTCAGCAACTTAGGCTTATTAAATAGCCTTATTATATAGGCTTATTTCAGCAACTTAGGATTATTAAATAAGCTTATTTCAGCAACTTAGACTTATTAAATAGGCCTATTAAATAGGATTATTAAATAGACTTATTAAATAGGCTCATTAAATACCTATTAAATAGGCTTATTAAATAGGCTTATTAAATAGACCTATTAAATAGGCTCAATAAATATGCTTATTAAATAGGCTTATTAAATAGGCTTATTAAATAGGCTTATTAAATAGGCTTATTAAATAGGCTTATTAAATAGGCTCAATAAATAGGCATATTAAATAGGCTCATTAAATACTTATTAAATAGGCTTAATAAATAGACTTATTAAATAGACTTATTAAATAGGCTTATTAAATAGATTTTTTTTAAATAGGCTTATTAAAAAGGCTTATTAAATAGACTTAATAAATAGGCTCATTAAATACTTATTAAATAGGCGTATTAAATAGGCTTATTAAATAGGCATATTAAATAGGCTTATTAAATAGGCTTGTTAAATCGACTTATTAAATAGCCCTATTAAATAGGCTTATTTCAGCAACTTAGGCTTATTAAATAAGCTTATTTCAGCAACTTATGCTTATTAAATAGCCTTATTAAACAGGTTTATTTCAGCAACTTAGGCTTATTAAATAGCATTTTTAAATAGGTTTATTTCAGAAACTTAGACTTATTAAATATACCTTTTTAAATAGACTTAGTTCAGAAACTTAGGCTTTTTAAATAGGCTTATTTCAGCAACTTAGGCTCATTAAATAGCCTTATTAAATAGGATTATTTCAGCAACTTAGGCTTATTAAATAGCCTTATTAAATAGGCTTATTTTAGCAACTTAGACTTATTAAATCGACTAGTTAAATAGACATTTCAGCAACTTAGGCTCATTAAATAGGCTTATGAAATATGCGTATTTCTGCAACTTAGACTTATTAGATAGGCCTATTAAATAGGCTTATTTCAGCAACTTAGGCTTATTAAATAGCCTTATTTCAGCAACTTAGGCTTATTAAATAGGCTTATTTCAGCAACTTAGACTTATTAAATAGCCTTATTTCAGCAACTTACGCTTATTAAATAGGCTTATTTCAGCAACTTAGGCTTATTACATAGCCTTATTAAATAGGCTTATTTCAGCAACTTGGGCTTATTAAATAGGCTTATTTCAGCAACTTAGGCTTAATAAAAATAGGCTTATTCAGCAACTTAGGCTTATTAAATAGGCTTATTAAATAGACTTATTTCAGCAACTTAGGCTTAGTAAATAGGCTTATTCAGCAACTTAGGCTTATGAAATAGGCTCATTAAATACTTATTAAATAGGCTTATTAAACAGGCTTATTAAATAGACTTATTAGATAGGCTCAATAAATAGGCTTATTAAATAGGCTCATTAAATCGGCTTAATAAATAGGCTTATTAAATATGTTTATTAAATAGGCTTATTAAATAGGCTTATTAAATAAACTTATTAAATAGGCTCATTAAATAGGCTTATTAAATAGGCTTATTAAATAGGCACAATAAATAGGCTTAATAAATAGGCTCATTGAATACTCTTTAAATAGGCTTATTAAATAGACTTATTAAATAGACTTATTAAATAGGCTTATTAAATAGGCTTATTAAATAGGCTTATTAAATAGGCTTATTAAATAGACTTATTAAATAGCCTCATTAAATAGGCTTATTAAATAGGCTTATTAAATAGGCTTATTAAATAGACTTATTAAATAGCCTCATTAAATAGGCTTATTTCAGCAACTTAGACTTATTAAATAGCCTTATTTCAGCAACTTAGGCTTATTAAATAGCCTTATTATATAGGCTTATTTCAGCAACTTAGGATTATTAAATAAGCTTATTTCAGCAACTTAGACTTATTAAATAGGCCTATTAAATAGGATTATTAAATAGACTTATTAAATAGGCTCATTAAATACCTATTAAATAGGCTTATTAAATAGGCTTATTAAATAGACCTATTAAATAGGCTCAATAAATATGCTTATTAAATAGGCTTATTAAATAGGCTTATTAAATAGGCTTATTAAATAGGCTTATTAAATAGGCTTATTAAATAGGCTCAATAAATAGGCATATTAAATAGGCTCATTAAATACTTATTAAATAGGCTTAATAAATAGACTTATTAAATAGACTTATTAAATAGGCTTATTAAATAGATTTTTTTTAAATAGGCTTATTAAAAAGGCTTATTAAATAGACTTAATAAATAGGCTCATTAAATACTTATTAAATAGGCGTATTAAATAGGCTTATTAAATAGGCATATTAAATAGGCTTATTAAATAGGCTTGTTAAATCGACTTATTAAATAGCCCTATTAAATAGGCTTATTTCAGCAACTTAGGCTTATTAAATAAGCTTATTTCAGCAACTTATGCTTATTAAATAGCCTTATTAAACAGGTTTATTTCAGCAACTTAAGCTTATTAAATAGCATTTTTAAATAGGTTTATTTCAGCAACTTAGACTTATTAAATAGCCTTATTAAATAGGCTTATTTCAGCAACTTAGGCTTATTAAATAGGCTTATTTCAGCAACTTAGGCTTATTAAATATGCTTATTTCAGCAACTTAGACTTATTAAATAGGCCTATTAAATAGGCTTATTAAATATACTTATTAAATAGGCTCATTAAAGAGGCTTATTAAATAGGCTTATTAAATAGGTTTATTAAATAAGCTTATTAAATAGGCTCATTAAATAGGCTTATTAAATAGGCTTATTAAATAGGCTTATTAAATAAGCTTATTAAATATGCTTATTAAATAGGCTCAATAAATAGGCTTATTAAATAGGCTCAATAAATAGGCTTATTAAATAGGCTCAATAAATAGGCTTATTAAATAGGCTCAATAAATAGGCTTATTAAAAAGGCTTATTAAATAGACTAAATACATAGGCTCATTAAATACTTATTAAATAGGCTTATTAAATAGACATATTAAATAGCCTCATGAAATAGGCTTATTAAATAGGCTCATTAAATAGGCTTAATAAATAAGCTTATTAAATAGGCTTATTAAATAGGCTCAATAAATAGGCTTATTAAATAGGCTCAATAAATAGGCTTTTTAAATAGGCTCAATAAATAGGCTTATTAAATAGGCTCAATAAATAGGCTTATTAAATAGGCTCAATAAATAGGCTTATTAAATAGGCTCATTAAATACTTATTAAGTAGGCTTATTAAATAGACTTATTAAATAGACTTATTAAATAGACTTATTAAATAGACTTATTAAATAGGCTTATTAAAAAGGCTTATTAAATAGACTTAATACATAGGCTCATTAAATAATTATTAAATAGGTTTATTAAATAGGCGTATTAAATAGGCTTATTAAATAAGCTTATTAAATAGGCTTATTAAATAGGTTTATTAAATAGGCTTATTAAATAGGCGTATGAAATAGGCTCAATAAATAGGCTTATTAAATAGGCTCAATAAATAGGCTTATTAAATAGGCTCAATAAATAGGCTTATTAAATAGGCTCAATAAATAGGCTTATTAAATAGGCTCATTAAATACTTATTAAATAGGCTTATTAAATAGACTTATTAAATAGACTAATTAAATAGGCTAATTAAATAGACTTATTAAATAGGCTTGTTAAAAAGGCTTATTAAATAGACTTATTAAATAGGATCATCAAATACTTATTAAATAGGTTTATTAAATAGGCGTATTAAATAGGTTTATTAAATAGGCGTATTAAATAGGCTTATTAAATAGGCTTATTAAAAAGACTTATTAAATAGGCTCAATAAATAGGCTTATTAAATAGGCTCAATAAATAGGCTTATTAAATAGGCTCAATAAATAGGCGTATTAAATAGGCTCAAAAAATAGGCTTATTAAATAGGCTCATTAAATACTTATTAAGTAGGCTTATTAAATAGACTTATTAAATAGACTTATTAAATAGTCTTATTAAATAGACTTATTAAATAGGCTTATTAAAAAGGCGTATTAAATAGACTTAATACATAAGCTCATTAAATACTTATTAAATAGGTTTATTAAATAGGCGTATTAAATATGCTTATTAAATAGGCGTATTAAATATGCTTATTAAATAGGCTTATTAAATAGGCTTATTAAATAGGCTTATTAAATAGACTTATTAAATAGCCTCATTAAATATGCTTATTTTAGCAACTTAGGCTTATTAAATAGGTTTATTTCAGCAACTTAGACTTATTAAATAGCCTTATTAAATAGGCTTATTTCAGCAACTCAGGCTTATTAAATAGGCTTATTCAGCAACTTAGGCTTATTAAATAGGCTTATTAAATAGGCCTTTTTCAGCAACTTAGGCTTATTAAATAGGCTTATTCAGCAACTTAGGCTTATTAAATAGGCTCATTAAATATTAATTAAATAGGCTTATTAAACAGGCTTATTAAATAGACTTATTAAATAGGCTCAATAAATAGGCCTTTTTCAGCAACTTAGGCTTATTAAATAGGCTTATTCAGCAACTTAGGCTTATTAAATAGGCTCATTAAATATTAATTAAATAGGCTTATTAAACAGGCTTATTAAATAGACTTATTAAATAGGCTCAATAAATAGGCTTATTAAAAAGGCTTATTAAATAGACTTAATACATAGGCTCATTAAATAATTATTAAATAGGTTTATTAAATAGGCGTATTAAATAGGCTTATTAAATAAGCTTATTAAATAGGCTTATTAAATAGGTTTATTAAATAGGCTTATTAAATAGGCGTATGAAATAGGCTCAATAAATAAGCTTATTAAATAGGCTCAATAATTAGGCTCATTAAATAGGCTCAATAAATAGTCTTATTAAATAGGCTCAATAAATATGCTTATTAAATAGGCTCATTAAATACTTATTAAATAGGCTTATTAAATAGACATATTAAATAGCCTCATGAAATAGGCTTATTAAATAGGCTCATTAAATAGGCTTAATAAATAAGCTTATTAAATAGGCTTATTAAATAGGCTCAATAAATAGGCTTATTAAATAGGCTCAATAAATAGGCTTTTTAAATAGGCTCAATAAATAGGCTTATTAAATAGGCTCAATAAATAGGCTTATTAAATAGGCTCAATAAATAGGCTTATTAAATAGGCTCATTAAATACTTATTAAGTAGGCTTATTAAATAGACTTATTAAATAGACTTATTAAATAGACTTATTAAATAGACTTATTAAATAGGCTTATTAAAAAGGCTTATTAAATAGACTTAATACATAGGCTCATTAAATAATTATTAAATAGGTTTATTGAATAGGCATATTAAATAGGCTTATTAAATAAGCTTATTAAATAGGCTTATTAAATAGGTTTATTAAATAGACTTATTAAATAGGCTCATCAAATACTTATTAAATAGGTTTATTAAATATGCGTATTAAATAGGTTTATTAAATAGGTGTATTAAATAGGCTTATTAAATAGGCTTATTAAATAGGTTTATTAAATAGGCTTATTAAATAGACTTATTAAATAGCCTCATTAAATAGGCTTATTTTAGCAACTTAGGCTTATTAAATAGGTTTATTTCAGCAACTTAGACTTATTAAATAGGCCTATTAAATAGGCTTATTAAATAGACTTATTAAATAGTCTCATTAAATACTTATTAAATAGGCGTATTAAATAGGTTTATTAAATAGACTTATTAAATAGGCTGAATAAATAGGCTTATTAAATAGGATTATTAAATAGTCTTATTAAATAGGCTTATTAAATAGGCTTATTAAATAGGCTTATTAAAAAGACTTATTAAATAGGCTCAATAAATAGGCTTATTAAATAGGCTCAATAAATAGGCTTATTAAATAGGCTCAATAAATAGGCGTATTAAATAGGCTCAAAAATAGGCTTATTAAATAGGCTCATTAAATACTTATTAAGTAGGCTTATTAAATAGACTTATTAAATAGACTTATTAAATAGGCTTATTAAATAGACTTATTAAATAGGCTTATTAAAAAGGCGTATTAAATAGACTTAATACATAGGCTCATTAAATACTTATTAAATAGGTTTATTAAATAGGCGTATTAAATATGCTTATTAAATAGGCGTATTAAATATGCTTATTAAATAGGCTTATTAAATAGGCTTATTAAATAGGCTTATTAAATAGACTTATTAAATAGCCTCATTAAATATGCTTATTTTAGCAACTTAGGCTTATTAAATAGGTTTATTTCAGCAACTTAGACTTATTAAATAGCCTTATTAAATAGGCTTATTTCAGCAACTCAGGCTTATTAAATAGGCTTATTCAGCAACTTAGGCTTATTAAATAGGCTTATTAAATAGGCCTTTTTCAGCAACTTAGGCTTATTAAATAGGCTTATTCAGCAACTTAGGCTTATTAAATAGGCTCATTAAATATTAATTAAATAGGCTTATTAAACAGGCTTATTAAATAGACTTATTAAATAGGCTCAATAAATAGGCTTATTAAATAGGCTTATTAAATAGGCTCATTAAATAGGCTTAATATATAGGCTTATTAAATAGGCTCATTAAATAGGCTTAATAAATAGGCTTATTAAATAGGCTTATTAAATAGGCTTATTAAATAGGCTTATTAAATAGGCTTGTTAAATAGACTTATTGTATAGGCTTATTAAATAGGCTTATTAAATAGACTTATTAAATAGCCTCATTAAATAGGCTTATTTTAGCAACTTAGGCTTATTAAATAGGTTTATTTCAGCAACTTAGACTTATTAAATAGCCTTATTAAATAGGCTTATTTCAGCAACTTAGGCTTATTAAATAGGCTTATTTCAGCAACTTAGGCTTATTAAATATGCTTATTTCAGCAACTTAGACTTATTAAATAGGCCTATTAAATAGGCTTATTAAATATACTTATTAAATAGGCTCATTAAAGAGGCTTATTAAATAGGCTTATTAAATAGGTTTATTAAATAAGCTTATTAAATAGGCTCATTAAATAGGCTTATTAAATAGGCTTATTAAATAGGCTTATTAAATAAGCTTATTAAATATGCTTATTAAATAGGCTCAATAAATAGGCTTATTAAATAGGCTCAATAAATAGGCTTATTAAATAGGCTCAATAAATAGGCTTATTAAATAGGCTCAATAAATAGGCTTATTAAAAAGGCTTATTAAATAGACTAAATACATAGGCTCATTAAATACTTATTAAATAGGCTTATTAAATAGACATATTAAATAGCCTCATGAAATAGGCTTATTAAATAGGCTCATTAAATAGGCTTAATAAATAAGCTTATTAAATAGGCTTATTAAATAGGCTCAATAAATAGGCTTATTAAATAGGCTCAATAAATAGGCTTTTTAAATAGGCTCAATAAATAGGCTTATTAAATAGGCTCAATAAATAGGCTTATTAAATAGGCTCAATAAATAGGCTTATTAAATAGGCTCATTAAATACTTATTAAGTAGGCTTATTAAATAGACTTATTAAATAGACTTATTAAATAGACTTATTAAATAGACTTATTAAATAGGCTTATTAAAAAGGCTTATTAAATAGACTTAATACATAGGCTCATTAAATAATTATTAAATAGGTTTATTAAATAGGCGTATTAAATAGGCTTATTAAATAAGCTTATTAAATAGGCTTATTAAATAGGTTTATTAAATAGGCTTATTAAATAGGCGTATGAAATAGGCTCAATAAATAGGCTTATTAAATAGGCTCAATAAATAGGCTTATTAAATAGGCTCAATAAATAGGCTTATTAAATAGGCTCAATAAATAGGCTTATTAAATAGGCTCATTAAATACTTATTAAATAGGCTTATTAAATAGACTTATTAAATAGACTAATTAAATAGGCTAATTAAATAGACTTATTAAATAGGCTTGTTAAAAAGGCTTATTAAATAGACTTATTAAATAGGATCATCAAATACTTATTAAATAGGTTTATTAAATAGGCGTATTAAATAGGTTTATTAAATAGGCGTATTAAATAGGCTTATTAAATAGGCTTATTAAAAAGACTTATTAAATAGGCTCAATAAATAGGCTTATTAAATAGGCTCAATAAATAGGCTTATTAAATAGGCTCAATAAATAGGCGTATTAAATAGGCTCAAAAAATAGGCTTATTAAATAGGCTCATTAAATACTTATTAAGTAGGCTTATTAAATAGACTTATTAAATAGACTTATTAAATAGGCTTATTAAATAGACTTATTAAATAGGCTTATTAAAAAGGCGTATTAAATAGACTTAATACATAAGCTCATTAAATACTTATTAAATAGGTTTATTAAATAGGCGTATTAAATATGCTTATTAAATAGGCGTATTAAATATGCTTATTAAATAGGCTTATTAAATAGGCTTATTAAATAGGCTTATTAAATAGACTTATTAAATAGCCTCATTAAATATGCTTATTTTAGCAACTTAGGCTTATTAAATAGGTTTATTTCAGCAACTTAGACTTATTAAATAGCCTTATTAAATAGGCTTATTTCAGCAACTCAGGCTTATTAAATAGGCTTATTCAGCAACTTAGGCTTATTAAATAGGCTTATTAAATAGGCCTTTTTCAGCAACTTAGGCTTATTAAATAGGCTTATTCAGCAACTTAGGCTTATTAAATAGGCTCATTAAATATTAATTAAATAGGCTTATTAAACAGGCTTATTAAATAGACTTATTAAATAGGCTCAATAAATAGGCCTTTTTCAGCAACTTAGGCTTATTAAATAGGCTTATTCAGCAACTTAGGCTTATTAAATAGGCTCATTAAATATTAATTAAATAGGCTTATTAAACAGGCTTATTAAATAGACTTATTAAATAGGCTCAATAAATAGGCTTATTAAAAAGGCTTATTAAATAGACTTAATACATAGGCTCATTAAATAATTATTAAATAGGTTTATTAAATAGGCGTATTAAATAGGCTTATTAAATAAGCTTATTAAATAGGCTTATTAAATAGGTTTATTAAATAGGCTTATTAAATAGGCGTATGAAATAGGCTCAATAAATAGGCTTATTAAATAGGCTCAATAAATAGGCTTATTAAATAGGCTCAATAAATAGGCTTATTAAATAGGCTCAATAAATAGGCTTATTAAATAGGCTCATTAAATATTTATTAAATAGGCTTATTAAATAGACTTATTAAATAGACTAATTAAATAGGCTAATTAAATAGACTTATTAAATAGGCTTGTTAAAAAGGCTTATTAAATAGACTTATTAAATAGGATCATCAAATACTTATTAAATAGGTTTATTAAATAGGCGTATTAAATAGGTTTATTAAATAGGCGTATTAAATAGGCTTATTAAATAGGCTTATTAAAAAGACTTATTAAATAGGCTCAATAAATAGGCTTATTAAATAGGCTCAATAAATAGGCGTATTAAATAGGCTCAAAAAATAGGCTTATTAAATAGGCTCATTAAATACTTATTAAGTAGGCTTATTAAATAGACTTATTAAATAGACTTATTAAATAGGCTTATTAAATAGACTTATTAAATAGGCTTATTAAAAAGGCGTATTAAATAGACTTAATACATAGGCTCATTAAATACTTATTAAATAGGTTTATTAAATAGGCGTATTAAATATGCTTATTAAATAGGCGTATTAAATATGCTTATTAAATAGGCTTATTAAATAGGCTTATTAAATAGGCTTATTAAATAGACTTATTAAATAGCCTCATTAAATATGCTTATTTTAGCAACTTAGGCTTATTAAATAGGTTTATTTCAGCAACTTAGACTTATTAAATAGCCTTATTAAATAGGCTTATTTCAGCAACTCAGGCTTATTAAATAGGCTTATTCAGCAACTTAGGCTTATTAAATAGGCTTATTAAATAGGCCTTTTTCAGCAACTTAGGCTTATTAAATAGGCTTATTCAGCAACTTAGGCTTATTAAATAGGCTCATTAAATATTAATTAAATAGGCTTATTAAACAGGCTTATTAAATAGACTTATTAAATAGGCTCAATAAATAGGCTTATTAAATAGGCTTATTAAATAGGCTCATTAAATATGCTTAATATATAGGCTTATTAAATAGGCTCATTAAATAGGCTTAATAAATAGGCTTATTAAATAGGCTTATTAAATAGGCTTATTAAATAGGCTTATTAAATAGGCTTATTAAATAGGCTTGTTAAATAGACTTATTATATAGGCTTATTAAATAGGCTTATTAAATAGACTTATTAAATAGCCTCATTAAATAGGCTTATTTTAGCAACTTAGGCTTATTAAATAGGTTTATTTCAGCAACTTAGACTTATTAAATAGCCTTATTAAATAGGCTTATTTCAGCAACTTAGGCTTATTAAATAGGCTTATTTCAGCAACTTAGGCTTATTAAATATGCTTATTTCAGCAACTTAGACTTATTAAATAGGCCTATTAAATAGGCTTATTAAATATACTTATTAAATAGGCTCATTAAATAGGCTTATTAAATAGGCTTATTAAATAGGTTTATTAAATAAGCTTATTAAATAGGCTCATTAAATAGGCTTATTAAATAGGCTTATTAAATAGGCTTATTAAATAAGCTTATTAAATAGGCTTATTAAATAGGCTCAATAAATAGGCTTATTAAATAGGCTCAATAAATAGGCTTATTAAATAGGCTCAATAAATAGGCTTATTAAATAGGCTCAATAAATAGGCTTATTAAAAAGGCTTATTAAATAGACTAAATACATAGGCTCATTAAATACTTATTAAATAGGCTTATTAAATAGACATATTAAATAGCCTCATGAAATAGGCTTATTAAATAGGCTCATTAAATAGGCTTAATAAATAAGCTTATTAAATAGGCTTATTAAATAGGCTCAATAAATAGGCTTATTAAATAGGCTCAATAAATAGGCTTATTAAATAGGCTCAATAAATAGGCTTATTAAATAGGCTCAATAAATAGGCATATTAAATAGGCTCAAAAAATAGGCTTATTAAATAGGCTCATTAAATACTTATTAAGTAGGCTTATTAAATAGACTTATTAAATAGACTTATTAAATAGGCTTATTAAATAGACTTATTAAATAGGCTTATTAAAAAGGCGTATTAAATAGACTTAATACATAGGCTCATTAAATACTTATTAAATAGGTTTATTAAATAGGCGTATTAAATATGCTTATTAAAAAGGCGTATTAAATATGATTATTAAATAGGCTTATTAAATAGGCTTATTAAATAGGCTTATTAAATAGACTTATTAAATAGCCTCATTAAATAGGCTTATTTTAGCAACTTAGGCTTATTAAATAGGTTTATTTCAGCAACTTAGACTTATTAAATAGCCTTATTAAATAGGCTTATTTCAGCAACTCAGGCTTATTAAATAGGCTTATTCAGCAACTTAGGCTTATTAAATAGGCTTATTAAATAGGCCTTTTTCAGCAACTTAGGCTTATTAAATAGGCTTATTCAGCAACTTAGGCTTATTAAATAGGCTCATTAAATATTAATTAAATAGGCTTATTAAACAGGATTATTAAATAGACTTATTAAATAGGCTCAATAAATAGGCTTATTAAATAGGCTTATTAAATAGGCTCATTAAATAGGCTTAATATATAGGCTTATTAAATAGGCTTATTAAATAGGCTTATTAAATAGGCTTATTAAATAGACTTATTAAATAGGCTTATTAAATAGGCTTATTAAATAGACTTATTAAATAGCCTCATTAAATAGGCTTATTAAATAGGCTCATTAAATAGGCTTAATAAATAGGCTTATTAAATAGGCTTATTAAATAGGCTTATTAAATAGGCTTATTAAATAGGCTTATTAAATAGGCTTGTTAAATAGACTTATTATATAGGCTTATTAAATAGGCTTATTAAATAGACTTATTAAATAGCCTCATTAAATAGGCTTATTTTAGCAACTTAGGCTTATTAAATAGGTTTATTTCAGCAACTTAGACTTATTAAATAGCCTTATTAAATAGGCTTATTTCAGCAACTTAGGCTTATTAAATAGGCTTATTTCAGCAACTTAGGCTTATTAAATATGCTTATTTCAGCAACTTAGACTTATTAAATAGGCCTATTAAATAGGCTTATTAAATATACTTATTAAATAGGCTCATTAAATAGGCTTATTAAATAGGCTTATTAAATAGGTTTATTAAATAAGCTTATTAAATAGGCTCATTAAATAGGCTTATTAAATAGGCTTATTAAATAGGCTTATTAAATAAGCTTATTAAATAGGCTTATTTAATAGGCTCAATAAATAGGCTTATTAAATAGGCTCAATAAATAGGCTTATTAAATAGGCTCAATAAATAGGCTTATTAAATAGGCTCAATAAATAGGCTTATTAAAAAGGCTTATTAAATAGACTTAATACATAGGCTCATTAAATAATTATTAAATAGGTTTATTAAATAGGCGTATTAAATAGGCTTATTAAATAAGCTTATTAAATAGGCTTATTAAATAGGTTTATTAAATAGGCTTATTAAATAGGCGTATGAAATAGGCTCAATAAATAGGCTTATTAAATAGGCTCAATAAATAGGCTTATTAAATAGGCTCAATAAATAGTCTTATTAAATAGGCTCAATAAATATGCTTATTAAATAGGCTCATTAAATACTTATTAAATAGGCTTATTAAATAGACATATTAAATAGACTAATTAAATAGGCTAATTAAATAGACTTATTAAATAGGCTTATTAAAAAGGCTTATTAAATAGACTTATTAAATAGGCTCATCAAATACTTATTAAATAGGTTTATTAAATAGGCGTATTAAATAGGTTTATTAAATAGGCGTATTAAATAGGCTTATTAAATAGGCTTATTAAATAGGTTTATTAAATAGGCTTATTAAATAGACTTATTAAATAGCCTCATTAAATAGGCTTATTTTAGCAACTTAGGCTTATTAAATAGGTTTATTTCAGCAACTTAGACTTATTAAATAGCCTTATTAAATAGGCTTATTTCAGCAACTTAAGCTTATTAAATAGGCTTATTTCAGCAACTCATGCTCATTAAATAGCCTTATTAAATAGGCTTATTTCAGCAACTTAGGCTTATTACATAGGCTTATTTCAGCAACTTAGACTTATTAAATAGGCCTATTAAATAGGCTTATTAAATAGACTTATTAAATAGGCTCATTAAATACTTATTAAATAGGCGTATTAAATAGGTTTATTAAATACACTTATTAAATAGGCTCAATAATAAGGCTTATTAGATAGGCTTATTAAATAGGCTTATTAAATAGGCTTATTAAATAGGCTCAATAAATAGGCGTATTAAATAGGCTCAAAAAATAGGCTTATTAAATAGGCTCATTAAATACTTATTAAGTAGGCTTATTAAATAGACTTATTAAATAGACTTATTAAATAGGCTTATTAAATAGACTTATTAAATAGGTTTATTAAATAGGCGTATTAAATATGCTTATTAAATAGGCGTATTAAATATGCTTATTAAATAGGCTTATTAAATAGGCTTATTAAATAGGTTTATTAAATAGACTTATTAAATAGACTTATTAAATAGGCTTATTAAATAGACTTATTAAATAGGCTTATTAAAAAGGCGTATTAAATAGACTTAATACATAGGCTCATTAAATACTTATTAAATAGGTTTATTAAATAGGCGTATTAAATATGCTTATTAAATAGGTGTATTAAATATGCTTATTAAATAGGCTTATTAAATAGGCTTATTAAATAGGCTTATTAAATAGACTTATTAAATAGCCTCATTAAATAGGCTTATTTTAGCAACTCAGGCTTATTAAATAGGCTTATTCAGCAACTTAGGCTTATTAAATACGCTTATTAAATAGGCCTTTTTCAGCAACTTAGGCTTATTAAATAGGCTTATTCAGCAACTTAGGCTTATTAAATAGGCTCATTAAATATTAATTAAATAGGTTTATTAAACAGGCTTATTAAATAGACTTATTAAAAAGGCTCAATAAATAGGCTTATTAAATAGGCTTATTAAATAGGCTCATTAAATAGGCTTAATATATAGGCTTATTAAATAGGCTTATTAAATAGGCTTATTAAATAGGCTTATTAAATAGGCTTATTAAATAGACTTATTAAATAGGCTTATTAAATAGGCTTATTAAATAGACTTATTAAATAGCCTCATTAAATAGGCTTATTAAATAGGCTCATTAAATAGGCTTAATAAATAGGCTTATTAAATAGGCTTATAAAATAGGCTTATTAAATAGGCTTATTAAATAGGCTTATTAAATAGGCTTGTTAAATAGACTTATTATATAGGCTTATTAAATAGGCTTATTAAATAGACTTATTAAATAGCCTAATTAAATAGGCTTATTTTAGCAACTTAGGCTTAATAAATAGGCTTATTTCAGCAACTTAGACTTATTAAAAAGGCTTATTTCAGCAACTTAGGCTTATGAAATAGGCTTATTCAGCAACTTAGGCTTATTAAATAGGCTTATTTCAGCAACTTAGACTTATTAAATAGGCCTATTAAATAGGCTTATTAAATAGACTTATTAAATAGGCTCATTAAATACTTATTAAATAGGCTATTAAATAGGCTTATTAAATAGACTTATTAAATAGGCTCAATAAATAGGCTTATTAAATAGGCTTATTAAATAGGCTTATTAAATAGGCTTATTAAATAGACTTATTAAATAGGCTCAATAAATAGGCTTATTAAATAGGCTTATTAAATAGGCTTATTAAATAGGCTTATTAAATAGACTTATTAAATAGGCTCATTAAATAGGCTCAATAAATAGGCTTATTAAATAGGCTTATTAAATAGACTTATTAAATAGGATCAATAAATAGGTGCATTAAATAGGCTTATTAAATAGGCGTATTAAATAGGCTTATTAAATAGGCTTATTAAATAGACTAATTAAATAGGCGTATGAAATAGGCTCAATAAATAGGCGTATTAAATAGGCTCAATAAATAGGCTTATTAAATAGGCTCAATAAATAGGCTTATTAAATCGGTCAATAAATAGGCTTATTAAATAGGCTCATTAAATACTTATTAAATAGGTTTATTAAATAGGCGTATTAAATAGGCTTATTAAATAGGCTTATTAAATAGGCTTATTAAATAGGCTTATTAAATAGGCTTATTAAATAGACTTATTAAATAGGCTTATTAAATAGGCTTATTAAATAGACTTATTAAATAGCCTCATTAAATAGGCTTATTAAATAGGCTCATTAAATAGGCTTAATAAATAGGCTTATTAAATAGGCTTATTAAATAGGCTTATTAAATAGGCTTATTAAATAGGCTTATTAAATAGGCTTGTTAAATAGACTTATTAAATAGGCTTATTAAATAGGCTTATTAAATAGACTTATTAAATAGCCTCATTAAATAGGCTTATTTTAGCAACTTAGGCTTAATAAATAGTCTTATTTCAGCAACTTAGACTTATTAAAAAGGCTTATTTCAGCAACTTAGGCTTATGAAATAGGCTTATTCAGCAACTTAGGCTTATTAAATAGGCTTATTTCAGCAACTTAGACTTATTAAATAGGCCTATTAAATAGGCTTGTTAAATAGACTTATTAAATAGGCTCATTAAATACTGATTAAATAGGCTATTAAATAGGCTTATTAAATAGACTTATTAAATAGGCTCAATAAATAGGCTTATTAAATAGGCTTATTAAATAGGCTTATGAAATAGGCTTATTAAATAGACTTATTAAATAGGCTCATTAAATAGGCTCAATAAATAGGCTTATAAAATAGGCTTATTAAATAGACTTATTGAATAGGCTCAAGAAATAGGCGTATTAAATAGGCTTATTAAATAGGCGTATTAAATAGGCATATTAAATAGGCTTATTAAATAGACTAATTAAATAGGTGTATGAAATAGGCTCAATAAATAGGCGTATTAAATAGGCTCAATAAATAGGCTTATTAAATAGGCTCAATAAATAGGCTTATTAAATCGGCTTAATAAATAGGCTTCTTAAATAGGCTCATTAAATACTTATTAAATAGGTTTATTAAATAGGCCTTTTTCAGCAACTTAGGCTTATTAAATAGGCTTATTCAGCAACTTAGGCTTATTAAATAGGCTCATTAAATATTAATTAAATAGGCTTATTAAACAGGCATATTAAATAGACTTATTAAATAAGCTCAATAAATAGGCTTATTAAATAGGCTTATTAAATAGGCTCAATAAATAGGCGTATTAAATAGGCTCAAAAAATAGGCTTATTAAATAGGCTCATTAAATACTTATTAAGTAGGCTTATTAAATAGACTTATTAAATAGACTTATTAAATAGGCTTATTAAATAGACTTATTAAATAGGTTTATTAAATAGGCGTATTAAATATGCTTATTAAATAGGCGTATTAAATATGCTTATTAAATAGGCTTATTAAATAGGCTTATTAAATAGGCTTATTAAATAGGTTTATTTCAGCAACTTAGGCTTATTAAATAGCCTTACTAAATAGGCTTATTTCAGCAACTTAGGCTTATTAAATAGGCTTATTTCAGCAACTTAGACTTATTAAATAGCCCTATTAAATAGGCTTATTAAATAGACTTATTAAATAGGCTCATTAAATACTTATTAAATAGGCTTATTAAATAGGCTTATTAAATAGACTTATTAAATAGGCTCAATAAATAGGCTTATTAAATAGGCTTATTAAATAGGCTTATTAAACAGGCTTTTTAAATAGGCTTATTAAATAGGCTTATTAAATAGGCTCAAGAAATAGGCGTATTAAATAGGCTCAATAAATAGGCTTATTAAATAGGCTCAATAAATAGGCTTATTAAATAGGCTCAATAAATAGGCTTATTAAATAGGCTCATTAAATACTTATTAAGTAGGCTTATTAAATAGACTTATTAAATAGACTTATTAAATAGGCTTATTAAATAGACTTATTAAATAGGCTTATTAAAAAGGCTTATTAAATAGACTTAATACATGGGCTCATTAAATACTTATTAAATAGGTTTATTAAATAGGCGTATTAAATAGGCTTATTAAATAGGCTTATTAAATAGGCTTATTAAATAGGCTTATTAGATAGGCTTATGAAATAGGCTTATTAAATAGACTAATTAAATTGGTGTATGAAATAGGCTCAATAAATAGGCTTATTAAATAGGCTCAATAAATAGGCTTATTAAATAGGCTCAATAAATAGGCTTATTCAATAGGCTCAATAAATAGGCTTATTAAAAAGGCTCATTAAATATTTATTAAATAGGTTTATTAAATAGGCGTATTAAATAGGCTTATTAAATAGACTTATTAAATAGCCTCATTAAATAGGCTTATTTTAGCAACTTAGGCTTATTAAATAGGTTTATTTCAGCAACTTAGACTTATTAAATAGCCTTACTAAATAGGCTTATTTCAGCAACTTAGGATTATTAAATAGGCTTATTTCAGCAACTTATGCTTATTAAATTATTAAATAGGCTTATTTTAGCAACTTAGGCTTATTAAATAGGTTTATTTCAGCAACTTAGACTTATTAAATAGCCCTATTAAATAGGATTATTAAATAGACTTATTAAATAGGCTCATTAAATACTTATAAAATAGGCTTATTAAATATGCTTATTAAATATGCTTATTAAATAGGCTTATTAAATAGGCTTATTAAATAGGCATATTAAATAGACTTATTAAATAGGCTTATTAAAAAGGCTTATTAATTAGACTTAATACATAGGCTCATTAAATACTTATTAAATAGGTTTATTAAATAGGCGTATTAAATAGGCTTATTAAATAGGCTTATTAAATAGGCTTATTAAATTGGCTTATTAAATAGGCTTATTAAATAGGCTTATTAAATAGGCTTATTAAATTGGCTTATTAAATAGGCTTATTAAATAGACTAATTAAATAGGCGTATGAAATAGGCTCAATAAATAGGCTTATTAAATAGGCTCAATAAATATGCTTATTAAATAGGCTCAATAAATAGGCTTATTAAATAGGCTCAATAAATAGGCTTATTAAATAGGCTCATTAAATACTTATTAAATAGGCTTATTAAATAGACTTATTAAATAGACTCATTAAATAGGCTTATTAAATAGACTTATTAAATAGGTTTATTAAATAAGCTTATTAAATAGACGTATTAAATAGCCTCATTAAATAGGCTTATTTTAGCAACTTAGGCATATTAAATAGGTTTATTTCAGCAACTTAGACTTATTAAATAGCCTTATTAAATAGGCTTATTTCAGCAACTTAGGCCTATTAAATAGGCTTATTTCTGCAACTCAGGCTTATTAAATAGGCTTATTTCAGCAACTTAGACTTATTAAATAGGCCTATTAAATAGGCTTATTAAATAGACTTATTAAATAGGCTCATTAAATACTTATTAAATAGGCGTATTAAATAGGCTTATTAAATAGACTTATTAAATAGGCTCAATAAATAGGCTTATTAAATAGGCTCAATAAATAGGCTTATTAAATAGGCTCAATAAATAGGCTTATTAAATAGGCTCAATAAATAGGGTTATTAAATAGGCTCAATAAATAGGCTTATTAAATAGGCTCAATAAATAGGCTTATTAAATAGGCTCATTAAATACTTATCAAATAGGCTTATTAAATAGACTTATTAAATAGGCTCATTAAATACTTATTAAATAGGCTTATTAAATAGGCTTATTAAATAGACTTATTAAATAGGCTCAATAAATCGGCTTATTAAATAGGCTTATTAAATAGGCTCAATAAATAGGCTTATTAAATAGGCTTATTAAATAGGCTTATTTAATAGACTTATTAAATAGGCTTATTAAATAGGCTCAATAAATAGGCTTATTAAATAGGCTCAATAAATAGGCTTATTAAATAGGCTCAATAAATAGGCTTATTAAAAAGGCTCATTAAATATTTATTAAATAGGTTTATTAAATAGGCGTATTAAATAGGCTTATTAAATAGACTTATTAAATAGCCTCATTAAATAGGCTTATTTTAGCAACTTAGGCTTATTAAATAGGTTTATTTCAGCAACTTAGACTTATTAAATAGCCTTACTAAATAGGCTTATTTCAGCAACTTAGGATTATTAAATAGGCTTATTTCAGCAACTTATGCTTATTAAATTATTAAATAGGCTTATTTTAGCAACTTAGGCTTATTAAATAGGTTTATTTCAGCAACTTAGACTTATTAAATAGCCCTATTAAATAGGATTATTAAATAGACTTATTAAATAGGCTCATTAAATACTTATAAAATAGGCTTATTAAATATGCTTATTAAATATGCTTATTAAATAGGCTTATTAAATAGGCCTATTAAATAGGCATATTAAATAGACTTATTAAATAGGCTTATTAAAAAGGCTTATTAATTAGACTTAATACATAGGCTCATTAAATACTTATTAAATAGGTTTATTAAATAGGCGTATTAAATAGGCTTATTAAATAGGCTTATTAAATAGGCTTATTAAATTGGCTTATTAAATAGGCTTATTAAATAGGCTTATTAAATAGGCTTATTAAATTGGCTTATTAAATAGGCTTATTAAATAGACTAATTAAATAGGCGTATGAAATAGGCTCAATAAATAGGCTTATTAAATAGGCTCAATAAATAGGCTTATTAAATAGGCTCAATAAATAGGCTAATTAAATAGGCTCAATAAATAGGCTTATTAAATAGGCTCATTAAATACTTATTAAATAGGCTTATTAAATAGACTTATTAAATAGACTCATTAAATAGGCTTATTAAATAGACTTATTAAATAGGTTTATTAAATAAGCTTATTAAATAGACGTATTAAATAGCCTCATTAAATAGGCTTATTTTAGCAACTTAGGCTTATTAAATAGGTTTATTTCAGCAACTTAGACTTATTAAATAGCCTTATTAAATAGGCTTATTTCAGCAACTTAGGCTTATTACATAGGCTTATTTCAGCAACTTAGACTTATTAAATAGGCCTATTAAATAGGCTTATTAAATAGACTTATTAAATAGGCTCATTAAATACTTATTAAATAGGCGTATTAAATAGGTTTATTAAATAGACTTATTAAATAGGCTCATTAAATAGGCTTAATATATAGGCTTATTAAATAGACTTATTAAATAGGCTTATTAAATAGGCTTATTAAATAGACTTATTAAATAGCCTCATTAAATAGGCTTATTAAATAGGCTCATTAAATAGGCTTAATAAATAGGCTTATTAAATAGGCTTATAAAATAGGCTTATTAAATAGGCTTATTAAATAGGCTTATTAAATAGGCTTGTTAAATAGACTTATTATATAGGCTTATTAAATAGGCTTATTAAATAGACTTATTAAATAGCCTAATTAAATAGGCTTATTTTAGCAACTTAGGCTTAATAAATAGGCTTATTTCAGCAACTTAGACTTATTAAAAAGGCTTATTTCAGCAACTTAGGCTTATGAAATAGGCTTATTCAGCAACTTAGGCTTATTAAATAGGCTTATTTCAGCAACTTAGACTTATTAAATAGGCCTATTAAATAGGCTTATTAAATAGACTTATTAAATAGGCTCATTAAATACTTATTAAATAGGCTATTAAATAGGCTTATTAAATAGACTTATTAAATAGGCTCAATAAATAGGCTTATTAAATAGGCTTATTAAATAGGCTTATTAAATAGGCTTATTAAATAGACTTATTAAATAGGCTCAATAAATAGGCTTATTAAATAGGCTTATTAAATAGGCTTATTAAATAGGCTTATTAAATAGACTTATTAAATAGGCTCATTAAATAGGCTCAATAAATAGGCTTATTAAATAGGCTTATTAAATAGACTTATTAAATAGGATCAATAAATAGGTGCATTAAATAGGCTTATTAAATAGGCGTATTAAATAGGCTTATTAAATAGGCTTATTAAATAGACTAATTAAATAGGCGTATGAAATAGGCTCAATAAATAGGCGTATTAAATAGGCTCAATAAATAGGCTTATTAAATAGGCTCAATAAATAGGCTTATTAAATCGGTCAATAAATAGGCTTATTAAATAGGCTCATTAAATACTTATTAAATAGGTTTATTAAATAGGCGTATTAAATAGGCTTATTAAATAGGCTTATTAAATAGGCTTATTAAATAGGCTTATTAAATAGGCTTATTAAATAGACTTATTAAATAGGCTTATTAAATAGGCTTATTAAATAGACTTATTAAATAGCCTCATTAAATAGGCTTATTAAATAGGCTCATTAAATAGGCTTAATAAATAGGCTTATTAAATAGGCTTATTAAATAGGCTTATTAAATAGGCTTATTAAATAGGCTTATTAAATAGGCTTGTTAAATAGACTTATTAAATAGGCTTATTAAATAGGCTTATTAAATAGACTTATTAAATAGCCTCATTAAATAGGCTTATTTTAGCAACTTAGGCTTAATAAATAGTCTTATTTCAGCAACTTAGACTTATTAAAAAGGCTTATTTCAGCAACTTAGGCTTATGAAATAGGCTTATTCAGCAACTTAGGCTTATTAAATAGGCTTATTTCAGCAACTTAGACTTATTAAATAGGCCTATTAAATAGGCTTGTTAAATAGACTTATTAAATAGGCTCATTAAATACTGATTAAATAGGCTATTAAATAGGCTTATTAAATAGACTTATTAAATAGGCTCAATAAATAGGCTTATTAAATAGGCTTATTAAATAGGCTTATGAAATAGGCTTATTAAATAGACTTATTAAATAGGCTCATTAAATAGGCTCAATAAATAGGCTTATAAAATAGGCTTATTAAATAGACTTATTGAATAGGCTCAAGAAATAGGCGTATTAAATAGGCTTATTAAATAGGCGTATTAAATAGGCATATTAAATAGGCTTATTAAATAGACTAATTAAATAGGTGTATGAAATAGGCTCAATAAATAGGCGTATTAAATAGGCTCAATAAATAGGCTTATTAAATAGGCTCAATAAATAGGCTTATTAAATCGGCTTAATAAATAGGCTTCTTAAATAGGCTCATTAAATACTTATTAAATAGGTTTATTAAATAGGCCTTTTTCAGCAACTTAGGCTTATTAAATAGGCTTATTCAGCAACTTAGGCTTATTAAATAGGCTCATTAAATATTAATTAAATAGGCTTATTAAACAGGCATATTAAATAGACTTATTAAATAAGCTCAATAAATAGGCTTATTAAATAGGCTCAATAAATAGGCTTATTAAATAGGCTCAATAAATAGGCGTATTAAATAGGCTCAAAAAATAGGCTTATTAAATAGGCTCATTAAATACTTATTAAGTAGGCTTATTAAATAGACTTATTAAATAGACTTATTAAATAGGCTTATTAAATAGACTTATTAAATAGGTTTATTAAATAGGCGTATTAAATATGCTTATTAAATAGGCGTATTAAATATGCTTATTAAATAGGCTTATTAAATAGGCTTATTAAATAGGCTTATTAAATAGGTTTATTTCAGCAACTTAGGCTTATTAAATAGCCTTACTAAATAGGCTTATTTCAGCAACTTAGGCTTATTAAATAGGCTTATTTCAGCAACTTAGACTTATTAAATAGCCCTATTAAATAGGCTTATTAAATAGACTTATTAAATAGGCTCATTAAATACTTATTAAATAGGCTTATTAAATAGGCTTATTAAATAGACTTATTAAATAGGCTCAATAAATAGGCTTATTAAATAGGCTTATTAAATAGGCTTATTAAACAGGCTTTTTAAATAGGCTTATTAAATAGGCTTATTAAATAGGCTCAAGAAATAGGCGTATTAAATAGGCTCAATAAATAGGCTTATTAAATAGGCTCAATAAATAGGCTTATTAAATAGGCTCAATAAATAGGCTTATTAAATAGGCTCATTAAATACTTATTAAGTAGGCTTATTAAATAGACTTATTAAATAGACTTATTAAATAGGCTTATTAAATAGACTTATTAAATAGGCTTATTAAAAAGGCTTATTAAATAGACTTAATACATGGGCTCATTAAATACTTATTAAATAGGTTTATTAAATAGGCGTATTAAATAGGCTTATTAAATAGGCTTATTAAATAGGCTTATTAAATAGGCTTATTAGATAGGCTTATGAAATAGGCTTATTAAATAGACTAATTAAATTGGTGTATGAAATAGGCTCAATAAATAGGCTTATTAAATAGGCTCAATAAATAGGCTTATTAAATAGGCTCAATAAATAGGCTTATTCAATAGGCTCAATAAATAGGCTTATTAAAAAGGCTCATTAAATATTTATTAAATAGGTTTATTAAATAGGCGTATTAAATAGGCTTATTAAATAGACTTATTAAATAGCCTCATTAAATAGGCTTATTTTAGCAACTTAGGCTTATTAAATAGGTTTATTTCAGCAACTTAGACTTATTAAATAGCCTTACTAAATAGGCTTATTTCAGCAACTTAGGATTATTAAATAGGCTTATTTCAGCAACTTATGCTTATTAAATTATTAAATAGGCTTATTTTAGCAACTTAGGCTTATTAAATAGGTTTATTTCAGCAACTTAGACTTATTAAATAGCCCTATTAAATAGGATTATTAAATAGACTTATTAAATAGGCTCATTAAATACTTATAAAATAGGCTTATTAAATATGCTTATTAAATATGCTTATTAAATAGGCTTATTAAATAGGCTTATTAAAAAGGCTTATTAATTAGACTTAATACATAGGCTCATTAAATACTTATTAAATAGGTTTATTAAATAGGCGTATTAAATAGGCTTATTAAATAGGCTTATTAAATAGGCTTATTAAATTGGCTTATTAAATAGGCTTATTAAATAGGCTTATTAAATAGGCTTATTAAATTGGCTTATTAAATAGGCTTATTAAATAGACTAATTAAATAGGCGTATGAAATAGGCTCAATAAATAGGCTTATTAAATAGGCTCAATAAATATGCTTATTAAATAGGCTCAATAAATAGGCTTATTAAATAGGCTCAATAAATAGGCTTATTAAATAGGCTCATTAAATACTTATTAAATAGGCTTATTAAATAGACTTATTAAATAGACTCATTAAATAGGCTTATTAAATAGACTTATTAAATAGGTTTATTAAATAAGCTTATTAAATAGACGTATTAAATAGCCTCATTAAATAGGCTTATTTTAGCAACTTAGGCATATTAAATAGGTTTATTTCAGCAACTTAGACTTATTAAATAGCCTTATTAAATAGGCTTATTTCAGCAACTTAGGCCTATTAAATAGGCTTATTTCTGCAACTCAGGCTTATTAAATAGGCTTATTTCAGCAACTTAGACTTATTAAATAGGCCTATTAAATAGGCTTATTAAATAGACTTATTAAATAGGCTCATTAAATACTTATTAAATAGGCGTATTAAATAGGCTTATTAAATAGACTTATTAAATAGGCTCAATAAATAGGCTTATTAAATAGGCTCAATAAATAGGCTTATTAAATAGGCTCAATAAATAGGCTTATTAAATAGGCTCAATAAATAGGGTTATTAAATAGGCTCAATAAATAGGCTTATTAAATAGGCTCAATAAATAGGCTTATTAAATAGGCTCATTAAATACTTATCAAATAGGCTTATTAAATAGACTTATTAAATAGGCTCATTAAATACTTATTAAATAGGCTTATTAAATAGGCTTATTAAATAGACTTATTAAATAGGCTCAATAAATCGGCTTATTAAATAGGCTTATTAAATAGGCTCAATAAATAGTCTTATTAAATAGGCTTATTAAATAGGCTTATTTAATAGACTTATTAAATAGGCTTATTAAATAGGCTCAATAAATAGGCTTATTAAATAGGCTCAATAAATAGGCTTATTAAATAGGCTCAATAAATAGGCTTATTAAAAAGGCTCATTAAATATTTATTAAATAGGTTTATTAAATAGGCGTATTAAATAGGCTTATTAAATAGACTTATTAAATAGCCTCATTAAATAGGCTTATTTTAGCAACTTAGGCTTATTAAATAGGTTTATTTCAGCAACTTAGACTTATTAAATAGCCTTACTAAATAGGCTTATTTCAGCAACTTAGGATTATTAAATAGGCTTATTTCAGCAACTTATGCTTATTAAATTATTAAATAGGCTTATTTTAGCAACTTAGGCTTATTAAATAGGTTTATTTCAGCAACTTAGACTTATTAAATAGCCCTATTAAATAGGATTATTAAATAGACTTATTAAATAGGCTCATTAAATACTTATAAAATAGGCTTATTAAATATGCTTATTAAATATGCTTATTAAATAGGCTTATTAAATAGGCCTATTAAATAGGCATATTAAATAGACTTATTAAATAGGCTTATTAAAAAGGCTTATTAATCAGACTTAATACATAGGCTCATTAAATACTTATTAAATAGGTTTATTAAATAGGCGTATTAAATAGGCTTATTAAATAGGCTTATTAAATAGGCTTATTAAATTGGCTTATTAAATAGGCTTATTAAATAGACTAATTAAATAGGCGTATGAAATAGGCTCAATAAATAGGCTTATTAAATAGGCTCAATAAATAGGCTTATTAAATAGGCTCAATAAATAGGCTAATTAAATAGGCTCAATAAATAGGCTTATTAAATAGGCTCATTAAATACTTATTAAATAGGCTTATTAAATAGACTTATTAAATAGACTCATTAAATAGGCTTATTAAATAGACTTATTAAATAGGTTTATTAAATAAGCTTATTAAATAGACGTATTAAATAGCCTCATTAAATAGGCTTATTTTAGCAACTTAGGCTTATTAAATAGGTTTATTTCAGCAACTTAGACTTATTAAATAGCCTTATTAAATAGGCTTATTCCAGCAACTTAGGCTTATTAAATAGGCTTATTTCAGCAACTCAGGCTTATTAAATAGGCTTATTTCAGCAACTTATACTTATTAAATAGGCCTATTAAATAGGCTTATTAAATAGACTTATTAAATAGGCTCAATAAATAGGCTTATTAAATAGGCTCAATAAATAGGCTTATTAAATAGGCTCAATAAATAGGGTTATTAAATAGGCTCAATAAATAGGCTTATTAAATAGGCTCAATAAATAGGCTTATTAAATAGGCTCATTAAATACTTATCAAATAGGCTTATTAAATAGACGTATTAAACAGACTCATTAAATAGGCTTATTAAATAGACTTATTAAATAGGTTTATTAAATAGGCTTATTAAATAGACTTATTAAATAGCCTCATTAAATAGGCTTATTTTAGCAACTTAGGCTTATTAAATAGGTTTATTTCAGCAACTTAGACTTATTAAATAGCCTTATTAAATAGGCTTATTTCAGCAACTTAGGCTTATTAAATATGCTTATTTCAGCAACTTAGACTTATTAAATAGGCCTATTAAATAAGCTTATTAAATAGACTTATTAAATAGGCTCATTAAATACTTATTAAATAGGCGTATTAAATAGGCTTATTAAATAGACTTATTAAATAGGCTCAATAAATAGGCTTATTAGATAGGCTTATTAAATAGGCTTATTAAATAGGCGTATTAAATAGGCTTATTAAATAGGCTTATTAATTAAGCTTATTAAATAGGCTTATTAAATAGGCTCAATAAATAGGCTTATTAAATAGGCTCATTAAATAGGCTTATTAAATAGACTTATTAAATAGACTCATTAAATAGGCTTATTAAATAGACTTATTAAATAGGTTTATTTCAGCAACTTAGGCTTATTAAATAGGCTTATTTCAGCAACTTAGGCTTATTAAATAGGCTTATTTCAGCAACTTAGGCTTATTAAATATGCTTATTTCAGCAACTTAGACTTATTAAATAGGCCTATTAAATAAGCTTATTAAATAGACTTATTAAATAGGCTCATTAAATACTTATTAAATAGGCGTATTAAATAGGCTTATTAAATAGACTTATTAAATAGGCTCAATAAATAGGCTTATTAGATAGGCTTATTAAATAGGCGTATTAAATAGGCTTATTAAATAGGCTTATTAAATAAGCTTATTAAATAGGCTTATTAAATAGGCTCAATAAATAGGCTTATTAAATAGGCTCAATAAATAGGCTTATTAAATAGGCTCAATAAATAGGCTTATTAAATAGGCTCAATAAATAGGGTTATTAAATAGGCTCAATAAATAGGCTTATTAAATAGGCTCAATAAATAGGCTTATTAAATAGGCTCATTAAATACTTATCAAATAGGCTTATTAAATAGACGTATTAAATAGACTCACTAAATAGGCTTATTAAATAGACTTATTAAATAGGTTTATTAAATAGGCTTATTAAATAGACTTATTAAATAGCCTCATTAAATAGGCTTATTTTAGCAACTTAGGCTTATTAAATAGGTTTATTTCAGCAACTTAGACTTATTAAATAGCCTTATTAAATAGGCTTATTTCAGCAACTTAGGCTTATTAAATAGGCTTATTTCAGCAACTTAGGCTTATTAAATATGCTTATTTCAGCAACTTAGACTTATTAAATAGGCCTATTAAATAAGCTTATTAAATAGACTTATTAAATAGGCTCATTAAATACTTATTAAATAGGCGTATTAAATAGGCTTATTAAATAGACTTATTAAATAGGCTCAATAAATAGGCTTATTAGATAGGCTTATTAAATAGGCTTATAAAATAGGCTTATTAAATATGCTTATTAAATATGCTTATTAAATAGGCTTATTAAATAGGCCTATTAAATAGGCATATTAAATAGACTTATTAAATAGGCTTATTAAAAAGGCTTATTAATCAGACTTAATACATAGGCTCATTAAATACTTATTAAATAGGTTTATTAAATAGGCGTATTAAATAGGCTTATTAAATAGGCTTATTAAATAGGCTTATTAAATTGGCTTATTAAATAGGCTTATTAAATAGGCTTATTAAATAGACTTAATACATAGGCTCATTAAATAATTATTAAATAGGTTTATTAAATAGGTGTATTAAATAGGCTTATTAAATAGGCTTATTAAATAGGCTCAATAAATAGGCTTATTAAATAGGCTCAATAAATAGGCTTATTAAATAGGCTCAATAAATAGGCTTATTAAATAGGCTCAATAAATAGGCTTATTAAATAGGCTCATTAAATAGGCTTATTAAATAGGCTTATTAAATAGGCTTATTAAAAAGGCTTATTAAATAGACTTAATACATAGGCTCATTAAATAATTATGAAATATGTTTATGAAATAGGTGTATTAAATAGGCTTATTAAATAGGCTTATTAAATAGGCTCAATAAATAGGCTTATTAGATAGGCTTATTAAATAGGCTTATTAAATAGGCTTATTAAATAGGCTTATTAAATAGGCTTATTAAATAGGCTTATTAAATAGGCTCAATAAATAGGCTTATTAAATAGGCTCAATAAATAGGCTTATTAAATAGGCTCAATAAATAGGCTTATTAAATAGGCTCAATAAATAGGCTTATTAAATAGGCTTATTAAATAGACTTAATGCATAGGCTCATTAAATAATTATTAAATAGGTTTATTAAATAGGCGTATTAAATAGGCTTATTAAATAGGCTTATTAAATAGGCTCATTAAATAGGCTTATTAAATAGGCTTATTAAATAGGCGTATGAAATAGGCTCAATAAATAGGCTTATTAAATAGGCTCAATAAATAGGCTTATTACATAGGCGCAATAAATAGGCTTATTAAATAGGCTCAATAAATAGGCTTATTAAATAGGCTCATTAAATACTTATTAAATAGGCTTATTAAATAGACTTATTAAATAGACTAATTAAAAAGGCTTATTAAATAGACTTATTAAATAGGCTCATCAAATACTTATTAAATAGGTTTATTAAATAGGCGTATTAAATAGGTTTATTAAATAGGCGTATTAAATAGGCTTATTAAATAGGCTTATTAAATAGGTTTATTAAATAGGCTTATTAAATAGACTTATTAAATAGCCTCATTAAATATGCTTATTGTAGCAACTTAGGCTTATTAAATAGGTTTATTTCAGCAACTTAGACTTATTAAATAGCCTTATTAAAGAGGGTTATTTCAGCAACTTAGGCTTATTAAATAGGCTTATTTCAGCAACTCATGCTCATTAAATAGCCTTATTAAATAGGCTTATTTCAGCAACTTAGGCTTATTACACAGGCTCATTTCAGCAACTTAGACTTATTAAATAGGCCTATTAAATAGGCTTATTAAATAGACTCATTAAATAGGATCATTAAATACTTATTAAATAGGCGTATTAAATAGGTTTATTAAATAGACTTATTAAATAGGCTTATTAAAAAGACTTATTAAATAGGCTTATTAAATAGGCTTATTAAATAGGCTCATTAAATAGGCTTATTAAAAAGACTTATTAAATAGGCTCAATAAATAGGCTTATTAAATAGGCTCAATAAATAGGCTTATTAAATAGGCTCAATAAATAGGCATATTAAATAGGCTCAAAAAATAGGCTTATTAAATAGGCTCATTAAATACTTATTAAGTAGGCTTATTAAATAGACTTATTAAATAGACTTATTAAATAGGCTTATTAAATAGACTTATTAAATAGGCTTATTAAAAAGGCGTATTAAATAGACTTAATACATAGGCTCATTAAATACTTATTAAATAGGTTTATTAAATAGGTGTATTAAATATGCTTATTAAATAGGCTTATTAAATAGGCTTATTAAATAGACTTATTAAATAGACTTATTAAGAAGCCTCATTAAATAGGCTTATTTTAGCAACTTAGGCTTATTAAATAGGTTTATTTCAGCAACTTAGACTTATTAAATAGCCTTATTAAATAGGCTTATTTCAGCAACTTAGGCTTATTAAATAGGCTTATTTCAGCAACTTAGGCTTATTAAATAGGCCTATTAAATACTTATTAAGTAGGCTTATTAAATAGACTTATTAAATAGACTTATTAAATAGGCTTATTAAATAGGCTTATTAAATAGACTTATTAAATAGGCTTATTAAAAAGGCTTATTAAATAGACTTATTAAATAGGCTCATTAAATACTTATTAAAGAGGTTTATTAAATAGGCGTATTAAATAGGCGTATTAAATAGGCTTATTAAATAGGTTTATTAAATAGGCTTATTAAATAGACTTATTAAATAGCCTCATTAAATAGGCTTATTTTAGCAACTTAGGCTTATTAAATAGGTTTATTAAATAGGCGTATGAAATAGTCTTATTAAATAGGCTTGTTAAATGGACTTATTAAATAGCCCTATTAAATAGGCTTATTTTAGCAACTTAAGCTTATTAAATAGGTTTATTTCAGCAACTTAGACTTATTAAATAGCCTTATTTCAGCAACTTATGCTTATTAAATAGGCTTATTTCAGCAACTTAGGCTTATTACATAGCCTTATTAAATAGGCTTATTTCAGCAACTTGGGCTTATTAAATAGGCTTATTTCAGCAACTTAGGCTTAATAAAAATAGGCTTATTCAGCAACTTAGGCTTATTAAATAGGCTTATTAAATAGACTTATTTCAGCAACTTAGGCTTATTAAATAGGCTTATTCAGCAACTTAGGCTTATTAAATAGGCTCATTAAATACTTATTAAATAGGCTTATTAAACAGGTTTATTAATTAGACTTATTAAATAGGCTCAATAAATAGGCTTATTAAATAGGCTCATTAAATCGGCTTAATAAATAGGCTTATTAAATAGGCTCAATAAATAGGCTTATTAAATAGGCTCATTAAATAGGCGTATTAAATAGACTTATTAAATATACTTATTGAATAGGCATATTAAATAGGCTTATTAAATAGGCTTATTAAATAGGCTTATTAAATAGGCTTATTAAATAGAGTGATTAAATAGCCTAATTAAATAGGCTTATTTTAGCAACTTAGGCTTATTAAAAAGGCTCATTTCAGCAACTTAGGCTTATTAAATAGCCTTATTTCAGCAACGTAGACTTATTAAATATTCTTATTCAGCAACTTAGGCTTATTAAATAGCCTTATTAAATAGGCTTATGTTAGCAACTTAGGCTTATTAAATAGGCTTATTTCAGCAACTTAGACTTATTAAAAAGCCTTATTTCAGCAACTTAGGCTTATGAAATAGGCTTATTTCAGCAACTTAGGCTTATTAAACAGCCTTATTAAATAGGCTCATTGAATACTTATTAAATAGGCTTATTAAATAGACTTATTAAATAGACTCATTAAATAGGCTTCTTAAATAGGCTTATTAAATAGACATTAAATAGGCTCAATAAATAGGCTTATTACACAGGCTCATTGAATACTTATTAAATAGGCTTATTAAATAGACTTATTAAATAGACTCATGAAATAGGCTTATTAAATAGACTTATTAAATAGGCTTTTTAAAAAGGCTTATTAAATAGACTTATTAAATAGGCTCATTAAATACTTATTAAAGAGGTTTATTAAATAGACGTATTAAATAGGTTTATTAAATAGGCTTATTAAATAGACTTATTAAATAACCTCATTAAATAGGCTTAATAAATAGACTTATTAAATAGGCTTTTTAAAAAGGCTTATTAAATAGACTTATTAAATAGGCTCATTAAATACTTATTAAAGAGGTTTATTAAATAGGCGTATTAAATAGGTTTATTAAATAGGCTTATTAAATAGACTTATTAAGAAGCCTCATTAAATAGCCTTATTTTAGCAACTAAGGCTTATTAAATAGGTTTATTTCAGCAACTTAGACTTATTAAATAGCCTTATTAAATAGGCTTATTTCAGCAACTTAGGCTTATTAAATAGGCTTATTTCAGCAACTTAGGCTTATTAAATAGGCCTATTAAATAGGCTTATTAAATAGACTCATTAAATAGGATCATTAAATACTTATTAAATAGGCGTATTAAATAGGTTTATTAAATAGACTTATTAAATAGGCTTATTAAATAGGCTTATTAAATAGACATTAAATAGGCTCAATAAATAGGCTTATTAAACAGGCTCATTGAATACTTATTAAATAGGCTTATTAAATAGACTTATTAAATAGACTAATTAAATAGGCTTATTAAATAGACTTATTAAATAGGCTTTTTAAAAAGGCTTATTAAATAGACTTATTAAATAGGCTCATTAAATACTTATTAAAGAGGTTTATTAAATAGGCGTATTAAATAGGTTTATTAAATAGGCTTATTAAATAGACTTATTAAATAACCTCATTAAATAGGCTTATTAAATAGACTTATTAAATAGGCTTTTTAAAAAGGCTTATTAAATAGACTTATTAAATAGGCTCATTAAATACTTATTAAAGAGGTTTATTAAATAGGCGTATTAAATAGGTTTATTAAATAGGCTTATTAAATAGACTTATTAAGAAGCCTCATTAAATAGGCTTATTTTAGAAACTTAGGCTTATTAAATAGGTTTATTTCAGCAACTTAGACTTATTAAATAGCCTTATTAAATAGGCTTATTTCAGCAACTTAGGCTCATTAAATAGGCTTATTTCAGCAACTTAGGCTTATTAAATAGGCTTATTTCAGCAACTTAGACTTATTAAATAGGCCTATTCAATAGGCTTATTAAATAGACTTATTAAATTGGCGTATTAAATTGGCTTATTAGATAGGCTTAATAAATAGGCTTATTAAATAGGCTTATTAAATAGGCTTATTAAATAGGCTTATTAAATAAGCTTATTAAATAGGCGTATTAAATAGGCTCAATAAAGAGGCTTATTAAATAGGCTCAATAAATAGGCTTATTAAATAGGCTCAATAAATAGGCTTGTTAAATAGGCTCAATAAATAGGCTTATTACATAGGCTCAATGAATAGGCTTATTAAATAGGCTCAATAAATAGGCTTATTAAATAGGCTCAATAAATAGGCTTATTAAATAGGCTCAATAAATAGGCATATTAAATAGGCTAAAAAATAGGCTTATTAAATAGGCTCATTAAATACTTATTAAGTAGGCTTATTAAATAGACTTATTAAATAGACTTATTAAATAGGCTTATTAAATAGACTTATTAAATAGGCTTATTAAAAAGGCGTATTAAATAGACTTAATACATAGGCTCATTAAATACTTATTAAATAGGTTTATTAAATAGGTGTATTAAATTGGCTTATTAGATAGGCTTAATAAATAGGCTTATTAAATAGGCTTATTAAATAGGCTTATTAAATAGGCTTATTAAATAAGCTTATTAAATAGGCGTATTAAATAGGCTCAATAAAGAGGCTTATTAAATAGGCTCAATAAATAGGCTTATTAAATAGGCTCAATAAATAGGCTTATTAAATAGGCTTATTAAATAGGCTTATTAAATAAGCTTATTAAATAGGCGTATTAAATAGGCTCAATAAAGAGGCTTATTAAATAGGCTCAATGAATAGGCTTATTAAATAGGCTCAATAAATAGGCTTATTAAATAGGCTCAATAAATAGGCTTATTAAATAGGCTCAATAAATAGGCATATTAAATAGGCTCAAAAAATAGGCTTATTAAATAGGCTCATTAAATACTTATTAAGTAGGCTTATTAAATAGACTTATTAAGTAGACTTATTAAATAGGCTTATTAAATAGACTTATTAAATAGGCTTATTAAAAAGGCGTATTAAATAGACTTAATACATAGGCTCATTAAATACTTATTAAATAGGTTTATTAAATAGGTGTATTAAATATGCTTATTAAATAGGCTTATTAAATAGGCTTATTAAATAGGCTTATTAAATAGACTTATTAAGAAGCCTCATTAAATAGGCTTATTTTAGCAACTTAGGCTTATTAAATAGTTTTTTTTCAGCAACTTAGACTTATTAAATAGCCTTATTAAATAGGCTTATTTCAGCAACTTAGGCTTATTAAATAGGCTTATTTCAGCAACTTAGACTTATTAAATAGGCCTATTCAATAGGCTTATTAAATAGACTCATTAAATTGGCGTATTAAATTGGCTTATTAGATAGGTTTAATAAATAGGCTTATTAAATAGGCTTATTAAATAGGCTTATTAAATAGGCTTATTAAATAAGCTTATTAAATAGGCGTATTAAATAGGCTCAATAAAGAGGCTTATTAAATAGGCTCAATAAATAGGCATATTAAATAGGCTCAATAAATAGGCTTGTTAAATAGGCTCAATAAATAAGCTTATTAAATAGGCTCAATGAATAGGCTTATTAAATAGGCTCAATAAATAGGCTTATTAAATAGGCTCAATAAATAGGCTTATTAAATAGGCTCATTAAATACTTATTAAATAGGCTTATTAAATAGACTTATTAAATAGACTTATTAAATAGGCTTATTAAATAGACTTATTAAATAGGCTTATTAAATAGGCTTATTAAATAGGCTTATTAAATAGGCTTATTAAATAGGCACAATAAATAGGCTTATTAAATAGGCTCATTGAATACTTATTAAATAGGCTTATTAAATAGACTTATTAAATAGACTCATTAAATAGGCTTATTAAATAGGCTTATTAAATAGACATTAAATAGGCTCAATAAATAGGCTTATTAAACAGGCACATTGAATACTTATTTAATAGGCTTATTAAATAGACTTATTAAATAGACTCATTAAATAGGCTTATTAAATAGACTTATTAAATAGGCTTTTTAAAAAGGCTTATTAAATAGACTTATTAAATAGGCTCATTAAATACTTATTAAAGAGGTTTATTAAATAGGCGTATTAAATAGGTTTATTAAATAGGCTTATTAAATAGACTTATTAAATAACCTCATTAAATAGGCTTATTTTAGCAACTTAGGCTTATTAAATAGGTTTATTTCAGCAACTTAGACTTATTAAATAGCCTTATTAAATAGGCTTATTTCAGCAACTTAGGCTTATTAAATAGGCTTATTTCAGCAACTTAGACTTATTAAATAGGCCTATTAAATAGGCTTATTAAATAGACTTATTAAATAGGCTCATTAATAAGGCTTATTAGATAGGCTTATTAATTAGGCTTATTAAATAGGCTTATTAAATAGACTTATTAAATAGGCTGATTAAAAAGACTTATTAAATAGGCTCAATAAATAGGCTCATTAAATAGGCTCAATAAATAGGCTTATTAAATAGGCTCAATAAATAGGCGTATTAAATAGGCTCAAAAAATAGGCTTATTAAATAGGCTCATTAAATACTTATTAAGTAAGCTTATTAAATAGACTTATTAAATAGACTTATTAAATAGGCTTATTAAATAGACTTATTAAATAGGCTTATTAAAAAGGCGTATTAAATAGACTTAATACATAGGCTCATTAAATACTTATTAAATAGGTTTATTAAATAGGTGTATTAAATAGGCTTATTAAATAGGCTTATTAAATAGGCTTATTAAATAGACTTATTAAATAGCCTCATTAAATAGGCTTATTTTAGCAACTTAGGCTTATTAAATAGGTTTATTTCAGCAACTTAGACTTATTAAATAGCCTTATTAAATAGGCTTATTTCAGCAACTTAGGCTTATTAAATAGGCTTATTTCAGCAACTTGGGCTTCTTAAATAGGCTTATTTCAGCAACTTAGACTTATTAAATAGGCTTATTAAATAGGCTTATTAAATAGACTTATTAAATAGGCGTATGAAATGGGCTCAATAAATAGGCTTATTAAATAGGCTCAATAAATAGGCTTATTAAATAGGCTCAATAAATAGGCTCATTAAATAGGCTCAATAAATAGGCTTATTAAATAGGCTCATTAAATATTTATTAAATAGGCTAATTAATTAGACTTATTAAATAGACTTATTAAATAGGCTTATTAAATAGACTTATTAAATAGGCTTATTAAAAAGGCTTATTAAATAGACTTATTAAATAGGCTCATTAAATACTTATTAAATAGGTTTGTTAAATAGGCGTATTAAATAGGCTCATTAAATAGGCTTATTAAATAGGCTTATTAAATAGGCTTATTAAATAGACTTATTAAATAGCCTCATTAAATAGGCTTATTTTAGCAACTTAGGCTTATTAAATAGGCTTAATTCAGCAACTTATGCTTATTAAATAGCCTTATTATATAGGCTTATTTCAGCAACTTAGGCTTATTAAATAAGCTTATTTCAGCAACTTAGACTTATTAAATAGGCCTGTGAAATAGGCTTATTAAATAGACTTATTAAATAGGCTCATTAAATACTTATTACATAGGCTTATTAAATAGGCTTATTAAATAGACCTATTAAATAGGCTCAATAAATAGGATTATTAAATAGGCTTATTAAATAGGCTTATTAAATAGGCTTATTAAATAGGCTTATTAAATAGGCTTATTAAATAGGCTCAATAAATAGGCTTATTAAATAGGCTCATTAAATAGACTTATTAAATAGGCTTATTAAATAGACTTTATTAAATAGGCTTATTAAAAAGGCTTATTAAATAGACTTAATAAATAGGTTCATTAAATACTTATTAAATAGGCGTATTAAATAGGCTTATTAAATAGGCGTATTAAATAGGCTTGTTAAATGGACTTATTAAATAGCCCTATTAAATAGGCTTATTTTAGCAACTTAGGCTTATTAAATAGGTTTATTTCAGCAACTTAGACTTATTAAATAGCCTTATTAAATAGGCTTATTTCAGCAACTTAGGCTTATTAAATAAGCTCATTTCAGCAACTTATGCTTATTAAATAGCCTTATTAAACAGGTTTATTTCAGCAACTTAGGCTTTTTAAATAGCATTTTTAAATAGGTTTATTTCAGAAACTTAGACTTATTAAATATACCTTTTTAAATAGGCTTAGTTCAGAAACTTAGGCTTTTTAAATAGGCTTATTTCAGCAACTTAGGCTTATTAAATAGCCTTATAAAATAGGCTTATTTCAGCAACTTAGGCTTATTAAATAGCCTTATTAAATAGGCTTATTTTAGCAACTTAGACTTATTAAATCGACTAGTTAATTAGACATTTCAGCAACTTAGGCTTATTAAATAGGCTTATGAAATATGCTTATTTCTGCAACTTAGACTTATTAGTTAGGCTTATTAAATAGGCTTATTTCAGCAACTTAGGCTTATTAAATAGCCTTATTAAATAGGCTTATTTCAGCAACTTGGGCTTCTTAAATAGGCTTATTTCAGCAACTTAGACTTATTAAATAGGCTTATTAAATAGGCTTATTAAATAGACTTATTAAATAGGAATATGAAATGGGCTCAATAAATAGGCTTATTAAATAGGCTCAATAAATAGGCTTATTAAATAGGCTCAATAAATAGGCTCATTAAATAGGCTCAATAAATACGCTTATTAAATAGGCTCATTAAATACTTATTAAATAGGCTAATTAATTAGACTTATTAAATAGACTTATTAAATAGGCTTATTAAATAGACTTATTAAATAGGCTTATTATAAAGGCTTATTAAATAGACTTATTAAATAGGCTCATTAAATAATTATTAAATAGGTTTGTTAAATAGGCGTATTAAATAGGCTCATTAAATAGGCTTATTAAATAGGCTTATTAAATAGGCTTATTAAATAGACTTATTAAATAGCCTCATTAAATAGGCTTATTTTAGCAACTTAGGCTTATTAAATAGCCTTATTATATAGGCTTATTTCAGCAACTTAGGCTTATTAAATAAGCTTATTTCAGCAACTTAGACTTATTAAATAGGCCTGTGAAATAGGCTTATTAAATAGACTTATTAAATAGGCTCATTAAATACATATTACATAGGCTTATTAAATAGGCTTATTAAATAGACCTATTAAATAGGCTCAATAAAGAGGCTTATTAAATAGGCTTATTAAATAGACTTATTAAATAGGCTCATTAAATACATATTACATAGGCTTATTAAATAGGCTTATTAAATAGACCTATTAAATAGGCTCAATAAAGAGGCTTATTAAATAGGCTTATTAAATAGGCTTATTAAATAGACCTATTAAATAGGCTTATTAAATAGGCTCAATAAATAGGCTTATTAAATAGGCTCATTAAATAGACTTATTAAATAGGCTTATTAAATAGACTTTATTAAATAGGCTTATTAAAAAGGCTTATTAAATAGACTTAATAAATAGGCTCATTAAATACTTATTAAATAGGCGTATTAAATAGGCTTATTAAATAGGTGTATTAAATAGGCTTGTTAAATGGACTTATTAAATAGCCCTATTAAATAGGCTTATTTTAGCAACTTAGGCTTATTAAATAGGTTTATTTCAGCAACTTAGACTTATTAAATAGCCTTATTAAATAGGCTTATTTCAGCAACTTAGGCTTATTAAATAAGCTCATTTCAGCAACTTATGCTTATTAAATAGCCTTATTAAACAGGTTTATTTCAGCAACTTAGGCTTTTTAAATAGCATTTTTAAATAGGTTTATTTCAGAAACTTAGACTTATTAAATATACCTTTTTAAATAGGCTTAGTTCAGAAACTTAGGCTTTTTAAATAGGCTTATTTTAGCAACTTAGGCTTATTAAATAGGTTTATTTCAGCAACTTAGACTTATTAAATAGCCTTATTAAATAGGCTTATTTCAGCAACTTAGGCTTATTAAATAAGCTCATTTCAGCAACTTATGCTTATTAAATAGCCTTATTAAACAGGTTTATTTCAGCAACTTAGGCTTTTTAAATAGCATTTTTAAATAGGTTTATTTCAGAAACTTAGACTTATTAAATACACCTTTTTAAATAGGCTTAGTTCAGAAACTTAGGCTTTTTAAATAGGCTTATTTCAGCAACTTAGGCTTATTAAATAGCCATATTAAATAGACTTATTTTAGCAACTTAGACTTATTAAATCGACTAGTTAATTAGACATTTCAGCAACTTAGGCTCATTAAATAGGCTTATGAAATATGCTTATTTCTGCAACTTAGACTTATTAGATAGGCTTTTTAAATAGGCTTATTTCAGCAACTTAGGCTTATTAAATAGCCTTATTTCAGCAACTTAGGCTTATTAAATAGGCTTATTTCAGCAACTTAGACTTATTAAATAGCCTTATTTCAGCAACTTACGCTTATTAAATAGGCTTATTTCAGCAACTTAGGCTTATTACATAGCCTTATTAAATAGGCTTATTTCAGCAACTTAGGCTTATTAAATAGGCTTATTCAGCAACTTAGGCTTATTAAATAGGCTCATTAAATACTTATTAAATAGGCTTATTAAACAGGCTTATTAAATAGACTTATTAAATAGGCTCAATAAATAGGCTTATTAAATAGGCTCATTAAATCGGCTTAATAAATAGGCTTATTAAATATGTTTTTTAAATAGGCTTATTAAATAGGCTTATTAAATAAACTTATTAAATAGGCTCATTAAATAGGCTTATTAAATAGGCTTATTAAATAGGCTCAATAAATAGGCTTAACAAATAGGCTCATTGAATACTCTTTAAATAGGCTTATTAAATAGACTTATTAAATAGACTTATTAAATAGGCTTATTAAATAGGCTTATTAAATAGGCTTATTAAATAGCCTCATTAAATAGGCTTATTTTAGCAACTTAGGCTTTTTAAATAGGCTTATTTCAGCAACTTAGACTTATTAAATAGCCTTATTTCAGCAACTTAGACTTATTAAATAGCCTTATTTGAGCAACTTAGGCTGATTAAATAGGCTCATTTCAGCAACTTAGACTTATTAAATAGGCTCATTAAATAGGCTTATTAAATAGGCTTATTAAATAGGCTCAATAAATAGGCTTAATAAATAGGCTCATTGAATACTCTTTAAATAGGCTTATTAAATAGACTTATTAAATAGACTTATTAAATAGGCTTAATTCAGCAACTTATGCTTATTAAATAGCCTTATTATATAGGCTTATTTCAGCAACTTAGGCTTATTAAATAAGCTTATTTCAGCAACTTAGACTTATTAAATAGGCCTGTGAAATAGGCTTATTAAATAGACTTATTAAATAGGCTCATTAAATACTTATTACATAGGCTTATTAAATAGGCTTATTAAATAGACCTATTAAATAGGCTCAATAAATAGGATTATTAAATAGGTTTATTAAATAGGCTTATTAAATAGGCTTATTAAATAGGCTTATTAAATAGGCTTATTAAATAGGCTCAATAAATAGGCTTATTAAATAGGCTCATTAAATAGACTTATTAAATAGGCTTATTAAATAGACTTTATTAAATAGGCTTATTAAAAAGGCTTATTAAATAGACTTAATAAATAGGTTCATTAAATACTTATTAAATAGGCGTATTAAATAGGCTTATTAAATAGGCGTATTAAATAGGCTTGTTAAATGGACTTATTAAATAGCCCTATTAAATAGGCTTATTTTAGCAACTTAGGCTTATTAAATAGGTTTATTTCAGCAACTTAGACTTATTAAATAGCCTTATTAAATAGGCTTATTTCAGCAACTTAGGCTTATTAAATAAGCTCATTTCAGCAACTTATGCTTATTAAATAGCCTTATTAAACAGGTTTATTTCAGCAACTTAGGCTTTTTAAATAGCATTTTTAAATAGGTTTATTTCAGAAACTTAGACTTATTAAATATACCTTTTTAAATAGGCTTAGTTCAGAAACTTAGGCTTTTTAAATAGGCTTATTTCAGCAACTTAGGCTTATTAAATAGCCTAATTAAATAGGCTTATTTCAGCAACTTAGGCTTATTAAATAGCCTTATTAAATAGGCTTATTTTAGCAACTTAGACTTATTAAATCGACTAGTTAATTAGACATTTCAGCAACTTACGCTTATTAAATAGGCTTATGAAATATGCTTATTTCTGCAACTTAGACTTATTAGATAGGCTTATTAAGAAGGCTTATTTCAGCAACTTAGGCTTATTAAATAGCCTTATTAAATAGGCTTATTTCAGCAACTTGGGCTTCTTAAATAGGCTTATTTCAGCAACTTAGACTTATTAAATAGGCTTATTAAATAGGCTTATTAAATAGACTTATTAAATAGGCGTATGAAATGTGCTCAATAAATAGGCTTATTAAATAGGCTCAATAAATAGGCTTATTAAATAGGCTCAATAAATAGGCTCATTAAATAGGCTCAATAAATACGCTTATTAAATAGGCTCATTAAATACTTATTAAATAGGCTAATTAATTAGACTTATTAAATAGACTTATTAAATAGGCTTATTAAATAGACTTATTAAATAGGCTTATTAAAAAGGCTTATTAAATAGACTTATTAAATAGGCTCATTAAATAATTATTAAATAGGTTTGTTAAATAGGCGTATTAAATAGGCTCATTAAATAGGCTTATAAAATAGGCTTATTAAATAGGCTTATTAAATAGACTTATTAAATAGCCTCATTAAATAGGCTTATTTTAGCAACTTAGGCTTATTAAATAGGCTTAATTCAGCAACTTATGCTTATTAAATAGCCTTATTATATAGGCTTATTTCAGCAACTTAGGCTTATTAAATAAGCTTATTTCAGCAACTTAGACTTATTAAATAGGCCTGTGAAATAGGCTTATTAAATAGACTTATTAAATAGGCTCATTAAATACATATTACATAGGCTTATTAAATAGGCTCATTAAATAGACCTATTAAATAGGCTCAATAAAGAGGCTTATTAAATAGGCTTATTAAATAGGCTTATTAAATAGGCTTATTAAATAGGCTTATTAAATAGGCTCAATAAATAGGCTTATTAAATAGGCTCATTAAATAGACTTATTAAATAGGCTTATTAAATAGACTTTATTAAATAGGCTTATTAAAAAGGCTTATTAAATAGACTTAATAAATAGGCTCATTAAATACTTATTAAATAGGCGTATTAAATAGGCTTATTAAATAGGCGTATTAAATAGGCTTGTTAAATTGACTTATTAAATAGCCCTATTAAATAGGCTTATTTTAGCAACTTAGGCTTATTAAATAGGTTTATTTCAGCAACTTAGACTTATTAAATAGCCTTATTAAATAGGCTTATTTCAGCAACTTAGGCTTATTAAATAAGCTCATTTCAGCAACTTATGCTTATTAAATAGCCTTATTAAACAGGTTTATTTCAGCAACTTAGGCTTTTTAAATAGCATTTTTAAATAGGTTTATTTCAGAAACTTAGACTTATTAAATATACCTTTTTAAATAGGCTTAGTTCAGAAACTTAGGCTTTTTAAATAGGCTTATTTCAGAAACTTAGGCTCATTAAATAGCCTTATTAAATAGGCTTATTTCAGCAACTTAGGCTTATTAAATAGCCTTATTAAATAGGCTTATTTTAGCAACTTAGACTTATTAAATCGACTAGTTAATTAGACATTTCAGCAACTTAGGCTCATTAAATAGGCTTATGAAATATGCTTATTTCTGCAACTTAGACTTATTAGATAGGCTTATTAAATAGGCTTATTTCAGCAACTTAGGCTTATTAAATAGCCTTATTTCAGCAACTTAGGCTTATTAAATAGGCTTATTTCAGCAACTTAGACTTATTAAATAGCCTTATTTCAGCAACTTACGCTTATTAAATAGGCTTATTTCAGCAACTTAGGCTTATTACATAGCCTTATTAAATAGGCTTATTTCAGCAACTTGGGCTTATTAAATAGGCTTATTTGAGCAACTTAGGCTTAATAAAAATAGGCTTATTCAGCAACTTAGTCTTATTAAATAGGCTTATTAAATAGACTTATTTCAGCAACTTAGGCTTATTAAATAGGCTTATTCAGCAACTTAGGCTTATTAAATAGGCTCATTAAATACTTATTAAATAGGCTTATTAAACAGGCTTATTAAATAGACTTATTAAATAGGCTCAATAAATAGGCTTATTAAATAGGCTCATTAAATCGGCTTAATAAATAGGCTTATTAAATATGTTTTTTAAATAGGCTTATTAAATAGGCTTATTAAATAAACTTATTAAATAGGCTCATTAAATAGGCTTATTAAATAGGCTTATTAAATAGGCTCAATAAATAGGCTTAATAAATAGGCTCATTGAATACTCTTTAAATAGGCTTATTAAATAGACTTATTAAATAGACTTATTAAATAGGCTTATTAAATAGGCTTATTAAATAGGCTTATTAAATAGCCTCATTAAATAGGCTTATTTTAGCAACTTAGGCTTTTTAAATAGGCTTATTTCAGCAACTTAGACTTATTAAATAGCCTTATTTCAGCAACTTAGACTTATTAAATAGCCTTATTTGAGCAACTTAGGCTTATTAAATAGGCTCATTTCAGCAACTTAGACTTATTAAATAGGCTTATTTCAGCAACTTTGGCTTATTAAATAGCCTTATTAAATAGGCTTATTTCAGCAACTTGCGCTTATTAAATAGGCTTATTTCAGCAACTTACGCTGATTAAATAGGCTCATTTCAGCAAATTAGGCTTATTAAATAGGCTTATTAAATAGGCTTATTTCAGCAACTCAGGCTTATTAAATAGGCTTATTCAGCAACTTAGGCTTATTAAATAGGCTTATTAAATAGGCTTATTTCAGCAACTCAGGCTTATTAAATAGGCTTATTCAGCAACTTAGGCATATTAAATAAGCTCATTAAATACTTATTAAATAGGCTTATTAAATAGGCTTATTAAATAGGCTTGCTAAATAGGATTATTAAATAGGCTCAATAAATGGGCTTATTAAATAGGATCATTAAATGCTTATTAAATAGGCGTATTAAATAGACTTATTAAATAGACTTATTAAATAGGCATATTAAATAGGCTTATTAAATAGGCTTATTAAATAGGCTTATTAAATAGACTTATTAAATAGCCTCATTAAATAGGCTTATTTTAGCAACTTATGCTTTTTAAATAGGCTTATTTCAGCAACTTAGACTTATTAAATAGCCTTATTTCAGCAACTTAGGCTTATTAAAAAGGCTCATTTCAGCAACTTAGGCTTATTAAATAGCCTTATTTCAGCAACGTAGACTTATTAAATAGGCTTATTCAGCAACTTAGGCTTATTAAATAGCCTTATTAAATAGGCTTATTATAACAATTTAGGCTTATTAAATAGGCTTATTTCAGCAACTTAGACTCATTAAAAAGCCTTATTTCAGCAACTTAGGCTTATGAAATAGGCTTATTTCAGCAACTTAGGCTAATTAAACAGACTTATTAAATAGGCTTATTTCAGCAACTTGGGCTTATTAAATAGGCTTATTTCAGCAACTTAGACTTATTAAATAGGCTTATTAAATAGGCTTATTAAATAGACTTATTAAATAGGCGTATGAAATGGGCTCAATAAATAGGCTTATTAAATAGGCTCAATAAATAGGTTTGTTAAATAGGCGTATTAAATAGGCTCATTAAATAGGCTTATTAAATAGGCTTATTAAATAGGCTTATTAAATAGACTTATTAAATAGCCTCATTAAATAGGCTTATTTTAGCAACTTAGGCTTATTAAATAGGCTTAATTCAGCAACTTATGCTTATTAAATAGCCTTTTTATATAGGCTTATTTCAGCAACTTAGGCTTATTAAATAGGCTTATTCAGCAACTTAGGCTTATTAAATAGGCTCATTAAATACTTATTAAATAGGCTTATTAAACAGGCTTATTAAATAGACTTATTAAATAGGCTCAATAAATAGGCTTATTAAATAGGCTCATTAAATCGGCTTAATAAATAGGCTTATTAAATATGTTTTTTAAATAGGCTTATTAAATAGGCTTATTAAATAAACTTATTAAATAGGCTCATTAAATAGGCTTATTAAATAGGCTTATTAAATAGGCTCAATAAATAGGCTTAATAAATAGGCTCATTGAATACTCTTTAAATAGGCTTATTAAATAGACTTATTAAATAGACTTATTAAATAGGCTTATTAAATAGGCTTATTAAATAGGCTTATTAAATAGCCTCATTAAATAGGCTTATTTTAGCAACATAGGCTTTTTAAATAGGCTTATTTCAGCAACTTAGACTTATTAAATAGCCTTATTTCAGCAACTTAGACTTATTAAATAGCCTTATTTGAGCAACTTAGGCTTATTAAATAGGCTCATTTCAGCAACTTAGACTTATTAAATAGGCTTATTTCAGCAACTTTGGCTTATTAAATAGCCTTATTAAATAGGCTTATTTCAGCAACTTGCGCTTATTAAATAGGCTTATTTCAGCAACTTACTCTGATTAAATAGGCTCATTTCAGCAAATTAGGCTTATTAAATAGGCTTATTAAATAGGCTTATTTCAGCAACTCAGGCTTATTAAATAGGCTTATTCAGCAACTTAGGCTTATTAAATAGGCTTATTAAATAGGCTTATTTCAGCAACTCAGGCTTATTAAATAGGCTTATTCAGCAACTTAGGCATATTAAATAAGCTCATTAAATACTTATTAAATAGGCTTATTAAATAGGCTTATTAAATAGGCTTGCTAAATAGGATTATTAAATAGGCTCAATAAATGGGCTTATTAAATAGGATCATTAAATGCTTATTAAATAGGCGTATTAAATAGACTTATTAAATAGACTTATTAAATAGGCATATTAAATAGGCTTATTAAATAGGCTTATTAAATAGGCTTATTAAATAGACTTATTAAATAGCCTCATTAAATAGGCTTATTTTAGCAACTTATGCTTTTTAAATAGGCTTATTTCAGCAACTTAGACTTATTAAATAGCCTTATTTCAGCAACTTAGGCTTATTAAAAAGGCTCATTTCAGCAACTTAGGCTTATTAAATAGCCTTATTTCAGCAACGTAGACTTATTAAATAGGCTTATTCAGCAACTTAGGCTTATTAAATAGCCTTATTAAATAGGCTTATTATAACAATTTAGGCTTATTAAATAGGCTTATTTCAGCAACTTAGACTCATTAAAAAGCCTTATTTCAGCAACTTAGGCTTATGAAATAGGCTTATTTCAGCAACTTAGGCTAATTAAACAGACTTATTAAATAGGCTTATTTCAGCAACTTGGGCTTATTAAATAGGCTTATTTCAGCAACTTAGACTTATTAAATAGGCTTATTAAATAGGCTTATTAAATAGACTTATTAAATAGGCGTATGAAATGGGCTCAATAAATAGGCTTATTAAATAGGCTCAATAAATAGGTTTGTTAAATAGGCGTATTAAATAGGCTCATTAAATAGGCTTATTAAATAGGCTTATTAAATAGGCTTATTAAATAGACTTATTAAATAGCCTCATTAAATAGGCTTATTTTAGCAACTTAGGCTTATTAAATAGGCTTAATTCAGCAACTTATGCTTATTAAATAGCCTTTTTATATAGGCTTATTTCAGCAACTTAGGCTTATTAAATAAGCTTATTTCAGCAACTTAGACTTATTAAATAGGCTTATTCAGCAACTTAGGCTTATTAAATAGGCTTATTAAATAGGCTTATTTCAGCAACTCAGGCTTATTAAATAGGCTTATTCAGCAACTTAGGCTTATTAAATAGGCTCATTAAATACTTATTAAATAGGCTTATTAAATAGGCTTATTAAATAGGCTTGCTAAATAGGATTATTAAATAGGCTCAATAAATGGGCTTATTAAATAGGATCATTAAATGCTTATTAAATAGGCATATTAAATAGACTTATTAAATAGACTTATTAAATAGGCATATTAAATAGGCTTATTAAATAGGCTTATTAAATAGGCTTATTAAATAGACTTATTAAATAGCCTCATTAAATAGGCTTATTTTAGCAACTTATGCTTTTTAAATAGGCTTATTTCAGCAACTTAGACTTATTAAATAGCCTTATTTCAGCAACTTAGGCTTATTAAAAAGGCTCATTTCAGCAACTTAGGCTTATTAAATAGCCTTATTTCAGCAACGTAGACTTATTAAATAGGCTTATTCAGCAACTTAGGCTTATTAAATAGCCTTATTAAATAGGCTTATTATAACAATTTAGGCTTATTAAATAGGCTTATTTCAGCAACTTAGACTCATTAAAAAGCCTTATTTCAGCAACTTAGGCTTATGAAATAGGCTTATTTCAGCAACTTAGGCTAATTAAACAGACTTATTAAATAGGCTTATTTCACTAACTTGGGCTTATTAAATAGGCTTATTTCAGCAACTTAGACTTATTAAATAGGCTTATTAAATAGGCTTATTAAATAGACTTATTAAATAGGCGTATGAAATGGGCTCAATAAATAGGCTTATTAAATAGGCTCAATAAATAGGTTTGTTAAATAGGCGTATTAAATAGGCTCATTAAATAGGCTTATTAAATAGGCTCAATAAATAGGCTTAATAAATAGGCTCATTGAATACTCTTTAAATAGGCTTATTAAATAGACTTATTAAATAGACTTATTAAATAGGCTTATTAAATAGGCTTATTAAATAGGCTTATTAAATAGCCTCATTAAATAGGCTTATTTTAGCAACTTAGGCTTTTTAAATAGGCTTATTTCAGCAACTTAGACTTATTAAATAGCCTTATTTCAGCAACTTAGACTTATTAAATAGCCTTATTTGAGCAACTTAGGCTTATTAAATAGGCTCATTTCAGCAACTTAGACTTATTAAATAGGCTTATTTCAGCAACTTTGGCTTATTAAATAGCCTTATTAAATAGGCTTATTTCAGCAACTTGCGCTTATTAAATAGGCTTATTTCAGCAACTTACGCTGATTAAATAGGCTCATTTCAGCAAATTAGGCTTATTAAATAGGCTTATTAAATAGGCTTATTTCAGCAACTCAGGCTTATTAAATAGGCTTATTCAGCAACTTAGGCTTATTAAATAGGCTTATTAAATAGGCTTATTTCAGCAACTCAGGCTTATTAAATAGGCTTATTCAGCAACTTAGGCATATTAAATAAGCTCATTAAATACTTATTAAATAGGCTTATTAAATAGGCTTATTAAATAGGCTTGCTAAATAGGATTATTAAATAGGCTCAATAAATGGGCTTATTAAATAGGATCATTAAATGCTTATTAAATAGGCGTATTAAATAGACTTATTAAATAGACTTATTAAATAGGCATATTAAATAGGCTTATTAAATAGGCTTATTAAATAGGCTTATTAAATAGACTTATTAAATAGCCTCATTAAATAGGCTTATTTTAGCAACTTATGCTTTTTAAATAGGCTTATTTCAGCAACTTAGACTTATTAAATAGCCTTATTTCAGCAACTTAGGCTTATTAAAAAGGCTCATTTCAGCAACTTAGGCTTATTAAATAGCCTTATTTCAGCAACGTAGACTTATTAAATAGGCTTATTCAGCAACTTAGGCTTATTAAATAGCCTTATTAAATAGGCTTATTATAACAATTTAGGCTTATTAAATAGGCTTATTTCAGCAACTTAGACTCATTAAAAAGCCTTATTTCAGCAACTTAGGCTTATGAAATAGGCTTATTTCAGCAACTTAGGCTAATTAAACAGACTTATTAAATAGGCTTATTTCAGCAACTTGGGCTTATTAAATAGGCTTATTTCAGCAACTTAGACTTATTAAATAGGCTTATTAAATAGGCTTATTAAATAGACTTATTAAATAGGCGTATGAAATGGGCTCAATAAATAGGCTTATTAAATAGGCTCAATAAATAGGTTTGTTAAATAGGCGTATTAAATAGGCTCATTAAATAGGCTTATTAAATAGGCTTATTAAATAGGCTTATTAAATAGACTTATTAAATAGCCTCATTAAATAGGCTTATTTTAGCAACTTAGGCTTATTAAATAGGCTTAATTCAGCAACTTATGCTTATTAAATAGCCTTTTTATATAGGCTTATTTCAGCAACTTAGGCTTATTAAATAAGCTTATTTCAGCAACTTAGACTTATTAAATAGGCTTATTCAGCAACTTAGGCTTATTAAATAGGCTTATTAAATAGGCTTATTTCAGCAACTCAGGCTTATTAAATAGGCTTATTCAGCAACTTAGGCTTATTAAATAGGCTCATTAAATACTTATTAAATAGGCTTATTAAATAGGCTTATTAAATAGGCTTGCTAAATAGGATTATTAAATAGGCTCAATAAATGGGCTTATTAAATAGGATCATTAAATGCTTATTAAATAGGCGTATTAAATAGACTTATTAAATAGACTTATTAAATAGGCATATTAAATAGGCTTATTAAATAGGCTTATTAAATAGGCTTATTAAATAGACTTATTAAATAGCCTCATTAAATAGGCTTATTTTAGCAACTTATGCTTTTTAAATAGGCTTATTTCAGCAACTTAGACTTATTAAATAGCCTTATTTCAGCAACTTAGGCTTATTAAAAAGGCTCATTTCAGCAACTTAGGCTTATTAAATAGCCTTATTTCAGCAACGTAGACTTATTAAATAGGCTTATTCAGCAACTTAGGCTTATTAAATAGCCTTATTAAATAGGCTTATTATAACAATTTAGGCTTATTAAATAGGCTTATTTCAGCAACTTAGACTCATTAAAAAGCCTTATTTCAGCAACTTAGGCTTATGAAATAGGCTTATTTCAGCAACTTAGGCTAATTAAACAGACTTATTAAATAGGCTTATTTCACTAACTTGGGCTTATTAAATAGGCTTATTTCAGCAACTTAGACTTATTAAATAGGCTTATTAAATAGGCTTATTAAATAGACTTATTAAATAGGCGTATGAAATGGGCTCAATAAATAGGCTTATTAAATAGGCTCAATAAATAGGTTTGTTAAATAGGCGTATTAAATAGGCTCATTAAATAGGCTTATTAAATAGGCTTATTAAATAGGCTTATTAAATAGACTTATTAAATAGCCTCATTAAATAGGCTTATTTTAGCAACTTAGGCTTATTAAATAGGCTTAATTCAGCAACTTATGCTTATTAAATAGCCTTTTTATATAGGCTTATTTCAGCAACTTAGGCTTATTAAATAAGCTTATTTCAGCAACTTAGACTTATTAAATAGGCGTATTAAATAGGATTATTAAATAGACTTATTAAATAGGCTCATTAAATACTTATTAAATAGGCTTATTAAATAGGCTTATTAAATAGACCTATTAAATAGGCTCAATAAATATGCTTATTAAATAGGCTTATTAAATAGGCTTATCAAATAGGCTTATTAAATAGGCTTATTAAATAGGCTCAATAAATAGGCTTATTAAATAGGCTCATTTAATACTTATTAAATAGGCTTATTAAATAGACTTTTTAAATAGACTTATTAAATAGGCTTATTAAATAGACTTTATTAAATAGGCTTATTAAAAAGGCTTATTAAATAGACTTAATAAATAGGCTCATTAAATACTTATTAAATAGGCGTCTTAAATAGGCGTATTAAATATGCTTATTAAATAGGCTTGTTAAATGGACTTATTAAATAGCCCTATTAAATAGGCTTATTTCAGCAACTTAGACTTATTAAATAGCCTTATTAAATAGGCTTATTTCAGCAACTTAGGCTTATTAAATAAGCTTATTTCAGCAACTTATGCTTATTAAATAGCGTTATTAAACAGGTTTATTTCAGCAACTTAGGCTTATTAAATAGCATTTTTAAATAGGTTTATTTCAGAAACTTAGACTTATTAAATATACCTTTTTAAATAGGCTTAGTTCAGAAACTTAGGCTTTTTAAATAGGCTTATTTCAGCAACTTAGGCTCATTAAATAGCCTTATTAAATAGGCTTATTTCAGCAACTTAGGCTTATTAAATAGCCTTATTAAATAGGCTTATTTTAGCAACTTAGACTTATTAAATCGACTAGTTAAATAGACATTTCAGCAACTTAGGCTCATTAAATAGGCTTATGAAATATTCTTATTTCTGCAACTTAGACTTATTAGATAGGCATATTAAATAGGCTTATTTCAGCAACTTAGGCTTATTAAATAGCCTTATTTCAGCAACTTAGGCTTATTAAATAGGCTTATTTCAGCAACGTAGACTTATTAAATAGCCTTATTTCAGCAACTTATGCTTATTAAATAGGCTTATTTCAGCAACTTAGGCTTATTACATAGCCTTATTAAATAGGCTTATTTCAGCAACTTGGGCTTATTAAATAGGCGTATTTCAGCAACTTAGGCTTATTAAAAATAGGCTTATTCAGCAACTTAGGCTTATTAAATAGCCTTATTTCAGCAACGTAGACTTATTAAATAGGCTTATTCAGCAACTTAGGCTTATTAAATAGCCTTATTAAATAGGCTTATTATAATAACTTAGGCTTATTAAATAGGCTTATTTCAGCAACTTAGACTTATTAAAAAGCCTTATTTCAGCAACTTAGGCTTATTAAACAGACTTATTAAATAGGCTTATTTCAGCAACTTGGGCTTATTAAATAGGCTTATTTCAGCAACTTAGACTTATTAAATAGGCTTATTAAATAGGCTTATTAAATAGACTTATTAAATAGGCGTATGAAATGGGCTCAATAAATAGGCTTATTAAATAGGCTCAATAAATAGGCTTATTAAATAGGCTCAATAAATAGGCTCATTAAATAGGCTCAATAAATAGGCTTATTAAATAGGCTCATTAAATACTTATTAAATAGGTTTATTAATTAGACTTATTAAATAGACTTATTAAATAGGCTTATTAAATAGATGTATTAAATAGGCTCATTAAATACTTAATAAATAGGTTTGTTAAATAGGCGTATTAAATAGGCTCATTAAATAGGCTTATTAAATAGGCTTATTAAATAGGCTTATTAAATAGACTTATTAAATAGCCTCATTAAATAGGCTTATTTTAGCAACTTAGGCTTATTAAATAGGCTTAATTCAGCAACTTATGCTTATTAAATAGCCTTATTATGTAGGCTTATTTCAGCAACTTAGGCTTATTAAATAAGCTTATTTCAGCAACTTAGACTTATTAAATAGGCGTATTAAATAGGATTATTAAATAGACTTATTAAATAGGCTCATTAAATACTTATTAAATAGGCTTATTAAATAGGCTTAATTCAGCAACTTATGCTTATTAAATAGCCTTATTATGTAGGCTTATTTCAGCAACTTAGGCTTATTAAATAAGCTTATTTCAGCAACTTAGACTTATTAAATAGGCGTATTAAATAGGATTATTAAATAGACTTATTAAATAGGCTCATTAAATACTTATTAAATAGGCTTATTAAATAGGCTTATTAAATAGACCTATTAAATAGGCTCAATAAATATGCTTATTAAATAGGTTATTAAATAGGCTTATCAAATAGGCTTATTAAATAGGCTTATTAAATAGGCTCAATAAATAGGCTTATTAAATAGGCTCATTAAATACTTATTAAATAGGCTTATTAAATAGACTTTTTAAATAGACTTATTAAATAGGCTTATTAAATAGGCTTGTTAAATGGACTTATTAAATAGCCCTATTAAATAGGCTTATTTTAGCAACTTAGGCTTATTAAATAGGTTTATTTCAGCAACTTAGACTTATTAAATAGCCTTATTAAATAGGCTTATTTCAGCAACTTAGGCTTATTAAATAAGCTTATTTCAGCAACTTATGCTTATTAAATAGCGTTATTAAACAGGTTTATTTCAGCAACTTAGGCTTATTAAATAACATTTTTAAATAGGTTTATTTCAGAAACTTAGACTTATTAAATATACCTTTTTAAATAGGCTTAGTTCAGAAACTTAGGCTTTTTAAATAGGCTTATTTCAGCAACTTAGGCTCATTAAATAGCCTTATTAAATAGGCTTATTTCAGCAACTTAGGCTTATTAAATAGCCTTATTAAATAGGCTTATTTTAGCAACTTAGACTTATTAAATCGACTAGTTAAATAGACATTTCAGCAACTTAGGCTCATTAAATAGGCTTATGAAATATTCTTATTTCTGCAACTTAGACTTATTAGATAGGTATATTAAATAGGCTTATTTCAGCAACTTAGGCTTATTAAATAGCCTTATTTCAGCAACTTAGGCTTATTAAATAGGCTTATTTCAGCAACTTAGACTTATTAAATAGCCTTATTTCAGCAACTTACGCTTATTAAATAGGCTTATTTCAGCAACTTAGGCTTATTACATAGCCTTATTAAATAGGCTTATTTCAGCAACTTGGGCTTATTAAATAGGCTTATTTCAGCAACTTAGGCTTATTAAAAATAGGCTTATTCAGCAACTTAGGCTTATTAAATAGGCTTATTAAATAGACTTATTTCAGCAACTTAGGCTTATTAAATAGGCTTATTCAGCAACTTAGGCTTATTTAATAGGCCCATTAAATACTTATTAAATAGGCTTATTAAACAGCTTATTAAATAGACTTATTAAATAGGCTCAATAAATAGGCTTATTAAATAGGCTCATTAAATCGGCTTAATATATAGGCTCATTAAATATGTTTATTAAATAGGCTCATTAAATAGGCTTATTAAATAAACTTATTAAATAAGCTCATTAAATAGGCTTATTAAATAGGCTTATTGAATAGGCTCAATAAATAGGCATAATAAATAGGCTCATTGAATACTCTTTAAATAGGCTTATTAAATAGACTTATTAAATAGACTTATTAAATAGGCTTATTAAATAGGCGTATTAAATAGGCTTATTAAATAGACTTATTAAATAGCCTCATTAAATAGGCTTATTTTAGCAACTTAGGCGTATTAAATAGGCTTATTTCAGCAACTTAGACTTATTAAATAGCCTTATTTCAGCAACTTAGGCTTATTAAATAGGCTCATTTCAGCAACTTAAGCTTATTAAATAGCCTTATTTCAACAACTTAGACTTATTAAATAGGCTTATTTCAGCAACTTAGGCTTATTAAATAGGCTTATTTCAGCAACTTAGACTTATTAAATAAGCTTATTTCAGCAACTTAGGCTTATTAAATAGCCTTATTAAATAGGCTTATTTCAGCAACTTGGGCTTATTAAATAGGCTTATTTCAGCAACTTACGCTGATTAAATAGGCTCATTTCAGCAACTTAGACTTATTAAATAGCCTTATTTCAGCAACTTATGCTTATTAAATATACTTATTTCAGCAACTTAGGCTTATTAAATAGGCTTATTTCAGCAACTTAGACTTATTAAATAGCCTTATTTCAGCAACTTAGGCTTATTAAATAGGCTTATTTCAGCAACTTAGGCGTATTAAATAGCGTTATTTCAGCAACTTAGACTTATTAAATAGGCTTATTTCAACAACTCAGGCTTATTAAATAGGCTTATTCAGCAACTTAGGCTTATTAAATAGGCTCATTAAATACTTATTAAATAGGCTTATTAAACAGGCTTATTAAATAGACTTATTAAATAGGCTCAATAAATAGGCTTGTTAAATAGGCTCATCAAATATTCTTAATAAATAGGCTTATTAAATAGGCGTATTAAATAGGCTTATTAAATAGGCTTATTAAATAGACTTATTAAATAGGCTTATTAAATAGGCGTATTAAATAGGCTTAATAAATAGGCTTATTAAATAGGCTCAATAAATAGGCTTATTAAATAGGCTCATTAAATACTTATTAAATAGGCTTATTAATTAGACTTATTAAATAGACTTATTAAATAGGCTTATTAAATAGACTTATTAAATAGGCTTATTAAAAAGGCTTATTAAATAGACTTATTAAATAGGCTTATTTCAGCAACTTAGGCTTATTAAATAGCCTTATTAAATAGGCTTATTTTAGCAACTTAGACTTATTAAATCGACTAGTTAAATAGACATTTCAGCAACTTAGGCTCATTAAATAAGCTTATGAAATATTCTTATTTCTGCAACTTAGACTTATTAGATAGGCATATTAAATAGGCTTATTTCAGCAACTTAGGCTTATTAAATAGCCTTATTTCAGCAACTTAGGCTTATTAAATAGGCTTATTTCAGCAACTTAGGCTTATTAAAAATAGGCTTATTCAGCAACTTAGGCTTATTAAATAGGCTTATTAAATAGACTTATTTCAGCAACTTAGGCTTATTAAATAGGCTTATTCAGAAACTTAGGCTTATTAAATAGGCTCATTAAATACTTATTAAATAGGCTTATTAAACAGCTTATTAAATAGACTTATTAAATAGGCTCAATAAATAGGCTTCTTAAATAGGCTCATTAAATCGGCTTAATAAATAGGCTCATTAAATATGTTTATTAAATAGGCTCATTAAATAGGCTTATTAAATACACTTATTAAATAAGCTCATTAAATAGGCTTATTAAATAGGCTTATTAAATAGGCTCAATAAATAGGCTTATTAAATAGGCTTATTAAATAGGCTTATTAAATAGACTTATTAAATAGCCTCATTAAATAGGCTTATTTTAGCAACTTAGGCATATTAAATAGGCTTATTTCAGCAACTTAGACTTATTAAATAGCCTTATTTCAGCAACTTAGGCTTATTAAATAGGCTCATTTCAGCAACTTAAGCTTATTAAATAGCCTTATTTCAGCAACTTAGACTTATTAAATAGGCTTATTTCAGCAACTTAGGCTTATTAAATAGGCTTATTTCAGCAACTTAGACTTATTAAATAAGCTTATTTCAGCAACTTAGGCTTATTAAATAGCCTTATTAAATAGGCTTATTTCAGCAACTTGGGCTTATTAAATAGGCTTATTTCAGCAACTTACGCTGATTAACTAGGCTCATTTCAGCAACTTAGACTTATTAAATAGCCTTATTTCAGCAACTTATGCTTATTAAATATACTTATTTCAGCAACTTAGGCTTATTAAATAGGCTTATTTCAGCAACTTAGACTTATTAAATAGCCTTATTTCAGCAACTTAGGCTTATTAAATAGGCTTATTTCAGCAACTTAGGCTTATTAAATAGCGTTATTTCAGCAACTTAGACTTATTAAATAGGCTTATTTCAGCAACTCACGCTTATTAAATAGGCTTATTCAGCAACTTAGGCTTATCAAATAGGCTTATTTCAACAACTCAGGCTTATTAAATAGGCTTATTCAGCAACTTAGGCTTATTAAATAGGCTCATTAAATACTTATTAAATAGGCTTATTAAACAGGCTTATTAAATAGACTTATTAAATAGGCTCAATAAATAGGCTTGTTAAATAGGCTCATCAAATATGCTTAATAAATAGGCTTATTAAATAGGCGTATTAAATAGGCTTATTAAATAGGCTTATTAAATAGACTTATTAAATAGGCTTATTAAATAGGCGTATTAAATAGGCTTAATAAATAGGCTTATTAAATAGGCTCAATAAATAGGCTTATTAAATAGGCTCATTAAATACTTATTAAATAGGCTTATTAATTAGACTTATTAAATAGACTTATTAAATAGGCTTATTAAATAGACTTATTAAATAGGCTTATTAAAAAGGCTTATTAAATAGACTTATTAAATAGGCTCATTAAATACTTATTAAATAGGTTTGTTAAATAGGCGTATTAAATAGGCTCATTAAATAGGCTTATTAAATAGGCTCATTAAATAGACTTATTAAATAGCCTCATTAAATAGGCTTATTTCAGCAACTTAGGCTTATTAAATAGGCTTATTTCAGCAACTTAGACTTATTACATAGCCTTATTTCAGCAACTTAGGCTTATTAAATAGGCTTATTTCAGCAACTTAGGCTTATTAAATAGCCTTATTTCAGCAACTTAGACTTATTAAATAGGCTTATTTCAGCAACTTAGGCTTATTAAATAGGCTTATTCAGCAACTTAGGCTTATTAAATAGGCTTATTTCAGCAACTTAGGCTTATTAAATAGGCTCATTCAGAAACTTAGGCTTATTAAATAGGCTTATTTCAGCAACTTAGACTTATTAAATAGGCCTATTAAATAGGCTTATTAAATAGGCTTATTTCAGCAACTTAGACTTATTAAATAGGCCTATTAAATAAGCTTATTAAATAGACTCATTAAATAGGCTCATTAAATACTTATTAAATAGGCTTATTAAATAGGCTTATTAAATAGACTTATTAAATAGACTTATTAAATAGGCTTATTAAATAGGCTCAATAAATAGGCTCAATAAATAGGCTTATTAAATAGGCTTATTAAATAGACTTATTAAATAGGCTTATTAAATAGGCTCAATAAATAGGCTTATTAAATAGGCTCAATAAATAGGCTTATTAAATAGGCTCAATAAATAGGCTTATTAAATAGGCTCATTAAATACTTATTAAATAGACATATTAAATAGACTTATTACATAGGCTTATTAAATAGGCTTACTAAATAGGCTTATTAAATAGGCTTATTAAATAGACTTATTAAATAGCTCATTAAATAGGCTTATTTCAGCAACTTAGGCTTATTAAATAGCCTTATTTCAGCAACTTACGCTTATTAAATAGGCTTATTTCAGCAACTTAGGCTTATTAAATAGCCTAATTAAGTAGGCTTATTTCAGCAACTTGGGCTTATTAAATAGGCTTATTTCAGCAACTTACGCTGATTAAAAAGGCTTATTTCAGCAACTTAGACTTATTAAATAGCCTTATTTCAGCAACTTAGGCTTATTAAATAGGCTTATTTCAGCAACTTAGGCTTATTAAATAGGCTTATTTCAGCAACTTAGACTTACTAAATAGGCTTATTTCAGCAACTTAGGCTTATTAAATAGGCTTATTTCAGCAACTTAGGCTTATTAAATAGCCTTATTTCAGCAACTTAGACTTATTAAATAGGCTTATTTCAGCAACTTAGGCTTATTAAATAGGCTTATTCAGCAACTTAGGCTTATTAAATAGGCTTATTTCAGCAACTTAGGCTTATTAAATAGGCTCATTCAGAAACTTAGGCTTATTAAATAGGCTTATTTCAGCAACTTAGACTTATTAAATAGGCCTATTAAATAGGCTTATTAAATAGGCTTATTTCAGCAACTTAGACTTATTAAATAGGCCTATTAAATAGGCTTATTAAATAGACTTATCAAATAGACTTATTAAATAGGCTTATTAAATAGGCTTATTAAATAGGCTCAATAAATAGGCTTATTAAATAGGCTCATTAAATACTTATTAAATATACTTATTAAATAGACTTATTACATAGGCTTATTAAATAGGCTTATTAAATAGGCTTATTAAATAGGCTTATTAAATAGACTTATTAAATAGCTCATTAAATAGGCTTATTTCAGCAACTTAGGCTTATTAAATAGCCTTATTTCAGCAACTTATGCTTATTAAATAGGCTTATTTCAGCAACTTAGGCTTATTAAATAGCCTAATTAAGTAGGCTTATTTCAGCAACTTGGGCTTATTAAATAGGCTTATTTCAGCAACTTACGCTGATTAAAAAGGCTTATTTCAGCAACTTAGACTTATTAAATAGCCTTATTTCAGCAACCTAGACTCATTAAATAGGCTTATTTCAGCAACTTATGCTTATTAAATATACTTATTTCAGCAACTTAGGCTTATTAAATAGGCTTATTTCAGCAACTTAGACTTATTAAATAGCCTTATTTCAGCAACTTATGCTTATTAAATAGGCTTATTTCAGCAACTTAGGCTTATTAAATAGGCTTATTTCAGCAACTTAGACTTACTAAATAGGCTTATTTCAGCAACTTAGGCTTATTAAATAGGCTTATTCAGCAACTTAGGCTTATTAAATAGGCTTATTTCGGCAACTTAGGCTTATTAAATAGGCTCATTCAGAAACTTAGGCTTATTAAATAGGCTTATTTCAGCAACTTAGACTTATTAAATAGGCTTATTAAATAGACTTATTAAATAGGCTTATTTCAGCAACTTAGACTTATTAAATAGGCCTATTAAATAGGCTTATTAAGTATACTTATTAAACAGGCTCATTAAATAATTATTAAATAGGCTTGTTAAATAGGCTTATTAAATAGACTTATTAAATAGGCTCAATAAATAGGCTTATTAAATAGGCTTATTAAATAGGCACAATAAATAGGCTTATTAAATAGGCTTATTAAATAGGCTTATTAAATAGACTTATTAAATAGGCTTATTAAATAGGCTCAATAAATAGGCTTATTAAATAGGCTCAATAAATAGGCTTATTAAATAGGCTCAATAAATAGGCTTATTAAATAGGCTCAATAATTAGGCTTATTAAATAGGCTCATTAAATACTTATTAAATAGACTTATTAAATAGACTCATTAAATAGGCTTATTAAATAGGCTTATTAAATAGGCTTATTAAATAGGCTTATTAAATAGATGTATTAAATAGCCTCATTAAATAGGCTTATTTTAGCAACTTAGGCTTATTAAATAGGTTTATTTCAGCAACTTAGACTTATTAAAGAGCCTTATTAAATAGGCTTATTTCAGCAACTTAGGCTTATTAAATAAGCTTATTTCAGAAACTTATTCTTATTAAATAGCCTTATTAAACAGGTTTATTTCAGCAACTTAGGCTTATAAAATAGCATTTTTAAATAGGTTTATTTCAGCAACTTAGACTTATTAAATATACCTTTTAAAATAGGCTTAGTTCAGAAACTTAGGCTTATTAAATAGTCTTATTTCAGCAACTGAGGCTCATTAAATAGCCTTATTAAATAAGCTTATTCATCAACTTAGGCTTATTAAATAGCCTTATTAAATATGCTTATTTCAGCAACTTAGACTTATTAAATAGGTTTATTCAGCAACTTAGGCTTATTAAATAGGCTTATTCAGCAACTTAGGCTTATTTAATAGGCTTATTTCAGCAACTTAGGCTTATTAAATAGGCTCATTCAGAAACTTAGGCTTATTAAATAAGCTTATTTCAGCAACTTAGACTTATTAAATAGGCCTATTAAATAGGCTTATTAAATAGGCTTATTTCAGCAACTTAGATTTATTAAAAAAGGCCTTTTAAATAGGCTTATTAAATAGACTTATTAAATAGGCTCATTAAATACTTATTAAATAGGCTTATTAAATAGGCTTATTAAATAGACTTATTAAATAGGCTCAATAAATAGGCTTATTAAATAGGCTTATTAAATAGGCTCAATAAATAGGCTTATTAAATAGGCTTATTAAATAGGCTTATTAAATAGACTTATTAAATAGGCTCAATAAGTAGGCTTATTAAATAGGCTCAATAAATATGCTTATTAAATAGGCTCAATAAATAGGCTTATTAAATAGGCTCAATGAATAGGCTTATTAAATAGGCTCATTAAATACTTATTAAATAGGCTTATTAAATAGACTTATTAAAAAGGCTCAATAAATAGGCTTATTAAATAGGCTTATTAAATAGACTTATTAAATAGGCTCAATAAATCGGCTTATTAAATAGGCTTATTAAATAGGCTCAATAAATAGGCTTATTAAATAGGCTTATTAAATAGGCTTATTAAATAGACTTATTAAATCGGCTTATTAAATAGGCTCAATAAATAGGCTTATTAAATAGGCTCAATAAATAGGCTTATTAAATAGGCTCAATAAATAGGCTTATTAAATAGGCTCATTAAATACTTATTAAATAGGCTTATTAAATAGACTTATTAAATAGACTTATTAAATAGGCTTATTAAATAGACTTATTAAATAGTCTTATTAAAAAGGCTTATTAAATAGACTTATTAAATAGGCTCATTAAATACTCATTAAATATGTTTATTAAATAGGTGTATTAATTAGGCTTATTAAATAGGCTTATTAAATAGGCTTATTAAATAGACTTATTAAATAGACTTATTAAATAGACTTATTAAATAGACTTATTAAATAGCCTCATGAAATAGGCTTATTTTAGCAACTTAGGCTTATTAAATAGGTTTATTTCAGCAACTTAGACTTATTAAAGAGCCTTATTAAATAGGCTTATTGCAGCAACTTAGGCTTATTAAATAAGCTTATTTCAGCAACTTATGCTTATTAAATAGCCTTATTAAACAGGTTTATTTCAGCAACTTAGGCTTATTAAATAGCATTTTTAAATAGGTTTATTTCAGCAACTTAGACTTATTAAATATACTTTTTTAAATAGGCTTAGTTCAGAAACTTAGGCTTATTAAATAGTCTTATTTCAGCAACTTAGGCTCATTAAATAGCCTTATGAAATAGGCTTATTTCAGCAACTTAGGCTTATTAAATAGCCGTATTAAATAGGCTTATTTCAGCAACTTAGACTTATTAAATAGGTTTATTCAGCAACTTAGGCTTATTAAATAGGCTTATTCAACAACTTAGGCTTATTAAATAGGCTTATTCAGCAACTTAGGCTTATTAAATAGGCTTATTCAGCAACTTAGGCTTATTAAATAGGCTTATTTCGGCAACTTAGGCTTATTAAATAGGCTCATTCAGAAACTTAGGCTTATTAAATAGGCTTATTTCAGCAACTTAGACTTATTAAATAGGCTTATTAAATAGACTTATTAAATAGGCTTATTTCAGCAACTTAGACTTATTAAATAGGCCTATTAAATAGGCTTATTAAATATACTTATTAAACAGGCTCATTAAATAATTATTAAATAGGCTTGTTAAATAGGCTTATTAAATAGACTTATTAAATAGGCTCAATAAATAGGCTTATTAAATAGGCTTATTAAATAGGCACAATAAATAGGCTTATTAAATAGGCTTATTAAATAGGCTTATTAAATAGACTTATTAAATAGGCTTATTAAATAGGCTCAATAAATAGGCTTATTAAATAGGCTCAATAAATAGGCTTATTAAATAGGCTCAATAAATAGGCTTATTAAATAGGCTCAATAAATAGGCTTATTAAATAGGCTCATTAAATACTTATTAAATAGACTTATTAAATAGACTCATTAAATAGGCTTATTAAATAGGCTTATTAAATAGGCTTATTAAATAGGCTTATTAAATAGACGTATTAAATAGCCTCATTAAATAGGCTTATTTTAGCAACTTAGGCTTATTAAATAGGTTTATTTCAGCAACTTAGACTTATTAAAGAGCCTTATTAAATAGGCTTATTTCAGCAACTTAGGCTTATTAAATAAGCTTATTTCAGCAACTTATTCTTATTAAATAGCCTTATTAAACAGGTTTATTTCAGCAACTTAGGCTTATTAAATAGCATTTTTAAATAGGTTTATTTCAGCAACTTAGACTTATTAAATATACCTTTTAAAATAGGCTTAGTTCAGAAACTTAGGCTTATTAAATAGTCTTATTTCAGCAACTTAGGCTCATTAAATAGCCTTATTAAATAGGCTTATTCAGCAACTTAGGCTTATTAAATAGCCTTATTAAATATGCTTATTTCAGCAACTTAGACTTATTAAATAGGTTTATTCAGCAACTTAGGCTTATTAAATAGGCTTATTCAGCAACTTAGGCTTATTTAATAGGCTTATTTCAGTAACTTAGGCTTATTAAATAGGCTCATTCAGAAACTTAGGCTTATTAAATAAGCTTATTTCAGCAACTTAGACTTATTAAATAGGCCTATTAAATAGGCTTATTAAATAGGCTTATTTCAGCAACTTAGATTTATTAAAAAAGGCCTTTTAAATAGGCTTATTAAATAGACTTATTAAATAGGCTCATTAAATACTTATTAAATAGGCTTATTAAATAGGCTTATTAAATAGACTTATTAAATAGGCTCAATAAATAGGCTTATTAAATAGGTTTATTAAATAGGCTCAATAAATAGGCTTATTAAATAGGCTTATTAAATAGGCTTATTAAATAGACTTATTAAATAGGCTCAATAAATAGGCTTATTAAATAGGCTCAATAAATATGCTTATTAAATAGGCTCAATAAATAGGCTTATTAAATAGGCTCAATGAATAGGCTTATTAAATAGGCTCATTAAATACTTATTAAATAGGCTTATTAAATAGACTTATTAAAAAGGCTCAATAAATAGGCTTATTAAATAGGCTTATTAAATAGACTTATTAAATAGGCTCAATAAATCGGCTTATTAAATAGGCTTATTAAATAGGCTCAATAAATAGGCTTATTAAATAGACTTATTAAATCGGCTTATTAAATAGGCTCAATAAATAGGCTTATTAAATAGGCTCAATAAATAGGCTTATTAAATAGGCTCAATAAATAGGCTTATTAAATAGGCTCATTAAATACTTATTAAATAGGCTTATTAAATAGACTTATTAAATAGACTTATTAAATAGGCTTATTAAATAGACTTATTAAATAGTCTTATTAAAAAGGCTTATTAAATAGACTTATTAAATAGGCTCATTAAATACTCATTAAATATGTTTATTAAATAGGTGTATTAATTAGGCTTATTAAATAGGCTTATTAAATAGGCTTATTAAATAGACTTATTAAATAGACTTATTAAATAGACTTATTAAATAGACTTATTAAATAGCCTCATGAAATAGGCTTATTTTAGCAACTTAGGCTTATTAAATAGGTTTATTTCAGCAACTTAGACTTATTAAAGAGCCTTATTAAATAGGCTTATTGCAGCAACTTAGGCTTATTAAATAAGCTTATTTCAGCAACTTATGCTTATTAAATAGCCTTATTAAACAGGTTTATTTCAGCAACTTAGGCTTATTAAATAGCATTTTTAAATAGGTTTATTTCAGCAACTTAGACTTATTAAATATACTTTTTTAAATAGGCTTAGTTCAGAAACTTAGGCTTATTAAATAGTCTTATTTCAGCAACTTAGGCTCATTAAATAGCCTTATGAAATAGGCTTATTTCAGCAACTTAGGCTTATTAAATAGCCGTATTAAATAGGCTTATTTCAGCAACTTAGACTTATTAAATAGGTTTATTCAGCAACTTAGGCTTATTAAATAGGCTTATTCAGCAACTTAGGCTTATTAAATAGGCTTATTTCAGCAACTTAGACTTATTAAATAGGCCTATTAAATAGGCTTATTAAATAGGCTTATTTCAGCAACTTAGACTTATTAAATAGGTTTATTCAGCAACTTAGGCTTATTAAATAGGCTTATTCAGCAACTTAGGCTTATTAAATAGGCTTATTCAGCAACTTAGGCTTATTAAATAGGCTTATTCAGCAACTTAGGCTTATTAAATAGGCTTATTTCGGCAACTTAGGCTTATTAAATAGGCTCATTCAGAAACTTAGGCTTATTAAATAGGCTTATTTCAGCAACTTAGACTTATTAAATAGGCTTATTAAATAGACTTATTAAATAGGCTTATTTCAGCAACTTAGACTTATTAAATAGGCCTATTAAATAGGCTTATTAAATATACTTATTAAACAGGCTCATTAAATAATTATTAAATAGGCTTGTTAAATAGGCTTATTAAATAGACTTATTAAATAGGCTCAATAAATAGGCTTATTAAATAGGCTTATTAAATAGGCACAATAAATAGGCTTATTAAATAGGCTTATTAAATAGGCTTATTAAATAGACTTATTAAATAGGCTTATTAAATAGGCTCAATAAATAGGCTTATTAAATATGCTCAATAAATAGGCTTATTAAATAGGCTCAATAAATAGGCTTATTAAATAGGCTCAATAAATAGGCTTATTAAATAGGCTCATTAAATACTTATTAAATAGACGTATTAAATAGACTCATTAAATAGGCTTATTAAATAGGCTTATTAAATAGGCTTATTAAATAGGCTTATTAAATAGATGTATTAAATAGCCTCATTAAATAGGCTTATTTTAGCAACTTAGGCTTATTAAATAGGTTTATTTCAGCAACTTAGACTTATTAAAGAGCCTTATTAAATAGGCTTATTTCAGCAACTTAGGCTTATTAAATAAGCTTATTTCAGCAACTTATTCTTATTAAATAGCCTTATTAAACAGGTCTATTTCAGCAACTTAGGCTTATTAAATAGCATTTTTAAATAGGTTTATTTCAGCAACTTAGACTTATTAAATATACCTTTTAAAATAGGCTTAGTTCAGAAACTTAGGCTTATTAAATAGTCTTATTTCAGCAACTTAGGCTCATTAAATAGCCTTATTAAATAGGCTTATTCAGCAACTTAGGCTTATTAAATAGCCTTATTAAATATGCTTATTTCAGCAACTTAGACTTATTAAATAGGTTTATTCAGCAACTTAGGCTTATTAAATAGGCTTATTCAGCAACTTAGGCTTATTTAATAGGCTTATTTCAGCAACTTAGGCTTATTAAATAGGCTCATTCAGAAACTTAGGCTTATTAAATAAGCTTATTTCAGCAACTTAGACTTATTAAATAGGCCTATTAAATAGGCTTATTAAATAGGCTTATTTCAGCAACTTAGATTTATTAAAAAAGGCCTTTTAAATAGGCTTATTAAATAGACTTATTAAATAGGCTCATTAAATACTTATTAAATAGGCTTATTAAATAGGCTTATTAAATAGACTTATTAAATAGGCACAATAAATAGGCTTATTAAATAGGCTTATTAAATAGGCTCAATAAATAGGCTTATTAAATAGGCTTATTAAATAGGCTTATTAAATAGACGTATTAAATAGGCTCAATAAATAGGCTTATTAAATAGGCTCAATAAATATGCTTATTAAATAGGCTCAATAAATAGGCTTATTAAATAGGCTCAATGAATAGGCTTATTAAATAGGCTCATTAAATACTTATTAAATAGGCTTATTAAATAGACTTATTAAAAAGGCTCAATAAATAGGCTTATTAAATAGGCTTATTAAATAGACTTATTAAATAGGCTCAATAAATCGGCTTATTAAATAGGCTTATTAAATAGGCTCAATAAATAGGCTTATTAAATAGGCTTATTAAATAGGCTTATTAAATAGACTTATTAAATCGGCTTATTAAATAGGCTCAATAAATAGGCTTATTAAATAGGCTCAATAAATAGGCTTATTAAATAGGCTCAATAAATAGGCTTATTAAATAGGCTCATTAAATACTTATTAAATAGACTTATTAAATAGACTTATTACATAGGCTTATTAAATAGGCTTATTAAATAGGCTTATTAAATAGGCTTATTAAATAGACTTATTAAATAGCTCATTAAATAGGCTTATTTCAGCAACTTAGGCTTATTAAATAGCCTTATTTCAGCAACTTACGCTTATTAAATAGGCTTATTTCAGCAACTTAGGCTTATTAAATAGCCTAATTAAGTAGGCTTATTTCAGCAACTTGGGCTTATTAAATAGGCTTATTTCAGCAACTTACGCTGATTAAAAAGGCTTATTTCAGCAACTTAGACTTATTAAATAGCCTTATTTCAGCAACCTAGACTCATTAAATAGGCTTATTTCAGCAACTTATGCTCATTAAATATACTTATTTCAGCAACTTAGGCTTATTAAATAGGCTTATTTCAGCAACTTAGACTTATTAAATAGCCTTATTTCAGCAACTTAGGCTTATTAAATAGGCTTATTTCAGCAACTTAGGCTTATTAAATAGGCTTATTTCAGCAACTTAGACTTACTAAATAGGCTTATTTCAGCAACTTAGGCTTATTAAATAGGCTTATTCAGCAACTTAGGCTTATTAAATAGGCTTATTTCGGCAACTTAGGCTTATTAAATAGGCTCATTCAGAAACTTAGGCTTATTAAATAGGCTTATTTCAGCAACGTAGACTTATTAAATAGGCCTATTAAATAGACTTATTAAATAGGCTTATTTCAGCAACTTAGACTTATTAAATAGGCCTATTAAATAGGCTTATTAAATAGACTTATTAAACAGGCTCATTAAATAATTTTTAAATAGGCTTGTTAAATAGGCTTATTAAATAGACTTATTAAATAGGCTCAATAAATAGGCTTATTAAATAGGCTTATTAAATAGGCACAATAAATAGGCTTATTAAATAGGCTTATTAAATAGGCTTATTAAATAGACTTATTAAATAGGCTTATTAAATAGGCTCAATAAATAGGCTTATTAAATAGGCTCAATAAATAGGCTTATTAAATAGGCTCAATAAATAGGCTTATTAAATAGGCTCATTAAATACTTATTAAATAGACTTATTAAATAGACTCATTAAATAGGCTTATTAAATAGGCTTCTTAAATAGGCTTATTGAATAGGCTTATTAAATAGACGTATTAAATAGCCTCATTAAATAGGCTTATTTTAGCAACTTAGGCTTATTAAATAGGTTTATTTCAGCAACTTAGACTTATTAAAGAGCCTTATTAAATAGGCTTATTTCAGCAACTTAGGCTTATTAAATAAGTTTATTTCAGCAACTTATTCTTATTAAATAGCCTTATTAAACAGGTTTATTTCAGCAACTTAGGCTTATTAAATAGCATTTTTAAATAGGTTTATTTCAGCAACTTAGACTTATTAAATATACCTTTTAAAATAGGCTTAGTTCAGAAACTTAGGCTTATTAAATAGTCTTATTTCAGCAACTTAGGCTCATTAAATAGCCTTATTAAATAGGCTTATTCAGCAACTTAGGCTTATTAAATAGCCTTATTAAATATGCTTATTTCAGCAACTTAGACTTATTAAATAGGTTTATTCAGCAACTTAGGCTTATTAAATAGGCTTATTCAGCAACTTAGGCTTATTTAATAGGCTTATTTCAGCAACTTAGGCTTATTAAATAGGCCCATTCAGAAACTTAGGCTTATTAAATAAGCTTATTTCAGCAACTTAGACTTATTAAATAGGCCTATTAAATAGGCTTATTAAATAGGCTTATTTCAGCAACTTAGATTTATTTAAAAAGGCCTATTAAATAGGCTTATTAAATAGACTTATTAAATAGGCTCATTAAATACTTATTAAATAGGCTTATTAAATAGGCTTATTAAATAGACTTATTAAATAGGCTCAATAAATAGGCTTATTAAATAGGCTTATTAAATAGACTTATTAAATAGGCTCAATAAATAGGCTTATTAAATAGGCTTATTAAATAGGCTCAATAGATAGGCTTATTAAATAGGCTTATTAAATAGGCTTATTAAATAGACTTATTAAATCGGCTTATTAAATAGTCTCAATAAATAGGCTTATTAAATAGGCTCAATAAATATGCTTATTAAATAGGCTCAATAAATAGTCTTATTAAAAAGGCTTATTAAATAGACTTATTAAATAGGCTCATTAAATAGACTTATTAAATAGACTTATTAAATAGGCTTATTTTAGCAACTTAGGCTTATTAAATAGGTTTATTTCAGCAACTTAGACTTATTAAAGAGCCTTATTAAATAGGCTTATTGCAGCAACTTAGGCTTATTAAATAAGCTTATTTCAGCAACTTATGCTTATTAAATAGCCTTATTAAACAGGTTTATTTCAGCAACTTAGGCTTATTAAATAGCATTTTTAAATAGGTTTATTTCAGCAACTTAGACTTATTAAATATACCTTTTTAAATAGGCTTAGTTCAGAAACTTAGGCTTATTAAATAGTCTTATTTCAGCAACTTAGGCTCATTAAATAGCCTTATGAAATAGGCTTATTTCAGCAACTTAGGCTTATTAAAATGCCGTATTAAATAGGCTTATTTCAGCAACTTAGACTTATTAAATAGGTTTATTCAGCAACTTAGGCTTATTAAATAGGCTTATTCAGCAACTTAGGCTTATTAAATAGGCTTATTTCAGCAACTTAGACTTATTAAATAGGCCTATTAAATAGGCTTATTAAATAGGCTTATTTCAGCAACTTAGACTTATTAAATAGGCCTATTAAATAGGCTTATTAAATAGACTTATTAAATAGGCTAATTAAATACTTATTAAATAGGCTTATTAAATAGGCTTATTAAATAGACTTATTAAATAAGCTCAATAAATCGGCTTATTAAATAGGCTTATTAAATAGGCTCAATAAACAGGCTTATTAAATAGGCTTATTAAATAGGCTTATTAAATAGACTTATTAAATCGGCTTATTAAATAGGCTCAATAAATAGGCTTATTAAATAGGCTCAATAAATATGCTTATTAAATAGGCTCAATAAATAGGCTTATTAAATAGGCTCAATAAATAGGCTTATTAAATAGGCTCATTAAATACTTATTAAATAGGCTTATTAAATAGACTTATTAAATAGACTTATTAAATAGTCTTATTAAATAGACTTATTAAATAGTCTTATTAAAAAGGCTTATTAAATAGACTTATTAAATAGGCTCATTAAATACTTATTAAATATGTTTATTAAATAGGTGTATTAATTAGGCTTATTAAATAGGCTTATTAAATAGGCTTATTAAATAGACTTATTAAATAGACTTATTAAATAGACTTATTAAATAGACTTATTAAATAGCCTCATGAAATAGGCTTATTTTAGCAACTTAGGCTTATTAAATAGGTTTATTTCAGCAACTTAGACTTATTAAAGAGCCTTATTAAATAGGCTTATTTCAGCAACTTAGGCTTATTAAATATACTTATTTCAGCAACTTAGGCTTATTAAATAGGCTTATTTCAGCAACTTAGACTTATTAAATAGGCCTATTAAATAGGCTTATTAAATAGGCTTATTTCAGCAACTTAGACTTATTAAATAGGCCTATTAAATAGGCTTATTAAATAGACTTATTAAATAGGCTAATTAAATACTTATTAAATAGGCTTATTAAATAGGCTTATTAAATAGACTTATTAAATAAGCTCAATAAATCGGCTTATTAAATAGGCTTATTAAATAGGCTCAATAAATAGGCTTATTAAATAGACTTATTAAATCGGCTTATTAAATAGGCTCAATAAATAGGCTTATTAAATAGGCTCAATAAATATGCTTATTAAATAGGCTCAATAAATAGGCTTATTAAATAGGCTCAATAAATAGGCTTATTAAATAGGCTCATTAAATACTTATTAAATAGGCTTATTAAATAGACTTATTAAATAGACTTATTAAATAGTCTTATTAAATAGACTTATTAAATAGTCTTATTAAAAAGGCTTATTAAATAGACTTATTAAATAGGCTCATTAAATACTTATTAAATATGTTTATTAAATAGGTGTATTAATTAGGCTTATTAAATAGGCTTATTAAATAGGCTTATTAAATAGACTTATTAAATAGACTTATTAAATAGACTTATTAAATAGACTTATTAAATAGCCTCATGAAATAGGCTTATTTTAGCAACTTAGGCTTATTAAATAGGTTTATTTCAGCAACTTAGACTTATTAAAGAGCCTTATTAAATAGGCTTATTTCAGCAACTTAGGCTTATTAAATATACTTATTTCAGCAACTTAGGCTTATTAAATAGGCTTATTCAGCAACTTAGGCTTATTTAATAGGCTTATTTCAGCAACTTAGGCTTATTAAATAGGCTCATTCAGAAACTTAGGCTTATTAAATAAGCTTATTTCAGCAACTTAGACTTATTAAATAGGCCTATTAAATAGGCTTATTAAATAGGCTTATTTCAGCAACTTAGATTTATTAAAAAAGGCCTTTTAAATAGGCTTATTAAATAGACTTATTAAATAGGCTCATTAAATACTTATTAAATAGGCTTATTAAATAGGCTTATTAAATAGACTTATTAAATAGGCTCAATAAATAGGCTTATTAAATAGGCTTATTAAATAGGCTCAATAAATAGGCTTATTAAATAGGCTTATTAAATAGGCTTATTAAATAGACTTATTAAATAGGCTCAATAAATAGGCTTATTAAATAGGCTCAATAAATATGCTTATTAAATAGGCTCAATAAATAGGCTTATTAAATAGGCTCAATGAATAGGCTTATTAAATAGGCTCATTAAATACTTATTAAATAGGCTTATTAAATAGACTTATTAAAAAGGCTCAATAAATAGGCTTATTAAATAGGCTTATTAAATAGACTTATTAAATAGGCTCAATAAATCGGCTTATTAAATAGGCTTATTAAATAGGCTCAATAAATAGGCTTATTAAATAGGCTTATTAAATAGGCTTATTAAATAGACTTATTAAATCGGCTTATTAAATAGGCTCAATAAATAGGCTTATTAAATAGGCTCAATAAATAGGCTTATTAAATAGGCTCAATAAATAGGCTTATTAAATAGGCTCATTAAATACTTATTAAATAGGCTTATTAAATAGACTTATTAAATAGACTTATTAAATAGGCTTATTAAATAGACTTATTAAATAGTCTTATTAAAAAGGCTTATTAAATAGACTTATTAAATAGGCTCATTAAATACTCATTAAATATGTTTATTAAATAGGTGTATTAATTAGGCTTATTAAATAGGCTTATTAAATAGGCTTATTAAATAGACTTATTAAATAGACTTATTAAATAGACTTATTAAATAGACTTATTAAATAGCCTCATGAAATAGGCTTATTTTAGCAACTTAGGCTTATTAAATAGGTTTATTTCAGCAACTTAGACTTATTAAAGAGCCTTATTAAATAGGCTTATTGCAGCAACTTAGGCTTATTAAATAAGCTTATTTCAGCAACTTATGCTTATTAGATAGCCTTATTAAACAGGTTTATTTCAGCAACTTAGGCTTATTAAATAGCATTTTTAAATAGGTTTATTTCAGCAACTTAGACTTATTAAATATACTTTTTTAAATAGGCTTAGTTCAGAAACTTAGGCTTATTAAATAGTCTTATTTCAGCAACTTAGGCTCATTAAATAGCCTTATGAAATAGGCTTATTTCAGCAACTTAGGCTTATTAAATAGCCGTATTAAATAGGCTTATTTCAGCAACTTAGACTTATTAAATAGGTTTATTCAGCAACTTAGGCTTATTAAATAGGCTTATTCAGCAACTTAGGCTTATTAAATAGGCTTATTCAGCAACTTAGGCTTATTAAATAGGCTTATTCAGCAACTTAGGCTTATTAAATAGGCTTATTTCGGCAACTTAGGCTTATTAAATAGGCTCATTCAGAAACTTAGGCTTATTAAATAGGCTTATTTCAGCAACTTAGACTTATTAAATAGGCTTATTAAATAGACTTATTAAATAGGCTTATTTCAGCAACTTAGACTTATTAAATAGGCCTATTAAATAGGCTTATTAAATATACTTATTAAACAGGCCCATTAAATAATTATTAAATAGGCTTGTTAAATAGGCTTATTAAATAGACTTATTAAATAGGCTCAATAAATAGGCTTATTAAATAGGCTTATTAAATAGGCACAATAAATAGGCTTATTAAATAGGCTTATTAAATAGGCTTATTAAATAGACTTATTAAATAGGCTTATTAAATAGGCTCAATAAATAGGCTTATTAAATAGGCTCAATAAATAGGCTTATTAAATAGGCTCAATAAATAGGCTTATTAAATAGGCTCAATAAATAGGCTTATTAAATAGGCTCATTAAATACTTATTAAATAGACTTATTAAATAGACTCATTAAATAGGCTTATTAAATAGGCTTATTAAATAGGCTTATTAAATAGGCTTATTAAATAGACGTATTAAATAGCCTCATTAAATAGGCTTATTTTAGCAACTTAGGCTTATTAAATAGGTTTATTTCAGCAACTTAGACTTATTAAAGAGCCTTATTAAATAGGCTTATTTCAGCAACTTAGGCTTATTAAATAAGCTTATTTCAGCAACTTATTCTTATTAAATAGCCTTATTAAACAGGTTTATTTCAGCAACTTAGGCTTATTAAATAGCATTTTTAAATAGGTTTATTTCAGCAACTTAGACTTATTAAATATACCTTTTAAAATAGGCTTAGTTCAGAAACTTAGGCTTATTAAATAGTCTTATTTCAGCAACTTAGGCTCATTAAATAGCCTTATTAAATAGGCTTATTCAGCAACTTAGGCTTATTAAATAGCCTTATTAAATATGCTTATTTCAGCAACTTAGACTTATTAAATAGGTTTATTCAGCAACTTAGGCTTATTAAATAGGCTTATTCAGCAACTTAGGCTTATTTAATAGGCTTATTTCAGCAACTTAGGCTTATTAAATAGGCTCATTCAGAAACTTAGGCTTATTAAATAAGCTTATTTCAGCAACTTAGACTTATTAAATAGGCCTATTAAATAGGCTTATTAAATAGGCTTATTTCAGCAACTTAGATTTATTAAAAAAGGGCTTTTAAATAGGCTTATTAAATAGACTTATTAAATAGACTTATTAAATAGGCACAATAAATAGGCTTATTAAATAGGCTTATTAAATAGGCTCAATAAATAGGCTTATTAAATAGGCTTATTAAATAGGCTTATTAAATAGACTTATTAAATAGGCTCAATAAATAGGCTTATTAAATAGGCTCAATAAATATGCTTATTAAATAGGCTCAATAAATAGGCTTATTAAATAGGCTCAATGAATAGGCTTATTAAATAGGCTCATTAAATACTTATTAAATAGGCTTATTAAATAGACTTATTAAAAAGGCTCAATAAATAGGCTTATTAAATAGGCTTATTAAATAGACTTATTAAATAGGCTCAATAAATCGGCTTATTAAATAGGCTTATTAAATAGGCTCAATAAATAGGCTTATTAAATAGGCTTATTAAATAGGCTTATTAAATAGACTTATTAAATCGGCTTATTAAATAGGCTCAATAAATAGGCTTATTAAATAGGCTCAATAAATAGGCTTATTAAATAGGCTCAATAAATAGGCTTATTAAATAGGCTCATTAAATACTTATTAAATAGACTTATTAAATAGACTTATTACATAGGCTTATTAAATAGGCTTATTAAATAGGCTTATTAAATAGGCTTATTAAATAGACTTATTAAATAGCTCATTAAATAGGCTTATTTCAGCAACTTAGGCTTATTAAATAGCCTTATTTCAGCAACTTACGCTTATTAAATAGGCTTATTTCAGCAACTTAGGCTTATTAAATAGCCTAATTAAGTAGGCTTATTTCAGCAACTTGGGCTTATTAAATAGGCTTATTTCAGCAACTTACGCTGATTAAAAAGGCTTATTTCAGCAACTTAGACTTATTAAATAGCCTTATTTCAGCAACCTAGACTCATTAAATAGGCTTATTTCAGCAACTTATGCTCATTAAATATACTTATTTCAGCAACTTAGGCTTATTAAATAGGCTTATTTCAGCAACTTAGACTTATTAAATAGCCTTATTTCAGCAACTTAGGCTTATTAAATAGGCTTATTTCAGCAACTTAGGCTTATTAAATAGGCTTATTTCAGCAACTTAGACTTACTAAATAGGCTTATTTCAGCAACTTAGGCTTATTAAATAGGCTTATTCAGCAACTTAGGCTTATTAAATAGGCTTATTTCGGCAACTTAGGCTTATTAAATAGGCTCATTCAGAAACTTAGGCTTATTAAATAGGCTTATTTCAGCAACGTAGACTTATTAAATAGGCCTATTAAATAGACTTATTAAATAGGCTTATTTCAGCAACTTAGACTTATTAAATAGGCCTATTAAATAGGCTTATTAAATAGACTTATTAAACAGGCTCATTAAATAATTTTTAAATAGGCTTGTTAAATAGGCTTATTAAATAGACTTATTAAATAGGCTCAATAAATAGGCTTATTAAATAGGCTTATTAAATAGGCACAATAAATAGGCTTATTAAATAGGCTTATTAAATAGGCTTATTAAATAGACTTATTAAATAGGCTTATTAAATAGGCTCAATAAATAGGCTTATTAAATAGGCTCAATAAATAGGCTTATTAAATAGGCTCAATAAATAGGCTTATTAAATAGGCTCAATAAATAGGCTTATTAAATAGGCTCATTAAATACTTATTAAATAGACTTATTAAATAGACTCATTAAATAGGCTTATTAAATAGGCTTCTTAAATAGGCTTATTAAATAGGCTTATTAAATAGACGTATTAAATAGCCTCATTAAATAGGCTTATTTTAGCAACTTAGGCTTATTAAATAGGTTTATTTCAGCAACTTAGACTTATTCTTAGTTTTTTCGGTAAAGTCACGTTGAAGAGAAACAACAAAATAACAAAATATATGAGACTGACGCCATCCAGACTGCCACTCTGCGCCCAACCTTATGGAAGAGGTACGTGGATGACACTTTTGTCATCTGGCCACATGGCCGGCCTGCTCTAGACCAATTCTTCGACCACATCAATTCCATACACCCAGCCATCAGATTTACCATGGAAGTCGAAATAGATGGCAAGATACCTTTTTTGGATGTCCTAATTAAAAAGAGACCTGATGGTTCAATGAGCCACTCTGTCTACAGGAAAGCTACCCATACGGATGCTTATCTGAAACCGGATTCCCACCACCATCCATCACAGAAGAATTATCTCATCAAGACTCTGTATCATAGCGCCCAATGCATATCCGACCAGGAACACATAAGCAGTGAACTCAAGCACGTACACCAAGCTCTTAGGGCTAATGGTTACTCCGACTATACAATCCGCAAAGCTATCACTCAAACCATGAAGAAGAACCCTCTTGAGGAGCCTTTCAAAACCATCACTTTACCCTACATTGCTGGGATCACAAAAAAGATCTCCAAAATCTTGAATAAACACAAGATCCAGGTCCGTTTCAACACATTACATAAAATCCGTGATCTGGTTCCGTCTGTAAAAGATGTGATTCCGGACATACAATACCCTGGTGTCTACAAACTAAGTTGCCTCTGTGGTAGTAGTTACATTGGAGAAACCAAACGCCATATCTCGGACCGCATTCGTGAACATAAAGCAGACCTTAAACACGGTAGGACCAACACCTCGGCTGTAGCAGATCATTGTTCTAATTCAGTAGGCTCACATGCCATTGACTTTTCCAAGACGGAGGTTCTTTGTAAGCCATCTGGCTTCCATGAGAGATTCGTTCATGAGGCTATCCACATATACAAACACAGAGACAATTTCAACCGAGAAGATGGATTCTATCTTAGCAATCATTGGAAAGATTTGATAAATCATTTCAGTTCTTGATTGATTGTTCACGCTTACAGTGCCTTTCAGACAGCATACATAAAAACAAATTTCGTCTCCCCCCTCCTCTTTTCAAAAAATAGATGGACTAGTCCTGGCAAACTGCCATCGTTGCGTGTGACGCAAACGTTATTTTTATATATATAAATAAATAAACATGCCGTTTTCAAAATAAATTTATGCAAACCGACACACCTGATGATGACCGTTTGAGTTATGGTCGAAACGTCGTGAGAATTTTTTATTGTTTTATATATATTTTGTTATTTTGTTGTTTCTCTTCAACGTGACTTTACCGAAAAAACTAAGAATATGAATTACTGCAGTCACGAAAGCTTTAAATCAAAATTCAACTTAGACTTATTAAAGAGCCTTATTAAATAGGCTTATTTCAGCAACTTAGGCTTATTAAATAAGTTTATTTCAGCAACTTATTCTTATTAAATAGCCTTATTAAACAGGTTTATTTCAGCAACTTAGGCTTATTAAATAGCATTTTTAAATAGGTTTATTTCAGCAACTTAGACTTATTAAATATACCTTTTAAAATAGGCTTAGTTCAGAAACTTAGGCTTATTAAATAGTCTTATTTCAGCAACTTAGGCTCATTAAATAGCCTTATTAAATAGGCTTATTCAGCAACTTAGGCTTATTAAATAGCCTTATTAAATATGCTTATTTCAGCAACTTAGACTTATTAAATAGGTTTATTCAGCAACTTAGGCTTATTAAATAGGCTTATTCAGCAACTTAGGCTTATTTAATAGGCTTATTTCAGCAACTTAGGCTTATTAAATAGGCCCATTCAGAAACTTAGGCTTATTAAATAAGCTTATTTCAGCAACTTAGACTTATTAAATAGGCCTATTAAATAGGCTTATTAAATAGGCTTATTTCAGCAACTTAGAGTTATTTAAAAAGGCCTATTAAATAGGCTTATTAAATAGACTTATTAAATAGGCTCATTAAATACTTATTAAATAGGCTTATTAAATAGGCTTATTAAATAGACTTATTAAATAGGCTCAATAAATAGGCTTATTAAATAGGCTTATTAAATAGACTTATTAAATAGGCTCAATAAATAGGCTTATTAAATAGGCTTATTAAATAGGCTCAATAGATAGGCTTATTAAATAGGCTTATTAAATAGGCTTATTAAATAGACTTATTAAATCGGCTTATTAAATAGTCTCAATAAATAGGCTTATTAAATAGGCTCAATAAATATGCTTATTAAATAGGCTCAATAAATAGTCTTATTAAAAAGGCTTATTAAATAGACTTATTAAATAGGCTCATTAAATACTCATTAAATATGTTTATTAAATAGGTGTATTAATTAGGCTTATTAAATAGGCTTATTAAATAGGCTTATTAAATAGACTTATTAAATAGACTTATTAAATAGACTTATTAAATAGACTTATTAAATAGCCTCATGAAATAGGCTTATCTTAGCAACTTAGGCTTATTAAATAGGTTTATTTCAGCAACTTAGACTTATTAAAGAGCCTTATTAAATAGGCTTATTGCAGCAACTTAGGCTTATTAAATAAGCTTATTTCAGCAACTTATGCTTATTAAATAGCCTTATTAAACAGGTTTATTTCAGCAACTTAGGCTTATTAAATAGCATTTTTAAATAGGTTTATTTAAGCAACTTAGACTTATTAAATATACCTTTTTAAATAGGCTTAGTTCAGAAACTTAGGCTTATTAAATAGTCTTATTTCAGCAACTTAGGCTCATTAAATAGCCTTATGAAATAGGCTTATTTCAGCAACTTAGGCTTATTAAAATGCCGTATTAAATAGGCTTATTTCAGCAACTTAGACTTATTAAATAGGTTTATTCAGCAACTTAGGCTTATTAAATAGGCTTATTCAGCAACTTAGGCTTATTAAATAGGCTTATTTCAGCAACTTAGACTTATTAAATAGGCCTATTAAATAGGCTTATTAAATAGGCTTATTTCAGCAACTTAGACTTATTAAATAGGCCTATTAAATAGGCTTATTAAATAGACTTATTAAATAGGCTAATTAAATACTTATTAAATAGGCTTATTAAATAGGCTTATTAAATAGACTTATTAAATAAGCTCAATAAATCGGCTTATTAAATAGGTTTATTAAATAGGCTCAATAAATAGGCTTATTAAATAGGCTTATTAAATAGGCTTATTAAATAGACTTATTAAATCGGCTTATTAAATAGGCTCAATAAATAGGCTTATTAAATAGGCTCAATAAATATGCTTATTAAATAGGCTCAATAAATAGGCTTATTAAATAGGCTCAATAAATAGGCTTATTAAATAGGCTCATTAAATACTTATTAAATAGGCTTATTAAATAGACTTATTAAATAGACTTATTAAATAGTCTTATTAAATAGACTTATTAAATAGTCTTATTAAAAAGGCTTATTAAATAGACTTATTAAATAGGCTCATTAAATACTTATTAAATATGTTTATTAAATAGGTGTATTAATTAGGCTTATTAAATAGGCTTATTAAATAGGCTTATTAAATAGACTTATTAAATAGACTTATTAAATAGACTTATTAAATAGACTTATTAAATAGCCTCATGAAATAGGCTTATTTTAGCAACTTAGGCTTATTAAATAGGTTTATTTCAGCAACTTAGACTTATTAAAGAGCCTTATTAAATAGGCTTATTTCAGCAACTTAGGCTTATTAAATATACTTATTTCAGCAACTTAGGCTTATTAAATAGGCTTATTTCAGCAACTTAGACTTATTAAATAGCCTTATTTCAGCAACTTAGGCTTATTAAATAGGCTTATTTCAGCAACTTAGGCTTATTAAATAGCCTTATTTCAGCAACTTAGACTTATTAAATAGGCTTATTTCAGCAACTTAGGCTTATTAAATAGGCTTATTCAGCAACTTAGGCTTATTAAATAGGCTTATTTCAGCAACTTAGGCTTATTAAATAGGCTCATTCAGAAACTTAGGCTTATTAAATAGGCTTATTTCAGCAACTTAGACTTATTAAATAGGCCTATTAAATAGGCTTATTAAATAGGCTTTTTTCAGCAACTTAGACTTATTAAATAGGCCTATTAAATAGGCATATTAAATAGACTTATTAAATAGGCTCATTAAATACTTATTAAATAGGCTTATTAAATAGGCTTATTAAATAGACTTATTAAATAGGCTCAATAAATAGGCTTATTAAATAGGCTTATTAAATAGGCTCAATAAATAGGCTTATTAAATAGGCTTATTAAATAGACTTATTAAATAGGCTTATTAAATAGGCTCAATAAATAGGCTTATTAAATAGGCTCAATAAATAGGCTTATTAAATAGGCTCAATAAATAGGCTTATTAAATAGGCTCATTAAATACTTATTAAATAGACTTATTAAATAGACTTATTACATAGGCTTATTAAATAGGCTTATTAAATAGGCTTATTAAATAGAGTTATTAAATAGCTCATTAAATAGGCTTATTTCAGCAACTTAGGCTTATTAAATAGCCTTATTTCAGCAACTTACGCTTATTAAATAGGCTTATTTCAGCAACTTAGGCTTATTAAATAGGCTAATTAAGTAGGCTTATTTCAGCAACTTGTGCTTATTAAATAGGCTTATTTCAGCAACTTACGCTGATTAAAAAGGCTTATTTCAGCAACTTAGACTTATTAAATAGCCTTATTTCAGCAACCTAGACTCATTAAATAGGCTTATTTCAGCAACTTATGCTCATTAAATATACTTATTTCAGCAACTTAGGCTTATTATATAGGCTTATTTCAGCAACTTAGACTTATTAAATAGCCTTATTTCAGCAACTTAGGCTTACTAAATAGGCTTATTTCAGCAACTTAGGCTTATTAAATAGGCTTATTTCAGCAACTTAGACTTACTAAATAGGCTTATTTCAGCAACTTAGGCTTATTAAATAGGCTTATTCAGCAACTTAGGCTTATTAAATAGGCTTATTTCGCCAACTTAGGCTTATTAAATAGGCTCATTCAGAAACTTAGGCTTATTAAATAGGCTTATTTCAGCAACTTAGACTTAATAAATAGGCCTATTAAATAGACTTATTAAATAGGCTTATTTCAGCAACTTAGACTTATTAAATAGGCCTATTAAATAGGCTTATTAAATAGACTTATTAAACAGGCTCATTAAATAATTATTAAATAGGCTTGTTAAATAGGCTTATTAAATAGACTTATTAAATAGGCTCAATAAATAGGCTTATTAAATAGGCTTATTAAATAGGCACAATAAATAGGCTTATTAAATAGGCTTATTAAATAGGCTTATTAAATAGACTTATTAAATAGGCTTATTAAATAGGCTCAATAAATAGGCTTATTAAATAGGCTCAATAAATAGGCTTATTAAATAGGCTCAATAAATAGGCTTATTAAATAGGCTCAATAAATAGGCTTATTAAATAGGCTCATTAAATACTTATTAAATAGACTTATTAAAGACTCATTAAATAGGCTTATTAAATAGGCTTATTAAATAGGCTTATTAAATAGGCTTATTAAATAGACGTATTAAATAGCCTCATTAAATAGGCTTATTTTAGCAACTTAGGCTTATTAAATAGGTTTATTTCAGCAACTTAGACTTATTAAAGAGCCTTATTAAATAGGCTTATTTCAGCAACTTAGGCTTATTAAATAAGCTTATTTCAGCAACTTATTCTTATTAAATAGCCTTATTAAACAGGTTTATTTCAGCAACTTAGGCTTATTAAATAGCATTTTTAAATAGGTTTATTTCAGCAACTTAGACTTATTAAATATACCTTTTAAAATTGGCTTAGTTCAGAAACTTAGGCTTATTAAATAGTCTTATTTCAGCAACTTAGGCTCATTAAATAGCCTTATTAAATAGGCTCATTCAGCAACTTAGGCTTATTAAATAGCCTTATTAAATATGCTTATTTCAGCAACTTAGACTTATTAAATAGGTTTATTCAGCAACTTAGGCTTATTAAATAGGCTTATTCAGCAACTTAGGCTTATTTAATAGGCTTATTTCAGCAACTTAGGCTTATTAAATAGGCCCATTCAGAAACTTAGGCTTATTAAATAAGCTTATTTCAGCAACTTAGACTTATTAAATAGGCCTATTAAATAGGCTTATTAAATAGGCTTATTTCAGCAACTTAGATTTATTTAAAAAGGCCTATTAAATAGGCGTATTAAATAGACTTATTAAATAGGCTCATTAAATACTTATTAAATAGGCTTATTAAATAGGCTTATTAAATAGACTTATTAAATAGGCTCAATAAATAGGCTTATTAAATAGGCTTATTAAATAGACTTATTAAATAGGCTCAATAAATCGGCTTATTAAATAGGCTTATTAAATAGGCTCAATAAATAGGCTTATTAAATAGGCTTATTAAATAGGCTTATTAAATAGGCTTATTAAATAGACTTATTAAATCGGCTTATTAAATAGGCTCAATAAATAGGCTTATTAAATAGGCTCAATAAATATGCTTATTAAATAGGCTCAATAAATAGGCTTATTAAATAGGCTCAATAAATATGCTTATTAAATAGGCTCATTAAATACTTATTAAATAGGCTTATTAAATAGACTTATTAAATAGACTTATTAAATAGGCTTATTAAATATACTTATTGAATAGTCTTATTAAAAAGGCTTATTAAATAGACTTAATAAATAGGCTCATTAAATACTCATTAAATATGTTTATTAAATAGGCTTATTAAATAGACTTATTACATAGGCTTATTAAATAGGCTTATTAAATAGGCTTATTAAATAGACTTATTAAATAGCTCATTAAATAGGCTTATTTCAGCAACTTAGGCTTATTAAAGAGCCTTATTTCAGCAACTTACGCTTATTAAATAGGCTTATTTCAGCAACTTAGGCTTATTAAATAGCCTAATTAAGTAGGCTTATTTCAGCAACTTGGGCTTATTAAATAGGCTTATTTCAGCAACTTACGCTGATTAAAAAGGCTTATTTCAGCAACTTAGACTTATTAAATAGCCTTATTTCAGCAACCTAGACTCATTAAATAGGCTTATTTCAGCAACTTATGCTCATTAAATATACTTATTTCAGCAACTTAGGCTTATTAAATAGGCTTATTAAATAGGCTCATTAAATACTTATTAAATAGACTTATTAAATAGACTTATTACATAGGCTTATTAAATAGGCTTATTAAATAGGCTTATTAAATAGGCTTATTAAATAGACTTATTAAATAGCTCATTAAATAGGCTTATTTCAGCAACTTAGGCTTATTAAATAGCCTTATTTCAGCAACTTACGCTTATTAAATAGGCTTATTTCAGCAACTTAGGCTTATTAAATAGCCTAATTAAGTAGGCTTATTTCAGCAACTTGGGCTTATTAAATAGGCTTATTTCAGCAACTTACGCTGATTAAAAAGGCTTATTTCAGCAACTTAGACTTATTAAATAGCCTTATTTCAGCAACCTAGACTCATTAAATAGGCTTATTTCAGCAACTTATGCTCATTAAATATACTTATTTCAGCAACTTAGGCTTATTAAATAGGCTTATTTCAGCAACTTAGACTTATTAAATAGCCTTATTTCAGCAACTTAGGCTTATTAAATAGGCTTATTTCAGCAACTTAGGCTTATTAAATAGGCTTATTTCAGCAACTTAAACTTACTAAATAGACTTATTTCAGCAACTTAGGCTTATTAAATAGGCTTATTCAGCAACTTAGGCTTATTAAATAGGCTTATTTCGGCAACTTAGGCTTATTAAATAGGCTCATTCAGAAACTTAGGCTTATTAAATAGGCTTATTTCAGCAACTTAGACTTATTAAATAGGCCTATTAAATAGACTTATTAAATAGGCTTATTTCAGCAACTTAGACTTATTAAATAGGCCTATTAAATAGGCTTATTAAATAGACTTATTAAACAGGCTCATTAAATAATTATTAAATAGGCTTGTTAAATAGGCTTATTAAATAGACTTATTAAATAGGCTCAATAAATAGGCTTATTAAACAGGCTTATTAAATAGGCACAATAAATAGGCTTATTAAATAGGCTTATTAAATAGGCTTATTAAATAGACTTATTAAATAGGCTTATTAAATGGGCTCAATAAATAGGCTTATTAAATAGGCTCAATAAATAGGCTTATTAAATAGGCTCAATAAATAGGCTTATTAAATAGGCTCAATAAATAGGCTTATTAAATAGGCTCATTAAATACTTATTAAATAGACTTATTAAATAGACTCATTAAATAGGCTTATTAAATAGGCTTATTAAATAGGCTTATTAAATAGGCTTATTAAATAGACATATTAAATAGCCTCATTAAATAGGCTTATTTTAGCAACTTAGGCTTATTAAATAGGTTTATTTCAGCAACTTAGACTTATTAAAGAGCCTTATTAAATAGGCTTATTTCAGCAACTTAGGCTTATTAAATAAGCTTATTTCAGCAACTTATTCTTATTAAATAGCCTTATTAAACAGGTTTATTTCAGCAACTTGGGCTTATTAAATAGGCTTATTTCAGCAACTTACGCGGATTAAAAAGGCTTATTTCAGCAACGTAGACTTATTAAATAGGCTTATTTCAGCAACTTATGCTTATTAAATATACTTATTTCAGCAACTTAGGCTTATTAAATCTGCTTATTTCAGCAACTTGGACTTATTAAATAGCCTTATTTCAGCAACTTAGGCTTATTAAATAGGCTTATTTCAGCAACTTAGGCTTATTAAATAGCCTTATTTCAGCAACTTAGACTTATTAAATAGGCTTATTTCAGCAACTTAGGCTTATTAAATAGGCTTATTTCAGCAACTTAGGCTTATTAAATAGGCTTATTCAGCAACGTAGGCTTATTAAATAGGCTTATTAAATAGCCTTATTTCAGCAACTTACGCTTATTAAATAGGCTTATTTCAGCAACTTAGGCTTATTAAATAGCCTTATTTCAGCAACTTACGCTTATTAAATAGGCTTATTTCAGCAACTTAGGCTTATTAAATAGCCTAATTAAGTAGGCTTATTTCAGCAACTTGGGCTTATTAAATAGGCTTATTTCAGCAACTTACGCTGATTAAAAAGGCTTATTTCAGCAACTTAGACTTATTAAATAGCCTTATTTCAGCAACCTAGACTCATTAAATAGGCTTATTTCAGCAACTTATGCTCATTAAATATACTTATTTCAGCAACTTAGGCTTATTAAATAGGCTTATTTCAGCAACTTAGACTTATTAAATAGCCTTATTTCAGCAACTTAGGCTTATTAAATAGGCTTATTTCAGCAACTTAGGCTTATTAAATAGGCTTATTTCAGCAACTTAAACTTACTAAATAGGCTTATTTCAGCAACTTAGGCTTATTAAATAGGCTTATTCAGCAACTTAGGCTTATTAAATAGGCTTATTTCGGCAACTTAGGCTTATTAAATAGGCTCATTCAGAAACTTAGGCTTATTAAATAGGCTTATTTCAGCAACTTAGACTTATTAAATAGGCCTATTAAATAGACTTATTAAATAGGCTTATTTCAGCAACTTAGACTTATTAAATAGGCCTATTAAATAGGCTTATTAAATAGACTTATTAAACAGGCTCATTAAATAATTATTAAATAGGCTTGTTAAATAGGCTTATTAAATAGACTTATTAAATAGGCTCAATAAATAGGCTTATTAAACAGGCTTATTAAATAGGCACAATAAATAGGCTTATTAAATAGGCTTATTAAATAGGCTTATTAAATAGACTTATTAAATAGGCTTATTAAATGGGCTCAATAAATAGGCTTATTAAATAGGCTCAATAAATAGGCTTATTAAATAGGCTCAATAAATAGGCTTATTAAATAGGCTCAATAAATAGGCTTATTAAATAGGCTCATTAAATACTTATTAAATAGACTTATTAAATAGACTCATTAAATAGGCTTATTAAATAGGCTTATTAAATAGGCTTATTAAATAGGCTTATTAAATAGACATATTAAATAGCCTCATTAAATAGGCTTATTTTAGCAACTTAGGCTTATTAAATAGGTTTATTTCAGCAACTTAGACTTATTAAAGAGCCTTATTAAATAGGCTTATTTCAGCAACTTAGGCTTATTAAATAAGCTTATTTCAGCAACTTATTCTTATTAAATAGCCTTATTAAACAGGTTTATTTCAGCAACTTGGGCTTATTAAATAGGCTTATTTCAGCAACTTACGCGGATTAAAAAGGCTTATTTCAGCAACGTAGACTTATTAAATAGGCTTATTTCAGCAACTTATGCTTATTAAATATACTTATTTCAGCAACTTAGGCTTATTAAATCTGCTTATTTCAGCAACTTGGACTTATTAAATAGCCTTATTTCAGCAACTTAGGCTTATTAAATAGGCTTATTTCAGCAACTTAGGCTTATTAAATAGCCTTATTTCAGCAACTTAGACTTATTAAATAGGCTTATTTCAGCAACTTAGGCTTATTAAATAGGCTTATTCAGCAACGTAGGCTTATTAAATAGGCTTATTAAATAGCCTTATTTCAGTAACTTACGCTTATTTAATAGGCTTATTTCAGCAACTTAGGCTTATTAAATAGCCTAATTAAGTAGGCTTATTTCAGCAACTTGGGCTTATTAAATAGGCTTATTTCAGCAACTTACGCTGATTAAAAAGGCTTATTTCAGCAACTTAGACTTATTAAATAGCCTTATTTCAGCAACCTAGACTCATTAAATAGGCTTATTTCAGCAACTTATGCTCATTAAATATACTTATTTCAGCAACTTAGGCTTATTAAATAGGCTTATTTCAGCAACTTAGACTTATTAAATAGCCTTATTTCAGCAACTTAGGCTTATTAAATAGGCTTATTTCAGCAACTTAGGCTTATTAAATAGGCTTATTTCAGCAACTTAAACTTACTAAATAGGCTTATTTCAGCAACTTAGGCTTATTAAATAGGCTTATTCAGCAACTTAGGCTTATTAAATAGGCTTATTTCGGCAACTTAGGCTTATTAAATAGGCTCATTCAGAAACTTAGGCTTATTAAATAGGCTTATTTCAGCAACTTAGACTTATTAAATAGGCCTATTAAATAGACTTATTAAATAGGCTTATTTCAGCAACTTATACTTATTAAATAGGCCTATTAAATAGGCTTATTAAATAGACTTATTAAACAGGCTCATTAAATAATTATTAAATAGGCTTGTTAAATAGGCTTATTAAATAGACTTATTAAATAGGCTCAATAAATAGGCTTATTAAATAGGCTTATTAAATAGGCACAATAAATAGGCTTATTAAATAGGCTTATTAAATAGGCTTATTAAATAGACTTATTAAATAGGCTTATTAAATAGGCTCAATAAATAGGCTTATTAAATAGGCTCAATAAATAGGCTTATTAAATAGGCTCAATAAATAGGCTTATTAAATAGGCTCAATAAATAGGCTTATTAAATAGGCTCATTAAATACTTATTAAATAGACTTATTAAATAGACTCATTAAATAGGCTTATTAAATAGGCTTATTAAATAGGCTTATTAAATAGGCTTATTAAATAGACATATTAAATAGCCTCATTAAATAGGCTTATTTTAGCAACTTAGGCTTATTAAATAGGTTTATTTCAGCAACTTAGACTTATTAAAGAGCCTTATTAAATAGGCTTATTTCAGCAACTTAGGCTTATTAAATAAGCTTATTTCAGCAACTTATTCTTATTAAATAGCCTTATTAAACAGGTTTATTTCAGCAACTTAGGCTTATTCAATAGCATTTTTAAATAGGTTTATTTCAGCAACTTAGACTTATTAAATATACCTTTTAAAATAGGCTTAGTTCAGAAACTTAGGCTTATTAAATAGTCTTATTTCAGCAACTTAGGCTCATTAAATAGCCTTATTAAATAGGCTTATTCAGCAACTTAGGCTTATTAAATAGCCTTATTAAATATGCTTATTTCAGCAACTTAGACTTATTAAATAAGTTTATTCAGCAACTTAGGCTTATTAAATAGGCTTATTCAGCAACTTAGGCTTATTTAATAGGCTTATTTCAGCAACTTAGGCTTATTAAATAGGCCCATTCAGAAACTTAGGCTTATTAAATAAGCTTATTTCAGCAACTTAGACTTATTAAATAGGCCTATTAAATAGGCTTATTAAATAGGCTTATTTCAGCAACTTAGATTTATTTAAAAAGGCCTATTAAATAGGCTTATTAAATACTTATTAAATAGGCTTATTAAATAGGCTTATTAAATAGACTTATTAAATAGGCTCAATAAATAGGCTTATTAATAGGCTTATTAAATAGACTTATTAAATAGGCTCAATAAATCGGCTTATTAAATAGGCTTATTAAATAGGCTCAATAAATAGGCTTATTAAATAGGCTTATTAAATAGGCGTATTAAATAGACTTATTAAATCGGCTTATTAAATAGGCTCAATAAATAGGCTTATTAAATAGGCTCAATAAATATGCTTATTAAATAGGCTCAATAAATAGGCTTATTAAATAGGCTCAATAAATAGGCTTATTAAATAGGCTCATTAAATACTTATTAAATAGGCTTATTAAATAGACTTATTAAATAGACTTATTAAATAGGCTTATTAAATATACTTATTGAATAGTCTTATTAAAAAGGCTTATTAAATAGACTCATTAAATAGGCTCATTAAATACTCATTAAATATGTTTATTAAATAGGTGTATTAATTCGGCTTATTAAATAGGCTTATTAAATAGGCTTATTAAATAGACTCATTAAATAGACTTATTAAATAGACTTATTAAATAGACTTATTAAATAGCCTCATGAAATAGGCTTATTTTAGCAACTTAGGCTTATTAAATAGGTTTATTTCACCAACTTAGACTTATTAAAGAGCCTTATTAAATAGGCTTATTGCAGCAACTTAGGCTTATTAAATAAGCTTATTTCAACAACTTATGCTTATTAAATAGCCTTATTAAACAGGTTTATTTCAGCAACTTAGGCTTATTAAATAGCATTTTTAAATAGGTTTATTTCAGCAACTTAGACTTATTAAATATACCTTTTTAAATAGGCTTAGTTCAGAAACTTAGGCTTATTAAATAGTCTTATTTCAGCAACTTAGGCTCATTAAATAGCCTTATGAAATAGGCTTATTTCAGCAACTTAGGCTTATTAAATAGCCGTATTAAATAGGCTTTTTTCAGCAACTTAGACTTATTAAATAGGTTTATTCAGCAATTTAGGCTTATTAAATAGGCTTATTCAGCAACTTAGGCTTATTAAATAGGCTTATTTCAGCAACTTAGACTTATTAAATACGCCTATTAAATAGGCTTATTTCAGCAACTTAGACTTATTAAATAGGCCTATTAAATAGGCTTATTAAATAGACTTATTAAATAGGCTCATTAAATACTTATTAAATAGGCTTATTAAATAGCCTTATTAAATAGACTTATTAAATAGGCTCAATAAATCGGCTTATTAAATAGGCTTATTAAATAGGCTCAATAAATAGGCTTATTAAATAGGCTTATTAAATAGGCTTATTAAATAGACTTATTAAATCGGCTTATTAAATAGGCTCAATAAATAGGCTTATTAAATAGGCTCAATAAATATGCTTATTAAATAGGCTCAATAAATAGGCTTATTAAAGAGGCTCATTAAATACTTATTAAATAGGCTTATTAAATAGACTTATTAAATAGACTTATTAAATAGTCTTATTAAATAGACTTATTAAATAGTCTTATTAAAAAGGCTTATTAAATAGACTTATTAAATAGGCTCATTAAATACTTATTAAATATGTTTATTAAATAGGTGTATTAATTAGGCTTATTAAATAGGCTTATTAAATAGGCTTATTAAATAGACTTATTAAATAGACTTATTAAATAGACTTATTAAATAGACTTATTAAATAGCCTCATGAAATAGGCTTATTTTAGCAACTTAGGCTTATTAAATAGGTTTATTTCAGCAACTTAGACTTATTAAAGAGCCTTATTAAATAGCCTTATTTCAGCAACTTAGGCTTATTAAATAGGCTTATTTCAGCAACTTAGGCTTATTAAATAGGCTTATTCAGCAACTTAGGCTTATTAAATAGGCTTATTTCAGCAACTTAGGCTTATTAAATAGGCTCATTCAGAAACTTAGGCTTATTAAATCGGCTTATTTCAGCAACTTAGACTTATTAAATAGGCCTATTAAATAGGCTTATTAAATAGGCTTATTTCAGCAACTTAGACTTATTAAATAGGCCTATTAAATAGGCTTATTAAATAGACTTATTAAATAGGCTCATTAAATACTTATTAAATAGGCTTATTAAATAGGCTTATTAAATAGACTTATTAAATAGGCTCAATAAATAGGCTTATTAAATAGGCTTATTAAATAGGCTCAATAAATAGGCTTATTAAATAGGCTTATTAAATAGACTTATTAAATAGGCTTATTAAATAGGCTCAATAAATAGGCTTATTAAATAGGCTCAATAAATAGGCTTATTAAATAGGCTCAATAAATAGGCTTATTAAATAGGCTCATTAAATACTTATTAAATAGACTTATTAAATAGACTTATTACATAGGCTTATTAAATAGGCTTATTAAATAGGCTTATTAAATAGGCTTATTAAATAGACTTATTAAATAGCTCATTAAATAGGCTTATTTCAGCAACTTAGGTTTATTAAATAGCCTTATTTCAGCAACTTACACTTATTAAATAGGCTTATTTCAGCAACTTAGGCTTATTAAATAGCCTAATTAAGTAGGCTTATTTCAGCAACTTGGGCTTATTAACTAGGCTTATTTCAGCAACTTACGCTGATTAAAAAGGCTTATTTCAGCAACTTAGACTTATTAAATAGCCTTATTTCAGCAACCTAGACTCATTAAATAGGCTTATTTCAGCAACTTATGCTCATTAAATATACTTATTTCAGCAACTTAGGCTTATTAAATAGGCTTATTTCAGCAACTTAGACTTATTAAATAGCCTTATTTCAGCAACTTAGGCTTATTAAATAGGCTTATTTCAGCAACTTAGGCTTATTAAATAGGCTTATTTCAGCAACTTAGACTTACTAAATAGGCTTATTTCAGCAACTTAGGCTTATTAAATAGGCTTATTCAGCAACTTAGGCTTATTAAATAGGCTCATTTCGGCCACTTAGGCTTATTAAATAGGCTCATTCAGAAACTTAGGCTTATTAAATAGGCTTATTTCAGCAACTTAAACTTACTAAATAGGCTTATTTCAGCAACTTAGGCTTATTAAATAGGCTTATTCAGCAACTTAGGCTTATTAAATAGGCTTATTTCGGCAACTTAGGCTTATTAAATAGGCTCATTCAGAAACTTAGGCTTATTAAATAGGCTTATTTCAGCAACTTAGACTTATTAAATAGGCCTATTAAATAGACTTATTAAATAGGCTTATTTCAGCAACTTAGACTTATTAAATAGGCCTATTAAATAGGCTTATTAAATAGACTTATTAAACAGGCTCATTAAATAATTATTAAATAGGCTTGTTAAATAGGCTTATTAAATAGACTTATTAAATAGGCTCAATAAATAGGCTTATTAAATAGGCTTATTAAATAGGCACAATAAATAGGCTTATTAAATAGGCTTATTAAATAGGCTTATTAAATAGACTTATTAAATAGGCTTATTAAATAGGCTCAATAAATAGGCTTATTAAATAGGCTCAATAAATAGGCTTATTAAATAGGCTCAATAAATAGGCTTATTAAATAGGCTCAATAAATAGGCTTATTAAATAGGCTCAATAAATAGACTTATTAAATAGCCTCATGAAATAGGCTTATTTTAGCAACTTAGGCTTATTAAATAGGTTTATTTCAGCAACTTAGACTTATTAAAGAGCCTTATTAAATAGCCTTATTTCAGCAACTTAGGCTTATTAAATAGGCTTATTTCAGCAACTTAGGCTTATTAAATAGCCTTATTTCAGCAACTTAGACTTATTAAATAGGCTTAATTCAGCAACTTAGGCTTATTAAATAGGCTTATTCAGCAACTTAGGCTTATTAAATAGGCTTATTTCAGCAACTTAGGCTTATTAAATAGGCTCATTCAGAAACTTAGGCTTATTAAATCGGCTTATTTCAGCAACTTAGACTTATTAAATAGGCCTATTAAATAGGCTTATTAAATAGGCTTATTTCAGCAACTTAGACTTATTAAATAGGCCTATTAAATAGGCTTATTAAATAGACTTATTAAATAGGCTCATTAAATACTTATTAAATAGGCTTATTAAATAGGCTTATTAAATAGACTTATTAAATAGGCTCAATAAATAGGCTTATTAAATAGGCTTATTAAATAGGCTCAATAAATAGGCTTATTAAATAGGCTTATTAAATAGCCTTATTTCAGTAACTTACGCTTATTTAATAGGCTTATTTCAGCAACTTAGGCTTATTAAATAGCCTAATTAAGTAGGCTTATTTCAGCAACTTGGGCTTATTAAATAGGCTTATTTCAGCAACTTACGCTGATTAAAAAGGCTTATTTCAGCAACTTAGACTTATTAAATAGCCTTATTTCAGCAACCTAGACTCATTAAATAGGCTTATTTCAGCAACTTATGCTCATTAAATATACTTATTTCAGCAACTTAGGCTTATTAAATAGGCTTATTTCAGCAACTTAGACTTATTAAATAGCCTTATTTCAGCAACTTAGGCTTATTAAATAGGCTTATTTCAGCAACTTAGGCTTATTAAATAGGCTTATTTCAGCAACTTAAACTTACTAAATAGGCTTATTTCAGCAACTTAGGCTTATTAAATAGGCTTATTCAGCAACTTAGGCTTATTAAATAGGCTTATTTCGGCAACTTAGGCTTATTAAATAGGCTCATTCAGAAACTTAGGCTTATTAAATAGGCTTATTTCAGCAACTTAGACTTATTAAATAGGCCTATTAAATAGACTTATTAAATAGGCTTATTTCAGCAACTTATACTTATTAAATAGGCCTATTAAATAGGCTTATTAAATAGACTTATTAAACAGGCTCATTAAATAATTATTAAATAGGCTTGTTAAATAGGCTTATTAAATAGACTTATTAAATAGGCTCAATAAATAGGCTTATTAAATAGGCTTATTAAATAGGCACAATAAATAGGCTTATTAAATAGGCTTATTAAATAGGCTTATTAAATAGACTTATTAAATAGGCTTATTAAATAGGCTCAATAAATAGGCTTATTAAATAGGCTCAATAAATAGGCTTATTAAATAGGCTCAATAAATAGGCTTATTAAATAGGCTCAATAAATAGGCTTATTAAATAGGCTCATTAAATACTTATTAAATAGACTTATTAAATAGACTCATTAAATAGGCTTATTAAATAGGCTTATTAAATAGGCTTATTAAATAGGCTTATTAAATAGACATATTAAATAGCCTCATTAAATAGGCTTATTTTAGCAACTTAGGCTTATTAAATAGGTTTATTTCAGCAACTTAGACTTATTAAAGAGCCTTATTAAATAGGCTTATTTCAGCAACTTAGGCTTATTAAATAAGCTTATTTCAGCAACTTATTCTTATTAAATAGCCTTATTAAACAGGTTTATTTCAGCAACTTAGGCTTATTAAATAGCATTTTTAAATAGGTTTATTTCAGCAACTTAGACTTATTAAATATACCTTTTAAAATAGGCTTAGTTCAGAAACTTAGGCTTATTAAATAGTCTTATTTCAGCAACTTAGGCTCATTAAATAGCCTTATTAAATAGGCTTATTCAGCAACTTAGGCTTATTAAATAGCCTTATTAAATATGCTTATTTCAGCAACTTAGACTTATTAAATAAGTTTATTCAGCAACTTAGGCTTATTAAATAGGCTTATTCAGCAACTTAGGCTTATTTAATAGGCTTATTTCAGCAACTTAGGCTTATTAAATAGGCCCATTCAGAAACTTAGGCTTATTAAATAAGCTTATTTCAGCAACTTAGACTTATTAAATAGGCCTATTAAATAGGCTTATTAAATAGGCTTATTTCAGCAACTTAGATTTATTTAAAAAGGCCTATTAAATAGGCTTATTAAATACTTATTAAATAGGCTTATTAAATAGGCTTATTAAATAGACTTATTAAATAGGCTCAATAAATAGGCTTATTAATAGGCTTATTAAATAGACTTATTAAATAGGCTCAATAAATCGGCTTATTAAATAGGCTTATTAAATAGGCTCAATAAATAGGCTTATTAAATAGGCTTATTAAATAGGCGTATTAAATAGACTTATTAAATCGGCTTATTAAATAGGCTCAATAAATAGGCTTATTAAATAGGCTCAATAAATATGCTTATTAAATAGGCTCAATAAATAGGCTTATTAAATAGGCTCAATAAATAGGCTTATTAAATAGGCTCATTAAATACTTATTAAATAGGCTTATTAAATAGACTTATTAAATAGACTTATTAAATAGGCTTATTAAATATACTTATTGAATAGTCTTATTAAAAAGGCTTATTAAATAGACTCATTAAATAGGCTCATTAAATACTCATTAAATATGTTTATTAAATAGGTGTATTAATTCGGCTTATTAAATAGGCTTATTAAATAGGCTTATTAAATAGACTCATTAAATAGACTTATTAAATAGACTTATTAAATAGACTTATTAAATAGCCTCATGAAATAGGCTTATTTTAGCAACTTAGGCTTATTAAATAGGTTTATTTCACCAACTTAGACTTATTAAAGAGCCTTATTAAATAGGCTTATTGCAGCAACTTAGGCTTATTAAATAAGCTTATTTCAACAACTTATGCTTATTAAATAGCCTTATTAAACAGGTTTATTTCAGCAACTTAGGCTTATTAAATAGCATTTTTAAATAGGTTTATTTCAGCAACTTAGACTTATTAAATATACCTTTTTAAATAGGCTTAGTTCAGAAACTTAGGCTTATTAAATAGTCTTATTTCAGCAACTTAGGCTCATTAAATAGCCTTATGAAATAGGCTTATTTCAGCAACTTAGGCTTATTAAATAGCCGTATTAAATAGGCTTTTTTCAGCAACTTAGACTTATTAAATAGGTTTATTCAGCAATTTAGGCTTATTAAATAGGCTTATTCAGCAACTTAGGCTTATTAAATAGGCTTATTTCAGCAACTTAGACTTATTAAATACGCCTATTAAATAGGCTTATTTCAGCAACTTAGACTTATTAAATAGGCCTATTAAATAGGCTTATTAAATAGACTTATTAAATAGGCTCATTAAATACTTATTAAATAGGCTTATTAAATAGCCTTATTAAATAGACTTATTAAATAGGCTCAATAAATCGGCTTATTAAATAGGCTTATTAAATAGGCTCAATAAATAGGCTTATTAAATAGGCTTATTAAATAGGCTTATTAAATAGACTTATTAAATCGGCTTATTAAATAGGCTCAATAAATAGGCTTATTAAATAGGCTCAATAAATATGCTTATTAAATAGGCTCAATAAATAGGCTTATTAAAGAGGCTCATTAAATACTTATTAAATAGGCTTATTAAATAGACTTATTAAATAGACTTATTAAATAGTCTTATTAAATAGACTTATTAAATAGTCTTATTAAAAAGGCTTATTAAATAGACTTATTAAATAGGCTCATTAAATACTTATTAAATATGTTTATTAAATAGGTGTATTAATTAGGCTTATTAAATAGGCTTATTAAATAGGCTTATTAAATAGACTTATTAAATAGACTTATTAAATAGACTTATTAAATAGACTTATTAAATAGCCTCATGAAATAGGCTTATTTTAGCAACTTAGGCTTATTAAATAGGTTTATTTCAGCAACTTAGTCTTATTAAAGAGCCTTATTAAATAGCCTTATTTCAGCAACTTAGGCTTATTAAATAGGCTTATTTCAGCAACTTAGGCTTATTAAATAGGCTTATTCAGCAACTTAGGCTTATTAAATAGGCTTATTTCAGCAACTTAGGCTTATTAAATAGGCTCATTCAGAAACTTAGGCTTATTAAATCGGCTTATTTCAGCAACTTAGACTTATTAAATAGGCCTATTAAATAGGCTTATTAAATAGGCTTATTTCAGCAACTTAGACTTATTAAATAGGCCTATTAAATAGGCTTATTAAATAGACTTATTAAATAGGCTCATTAAATACTTATTAAATAGGCTTATTAAATAGGCTTATTAAATAGACTTATTAAATAGGCTCAATAAATAGGCTTATTAAATAGGCTTATTAAATAGGCTCAATAAATAGGCTTATTAAATAGGCTTATTAAATAGACTTATTAAATAGGCTTATTAAATAGGCTCAATAAATAGGCTTATTAAATAGGCTCAATAAATAGGCTTATTAAATAGGCTCAATAAATAGGCTTATTAAATAGGCTCATTAAATACTTATTAAATAGACTTATTAAATAGACTTATTACATAGGCTTATTAAATAGGCTTATTAAATAGGCTTATTAAATAGGCTTATTAAATAGACTTATTAAATAGCTCATTAAATAGGCTTATTTCAGCAACTTAGGTTTATTAAATAGCCTTATTTCAGCAACTTACACTTATTAAATAGGCTTATTTCAGCAACTTAGGCTTATTAAATAGCCTAATTAAGTAGGCTTATTTCAGCAACTTGGGCTTATTAACTAGGCTTATTTCAGCAACTTACGCTGATTAAAAAGGCTTATTTCAGCAACTTAGACTTATTAAATAGCCTTATTTCAGCAACCTAGACTCATTAAATAGGCTTATTTCAGCAACTTATGCTCATTAAATATACTTATTTCAGCAACTTAGGCTTATTAAATAGGCTTATTTCAGCAACTTAGACTTATTAAATAGCCTTATTTCAGCAACTTAGGCTTATTAAATAGGCTTATTTCAGCAACTTAGGCTTATTAAATAGGCTTATTTCAGCAACTTAGACTTACTAAATAGGCTTATTTCAGCAACTTAGGCTTATTAAATAGGCTTATTCAGCAACTTAGGCTTATTAAATAGGCTCATTTCGGCCACTTAGGCTTATTAAATAGGCTCATTCAGAAACTTAGGCTTATTAAATAGGCTTATTTCAGCAACTTAAACTTACTAAATAGGCTTATTTCAGCAACTTAGGCTTATTAAATAGGCTTATTCAGCAACTTAGGCTTATTAAATAGGCTTATTTCGGCAACTTAGGCTTATTAAATAGGCTCATTCAGAAACTTAGGCTTATTAAATAGGCTTATTTCAGCAACTTAGACTTATTAAATAGGCCTATTAAATAGACTTATTAAATAGGCTTATTTCAGCAACTTAGACTTATTAAATAGGCCTATTAAATAGGCTTATTAAATAGACTTATTAAACAGGCTCATTAAATAATTATTAAATAGGCTTGTTAAATAGGCTTATTAAATAGACTTATTAAATAGGCTCAATAAATAGGCTTATTAAATAGGCTTATTAAATAGGCACAATAAATAGGCTTATTAAATAGGCTTATTAAATAGGCTTATTAAATAGACTTATTAAATAGGCTTATTAAATAGGCTCAATAAATAGGCTTATTAAATAGGCTCAATAAATAGGCTTATTAAATAGGCTCAATAAATAGGCTTATTAAATAGGCTCAATAAATAGGCTTATTAAATAGGCTCAATAAATAGACTTATTAAATAGCCTCATGAAATAGGCTTATTTTAGCAACTTAGGCTTATTAAATAGGTTTATTTCAGCAACTTAGACTTATTAAAGAGCCTTATTAAATAGCCTTATTTCAGCAACTTAGGCTTATTAAATAGGCTTATTTCAGCAACTTAGGCTTATTAAATAGCCTTATTTCAGCAACTTAGACTTATTAAATAGGCTTAATTCAGCAACTTAGGCTTATTAAATAGGCTTATTCAGCAACTTAGGCTTATTAAATAGGCTTATTTCAGCAACTTAGGCTTATTAAATAGGCTCATTCAGAAACTTAGGCTTATTAAATCGGCTTATTTCAGCAACTTAGACTTATTAAATAGGCCTATTAAATAGGCTTATTAAATAGGCTTATTTCAGCAACTTAGACTTATTAAATAGGCCTATTAAATAGGCTTATTAAATAGACTTATTAAATAGGCTCATTAAATACTTATTAAATAGGCTTATTAAATAGGCTTATTAAATAGACTTATTAAATAGGCTCAATAAATAGGCTTATTAAATAGGCTTATTAAATAGGCTCAATAAATAGGCTTATTAAATAGGCTTATTAAATAGACTTATTAAATAGGCTTATTAAATAGGCTCAATAAATAGGCTTATTAAATAGACTCAATAAATAGGCTTATTAAATAGGCTCAATAAATAGGCTTATTAAATAGGCTCATTAAATACTTATTAAATAGACTTATTAAATAGACTTATTACATAGGCTTATTAAATAGGCTTATTAAATAGGCTTATTAAATAGGCTTATTAAATAGACTTATTAAATAGCTCATTAAATAGGCTTATTTCAGCAACTTAGGTTTATTAAATAGCCTTATTTCAGCAACTTATACTTATTAAATAGGCTAATTTCAGCAACTTAGGCTTATTAAATAGCCTAATTAAGTAGGCTTATTTCAGCAACTTGGGCTTATTAAATAGGCTTATTTCAGCAACTTACGCTGATTAAAAAGGCTTATTTCAGCAACTTAGACTTATTAAATAGCCTTATTTCAGCAACCTAGACTCATTAAATAGGCTTATTTCAGCAACTTATGCTCATTAAATATACTTATTTCAGCAACTTAGGCTTATTAAATAGGCTTATTTCAGCAACTTAGACTTATTAAATAGCCTTATTTCAGCAACTTAGGCTTATTAAATAGGCTTATTTCAGCAACTTAGGCTTATTAAATAGGCTTATTTCAGCAACTTAGACTTACTAAATAGGCTTATTTCAGCAACTTAGGCTTATTAAATAGGCTTATTCAGCAACTTAGGCTTATTAAATAGGCTTATTTCGGCAACTTAGGCTTATTAAATAGGCTCATTCAGAAACTTAGGCTTATTAAATAGGCTTATTTCAGCAACTTAAACTTACTAAATAGGCTTATTTCAGCAACTTAGGCTTATTAAATAGGCTTATTCAGCAACTTAGGCTTATTAAATAGGCTTATTTCGGCAACTTAGGCTTATTAAATAGGCTCATTCAGAAACTTAGGCTTATTAAATAGGCTTATTTCAGCAACTTAGACTTATTAAATAGGCCTATTAAATAGACTTATTAAATAGGCTTATTTCAGCAACTTAGACTTATTAAATAGGCCTATTAAATAGGCTTATTAAATAGACTTATTAAACAGGCTCATTAAATAATTATTAAATAGGCTTGTTAAATAGGCTTATTAAATAGACTTATTAAATAGGCTCAATAAATAGGCTTATTAAATAGGCTTATTAAATAGGCACAATAAATAGGCTTATTAAATAGGCTTATTAAATAGACTTATTAAATAGGCTTATTAAATAGGCTCAATAAATAGGCTTATTAAATAGGCTCAATAAATAAGCTTATTAAATAGGCTCAATAAATAGGCTTATTAAATAGGCTCAATAAATAGGCTTATTAAATAGGCTCATTAAATACTTATTAAATAGACTTATTAAATAGACTCATTAAATAGGCTTATTAAATAGGCTTATTAAATAGGCTTATTAAATAGGCTTATTTAATAGACGTATTAAATAGCCTCATTAAATAGGCTTATTTTAGCAACTTAGGCTTATTAAATAGGTTTATTTCAGCAACTTAGACTTATTAAAGAGCCTTATTAAATAGGCTTATTTCAGCAACTTAGGCTTATTAAATAAGCTTATTTCAGCAACTTATTCTTATTAAATAGCCTTATTAAACAGGTTTATTTCAGCAACTTAGGCTAATTAAATAGCATTTTTAAATAGGTTTATTTCAGCAACTTAGACTTATTAAATATACCTTTTAAAATAGGCTTAGTTCAGAAACTTAGGCTTATTAAACAGTCTTATTTCAGCAACTTAGGCTCATTAAATAGCCTTATTAAATAGGCTTATTCAGCAACTTAGGCTTATTAAATAGCCTTATTAAATATGCTTATTTCAGCAACTTAGACTTATTAAATAGGTTTATTCAGCAACTTAGGCTTATTAAATAGGCTTATTCAGCAACTTAGGCTTATTTAATAGGCTTATTTCAGCAACTTAGGCTTATTAAATAGGCCCATTCAGAAACTTAGGCTTATTAAATAAGCTTATTTCAGCAACTTAGACTTATTAAATAGGCCTATTAAATAGGCTTATTAAATAGGCTTATTTCAGCAACTTAGATTTATTTAAAAAGGCCTATTAAATAGGCTTATTAAATAGACGTATTAAATAGGCTCATTAAATACTTATTAAATAGGCTTATTAAATAGGCTTATTAAATAGACTTATTAAATAGGCTCAATAAATAGGCTTATTAATAGGCTTATTAAATAGACTTATTAAATAGGCTCAATAAATCGGCTTATTAAATAGGCTTATTAAATAGGCTCAATAAATAGGCATATTAAATAGGCTTATTAAATAGGCGTATTAAATAGACTTATTAAATCGGCTTATTAAATAGGCTCAATAAATAGGCTTATTAAATAGGCTCAATAAATATGCTTATTAAATAGGCTCAATAAATAGGCTTATTAAATAGGCTCAATAAATAGGCTTATTAAATAGGCTCATTAAATACTCATTAAATATGTTTATTAAATAGGTGTATTAATTATGCTTATTAAATAGTCTTATTAAATAGGCTTATTAAATAGACTCATTAAATAGACTTATTAAATAGACTTATTAAATAGACTTATTAAATAGCCTCATGAAATAGGCTTATTTTAGCAACTTAGGCTTATTAAATAGGTTTATTTCAGCAACTTAGACTTATTAAAGAGCCTTATTAAATAGGCTTATTGCAGCAACTTAGGCTTATTAAATAAGCTTATTTCAGCAACTTATGCTTATTAAATAGCCTTATTAAACAGGTTTATTTCAGCAACTTATGCTTATTAAATAGCATTTTTAAATAGGTTTATTTCAGCAACTTAGACGTATTAAATATACCTTTTTAAATAGGCTTAGTTCAGAAACTTAGGCTTATTAAATAGTCTTATTTCAGCAACTTAGGCTCATTAAATAGCCTTATGAAATCGGCTTATTTCAGCAACTTAGGCTTATTAAATAGCCGTATTAAATAGGCTTATTTCAGCAACTTAGACTTATTAAATAGGTTTATTCAGCAACTTAGGCTTATTAAATAGGCTTATTCAGCAACTTAGGCTTATTAAATAGGCTTATTTCAGCAACTTAGACTTATTAAATAGGCCTATTAAATAGGCTTATTTCAGCAACTTAGACTTATTAAATAGGCCTATTAAATAGGCTTATTAAATAGACTTATTAAATAGGCTCATTAAATACTTATTAAATATGCTTATTAAATAGGCTTATTAAATAGACTTATTAAATAGGCTCAATAAATCGGCTTATTAAATAGGCTTATTAAATAGGCTCAATAAATAGGCTTATTAAATAGGCTTATTAAATAGGCTTATTAAATAGACTTATTAAATCGGCTTATTAAATAGGCTCAATAAATAGGCTTATTAAATAGGCTCAATAAATATGCTTATTAAATAGGCTCAATAAATAGGCTTATTAAATAGGCTCAATAAATAGGCTTATTAAATAGGCTCATTAAATACTTATTAAATAAGCTTATTAAATAGACTTATTAAATAGACTTATTAAATAGTCTTATTAAATAGACTTATTAAATAGTCTTATTAAAAAGGCTTATTAAATAGACTTATTAAATAGGCTCATTAAATACTTATTAAATATGTTTATTAAATAGGTGTATTAATTAGGCTTATTAAATAGGCTTATTAAATAGGCTTATTAAATAGACTTATTAAATAGACTTATTAAATAGACTTATTAAATAGACTTATTAAATAGCCTCATGAAATAGGCTTATTTTAGCAACTTAGGCTTATTAAATAGGTTTATTTCAGCAACTTAGACTTATTAAAGAGCCTTATTAAATAGCCTTATTTCAGCAACTTAGGCTTATTAAATAGGCTTATTTCAGCAACTTAGGCTTATTAAATAGCCTTATTTCAGCAACTTAGACTTATTAAATAGGCTTATTTCAGCAACTTAGGCTTATTTAATAGGCTTATTTCAGCAACTTAGGCTTATTAAATAGGCCCATTCAGAAACTTAGGCTTATTAAATAAGCTTATTTCAGCAACTTAGACTTATTAAATAGGCCTATTAAATAGGCTTATTAAATAGGCTTATTTCAGCAACTTAGATTTATTTAAAAAGGCCTATTAAATAGGCTTATTAAATAGACGTATTAAATAGGCTCATTAAATACTTATTAAATAGGCTTATTAAATAGGCTTATTAAATAGACTTATTAAATAGGCTCAATAAATAGGCTTATTAATAGGCTTATTAAATAGACTTATTAAATAGGCTCAATAAATCGGCTTATTAAATAGGCTTATTAAATAGGCTCAATAAATAGGCTTATTAAATAGGCTTATTAAATAGGCGTATTAAATAGACTTATTAAATCGGCTTATTAAATAGGCTCAATAAATAGGCTTATTAAATAGGCTCAATAAATATGCTTATTAAATAGGCTCAATAAATAGGCTTATTAAATAGGCTCAATAAATAGGCTTATTAAATAGGCTCATTAAATACTCATTAAATATGTTTATTAAATAGGTGTATTAATTATGCTTATTAAATAGTCTTATTAAATAGGCTTATTAAATAGACTCATTAAATAGACTTATTAAATAGACTTATTAAATAGACTTATTAAATAGACTTATTAAATAGCCTCATGAAATAGGCTTATTTTAGCAACTTAGGCTTATTAAATAGGTTTATTTCAGCAACTTAGACTTATTAAAGAGCCTTATTAAATAGGCTTATTGCAGCAACTTAGGCTTATTAAATAAGCTTATTTCAGCAACTTATGCTTATTAAATAGCCTTATTAAACAGGTTTATTTCAGCAACTTATGCTTATTAAATAGCATTTTTAAATAGGTTTATTTCAGCAACTTAGACTTATTAAATATACCTTTTTAAATAGGCTTAGTTCAGAAACTTAGGCTTATTAAATAGTCTTATTTCAGCAACTTAGGCTCATTAAATAGCCTTATGAAATCGGCTTATTTCAGCAACTTAGGCTTATTAAATAGCCGTATTAAATAGGCTTATTTCAGCAACTTAGACTTATTAAATAGGTTTATTCAGCAACTTAGGCTTATTAAATAGGCTTATTCAGCAACTTAGGCTTATTAAATAGGCTTATTTCAGCAACTTAGACTTATTAAATAGGCCTATTAAATAGGCTTATTTCAGCAACTTAGACTTATTAAATAGGCCTATTAAATAGGCTTATTAAATAGACTTATTAAATAGGCTCATTAAATACTTATTAAATATGCTTATTAAATAGGCTTATTAAATAGACTTATTAAATAGGCTCAATAAATCGGCTTATTAAATAGGCTTATTAAATAGGCTCAATAAATAGGCTTATTAAATAGGCTTATTAAATAGGCTTATTAAATAGACTTATTAAATCGGCTTATTAAATAGGCTCAATAAATAGGCTTATTAAATAGGCTCAATAAATATGCTTATTAAATAGGCTCAATAAATAGGCTTATTAAATAGGCTCAATAAATAGGCTTATTAAATAGGCTCATTAAATACTTATTAAATAAGCTTATTAAATAGACTTATTAAATAGACTTATTAAATAGTCTTATTAAATAGACTTATTAAATAGTCTTATTAAAAAGGCTTATTAAATAGACTTATTAAATAGGCTCATTAAATACTTATTAAATATGTTTATTAAATAGGTGTATTAATTAGGCTTATTAAATAGGCTTATTAAATAGGCTTATTAAATAGACTTATTAAATAGACTTATTAAATAGACTTATTAAATAGACTTATTAAATAGCCTCATGAAATAGGCTTATTTTAGCAACTTAGGCTTATTAAATAGGTTTATTTCAGCAACTTAGACTTATTAAAGAGCCTTATTAAATAGCCTTATTTCAGCAACTTAGGCTTATTAAATAGGCTTATTTCAGCAACTTAGGCTTATTAAATAGCCTTATTTCAGCAACTTAGACTTATTAAATAGGCTTATTTCAGCAACTTAGGCTTATTAAATAGGCTTATTCAGCAACTTAGGCTTATTAAATAGGCTTATTTCAGCAACTTAGGCTTATTAAATAGGCTCATTCAGAAACTTAGGCTTATTAAATCGGCTTATTTCAGCAACTTTGACTTATTAAATAGGCCTATTAAATAGGCTTATTAAATAGACTTATTAAATAGGCTCATTAAATACTTATTAAATAGGCTTATTAAATAGGCTTATTAAATAGACTTATTAAATAGGCTCAATAAATAGGCGTATTAAATAGGCTTATTAAATAGGCTCAATAAATAGGCTTATTAAATAGGCTTATTAAATAGACTTAATAAATAGGCTTATTAAATAGGCTCAATAAATAGGCTTATTAAATAGGCTCAATAAATAGGCTTATTAAATAGGCTCAATAAATAGGCTTATTAAATAGGCTCATTAAATACTTATTAAATAGACTTATTAAATAGACTTATTAAATAGCTCATTAAATAGGCTTATTTCAGCAACTTAGGCTTATTAAATAGCCTTATTTCAGCAACTTACACTTATTAAATAGGCTTATTTCAGCAACTTAGGCTTATTAAATAGCCTAATTAAGTAGGCTTATTTCAGCAACTTGGGCTTATTAAATAGGCTTATTTCAGCAACTTACGCTGATTAAAAAGGCTTATTTCAGCAACTTAGACTTATTAAATAGCCTTATTTCAGCAACCTAGACTCATTAAATAGGCTTATTTCAGCAACTTATGCTCATTAAATATACTTATTTCAGCAACTTAGGCTTATTAAATAGGCTTATTTCAGCAACTTAGACTTATTAAATAGCCTTATTTCAGCAACTTAGGCTTATTAAATAGGCTTATTTCAGCAACTTAGGCTTATTAAATAGGCTTATTTCAGCAACTTAGACTTACTAAATAGGCTTATTTTAGCAACTTAGGCTTATTAAATAGGCGTATTCAGCAACTTAGGCTTATTAAATAGGCTTATTTCGGCAACTTAGGCTTATTAAATAGGCTCATTCAGAAACTTAGGCTTATTAAATAGGCTTATTTCAGCAACTTAGACTTATTAAATAGGCCTATTAAATAGGCTTATTAAATAGACTTATTAAACAGGCTCATTAAATAATTATTAAATAGGCTTGTTAATTAGGCTCAATAAATAGGCTTATTAAATAGGCTTATTAAATAGGCACAATAAATAGGCTTATTAAATAGGCTTATTAAATAGGCTTATTAAATAGACTTATTAAATAGGCTTATTAAATAGGCTCAATAAATAGGCTTATTAAATAGGCTCAATAAATAGGCTTATTAAATAGGCTCAATAAATAGGCTTATTAAATAGGCTCAATAAATAGGCTTATTAAATAGGCTCATTAAATACTTATTAAATAGACTTATTAAATAGACTCATTAAATAGGCTTATTAAATAGGCTTATTAAATAGGCTTATTAAATAGGCTTATTAAATAGACGTATTAAATAGCCTCATTAAATAGGCTTATTTTAGCAACTTAGGCTTATTAAATAGGTTTATTTCAGCAACTTAGACTTATTAAAGAGCCTTATTAAATAGGCTTATTTCAGCAACTTAGGCTTATTAAATAAGCTTATTTCAGCAACTTATTCTTATTAAATAGCCTTATTAAACAGGTTTATTTCAGCAACTTAGGCTTATTAAATAGCATTTTTAAATAGGTTTATTTCAGCAACTTAGACTTATTAAATATACCTTTTAAAATAGGCTTAGTTCAGAAACTTAGGCTTATTAAATAGTCTTATTTCAGCAACTTAGGCTCATTAAATAGCCTTATTAAATAGGCTTATTCAGCAACTTAGGCTTATTAAATAGCCTTATTAAATATGCTTATTTCAGCAACTTAGACTTATTAAATAGGTTTATTCAGCAACTTAGGCTTATTAAATAGGCTTATTCAGCAACTTAGGCTTATTAAATAGGCTTATTCAGCAACTTAGGCTTATTTAATAGGCTTATTTCAGCAACTTAGGCTTATTAAATAAGCTTATTTCAGCAACTTAGACTTATTAAATAGGCCTATTAAATAGGCTTATTAAATAGGCTTATTTCAGCAACTTAGATTTATTTAAAAAGGCCTATTAAATAGGCTTATTAAATAGACGTATTAAATAGGCTCATTAAATACTTATTAAATAGGCTTATTAAATAGGCTTATTAAATAGACTTATTAAATAGGCTCAATAAATAGGCTTATTAAATAGGCTTATTAAATAGACTTATTAAATAGGCTCAATAAATCGGCTTATTAAATAGGCTTATTAAATAGGCTCAATAAATAGGCTTATTAAATAGGCTTATTAAATAGGCTTATTAAATAGACTTATTAAATCGGCTTATTAAATAGGCTCAATAAATAGGCTTATTAAATAGGCTCAATAAATATGCTTATTAAATAGGCTCAATAAATAGGCTTATTAAATAGCCTTATTTCAGCAACTTACACTTATTAAATAGGCTTATTTCAGCAACTTAGGCTTATTAAATAGCCTAATTAAGTAGGCTTATTTCAGCAACTTGGGCTTATTAAATAGGCTTATTTCAGCAACTTACGCTGATTAAAAAGGCTTATTTCAGCAACTTAGACTTATTAAATAGCCTTATTTCAGCAACCTAGACTCATTAAATAGGCTTATTTCAGCAACTTATGCTCATTAAATATACTTATTTCAGCAACTTAGGCTTATTAAATGGGCTTATTTCAGCAACTTAGACTTATTAAATAGCCTTATTTCAGCAACTTAGGCTTATTAAATAGGCTTATTTCAGCAACTTAGGCTTATTAAATAGGCTTATTTCAGCAACTTAGACTTACTAAATAGGCTTATTTCAGCAACTTAGGCTTATTAAATAGGCTTATTCAGCAACTTAGGCTTATTAAATAGGCTTATTTCGGCAACTTAGGCTTATTAAATAGGCTCATTCAGAAACTTAGGCTTATTAAATAGGCTTATTTCAGCAACTTAGACTTATTAAATAGGCCTATTAAATAGACTTATTAAATAGGCTTACTTCAGCAACTTAGACTTATTAAATAGGCCTATTAAATAGGCTTATTAAATAGACTTATTAAACAGGCTCATTAAATAATTATTAAATAGGTTTGTTAAATAGGCTCAATAAATAGGCTTATTAAATAGGCTTATTAAATAGGCACAATAAATAGGCTTATTAAATAGGCTTATTAAATAGGCTTATTAAATAGACTTATTAAATAGGCTTATTAAATAGGCTCAATAAATAGGCTTATTAAATAGGCTCAATAAATAGGCTTATTAAATAGGCTCAATAAATAGGCTTATTAAATAGGCTCAATAAATAGGCTTATTAAATAGGCTCATTAAATACTTATTAAATAGACTTATTAAATAGACTCATTAAATAGGCTTATTAAATAGGCTTATTAAATAGTCTTCTTAAATAGGCTTATTAAATAGACGTATTAAATAGCCTCATTAAATAGGCTTATTTTAGCAACTTAGGCTTATTAAATAGCATTTTTAAATAGGTTTATTTCAGCAACTTAGACTTATTAAATATACCTTTTAAAATAGGCTTAGTTCAGAAACTTAGGCTTATTAAATAATCTTATTTCAGCAACTTAGGCTCATTAAATAGCCTTATTAAATAGGCTTATTCAGCAACTTAGGCTTATTAAATAGCCTTATTAAATATGCTTATTTCAGCAACTTAGACTTATTAAATAGGTTTATTCAGCAACTTAGGCTTATTAAATAGGCTTATTCAGCAACTTAGGCTTATTAAATAGGCTTATTCAGCAACTTAGGCGTATTTAATAGGCTTATTTCAGCAACTTAGGCTTATTAAATAAGCTTATTTCAGCAACTTAGACTTATTAAATAGGCCTATTAAATAGGCTTATTAAATAGGCTTATTTCAGCAACTTAGATTTATTTAAAAAGGCCTATTAAATAGGCTTATTAAATAGACTTATTAAATAGGCTCATTAAATACTTATTAAATAGGCTTATTAAATAGGCTTATTAAATAGACTTATTAAATAGGCTCAATAAATAGGCTTATTAAATAGGCTTATTAAATAGACTTATTAAATAGGCTCAATAAATCGGCTTATTAAATAGGCTTATTAAATAGGCTCAATAAATAGGCTTATTAAATAGGCTCAATAAATAGGCTTATTAAATAGGCTCATTAAATACTTATTAAATAGGCTTATTAAATAGACTTATTAAATAGACTTATTAAATAGGCTTATTAAATATACTTATTGAATAGTCTTATTAAAAAGGCTTATTAAATAGACTTATTAAATAGGCTCATTAAATACTCATTAAATATGTTTATTAAATAGGTGTATTAATTAGGCTTATTAAATAGGCTTATTAAATAGACTTATTAAATAGACTTATTAAATAGACTTATTAAATAGCCTCATGAAATAGGCTTATTTTAGCAACTTAGGCTTATTAAATAGGTTTATTTCAGCAACTTAGACTTATTAAAGAGCCTTATTAAAGAGGCTTTTTGCAGCAACTTAGGCTTATTAAATAAGCTTATTTCAGCAACTTAGGCTCATTAAATAGCCTTATGAAATAGGCTTATTTCAGCAACTTAGGCTTATTAAATAGCCGTATTAAATAGGCTTATTTCAGCAACTTAGACTTATTAAATAGGTTTATTCAGCAACTTAGGCTTATTAAATAGGCTTATTCAGCAACTTAGGCTTATTAAATAGGCTTATTTCAGCAACTTAGACTTATTAAATAGGCCTATTAAATAGGCTTATTAAATAGGCTTATTTCAGCAACTTAGACTTATTAAATAGGCCTATTAAATAGGCTTATTAAATAGACTTATTAAATAGGCTCATTAAATACTTATTAAATAGGCTTATTAAATAGGCTTATTAAATAGACTTATTAAATAGGCTCAATAAATCGGCTTATTAAATAGGCCTATTAAATAGGCTCAATAAATAGGCTTATTAAATAGGCTTATTAAATAGGCTTATTAAATAGACTTATTAAATCGGCTTATTAAATAGGCTCAATAAATAGGCTTATTAAATAGGCTCAATAAATATGCTTATTAAATAGGCTCAATAAATAGGCTTATTAAATAGGCTCAATAAATAGGCTTATTAAATAGGCTCATTAAATACTTATTAAATAGGCTCATTAAATAGACTTATTAAATAGACTTATTAAATAGTCTTATTAAATAGACTTATTAAATAGTCTTATTAAAAAGGCTTATTAAATACACTTATTAAATAGGCACATTAAATACTTATTAAATATGTTTATTAAATAGGTGTATAAATTAGGCTTATTAAATAGGCTTATTAAATAGGCTCATTAAATAGACTTATTAAATAGACTTATTAAATAGACTTATTAAATAGACTTATTAAATAGCCTCATGAAATAGGCTTATTTTAGCAACTTAGGCTTATTAAATAGGTTTATTTCAGCAACTTAGACTTATTAAAGAGCCTTATTAAATAGGCTTATTTCAGCAACTTAGGCTTATTAAATAAGCTTATTTCAGCAACTTATGCTTATTAAATAGCCTTATTAAACAGGTTTATTTCAGCAACTTAGGTTTATTAAATAGCATTTTTAAATAGGTTTATTTCAGCAACTTAAACTTATTAAATATACCTTTTTAAATAGGCTTAGTTCAGAAACTTAGGCTTATTAAATAGTCTTATTTCAGCAACTTAGGCTCATTAAATAGCCTTATTAAATAGGCTTATTTCAGCAACTTAGGCTTATTAAATAGCCTTATTAAATAGGCTTATTTCAGCAACTTAGACTTATTAAATAGGTTTATTCAGCAACTTAGGCTTATTAAATAGCCTTATTCAGCAACTTAGGCTTATTAAATAGGCTTATTTCTGCAACTTAGACTTATTAAATAGGCCTATTAAATAGGCTTATTAAATAGGCTTATTTCAGCAACTTAGACTTATTAAATAGGCCTATTAAATAGGCTTATTAAATAGACTTATTAAATAGGCTCATTAAATACTTATTAAATAGGCTTATTAAATAGACTTATTAAATAGGCTCAATAAATAGGCTTATTAAATAGGCTTATTAAATAGGCTCAATAAATAGGCTTATTAAATAGGCTTATTAAATAGGCTTATTAAATAGATTTATTAAATAGGCTTATTAAATAGGCTTATTAAATAGGCTTATTAAATAGGCTTATTAAATAGGCTTATTAAATAGACTTATTAAATAGCCTAATTAAATAGGCTTATTTTAGCAACTTAGGCTTATTTAATAGGTTTATTTCAGCAACTTAGACTTATTAAATAGGCTTATTTCAGCAACTTAGACTTATTAAATAGGCCTATTAAATAGGCTTATTAAATAGGCTTATTTCAGCAACTTAGACTTATTAAATAGGCCTATTAAATAGGCTTATTAAATAGACTTATTAAATAGGCTCATTAAATACTTATTAAATAGGCTCAATAAATAAGCTTATTAAATAGGCTCAATAAATAGGCTTATTAAATAGGCTTATTAAATAGGCTTATTAAATAGACTTATTAAATTGGCTTATTAAATAGGCTCAATAAATAGGCTTATTAAATTGGCTCAATAAATATGCTTATTAAATAGGCTCAATAAATAGGCTTATTAAATAGGCTCAATAAATAGGCTTATTAAATAGGCTCATTAAATACTTATTAAATAGGCTTATTAAATAGACTTATTAAATAGACTTATTAAATAGTCTTATTAAAAAGGCTTATTAAATAGACTTATTAAATAGGCTCATTAAATACTTATTGAATATGTTTATTAAATAGGTGTATTAATTATGCTTATTAAATTGGCTTATAAAATAGGCTTATTCAGCAACTTAGGCTTATTAAATAGCCTTATTAAATATGCTTATTCCAGCAACTTAGACTTATTAAATAGGTTTATTCAGCAACTTAGGCTTATTAAATAGGCTTATTCAGCAACTTAGGCTTATTTAATAGGCTTATTTCAGCAACTTAGGCTTATTAAATAGGCTCATTCAGAAAGTTAGGCTTATTAAATAAGCTTATTTCAGTAACTTAGACTTATTAAATAGGCCTATTAAATAGGCTTATTAAATAGGCTTATTTCAGCAACTTAGATTTATTAAAAAAGGCCTATTAAATAGGCTTATTAAATAGACTTATTAAATAGGCTCATTAAATACTTATTAAATAGGCTTATTAAATAGGCTTATTAAATAGACTTATTAAATAGGCTCAATAAATAGGCTTATTAAATAGGCTTATTAAATAGACTTATTAAATAGGCTCAATAAATCGGCTTATTAAATAGGCTTATTAAATAGGCTCAATAAATAGGCTTATTAAATAGGTTTATTAAATAGGCTTATTAAATAGACTTATTAAATCGGCTGATTAAATAGGCTCAATAAATAGGCTTATTAAATAGGCTCAATAAATATGCTTATTAAATAGGCTCAATAAATAGGCTTATTAAATAGGCTCAATAAATAGGCTTATTAAATAGGCTCATTAAATACTTATTAAATAGGCTTATTAAATAGACTTATTAAATAGACTTATTAAATAGGCTTATTAAATATACTTATTAAATAGTCTTATTAAAAAGGCTTATTAAATAGACTTATTAAATAGGCTCATTAAATACTCATTAAATATGTTTATTAAATAGGTGTATTAATTAGGCTTATTAAATAGGCTTATTAAATAGGCTTATTAAATAGACTTATTAAATAGACTTATTAAATAGACTTATTAAATAGACTTATTAAATAGCCTCATGAAATAGGCTTATTTTAGCAACTTAGGCTTATTAAATAGGTTTATTTCAGCAACTTATGCTTATTAAATAGCCTTATTAAACAGGTTTATTTCAGCAACTTAGGCTTATTAAATAGCATTTTTAAATAGGTTTATTTCAGCAACTTTGACTTATTAAATATACCTTTTTAAATAGGCTTAGTTCAGAAACTTAGGCTTATTAAATAGTCTTATTTCAGCAACTTAGGCTCATTAAATAGCCTTATGAAATAGGCTTATTTCAGCAACTTAGGCTTATTAAATAGCCTTATTAAATAGGCTTATTTCAGCAACTTAGACTTATTAAATAGATTTATTCAGCAACTTAGGCTTATTAAATAGGCTTATTCAGCAACTTAGGCTTATTAAATAGGCTTATTTCAGCAACTTAGACTTATTAAATAGGCCTATTAAATAGGCTTATTAAATAGGCTTATTTCAGCAACTTAGACTTATTAAATAGGCCTATTAAATAGGCTTATTAAATAGACTTATTAAATAGGCTCATTAAATACTTATTAAATAGGCTTATTAAATAGGCATATTAAATAGACTTATTAAATAAGCTCAATAAATCGGCTTATTAAATAGGCTTATTAAATAGGCTCAATAAATAGGCTTATTAAATAGGCTTATTAAATAGGCTTATTAAATAGACTTATTAAATCGCCTTATTAAATAGGCTCAATAAATAGGCTTATTAAATAGGCTCAATAAATATGCTTATTAAATAGGCTCAATAAATAGGCTTATTAAATAGGCTCAATAAATAGGCTTATTAAATAGGCTCATTAAATACTTATTAAATAGGCTTATTAAATAGACTTATTAAATAGACTTATTAAATAGTCTTATTAAATAGACTTATTAAATAGGCTCAATAAATAGGCTTATTAAATAGACTTATTAAATAGGCTCATTAAATACTTATTAAATATGTTTATTAAATAGGTGTATTAATTAGGCTTATTAAATAGGCTTATTAAATAGGCTTATTAAATATGCACAATAAATAGTCTTATTAAATAGGCTTATTAAATAGTCTTATTAAATAGACTTATTAAATAGGCTTATTAAATAGGCTTATTAAATAGGCTCAATAAATAGGCTTATTAAATAGGCTCAATAAATAGGCTTATTAAATAGACTTATTAAATAGACTTATTAAATAGACTTATTAAATAGACTTATTAAATAGCCTCATGAAATAGGCTTATTTTAGCAACTTAGGCTTATTAAATAGGTTTATTTCAGCAACTTAGACTTATTAAAGAGCCTTATTAAATAGGCTTATTTCAGCAACTTAGGCTTATTAAATAAGCTTATTTCAGCAACTTATGCTTATTAAATAGCCTTATTAAACAGGTTTATTTCAGCAACTTAGGTTTATTAAATAGCATTTTTAAATAGGTTTATTTCAGCAACTTAAACTTATTAAATATACCTTTTTAAATAGGCTTAGTTCAGAAACTTAGGCTTATTAAATAGTCTTATTTCAGCAACTTAGGCTCATTAAATAGCCTTATTAAATAGGCTTATTTCAGCAACTTAGGCTTATTAAATAGCCTTATTAAATAGGCTTATTTCAGCAACTTAGACTTATTAAATAGGTTTATTCAGCAACTTAGGCTTATTAAATAGCCTTATTCAGCAACTTAGGCTTATTAAATAGGCTTATTTCTGCAACTTAGACTTATTAAATAGGCCTATTAAATAGGCTTATTAAATAGGCTTATTTCAGCAACTTAGACTTATTAAATAGGCCTATTAAATAGGCTTATTAAATAGACTTATTAAATAGGCTCATTAAATACTTATTAAATAGGCTTATTAAATAGACTTATTAAATAGGCTCAATAAATAGGCTTATTAAATAGGCTTATTAAATAGGCTCAATAAATAGGCTTATTAAATAGGCTTATTAAATAGGCTTATTAAATAGATTTATTAAATAGGCTTATTAAATAGGCTTATTAAATAGGCTTATTAAATAGGCTTATTAAATAGGCTTATTAAATAGACTTATTAAATAGCCTAATTAAATAGGCTTATTTTAGCAACTTAGGCTTATTTAATAGGTTTATTTCAGCAACTTAAACTTATTAAATAGGCTTATTTCAGCAACTTAGACTTATTAAATAGGCCTATTAAATAGGCTTATTAAATAGGCTTATTTCAGCAACTTAGACTTATTAAATAGGCCTATTAAATAGGCTTATTAAATAGACTTATTAAATAGGCTCATTAAATACTTATTATATAGGCTTATTAAATAAGCTTATTAAATAGGCTCAATAAATAGGCTTATTAAATAGGCTTATTAAATAGGCTTATTAAATAGACTTATTAAATTGGCTTATTAAATAGGCTCAATAAATAGGCTTATTAAATTGGCTCAATAAATATGCTTATTAAATAGGCTCAATAAATAGGCTTATTAAATAGGCTCAATAAATAGGCTTATTAAATAGGCTCATTAAATACTTATTAAATAGGCTTATTAAATAGACTTATTAAATAGACTTATAAAAATAGTCTTATTAAATAGACTTATTAAATAGTCTTATTAAAAAGGCTTATTAAATAGACTTATTAAATAGGCTCATTAAATACTTATTGAATATGTTTATTAAATAGGTGTATTAATTATGCTTATTAAATTGGCTTATAAAATAGGCTTATTCAGCAACTTAGGCTTATTAAATAGCCTTATTAAATATGCTTATTCCAGCAACTTAGACTTATTAAATAGGTTTATTCAGCAACTTAGGCTTATTAAATAGGCTTATTCAGCAACTTAGGCTTATTTAATAGGCTTATTTCAGCAACTTAGGCTTATTAAATAGGCTCATTCAGAAAGTTAGGCTTATTAAATAAGCTTATTTCAGTAACTTAGACTTATTAAATAGGCCTATTAAATAGGCTTATTAAATAGGCTTATTTCAGCAACTTAGATTTATTAAAAAAGGCCTATTAAATAGGCTTATTAAATAGACTTATTAAATAGGCTCATTAAATACTTATTAAATAGGCTTATTAAATAGGCTTATTAAATAGACTTATTAAATAGGCTCAATAAATAGGCTTATTAAATAGGCTTATTAAATAGACTTATTAAATAGGCTCAATAAATCGGCTTATTAAATAGGCTTATTAAATAGGCTCAATAAATAGGCTTATTAAATAGGTTTATTAAATAGGCTTATTAAATAGACTTATTAAATCGGCTGATTAAATAGGCTCAATAAATAGGCTTATTAAATAGGCTCAATAAATATGCTTATTAAATAGGCTCAATAAATAGGCTTATTAAATAGGCTCAATAAATAGGCTTATTAAATAGGCTCATTAAATACTTATTAAATAGGCTTATTAAATAGACTTATTAAATAGACTTATTAAATAGGCTTATTAAATATACTTATTAAATAGTCTTATTAAAAAGGCTTATTAAATAGACTTATTAAATAGGCTCATTAAATACTCATTAAATATGTTTATTAAATAGGTGTATTAATTAGGCTTATTAAATAGGCTTATTAAATAGGCTTATTAAATAGACTTATTAAATAGACTTATTAAATAGACTTATTAAATAGACTTATTAAATAGCCTCATGAAATAGGCTTATTTTAGCAACTTAGGCTTATTAAATAGGTTTATTTCAGCAACTTATGCTTATTAAATAGCCTTATTAAACAGGTTTATTTCAGCAACTTAGGCTTATTAAATAGCATTTTTAAATAGGTTTATTTCAGCAACTTTGACTTATTAAATATACCTTTTTAAATAGGCTTAGTTCAGAAACTTAGGCTTATTAAATAGTCTTATTTCAGCAACTTAGGCTCATTAAATAGCCTTATGAAATAGGCTTATTTCAGCAACTTAGGCTTATTAAATAGCCTTATTAAATAGGCTTATTTCAGCAACTTAGACTTATTAAATAGATTTATTCAGCAACTTAGGCTTATTAAATAGGCTTATTCAGCAACTTAGGCTTATTAAATAGGCTTATTTCAGCAACTTAGACTTATTAAATAGGCCTATTAAATAGGCTTATTAAATAGGCTTATTTCAGCAACTTAGACTTATTAAATAGGCCTATTAAATAGGCTTATTAAATAGACTTATTAAATAGGCTCATTAAATACTTATTAAATAGGCTTATTAAATAGGCATATTAAATAGACTTATTAAATAAGCTCAATAAATCGGCTTATTAAATAGGCTTATTAAATAGGCTCAATAAATAGGCTTATTAAATAGGCTTATTAAATAGGCTTATTAAATAGACTTATTAAATCGCCTTATTAAATAGGCTCAATAAATAGGCTTATTAAATAGGCTCAATAAATATGCTTATTAAATAGGCTCAATAAATAGGCTTATTAAATAGGCTCAATAAATAGGCTTATTAAATAGGCTCATTAAATACTTATTAAATAGGCTTATTAAATAGACTTATTAAATAGACTTATTAAATAGTCTTATTAAATAGACTTATTAAATAGGCTCAATAAATAGGCTTATTAAATAGACTTATTAAATAGGCTCATTAAATACTTATTAAATATGTTTATTAAATAGGTGTATTAATTAGGCTTATTAAATAGGCTTATTAAATAGGCTTATTAAATATGCACAATAAATAGTCTTATTAAATAGGCTTATTAAATAGTCTTATTAAATAGACTTATTAAATAGGCTTATTAAGTAGGCTTATAAAATAGGCTCAATAAATAGGCTTATTAAATAGGCTCAATAAATAGGCTTATTAAATAGACTTATTAAATAGACTTATTAAATAGACTTATTAAATAGACTTATTAAATAGCCTCATGAAATAGGCTTATTTTAGCAACTTAGGCTTATTAAATAGGTTTATTTCAGCAACTTAGACTTATTAAAGAGCCTTATTAAATAGGCTTATTTCAGCAACTTAGGCTTATTAAATAAGCTTATTTCAGCAACTTATGCTTATTAAATAGCCTTATTAAACAGGTTTATTTCAGCAACTTAGGTTTATTAAATAGCATTTTTAAATAGGTTTATTTCAGCAACTTAAACTTATTAAATATACCTTTTTAAATAGGCTTAGTTCAGAAACTTAGGCTTATTAAATAGTCTTATTTCAGCAACTTAGGCTCATTAAATAGCCTTATTAAATAGGCTTATTTCAGCAACTTAGGCTTATTAAATAGCCTTATTAAATAGGCTTATTTCAGCAACTTAGACTTATTAAATAGGTTTATTCAGCAACTTAGGCTTATTAAATAGCCTTATTCAGCAACTTAGGCTTATTAAATAGGCTTATTTCTGCAACTTAGACTTATTAAATAGGCCTATTAAATAGGCTTATTAAATAGGCTTATTTCAGCAACTTAGACTTATTAAATAGGCCTATTAAATAGGCTTATTAAATAGACTTATTAAATAGGCTCATTAAATACTTATTAAATAGGCTTATTAAATAGACTTATTAAATAGGCTCAATAAATAGGCTTATTAAATAGGCTTATTAAATAGGCTCAATAAATAGGCTTATTAAATAGGCTTATTAAATAGGCTTATTAAATAGATTTATTAAATAGGCTTATTAAATAGGCTTATTAAATAGGCTTATTAAATAGGCTTATTAAATAGGCTTATTAAATAGACTTATTAAATAGCCTAATTAAATAGGCTTATTTTAGCAACTTAGGCTTATTTAATAGGTTTATTTCAGCAACTTAAACTTATTAAATAGGCTTATTTCAGCAACTTAGACTTATTAAATAGGCCTATTAAATAGGCTTATTAAATAGGCTTATTTCAGCAACTTAGACTTATTAAATAGGCCTATTAAATAGGCTTATTAAATAGACTTATTAAATAGGCTCATTAAATACTTATTATATAGGCTTATTAAATAAGCTTATTAAATAGGCTCAATAAATAGGCTTATTAAATAGGCTTATTAAATAGGCTTATTAAATAGACTTATTAAATTGGCTTATTAAATAGGCTCAATAAATAGGCTTATTAAATTGGCTCAATAAATATGCTTATTAAATAGGCTCAATAAATAGGCTTATTAAATAGGCTCAATAAATAGGCTTATTAAATAGGCTCATTAAATACTTATTAAATAGGCTTATTAAATAGAATTATTAAATAGACTTATAAAAATAGTCTTATTAAATAGACTTATTAAATAGTCTTATTAAAAAGGCTTATTAAATAGACTTATTAAATAGGCTCATTAAATACTTATTGAATATGTTTATTAAATAGGTGTATTAATTATGCTTATTAAATTGGCTTATAAAATAGGCTTATTCAGCAACTTAGGCTTATTAAATAGCCTTATTAAATATGCTTATTCCAGCAACTTAGACTTATTAAATAGGTTTATTCAGCAACTTAGGCTTATTAAATAGGCTTATTCAGCAACTTAGGCTTATTTAATAGGCTTATTTCAGCAACTTAGGCTTATTAAATAGGCTCATTCAGAAAGTTAGGCTTATTAAATAAGCTTATTTCAGTAACTTAGACTTATTAAATAGGCCTATTAAATAGGCTTATTAAATAGGCTTATTTCAGCAACTTAGATTTATTAAAAAAGGCCTATTAAATAGGCTTATTAAATAGACTTATTAAATAGGCTAATTAAATACTTATTAAATAGGCTTATTAAATAGGCTTATTAAATAGACTTATTAAATAGGCTCAATAAATAGGCTTATTAAATAGGCTTATTAAATAGACTTATTAAATAGGCTGAATAAATCGGCTTATTAAATAGGCTTATTAAATAGGCTCAATAAATAGGCTTATTAAATAGGTTTATTAAATAGGCTTATTAAATAGACTTATTAAATCGGCTGATTAAATAGGCTCAATAAATAGGCTTATTAAATAGGCTCAATAAATATGCTTATTAAATAGGCTCAATAAATAGGCTTATTAAATAGGCTCAATAAATAGGCTTATTAAATAGGCTCATTAAATACTTATTAAATAGGCTTATTAAATAGACTTATTAAATAGACTTATTAAATAGGCTTATTAAATATACTTATTAAATAGTCTTATTAAAAAGGCTTATTAAATAGACTTATTAAATAGGCTCATTAAATACTCATTAAATATGTTTATTAAATAGGTGTATTAATTAGGCTTATTAAATAGGCTTATTAAATAGGCTTATTAAATAGACTTATTAAATAGACTTATTAAATAGACTTATTAAATAGACTTATTAAATAGCCTCATGAAATAGGCTTATTTTAGCAACTTAGGCTTATTAAATAGGTTTATTTCAGCAACTTATGCTTATTAAATAGCCTTATTAAACAGGTTTATTTCAGCAACTTAGGCTTATTAAATAGCATTTTTAAATAGGTTTATTTCAGCAACTTTGACTTATTAAATATACCTTTTTAAATAGGCTTAGTTCAGAAACTTAGGCTTATTAAATAGTCTTATTTCAGCAACTTAGGCTCATTAAATAGCCTTATGAAATAGGCTTATTTCAGCAACTTAGGCTTATTAAATAGCCTTATTAAATAGGCTTATTTCAGCAACTTAGACTTATTAAATAGATTTATTCAGCAACTTAGGCTTATTAAATAGGCTTATTCAGCAACTTAGGCTTATTAAATAGGCTTATTTCAGCAACTTAGACTTATTAAATAGGCCTATTAAATAGGCTTATTAAATAGGCTTATTTCAGCAACTTAGACTTATTAAATAGGCCTATTAAATAGGCTTATTAAATAGACTTATTAAATAGGCTCATTAAATACTTATTAAATAGGCTCAATAAATAAGCTTATTAAATAGGCTCAATAAATAGGCTTATTAAATAGGCTTATTAAATAGGCTTATTAAATAGACTTATTAAATTGGCTTATTAAATAGGCTCAATAAATAGGCTTATTAAATTGGCTCAATAAATATGCTTATTAAATAGGCTCAATAAATAGGCTTATTAAATAGGCTCAATAAATAGGCTTATTAAATAGGCTCATTAAATACTTATTAAATAGGCTTATTAAATAGACTTATTAAATAGACTTATTAAATAGTCTTATTAAAAAGGCTTATTAAATAGACTTATTAAATAGGCTCATTAAATACTTATTGAATATGTTTATTAAATAGGTGTATTAATTATGCTTATTAAATTGGCTTATAAAATAGGCTTATTCAGCAACTTAGGCTTATTAAATAGCCTTATTAAATATGCTTATTCCAGCAACTTAGACTTATTAAATAGGTTTATTCAGCAACTTAGGCTTATTAAATAGGCTTATTCAGCAACTTAGGCTTATTTAATAGGCTTATTTCAGCAACTTAGGCTTATTAAATAGGCTCATTCAGAAAGTTAGGCTTATTAAATAAGCTTATTTCAGTAACTTAGACTTATTAAATAGGCCTATTAAATAGGCTTATTAAATAGGCTTATTTCAGCAACTTAGATTTATTAAAAAAGGCCTATTAAATAGGCTTATTAAATAGACTTATTAAATAGGCTCATTAAATACTTATTAAATAGGCTTATTAAATAGGCTTATTAAATAGACTTATTAAATAGACTTATTAAATAGTCTTATTAAAAAGGCTTATTAAATAGACTTATTAAATAGGCTCATTAAATACTTATTGAATATGTTTATTAAATAGGTGTATTAATTATGCTTATTAAATTGGCTTATAAAATAGGCTTATTCAGCAACTTAGGCTTATTAAATAGCCTTATTAAATATGCTTATTCCAGCAACTTAGACTTATTAAATAGGTTTATTCAGCAACTTAGGCTTATTAAATAGGCTTATTCAGCAACTTAGGCTTATTTAATAGGCTTATTTCAGCAACTTAGGCTTATTAAATAGGCTCATTCAGAAAGTTAGGCTTATTAAATAAGCTTATTTCAGTAACTTAGACTTATTAAATAGGCCTATTAAATAGGCTTATTAAATAGGCTTATTTCAGCAACTTAGATTTATTAAAAAAGGCCTATTAAATAGGCTTATTAAATAGACTTATTAAATAGGCTCATTAAATACTTATTAAATAGGCTTATTAAATAGGCTTATTAAATAGACTTATTAAATAGGCTCAATAAATAGGCTTATTAAATAGGCTTATTAAATAGACTTATTAAATAGGCTCAATAAATCGGCTTATTAAATAGGCTTATTAAATAGGCTCAATAAATAGGCTTATTAAATAGGTTTATTAAATAGGCTTATTAAATAGACTTATTAAATCGGCTGATTAAATAGGCTCAATAAATAGGCTTATTAAATAGGCTCAATAAATATGCTTATTAAATAGGCTCAATAAATAGGCTTATTAAATAGGCTCAATAAATAGGCTTATTAAATAGGCTCATTAAATACTTATTAAATAGGCTTATTAAATAGACTTATTAAATAGACTTATTAAATAGGCTTATTAAATATACTTATTAAATAGTCTTATTAAAAAGGCTTATTAAATAGACTTATTAAATAGGCTCATTAAATACTCATTAAATATGTTTATTAAATAGGTGTATTAATTAGGCTTATTAAATAGGCTTATTAAATAGGCTTATTAAATAGACTTATTAAATAGACTTATTAAATAGACTTATTAAATAGACTTATTAAATAGCCTCATGAAATAGGCTTATTTTAGCAACTTAGGCTTATTAAATAGGTTTATTTCAGCAACTTATGCTTATTAAATAGCCTTATTAAACAGGTTTATTTCAGCAACTTAGGCTTATTAAATAGCATTTTTAAATAGGTTTATTTCAGCAACTTTGACTTATTAAATATACCTTTTTAAATAGGCTTAGTTCAGAAACTTAGGCTTATTAAATAGTCTTATTTCAGCAACTTAGGCTCATTAAATAGCCTTATGAAATAGGCTTATTTCAGCAACTTAGGCTTATTAAATAGCCTTATTAAATAGGCTTATTTCAGCAACTTAGACTTATTAAATAGATTTATTCAGCAACTTAGGCTTATTAAATAGGCTTATTCAGCAACTTAGGCTTATTAAATAGGCTTATTTCAGCAACTTAGACTTATTAAATAGGCCTATTAAATAGGCTTATTAAATAGGCTTATTTCAGCAACTTAGACTTATTAAATAGGCCTATTAAATAGGCTTATTAAATAGACTTATTAAATAGGCTCATTAAATACTTATTAAATAGGCTTATTAAATAGGCATATTAAATAGACTTATTAAATAAGCTCAATAAATCGGCTTATTAAATAGGCTTATTAAATAGGCTCAATAAATAGGCTTATTAAATAGGCTTATTAAATAGGCTTATTAAATAGACTTATTAAATCGCCTTATTAAATAGGCTCAATAAATAGGCTTATTAAATAGGCTCAATAAATATGCTTATTAAATAGGCTCAATAAATAGGCTTATTAAATAGGCTCAATAAATAGGCTTATTAAATAGGCTCATTAAATACTTATTAAATAGGCTTATTAAATAGACTTATTAAATAGACTTATTAAATAGTCTTATTAAATAGACTTATTAAATAGGCTCAATAAATAGGCTTATTAAATAGACTTATTAAATAGGCTCATTAAATACTTATTAAATATGTTTATTAAATAGGTGTATTAATTAGGCTTATTAAATAGGCTTATTAAATAGGCTTATTAAATATGCACAATAAATAGTCTTATTAAATAGGCTTATTAAATAGTCTTATTAAATAGACTTATTAAATAGGCTTATTAAATAGGCTTATTAAATAGGCTCAATAAATAGGCTTATTAAATAGGCTCAATAAATAGGCTTATTAAATAGACTTATTAAATAGACTTATTAAATAGACTTATTAAATAGACTTATTAAATAGCCTCATGAAATAGGCTTATTTTAGCAACTTAGGCTTATTAAATAGGTTTATTTCAGCAACTTAGACTTATTAAAGAGCCTTATTAAATAGGCTTATTTCAGCAACTTAGGCTTATTAAATAAGCTTATTTCAGCAACTTATGCTTATTAAATAGCCTTATTAAACAGGTTTATTTCAGCAACTTAGGTTTATTAAATAGCATTTTTAAATAGGTTTATTTCAGCAACTTAAACTTATTAAATATACCTTTTTAAATAGGCTTAGTTCAGAAACTTAGGCTTATTAAATAGTCTTATTTCAGCAACTTAGGCTCATTAAATAGCCTTATTAAATAGGCTTATTTCAGCAACTTAGGCTTATTAAATAGCCTTATTAAATAGGCTTATTTCAGCAACTTAGACTTATTAAATAGGTTTATTCAGCAACTTAGGCTTATTAAATAGCCTTATTCAGCAACTTAGGCTTATTAAATAGGCTTATTTCTGCAACTTAGACTTATTAAATAGGCCTATTAAATAGGCTTATTAAATAGGCTTATTTCAGCAACTTAGACTTATTAAATAGGCCTATTAAATAGGCTTATTAAATAGACTTATTAAATAGGCTCATTAAATACTTATTAAATAGGCTTATTAAATAGACTTATTAAATAGGCTCAATAAATAGGCTTATTAAATAGGCTTATTAAATAGGCTCAATAAATAGGCTTATTAAATAGGCTTATTAAATAGGCTTATTAAATAGATTTATTAAATAGGCTTATTAAATAGGCTTATTAAATAGGCTTATTAAATAGGCTTATTAAATAGGCTTATTAAATAGACTTATTAAATAGCCTAATTAAATAGGCTTATTTTAGCAACTTAGGCTTATTTAATAGGTTTATTTCAGCAACTTAAACTTATTAAATAGGCTTATTTCAGCAACTTAGACTTATTAAATAGGCCTATTAAATAGGCTTATTAAATAGGCTTATTTCAGCAACTTAGACTTATTAAATAGGCCTATTAAATAGGCTTATTAAATAGACTTATTAAATAGGCTCATTAAATACTTATTATATAGGCTTATTAAATAAGCTTATTAAATAGGCTCAATAAATAGGCTTATTAAATAGGCTTATTAAATAGGCTTATTAAATAGACTTATTAAATTGGCTTATTAAATAGGCTCAATAAATAGGCTTATTAAATTGGCTCAATAAATATGCTTATTAAATAGGCTCAATAAATAGGCTTATTAAATAGGCTCAATAAATAGGCTTATTAAATAGGCTCATTAAATACTTATTAAATAGGCTTATTAAATAGACTTATTAAATAGACTTATAAAAATAGTCTTATTAAATAGACTTATTAAATAGTCTTATTAAAAAGGCTTATTAAATAGACTTATTAAATAGGCTCATTAAATACTTATTGAATATGTTTATTAAATAGGTGTATTAATTATGCTTATTAAATTGGCTTATAAAATAGGCTTATTCAGCAACTTAGGCTTATTAAATAGCCTTATTAAATATGCTTATTCCAGCAACTTAGACTTATTAAATAGGTTTATTCAGCAACTTAGGCTTATTAAATAGGCTTATTCAGCAACTTAGGCTTATTTAATAGGCTTATTTCAGCAACTTAGGCTTATTAAATAGGCTCATTCAGAAAGTTAGGCTTATTAAATAAGCTTATTTCAGTAACTTAGACTTATTAAATAGGCCTATTAAATAGGCTTATTAAATAGGCTTATTTCAGCAACTTAGATTTATTAAAAAAGGCCTATTAAATAGGCTTATTAAATAGACTTATTAAATAGGCTAATTAAATACTTATTAAATAGGCTTATTAAATAGGCTTATTAAATAGACTTATTAAATAGGCTCAATAAATAGGCTTATTAAATAGGCTTATTAAATAGACTTATTAAATAGGCTGAATAAATCGGCTTATTAAATAGGCTTATTAAATAGGCTCAATAAATAGGCTTATTAAATAGGTTTATTAAATAGGCTTATTAAATAGACTTATTAAATCGGCTGATTAAATAGGCTCAATAAATAGGCTTATTAAATAGGCTCAATAAATATGCTTATTAAATAGGCTCAATAAATAGGCTTATTAAATAGGCTCAATAAATAGGCTTATTAAATAGGCTCATTAAATACTTATTAAATAGGCTTATTAAATAGACTTATTAAATAGACTTATTAAATAGGCTTATTAAATATACTTATTAAATAGTCTTATTAAAAAGGCTTATTAAATAGACTTATTAAATAGGCTCATTAAATACTCATTAAATATGTTTATTAAATAGGTGTATTAATTAGGCTTATTAAATAGGCTTATTAAATAGGCTTATTAAATAGACTTATTAAATAGACTTATTAAATAGACTTATTAAATAGACTTATTAAATAGCCTCATGAAATAGGCTTATTTTAGCAACTTAGGCTTATTAAATAGGTTTATTTCAGCAACTTATGCTTATTAAATAGCCTTATTAAACAGGTTTATTTCAGCAACTTAGGCTTATTAAATAGCATTTTTAAATAGGTTTATTTCAGCAACTTTGACTTATTAAATATACCTTTTTAAATAGGCTTAGTTCAGAAACTTAGGCTTATTAAATAGTCTTATTTCAGCAACTTAGGCTCATTAAATAGCCTTATGAAATAGGCTTATTTCAGCAACTTAGGCTTATTAAATAGCCTTATTAAATAGGCTTATTTCAGCAACTTAGACTTATTAAATAGATTTATTCAGCAACTTAGGCTTATTAAATAGGCTTATTCAGCAACTTAGGCTTATTAAATAGGCTTATTTCAGCAACTTAGACTTATTAAATAGGCCTATTAAATAGGCTTATTAAATAGGCTTATTTCAGCAACTTAGACTTATTAAATAGGCCTATTAAATAGGCTTATTAAATAGACTTATTAAATAGGCTCATTAAATACTTATTAAATAGGCTTATTAAATAGGCATATTAAATAGACTTATTAAATAAGCTCAATAAATCGGCTTATTAAATAGGCTTATTAAATAGGCTCAATAAATAGGCTTATTAAATAGGCTTATTAAATAGGCTTATTAAATAGACTTATTAAATCGGCTTATTAAATAGACTCAATAAATAGGCTTATTAAATAGGCTCAATAAATATGCTTATTAAATAGGCTCAATAAATAGGCTTATTAAATAGGCTCAATAAATAGGCTTATTAAATAGGCTCATTAAATACTTATTAAATAGGCTTATTAAATAGACTTATTAAATAGACTTATTAAATAGTCTTATTAAATAGAGTTATTAAATAGTCTTATTAAAAAGGCTTATTAAATAGACTTATTAAATAGGCTCATTAAATACTTATTAAATATGTTTATTAAATAGGTGTATTAATTAGGCTTATTAAATAGGCTTATTAAATAGGCTTATTAAATATGCTCAATAAATAGTCTTATTAAATAGGCTTATTAAATAGTCTTATTAAATAGACTTATTAAATAGGCTTATTAAATAGACTCAATAAATAGGCTTATTAAATAGGCTCAATAAATAGGCTTATTAAATAGACTTATTAAATAGGCTTATTAAATAGACTTATTAAATAGGCTTATTAAATAGGCTCAATAAATAGGCTTATTAAATAGGCTCAATAAATAGGCTTATTAAATAGGCTCAATAAATAGGCTTATTAAATAGGCTCAATAAATAGGCTTATTAAATAGGCTCATTAAATACTTATTAAATAGGCTTATTAAATAGACTTATTAAATAGACTTATTAAATAGGCTTATTAAATAGACTTATTAAATAGGCTTATTAAAAAGGCTTATTAAATAGACTTATTAAATAGGCTCATTAAATACTTATTAAATATGTTTATTAAATAGGCGTATTAAATAGGCTTATTAAATAGGCTTATTAAATAGGCTTATTAAATAGGCTTATTAAATAGACTTATTAAATAGCCTAATTAAATAGGCTTATTTTAGCAACTTAGGCTTATTTAATAGGTTTATTTCAGCAACTTAGACTTATTAAATAGGCTTATTTCAGCAACTTAGACTTATTAAATAGGCCTATTAAATACGCTTATTAAATAGGCTTATTTCAGCAACATAGACTTATTAAATAGGCCTATTAAATAGGCTTATTAAATAGACTTATTAAATAAGCTCATTAAATACTTATTAAATAGGCTTATTAAATAGGCTTATTAAATCGGCTGATTAAATAGGCTCAATAAATAGGCTTATTAAATAGGCTCAATAAATATGCTTATTAAATAGGCTCAATAAATAGGCTTATTAAATAGGCTCAATAAATAGGCTTATTAAATAGGCTCATTAAATACTTATTAAATAGGCTTATTAAATAGACTTATTAAATAGACTTATTAAATAGGCTTATTAAATATACTTATTAAATAGTCTTATTAAAAAGGCTTATTAAATAGACTTATTAAATAGGCTCATTAAATACTCATTAAATATGTTTATTAAATAGGTGTATTAATTAGGCTTATTAAATAGGCTTATTAAATAGGCTTATTAAATAGACTTATTAAATAGACTTATTAAATAGACTTATTAAATAGACTTATTAAATAGCCTCATGAAATAGGCTTATTTTAGCAACTTAGGCTTATTAAATAGGTTTATTTCAGCAACTTATGCTTATTAAATAGCCTTATTAAACAGGTTTATTTCAGCAACTTAGGCTTATTAAATAGCATTTTTAAATAGGTTTATTTCAGCAACTTTGACTTATTAAATATACCTTTTTAAATAGGCTTAGTTCAGAAACTTAGGCTTATTAAATAGTCTTATTTCAGCAACTTAGGCTCATTAAATAGCCTTATGAAATAGGCTTATTTCAGCAACTTAGGCTTATTAAATAGCCTTATTAAATAGGCTTATTTCAGCAACTTAGACTTATTAAATAGATTTATTCAGCAACTTAGGCTTATTAAATAGGCTTATTCAGCAACTTAGGCTTATTAAATAGGCTTATTTCAGCAACTTAGACTTATTAAATAGGCCTATTAAATAGGCTTATTAAATAGGCTTATTTCAGCAACTTAGACTTATTAAATAGGCCTATTAAATAGGCTTATTAAATAGACTTATTAAATAGGCTCATTAAATACTTATTAAATAGGCTTATTAAATAGGCATATTAAATAGACTTATTAAATAAGCTCAATAAATCGGCTTATTAAATAGGCTTATTAAATAGGCTCAATAAATAGGCTTATTAAATAGGCTTATTAAATAGGCTTATTAAATAGACTTATTAAATCGGCTTATTAAATAGACTCAATAAATAGGCTTATTAAATAGGCTCAATAAATATGCTTATTAAATAGGCTCAATAAATAGGCTTATTAAATAGGCTCAATAAATAGGCTTATTAAATAGGCTCATTAAATACTTATTAAATAGGCTTATTAAATAGACTTATTAAATAGACTTATTAAATAGTCTTATTAAATAGACTTATTAAATAGTCTTATTAAAAAGGCTTATTAAATAGACTTATTAAATAGGCTCATTAAATACTTATTAAATATGTTTATTAAATAGGTGTATTAATTAGGCTTATTAAATAGGCTTATTAAATAGGCTTATTAAATATGCTCAATAAATAGTCTTATTAAATAGGCTTATTAAATAGTCTTATTAAATAGACTTATTAAATAGGCTTATTAAATAGACTCAATAAATAGGCTTATTAAATAGGCTCAATAAATAGGCTTATTAAATAGACTTATTAAATAGGCTTATTAAATAGACTTATTAAATAGGCTTATTAAATAGGCTCAATAAATAGGCTTATTAAATAGGCTCAATAAATAGGCTTATTAAATAGGCTCAATAAATAGGCTTATTAAATAGGCTCAATAAATAGGCTTATTAAATAGGCTCATTAAATACTTATTAAATAGGCTTATTAAATAGACTTATTAAATAGACTTATTAAATAGGCTTATTAAATAGACTTATTAAATAGGCTTATTAAAAAGGCTTATTAAATAGACTTATTAAATAGGCTCATTAAATACTTATTAAATATGTTTATTAAATAGGCGTATTAAATAGGCTTATTAAATAGGCTTATTAAATAGGCTTATTAAATAGGCTTATTAAATAGACTTATTAAATAGCCTAATTAAATAGGCTTATTTTAGCAACTTAGGCTTATTTAATAGGTTTATTTCAGCAACTTAGACTTATTAAATAGGCTTATTTCAGCAACTTAGACTTATTAAATAGGCCTATTAAATACGCTTATTAAATAGGCTTATTTCAGCAACATAGACTTATTAAATAGGCCTATTAAATAGGCTTATTAAATAGACTTATTAAATAAGCTCATTAAATACTTATTAAATAGGCTTATTAAATAGGCTTATTAAATAGACTTATTAAATAGGCTCAATAAATCGGCTTATTAAATAGGCTTATTAAATAGGCTCAATAAATAGGCTTATTAAATAGGCTTATTAAATAGGCTTATTAAATAGACTTATTAAATCGGCTTATTAAATAGGCTCAATAAATAGGCTTATTAAATAGGCTCAATAAATATGCTTATTAAATAGGCTCAATAAATAGGCTTATTAAATAGGCTCAATAAATAGGCTTATTAAATAGGCTCATTAAATACTTATTAAATAGGCTTATTAAATAGGCTTTTTAAATAGACTTATTAAATAGACTTATTAAATAGACTTATTAAATAGTCTTATTAAAAAGGCTTATTAAATAGACTTATTAAATAGGCTCATTAAATACTTATTAAATATGTTTATTAAATAGGTGTATTAATTAGGCTTATTAAATAGGCTTAGTAAATAGGCTTATTAAATAGACTCATTAAATAAACTTATTAAATAGACTTATTAAATAGACTTATTAAATAGCCTCATGAAATAGGCTTATTTTAGCAACTTAGGCTTATTAAATAGGTTTATTTCAGCAACTTAGACTTATTAAAGAGCCTTATTAAATAGGCTTATTTCAGCAACTTAGGCTTATTAAATATGCTTATTTCAGCAACTTATGCTTATTAAATAGCCTTATTAAACAGGTTTATTTCAGCAACTTAGGCTTATTAAATAGCATTTTTAAATAGGTTTATTTCAGCAACTTAGACTTATTAAATATACCTTTTTAAATAGGCTTAGTTCTGAAACATAGGCTTATTAAATAGTCTTATTTCAGCAACTTAGGCTCATTAAATAGCCTTATTAAATAGGCTTATTTCAGCAACTTAGGCTTATTAAATAGCCTTATTCAGCAACTTAGGCTTATTAAATAGGCTTATTTCAGCAACTTAGACTTATTAAATAGGCCTATTAAATAGGCTTATTAAATAGACTTATTAAATAGGCTCATTAAATACTTATTAAATAGGCTTATTAAATAGGCTTATTAAATAGACGTATTAAATAGGCTCAATAAATAGGCTTATCAAATAGGCTTATTAAATAGGCTCAATAAATAGGCTTATTAAATAGGCTTATTAAATAGGCTTATTAAATAGACTTATTAAATAGGCTTATTAAATAGGCTCAATAAATAGGCTTATTAAATAGGCTCAATAAATAGGCTTATTAAATAGGCTCAATAAATAGGCTTATTAAATAGGCTCAATAAATAGGCTTATTAAATAGGCTCATTAAATACTTATTAAATAGGCTTATTGAATAGACTTATTAAATAGACTTATTAAATAGGCTTATTAAATAGACTTATTAAATAAGCTTATTAAAAAGGCTTATTAAATAGACTTATTAAATAGGCTCATTAAATACTTATTAAATATGTTTATTAAATAGGCGTATTAAATAGGCTTATTAAATAGGCTTATTAAATAGGCTTATTAAATAGGCTTATTAAATAGACTTATTAAATAGCCTAATTAAATAGGCTTATTTTAGCAACTTAGGCTTATTTTATAGGTTTATTTCAGCAACTTAGACTTATTAAATAGCCTTATTAAATAGGCTTATTTCAGCAACTTAGGCTTATTAAATAAGCTTATTTCAGCAAATTATGCTTATTAAATAGCCTTATTAAACAGGCTTATTTCAGCAACTTAGGCTTATTAAATAGCCTTATTAAATAGGCTTATTTCAGCAACTTAGACTTATTAAATAGATTTATTCAGCAACTTAGGCTTATTAAATAGGCTTATTCAGCAACTTAGGCTTATTAAATAGGCTTATTTCAGCAACTTAGACTTATTAAATAGGCCTATTAAATAGGCTTATTAAATAGGCTTATTTCAGCAACTTAGACTTATTAAATAGGCCTATTAAATAGGCTTATTAAATAGACTTATTAAATAGGCTCATTAAATACTTATTAAATAGGCTTATTAAATAGGCATATTAAATAGACTTATTAAATAAGCTCAATAAATCGGCTTATTAAATAGGCTTATTAAATAGGCTCAATAAATAGGCTTATTAAATAGGCTTATTAAATAGGCTTATTAAATAGACTTATTAAATCGGCTTATTAAATAGGCTCAATAAATAGGCTTATTAAATAGGCTCAATAAATATGCTTATTAAATAGGCTCAATAAATAGGCTTATTAAATAGGCTCAATAAATAGGCTTATTAAATAGGCTCATTAAATACTTATTAAATAGGCTTATTAAATAGACTTATTAAATAGACTTATTAAATAGTCTTATTAAATAGACTTATTAAATAGTCTTATTAAAAAGGCTTATTAAATAGACTTATTAAATAGGCTCATTAAATACTTATTAAATATGTTTATTAAATAGGTGTATTAATTAGGCTTATTAAATAGGCTTATTAAATAGGCTTATTAAATATGCTCAATAAATAGTCTTATTAAATAGGCTTATTAAATAGTCTTATTAAATAGACTTATTAAATAGGCTTATTAAATAGACTCAATAAATAGGCTTATTAAATAGGCTCAATAAATAGGCTTATTAAATAGACTTATTAAATAGGCTTATTAAATAGACTTATTAAATAGGCTTATTAAATAGGCTCAATAAATATGCTTATTAAATAGGCTCAATAAATAGGCTTATTAAATAGGCTCAATAAATAGGCTTATTAAATAGGCTCAATAAATAGGCTTATTAAATAGGCTCATTAAATACTTATTAAATAGGCTTATTAAATAGACTTATTAAATAGACTTATTAAATAGGCTTATTAAATAGACTTATTAAATAGGCTTATTAAAAAGGCTTATTAAATAGACTTATTAAATAGGCTCATTAAATACTTATTAAATATGTTTATTAAATAGGCGTATTAAATAGGCTTATTAAATAGGCTTATTAAATAGGCTTATTAAATAGACTTATTAAATAGCCTAATTAAATAGGCTTATTTTAGCAACTTAGGCTTATTTAATAGGTTTATTTCAGCAACTTAGACTTATTAAATAGGCTTATTTCAGCAACTTAGACTTATTAAATAGGCCTATTAAATACGCTTATTAAATAGGCTTATTTCAGCAACATAGACTTATTAAATAGGCCTATTAAATAGGCTTATTAAATAGACTTATTAAATAAGCTCATTAAATACTTATTAAATAGGCTTATTAAATAGGCTTATTAAATAGACTTATTAAATAGGCTCAATAAATCGGCTTATTAAATAGGCTTATTAAATAGGCTCAATAAATAGGCTTATTAAATAGGCTTATTAAATAGGCTTATTAAATAGACTTATTAAATCGGCTTATTAAATAGGCTCAATAAATAGGCTTATTAAATAGGCTCAATAAATATGCTTATTAAATAGGCTCAATAAATAGGCTTATTAAATAGGCTCAATAAATAGGCTTATTAAATAGGCTCATTAAATACTTATTAAATAGGCTTATTAAATAGGCTTTTTAAATAGACTTATTAAATAGACTTATTAAATAGACTTATTAAATAGTCTTATTAAAAAGGCTTATTAAATAGACTTATTAAATAGGCTCATTAAATACTTATTAAATATGTTTATTAAATAGGTGTATTAATTAGGCTTATTAAATAGGCTTAGTAAATAGGCTTATTAAATAGACTCATTAAATAAACTTATTAAATAGACTTATTAAATAGACTTATTAAATAGCCTCATGAAATAGGCTTATTTTAGCAACTTAGGCTTATTAAATAGGTTTATTTCAGCAACTTAGACTTATTAAAGAGCCTTATTAAATAGGCTTATTTCAGCAACTTAGGCTTATTAAATATGCTTATTTCAGCAACTTATGCTTATTAAATAGCCTTATTAAACAGGTTTATTTCAGCAACTTAGGCTTATTAAATAGCATTTTTAAATAGGTTTATTTCAGCAACTTAGACTTATTAAATATACCTTTTTAAATAGGCTTAGTTCTGAAACATAGGCTTATTAAATAGTCTTATTTCAGCAACTTAGGCTCATTAAATAGCCTTATTAAATAGGCTTATTTCAGCAACTTAGGCTTATTAAATAGCCTTATTCAGCAACTTAGGCTTATTAAATAGGCTTATTTCAGCAACTTAGACTTATTAAATAGGCCTATTAAATAGGCTTATTAAATAGACTTATTAAATAGGCTCATTAAATACTTATTAAATAGGCTTATTAAATAGGCTTATTAAATAGACGTATTAAATAGGCTCAATAAATAGGCTTATCAAATAGGCTTATTAAATAGGCTCAATAAATAGGCTTATTAAATAGGCTTATTAAATAGGCTTATTAAATAGACTTATTAAATAGGCTTATTAAATAGGCTCAATAAATAGGCTTATTAAATAGGCTCAATAAATAGGCTTATTAAATAGGCTCAATAAATAGGCTTATTAAATAGGCTCAATAAATAGGCTTATTAAATAGGCTCATTAAATACTTATTAAATAGGCTTATTGAATAGACTTATTAAATAGACTTATTAAATAGGCTTATTAAATAGACTTATTAAATAAGCTTATTAAAAAGGCTTATTAAATAGACTTATTAAATAGGCTCATTAAATACTTATTAAATATGTTTATTAAATAGGCGTATTAAATAGGCTTATTAAATAGGCTTATTAAATAGGCTTATTAAATAGGCTTATTAAATAGACTTATTAAATAGCCTAATTAAATAGGCTTATTTTAGCAACTTAGGCTTATTTTATAGGTTTATTTCAGCAACTTAGACTTATTAAATAGCCTTATTAAATAGGCTTATTTCAGCAACTTAGGCTTATTAAATAAGCTTATTTCAGCAAATTATGCTTATTAAATAGCCTTATTAAACAGGTTTATTTCAGCAACTTAGGCTTATTAAATAGCATTTTAAATAGGTTTATTTCAGCAACTTAGACTTATTAAATAGGCTTATTAAATAGGCTTAGTTCAGAAAGTTAGGCTTATTAAATAGGCTTATTTCAGCAACTTAGGCTCATTAAATAGCCTTATTAAATAGGCTTATTTCAGCAACTTAGGCTTATTAAACAGGCTTATTTCAGCAACTTAAACTTATTAAATAGCCTTATTTCAGCAACTTAGTCTTATTAAATAGCCTTATTCAGCAACTTAGGCTCATTAAATAGGCTTATTTCAGCAACTTAGGCTTATTAAATAGGCTCATTCAGAAACTTAGGCTTATTAAATAGGCTTATTTCAGCAACTTAGATTTATTAAAAAAGGCCTATTAAATAGGCATATTGAATAGACTTATTAAATAGGCTCATTAAATACTTATTAAATAGGCTTATTAAATAGGCTTATTAAATAGACTTATTAAATAGGCTCAATAAATAGGCTTATTAAATAGGCTTATTAAATAGACTTATTAAATAGGCTCAATAAATCGGTTTATTAAATAGGTTTATTAAATAGACTTATTAAATCGGCTTATTAAATAGGCTCAATAAATAGGCTTATTAAATAGGCTCAATAAATATGCTTATTAAATAGGCTCAATAAATAGGCTTATTAAATAGGCTCAATAAATAGGCTTATTAAATAGGCTTATTAAATAGACTTATTAGACTTATTAAATAGGCTTATTAAATAGACTTATTAAATAGTCTTATTAAATAGGCTTATTAAATAGACTTATTAAATAGACTTATTAAATAGACTTATTAAATAGACTTATTAAATAGCCTCATGAAATATGCTTATTTTAGCAACTTAAGCTTATTAAATAGGTTTATTTCAGCAACTTAGACTTATTAAAGAGCCTTATTAAATAGGCTTATTTCAGCAACTTAGGCTTATTAAATAAGCTTATTTCAGCAACTTATGCTTATTAAATAGCCTTATTAAACAGGTTTATTTCAGCAACTTAGGCTTATTAAATAGCATTTTTAAATAGGTTTATTTCAGCAACTTAGACTTACCTTTTTAAATAGGCTTAGTTCAGAAACTTAGGCTTATTAAATAGGCTTATTTCAGCAACTTAGGCTTATTAAATAGCCTTATTAAATAGGCTTATTTCAGCAACTTAGACTTATTAAATAGGTTTATTCAGCAACTTAGGCTTATTAAATAGGCTTATTCAGCAACTTAGGCTTATTAAATAGGCTTATTTCAGAAACTTAGACTTATTAAATAGGCCTATTAAATAGGCTTATTAAATAGGCTTATTTCAGCAACTTAGACTTATTAAATAGGCCTATTAAATAGGCTTATTAAATAGACTTATTAAATAGGCTCATTAAATACTTATTAAATAGGCTTATTAAATAGGCTTATTAAATAGACTTATTAAATAGGCTCAATAAATAGGCTTATTAAATAGGCTTATTAAATAGGCTCAATAAATAGGGTTATAAAATAGGCTTATTAAATAGGCTTATTAAATAGGCTCAATAAATAGGCTCATTAAATAGGCTCAATAAATAGGCTTATTAAATAGGCTCAATAAATAGGCTTATTAAATAGGCTCATTAAATACTTATTAAATAGGCTTATTAAATAGACTTATTAAATAGGCTTATTAAATAGGCTTATTAAATAGACTTATTAAATAGGCTCAATAAATAGGCTTATTAAATAGGCTTATTAAATAGGCTCAATAAATAGGCTTATTAAATAGGCTCAATAAATAGGCTTATTAAATAGGCTCAATAAATAGGCTCATTAAATAGGCTCAATAAATAGGCTTATTAAATAGGCTCAATAAATAGGCTTATTAAATAGGCTCATTAAATACTTATTAAATAGGCTTATTAAATAGACTTATTAAATAGGCTAAATAAATAGGCTTATTAAATAGGCTTATTAAATAGACTTATTAAATAGGCTCAATAAATCGGCTTATTAAATAGGCTTATTAAATAGACTTATTAAATCGGCTTATTAAATAGGCTCAATAAATAGGCTTATTAAATAGGCTTATTAAATACGCTTATTAAATAGGCTTATTAAATAGACTTATTAAATAGCCTAATTAAATAGGCTTATTTTAGCAACTTAGGCTTATTAAATAGGTTTATTTCAGCAACTTAGACTTATTAAATAGCCTTATTAAATGGGCTTATTTCAGCAACTTAGGCTTATTAAATAAGCTTATTTCAGCAACTTATGCTTATTAAATAGCCTTATTAAACAGGTTTATTTCAGCAACTTAGGCTTATTAAATAGCATTTTAAATAGGTTTATTTCAGCAACTTAGACTTATTAAATAGGCTTATTAAATAGGCTTAGTTCAGAAACTTAGGCTTATTAAATAGGCTTATTTCAGCAACTTAGGCTCATTAAATAGCCTTACTAAATAGCCTTATTTCAGCAACTTAGGCTTATTAAATAGCCTTATTTCAGCAACTTAAACTTATTAAATAGGCTTATTCAGCAACTTAGGCTCATTAAATAGCCTTACTAAATAGGCTTATTTCAGCAACTTAGGCTTATTAAACAGGCTTATTTCAGCAACTTAAACTTATTAAATAGCCTTATTTCAGCAACTTAGGCTTATTAAATAGCCTTATTCAGCAACTTAGGCTCATTAAATAGGCTTATTTCAGCAACTTAGGCTTATTAAATAGGCTCATTCAGAAACTTAGGCTTATTAAATAGGCTTATTTCAGCAACTTAGACTTATTAAATAGGCCTATTAAATAGGCTTATTAAATAGGCTTATTTCAGCAACTTAGATTTATTAAAAAAGGCCTATTAAATAGGCGTATTGAATAGACTTATTAAATAGGCTCATTAAATACTTATTAAATAGGCTTATTAAATAGGCTTATTAAATAGACTTATTAAATAGGCTCAATAAATAGGCTTATTAAATAGGCTTATTAAATAGACTTATTAAATAGGCTCAATAAATCGGCTTATTAAATAGGCTTATTAAATAGGCTTATTAAATAGGCTTATTAAATAGGCTTATTAAATAGGCTTATTAAATAGACTTATTAAATAGCCTAATTAAATAGGCTTATTTTAGCAACTTAGGCTTATTTTATAGGTTTATTTCAGCAACTTAGACTTATTAAATAGCCTTATTAAATAGGCTTATTTCAGCAACTTAGGCTTATTAAATAAGCTTATTTCAGCAAATTATGCTTATTAAATAGCCTTATTAAACAGGTTTATTTCAGCAACTTAGGCTTATTAAATAGCATTTTAAATAGGTTTATTTCAGCAACTTAGACTTATTAAATAGGCTTATTAAATAGGCTTAGTTCAGAAAGTTAGGCTTATTAAATAGGCTTATTTCAGCAACTTAGGCTCATTAAATAGCCTTATTAAATAGGCTTATTTCAGCAACTTAGGCTTATTAAACAGGCTTATTTCAGCAACTTAAACTTATTAAATAGCCTTATTTCAGCAACTTAGTCTTATTAAATAGCCTTATTCAGCAACTTAGGCTCATTAAATAGGCTTATTTCAGCAACTTAGGCTTATTAAATAGGCTCATTCAGAAACTTAGGCTTATTAAATAGGCTTATTTCAGCAACTTAGATTTATTAAAAAAGGCCTATTAAATAGGCGTATTGAATAGACTTATTAAATAGGCTCATTAAATACTTATTAAATAGGCTTATTAAATAGGCTTATTAAATAGACTTATTAAATAGGCTCAATAAATAGGCTTATTAAATAGGCTTATTAAATAGACTTATTAAATAGGCTCAATAAATCGGTTTATTAAATAGGTTTATTAAATAGACTTATTAAATCGGCTTATTAAATAGGCTCAATAAATAGGCTTATTAAATAGGCTCAATAAATATGCTTATTAAATAGGCTCAATAAATAGGCTTATTAAATAGGCTCAATAAATAGGCTTATTAAATAGGCTTATTAAATAGACTTATTAGACTTATTAAATAGGCTTATTAAATAGACTTATTAAATAGTCTTATTAAATAGGCTTATTAAATAGACTTATTAAATAGACTTATTAAATAGACTTATTAAATAGACTTATTAAATAGCCTCATGAAATATGCTTATTTTAGCAACTTAAGCTTATTAAATAGGTTTATTTCAGCAACTTAGACTTATTAAAGAGCCTTATTAAATAGGCTTATTTCAGCAACTTAGGCTTATTAAATAAGCTTATTTCAGCAACTTATGCTTATTAAATAGCCTTATTAAACAGGTTTATTTCAGCAACTTAGGCTTATTAAATAGCATTTTTAAATAGGTTTATTTCAGCAACTTAGACTTATTAAATATACCTTTTTAAATAGGCTTAGTTCAGAAACTTAGGCTTATTAAATAGGCTTATTTCAGCAACTTAGGCTTATTAAATAGCCTTATTAAATAGGCTTATTTCAGCAACTTAGACTTATTAAATAGGTTTATTCAGCAACTTAGGCTTATTAAATAGGCTTATTCAGCAACTTAGGCTTATTAAATAGGCTTATTTCAGAAACTTAGACTTATTAAATAGGCCTATTAAATAGGCTTATTAAATAGGCTTATTTCAGCAACTTAGACTTATTAAATAGGCCTATTAAATAGGCTTATTAAATAGACTTATTAAATAGGCTCATTAAATACTTATTAAATAGGCTTATTAAATAGGCTTATTAAATAGACTTATTAAATAGGCTCAATAAATAGGCTTATTAAATAGGCTTATTAAATAGGCTCAATAAATAGGGTTATAAAATAGGCTTATTAAATAGGCTTATTAAATAGGCTCAATAAATAGGCTCATTAAATAGGCTCAATAAATAGGCTTATTAAATAGGCTCAATAAATAGGCTTATTAAATAGGCTCATTAAATACTTATTAAATAGGCTTATTAAATAGACTTATTAAATAGGCTTATTAAATAGGCTTATTAAATAGACTTATTAAATAGGCTCAATAAATAGGCTTATTAAATAGGCTTATTAAATAGGCTCAATAAATAGGCTTATTAAATAGGCTCAATAAATAGGCTTATTAAATAGGCTCAATAAATAGGCTCATTAAATAGGCTCAATAAATAGGCTTATTAAATAGGCTCAATAAATAGGCTTATTAAATATGCTCATTAAATACTTATTAAATAGGCTTATTAAATAGACTTATTAAATAGGCTAAATAAATAGGCTTATTAAATAGGCTTATTAAATAGACTTATTAAATAGGCTCAATAAATCGGCTTATTAAATAGGCTTATTAAATAGACTTATTAAATCGGCTTATTAAATAGGCTCAATAAATAGGCTTATTAAATAGGCTTATTAAATACGCTTATTAAATAGGCTTATTAAATAGACTTATTAAATAGCCTAATTAAATAGGCTTATTTTAGCAACTTAGGCTTATTAAATAGGTTTATTTCAGCAACTTAGACTTATTAAATAGCCTTATTAAATGGGCTTATTTCAGCAACTTAGGCTTATTAAATAAGCTTATTTCAGCAACTTATGCTTATTAAATAGCCTTATTAAACAGGTTTATTTCAGCAACTTAGGCTTATTAAATAGCATTTTAAATAGGTTTATTTCAGCAACTTAGACTTATTAAATAGGCTTATTAAATAGGCTTAGTTCAGAAACTTAGGCTTATTAAATAGGCTTATTTCAGCAACTTAGGCTCATTAAATAGCCTTACTAAATAGCCTTATTTCAGCAACTTAGGCTTATTAAATAGGCTTAGTTCAGAAACTTAGGCTTATTAAATAGGCTTATTTCAGCAACTTAGGCTCATTAAATAGCCTTACTAAATAGCCTTATTTCAGCAACTTAGGCTTATTAAATAGCCTTATTTCAGCAACTTAAACTTATTAAATAGGCTTATTCAGCAACTTAGGCTCATTAAATAGCCTTACTAAATAGGCTTATTTCAGCAACTTAGGCTCATTAAATAGGCTTATTTCAGCAACTTAGGCTTATTAAATAGGCTCATTCAGAAACTTAGGCTTATTAAATAGGCTTATTTCAGCAACTTAGACTTATTAAATAGGCCTATTAAATAGGCTTATTAAATAGGCTTATTTCAGCAACTTAGATTTATTAAAAAAGGCCTATTAAATAGGCGTATTGAATAGACTTATTAAATAGGCTCATTAAATACTTATTAAATAGGCTTATTAAATAGGCTTATTAAATAGACTTATTAAATAGGCTCAATAAATAGGCTTATTAAATAGGCTTATTAAATAGACTTATTAAATAGGCTCAATAAATCGGCTTATTAAATAGGCTTATTAAATAGACTTATTAAATCGGCTTATTAAATAGGTTTAACACGTAGGCTTTCGCGACCAATATTATTCATAATAAAGGTTTTTGGGTTAGATCGCGTTTATTTATAAATGTGTCGTAACCCTCCACCACCCGACACGGCCAATCAGCAAAGAAAAGTGTCACGTTGACAAAAGACAAATAATTCACTACTTCAGCCCACCGGTGTGTTGAAGAGTTAATCCACATTTACAGTTTGAGTACGACGTTTCGCTGGTAAATACTTCCAGCATCATCGGGCAATTCGCCAGAATGGTAAAGCCCTCGCTTGCTCCCGGTTTTATATAGAGCAGAAGAGTGACGTCATCACTTAACTCATCAGGTGCAGTGATTAGAGGCGGAGGGGGGGGGTAATGTAATTATATAATCGATTAGTAATCAGTCATTGGTTATGATTAGTAATGAGTTGTAGATTAGTAATTCTTTAAATCAAAATGTAATGTGTATTATTTAATAATACGCTTCCAGGCCGCACTGAGCCGGTAGCTGTCAGAGCGATTAAAGTTATTCTTGTTCCTCTCAATTTCAATGGATTCTCTGATTAGTCTTTGCCAGTAATAATTAGTTTTACACACCACTGCAACATTGTCAAAATCAATTGAGTGTCCTTGTTGACAAGCATGTTCTGCCACTGCCGACAGTTGTGTTTGAGATAATTTAATATTTCTCTGATGTTCTTTTAGTCTTACGCTGATGTTACGTCCCGTCTGCCCAATGTAGCAGCTGCCACATGAACAATTAATCCGATATACACCTTCTGTTGATAGTTTAGGTAATGCGTCTTTAGTGCAAGATACTAGTTTTTGAATTTTGTGTACTGTACCAAATCTTACTGTAATGTTTTGCTTTTGCAAAACGCGGGCTAATTTGTCAGTTACTCCTGAGATATATGGAATTTTTATTGTTTTAACAATCTGGTCGCTTTCAGTAGTATTGCTTTGCGATCGTGATTTGGCATTCAGTGCTCTGTTAATTTGAGCATTATTGTAGCCATTCTGTCGTAGTGCGTCTTTAACGTGTTTAATCTCTTTCACTAGACTCTCACCATCTGACACTGTTTTCGCCCGATGCACGAGCGTCTTAATAAGAGAGGATTTTTGAGCTGGATGATGATGTGATTCTGCATTCAGATAGGCATCAGTGTGCGTTTGCTTTCTGTAAACGCTGTGTGTTATTTTACCGTTTAGGCCATGTCCAAGCAAAATATCTAGGAATGGGAGTGTATTATTCACCTCCATTTCCATGGTGAACTGGATGGCCGGGTTTTGTGCATTGAGATGATTTAGAAAATCATTAAGTGTATCTTTACCATGTGGCCAGACAACCAAAGTGTCATCCACATACCTAAACCAAAAGGATGGTTTTAATGTGCTCGAGGCAAGTGCTCTTATTTCAAAATTTTCCATGTACAAATTTGCTATAGCAGGGGATAAAGGAGAACCCATTGCTGCTCCTTCCTTTTGTTTAAAGAAATCCCCTCTCCATAAGAAGTAAGTGTTATTTAAGCAATGGCCAGCAAGTTTCGGAATATCTTTTTGTAAACCGGTATTCTTTACTAGTGTATCAAGTAATTTAAGCGATTCGTCCACTGGAACCTTAGTGAATAGAGAAATCACATCAAAGCTTACCAGAATATCATCAGGAGTAAGTTTAATATCTTTAATCACATTCACAAGATGTTCTGAATTTTTTATGAATGAAGATGTCTTACCGATGTAGGGCTGTATTTGTTTGGTTATATATTTTGCTAATTGATATGTGGCAGAGCCAATTGTACTGACTATGGGTCGTAATGGGATGCCGATTTTATGAATCTTTGGTAGCCCATAGAGTCTAGGTGGTTTTGAGGCCCTTGGCTTAATTAGGTATTGCTCATTTTTAGGGATTAATGAATTTGCAATTATTGCAGTGGTCTTACGTTCTAAAGTATTAGTTGGATCTCGTTTAATTTTAATGTAGGTACTTTCCTCTAGTAAATTTCTAATTTTATTATCATAATCGGCTCGTGACATCAGTACAGTAGTGCGGCCTTTATCAGCTGCTAGGATTTGGATATCCTTATTTACACGCAGCTCTCTTAAGGCTTTTGCCTCGTTAGAGCTAATATTTACTTTTGGAACTTTGCTATTCTCAATTATTTTAGCAACCTCATGTCTAGTCATCTCTGCCTCATTATGTGGAAGGAGTCTAACTGCTGATTCTACCTCAGCAATTATCTCATCCACTGGAATTGTGCGTGGGGTAACGGCAAAGTTAAGGCCTTTAGAAAGGATAGAGACCATGTCACCGGTTAATACAGTGTTGGTCAAGTTCAGTACAGTTTTGTTTTTACATTTTTGGTTTTCAGTAGGGATTTGTTTATTATGTAGTCTAGAAAATTTATTAATTTGGTTAGTTTTTGTTAGTTTAAACACATTATCAGCCGATTGTTGTGTTATGTTATCGATTATATTCCAATAATGCATAGATACACTATTGCTTATATCTAAGTGTAACTGCTTTAGCGATTCCGAAATGTAAGATAATTCACTCCTATTGTGCTGTATTCTCTCTATTAATAATAATTCGCTAGCTTTGTGTAGTATTTGGTTAGCTTTAGAAGACTTTATGTGATGTGTTATTTTAACTGCGTTTGGTATTACCTTTGAATCTCTGCACCTTTTGAGGAACGCCAGTGAAGATATCAATTTCATCCGCTTAATGCGAAGCTTCTCCAATTTTCTGGTTTTAAGAAAAGTATCCTCCCCATAGAGGTTAGTCAGTTTAACACGTAGGCTTTCGCGACCAATATTATTCATAATAAAGGTTTTTGGGTTAGATCGCGTTTATTTACGACACATTTATAAATAAACGCGATCTAACCCAAAAACCTTTATTATGAATAATATTGGTCGCGAAAGCCTACGTGTTAAACTGACTAACCTCTATGGGGAGGATACTTTTCTTAAAACCAGAAAATTGGAGAAGCTTCGCATTAAGCGGATGAAATTGATATCTTCACTGGCGTTCCTCAAAAGGTGCAGAGATTCAAAGGTAATACCAAACGCAGTTAAAATAACACATCACATAAAGTCTTCTAAAGCTAACCAAATACTACACAAAGCTAGCGAATTATTATTAATAGAGAGAATACAGCACAATAGGAGTGAATTATCTTACATTTCGGAATCGCTAAAGCAGTTACACTTAGATATAAGCAATAGTGTATCTATGCATTATTGGAATATAATCGATAACATAACACAACAATCGGCTGATAATGTGTTTAAACTAACAAAAACTAACCAAATTAATAAATTTTCTAGACTACATAATAAACAAATCCCTACTGAAAACCAAAAATGTAAAAACAAAACTGTACTGAACTTGACCAACACTGTATTAACCGGTGACATGGTCTCTATCCTTTCTAAAGGCCTTAACTTTGCCGTTACCCCACGCACAATTCCAGTGGATGAGATAATTGCTGAGGTAGAATCAGCAGTTAGACTCCTTCCACATAATGAGGCAGAGATGACTAGACATGAGGTTGCTAAAATAATTGAGAATAGCAAAGTTCCAAAAGTAAATATTAGCTCTAACGAGGCAAAAGCCTTAAGAGAGCTGCGTGTAAATAAGGATATCCAAATCCTAGCAGCTGATAAAGGCCGCACTACTGTACTGATGTCACGAGCCGATTATGATAATAAAATTAGAAATTTACTAGAGGAAAGTACCTACATTAAAATTAAACGAGATCCAACTAATACTTTAGAACGTAAGACCACTGCAATAATTGCAAATTCATTAATCCCTAAAAATGAGCAATACCTAATTAAGCCAAGGGCCTCAAAACCACCTAGACTCTATGGGCTACCAAAGATTCATAAAATCGGCATCCCATTACGACCCATAGTCAGTACAATTGGCTCTGCCACATATCAATTAGCAAAATATATAACCAAACAAATACAGCCCTACATCGGTAAGACATCTTCATTCATAAAAAATTCAGAACATCTTGTGAATGTGATTAAAGATATTAAACTTACTCCTGATGATATTCTGGTAAGCTTTGATGTGATTTCTCTATTCACTAAGGTTCCAGTGGACGAATCGCTTAAATTACTTGATACACTAGTAAAGAATACCGGTTTACAAAAAGATATTCCGAAACTTGCTGGCCATTGCTTAAATAACACTTACTTCTTATGGAGAGGGGATTTCTTTAAACAAAAGGAAGGAGCAGCAATGGGTTCTCCTTTATCCCCTGCTATAGCAAATTTGTACATGGAAAATTTTGAAATAAGAGCACTTGCCTCGAGCACATTAAAACCATCCTTTTGGTTTAGGTATGTGGATGACACTTTGGTTGTCTGGCCACATGGTAAAGATACACTTAATGATTTTCTAAATCATCTCAATGCACAAAACCCGGCCATCCAGTTCACCATGGAAATGGAGGTGAATAATACACTCCCATTCCTAGATATTTTGCTTGGACATGGCCTAAACGGTAAAATAACACACAGCGTTTACAGAAAGCAAACGCACACTGATGCCTATCTGAATGCAGAATCACATCATCATCCAGCTCAAAAATCCTCTCTTATTAAGACGCTCGTGCATCGGGCGAAAACAGTGTCAGATGGTGAGAGTCTAGTGAAAGAGATTAAACACGTTAAAGACGCACTACGACAGAATGGCTACAATAATGCTCAAATTAACAGAGCACTGAATGCCAAATCACGATCGCAAAGCAATACTACTGAAAGCGACCAGATTGTTAAAACAATAAAAATTCCATATATCTCAGGAGTAACTGACAAATTAGCCCGCGTTTTGCAAAAGCAAAACATTACAGTAAGATTTGGTACAGTACACAAAATTCAAAAACTAGTATCTTGCACTAAAGACGCATTACCTAAACTATCAACAGAAGGTGTATATCGGATTAATTGTTCATGTGGCAGCTGCTACATTGGGCAGACGGGACGTAACATCAGCGTAAGACTAAAAGAACATCAGAGAAATATTAAATTATCTCAAACACAACTGTCGGCAGTGGCAGAACATGCTTGTCAACAAGGACACTCAATTGATTTTGACAATGTTGCAGTGGTGTGTAAAACTAATTATTACTGGCAAAGACTAATCAGAGAATCCATTGAAATTGAGAGGAACAAGAATAACTTTAATCGCTCTGACAGCTACCGGCTCAGTGCGGCCTGGAAGCGTATTATTAAATAATACACATTACATTTTGATTTAAAGAATTACTAATCTACAACTCATTACTAATCATAACCAATGACTGATTACTAATCGATTATATAATTACATTACCCCCCCCCTCCGCCTCTAATCACTGCACCTGATGAGTTAAGTGATGACGTCACTCTTCTGCTCTATATAAAACCGGGAGCAAGCGAGGGCTTTACCATTCTGGCGAATTGCCCGATGATGCTGGAAGTATTTACCAGCGAAACGTCGTACTCAAACTGTAAATGTGGATTAACTCTTCAACACACCGGTGGGCTGAAGTAGTGAATTATTTGTCTTTTGTCAACGTGACACTTTTCTTATTAAATAGGCTCAATAAATAGGCTTATTAAATAGGCTCAATAAATATGCTTATTAAATAGGCTCAATAAATAGGCTTATTAAATAGGCTTATTAAATAGACTTATTAGACTTATTAAATAGGCTTATTAAATAGACTTATTAAATAGTCTTATTAAATAGGCTTATTAAATAGACTTATTAAATAGACTTATTAAATAGACTTATTAAATAGACTTATTAAATAGCCTAATTAAATAGGCTTATTTTAGCAACTTAGGCTTATTAAATAGCTTTATTTCAGCAACTTAGACTTATTAAAGAGCCTTATTAAATAGGCTTATTTCAGCAACTTAGGCTTATTAAATAAGCTTATTTCAGCAACTTATGCTTATTAAATAGCCTTATTAAACAGGTTTATTTCAGCAACTTAGGCTTATTAAATAGCATTTTAAATAGGTTTATTTCAGCAACTTAGACTTATTAAATAGGCTTATTAAATAGGCTTAGTTCAGAAACTTAGGCTTATGAAATAGGCTTATTTCAGCAACTTAGGCTCATTAAATAGCCTTACTAAATAGCCTTATTTCAGCAACTTAGGCTTATTAAATAGCCTTATTTCAGCAACTTAGACTTATTAAATAGGCTTATTCAGCAACTTAGGCTCATTAAATAGCCTTACTAAATAGGCTTATTTCAGCAACTTAGGCTTATTAAACAGGCTTATTTCAGCAACTTAAACTTATTAAATAGCCTTATTTCAGCAACTTAGGCTTATTAAATAGCCTTATTCAGCAACTTAGGCTCATTAAATAGGCTTATTTCAGCAACTTAGGCTTATTAAATAGGCTCATTCAGAAACTTAGGCTTATTAAATAGGCTTATTTCAGCAACTTAGACTTATTAAATAGGCCTATTAAATAGGCTTATTAAATAGGCTTATTTCAGCAACTTAGATTTATTAAAAAAGGCTTATTAAATAGGCTCATTAAATACTTATTAAATAGGCTTATTAAATAGGCTTATTAAATAGACTTATTAAATAGGCTCAATAAATAGGCTTATTAAATAGGCTTATTAAATAGACTTATTAAATAGGCTCAATAAATAGGCTTATTAAATAGGCTTATTAAATAGGCTTATTAAATAGACTTATTAAATCGGCTTATTAAATAGGCTCAATAAATAGGCTTATTAAATAGGCTCAATAAATATGCTTATTAAATAGGCTCAATAAATAGGCTTATTAAATAGGCTCAATAAATAGGCTTATTAAATAGGCTCATTAAATACTTATTAAATAGGCTTATTAAATAGGCTTTTTAAATAGACTTATTAAATAGACTTATTAAATAGACTTATTAAATAGTCTTATTAAAAAGGCTTATTAAATAGACTTATTAAATAGGCTCATTAAATACTTATTAAATATGTTTATTAAATAGGTGTATTAATTAGGCTTATTAAATAGGCTTAGTAAATAGGCTTATTAAATAGACTTATTAAATAAACTTATTAAATAGACTTATTAAATAGACTTATTAAATAGCCTCATGAAATAGGCTTATTTTAGCAACTTAGGCTTATTAAATAGGTTTATTTCAGCAACTTAGACTTATTAAAGAGCCTTATTAAATAGGCTTATTTCAGCAACTTAGGCTTATTAAATATGCTTATTTCAGCAACTTATGCTTATTAAATAGCCTTATTAAACAGGTTTATTTCAGCAACTTAGGCTTATTAAATAGCATTTTTAAATAGGTTTATTTCAGCAACTTAGACTTATTAAATATACCTTTTTAAATAGGCTTAGTTCTGAAACATAGGCTTATTAAATAGTCTTATTTCAGCAACTTAGGCTCATTAAATAGCCTTATTAAATAGGCTTATTTCAGCAACTTAGGCTTATTAAATAGCCTTATTCAGCAACTTAGGCTTATTAAATAGGCTTATTTCAGCAACTTAGACTTATTAAATAGGCCTATTAAATAGGCTTATTAAATAGGCTTATTTCAGCAACTTAGACTTATTAAATAGGCCTATTAAATAGGCTTATTAAATAGACTTATTAAATAGGCTCATTAAATACTTATTAAATAGGCTTATTAAATAGGCTTATTAAATAGACGTATTAAATAGGCTCAATAAATAGGCTTATCAAATAGGCTTATTAAATAGGCTCAATAAATAGGCTTATTAAATAGGCTTATTAAATAGGCTTATTAAATAGACTTATTAAATAGGCTTATTAAATAGGCTCAATAAATAGGCTTATTAAATAGGCTCAATAAATAGGCTTATTAAATAGGCTCAATAAATAGGCTTATTAAATAGGCTCAATAAATAGGCTTATTAAATAGGCTCATTAAATACTTATTAAATAGGCTTATTAAATAGACTTATTAAATAGACTTATTAAATATGCTTATTAAATAGACTTATTAAATAAGCTTATTAAAAAGGCTTATTAAATAGACTTATTAAATAGGCTCATTAAATACTTATTAAATATGTTTATTAAATAGGCGTATTAAATAGGCTTATTAAATAGGCTTATTAAATAGGCTTATTAAATAGGCTTATTAAATAGACTTATTAAATAGCCTAATTAAATAGGCTTATTTTAGCAACTTAGGCTTATTTAATAGGTTTATTTCAGCAACTTAGACTTATTAAATAGCCTTATTAAATAGGCTTATTTCAGCAACTTAGGCTTATTAAATAAGCTTATTTCAGCAAATTATGCTTATTAAATAGCCTTATTAAACAGGTTTATTTCAGCAACTTCGGCTTATTAAATAGCATTTTAAATAGGTTTATTTCAGCAACTTAGACTTATTAAATAGGCTTATTAAATAGGCTTAGTTCAGAAAGTTAGGCTTATTAAATAGGCTTATTTCAGCAACTTAGGCTCATTAAATAGCCTTATTAAATAGGCTTATTTCAGCAACTTAGGCTTATTAAACAGGCTTATTTCAGCAACTTAAACTTATTAAATAGCCTTATTTCAGCAACTTAGGCTTATTAAATAGCCTTATTCAGCAACTTAGGCTCATTAAATAGGCTTATTTCAGCAACTTAGGCTTATTAAATAGGCCTATTAAATAGGCTTATTAAATAGGCTTATTTCAGCAACTTAGATTTATTAAAAAAGGCCTATTAAATAGGCGTATTGAATAGACTTATTAAATAGGCACATTAAATACTTATTAAATAGGCTTATTAAATAGGCTTATTAAATAGACTTATTAAATAGGCTCAATAAATAGGCTTATTAAATAGGCTTATTAAATAGACTTATTAAATAGGCTCAATAAATCGGCTTATTAAATAGGTTTATTAAATAGACTTATTAAATCGGCTTATTAAATAGGCTCAATAAATAGGCTTATTAAATAGGCTCAATAAATATGCTTATTAAATAGGCTCAATAAATAGGCTCATTAAATAGGCTCAATAAATAGGCTTATTAAATAGGCTTATTAAATAGACTTATTAGACTTATTAAATAGGCTTATTAAATAGACTTATTAAATAGTCTTATTAAATAGGCTTATTAAATAGACTTATTAAATAGACTTATTAAATAGACTTATTAAATAGACTTATTAAATAGCCTCATGAAATATGCTTATTTTAGCAACTTAAGCTTATTAAATAGGTTTATTTCAGCAACTTAGACTTATTAAAGAGCCTTATTAAATAGGCTTATTTCAGCAACTTAGGCTTATTAAATAAGCTTATTTCAGCAACTTATGCTTATTAAATAGCCTTATTAAACAGGTTTATTTCAGCAACTTAGGCTTATTAAATAGCATTTTTAAATAGGTTTATTTCAGCAACTTAGACTTATTAAATATACCTTTTTAAATAGGCTTAGTTCAGAAACTTAGGCTTATTAAATAGGCTTATTTCAGCAACTTAGGCTTATTAAATAGCCTTATTAAATAGGCTTATTTCAGCAACTTAGACTTATTAAATAGGTTTATTCAGCAACTTAGGCTTATTAAATAGGCTTATTCAGTAACTTAGGCTTATTAAATAGGCTTATTTCAGAAACTTAGACTTATTAAATAGGCCTATTAAATAGGCTTATTAAATAGGCTTATTTCAGCAACTTAGACTTATTAAATAGGCCTATTAAATAGGCTTATTAAATAGACTTATTAAATAGGCTCATTAAATACTTATTAAATAGGCTTATTAAATAGGCTTATTAAATAGACTTATTAAATAGGCTCAATAAATAGGCTTATTAAATAGGCTTATTAAATAGGCTCAATAAATAGGCTTATAAAATAGGCTTATTAAATAGGCTTATTAAATAGGCTCAATAAATAGGCTCATTAAATAGGCTCAATAAATAGGCTTATTAAATAGGCTCATTAAATACTTATTAAATAGGCTTATTAAATAGACTTATTAAATAGGCTTATTAAATAGGCTTATTAAATAGACTTATTAAATAGGCTCAATAAATAGGTTTATTAAATAGGCTTATTAAATAGGCTCAATAAATAGGCTTATTAAATAGGCTCAATAAATAGGCTTATTAAATAGGCTCAATAAATAGGCTCATTAAATAGGCTCAATAAATAGGCTTATTAAATAGGCTCAATAAATAGGCTTATTAAATAGGCTCATTAAATACTTATTAAATAGGCTTATTAAATAGACTTATTAAATAGGCTAAATAAATAGGCTTATTAAATAGGCTTATTAAATAGACTTATTAAATAGGCTCAATAAATCGGCTTATTAAATAGGCTTATTAAATAGACTTATTAAATCGGCTTATTAAATAGGCTCAATAAATAGGCTTATTAAATAGGCTTATTAAATACGCTTATTAAATAGGCTTATTAAATAGACTTATTAAATAGCCTAATTAAATAGGCTTATTTTAGCAACTTAGGCTTATTAAATAGGTTTATTTCAGCAACTTAGACTTATTAAATAGCCTTATTAAATGGGCTTATTTCAGCAACTTAGGCTTATTAAATAAGCTTATTTCAGCAACTTATGCTTATTAAATAGCCTTATTAAACAGGTTTATTTCAGCAACTTAGGCTTATTAAATAGCATTTTAAATAGGTTTATTTCAGCAACTTAGACTTATTAAATAGGCTTATTAAATAGGCTTAGTTCAGAAACTTAGGCTTATTAAATAGGCTTATTTCAGCAACTTAGGCTCATTAAATAGCCTTACTAAATAGCCTTATTTCAGCAACTTAGGCTTATTAAATAGCCTTATTTCAGCAACTTAGACTTATTAAATAGGCTTATTCAGCAACTTAGGCTCATTAAATAGCCTTACTAAATAGGCTTATTTCAGCAACTTAGGCTTATTAAACAGGCTTATTTCAGCAACTTAAACTTATTAAATAGCCTTATTTCAGCAACTTAGGCTTATTAAATAGCCTTATTCAGCAACTTAGGCTCATTAAATAGGCTTATTTCAGCAACTTAGGCTTATTAAATAGGCTCATTCAGAAACTTAGGCTTATTAAATAGGCTTATTTCAGCAACTTAGACGTATTAAATAGGCCTATTAAATAGGCGTATTAAATAGGCTTATTAAATAGACTTATTAAATAGGCTCAATAAATAGGCTTATTAAATAGGCTTATTAAATAGACTTATTAAATAGGCTCAATAAATCGGCTTATTAAATAGGCTTATTAAATAGACTTATTAAATCGGCTTATTAAATAGGCTCAATAAATAGGCTTATTAAATAGGCTCAATAAATATGCTTATTAAATAGGCTCAATAAATAGGCTTATTAAATAGGCTTATTAAATAGACTTATTAGACTTATTAAATAGGCTTATTAAATAGACTTATTAAATAGTCTTATTAAATAGGCTTATTAAATAGACTTATTAAATAGACTTATTAAATAGACTTATTAAATAGACTTATTAAATAGCCTAATTAAATAGGCTTATTTTAGCAACTTAGGCTTATTAAATAGGTTTATTTCAGCAACTTAGACTTATTAAAGAGCCTTATTAAATAGGCTTATTTCAGCAACTTAGGCTTATTAAATAAGCTTATTTCAGCAACTTATGCTTATTAAATAGCCTTATTAAACAGGTTTATTTCAGCAACTTAGGCTTATTAAATAGCATTTTAAATAGGTTTATTTCAGCAACTTAGACTTATTAAATAGGCTTATTAAATAGGCTTAGTTCAGAAACTTAGGCTTATTAAATAGGCTTATTTCAGCAACTTAGGCTCATTAAATAGCCTTACTAAATAGCCTTATTTCAGCAACTTAGGCTTATTAAATAGCCTTATTTCAGCAACTTAGACTTATTAAATAGGCTTATTAAGCAACTTAGGCTCATTAAATAGCCTTACTAAATAGGCTTATTTCAGCAACTTAGGCTTATTAAACAGGCTTATTTCAGCAACTTAAACTTATTAAATAGCCTTATTTCAGCAACTTAGGCTTATTAAATAGCCTTATTCAGCAACTTAGGCTCATTAAATAGGCTTATTTCAGCAACTTAGGCTTGTTAAATAGGCTCATTCAGAAACTTAGGCTTATTAAATAGGCTTATTTCAGCAACTTAGACTTATTAAATAGGCCTATTAAATAGGCTTATTAAATAGGCTTATTTCAGCAACTTAGATTTATTAAAAAAGGCCTATTAAATAGGCGTATTGAATAGACTTATTAAATAGGCTCATTAAATACTTATTAAATAGGCTTATTAAATAGGCTTATTAAATAGATTTATTAAATAGGCTCAATAAATAGGCTTATTAAATAGGCTTATTAAATAGACTTATTAAATAGGCTCAATAAATCGGCTTATTAAATAGGCTTATTAAATAGACTTATTAAATCGGCTTATTAAATAGGCTCAATAAATAGGCTTATTAAATAGGCTCAATAAATATGCTTATTAAATAGGCTCAATAAATAGGCTTCTTAAATAGGCTTATTAAATAGACTTATTAGACTTATTAAATAGGCTTATTAAATAGACTTATTAAATAGTCTTATTAAATAGGCTTATTAAATAGACTTATTAAATAGACTTATTAAATAGACTTATTAAATAGACTTATTAAATAGCCTCATGAAATAGGCTTATTTTAGCAACTTAAGCTTATTAAATAGGTTTATTTCAGCAACTTAGACTTATTAAATATACCTTTTTAAATAGGCTTAGTTCAGAAACTTAGGCTTATTAAATAGTCTTATTTCAGCAACTTAGGCTCATTAAATAGCCTTATTAAATAGGCTTATTTCAGCAACTTAGGCTTATTAAATAGCCTTATTAAATAGGCTTATTTCAGCAACTTAGACTTATTAAATAGGTTTATTCAGCAACTTAGGCTTATTAAATAGGCTTATTCAGCAACTTAGGCTTATTAAATAGGCTTATTTCAGCAACTTAGACTTATTAAATAGGCCTATTAAATAGGCTTATTAAATAGGCTTATTTCAGCAACTTAGACTTATTAAATAGGCCTATTAAATAGGCTTATTAAATAGACTTATTAAATAGGCTCATTAAATACTTATTAAATATGTTTATTAAATAGGTGTATTAATTAGGCGTATTAAATAGGCTTATTAAATAGGCTTATTAAATAGACTTATTAAATAGACTTATTAAATAGACTTATTAAATAGCCTCATGAAATAGGCTTATTTTAGCAACTTAGGCTTATTAAATAGGTTTATTTCAGCAACTTAGACTTATTAAAGAGCCTTATTAAATAGGCTTATTTCAGCAACTTAGGCTTATTAAATAAGCTTATTTCAGCAACTTATGCTTATTAAATAGCCTTATTAAACAGGTTTATTTCAGCAACTTAGGCTTATTAAATAGCATTTTAAATAGGTTTATTTCAGCAACTTAGACTTATTAAATAGGCTTATTAAATAGGCTTAGTTCAGAAACTTAGGCTTATGAAATAGGCTTATTTCAGCAACTTAGGCTCATTAAATAGCCTTACTAAATAGCCTTATTTCAGCAACTTAGGCTTATTAAATAGCCTTATTTCAGCAACTTAGACTTATTAAATAGGCTTATTCAGCAACTTAGGCTCATTAAATAGCCTTACTAAATAGGCTTATTTCAGCAACTTAGGCTTATTAAACAGGCTTATTTCAGCAACTTAAACTTATTAAATAGCCTTATTTCAGCAACTTAGGCTTATTAAATAGCCTTATTCAGCAACTTAGGCTCATTAAATAGGCTTATTTCAGCAACTTAGGCTTATTAAATAGGCTCATTCAGAAACTTAGGCTTATTAAATAGGCTTATTTCAGCAACTTAGACTTATTAAATAGGCCTATTAAATAGGCTTATTAAATAGGCTTATTTCAGCAACTTAGATTTATTAAAAAAGGCCTATTAAATAGGCGTATTGAATAGACTTATTAAATAGGCTCATTAAATACTTATTAAATAGGCTTATTAAATAGGCTTATTAAATAGACTTATTAAATAGGCTCAATAAATAGGCTTATTAAATAGGCTTATTAAATAGACTTATTAAATAGGCTCAATAAATAGGCTTATTAAATATGCTTATTAAATAGGCTTACTAAATAGACTTATTAAATCGGCTTATTAAATAGGCTCAATAAATAGGCTTATTAAATAGGCTCAATAAATATGCTTATTAAATAGGCTCAATAAATAGGCTTATTAAATAGGCTCAATAAATAGGCTTATTAAATAGGCTCATTAAATACTTATTAAATAGGCTTATTAAATAGGCTTTTTAAATAGACTTATTAAATAGACTTATTAAATAGACTTATTAAATAGTCTTATTAAAAAGGCTTATTAAATAGACTTATTAAATAAGCTCATTAAATACTTATTAAATATGTTTATTAAATAGGTGTATTAATTAGGCTTATTAAATAGGCTTAGTAAATAGGCTTATTAAATAGACTTATTAAATAAACTTATTAAATAGACTTATTAAATAGACTTATTAAATAGCCTCATGAAATAGGCTTATTTTAGCAACTTAGGCTTATTAAATAGGTTTATTTCAGCAACTTAGATTTATTAAAGAGCCTTATTAAATAGGCTTATTTCAGCAACTTAGGCTTATTAAATATGCTTATTTCAGCAACTTATGCTTATTAAATAGCCTTATTAAACAGGTTTATTTCAGCAACTTAGGCTTATTAAATAGCATTTTTAAATAGGTTTATTTCAGCAACTTAGACTTATTAAATATACCTTTTTAAATAGGCTTAGTTCTGAAACATAGGCTTATTAAATAGACTTATTTCAGCAACTTAGGCTCATTAAATAGCCTTATTAAATAGGCTTATTTCAGCAACTTAGGCTTATTAAATAGCCTTATTCAGCAACTTAGGCTTATTAAATAGGCTTATTTCAGCAACTTAGACTTATTAAATAGGCCTATTAAATAGGCTTATTAAATAGGCTTATTTCAGCAACTTAGACTTATTAAATAGGCCTATTAAATAGGCTTATTAAATAGACTTATTAAATAGGCTCATTAAATACTTATTAAATAGGCTTATTAAATAGGCTTATTAAATAGACGTATTAAATAGGCTCAATAAATAGGCTTATCAAATAGGCTTATTAAATAGGCTCAATAAATAGGCTTATTAAATAGGCTTATTAAATAGGCTTATTAAATAGACTTATTAAATAGGCTTATTAAATAGGCTCAATAAATAGGCTTATTAAATAGGCTCAATAAATAGGCTTATTAAATAGGCTCAATAAATAGGCTTATTAAATAGGCTCAATAAATAGGCTTATTAAATAGGCTCATTAAATACTTATTAAATAGGCTTATTAAATAGACTTATTAAATAGACTTATTAAATATGCTTATTAAATAGACTTATTAAATAAGCTTATTAAAAAGGCTTATTAAATAGACTTATTAAATAGGCTCATTAAATACTTATTAAATATGTTTATTAAATAGGCGTATTAAATAGGCTTATTAAATAGGCTTATTAAATAGGCTTATTAAATAGGCTTATTAAATAGACTTATTAAATAGCCTAATTAAATAGGCTTATTTTAGCAACTTAGGCTTATTTAATAGGTTTATTTCAGCAACTTAGACTTATTAAATAGCCTTATTAAACAGGCTTATTTCAGCAACTTAGGCTTATTAAATAAGCTTATTTCAGCAAATTATGCTTATTAAATAGCCTTATTAAACAGGTTTATTTCAGCAACTTAGGCTTATTAAATAGCATTTTAAATAGGTTTATTTCAGCAACTTAGACTTATTAAATAGGCTTATTAAATAGGCTTAGTTCAGAAAGTTAGGCTTATTAAATAGGCTTATTTCAGCAACTTAGGCTCATTAAATAGCCTTATTAAATAGGCTTATTTCAGCAACTTAGGCTTATTAAACAGGATTATTTCAGCAACTTAAACTTATTAAATAGCCTTATTTCAGCAACTTAGGCTTATTAAATAGCCTTATTCAGCAACTTAGGCTCATTAAATAGGCTTATTTCAGCAACTTAGGCTTATTAAATAGGCCTATTAAATGGGCTTATTAAATAGGCTTATTTCAGCAACTTAGATTTATTAAAAAAGGCCTATTAAATAGGCGTATTGAATAGACTTATTAAATAGGCACATTAAATACTTATTAAATAGGCTTATTAAATAGGCTTATTAAATAGACTTATTAAATAGGCTCAATAAATAGGCTTATTAAATAGGCTTATTAAATAGACTTATTAAATAGGCTCAATAAATCGGCTTATTAAATAGGTTTATTAAATAGACTTATTAAATCGGCTTATTAAATAGGCTCAATAAATAGGCTTATTAAATAGGCTCAATAAATATGCTTATTAAATAGGCTCAATAAATAGTCTCATTAAATAGGCTCAATAAATAGGCTTATTAAATAGGCTTATTAAATAGACTTATTAGACTTATTAAATAGGCTTATTAAATAGACTTATTAAATAGTCTTATTAAATAGGCTTATTAAATAGACTTATTAAATAGACTTATTAAATAGACTTATTAAATAGACTTATTAAATAGCCTCATGAAATATGCTTATTTTAGCAACTTAAGCTTATTAAATAGGTTTATTTCAGCAACTTAGACTTATTAAAGAGCCTTATTAAATAGGCTTATTTCAGCAACTTATGCTTATTAAATAAGCTTATTTCAGCAACTTATGCTTATTAAATAGCCTTATTAAACAGGTTTATTTCAGCAACTTAGGCTTATTAAATAGCATTTTTAAATAGGTTTATTTCAGCAACTTAGACTTATTAAATATACCTTTTTAAATAGGCTTAGTTCAGAAACTTAGGCTTATTAAATAGGCTTATTTCAGCAACTTAGGCTTATTAAATAGCCTTATTAAATAGGCTTATTTCAGCAACTTAGACTTATTAAATAGGTTTATTCAGCAACTTAGGCTTATTAAATAGGCTTATTCAGCAACTTAGGCTTATTAAATAGGCTTATTTCAGAAACTTAGACTTATTAAATAGGCCTATTAAATAGGCTTATTAAATAGGCTTATTTCAGCAACTTAGACTTATTAAATAGGCCTATTAAATAGGCTTATTAAATAGACTTATTAAATAGGCTCATTAAATACTTATTAAATAGGCTTATTAAATAGGCTTATTAAATAGACTTATTAAATAGGCTCAATAAATAGGCTTATTAAATAGGCTTATTAAATAGGCTCAATAAATAGGCTTATAAAATAGGCTTATTAAATAGGCTTATTAAATAGGCTCAATAAATAGGCTCATTAAATAGGCTCAATAAATAGGCTTATTAAATAGGCTCAATAAATAGGCTTATTAAATAGGCTCATTAAATACTTATTAAATAGGCTTATTAAATAGACTTATTAAATAGGCTTATTAAATAGGCTTATTAAATAGACTTATTAAATAGGCTCAATAAATAGGCTTATTAAATAGGCTTATTAAATAGGCTCAATAAATAGGCTTATTAAATAGGCTCAATAAATAGGCTTATTAAATAGGCACAATAAATAGGCTCATTAAATAGGCTCAATAAATAGGCTTATTAAATAGGCTCAATAAATAGGCTTATTAAATAGGCTCATTAAATACTTATTAAATAGGCTTATTAAATAGACTTATTAAATAGGCTAAATAAATAGGCTTATTAAATAGGCTTATTAAATAGACTTATTAAATAGGCTCAATAAATCGGCTTATTAAATAGGCTTATTAAATAGACTTATTAAATCGGCTTATTAAATAGGCTCAATAAATAGGCTTATTAAATAGGCTTATTAAATACGCTTATTAAATAGGCTTATTAAATAGACTTATTAAATAGCCTAATTAAATAGGCTCATTTTAGCAACTTAGGCTTATTAAATAGGTTTATTTCAGCAACTTAGACTTATTAAATAGCCTTATTAAATGGGCTTATTTCAGCAACTTAGGCTTATTAAATAAGCTTATTTCAGCAACTTATGCTTATTAAATAGCCTTATTAAACAGGTTTATTTCAGCAACTTAGGCTTATTAAATAGCATTTTAAATAGGTTTATTTCAGCAACTTAGACTTATTAAATAGGCTTATTAAATAGGCTTAGTTCAGAAACTTAGGCTTATTAAATAGGCTTATTTCAGCAACTTAGGCTCATTAAATAGCCTTACTAAATAGCCTTATTTCAGCAACTTAGGCTTATTAAATAGCCTTATTTCAGCAACTTAGACTTATTAAATAGGCTTATTCAGCAACTTAGGCTCATTAAATAGCCTTACTAAATAGGCTTATTTCAGCAACTTAGGCTTATTAAACAGGCTTATTTCAGCAACTTAAACTTATTAAATAGCCTTATTTCAGCAACTTAGGCTTATTAAATAGCCTTATTCAGCAACTTAGGCTCATTAAATAGGCTTATTTCAGCAACTTAGGCTTATTAAATAGGCTCATTCAGAAACTTAGGCTTATTAAATAGGCTTATTTCAGCAACTTAGACTTATTAAATAGGCCTATTAAATAGGCTTATTAAATAGGCTTATTTCAGCAACTTAGATTTATTAAAAAAGGCCTATTAAATAGGCGTATTGAATAGACTTATTAAATAGGCTCATTAAATACTTATTAAATAGGCTTATTAAATAGGCTTATTAAATAGACTTATTAAATAGGCTCAATAAATAGGCTTATTAAATAGGCTTATTAAATAGACTTATTAAATAGGCTCAATAAATCGGCTTATTAAATAGGCTTATTAAATAGACTTATTAAATCGGCTTATTAAATAGGCTCAATAAATAGGCTTATTAAATAGGCTCAATAAATATGCTTATTAAATAGGCTCAATAAATAGGCTTATTAAATAGGCTTATTAAATAGACTTATTAGACTTATTAAATAGGCTTATTAAATAGACTTATTAAATAGTCTTATTAAATAGGCTTATTAAATAGACTTATTAAATAGACTTATTAAATAGACTTATTAAATAGACTTATTAAATAGCCTAATTAAATAGGCTTATTTTAGCAACTTAGGCTTATTAAATAGGTTTTTTTCAGCAACTTAGACTTATTAAAGAGCCTTATTAAATAGGCTTATTTCAGCAACTTAGGCTTATTAAATAAGCTTATTTCAGCAACTTATGCTTATTAAATAGCCTTATTAAACAGGTTTATTTCAGCAACTTAGGCTTATTAAATAGCATTTTAAATAGGTTTATTTCAGCAACTTAGACTTATTAAATAGGCTTATTAAATAGGCTTAGTTCAGAAACTTAGGCTTATTAAATAGCCTTATTTCAGCAACTTAGGCTTATTAAATAGCCTTATTTCAGCAACTTAGACTTATTAAATAGGCTTATTAAGCAACTTAGGCTCATTAAATAGCCTTACTAAATAGGCTTATTTCAGCAACTTAGGCTTATTAAACAGGCTTATTTCAGCAACTTAAACTTATTAAATAGCCTTATTTCAGCAACTTAGGCTTATTAAATAGCCTTATTCAGCAACTTATGCTCATTAAATAGGCTTATTTCAGCAACTTAGGCTTGTTAAATAGGCTCATTCAGAAACTTAGGCTTATTAAATAGGCTTATTTCAGCAACTTAGACTTATTAAATAGGCCTATTAAATAGGCTTATTAAATAGGCTTATTTCAGCAACTTAGATTTATTAAAAAAGGCCTATTAAATAGGCGTATTGAATAGACTTATTAAATAGGCTCATTAAATACTTATTAAATAGGCTTATTAAATAGGCTTATTAAATAGATTTATTAAATAGGCTCAATAAATAGGCTTATTAAATAGGCTTATTAAATAGACTTATTAAATAGGCTCAATAAATCGGCTTATTAAATAGGCTTATTAAATAGACTTATTAAATCGGCTTATTAAATAGGCTCAATAAATAGGCTTATTAAATAGGCTCAATAAATATGCTTATTAAATAGGCTCAATAAATAGGCTTATTAAATAGGCTTATTAAATAGACTTATTAGACTTATTAAATAGGCTTATTAAATAGACTTATTAAATAGTCTTATTAAATAGGCTTATTAAATAGACTTATTAAATAGACTTATTAAATAGACTTATTAAATAGACTTATTAAATAGCCTCATGAAATAGGCTTATTTTAGCAACTTAAGCTTATTAAATAGGTTTATTTCAGCAACTTAGACTTATTAAAGAGCCTTATTAAATAGGCTTATTTCAGCAACTTAGGCTTATTAAATAAGCTTATTTCAGCAACTTATGCTTATTAAATAGCCTTATTAAACAGGTTTATTTCAGCAACTTAGGCTTATTAAATAGCATTTTTAAATAGGTTTATTTCAGCAACTTAGACTTATTAAATATACCTTTTTAAATAGGCTTAGTTCAGAAACTTAGGCTTATTAAATAGTCTTATTTCAGCAACTTAGGCTCATTAAATAGCCTTATTAAATAGGCTTATTTCAGCAACTTAGGCTTATTAAATAGCCTTATTAAATAGGCTTATTTCAGCAACTTAGACTTATTAAATAGGTTTATTCAGCAACTTAGGCTTATTAAATAGGCTTATTCAGCAACTTAGGCTTATTAAATAGGCTTATTTCAGCAACTTAGACTTATTAAATAGGCCTATTAAATAGGCTTATTAAATAGGCTTATTTCAGCAACTTAGACTTATTAAATAGGCCTATTAAATAGGCTTATTAAATAGACTTATTAAATAGGCTCATTAAATACTTATTAAATAGGCTTATTAAATAGGCTTATTAAATAGACTTATTAAATAGGCTCAATAAATAGGCTTATTAAATAGGATTATTAAATAGGCTCAATAAATAGGCTTATTAAATAGGCTTATTAAATAGGCTTATTAAATAGGCTCAATAAATAGGCTCATTAAATAGGCTCAATAAATAGGCTTATTAAATAGGCTCAATAAATAGGCTTATTAAATAGGCTCATTAAATACTTATTAAAGAGGCTTATTAAATAGACTTATTAAATAGGCTTATTAAATAGGCTTATTAAATAGACTTATTAAATAGGCTCAATAAATAGGCTTATTAAATAGGCTTATTAAATAGGCTCAATAAATAGGCTTATTAAATAGGCTCAATAAATAGGCTTATTAAATAGGCTCAATAAATAGGCTCATTAAATAGGCTCAATAAATAGGCTTATTAAATAGGCTCATTAAATACTTATTAAATAGGCTTATTAAATAGACTTATTAAATAGGCTCAATAAATCGGCTTATTAAATAGGCTTATTAAATAGACTTATTAAATTGGCTTATTAAATAGGCTCAATAAATAGGCTTATTAAATAGGCTTATTAAATACGCTTATTAAATAGGCTTATTAAATAGACTTATTAAATAGCCAAATTAAATAGGCTTATTTTAGCAACTTAGGCTTATTAAATAGGTTTATTTCAGCAACTTAGACTTATGAAATAGCCTTATTAAATAGGCTTATTTCAGCAACTTAGGCTTATTAAATAAGCTTATTTCAGCAACTTATGCTTATTAAATAGCCTTATTAAACAGGTTTATTTCAGCAACTTAGGCTTATTAAATAGCATTTTAAATAGGTTTATTTCAGCAACTTAGACTTATTAAATAGGCTTATTAAATAGGCTTAGTTCAGAAACTTAGGCTTATTAAATAGGCTTATTTCAGCAACTTAGGCTCATTAAATAGCCTTACTAAATAGCCTTATTTCAGCAACTTTGGCTTATTAAATAGCCTTATTTCAGCCACTTAGACTTATTAAATAGGCTTATTCAGCAACTTAGGCTCATTAAATAGCCTTACTAAATAGGCTTATTTCAGCAACTTAGGCTTATTAAACAGGCTTATTTCAGCAACTTAAACTTATTAAATAGCCTTATTTCAGCAACTTAGGCTTATTAAATAGCCTTATTTCAGCAACTTAGACTTATTAAATAGGCTTATTTCAGCAACTTAGGCTTATTAAATAGGCTTATTCAGCAACGTAGGCTTATTAAATAGGCTTATTAAATAGCCTTATTTCAGTAACTTACGCTTATTAAATAGGCTTATTTCAGCAACTTAGGCTTATTAAATAGCCTAATTAAGTAGACTTATTTCAGCAACTTACGCTGATTAAAAATACTTATTTCAGCAACTTAGACTTATTAAATAGCCTTATTTCAGCAACTTAGACTCATTAAATAGGCTTATTTCAGCAACTTATGCTTATTAAATATACTTATTTCAGCAACTTAGGCTTATTAAATAGGCTTATTTCAGCAACTTAGACTTATTAAATAGCCTTATTTCAGCAACTTAGGCTTATTAAATAGGCTTATTTCAGCAACTTAGGCTTATTAAATAGCCTTATTTCAGCAACTTAGACTTATTAAATAGGCTTATTTCAGCAACTTAGGCTTATTAAATAGGCTTATTCAGCAACTTAGGCTTATTAAATAGGCTTGTTTCAGCAACTTAGGCTTATTAAATAGGCTTATTTCAGCAACTTAGACTTATTAAATATGCCTATTAAATAGGCGTATTAAATAGACTTATTAAATAGGCTCATTAAATACTTATTAAATAGGCTTATTAAATAGGCTTATTAAATAGACTTATTAAATAGGCTGAATAAATAGGCTTATTAAATAGGCTTATTAAATAGGCTCAATAAATAGGCTTATTAAATAGGCTTATTAAATAGACTTATTAAATAGGCTTATTAAATAGGCTCAATAAATAGGCTTATTAAATAGGCTCATTAAATACTTATTAAATAGACTTATTAAATAGACTTATTAAATAGACTTATTAAATAGTCTTATTAAATAGGCTTATTAAATAGGCTTATTAAATAGACTTATTAAATAGACTTATTAAATAGACTTATTAAATAGCCTCATGAAATAGGCTTATTAAATAGGCTCAATAAATAGGCTTATTAAATAGGCTCATTAAATACTTATTAAATAGACTTATTAAATAGACTTATTACATAGGCTTATTAAATAGGCTTATTAAATAGGCTTATTAAATAGGCTTATTAAATAGACTTATTAAATAGCTCATTAAATAGGCTTATTTCAGCAACTTAGGCTTATTAAATAGCCTTATTTCAGCAACTTACGCTTATTAAATAGGCTTATTTCAGCAACTTAGGCTTATTAAATAGTCTAATTAGGTAGGCTTATTTCAGCAACTTGGGCTTATTAAATAGGCATATTTCAGCAACTTACGCTGATTAAAAAGGCTTATTTCAGCAACTTAGACTTATTAAATAGCCTTATTTCAGCAACCTAGACTCATTAAATAGGCTTATTTCAGCAACTTATGCTTATTAAATATACTTATTTCAGCAACTTAGGCTTATTAATTCGGCTTATTTCAGCAACTTGGACTCATTAAATAGCCTTATTTCAGCAACTTAGGCTTATTAAATAGGCTTATTTCAGCAACTTAGGCTTATTAAATAGCCTTATTTCAGCAACTTAGACTTATTAAATAGGCTTATTTCAGCAACTTAGGCTTATTAAATAGGCTTATTCAGCAACGTAGGCTTATTAAATAGGCTTATTAAATAGCCTTATTTCAGTAACTTACGCTTATTAAATAGGCTTATTTCAGCAACTTAGGCTTATTAAATAGCCTAATTAAGTAGGCTTATTTCAGCAACTTACGCTGATTAAAAAGACTTATTTCAGCAACTTAGACTTATTAAATTGCCTTATTTCAGCAACTTAGACTCATTAAATAGGCTTATTTCAGCAACTTATGCTTATTAAATATACTTATTTCAGCAACTTAGGCTTATTAAATAGCCTTATTTCAGCAACTTAGGCTTATTAAATAGGCTTATTTCAGCAACTTAGGCTTATTAAATAGCCTTATTTCAGCAACTTAGACTTATTAAATAGGCTTATTTCAGCAACTTAGGCTTATTAAATAGGCTTATTCAGCAACTTAGCCTTATTAAATAGGCTTATTTCAGCAACTTAGGCTTATTAAATAGGCTCATTCAGAAACTTAGGCTTATTAAATAGGCTTATTTCAGCAACTTAGACTTATTAAATAGGCCTATTAAATAGGCGTATTAAATCGACTTATTAAATAGGCTCATTAAATACTTATTAAATAGGCTTATTAAATAGGCTTATTAAATAGACTTATTAAATAGGCTGAATAAATAGGCTTATTAAATAGGCTTATTAAATAGGCTCAATAAATAGGCTTATTAAATAGGCTTATTAAATAGACTTATTAAATAGGCTTATTAAATAGGCTCAATAAATAGGCTTATTAAATAGGCTCAATAAATAGGCTTATTAAATAGGCTCAATAAATAGGCTTATTAAATAGGCTCATTAAATACTTATTAAATAGACTTATTAAATAGACTTATTACATAGGCTTATTAAATAGGCTTATTAAATAGGCTTATTAAATAGGCTTATTAAATAGACTTATTAAATAGCTCATTAAATAGGCTTATTTCAGCAACTTACGCTTATTAAATAGCCTTATTTCAGCAACTTAGGCTTATTAAATAGCCTAATTAAGTAGGCTTATTTCAGCAACTTGGGCTTATTAAATAGGCTTATTTCAGCAACTTACGCTGATTAAAAATGCTTATTTCAGCAACTTAGACTTATTAAATAGCCTTATTTCAGCAACCTAGACTCATTAAATAGGCTTATTTCAGCAACTTATGCTTATTAAATATACTTATTTCAGCAACTTAGGCTTATTAAATAGGCTTATTTCAGCAACTTAGACTTATTAAATAGCCTTATTTCAGCAACTTAGGCTTATTAAATAGGCTTATTTCAGCAACTTAGGCTTATTAAATAGGCTTATTTCAGCAACTTAGACTTACTAAATAGGCTTATTTCAGCAACTTAGGCTTATTAAATAGGTTTATTCAGCAACTTAGGCTTATTAAATAGGCTTATTTCGGCAACTTAGGCTTATTAAATAGGCTCATTCAGAAACTTAGGCTTATTAAATAGGCTTATTTCAGCAACTTAGACTTATTAAATAGGCCTATTAAATATACTTATTAAATAGGCTTATTTCAGCAACTTAGACTTATTAAATAGGCCTATTAAATAGGCTTATTAAATAGACTTATTAAACAGGCTCATTAAATAATTATTAAATAGGCTTGTTAAATAGGCTTATTAAATAGACTTATTAAATAGGCTCAATAAATAGGCTTATTAAATAGGCTAATTAAATAGGCTCAATAAATAGGCTTATTAAATAGGCTTATTAAATAGGCTTATTAAATAGACTTATTAAATAGGCTTATTAAATAGGCTCAATAAATAGGCTTATTAAATAGGCTCAATAAATAGGCTTATTAAATAGGCTCAATAAATAAGCTTATTAAATAGGCTCAATAAATAGGCTTATTAAATAGGCTCATTAAATACTTATTAAATAGACTTATTAAATAGACTCATTAAATAGGCTTATTAAATAGGCTTATTAAATAGGCTTATTAAATAGGCTTATTAAATAGACGTATTAAATACCCTCATTAAATCGGCTTATTTTAGCAACTTAGGCTTATTAAATAGGTTTATTTCAGCAACTTAGACTTATTAAAGAGCCTTATTAAATAGGCTTATTTCAGCAACTTAGGCTTATTAAATAAGCTTATTTCAGCAACTTATTCTTATTAAATAGCCTTATTAAACAGGTTTATTTCAGCAACTTAGGCTTATTAAATAGCATTTTTAAATAGGTTTATTTCAGCAACTTAGGCTCATTAAATAGCCTTATTAAATAGGCTTATTCAGCAACTTAGGTTTATTAAATAGTCTTATTTCAGCAACTTAGGCTCATTAAATAGCCTTATTAAATAGGCTTATTCAGCAACTTAGGCTTATTAAATAGCCTTATTAAATATGCTTATTTCAGCAACTTAGACTTATTAAATAGGTTTATTCAGCAACTTAGGCTTATTAAATAGGCTTATTCAGCAACTTAGGCTTATTTTATAGGCTTATTTCAGCAACTTAGGCTTATTAAATAGGCTCATTCAGAAACTTAGGCTTATTAAATAAGCTTATTTCAGCAACTCAGACTTATTAAATAGGCCTATTAAATAGGCTTATTAAATAGGCTTATTTCAGCAACTTAGATTTATTAAAAAAGGCCTATTAAATAGGCTTATTAAATAGACTTATTAAATAGGCTCATTAAATACTTATTAAATAGGCTTATTAAATAGGCTTATTAAATAGACTTATTAAATAGGCTCAATAAATAGGCTTATTAAATAGGCTCATTAAATACTTATTAAATAGGCTTATTAAATAGACTTATTAAATAGGCTTATTAAATAGGCTTATTAAATAGGCTTATTAAATAGACTTATTAAATCGGCTTATTAAATAGGCTCAATAAATAGGCTCATTAAATAGGCTCAATAAATATGCTTATTAAATAGGCTCAATAAATAGGCTTATTAAATAGGCTCATTAAATACTTATTAAATAGGCTTATTAAATAGACTTATTAAATAGGCTTATTAAATAGGCTCAATAAATAGGCTTATTAAATAGGCTCAATAAATAGGCTTATTAAATAGGCTCATTAAATACTTATTAAATAGGCTTATTAAATAGAATTATTAAATATGTTTTTTAAATAGGTGCATTAATTAGGCTTATTAAATAGGCTTATTAAATAGGCTTATTAAATAGACTTATTAAATAGACTTATTAAATATACTTATTAAATAGACTTATTAAATAGCCTCATGAAATAGGCTTATTTTAGCAACTTAGGCTTATTAAATAGGTTTATTTCAGCAACTTAGGCTTATTAAATAGGCTTATTCAGCAACTTAGGCTTATTTAATAGGCTTATTTCGGCAACTTAGGCTTATTAAATAGGCTCATTCAGAAACTTAGGCTTATTAAATAGGCTTATTTCAGCAACTTAGACTTATTAAATAGGCCTATTAAATATACTTATTAAATAGGCTTATTTCAGCAACTTAGACTTATTAAATAGGCTTATTAAATAGACTTATTAAACAGGCTCATTAAATAATTATTAAATAGGCTTGTTAAATAGGCTTATTAAATAGACTTATTAAATAGGCTCAATAAATAGGCTTATTAAATAGGCTAATTAAATAGGCTCAATAAATAGGCTTATTAAATAGGCTTATTAAATAGGCTTATTAAATAGACTTATTAAATAGGCTTATTAAATAGGCTCAATAAATAGGCTTATTAAATAGGCTCAATAAATAGGCTTATTAAATAGGCTCAATAAATAAGCTTATTAAATAGGCTCAATAAATAGGCTTATTAAATAGGCTCATTAAATACTTATTAAATAGACTTATTAAATAGACTCATTAAATAGGCTTATTAAATAGGCTTATTAAATAGGCTTATTAAATAGGCTTATTAAATAGACGTATTAAATACCCTCATTAAATCGGCTTATTTTAGCAACTTAGGCTTATTAAATAGGTTTATTTCAGCAACTTAGACTTATTAAAGAGCCTTATTAAATAGGCTTATTTCAGCAACTTAGGCTTATTAAATAAGCTTATTTCAGCAACTTATTCTTATTAAATAGCCTTATTAAACAGGTTTATTTCAGCAACTTAGGCTTATTAAATAGCATTTTTAAATAGGTTTATTTCAGCAACTTAGGCTCATTAAATAGCCTTATTAAATAGGCTTATTCAGCAACTTAGGCTTATTAAATAGTCTTATTTCAGCAACTTAGGCTCATTAAATAGCCTTATTAAATAGGCTTATTCAGCAACTTAGGCTTATTAAATAGCCTTATTAAATATGCTTATTTCAGCAACTTAGACTTATTAAATAGGTTTATTCAGCAACTTAGGCTTATTAAATAGGCTTATTCAGCAAGTTAGGCTTATTTTATAGGCTTATTTCAGCAACTTAGGCTTATTAAATAGGCTCATTCAGAAACTTAGGCTTATTAAATAAGCTTATTTCAGCAACTCAGACTTATTAAATAGGCCTATTAAATAGGCTTATTAAATAGGCTTATTTCAGCAACTTAGATTTATTAAAAAAGGCCTATTAAATAGGCTTATTAAATAGACTTATTAAATAGGCTCATTAAATACTTATTAAATAGGCTTATTAAATAGGCTTATTAAATAGACTTATTAAATAGGCTCAATAAATAGGCTTATTAAATAGGCTCATTAAATACTTATTAAATAGGCTTATTAAATAGACTTATTAAATGGGCTTATTAAATAGGCTTATTAAATAGGCTTATTAAATAGACTTATTAAATCGGCTTATTAAATAGGCTCAATAAATAGGCTTATTAAATAGGCTCAATAAATATGCTTATTAAATAGGCTCAATAAATAGGCTTATTAAATAGGCCCAATAAATAGGCTTATTAAATAGGCTCATTAAATACTTATTAAATAGGCTTATTAAATAGAATTATTAAATATGTTTATTAAATAGGTGCATTAATTAGGCTTATTAAATAGGCTTATTAAATAGGCTTATTAAATAGACTTATTAAATAGACTTATTAAATATACTTATTAAATAGACTTATTAAATAGCCTCATGAAATAGGCTTATTTTAGTAACTTAGGCTTATTAAATAGGTTTATTTCAGCAACTTAGGCTTATTAAATAGGCTTATTCAGCAAATTAGGCTTATTCAATAGGCTTATTTCAGCAACTTAGGCTTATTAAATAGGCTCATTCAGAAACTTAGGCTTATTAAATAAGCTTATTTCAGCAACTCAGACTTATTAAATAGGCCTATTAAATAGGCTTATTAAATAGGCTTATTTCAGCAACTTAGATTTATTAAAAAAGGCCTATTAAATAGGCTTATTAAATAGACTTATTAAATAGGCTCAATAAATAGGCTTATTAAATAGGCTCATTAAATACTTATTAAATAGGCTTATTAAATAGACTTATTAAATAGGCTTATTAAATAGGCTTATTAAATAGGCGTATTAAATAGACTTATTAAATCGGCTTATTAAATAGGCTCAATAAATAGGCTTATTAAATAGGCTCAATAAATATGCTTATTAAATAGGCTCAATAAATAGGCTTATTAAATAGGCTCAATAAATAGGCTTATTAAATAGGCTCATTAAATACTTATTAAATAGGCTTATTAAATAGACATATTAAATATGTTTATTAAATAGGTGCATTAATTAGGCTTATTAAATAGGCTTATTAAATAGGCTTATTAAATAGACTTATTAAATAGACTTATTAAATATACTTATTAAATAGACTTATTAAATAGCCTCATGAAATAGGCTTATTTTAGCAACTTAGGCTTATTAAATAGGTTTATTTCAGCAACTTAGACTTATTAAAGAGCCTTATTAAATAGGCTTATTTCAGCAACTTAGGCTTATTAAATAAGCTTATTTCAGCAACTTATGCTTATTAAATAGCCTTATTAAACAGGTTTATTTCAGCAACTTAGGCTTATTAAATAGCATTTTTAAATAGGTTTATTTCAGCAACTTAGACTTATTAAATATACCTTTTTAAATAGGCTTAGTTCAGAAACTTAGGCTTATTAAATAGTCTTATTTCAGCAACTTAGGCTCATTAAATAGCCTTATGAAATAGGCTTATTTCAGCAACTTAGGCTTATTAAATAGCCGTATTAAATAGGCAAATTTTAGCAACTTAGACTTATTAAATAGGTTTATTCGGCAACTTAGGCTTATTAAATAGGCTTATTCAGCAACTTAGGCTTATTAAATAGGCTTATTTCAGCAACTTAGACTTATTAAATAGGCCTATTAAATAGGCTTATTAAATAGGCTTATTTCAGCAACTTAGACTTATTAAATAGGCCTATTAAATAGGCTTATTAAATAGACATATTAAATAGGCTCATTAAATACTTATTAAATAGGCTTATTAAATAGACTTATTAAATAGGCTCAATAAATCGGCTTATTAAATAGGCTTATTAAATAGGCTCAATAAATAGGCATATTAAATAGGCTTATTAAATAGACTTAATAAATAGACTTATTAAATAGACTTACTAAATAGACTTATTAAATAGCCTCATGAAATAGGCTTATTTTAGCAACTTAGGCTTATTAAATAGGTTTATTTCAGCAACTTAGACTTATTAAAGAGCCTTATTAAATAGGCTTATTTCAGCAACTTAGGCTTATTAAATATACTTATTTCAGCAAATTAGGCTTATTAAATAGGCTTATTTCAGCAACCTAGACTTATTAAATAGCCTTATTTCAGCAACTTAGGCTTATTAAATAGGCTTATTTCAGCAACTTAGGCTTATTAAATAGCCTTATTTCAGCAACTTAGACTTATTAAATAGGCTTATTTCAGCAACTTAGGCTTATTAAATAGGCTTATTCAGCAACTTAGGCTTATTAAATAGGCTTATTTCAGCAACTAAGGCTTATTAAATAGGCTAATTCAGAAACTTAGGCTTATTAAATAGGCTTATTTCAGCAACTTAGACTTATTAAATAGGCCTATTAAATAGGCTTATTAAATAGGCTTATTTCAGCAACTTAGACTTATTAAATAGGCGTATTAAATAGGCTTATTAAATAGACTTATTAAATAGGCTTATTAAATAGACTTATTAAATAGGCTCAATAAATAGGCTTATTAAATAGTCTTATTAAATAGGCTCAATAAATAGGCTTATTAAATAGGCTTATTAAATAGACTTATTAAATAGGCTTATTAAATAGGCTCAATGAATAGGCTTATTAAATAGGCTCAATAAATAGGCTTATTAAATAGGCTCAATAAATAGGCTTATTAAATAGGCTCATTAAATACTTATTAAATAGACTTATTAAATAGACTTATTACATAGGCGTATTAAATAGGCTTATTAAATAGGCTTATTAAATAGGCTTATTAAATAGACTTATTAAATAGCTCATTAAATAGGCTTATTTCAGCAACTTAGGCTTATTAAATAGCCTTATTTCAGCAACTTATGCTTATTAAATAGGCTTATTTCAGCAACTTAGGCTTATTAAATAGCCTAATTAAGTAGGCTTATTTCAGCAACTTGGGCTTATTAAATAGGCTTATTTCAGCAACTTACGCTGATTAAAAACGCTTATTTCAGCAACTTAGACTTATTAAATAGCCTTATTTCAGCAACCTAGACTCATTAAATAGGCTTATTTCAGCAACTTATGCTTATTAAATATACTTATTTCAGCAACTTAGGCTTATTTCAGCAACTTAGACGTATTAAATAGCCTTATTTCAGCAACTTAGGCTTATTAAATAGGCTTATTTCAGCAACTTATGCTTATTAAATAGGCTTATTTCAGCAACTTAGACTTACTAAATAGGCTTATTTCAGCAACTTAGGCTTATGAAATAGGCTTGTTCAGCAACTTAGGCTTATTAAATAGGCTTATTTCGGCAACTTAGGCTTATTAAATAGGCTCATTCAGAAACTTAGACTTATTAAATAGGCTTATTTCAGCAACTTAGACTTATTAAATAGGCCTATTAAATAGACTTATTAAATAGGCTTATTTCAGCAACTTAGACTTATTAAATAGGCCTATTAAATAGGCTTATTAAATAGACTTATTAAACAGGCTCATTAAATAATTATTAAATAGGCTTGTTAAATAGGCTTATTAAATAGGCTCAATAAATAGGCTTATTAAATAGGCTCATTAAAAACTTATTAAATAGGCTTATTAAATAGACTTATTAAATAGACTTATTAAATAGTCTTATTAAATAGACTTATTAAATAGGCTTATTAAAAAGGCTTATTAAATAGACTTATTAAATAGGCTCAATAAATAGGCTTATTAAATAGGCTCAATAAATAGGCTTATTAAATAGGCTTATTAAATAGGCTCATTAAATACTTATTAAATAGACTTATTAAATAGACTCATTAAATAGGCTTATTAAATAGGCTTATTAAATAGGCTTATTAAATAGGCTTATTAAATAGACGTATTAAATAGCCTCATTAAATAGGCTTATTTTAGCAACTTAGGCTTATTAAATAGGTTTATTTCAGCAACTTAGACTTATTAAAGAGCCTTATTAAATAGGCATATTTCAGCAACTTAGGCTTATTAAATAAGCTTATTTCAGCAACTTATTCTTATTAAATAGCCTTATTAAACAGGTTTATTTCAGCAACTTAGGCTTATTAAATAGCATTTTAAATAGGTTTATTTCAGCAACTTAGACTTATTAAATATACCTTTTAAAATAGGCTTAGTTCAGAAACTTAGGCTTATTAAATAGTCTTATTTCAGCAACTTAGGCTCATTAAATAGCCTTATTAAATAGGCTTATTCAGCAACTTAGGCTTATTTAATAGGCTTATTTCAGCAACTTAGGCTTATTAAATAGGCTCATTCAGAAACTTAGGCTTATTAAATAAGCTTATTTCAGCAACTTAGACTTATTAAATAGGCCTATTAAATAGGCTTATTAAATAGGCTTATTTCAGCAACTTAGATTTATTAAAAAAGGCCTATTAAATAGGCTTATTAAATAGACTTATTAAATAGGCTCATTAAATACTTATTAAATAGGCTTATTAAATAGGCTTATTAAATAGACTTATTAAATAGGTTCAATAAATAGGCTTATTAAATAGGCTTATTAAATAGACTTATTAAATAGGCTCAATAAATCGGCTTATTAAATAGGCTTATTAAATAGGCTCAATAAATCGGCTTATTAAATAGGCTTATTAAATAGGCTTATTAAATAGACTTATTAAATCGGCTTATTAAATAGGCTCAATAAATAGGCTTATTAAATAGGCTCAATAAATATGCTTATTAAATAGGCTCAATAAATAGGCTTATTAAATAGGCTCAATAAATAGGTTTATTAAATAGGCTCATTAAATACTTATTAAATAGACTTATTAAATAGACTCATTAAATAGGCTTATTAAATAGGCTTATTAAATAGGCTTATTAAATAGGCTTATTAAATAGGCTTATTAAATAGACGTATTAAATAGCCTCATTAAATAGGCTTATTTTAGCAACTTAGGCTTATTAAATAGGTTTATTTCAGCAACTTAGACTTATTAAAGAGCCTTATTAAATAGGCATATTTCAGCAACTTAGGCTTATTAAATAAGCTTATTTCAGCAACTTATTCTTATTAAATAGCCTTATTAAACAGGTTTATTTCAGCAACTTAGGCTTATTAAATAGCATTTTAAATAGGTTTATTTCAGCAACTTAGACTTATTAAATATACCTTTTAAAATAGGCTTAGTTCAGAAACTTAGGCTTATTAAATAGTCTTATTTCAGCAACTTAGGCTCATTAAATAGCCTTATTAAATAGGCTTATTCAGCAACTTAGGCTTATTAAATAGCCTTATTAAATATGCTTATTTCAGCAACTTAGACTTATTAAATAGGTTTATTCAGCAACTTAGGCTTATTAAATAGGCTTATTCAGCAACTTAGGCTTATTTAATAGGCTTATTTCAGCAACTTAGGCTTATTAAATAGGCTCATTCAGAAACTTAGGCTTATTAAATAAGCTTATTTCAGCAACTTAGACTTATTAAATAGGCCTATTAAATAGGCTTATTAAATAGGCTTATTTCAGCAACTTAGATTTATTAAAAAAGGCCTATTAAATAGGCTTATTAAATAGACTTATTAAATAGGCTTATTAAATAGACTTATTAAATAGGCTCAATAAATAGGCTTATTAAATAGGCTTATTAAATAGACTTATTAAATAGGCTCAATAAATCGGCTTATTAAATAGGCTTATTAAATAGGCTCAATAAATAGGCTTATTAAATAGGCTTATTAAATAGACTTATTAAATCGGCTTATTAAATAGGCTCAATAAATAGGCTTATTAAATAGGCTCAATAAATATGCTTATTAAATAGGCTCAATAAATAGGCTTATTAAATAGGCTCAATAAATAGGCTTATTAAATAGGCTCATTAAATATTTATTAAATACCCTTATTAAATAGACTTATTAAATAGACTTATTAAATAGGCTTTTTAAATAGACTTATTAAATAGTCTTATTAAAAAGGCTTATTAAATAGACTTATTAAATAGGCTCATTAAATACTCATTAAATATGTTTATTAAATAGGTGTATTAATTAGGCTTATTAAATAGGCTTATTAAATAGGCTTATTAAATAGACTTATTAAATAGACTTATTAAATAGACTTATTAAATAGACTTATTAAATAGCCTCATGAAATAGGCTTATTTTAGCAACTTAGGCTTATTAAATAGGTTTATTTCAGCAATTTAGACTTATTAAAGAGCCTTATTAAATAGGCTTATTTCAGCAACTTAGGCTTATTAAATATACTTATTTCAGCAAATTAGGCTTATTAAATAGGCTTATTTCAGCAACTTAGACTTATTAAATAGCCTTATTTCAGCAACTTAGTCTTATTAAATAGGCTTATTTCAGCAACTTAGGCTTATTAAATAGCCTTATTTCAGCAACTTAGACTTATTGAATAGTCTTATTTCAGCAACTTAGGCTTATTAAATAGGCTTATTCAGCAACTTAGGCTTATTAAATAGGCTTATTTCAGCAACTAAGGCTTATTAAATAGGCTCATTCAGAAACTTAGGCTTATTAAATAGGCTTATTTCAGCAACTTAGACTTATTAAATAGGCCTATTAAATAGGCTTATTAAATGGGCTTATTTCAGCAACTTAGACTTATTAAATAGGCGTATTAAATAGGCTTATTAAATAGACTTATTAAATAGGCTTATTAAATAGACTTATTAAATAGGCTCAATAAATAGGCTTATTAAATAGTCTTATTAAATAGGCTCAATAAATAGGCTTATTAAATAGGCTTATTAAATAGACTTATTAAATAGGCTTATTAAATAGGCTCAATAAATAGGCTTATTAAATAGGCTCAATAAATAGGCTTATTAAATAGGCTCAATAAATAGGCTTATTAAATAGGCTCATTAAATACTTATTAAATAGACTTATTAAATAGACTTATTACATAGGCGTATTAAATAGGCTTATTAAATAGGCTTATTAAATAGGCTTATTAAATAGACTTATTAAATAGCTCATTAAATAGGCTTATTTCAGCAACTTAGGCTTATTAAATAGCCTTATTTCAGCAACTTACGCTTATTAAATAGGCTTATTTCAGCAACTTAGGCTTATTAAATAGCCTAATTAAGTAGGCTTATTTCAGCAACTTGGGCTTATTAAATAGGCTTATTTCAGCAACTTACGCTGATTAAAAAGGCTTATTTCAGCAACTTAGACTTATTAAATAGCCTTATTTCAGCAACCTAGACTCATTAAATAGGCTTATTTCAGCAACTTATGCTTATTAAATATACTTATTTCAGCAACTTAGGCTTATTAAATAGGCTTATTTCAGCAACTTAGACGTATTAAATAGCCTTATTTCAGCAACTTAGGCTTATTAAATAGGCTTATTTCAGCAACTTAGGCTTATTAAATAGGCTTATTTCAGCAACTTAGACTTACTAAATAGGCTTATTTCAGCAACTTAGGCTTATGAAATAGGCTTGTTCAGCAACTTAGGCTTATTAAATAGGCTTATTTCGGCAACTTAGGCTTATTAAATAGGCTCATTCAGAAACTTAGGCTTATTAAATCGGCTTATTTCAGCAACTTAGACTTATTAAATAGGCCTATTGAATAGACTTATTTAATAGACTTATTAAACAGGCTCATTAAATAAGTTTTAAATAGGCTTGTTAAATAGGCTTATTAAATAGGCTCAATAAATAGGCTTATTAAATAGGCTCATTAAATACTTATTAAATAGGCTTATTAAATAGACTTATTAAATAGACTTATTAAATAGTCTTATTAAATAGACTTATTAAATAGGCTTATTAAAAAGGCTTATTAAATAGACTTATTAAATAGGCTCAATAAATAGGCTTATTAAATAGGCTCAATAAATAGGCTTATTAAATAGGCTCAATAAATAGGCTTATTAAATAGGCTCATTAAATACTTATTCAATAGACTTATTAAATAGACTCATTAAATAGGCTTATTAAATAGGCTTATTAAATAGGCTTATTAAATAGGCTTATTAAATAGACGTATTAAATAGCCTCATTAAATAGGCTTATTTTAGCAACTTAGGCTTATTAAATAGGTTTATTTCAGCAACTTAGACTTATTAAAGAGCCTTATTAAATAGGCATATTTCAGCAACTTAGGCTTATTAAATAAGCTTATTTCAGCAACTTATTCTTATTAAATAGCCTTATTAAACAGGTTTATTTCAGCAACTTAGGCTTATTAAATAGCATTTTAAATAGGTTTATTTCAGCAACTTAGACTTATTAAATATACCTTTTAAAATAGGCTTAGTTCAGAAACTTAGGCTTATTAAATAGTCTTATTTCAGCAACTTAGGCTCATTAAATAGCCTTATTAAATAGGCTTATTCAGCAACTTAGGCTTATTAAATAGCCTTATTAAATATGCTTATTTCAGCAACTTAGACTTATTAAATAGGTTTATTCAGCAACGTAGGCTTATTAAATAGGCTTATTCAGCAACTTAGGCTTATTTAATAGGCTTATTTCAGCAACTTAGGCTTATTAAATAGGCTCATTCAGAAACTTAGGCTTATTAAATAAGCTTATTTCAGCAACTTAGACTTATTAAAATAGGCCTATTAAATAGACTTATTAAATAGGCTTATTTCAGCAACTTAGATTTATTAAAAAAGGCCTATTAAATAGGCTTATTAAATAGACTTATTAAATAGGCTCATTAAATACTTATTAAATAGGCTTATTAAATAGGCTTATTAAATAGACTTATTAAATAGGCTCAATAAATAGGCTTATTAAATAGGCTTATTAAATAGACTTATTAAATAGGCTCAATAAATCGGCTTATTAAATAGGCTTATTAAATAGGCTCAATAAATAGGCTTATTAAATAGGCTTATTAAATAGGCTTATTAAATAGACTTATTAAATCGGCTTATTAAATAGGCTCAATAAATAGGCTTATTAAATAGGCTCAATAAATATGCTTATTAAATAGGCTCAATAAATAGGCTTATTAAATAGGCTCAATAAATAGGCTTATTAAATAGGCTCATTAAATACTTATTAAATAGACTTATTAAATAGACTCATTAAATAGGCTTATTAAATAGGCTTATTAAATAGACTTATTAAATAGTCTTATTAAAAAGGCTTATTAAATATACTTATTAAATAGGCTCATTAAATACTCATTAAATATGTTTATTAAATAGGTGTATTAATTAGGCTTATTAAATAGGCTTATTAAATAGGCTTATTAAATAGACTTATTAAATAGACTTATTAAATAGACTTATTAAATAGACTTATTAAATAGCCTCATGAAATAGGCTTATTTTAGCAACTTAGGCTTATTAAATAGGTTTATTTCAGCAACTTAGACTTATTAAAGAGCCTTATTAAATAGTCTTATTTCAGCAACTTATGCTTATTAAATAAGCTTATTTCAGCAACTTATGCTTATTAAATAGCCTTATTAAACAGGTTTATTTCAGCAACTTAGGCTTATTAAATAGCATTTTTAAATAGGTTTATTTCAGCAACTTAGACTTATTAAATATACCTTTCTAAATAGGCTTAGTTCAGAAACTTAGGCTTATTAAATAGTCTTATTTCAGCAACTTAGGCTCATTAAATAGCCTTATGAAATAGGCTTATTTCAGCAACTTAGGCTTATTAAATAGCCGTATTAAATAGGCTTATTTCAGCAACTTAGACTTATTAAATAGGTTTATTCAGCAACTTAGGCTTATTAAATAGGCTTATTCAGCAACTTAGGCTTATTAAATAGGCTTATTTCAGCAACATAAACTTATTAAATAGGCCTATTAAATACGCTTATTAAATAGGCTTATTTCAGCAACTTAGACTTATTAAATAGGCCTATTAAATAGGCTTATTAAATAGACTTATTAAATAGGCTCATTAAATACTTATTAAATAGGCTTATTAAATAGGCTTATTAAATAGACTTATTAAATAGGCTCAATAAATCGGCTTATTAAATAGGCTTATTAAATAGGCTCAATAAATAGGCTTATTAAATAGGCTTATTAAATAGGCTTATTAAATAGACTTATTAAATCGGCTTATTAAATAGGCTCAATAAATAGGCTTATTAAATAGGCTCAATAAATATGCTTATTAAATAGGCTCAATAAATAGGCTTATTAAATAGGCTCAATAAATAGGCTTATTAAATAGGCTCATTAAATACTTATTAAATAGGCTCATTAAATAGACTTATTAAATAGACTTATTAAATAGTCTTATTAAATAGACTTATTCAATAGTCTTATTAAAAAGGCTTATTAAATAGACTTATTAAATAGGCTCATTAAATACTTATTAAATAGGCTCATTAAATAGACTTATTAAATAGACTTATTAAATAGTCTTATTAAATAGACTTATTAAATATACTTATTAAATAGCCTCATGAAATAGGCTTATTTTAGCAACTTAGGCTTATTAAATAGGTTTATTTCAGCAACTTAGACTTATTAAATATACGTTTTTAAATAGGCTTAGTTCAGAAACTTAGGCTTATTAAATAGTCTTATTTCAGCAACTTAGGCTCATTAAATAGCCTTATTAAATAGGCTTATTTCAGCAACTTAGGCTTATTAAATAGCCTTATTAAATAGGCTTATTTCAGCAACTTAGACTTATTAAATAGGTTTATTCAGCAACTTAGGCTTATTAAATAGCCTTATTCAGCAACTTAGGCTTATTAAATAGGCGTATTTCTGCAACTTAGACTTATTAAATAGGCCTATTAAATAGGCTTATTAAATAGGCTTATTTCAGCAACTTAGACTTATTAAATAGGCCTATTAAATAGGCTTATTAAATAGACTTATTAAATATGCTCATTAAATACTTATTAAATAGGCTTATTAAATAGGCTTATTAAATAGACTTATTAAATAGGCTCAATAAATAGGCTTATTAAATAGGCTTATTAAATAGGCTTATTAAATAGGCTTATTAAATAGACTTATTAAATAGGCTTATTAAATAGGCTCAATAAATAGGCTTATTAAATAGGCTTATTAAATAGGCTTATTAAATAGACTTATTAAATAGGCTTATTAAATAGGCTCAATAAATAGGCTTATTAAATAGGCTCAATAAATAGGTTTATTAAATAGGCTCAATAAATAGGCTTATTAAATAGGCTCAATAAATAGGCTTATTAAATAGGCTCATTAAATACTTATTAAATAGGCTTATTAAATAGACTTATTAAATAGACTTATTAAATAGGCTTATTAAATAGACTTATTAAATAGGCTTATTAAAAAGGCTTATTAAATAGACTTATTAAATAGGCTCATTAAATACTTATTAAATATGTTTATTAAATAGGCGTATTAAATAGGCTTATTAAATAGGCTTATTAAATAGGCTTATTAAATAGGCTTATTAAATAGACTTATTAAATAGCCTAATTAAATAGGCTTATTTTAGCAACGTAGGCTTATTTAATAGGTTTATTTCAGCAACTTAGACTTATTAAATAGGCTTATTTCAGCAACTTAGACTTATTAAATAGGCCTATTAAATAGGCGTATAAAATAGGCTTATTTCAGCAACTTAGACTTATTAATTAGGCCTATTAAATAGGCTTATTAAATAGACTTATTAAATAGGCTAATTAAATACTTATTATATAGGCTTATTAAATAGGCTTATTAAATAGACTTATTAAATAGGCTCAATAAATCGGCTTATTAAATAGGCTTATTAAATAGGCTCAATAAATAGGCTTATTAAATAGGCTTATTAAATAGGCTTATTAAATAGACTTATTAAATCGTCTTATTAAATAGACTTATTAAATAGGCTCATTAAATACTTATTAAATATGTTTATTAAATAGGTGTATTAATTAGGCTTATTAAATAGGCTTATTAAATAGGCTTATTAAATAGACTTATTAAATAGACTTATTAAATAGACTTATTAAATAGCCTCATGAAATAGGCTTATTTTAGCAACTTAGGCTTATTAAATAGGTTTATTTCAGCAACTTAGACTTATTAAAGAGCCTTATTAAATAGGCTTATTTCAGCAACTTTAGCTTATTAAATAAGCTTATTTCAGCAACTTATGCTTATTAAATAGCCTTATTAAACAGGTTTATTTCAGCAACTTAGGCTTATTAAATAGCATTTTTAAATAGGTTTATTTCAGCAACTTAGACTTATTAAATATACCTTTTTAAATAGGCTTAGTTCAGAAACTTAGGCTTATTAAATAGTCTTATTTCAGCAACTTAGGCTCATTAAATAGCCTTATTAAATAGGCTTATTTCAGCAACTTAGGCTTATTAAATAGCCTTATTAAATAGGCTTATTTCAGCAACTTAGACTTATTAAATAGGTTTATTCAGCAACTTAGGCTTATTAAATAGCCTTATTCAACAACTTAGGCTTATTAAATAGGCTTATTTCTGCAACTTAGACTTATTAAATAGACCTATTAAATAGGCTTATTAAATAGGCTTATTTCAGCAACTTAGACTTATTAAATAGGCCTATTAAATAGGCTTATTAAATAGACTTATTAAATAGGCTCATTAAATACTTATTAAATAGGCTTATTAAATAGGCTTATTAAATAGACTTATTAAATAGGCTCAATAAATAGGCTTATTAAATAGGCTTATTAAATAGGCTCAATAAATAGGCTTATTAAATAGGCTTATTAAATAGGCTTATTAAATAGACTTATTAAATAGGCTTATTAAATAGGCTCAATAAATAGGCTTATTAAATAGGCTCAATAAATAGCCTTATTAAATAGGCTCAATAAATAGGCTTATTAAATAGGCTCAATAAATAGGCTTATTAAATAGGCTCATTAAATACTTATTAAATAGGCTTATTAAATAGGCTTATTAAATAGACTTATTAAATAGGCTTATTAAAAAGGCTTATTAAATAGACTTATTAAATAGGCTTATTAAAAAGGCTTATTAAATAGACTTATTAAATAGGCTCATTAAATACTTATTAAATATGTTTATTAAATAGGCGTATTAAATAGGCTTATTAAATAGGCTTATTAAATAGGCTTATTAAATAGGCTTATCAAATAGGCTTATTAAAAAGGCTTATTAAATAGACTTATTAAATAGGCTCATTAAATACTTATTAAATATGTTTATTAAATAGGCGTATTAAATAGGCTTATTAAATAGGCTTATTAAATAGGCTTATTAAATAGGCTTATTAAATAGACTCATTAAATAGCCTAATTAAATAGGCTTATTTTAGCAACTTAGGCTTATTTAATAGGTTTATTTCAGCACCTTAGACTTATTAGATAGGCTTATTTCAGCAACTTAGACTTATTAAATAGGCCTATTAAATAGGCTTATTAAATAGGCTTATTTCAGCAACTTAGACTTATTAAATAGGCCTATTAAATAGGCTTATTAAATAGACTTATTAAATAGGCTCATTAAATACTTATTAAATAGGCTTATTAAATAGGCTTATTAAATAGACTTATTAAATAGGCTCAATAAATCGGCTTATTAAATAGGCTTATTAAATAGGCTCAATAAATAGGCTTATTAAATAGGCTTATTAAATAGGCTTATTTAATAGACTTATTAAATCGGCTTATTAAATAGGCTCAATAAATAGGCTTATTAAATAGGCTCAATAAATATGCTTATTAAATAGGCTCAATAAATAGGCTTATTAAATAGGCTCAATAAATAGGCTTATTAAATAGGCTCATTAAATACTTATTAAATAGGCTTATTAAATAGGCTTATTAAATAGACTTATTAAATAGTCTTATTAAATAGACTTATTAAATAGTCTTATTAAAAAGGCTTATTAAATAGACTTATTAAATAGGCTCATTAAATACTTATTAAATATGTTTATTAAATAGGTGTATTAATTAGGCTTATTAAATAGGCTTATTAAATAGGCTTATTAAATAGACTTATTAAATAGACTTATTAAATAGACTTATTAAATAGCCTCATGAAATAGGCTTATTTTAGCAACTTAGGCTTATTAAATAGGTTTATTTCAGCAACTTAGACTTATTAAAGAGCCTTATTAAATAGGCTTATTTCAGCAACTTAGGCTTATTAAATAAGCTTATTTCAGCAACTTATGCTTATTAAATAGCCTTATTAAACAGGTTTATTTCAGCAACTTAGGCTTATTAAATAGCATTTTTAAATAGGTTTATTTCAGCAACTTAGACTTATTAAATATACCTTTTTAAATAGGCTTAGTTCAGAAACTTAGGCTTATTAAATAGTCTTATTTCAGCAACTTAGGCTCATTAAATAGCCTTATTAAATACGCTTATTTCAGCAACTTAGGCTTATTAAATAGCCTTATTAAATAGGCTTATTTCAGCAACTTAGACTTATTAAATAGGTTTATTCAGCAACTTAGGCTTATTAAATAGCCTTATTCAGCAACTTAGGCTTATTAAATAGGCTTATTTCAGCAACTTAGACTTATTAAATAGGCCTATTAAATAGGCTTATTAAATAGGCTTATTTCAGCAACTTAGACTTATTAAATAGGCCTATTAAATAGGCTTATTAAATATACTTATTAAATAGGCTCATTAAATACTTATTAAATTGGCTTATTAAATAGGCTTATTAAATAGACTTATTAAATAGGCTTATTAAATAGACTTATTAAATAGGCTCATTAAATACTTATTAAATATGTTTATTAAATAGGCGTATTAAATAGGCTTATTAAATAGGCTTATTAAATAGGCTTATTAAATAGGCTTATTAAATAGACTTATTAAATAGCCTAATTAAATAGGCTTATTTTAGCAACTTAGGCTTATTTAATAGGTATATTTCAGCACCTTAGACTTATTAGATAGGCTTATTTCAGCAACTTAGACTTATTAAATAGGCCTATTAAATAGGCTTATTAAATAGGCTTATTTCAGCAACTTAGACTTATTAAATAGGCCTATTAAATAGGCTTATTAAATAGACTTATTAAATAGGCTCATTAAATACTTATTAAATAGGCTTATTAAATAGGCTTATTAAATAGACTTATTAAATAGGCTTATTAAAAAGGCTTATTAAATAGACTTATTAAATAGGCTTATTAAAAAGGCTTATTAAATAGACTTATTAAATAGGCTCATTAAATACTTATTAAATATGTTTATTAAATAGGCGTATTAAATAGGCTTATTAAATAGGCTTATTAAATAGGCTTATTAAATAGGCTTATCAAATAGGCTTATTAAAAAGGCTTATTAAATAGACTTATTAAATAGGCTCATTAAATACTTATTAAATATGTTTATTAAATAGGCGTATTAAATAGGCTTATTAAATAGGCTTATTAAATAGGCTTATTAAATAGGCTTATTAAATAGACTCATTAAATAGCCTAATTAAATAGGCTTATTTTAGCAACTTAGGCTTATTTAATAGGTTTATTTCAGCACCTTAGACTTATTAGATAGGCTTATTTCAGCAACTTAGACTTATTAAATAGGCCTATTAAATAGGCTTATTAAATAGGCTTATTTCAGCAACTTAGACTTATTAAATAGGCCTATTAAATAGGCTTATTAAATAGACTTATTAAATAGGCTCATTAAATACTTATTAAATAGGCTTATTAAATAGGCTTATTAAATAGACTTATTAAATAGGCTCAATAAATCGGCTTATTAAATAGGCTTATTAAATAGGCTCAATAAATAGGCTTATTAAATAGGCTTATTAAATAGGCTTATTTAATAGACTTATTAAATCGGCTTATTAAATAGGCTCAATAAATAGGCTTATTAAATAGGCTCAATAAATATGCTTATTAAATAGGCTCAATAAATAGGCTTATTAAATAGGCTCAATAAATAGGCTTATTAAATAGGCTCATTAAATACTTATTAAATAGGCTTATTAAATAGGCTCATTAAATACTTATTAAATATGTTTATTAAATAGGTGTATTAATTAGGCTTATTAAATAGGCTTATTAAATAGGCTTATTAAATAGACTTATTAAATAGACTTATTAAATAGACTTATTAAATAGCCTCATGAAATAGGCTTATTTTAGCAACTTAGGCTTATTAAATAGGTTTATTTCAGCAACTTAGACTTATTAAAGAGCCTTATTAAATAGGCTTATTTCAGCAACTTAGGCTTATTAAATAAGCTTATTTCAGCAACTTATGCTTATTAAATAGCCTTATTAAACAGGTTTATTTCAGCAACTTAGGCTTATTAAATAGCATTTTTAAATAGGTTTATTTCAGCAACTTAGACTTATTAAATATACCTTTTTAAATAGGCTTAGTTCAGAAACTTAGGCTTATTAAATAGTCTTATTTCAGCAACTTAGGCTCATTAAATAGCCTTATTAAATACGCTTATTTCAGCAACTTAGGCTTATTAAATAGCCTTATTAAATAGGCTTATTTCAGCAACTTAGACTTATTAAATAGGTTTATTCAGCAACTTAGGCTTATTAAATAGCCTTATTCAGCAACTTAGGCTTATTAAATAGGCTTATTTCAGCAACTTAGACTTATTAAATAGGCCTATTAAATAGGCTTATTAAATAGGCTTATTTCAGCAACTTAGACTTATTAAATAGGCCTATTAAATAGGCTTATTAAATATACTTATTAAATAGGCTCATTAAATACTTATTAAATTGGCTTATTAAATAGGCTTATTAAATAGACTTATTAAATAGGCTTATTAAATAGACTTATTAAATAGGCTCATTAAATACTTATTAAATATGTTTATTAAATAGGCGTATTAAATAGGCTTATTAAATAGGCTTATTAAATAGGCTTATTAAATAGGCTTATTAAATAGACTTATTAAATAGCCTAATTAAATAGGCTTATTTTAGCAACTTAGGCTTATTTAATAGGTATATTTCAGCACCTTAGACTTATTAGATAGGCTTATTTCAGCAACTTAGACTTATTAAATAGGCCTATTAAATAGGCTTATTAAATAGGCTTATTTCAGCAACTTAGACTTATTAAATAGGCCTATTAAATAGGCTTATTAAATAGACTTATTAAATAGGCTCATTAAATACTTATTAAATAGGCTTATTAAATAGGCTTATTAAATAGACTTATTAAATAGGCTTATTAAAAAGGCTTATTAAATAGACTTATTAAATAGGCTTATTAAAAAGGCTTATTAAATAGACTTATTAAATAGGCTCATTAAATACTTATTAAATATGTTTATTAAATAGGCGTATTAAATAGGCTTATTAAATAGGCTTATTAAATAGGCTTATTAAATAGGCTTATCAAATAGGCTTATTAAAAAGGCTTATTAAATAGACTTATTAAATAGGCTCATTAAATACTTATTAAATATGTTTATTAAATAGGCGTATTAAATAGGCTTATTAAATAGGCTTATTAAATAGGCTTATTAAATAGGCTTATTAAATAGACTCATTAAATAGCCTAATTAAATAGGCTTATTTTAGCAACTTAGGCTTATTTAATAGGTTTATTTCAGCACCTTAGACTTATTAGATAGGCTTATTTCAGCAACTTAGACTTATTAAATAGGCCTATTAAATAGGCTTATTAAATAGGCTTATTTCAGCAACTTAGACTTATTAAATAGGCCTATTAAATAGGCTTATTAAATAGACTTATTAAATAGGCTCATTAAATACTTATTAAATAGGCTTATTAAATAGGCTTATTAAATAGACTTATTAAATAGGCTCAATAAATCGGCTTATTAAATAGGCTTATTAAATAGGCTCAATAAATAGGCTTATTAAATAGGCTTATTAAATAGGCTTATTTAATAGACTTATTAAATCGGCTTATTAAATAGGCTCAATAAATAGGCTTATTAAATAGGCTCAATAAATATGCTTATTAAATAGGCTCAATAAATAGGCTTATTAAATAGGCTCAATAAATAGGCTTATTAAATAGGCTCATTAAATACTTATTAAATAGGCTTATTAAATAGGCTTATTAAATAGACTTATTAAATAGTCTTATTAAATAGACTTATTAAATAGTCTTATTAAAAAGGCTTATTAAATAGACTTATTAAATAGGCTCATTAAATACTTATTAAATATGTTTATTAAATAGGTGTATTAATTAGGCTTATTAAATAGGCTTATTAAATAGATTTTTTTTAAATAGGCTTATTAAATAGACTTATTAAATAGACTTATTAAATAGCCTCATGAAATAGGCTTATTTTAGCAACTTAGGCTTATTAAATAGGTTTATTTCAGCAACTTAGACTTATTAAAGAGCCTTATTAAATAGGCTTATTTCAGCAACTTAGGCTTATTAAATAAGCTTATTTCAGCAACTTATGCTTATTAAATAGCCTTATTAAACAGGTTTATTTCAGCAACTTAGGCTTATTAAATAGCATTTTTAAATAGGTTTATTTCAGCAACTTAGACTTATTAAATATACCTTTTTAAATAGGCTTAGTTCAGAAACTTAGGCTTATTAAATAGTCTTATTTCAGCAACTTAGGCTCATTAAATAGCCTTATTAAATACGCTTATTTCAGCAACTTAGGCTTATTAAATAGCCTTATTAAATAGGCTTATTTCAGCAACTTAGACTTATTAAATAGGTTTATTCAGCAACTTAGGCTTATTAAATAGCCTTATTCAGCAACTTAGGCTTATTAAATAGGCTTATTTCAGCAACTTAGACTTATTAAATAGGCCTATTAAATAGGCTTATTAAATAGGCTTATTTCAGCAACTTAGACTTATTAAATAGGCCTATTAAATAGGCTTATTAAATATACTTATTAAATAGGCTCATTAAATACTTATTAAATTGGCTTATTAAATAGGCTTATTAAATAGACTTATTAAATAGGCTTATTAAATAGACTTATTAAATAGGCTCATTAAATACTTATTAAATATGTTTATTAAATAGGCGTATTAAATAGGCTTATTAAATAGGCTTATTAAAAAGGCTTATTAAATAGGCTTATTAAATAGACTTATTAAATAGCCTAATTAAATAGGCTTATTTTAGCAACTTAGGCTTATTTAATAGGTATATTTCAGCACCTTAGACTTATTAGATAGGCTTATTTCAGCAACTTAGACTTATTAAATAGGCCTATTAAATAGGCTTATTAAATAGGCTTATTTCAGCAACTTAGACTTATTAAATAGGCCTATTAAATAGGCTTATTAAATAGACTTATTAAATAGGCTCATTAAATACTTATTAAATAGGCTTATTAAATAGACTTATTAAATAGGCTCAATAAATCGGCTTATTAAATAGGCTTATTAAATAGGCTCAATAAATAGGCTTATTAAATAGGCTTATTAAATAGGCTTATTAAATAGACTTATTAAATCGGCTTATTAAATAGGCTCAATAAATAGGCTTATTAAATAGGCTCAATAAATATGCTTATTAAATAGGCTCAATAAATAGGCTTATTAAATAGGCTCAATAAATAGGCTTATTAAATAGGCTCATTAAATACTTATTAAATAGGCTTATTAAATAGGCTTATTAAATAGACTTATTAAATAGTCTTATTAAATAGACTTATTAAATAGTCTTATTAAAAAGGCTTATTAAATAGACTTATTAAATAGGCTCATTAAATACTTATTAAATAGGCTTATTAAATAGGCTTATTAAATAGACTCATTAAATAGTCTTATTAAATAGACTTATTAAATAGTCTTATTAAAAAGGCTTATTAAATAGACTTATTAAATAGGCTCATTAAATACTTATTAAATATGTTTATTAAATAGGTGTATTAATTAGGCTTATTAAATAGGCTTATTAAATAGGCTTATTAAATAGACTTATTAAATAGACTTATTAAATAGACTTATTAAATAGCCTCATGAAATAGGCTTATTTTAGCAACTTAGGCTTATTAAATAGGTTTATTTCAGCAACTTAGACTTATTAAAGAGCCTTATTAAATAGGCTTATTTCAGCAACTTAGGCTTATTAAATAAGCCTATTTCAGCAACTTATGCTTATTAAATAGCCTTATTAAACAGGTTTATTTCAGCAACTTAGGCTTATTAAATAGCATTTTTAAATAGGTTTATTTCAGCAACTTAGACTTATTAAATATACCTTTTTAAATAGGCTTAGTTCAGAAACTTAGGCTTATTAAATAGTCTTATTTCAGCAACTTAGGCTCATTAAATAGCCTTATTAAATAGGCTTATTTCAGCAACTTAGGCTTATTAAATAGCCTTATTAAATAGGCTTATTTCAGCAACTTAGACTTATTAAATAGGTTTATTCAGCAACTTAGGCTTATTAAATAGCCTTATTCAGCAACTTAGGCTTATTAAATAGGCTTATTTCAGCAACTTAGACTTATTAAATAGGCCTATTAAATAGGCTTATTAAATAGGCTTATTTCAGCAACTTAGACTTATTAAATAGGCCTATTAAATAGGCTTATTAAATAGACTTATTAAATAGGCTCATTAAATACTTATTAAATTGGCTTATTAAATAGGCTTATTAAATAGACTTAATAAATAGGCTCAATAAATAGGCTTATTAAATAGGCTTATTAAATAGGCTCAATAAATAGGCTTATTAAATAGGCTTATTAAATAGGCTTATTAAATAGACTTATTAAATAGGTTTATTATATAGGCTCAATAAATAGGCTTATTAAATAGGCTCAATAAATAGGCTTATTAAATAGGCTCAATAAATAGGCTTATTAAATAGGCTCAATAAATAGGCTTATTAAATAGGCTCATTAAATACTTATTAAATAGGCTTATTAAATAGACTTATTAAATAGACTTATTAAATAGGCTTATTAAATAGACTTATTAAATAGGCTTATTAAAAAGGCTTATTAAATAGACTTATTAAATAGGCTCATTAAATACTTATTAAATATGTTTATTACATAGGCGTATTAAATAGGCTTATTAAATAGGATTATTAAATAGGCTTATTAAATAGGCTTATTAAATAGACTTATTAAATAGCCTAATTAAATAGGCTTATTTTAGCAACTTAGGCTTATTTAATAGGTTTATTTCAGCAACTTAGACTTATTAAATAGCCTTATTAAATAGGCTTATTTCAGCAACTTAGGCTTATTAAATAAGCTTATTTCAGCAACTTATGCTTATTAAATAGCCTTATTAAACAGGTTTATTTCAGCAACTTAGGCTTATTAAATTGCATTTTAAATAGGTTTATTTCAGCAACTTAGACTTATTAAATAGGCTTATTAAATAGGCTTAGTTCAGAAACTTAGGCTCATTAAATAGCCTTATTAAATAGGCTTATTTCAGCAACTTAGGCTTATTAAACAGGCTTATTTCAGCAACTTAAACTTATTAAATAGCCTTATTTCAGCAACTTAGGCTTATTAAATAGCCTTATTCAGCAACTTAGGCTCATTAAATAGGCTTATTTCAGCAACTTAGGCTTATTAAATAGGCTCATTCAGAAACTTAGGCTTATTAAATAGGCTTATTTCAAAAACTTAGACTTATTAAATAGGCCTATTAAATAGGCTTATTAAATAGGCTTATTTCAGCAACTTAGATTTATTAAAAAAGGCCTATTAAATAGGCGTATTGAATAGACTTATTAAATAGGCTCATTAAATACTTATTAAATAGGCTTATTAAATAGGCTTATTAAATAGACTTATTAAATAGGCTCAATAAATAGGCTTATTAAATAGGCTTATTAAATAGACTTATTAAATAGGCTCAATAAATCGGCTTATTAAATAGGCTTATTAAATAGACTTATTAAATCGGCTTATTAAATAGGCTCAATAAATAGGCTTATTAAATAGGCTCAATAAATATGCTTATTAAATAGGCTCAATAAATAGGCTTATTAAATAGGCTCAATAAATAGGCTTATTAAATAGGCTTATTAAATAGACTTATTAGACTTATTAAATAGGCTTATTAAATAGACTTATTAAATAGTCTTATTAAATAGGCTTATTAAATAGACTTATTAAATAGACTTATTAAATAGACTTATTAAATAGACTTATTAAATAGCCTCATGAAATAGGCTTATTTTAGCAACTTAAGCTTATTATATAGGTTTATTTCAGCAACTTAGACTTATTAAATAGGTTTATTCAGCAACTTAGGCTTATTAAATAGCCTTATTCAGCAACTTAGGCTTATTAAATAGGCTTATTTCAGCAACTTAGACTTATTAAATAGGCCTATTAAATAGGCTTATTAAATAGGCTCATTAAATACTTATTAAATAGGCTTATTAAATAGACTTATTAAATAGACTTATTAAATAGGCTTATTAAATAGACTTATTAAATAGGCTTATTAAAAAGGCTTATTAAATAGACTTATTAAATAGGCTCATTAAATACTTATTAAATATGTTTATTAAATAGGCGTATTAAATAGGCTTATTAAATAGGCTTATTAAATAGGCTTATTAAATAGGCTTATTAAATAGACTTATTAAATAGCCTAATTAAATAGGCTTATTTTAGCAACTTAGGCTTATTTAATAGGTTTATTTCAGCAACTTAGACTTATTAAATAGCCTTATTAAATAGGCTTATTTCAGCAACTTAGGCTTATTAAATAAGCTTATTTCAGCAACTTATGCTTATTAAATAGCCTTATTAAACAGGTTTATTTCAGCAACTTAGGCTTATTAAATAACATTTTAAATAGGTTTATTTCAGCAACTTAGACTTATTAAATAGGCTTATTAAATAGGCTTAGTTCAGAAACTTAGGCTTATTAAATAGGCTTATTTCAGCAACTTAGGCTCATTAAATAGCCTTATTAAATAGGCTTATTTCAGCAACTTAGGCTTATTAAACAGGCTTATTTCAGCAACTTAAACTTATTAAATAGCCTTATTTCAGCAACTTAGGCTCATTAAATAGCCTTATTCAGCAACTTAGGCTCATTAAATAGGCTTATTTCAGCAACTTAGGCTTATTAAATAGGCTCATTCAGAAACTTAGGCTTATTAAATAGGCTTATTTCAGCAACTTAGACTTATTAAATAGGCCTATTAAATAGGCTTATTAAATAGGCTTATTTCAGCAACTTAGATTTATTAAAAAAGGCCTATTAAATAGGCGTATTGAATAGACTTATTAAATAGGCTCATTAAATACTTATTAAATAGGCTTATTAAATAGGCTTATTAAATAGACTTATTAAATAGGCTCAATAAATAGGCCTATTAAATAGGCTTATTAAATAGACTTATTAAATAGGCTCAATAAATCGGCTTATTAAATAGGCTTATTAAATAGACTTATTAAATCGGCTTATTAAATAGGCTCAATAAATAGGCTTATTAAATAGGCTCAATAAATATTCTTATTAAATAGGCTCAATAAATAGGCTTATTAAATAGGCTCAATAAATAGGCTTATTAAATAGGCTTATTAAATAGTATTATTAAATAGGCTTATTAAATAGACTTATTAAATAGACTTATTAAATAGACTTATTAAATAGACTTATTAAATAGACTTATTAAATAGACTTATTAATTGCCTCATGAAATAGGCTTATTTTAGCAACTTAAGCTTATTAAATAGGTTTATTTCAGCAACTTAGACTTATTAAAGAGCCTTATTAAATAGGCTTATTTCAGCAACTTCGGCTTATTAAATAAGCTTATTTCAGCAACTTATGCTTATTAAATAGCCTTATTAAACAGGTTTATTTCAGCAACTTAGGCTTATTAAATAGCATTTTTAAATAGGTTTATTTCAGCAACTTAGACTTATTAAATATACCTTTTTAAATAGGCTTAGTTCAGAAACTTAGGCTTATTAAATAGTCTTATTTCAGCAACTTAGGCTCATTAAATAGCCTTATTAAATAGGCTTATTTCAGCAACTTAGGCTTATTAAATAGCCTTATTAAATAGGCTTATTTCAGCAATTTAGACTTATTAAATAGGTTTATTCAGCAACTTAGGCTTATTAAATAGGCTTATTCAGCAACTTAGGCTTATTAAATAGGCTTATTTCAGCAACTTAGACGTATTAAATAGGCCTATTAAATAGGCTTATTAAATAGGCTTATTTCAGCAACTTAGACTTATTAAATAGGCCTATTAAATAGGCTTATTAAATAGACTTATTAAATAGGCTCATTAAATACTTATTAAATAGGCTTATTAAATAGGCTTATTAAATAGACTTATTAAATAGGCTCAATAAATAGGCTTATTAAATAGGCTTATTAAATAGGCTCAATAAATAGGCTTATTAAATAGGCTTATTAAATAGGCTTATTAAATAGGCTCAATAAATAGGCTCATTAAATAGGCTCAATAAATAGGCTTATTAAATAGGCTCAATAAATAGGCTTATTAAATAGTCTCATTAAATACTTATTAAATAGGCTTATTAAATAGACTTATTAAATAGGCTTATTAAATAGGCTTATTAAATAGACTTATTAAATAGGCTCAATAAATAGGCTTATTAAATAGGCTTATTAAATAGGCTCAATAAATAGGCTTATTAAATAGGCTCAATAAATAGGCTTATTAAATAGGCTCAATAAATAGGCTCATTAAATAGGCTCAATAAATAGGCTTATTAAATAGGCTCAATAAATAGGCTTATTAAAGAGGCTCATTAAATACTTATTAAATAGGCTTATTAAATAGACTTATTAAATAGGCTCAATAAATAGGCTTATTAAATAGGCTTATTAAATAGACTTATTAAATAGGCTCAATAAATTGGCTTATTAAATAGGCTTATTAAATAGACTAATTAAATCGGCTTATTAAATAGGCTCAATAAATAGGCTTATTAAATAGGCTTATTAAATAGGCTTATTAAATAGGCTTATTAAATAGACTTATTAAATAGCCTAATTAAATAGGCTTATTTTAGCAACTTAGGCTTATTAAATAGGTTTATTTCAGCAACTTAGACTTATTAAATAGCCTTATTAAATAGGCTTATTTCAGCAACTTAGGCTTATTAAATAAGCTTATTTCAGCAACTTATGCTTATTAAATAGCCTTATTAAACAGGTTTATTTCAGCAACTTAGGCTTATTAAATAGCATTTTAAATAGGTTTATTTCAGCAACTTAGACTTATTAAATAGGCTTATTAAATAGGCTTAGTTCAGAAACTTAGGCTTATTAAATAGGCTTATTTCAGCAACTTAGGCTCATTAAATAGCCTTACTAAATAGGCTTATTTCAGCAACTTAGGCTTATTAAATAGGCTTATTTCAGCAACTTAAACTTATTAAATAGCCTTATTTCATCAACTTAGGCTTATTAAATAGCCTTATTTCAGCAACTTAGACTTATTAAATAGGCTTATTCAGCAACTTAGGCTTATTAAATAGCCTTATTAAATAGGCTTATTTCAGCAACTTAGACTTATTAAATAGGTTTATTCAGCAACTTAGGCTTATTAAATAGGCTTATTCAGCAACTTAGGCTCATTAAATAGGCTTATTTCAGCAACTTAGACTTATTAAATAGGCCTATTAAATAGGCTTATTAAATAGGCTTATTTCATCAACTTAGACTTATTAAATAGGCCTATTAAATAGGCTTGTTAAATAGGCTTATTAAATAGGCTTATTTCAGCAACTTAGGCTTATTAAATAGCCTAATTAAGTAGGCTTATTTCAGCAACTTTGGCTTATTAAATAGGCTTATTTCAGCAACTTACTCTGATTAAAAAGGCTTATTTCAGCAACTTAGACTTATTAAATAGCCTTATTTCAGCAAATTAGACTTATTAAATAGGCTTATTTCAGCAACTTATGCTTATTAAATATACTTATTTCAGCAACTTAGGCTTATTAAATAGGCTTATTTCAGCAACTTAGAATTATTAAATACCCTTATTTCAGCAACTTAGGCTTATTAAACGGGCTTATTTCAGCAACTTAGGCTTATTAAACGGGCTTATTTCAGCAACTTAGGCTTATTAAATAGCCTTATTTCAGCAACTTAGACTTATTAAATAGGCTTATTTCAGCAACTTAGGCTTATTAAATAGGCTTATTCAGCAACTTAGGCTTATTAAATAGGCTTATTAAATAGGCTTATTTCAGCAACTTAGGCTTATTAAATAGGCTTATTCTGCAACTTAGGCTTATTAAATAGGCTCATTCAATACTTATTAAATAGGCTTATTAAACAGGCTTATTAAATAGACTCATTAAATAGGCTCAATAAATAGGCTTATTAAATAGGCTTATTAATTAGGCTTATTAAATAGGCTTATTAAATAGACTTATTAAATAGGCATATTAAATAGGCTCAATAAATAGGCTTATTAAATAGGCTTATTAAATAGGCTTATTAAATAGGCTTATTAAATAGGCTCAATAAATAGGCTTATTAAATAGGCTTATTAAATATGCTTATTAAATAGACTTATTAAATAGGCGTATTAAATAGGCTTATTAAATAGACTTATTAAATAGCCTCATTAAATAGGCTTATTTTAGCAACTTAGGCTTATAAAATAGGCTTATTTCATCAACTTATGCTTATTAAACAGCCTTATTAAACAGGTTTATTTCAGCAACTTAGGCTTATTAAATAGCATTTTTAAATATGTTTATTTCAGCAACTTAGACTTATTAAATATACCTTTTTAAATAGGCTTAGTTCAGAAACTTAGGCTTATTAAATAGGCTTATTTCAGCAACTTAGGCTCATTAAATAGCCTTTTTTAAATAGGCTTATTTCAGCAACTTAGGCTTATTAAATAGCCTTATTAAATAGGCTTATTTTAGCAACTTAGACTTATTAAAACGACTTATTAAATAGACATTTCAGCAACTTAGGCTCATCAAATATGCTTATGAAATATGCTTATTTCTGCAACTTAGACTTATTAGATAGGCCTATTAAATAGGCTTATTTCAGCAACTTAGGCTTATTAAATAGGCTTATTTCAGCAACTTGGGCTTATTAAATAGGCTTATTTCAGCAACTTAGACTTATTAAATAGCCTTATTTCAGCAACTTACGCTTATTAAATAGGCTTATTTCAGCAACTTAGGCTTATTAAATAGCCTTATTAAGTAGGCTTATTTCAGCAACTTGGGCTTATTAAATAGGCTTATTTCAGCAACTTATGCTGATTAAAAAGGCTTATTTCAGCAACTTAGACTTATTAAATAGGCTTATTGCAGCAACTTAGACTTATTAAATAGCCTTATTTCAGCAACTTATGCTTATTAAATAGGCTTATTTCAGCAACTTAGGCTTATTAAATAGCCTTATTTCAGCAACTTAGACTTATTAAATAGGCTTATTTCAGCAACTTACGCTGATTAAAAAGGCTTATTTCAGCAACTTATGCTTATTAAATATACTTATTTCAGCAACTTAGGCTTATTAAATATACTTATTTCAGCAACTTAGGCTTATTGAATAGGCTTATTTCAGCAACTTACGCTGATTAAAAAGGCTTATTTCAGCAACTTATGCTTATTAAATATACTTATTTCAGCAACTTAGGCTTATTGAATAGGCTTATTTCAGGAACTTAGACTTATTAAATAGCCTTATTTCAGCAACTTAGGCTTATTAAATAGGCTTATTTCAGCAACTTAGGCTTATTAAATAGCCTTATTAAATAGGCTTATTTTAGCAACTTAGACTTATTAAAACGACTTATTAAATAGACATTTCAGCAACTTAGGCTCATCAAATATGCTTATGAAATATGCTTATTTCTGCAACTTAGACTTATTAGATAGGCCTATTAAATAGGCTTATTTCAGCAACTTAGGCTTATTAAATAGGCTTATTTCAGCAACTTGGGCTTATTAAATAGGCTTATTTCAGCAACTTAGACTTATTAAATAGCCTTATTTCAGCAACTTACGCTTATTAAATAGGCTTATTTCAGCAACTTAGGCTTATTAAATAGCCTTATTAAGTAGGCTTATTTCAGCAACTTGGGCTTATTAAATAGGCTTATTTCAGCAACTTATGCTGATTAAAAAGGCTTATTTCAGCAACTTAGACTTATTAAATAGGCTTATTGCAGCAACTTAGACTTATTAAATAGCCTTATTTCAGCAACTTATGCTTATTAAATAGGCTTATTTCAGCAACTTAGGCTTATTAAATAGCCTTATTTCAGCAACTTAGGCTTATTAAATAGGCCCATTAAATACTTGTTAAATAGGCTTATTAAACAGGCTTATTAAATAGACTCATTAAATAGGCTCATTAAATAGGCTTATTAAACAGGCTTATTAAATAGACTCATTAAATAGGCTTATTAAATAGGCTCATTAAATACTTGTTAAATAGGCTTATTAAACAGGCTTATTAAATAGACTCATTAAATAGGCTCATTAAATAGGCTTATTAAACAGGCTTATTAAATAGACTCATTAAATAGGCTTATTAAATAGGCTTATTAATTAGGCTTATTAAATAGGCTTATTAAATAGACTTAATAAATAGGCTTATTAAATAGGCTCAATAAATAGGCTTATTAAATAGGCTCAATGAATAGGCTTATTAAATAGGCTCAATATATAGGCTTATTAAATAGTCTCATTAAATACTTATTAAATAGGCTTAACAAATAGACTTATTAAATAGACTTATTAAATAGGCTTATTAAATAGGTTTATTAAATAGGCTTATTAAAAAGGCTTATTAAATAGACTTATTAAATAGGCTCATTAAATACTTATTAAATAGGTTTATTAAATAGGCGTATTAAATAGGCTTATTAAACAGGCTTATTAAATAGGCTTATTAAATAGACTTATTAAATAGCCTCATTATATAGGCTTATTTTAGCAACTTATGCTTATTAAATAGGCTTATTAAATAGACTTATTAAATAGGCTCAATAAATAGGCTTATTAAATAGGCTTATTAAATAGGCTTATTAAATAGACTTATTAAATAGGCTTATTAAATAGGCTCAATAAATAGGCTTATTAAATAGGCTCAATAAATAGGCTTATTAAATAGGTTCAATAAATAGGCTCATTAAATAGGCTCAATAAATAGGCTTATTAAATAGGCTCATTAAATACTTATTAAATAGGCTTATTAAATAGACATATTAAATAGACTTATTAAATAGGCTTATTAAATAGACTTATTTAATAGGCTTATTTAAAAGGCTTATTAAATAGACTTATTAAATAGGCTCATTAAATACTTATTAAATAGGTTTATTAAATAGGCATATTAAATAGGCTTATTAAATAGGCTTATTAAATAGGCTTATTAAGTAGGCTTATTAAATAGACTTATTAAATAGCCTAATTAAATAGGCTTATTTTAGCAACTTAGGCTTATTAAATAGGTTTATTTCAGCAACTTAGACTTATTAAAGAGCCTTATTAAATAGGCTTATTTCAGCAACTTAGGCTTATTAAATAAGCTTATTTCATCAACTTATGCTTATTAAACAGCCTTATTAAACAGGTTTATTTCAGCAACTTAGGCTTATTAAATAGCATTTTTAAATATGTTTATTTCAGCAACTTAGACTTATTAAATATACCTTTTTAAATAGGCTTAGTTCAGAAACTTAGGCTTATTAAATAGGCTTATTTCAGCAACTTAGGCTCATTAAATAGCCTTTTTAAAATAGGCTTATTTCAGCAACTTAGGCTTATTAAATAGCCTTATTAAATAGGCTTATTTTAGCAACTTAGACTTATTAAAACGACTTATTAAATAGACATTTCAGCAACTTAGGCTCATCAAATATGCTTATGAAATATGCTTATTTCTGCAACTTAGACTTATTAGATAGGCCTATTAAATAGGCTTATTTCAGCAACTTAGGCTTATTAAATAGGCTTATTTCAGCAACTTGGGCTTATTAAATAGGCTTATTTCAGCAACTTAGACTTATTAAATAGCCTTATTTCAGCAACTTACGCTTATTAAATAGGCTTATTTCAGCAACTTAGGCTTATTAAATAGCCTTATTAAGTAGGCTTATTTCAGCAACTTGGGCTTATTAAATAGGCTTATTTCAGCAACTTATGCTGATTAAAAAGGCTTATTTCAGCAACTTAGACTTATTAAATAGGCTTATTGCAGCAACTTAGACTTATTAAATAGCCTTATTTCAGCAACTTATGCTTATTAAATAGGCTTATTTCAGCAACTTAGGCTTATTAAATAGCCTTATTTCAGCAACTTAGACTTATTAAATAGGCTTATTTCAGCAACTTAGGCTTATTAAATAGGCCCATTAAATACTTGTTAAATAGGCTTATTAAACAGGCTTATTAAATAGACTCATTAAATAGGCTCATTAAATAGGCTTATTAAACAGGCTTATTAAATAGACTCATTAAATAGGCTTATTAAATAGGCTCATTAAATACTTGTTAAATAGGCTTATTAAACAGGCTTATTAAATAGACTCATTAAATAGGCTCATTAAATAGGCTTATTAAACAGGCTTATTAAATAGACTCATTAAATAGGCTTATTAAATAGGCTTATTAATTAGGCTTATTAAATAGGCTTATTAAATAGACTTAATAAATAGGCTTATTAAATAGGCTAAATAAATAGGCTTATTAAATAGGCTCAATGAATAGGCTTATTAAATAGGCTCAATATATAGGCTTATTAAATAGTCTCATTAAATACTTATTAAATAGGCTTAACAAATAGACTTATTAAATAGACTTATTAAATAGGCTTATTAAATAGGTTTATTAAATAGGCTTATTAAAAAGGCTTATTAAATAGACTTATTAAATAGGCTCATTAAATACTTATTAAATAGGTTTATTAAATAGGCGTATTAAATAGGCTTATTAAACAGGCTTATTAAATAGGCTTATTAAAGAGACTTATTAAATAGCCTCATTATATAGGGTTATTTTAGCAACTTAGGCTTATTAAATAGGCTTATTAAATAGACTTATTAAATAGGCTCAATAAATAGGCTTATTAAATAGGCTTATTAAATAGGCTTATTAAATAGACTTATTAAATAGGCTTATTAAATAGGCTCAATAAATAGGCTTATTAAATAGGCTCAATAAATAGGCTTATTAAATAGGCTCAATAAATAGGCTTATTAAATAGGCTCAATAAATAGGCTTATTAAATAGGCTCATTAAATACTTATTAAATAGGCTTATTAAATAGACATATTAAATAGACTTATTAAATAGGCTTATTAAATAGACTTATTTAATAGGCTTATTTAAAAGGCTTATTAAATAGACTTATTAAATAGGCTCATTAAATACTTATTAAATAGGTTTATTAAATAGGCATATTAAATAGGCTTATTAAATAGGCTTATTAAATAGGCTTATTAAGTAGGCTTATTAAATAGACTTATTAAATAGCCTAATTAAATAGGCTTATTTTAGCAACTTAGGCTTATTAAATAGGTTTATTTCAGCAACTTAGACTTATTAAAGAGCCTTATTAAATAGGCTTATTTCAGCAACTTAGGCTTATTAAATAAGCTTATTTCATCAACTTATGCTTATTAAACAGCCTTATTAAACAGGTTTATTTCAGCAACTTAGGCTTATTAAATAGCATTTTTAAATATGTTTATTTCAGCAACTTAGACTTATTAAATATACCTTTTTAAATAGGCTTAGTTCAGAAACTTAGGCTTATTAAATAGGCTTATTTCAGCAACTTAGGCTCATTAAATAGCCTTTTTTAAATAGGCTTATTTCAGCAACTTAGGCTTATTAAATAGCCTTATTAAATAGGCTTATTTTAGCAACTTAGACTTATTAAAACGACTTATTAAATAGACATTTCAGCAACTTAGGCTCATCAAATATGCTTATGAAATATGCTTATTTCTGCAACTTAGACTTATTAGATAGGCCTATTAAATAGGCTTATTTCAGCAACTTAGGCTTATTAAATAGGCTTATTTCAGCAACTTGGGCTTATTAAATAGGCTTATTTCAGCAACTTAGACTTATTAAATAGCCTTATTTCAGCAACTTACGCTTATTAAATAGGCTTATTTCAGCAACTTAGGCTTATTAAATAGCCTTATTAAGTAGGCTTATTTCAGCAACTTGGGCTTATTAAATAGGCTTATTTCAGCAACTTATGCTGATTAAAAAGGCTTATTTCAGCAACTTAGACTTATTAAATAAGCTTATTGCAGCAACTTAGACTTATTAAATAGCCTTATTTCAGCAACTTATGCTTATTAAATAGGCTTATTTCAGCAACTTAGGCTTATTAAATAGCCTTATTTCAGCAACTTAGACTTATTAAATAGGCTTATTTCAGCAACTTAGGCTTATTAAATAGGCCCATTAAATACTTGTTAAATAGGCTTATTAAACAGGCTTATTAAATAGACTCATTAAATAGGCTCATTAAATAGGCTTATTAAACAGGCTTATTAAATAGACTCATTAAATAGGCTTATTAAATAGGCTCATTAAATACTTGTTAAATAGGCTTATTAAACAGGCTTATTAAATAGACTCATTAAATAGGCTCATTAAATAGGCTTATTAAACAGGCTTATTAAATAGACTCATTAAATTGGCTTATTAAATAGGCTTATTAATTAGGCTTATTAAATAGGCTTATTAAATAGACTTAATAAATAGGCTTATTAAATAGGCTCAATAAATAGGCTTATTAAATAGGCTCAATGAATAGGCTTATTAAATAGGCTCAATATATAGGCTTATTAAATAGTCTCATTAAATACTTATTAAATAGGCTTAACAAATAGACTTATTAAATAGACTTATTAAATAGGCTTATTAAATAGGTTTATTAAATAGGCTTATTAAAAAGGCTTATTAAATAGACTTATTAAATAGGCTCATTAAATACTTATTAAATAGGTTTATTAAATAGGCGTATTAAATAGGCTTATTAAACAGGCTTATTAAATAGGCTTATTAAATAGACTTATTAAATAGCCTCATTATATAGGCTTATTTTAGCAACTTAGGCTTATTAAATAGGCTTATTAAATAGACTTATTAAATAGGCTCAATAAATAGGCTTATTAAATAGGCTTATTAAATAGGCTTATTAAATAGACTTATTAAATAGGCTTATTAAATAGGCTCAATAAATAGGCTTATTAAATAGGCTCAATAAATAGGCTTATTAAATAGGCTCAATAAATAGGCTTATTAAATAGGCTCAATAAATAGGCTTATTAAATAGGCTCATTAAATACTTATTAAATAGGCTTATTAAATAGACATATTAAATAGACTTATTAAATAGGCTTATTAAATAGACTTATTTAATAGGCTTATTTAAAAGGCTTATTAAATAGACTTATTAAATAGGCTCATTAAATACTTATTAAATAGGTTTATTAAATAGGCATATTAAATAGGCTTATTAAATAGGCTTATTAAATAGGCTTATTAAGTAGGCTTATTAAATAGACTTATTAAATAGCCTAATTAAATAGGCTTATTTTAGCAACTTAGGCTTATTAAATAGGTTTATTTCAGCAACTTAGACTTATTAAAGAGCCTTATTAAATAGGCTTATTTCAGCAACTTAGGCTTATTAAATAAGCTTATTTCAGCAACTTATGCTTATTAAATAGCCTTATTAAACAGGTTTATTTCAGCAACTTAGGCTTATTAAATAGCATTTTAAATAGGTTTATTTCAGCAACTTAGACTTATTAAATAGGCTTATTAAATAGGCTTAGTTCAGAAACTTAGGCTTATTAAATAGGCTTATTTCAGCAACTTAGGCTCATTAAATAGCCTTACTAAATAGGCTTATTTCAGCAACTTCGGCTTATTAAACAGGCTTATTTCAGCAACTTAAACTTATTAAATAGCCTTATTTCATCAGCTTAGGCTTATTAAATAGCCTTATTTCAGCAACTTAGACTTATTAAATAGGCTTATTCAGCAACTTAGGCTTATTAAATAGCCTTATTAAATAGGCTTATTTCAGCAACTTAGACTTATTAAATAGGTTTATTCAGCAACTTAGGCTTATTAAATAGGCTTATTCAGCAACTTAGGCTCATTAAATAGCCTTATTTCAGCAACTTAGACTTATTAAATAGGCTTATTTCAGCAACTTATGCTTATTAAATATACTTAATTCAGCAACTTAGGCTTATTAAATAGGCTTATTTCAGCAACTTAGACTTATTAAACAACCTTATTTCAGCAACTTATGCGTATTAAATAGGCTTATTTCAGCAACTTAGGCTTATTAAATAGCCTTATTTCAGCAACTTAGACTTATTAAATAGGCTTATTTCAGCAACTTAGGCTTCTAAATAGGCTCATTCAATACTTGTTAAATAGGCTTATTAAACAGGCTTATTAAATAGACTCATTAAATAGGCTCATTAAATAGGATCATTAAATAGGCTTATTAATTAGGCTTATTAAATAGGCTTTTTAAATAGACTTAATAAATAGGCTTATTAAATAGGCTCAATAAATAGGCTTATTAAATAGGCTCAATGAATAGGCTTATTAAATAGGCTCAATAAATAGGCTTATTAAATAGGCTCATTAAATACTTATTAAATAGGCTTAACAAATAGACTTATTAAATAGACTTATTAAATAGGCTTATTAAATAGGTTTATTAAATAGGCTTATTAAAAAGGCTTATTAAATAGACTTATTAAATAGGCTCATTAAATACTTATTAAATAGGTTTATTAAATAGGCGTATTAAATAGGCTTATTAAACAGGCTTATTAAATAGGCTTATTAAATAGACTTATTAAATAGCCTCATTATATAGGCTTATTTTAGCAACTTAGGCTTATTAAATAGGCTTATTAAATAGACTTATTAAATAGGCTCAATAAATAGGCTTATTAAATAGGCTTATTAAATAGGCTTATTAAATAGACTTATTAAATAGGCTTATTAAATAGGCTCAATAAATAGGCTTATTAAATAGGCTCAATAAATAGGCTTATTAAATAGGCTCAATAAATAGGCTTATTAAATAGGCTCAATAAATAGGCTTATTAAATAGGCTCATTAAATACTTATTAAATAGGCTTATTAAATAGACATATTAAATAGACTTATTAAATAGGCTTATTAAATAGACTTATTTAATAGGCTTATTTAAAAGGCTTATTAAATAGACTTATTAAATAGGCTCATTAAATACTTATTAAATAGGTTTATTAAATAGGCATATTAAATAGGCTTATTAAATAGGCTTATTAAATAGGCTTATTAAGTAGGCTTATTAAATAGACTTATTAAATAGCCTAATTAAATAGGCTTATTTTAGCAACTTAGGCTTATTAAATAGGTTTATTTCAGCAACTTAGACTTATTAAAGAGCCTTATTAAATAGGCTTATTTCAGCAACTTAGGCTTATTAAATAAGCTTATTTCAGCAACTTATGCTTATTAAATAGCCTTATTAAACAGGTTTATTTCAGCAACTTAGGCTTATTAAATAGCATTTTAAATAGGTTTATTTCAGCAACTTAGACTTATTAAATAGGCTTATTAAATAGGCTTAGTTCAGAAACTTAGGCTTATTAAATAGGCTTATTTCAGCAACTTAGGCTCATTAAATAGCCTTACTAAATAGGCTTATTTCAGCAACTTCGGCTTATTAAACAGGCTTATTTCAGCAACTTAAACTTATTAAATAGCCTTATTTCATCAGCTTAGGCTTATTAAATAGCCTTATTTCAGCAACTTAGACTTATTAAATAGGCTTATTCAGCAACTTAGGCTTATTAAATAGCCTTATTAAATAGGCTTATTTCAGCAACTTAGACTTATTAAATAGGTTTATTCAGCAACTTAGGCTTATTAAATAGGCTTATTCAGCAACTTAGGCTCATTAAATAGCCTTATTTCAGCAACTTAGACTTATTAAATAGGCTTATTTCAGCAACTTATGCTTATTAAATATACTTAATTCAGCAACTTAGGCTTATTAAATAGGCTTATTTCAGCAACTTAGACTTATTAAACAACCTTATTTCAGCAACTTATGCGTATTAAATAGGCTTATTTCAGCAACTTAGGCTTATTAAATAGCCTTATTTCAGCAACTTAGACTTATTAAATAGGCTTATTTCAGCAACTTAGGCTTCTAAATAGGCTCATTCAATACTTGTTAAATAGGCTTATTAAACAGGCTTATTAAATAGACTCATTAAATAGGCTCATTAAATAGGATCATTAAATAGGCTTATTAATTAGGCTTATTAAATAGGCTTATTAAATAGACTTAATAAATAGGCTTATTAAATAGGCTCAATAAATAGGCTTATTAAATAGGCTCAATGAATAGGCTTATTAAATAGGCTCAATAAATAGGCTTATTAAATAGGCTCATTAAATACTTATTAAATAGGCTTAACAAATAGACTTATTAAATAGACTTATTAAATAGGCTTATTAAATAGGTTTATTAAATAGGCTTATTAAAAAGGCGTATTAAATAGACGTATTAAATAGGCTCATTAAATACTTATTAAATAGGTTTATTAAATAGGCGTATTAAATAGGCTTATTAAACAGGCTTATTAAATAGGCTTATTAAATAGACTTATTAAATAGCCTCATTAAAAAGGCTTATTTTAGCAACTTAGGCTTATTAAATAGGCTTATTAAATAGACTTATTAAATAGGCTCAATAAATAGGCTTATTAAATAGGCTTATTAAATAGGCTTTTTAAATAGACTTATTAAATAGGCTTATTAAATAGGCTCAATAAATAGGCTTATTAAATAGGCTCAATAAATAGTCTTATTAAATAGGCTCAATAAATAGGCTTATTAAATAGGCTCAATAAATAGGCTTATTAAATAGGCTCATTAAATACTTATTAAATAGGCTTATTAAATAGACTTATTAAATAGACTTATTAAATAGGCTTATTAAATAGACTTATTAAATAGGCTTATTAAAAAGGCTTATTAAATAGACTTATTAAATAGGCTCATTAAATACTTATTAAATATGTTTATTAAATAGGCGTATTAAATAGGCTTATTAAATAGGCTTATTAAATAGGCTTATTAAATAGGCTTATTAAATAGACTTATTAAGTAGCCTAATTAAATAGGCTTATTTTAGCAACTTAGGCTTATTAAATAGGTTTATTTCAGCAACTTAGACTTATTAAATAGCCTTATTAAATAGGCTTATTTCAGCAACTTAGGCTTATTAAATAAGCTTATTTCAGCAACTTATGCTTATTAAATAGCCTTATTAAACAGGTTTATTTCAGCAACTTAGGCTTATTAAATAGCATTTTAAATAGGTTTATTTCAGCAACTTAGACTTATTAAATAGGCTTATTAAATAGGCTTAGTTCAGAAACTTAGGCTTATTAAATAGGCTTATTTCAGCAACTTAGGCTCATTAAATAGCCTTACTAAATAGGCTTATTTCAGCAACTTAGGCTTATTAAATAGGCTTATTTCAGCAACTTAAACTTATTAAATAGCCTTATTTCATCAACTTAGGCTTATTAAATAGCCTTATTTCAGCAACTTAGACTTATTAAATAGGCTTATTCAGCAACTTAGGCTTATTAAATAGCCTTATTAAATAGGCTTATTTCAGCAACTTAGACTTATTAAATAGGTTTATTCAGCAACTTAGGCTTATTAAATAGCCTTATTCAGCAACTTAGGCTCATTAAATAGGCTTATTTCAGCAACTTAGGCTTATTAAATAGGCTCATTCAGCAACTTAGGCTTATTAAATAGGCTTATTTCAGCAACTTAGACGTATTAACTAGGCCTATTAAATAGGCTTATTAAATAGGCTTATTTCATCAACTTAGACTTATTAAATAGGCCTATTCAATAGGCTTGTTAAATAGGCTTATTAAATAGGCTTATTTCAGCAACTTAGGCTTATTAAATAGCCTAATTAAGTAGGCTTATTTCAGCAACTTTGGCTTATTAAATAGGCTTATTTCAGCAACTTACTCTGATTAAAAAGGCTTATTTCAGCAACTTAGACTTATTAAATAGCCTTATTTCAGCAAATTAGACTTATTAAATAGGCTTATTTCAGCAACTTATGCTTATTAAATATACTTATTTCAGCAACTTAGGCTTATTAAATAGGCTTATTTCAGCAACGTAGAATTATTAAATAGCCTTATTTCAGCAACTTAGGCTTATTAAACGGGCTTATTTCAGCAACTTAGGCTTATTAAATAGCCTTATTTCAGCAACTTAGACTTATTAAATAGGCTTATTTCAGCAACTTAGGCTTATTAAATAGGCTTATTCATCAACTTAGGCTTATTAAATAGGCTTATTAAATAGGCTTATTTCAGCAACTTAGGCTTATTAAATAGGCTTATTCTGCAACTTAGGCTTATTAAATAGGCTCATTCAATACTTATTAAATAGGCTTATTAAACAGGCTTATTAAATAGACTCATTAAATAGGCTCAATAAATAGGCTTATTAAATAGGCTTATTAATTAGGCTTATTAAATAGGCTTATTAAATAGACTTATTAAATAGGCATATTAAATAGGCTCAATAAATAGGCTTATTAAATAGGCTTATTAAATAGGCTTATTAAATAGGCTTATTAAATAGGCTCAATAAATAGGCTTATTAAATAGGCTTATTAAATATGCTTATTAAATAGACTTATTAAATAGGCATATTAAATAGGCTTATTAAATAGACTTATTAAATAGCCTCATTAAATAGGCTTATTTTAGCAACTTAGGCTTATAAAATAGGCTTATTTCATCAACTTATGCTTATTAAATAGCCTTATTAAACAGGTTTATTTCAGCAACTTAGGCTTATTAAATAGCATTTTTAAATATGTTTATTTCAGCAACTTAGACTTATTAAATATACCTTTTTAAATAGTCTTAGTTCAGAAACTTAGGCTTATTAAATAGGCTTATTTCAGCAACTTAGGCTCATTAAATAGCCTTATTAAATAGGCTTATTTCAGCAACTTAGGCTTATTAAATAGCCTTATTAAATAGGCTTATTTTAGCAACTTAGACTTATTAAAACGACTTATTAAATAGACATTTCAGCAACTTAGGCTCATCAAATATGCTTATGAAATATGCTTATTTCTGCAACTTAGACTTATTAGATAGGCCTATTAAATAGGCTTATTTCAGCAACTTAGGCTTATTAAATAGGCTTATTTCAGCAACTTGGGCTTATTAAATAGGCTTATTTCAGCAACTTAGACTTATTAAATAGCCTTATTTCAGCAACTTACGCTTATTAAATAGGCTTATTTCAGCAACTTAGGCTTATTAAATAGCCTTATTAAGTAGGCTTATTTCAGCAACTTACGCTGATTAAAAAGGCTTATTGCAGCAACTTAGACTTATTAAATAGCCTTATTTCAGCAACTTATGCTTATTAAATAGGCTTATTTCAGCAACTTAGGCTTATTAAATAGCCTTATTTCAGCAACTTAGACTTATTAAATAGGCTTATTTCAGCAACTTAGGCTTATTAAATAGGCTCATTAAATACTTGTTAAATAGGCTTATTAAACAGGCTTATTAAATAGACTCATTAAATAGGCTCATTAAATAGGCTTATTAAACAGGCTTATTAAATAGACTCATTAAATAGGCTTATTAAATAGGCTTATTAATTAGGCTTATTAAATAGGCTTATTAAATAGACTTAATAAATAGGCTTATTAAATAGGCTCAATAAATAGGCTTATTAAATAGGCTCAATGAATAGGCTTATTAAATAGGCTCAATAAATAGGCTTATTAAATAGTCTCATTAAATACTTATTAAATAGGCTTAACAAATAGACTTATTAAATAGACTTATTAAATAGGCTTATTAAATAGGTTTATTAAATAGGCTTATTAAAAAGGCTTATTAAATAGACTTATTAAATAGGCTCATTAAATACTTATTAAATAGGTTTATTAAATAGGTGTATTAAATAGGCTTATTAAACAGACTTATTAAATAGGCTTATTAAATAGACTTATTAAATAGCCTCATTATATAGGCTTATTTTAGCAACTTAGGCTTATTAAATAGGCTTATTAAATAGACTTATTAAATAGGCTCAATAAATAGGCTTATTAAATAGGCTTATTAAATAGGCTCAATAAATAGGCTTATTAAATAGGCTCAATAAATAGGCTTATTAAATAGGCTCAATAAATAGGCTTATTAAATAGGCTCATTAAATACTTATTAAATAGGCTTATTAAATAGACGTCTTAAATAGACTTATTAAATAGGCTTATTAAATAGACTTATTTAATAGGCTTATTAAAAAGGCTTATTAAATAGACTTATTAAATAGGCTCATTAAATACTTATTAAATAGGTTTATTAAATAGGCGTATTAAATAGGCTTATTAAATAGGCTTATTAAATAGGCTTATTAAATAGGCTTATTAAATAGACTTATTAAATAGCCTAATTAAATAGGCTTATTTTAGCAACTTAGGCTTATTAAATAGGTTTATTTCAGCAACTTAGACTTATTAAATAACCTTATTAAATAGGCTTATTTCAGCAACTTAGGCTTATTAAATAAGCTTATTTCAGCAACTTATGCTTATTAAATAGCCTTATTAAACAGGTTTATTTCAGCAACTTAGGCTTATTAAATAGCATTTTAAATAGGTTTATTTCAGCAACTTAGACTTATTAAATAGGCTTATTAAATAGGCTTAGTTCAGAAACTTAGGCTTATTAAATAGGCTTATTTCAGCAACTTAGGCTCATTAAATAGCCTTACTAAATAGGCTTATTTCAGCAACTTAGGCTTATTAAACAGGCTTATTTCAGCAACTTAAACTTATTAAATAGCCTTATTTCATCAACTTAGGCTTATTAAAAAGCCTTATTTCAGCAACTTAGACTTATTAAATAGGCTTATTCAGCAACTTAGGCTTATTAAATAGCCTTATTAAATAGGCTTATTTCAGCAACTTAGACTTATTAAATAGGTTTACTCAGCAACTTAGGCTTATTAAATAGGCTTATTCAGCAACTTAGGCTCATTAAATAGCCTTATTTGAGCAACTTAGACTTATTAAATAGGCTTATTTCAGCAACTTATGCTTATTAAATATACTTATTTAAGCAACTTAGGCTTATTAAATAGGCTTATTTCAGCAACTTAGACTTATTAAACAACCTTATTTCAGCAACTTATGCGTATTAAATAGGCTTATTTCAGCAACTTAGGCTTATTAAATAGCCTTATTTCAGCAACTTAGACTTATTAAATAGGCTTATTTCAGCAACTTAGGCTTATTAAATAGGCTCATTCAATACTTGTTAAATAGGCTTATTAAACAGGATTATTAAATAGACTCATTAAATAGGCTCATTAAATAGGCTTATTAAATAGGCTTATTAATTAGGCTTATTAAATAGGCTTATTAAATAGACTTAATAAATAGGCTTATTAAATAGGCTCAATAAATAGGCTTATTAAATAGGCTCAATGAATAGGCTTATTAAATAGGCTCAATAAATAGGCTTATTAAATAGGCTCATTAAATACTTATTAAATAGGCTTAACAAATAGACGTATTAAATAGACTTATTAAATAGGCTTATTAAATAGGTTTATTAAATAGCCTTATTAAAAAGGCGTATTAAATAGACTTATTAAATAGGCTCATTAAATACTTATTAAATAGGTTTATTAAATAGGCGTATTAAATAGGCTTATTAAACAGGCTTATTAAATAGGCTTACTAAATAGACTTATTAAATAGCCTCATTAAAAAGGCTTATTTTAGCAACTTAGGCTTATTAAATAGGCTTATTAAATAGACTTATTAAATAGGCTCAATAAATAGGCTTATTAAATAGGCTTATTAAATAGGCTTTTTAAATAGACTTATTAAATAGTCTTATTAAATAGGCTCAATAAATAGGCTTATTAAATAGGCTCAATAAATAGTCTTATTAAATAGGCTCAATAAATAGGCTTATTAAATAGGCTCAATAAATAGGCTTATTAAATAGGCTCATTAAATACTTATTAAATAGGCTTATTAAATAGACTTATTAAATAGACTTATTAAATAGGCTTATTAAATAGACTTATTAAATAGGCTTATTAAAAAGGCTTATTAAATAGACTTATTAAATAGGCTCATTAAATACTTATTAAATATGTTTATTAAATAGGTGTATTAAATAGGCTTATTAAATAGGCTTATTAAATAGGCTTATTAAATAGGCTTATTAAATAGACTTATTAAGTAGCCTAATTAAATAGGCTTATTTTAGCAACTTAGGCTTATTAAATAGGTTTATTTCAGCAACTTAGACATTAAATAGCCTTATTAAATAGGCTTATTTCAGCAACTTAGGCTTATTAAATAAGCTTATTTCAGCAACTTATGCTTATTAAATAGCCTTATTAAACAGGTTTATTTCAGCAACTTAGGCTTATTAAATAGCATTTTAAATAGGTTTATTTCAGCAACTTAGACTTATTAAATAGGCTTATTAAATAGGCTTAGTTCAGAAACTTAGGTTTATTAAATAGGCTTATTTCAGCAACTTAGGCTCATTAAATAGCCTTACTAAATAGGCTTATTTCAGCAACTTAGGCTTATTAAATAGGCTTATTTCAGCAACTTAAACTTATTAAATAGCCTTATTTCATCAACTTAGGCTTATTAAATAGCCTTATTTCAGCAACTTAGACTTATTAAATAGGCTTATTCAGCAACTTAGGCTTATTAAATAGCCTTATTAAATAGGCTTATTTCAGCAACTTAGACTTATTAAATAGGTTTATTCAGCAACTTAGGCTTATTAAATAGGCTTATTCAGCAACTTAGGCTCATTAAATAGGCTTATTTCAGCAACTTAGGCTTTTTAAATAGGCTCATTCAGCAACTTAGGCTTATTAAATAGCATTTTAAATAGGTTTATTTCAGCAACTTAGACTTATTAAATAGGCTTATTAAATAGGCTTAGTTCAGAAACTTAGGCTTATTAAATAGGCTTATTTCAGCAACTTAGGCTCATTAAATAGCCTTACTAAATAGGCTTATTTCAGCAACTTAGGCTTATTAAACAGGCTTATTTCAGCAACTTAAACTTATTAAATAGCCTTATTTCATCAACTTAGGCTTATTAAATAGCCTTATTTCAGCAACTTAGACTTATTAAATAGGCTTATTCAGCAACTTAGGCTTATTAAATAGCCTTATTAAATAGGCTTATTTCAGCAACTTAGACTTATTAAATAGGTTTACTCAGCAACTTAGGCTTATTAAATAGGCTTATTCAGCAACTTAGGCTCATTAAATAGCCTTATTTGAGCAACTTAGACTTATTAAATAGGCTTATTTCAGCAACTTATGCTTATTAAATATACTTATTTCAGCAACTTAGGCTTATTAAATAGGCTTATTTCAGCAACTTAGACTTATTAAACAACCTTATTTCAGCAACTTATGCGTATTAAATAGGCTTATTTCAGCAACTTAGGCTTATTAAATAGCCTTATTTCAGCAACTTAGACTTATTAAATAGGCTTATTTCAGCAACTTAGGCTTATTAAATAGGCTCATTCAATACTTGTTAAATAGGCTTATTAAACAGGATTATTAAATAGACTCATTAAATAGGCTCATTAAATAGGCTTATTAAATAGGCTTATTAATTAGGCTTATTAAATAGGCTTATTAAATAGACTTAATAAATAGGCTTATTAAATAGGCTCAATAAATAGGCTTATTAAATAGGCTCAATGAATAGGCTTATTAAATAGGCTCAATAAATAGGCTTATTAAATAGGCTCATTAAATACTTATTAAATAGGCTTAACAAATAGACTTATTAAATAGACTTATTAAATAGGCTTATTAAATAGGTTTATTAAAAAGCCTTATTAAAAAGGTGTATTAAATAGACTTATTAAATAGGCTCATTAAATACTTATTAAATAGGTTTATTAAATAGGCGTATTAAATAGGCTTATTAAACAGGCTTATTAAATAGGCTTACTAAATAGACTTATTAAATAGCCTCATTAAAAAGGCTTATTTTAGCAACTTAGGCTTATTAAATAGGCTTATTAAATAGACTTATTAAATAGGCTCAATAAATAGGCTTATTAAATAGGCTTATTAAATAGGCTTTTTAAATAGACTTATTAAATAGTCTTATTAAATAGGCTCAATAAATAGGCTTATTAAATAGGCTCAATAAATAGTCTTATTAAATAGGCTCAATAAATAGGCTTATTAAATAGGCTCAATAAATAGGCTTATTAAATAGGCTCATTAAATACTTATTAAATAGGCTTATTAAATAGACTTATTAAATAGACTTATTAAATAGGCTTATTAAATAGACTTATTAAATAGGCATATTAAAAAGGCTTATTAAATAGACTTATTAAATAGGCTCATTAAATACTTATTAAATATGTTTATTAAATAGGCGTATTAAATAGGCTTATTAAATAGGCTTATTAAATAGGCTTATTAAATAGGCTTATTAAATAGACTTATTAAGTAGCCTAATTAAATAGGCTTATTTTAGCAACTTAGGCTTATTAAATAGGTTTATTTCAGCAACTTAGACATTAAATAGCCTTATTAAATAGGCTTATTTCAGCAACTTAGGCTTATTAAATAAGCTTATTTCAGCAACTTATGCTTATTAAATAGCCTTATTAAACAGGTTTATTTCAGCAACTTAGGCTTATTAAATAGCATTTTAAATAGGTTTATTTCAGCAACTTAGACTTATTAAATAGGCTTATTAAATAGGCTTAGTTCAGAAACTTAGGTTTATTAAATAGGCTTATTTCAGCAACTTAGGCTCATTAAATAGCCTTACTAAATAGGCTTATTTCAGCAACTTAGGCTTATTAAATAGGCTTATTTCAGCAACTTAAACTTATTAAATAGCCTTATTTCATCAACTTAGGCTTATTAAATAGCCTTATTTCAGCAACTTAGACTTATTAAATAGGCTTATTCAGCAACTTAGGCTTATTAAATAGCCTTATTAAATAGGCTTATTTCAGCAACTTAGACTTATTAAATAGGTTTATTCAGCAACTTAGGCTTATTAAATAGGCTTATTCAGCAACTTAGGCTCATTAAATAGGCTTATTTCAGCAACTTAGGCTTTTTAAATAGGCTCATTCAGCAACTTAGGCTTATTAAATAGGCTTATTTCAGCAACTTAGACTTGTTAAATAGGCCTATTAAATAGGCTTATTAAATAGGCTTATTTCATCAACTTAGACTTATTAAATAGGCCTATTAAATAGGCTTGTTAAATAGGCTTATTAAATAGGCTTATTTCAGCAACTTAGGCTTATTAAATAGCCTAATTAAGTAGGCTTATTTCAGCAACTTTGGCTTATTAAATAGGCTTATTTCAGCAACTTACGCTGATTAAAAAGGCTTATTTCAGCAACTTAGACTTATTAAATAGCCTTATTTCAGCAAATTAGACTTATTAAATAGGCTTATTTCAGCAACTTATGCTTATTAAATATACTTATTTCAGCAACTTAGGCTTATTAAATAGGCTTATTTCAGCAACTTAGACTTATTAAATAGCCTTATTTCAGCAACTTAGGCTTATTAAATAGGCTTATTTCAGCAACTTAGGCTTATTAAATCGCCTTATTTCAGCAACTTAGACTTATTAAATAGGCTTATTTCAGCAACTTAGGCTTATTAAATAGGCTTATTCAGCAACTTAGGCTTATTAAATAGGCTTATTAAATAGGCTTATTTCAGCAACTTAGGCTTATTAAATAGGCTTATTCAGCAACTTAGGCTTATTAAATAGGCTCATTCAATACTTATTAAATAGGCTTATTAAACAGGCTTATTAAATAGACTTATTAAATAGGCTCAATAAATAGGCTTATTAAATAGGCTTATTAATTAGGCTTATTAAATAGGCTTATTAAATAGACTTATTAAATAGGCTTATTAAATAGGCTTATTAAATAGGCTTATTAAATAGGCTCAATAAATAGGCTTATTAAATAGGCTTATTAAATATGCTTATTAAATAGACTTATTAAATAGGCGTATTAAATAGGCTTATTAAATAGACTTATTAAATAGCCTCATTAAATAGGCTTATTTTAGCAACTTAGGCTTATAAAATAGGCTTATTTCATCAACTTATGCTTATTAAATAGCCTTATTAAACAGGTTTATTTCAGCAACTTAGGCTTATTAAATAGCATTTTTAAATATGTTTATTTCAGCAACTTAGACTTATTAAATATACCTTTTTAAATAGTCTTAGTTCAGAAACTTAGGCTTATTAAATAGGCTTATTTCAGCAACTTAGGCTCATTAAATAGCCTTATTAAATAGGCTTATTTCAGCAACTTAGGCTTATTAAATAGCCTTATTAAATAGGCTTATTTTAGCAACTTAGACTTATTAAAACGACTTATTAAATAGACATTTCAGCAACTTAGGCTCATCAAATATGCTTATGAAATATGCTTATTTCTGCAACTTAGACTTATTAGATAGGCCTATTAAATAGGCTTATTTCAGCAACTTAGTCTTATTAAATAGGCTTATTTCAGCAACTTGGGCTTATTAAATAGGCTTATTTCAGCAACTTAGACTTATTAAATAGCCTTATTTCAGCAACTTACGCTTATTAAATAGGCTTATTTCAGCAACTTAGGCTTATTAAACAGCCTTATTAAGTAGGCATATTTCAGCAACTTGGGCTTATTAAATAGGCTTATTTCAGCAACTTACGCTGATTAAAAAGGCTTTTTTCAGCAACTTAGGCTTATTAAATAGGCTTATTTCAGCAACTTGGGCTTATTAAATAGGCTTATTTCAGCAACTTAGACTTATTAAATAGCCTTATTTCAGCAACTTAGACTTATTAAATAGGCTTATTTCAGCAACTTATGCTTATTAAATATACTTATTTCAGCAACTTAGGCTTATTAAATAGGCTTATTTCAGCAACTTAGACTTATTAAATAGCCTTATTTCAGCAACTTATGCTTATTAAATAGGCTTATTTCAGCATCTTAGGCTTATTAAAGAGCCTTATTTCAGCAACTTAGACTTATTAAATAGGCTTATTTCAGCAACTTAGGCTTATTAAATAGGCTCATTCAATACTTGTTAAATAGGCTTATTAAACAGGCTTATTAAATAGACTCATTAAATTGGCTCATTAAATAGGCTTATTAAATAGGCTTATTAATTAGGCTTATTAAATAGGCTTATTAAATAGACTTATTAAATAGGCTTATTAAATAGGCTCAATAAATAGGCTTATTAAATAGGCTCAATGAATAGGCTTATTAAATAGGCTCAATAAATAGGCTTATTAAATAGGCTAATTAAATAGGCTTATTAAAAAGGCTTATTAAATAGACTTATTAAATAGGCTCATTAAATACTTATTAAATAGGTTTATTAAATAGGCGTATTAAATAGGCTTATTAAATAGGCTTATTAAATAGGCTTATTAAATAGACTTATTAAATAGCCTCATTAAATAGGCTTATTTTAGCAACTTAGGCTTATTAAATAGACTTATTAAATAGGCTTATTAAATAGGCTCAATAAATAGGCTTATTAAATAGGCTCAATAAATAGGCTTATTAAATAGGCTCAATAAATAGGCATATTAAATAGGCTCATTAAATACTTATTAAATAGGCTTTTTAAATAGACTTATCAAATAGACTTATTAAATAGGCTTATTAAATAGACTTATTAAATAGGCTTATTAAAAAGGCTTATTAAATAGACTTATTAAATAGGCTCATTAAATACTTATTAAATATGTTTATTAAATAGGCGTATTAAATAGGCCTATTAAATAGGCTTGTTAAATAGGCTTATTAAATAGACTTATTTCAGCAACTTAGGCTTATTAAATAGCCTAATTAAGTAGGCTTATTTCAGCAACTTTGGCTTATTAAATAGGCTTATTTCAGCAACTTACGCTGATTAAAAAGGCTTATTAAATAGGCTTATTTCAGCAACTTAGGCTCATTAAATAGCCTTATTAAATAAGCTTATTTCAGCAACTTAGGCTTATTAAATAGCCTTATTAAATAGGCTTATTTTAGCAACTTAGACTTATTAAAACGACTTATTAAATAGACATTTCAGCAACTTAGGCTCATCAAATATGCTTATGAAATATGCTTATTTCTGCAACTTAGACATATTAGATAGGCCTATTAAATAGGCTTATTTCAGCAACTTAGGCTTATTAAATAGGCTTATTTCAGCAACTTGGGCTTATTAAATAGGCTTATTTCAGCAACTTAGTCTTATTAAATAGCCTTATTTCAGCAACTTACGCTTATTAAATAGGCTTATTTCAGCAACTTAGGCTTATTAAATAGCCTTATTAAGTAGGCTTATTTCAGCAACTTGGGCTTATTAAATAGGCTTATTTCAGCAACTTACGCTGATTAAAAAGGCTTATTTCAGCAACTTAGGCTTATTAAATAGGCTTATTTCAGCAACTTATGCTTATTAAATATACTTATTTCAGCAACTTAGGCTTATTAAATAGGCTTATTTCAGCAACTTAGACTTATTAAATAGCCTTCTTTCAGCAACTTATGCTTATTAAATAGGCTTATTTCAGCAACTTAGGCTTATTAAAGAGCCTTATTTCAGCAACTTAGACTTATTAAATAGGCTTATTTCAGCAACTTAGGCTTATTAAATAGGCTCATTCAATACTTGTTAAATAGGCTTATTAAACAGGCTTATTAAATAAACTCATTAAATAGGCTCATTAAATAGGCTTATTAATTAGGCTTATTAAATAGGCTTATTAAATAGACTTATTAAATAGGCTTATTAAATAGGCTCAATAAATAGGCTTATTAAATAGGCTCAATGAATAGGCTTCTTAAATAGGCTCAATAAATAGGCTTATTAAATAGGCTAATTAAATAGGCTTATTAAAAAGGCTTATTAAATAGACTTATTAAATAGGCTCATTAAATACTTATTAAATAGGTTTATTAAATAGGCGTATTAAATAGGCTTATTAAATAGGCTTATTAAATAGGCTTATTAAATAGACTTATTAAATAGCCTCATTAAATAGGCTTATTTTAGCAACTTAGGCTTATTAAATAGACTTATTCAATAGGCTTATTAAATAGGCTCAATAAATAGGCTTATTAAATAGGCTCAATAAATAGGCTTATTAAATAGGCTCAATAAATAGGCATATTAAATAGGCTCATTAAATACTTATTAAATAGGCTTTTTAAATAGACTTATCAAATAGACTTATTAAATAGGCTTATTAAATAGACTTATTAAATAGGCTTATTAAAAAGGCTTATTAAATAGACTTATTAAATAGGCTCATTAAATACTTATTAAATATGTTTATTAAATAGGCGTATTAAATAGGCCTATTAAATAGGCTTGTTAAATAGGCTTATTAAATAGGCTTATTTCAGCAACTTAGGCTTATTAAATAGCCTAATTAAGTAGGCTTATTTCAGCAACTTTGGCTTATTAAATAGGCTTATTTCAGCAACTTACGCTGATTAAAAAGGCTTATTTCAGCAACTTAGACTTATTAAATAGCCTTATTTCAGCAACTTAGACTTATTAAATAGGCTTATATCAGCAACTTATGCTTATTAAATATACTTATTTCAGCAACTTAGGCTTATTAAATAGGCTTATTTCAGCAACTTAGACTTATTAAATAGCCTTATTTCAGAAACTTAGGCTTATTAAATAGGCTTATTTCAGCAACTTAGGCTTATTAAATAGCCTTATTTCAGCAACTTAGACTTATTAAATAGGCTTATTTCAGCAACTTAGGCTTATTAAATAGGCTTATTCAGCAACTTAGGCTTATTAAATAGGCTTATTAAATAGGCTTATTTCAGCAACTTAGGCTTATTAAATAGGCTTATTCAGCAACTTAGGCTTATTAAATAGGCTCATTCAATACTTATTAAATAGGCTTATTAAACAGGCTTATTAAATAGACTCATTAAATAGGCTCAATAAATAGGCTTATTAAATAGGCTTATTAATTAGGCTTATTAAATAGGCTTATTAAATAGACTTATTAAATAGGCTCATTAAATAGGCTCAATAAATAGGCTTATTAAATAGGCTTATTAAATAGGCTTATTAAATAGGCTTATTAAATAGGCTCAATAAATAGGCTTATTAAATAGGCTTATTAAATATGCTTATTAAATAGACTTATTAAATAGGCGTATTAAATAGGCTTATTAAATAGACTTATTAAATAGCCTCATTAAATAGGCTTATTTTAGCAACTTAGGCTTATAAAATAGGCTTATTTCATCAACTTATGCTTATTAAATAGCCTTATTAAACAGGTTTATTTCAGCAACTTAGGCTTATTAAATAGCATTTTTAAATATGTTTATTTCAGCAACTTAGACTTATTAAATATACCTTTTTAAATAGGCTTAGTTCAGAAACTTAGGCTTATTAAATAGGCTTATTTCAGCAACTTAGTCGCATTAAATAGCCTTATTAAATAGGCTTATTTCAGCAACTTAGGCTTATTAAATAGCCTTATTAAATAGGCTTATTTTAGCAACTTAGACTTATTAAAACGACTTATTAAATAGACATTTCAGCAACTTAGGCTCATCAAATATGCTTATGAAATATGCTTATTTCTGCAACTTAGACTTATTAGATAGGCCTATTAAATAGGCTTATTTCAGCAACTTAGGCTTATTAAATAGGCTTATTTCAGCAACTTGGGCTTATTAAATAGGCTTATTTCAGCAACTTAGACTTATTAAATAGCCTTATTTCAGCAACTTACGCTTATTAAATAGGCTTATTTCAGCAACTTAGGCTTATTAAATAGCCTTATTAAGTAGGCTTATTTCAACAACTTGGGCTTATTAAATAGGCTTATTTCAGCAACTTACTCTGATTAAAAAGGCTTATTTCAGCAACTTAGGCTTATTAAATAGGCTTATTTCAGCAACTTGGGCTTATTAAATAGGCTTATTTCAGCAACTTAGACTTATTAAATAGCCTTATTTCAGCAACTTAGACTTATTAAATAGGCTTATTTCAGCAACTTATGCTTATTAAATATACTTATTTCAGCAACTTAGGCTTATTAAATAGGCTTATTTCAGCAACTTAGACTTATTAAATAGCCTTATTTCAGCAACTTATGCTTATTAAATAGGCTTATTTCAGCAACTTAGGCTTATTAAATAGCCTTATTTCAGCAACTTAGACTTATTAAATAGGCTTATTTCAGCAACTTAGGCTTATTAAATAGGCTCATTCAATACTTGTTAAATAGGTTTATTAAACAGGCTTATTAAATAGGCGTATTAATTAGGCTTATTAAATAGGCTTATTAAATAGACTTATTAAATAGGCTTATTAAATAGGCTCAATAAATAGGCTTATTAAATAGGCTCAATGAATAGGCTTATTAAATAGGATCAATAAATAGGCTTATTAAATAGGCTCATTAAATACTTATTAAATAGGCTTAACAAATAGACTTATTAAATAGACTTATTAAATAGGCTTATTAAATAGGTTTATTAAATAGGCTTATTAAAAAGGCTTATTAAATAGACTTATTAAATAGGCTAATTAAATACTTATTAAATAGGTTTATTAAATAGGCGTATTAAATAGGCTTATTAAATAGGCTTATTAAATAGACTTATTAAATAGGCTCAATAAATAGGCTTATTAAATAGGCTTATTAAATAGGCTCAATAAATAGGCTTATTAAATAGGCTTATTAATTAGGCTTATTAAATAGGCTTATTTCAGCAACTTAGGCTTATTAAATAGCCTTATTTCAGCAACTTAGACGTATTAAATAGGCTTATTTCAGCAACTTAGGCTTATTAAATAGGCTCATTCAATACTTGTTAAATAGCCTTATTAAACAGGCTTATTAAATAGACTCATTAAATAGGCTCATTAAATAGGCTTATTAAATAGGCTTATTAATTAGGCTTATTAAATAGGCTTATTAAATAGACTTATCAAATAGGCTTATTAAATAGGCTCAATAAATAGGCTCAATGAATAGGCTTATTAAATAGGCTCAATAAATAGGCTTATTAAATAGGCTCATTAAATAGGCTTATTAAATAGGTTTATTAAATAGGCTTATTAAAAAGGCTTATTAAATAGACTTATTAAATAGGCTCATTAAATACTTATTCAATAGGTTTATTAAATAGGCGTATTAAATAGGCTTATTAAATAGGCTTATTAAATAGGCTTATTAAATAGACTTATTAAATAGCCTCATTAAATAGGCTTATTTTAGCAACTTAGGCTTATTAAATAGGCTTATTTCAGCAACTTAGGCTTATTAAATAGCGTTATTTCAGCAACTTAGACTTATTAAATAGGCTTATTCAGCAACTTAGGCTTATTAAATAGCCTTATTAAATAGGCTTATTTCAGCAACTTAGGCTTATTAAATAGGCTTATTTCAGCAACTTAGGCTTATTAAATAGGCTTATTCAGCAACTTAGGCTTATTAAATAGGCTTATTTCAGCAACTTAGACTTATTAAATAGGCCTATTAAATAGGCTTATTAAAAAGACGTATTAAATAGGCTCATTAAATAGGCTTATTTTAGCAACTTAGGCTTATTAAATAGGTTTATTTCAGCAAATTAGACTTATTAAATAGCCTTTTTAAAAAGGCTTATTTCAGCAACTTAGGCTTATTAAATAAGCTTATTTCAGCAACTTATGCTTATTAAATAGCCATATTAAACAGGTTTATTTCAGCAACTTAGGCTTATTAAATAGCATTTTTAAATAGATTTATTTCAGCAACTTAGACTTATTAGATATACCTTTTTAAATAGGCTTAGTTCAGAAACTTAGGCTTATTAAATAGTCTTATTTCAGCAACTTAGGCTCATTAAATAGCCTTATTAAATAGGCTTATTCAGCAACTTAGGCTTATTAAATAGCCTTATTAAATAGGCTTATTTCAGCAACTTAGACTTATTAAATAGGCTTATTCAGCAACTTAGGCTTATTAAATAGCCTTATTAAATAGGCTTATTTCAGCAACTTAGGCTTATTAAATAGGCTTATTTCAGCAACTTAGGCTTATTAAATAGGCTTATTCAGCAACTTAGGCTTATTAAATAGGCTTATTTCAGCAACTTAGACTTATTAAATAGGCCTATTAAATAGGCTTATTAAATAGACTTATTAAATAAGCTCAATAAATAGGCTTATTAAAGAGGCTTATTAAATAGGCTCAATAAATAGGCTTATTAAACAGGCTCATTAAATACTTATTAAATAGACTTATTAAATCGGCTTATTAAATAGGCTCAATAAATAGGCTTATTAAATAGGCTCAATAAATAGGCTTATTAAATAGGCTCAATAAATAGGCTTATTAAATAGGCTCAATAAATAGGCTTATTAAATAGGCTCATTAAATACTTATTAAATAGGCTTATTAAATAGACTTATTAAATAGACTTATTAAATAGGCTTATTAAATAGACTTATTAAAGAGGCTTATTAAAAAGGCTTATTAAATAGACTTATTAAATAGGCTCATTAAATACTTATTAAATATGTTTATTAAATAGGCGTATTAAATAGGCTTATTAAATAGGCTTATTAAATAGGCTTATAAAATAGGCTTATTAAATAGACTAATTAAATAGCCTCATTAAATAGGCTTATTTTAGCAACTTAGGCTTATTAAATAGGTTTATTTCAGCAACTTAGACTTATTAAAGAGACTTTTTAAATAGGCTTATTTCAGCAACTTAGGCTTATTAAATAAGCTTATTTCAGCAACTTATGCTTATTAAATAGCCCTATTAAACAGGTTTATTTCAGCAACTTAGGCTTATTAAATAGGCTTATTCAGCAACTTAGGCTTATTAAATAGGCTTATTAAATAGGCTTATTTCAGCAACTTAGGCTTATTAAATATGCTTATTCAGCAACTTAGGCTTATTAAATAGGCTCATTCAATACTTATTAAATAGGCTTATTAAACAGGCTTATTAAATAGACTTATTAAATAGGCTTATTAAATAGGCTCAATAAATAGGCTTATTAAATAGGCTTATTAAATAGGCTTATTAAATAGGCTTATTAAATAGGCTCAATAAATAGGCTTATTAAATAGGCTTATTAAATATGCAATAAATAGGCTTATTAAATAGGCGTATTAAATAGGCCTATTAAATAGACTTATTAAATAGCCTCATTAAATAGGCTTATTTTAGCAACTTAGGCTTATTAAACAGGTTTATTTCAGCAACTTAGGCTTATTAAATAGCATTTTTAAATATGTTTATTTCAGCAACTTAGACTTATTAAATACACCTTTTTAAATAGGCTTAGTTCAGAAACTTAGGCTTATTAAATAGGCTTATTTCAGCAACTTAGGCTCATTAAATAGCCTTATTAAATAGGCTTATTTCAGCAACTTAGGCTTATTAAATAGCCTTATTAAATAGGCTTATTTCTGCAACTTAGACTTATTAAATAGGCCTATTAAATAGGCTTATTAAATAGGCTTATTTCAGCAACTTAGACTTATTAAATAGGCCTATTAAATAGGCTTATTAAATAGACTTATTAAATAGGCTCATTAAATACTTATTAAATAGGCTTATTAAATAGGCTTATTAAATAGACTTATTAAATAGGCTCAATAAATAGGCTTATTAAATAGGCTTATTAAATAGGCTCAATAAATAGGCTTATTAAATAGGCTTATTAAATAGGCTTATTAAATAGACTTATTAAATAGGCTTATTAAATAGGCTCAATAAATAGGCTTATTAAATAGGCTCAATAAATAGGCTTATTAAATAGGCTCAATAAATAGGCTTATTAAATAGGCTCAATAAATAGGCTTATTAAATAGGCTCATTAAATACTTATTAAATAGGCTTATTAAATAGACTTATTAAATAGACTTATTAAATAGGCTTATTAAATAGACTTATTAAATAGGCTTATTAAAAAGGCTTATTAAATAGACTTATTAAATAGACTTATTAAATAGCCTAATTAAATAGGCTTATTTTAGCAACTTAGGCTTATTTAATAGGTTTATTTCAGCAACTTAGACTTATTAGATAGGCTTATTTCAGCAACTTAGACTTATTAAATAGGCCTATTAAATAGGCTTATTAAATAGGCTTATTTCAGCAACTTAGACTTATTAAATAGGCCTATTAAATAGGCTTATTAAATAGACTTATTAAATAGGCTCATTAAATACTTATTAAATAGGCTTATTAAATAGGCTTATTAAATAGCCTTATTAAATAGGCTCAATAAATCGGCTTATTAAATAGGCTTATTAAATAGGCTCAATAAATAGGCTTATTAAATAGGCTTATTAAATAGGCTTATTAAATAGACTTATTAAATCGGCTTATTAAATAGGCTCAATAAATAGGCTTATTAAATAGGCTCAATAAATATGCTTATTAAATAGGCTCAATAAATAGGCTTATTAAATAGGCTCAATAAATAGGCTTATTAAATAGGCTCATTAAATACTTATTAAATAGGCTTATTAAATAGGCTTATTAAATAGCCTTATTAAATAGGCTTATTTCAGCAACTTAGGCTTATTAAATAAGCTTATTTCAGCAACTTATGCTTATTAAATAGCCTTATTAAACAGGTTTATTTCAGCAACTTAGGCTTATTAAATAGCATTTTAAATAGGTTTATTTCAGCAACTTAGACTTATTAAATAGGCTTATTAAATAGGCTTAGTTCAGAAACTTAGGCTTATTAAATAGGCTTATTTCAGCAACTTAGGCTCATTAAATAGCCTTACCAAATAGCCTTATTTCATCAACTTAGGCTTATTAAATAGCCTTATTTCAGCAACTTAGACTTATTAAATAGGCTTATTCAGCAACTTAGGCTTATTAAATAGCCTTATTAATTAGGCTTATTTCAGCAACTTAGACTTATTAAATATTTTTATTCAGCAACTTAGGCTTATTAAATAGGCTTATTCAGCAACTTAGGCTCATTAAGTAGGCTTATTTCAGCAACTTAGGCTTATTAAATAGGCTCATTCAGCAACTTAGGCTTATTAAATAGGCTTATTTCAGCAACTTAGGCTCATTAAATAGCCTTATTAAATAGGCTTATTTCAGCAACTTAGGCTTATTAAATAGCCTTATTCAACAACTTAGGCGTATTAAATAGGCTTATTTCTGCAACTTAGACTTATTAAATAGGCCTATTAAATAGGCTTATTAAATAGGCTTATTTCAGCAACTTAGACTTATTAAATAGGCCTATTAAATAGGCTTATTAAATAGACTTATTAAATAGGCTCATTAAATACTTATTAAATAGGCTTATTAAATAGGCTTATTAAATAGACTTATTAAATAGGCACAATAAATAGGCTTATTAAATAGGCTTATTAAATAGGCTCAATAAATAGGCTTATTAAATAGGCTTATTAAATAGGCTTATTAAATAGACTTATTAAATAGGCTTATTAAATAGGCTCAATAAATAGGCTTATTAAATAGGCTCAATAAATAGGCTTATTAAATAGGCTCAATAAATAGGCTTATTAAATAGGCTCAATAAATAGGCTTATTAAATAGGCTTATTAAATAGACTTATTAAATAGACTTATTAAATAGGCTTATTAAATAGACTTATTAAATAGACTTACTAAATAGGCTTATTAAATAGACTTATTAAATAGGCTTATTAAAAAGGCTTATTAAATAGACTTATTAAATAGACTTATTAAATAGCCTAATTAAATAGGCTTATTTCAGCAACTTAGGCTTATTAAATAAGCTTATTTCAGCAACTTATGCTTATTAAATAGCCTTATTAAACAGGTTTATTTCAGCAACTTAGGCTTATTAAATAGCATTTTAAATAGGTTTATTTCAGCAACTTAGACTTATTAAATAGGCTTATTAAATAGGCTTAGTTCAGAAACTTAGGCTTATTAAATAGGCTTATTTCAGCAACTTAGGCTCATTAAATAGCCTTACTAAATAGGCTTATTTCAGCAACTTAGGCTTATTAAACAGGCTTATTTCAGCAACTTAAACTTATTAAATAGCCTTATTGCATCAACTTAGGCTTATTAAATAGCCTTATTTCAGCAACTTAGACTTATTAAATAGGCTTATTCAGCTACTTAGGCTTATTAAATAGCCTTATTAATTAGGCTTATTTCAGCAACTTAGACTTATTAAATAGGTTTATTCAGCAACTTAGGCTTATTAAATAGGCTTATTCAGCAACTTAGGCTAATTAAGTAGGCTTATTTCAGCAACTTAGGCTTATTAAATAGGCTCATTCAGCAACTTAGGCTTATTAAATAGGCTTATTTCAGCAACTTAGACTTATCAAATAGGCCTATTAAATAGGCTTATTAAATAGGCTTATTTCATCAACTTAGACTTATGAAATAGGCCTATTAAATAGGCTTGTTAAATAGGCTTATTAAATAGGCTTATTTCAGCAACTTAGGCTTATTAAATAGCCTAATTAAGTAGGCTTATTTCAGCAACTTTGGCTTATTAAATAGGCTTATTTCAGCAACTTACGCTGATTAAAAAGGCTTATTCAGCAACTTAGGCTTATTAAATAGGCTAATTCAATACTTATTTAATAGGCTTATTAAACAGGCTTATTAAATAGACTCATTAAATAGGCTCAATAAATAGGCTTATTAAATAGGCTTATTAATTAGGCTTATTAAATAGGCTTATTAAATCGACTTATTAAATAGGCATATTAAATAGGCTCAATAAATAGGCTTATTAAATAGGCTTATTTAATAGGCTTATTAAATAGGCTTATTTAATAGGCTTATTAAATAGGCTTATTAAATAGGCTCAATAAATAGGCTTATTAAATAGGCTTATTAAATATGCTTATTAAATAGACTTATTAAATAGGCATATTAAATAGGCTTATTAAATAGACTTATTAAATAGCCTCATTAAATAGGCTTATTTTAGCAACTTAGGCTTATAAAATAGGCTTATTTCATCAACTTATGCTTATTAAATAGCCTTATTAAACAGGCTTATTTCAGCAACTTAGGCTTAATAAATAGCATTTTTAAATATGTTTATTTCAGCAACTTAGACTTATTAAATATACCTTTTTAAATAGGCTTAGTTCAGAAACTTAGGCTTATTAAATAGGCTTATTTCAGCAACTTAGGCTCATTAAATACCCTTATTAAATAGGCTTATTTCAGCAACTTAGGCTTATTAAATAGCCTTATTAAATAGGCTTATTTTAGCAACTTAGACTTATTAAAACGACTTATTAAATAGACATTTCAGCAACTTAGGCTCATCAAATATGCTTATGAAATATGCTTATTTCTGCAACTTAGACTTATTAGATAGGCCTATTAAATAGGCTTATTTCAGCAACTTAGGCTTATTAAATAGGCTTATTTCAGCAACTTGGGCTTATTAAATAGGCTTATTTCAGCAACTTAGACTTATTAAATAGCCTTATTACAGCAACTTACGCTTATTAAATAGGCTTATTTCAGCAACTTAGGCTTATTAAATAGCCTTATTAAGTAGGCTTATTTCAGCAACTTGGGCTTATTAAATAGGCTTATTTCAGCAACTTACGCTGATTAAAAAGGCATATTTCAGCAACTTAGACTTATTAAATAGCCTTATTTCAGCAACTTAGACTTATTAAATAGGCTTATTTCAGCAACTTATGCTTATTAAATATACTTATTTCAGCAACTTAGGCTTATTAAATAGGCTTATTTCAGCAACTTAGACTTATTAAATAGCCTTATTTCAGCAACTTATGCTTATTAAATAGGCTTATTTCAGCAACTTAGGCTTATTAAATAGCCTTATTTCAGCAACTTAGACTTATTAAATAGGCTTATTTCAGCAACTTAGGCTTATTAAATAGGCTCATTCAATACTTGTTAAATAGCCTTATTAAACAGGCTTATTAAATAGACTCATTAAATAGGCTCATTAAATAGGCTTATTAAATAGGCTTATTAATTAGGCTTATTAAATAGGCTTATTAAATAGACTTATTAAATAGGCTTATTAAATAGGCTCAATAAATAGGCTCAATGAATAGGCTTATTAAATAGGCTCAATAAATAGGCTTATTAAATAGGCTCATTAAATAGGCTTATTAAATAGGTTTATTAAATAGGCTTATTAAAAAGGCTTATTAAATAGACTTCATAAATAGGCTCATTAAATACTTATTAAATAGGTTTATTAAATAGGCGTATTAAATAAGCTTATTAAATAGGCTTATTAAATAGGCTTATTAAATAGACTTATTAAATAGCCTCATTAAATAGGCTTATTTTAGCAACTTAGGCTTATTAAATAGGCTTATTTCAGCAACTTAGGCTTATTAAATAGCGTTATTTCAGCAACTTAGACTTATTAAATAGGCTTATTCAGCAACTTAGGCTTATTAAATAGCCTTATTAAATAGGCTTATTTCAGCAACTTAGGCTTATTAAATATGCTTATTTCAGCAACTTAGGCTTATTAAATAGGCTTATTCAGCAACTTAGGCTTATTAAATAGGCTTATTTCAGCAACTTAGACTTATTAAATAGGCCTATTAAATAGGCTTATTAAAAAGACGTGTTAAATAGGCTCATTAAATAGGCTTATTTTAGCAACTTAGGCTTATTAAATAGGTTTATTTCAGCAACTTAGACTTATTAAATAGCCTTTTTAAAAAGGCTTATTTCAGCAACTTAGACTTATTAAATAGGCCTATTAAATAGGCTTATTAAATAGACTTATTAAATAGGCTCATTAAATACTTATTAAATAGGCTTATTAAATAGGCTTATTAAATAGACTTATTAAATAGGCTCAATAAATAGGCTTATTAAATAGGCTTATTAAATAGGCTCAATAAATAGGCTTATTAAATAGGCTTATTAAATAGGCTTATTAAATAGACTTATTAAATAGGCTTATTAAATAGGCTCAATAAATAGGCTTATTAAATAGGCTCAATAAATAGGCTTATTAAATAGGCTCAATAAATAGGCTTATTAAATAGGCTCAATAAATAGGCTTATTAAATAGGCTTATTAAATAGACTTATTAAATAGACTTATTAAATAGGCTTATTAAATAGACTTATTAAATAGACTTATTAAATAGGCTTATTAAATAGACTTATTAAATAGGCTTATTAAAAAGGCTTATTAAATAGACTTATTAAATAGACTTATTAAATTGCCTAATTAAATAGGCTTATTTCAGCAACTTAGGCTTATTAAATAAGCTTATTTCAGCAACTTATGCTTATTAAATAGCCTTATTAAACAGGTTTATTTCAGCAACTTAGGCTTATTAAATAGCATTTTAAATAGGTTTATTTCAGCAACTTAGACTTATTAAATAGGCTTATTAAATAGGCTTAGTTCAGAAACGTAGGCTTATTAAATAGGCTTATGTCAGCAACTTAGGCTCATTAAATAGCCTTACTAAATAGGCTTATTCAGCAACTTAGGCTAATTAAGTAGGCTTATTTCAGCAACTTAGGCTTATTAAATAGGCTCATTCAGCAACTTAGGCTTATTAAATAGGCTTATTTCAGCAACTTAGACTTATCAAATAGGCCTATTAAATAGGCTTATTAAATAGGCTTATTTCATCAACTTAGACTTATGAAATAGGCCTATTAAATAGGCTTGTTAAATAGGCTTATTAAATAGGCTTATTTCAGCAACTTAGGCTTATTAAATAGCCTAATTAAGTAGGCTTATTTCAGCAACTTTGGCTTATTAAATAGGCTTATTTCAGCAACTTACGCTGATTAAAAAGGCTTATTCAGCAACTTAGGCTTATTAAATAGGCTAATTCAATACTTATTTAATAGGCTTATTAAACAGGCTTATTAAATAGACTCATTAAATAGGCTCAATAAATAGGCTTATTAAATAGGCTTATTAATTAGGCTTATTAAATAGGCTTATTAAATCGACTTATTAAATAGGCATATTAAATAGGCTCAATAAATAGGCTTATTAAATAGGCTTATTTAATAGGCTTATTAAATAGGCTTATTTAATAGGCTTATTAAATAGGCTTATTAAATAGGCTCAATAAATAGGCTTATTAAATAGGCTTATTAAATATGCTTATTAAATAGACTTATTAAATAGGCATATTAAATAGGCTTATTAAATAGACTTATTAAATAGCCTCATTAAATAGGCTTATTTTAGCAACTTAGGCTTATAAAATAGGCTTATTTCATCAACTTATGCTTATTAAATAGCCTTATTAAACAGGCTTATTTCAGCAACTTAGGCTTAATAAATAGCATTTTTAAATATGTTTATTTCAGCAACTTAGACTTATTAAATATACCTTTTTAAATAGGCTTAGTTCCGAAACTTAGTCTTATTAAATAGGCTTATTTCAGCAACTTAGGCTCATTAAATACCCTTATTAAATAGGCTTATTTCAGCAACTTAGGCTTATTAAATAGCCTTATTAAATAGGCTTATTTTAGCAACTTAGACTTATTAAAACGACTTATTAAATAGACATTTCAGCAACTTAGGCTCATCAAATATGCTTATGAAATATGCTTATTTCTGCAACTTAGACTTATTAGATAGGCCTATTAAATAGGCTTATTTCAGCAACTTAGGCTTATTAAATAGGCTTATTTCAGCAACTTGGGCTTATTAAATAGGCTTATTTCAGCAACTTAGACTTATTAAATAGCCTTATTACAGCAACTTACGCTTATTAAATAGGCTTATTTCAGCAACTTAGGCTTATTAAATAGCCTTATTAAGTAGGCTTATTTCAGCAACTTGGGCTTATTAAATAGGCTTATTTCAGCAACTTACGCTGATTAAAAAGGCATATTTCAGCAACTTAGACTTATTAAATAGCCTTATTTCAGCAACTTAGACTTATTAAATAGGCTTATTTCAGCAACTTATGCTTATTAAATATACTTATTTCAGCAACTTAGGCTTATTAAATAGGCTTATTTCAGCAACTTAGACTTATTAAATAGCCTTATTTCAGCAACTTATGCTTATTAAATAGGCTTATTTCAGCAACTTAGGCTTATTAAATAGCCTTATTTCAGCAACTTAGACTTATTAAATAGGCTTATTTCAGCAACTTAGGCTTATTAAATAGGCTCATTCAATACTTGTTAAATAGCCTTATTAAACAGGCTTATTAAATAGACTCATTAAATAGGCTCATTAAATAGGCTTATTAAATAGGCTTATTAATTAGGCTTATTAAATAGGCTTATTAAATAGACTTATTAAATAGGCTTATTAAATAGGCTCAATAAATAGGCTCAATGAATAGGCTTATTAAATAGGCTCAATAAATAGGCTTATTAAATAGGCTCATTAAATAGGCTTATTAAATAGGTTTATTAAATAGGCTTATTAAAAAGGCTTATTAAATAGACTTCATAAATAGGCTCATTAAATACTTATTAAATAGGTTTATTAAATAGGCGTATTAAATAAGCTTATTAAATAGGCTTATTAAATAGGCTTATTAAATAGACTTATTAAATAGCCTCATTAAATAGGCTTATTTTAGCAACTTAGGCTTATTAAATAGGCTTATTTCAGCAACTTAGGCTTATTAAATAGCGTTATTTCAGCAACTTAGACTTATTAAATAGGCTTATTCAGCAACTTAGGCTTATTAAATAGCCTTATTAAATAGGCTTATTTCAGCAACTTAGGCTTATTAAATATGCTTATTTCAGCAACTTAGGCTTATTAAATAGGCTTATTCAGCAACTTAGGCTTATTAAATAGGCTTATTTCAGCAACTTAGACTTATTAAATAGGCCTATTAAATAGGCTTATTAAAAAGACGTGTTAAATAGGCTCATTAAATAGGCTTATTTTAGCAACTTAGGCTTATTAAATAGGTTTATTTCAGCAACTTAGACTTATTAAATAGCCTTTTTAAAAAGGCTTATTTCAGCAACTTAGGCTTATTAAATAAGCTTATTTCAGCAACTTATGCTTATTAAATAGCCCTATTAAACAGGTTTATTTCAGCAACTTAGGCTTATTAAATAGCCTTTTTAAATAGATTTATTTCAGCAACTTAGACTTATTAGATATACCTTTTTAAATAGGCTTAGTTCAGAAACTTAGGCTTATTAAATAGTCTTATTTCAGCAACTTAGGCTCATTAAATAGCCTTATTAAATAGGCTTATTCAGCAACTTAGGCTTATTAAATAGCCTTATTAAATAGGCTTATTTCAGCAACTTAGACTTATTAAATAGGCTTATTCAGCAACTTAGGCTTATTAAATAGCCTTATTAAATATGCTTATTTCAGCAACTTAGGCTTATTAAATAGGCTTATTTCAGCAACTTAGGCTTATTAAATAGGCTTATTCAGAAACTTAGGCTTATTAAATAGGCTTATTTCAGCAACTTAGACTTATTAAATAGGCCTATTAAATAGGCTTATTAAATAGACTTATTAAATAAGCTCAATAAATAGGCTTATTAAAGAGGCTTATTAAATAGGCTCAATAAATAGGCTTATTAAACAGGCTCATTAAATACTTATTAAATAGACTTATTAAATCGGCTTATTAAATAGGCTCAATAAATAGGCTTATTAAATAGGCTCAATAAATAGGCTTATTAAATAGGCTCAATAAATAGGCTTATTAAATATGCTCAATAAATAGGCTTATTAAATAGGCTCATTAAATACTTATTAAATAGGCTTATTAAATAGACTTATTAAATAGACTTATTAAATAGGCTTATTAAATAGACTTATTAAAGAGGCTTATTAAAAAGGCTTATTAAATAGACTTATTAAATAGGCTCATTAAATACGTATTAAATATGTTTATTAAATAGGCGTATTAAATAGGCTTATTAAATAGGCTTATTAAATAGGCTTATAAAATAGGCTTATTAAATAGACTAATTAAATAGCCTCATTAAATAGGCTTATTTTAGCAACTTAGGCTTATTAAATAGGTTTATTTCAGCAACTTAGACTTATTAAATAAGCTTATTTCAGCAACTTATGCTTATTAAATAGCCCTATTAAACAGGTTTATTTCAGCAACTTAGGCTTATTAAATAGGCTTATTCAGCAACTTAGGCTTATTAAATAGGCTTATTAAATAGGCTTATTTCAGCAACTTAGGCTTATTAAATAGGCTTATTCAGCAACTTAGGCTTATTAAATAGGCTCATTCAATACTTATTAAATAGGCTTATTAAACAGGCTTATTAAATAGACTCATTAAATAGGCTCAATAAATAGGCTTATTAAATAGGCTTATTAATTAGGCTTATTAAATAGGCATATTAAATAGACTTATTAAATAGGCTTATTAAATAGGCTCAATAAATAGGCTTATTAAATAGGCTTATTAAATAGGCTTATTAAATAGGCTTATTAAATAGGCTCAATAAATAGGCTTATTAAATAGGCTTATTAAATATGCTTATTAAATAGACTTATTAAATAGGCGTATTAAATAGGCCTATTAAATAGACTTATTAAATAGCCTCATTAAATAGGCTTATTTTAGCAACTTAGGCTTATTAAATAGGCTTATTTCAGCAACTTAGGCTTATAAAATAGGCTTATTTCATCAACTTATGCTTATTAAATAGCCTTATTAAACAGGTTTATTTCAGCAACTTAGGCTTATTAAATAGCATTTTTAAATATGTTTATTTCAGCAACTTAGACTTATTAAATACACCTTTTTAAATAGGCTTAGTTCAGAAACTTAGGCTTATTAAATAGGCTTATTTCAGCAACTTAGGCTCATTAAATAGCCTTATTAAATAGGCTTATTTCAGCAACTTAGGCTTATTAAATAGCCTTATTAAATAGGATTATTTCAGCAACTTAGACTTATTAAATAGGTTTATTCAGCAACTTAGGCTTATTAAATAGCCTTATTCAACAACTTAGGCGTATTAAATAGGCTTATTTCTGCAACTTAGACTTATTAAATAGGCCTATTAAATAGGCTTATTAAATAGGCTTATTTCAGCAACTTAGACTTATTAAATAGGCTTATTAAATAGGCTTATTAAATAGACTTATTAAATAGGCTCAATAAATAGGCTTATTAAATAGGCTTATTAAATAGGCTCAATAAATAGGCTTATTAAATAGGCTTATTAAATAGGCTTATTAAATAGACTTATTAAATAGGCTTATAAAATAGGCTCAATAAATAGGCTTATTAAATAGGCTCAATAAATAGGCTTATTAAATAGGCTCAATAAATAGGCTTATTAAATAGGCTCAATAAATAGGCTTATTAAATAGGCTCATTAAATACTTATTAAATAGGCTTATTAAATAGGCTTATTAAATAGGCTCAATAAATAGGCTTATTAAATAGGCTCAATAAATAGGCTTATTAAATAGGCTCATTAAATACTTATTAAATAGGCTTATTAAATAGACTTATTAAATAGACTTATTAAATAGGCTTATTAAATAGCCTAATTAAATAGGCTTATTTTAGCAACTTAGGCTTATTTAATAGGTTTATTTCAGCAACTTAGACTTATTAGATAGGCTTATTTCAGCAACTTAGACTTATTAAATAGGCCTATTAAATAGGCTTATTAAATAGGCTTATTTCAGCAACTTAGACTTATTAAATAGGCCTATTAAATAGGCTTATTAAATAGACTTATTAAATAGGCTCATTAAATACTTATTAAATAGGCTTATTAAATAGGTTTATTAAATAGACTTATTAAATAGGCTCAATAAATCGGCTTATTAAATAGGCTTATTAAATAGGCTCAATAAATAGGCTTATTAAATAGGCTCAATAAATATGCTTATTAAATAGGCTCAATAAATAGGCTTATTAAATAGGCTCAATAAATAGGCTTATTAAATAGGCTCATTAAATACTTATTAAATAGGCTTATTAAATAGGCTTATTAAATAGCCTTATTGAATAGGCTTATTTCAGCAACTTAGGCTTATTAAATAAGCTTATTTCAGCAACTTATGCTTATTAAATAGCCTTATTAAACAGGTTTATTTCAGCAACTTAGGCTTATTAAATAGCATTTTAAATAGGTTTATTTCAGCAACTTAGACTTATTAAATAGGCTTATTAAATAGGCTTAGTTCAGAAACTTAGGCTTATTAAATAGGCTTATTTCAGCAACTTAGGCTCATTAAATAGCCTTACTAAATAGGCTTATTTCAGCAACTTAGGCTTATTAAACAGGCTTATTTCAGCAACTTAAACTTATTAAATAGCCTTATTTCATCAACTTAGGCTTATTAAATAGCCTTATTTCAGCAACTTAGACTTATTAAATAGGCTTATTCAGCAACTTAGGCTTATTAAATAGCCTTATTAATTAGGCTTATTTCAGCAACTTAGACTTATTAAATAGGTTTATTCAGCAACTTAGGCTTATTAAATAGGCTTATTCAGCAACTTAGGCTCATTAAGTAGGCTTATTTCAGCAACTTAGGCTTATTAAATAGGCTCATTCAGCAACTTAGGCTTATTAAATAGGCTTATTTCAGCAACTTAGACTTATTAAATAGGCCTATTAAATAGGCTTATTAAATAGGCTTATTTCATCAACTTAGACTTATGAAATAGGCCTATTAAATAGGCTTGTTAAACAGGCTTATTAAATAGGCTTATTTCAGCAACTTAGGCTTATTAAATAGCCTAATTAAGTAGGCTTATTTCAGCAACTTTGGCTTATTAAATAGGCTTATTTCAGCAACTTACGCTGATTAAAAAGGCTTATTTCAGCAACTTAGACTTATTAAATAGCCTTATTTCAGCAAATTAGACTTATTAAATAGGCTTATTTCAGCAACTTATGCTTATTAAATATACTTATTTCAGCAACTTAGGCTTATTAAATAGGCTTATTTCAGCAACTTAGACTTATTAAATAGCCTTATTTCAGCAACTTAGGCTTATTAAATAGGCTTATTTCAGCAACTTAGGCTTATTAAATAGGCTTATTCAGCAACTTAGGCTTATTAAATAGGCTAATTCAATACTTATTTAATAGGCTTATTAAACAGGCTTATTAAATAGACTCATTAAATAGGCTCAATAAATAGGCTTATTAAATAGGATATTAATTAGGCTTATTAAATAGGCTTATTAAATCGACTTATTAAATAGGCATATTAAATAGGCTCAATAAATAGGCTTATTAAATAGGCTTATTTAATAGGCTTATTAAATAGGCTTATTAAATAGACTCAATAAATAGGCTTATTAAATAGGCTTATTAAATATGCTTATTAAATAGACTTATTAAATAGGCATATTAAATAGGCTTATTAAATAGACTTATTAAATAGCCTCATTAAATAGGCTTATTTTAGCAACTTAGGCTTATAAAATAGGCTTATTTCATCAACTTATGCTTATTAAATAGCCTTATTAAACAGGCTTATTTCAGCAACTTAGGCTTATTAAATAGCATTTTTAAATATGTTTATTTCAGCAACTTAGACTTATTAAATATACCTTTTAAAATAGGCTTAGTTCAGAAACTTAGGCTTATTAAATAGGCTTATTTCAGCAACTTAGGCTCATTAAATAGCCTTATTAAATAGGCTTATTTCAGCAACTTAGGCTTATTTAATAGCCTTATTAAATAGGCTTATTTTAGCAACTTAGACTTATTAAAACGACTTATTAAATAGACATTTCAGCAACTTAGGCTCATCAAATATGCTTATGAAATATGCTTATTTCTGCAACTTAGACTTATTAAATAATCCTATTAAATAGGCTTATTAAATAGGCTTATTTCAGCAACTTAGACTTATTAAATAGGCCTATTAAATAGGCTTATTAAATAGACTTATTAAATAGGCTCATTAAATACTTATTAAATAGGCTTATTAAATAGGCTTATTAAATAGACTTATTAAATAGGCTCAATAAATCTGCTTATTAAATAGGCTCAATAAATAGGCTTATTAAATAGGCTCAATAAATATGCTTATTAAATAGGCTCAATAAATAGGCTTATTAAATAGGCTCAATAAATAGGCTTATTAAATAGGCTCATTAAATACTTATTAAATAGGCTTATTAAATAGGCTTATTAAATAGGCTCAATAAATAGGCTTATTAAATAGGCTTATTAAATAGGCTTATTAAATAGACTTATTAAATAGGCTTGTAAAATAGGCTCAATAAATAGGCTTATTAAATAGGCTCAATAAATAGGCTTATTAAATAGGCTCAATAAATAGGCTTATTAAATAGGCTCAATAAATAGGCTTATTAAATAGGCTCATTAAATACTTATTAAATAGGCTTATTAAATAGGCTTATTAAATAGGCTCAATAAATAGGCTTATTAAATAGGCTCAATAAATAGGCTTATTAAATAGGCTCATTAAATACTTATTAAATAGGCTTATTAAATAGACTTATTAAATAGACTTATTAAATAGGCTTATTAAATAGCCTAATTAAATAGGCTTATTTTAGCAACTTAGGCTTATTTAATAGGTTTATTTCAGCAACTTAGACTTATTAGATAGGCTTATTTCAGCAACTTAGACTTATTAAATAGGCCTATTAAATAGGCTTATTAAATAGGCTTATTTCAGCAACTTAGACTTATTAAATAGGCCTATTAAATAGGCTTATTAAATAGACTTATTAAATAGGCTCATTAAATACTTATTAAATAGGCTTATTAAATAGGTTTATTAAATAGACTTATTAAATAGGCTCAATAAATCGGCTTATTAAATAGGCTTATTAAATAGGCTCAATAAATAGGCTTATTAAATAGGCTCAATAAATATGCTTATTAAATAGGCTCAATAAATAGGCTTATTAAATAGGCTCAATAAATAGGCTTATTAAATAGGCTCATTAAATACTTATTAAATAGGCTTATTAAATAGGCTTATTAAATAGCCTTATTAAATAGGCTTATTTCAGCAACTTAGGCTTATTAAATAAGCTTATTTCAGCAACTTATGCTTATTAAATAGCCTTATTAAACAGGTTTATTTCAGCAACTTAGGCTTATTAAATAGCATTTTAAATAGGTTTATTTCAGCAACTTAGACTTATTAAATAGGCTTATTAAATAGGCTTAGTTCAGAAACTTAGGCTTATTAAATAGGCTTATTTCAGCAACTTAGGCTCATTAAATAGCCTTACTAAATAGGCTTATTTCAGCAACTTAGGCTTATTAAACAGGCTTATTTCAGCAACTTAAACTTATTAAATAGCCTTATTTCATCAACTTAGGCTTATTAAATAGCCTTATTTCAGCAACTTAGACTTATTAAATAGGCTTATTCAGCAACTTAGGCTTATTAAATATCCTTATTAATTAGGCTTATTTCAGCAACTTAGACTTATTAAATAGGTTTATTCAGCAACTTAGGCTTATTAAATAGGCTTATTCAGCAACTTAGGCTCATTAAGTAGGCTTATTTCAGCAACTTAGGCTTATTAAATAGGCTCATTCAGCAACTTAGGCTTATTAAATAGGTTTATTTCAGCAACTTAGACTTATTAAATAGGCCTATTAAATAGGCTTATTAAATAGGCTTATTTCATCAACTTAGACTTATGAAATAGGCCTATTAAATAGGCTTGTTAAATAGGCTTATTAAATAGGCTTATTTCAGCAACTTAGGCTTATTAAATAGCCTAATTAAGTAGGCTTATTTCAGCAACTTTGGCTTATTAAATAGGCTTATTTCAGCAACTTACGCTGATTAAAAAGGCTTATTTCAGCAACTTAGACTTATTAAATAGCCTTATTTCAGCAAATTAGACTTATTAAATAAGCTTATTTCAGCAACTTATGCTTATTAAATATACTTATTTCAGCAACTTAGGCTTATTAAATAGGCTTATTTCAGCAACTTAGACTTATTAAATAGCCTTATTTCAGCAACTTAGGCTTATTAAATAGGCTTATTCAGCAACTTAGGCTTATTAAATAGGCTTATTAAATAGGCTTATTTCAGCAACTTAGGCTTATTAAATAGGCTTATTCAGCAACTTAGGCTTATTAAATAGGCTAATTCAATACTTATTTAATAGGCTTATTAAACAGGCTTATTAAATAGACTCATTAAATAGGCTCAATAAATAGGCTTATTAAATAGGATATTAATTAGGCTTATTAAATAGGCTTATTAAATCGACTTATTAAATAGGCATATTAAATAGGCTCAATAAATAGGCTTATTAAATAGGCTTATTTAATAGGCTTATTAAATAGGCTTATTAAATAGACTCAATAAATAGGCTTATTAAATAGGCTTATTAAATATGCTTATTAAATAGACTTATTAAATAGGCATATTAAATAGGCTTATTAAATAGACTTATTAAATAGCCTCATTAAATAGGCTTATTTTAGCAACTTAGGCTTATAAAATAGGCTTATTTCATCAACTTATGCTTATTAAATAGCCTTATTAAACAGGCTTATTTCAGCAACTTAGGCTTATTAAATAGCATTTTTAAATATGTTTATTTCAGCAACTTAGACTTATTAAATATACCTTTTAAAATAGGCTTAGTTCAGAAACTTAGGCTTATTAAATAGGCTTATTTCAGCAACTTAGGCTCATTAAATAGCCTTATTAAATAGGCTTATTTCAGCAACTTAGGCTTATTTAATAGCCTTATTAAATAGGCTTATTTCAGCAACTTAGACTTATTAAAACGACTTATTAAATAGACATTTCAGCAACTTAGGCTCATCAAATATGCTTATGAAATATGCTTATTTCTGCAACTTAGACTTATTAAATAATCCTATTAAATAGGCTTATTAAATAGGCTTATTTCAGCAACTTAGACTTATTAAATAGGCCTATTAAATAGGCTTATTAAATAGACTTATTAAATAGGCTCATTAAATACTTATTAAATAGGCTTATTAAATAGGCTTATTAAATAGACTTATTAAATAGGCTCAATAAATCGGCTTATTAAATAGGCTTATTAAATAGGCTCAATAAATAGGCTTATTAAATAGGCTCAATAAATATGCTTATTAAATAGGCTCAATAAATAGGCTTATTAAATAGGCTCAATAAATAGGCTTATTAAATAGGCTCATTAAATACTTATTAAATAGGCTTATTAAATAGGCTTATTAAATAGCCTTATTAAATAGGCTTATTTCAGCAACTTAGGCTTATTAAATAAGCTTATTTCAGCAACTTATGCTTATTAAATAGCCTTATTAAACAGGTTTATTTCAGCAACTTAGGCTTATTAAATAGCATTTTAAATAGGTTTATTTCAGCAACTTAGACTTATTAAATAGGCTTATTAAATAGGCTTAGTTCAGAAACTTAGGCTTATTAAATAGGATTATTTCAGCAACTTAGGCTCATTAAATAGCCTTACTAAATAGGCTTATTTCAGCAACTTAGGCTTATTAAACAGGCTTATTTCAGCAACTTAAACTTATTAAATAGCCTTATTTCATCAACTTAGGCTTATTAAATAGCCTTATTTCAGCAACTTAGACTTATTAAATAGGCTTATTCAGCAACTTAGGCTTATTAAATAGCCTTATTAATTAGGCTTATTTCAGCAACTTAGACTTACTAATAGGTTTATTCAGCAACTTAGGCTTATTAAATAGGCTTATTCAGCAACTTAGGCTCATTAAGTCGGCTTATTTCAGCAACTTAGGCTTATTAAATAGGCTCATTCAGCAACTTAGGCTTATTAAATAGGCTTATTTCAGCAACTTAGACTTATTAAATAGGCCTATTAAATAGGCTTATTAAATAGGCTTATTTCATCAACTTAGACTTATGAAATAGGCCTATTAAATAGGCATGTTAAATTGGCTTATTAAATAGGCTTATTTCAGCAACTTAGGCTTATTAAATAGCCTAATTAAGTAGGCTTATTTCAGCAACTTTGGCTTATTAAATAGGCTTATTTCAGCAACTTACGCTGATTAAAAAGGCTTATTTCAGCAACTTAGACTTATTAAATAGCCTTATTTCAGCAAATTAGACTTATTAAATAGGCTTATTTCAGCAACTTATGCTTATTAAATATACTTATTTCAGCAACTTAGGCTTATTAAATAGGCTTATTTCAGCAACTTAGACTTATTAAATAGCCTTATTTCAGCAACTTAGGCTTATTAAATAGGCTTATTCAGCAACTTAGGCTTATTAAATAGGCTTATTAAATAGGCTTATTTCAGCAACTTAGGCTTATTAAATAGGCTTATTCAGCAACTTAGGCTTATTAAATAGGCTAATTCAATACTTATTTAATAGGCTTATTAAACAGGCTTATTAAATAGACTCATTAAATAGGCTCAATAAATAGGCTTATTAAATAGGATATTAATTAGGCTTATTAAATAGGCTTATTAAATCGACTTATTAAATAGGCATATTAAATAGGCTCAATAAATAGGCTTATTAAATAGGCTTATTTAATAGGCTTATTAAATAGGCTTATTAAATAGACTCAATAAATAGGCTTATTAAATAGGCTTATTAAATATGCTTATTAAATAGACTTATTAAATAAGCATATTAAATAGGCTTATTAAATAGACTTATTAAATAGCCTCATTAAATAGGCTTATTTTAGCAACTTAGGCTTATAAAATAGGCTTATTTCATCAACTTATGCTTATTAAATAGCCTTATTAAACAGGCTTATTTCAGCAACTTAGGCTTATTAAATAGCATTTTTAAATATGTTTATTTCAGCAACTTAGACTTATTAAATATACCTTTTAAAATAGGCTTAGTTCAGAAACTTAGGCTTATTAAATAGGCTTATTTCAGCAACTTATGCTCATTAAATAGCCTTATTAAATAGGCTTATTTCAGCAACTTAGGCTTATTTAATAGCCTTATTAAATAGGCTTATTTTAGCAACTTAGACTTATTAAAACGACTTATTAAATAGACATTTCAGCAACTTAGGCTCATCAAATATGCTTATGAAATATGCTTATTTCTGCAACTTAGACTTATTAGATAGGCCTATTAAATAGGCTTATTTCAGCAACTTAGGCTTATTAAATAGGCTTATTTCAGCAACTTGGGCTTATTAAATAGGCTTGTTTCAGCAACTTAGACTTATTAAATAGCCTTATTACAGCAACTTACGCTTATTAAATAGGCTTATTTCAGCAACTTAGGCTTATTAAATAGCCTTATTAAGTAGGCTTATTTCAGCAACTTGGGCTTATTAAATAGGCTTATTTCAGCAACTTACGCTGATTAAAAAGGCTTATTTCAGCAACTTAGACTTATTAAATAGCCTTATTTCAGCAACTTAGACTTATTAAATAGGCTTATTTCAGCAACTTATGCTTATTAAATATACTTATTTCAGCAACTTAGGCTTATTAAATAGGCTTATTTCAGCAACTTAGGCTTATTAAATAGCCTTATTTCAGCAACTTAGACTTATTAAATAGGCTTATTTCAGCAACTTAGGCTTATTAAATAGGCTCATTCAATACTTGTTAAATAGCCTTATTAAACAGGCTTATTAAATAGACTCATTAAATAGGCTCATTAAATAGGCTTATTAAATAGGCTTATTAATTAGGCTTATTAAATAGGCTTATTAAATACACTTATTAAATAGGCTTATTAAATAGGCTCAATAAATAGGCTCAATGAATAGGCTTATTAAATAGGCTCAATAAATAGGCTTATTAAATAGGCTCATTAAATAGGCTTATTAAATAGGTTTATTAAATAGGCTTATTAAAAAGGCTTATTAAATAGACTTATTAAATAGGCTCATTAAATACTTATTAAATAGGTTTATTAAATAGGTGTATTAAATAGGCTTATTAAATAGGCTTATTAAATAGGCTTATTAAATAGACTTATTAAATAGCCTCATTAAATAGGCTTATTTTAGCAACTTAGGCTTATTAAATAGGCTTATTTCAGCAACTTAGGCTTATTAAATAGCGTTATTTCAGCAACTCAGACTTATTAAATAGGCTTATTCAGCAACTTAGGCTTATTAAATAGCCTTATTAAATAGGCTGATTTCAGCAACTTAGGCTTATTAAATAGGCTTATTTCAGCAACTTAGGCTTATTAAATAGGCTTATTCAGCAAGTTAGGCTTATTAAATAGGCTTATTTCAGCAACTTAGACTTATTAAATAGGCCTATTAAATAGGCTTATTAAAAAGACGTATTAAATAGGCTCATTAAATAGGCTTATTTTAGCAACTTAGGCTTATTAAATAGGTTTATTTCAGCAACTTAGACTTATTAAATAGCCTTTTTAAAAAGGCTTATTTCAGCAACTTAGGCTTATTAAGTAAGCTTATTTCAGCAACGTATGCTTATTAAATAGCCCTATTAAACAGGTTTATTTCAGCAACTTAGGCTTATTAAATAGCATTTTTAAATAGATTTATTTCAGCAACTTAGACTTATTAGATATACCTTTTTAAATAGGCTTAGTTCAGAAACTTAGGCTTATTAAATAGTCTTATTTCAGCAACTTAGGCTCATTAAATAGCCTTATTAAATAGGCTTATTCAGCAACTTAGGCTTATTAAATAGCCTTATTAAATAGGCTTATTTCAGCAACTTAGACTTATTAAATAGGCTTATTCAGCAACTTAGGCTTATTAAATAGCCTTATTAAATAGGCTTATTTCAGCAACTTAGGCTTATTAAATAGGCTTATTTCAGCAACTTAGGCTTATTAAATAGGCTTATTTCAGCAACTTAGACTTATTAAATAGGCCTATTAAATAGGCTTATTAAATAGACTTATTAAATAGGCTCATTAAATACTTATTAAATAGGCTTATTAAATAGGCTTATTAAATAGACTTATTAAATAAGCTCAATAAATAGGCTTATTAAAGAGGCTTATTAAATAGGCTCAATAAATAGGCTTATTAAACAGGCTCATTAAATACTTATTAAATAGACTTATTAAATCGGCTTATTAAATAGGCTCAATAAATAGGCTTATTAAATAGGCTCAATAAATAGGCTTATTAAATAGGCTCAATAAATAGGCTTATTAAATAGGCTCAATAAATAGGCTTATTAAATAGGCTCATTAAATACTTATTAAATAGGCTAATTAAATAGACTTATTAAATAGACTTATTAAATAGGCTTATTAAATAGACTTATTAAATAGGCTTATTAAAAAGGCTTATTAAATAGACTTATTAAATAGGCTCATTAAATACTTATTAAATATGTTTATTAAATAGGCGTATTAAATAGGCTTATTAAATAGGCTTATTAAATAGGCATATAAAATAGGCTTATTAAATAGACTAATTAAATAGCCTCATTAAATAGGCTTATTTTAGCAACTTAGGCTTATTAAATAGGTTTATTTCAGCAACTTAGACTTATTAAAGAGCCTTTTTAAATAGGCTTATTTCAGCAACTTAGGCTTATTAAATAAGCTTATTTCAGCAACTTATGCTTATTAAATAGCCCTATTAAACAGGTTTATTTCAGCAACTTAGGCTTATTAAATAGGCTTATTCAGCAACTTAGGCTTATTAAATAGGCTTATTAAATAGGCTTATTTCAGCAACTTAGGCTTATTAAATAGGCTTATTCAGCAACTTAGGCTTATTAAATAGGCTCATTCAATACTTATTAAATAGGCTTATTAAACAGGCTTATTAAATAGACTCATTAAATAGGCTCAATAAATAGGCTTATTAAATAGGCTTATTAATTAGGCTTATTAAATAGGCATATTTTAAATAGACTTATTAAATAGGCTTATTAAATAGGCTCAATAAATAGGCTTATTAAATAGGCTTATTAAATAGGCTTATTAAATAGGCTTATTAAATAGGCTCAATAAATAGGCTTATTAAATAGGCTTATTAAATATGCTTATTAAATAGACTTATTAAATAGGCGTATTAAATAGGATTATTAAATAGACTTATTAAATAGCCTCATTAAATAGGCTTATTTTAGCAACTTAGGCTTATTAAATAGGCTTATTTCAGCAACTTAGGCTTATAAAATAGGCTTATTTCATCAACTTATGCTTATTAAATAGCCTTATTAAACAGGTTTATTTCAGCAACTTAGGCTTATTAAATAGCATTTTTAAATATGTTTATTTCAGCAACTTAGACTTATTAAATACACCTTTTTAAATAGGCTTAGTTCAGAAACTTAGGCTTATTAAATAGGCTTATTTCAGCAACTTAGGCTTATTAAATAGCCTTATTAAATAGGCTTATTTCAGCAACTTAGACTTATTAAATAGGTTTATTCAGCAACTTAGGCTTATTAAATAGCCTTATTCAACAACTTAGGCGTATTAAATTAGGCTTATTTCTGCAACTTAGACTTATTAAATAGGCCTATTAAATACGCTTATTAAATAGGCTTATTTCAGCAACTTAGACTTATTAAATAGGCCTATTAAATAGGCTTATTAAATAGACTTATTAAATAGGCTCAATAAATAGGCTTATTAAATAGGCTTATTAAATAGGCTCAATAAATAGGCTTATTAAATAGGCTTATTAAATAGGCTTATTAAATAGACTTATTAAATAGGCTTATTAAATAGGCTCAATAAATAGGCTTATTAAATAGGCTCAATAAATAGGCTTATTAAATAGGCTCAATAAATAGGCTTATTAAATAGGCTCAATAAATAGGCTTATTAAATAGGCTCATTAAATACTTATTAAACAGGCTTATTAAATAGACTAATTAAATAGACTTATTAAATAGGCTTATTAAATAGACTTATTAAATAGGCTTATTAAAAAGGCTTATTAAATAGACTTATTAAATAGACTTATTAAATAGCCTAATTAAATAGGCTTATTTTAGCAACTTAGGCTTATTTAATAGGTTTATTTCAGCAACTTAGACTTATTAGATAGGCTTATTTCAGCAACTTAGACTTATTAAATAGGCCTATTAAATAGGCTTATTAAATAGGCTTATTTCAGCAACTTAGACTTATTAAATAGGCCTATTAAATAGGCTTATTAAATAGACTTATTAAATAGGCTCATTAAATACTTATTAAATAGGCTTATTAAATAGGCTTATTAACTAGACTTATTAAATAGGCTCAATAAATCGGCTTATTAAATAGGCTTATTAAATAGGCTCAATAAATAGGCTTATTAAATAGGCTTATTAAATAGGCTTATTAAATAGACTTAATAAATCGGCTTATTAAATAGGCTCAATAAATAGGCTTATTAAATAGGCTCAATAAATATGCTTATTAAATAGGCTCAATAAATAGGCTTATTAAATAGGCTCAATAAATAGGCTTATTAAATAGGCTCATTAAATACTTATTAAATAGGCTTATTAAATAGACTTATTAAATAGGCTCATTAAATACTTATTAAATATGTTTATTAAATAGGTGTATTAATTAGGCGTATTAAATAGGCTTATTAAATAGGCTTATTAAATAGACTTATTAAATAGACTTATTAAATAGACTTATTAAATAGCCTCATGAAATAGGCTTATTTTAGCAACTTAGGCTTATTAAATAGGTTTATTTCAGCAACTTAGACTTATTAAAGAGCCTTATTAAATAGGCTTATTTCAGCAACTTAGGCTTATTAAATAAGCTTATTTCAGCAACTTATGCTTATTAAATAGCCTTATTAAACAGGTTTATTTCAGCAACTTAGGCTTATTAAATAGCATTTTTAAATAGGTTTATTTCAGCAACTTAGACTTATTAAATATATCTTTTTAAATAGGCTTAGTTCAGAAACTTAGGCTTATTAAATAGTCTTATTTCAGCAACTTAGGCTCATTAAATAGCCTTATTAAATAGTCTTATTTCAGAAACTTAGGCTTATTAAATAGCCTTATTAAATAGGCTTATTTCAGCAACTTAGACTTATTAAATAGGTTTATTCAGCAACTTAGGCTTATTAAATAGCCTTATTCAGCAACTTAGGCTTATTAAATAGGCTTATTTCAGCAACTTAGACTTATTAAATAGTCCTATTAAATAGGCTTATTAAATAGGCTTATTTCAGCAACTTAGACTTATTAAATAGGCCTATTAAATAGGCTTATTAAATAGACTTATTAAATAGGCTCATTAAATACTTATTAAATAGGCTTATTAAATAGGCTTATTAAATAGACTTATTAAATAGGCTCAATAAATAGGCTTATTAAATAGGCTTATTAAATAGGCTCAATAAATAGGCTTATTAAATATGCTTATTAAATAGGCTTATTAAATAGACTTATTAAATAGGCTTATTAAATAGGCTCAATAAATAGGCTTATTAAATAGGCTCAATAAATAGGCTTATTAAATAGGCTCAATAAATAGGCTTATTAAATAGGCTCAATAAATAGGCTTATTAAATAGGCTCATTAAATACTTATTAAATAGGCTTATTAAATAGACTTATTAAATAGACTTATTAAATAGGCTTATTAAATAGACTTATTAAATAGGCTTATTAAAAAGGCTTATTAAATAGACTTATTAAATAGGCTCATTAAATACTTATTAAATATGTTTATTAAATAGGCGTATTAAATAGGCTTATTAAATAGGCTTATTAAATAGGCTTATTAAATAGGCTTATTAAATAGACTTATTAAATAGCCTAATTAAATAGGCTTATTTTAGCAACTTAGGCTTATTTAATAGGTTTATTTCAGCAACTTAGACTTATTAAATAGCCTTATTAAATAGGCTTATTTCAGCAACTTAGGCTTATTAAATAAGCTTATTTCAGCAACTTATGCTTATTAAATAGCCTTATTAAACAGGTTTATTTCAGCAACTTAGGCTTATTAAATAGCATTTTAAATAGGTTTATTTCAGCAACTTAGACTTATTAAATAGGCTTATTAAATAGGCTTAGTTCAGAAACTTAGGCTTATTAAATAGGCTTATTTCAGCAACTTAGGCTCATTAAATAGCCTTATTAAATATGCTTATTTCAGCAACTTAGGCTTATTAAACAGGCTTATTTCAGCAACTTAAACTTATTAAATAGCCTTATTTCAGCAACTTAGGCTTATTAAATAGCCTTATTCAGCAACTTAGGCTCATTAAATAGGCTTATTTCAGCAACTTAGGCTTATTAAATAGGCTCATTCAGAAACTTAGGCTTATTAAATAGGCTTATTTCAGCAACTTAGACTTATTAAATAGGCCTATTAAATAGGCTTATTAAATAGACTTATTAAATAGGCTCATTAAATACTTATTAAATAGGCTTATTAAATAGGCTTATTAAATAGACTTATTAAATAAGCTCAATAAATAGGCTTATTAAAGAGGCTTATTAAATAGGCTCAATAAATAGGCTTATTAAACAGGCTCATTAAATACTTATTAAATAGACTTATTAAATCGGCTTATTAAATAGGCTCAATAAATAGGCTTATTAAATAGGCTCAATAAATAGGCTTATTAAATAGGCTCAATAAATAGGCTTATTAAATAGGCTCAATAAATAGGCTTATTAAATAGGCTCAATAAATAGGCTTATTAAATAGGCTCAATAAATAGGCTTATTAAATAGGCTTATTAAATAGACTTATTAGACTTATTAAATAGGCTTATTAAATAGACTTATTAAATAGTCTTATTAAATAGGCTTATTAAATAGACTTATTAAATAGACTTATTAAATAGACTTATTAAATAGACTTATTAAATAGCCTCATGAAATAGGCTTATTTTAGCAACTTAAGCTTATTAAATAGGTTTATTTCAGCAACTTAGACTTATTAAAGAGCCTTATTAAATAGGCTTATTTCAGCAACTTAGGCTTATTAAATAAGCTTATTTCAGCAACTTATGCTTATTAAATAGCCTTATTAAACAGGTTTATTTCAGCAACTTAGGCTTATTAAATGGCATTTTTAAATAGGTTTATTTCAGCAACTTAGACTTATTAAATATACCTTTTTAAATAGGTTTAGTTCAGAAACTTAGGCTTATTAAATAGTCTTATTTCAGCAACTTAGGCTCATTAAATAGCCTTATTAAATAGGCTTATTTCAGCAACTTAGGCTTATTAAATAGCCTTATTAAATAGGCTTATTTCAGCAACTTAGACTTATTAAATAGGTTTATTCAGCAACTTAGGCTTATTAAATGGGCTTATTCAGCAACGTAGGCTTATTAAATAGGCTTATTTCAGCAACTTAGACTTATTAAATAGGCCTATTAAATAGGCTTATTAAATAGGCTTATTTCAGCAACTTAGACTTATTAAATAGGCCTATTAAATAGGCTTATTAAATAGACTTATTAAATAGGCTCATTAAATACTTATTAAATAGGCTTATTAAATAGACTCATTAAATAGGCTTATTAAATAGGCTCATTAAATACTTATTAAATAGGCTTATTAAATAGGCTTATTAAATAGCCTTATTAAATAGGCTTATTTCAGCAACTTAGGCTTATTAAATAAGCTTATTTCAGCAACTTATGCTTATTAAATAGCCTTATTAAACAGGTTTATTTCAGCAACTTAGGCTTATTAAATAGCATTTTAAATAGGTTTATTTCAGCAACTTAGACTTATTAAATAGGCTTATTAAATAGGCTTAGTTCAGAAACTTAGGCTTATTAAATAGGCTTATTTCAGCAACTTAGGCTCATTAAATAGCCTTACTAAATAGGCTTATTTCAGCAACTTAGGCTTATTAAACAGGCTTATTTCAGCAACTTAAACTTATTAAATAGCCATATTTCATCAACTTAGGCTTATTAAATAGCCTTATTTCAGCAACTTAGACTTATTAAATAGGCTTATTCAGCAACTTAGGCTTATTAAATAGCCTTATTAATTAGGCTTATTTCAGCAACTTAGACTTATTAAATAGGTTTATTCAGCAACTTAGGCTTATTAAATAGGCTTATTCAGCAACTTAGGCTCATTAAGTAGGCTTATTTCAGCAACTTAGGCTTATTAAATAGGCTCATTCAGCAACTTAGGCTTATTAAATAGGCTTATTTCAGCAACTTAGACTTATTAAATAGGCCTATTAAATAGGCTTATTAAATAGGCTTATTTCATCAACTTAGACTTATGAAATAGGCCTATTAAATAGGCTTGTTAAATAGGCTTATTAAATAGGCTTATTTCAGCAACTTAGGCTTATTAAATAGCCTAATTAAGTAGGCTTATTTCAGCAACTTTGGCTCATTAAATAGGCTTATTTCAGCAACTTACGCTGATTAAAAAGGCTTATTTCAGCAACTTAGACTTATTAAATAGCCTTATTTCAGCAAATTAGACTTATTAAATAGGCTTATTTCAGCAACTTATGCTTATTAAATATACTTATTTCAGCAACTTAGGCTTATTAAATAGGCTTATTTCAGCAACTTAGACTTATTAAATAGCCTTATTTCAGCAACTTAGGCTTATTAAATCGGCTTATTCAGCAACTTAGGCTTATTAAATAGGCTTATTAAATAGGCTTATTTCAGCAACTTAGGCTTATTAAATAGGCTTATTCAGCAACTTAGGCTTATTAAATAGGCTAATTCAATACTTATTTAATAGGCTTATTAAACAGGCTTATTAAATAGACTCATTAAATAGGCTCAATAAATAGGCTTATTAAATAGGATATTAATTAGGCTTATTAAATAGGCTTATTAAATCGACTTATAAAATAGGCATATTAAATAGGCTCAATAAATAGGCTTATTAAATAGGCTTATTTAATAGGCTTATTAAATAGGCTTATTAAATAGGCTCAATAAATAGGCTTATTAAATAGACTTATTAAATAGCCTCATTAAATAGGCTTATTTTAGCAACTTAGGCTTATAAAATAGGCTTATTTCATCAACTTATGCTTATTAAATAGCCTTATTAAACAGGCTTATTTCAGCAACTTAGGCTTATTAAATAGCATTTTAAATATGTTTATTTCAGCAACTTAGACTTATTAAATATACCTTTTAAAATAGGCTTAGTTCAGAAACTTAGGCTTATTAAATACGCTTATTTCAGCAACTTAGGCTCATTAAATAGCCTTATTAAATAGGCTTATTTCAGCAACTTAGGCTTATTTAATAGCCTTATTAAATAGGCTTATTTTAGCAACTTAGACTTATTAAAACGACTTATTAAATAGACATTTCAGCAACTTAGGCTCATCAAATATGCTTATGAAATATGCTTATTTCTGCAACTTAGACTTATTAGATAGGCCTATTAAATAGGCTTATTTCAGCAACTTAGGCTTATTAAATAGGCTTATTTCAGCAACTTGGGCTTATTAAATAGGCTTATTTCAGCAACTTAGACTTATTAAATAGCCTTATTACAGCAACTTACGCTTATTAAATAGGCTTATTTCAGCAACTTAGGCTTATTAAATAGCCTTATTAAGTAGGCTTATTTCAGCAACTTGGGCTTATTAAATAGGCTTATTTCAGCAACTTACGCTGATTAAAAAGGCTTATTTCAGCAACTTAGACTTATTAAATAGCCTTATTTCAGCAACTTAGACTTATTAAATAGGCTTATTTCAGCAACTTATGCTTATTAAATATACTTATTTCAGCAACTTAGGCTTATTAAATAGGCTTATTTCAGCAACTTAGACTTATTAAATAGCCTTATTTCAGCAACTTAGACTTATTAAATAGGCTTATTTCAGCAACTTAGGCTTATTAAATAGGCTCATTCAATACTTGTTAAATAGCCTTATTAAACAGGCTTATTAAATAGACTCATTAAATAGGCTCATTAAATAGGCTTATTAAATAGGCTTATTAATTAGGCTTATTAAATAGGCTTATTAAATAGACTTATTAAATAGGCTTATTAAATAGGCTCAATAAATAGGCTCAATGAATAGGCTTATTAAATAGGCTCAATAAATAGGCTTATTAAATAGGCTCATTAAATAGGCTTATTAAATAGGTTTATTAAATAGGCTTATTAAAAAGGCTTATTAAATAGACTTATTAAATAGGCTCATTAAATACTTATTAAATAGGTTTATTAAATAGGTGTATTAAATAGGCTTATTAAATAGACTTATTAAATAGCCTCATTAAATAGGCTTATTTTAGCAACTTAGGCTTATTAAATAGGCTTATTTCAGCAACTTAGCCTTATTAAATAGGCTTATTTCAGCAACTTAGGCTTATTAAATAGGCTTATTTCAGCAACTTAGGCTTATTAAATAGGCTTATTCAGCAAGTTAGGCTTATTAAATAGGCTTATTTCAGCAACTTAGACTTATTAAATAGGCATATTAAATAGGCTTATTAAAAAGACGTATTAAATAGGCTCATTAAATAGGCTTATTTTAGCAACTTAGGCTTATTAAATAGGTTTATTTCAGCAACTTAGACTTATTAAATAGCCTTTTTAAAAAGGCTTATTTCAGCAACTTAGGCTTATTAAATAAGCTTATTTCAGCAACGTATGCTTATTAAATAGCCCTATTAAACAGGTTTATTTCAGCAACTTAGGCTTATTAAATAGCATTTTTAAATAGATTTATTTCAGCAACTTAGACTTATTAGATATACCTTTTTAAATAGGCTTAGTTCAGAAACTTAGGCTTATTAAATAGTCTTATTTCAGCAACTTAGGCTCATTAAATAGCCTTATTAAATAGGCTTATTCAGCAACTTAGGCTTATTAAATAGCCTTATTAAATAGGCTTATTTCAGCAACTTAGACTTTTTAAATAGGCTTATTCAGCAACTTAGGCTTATTAAATAGCCTTATTAAATAGGCTTATTTCAGCAACTTAGGCTTATTAAATAGGCTTATTTCAGCAACTTAGGCTTATTAAATAGGCTTATTCAGCAACTTAGGCTTATTAAATAGGCTTATTTCAGCAACTTAGACTTATTAAATAGGCCTATTAAATAGGCTTATTAAATAGACTTATTAAATAGGCTCATTAAATACTTATTAAAAAGGCTTATTAAATAGGCTTATTAAATAGACTCATTAAATAGGCTCATTAAATAGGCTTATTAAACAGGCTCATTAAATACTTATTAAATAGACTTATTAAATCGGCTTATTAAATAGGCTCAATAAATAGGCTTATTAAATAGGCTCAATAAATAGGCTTATTAAATAGGCTCATTAAATACTTATTAAATAGGCTTATTAAATAGACTTATTAAATAGACTTATTAAATAGGCTTATTAAATAGACTTATTAAATAGGCTTATTAAAAAGGCTTATTAAATAGACTTATTAAATAGGCTCATTAAATACTTATTAAATATGTTTATTAAATAGGCGTATTAAATAGGCTTATTAAATAGGCTCAATAAATAGGCTTATTAAATAGGCTCAATAAATAGGCTTATTAAATAGGCTCATTAAATACTTATTAAATAGGTTTATTAAATAGACTTATTAAATAGGCTTATTAAAAAGGCTTATTAAATAGACTTATTAAATAGGCTCATTAAATACTTATTAAATATGTTTATTAAATAGGCGTATTAAATAGGCTTATTAAATAGCCTCATTAAATAGGCTTATTTTAGCAACTTAGGCTTATTAAATAGGTTTATTTCAGCAACTTAGACTTATTAAAGAGCCTTTTTAAATAGGCTTATTTCAGCAACTTAGGCTTATTAAATAAGCTTATTTCAGCAACTTATGCTTATTAAATAGCCCTATTAAACAGGTTTATTTCAGCAACTTAGGCTTATTAAATAGGCTTATTCAGCAACTTAGGCTTATTAAATAGGCTTATTAAATAGGCTTATTTCAGCAACTTAGGCTTATTAAATAGGCTTATTCAGCAACTTAGGCTTATTAAATAGGCTCATTCAATACTTATTAAATAGGCTTATTAAACAGGCTTATTAAATAGACTCATTAAATAGGCTCAATAAATAGGCTTATTAAATAGGCTTATTAATTAGGCTTATTAAATAGGCATATTTTAAATAGACTTATTAAATAGGCTTATTAAATAGGCTCAATAAATAGGCTTATTAAATAGGCTTATTAAATAGGCTTATTAAATAGGCTTATTAAATAGGCTCAATAAATAGGCTTATTAAATAGGTTTATTAAATATGCTTATTAAATAGACTTATTAAATAGGCGTATTAAATAGGCCTATTAAATAGACTTATTAAATAGCCTCATTAAATAGGCTTATTTTAGCAACTTAGGCTTATTAAATAGGCTTATTTCAGCAACTTAGGCTTATAAAATAGGCTTATTTCATCAACTTATGCTTATTAAAAAGCCTTATTAAACAGGTTTATTTCAGCAACTTAGGCTTATTAAATAGCATTTTTAAATATGTTTATTTCAGCAACTTAGACTTATTAAATACACCTTTTTAAATAGGCTTAGTTCAGAAACTTAGGCTTATTAAATAGGCTTATTTCAGCAACTTAGGCTTATTAAATAGCCTTATTAAATAGGCTTATTTCAGCAACTTAGACTTATTAAATAGGTTTATTCAGCAACTTAGGCTTATTAAATAGCCTTATTCAACAACTTAGGCGTATTAAATTAGGCTTATTTCTGCAACTTAGACTTATTAAATAGGCCTATTAAATAGGCTTATTAAATAGGCTTATTTCAGCAACTTAGACTTATTAAATAGGCTTATTAAATAGGCTTATTAAATAGACTTATTAAATAGGCTCATTAAATACTTATTAAATAGGCTTATTAAATAGGCTTATTAAATAGACTTATTAAATAGGCTCAATAAATAGGCTTATTAAATAGGCTTATTAAATAGGCTCAATAAATAGGCTTATTAAATAGGCTTATTAAATAGGCTTATTAAATAGACTTATTAAATAGGCTTATTAAATAGGCTCAATAAATAGGCTTATTAAATAGGCTCAATAAATAGGCTTATTAAATAGGCTCAATAAATAGGCTTATTAAATAGGCTCAATAAATAGGCTTATTAAATAGGCTCATTAAATACTTATTAAATAGGCTTATTAAATAGACTTATTAAATAGACTTATTAAATAGGCTTATTAAATAGACTTATTAAATAGGCTTATTAAAAAGGCTTATTAAATAGACTTATTAAATAGACTTATTAAATAGCCTAATTAAATAGGCTTATTTTAGCAACTTAGACTTATTAGATAGGCTTATTTCAGCAACTTAGACTTATTAAATAGGCCTATTAAATAGGCTTATTAAATAGGCTTATTTCAGCAACTTAGACTTATTAAATAGGCCTATTAAATAGGCTTATTAAATAGACTTATTAAATAGGCTCATTAAATACTTATTAAATAGGCTTATTAAATAGGCTTATTAAATAGACTTATTAAATAGGCTCAATAAATCGGCTTATTAAATAGGCTTATTAAATAGGCTCAATAAAAAAGGCTTATTAAATAGGCTTATTAAATAGGCTTATTAAATAGACTTAATAAATCGGCTTATTAAATAGGCTCAATAAATAGGCTTATTAAATAGGCTCAATAAATATGCTTATTAAATAGGCTCAATAAATAGGCTTATTAAATAGGCTCAATAAATAGGCTTATTAAATAGGCTCATTAAATACTTATTAAATAGGCTTATTAAATAGATTTATTAAATAGGCTCATTAAATACTTATTAAATATGTTTATTAAATAGGTGTATTAATTAGGCGTATTAAATAGGCTTATTAAATAGGCTTATTAAATAGACTTATTAAATAGACTTATTAAATAGACTTATTAAATAGACTTATTAAATAGCCTCATGAAATAGGCTTATTTTAGCAACTTAGGCTTATTAAATAGGTTTATTTCAGCAACTTAGACTTATTAAAGAGCCTTATTAAATAGGCTTATTTCAGCAACTTAGGCTTATTAAATAAGCTTATTTCAGCAACTTATGCTTATTAAATAGCCTTATTAAACAGGTTTATTTCAGCAACTTAGGCTTATTAAATAGCATTTTTAAATAGGTTTATTTCAGCAACTTAGACTTATTAAATATACCTTTTTAAATAGGCTTAGTTCAGAAACTTAGGCTTATTAAATAGTCTTATTTCAGCAACTTAGGCTCATTAAATAGCCTTATTAAATAGGCTTATTTCAGAAACTTAGGCTTATTAAATAGCCTTATTAAATAGGCTTATTTCAGCAACTTAGACTTATTAAATAGGTTTATTCAGCAACTTAGGCTTATTAAATAGCCTTATTCAGCAACTTAGGCTTATTAAATAGGCTTATTTCAGCAACTTAGACTTATTAAATAGGCCTATTAAATAGGCTTATTAAATAGGCTTATTTCAGCAACTTAGACTTATTAAATATGCCTATTAAATAGGCTTATTAAATAGACTTATTAAATAGGCTCATTAAATACTTATTAAATAGGCTTATTAAATAGGCTTATTAAATAGACTTATTAAATAGGCTCAATAAATAGGCTTATTAAATAGGCTTATTAAATAGGCTCAATAAATAGGCTTATTAAATATGCTTATTAAATAGTCTTATTAAATAGACGTATTAAATAGGCTTATTAAATAGGCTCAATAAATAGGCTTATTAAATAGGCTCAATAAATAGGCTTATTAAATAGGCTCAATAAATAGGCTTATTAAATAGGCTCAATAAATAGGCTTATTAAATAGGCTCATTAAATACTTATTAAATAGGCTTATTAAATAGACTTATTAAATAGACTTATTAAATAGGCTTATTAAATAGACTTATTAAATAGGCTTATTAAAAAGGCTTATTAAATAGACTTATTAAATAGGCTCATTAAATACTTATTAAATATGTTTATTAAATAGGCGTATTAAATAGGCTTATTAAATAGGCTTATTAAATAGGCTTATTAAATAGGCTTATTAAATAGACTTATTAAATAGCCTAATTAAATAGGCTTAATTTAGCAACTTAGGCTTATTTAATAGGTTTATTTCAACAACTTAGACTTATTAAATAGCCTTATTAAATAGGCTTATTTCAGCAACTTAGGCTTATTAAATAAGCTTATTTCAGCAACTTATGCTTATTAAATAGCCTTATTAAACAGGTTTATTTCAGCAACTTAGGCTTATTAAATAGCATTTTAAATAGGTTTATTTCAGCAACTTAGACTTATTAAATAGGCTTATTAAATAGGCTTAGTTCAGAAACTTAGGCTTATTAAATAGGCTTATTTCAGCAACTTAGGCTCATTAAATAGCCTTATTAAATATGCTTATTTCAGCAACTTAGGCTTATTAAACAGGCTTATTTCAGCAACTTAAACTTATTAAATAGCCTTATTTCAGCAACTTAGGCTTATTAAATAGCCTTATTCAGCAACTTAGGCTCATTAAATAGGCTTATTTCAGCAACTTAGGCTTATTAAATAGGCTCATTCAGAAACTTAGGCTTATTAAATAGGCTTATTTCAGCAACTTAGACTTATTAAATAGGCCTATTAAATAGGCTTATTAAATAGACTTATTAAATAGGCTCATTAAATACTTATTAAATAGGCTTATTAAATAGGCTTATTAAATAGACTCATTAAATAGGCTCAATAAATAGGCTTATTAAATAGGCTTATTAATTTGGCTTATTAAATAGGCTTATTAAATAGACTTATTAAATAGGCTTATTAAATAGGCTCAATAAATAGGCTTATTAAATAGGCTTATTAAATAGGCTTATTAAATATTCTTATTAAATAGACTTATTAAATAGGCCTATTAAATAGGCTTATTAAATAGGCTTATTTAATCAACTTAGACTTATGAAATAGGCCTATTAAATAGGCTTGTTAAATAGGCTTATTAAATAGGCTTATTTCAGCAACTTAGGCTTATTAAATAGCCTAATTAAGTAGGCTTATTTCAGCAACTTTGGCTTATTAAATAGGCTTATTTCAGCAACTTACGCTGATTAAAAAGGCTTATTTCAGCATATTTTAGCAACTTAGACTTATTAAAACGACTTATAAAATAGACATTTCAGCAACTTAGGCTCATCAAATATGCTTATGAAATATGCTTATTTCTGCAACTTAGACTTATTATTAAATAGCCTTATTTCAGCAAATTAGACTTATTAAATAGGCTTATTTCAGCAACTTATGCTTATTAAATATACTTATTTCAGCAACTTAGGCTTATTAAATAGGCTTATTTCAGCAACTTAGACTTATTAAATAGCCTTATTTCAGCAACTTAGGCTTATTAAATAGGCTTATTTCAGCAACTTAGGCTTATTAAATAGCCTTATTTCAGCAACTTAGACTTATTAAATAGGCTTATTTCAGCAACTTAGGCTTATTAAATAGGCTTATTCAGCAACTTAGGCTTATTAAATAGGCTTATTAAATAGGCTTATTTCAGCAACTTAGGCTTATTAAATAGGCTTATTCAGCAACTTAGGCTTATTAAATAGGCTCAATAAATAGGCTTATTAAATAGGCTTATTAAACAGGCTTATTAAATAGACTCATTAAATAGGCTCAATAAATAGGCTTATTAAATAGGCTTATTAATTAGGCTTATTAAATAGGCTTATTAAATCGACTTATTAAATAGGCATATTAAATAGGCTCAATAAATAGGCTTATTAAATAGGCTTATTAAATAGGCTTATTAAATAGGCTTATTAAATAGGCTCAATAAATAGGCTTATTAAATAGGCTTATTAAATATGCTTATTAAATAGACTTATTAAATAGGCGTATTAAATAGGCTTATTAAATAGACTTATTAAATAGCCTCATTAAATAGGCTTATTTTAGCAACTTAGGCTTATAAAATAGGCTTATTTCATCAACTTATGCTTATTAAATAGCCTTATTAAACAGGTTTATTTCAGCAACTTAGGCTTATTAAATAGCATTTTTAAATATGTTTATTTCAGCAACTTAGACTTATTAAATATACCTTTTTAAATAGGCTTAGTTCAGAAACTTAGGCTTATTAAATAGGCTTATTTCAGCAACTTAGGCTCATTAAATAGCCTTATTAAATAGGCTTATTTCAGCAACTTAGGCTTATTAAATAGCCTTATTAAATAGGCTTATTTTAGCAACTTAGACTTATTAAAACGACTTATAAAATAGACATTTCAGCAACTTAGGCTCATCAAATATGCTTATGAAATATGCTTATTTCTGCAACTTAGACTTATTAGATAGGCCTATTAAATAGGCTTATTTCAGCAACTTAGGCTTATTAAATAGGCTTATTTCAGCAACTTGGGCTTATTAAATAGGCTTATTTCAGCAACTTAGACTTATTAAATAGCCTTATTTCAGCAACTTACGCTTATTAAATAGGCTTATTTCAGCAACTTAGGCTTATTAAATAGCCTTATTAAGTAGGCTTATTTCAGCAACTTGGGCTTATTAAATAGGCTTATTTCAGCAACTTACGCTGATTAAAAAGGCTTATTTCAGCAACTTAGACTTATTAAATAGCCTTATTTCAGCAACTTAGACTTATTAAATAGGCTTATTTCAGCAACTTATGCTTATTAAATATACTTATTTCAGCAACTTAGGCTTATTAAATAGGCTTATTTCAGCAACCTAGACTTATTAAATAGCCTTATTTCAGCAACTTATGCTTATTAAATAGGCTTATTTCAGCAACTTAGGCTTATTAAATAGGCTCATTCAATACTTGTTAAATAGGCTTATTAAACAGGCTTATTAAATAGACTCATTAAATAGGCTCATTAAATAGGCTTATTAAATAGGCTTATTAATTAGGCTTATTAAATAGGCTTATTAAATAGACTTAATAAATAGGCTTATTAAATAGGCTCAATAAATAGGCTTATTAAATAGGCTCAATGAATAGGCTTATTAAACAGGCTTATTAAATAGGCTTATTAAATAGACTTATTAAATAGCCTCATTATATAGGCTTATTTTAGCAACTTAGGCTTATTAAATAGGCTTATTAAATAGACTTATTAAATAGGCTCAATAAATAGGCTTATTAAATAGGCTTATTAAATAGGCTTATTAAATGGACTTATTAAATAGACGTATTAAATAGACTTATTAAATAGGCTTATTAAATAGGCTCAATAAATAGGCTTATTAAATAGGCTCAATAAATAGGCTTATTAAATAGGCTCATTAAATACTTATTAAATAGGCTTATTAAATAGACGTATTAAATAGACTTATTAAATAGGCTTATTAAATAGACTTATTAAATAGGCTTATTAAAAAGGCTTATTAAATAGACTTATTAAATAGGCTCATTAAATACTTATTAAATATGTTTATTAAATAGGCGTATTAAATAGGCCTATTAAATAGGCTTATTAAATAGGCTTATTAAATAGGCTTATTAAATAGACTCATTAAATAGCCTAATTAAATAGGCTTATTTTAACAACTTAGGCTTATTAAATAGGTTTATTTCAGCAACTTAGACTTATTAAATAGCCTTATTAAATAGGCTTATTTCAGCAACTTAGGCTTATTAAATAAGCTTATTTCAGCAACTTATGCTTATTAAATAGCCCTATTAAACAGGTTTATTTCAGCAACTTAGGCTTATTAAATAGCATTTTTAAATATGTTTATTTCAGCAACTTAGACTTATTAAATATACCTTTTTAAATAGGCTTAGTTCAGAAACTTAGGCTTATTAAATAGGCTTATTTCAGCAACTTAGGCTCATTAAATAGCCTTATTAAATAGGCATATTAAATAGGCTCAATAAATAGGCTTATTAAATAGCCTTATTAAATAGGCATATTAAATAGGCTCAATAAATAGGCTTATTAAATAGGCTCAATGAATAGGCTTATTAAATAGGCTCAATAAATAGGCTTATTAAATAGTCTCATTAAATACTTATTAAATAGGCTTAACAAATAGACTTATTAAATAGACTTATTAAATAGGCTTATTAAATAGGTTTATTAAATAGGCTTATTAAAAAGGCTTATTAAATAGACTTATTAAATAGGCTCATTAAATACTTATTAAATTGGTTTATTAAATAGGCGTATTAAATAGGCTTATTAAACAGGCTTATTAAATAGGCTTATTAAATAGACTTATTAAATAGCCTCATTATATAGGCTTATTTTAGCAACTTAGGCTTATTAAATAGGCTTATTAAATAGACTTATTAAATAGGCTCAATAAATAGGCTTATTAAATAGGCTTATTAAATAGGCTTATTAAATGGACTTATTAAATAGGCTTATTAAATTGGCTCAATAAATAGGCTTATTAAATAGGCTCAATAAATAGGCTTATTAAATAGGCTCAATAAATAGGCTTATTAAATAGGCTCAATAAATAGGCTTATTAAATAGGCTCATTAAATACTTATTAAATAGGCTTATTAAATAGACGTATTAAATAGACTTATTAAATAGGCTTATTAAATAGACTTATTAAATAGGCTTATTAAAAAGGCTTATTAAATAGACTTATTAAATAGGCTCATTAAATACTTATTAAATATGTTTATTAAATAGGCGTATTAAATAGGTCTATTAAATAGGCTTATTAAATAGGCTTATTAAATAGGCTTATTAAATACACTTATTAAATAGCCTAATTAAATAGGCTTATTTTAACAACTTAGGCTTATTAAATAGGTTTATTTCAGCAACTTAGACTTATTAAATAGCCTTATTAAATAGGCTTATTTCAGCAACTTAGGCTTATTAAATAAGCTTATTTCAGCAACTTATGCTTATTAAATAGCCCTATTAAACAGGTTTATTTCAGCAACTTAGGCTTATTAAATAGCATTTTAAATAGGTTTATTTCAGCAACTTAGACTTATTAAATAGGCTTATTAAATAGGCTTAGTTCAGAAACTTAGGCTTATTAAATAGGCTTATTTCAGCAACTTAGGCTCATTAAATAGCCTTACTAAATAGGCTTATTTCAGCAACTTAGGCTTATTAAACAGGCTTATTTCAGCAACTTAAACTTATTAAATAGCCTTATTTCATCAACTTAGGCTTATTAAATAGCCTTATTTCAGCAACTTAGACTTATTAAATAGGCTTATTCAGCAACTTAGGCTTATTAAATAGCCTTATTAAATAGGCTTATTTCAGCAACTTAGACTTATTAAATAGGTTTATTCAGCAACTTAGGCTTATTAAATAGGCTTATTCAGCAACTTAGGCTCATTAAATAGGCTTATTTCAGCAACTTAGGCTTATTAAATAGGCTCATTAAGCAACTTAGTCTTATTAAATAGGCTTATTTCAGCAACTTAGACTTATTAAATAGGCCTATTAAATAGGCTTATTAAATAGGCTTATTTCATCAACTTAGACTTATGAAATAGGCCTATTAAATAGGCTTGTTAAATAGGCTTATTAAATAAGCTTATTTCAGCAACTTACGCTGATTAAAAAGGCTTATTTCAGCAACTTAGACTTATTAAATAGCCTTATTTCAGCAACTTAGGCTTATTAAATAGGCTTATTTCAGCAACTTAGACTTATTAAATAGCCTTATTTCAGCAACTTATGCTTATTAAATATACTTATTTCAGCAACTTAGGCTTATTAAATAGGCTTATTTCAGCAACTTAGACTTATTAAATAGGCTTATTTCAGCAACTTAGGCTCATTAAATAGCCTTATTAAATAGGCATATTAAATAGGCTCAATAAATAGGCTTATTAAATAGCCTTATTAAATAGGCATATTAAATAGGCTCAATAAATAGGCTTATTAAATAGGCTCAATGAATAGGCTTATTAAATAGGCTCAATAAATAGGCTTATTAAATAGTCTCATTAAATACTTATTAAATAGGCTTAACAAATAGACTTATTAAATAGACTTATTAAATAGGCTTATTAAATAGGTTTATTAAATAGGCTTATTAAAAAGGCTTATTAAATAGACTTATTAAATAGGCTCATTAAATACTTATTAAATTGGTTTATTAAATAGGCGTATTAAATAGGCTTATTAAACAGGCTTATTAAATAGGCTTATTAAATAGACTTATTAAATAGCCTCATTATATAGGCTTATTTTAGCAACTTAGGCTTATTAAATAGGCTTATTAAATAGACTTATTAAATAGGCTCAATAAATAGGCTTATTAAATAGGCTTATTAAATAGGCTTATTAAATGGACTTATTAAATAGGCTTATTAAATTGGCTCAATAAATAGGCTTATTAAATAGGCTCAATAAATAGGCTTATTAAATAGGCTCAATAAATAGGCTTATTAAATAGGCTCAATAAATAGGCTTATTAAATAGGCTCATTAAATACTTATTAAATAGGCTTATTAAATAGACGTATTAAATAGACTTATTAAATAGGCTTATTAAATAGACTTATTAAATAGGCTTATTAAAAAGGCTTATTAAATAGACTTATTAAATAGGCTCATTAAATACTTATTAAATATGTTTATTAAATAGGCGTATTAAATAGGTCTATTAAATAGGCTTATTAAATAGGCTTATTAAATAGGCTTATTAAATACACTTATTAAATAGCCTAATTAAATAGGCTTATTTTAACAACTTAGGCTTATTAAATAGGTTTATTTCAGCAACTTAGACTTATTAAATAGCCTTATTAAATAGGCTTATTTCAGCAACTTAGGCTTATTAAATAAGCTTATTTCAGCAACTTATGCTTATTAAATAGCCCTATTAAACAGGTTTATTTCAGCAACTTAGGCTTATTAAATAGCATTTTAAATAGGTTTATTTCAGCAACTTAGACTTATTAAATAGGCTTATTAAATAGGCTTAGTTCAGAAACTTAGGCTTATTAAATAGGCTTATTTCAGCAACTTAGGCTCATTAAATAGCCTTACTAAATAGGCTTATTTCAGCAACTTAGGCTTATTAAACAGGCTTATTTCAGCAACTTAAACTTATTAAATAGCCTTATTTCATCAACTTAGGCTTATTAAATAGCCTTATTTCAGCAACTTAGACTTATTAAATAGGCTTATTCAGCAACTTAGGCTTATTAAATAGCCTTATTAAATAGGCTTATTTCAGCAACTTAGACTTATTAAATAGGTTTATTCAGCAACTTAGGCTTATTAAATAGGCTTATTCAGCAACTTAGGCTCATTAAATAGGCTTATTTCAGCAACTTAGGCTTATTAAATAGGCTCATTAAGCAACTTAGTCTTATTAAATAGGCTTATTTCAGCAACTTAGACTTATTAAATAGGCCTATTAAATAGGCTTATTAAATAGGCTTATTTCATCAACTTAGACTTATGAAATAGGCCTATTAAATAGGCTTGTTAAATAGGCTTATTAAATAAGCTTATTTCAGCAACTTACGCTGATTAAAAAGGCTTATTTCAGCAACTTAGACTTATTAAATAGCCTTATTTCAGCAAATTAGACTTATTAAATAGGCTTATTTCAGCAACTTATGCTTATTAAATATACTTATTTCAGCAACTTAGGCTTATTAAATAGGCTTATTTCAGCAACTTAGACTTATTAAATAGCCTTATTTCAGCAACTTAGGCTTATTAAATAGGCTTATTTCAGCAACTTAGGCTTATTAAATAGCCTTATTTCAGCAACTTAGACTTATTAAATAGGCTTATTTCAGCAACTTAGGCTTATTAAATAGGCTTATTCAGCAACTTAGGCTTATTAAATAGGCTTATTAAATAGGCTTATTTCAGCAACTTAGGCTTATTAAATAGGCTTATTCAGCAACTTAGGCTTATTAAATAGGCTCATTCAATACTTATTAAATAGGCTTATTAAACAGGCTTATTAAATAGACTCATTAAATAGGCTCAATAAATAGGCTTATTAAATAGGCTTATTAATTAGGCTTATTAAATAGGCTTATTAAATAGACTTATTAAATAGGCTTATTAAATAGGCTCAATAAATAGGCTTATTAAATAGGCTTATTAAATAGGCTTATTAAATATACTTATTAAATAGCCTCATTAAATAGGCTTATTTTAGCAACTTAGGCTTATAAAATAGGCTTATTTCATCAACTTATGCTTATTAAATAGCCTTATTAAACAGGTTTATTTCAGCAACTTAGGCTTATTAAATAGCATTTTTAAATATGTTTATTTCAGCAACTTAGACTTATTAAATATACCTTTTTAAATAGGCTTAGTTCAGAAACTTAGGCTTATTAAATAGGCTTATTTCAGCAACTTAGGCTCATTAAATAGCCTTATTAAATAGGCATATTAAATAGGCTCAATAAATAGGCTTATTAAATAGGCTTATTAAATAGGCTTATTAAATAGGCTTATTAAATAGGCTCAATAAATTAGCTTATTAAATAGGCTTATTAAATATGCTTATTAAATAGACTTATTAAATAGGCGTATTAAATAGGCTTATTAAATAGACTTATTAAATAGCCTCATTAAATAGGCTTATTTTAGCAACTTAGGCTTATTAAATATGTTTATTTCAGCAACTTAGACTTATTAAATAGCCTTATTAAATAGGCTTATTTCAGCAACTTAGGCTTATTAAATAAGCTTATTTCAGCAACTTATGCTTATTAAATAGCCTTATTAAACAGGTTTATTTCAGCAATTTAGGCTTATTAAATAGCATTTTAAATAGGTTTATTTCAGCAACTTAGACTTATTAAATAGGCTTATTAAATAGGCTTAGTTCAGAAACTTAGGCTTATTAAATAGGCTTATTTCAGCAACTTAGGCTCATTAAATAGCCTTACTAAATAGGCTTATTTCAGCAACTTAGGCTTATTAAATAGCCTTATTTCAGCAACTTAGACTTATTAAATAGGCTTATTCAGCAACTTAGGCTTATTAAATAGCCTTATTAAATAGGCTTATTTCAGCAACTTAGACTTATTAAATAGGTTTATTCAGCAACTTAGGCTTATTAAATAGGCTTATTCAGCAACTTAGGCTCATTAAGTAGGCTTATTTCAGCAACTTAGGCTTATTAAATAGGCTCATTCAGCAACTTAGGCTTATTAAATAGGCTTATTTCAGCAACTTAGACTTATTAAATAGGCCTATTAAATAGGCTTATTAAATAGGCTTATTTCATCAACTTAGACTTATGAAATAGGCCTATTAAATAGGCTTGTTAAATAGGCTTATTAAATAGGCTTATTTCAGCAACTTAGGCTTATTAAATAGCCTAATTAAGTAGGCTTATTTCAGCAACTTTGGCTTATTAAATAGGCTTATTTCAGCAACTTACGCTGATTAAAAAGGCTTATTTCAGCAACTTAGACTTATTAAATAGCCTTATTTCAGCAAATTAGACTTATTAAATAGGCTTATTTCAGCAACTTATGCTTATTAAATATACTTATTTCAGCAACTTAGGCTTATTAAATAGGCTTATTTCAGCAACTTAGACTTATTAAATAGCCTTATTTCAGCAACTTAGGCTTATTAAATAGGCTTATTTCAGCAACTTAGGCTTATTAAATAGCCTTATTTCAGCAACTTAGACTTATTAAATAGGCTTATTTCAGCAACTTAGGCTTATTAAATAGGCTTATTCAGCAACTTAGGCTTATTAAATAGGCTTATTTCAGCAACTTAGGCTTATTAAATAGGCTTATTCAGCAACTTAGGCTTATTAAATAGGCTCAATAAATAGGCTTATTAAATAGGCTTATTAAACAGGCTTATTAAATAGACTCATTAAATAGGCTCAATAAATAGGCTTATTAAATAGGCTTATTAATTAGGCTTATTAAATAGGCTTATTAAATCGACTTATTAAATAGGCATATTAAATAGGCTCAATAAATAGGCTTATTAAATAGGCTTATTAAATAGGCTTATTAAATAGGCTTATTAAATAGGCTCAATAAATAGGCTTATTAAATAGGCTTATTAAATATGCTTATTAAATAGACTTATTAAATAGGCGTATTAAATAGGCTTATTAAATAGACTTATTAAATAGCCTCATTAAATAGGCTTATTTTAGCAACTTAGGCTTATAAAATAGGCTTATTTCATCAACTTATGCTTATTAAATAGCCTTATTAAACAGGTTTATTTCAGCAACTTAGGCTTATTAAATAGCATTTTTAAATATGTTTATTTCAGCAACTTAGACTTATTAAATATACCTTTTTAAATAGGCTTAGTTCAGAAACTTAGGCTTATTAAATAGGCTTATTTCAGCAACTTAGGCTCATTAAATAGCCTTATTAAATAGGCTTATTTCAGCAACTTAGGCTTATTAAATAGCCTTATTAAATAGGCTTATTTTAGCAACTTAGACTTATTAAAACGACTTATAAAATAGACATTTCAGCAACTTAGGCTCATCAAATATGCTTATGAAATATGCTTATTTCTGCAACTTAGACTTATTAGATAGGCCTATTAAATAGGCTTATTTCAGCAACTTAGGCTTATTAAATAGGCTTATTTCAGCAACTTGGGCTTATTAAATAGGCTTATTTCAGCAACTTAGACTTATTAAATAGCCTTATTTCAGCAACTTATGCTTATTAAATAGGCTTATTTCAGCAACTTAGGCTCATTAAATAGCCTTATTAAGTAGGCTTATTTCAGCAACTTGGGCTTATTAAATAGGCTTATTTCAGCAACTTACGCTGATTAAAAAGGCTTATTTCAGCAACTTAGACTTATTAAATAGCCTTATTTCAGCAACTTAGACTTATTAAATAGGCTTATTTCAGCAACTTATGCTTATTAAATATACTTATTTCAGCAACTTAGGCTTATTAAATAGGCTTATTTCAGCAACTTAGACTTATTAAATAGCCTTATTTCAGCAACTTATGCTTATTAAATAGGCTTATTTCAGCAACTTAGGCTTATTAAATAGCCTTATTTCAGCAACTTAGACTTATTAAATAGGCTTATTTCAGCAACTTAGGCTTATTAAATAGGCTCATTCAATACTTGTTAAATAGGCTTATTAAACAGGCTTATTAAATAGACTCATTAAATAGGCTCATTAAATAGACTTATTAAATAGGCTTATTAAATAGGCTCAATAAATAGGCTCAATGAATAGGCTTATTAAATAGGCTCAATAAATAGGCTTATTAAATAGGCTCATTAAATACTTATTAAATAGGCTTAACAAATAGACTTATTAAATAGACTTATTAAATAGGCTTATTAAATAGGTTTATTAAATAGGCTTATTAAAAAGGCTTATTAAATAGACTTATTAAATAGGCTCATTAAATACTTATTAAATAGGTTTATTAAATAGGCGTATTAAATAGGCTTATTAAATAGGCTTATTAAATAGGCTTATTAAATAGACTTATTAAATAGCCTCATTAAATAGGCTTATTTCAGCAACTTAGGCTTATTAAATAGCGTTATTTCAGCAACTTAGACTTATTAAATAGGCTTATTCAGCAACTTAGGCTTATTAAATAGGCTCATTAAATAGGCTTATTAAATAGCCTTATTAAGTAGGCTTATTTCAGCAACTTGGGCTTATTAAATAGGCTTATTTCAGCAACTTACGCTGATTAAAAAGGCTTATTTCAGCAACTTAGACTTATTAAATAGCCTTATTTCAGCAACTTAGACTTATTAAATAGGCTTATTTCAGCAACTTATGCTTATTAAATATACTTATTTCAGCAACTTAGGCTTATTAAATAGGCTTATTTCAGCAACTTAGACTTATTAAATAGCCTTATTTCAGCAACTTATGCTTATTAAATAGGCTTATTTCAGCAACTTAGGCTTATTAAATAGCCTTATTTCAGCAACTTAGACTTATTAAATAGGCTTATTTCAGCAACTTAGGCTTATTAAATAGGCTCATTCAATACTTGTTAAATAGGCTTATTAAACAGGCTTATTAAATAGACTCATTAAATAGGCTCATTAAATAGGCTTATTAAATAGGCTTATTAATTAGGCTTTTTAAATAGGCTTATTAAATAGACTTCTTAAATAGGCTTATTAAATAGGCTCAATAAATAGGCTCAATGAATAGGCTTATTAAATAGGCTCAATAAATAGGCTTATTAAATAGGCTCATTAAATACTTATTAAATAGGCTTAACAAATAGACTTATTAAATAGACTTATTAAATAGGCTTATTAAATAGGTTTATTAAATAGGCTTATTAAAAAGGCTTATTAAATAGACTTATTAAATAGGCTCATTAAATACTTATTAAATAGGTTTATTAAATAGGCGTATTAAATAGGCTTATTAAATAGGCTTATTAAATAGGCTTATTAAATAGACTTATTAAATAGCCTCATTAAATAGGCTTATTTTAGCAACTTACGCTTATTAAATAGGCTTATTTCAGCAACTTAGGCTTATTAAATAGCGTTATTTCAGCAACTTAGACTTATTAAATAGGCTTATTCAGCAACTTAGGCTTATTAAATAGGCTCATTAAATAGGCTTATTAAATAGCCTTATTAAGTAGGCTTATTTCAGCAACTTAGACTTATTAAATAGGCTTATTCAGCAACTTAGGCTTATTAAATAGGCTTATTTCAGCAACTTAGGCTTATTAAATAGGCTTATTCAGCAACTTAGGCTTATTAAATAGGCTTATTTCAGCAACTTAGACTTATTAAATAGGCCTATTAAATAGGCTTATTAAATACTTATTAAATAGGCTTATTAAATAGGCTTATTAAATAGACTTATTAAATAAGCTCAATAAATAGGCTTATTAAAGAGGCTTATTAAATAGGCTCAATAAATAGGCTTATTAAACAGGCTCATTAAATACTTATTAAATAGACTTATTAAATCGGCTTATTAAATAGGCTCAATAAATAGGCTTATTAAATAGGCTCAATAAATAGGCTTATTAAATAGGCTCAATAAATAGGCTTATTAAATAGGCTCAATAAATAGGCTTATTAAATAGGCTCATTAAATACTTATTAAATAGGCTTATTAAATAGACTTATTAAATAGACTTATTAAATAGGTTTATTAAATAGACTTATTAAATAGGCTTATTTTAGCAACTTAGGCTTATTAAATAGGTTTATTTCAGCAACTTAGACTTATTAAAGAGCCTTTTTAAATAGGCTTATTTCAGCAACTTAGGCTTATTAAATAAGCTTATTTCAGCAACTTATGCTTATTAAATAGCCCTATTAAACAGGTTTATTTCAGCAACTTAGGCTTATTAAATAGGCTTATTCAGCAACTTAGGCTTATTAAATAGGCTTATTAAATAGGCTTATTTCAGCAACTTGGGCTTATTAAATAGGCTTATTCAGCAACTTAGACTTATTAAATAGCCTTATTTCAGCAACTTACGCTTATTAAATAGGCTTATTTCAGCAACTTAGGCTTATTAAATAGCCTTATTAAGTAGGCTTATTTCAGCAACTTGGGCTTATTAAATAGGCTTATTTCAGCAACTTACGCTGATTAAAAAGGCTTATTTCAGCAACTTAGACTTATTAAATAGCCTTATTTCAGCAACTTAGACTTATTAAATAGGCTTATTTCAGCAACTTATGCTTATTAAATATACTTATTTCAGCAACTTAGGCTTATTAAATAGGCTTATTTCAGCAACTTAGACGTATTAAATAGCCTTATTTCAGCAACTTATGCTTATTAAATAGGCTTATTTCAGCAACTTAGGCTTATTAAATAGCCTTATTTCAGCAACTTAGACTTATTAAATAGGCTTATTTCAGCAACTTAGGCTTATTAAATAGGCTCATTCAATACTTGTTAAATAGGCTTATTAAACAGGCTTATTAAATAGACTCATTAAATAGGCTCATTAAATAGGCTTATTAAATAGGCTTATTAATTAGGCTTATTAAATAGGCTTATTAAATAGACTTATTAAATAGGCTTATTAAATAGGCTCAATAAATAGGCTCAATGAATAGGCTTATTAAATAGGCTCAATAAATAGGCTTATTAAATAGGCTCATTAAATACTTATTAAATAGGCTTAACAAATAGACTTATTAAATAGACTTATTAAATAGGCTCATTAAATACTTATTAAATAGGTTTATTAAATAGGCGTATTAAATAGGCTTATTAAATAGGCTTATTAAATAGGCTTATTAAATAGACTTATTAAATAGCCTCATTAAATAGGCTTATTTTAGCAACATAGGCTTATTAAATAGGCTTATTTCAGCAACTTAGGCTTATTAAATAGCGTTATTTCAGCAACTTAGACTTATTAAATAGGCTTATTCAGCAACTTAGGCTTATTAAATAGGCTCATTAAATAGGCTTATTAAATAGCCTTATTAAGTAGGCTGATTTCAGCAACTTAGACTTATTAAATAGGCTTATTCAGCAACTTAGGCTTATTAAATAGGCTTATTTCAGCAACTTAGGCTTATTAAATAGGCTTATTCAGCAACTTAGGCTTATTAAATAGGCTTATTTCAGCAACTTAGACTTATTAAATAGGCATATTAAATAGGCTTATTAAATACTTATTAAATAGGCTTATTAAATAGGCTTATTAAATAGACTTATTAAATAAGCTCAATAAATAGGCTTATTAAAGAGGCTTATTAAATAGGCTCAATAAATAGGCTTATTAAACAGGCTCATTAAATACTTATTAAATAGACTTATTAAATCGGCTTATTAAATAGTCTCAATAAATAGGCTTATTAAATAGGCTCAATAAATAGGCTTATTAAATAGGCTCAATAAATAGGCTTATTAAATAGGCTCAATAAATAGGCTTATTAAATAGGCTCATTAAATACTTATTAAATAGGCTTATTAAATAGACTTATTAAATAGACTTATTAAATAGGTTTATTAAATAGACTTATTAAATAGGCTTATTAAAAAGGCTTATTAAATAGACTTATTAAATAGGCTCATTAAATACTTATTAAATATGTTTATTAAATTGGCGTATTAAATAGGCTTATTAAATAGGCTTATTAAATAGGCTTATAAAATAGGCTTATTAAATAGACTTATTAAATAGCCTCATTAAATAGGCTTATTTTAGCAACTTAGGCTTATTAAATAGGTTTATTTCAGCAACTTAGACTTATTAAAGAGCCTTTTTAAATAGGCTTATTTCAGCAACTTAGGCTTATTAAATAGGCTTATTCAGCAACTTAGGCTTATTAAATAGGCTTATTAAATAGGCTTATTTCAGCAACTTGGGCTTATTAAATAGGCTTATTCAGCAACTTAGACTTATTAAATAGCCTTATTTCAGCAACTTACGCTTATTAAATAGGCTTATTTCAGCAACTTAGGCTTATTAAATAGCCTTATTAAGTAGGCTTATTTCAGCAACTTGGGCTTATTAAATAGGCTTATTTCAGCAACTTACGCTGATTAAAAAGGCTTATTTCAGCAACTTAGACTTATTAAATAGCCTTATTTCAGCAACTTAGACTTATTAAATAGGCTTATTTCAGCAACTTATGCTTATTAAATATACTTATTTCAGCAACTTAGGCTTATTAAATAGGCTTATTTCAGCAACTTAGACTTATTAAATAGCCTTATTTCAGCAACTTATGCTTATTAAATAGGCTTATTTCAGCAACTTAGGCTTATTAAATAGCCTTATTTCAGCAACTTAGACTTATTAAATAGGCTTATTTCAGCAACTTAGGCTTATTAAATAGGCTCATTCAATACTTGTTAAATAGGCTTATTAAACAGGCTTATTAAATAGACTCATTAAATAGGCTCATTAAATAGGCTTATTAAATAGGCTTATTAATTAGCCTTATTAAATAGGCTTATTAAATAGACTTATTAAATAGGCTTATTAAATAGGCTCAATAAATAGGCTCAATGAATAGGCTTATTAAATAGGCTCAATAAATAGGCTTATTAAATAGGCTCATTAAATACTTATTAAATAGGCTTAACAAATAGACTTATTAAATAGACTTATTAAATAGGCTCATTAAATACTTATTAAATAGGTTTATTAAATAGGCGTATTAAATAGGCTTATTAAATAGGCTTATTAAATAGTCTTATTAAATAGACTTATTAAATAGCCTCATTAAATAGGCTTATTTTAGCAACTTAGGCTTATTAAATAGGCTTATTTCAGCAACTTAGGCTTATTAAATAGCGTTATTTCAGCAACTTAGACTTATTAAATAGGCTTATTCAGCAACTTAGGCTTATTAAATAGGTTCATTCAATACTTGTTAAATAGGCTTATTAAACAGGCTTATTAAATAGACTCATTAAATAGGCTCATTAAATAGGCTTATTAAATAGGCTTATTAATTAGGCTTATTAAATAGGCTTATTAAATAGACTTATTAAATAGGCTTATTAAATAGGCTCAATAAATAGGCTCAATGAATAGGCTTATTAAATAGGCTCATTAAATACTTATTAAATAGGCTTAACAAATAGACTTATAAAATAGACTTATTAAATAGGCTTATTAAATAGGTTTATTAAATAGGCTTATTAAATAGGCTTATTAAATAGACTTATTAAATAGCCTCATTAAATAGGCTTATTTCAGCAACTTAGGCTTATTAAATAGTGTTATTTCAGCAACTTAGACTTATTAAATAGGCTTATTCAGCAACTTAGGCTTATTAAATAGGCTTATTCAGCAACTTAGGCTTATTAAATAGGCTTATTAAATAGGCTTATTTCAGCAACTTGGGCTTATTAAATAGGATTATTCAGCAACTTAGACTTATTAAACAGCCTTATTTCAGCAACTTACGCTTATTAAATAGGCTTATTTCAGCAACTTAGGCTTATTAAATAGCCTTATTAAGTAGGCTTATTTCAGCAACTTAGACTTATTAAATAGGCTTATTTCAGCAACTTATGCTTATTAAATATACTTATTTCAGCAACTTAGGCTTATTAAATAGGCTTATTTCAGCAACTTAGACTTATTAAATAGCCTTATTTCATCAACTTATGCTTATTAAATAGGCTTATTTCAGCAACTTAGGCTTATTAAATAGCCTTATTTCAGCAACTTAGACTTATTAAATAGGCTTATTTCAGCAACTTAGGCTTATTAAATAGGCTCATTCAATACTTGTTAAATAGGCTTATTAAACAGGCTTATTAAATAGAGTCATTTAAATAGGCTCATTAAATAGGCTTATTAAATAGGCTTATTAATTAGGCTTATTAAATAGGCTTATTAAATAGACTTATTAAATAGGCTTATTAAATAGGCTCAATAAATAGGCTCAATGAATAGGCTTATTAAATAGGCTCAATAAATAGGCTTATTAAACTTATTAAATATGCTTATTAAATAGGCTTATTAAATAGGCTTATTAAATAGACTTATTGAATAGGCTCAATAAATAGGCTTATTAAATAGGCTCAATAAATAGGCTTATTAAATAGGCTCAATAAATAGGCTTATTAAATAGGCTCAATAAATAGGCTTATTAAATATGCTCAATAAATAGGCTTATTAAATAGGCTCAATAAATAGACTTATTAAATAGACTTATTAAATAGGCTTATTAAATAGACTTATTAAATAGGCTTATTAAAAAGGCGTATTAAATAGACTTAATACGTAGGCTCATTAAATTCTTATTAAATAGGTTTATTAAATAGGCGTATTAAATAGGCTTATTAAATAGACTTATTAAATATGCTCAATAAATAGGCTTATTAGATAGGCTTATTAAATAGGCTTATTAAATAGGCTTATTAAATAGGCTTATTAAATAGGCTTATTAAATAGGCTCAATAAATAGGCTTATTAAATAGGCTCATTAAATACTTATTAAGTAGGCTTATTAAATAGACTTATTAAATAGACTTATTAAATAGGCTTATTAAATAGACTTATTAAATAGGCTTATTAAAAAGGCGTATTAAATAGACTTAATACGTAGGCTCATTAAATTCTTATTAAATAGGTTTATTAAATAGGCGTATTAAATAGGCTTATTAAATAGACTTATTAAATATGCTCAATAAATAGGCTTATTAGATAGGCTTATTAAATAGGCTTATTAAATAGGCTTATTAAATAGGCTTATTAAATAGACTTATTGAATAGGCTCAATAAATAGGCTTATTAAATAGGCTCAATAAATAGGCTTATTAAATAGACTTATTAAATAGACTTATTAAATAGGCTTATTAAATAGACTTATTAAATAGGCTTATTAAAAAGGCTTATTAAATAGACTTAATACGTAGGCTCATTAAATTCTTATTAAATAGGTTTATTAAATAGGCGTATTAAATAGGCTTATTAAATAGGCTTATTAAATAGGCTTATTAAATAGGCTTATTAAATAGACTATTTGAATAGGCGTATGAAATAGGCTCAATAAATAGGCTTGTTAAATAGGCTCAATAAATAGGCTTATTAAATAGGCTCAAGAAATAGGCGTATTAAATAGGCTCAATAAATAGGCTTATTAAATAGGCTCAATAAATATGCTTATTAAATTGGCTCAATAAATAGGCTTATTAAATAGGCTCATTAAATACTTATTAAGTAGGCTTATTAAATAGGCGTATTAAATAGGCTTATTAAATAGACTTATTAAATAGGCTCAATAAATAGCCTTATTAGATAGGCTTATTAAATAGGCTTATTAAATAGGCTTATTAAATAGGCTTATTAAATAGGCTTATTAAATAGACTTATTGAATAGGCTCAATAAATAGGCTTATTAAATAGGCTCAATAAATAGGCTTATTAAATAGGCTCAATAAATAGGCTTATTAAATAGGCTCAATAAATAGGCTTATTAAATATGCTCAATAAATAGGCTTATTAAATAGGCTCAATAAATAGGCTTATTAAATAGGCTCAATAAATAGGCTTATTAAATAGGCTCATTAAATACTTATTAAGTAGCCTTATTAAATAGACTTATTAAATAGACTTATTAAATAGGCTTATTAAATAGACTTATTAAATAGGCTTATTAAAAAGGCTTATTAAATAGACTTAATACGTAGGCTCATTAAATTTTTATTAAATAGGTTTATTAAATAGGCGTATTAAATAGGCTTATTAAATAGGCTTATTAAATAGGCTTATTAAATAGGCTTATTAAATAGACTATTTGAATAGGCGTATGAAATAGGCTCAATAAATAGGCTTGTTAAATAGGCTCAATAAATAGGCCTATTAAATAGGCTCAATAAATAGGCTTATTAATTAGGCTCAATAAATAGGCTTAGTAAATAGGCTCATTAAATACTTATTAAATAGGCTTATTAAATAGACTTATTAAATAGGCTCAATAAATAGGCTTATTAAATAGGCTCAATAAATAGGCTTATTAAATAGGCTCAAGAAATAGGCGTATTAAATAGGCTCAATAAATAGGCTTATTAAATAGGCTCAATAAATAGGCTTATTAAATTGGCTCAATAAATAGGCTTATTAAATAGGCTCATTAAATACTTATTAAGTAGGCTTATTAAATAGACTTATTAAATAGACTTATTAAATAGGCTTATTAAATAGACTTATTAAATAGGCTTATTAAAAAGGCTTATTAAATAGACTTATTACATGGGCTCATTAAATACTTATTAAATAGGTTTATTAAATAGGCCTATTAAATAGGCTTATTAAATAGACGTATTAAATAGGCTCATTAAATGGGCTCAATAAATAGGCTTATTAAATAGGCTTATTAAATAGGCTTATTAAATAGACTAATTAAATAGGCGTATGAAATAGGCTCAATAAATAGGCTTATTAAATAGGCTCAATAAATAAGCTCATTAAATAGGCTCAATAAATAGGCTTATTAAATAGGCTCATTAAATACTTATTTAATAGGTTTATTAAATAGCCGTATTAAATAGGCTTATTAAATAGGCTCATTAAATAGGTTTATTAAATAGACTTATTAAATAGCCTCATTAAATAGACTTATTAAATAGACTTATTAAATAGGCTCATTAAATACTTATTAAATAGGCGTATTAAATAGGCTTATTAAATAGACTTATTAAATAGGCTCAATAAATAGGCTTATTAGATAGGCTTATTAAATAGGCTTATTAAATAGGCTTATTAAATAGGCTTATTAAATAGGCTTATTAAATAGACTTATTGAATAGCCTCAATAAATAGGCTTATTAAATAGGCTCAATAAATAGGCTTATTAAATAGGCTCAATAAATAGGCTGATTAAATAGGCTCAATAAATAGGCTTATTAAATATGCTCAATAAATAGGCTTATTAAATAGGCTCAATAAATAGGCTTATTAAATAGGCTCAATAAATAGGCTTATTAAATAGGCTCATTAAATACTTATTAAGTAGGCTTATTAAATAGACTTATTAAATAGACTTATTAAATAGGCTTATTAAATAGACTTATTAAATAGGCTTATTAAAAAGGCGTATTAAATAGACTTAATACGTAGGCTCATTAAATTCTTATTAAATAGGTTTATTAAATAGGCGTATTAAATAGGCTTATTAAACAGACTTATTAAATATGCTCAATAAATAGGCTTATTAGATAGGCTTATTAAATAGGCTTATTAAATAGGCTTATTAAATAGGCTTATTAAATAGGCTTATTAAATAGACTTATTGAATAGGCTCAATAAATAGGCTTATTAAATAGGCTCAATAAATAGGCTTATTAAATAGGCTCAATAAATAGGCTTATTAAATAGGCTCAATAAATAGGCTTATTAAATATGCTCAATAAATAGGCTTATTAAATAGGCTCAATAAATAGGCTTATTAAATAGGATCAATAAATAGGCTTATTAAATAGGCTCATTAAATACTTATTAAGTAGGCTTATTAAATAGACTTATTAAATAGACTTATTAAATAGGCTTATTAAATAGACTTATTAAATAGGCTTATTAAAAAGGCTTATTAAATAGACTTAATACCTAGGCTCATTAAATTCTTATTAAATAGGTTTATTAAATAGGTGTATTAAATAGGCTTATTAAATAGGCTTATTAAATAGGCTTATTAAATAGGCTTATTAAATAGGCTTATTAAATAGACTATTTGAATAGGCGTATGAAATAGGCTCAATAAATAGGCTTGTTAAATAGGCTCAATAAATAGGCTTATTAAATAGGCTCAATAAATAGGCTTATTAATTAGGCTCAATAAATAGGCTTAGTAAATAGGCTCATTAAATACTTATTAAATAGGCTTATTAAATAGACTTATTAAATAGGCTCAATAAATAGGCTTATTAGATAGGCTTATTAAATAGGCTTATTAAATAGGCTTATTAAATAGGCTTATTAAATAGGCTTATTAAATAGACTTATTGAATAGGCTCAATAAATAGGCTTATTAAATAGGCTCAATAAATAGGCTTATTAAATAGGCTCAATAAATAGGCTTATTAAATAGGCTCAATAAATAGGCTTATTAAATATGCTCAATAAATAGGCTTATTAAATAGGCTCAATAAATAGGCTTATTAAATAGGCTCAATAAATAGGCTTATTAAATAGGCTCATTAAATACTTATTAAGTAGGCTTATTAAAAAGGCTTATTAAATAGACTTAATACGTAGGCTCATTAAATTCTTATTAAATAGGTTTATTAAATAGGCGTATTTAATAGGCTTATTAAATAGGCTTATTAAATAGGCTTATTAAATAGACTATTTGAATAGGCGTATGAAATAGGCTCAATAAATAGGCTTGTTAAATAGGCTCAATAAATAGGCTTATTAAATAGGCTCAATAAATAGGCTTATTAATTAGGCTCAATAAATAGGCTTAGTAAATAGGCTCATTAAATACTTATTAAATAGGCTTATTAAATAGACTTATTTAATAGGCTCAATAAATAGGCTTATTAAATAGGCTCAATAAATAGGCTTATTAAATAGGCTCAATAAATAGGCTTATTAAATAGGCTCAATAAATAGGCTTATTAAATATGCTCAATAAATAGGCTTATTAAATAGGCTCAATAAATAGGCTTATTAAATAGGCTCAATAAATAGGCTTATTAAATAGGCTCATTAAATACTTATTAAGTAGGCTTATTAAATAGACTTATTAAATAGACTTATTAAATAGGCTTATTAAATAGACTTATTAAATAGGCTTATTAAAAAGGCTTATTAAATAGACTTAATACCTAGGCTCATTAAATTCTTATTAAATAGGTTTATTAAATAGGTGTATTAAATAGGCTTATTAAATAGGCTTATTAAATAGGCTTATTAAATAGGCTTATTAAATAGGCTTATTAAATAGACTATTTGAATAGGCGTATGAAATAGGCTCAATAAATAGGCTTGTTAAATAGGCTCAATAAATAGGCTTATTAAATAGGCTCAATAAATAGGCTTATTAATTAGGCTCAATAAATAGGCTTAGTAAATAGGCTCATTAAATACTTATTAAATAGGCTTATTAAATAGACTTATTAAATAGGCTCAATAAATAGGCTTATTAGATATGCTTATTAAATAGGCTTATTAAATAGGCTTATTAAATAGGCTCAATAAATAGGCTTATTAAATAGGCTCATTAAATACTTATTCAATAGACTTATTAAATAGACTCATTAAATAGGCTTATTAAATAGGCTTATTAAATAGGCTTATTAAATAGGCTTATTAAATAGACGTATTAAATAGCTCATTAAATAGGCTTATTTCAGCAACTTAGGCTTATTAAATAGGCTTATTTTAGCAACTTAGGCTTATTAAATAGGTTTATTTCAGCAACTTAGACTTATTAAATAGGCCTATTAAATAGGCTTATTAAATAGACTTATTAAACAGGCTCATTAAATAATTATTAAATAGGCTTGTTAAATAGGCTTATTAAATAGGCTCAATAAATAGGCTTATTAAATAGGCTCATTAAAAACTTATTAAATAGGCTTATTAAATAGACTTATTAAATAGACTTATTAAATAGTCTTATTAAATAGACTTATTAAATAGGCTTATTAAAAAGGCTTATTAAATAGACTTATTAAATAGGCTCAATAAATAGGCTTATTAAATAGGCTCAATAAATAGGCTTATTAAATAGGCTTATTAAATAGGCTCATTAAATACTTATTAAATAGACTTATTAAATAGACTCATTAAATAGGCTTATTAAATAGGCTTATTAAATAGGCTTATTAAATAGGCTTATTAAATAGACGTATTAAATAGCCTCATTAAATAGGCTTATTTTAGCAACTTAGGCTTATTAAATAGGTTTATTTCAGCAACTTAGACTTATTAAAGAGCCTTATTAAATAGGCATATTTCAGCAACTTAGGCTTATTAAATAAGCTTATTTCAGCAACTTATTCTTATTAAATAGCCTTATTAAACAGGTTTATTTCAGCAACTTAGGCTTATTAAATAGCATTTTAAATAGGTTTATTTCAGCAACTTAGACTTATTAAATATACCTTTTAAAATAGGCTTAGTTCAGAAACTTAGGCTTATTAAATAGTCTTATTTCAGCAACTTAGGCTCATTAAATAGCCTTATTAAATAGGCTTATTCAGCAACTTAGGCTTATTTAATAGGCTTATTTCAGCAACTTAGGCTTATTAAATAGGCTCATTCAGAAACTTAGGCTTATTAAATAAGCTTATTTCAGCAACTTAGACTTATTAAATAGGCCTATTAAATAGGCTTATTAAATAGGCTTATTTCAGCAACTTAGATTTATTAAAAAAGGCCTATTAAATAGGCTTATTAAATAGACTTATTAAATAGGCTCATTAAATACTTATTAAATAGGCTTATTAAATAGGCTTATTAAATAGACTTATTAAATAGGTTCAATAAATAGGCTTATTAAATAGGCTTATTAAATAGACTTATTAAATAGGCTCAATAAATCGGCTTATTAAATAGGCTTATTAAATAGGCTCAATAAATCGGCTTATTAAATAGGCTTATTAAATAGGCTTATTAAATAGACTTATTAAATCGACTTATTAAATAGGCTCAATAAATAGGCTTATTAAATAGGCTCAATAAATATGCTTATTAAATAGGCTCAATAAATAGGCTTATTAAATAGGCTCAATAAATAGGTTTATTAAATAGGCTCATTAAATACTTATTAAATAGACTTATTAAATAGACTCATTAAATAGGCTTATTAAATAGGCTTATTAAATAGGCTTATTAAATAGGCTTATTAAATAGGCTTATTAAATAGACGTATTAAATAGCCTCATTAAATAGGCTTATTTTAGCAACTTAGGCTTATTAAATAGGTTTATTTCAGCAACTTAGACTTATTAAAGAGCCTTATTAAATAGGCATATTTCAGCAACTTAGGCTTATTAAATAAGCTTATTTCAGCAACTTATTCTTATTAAATAGCCTTATTAAACAGGTTTATTTCAGCAACTTAGGCTTATTAAATAGCATTTTAAATAGGTTTATTTCAGCAACTTAGACTTATTAAATATACCTTTTAAAATAGGCTTAGTTCAGAAACTTAGGCTTATTAAATAGTCTTATTTCAGCAACTTAGGCTCATTAAATAGCCTTATTAAATAGGCTTATTCAGCAACTTAGGCTTATTAAATAGCCTTATTAAATATGCTTATTTCAGCAACTTAGACTTATTAAATAGGTTTATTCAGCAACTTAGGCTTATTAAATAGGCTTATTCAGCAACTTAGGCTTATTTAATAGGCTTATTTCAGCAACTTAGGCTTATTAAATAGGCTCATTCAGAAACTTAGGCTTATTAAATAAGCTTATTTCAGCAACTTAGACTTATTAAATAGGCCTATTAAATAGGCTTATTAAATAGGCTTATTTCAGCAACTTAGATTTATTAAAAAAGGCCTATTAAATAGGCTTATTAAATAGACTTATTAAATAGGCTCATTAAATACTTATTAAATAGGCTTATTAAATAGGCTTATTAAATAGACTTATTAAATAGGCTCAATAAATAGGCTTATTAAATAGGCTTATTAAATAGACTTATTAAATAGGCTCAATAAATCGGCTTATTAAATAGGCTTATTAAATAGGCTCAATAAATAGGCTTATTAAATAGGCTTATTAAATAGACTTATTAAATCGGCTTATTAAATAGGCTCAATAAATAGGCTTATTAAATAGGCTCAATAAATATGCTTATTAAATAGGCTCAATAAATAGGCTTATTAAATAGGCTCAATAAATAGGCTTATTAAATAGGCTCATTAAATATTTATTAAATACCCTTATTAAATAGACTTATTAAATAGACTTATTAAATAGGCTTATTAAATAGACGTATTAAATAGTCTTATTAAAAAGGCTTATTAAATAGACTTATTAAATAGGCTCATTAAATACTCATTAAATATGTTTATTAAATAGGTGTATTAATTAGGCTTATTAAATAGGCTTATTAAATAGGCTTATTAAATAGACTTATTAAATAGACTTATTAAATAGACTTATTAAATAGACTTATTAAATAGCCTCATGAAATAGGCTTATTTTAGCAACTTAGGCTTATTAAATAGGTTTATTTCAGCAATTTAGACTTATTAAAGAGCCTTATTAAATAGGCTTATTTCAGCAACTTAGGCTTATTAAATATACTTATTTCAGCAAATTAGGCTTATTAAATAGGCTTATTTCAGCAACTTAGACTTATTAAATAGCCTTATTTCAGCAACTTAGTCTTATTAAATAGGCTTATTTCAGCAACTTAGGCTTATTAAATAGCCTTATTTCAGCAACTTAGACTTATTGAATAGTCTTATTTCAGCAACTTAGGCTTATTAAATAGGCTTATTCAGCAACTTAGGCTTATTAAATAGGCTTATTTCAGCAACTAAGGCTTATTAAATAGGCTCATTCAGAAACTTAGGCTTATTAAATAGGCTTATTTCAGCAACTTAGACTTATTAAATAGGCCTATTAAATAGGCTTATTAAATGGGCTTATTTCAGCAACTTAGACTTATTAAATAGGCGTATTAAATAGGCTTATTAAATAGACTTATTAAATAGGCTTATTAAATAGACTTATTAAATAGGCTCAATAAATAGGCTTATTAAATAGTCTTATTAAATAGGCTCAATAAATAGGCTTATTAAATAGGCTTATTAAATAGACTTATTAAATAGGCTTATTAAATAGGCTCAATAAATAGGCTCAATAAATAGGCTTATTAAATAGGCTCAATAAATAGGCTTATTAAATAGGCTCATTAAATACTTATTAAATAGACTTATTAAATAGACTTATTACATAGGCGTATTAAATAGGCTTATTAAATAGGCTTATTAAATAGGCTTATTAAATAGACTTATTAAATAGCTCATTAAATAGGCTTATTTCAGCAACTTAGGCTTATTAAATAGCCTTATTTCAGCAACTTACGCTTATTAAATAGGCTTATTTCAGCAACTTAGGCTTATTAAATAGCCTAATTAAGTAGGCTTATTTCAGCAACTTGGGCTTATTAAATAGGCTTATTTCAGCAACTTACGCTGATTAAAAAGGCTTATTTCAGCAACTTAGACTTATTAAATAGCCTTATTTCAGCAACCTAGACTCATTAAATAGGCTTATTTCAGCAACTTATGCTTATTAAATATACTTATTTCAGCAACTTAGGCTTATTAAATAGGCTTATTTCAGCAACTTAGACGTATTAAATAGCCTTATTTCAGCAACTTAGGCTTATTAAATAGGCTTATTTCAGCAACTTAGGCTTATTAAATAGGCTTATTTCAGCAACTTAGACTTACTAAATAGGCTTATTTCAGCAACTTAGGCTTATGAAATAGGCTTGTTCAGCAACTTAGGCTTATTAAATAGGCTTATTTCGGCAACTTAGGCTTATTAAATAGGCTCATTCAGAAACTTAGGCTTATTAAATCGGCTTATTTCAGCAACTTAGACTTATTAAATAGGCCTATTGAATAGACTTATTTAATAGACTTATTAAACAGGCTCATTAAATAAGTTTTAAATAGGCTTGTTAAATAGGCTTATTAAATAGGCTCAATAAATAGGCTTATTAAATAGGCTCATTAAATACTTATTAAATAGGCTTATTAAATAGACTTATTAAATAGACTTATTAAATAGTCTTATTAAATAGACTTATTAAATAGGCTTATTAAAAAGGCTTATTAAATAGACTTATTAAATAGGCTCAATAAATAGGCTTATTAAATAGGCTCAATAAATAGGCTTATTAAATAGGCTCAATAAATAGGCTTATTAAATAGGCTCATTAAATACTTATTCAATAGACTTATTAAATAGACTCATTAAATAGGCTTATTAAATAGGCTTATTAAATAGGCTTATTAAATAGGCTTATTAAATAGACGTATTAAATAGCCTCATTAAATAGGCTTATTTTAGCAACTTAGGCTTATTAAATAGGTTTATTTCAGCAACTTAGACTTATTAAAGAGCCTTATTAAATAGGCATATTTCAGCAACTTAGGCTTATTAAATAAGCTTATTTCAGCAACTTATTCTTATTAAATAGCCTTATTAAACAGGTTTATTTCAGCAACTTAGGCTTATTAAATAGCATTTTAAATAGGTTTATTTCAGCAACTTAGACTTATTAAATATACCTTTTAAAATAGGCTTAGTTCAGAAACTTAGGCTTATTAAATAGTCTTATTTCAGCAACTTAGGCTCATTAAATAGCCTTATTAAATAGGCTTATTCAGCAACTTAGGCTTATTAAATAGCCTTATTAAATATGCTTATTTCAGCAACTTAGACTTATTAAATAGGTTTATTCAGCAACGTAGGCTTATTAAATAGGCTTATTCAGCAACTTAGGCTTATTTAATAGGCTTATTTCAGCAACTTAGGCTTATTAAATAGGCTCATTCAGAAACTTAGGCTTATTAAATAAGCTTATTTCAGCAACTTAGACTTATTAAAATAGGCCTATTAAATAGACTTATTAAATAGGCTTATTTCAGCAACTTAGATTTATTAAAAAAGGCCTATTAAATAGGCTTATTAAATAGACTTATTAAATAGGCTCATTAAATACTTATTAAATAGGCTTATTAAATAGGCTTATTAAATAGACTTATTAAATAGGCTCAATAAATAGGCTTATTAAATAGGCTTATTAAATAGACTTATTAAATAGGCTCAATAAATCGGCTTATTAAATAGGCTTATTAAATAGGCTCAATAAATAGGCTTATTAAATAGGCTTATTAAATAGGCTTATTAAATAGACTTATTAAATCGGCTTATTAAATAGGCTCAATAAATAGGCTTATTAAATAGGCTCAATAAATATGCTTATTAAATAGGCTCAATAAATAGGCTTATTAAATAGGCTCAATAAATAGGCTTATTAAATAGGCTCATTAAATACTTATTAAATAGACTTATTAAATAGACTCATTAAATAGGCTTATTAAATAGGCTTATTAAATAGACTTATTAAATAGTCTTATTAAAAAGGCTTATTAAATATACTTATTAAATAGGCTCATTAAATACTCATTAAATATGTTTATTAAATAGGTGTATTAATTAGGCTTATTAAATAGGCTTATTAAATAGGCTTATTAAATAGACTTATTAAATAGACTTATTAAATAGACTTATTAAATAGACTTATTAAATAGCCTCATGAAATAGGCTTATTTTAGCAACTTAGGCTTATTAAATAGGTTTATTTCAGCAACTTAGACTTATTAAAGAGCCTTATTAAATAGTCTTATTTCAGCAACTTATGCTTATTAAATAAGCTTATTTCAGCAACTTATGCTTATTAAATAGCCTTATTAAACAGGTTTATTTCAGCAACTTAGGCTTATTAAATAGCATTTTTAAATAGGTTTATTTCAGCAACTTAGACTTATTAAATATACCTTTCTAAATAGGCTTAGTTCAGAAACTTAGGCTTATTAAATAGTCTTATTTCAGCAACTTAGGCTCATTAAATAGCCTTATGAAATAGGCTTATTTCAGCAACTTAGGCTTATTAAATAGCCGTATTAAATAGGCTTATTTCAGCAACTTAGACTTATTAAATAGGTTTATTCAGCAACTTAGGCTTATTAAATAGGCTTATTCAGCAACTTAGGCTTATTAAATAGGCTTATTTCAGCAACATAAACTTATTAAATAGGCCTATTAAATACGCTTATTAATTAGGCTTATTTCAGCAACTTAGACTTATTAAATAGGCCTATTAAATAGGCTTATTAAATAGACTTATTAAATAGGCTCATTAAATACTTATTAAATAGGCTTATTAAATAGGCTTATTAAATAGACTTATTAAATAGGCTCAATAAATCGGCTTATTAAATAGGCTTATTAAATAGGCTCAATAAATAGGCTTATTAAATAGGCTTATTAAATAGGCTTATTAAATAGACTTATTAAATCGGCTTATTAAATAGGCTCAATAAATAGGCTTATTAAATAGGCTCAATAAATATGCTTATTAAATAGGCTCAATAAATAGGCTTATTAAATAGGCTCAATAAATAGGCTTATTAAATAGGCTCATTAAATACTTATTAAATAGGCTCATTAAATAGACTTATTAAATAGACTTATTAAATAGTCTTATTAAATAGACTTATTCAATAGTCTTATTAAAAAGGCTTATTAAATAGACTTATTAAATAGGCTCATTAAATACTTATTAAATAGGCTCATTAAATAGACTTATTAAATAGACTTATTAAATAGTCTTATTAAATAGACTTATTAAATATACTTATTAAATAGCCTCATGAAATAGGCTTATTTTAGCAACTTAGGCTTATTAAATAGGTTTATTTCAGCAACTTAGACTTATTAAATATACGTTTTTAAATAGGCTTAGTTCAGAAACTTAGGCTTATTAAATAGTCTTATTTCAGCAACTTAGGCTCATTAAATAGCCTTATTAAATAGGCTTATTTCAGCAACTTAGGCTTATTAAATAGCCTTATTAAATAGGCTTATTTCAGCAACTTAGACTTATTAAATAGGTTTATTCAGCAACTTAGGCTTATTAAATAGCCTTATTCAGCAACTTAGGCTTATTAAATAGGCGTATTTCTGCAACTTAGACTTATTAAATAGGCCTATTAAATAGGCTTATTAAATAGGCTTATTTCAGCAACTTAGACTTATTAAATAGGCCTATTAAATAGGCTTATTAAATAGACTTATTAAATATGCTCATTAAATACTTATTAAATAGGCTTATTAAATAGGCTTATTAAATAGACTTATTAAATAGGCTCAATAAATAGGCTTATTAAATAGGCTTATTAAATAGGCTTATTAAATAGGCTTATTAAATAGACTTATTAAATAGGCTTATTAAATAGGCTCAATAAATAGGCTTATTAAATAGGCTTATTAAATAGGCTTATTAAATAGACTTATTAAATAGGCTTATTAAATAGGCTCAATAAATAGGCTTATTAAATAGGCTCAATAAATAGGTTTATTAAATAGGCTCAATAAATAGGCTTATTAAATAGGCTCAATAAATAGGCTTATTAAATAGGCTCATTAAATACTTATTAAATAGGCTTATTAAATAGACTTATTAAATAGACTTATTAAATAGGCTTATTAAATAGACTTATTAAATAGGCTTATTAAAAAGGCTTATTAAATAGACTTATTAAATAGGCTCATTAAATACTTATTAAATATGTTTATTAAATAGGCGTATTAAATAGGCTTATTAAATAGGCTTATTAAATAGGCTTATTAAATAGGCTTATTAAATAGACTTATTAAATAGCCTAATTAAATAGGCTTATTTTAGCAACGTAGGCTTATTTAATAGGTTTATTTCAGCAACTTAGACTTATTAAATAGGCTTATTTCAGCAACTTAGACTTATTAAATAGGCCTATTAAATAGGCGTATAAAATAGGCTTATTTCAGCAACTTAGACTTATTAATTAGGCCTATTAAATAGGCTTATTAAATAGACTTATTAAATAGGCTAATTAAATACTTATTATATAGGCTTATTAAATAGGCTTATTAAATAGACTTATTAAATAGGCTCAATAAATCGGCTTATTAAATAGGCTTATTAAATAGGCTCAATAAATAGGCTTATTAAATAGGCTTATTAAATAGGCTTATTAAATAGACTTATTAAATCGGCTTATTAAATAGACTTATTAAATAGGCTCATTAAATACTTATTAAATATGTTTATTAAATAGGTGTATTAATTAGGCTTATTAAATAGGCTTATTAAATAGGCTTATTAAATAGACTTATTAAATAGACTTATTAAATAGACTTATTAAATAGCCTCATGAAATAGGCTTATTTTAGCAACTTAGGCTTATTAAATAGGTTTATTTCAGCAACTTAGACTTATTAAAGAGCCTTATTAAATAGGCTTATTTCAGCAACTTTAGCTTATTAAATAAGCTTATTTCAGCAACTTATGCTTATTAAATAGCCTTATTAAACAGGTTTATTTCAGCAACTTAGGCTTATTAAATAGCATTTTTAAATAGGTTTATTTCAGCAACTTAGACTTATTAAATATACCTTTTTAAATAGGCTTAGTTCAGAAACTTAGGCTTATTAAATAGTCTTATTTCAGCAACTTAGGCTCATTAAATAGCCTTATTAAATAGGCTTATTTCAGCAACTTAGGCTTATTAAATAGCCTTATTAAATAGGCTTATTTCAGCAACTTAGACTTATTAAATAGGTTTATTCAGCAACTTAGGCTTATTAAATAGCCTTATTCAACAACTTAGGCTTATTAAATAGGCTTATTTCTGCAACTTAGACTTATTAAATAGACCTATTAAATAGGCTTATTAAATAGGCTTATTTCAGCAACTTAGACTTATTAAATAGGCCTATTAAATAGGCTTATTAAATAGACTTATTAAATAGGCTCATTAAATACTTATTAAATAGGCTTATTAAATAGGCTTATTAAATAGACTTATTAAATAGGCTCAATAAATAGGCTTATTAAATAGGCTTATTAAATAGGCTCAATAAATAGGCTTATTAAATAGGCTTATTAAATAGGCTTATTAAATAGACTTATTAAATAGGCTTATTAAATAGGCTCAATAAATAGGCTTATTAAATAGGCTCAATAAATAGCCTTATTAAATAGGCTCAATAAATAGGCTTATTAAATAGGCTCAATAAATAGGCTTATTAAATAGGCTCATTAAATACTTATTAAATAGGCTTATTAAATAGGCTTATTAAATAGACTTATTAAATAGGCTTATTAAAAAGGCTTATTAAATAGACTTATTAAATAGGCTTATTAAAAAGGCTTATTAAATAGACTTATTAAATAGGCTCATTAAATACTTATTAAATATGTTTATTAAATAGGCGTATTAAATAGGCTTATTAAATAGGCTTATTAAATAGGCTTATTAAATAGGCTTATCAAATAGGCTTATTAAAAAGGCTTATTAAATAGACTTATTAAATAGGCTCATTAAATACTTATTAAATATGTTTATTAAATAGGCGTATTAAATAGGCTTATTAAATAGGCTTATTAAATAGGCTTATTAAATAGGCTTATTAAATAGACTCATTAAATAGCCTAATTAAATAGGCTTATTTTAGCAACTTAGGCTTATTTAATAGGTTTATTTCAGCACCTTAGACTTATTAGATAGGCTTATTTCAGCAACTTAGACTTATTAAATAGGCCTATTAAATAGGCTTATTAAATAGGCTTATTTCAGCAACTTAGACTTATTAAATAGGCCTATTAAATAGGCTTATTAAATAGACTTATTAAATAGGCTCATTAAATACTTATTAAATAGGCTTATTAAATAGGCTTATTAAATAGACTTATTAAATAGGCTCAATAAATCGGCTTATTAAATAGGCTTATTAAATAGGCTCAATAAATAGGCTTATTAAATAGGCTTATTAAATAGGCTTATTTAATAGACTTATTAAATCGGCTTATTAAATAGGCTCAATAAATAGGCTTATTAAATAGGCTCAATAAATATGCTTATTAAATAGGCTCAATAAATAGGCTTATTAAATAGGCTCAATAAATAGGCTTATTAAATAGGCTCATTAAATACTTATTAAATAGGCTTATTAAATAGGCTTATTAAATAGACTTATTAAATAGTCTTATTAAATAGACTTATTAAATAGTCTTATTAAAAAGGCTTATTAAATAGACTTATTAAATAGGCTCATTAAATACTTATTAAATATGTTTATTAAATAGGTGTATTAATTAGGCTTATTAAATAGGCTTATTAAATAGGCTTATTAAATAGACTTATTAAATAGACTTATTAAATAGACTTATTAAATAGCCTCATGAAATAGGCTTATTTTAGCAACTTAGGCTTATTAAATAGGTTTATTTCAGCAACTTAGACTTATTAAAGAGCCTTATTAAATAGGCTTATTTCAGCAACTTAGGCTTATTAAATAAGCTTATTTCAGCAACTTATGCTTATTAAATAGCCTTATTAAACAGGTTTATTTCAGCAACTTAGGCTTATTAAATAGCATTTTTAAATAGGTTTATTTCAGCAACTTAGACTTATTAAATATACCTTTTTAAATAGGCTTAGTTCAGAAACTTAGGCTTATTAAATAGTCTTATTTCAGCAACTTAGGCTCATTAAATAGCCTTATTAAATACGCTTATTTCAGCAACTTAGGCTTATTAAATAGCCTTATTAAATAGGCTTATTTCAGCAACTTAGACTTATTAAATAGGTTTATTCAGCAACTTAGGCTTATTAAATAGCCTTATTCAGCAACTTAGGCTTATTAAATAGGCTTATTTCAGCAACTTAGACTTATTAAATAGGCCTATTAAATAGGCTTATTAAATAGGCTTATTTCAGCAACTTAGACTTATTAAATAGGCCTATTAAATAGGCTTATTAAATATACTTATTAAATAGGCTCATTAAATACTTATTAAATTGGCTTATTAAATAGGCTTATTAAATAGACTTATTAAATAGGCTTATTAAATAGACTTATTAAATAGGCTCATTAAATACTTATTAAATATGTTTATTAAATAGGCGTATTAAATAGGCTTATTAAATAGGCTTATTAAATAGGCTTATTAAATAGGCTTATTAAATAGACTTATTAAATAGCCTAATTAAATAGGCTTATTTTAGCAACTTAGGCTTATTTAATAGGTATATTTCAGCACCTTAGACTTATTAGATAGGCTTATTTCAGCAACTTAGACTTATTAAATAGGCCTATTAAATAGGCTTATTAAATAGGCTTATTTCAGCAACTTAGACTTATTAAATAGGCCTATTAAATAGGCTTATTAAATAGACTTATTAAATAGGCTCATTAAATACTTATTAAATAGGCTTATTAAATAGGCTTATTAAATAGACTTATTAAATAGGCTTATTAAAAAGGCTTATTAAATAGACTTATTAAATAGGCTTATTAAAAAGGCTTATTAAATAGACTTATTAAATAGGCTCATTAAATACTTATTAAATATGTTTATTAAATAGGCGTATTAAATAGGCTTATTAAATAGGCTTATTAAATAGGCTTATTAAATAGGCTTATCAAATAGGCTTATTAAAAAGGCTTATTAAATAGACTTATTAAATAGGCTCATTAAATACTTATTAAATATGTTTATTAAATAGGCGTATTAAATAGGCTTATTAAATAGGCTTATTAAATAGGCTTATTAAATAGGCTTATTAAATAGACTCATTAAATAGCCTAATTAAATAGGCTTATTTTAGCAACTTAGGCTTATTTAATAGGTTTATTTCAGCACCTTAGACTTATTAGATAGGCTTATTTCAGCAACTTAGACTTATTAAATAGGCCTATTAAATAGGCTTATTAAATAGGCTTATTTCAGCAACTTAGACTTATTAAAAAGGCCTATTAAATAGGCTTATTAAATAGACTTATTAAATAGGCTCATTAAATACTTATTAAATAGGCTTATTAAATAGGCTTATTAAATAGACTTATTAAATAGGCTCAATAAATCGGCTTATTAAATAGGCTTATTAAATAGGCTCAATAAATAGGCTTATTAAATAGGCTTATTAAATAGGCTTATTTAATAGACTTATTAAATCGGCTTATTAAATAGGCTCAATAAATAGGCTTATTAAATAGGCTCAATAAATATGCTTATTAAATAGGCTCAATAAATAGGCTTATTAAATAGGCTCAATAAATAGGCTTATTAAATAGGCTCATTAAATACTTATTAAATAGGCTTATTAAATAGGCTCATTAAATACTTATTAAATATGTTTATTAAATAGGTGTATTAATTAGGCTTATTAAATAGGCTTATTAAATAGGCTTATTAAATAGACTTATTAAATAGACTTATTAAATAGACTTATTAAATAGCCTCATGAAATAGGCTTATTTTAGCAACTTAGGCTTATTAAATAGGTTTATTTCAGCAACTTAGACTTATTAAAGAGCCTTATTAAATAGGCTTATTTCAGCAACTTAGGCTTATTAAATTAGCTTATTTCAGCAACTTATGCTTATTAAATAGCCTTATTAAACAGGTTTATTTCAGCAACTTAGGCTTATTAAATAGCATTTTTAAATAGGTTTATTTCAGCAACTTAGACTTATTAAATATACCTTTTTAAATAGGCTTAGTTCAGAAACTTAGGCTTATTAAATAGTCTTATTTCAGCAACTTAGGCTCATTAAATAGCCTTATTAAATACGCTTATTTCAGCAACTTAGGCTTATTAAATAGCCTTATTAAATAGGCTTATTTCAGCAACTTAGACTTATTAAATAGGTTTATTCAGCAACTTAGGCTTATTAAATAGCCTTATTCAGCAACTTAGGCTTATTAAATAGGCTTATTTCAGCAACTTAGACTTATTAAATAGGCCTATTAAATAGGCTTATTAAATAGGCTTATTTCAGCAACTTAGACTTATTAAATAGGCCTATTAAATAGGCTTATTAAATATACTTATTAAATAGGCTCATTAAATACTTATTAAATTGGCTTATTAAATAGGCTTATTAAATAGACTTATTAAATAGGCTTATTAAATAGACTTATTAAATAGGCTCATTAAATACTTATTAAATATGTTTATTAAATAGGCGTATTAAATAGGCTTATTAAATAGGCTTATTAAATAGGCTTATTAAATAGGCTTATTAAATAGACTTATTAAATAGCCTAATTAAATAGGCTTATTTTAGCAACTTAGGCTTATTTAATAGGTATATTTCAGCACCTTAGACTTATTAGATAGGCTTATTTCAGCAACTTAGACTTATTAAATAGGCCTATTAAATAGGCTTATTAAATAGGCTTATTTCAGCAACTTAGACTTATTAAATAGGCCTATTAAATAGGCTTATTAAATAGACTTATTAAATAGGCTCATTAAATACTTATTAAATAGGCTTATTAAATAGGCTTATTAAATAGACTTATTAAATAGGCTTATTAAAAAGGCTTATTAAATAGACTTATTAAATAGGCTTATTAAAAAGGCTTATTAAATAGACTTATTAAATAGGCTCATTAAATACTTATTAAATATGTTTATTAAATAGGCGTATTAAATAGGCTTATTAAATAGGCTTATTAAATAGGCTTATTAAATAGGCTTATCAAATAGGCTTATTAAAAAGGCTTATTAAATAGACTTATTAAATAGGCTCATTAAATACTTATTAAATATGTTTATTAAATAGGCGTAATAAATAGGCTTATTAAATAGGCTTATTAAATAGGCTTATTAAATAGGCTTATTAAATAGACTCATTAAATAGCCTAATTAAATAGGCTTATTTTAGCAACTTAGGCTTATTTAATAGGTTTATTTCAGCACCTTAGACTTATTAGATAGGCTTATTTCAGCAACTTAGACTTATTAAATAGGCCTATTAAATAGGCTTATTAAATAGGCTTATTTCAGCAACTTAGACTTATTAAATAGGCCTATTAAATAGGCTTATTAAATAGACTTATTAAATAGGCTCATTAAATACTTATTAAATAGGCTTATTAAATAGGCTTATTAAATAGACTTATTAAATAGGCTCAATAAATCGGCTTATTAAATAGGCTTATTAAATAGGCTCAATAAATAGGCTTATTAAATAGGCTTATTAAATAGGCTTATTTAATAGACTTATTAAATCGGCTTATTAAATAGGCTCAATAAATAGGCTTATTAAATAGGCTCAATAAATATGCTTATTAAATAGGCTCAATAAATAGGCTTATTAAATAGGCTCAATAAATAGGCTTATTAAATAGGCTCATTAAATACTTATTAAATAGGCTTATTAAATAGGCTTATTAAATAGACTTATTAAATAGTCTTATTAAATAGACTTATTAAATAGTCTTATTAAAAAGGCTTATTAAATAGACTTATTAAATAGGCTCATTAAATACTTATTAAATATGTTTATTAAATAGGTGTATTAATTAGGCTTATTAAATAGGCTTATTAAATAGATTTTTTTTAAATAGGCTTATTAAATAGACTTATTAAATAGACTTATTAAATAGCCTCATGAAATAGGCTTATTTTAGCAACTTAGGCTTATTAAATAGGTTTATTTCAGCAACTTAGACTTATTAAAGAGCCTTATTAAATAGGCTTATTTCAGCAACTTAGGCTTATTAAATTAGCTTATTTCAGCAACTTATGCTTATTAAATAGCCTTATTAAACAGGTTTATTTCAGCAACTTAGGCTTATTAAATAGCATTTTTAAATAGGTTTATTTCAGCAACTTAGACTTATTAAATATACCTTTTTAAATAGGCTTAGTTCAGAAACTTAGGCTTATTAAATAGTCTTATTTCAGCAACTTAGGCTCATTAAATAGCCTTATTAAATACGCTTATTTCAGCAACTTAGGCTTATTAAATAGCCTTATTAAATAGGCTTATTTCAGCAACTTAGACTTATTAAATAGGTTTATTCAGCAACTTAGGCTTATTAAATAGCCTTATTCAGCAACTTAGGCTTATTAAATAGGCTTATTTCAGCAACTTAGACTTATTAAATAGGCCTATTAAATAGGCTTATTAAATAGGCTTATTTCAGCAACTTAGACTTATTAAATAGGCCTATTAAATAGGCTTATTAAATATACTTATTAAATAGGCTCATTAAATACTTATTAAATTGGCTTATTAAATAGGCTTATTAAATAGACTTATTAAATAGGCTTATTAAATAGACTTATTAAATAGGCTCATTAAATACTTATTAAATATGTTTATTAAATAGGCGTATTAAATAGGCTTATTAAATAGGCTTATTAAAAAGGCTTATTAAATAGGCTTATTAAATAGACTTATTAAATAGCCTAATTAAATAGGCTTATTTTAGCAACTTAGGCTTATTTAATAGGTATATTTCAGCACCTTAGACTTATTAGATAGGCTTATTTCAGCAACTTAGACTTATTAAATAGGCCTATTAAATAGGCTTATTAAATAGGCTTATTTCAGCAACTTAGACTTATTAAATAGGCCTATTAAATAGGCTTATTAAATAGACTTATTAAATAGGCTCATTAAATACTTATTAAATAGGCTTATTAAATAGACTTATTAAATAGGCTCAATAAATCGGCTTATTAAATAGGCTTATTAAATAGGCTCAATAAATAGGCTTATTAAATAGGCTTATTAAATAGGCTTATTAAATAGACTTATTAAATCGGCTTATTAAATAGGCTCAATAAATAGGCTTATTAAATAGGCTCAATAAATATGCTTATTAAATAGGCTCAATAAATAGGCTTATTAAATAGGCTCAATAAATAGGCTTATTAAATAGGCTCATTAAATACTTATTAAATAGGCTTATTAAATAGGCTTATTAAATAGACTTATTAAATAGTCTTATTAAATAGACTTATTAAATAGTCTTATTAAAAAGGCTTATTAAATAGACTTATTAAATAGGCTCATTAAATACTTATTAAATAGGCTTATTAAATAGGCTTATTAAATAGACTCATTAAATAGTCTTATTAAATAGACTTATTAAATAGTCTTATTAAAAAGGCTTATTAAATAGACTTATTAAATAGGCTCATTAAATACTTATTAAATATGTTTATTAAATAGGTGTATTAATTAGGCTTATTAAATAGGCTTATTAAATAGGCTTATTAAATAGACTTATTAAATAGACTTATTAAATAGACTTATTAAATAGACTTATTAAATAGCCTCATGAAATAGGCTTATTTTAGCAACTTAGGCTTATTAAATAGGTTTATTTCAGCAACTTAGACTTATTAAAGAGCCTTATTAAATAGGCTTATTTCAGCAACTTAGGCTTATTAAATAAGCCTATTTCAGCAACTTATGCTTATTAAATAGCCTTATTAAACAGGTTTATTTCAGCAACTTAGGCTTATTAAATAGCATTTTTAAATAGGTTTATTTCAGCAACTTAGACTTATTAAATATACCTTTTTAAATAGGCTTAGTTCAGAAACTTAGGCTTATTAAATAGTCTTATTTCAGCAACTTAGGCTCATTAAATAGCCTTATTAAATAGGCTTATTTCAGCAACTTAGGCTTATTAAATAGCCTTATTAAATAGGCTTATTTCAGCAACTTAGACTTATTAAATAGGTTTATTCAGCAACTTAGGCTTATTAAATAGCCTTATTCAGCAACTTAGGCTTATTAAATAGGCTTATTTCAGCAACTTAGACTTATTAAATAGGCCTATTAAATAGGCTTATTAAATAGGCTTATTTCAGCAACTTAGACTTATTAAATAGGCCTATTAAATAGGCTTATTAAATAGACTTATTAAATAGGCTCATTAAATATTTATTAAATTGGCTTATTAAATAGGCTTATTAAATAGACTTAATAAATAGGCTCAATAAATAGGCTTATTAAATAGGCTTATTAAATAGGCTCAATAAATAGGCTTATTAAATAGGCTTATTAAATAGGCTTATTAAATAGACTTATTAAATAGGTTTATTATATAGGCTCAATAAATAGGCTTATTAAATAGGCTCAATAAATAGGCTTATTAAATAGGCTCAATAAATAGGCTTATTAAATAGGCTCAATAAATAGGCTTATTAAATAGGCTCATTAAATACTTATTAAATAGGCTTATTAAATAGACTTATTAAATAGACTTATTAAATAGGCTTATTAAATAGACTTATTAAATAGGCTTATTAAAAAGGCTTATTAAATAGACTTATTAAATAGGCTCATTAAATACTTATTAAATATGTTTATTACATAGGCGTATTAAATAGGCTTATTAAATAGGCTTATTAAATAGGCTTATTAAATAGGCTTATTAAATAGACTTATTAAATAGCCTAATTAAATAGGCTTATTTTAGCAACTTAGGCTTATTTAATAGGTTTATTTCAGCAACTTAGACTTATTAAATAGCCTTATTAAATAGGCTTATTTCAGCAACTTAGGCTTATTAAATAAGCTTATTTCAGCAACTTATGCTTATTAAATAGCCTTATTAAACAGGTTTATTTCAGCAACTTAGGCTTATTAAATTGCATTTTAAATAGGTTTATTTCAGCAACTTAGACTTATTAAATAGGCTTATTAAATAGGCTTAGTTCAGAAACTTAGGCTCATTAAATAGCCTTATTAAATAGGCTTATTTCAGCAACTTAGGCTTATTAAACAGGCTTATTTCAGCAACTTAAACTTATTAAATAGCCTTATTTCAGCAACTTAGGCTCATTAAATAGGCTTATTTCAGCAACTTAGGCTTATTAAATAGGCTCATTCAGAAACTTAGGCTTATTAAATAGGCTTATTTCAAAAACTTAGACTTATTAAATAGGCCTATTAAATAGGCTTATTAAATAGGCTTATTTCAGCAACTTAGATTTATTAAAAAAGGCCTATTAAATAGGCGTATTGAATAGACTTATTAAATAGGCTCATTAAATACTTATTGAATAGGCTTATTAAATAGGCTTATTAAATAGACTTATTAAATAGGCTCAATAAATAGGCTTATTAAATAGGCTTATTAAATAGACTTATTAAATAGGCTCAATAAATCGGCTTATTAAATAGGCTTATTAAATAGACTTATTAAATCGGCTTATTAAATAGGCTCAATAAATAGGCTTATTAAATAGGCTCAATAAATATGCTTATTAAATAGGCTCAATAAATAGGCTTATTAAATAGGCTCAATAAATAGGCTTATTAAATAGGCTTATTAAATAGACTTATTAGACTTATTAAATAGGCTTATTAAATAGACTTATTAAATAGTCTTATTAAATAGGCTTATTAAATAGACTTATTAAATAGACTTATTAAATAGACTTATTAAATAGACTTATTAAATAGCCTCATGAAATAGGCTTATTTTAGCAACTTAAGCTTATTATATAGGTTTATTTCAGCAACTTAGACTTATTAAATAGGTTTATTCAGCAACTTAGGCTTATTAAATAGCCTTATTCAGCAACTTAGGCTTATTAAATAGGCTTATTTCAGCAACTTAGACTTATTAAATAGGCCTATTAAATAGGCTTATTAAATAGGCTCATTAAATACTTATTAAATAGGCTTATTAAATAGACTTATTAAATAGACTTATTAAATAGGCTTATTAAATAGACTTATTAAATAGGCTTATTAAAAAGGCTTATTAAATAGACTTATTAAATAGGCTCATTAAATACTTATTAAATATGTTTATTAAATAGGCGTATTAAATAGGCTTATTAAATAGGCTTATTAAATAGGCTTATTAAATAGGCTTATTAAATAGACTTATTAAATAGCCTAATTAAATAGGCTTATTTTAGCAACTTAGGCTTATTTAATAGGTTTATTTCAGCAACTTAGACTTATTAAATAGCCTTATTAAATAGGCTTATTTCAGCAACTTAGGCTTATTAAATAAGCTTATTTCAGCAACTTATGCTTATTAAATAGCCTTATTAAACAGGTTTATTTCAGCAACTTAGGCTTATTAAATAACATTTTAAATAGGTTTATTTCAGCAACTTAGACTTATTAAATAGGCTTATTAAATAGGCTTAGTTCAGAAACTTAGGCTTATTAAATAGGCTTATTTCAGCAACTTAGGCTCATTAAATAGCCTTATTAAATAGGCTTATTTCAGCAACTTAGGCTTATTAAACAGGCTTATTTCAGCAACTTAAACTTATTAAATAGCCTTATTTCAGCAACTTAGGCTCATTAAATAGCCTTATTCAGCAACTTAGGCTCATTAAATAGGCTTATTTCAGCAACTTAGGCTTATTAAATAGGCTCATTCAGAAACTTAGGCTTATTAAATAGGCTTATTTCAGCAACTTAGACTTATTAAATAGGCCTATTAAATAGGCTTATTAAATAGGCTTATTTCAGCAACTTAGATTTATTAAAAAAGGCCTATTAAATAGGCGTATTGAATAGACTTATTAAATAGGCTCATTAAATACTTATTAAATAGGCTTATTAAATAGGCTTATTAAATAGACTTATTAAATAGGCTCAATAAATAGGCCTATTAAATAGGCTTATTAAATAGACTTATTAAATAGGCTCAATAAATCGGCTTATTAAATAGGCTTATTAAATAGGCTCAATAAATAGGCTTATTAAATAGGCTCAATAAATAGGCTTATTAAATAGGCTTATTAAATAGTATTATTAAATAGGCTTATTAAATAGACTTATTAAATAGACTTATTAAATAGACTTATTAAATAGACTTATTAAATAGACTTATTAAATAGACTTATTAATTGCCTCATGAAATAGGCTTATTTTAGCAACTTAAGCTTATTAAATAGGTTTATTTCAGCAACTTAGACTTATTAAAGAGCCTTATTAAATAGGCTTATTTCAGCAACTTCGGCTTATTAAATAAGCTTATTTCAGCAACTTATGCTTATTAAATAGCCTTATTAAACAGGTTTATTTCAGCAACTTAGGCTTATTAAATAGCATTTTTAAATAGGTTTATTTCAGCAACTTAGACTTATTAAATATACCTTTTTAAATAGGCTTAGTTCAGAAACTTAGGCTTATTAAATAGTCTTATTTCAGCAACTTAGGCTCATTAAATAGCCTTATTAAATAGGCTTATTTCAGCAACTTAGGCTTATTAAATAGCCTTATTAAATAGGCTTATTTCAGCAATTTAGACTTATTAAATAGGTTTATTCAGCAACTTAGGCTTATTAAATAGGCTTATTCAGCAACTTAGGCTTATTAAATAGGCTTATTTCAGCAACTTAGACGTATTAAATAGGCCTATTAAATAGGCTTATTAAATAGGCTTATTTCAGCAACTTAGACTTATTAAATAGGCCTATTAAATAGGCTTATTAAATAGACTTATTAAATAGGCTCATTAAATACTTATTAAATAGGCTTATTAAATAGGCTTATTAAATAGACTTATTAAATAGGCTCAATAAATAGGCTTATTAAATAGGCTTATTAAATAGGCTCAATAAATAGGCTTATTAAATAGGCTTATTAAATAGGCTTATTAAATAGGCTCAATAAATAGGCTCATTAAATAGGCTCAATAAATAGGCTTATTAAATAGGCTCAATAAATAGGCTTATTAAATAGTCTCATTAAATACTTATTAAATAGGCTTATTAAATAGACTTATTAAATAGGCTTATTAAATAGGCTTATTAAATAGACTTATTAAATAGGCTCAATAAATAGGCTTATTAAATAGGCTTATTAAATAGGCTCAATAAATAGGCTTATTAAATAGGCTCAATAAATAGGCTTATTAAATAGGCTCAATAAATAGGCTCATTAAATAGGCTCAATAAATAGGCTTATTAAATAGGCTCAATAAATAGGCTTATTAAAGAGGCTCATTAAATACTTATTAAATAGGCTTATTAAATAGACTTATTAAATAGGCTCAATAAATAGGCTTATTAAATAGGCTTATTAAATAGACTTATTAAATAGGCTCAATAAATTGGCTTATTAAATAGGCTTATTAAATAGACTAATTAAATCGGCTTATTAAATAGGCTCAATAAATAGGCTTATTAAATAGGCTTATTAAATAGGCTTATTAAATAGGCTTATTAAATAGACTTATTAAATAGCCTAATTAAATAGGCTTATTTTAGCAACTTAGGCTTATTAAATAGGTTTATTTCAGCAACTTAGACTTATTAAATAGCCTTATTAAATAGGCTTATTTCAGCAACTTAGGCTTATTAAATAAGCTTATTTCATCAACTTATGCTTATTAAACAGCCTTATTAAACAGGTTTATTTCAGCAACTTAGGCTTATTAAATAGCATTTTAAATAGGTTTATTTCAGCAACTTAGACTTATTAAATATACCTTTTTAAATAGGCTTAGTTCAGAAACTTAGGCTTATTAAATAGGCTTATTTCAGCAACTTAGGCTCATTAAATAGCCTTTTTTAAATAGGCTTATTTCAGCAACTTAGGCTTATTAAATAGCCTTATTAAATAGGCTTATTTTAGCAACTTAGACTTATTAAAACGACTTATTAAATAGACATTTCAGCAACTTAGGCTCATCAAATATGCTTATGAAATATGCTTATTTCTGCAACTTAGACTTATTAGATAGGCCTATTAAATAGGCTTATTTCAGCAACTTAGGCTTATTAAATAGGCTTATTTCAGCAACTTGGGCTTATTAAATAGGCTTATTTCAGCAACTTAGACTTATTAAATAGCCTTATTTCAGCAACTTACGCTTATTAAATAGGCTTATTTCAGCAACTTAGGCTTATTAAATAGCCTTATTAAGTAGGCTTATTTCAGCAACTTGGGCTTATTAAATAGGCTTATTTCAGCAACTTATGCTGATTAAAAAGGCTTATTTCAGCAACTTAGACTTATTAAATAAGCTTATTGCAGCAACTTAGACTTATTAAATAGCCTTATTTCAGCAACTTATGCTTATTAAATAGGCTTATTTCAGCAACTTAGGCTTATTAAATAGCCTTATTTCAGCAACTTAGACTTATTAAATAGGCTTATTTCAGCAACTTAGGCTTATTAAATAGGCCCATTAAATACTTGTTAAATAGGCTTATTAAACAGGCTTATTAAATAGACTCATTAAATAGGCTCATTAAATAGGCTTATTAAACAGGCTTATTAAATAGACTCATTAAATAGGCTTATTAAATAGGCTCATTAAATACTTGTTAAATAGGCTTATTAAACAGGCTTATTAAATAGACTCATTAAATAGGCTCATTAAATAGGCTTATTAAACAGGCTTATTAAATAGACTCATTAAATAGGCTTATTAAATAGGCTTATTAATTAGGCTTATTAAATAGGCTTATTAAATAGACTTAATAAATAGGCTTATTAAATAGGCTCAATAAATAGGCTTATTAAATAGGCTCAATGAATAGGCTTATTAAATAGGCTCAATATATAGGCTTATTAAATAGTCTCATTAAATACTTATTAAATAGGCTTAACAAATAGACTTATTAAATAGACTTATTAAATAGGCTTATTAAATAGGTTTATTAAATAGGCTTATTAAAAAGGCTTATTAAATAGACTTATTAAATAGGCTCATTAAATACTTATTAAATAGGTTTATTAAATAGGCGTATTAAATAGGCTTATTAAACAGGCTTATTAAATAGGCTTATTAAATAGACTTATTAAATAGCCTCATTATATAGGCTTATTTTAGCAACTTAGGCTTATTAAATAGGCTTATTAAATAGACTTATTAAATAGGCTCAATAAATAGGCTTATTAAATAGGCTTATTAAATAGGCTTATTAAATAGACTTATTAAATAGGCTTATTAAATAGGCTCAATAAATAGGCTTATTAAATAGGCTCAATAAATAGGCTTATTAAATAGGCTCAATAAATAGGCTTATTAAATAGGCTCAATAAATAGGCTTATTAAATAGGCTCATTAAATACTTATTAAATAGGCTTATTAAATAGACATATTAAATAGACTTATTAAATAGGCTTATTAAATAGACTTATTTAATAGGCTTATTTAAAAGGCTTATTAAATAGACTTATTAAATAGGCTCATTAAATACTTATTAAATAGGTTTATTAAATAGGCATATTAAATAGGCTTATTAAATAGGCTTATTAAATAGGCTTATTAAGTAGGCTTATTAAATAGACTTATTAAATAGCCTAATTAAATAGGCTTATTTTAGCAACTTAGGCTTATTAAATAGGTTTATTTCAGCAACTTAGACTTATTAAAGAGCCTTATTAAATAGGCTTATTTCAGCAACTTAGGCTTATTAAATAAGCTTATTTCAGCAACTTATGCTTATTAAATAGCCTTATTAAACAGGTTTATTTCAGCAACTTAGGCTTATTAAATAGCATTTTAAATAGGTTTATTTCAGCAACTTAGACTTATTAAATAGGCTTATTAAATAGGCTTAGTTCAGAAACTTAGGCTTATTAAATAGGCTTATTTCAGCAACTTAGGCTCATTAAATAGCCTTACTAAATAGGCTTATTTCAGCAACTTCGGCTTATTAAACAGGCTTATTTCAGCAACTTAAACTTATTAAATAGCCTTATTTCATCAGCTTAGGCTTATTAAATAGCCTTATTTCAGCAACTTAGACTTATTAAATAGGCTTATTCAGCAACTTAGGCTTATTAAATAGCCTTATTAAATAGGCTTATTTCAGCAACTTAGACTTATTAAATAGGTTTATTCAGCAACTTAGGCTTATTAAATAGGCTTATTCAGCAACTTAGGCTCATTAAATAGCCTTATTTCAGCAACTTAGACTTATTAAATAGGCTTATTTCAGCAACTTATGCTTATTAAATATACTTAATTCAGCAACTTAGGCTTATTAAATAGGCTTATTTCAGCAACTTAGACTTATTAAACAACCTTATTTCAGCAACTTATGCGTATTAAATAGGCTTATTTCAGCAACTTAGGCTTATTAAATAGCCTTATTTCAGCAACTTAGACTTATTAAATAGGCTTATTTCAGCAACTTAGGCTTCTAAATAGGCTCATTCAATACTTGTTAAATAGGCTTATTAAACAGGCTTATTAAATAGACTCATTAAATAGGCTCATTAAATAGGATCATTAAATAGGCTTATTAATTAGGCTTATTAAATAGGCTTATTAAATAGACTTAATAAATAGGCTTATTAAATAGGCTCAATAAATAGGCTTATTAAATAGGCTCAATGAATAGGCTTATTAAATAGGCTCAATAAATAGGCTTATTAAATAGGCTCATTAAATACTTATTAAATAGGCTTAACAAATAGACTTATTAAATAGACTTATTAAATAGGCTTATTAAATAGGTTTATTAAATAGGCTTATTAAAAAGGCGTATTAAATAGACGTATTAAATAGGCTCATTAAATACTTATTAAATAGGTTTATTAAATAGGCGTATTAAATAGGCTTATTAAACAGGCTTATTAAATAGGCTTATTAAATAGACTTATTAAATAGCCTCATTAAAAAGGCTTATTTTAGCAACTTAGGCTTATTAAATAGGCTTATTAAATAGACTTATTAAATAGGCTCAATAAATAGGCTTATTAAATAGGCTTATTAAATAGGCTTTTTAAATAGACTTATTAAATAGGCTTATTAAATAGGCTCAATAAATAGGCTTATTAAATAGGCTCAATAAATAGTCTTATTAAATAGGCTCAATAAATAGGCTTATTAAATAGGCTCAATAAATAGGCTTATTAAATAGGCTCATTAAATACTTATTAAATAGGCTTATTAAATAGACTTATTAAATAGACTTATTAAATAGGCTTATTAAATAGACTTATTAAATAGGCTTATTAAAAAGGCTTATTAAATAGACTTATTAAATAGGCTCATTAAATACTTATTAAATATGTTTATTAAATAGGCGTATTAAATAGGCTTATTAAATAGGCTTATTAAATAGGCTTATTAAATAGGCTTATTAAATAGACTTATTAAGTAGCCTAATTAAATAGGCTTATTTTAGCAACTTAGGCTTATTAAATAGGTTTATTTCAGCAACTTAGACTTATTAAATAGCCTTATTAAATAGGCTTATTTCAGCAACTTAGGCTTATTAAATAAGCTTATTTCAGCAACTTATGCTTATTAAATAGCCTTATTAAACAGGTTTATTTCAGCAACTTAGGCTTATTAAATAGCATTTTAAATAGGTTTATTTCAGCAACTTAGACTTATTAAATAGGCTTATTAAATAGGCTTAGTTCAGAAACTTAGGCTTATTAAATAGGCTTATTTCAGCAACTTAGGCTCATTAAATAGCCTTACTAAATAGGCTTATTTCAGCAACTTAGGCTTATTAAATAGGCTTATTTCAGCAACTTAAACTTATTAAATAGCCTTATTTCATCAACTTAGGCTTATTAAATAGCCTTATTTCAGCAACTTAGACTTATTAAATAGGCTTATTCAGCAACTTAGGCTTATTAAATAGCCTTATTAAATAGGCTTATTTCAGCAACTTAGACTTATTAAATAGGTTTATTCAGCAACTTAGGCTTATTAAATAGCCTTATTCAGCAACTTAGGCTCATTAAATAGGCTTATTTCAGCAACTTAGGCTTATTAAATAGGCTCATTCAGCAACTTAGGCTTATTAAATAGGCTTATTTCAGCAACTTAGACGTATTAACTAGGCCTATTAAATAGGCTTATTAAATAGGCTTATTTCATCAACTTAGACTTATTAAATAGGCCTATTAAATAGGCTTGTTAAATAGGCTTATTAAATAGGCTTATTTCAGCAACTTAGGCTTATTAAATAGCCTAATTAAGTAGGCTTATTTCAGCAACTTTGGCTTATTAAATAGGCTTATTTCAGCAACTTACTCTGATTAAAAAGGCTTATTTCAGCAACTTAGACTTATTAAATAGCCTTATTTCAGCAAATTAGACTTATTAAATAGGCTTATTTCAGCAACTTATGCTTATTAAATATACTTATTTCAGCAACTTAGGCTTATTAAATAGGCTTATTTCAGCAACGTAGAATTATTAAATAGCCTTATTTCAGCAACTTAGGCTTATTAAACGGGCTTATTTCAGCAACTTAGGCTTATTAAATAGCCTTATTTCAGCAACTTAGACTTATTAAATAGGCTTATTTCAGCAACTTAGGCTTATTAAATAGGCTTATTCATCAACTTAGGCTTATTAAATAGGCTTATTAAATAGGCTTATTTCAGCAACGTAGGCTTATTAAATAGGCTTATTCTGCAACTTAGGCTTATTAAATAGGCTCATTCAATACTTATTAAATAGGCTTATTAAACAGGCTTATTAAATAGACTCATTAAATAGGCTCAATAAATAGGCTTATTAAATAGGCTTATTAATTAGGCTTATTAAATAGGCTTATTAAATAGACTTATTAAATAGGCATATTAAATAGGCTCAATAAATAGGCTTATTAAATAGGCTTATTAAATAGGCTTATTAAATAGGCTTATTAAATAGGCTCAATAAATAGGCTTATTAAATAGGCTTATTAAATATGCTTATTAAATAGACTTATTAAATAGGCATATTAAATAGGCTTATTAAATAGACTTATTAAATAGCCTCATTAAATAGGCTTATTTTAGCAACTTAGGCTTATAAAATAGGCTTATTTCATCAACTTATGCTTATTAAATAGCCTTATTAAACAGGTTTATTTCAGCAACTTAGGCTTATTAAATAGCATTTTTAAATATGTTTATTTCAGCAACTTAGACTTATTAAATATACCTTTTTAAATAGGCTTAGTTCAGAAACTTAGGCTTATTAAATAGGCTTATTTCAGCAACTTAGGCTCATTAAATAGCCTTATTAAATAGGCTTATTTCAGCAACTTAGGCTTATTAAATAGCCTTATTAAATAGGCTTATTTTAGCAACTTAGACTTATTAAAACGACTTATTAAATAGACATTTCAGCAACTTAGGCTCATCAAATATGCTTATGAAATATGCTTATTTCTGCAACTTAGACTTATTAGATAGGCCTATTAAATAGGCTTATTTCAGCAACTTAGGCTTATTAAATAGGCTTATTTCAGCAACTTGGGCTTATTAAATAGGCTTATTTCAGCAACTTAGACTTATTAAATAGCCTTATTTCAGCAACTTACGCTTATTAAATAGGCTTATTTCAGCAACTTAGGCTTATTAAATAGCCTTATTAAGTAGGCTTATTTCAGCAACTTACGCTGATTAAAAAGGCTTATTGCAGCAACTTAGACTTATTAAATAGCCTTATTTCAGCAACTTATGCTTATTAAATAGGCTTATTTCAGCAACTTAGGCTTATTAAATAGCCTTATTTCAGCAACTTAGACTTATTAAATAGGCTTATTTCAGCAACTTAGGCTTATTAAATAGGCTCATTAAATACTTGTTAAATAGGCTTATTAAACAGGCTTATTAAATAGACTCATTAAATAGGCTCATTAAATAGGCTTATTAAACAGGCTTATTAAATAGACTCATTAAATAGGCTTATTAAATAGGCTTATTAATTAGGCTTATTAAATAGGCTTATTAAATAGACTTAATAAATAGGCTTATTAAATAGGCTCAATAAATAGGCTTATTAAATAGGCTCAATGAATAGGCTTATTAAATAGGCTCAATAAATAGGCTTATTAAATAGTCTCATTAAATACTTATTAAATAGGCTTAACAAATAGACTTATTAAATAGACTTATTAAATAGGCTTATTAAATAGGTTTATTAAATAGGCTTATTAAAAAGGCTTATTAAATAGACTTATTAAATAGGCTCATTAAATACTTATTAAATAGGTTTATTAAATAGGTGTATTAAATAGGCTTATTAAACAGACTTATTAAATAGGCTTATTAAATAGACTTATTAAATAGCCTCATTATATAGGCTTATTTTAGCAACTTAGGCTTATTAAATAGGCTTATTAAATAGACTTATTAAATAGGCTCAATAAATAGGCTTATTAAATAGGCTTATTAAATAGGCTCAATAAATAGGCTTATTAAATAGGCTCAATAAATAGGCTTATTAAATAGGCTCAATAAATAGGCTTATTAAATAGGCTCATTAAATACTTATTAAATAGGCTTATTAAATAGACATCTTAAATAGACTTATTAAATAGGCTTATTAAATAGACTTATTTAATAGGCTTATTAAAAAGGCTTATTAAATAGACTTATTAAATAGGCTCATTAAATACTTATTAAATAGGTTTATTAAATAGGCGTATTAAATAGGCTTATTAAATAGGCTTATTAAATAGGCTTATTAAATAGGCTTATTAAATAGACTTATTAAATAGCCTAATTAAATAGGCTTATTTTAGCAACTTAGGCTTATTAAATAGGTTTATTTCAGCAACTTAGACTTATTAAATAGCCTTATTAAATAGGCTTATTTCAGCAACTTAGGCTTATTAAATAAGCTTATTTCAGCAACTTATGCTTATTAAATAGCCTTATTAAACAGGTTTATTTCAGCAACTTAGGCTTATTAAATAGCATTTTAAATAGGTTTATTTCAGCAACTTAGACTTATTAAATAGGCTTATTAAATAGGCTTAGTTCAGAAACTTAGGCTTATTAAATAGGCTTATTTCAGCAACTTAGGCTCATTAAATAGCCTTACTAAATAGGCTTATTTCAGCAACTTAGGCTTATTAAACAGGCTTATTTCAGCAACTTAAACTTATTAAATAGCCTTATTTCATCAACTTAGGCTTATTAAAAAGCCTTATTTCAGCAACTTAGACTTATTAAATAGGCTTATTCAGCAACTTAGGCTTATTAAATAGCCTTATTAAATAGGCTTATTTCAGCAACTTAGACTTATTAAATAGGTTTACTCAGCAACTTAGGCTTATTAAATAGGCTTATTCAGCAACTTAGTCTCATTAAATAGCCTTATTTGAGCAACTTAGACTTATTAAATAGGCTTATTTCAGCAACTTATGCTTATTAAATATACTTATTTAAGCAACTTAGGCTTATTAAATAGGCTTATTTCAGCAACTTAGACTTATTAAACAACCTTATTTCAGCAACTTATGCGTATTAAATAGGCTTATTTCAGCAACTTAGGCTTATTAAATAGCCTTATTTCAGCAACTTAGACTTATTAAATAGGCTTATTTCAGCAACTTAGGCTTATTAAATAGGCTCATTCAATACTTGTTAAATAGGCTTATTAAACAGGATTATTAAATAGACTCATTAAATAGGCTCATTAAATAGGCTTATTAAATAGGCTTATTAATTAGGCTTATTAAATAGGCTTATTAAATAGACTTAATAAATAGGCTTATTAAATAGGCTCAATAAATAGGCTTATTAAATAGGCTCAATGAATAGGCTTATTAAATAGGCTCAATAAATAGGCTTATTAAATAGGCTCATTAAATACTTATTAAATAGGCTTAACAAATAGACGTATTAAATAGACTTATTAAATAGGCTTATTAAATAGGTTTATTAAATAGCCTTATTAAAAAGGCGTATTAAATAGACTTATTAAATAGGCTCATTAAATACTTATTAAATAGGTTTATTAAATAGGCGTATTAAATAGGCTTATTAAACAGGCTTATTAAATAGGCTTACTAAATAGACTTATTAAATAGCCTCATTAAAAAGGCTTATTTTAGCAACTTAGGCTTATTAAATAGGCTTATTAAATAGACTTATTAAATAGGCTCAATAAATAGGCTTATTAAATAGGCTTATTAAATAGGCTTTTTAAATAGACTTATTAAATAGTCTTATTAAATAGGCTCAATAAATAGGCTTATTAAATAGGCTCAATAAATAGTCTTATTAAATAGGCTCAATAAATAGGCTTATTAAATAGGCTCAATAAATAGGCTTATTAAATAGGCTCATTAAATACTTATTAAATAGGCTTATTAAATAGACTTATTAAATAGACTTATTAAATAGGCTTATTAAATAGACTTATTAAATAGGCTTATTAAAAAGGCTTATTAAATAGACTTATTAAATAGGCTCATTAAATACTTATTAAATATGTTTATTAAATAGGTGTATTAAATAGGCTTATTAAATAGGCTTATTAAATAGGCTTATTAAATAGGCTTATTAAATAGACTTATTAAGTAGCCTAATTAAATAGGCTTATTTTAGCAACTTAGGCTTATTAAATAGGTTTATTTCAGCAACTTAGACATTAAATAGCCTTATTAAATAGGCTTATTTCAGCAACTTAGGCTTATTAAATAAGCTTATTTCAGCAACTTATGCTTATTAAATAGCCTTATTAAACAGGTTTATTTCAGCAACTTAGGCTTATTAAATAGCATTTTAAATAGGTTTATTTCAGCAACTTAGACTTATTAAATAGGCTTATTAAATAGGCTTAGTTCAGAAACTTAGGTTTATTAAATAGGCTTATTTCAGCAACTTAGGCTCATTAAATAGCCTTACTAAATAGGCTTATTTCAGCAACTTAGGCTTATTAAATAGGCTTATTTCAGCAACTTAAACTTATTAAATAGCCTTATTTCATCAACTTAGGCTTATTAAATAGCCTTATTTCAGCAACTTAGACTTATTAAATAGGCTTATTCAGCAACTTAGGCTTATTAAATAGCCTTATTAAATAGGCTTATTTCAGCAACTTAGACTTATTAAATAGGTTTATTCAGCAACTTAGGCTTATTAAATAGGCTTATTCAGCAACTTAGGCTCATTAAATAGGCTTATTTCAGCAACTTAGGCTTTTTAAATAGGCTCATTCAGCAACTTAGGCTTATTAAATAGGCTTATTTCAGCAACTTAGGCTCATTAAATAGCCTTACTAAATAGGCTTATTTCAGCAACTTAGGCTTATTAAACAGGCTTATTTCAGCAACTTAAACTTATTAAATAGCCTTATTTCATCAACTTAGGCTTATTAAATAGCCTTATTTCAGCAACTTAGACTTATTAAATAGGCTTATTCAGCAACTTAGGCTTATTAAATAGCCTTATTAAATAGGCTTATTTCAGCAACTTAGACTTATTAAATAGGTTTACTCAGCAACTTAGGCTTATTAAATAGGCTTATTCAGCAACTTAGGCTCATTAAATAGCCTTATTTGAGCAACTTAGACTTATTAAATAGGCTTATTTCAGCAACTTATGCTTATTAAATATACTTATTTCAGCAACTTAGGCTTATTAAATAGGCTTATTTCAGCAACTTAGACTTATTAAACAACCTTATTTCAGCAACTTATGCGTATTAAATAGGCTTATTTCAGCAACTTAGGCTTATTAAATAGCCTTATTTCAGCAACTTAGACTTATTAAATAGGCTTATTTCAGCAACTTAGGCTTATTAAATAGGCTCATTCAATACTTGTTAAATAGGCTTATTAAACAGGATTATTAAATAGACTCATTAAATAGGCTCATTAAATAGGCTTATTAAATAGGCTTATTAATTAGGCTTATTAAATAGGCTTATTAAATAGACTTAATAAATAGGCTTATTAAATAGGCTCAATAAATAGGCTTATTAAATAGGCTCAATGAATAGGCTTATTAAATAGGCTCAATAAATAGGCTTATTAAATAGGCTCATTAAATACTTATTAAATAGGCTTAACAAATAGACTTATTAAATAGACTTATTAAATAGGCTTATTAAATAGGTTTATTAAATAGCCTTATTAAAAAGGTGTATTAAATAGACTTATTAAATAGGCTCATTAAATACTTATTAAATAGGTTTATTAAATAGGCGTATTAAATAGGCTTATTAAACAGGCTTATTAAATAGGCTTACTAAATAGACTTATTAAATAGCCTCATTAAAAAGGCTTATTTTAGCAACTTAGGCTTATTAAATAGGCTTATTAAATAGACTTATTAAATAGGCTCAATAAATAGGCTTATTAAATAGGCTTATTAAATAGGCTTTTTAAATAGACTTATTAAATAGTCTTATTAAATAGGCGCAATAAATAGGCTTATTAAATAGGCTCAATAAATAGTCTTATTAAATAGGCTCAATAAATAGGCTTATTAAATAGGCTCAATAAATAGGCTTATTAAATAGGCTCATTAAATACTTATTAAATAGGCTTATTAAATAGACTTATTAAATAGACTTATTAAATAGGCTTATTAAATAGACTTATTAAATAGGCATATTAAAAAGGCTTATTAAATAGACTTATTAAATAGGCTCATTAAATACTTATTAAATATGTTTATTAAATAGGCGTATTAAATAGGCTTATTAAATAGGCTTATTAAATAGGCTTATTAAATAGGCTTATTAAATAGACTTATTAAGTAGCCTAATTAAATAGGCTTATTTTAGCAACTTAGGCTTATTAAATAGGTTTATTTCAGCAACTTAGACATTAAATAGCCTTATTAAATAGGCTTATTTCAGCAACTTAGGCTTATTAAATAAGCTTATTTCAGCAACTTATGCTTATTAAATAGCCTTATTAAACAGGTTTATTTCAGCAACTTAGGCTTATTAAATAGCATTTTAAATAGGTTTATTTCAGCAACTTAGACTTATTAAATAGGCTTATTAAATAGGCTTAGTTCAGAAACTTAGGTTTATTAAATAGGCTTATTTCAGCAACTTAGGCTCATTAAATAGCCTTACTAAATAGGCTTATTTCAGCAACTTAGGCTTATTAAATAGGCTTATTTCAGCAACTTAAACTTATTAAATAGCCTTATTTCATCAACTTAGGCTTATTAAATAGCCTTATTTCAGCAACTTAGACTTATTAAATAGGCTTATTCAGCAACTTAGGCTTATTAAATAGCCTTATTAAATAGGCTTATTTCAGCAACTTAGACTTATTAAATAGGTTTATTCAGCAACTTAGGCTTATTAAATAGGCTTATTCAGCAACTTAGGCTCATTAAATAGGCTTATTTCAGCAACTTAGGCTTTTTAAATAGGCTCATTCAGCAACTTAGGCTTATTAAATAGGCTTATTTCAGCAACTTAGACTTGTTAAATAGGCCTATTAAATAGGCTTATTAAATAGGCTTATTTCATCAACTTAGACTTATTAAATAGGCCTATTAAATAGGCTTGTTAAATAGGCTTGTTAAATAGGCTTATTTCAGCAACTTAGGCTTATTAAATAGCCTAATTAAGTAGGCTTATTTCAGCAACTTTGGCTTATTAAATAGGCTTATTTCAGCAACTTACGCTGATTAAAAAGGCTTATTTCAGCAACTTAGACTTATTAAATAGCCTTATTTCAGCAAATTAGACTTATTAAATAGGCTTATTTCAGCAACTTATGCTTATTAAATATACTTATTTCAGCAACTTAGGCTTATTAAATAGGCTTATTTCAGCAACTTAGACTTATTAAATAGCCTTATTTCAGCAACTTAGGCTTATTAAATAGGCTTATTTCAGCAACTTAGGCTTATTAAATCGCCTTATTTCAGCAACTTAGACTTATTAAATAGGCTTATTTCAGCAACTTAGGCTTATTAAATAGGCTTATTCAGCAACTTAGGCTTATTAAATAGGCTTATTAAATAGGCTTATTTCAGCAACTTAGGCTTATTAAATAGGCTTATTCAGCAACTTAGGCTTATTAAATAGGCTCATTCAATACTTATTAAATAGGCTTATTAAACAGGCTTATTAAATAGACTTATTAAATAGGCTCAATAAATAGGCTTATTAAATAGGCTTATTAATTAGGCTTATTAAATAGGCTTATTAAATAGACTTATTAAATAGGCTTATTAAATAGGCTTATTAAATAGGCTTATTAAATAGGCTCAATAAATAGGCTTATTAAATAGGCTTATTAAATATGCTTATTAAATAGACTTATTAAATAGGCGTATTAAATAGGCTTATTAAATAGACTTATTAAATAGCCTCATTAAATAGGCTTATTTTAGCAACTTAGGCTTATAAAATAGGCTTATTTCATCAACTTATGCTTATTAAATAGCCTTATTAAACAGGTTTATTTCAGCAACTTAGGCTTATTAAATAGCATTTTTAAATATGTTTATTTCAGCAACTTAGACTTATTAAATATACCTTTTTAAATAGTCTTAGTTCAGAAACTTAGGCTTATTAAATAGGCTTATTTCAGCAACTTAGGCTCATTAAATAGCCTTATTAAATAGGCTTATTTCAGCAACTTAGGCTTATTAAATAGCCTTATTAAATAGGCTTATTTTAGCAACTTAGACTTATTAAAACGACTTATTAAATAGACATTTCAGCAACTTAGGCTCATCAAATATGCTTATGAAATATGCTTATTTCTGCAACTTAGACTTATTAGATAGGCCTATTAAATAGGCTTATTTCAGCAACTTAGTCTTATTAAATAGGCTTATTTCAGCAACTTGGGCTTATTAAATAGGCTTATTTCAGCAACTTAGACTTATTAAATAGCCTTATTTCAGCAACTTACGCTTATTAAATAGGCTTATTTCAGCAACTTAGGCTTATTAAACAGCCTTATTAAGTAGGCATATTTCAGCAACTTGGGCTTATTAAATAGGCTTATTTCAGCAACTTACGCTGATTAAAAAGGCTTTTTTCAGCAACTTAGGCTTATTAAATAGGCTTATTTCAGCAACTTGGGCTTATTAAATAGGCTTATTTCAGCAACTTAGACTTATTAAATAGCCTTATTTCAGCAACTTAGACTTATTAAATAGGCTTATTTCAGCAACTTATGCTTATTAAATATACTTATTTCAGCAACTTAGGCTTATTAAATAGGCTTATTTCAGCAACTTAGACTTATTAAATAGCCTTATTTCAGCAACTTATGCTTATTAAATAGGCTTATTTCAGCATCTTAGGCTTATTAAAGAGCCTTATTTCAGCAACTTAGACTTATTAAATAGGCTTATTTCAGCAACTTAGGCTTATTAAATAGGCTCATTCAATACTTGTTAAATAGGCTTATTAAACAGGCTTATTAAATAGACTCATTAAATAGGCTCATTAAATAGGCTTATTAAATAGGCTTATTAATTAGGCTTATTAAATAGGCTTATTAAATAGACTTATTAAATAGGCTTATTAAATAGGCTCAATAAATAGGCTTATTAAATAGGCTCAATGAATAGGCTTATTAAATAGGCTCAATAAATAGGCTTATTAAATAGGCTAATTAAATAGGCTTATTAAAAAGGCTTATTAAATAGACTTATTAAATAGGCTCATTAAATACTTATTAAATAGGTTTATTAAATAGGCGTATTAAATAGGCTTATTAAATAGGCTTATTAAATAGGCTTATTAAATAGACTTATTAAATAGCCTCATTAAATAGGCTTATTTTAGCAACTTAGGCTTATTAAATAGACTTATTAAATAGGCTTATTAAATAGGCTCAATAAATAGGCTTATTAAATAGGCTCAATAAATAGGCTTATTAAATAGGCTCAATAAATAGGCATATTAAATAGGCTCATTAAATACTTATTAAATAGGCTTTTTAAATAGACTTATCAAATAGACTTATTAAATAGGCTTATTAAATAGACTTATTAAATAGGCTTATTAAAAAGGCTTATTAAATAGACTTATTAAATAGGCTCATTAAATACTTATTAAATATGTTTATTAAATAGGCGTATTAAATAGGCCTATTAAATAGGCTTGTTAAATAGGCTTATTAAATAGACTTATTTCAGCAACTTAGGCTTATTAAATAGCCTAATTAAGTAGGCTTATTTCAGCAACTTTGGCTTATTAAATAGGCTTATTTCAGCAACTTACGCTGATTAAAAAGGCTTATTAAATAGGCTTATTTCAGCAACTTAGGCTCATTAAATAGCCTTATTAAATAAGCTTATTTCAGCAACTTAGGCTTATTAAATAGCCTTATTAAATAGGCTTATTTTAGCAACTTAGACTTATTAAAACGACTTATTAAATAGACATTTCAGCAACTTAGGCTCATCAAATATGCTTATGAAATATGCTTATTTCTGCAACTTAGACATATTAGATAGGCCTATTAAATAGGCTTATTTCAGCAACTTAGGCTTATTAAATAGGCTTATTTCAGCAACTTGGGCTTATTAAATAGGCTTATTTCAGCAACTTAGTCTTATTAAATAGCCTTATTTCAGCAACTTACGCTTATTAAATAGGCTTATTTCAGCAACTTAGGCTTATTAAATAGCCTTATTAAGTAGGCTTATTTCAGCAACTTGGGCTTATTAAATAGGCTTATTTCAGCAACTTACGCTGATTAAAAAGGCTTATTTCAGCAACTTAGGCTTATTAAATAGGCTTATTTCAGCAACTTATGCTTATTAAATATACTTATTTCAGCAACTTAGGCTTATTAAATAGGCTTATTTCAGCAACTTAGACTTATTAAATAGCCTTCTTTCAGCAACTTATGCTTATTAAATAGGCTTATTTCAGCAACTTAGGCTTATTAAAGAGCCTTATTTCAGCAACTTAGACTTATTAAATAGGCTTATTTCAGCAACTTAGGCTTATTAAATAGGCTCATTCAATACTTGTTAAATAGGCTTATTAAACAGGCTTATTAAATAAACTCATTAAATAGGCTCATTAAATAGGCTTATTAATTAGGCTTATTAAATAGGCTTATTAAATAGACTTATTAAATAGGCTTATTAAATAGGCTCAATAAATAGGCTTATTAAATAGGCTCAATGAATAGGCTTCTTAAATAGGCTCAATAAATAGGCTTATTAAATAGGCTAATTAAATAGGCTTATTAAAAAGGCTTATTAAATAGACTTATTAAATAGGCTCATTAAATACTTATTAAATAGGTTTATTAAATAGGCGTATTAAATAGGCTTATTAAATAGGCTTATTAAATAGGCTTATTAAATAGACTTATTAAATAGCCTCATTAAATAGGCTTATTTTAGCAACTTAGGCTTATTAAATAGACTTATTCAATAGGCTTATTAAATAGGCTCAATAAATAGGCTTATTAAATAGGCTCAATAAATAGGCTTATTAAATAGGCTCAATAAATAGGCATATTAAATAGGCTCATTAAATACTTATTAAATAGGCTTTTTAAATAGACTTATCAAATAGACTTATTAAATAGGCTTATTAAATAGACTTATTAAATAGGCTTATTAAAAAGGCTTATTAAATAGACTTATTAAATAGGCTCATTAAATACTTATTAAATATGTTTATTAAATAGGCGTATTAAATAGGCCTATTAAATAGGCTTGTTAAATAGGCTTATTAAATAGGCTTATTTCAGCAACTTAGGCTTATTAAATAGCCTAATTAAGTAGGCTTATTTCAGCAACTTTGGCTTATTAAATAGGCTTATTTCAGCAACTTACGCTGATTAAAAAGGCTTATTTCAGCAACTTAGACTTATTAAATAGCCTTATTTCAGCAACTTAGACTTATTAAATAGGCTTATATCAGCAACTTATGCTTATTAAATATACTTATTTCAGCAACTTAGGCTTATTAAATAGGCTTATTTCAGCAACTTAGACTTATTAAATAGCCTTATTTCAGAAACTTAGGCTTATTAAATAGGCTTATTTCAGCAACTTAGGCTTATTAAATAGCCTTATTTCAGCAACTTAGACTTATTAAATAGGCTTATTTCAGCAACTTAGGCTTATTAAATAGGCTTATTCAGCAACTTAGGCTTATTAAATAGGCTTATTAAATAGGCTTATTTCAGCAACTTAGGCTTATTAAATAGGCTTATTCAGCAACTTAGGCTTATTAAATAGGCTCATTCAATACTTATTAAATAGGCTTATTAAACAGGCTTATTAAATAGACTCATTAAATAGGCTCAATAAATAGGCTTATTAAATAGGCTTATTAATTAGGCTTATTAAATAGGCTTATTAAATAGACTTATTAAATAGGCTCATTAAATAGGCTCAATAAATAGGCTTATTAAATAGGCTTATTAAATAGGCTTATTAAATAGGCTTATTAAATAGGCTCAATAAATAGGCTTATTAAATAGGCTTATTAAATATGCTTATTAAATAGACTTATTAAATAGGCGTATTAAATAGGCTTATTAAATAGACTTATTAAATAGCCTCATTAAATAGGCTTATTTTAGCAACTTAGGCTTATAAAATAGGCTTATTTCATCAACTTATGCTTATTAAATAGCCTTATTAAACAGGTTTATTTCAGCAACTTAGGCTTATTAAATAGCATTTTTAAATATGTTTATTTCAGCAACTTAGACTTATTAAATATACCTTTTTAAATAGGCTTAGTTCAGAAACTTAGGCTTATTAAATAGGCTTATTTCAGCAACTTAGTCGCATTAAATAGCCTTATTAAATAGGCTTATTTCAGCAACTTAGGCTTATTAAATAGCCTTATTAAATAGGCTTATTTTAGCAACTTAGACTTATTAAAACGACTTATTAAATAGACATTTCAGCAACTTAGGCTCATCAAATATGCTTATGAAATATGCTTATTTCTGCAACTTAGACTTATTAGATAGGCCTATTAAATAGGCTTATTTCAGCAACTTAGGCTTATTAAATAGGCTTATTTCAGCAACTTGGGCTTATTAAATAGGCTTATTTCAGCAACTTAGACTTATTAAATAGCCTTATTTCAGCAACTTACGCTTATTAAATAGGCTTATTTCAGCAACTTAGGCTTATTAAATAGCCTTATTAAGTAGGCTTATTTCAACAACTTGGGCTTATTAAATAGGCTTATTTCAGCAACTTACTCTGATTAAAAAGGCTTATTTCAGCAACTTAGGCTTATTAAATAGGCTTATTTCAGCAACTTGGGCTTATTAAATAGGCTTATTTCAGCAACTTAGACTTATTAAATAGCCTTATTTCAGCAACTTAGACTTATTAAATAGGCTTATTTCAGCAACTTATGCTTATTAAATATACTTATTTCAGCAACTTAGGCTTATTAAATAGGCTTATTTCAGCAACTTAGACTTATTAAATAGCCTTATTTCAGCAACTTATGCTTATTAAATAGGCTTATTTCAGCAACTTAGGCTTATTAAATAGCCTTATTTCAGCAACTTAGACTTATTAAATAGGCTTATTTCAGCAACTTAGGCTTATTAAATAGGCTCATTCAATACTTGTTAAATAGGTTTATTAAACAGGCTTATTAAATAGGCGTATTAATTAGGCTTATTAAATAGGCTTATTAAATAGACTTATTAAATAGGCTTATTAAATAGGCTCAATAAATAGGCTTATTAAATAGGCTCAATGAATAGGCTTATTAAATAGGATCAATAAATAGGCTTATTAAATAGGCTCATTAAATACTTATTAAATAGGCTTAACAAATAGACTTATTAAATAGACTTATTAAATAGGCTTATTAAATAGGTTTATTAAATAGGCTTATTAAAAAGGCTTATTAAATAGACTTATTAAATAGGCTAATTAAATACTTATTAAATAGGTTTATTAAATAGGCGTATTAAATAGGCTTATTAAATAGGCTTATTAAATAGACTTATTAAATAGGCTCAATAAATAGGCTTATTAAATAGGCTTATTAAATAGGCTCAATAAATAGGCTTATTAAATAGGCTTATTAATTAGGCTTATTAAATAGGCTTATTTCAGCAACTTAGGCTTATTAAATAGCCTTATTTCAGCAACTTAGACTTATTAAATAGGCTTATTTCAGCAACTTAGGCTTATTAAATAGGCTCATTCAATACTTGTTAAATAGCCTTATTAAACAGGCTTATTAAATAGACTCATTAAATAGGCTCATTAAATAGGCTTATTAAATAGGCTTATTAATTAGGCTTATTAAATAGGCTTATTAAATAGACTTATCAAATAGGCTTATTAAATAGGCTCAATAAATAGGCTCAATGAATAGGCTTATTAAATAGGCTCAATAAATAGGCTTATTAAATAGGCTCATTAAATAGGCTTATTAAATAGGTTTATTAAATAGGCTTATTAAAAAGGCTTATTAAATAGACTTATTAAATAGGCTCATTAAATACTTATTCAATAGGTTTATTAAATAGGCGTATTAAATAGGCTTATTAAATAGGCTTATTAAATAGGCTTATTAAATAGACTTATTAAATAGCCTCATTAAATAGGCTTATTTTAGCAACTTAGGCTTATTAAATAGGCTTATTTCAGCAACTTAGGCTTATTAAATAGCGTTATTTCAGCAACTTAGACTTATTAAATAGGCTTATTCAGCAACTTAGGCTTATTAAATAGCCTTATTAAATAGGCTTATTTCAGCAACTTAGGCTTATTAAATAGGCTTATTTCAGCAACTTAGGCTTATTAAATAGGCTTATTCAGCAACTTAGGCTTATTAAATAGGCTTATTTCAGCAACTTAGACTTATTAAATAGGCCTATTAAATAGGCTTATTAAAAAGACGTATTAAATAGGCTCATTAAATAGGCTTATTTTAGCAACTTAGGCTTATTAAATAGGTTTATTTCAGCAAATTAGACTTATTAAATAGCCTTTTTAAAAAGGCTTATTTCAGCAACTTAGGCTTATTAAATAAGCTTATTTCAGCAACTTATGCTTATTAAATAGCCCTATTAAACAGGTTTATTTCAGCAACTTAGGCTTATTAAATAGCATTTTTAAATAGATTTATTTCAGCAACTTAGACTTATTAGATATACCTTTTTAAATAGGCTTAGTTCAGAAACTTAGGCTTATTAAATAGTCTTATTTCAGCAACTTAGGCTCATTAAATAGCCTTATTAAATAGGCTTATTCAGCAACTTAGGCTTATTAAATAGCCTTATTAAATAGGCTTATTTCAGCAACTTAGACTTATTAAATAGGCTTATTCAGCAACTTAGGCTTATTAAATAGCCTTATTAAATAGGCTTATTTCAGCAACTTAGGCTTATTAAATAGGCTTATTTCAGCAACTTAGGCTTATTAAATAGGCTTATTCAGCAACTTAGGCTTATTAAATAGGCTTATTTCAGCAACTTAGACTTATTAAATAGGCCTATTAAATAGGCTTATTAAATAGACTTATTAAATAAGCTCAATAAATAGGCTTATTAAAGAGGCTTATTAAATAGGCTCAATAAATAGGCTTATTAAACAGGCTCATTAAATACTTATTAAATAGACTTATTAAATCGGCTTATTAAATAGGCTCAATAAATAGGCTTATTAAATAGGCTCAATAAATAGGCTTATTAAATAGGCTCAATAAATAGGCTTATTAAATAGGCTCAATAAATAGGCTTATTAAATAGGCTCATTAAATACTTATTAAATAGGCTTATTAAATAGACTTATTAAATAGACTTATTAAATAGGCTTATTAAATAGACTTATTAAAGAGGCTTATTAAAAAGGCTTATTAAATAGACTTATTAAATAGGCTCATTAAATACTTATTAAATATGTTTATTAAATAGGCGTATTAAATAGGCTTATTAAATAGGCTTATGAAATAGGCTTATAAAATAGGCTTATTAAATAGACTAATTAAATAGCCTCATTAAATAGGCTTATTTTAGCAACTTAGGCTTCTTAAATAGGTTTATTTCAGCAACTTAGACTTATTAAAGAGACTTTTTAAATAGGCTTATTTCAGCAACTTAGGCTTATTAAATAAGCTTATTTCAGCAACTTATGCTTATTAAATAGCCCTATTAAACAGGTTTATTTCAGCAACTTAGGCTTATTAAATAGGCTTATTCAGCAACTTAGGCTTATTAAATAGGCTTATTAAATAGGCTTATTTCAGCAACTTAGGCTTATTAAATATGCTTATTCAGCAACTTAGGCTTATTAAATAGGCTCATTCAATACTTATTAAATAGGCTTATTAAACAGGCTTATTAAATAGACTTATTAAATAGGCTTATTAAATAGGCTCAATAAATAGGCTTATTAAATAGGCTTATTAAATAGGCTTATTAAATAGGCTTATTAAATAGGCTCAATAAATAGGCTTATTAAATAGGCTTATTAAATATGCAATAAATAGGCTTATTAAATAGGCGTATTAAATAGGCCTATTAAATAGACTTATTAAATAGCCTCATTAAATAGGCTTATTTTAGCAACTTAGGCTTATTAAACAGGTTTATTTCAGCAACTTAGGCTTATTAAATAGCATTTTTAAATATGTTTATTTCAGCAACTTAGACTTATTAAATACACCTTTTTAAATAGGCTTAGTTCAGAAACTTAGGCTTATTAAATAGGCTTATTTCAGCAACTTAGGCTCATTAAATAGCCTTATTAAATAGGCTTATTTCAGCAACTTAGGCTTATTAAATAGCCTTATTAAATAGGCTTATTTCTGCAACTTAGACTTATTAAATAGGCCTATTAAATAGGCTTATTAAATAGGCTTATTTCAGCAACTTAGACTTATTAAATAGGCCTATTAAATAGGCTTATTAAATAGACTTATTAAATAGGCTCATTAAATACTTATTAAATAGGCTTATTAAATAGGCTTATTAAATAGACTTATTAAATAGGCTCAATAAATAGGCTTATTAAATAGGCTTATTAAATAGGCTCAATAAATAGGCTTATTAAATAGGCTTATTAAATAGGCTTATTAAATAGACTTATTAAATAGGCTTATTAAATAGGCTCAATAAATAGGCTTATTAAATAGGCTCAATAAATAGGCTTATTAAATAGGCTCAATAAATAGGCTTATTAAATAGGCTCAATAAATAGGCTTATTAAATAGGCTCATTAAATACTTATTAAATAGGCTTATTAAATAGACTTATTAAATAGACTTATTAAATAGGCTTATTAAATAGACTTATTAAATAGGCTTATTAAAAAGGCTTATTAAATAGACTTATTAAATAGACTTATTAAATAGCCTAATTAAATAGGCTTATTTTAGCAACTTAGGCTTATTTAATAGGTTTATTTCAGCAACTTAGACTTATTAGATAGGCTTATTTCAGCAACTTAGACTTATTAAATAGGCCTATTAAATAGGCTTATTAAATAGGCTTATTTCAGCAACTTAGACTTATTAAATAGGCCTATTAAATAGGCTTATTAAATAGACTTATTAAATAGGCTCATTAAATACTTATTAAATAGGCTTATTAAATAGGCTTATTAAATAGCCTTATTAAATAGGCTCAATAAATCGGCTTATTAAATAGGCTTATTAAATAGGCTCAATAAATAGGCTTATTAAATAGGCTTATTAAATAGGCTTATTAAATAGACTTATTAAATCGGCTTATTAAATAGGCTCAATAAATAGGCTTATTAAATAGGCTCAATAAATATGCTTATTAAATAGGCTCAATAAATAGGCTTATTAAATAGGCTCAATAAATAGGCTTATTAAATAGGCTCATTAAATACTTATTAAATAGGCTTATTAAATAGGCTTATTAAATAGCCTTATTAAATAGGCTTATTTCAGCAACTTAGGCTTATTAAATAAGCTTATTTCAGCAACTTATGCTTATTAAATAGCCTTATTAAACAGGTTTATTTCAGCAACTTAGGCTTATTAAATAGCATTTTAAATAGGTTTATTTCAGCAACTTAGACTTATTAAATAGGCTTATTAAATAGGCTTAGTTCAGAAACTTAGGCTTATTAAATAGGCTTATTTCAGCAACTTAGGCTCATTAAATAGCCTTACTAAATAGGCTTATTTCAGCAACTTAGGCTTATTAAACAGGATTATTTCAGCAACTTAAACTTATTAAATAGCCTTATTTCATCAACTTAGGCTTATTAAATAGCCTTATTTCAGCAACTTAGACTTATTAAATAGGCTTATTCAGCAACTTAGGCTTATTAAATAGCCTTATTAATTAGGCTTATTTCAGCAACTTAGACTTATTAAATATTTTTATTCAGCAACTTAGGCTTATTAAATAGGCTTATTCAGCAACTTAGGCTCATTAAGTAGGCTTATTTCAGCAACTTAGGCTTATTAAATAGGCTCATTCAGCAACTTAGGCTTATTAAATAGGCTTATTTCAGCAACTTAGGCTCATTAAATAGCCTTATTAAATAGGCTTATTTCAGCAACTTAGGCTTATTAAATAGCCTTATTCAACAACTTAGGCGTATTAAATAGGCTTATTTCTGCAACTTAGACTTATTAAATAGGCCTATTAAATAGGCTTATTAAATAGGCTTATTTCAGCAACTTAGACTTATTAAATAGGCCTATTAAATAGGCTTATTAAATAGACTTATTAAATAGGCTCATTAAATACTTATTAAATAGGCTTATTAAATAGGCTTATTAAATAGACTTATTAAATAGGCTCAATAAATAGGCTTATTAAATAGGCTTATTAAATAGGCTCAATAAATAGGCTTATTAAATAGGCTTATTAAATAGGCTTATTAAATAGACTTATTAAATAGGCTTATTAAATAGGCTCAATAAATAGGCTTATTAAATAGGCTCAATAAATAGGCTTATTAAATAGGCTCAATAAATAGGCTTATTAAATAGGCTCAATAAATAGGCTTATTAAATAGGCTTATTAAATAGACTTATTAAATAGACTTATTAAATAGGCTTATTAAATAGACTTATTAAATAGACTTATTAAATAGGCTTATTAAATAGACTTATTAAATAGGCTTATTAAAAAGGCTTATTAAATAGACTTATTAAATAGACTTATTAAATAGCCTAATTAAATAGGCTTATTTCAGCAACTTAGGCTTATTAAATAAGCTTATTTCAGCAACTTATGCTTATTAAATAGCCTTATTAAACAGGTTTATTTCAGCAACTTAGGCTTATTAAATAGCATTTTAAATAGGTTTATTTCAGCAACTTAGACTTATTAAATAGGCTTATTAAATAGGCTTAGTTCAGAAACTTAGGCTTATTAAATAGGCTTATTTCAGCAACTTAGGCTCATTAAATAGCCTTACTAAATAGGCTTATTTCAGCAACTTAGGCTTATTAAACAGGCTTATTTCAGCAACTTAAACTTATTAAATAGCCTTATTTCATCAACTTAGGCTTATTAAATAGCCTTATTTCAGCAACTTAGACTTATTAAATAGGCTTATTCAGCTACTTAGGCTTATTAAATAGCCTTATTAATTAGGCTTATTTCAGCAACTTAGACTTATTAAATAGGTTTATTCAGCAACTTAGGCTTATTAAATAGGCTTATTCAGCAACTTAGGCTAATTAAGTAGGCTTATTTCAGCAACTTAGGCTTATTAAATAGGCTCATTCAGCAACTTAGGCTTATTAAATAGGCTTATTTCAGCAACTTAGACTTATCAAATAGGCCTATTAAATAGGCTTATTAAATAGGCTTATTTCATCAACTTAGACTTATGAAATAGGCCTATTAAATAGGCTTGTTAAATAGGCTTATTAAATAGGCTTATTTCAGCAACTTAGGCTTATTAAATAGCCTAATTAAGTAGGCTTATTTCAGCAACTTTGGCTTATTAAATAGGCTTATTTCAGCAACTTACGCTGATTAAAAAGGCTTATTCAGCAACTTAGGCTTATTAAATAGGCTAATTCAATACTTATTTAATAGGCTTATTAAACAGGCTTATTAAATAGACTCATTAAATAGGCTCAATAAATAGGCTTATTAAATAGGCTTATTAATTAGGCTTATTAAATAGGCTTATTAAATCTACTTATTAAATAGGCATATTAAATAGGCTCAATAAATAGGCTTATTAAATAGGCTTATTTAATAGGCTTATTAAATAGGCTTATTTAATAGGCTTATTAAATAGGCTTATTAAATAGGCTCAATAAATAGGCTTATTAAATAGGCTTATTAAATATGCTTATTAAATAGACTTATTAAATAGGCATATTAAATAGGCTTATTAAATAGACTTATTAAATAGCCTCATTAAATAGGCTTATTTTAGCAACTTAGGCTTATAAAATAGGCTTATTTCATCAACTTATGCTTATTAAATAGCCTTATTAAACAGGCTTATTTCAGCAACTTAGGCTTAATAAATAGCATTTTTAAATATGTTTATTTCAGCAACTTAGGCTCATTAAATACCCTTATTAAATAGGCTTATTTCAGCAACTTAGGCTTATTAAATAGCCTTATTAAATAGGCTTATTTTAGCAACTTAGACTTATTAAAACGACTTATTAAATAGACATTTCAGCAACTTAGGCTCATCAAATATGCTTATGAAATATGCTTATTTCTGCAACTTAGACTTATTAGATAGGCCTATTAAATAGGCTTATTTCAGCAACTTAGGCTTATTAAATAGGCTTATTTCAGCAACTTGGGCTTATTAAATAGGCTTATTTCAGCAACTTAGACTTATTAAATAGCCTTATTACAGCAACTTACGCTTATTAAATAGGCTTATTTCAGCAACTTAGGCTTATTAAATAGCCTTATTAAGTAGGCTTATTTCAGCAACTTGGGCTTATTAAATAGGCTTATTTCAGCAACTTACGCTGATTAAAAAGGCATATTTCAGCAACTTAGACTTATTAAATAGCCTTATTTCAGCAACTTAGACTTATTAAATAGGCTTATTTCAGCAACTTATGCTTATTAAATATACTTATTTCAGCAACTTAGGCTTATTAAATAGGCTTATTTCAGCAACTTAGACTTATTAAATAGCCTTATTTCAGCAACTTATGCTTATTAAATAGGCTTATTTCAGCAACTTAGGCTTATTAAATAGCCTTATTTCAGCAACTTAGACTTATTAAATAGGCTTATTTCAGCAACTTAGGCTTATTAAATAGGCTCATTCAATACTTGTTAAATAGCCTTATTAAACAGGCTTATTAAATAGACTCATTAAATAGGCTCATTAAATAGGCTTATTAAATAGGCTTATTAATTAGGCTTATTAAATAGGCTTATTAAATAGACTTATTAAATAGGCTTATTAAATAGGCTCAATAAATAGGCTCAATGAATAGGCTTATTAAATAGGCTCAATAAATAGGCTTATAAAATAGGCTCATTAAATAGGCTTATTAAATAGGTTTATTAAATAGGCTTATTAAAAAGGCTTATTAAATAGACTTCATAAATAGGCTCATTAAATACTTATTAAATAGGTTTATTAAATAGGCGTATTAAATAAGCTTATTAAATAGGCTTATTAAATAGGCTTATTAAATAGACTTATTAAATAGCCTCATTAAATAGGCTTATTTTAGCAACTTAGGCTTATTAAATAGGCTTATTTCAGCAACTTAGGCTTATTAAATAGCGTTATTTCAGCAACTTAGACTTATTAAATAGGCTTATTCAGCAACTTAGGCTTATTAAATAGCCTTATTAAATAGGCTTATTTCAGCAACTTAGGCTTATTAAATATGCTTATTTCAGCAACTTAGGCTTATTAAATAGGCTTATTCAGCAACTTAGGCTTATTAAATAGGCTTATTTCAGCAACTTAGACTTATTAAATAGGCCTATTAAATAGGCTTATTAAAAAGACGTGTTAAATAGGCTCATTAAATAGGCTTATTTTAGCAACTTAGGCTTATTAAATAGGTTTATTTCAGCAACTTAGACTTATTAAATAGCCTTTTTAAAAAGGCTTATTTCAGCAACTTAGACTTATTAAATAGGCCTATTAAATAGGCTTATTAAATAGACTTATTAAATAGGCTCATTAAATACTTATTAAATAGGCTTATTAAATAGGCTTATTAAATAGACTTATTAAATAGGCTCAATAAATAGGCTTATTAAATAGGCTTATTAAATAGGCTCAATAAATAGGCTTATTAAATAGGCTTATTAAATAGGCTTATTAAATAGACTTATTAAATAGGCTTATTAAATAGGCTCAATAAATAGGCTTATTAAATAGGCTCAATAAATAGGCTTATTAAATAGGCTCAATAAATAGGCTTATTAAATAGGCTCAATAAATAGGCTTATTAAATAGGCTTATTAAATAGACTTATTAAATAGACTTATTAAATAGGCTTATTAAATAGACTTATTAAATAGACTTATTAAATAGGCTTATTAAATAGACTTATTAAATAGGCTTATTAAAAAGGCTTATTAAATAGACTTATTAAATAGACTTATTAAATAGCCTAATTAAATAGGCTTATTTCAGCAACTTAGGCTTATTAAATAAGCTTATTTCAGCAACTTATGCTTATTAAATAGCCTTATTAAACAGGTTTATTTCAGCAACTTAGGCTTATTAAATAGCATTTTAAATAGGTTTATTTCAGCAACTTAGACTTATTAAATAGGCTTATTAAATAGGCTTAGTTCAGAAACTTAGGCTTATTAAATAGGCTTATTTCAGCAACTTAGGCTCATTAAATAGCCTTACTAAATAGGCTTATTTCAGCAACTTAGGCTTATTAAACAGGCTTATTTCAGCAACTTAAACTTATTAAATAGCCTTATTTCATCAACTTAGGCTTATTAAATAGCCTTATTTCAGCAACTTAGACTTATTAAATAGGCTTATTCAGCTACTTAGGCTTATTAAATAGCCTTATTAATTAGGCTTATTTCAGCAACTTAGACTTATTAAATAGGTTTATTCAGCAACTTAGGCTTATTAAATAGGCTTATTCAGCAACTTAGGCTAATTAAGTAGGCTTATTTCAGCAACTTAGGCTTATTAAATAGGCTCATTCAGCAACTTAGGCTTATTAAATAGGCTTATTTCAGCAACTTAGACTTATCAAATAGGCCTATTAAATAGGCTTATTAAATAGGCTTATTTCATCAACTTAGACTTATGAAATAGGCCTATTAAATAGGCTTGTTAAATAGGCTTATTAAATAGGCTTATTTCAGCAACTTAGGCTTATTAAATAGCCTAATTAAGTAGGCTTATTTCAGCAACTTTGGCTTATTAAATAGGCTTATTTCAGCAACTTACGCTGATTAAAAAGGCTTATTCAGCAACTTAGGCTTATTAAATAGGCTAATTCAATACTTATTTAATAGGCTTATTAAACAGGCTTATTAAATAGACTCATTAAATAGGCTCAATAAATAGGCTTATTAAATAGGCTTATTAATTAGGCTTATTAAATAGGCTTATTAAATCGACTTATTAAATAGGCATATTAAATAGGCTCAATAAATAGGCTTATTAAATAGGCTTATTTAATAGGCTTATTAAATAGGCTTATTTAATAGGCTTATTAAATAGGCTTATTAAATAGGCTCAATAAATAGGCTTATTAAATAGGCTTATTAAATATGCTTATTAAATAGACTTATTAAATAGGCATATTAAATAGGCTTATTAAATAGACTTATTAAATAGCCTCATTAAATAGGCTTATTTTAGCAACTTAGGCTTATAAAATAGGCTTATTTCATCAACTTATGCTTATTAAATAGCCTTATTAAACAGGCTTATTTCAGCAACTTAGGCTTAATAAATAGCATTTTTAAATATGTTTATTTCAGCAACTTAGGCTCATTAAATACCCTTATTAAATAGGCTTATTTCAGCAACTTAGGCTTATTAAATAGCCTTATTAAATAGGCTTATTTTAGCAACTTAGACTTATTAAAACGACTTATTAAATAGACATTTCAGCAACTTAGGCTCATCAAATATGCTTATGAAATATGCTTATTTCTGCAACTTAGACTTATTAGATAGGCCTATTAAATAGGCTTATTTCAGCAACTTAGGCTTATTAAATAGGCTTATTTCAGCAACTTGGGCTTATTAAATAGGCTTATTTCAGCAACTTAGACTTATTAAATAGCCTTATTACAGCAACTTACGCTTATTAAATAGGCTTATTTCAGCAACTTAGGCTTATTAAATAGCCTTATTAAGTAGGCTTATTTCAGCAACTTGGGCTTATTAAATAGGCTTATTTCAGCAACTTACGCTGATTAAAAAGGCATATTTCAGCAACTTAGACTTATTAAATAGCCTTATTTCAGCAACTTAGACTTATTAAATAGGCTTATTTCAGCAACTTATGCTTATTAAATATACTTATTTCAGCAACTTAGGCTTATTAAATAGGCTTATTTCAGCAACTTAGACTTATTAAATAGCCTTATTTCAGCAACTTATGCTTATTAAATAGGCTTATTTCAGCAACTTAGGCTTATTAAATAGCCTTATTTCAGCAACTTAGACTTATTAAATAGGCTTATTTCAGCAACTTAGGCTTATTAAATAGGCTCATTCAATACTTGTTAAATAGCCTTATTAAACAGGCTTATTAAATAGACTCATTAAATAGGCTCATTAAATAGGCTTATTAAATAGGCTTATTAATTAGGCTTATTAAATAGGCTTATTAAATAGACTTATTAAATAGGCTTATTAAATAGGCTCAATAAATAGGCTCAATGAATAGGCTTATTAAATAGGCTCAATAAATAGGCTTATTAAATAGGCTCATTAAATAGGCTTATTAAATAGGTTTATTAAATAGGCTTATTAAAAAGGCTTATTAAATAGACTTCATAAATAGGCTCATTAAATACTTATTAAATAGGTTTATTAAATAGGCGTATTAAATAAGCTTATTAAATAGGCTTATTAAATAGGCTTATTAAATAGACTTATTAAATAGCCTCATTAAATAGGCTTATTTTAGCAACTTAGGCTTATTAAATAGGCTTATTTCAGCAACTTAGGCTTATTAAATAGCGTTATTTCAGCAACTTAGACTTATTAAATAGGCTTATTCAGCAACTTAGGCTTATTAAATAGCCTTATTAAATAGGCTTATTTCAGCAACTTAGGCTTATTAAATATGCTTATTTCAGCAACTTAGGCTTATTAAATAGGCTTATTCAGCAACTTAGGCTTATTAAATAGGCTTATTTCAGCAACTTAGACTTATTAAATAGGCCTATTAAATAGGCTTATTAAAAAGACGTGTTAAATAGGCTCATTAAATAGGCTTATTTTAGCAACTTAGGCTTATTAAATAGGTTTATTTCAGCAACTTAGACTTATTAAATAGCCTTTTTAAAAAGGCTTATTTCAGCAACTTAGACTTATTAAATAGGCCTATTAAATAGGCTTATTAAATAGACTTATTAAATAGGCTCATTAAATACTTATTAAATAGGCTTATTAAATAGGCTTATTAAATAGACTTATTAAATAGGCTCAATAAATAGGCTTATTAAATAGGCTTATTAAATAGGCTCAATAAATAGGCTTATTAAATAGGCTTATTAAATAGGCTAATTAAATAGACTTATTAAATAGGCTTATTAAATAGGCTCAATAAATAGGCTTATTAAATAGGCTCAATAAATAGGCTTATTAAATAGGCTCAATAAATAGGCTTATTAAATAGGCTCAATAAATAGGCTTATTAAATAGGCTTATTAAATAGACTTATTAAATAGACTTATTAAATAGGCTTATTAAATAGACTTATTAAATAGACTTATTAAATAGGCTTATTAAATAGACTTATTAAATAGGCTTATTAAAAAGGCTTATTAAATAGACTTATTAAATAGACTTATTAAATTGCCTAATTAAATAGGCTTATTTCAGCAACTTAGGCTTATTAAATAAGCTTATTTCAGCAACTTATGCTTATTAAATAGCCTTATTAAACAGGTTTATTTCAGCAACTTAGGCTTATTAAATAGCATTTTAAATAGGTTTATTTCAGCAACTTAGACTTATTAAATAGGCTTATTAAATAGGCTTAGTTCAGAAACGTAGGCTTATTAAATAGGCTTATGTCAGCAACTTAGGCTCATTAAATAGCCTTACTAAATAGGCTTATTTCAGCAACTTAGGCTTATTAAACAGGCTTATTTCAGCAACTTAAACTTATTAAATAGCCTTATTTCATCAACTTAGGCTTATTAAATAGCCTTATTTCAGCAACTTAGACTTATTAAATAGGCTTATTCAGCAACTTAGGCTTATTAAATAGCCTTATTAATTAGGCTTATTTCAGCAACTTAGACTTATTAAATAGGTTTATTCAGCAACTTAGGCTTATTAAATAGGCTTATTCAGCAACTTAGGCTAATTAAGTAGGCTTATTTCAGCAACTTAGGCTTATTAAATAGGCTCATTCAGCAACTTAGGCTTATTAAATAGGCTTATTTCAGCAACTTAGACTTATCAAATAGGCCTATTAAATAGGCTTATTAAATAGGCTTATTTCATCAACTTAGACTTATGAAATAGGCCTATTAAATAGGCTTGTTAAATAGGCTTATTAAATAGGCTTATTTCAGCAACTTAGGCTTATTAAATAGCCTAATTAAGTAGGCTTATTTCAGCAACTTTGGCTTATTAAATAGGCTTATTTCAGCAACTTACGCTGATTAAAAAGGCTTATTCAGCAACTTAGGCTTATTAAATAGGCTAATTCAATACTTATTTAATAGGCTTATTAAACAGGCTTATTAAATAGACTCATTAAATAGGCTCAATAAATAGGCTTATTAAATAGGCTTATTAATTAGGCTTATTAAATAGGCTTATTAAATCGACTTATTAAATAGGCATATTAAATAGGCTCAATAAATAGGCTTATTAAATAGGCTTATTTAATAGGCTTATTAAATAGGCTTATTTAATAGGCTTATTAAATAGGCTTATTAAATAGGCTCAATAAATAGGCTTATTAAATAGGCTTATTAAATATGCTTATTAAATAGACTTATTAAATAGGCATATTAAATAGGCTTATTAAATAGACTTATTAAATAGCCTCATTAAATAGGCTTATTTTAGCAACTTAGGCTTATAAAATAGGCTTATTTCATCAACTTATGCTTATTAAATAGCCTTATTAAACAGGCTTATTTCAGCAACTTAGGCTTAATAAATAGCATTTTTAAATATGTTTATTTCAGCAACTTAGACTTATTAAATATACCTTTTTAAATAGGCTTAGTTCAGAAACTTAGGCTTATTAAATAGGCTTATTTCAGCAACTTAGGCTCATTAAATACCCTTATTAAATAGGCTTATTTCAGCAACTTAGGCTTATTAAATAGCCTTATTAAATAGGCTTATTTTAGCAACTTAGACTTATTAAAACGACTTATTAAATAGACATTTCAGCAACTTAGGCTCATCAAATATGCTTATGAAATATGCTTATTTCTGCAACTTAGACTTATTAGATAGGCCTATTAAATAGGCTTATTTCAGCAACTTAGGCTTATTAAATAGGCTTATTTCAGCAACTTGGGCTTATTAAATAGGCTTATTTCAGCAACTTAGACTTATTAAATAGCCTTATTACAGCAACTTACGCTTATTAAATAGGCTTATTTCAGCAACTTAGGCTTATTAAATAGCCTTATTAAGTAGGCTTATTTCAGCAACTTGGGCTTATTAAATAGGCTTATTTCAGCAACTTACGCTGATTAAAAAGGCATATTTCAGCAACTTAGACTTATTAAATAGCCTTATTTCAGCAACTTAGACTTATTAAATAGGCTTATTTCAGCAACTTATGCTTATTAAATATACTTATTTCAGCAACTTAGGCTTATTAAATAGGCTTATTTCAGCAACTTAGACTTATTAAATAGCCTTATTTCAGCAACTTATGCTTATTAAATAGGCTTATTTCAGCAACTTAGGCTTATTAAATAGCCTTATTTCAGCAACTTAGACTTATTAAATAGGCTTATTTCAGCAACTTAGGCTTATTAAATAGGCTCATTCAATACTTGTTAAATAGCCTTATTAAACAGGCTTATTAAATAGACTCATTAAATAGGCTCATTAAATAGGCTTATTAAATAGGCTTATTAATTAGGCTTATTAAATAGGCTTATTAAATAGACTTATTAAATAGGCTTATTAAATAGGCTCAATAAATAGGCTCAATGAATAGGCTTATTAAATAGGCTCAATAAATAGGCTTATTAAATAGGCTCATTAAATAGGCTTATTAAATAGGTTTATTAAATAGGCTTATTAAAAAGGCTTATTAAATAGACTTCATAAATAGGCTCATTAAATACTTATTAAATAGGTTTATTAAATAGGCGTATTAAATAAGCTTATTAAATAGGCTTATTAAATAGGCTTATTAAATAGACTTATTAAATAGCCTCATTAAATAGGCTTATTTTAGCAACTTAGGCTTATTAAATAGGCTTATTTCAGCAACTTAGGCTTATTAAATAGCGTTATTTCAGCAACTTAGACTTATTAAATAGGCTTATTCAGCAACTTAGGCTTATTAAATAGCCTTATTAAATAGGCTTATTTCAGCAACTTAGGCTTATTAAATATGCTTATTTCAGCAACTTAGGCTTATTAAATAGGCTTATTCAGCAACTTAGGCTTATTAAATAGGCTTATTTCAGCAACTTAGACTTATTAAATAGGCCTATTAAATAGGCTTATTAAAAAGACGTGTTAAATAGGCTCATTAAATAGGCTTATTTTAGCAACTTAGGCTTATTAAATAGGTTTATTTCAGCAACTTAGACTTATTAAATAGCCTTTTTAAAAAGGCTTATTTCAGCAACTTAGGCTTATTAAATAAGCTTATTTCAGCAACTTATGCTTATTAAATAGCCCTATTAAACAGGTTTATTTCAGCAACTTAGGCTTATTAAATAGCCTTTTTAAATAGATTTATTTCAGCAACTTAGACTTATTAGATATACCTTTTTAAATAGGCTTAGTTCAGAAACTTAGGCTTATTAAATAGTCTTATTTCAGCAACTTAGGCTCATTAAATAGCCTTATTAAATAGGCTTATTCAGCAACTTAGGCTTATTAAATAGCCTTATTAAATAGGCTTATTTCAGCAACTTAGACTTATTAAATAGGCTTATTCAGCAACTTAGGCTTATTAAATAGCCTTATTAAATATGCTTATTTCAGCAACTTAGGCTTATTAAATAGGCTTATTTCAGCAACTTAGGCTTATTAAATAGGCTTATTCAGAAACTTAGGCTTATTAAATAGGCTTATTTCAGCAACTTAGACTTATTAAATAGGCCTATTAAATAGGCTTATTAAATAGACTTATTAAATAAGCTCAATAAATAGGCTTATTAAAGAGGCTTATTAAATAGGCTCAATAAATAGGCTTATTAAACAGGCTCATTAAATACTTATTAAATAGACTTATTAAATCGGCTTATTAAATAGGCTCAATAAATAGGCTTATTAAATAGGCTCAATAAATAGGCTTATTAAATAGGCTCAATAAATAGGCTTATTAAATATGCTCAATAAATAGGCTTATTAAATAGGCTCATTAAATACTTATTAAATAGGCTTATTAAATAGACTTATTAAATAGACTTATTAAATAGGCTTATTAAATAGACTTATTAAAGAGGCTTATTAAAAAGGCTTATTAAATAGACTTATTAAATAGGCTCATTAAATACGTATTAAATATGTTTATTAAATAGGCGTATTAAATAGGCTTATTAAATAGGCTTATTAAATAGGCTTATAAAATAGGCTTATTAAATAGACTAATTAAATAGCCTCATTAAATAGGCTTATTTTAGCAACTTAGGCTTATTAAATAGGTTTATTTCAGCAACTTAGACTTATTAAATAAGCTTATTTCAGCAACTTATGCTTATTAAATAGCCCTATTAAACAGGTTTATTTCAGCAACTTAGGCTTATTAAATAGGCTTATTCAGCAACTTAGGCTTATTAAATAGGCTTATTAAATAGGCTTATTTCAGCAACTTAGGCTTATTAAATAGGCTTATTCAGCAACTTAGGCTTATTAAATAGGCTCATTCAATACTTATTAAATAGGCTTATTAAACAGGCTTATTAAATAGACTCATTAAATAGGCTCAATAAATAGGCTTATTAAATAGGCTTATTAATTAGGCTTATTAAATAGGCATATTAAATAGACTTATTAAATAGGCTTATTAAATAGGCTCAATAAATAGGCTTATTAAATAGGCTTATTAAATAGGCTTATTAAATAGGCTTATTAAATAGGCTCAATAAATAGGCTTATTAAATAGGCTTATTAAATATGCTTATTAAATAGACTTATTAAATAGGCGTATTAAATAGGCCTATTAAATAGACTTATTAAATAGCCTCATTAAATAGGCTTATTTTAGCAACTTAGGCTTATTAAATAGGCTTATTTCAGCAACTTAGGCTTATAAAATAGGCTTATTTCATCAACTTATGCTTATTAAATAGCCTTATTAAACAGGTTTATTTCAGCAACTTAGGCTTATTAAATAGCATTTTTAAATATGTTTATTTCAGCAACTTAGACTTATTAAATACACCTTTTTAAATAGGCTTAGTTCAGAAACTTAGGCTTATTAAATAGGCTTATTTCAGCAACTTAGGCTCATTAAATAGCCTTATTAAATAGGCTTATTTCAGCAACTTAGGCTTATTAAATAGCCTTATTAAATAGGATTATTTCAGCAACTTAGACTTATTAAATAGGTTTATTCAGCAACTTAGGCTTATTAAATAGCCTTATTCAACAACTTAGGCGTATTAAATAGGCTTATTTCTGCAACTTAGACTTATTAAATAGGCCTATTAAATAGGCTTATTAAATAGGCTTATTTCAGCAACTTAGACTTATTAAATAGGCTTATTAAATAGGCTTATTAAATAGACTTATTAAATAGGCTCAATAAATAGGCTTATTAAATAGGCTTATTAAATAGGCTCAATAAATAGGCTTATTAAATAGGCTTATTAAATAGGCTTATTAAATAGACTTATTAAATAGGCTTATAAAATAGGCTCAATAAATAGGCTTATTAAATAGGCTCAATAAATAGGCTTATTAAATAGGCTCAATAAATAGGCTTATTAAATAGGCTCAATAAATAGGCTTATTAAATAGGCTCATTAAATACTTATTAAATAGGCTTATTAAATAGGCTTATTAAATAGGCTCAATAAATAGGCTTATTAAATAGGCTCAATAAATAGGCTTATTAAATAGGCTCATTAAATACTTATTAAATAGGCTTATTAAATAGACTTATTAAATAGACTTATTAAATAGGCTTATTAAATAGCCTAATTAAATAGGCTTATTTTAGCAACTTAGGCTTATTTAATAGGTTTATTTCAGCAACTTAGACTTATTAGATAGGCTTATTTCAGCAACTTAGACTTATTAAATAGGCCTATTAAATAGGCTTATTAAATAGGCTTATTTCAGCAACTTAGACTTATTAAATAGGCCTATTAAATAGGCTTATTAAATAGACTTATTAAATAGGCTCATTAAATACTTATTAAATAGGCTTATTAAATAGGTTTATTAAATAGACTTATTAAATAGGCTCAATAAATCGGCTTATTAAATAGGCTTATTAAATAGGCTCAATAAATAGGCTTATTAAATAGGCTCAATAAATATGCTTATTAAATAGGCTCAATAAATAGGCTTATTAAATAGGCTCAATAAATAGGCTTATTAAATAGGCTCATTAAATACTTATTAAATAGGCTTATTAAATAGGCTTATTAAATAGCCTTATTAAATAGGCTTATTTCAGCAACTTAGGCTTATTAAATAAGCTTATTTCAGCAACTTATGCTTATTAAATAGCCTTATTAAACAGGTTTATTTCAGCAACTTAGGCTTATTAAATAGCATTTTAAATAGGTTTATTTCAGCAACTTAGACTTATTAAATAGGCTTATTAAATAGGCTTAGTTCAGAAACTTAGGCTTATTAAATAGGCTTATTTCAGCAACTTAGGCTCATTAAATAGCCTTACTAAATAGGCTTATTTCAGCAACTTAGGCTTATTAAACAGGCTTATTTCAGCAACTTAAACTTATTAAATAGCCTTATTTCATCAACTTAGGCTTATTAAATAGCCTTATTTCAGCAACTTAGACTTATTAAATAGGCTTATTCAGCAACTTAGGCTTATTAAATAGCCTTATTAATTAGGCTTATTTCAGCAACTTAGACTTATTAAATAGGTTTATTCAGCAACTTAGGCTTATTAAATAGGCTTATTCAGCAACTTAGGCTCATTAAGTAGGCTTATTTCAGCAACTTAGGCTTATTAAATAGGCTCATTCAGCAACTTAGGCTTATTAAATAGGCTTATTTCAGCAACTTAGACTTATTAAATAGGCCTATTAAATAGGCTTATTAAATAGGCTTATTTCATCAACTTAGACTTATGAAATAGGCCTATTAAATAGGCTTGTTAAACAGGCTTATTAAATAGGCTTATTTCAGCAACTTAGGCTTATTAAATAGCCTAATTAAGTAGGCTTATTTCAGCAACTTTGGCTTATTAAATAGGCTTATTTCAGCAACTTACGCTGATTAAAAAGGCTTATTTCAGCAACTTAGACTTATTAAATAGCCTTATTTCAGCAAATTAGACTTATTAAATAGGCTTATTTCAGCAACTTATGCTTATTAAATATACTTATTTCAGCAACTTAGGCTTATTAAATAGGCTTATTTCAGCAACTTAGACTTATTAAATAGCCTTATTTCAGCAACTTAGGCTTATTAAATAGGCTTATTTCAGCAACTTAGGCTTATTAAATAGGCTTATTCAGCAACTTAGGCTTATTAAATAGGCTAATTCAATACTTATTTAATAGGCTTATTAAACAGGCTTATTAAATAGACTCATTAAATAGGCTCAATAAATAGGCTTATTAAATAGGATATTAATTAGGCTTATTAAATAGGCTTATTAAATCGACTTATTAAATAGGCATATTAAATAGGCTCAATAAATAGGCTTATTAAATAGGCTTATTTAATAGGCTTATTAAATAGGCTTATTAAATAGACTCAATAAATAGGCTTATTAAATAGGCTTATTAAATATGCTTATTAAATAGACTTATTAAATAGGCATATTAAATAGGCTTATTAAATAGACTTATTAAATAGCCTCATTAAATAGGCTTATTTTAGCAACTTAGGCTTATAAAATAGGCTTATTTCATCAACTTATGCTTATTAAATAGCCTTATTAAACAGGCTTATTTCAGCAACTTAGGCTTATTAAATAGCATTTTTAAATATGTTTATTTCAGCAACTTAGACTTATTAAATATACCTTTTAAAATAGGCTTAGTTCAGAAACTTAGGCTTATTAAATAGGCTTATTTCAGCAACTTAGGCTCATTAAATAGCCTTATTAAATAGGCTTATTTCAGCAACTTAGGCTTATTTAATAGCCTTATTAAATAGGCTTATTTTAGCAACTTAGACTTATTAAAACGACTTATTAAATAGACATTTCAGCAACTTAGGCTCATCAAATATGCTTATGAAATATGCTTATTTCTGCAACTTAGACTTATTAAATAATCCTATTAAATAGGCTTATTAAATAGGCTTATTTCAGCAACTTAGACTTATTAAATAGGCCTATTAAATAGGCTTATTAAATAGACTTATTAAATAGGCTCATTAAATACTTATTAAATAGGCTTATTAAATAGGCTTATTAAATAGACTTATTAAATAGGCTCAATAAATCTGCTTATTAAATAGGCTCAATAAATAGGCTTATTAAATAGGCTCAATAAATATGCTTATTAAATAGGCTCAATAAATAGGCTTATTAAATAGGCTCAATAAATAGGCTTATTAAATAGGCTCATTAAATACTTATTAAATAGGCTTATTAAATAGGCTTATTAAATAGGCTCAATAAATAGGCTTATTAAATAGGCTTATTAAATAGGCTTATTAAATAGACTTATTAAATAGGCTTGTAAAATAGGCTCAATAAATAGGCTTATTAAATAGGCTCAATAAATAGGCTTATTAAATAGGCTCAATAAATAGGCTTATTAAATAGGCTCAATAAATAGGCTTATTAAATAGGCTCATTAAATACTTATTAAATAGGCTTATTAAATAGGCTTATTAAATAGGCTCAATAAATAGGCTTATTAAATAGGCTCAATAAATAGGCTTATTAAATAGGCTCATTAAATACTTATTAAATAGGCTTATTAAATAGACTTATTAAATAGACTTATTAAATAGGCTTATTAAATAGCCTAATTAAATAGGCTTATTTTAGCAACTTAGGCTTATTTAATAGGTTTATTTCAGCAACTTAGACTTATTAGATAGGCTTATTTCAGCAACTTAGACTTATTAAATAGGCCTATTAAATAGGCTTATTAAATAGGCTTATTTCAGCAACTTAGACTTATTAAATAGGCCTATTAAATAGGCTTATTAAATAGACTTATTAAATAGGCTCATTAAATACTTATTAAATAGGCTTATTAAATAGGTTTATTAAATAGACTTATTAAATAGGCTCAATAAATCGGCTTATTAAATAGGCTTATTAAATAGGCTCAATAAATAGGCTTATTAAATAGGCTCAATAAATATGCTTATTAAATAGGCTCAATAAATAGGCTTATTAAATAGGCTCAATAAATAGGCTTATTAAATAGGCTCATTAAATACTTATTAAATAGGCTTATTAAATAGGCTTATTAAATAGCCTTATTAAATAGGCTTATTTCAGCAACTTAGGCTTATTAAATAAGCTTATTTCAGCAACTTATGCTTATTAAATAGCCTTATTAAACAGGTTTATTTCAGCAACTTAGGCTTATTAAATAGCATTTTAAATAGGTTTATTTCAGCAACTTAGACTTATTAAATAGGCTTATTAAATAGGCTTAGTTCAGAAACTTAGGCTTATTAAATAGGCTTATTTCAGCAACTTAGGCTCATTAAATAGCCTTACTAAATAGGCTTATTTCAGCAACTTAGGCTTATTAAACAGGCTTATTTCAGCAACTTAAACTTATTAAATAGCCTTATTTCATCAACTTAGGCTTATTAAATAGCCTTATTTCAGCAACTTAGACTTATTAAATAGGCTTATTCAGCAACTTAGGCTTATTAAATAGCCTTATTAATTAGGCTTATTTCAGCAACTTAGACTTATTAAATAGGTTTATTCAGCAACTTAGGCTTATTAAATAGGCTTATTCAGCAACTTAGGCTCATTAAGTAGGCTTATTTCAGCAACTTAGGCTTATTAAATAGGCTCATTCAGCAACTTAGGCTTATTAAATAGGTTTATTTCAGCAACTTAGACTTATTAAATAGGCCTATTAAATAGGCTTATTAAATAGGCTTATTTCATCAACTTAGACTTATGAAATAGGCCTATTAAATAGGCTTGTTAAATAGGCTTATTAAATAGGCTTATTTCAGCAACTTAGGCTTATTAAATAGCCTAATTAAGTAGGCTTATTTCAGCAACTTTGGCTTATTAAATAGGCTTATTTCAGCAACTTACGCTGATTAAAAAGGCTTATTTCAGCAACTTAGACTTATTAAATAGCCTTATTTCAGCAAATTAGACTTATTAAATAGGCTTATTTCAGCAACTTATGCTTATTAAATATACTTATTTCAGCAACTTAGGCTTATTAAATAGGCTTATTTCAGCAACTTAGACTTATTAAATAGCCTTATTTCAGCAACTTAGGCTTATTAAATAGGCTTATTCAGCAACTTAGGCTTATTAAATAGGCTTATTAAATAGGCTTATTTCAGCAACTTAGGCTTATTAAATAGGCTTATTCAGCAACTTAGGCTTATTAAATAGGCTAATTCAATACTTATTTAATAGGCTTATTAAACAGGCTTATTAAATAGACTCATTAAATAGGCTCAATAAATAGGCTTATTAAATAGGATATTAATTAGGCTTATTAAATAGGCTTATTAAATCGACTTATTAAATAGGCATATTAAATAGGCTCAATAAATAGGCTTATTAAATAGGCTTATTTAATAGGCTTATTAAATAGGCTTATTAAATAGACTCAATAAATAGGCTTATTAAATAGGCTTATTAAATATGCTTATTAAATAGACTTATTAAATAGGCATATTAAATAGGCTTATTAAATAGACTTATTAAATAGCCTCATTAAATAGGCTTATTTTAGCAACTTAGGCTTATAAAATAGGCTTATTTCATCAACTTATGCTTATTAAATAGCCTTATTAAACAGGCTTATTTCAGCAACTTAGGCTTATTAAATAGCATTTTTAAATATGTTTATTTCAGCAACTTAGACTTATTAAATATACCTTTTAAAATAGGCTTAGTTCAGAAACTTAGGCTTATTAAATAGGCTTATTTCAGCAACTTAGGCTCATTAAATAGCCTTATTAAATAGGCTATTTCAGCAACTTAGGCTTATTTAATAGCCTTATTAAATAGGCTTGTTTTAGCAACTTAGACTTATTAAAACGACTTATTAAATAGACATTTCAGCAACTTAGGCTCATCAAATATGCTTATGAAATATGCTTATTTCTGCAACTTAGACTTATTAAATAATCCTATTAAATAGGCTTATTAAATAGGCTTATTTCAGCAACTTAGACTTATTAAATAGGCCTATTAAATAGGCTTATTAAATAGACTTATTAAATAGGCTCATTAAATACTTATTAAATAGGCTTATTAAATAGGCTTATTAAATAGACTTATTAAATAGGCTCAATAAATCGGCTTATTAAATAGGCTTATTAAATAGGCTCAATAAATAGGCTTATTAAATAGGCTCAATAAATATGCTTATTAAATAGGCTCAATAAATAGGCTTATTAAATAGGCTCAATAAATAGGCTTATTAAATAGGCTCATTAAATACTTATTAAATAGGCTTATTAAATAGGCTTATTAAATAGCCTTATTAAATAGGCTTATTTCAGCAACTTAGGCTTATTAAATAAGCTTATTTCAGCAACTTATGCTTATTAAATAGCCTTATTAAACAGGTTTATTTCAGCAACTTAGGCTTATTAAATAGCATTTTAAATAGGTTTATTTCAGCAACTTAGACTTATTAAATAGGCTTATTAAATAGGCTTAGTTCAGAAACTTAGGCTTATTAAATAGGATTATTTCAGCAACTTAGGCTCATTAAATAGCCTTACTAAATAGGCTTATTTCAGCAACTTAGGCTTATTAAACAGGCTTATTTCAGCAACTTAAACTTATTAAATAGCCTTATTTCATCAACTTAGGCTTATTAAATAGCCTTATTTCAGCAACTTAGACTTATTAAATAGGCTTATTCAGCAACTTAGGCTTATTAAATAGCCTTATTAATTAGGCTTATTTCAGCAACTTAGACTTACTAATAGGTTTATTCAGCAACTTAGGCTTATTAAATAGGCTTATTCAGCAACTTAGGCTCATTAAGTCGGCTTATTTCAGCAACTTAGGCTTATTAAATAGGCTCATTCAGCAACTTAGGCTTATTAAATAGGCTTATTTCAGCAACTTAGACTTATTAAATAGGCCTATTAAATAGGCTTATTAAATAGGCTTATTTCATCAACTTAGACTTATGAAATAGGCCTATTAAATAGGCTTGTTAAATTGGCTTATTAAATAGGCTTATTTCAGCAACTTAGGCTTATTAAATAGCCTAATTAAGTAGGCTTATTTCAGCAACTTTGGCTTATTAAATAGGCTTATTTCAGCAACTTACGCTGATTAAAAAGGCTTATTTCAGCAACTTAGACTTATTAAATAGCCTTATTTCAGCAAATTAGACTTATTAAATAGGCTTATTTCAGCAACTTATGCTTATTAAATATACTTATTTCAGCAACTTAGGCTTATTAAATAGGCTTATTTCAGCAACTTAGACTTATTAAATAGCCTTATTTCAGCAACTTAGGCTTATTAAATAGGCTTATTCAGCAACTTAGGCTTATTAAATAGGCTTATTAAATAGGCTTATTTCAGCAACTTAGGCTTATTAAATAGGCTTATTCAGCAACTTAGGCTTATTAAATAGGCTAATTCAATATTTATTTAATAGGCTTATTAAACAGGCTTATTAAATAGACTCATTAAATAGGCTCAATAAATAGGCTTATTAAATAGGATATTAATTAGGCTTATTAAATAGGCTTATTAAATCGACTTATTAAATAGGCATATTAAATAGGCTCAATAAATAGGCTTATTAAATAGGCTTATTTAATAGGCTTATTAAATAGGCTTATTAAATAGACTCAATAAATAGGCTTATTAAATAGGCTTATTAAATATGCTTATTAAATAGACTTATTAAATAAGCATATTAAATAGGCTTATTAAATAGACTTATTAAATAGCCTCATTAAATAGGCTTATTTTAGCAACTTAGGCTTATAAAATAGGCTTATTTCATCAACTTATGCTTATTAAATAGCCTTATTAAACAGGCTTATTTCAGCAACTTAGGCTTATTAAATAGCATTTTTAAATATGTTTATTTCAGCAACTTAGACTTATTAAATATACCTTTTAAAATAGGCTTAGTTCAGAAACTTAGGCTTATTAAATAGGCTTATTTCAGCAACTTATGCTCATTAAATAGCCTTATTAAATAGGCTTATTTCAGCAACTTAGGCTTATTTAATAGCCTTATTAAATAGGCTTATTTTAGCAACTTAGACTTATTAAAACGACTTATTAAATAGACATTTCAGCAACTTAGGCTCATCAAATATGCTTATGAAATATGCTTATTTCTGCAACTTAGACTTATTAGATAGGCCTATTAAATAGGCTTATTTCAGCAACTTAGGCTTATTAAATAGGCTTATTTCAGCAACTTGGGCTTATTAAATAGGCTTGTTTCAGCAACTTAGACTTATTAAATAGCCTTATTACAGCAACTTACGCTTATTAAATAGGCTTATTTCAGCAACTTAGGCTTATTAAATAGCCTTATTAAGTAGGCTTATTTCAGCAACTTGGGCTTATTAAATAGGCTTATTTCAGCAACTTACGCTGATTAAAAAGGCTTATTTCAGCAACTTAGACTTATTAAATAGCCTTATTTCAGCAACTTAGACTTATTAAATAGGCTTATTTCAGCAACTTATGCTTATTAAATATACTTATTTCAGCAACTTAGGCTTATTAAATAGGCTTATTTCAGCAACTTAGGCTTATTAAATAGCCTTATTTCAGCAACTTAGACTTATTAAATAGGCTTATTTCAGCAACTTAGGCTTATTAAATAGGCTCATTCAATACTTGTTAAATAGCCTTATTAAACAGGCTTATTAAATAGACTCATTAAATAGGCTCATTAAATAGGCTTATTAAATAGGCTTATTAATTAGGCTTATTAAATAGGCTTATTAAATACACTTATTAAATAGGCTTATTAAATAGGCTCAATAAATAGGCTCAATGAATAGGCTTATTAAATAGGCTCAATAAATAGGCTTATTAAATAGGCTCATTAAATAGGCTTATTAAATAGGTTTATTAAATAGGCTTATTAAAAAGGCTTATTAAATAGACTTATTAAATAGGCTCATTAAATACTTATTAAATAGGTTTATTAAATAGGTGTATTAAATAGGCTTATTAAATAGGCTTATTAAATAGGCTTATTAAATAGACTTATTAAATAGCCTCATTAAATAGGCTTATTTTAGCAACTTAGGCTTATTAAATAGGCTTATTTCAGCAACTTAGGCTTATTAAATAGCGTTATTTCAGCAACTCAGACTTATTAAATAGGCTTATTCAGCAACTTAGGCTTATTAAATAGCCTTATTAAATAGGCTGATTTCAGCAACTTAGGCTTATTAAATAGGCTTATTTCAGCAACTTAGGCTTATTAAATAGGCTTATTCAGCAAGTTAGGCTTATTAAATAGGCTTATTTCAGCAACTTAGACTTATTAAATAGGCCTATTAAATAGGCTTATTAAAAAGACGTATTAAATAGGCTCATTAAATAGGCTTATTTTAGCAACTTAGGCTTATTAAATAGGTTTATTTCAGCAACTTAGACTTATTAAATAGCCTTTTTAAAAAGGCTTATTTCAGCAACTTAGGCTTATTAAGTAAGCTTATTTCAGCAACGTATGCTTATTAAATAGCCCTATTAAACAGGTTTATTTCAGCAACTTAGGCTTATTAAATAGCATTTTTAAATAGATTTATTTCAGCAACTTAGACTTATTAGATATACCTTTTTAAATAGGCTTAGTTCAGAAACTTAGGCTTATTAAATAGTCTTATTTCAGCAACTTAGGCTCATTAAATAGCCTTATTAAATAGGCTTATTCAGCAACTTAGGCTTATTAAATAGCCTTATTAAATAGGCTTATTTCAGCAACTTAGACTTATTAAATAGGCTTATTCAGCAACTTAGGCTTATTAAATAGCCTTATTAAATAGGCTTATTTCAGCAACTTAGGCTTATTATTAGGCTTATTTCAGCAACTTAGGCTTATTAAATAGGCTTATTTCAGCAACTTAGACTTATTAAATAGGCCTATTAAATAGGCTTATTAAATAGACTTATTAAATAGGCTCATTAAATACTTATTAAATAGGCTTATTAAATAGGCTTATTAAATAGACTTATTAAATAAGCTCAATAAATAGGCTTATTAAAGAGGCTTATTAAATAGGCTCAATAAATAGGCTTATTAAACAGGCTCATTAAATACTTATTAAATAGACTTATTAAATCGGCTTATTAAATAGGCTCAATAAATAGGCTTATTAAATAGGCTCAATAAATAGGCTTATTAAATAGGCTCAATAAATAGGCTTATTAAATAGGCTCAATAAATAGGCTTATTAAATAGGCTCATTAAATACTTATTAAATAGGCTAATTAAATAGACTTATTAAATAGACTTATTAAATAGGCTTATTAAATAGACTTATTAAATAGGCTTATTAAAAAGGCTTATTAAATAGACTTATTAAATAGGCTCATTAAATACTTATTAAATATGTTTATTAAATAGGCGTATTAAATAGGCTTATTAAATAGGCTTATTAAATAGGCATATAAAATAGGCTTATTAAATAGACTAATTAAATAGCCTCATTAAATAGGCTTATTTTAGCAACTTAGGCTTATTAAATAGGTTTATTTCAGCAACTTAGACTTATTAAAGAGCCTTTTTAAATAGGCTTATTTCAGCAACTTAGGCTTATTAAATAAGCTTATTTCAGCAACTTATGCTTATTAAATAGCCCTATTAAACAGGTTTATTTCAGCAACTTAGGCTTATTAAATAGGCTTATTCAGCAACTTAGGCTTATTAAATAGGCTTATTAAATAGGCTTATTTCAGCAACTTAGGCTTATTAAATAGGCTTATTCAGCAACTTAGGCTTATTAAATAGGCTCATTCAATACTTATTAAATAGGCTTATTAAACAGGCTTATTAAATAGACTCATTAAATAGGCTCAATAAATAGGCTTATTAAATAGGCTTATTAATTAGGCTTATTAAATAGGCATATTTTAAATAGACTTATTAAATAGGCTTATTAAATAGGCTCAATAAATAGGCTTATTAAATAGGCTTATTAAATAGGCTTATTAAATAGGCTTATTAAATAGGCTCAATAAATAGGCTTATTAAATAGGCTTATTAAATATGCTTATTAAATAGACTTATTAAATAGGCGTATTAAATAGGATTATTAAATAGACTTATCAAATAGCCTCATTAAATAGGCTTATTTTAGCAACTTAGGCTTATTAAATAGGCTTATTTCAGCAACTTAGGCTTATAAAATAGGCTTATTTCATCAACTTATGCTTATTAAATAGCCTTATTAAACAGGTTTATTTCAGCAACTTAGGCTTATTAAATAGCATTTTTAAATATGTTTATTTCAGCAACTTAGACTTATTAAATACACCTTTTTAAATAGGCTTAGTTCAGAAACTTAGGCTTATTAAATAGGCTTATTTCAGCAACTTAGGCTTATTAAATAGCCTTATTAAATAGGCTTATTTCAGCAACTTAGACTTATTAAATAGGTTTATTCAGCAACTTAGGCTTATTAAATAGCCTTATTCAACAACTTAGGCGTATTAAATTAGGCTTATTTCTGCAACTTAGACTTATTAAATAGGCCTATTAAATACGCTTATTAAATAGGCTTATTTCAGCAACTTAGACTTATTAAATAGGCCTATTAAATAGGCTTATTAAATAGACTTATTAAATAGGCTCAATAAATAGGCTTATTAAATAGGCTTATTAAATAGGCTCAATAAATAGGCTTATTAAATAGGCTTATTAAATAGGCTTATTAAATAGACTTATTAAATAGGCTTATTAAATAGGCTCAATAAATAGGCTTATTAAATAGGCTCAATAAATAGGCTTATTAAATAGGCTCAATAAATAGGCTTATTAAATAGGCTCAATAAATAGGCTTATTAAATAGGCTCATTAAATACTTATTAAACAGGCTTATTAAATAGACTAATTAAATAGACTTATTAAATAGGCTTATTAAATAGACTTATTAAATAGGCTTATTAAAAAGGCTTATTAAATAGACTTATTAAATAGACTTATTAAATAGCCTAATTAAATAGGCTTATTTTAGCAACTTAGGCTTATTTAATAGGTTTATTTCAGCAACTTAGACTTATTAGATAGGCTTATTTCAGCAACTTAGACTTATTAAATAGGCCTATTAAATAGGCTTATTAAATAGGCTTATTTCAGCAACTTAGACTTATTAAATAGGCCTATTAAATAGGCTTATTAAATAGACTTATTAAATAGGCTCATTAAATACTTATTAAATAGGCTTATTAAATAGGCTTATTAACTAGACTTATTAAATAGGCTCAATAAATCGGCTTATTAAATAGGCTTATTAAATAGGCTCAATAAATAGGCTTATTAAATAGGCTTATTAAATAGGCTTATTAAATAGACTTAATAAATCGGCTTATTAAATAGGCTCAATAAATAGGCTTATTAAATAGGCTCAATAAATATGCTTATTAAATAGGCTCAATAAATAGGCTTATTAAATAGGCTCAATAAATAGGCTTATTAAATAGGCTCATTAAATACTTATTAAATAGGCTTATTAAATAGACTTATTAAATAGGCTCATTAAATACTTATTAAATATGTTTATTAAATAGGTGTATTAATTAGGCGTATTAAATAGGCTTATTAAATAGGCTTATTAAATAGACTTATTAAATAGACTTATTAAATAGACTTATTAAATAGCCTCATGAAATAGGCTTATTTTAGCAACTTAGGCTTATTAAATAGGTTTATTTCAGCAACTTAGACTTATTAAAGAGCCTTATTAAATAGGCTTATTTCAGCAACTTAGGCTTATTAAATAAGCTTATTTCAGCAACTTATGCTTATTAAATAGCCTTATTAAACAGGTTTATTTCAGCAACTTAGGCTTATTAAATAGCATTTTTAAATAGGTTTATTTCAGCAACTTAGACTTATTAAATATACCTTTTTAAATAGGCTTAGTTCAGAAACTTAGGCTTATTAAATAGTCTTATTTCAGCAACTTAGGCTCATTAAATAGCCTTATTAAATAGTCTTATTTCAGAAACTTAGGCTTATTAAATAGCCTTATTAAATAGGCTTATTTCAGCAACTTAGACTTATTAAATAGGTTTATTCAGCAACTTAGGCTTATTAAATAGCCTTATTCAGCAACTTAGGCTTATTAAATAGGCTTATTTCAGCAACTTAGACTTATTAAATAGTCCTATTAAATAGGCTTATTAAATAGGCTTATTTCAGCAACTTAGACTTATTAAATAGGCCTATTAAATAGGCTTATTAAATAGACTTATTAAATAGGCTCATTAAATACTTATTAAATAGGCTTATTAAATAGGCTTATTAAATAGACTTATTAAATAGGCTCAATAAATAGGCTTATTAAATAGGCTTATTAAATAGGCTCAATAAATAGGCTTATTAAATATGCTTATTAAATAGGCTTATTAAATAGACTTATTAAATAGGCTTATTAAATAGGCTCAATAAATAGGCTTATTAAATAGGCTCAATAAATAGGCTTATTAAATAGGCTCAATAAATAGGCTTATTAAATAGGCTCAATAAATAGGCTTATTAAATAGGCTCATTAAATACTTATTAAATAGGCTTATTAAATAGACTTATTAAATAGACTTATTAAATAGGCTTATTAAATAGACTTATTAAATAGGCTTATTAAAAAGGCTTATTAAATAGACTTATTAAATAGGCTCATTAAATACTTATTAAATATGTTTATTAAATAGGCGTATTAAATAGGCTTATTAAATAGGCTTATTAAATAGGCTTATTAAATAGGCTTATTAAATAGACTTATTAAATAGCCTAATTAAATAGGCTTATTTTAGCAACTTAGGCTTATTTAATAGGTTTATTTCAGCAACTTAGACTTATTAAATAGCCTTATTAAATAGGCTTATTTCAGCAACTTAGGCTTATTAAATAAGCTTATTTCAGCAACTTATGCTTATTAAATAGCATTTTAAATAGGTTTATTTCAGCAACTTAGACTTATTAAATAGGCTTATTAAATAGGCTTAGTTCAGAAACTTAGGCTTATTAAATAGGCTTATTTCAGCAACTTAGGCTCATTAAATAGCCTTATTAAATATGCTTATTTCAGCAACTTAGGCTTATTAAACAGGCTTATTTCAGCAACTTAAACTTATTAAATAGCCTTATTTCAGCAACTTAGGCTTATTAAATAGCCTTATTCAGCAACTTAGGCTCATTAAATAGGCTTATTTCAGCAACTTAGGCTTATTAAATAGGCTCATTCAGAAACTTAGGCTTATTAAATAGGCTTATTTCAGCAACTTAGACTTATTAAATAGGCCTATTAAATAGGCTTATTAAATAGACTTATTAAATAGGCTCATTAAATACTTATTAAATAGGCTTATTAAATAGGCTTATTAAATAGACTTATTAAATAAGCTCAATAAATAGGCTTATTAAAGAGGCTTATTAAATAGGCTCAATAAATAGGCTTATTAAACAGGCTCATTAAATACTTATTAAATAGACTTATTAAATCGGCTTATTAAATAGGCTCAATAAATAGGCTTATTAAATAGGCTCAATAAATAGGCTTATTAAATAGGCTCAATAAATAGGCTTATTAAATAGGCTCAATAAATAGGCTTATTAAATAGGCTCAATAAATAGGCTTATTAAATAGGCTCAATAAATAGGCTTATTAAATAGGCTTATTAAATAGACTTATTAGACTTATTAAATAGGCTTATTAAATAGACTTATTAAATAGTCTTATTAAATAGGCTTATTAAATAGACTTATTAAATAGACTTATTAAATAGACTTATTAAATAGACTTATTAAATAGCCTCATGAAATAGGCTTATTTTAGCAACTTAAGCTTATTAAATAGGTTTATTTCAGCAACTTAGACTTATTAAAGAGCCTTATTAAATAGGCTTATTTCAGCAACTTAGGCTTATTAAATAAGCTTATTTCAGCAACTTATGCTTATTAAATAGCCTTATTAAACAGGTTTATTTCAGCAACTTAGGCTTATTAAATGGCATTTTTAAATAGGTTTATTTCAGCAACTTAGACTTATTAAATATACCTTTTTAAATAGGTTTAGTTCAGAAACTTAGGCTTATTAAATAGTCTTATTTCAGCAACTTAGGCTCATTAAATAGCCTTATTAAATAGGCTTATTTCAGCAACTTAGGCTTATTAAATAGCCTTATTAAATAGGCTTATTTCAGCAACTTAGACTTATTAAATAGGTTTATTCAGCAACTTAGGCTTATTAAATGGGCTTATTCAGCAACGTAGGCTTATTAAATAGGCTTATTTCAGCAACTTAGACTTATTAAATAGGCCTATTAAATAGGCTTATTAAATAGGCTTATTTCAGCAACTTAGACTTATTAAATAGGCCTATTAAATAGGCTTATTAAATAGACTTATTAAATAGGCTCATTAAATACTTATTAAATAGGCTTATTAAATAGACTCATTAAATAGGCTTATTAAATAGGCTCATTAAATACTTATTAAATAGGCTTATTAAATAGGCTTATTAAATAGCCTTATTAAATAGGCTTATTTCAGCAACTTAGGCTTATTAAATAAGCTTATTTCAGCAACTTATGCTTATTAAATAGCCTTATTAAACAGGTTTATTTCAGCAACTTAGGCTTATTAAATAGCATTTTAAATAGGTTTATTTCAGCAACTTAGACTTATTAAATAGGCTTATTAAATAGGCTTAGTTCAGAAACTTAGGCTTATTAAATAGGCTTATTTCAGCAACTTAGGCTCATTAAATAGCCTTACTAAATAGGCTTATTTCAGCAACTTAGGCTTATTAAACAGGCTTATTTCAGCAACTTAAACTTATTAAATAGCCATATTTCATCAACTTAGGCTTATTAAATAGCCTTATTTCAGCAACTTAGACTTATTAAATAGGCTTATTCAGCAACTTAGGCTTATTAAATAGCCTTATTAATTAGGCTTATTTCAGCAACTTAGACTTATTAAATAGGTTTATTCAGCAACTTAGGCTTATTAAATAGGCTTATTCAGCAACTTAGGCTCATTAAGTAGGCTTATTTCAGCAACTTAGGCTTATTAAATAGGCTCATTCAGCAACTTAGGCTTATTAAATAGGCTTATTTCAGCAACTTAGACTTATTAAATAGGCCTATTAAATAGGCTTATTAAATAGGCTTATTTCATCAACTTAGACTTATGAAATAGGCCTATTAAATAGGCTTGTTAAATAGGCTTATTAAATAGGCTTATTTCAGCAACTTAGGCTTATTAAATAGCCTAATTAAGTAGGCTTATTTCAGCAACTTTGGCTCATTAAATAGGCTTATTTCAGCAACTTACGCTGATTAAAAAGGCTTATTTCAGCAACTTAGACTTATTAAATAGCCTTATTTCAGCAAATTAGACTTATTAAATAGGCTTATTTCAGCAACTTATGCTTATTAAATATACTTATTTCAGCAACTTAGGCTTATTAAATAGGCTTATTTCAGCAACTTAGACTTATTAAATAGCCTTATTTCAGCAACTTAGGCTTATTAAATCGGCTTATTCAGCAACTTAGGCTTATTAAATAGGCTTATTAAATAGGCTTATTTCAGCAACTTAGGCTTATTAAATAGGCTTATTCAGCAACTTAGGCTTATTAAATAGGCTAATTCAATACTTATTTAATAGGCTTATTAAACAGGCTTATTAAATAGACTCATTAAATAGGCTCAATAAATAGGCTTATTAAATAGGATATTAATTAGGCTTATTAAATAGGCTTATTAAATCGACTTATAAAATAGGCATATTAAATAGGCTCAATAAATAGGCTTATTAAATAGGCTTATTTAATAGGCTTATTAAATAGGCTTATTAAATAGGCTCAATAAATAGGCTTATTAAATAGACTTATTAAATAGCCTCATTAAATAGGCTTATTTTAGCAACTTAGGCTTATAAAATAGGCTTATTTCATCAACTTATGCTTATTAAATAGCCTTATTAAACAGGCTTATTTCAGCAACTTAGGCTTATTAAATAGCATTTTAAATATGTTTATTTCAGCAACTTAGACTTATTAAATATACCTTTTAAAATAGGCTTAGTTCAGAAACTTAGGCTTATTAAATACGCTTATTTCAGCAACTTAGGCTCATTAAATAGCCTTATTAAATAGGCTTATTTCAGCAACTTAGGCTTATTTAATAGCCTTATTAAATAGGCTTATTTTAGCAACTTAGACTTATTAAAACGACTTATTAAATAGACATTTCAGCAACTTAGGCTCATCAAATATGCTTATGAAATATGCTTATTTCTGCAACTTAGACTTATTAGATAGGCCTATTAAATAGGCTTATTTCAGCAACTTAGGCTTATTAAATAGGCTTATTTCAGCAACTTGGGCTTATTAAATAGGCTTATTTCAGCAACTTAGACTTATTAAATAGCCTTATTACAGCAACTTACGCTTATTAAATAGGCTTATTTCAGCAACTTAGGCTTATTAAATAGCCTTATTAAGTAGGCTTATTTCAGCAACTTGGGCTTATTAAATAGGCTTATTTCAGCAACTTACGCTGATTAAAAAGGCTTATTTCAGCAACTTAGACTTATTAAATAGCCTTATTTCAGCAACTTAGACTTATTAAATAGGCTTATTTCAGCAACTTATGCTTATTAAATATACTTATTTCAGCAACTTAGGCTTATTAAATAGGCTTATTTCAGCAACTTAGACTTATTAAATAGCCTTATTTCAGCAACTTAGACTTATTAAATAGGCTTATTTCAGCAACTTAGGCTTATTAAATAGGCTCATTCAATACTTGTTAAATAGCCTTATTAAACAGGCTTATTAAATAGACTCATTAAATAGGCTCATTAAATAGGCTTATTAAATAGGCTTATTAATTAGGCTTATTAAATAGGCTTATTAAATAGACTTATTAAATAGGCTTATTAAATAGGCTCAATAAATAGGCTCAATGAATAGGCTTATTAAATAGGCTCAATAAATAGGCTTATTAAATAGGCTCATTAAATAGGCTTATTAAATAGGTTTATTAAATAGGCTTATTAAAAAGGCTTATTAAATAGACTTATTAAATAGGCTCATTAAATACTTATTAAATAGGTTTATTAAATAGGTGTATTAAATAGGCTTATTAAATAGGCTTATTAAATAGGCTTATTAAATAGACTTATTAAATAGCCTCATTAAATAGGCTTATTTTAGCAACTTAGGCTTATTAAATAGGCTTATTTCAGCAACTTAGGCTTATTAAATAGCGTTATTTCAGCAACTTAGACTTATTAAATAGGCTTATTCAGCAACTTAGGCTTATTAAATAGCCTTATTAAATAGGCTTATTTCAGCAACTTAGGCTTATTAAATAGGCTTATTTCAGCAACTTAGGCTTATTAAATAGGCTTATTCAGCAAGTTAGGCTTATTAAATAGGCTTATTTCAGCAACTTAGACTTATTAAATAGGCCTATTAAATAGGCTTATTAAAAAGACGTATTAAATATGCTCATTAAATAGGCTTATTTTAGCAACTTAGGCTTATTAAATAGGTTTATTTCAGCAACTTAGACTTATTAAATAGCCTTTTTTAAAAGGCTTATTTCAGCAACTTAGGCTTATTAAATAAGCTTATTTCAGCAACGTATGCTTATTAAATAGCCCTATTAAACAGGTTTATTTCAGCAACTTAGGCTTATTAAATAGCATTTTTAAATAGATTTATTTCAGCAACTTAGACTTATTAGATATACCTTTTTAAATAGGCTTAGTTCAGAAACTTAGGCTTATTAAATAGTCTTATTTCAGCAACTTAGGCTCATTAAATAGCCTTATTAAATAGGCTTATTCAGCAACTTAGGCTTATTAAATAGCCTTATTAAATAGGCTTATTTCAGCAACTTAGACTTTTTAAATAGGCTTATTCAGCAACTTAGGCTTATTAAATAGCCTTATTAAATAGGCTTATTTCAGCAACTTAGGCTTATTAAATAGGCTTATTTCAGCAACTTAGGCTTATTAAATAGGCTTATTCAGCAACTTAGGCTTATTAAATAGGCTTATTTCAGCAACTTAGACTTATTAAATAGGCCTATTAAATAGGCTTATTAAATAGACTTATTAAATAGGCTCATTAAATACTTATTAAAAAGGCTTATTAAATAGGCTTATTAAATAGACTCATTAAATAGGCTCATTAAATAGGCTTATTAAACAGGCTCATTAAATACTTATTAAATAGACTTATTAAATCGGCTTATTAAATAGGCTCAATAAATAGGCTTATTAAATAGGCTCAATAAATAGGCTTATTAAATAGGCTCATTAAATACTTATTAAATAGGCTTATTAAATAGACTTATTAAATAGACTTATTAAATAGGCTTATTAAATAGACTTATTAAATAGGCTTATTAAAAAGGCTTATTAAATAGACTTATTAAATAGGCTCATTAAATACTTATTAAATATGTTTATTAAATAGGCGTATTAAATAGGCTTATTAAATAGGCTCAATAAATAGGCTTATTAAATAGGCTCAATAAATAGGCTTATTAAATAGGCTCATTAAATACTTATTAAATAGGTTTATTAAATAGACTTATTAAATAGGCTTATTAAAAAGGCTTATTAAATAGACTTATTAAATAGGCTCATTAAATACTTATTAAATATGTTTATTAAATAGGCGTATTAAATAGGCTTATTAAATAGCCTCATTAAATAGGCTTATTTTAGCAACTTAGGCTTATTAAATAGGTTTATTTCAGCAACTTAGACTTATTAAAGAGCCTTTTTAAATAGGCTTATTTCAGCAACTTAGGCTTATTAAATAAGCTTATTTCAGCAACTTATGCTTATTAAATAGCCCTATTAAACAGGTTTATTTCAGCAACTTAGGCTTATTAAATAGGCTTATTCAGCAACTTAGGCTTATTAAATAGGCTTATTAAATAGGCTTATTTCAGCAACTTAGGCTTATTAAATAGGCTTATTCAGCAACTTAGGCTTATTAAATAGGCTCATTCAATACTTATTAAATAGGCTTATTAAACAGGCTTATTAAATAGACTCATTAAATAGGCTCAATAAATAGGCTTATTAAATAGGCTTATTAATTAGGCTTATTAAATAGGCATATTTTAAATAGACTTATTAAATAGGCTTATTAAATAGGCTCAATAAATAGGCTTATTAAATAGGCTTATTAAATAGGCTTATTAAATAGGCTTATTAAATAGGCTCAATAAATAGGCTTATTAAATAGGTTTATTAAATATGCTTATTAAATAGACTTATTAAATAGGCGTATTAAATAGGCCTATTAAATAGACTTATTAAATAGCCTCATTAAATAGGCTTATTTTAGCAACTTAGGCTTATTAAATAGGCTTATTTCAGCAACTTAGGCTTATAAAATAGGCTTATTTCATCAACTTATGCTTATTAAAAAGCCTTATTAAACAGGTTTATTTCAGCAACTTAGGCTTATTAAATAGCATTTTTAAATATGTTTATTTCAGCAACTTAGACTTATTAAATACACCTTTTTAAATAGGCTTAGTTCAGAAACTTAGGCTTATTAAATAGGCTTATTTCAGCAACTTAGGCTTATTAAATAGCCTTATTAAATAGGCTTATTTCAGCAACTTAGACTTATTAAATAGGTTTATTCAGCAACTTAGGCTTATTAAATAGCCTTATTCAACAACTTAGGCGTATTAAATTAGGCTTATTTCTGCAACTTAGACTTATTAAATAGGCCTATTAAATAGGCTTATTAAATAGGCTTATTTCAGCAACTTAGACTTATTAAATAGGCTTATTAAATAGGCTTATTAAATAGACTTATTAAATAGGCTCATTAAATACTTATTAAATAGGCTTATTAAATAGGCTTATTAAATAGACTTATTAAATAGGCTCAATAAATAGGCTTATTAAATAGGCTTATTAAATAGGCTCAATAAATAGGCTTATTAAATAGGCTTATTAAATAGGCTTATTAAATAGACTTATTAAATAGGCTTATTAAATAGGCTCAATAAATAGGCTTATTAAATAGGCTCAATAAATAGGCTTATTAAATAGGCTCAATAAATAGGCTTATTAAATAGGCTCAATAAATAGGCTTATTAAATAGGCTCATTAAATACTTATTAAATAGGCTTATTAAATAGACTTATTAAATAGACTTATTAAATAGGCTTATTAAATAGACTTATTAAATAGGCTTATTAAAAAGGCTTATTAAATAGACTTATTAAATAGACTTATTAAATAGCCTAATTAAATAGGCTTATTTTAGCAACTTAGACTTATTAGATAGGCTTATTTCAGCAACTTAGACTTATTAAATAGGCCTATTAAATAGGCTTATTAAATAGGCTTATTTCAGCAACTTAGACTTATTAAATAGGCCTATTAAATAGGCTTATTAAATAGACTTATTAAATAGGCTCATTAAATACTTATTAAATAGGCTTATTAAATAGGCTTATTAAATAGACTTATTAAATAGGCTCAATAAATCGGCTTATTAAATAGGCTTATTAAATAGGCTCAATAAAAAAGGCTTATTAAATAGGCTTATTAAATAGGCTTATTAAATAGACTTAATAAATCGGCTTATTAAATAGGCTCAATAAATAGGCTTATTAAATAGGCTCAATAAATATGCTTATTAAATAGGCTCAATAAATAGGCTTATTAAATAGGCTCAATAAATAGGCTTATTAAATAGGCTCATTAAATACTTATTAAATAGGCTTATTAAATAGATTTATTAAATAGGCTCATTAAATACTTATTAAATATGTTTATTAAATAGGTGTATTAATTAGGCGTATTAAATAGGCTTATTAAATAGGCTTATTAAATAGACTTATTAAATAGACTTATTAAATAGACTTATTAAATAGACTTATTAAATAGCCTCATGAAATAGGCTTATTTTAGCAACTTAGGCTTATTAAATAGGTTTATTTCAGCAACTTAGACTTATTAAAGAGCCTTATTAAATAGGCTTATTTCAGCAACTTAGGCTTATTAAATAAGCTTATTTCAGCAACTTATGCTTATTAAATAGCCTTATTAAACAGGTTTATTTCAGCAACTTAGGCTTATTAAATAGCATTTTTAAATAGGTTTATTTCAGCAACTTAGACTTATTAAATATACCTTTTTAAATAGGCTTAGTTCAGAAACTTAGGCTTATTAAATAGTCTTATTTCAGCAACTTAGGCTCATTAAATAGCCTTATTAAATAGGCTTATTTCAGAAACTTAGGCTTATTAAATAGCCTTATTAAATAGGCTTATTTCAGCAACTTAGACTTATTAAATAGGTTTATTCAGCAACTTAGGCTTATTAAATAGCCTTATTCAGCAACTTAGGCTTATTAAATAGGCTTATTTCAGCAACTTAGACTTATTAAATAGGCCTATTAAATAGGCTTATTAAATAGGCTTATTTCAGCAACTTAGACTTATTAAATATGCCTATTAAATAGGCTTATTAAATAGACTTATTAAATAGGCTCATTAAATACTTATTAAATAGGCTTATTAAATAGGCTTATTAAATAGACTTATTAAATAGGCTCAATAAATAGGCTTATTAAATAGGCTTATTAAATAGGCTCAATAAATAGGCTTATTAAATATGCTTATTAAATAGTCTTATTAAATAGACGTATTAAATAGGCTTATTAAATAGGCTCAATAAATAGGCTTATTAAATAGGCTCAATAAATAGGCTTATTAAATAGGCTCAATAAATAGGCTTATTAAATAGGCTCAATAAATAGGCTTATTAAATAGGCTCATTAAATACTTATTAAATAGGCTTATTAAATAGACTTATTAAATAGACTTATTAAATAGGCTTATTAAATAGACTTATTAAATAGGCTTATTAAAAAGGCTTATTAAATAGACTTATTAAATAGGCTCATTAAATACTTATTAAATATGTTTATTAAATAGGCGTATTAAATAGGCTTATTAAATAGGCTTATTAAATAGGCTTATTAAATAGGCTTATTAAATAGACTTATTAAATAGCCTAATTAAATAGGCTTAATTTAGCAACTTAGGCTTATTTAATAGGTTTATTTCAACAACTTAGACTTATTAAATAGCCTTATTAAACAGGTTTATTTCAGCAACTTAGGCTTATTAAATAGCATTTTAAATAGGTTTATTTCAGCAACTTAGACTTATTAAATAGGCTTATTAAATAGGCTTAGTTCAGAAACTTAGGCTTATTAAATAGGCTTATTTCAGCAACTTAGGCTCATTAAATAGCCTTATTAAATATGCTTATTTCAGCAACTTAGGCTTATTAAACAGGCTTATTTCAGCAACTTAAACTTATTAAATAGCCTTATTTCAGCAACTTAGGCTTATTAAATAGCCTTATTCAGCAACTTAGGCTCATTAAATAGGCTTATTTCAGCAACTTAGGCTTATTAAATAGGCTCATTCAGAAACTTAGGCTTATTAAATAGGCTTATTTCAGCAACTTAGACTTATTAAATAGGCCTATTAAATAGGCTTATTAAATAGACTTATTAAATAGGCTCATTAAATACTTATTAAATAGGCTTATTAAATAGGCTTATTAAATAGGCTCAATAAATAGGCTCAATAAATAGGCTTATTAAATAGGCTTATTAATTTGGCTTATTAAATAGGCTTATTAAATAGACTTATTAAATAGGCTTATTAAATAGGCTCAATAAATAGGCTTATTAAATAGGCTTATTAAATAGGCTTATTAAATATTCTTATTAAATAGACTTATTAAATAGGCATATTAAATAGGCTTATTAAATATACTTATTAAATAGCCTCATTAAATAGGCTTATTTTAGCAACTTAGGCTTATAAAATAGGCTTATTTCATCAACTTATGCTTATTAAATAGCCTTATTAAACAGGTTTATTTCAGCAACTTAGGCTTATTAAATAGCATTTTTAAATATGTTTATTTCAGCAACTTAGACTTATTAAATATACCTTTTTAAATAGGCTTAGTTCAGAAACTTAGGCTTATTAAATAGGCTTATTTCAGCAACTTAGGCTCATTAAATAGCCTTATTAAATAGGCTTATTTCAGCAACTTAGGCTTAATAAATCGACTTATTAAATAGGCATATTAAATAGGCTCAATAAATAGGCTTATTAAATAGGCTTATTAAATAGGCTTATTAAATAGGCTTATTAAATAGGCTCAATAAATTAGCTTATTAAATAGGCTTATTAAATATGCTTATTAAATAGACTTATTAAATAGGCGTATTAAATAGGCTTATTAAATAGACTTATTAAATAGCCTCATTAAATAGGCTTATTTTAGCAACTTAGGCTTATTAAATATGTTTATTTCAGCAACTTAGACTTATTAAATAGCCTTATTAAATAGGCTTATTTCAGCAACTTAGGCTTATTAAATAAGCTTATTTCAGCAACTTATGCTTATTAAATAGCCTTATTAAACAGGTTTATTTCAGCAACTTAGGCTTATTAAATAGCATTTTAAATAGGTTTATTTCAGCAACTTAGACTTATTAAATAGGCTTATTAAATAGGCTTAGTTCAGAAACTTAGGCTTATTAAATAGGCTTATTTCAGCAACTTAGGCTCATTAAATAGCCTTACTAAATAGGCTTATTTCAGCAACTTAGGCTTATTAAACAGGCTTATTTCAGCAACTTAAACTTATTAAATAGCCTTATTTCATCAACTTAGGCTTATTAAATAGCCTTATATCAGCAACTTAGACTTATTAAATAGGCTTATTCAGCAACTTAGGCTTATTAAATAGCCTTATTAAATAGGCTTATTTCAGCAACTTAGACTTATTAAATAGGTTTATTCAGCAACTTAGGCTTATTAAATAGGCTTATTCAGCAACTTAGGCTCATTAAGTAGGCTTATTTCAGCAACTTAGGCTTATTAAATAGGCTTATTCAGCAACTTAGGCTTATTAAATAGGCTTATTTCAGCAACTTAGACTTATTAAATAGGCCTATTAAATAGGCTTATTAAATAGGCTTATTTAATCAACTTAGACTTATGAAATAGGCCTATTAAATAGGCTTGTTAAATAGGCTTATTAAATAGGCTTATTTCAGCAACTTAGGCTTATTAAATAGCCTAATTAAGTAGGCTTATTTCAGCAACTTTGGCTTATTAAATAGGCTTATTTCAGCAACTTACGCTGATTAAAAAGGCTTATTTCAGCATATTTTAGCAACTTAGACTTATTAAAACGACTTATAAAATAGACATTTCAGCAACTTAGGCTCATCAAATATGCTTATGAAATATGCTTATTTCTGCAACTTAGACTTATTATTAAATAGCCTTATTTCAGCAAATTAGACTTATTAAATAGGCTTATTTCAGCAACTTATGCTTATTAAATATACTTATTTCAGCAACTTAGGCTTATTAAATAGGCTTATTTCAGCAACTTAGACTTATTAAATAGCCTTATTTCAGCAACTTAGGCTTATTAAATAGGCTTATTTCAGCAACTTAGGCTTATTAAATAGCCTTATTTCAGCAACTTAGACTTATTAAATAGGCTTATTTCAGCAACTTAGGCTTATTAAATAGGCTTATTCAGCAACTTAGGCTTATTAAATAGGCTTATTAAATAGGCTTATTTCAGCAACTTAGGCTTATTAAATAGGCTTATTCAGCAACTTAGGCTTATTAAATAGGCTCAATAAATAGGCTTATTAAATAGGCTTATTAAACAGGCTTATTAAATAGACTCATTAAATAGGCTCAATAAATAGGCTTATTAAATAGGCTTATTAATTAGGCTTATTAAATAGGCTTATTAAATCGACTTATTAAATAGGCATATTAAATAGGCTCAATAAATAGGCTTATTAAATAGGCTTATTAAATAGGCTTATTAAATAGGCTTATTAAATAGGCTCAATAAATAGGCTTATTAAATAGGCTTATTAAATATGCTTATTAAATAGACTTATTAAATAGGCGTATTAAATAGGCTTATTAAATAGACTTATTAAATAGCCTCATTAAATAGGCTTATTTTAGCAACTTAGGCTTATAAAATAGGCTTATTTCATCAACTTATGCTTATTAAATAGCCTTATTAAACAGGTTTATTTCAGCAACTTAGGCTTATTAAATAGCATTTTTAAATATGTTTATTTCAGCAACTTAGACTTATTAAATATACCTTTTTAAATAGGCTTAGTTCAGAAACTTAGGCTTATTAAATAGGCTTATTTCAGCAACTTAGGCTCATTAAATAGCCTTATTAAATAGGCTTATTTCAGCAACTTAGGCTTATTAAATAGCCTTATTAAATAGGCTTATTTTAGCAACTTAGACTTATTAAAACGACTTATAAAATAGACATTTCAGCAACTTAGGCTCATCAAATATGCTTATGAAATATGCTTATTTCTGCAACTTAGACTTATTAGATAGGCCTATTAAATAGGCTTATTTCAGCAACTTAGGCTTATTAAATAGGCTTATTTCAGCAACTTGGGCTTATTAAATAGGCTTATTTCAGCAACTTAGACTTATTAAATAGCCTTATTTCAGCAACTTACGCTTATTAAATAGGCTTATTTCAGCAACTTAGGCTTATTAAATAGCCTTATTAAGTAGGCTTATTTCAGCAACTTGGGCTTATTAAATAGGCTTATTTCAGCAACTTACGCTGATTAAAAAGGCTTATTTCAGCAACTTAGACTTATTAAATAGCCTTATTTCAGCAACTTAGACTTATTAAATAGGCTTATTTCAGCAACTTATGCTTATTAAATATACTTATTTCAGCAACTTAGGCTTATTAAATAGGCTTATTTCAGCAACCTAGACTTATTAAATAGCCTTATTTCAGCAACTTATGCTTATTAAATAGGCTTATTTCAGCAACTTAGGCTTATTAAATAGGCTCATTCAATACTTGTTAAATAGGCTTATTAAACAGGCTTATTAAATAGACTCATTAAATAGGCTCATTAAATAGGCTTATTAAATAGGCTTATTAATTAGGCTTATTAAATAGGCTTATTAAATAGACTTAATAAATAGGCTTATTAAATAGGCTCAATAAATAGGCTTATTAAATAGGCTCAATGAATAGGCTTATTAAACAGGCTTATTAAATAGGCTTATTAAATAGACTTATTAAATAGCCTCATTATATAGGCTTATTTTAGCAACTTAGGCTTATTAAATAGGCTTATTAAATAGACTTATTAAATAGGCTCAATAAATAGGCTTATTAAATAGGCTTATTAAATAGGCTTATTAAATGGACTTATTAAATAGACGTATTAAATAGACTTATTAAATAGGCTTATTAAATAGGCTCAATAAATAGGCTTATTAAATAGGCTCAATAAATAGGCTTATTAAATAGGCTCATTAAATACTTATTAAATAGGCTTATTAAATAGACGTATTAAATAGACTTATTAAATAGGCTTATTAAATAGACTTATTAAATAGGCTTATTAAAAAGGCTTATTAAATAGACTTATTAAATAGGCTCATTAAATACTTATTAAATATGTTTATTAAATAGGCGTATTAAATAGGCCTATTAAATAGGCTTATTAAATAGGCTTATTAAATAGGCTTATTAAATAGACTCATTAAATAGCCTAATTAAATAGGCTTATTTTAACAACTTAGGCTTATTAAATAGGTTTATTTCAGCAACTTAGACTTATTAAATAGCCTTATTAAATAGGCTTATTTCAGCAACTTAGGCTTATAAAATAGGCTTATTTCATCAACTTATGCTTATTAAATAGCCCTATTAAACAGGTTTATTTCAGCAACTTAGGCTTATTAAATAGCATTTTTAAATATGTTTATTTCAGCAACTTAGACTTATTAAATATACCTTTTTAAATAGGCTTAGTTCAGAAACTTAGGCTTATTAAATAGGCTTATTTCAGCAACTTAGGCTCATTAAATAGCCTTATTAAATAGGCTTATTTCAGCAACTTAGGCTTATTAAATAGCCTTATTAAATAGGCTTATTTTAGCAACTTAGACTTATTAAAACGACTTATAAAATAGACATTTCAGCAACTTAGGCTCATCAAATATGCTTATGAAATATGCTTATTTCTGCAACTTAGACTTATTAGATAGGCCTATTAAATAGGCTTATTTCAGCAACTTAGGCTTATTAAATAGGCTTATTTCAGCAACTTGGGCTTATTAAATAGGCTTATTTCAGCAACTTAGACTTATTAAATAGCCTTATTTCAGCAACTTACGCTTATTAAATAGGCTTATTTCAGCAACTTAGGCTTATTAAATAGCCTTATTAAGTAGGCTTATTTCAGCAACTTGGGCTTATTAAATAGGCTTATTTCAGCAACTTACGCTGATTAAAAAGGCTTATTTCAGCAACTTAGACTTATTAAATAGCCTTATTTCAGCAACTTAGACTTATTAAATAGGCTTATTTCAGCAACTTATGCTTATTAAATATACTTATTTCAGCAACTTAGGCTTATTAAATAGGCTTATTTCAGCAACCTAGACTTATTAAATAGCCTTATTTCAGCAACTTATGCTTATTAAATAGGCTTATTTCAGCAACTTAGGCTTATTAAATAGGCTCATTCAATACTTGTTAAATAGGCTTATTAAACAGGCTTATTAAATAGACTCATTAAATAGGCTCATTAAATAGGCTTATTAAATAGGCTTATTAATTAGGCTTATTAAATAGGCTTATTAAATAGACTTAATAAATAGGCTTATTAAATAGGCTCAATAAATAGGCTTATTAAATAGGCTCAATGAATAGGCTTATTAAACAGGCTTATTAAATAGGCTTATTAAATAGACTTATTAAATAGCCTCATTATATAGGCTTATTTTAGCAACTTAGGCTTATTAAATAGGCTTATTAAATAGACTTATTAAATAGGCTCAATAAATAGGCTTATTAAATAGGCTTATTAAATAGGCTTATTAAATGGACTTATTAAATAGACGTATTAAATAGACTTATTAAATAGGCTTATTAAATAGGCTCAATAAATAGGCTTATTAAATAGGCTCAATAAATAGGCTTATTAAATAGGCTCATTAAATACTTATTAAATAGGCTTATTAAATAGACGTATTAAATAGACTTATTAAATAGGCTTATTAAATAGACTTATTAAATAGGCTTATTAAAAAGGCTTATTAAATAGACTTATTAAATAGGCTCATTAAATACTTATTAAATATGTTTATTAAATAGGCGTATTAAATAGGCCTATTAAATAGGCTTATTAAATAGGCTTATTAAATAGGCTTATTAAATAGACTCATTAAATAGCCTAATTAAATAGGCTTATTTTAACAACTTAGGCTTATTAAATAGGTTTATTTCAGCAACTTAGACTTATTAAATAGCCTTATTAAATAGGCTTATTTCAGCAACTTAGGCTTATTAAATAAGCTTATTTCAGCAACTTATGCTTATTAAATAGCCCTATTAAACAGGTTTATTTCAGCAACTTAGGCTTATTAAATAGCATTTTTAAATATGTTTATTTCAGCAACTTAGACTTATTAAATATACCTTTTTAAATAGGCTTAGTTCAGAAACTTAGGCTTATTAAATAGGCTTATTTCAGCAACTTAGGCTCATTAAATAGCCTTATTAAATAGGCATATTAAATAGGCTCAATAAATAGGCTTATTAAATAGCCTTATTAAATAGGCATATTAAATAGGCTCAATAAATAGGCTTATTAAATAGGCTCAATGAATAGGCTTATTAAATAGGCTCAATAAATAGGCTTATTAAATAGTCTCATTAAATACTTATTAAATAGGCTTAACAAATAGACTTATTAAATAGACTTATTAAATAGGCTTATTAAATAGGTTTATTAAATAGGCTTATTAAAAAGGCTTATTAAATAGACTTATTAAATAGGCTCATTAAATACTTATTAAATTGGTTTATTAAATAGGCGTATTAAATAGGCTTATTAAACAGGCTTATTAAATAGGCTTATTAAATAGACTTATTAAATAGCCTCATTATATAGGCTTATTTTAGCAACTTAGGCTTATTAAATAGGCTTATTAAATAGACTTATTAAATAGGCTCAATAAATAGGCTTATTAAATAGGCTTATTAAATAGGCTTATTAAATGGACTTATTAAATAGGCTTATTAAATTGGCTCAATAAATAGGCTTATTAAATAGGCTCAATAAATAGGCTTATTAAATAGGCTCAATAAATAGGCTTATTAAATAGGCTCAATAAATAGGCTTATTAAATAGGCTCATTAAATACTTATTAAATAGGCTTATTAAATAGACGTATTAAATAGACTTATTAAATAGGCTTATTAAATAGACTTATTAAATAGGCTTATTAAAAAGGCTTATTAAATAGACTTATTAAATAGGCTCATTAAATACTTATTAAATATGTTTATTAAATAGGCGTATTAAATAGGTCTATTAAATAGGCTTATTAAATAGGCTTATTAAATAGGCTTATTAAATAGACTTATTAAATAGCCTAATTAAATAGGCTTATTTTAACAACTTAGGCTTATTAAATAGGTTTATTTCAGCAACTTAGACTTATTAAATAGCCTTATTAAATAGGCTTATTTCAGCAACTTAGGCTTATTAAATAAGCTTATTTCAGCAACTTATGCTTATTAAATAGCCCTATTAAACAGGTTTATTTCAGCAACTTAGGCTTATTAAATAGCATTTTAAATAGGTTTATTTCAGCAACTTAGACTTATTAAATAGGCTTATTAAATAGGCTTAGTTCAGAAACTTAGGCTTATTAAATAGGCTTATTTCAGCAACTTAGGCTCATTAAATAGCCTTACTAAATAGGCTTATTTCAGCAACTTAGGCTTATTAAACAGGCTTATTTCAGCAACTTAAACTTATTAAATAGCCTTATTTCATCAACTTAGGCTTATTAAATAGCCTTATTTCAGCAACTTAGACTTATTAAATAGGCTTATTCAGCAACTTAGGCTTATTAAATAGCCTTATTAAATAGGCTTATTTCAGCAACTTAGACTTATTAAATAGGTTTATTCAGCAACTTAGGCTTATTAAATAGGCTTATTCAGCAACTTAGGCTCATTAAATAGGCTTATTTCAGCAACTTAGGCTTATTAAATAGGCTCATTAAGCAACTTAGTCTTATTAAATAGGCTTATTTCAGCAACTTAGACTTATTAAATAGGCCTATTAAATAGGCTTATTAAATAGGCTTATTTCATCAACTTAGACTTATGAAATAGGCCTATTAAATAGGCTTGTTAAATAGGCTTATTAAATAGGCTTATTTCAGCAACTTACGCTGATTAAAAAGGCTTATTTCAGCAACTTAGACTTATTAAATAGCCTTATTTCAGCAAATTAGACTTATTAAATAGGCTTATTTCAGCAACTTATGCTTATTAAATATACTTATTTCAGCAACTTAGGCTTATTAAATAGGCTTATTTCAGCAACTTAGACTTATTAAATAGCCTTATTTCAGCAACTTAGGCTTATTAAATAGGCTTATTTCAGCAACTTAGGCTTATTAAATAGCCTTATTTCAGCAACTTAGACTTATTAAATAGGCTTATTTCAGCAACTTAGGCTTATTAAATAGGCTTATTCAGCAACTTAGGCTTATTAAATAGGCTTATTAAATAGGCTTATTTCAGCAACTTAGGCTTATTAAATAGGCTTATTCAGCAACTTAGGCTTATTAAATAGGCTCATTCAATACTTATTAAATAGGCTTATTAAACAGGCTTATTAAATAGACTCATTAAATAGGCTCAATAAATAGGCTTATTAAATAGGCTTATTAATTAGGCTTATTAAATAGGCTTATTAAATAGACTTATTAAATAGGCTTATTAAATAGGCTCAATAAATAGGCTTATTAAATAGGCTTATTAAATAGGCTTATTAAATATACTTATTAAATAGCCTCATTAAATAGGCTTATTTTAGCAACTTAGGCTTATAAAATAGGCTTATTTCATCAACTTATGCTTATTAAATAGCCTTATTAAACAGGTTTATTTCAGCAACTTAGGCTTATTAAATAGCATTTTTAAATATGTTTATTTCAGCAACTTAGACTTATTAAATATACCTTTTTAAATAGGCTTAGTTCAGAAACTTAGGCTTATTAAATAGGCTTATTTCAGCAACTTAGGCTCATTAAATAGCCTTATTAAATAGGCATATTAAATAGGCTCAATAAATAGGCTTATTAAATAGGCTTATTAAATAGGCTTATTAAATAGGCTTATTAAATAGGCTCAATAAATTAGCTTATTAAATAGGCTTATTAAATATGCTTATTAAATAGACTTATTAAATAGGCGTATTAAATAGGCTTATTAAATAGACTTATTAAATAGCCTCATTAAATAGGCTTATTTTAGCAACTTAGGCTTATTAAATATGTTTATTTCAGCAACTTAGACTTATTAAATAGCCTTATTAAATAGGCTTATTTCAGCAACTTAGGCTTATTAAATAAGCTTATTTCAGCAACTTATGCTTATTAAATAGCCTTATTAAACAGGTTTATTTCAGCAACTTAGGCTTATTAAATAGCATTTTAAATAGGTTTATTTCAGCAACTTAGACTTATTAAATAGGCTTATTAAATAGGCTTAGTTCAGAAACTTAGGCTTATTAAATAGGCTTATTTCAGCAACTTAGGCTCATTAAATAGCCTTACTAAATAGGCTTATTTCAGCAACTTAGGCTTATTAAATAGCCTTATTTCAGCAACTTAGACTTATTAAATAGGCTTATTCAGCAACTTAGGCTTATTAAATAGCCTTATTAAATAGGCTTATTTCAGCAACTTAGACTTATTAAATAGGTTTATTCAGCAACTTAGGCTTATTAAATAGGCTTATTCAGCAACTTAGGCTCATTAAGTAGGCTTATTTCAGCAACTTAGGCTTATTAAATAGGCTCATTCAGCAACTTAGGCTTATTAAATAGGCTTATTTCAGCAACTTAGACTTATTAAATAGGCCTATTAAATAGGCTTATTAAATAGGCTTATTTCATCAACTTAGACTTATGAAATAGGCCTATTAAATAGGCTTGTTAAATAGGCTTATTAAATAGGCTTATTTCAGCAACTTAGGCTTATTAAATAGCCTAATTAAGTAGGCTTATTTCAGCAACTTTGGCTTATTAAATAGGCTTATTTCAGCAACTTACGCTGATTAAAAAGGCTTATTTCAGCAACTTAGACTTATTAAATAGCCTTATTTCAGCAAATTAGACTTATTAAATAGGCTTATTTCAGCAACTTATGCTTATTAAATATACTTATTTCAGCAACTTAGGCTTATTAAATAGGCTTATTTCAGCAACTTAGACTTATTAAATAGCCTTATTTCAGCAACTTAGGCTTATTAAATAGGCTTATTTCAGCAACTTAGGCTTATTAAATAGCCTTATTTCAGCAACTTAGACTTATTAAATAGGCTTATTTCAGCAACTTAGGCTTATTAAATAGGCTTATTCAGCAACTTAGGCTTATTAAATAGGCTTATTTCAGCAACTTAGGCTTATTAAATAGGCTTATTCAGCAACTTAGGCTTATTAAATAGGCTCAATAAATAGGCTTATTAAATAGGCTTATTAAACAGGCTTATTAAATAGACTCATTAAATAGGCTCAATAAATAGGCTTATTAAATAGGCTTATTAATTAGGCTTATTAAATAGGCTTATTAAATCGACTTATTAAATAGGCATATTAAATAGGCTCAATAAATAGGCTTATTAAATAGGCTTATTAAATAGGCTTATTAAATAGGCTTATTAAATAGGCTCAATAAATAGGCTTATTAAATAGGCTTATTAAATATGCTTATTAAATAGACTTATTAAATAGGCGTATTAAATAGGCTTATTAAATAGACTTATTAAATAGCCTCATTAAATAGGCTTATTTTAGCAACTTAGGTTTATAAAATAGGCTTATTTCATCAACTTATGCTTATTAAATAGCCTTATTAAACAGGTTTATTTCAGCAACTTAGGCTTATTAAATAGCATTTTTAAATATGTTTATTTCAGCAACTTAGACTTATTAAATATACCTTTTTAAATAGGCTTAGTTCAGAAACTTAGGCTTATTAAATAGGCTTATTTCAGCAACTTAGGCTCATTAAATAGCCTTATTAAATAGGCTTATTTCAGCAACTTAGGCTTATTAAATAGCCTTATTAAATAGGCTTATTTTAGCAACTTAGACTTATTAAAACGACTTATAAAATAGACATTTCAGCAACTTAGGCTCATCAAATATGCTTATGAAATATGCTTATTTCTGCAACTTAGACTTATTAGATAGGCCTATTAAATAGGCTTATTTCAGCAACTTAGGCTTATTAAATAGGCTTATTTCAGCAACTTGGGCTTATTAAATAGGCTTATTTCAGCAACTTAGACTTATTAAATAGCCTTATTTCAGCAACTTACGCTTATTAAATAGGCTTATTTCAGCAACTTAGGCTCATTAAATAGCCTTATTAAGTAGGCTTATTTCAGCAACTTGGGCTTATTAAATAGGCTTATTTCAGCAACTTACGCTGATTAAAAAGGCTTATTTCAGCAACTTCGACTTATTAAATAGCCTTATTTCAGCAACTTAGACTTATTAAATAGGCTTATTTCAGCAACTTATGCTTATTAAATATACTTATTTCAGCAACTTAGGCTTATTAAATAGGCTTATTTCAGCAACTTAGACTTATTAAATAGCCTTATTTCAGCAACTTATGCTTATTAAATAGGCTTATTTCAGCAACTTAGGCTTATTAAATAGCCTTATTTCAGCAACTTAGACTTATTAAATAGGCTTATTTCAGCAACTTAGGCTTATTAAATAGGCTCATTCAATACTTGTTAAATAGGCTTATTAAACAGGCTTATTAAATAGACTCATTAAATAGGCTCATTAAATAGACTTATTAAATAGGCTTATTAAATAGGCTCAATAAATAGGCTCAATGAATAGGCTTATTAAATAGGCTCAATAAATAGGCTTATTAAATAGGCTCATTAAATACTTATTAAATAGGCTTAACAAATAGACTTATTAAATAGACTTATTAAATAGGCTTATTAAATAGGTTTATTAAATAGGCTTATTAAAAAGGCTTATTAAATAGACTTATTAAATAGGCTCATTAAATACTTATTAAATAGGTTTATTAAATAGGCGTATTAAATAGGCTTATTAAATAGGCTTATTAAATAGGCTTATTAAATAGACTTATTAAATAGCCTCATTAAATAGGCTTATTTCAGCAACTTAGGCTTATTAAATAGCGTTATTTCAGCAACTTAGACTTATTAAATAGGCTTATTCAGCAACTTAGGCTTATTAAATAGGCTCATTAAATAGGCTTATTAAATAGCCTTATTAAGTAGGCTTATTTCAGCAACTTGGGCTTATTAAATAGGCTTATTTCAGCAACTTACGCTGATTAAAAAGGCTTATTTCAGCAACTTAGACTTATTAAATAGCCTTATTTCAGCAACTTAGACTTATTAAATAGGCTTATTTCAGCAACTTATGCTTATTAAATATACTTATTTCAGCAACTTAGGCTTATTAAATAGGCTTATTTCAGCAACTTAGACTTATTAAATAGCCTTATTTCAGCAACTTATGCTTATTAAATAGGCTTATTTCAGCAACTTAGGCTTATTAAATAGCCTTATTTCAGCAACTTAGACTTATTAAATAGGCTTATTTCAGCAACTTAGGCTTATTAAATAGGCTCATTCAATACTTGTTAAATAGGCTTATTAAACAGGCTTATTAAATAGACTCATTAAATAGGCTCATTAAATAGGCTTATTAAATAGGCTTATTAATTAGGCTTTTTAAATAGGCTTATTAAATAGACTTCTTAAATAGGCTTATTAAATAGGCTCAATAAATAGGCTCAATGAATAGGCTTATTAAATAGGCTCAATAAATAGGCTTATTAAATAGGCTCATTAAATACTTATTAAATAGGCTTAACAAATAGACTTATTAAATAGACTTATTAAATAGGCTTATTAAATAGGTTTATTAAATAGGCTTATTAAAAAGGCTTATTAAATAGACTTATTAAATAGGCTCATTAAATACTTATTAAATAGGTTTATTAAATAGGCGTATTAAATAGGCTTATTAAATAGGCTTATTAAATAGGCTTATTAAATAGACTTATTAAATAGCCTCATTAAATAGGCTTATTTTAGCAACTTACGCTTATTAAATAGGCTTATTTCAGCAACTTAGGCTTATTAAATAGCGTTATTTCAGCAACTTAGACTTATTAAATAGGCTTATTCAGCAACTTAGGCTTATTAAATAGGCTCATTAAATAGGCTTATTAAATAGCCTTATTAAGTAGGCTTATTTCAGCAACTTAGACTTATTAAATAGGCTTATTCAGCAACTTAGGCTTATTAAATAGGCTTATTTCAGCAACTTAGGCTTATTAAATAGGCTTATTCAGCAACTTAGGCTTATTAAATAGGCTTATTTCAGCAACTTAGACTTATTAAATAGGCCTATTAAATAGGCTTATTAAATACTTATTAAATAGGCTTATTAAATAGGCTTATTAAATAGACTTATTAAATAAGCTCAATAAATAGGCTTATTAAAGAGGCTTATTAAATAGGCTCAATAAATAGGCTTATTAAACAGGCTCATTAAATACTTATTAAATAGACTTATTAAATCGGCTTATTAAATAGGCTCAATAAATAGGCTTATTAAATAGGCTCAATAAATAGGCTTATTAAATAGGCTCAATAAATAGGCTTATTAAATAGGCTCAATAAATAGGCTTATTAAATAGGCTCATTAAATACTTATTAAATAGGCTTATTAAATAGACTTATTAAATAGACTTATTAAATAGGTTTATTAAATAGACTTATTAAATAGGCTTATTTTAGCAACTTAGGCTTATTAAATAGGTTTATTTCAGCAACTTAGACTTATTAAAGAGCCTTTTTAAATAGGCTTATTTCAGCAACTTAGGCTTATTAAATAAGCTTATTTCAGCAACTTATGCTTATTAAATAGCCCTATTAAACAGGTTTATTTCAGCAACTTAGGCTTATTAAATAGGCTTATTCAGCAACTTAGGCTTATTAAATAGGCTTATTAAATAGGCTTATTTCAGCAACTTGGGCTTATTAAATAGGCTTATTCAGCAACTTAGACTTATTAAATAGCCTTATTTCAGCAACTTACGCTTATTAAATAGGCTTATTTCAGCAACTTAGGCTTATTAAATAGCCTTATTAAGTAGGCTTATTTCAGCAACTTGGGCTTATTAAATAGGCTTATTTCAGCAACTTACGCTGATTAAAAAGGCTTATTTCAGCAACTTAGACTTATTAAATAGCCTTATTTCAGCAACTTAGACTTATTAAATAGGCTTATTTCAGCAACTTATGCTTATTAAATATACTTATTTCAGCAACTTAGGCTTATTAAATAGGCTTATTTCAGCAACTTAGACGTATTAAATAGCCTTATTTCAGCAACTTATGCTTATTAAATAGGCTTATTTCAGCAACTTAGGCTTATTAAATAGCCTTATTTCAGCAACTTAGACTTATTAAATAGGCTTATTTCAGCAACTTAGGCTTATTAAATAGGCTCATTCAATACTTGTTAAATAGGCTTATTAAACAGGCTTATTAAATAGACTCATTAAATAGGCTCATTAAATAGGCTTATTAAATAGGCTTATTAATTAGGCTTATTAAATAGGCTTATTAAATAGACTTATTAAATAGGCTTATTAAATAGGCTCAATAAATAGGCTCAATGAATAGGCTTATTAAATAGGCTCAATAAATAGGCTTATTAAATAGGCTCATTAAATACTTATTAAATAGGCTTAACAAATAGACTTATTAAATAGACTTATTAAATAGGCTCATTAAATACTTATTAAATAGGTTTATTAAATAGGCGTATTAAATAGGCTTATTAAATAGGCTTATTAAATAGGCTTATTAAATAGACTTATTAAATAGCCTCATTAAATAGGCTTATTTTAGCAACTTAGGCTTATTAAATAGGCTTATTTCAGCAACTTAGGCTTATTAAATAGCGTTATTTCAGCAACTTAGACTTATTAAATAGGCTTATTCAGCAACTTAGGCTTATTAAATAGGCTCATTAAATAGGCTTATTAAATAGCCTTATTAAGTAGGCTGATTTCAGCAACTTAGACTTATTAAATAGGCTTATTCAGCAACTTAGGCTTATTAAATAGGCTTATTTCAGCAACTTAGGCTTATTAAATAGGCTTATTCAGCAACTTAGGCTTATTAAATAGGCTTATTTCAGCAACTTAGACTTATTAAATAGGCATATTAAATAGGCTTATTAAATACTTATTAAATAGGCTTATTAAATAGGCTTATTAAATAGACTTATTAAATAAGCTCAATAAATAGGCTTATTAAAGAGGCTTATTAAATAGGCTCAATAAATAGGCTTATTAAACAGGCTCATTAAATACTTATTAAATAGACTTATTAAATCGGCTTATTAAATAGTCTCAATAAATAGGCTTATTAAATAGGCTCAATAAATAGGCTTATTAAATAGGCTCAATAAATAGGCTTATTAAATAGGCTCAATAAATAGGCTTATTAAATAGGCTCATTAAATACTTATTAAATAGGCTTATTAAATAGACTTATTAAATAGACTTATTAAATAGGTTTATTAAATAGACTTATTAAATAGGCTTATTAAAAAGGCTTATTAAATAGACTTATTAAATAGGCTCATTAAATACTTATTAAATATGTTTATTAAATTGGCGTATTAAATAGGCTTATTAAATAGGCTTATTAAATAGGCTTATAAAATAGGCTTATTAAATAGACTTATTAAATAGCCTCATTAAATAGGCTTATTTTAGCAACTTAGGCTTATTAAATAGGTTTATTTCAGCAACTTAGACTTATTAAAGAGCCTTTTTAAATAGGCTTATTTCAGCAACTTAGGCTTATTAAATAGGCTTATTCAGCAACTTAGGCTTATTAAATAGGCTTATTAAATAGGCTTATTTCAGCAACTTGGGCTTATTAAATAGGCTTATTCAGCAACTTAGACTTATTAAATAGCCTTATTTCAGCAACTTACGCTTATTAAATAGGCTTATTTCAGCAACTTAGGCTTATTAAATAGCCTTATTAAGTAGGCTTATTTCAGCAACTTGGGCTTATTAAATAGGCTTATTTCAGCAACTTACGCTGATTAAAAAGGCTTATTTCAGCAACTTAGACTTATTAAATAGCCTTATTTCAGCAACTTAGACTTATTAAATAGGCTTATTTCAGCAACTTATGCTTATTAAATATACTTATTTCAGCAACTTAGGCTTATTAAATAGGCTTATTTCAGCAACTTAGACTTATTAAATAGCCTTATTTCAGCAACTTATGCTTATTAAATAGGCTTATTTCAGCAACTTAGGCTTATTAAATAGCCTTATTTCAGCAACTTAGACTTATTAAATAGGCTTATTTCAGCAACTTAGGCTTATTAAATAGGCTCATTCAATACTTGTTAAATAGGCTTATTAAACAGGCTTATTAAATAGACTCATTAAATAGGCTCATTAAATAGGCTTATTAAATAGGCTTATTAATTAGCCTTATTAAATAGGCTTATTAAATAGACTTATTAAATAGGCTTATTAAATAGGCTCAATAAATAGGCTCAATGAATAGGCTTATTAAATAGGCTCAATAAATAGGCTTATTAAATAGGCTCATTAAATACTTATTAAATAGGCTTAACAAATAGACTTATTAAATAGACTTATTAAATAGGCTCATTAAATACTTATTAAATAGGTTATTAAATAGGCGTATTAAATAGGCTTATTAAATAGGCTTATTAAATAGTCTTATTAAATAGACTTATTAAATAGCCTCATTAAATAGGCTTATTTTAGCAACTTAGGCTTATTAAATAGGCTTATTTCAGCAACTTAGGCTTATTAAATAGCGTTATTTCAGCAACTTAGACTTATTAAATAGGCTTATTCAGCAACTTAGGCTTATTAAATAGGTTCATTCAATACTTGTTAAATAGGCTTATTAAACAGGCTTATTAAATAGACTCATTAAATAGGCTCATTAAATAGGCTTATTAAATAGGCTTATTAATTAGGCTTATTAAATAGGCTTATTAAATAGACTTATTAAATAGGCTTATTAAATAGGCTCAATAAATAGGCTCAATGAATAGGCTTATTAAATAGGCTCATTAAATACTTATTAAATAGGCTTAACAAATAGACTTATAAAATAGACTTATTAAATAGGCTTATTAAATAGGTTTATTAAATAGGCTTATTAAATAGGCTTATTAAATAGACTTATTAAATAGCCTCATTAAATAGGCTTATTTCAGCAACTTAGGCTTATTAAATAGTGTTATTTCAGCAACTTAGACTTATTAAATAGGCTTATTCAGCAACTTAGGCTTATTAAATAGGCTTATTCAGCAACTTAGGCTTATTAAATAGGCTTATTAAATAGGCTTATTTCAGCAACTTGGGCTTATTAAATAGGATTATTCAGCAACTTAGACTTATTAAACAGCCTTATTTCAGCAACTTACGCTTATTAAATAGGCTTATTTCAGCAACTTAGGCTTATTAAATAGCCTTATTAAGTAGGCTTATTTCAGCAACTTGGGCTTATTAAATAGGCTTATTTTAGCAACTTACGCTGATTAAAAAGGCTTATTTCAGCAACTTAGACTTATTAAATAGCCTTATTTCAGCAACTTAGACTTATTAAATAGGCTTATTTCAGCAACTTATGCTTATTAAATATACTTATTTCAGCAACTTAGGCTTATTAAATAGGCTTATTTCAGCAACTTAGACTTATTAAATAGCCTTATTTCATCAACTTATGCTTATTAAATAGGCTTATTTCAGCAACTTAGGCTTATTAAATAGCCTTATTTCAGCAACTTAGACTTATTAAATAGGCTTATTTCAGCAACTTAGGCTTATTAAATAGGCTCATTCAATACTTGTTAAATAGGCTTATTAAACAGGCTTATTAAATAGACTCATTAAATAGGCTCATTAAATAGGCTTATTAAATAGGCTTATTAATTAGGCTTATTAAATAGGCTTATTAAATAGACTTATTAAATAGGCTTATTAAATAGGCTCAATAAATAGGCTCAATGAATAGGCTTATTAAATAGGCTCAATAAATAGGCTTATTAAACTTATTAAATATGCTTATTAAATAGGCTTATTAAATAGGCTTATTAAATAGACTTATTGAATAGGCTCAATAAATAGGCTTATTAAATAGGCTCAATAAATAGGCTTATTAAATAGGCTCAATAAATAGGCTTATTAAATAGGCTCAATAAATAGGCTTATTAAATATGCTCAATAAATAGGCTTATTAAATAGGCTCAATAAATAGACTTATTAAATAGACTTATTAAATAGGCTTATTAAATAGACTTATTAAATAGGCTTATTAAAAAGGCGTATTAAATAGACTTAATACGTAGGCTCATTAAATTCTTATTAAATAGGTTTATTAAATAGGCGTATTAAATAGGCTTATTAAATAGACTTATTAAATATGCTCAATAAATAGGCTTATTAGATAGGCTTATTAAATAGGCTTATTAAATAGGCTTATTAAATAGGCTTATTAAATAGGCTTATTAAATAGGCTCAATAAATAGGCTTATTAAATAGGCTCATTAAATACTTATTAAGTAGGCTTATTAAATAGACTTATTAAATAGACTTATTAAATAGGCTTATTAAATAGACTTATTAAATAGGCTTATTAAAAAGGCGTATTAAATAGACTTAATACGTAGGCTCATTAAATTCTTATTAAATAGGTTTATTAAATAGGCGTATTAAATAGGCTTATTAAATAGACTTATTAAATATGCTCAATAAATAGGCTTATTAGATAGGCTTATTAAATAGGCTTATTAAATAGGCTTATTAAATAGGCTTATTAAATAGACTTATTGAATAGGCTCAATAAATAGGCTTATTAAATAGGCTCAATAAATAGGCTTATTAAATAGACTTATTAAATAGACTTATTAAATAGGCTTATTAAATAGACTTATTAAATAGGCTTATTAAAAAGGCTTATTAAATAGACTTAATACGTAGGCTCATTAAATTCTTATTAAATAGGTTTATTAAATAGGCGTATTAAATAGGCTTATTAAATAGGCTTATTAAATAGGCTTATTAAATAGGCTTATTAAATAGACTATTTGAATAGGCGTATGAAATAGGCTCAATAAATAGGCTTGTTAAATAGGCTCAATAAATAGGCTTATTAAATAGGCTCAAGAAATAGGCGTATTAAATAGGCTCAATAAATAGGCTTATTAAATAGGCTCAATAAATATGCTTATTAAATTGGCTCAATAAATAGGCTTATTAAATAGGCTCATTAAATACTTATTAAGTAGGCTTATTAAATAGGCGTATTAAATAGGCTTATTAAATAGACTTATTAAATAGGCTCAATAAATAGCCTTATTAGATAGGCTTATTAAATAGGCTTATTAAATAGGCTTATTAAATAGGCTTATTAAATAGGCTTATTAAATAGACTTATTGAATAGGCTCAATAAATAGGCTTATTAAATAGGCTCAATAAATAGGCTTATTAAATAGGCTCAATAAATAGGCTTATTAAATAGGCTCAATAAATAGGCTTATTAAATATGCTCAATAAATAGGCTTATTAAATAGGCTCAATAAATAGGCTTATTAAATAGGCTCAATAAATAGGCTTATTAAATAGGCTCATTAAATACTTATTAAGTAGGCTTATTAAATAGACTTATTAAATAGACTTATTAAATAGGCTTATTAAATAGACTTATTAAATAGGCTTATTAAAAAGGCTTATTAAATAGACTTAATACGTAGGCTCATTAAATTTTTATTAAATAGGTTTATTAAATAGGCGTATTAAATAGGCTTATTAAATAGGCTTATTAAATAGGCTTATTAAATAGGCTTATTAAATAGACTATTTGAATAGGCGTATGAAATAGGCTCAATAAATAGGCTTGTTAAATAGGCTCAATAAATAGGCCTATTAAATAGGCTCAATAAATAGGCTTATTAATTAGGCTCAATAAATAGGCTTAGTAAATAGGCTCATTAAATACTTATTAAATAGGCTTATTAAATAGACTTATTAAATAGGCTCAATAAATAGGCTTATTAAATAGGCTCAATAAATAGGCTTATTAAATAGGCTCAAGAAATAGGCGTATTAAATAGGCTCAATAAATAGGCTTATTAAATAGGCTCAATAAATAGGCTTATTAAATTGGCTCAATAAATAGGCTTATTAAATAGGCTCATTAAATACTTATTAAGTAGGCTTATTAAATAGACTTATTAAATAGACTTATTAAATAGGCTTATTAAATAGACTTATTAAATAGGCTTATTAAAAAGGCTTATTAAATAGACTTATTACATGGGCTCATTAAATACTTATTAAATAGGTTTATTAAATAGGCCTATTAAATAGGCTTATTAAATAGACGTATTAAATAGGCTCATTAAATGGGCTCAATAAATAGGCTTATTAAATAGGCTTATTAAATAGGCTTATTAAATAGACTAATTAAATAGGCGTATGAAATAGGCTCAATAAATAGGCTTATTAAATAGGCTCAATAAATAAGCTTATTAAATAGGCTCAATAAATAGGCTTATTAAATAGGCTCATTAAATACTTATTTAATAGGTTTATTAAATAGCCGTATTAAATAGGCTTATTAAATAGGCTCATTAAATAGGTTTATTAAATAGACTTATTAAATAGCCTCATTAAATAGACTTATTAAATAGACTTATTAAATAGGCTCATTAAATACTTATTAAATAGGCGTATTAAATAGGCTTATTAAATAGACTTATTAAATAGGCTCAATAAATAGGCTTATTAGATAGGCTTATTAAATAGGCTTATTAAATAGGCTTATTAAATAGGCTTATTAAATAGGCTTATTAAATAGACTTATTGAATAGCCTCAATAAATAGGCTTATTAAATAGGCTCAATAAATAGGCTTATTAAATAGGCTCAATAAATAGGCTGATTAAATAGGCTCAATAAATAGGCTTATTAAATATGCTCAATAAATAGGCTTACTAAATAGGCTCAATAAATAGGCTTATTAAATAGGCTCAATAAATAGGCTTATTAAATAGGCTCATTAAATACTTATTAAGTAGGCTTATTAAATAGACTTATTAAATAGACTTATTAAATAGGCTTATTAAATAGACTTATTAAATAGGCTTATTAAAAAGGCGTATTAAATAGACTTAATACGTAGGCTCATTAAATTCTTATTAAATAGGTTTATTAAATAGGCGTATTAAATAGGCTTATTAAACAGACTTATTAAATATGCTCAATAAATAGGCTTATTAGATAGGCTTATTAAATAGGCTTATTAAATAGGCTTATTAAATAGGCTTATTAAATAGGCTTATTAAATAGACTTATTGAATAGGCTCAATAAATAGGCTTATTAAATAGGCTCAATAAATAGGCTTATTAAATAGGCTCAATAAATAGGCTTATTAAATAGGCTCAATAAATAGGCTTATTAAATATGCTCAATAAATAGGCTTATTAAATAGGCTCAATAAATAGGCTTATTAAATAGGATCAATAAATAGGCTTATTAAATAGGCTCATTAAATACTTATTAAGTAGGCTTATTAAATAGACTTATTAAATAGACTTATTAAATAGGCTTATTAAATAGACTTATTAAATAGGCTTATTAAAAAGGCTTATTAAATAGACTTAATACCTAGGCTCATTAAATTCTTATTAAATAGGTTTATTAAATAGGTGTATTAAATAGGCTTATTAAATAGGCTTATTAAATAGGCTTATTAAATAGGCTTATTAAATAGGCTTATTAAATAGACTATTTGAATAGGCGTATGAAATAGGCTCAATAAATAGGCTTGTTAAATAGGCTCAATAAATAGGCTTATTAAATAGGCTCAATAAATAGGCTTATTAATTAGGCTCAATAAATAGGCTTAGTAAATAGGCTCATTAAATACTTATTAAATAGGCTTATTAAATAGACTTATTAAATAGGCTCAATAAATAGGCTTATTAGATAGGCTTATTAAATAGGCTTATTAAATAGGCTTATTAAATAGGCTTATTAAATAGGCTTATTAAATAGACTTATTGAATAGGCTCAATAAATAGGCTTATTAAATAGGCTCAATAAATAGGCTTATTAAATAGGCTCAATAAATAGGCTTATTAAATAGGCTCAATAAATAGGCTTATTAAATATGCTCAATAAATAGGCTTATTAAATAGGCTCAATAAATAGGCTTATTAAATAGGCTCAATAAATAGGCTTATTAAATAGGCTCATTAAATACTTATTAAGTAAGCTTATTAAATAGACTTATTAAATAGACTTATTAAATAGGCTTATTAAATAGACTTATTAAATAGGCTTATTAAAAAGGCTTATTAAATAGACTTAATACGTAGGCTCATTAAATTCTTATTAAATAGGTTTATTAAATAGGCGTATTTAATAGGCTTATTAAATAGGCTTATTAAATAGGCTTATTAAATAGACTATTTGAATAGGCGTATGAAATAGGCTCAATAAATAGGCTTGTTAAATAGGCTCAATAAATAGGCTTATTAAATAGGCTCAATAAATAGGCTTATTAATTAGGCTCAATAAATAGGCTTAGTAAATAGGCTCATTAAATACTTATTAAATAGGCTTATTAAATAGACTTATTTAATAGGCTCAATAAATAGGCTTATTAAATAGGCTCAATAAATAGGCTTATTAAATAGGCTCAATAAATAGGCTTATTAAATAGGCTCAATAAATAGGCTTATTAAATATGCTCAATAAATAGGCTTATTAAATAGGCTCAATAAATAGGCTTATTAAATAGGCTCAATAAATAGGCTTATTAAATAGGCTCATTAAATACTTATTAAGTAGGCTTATTAAATAGACTTATTAAATAGACTTATTAAATAGGCTTATTAAATAGACTTATTAAATAGGCTTATTAAAAAGGCTTATTAAATAGACTTAATACCTAGGCTCATTAAATTCTTATTAAATAGGTTTATTAAATAGGTGTATTAAATAGGCTTATTAAATAGGCTTATTAAATAGGCTTATTAAATAGGCTTATTAAATAGGCTTATTAAATAGACTATTTGAATAGGCGTATGAAATAGGCTCAATAAATAGGCTTGTTAAATAGGCTCAATAAATAGGCTTATTAAATAGGCTCAATAAATAGGCTTATTAATTAGGCTCAATAAATAGGCTTAGTAAATAGGCTCATTAAATACTTATTAAATAGGCTTATTAAATAGACTTATTAAATAGGCTCAATAAATAGGCTTATTAGATATGCTTATTAGATATGCTTATTAAATAGGCTTATTAAATAGGCTTATTAAATAGGCTTATTAAATAGGCTTATTAAATAGACTATTTGAATAGGCGTATGAAATAGGCTCAATAAATAGGCTTGTTAAATAGGCTCAATAAATAGGCTTATTAAATAGGCTCAATAAATAGGCTTATTAATTAGGCTCAATAAATAGGCTTAGTAAATAGGCTCATTAAATACTTATTAAATAGGCTTATTAAATAGACTTATTAAATAGGCTCAATAAATAGGCTTATTAGATAGGCTTATTAAATAGGCTTATTAAATAGGCTTATTAAATAGGCTTATTAAATAGGCTTATTAAATAGACTTATTGAATAGGCTCAATAAATAGGCTTATTAAATAGGCTCAATAAATAGGCTTATTAAATAGGCTCAATAAATAGGCTTATTAAATAGGCTCAATAAATAGGCTTATTAAATATGCTCAATAAATAGGCTTATTAAATAGGCTCAATAAATAGGCTTATTAAATAGGCTCAATAAATAGGCTTATTAAATAGGCTCATTAAATACTTATTAAGTAGGCTTATTAAATAGACTTATTAAATAGACTTATTAAATAGGCTTATTAAATAGACTTATTAAATAGGCTTATTAAAAAGGCTTATTAAATAGACTTAATACGTAGGCTCATTAAATTCTTATTAAATAGGTTTATTAAATAGGCGTATTTAATAGGCTTATTAAATAGGCTTATTAAATAGGCTTATTAAATAGACTATTTGAATAGGCGTATGAAATAGGCTCAATAAATAGGCTTGTTAAATAGGCTCAATAAATAGGCTTATTAAATAGGCTCAATAAATAGGCTTATTAATTAGGCTCAATAAATAGGCTTAGTAAATAGGGTCATTAAATACTTATTAAATAGGCTTATTAAATAGACTTATTTAATAGGCTCAATAAATAGGCTTATTAAATAGGCTCAATAAATAGGCTTATTAAATAGGCTCAATAAATAGGCTTATTAAATAGGCTCAATAAATAGGCTTATTAAATATGCTCAATAAATAGGCTTATTAAATAGGCTCAATAAATAGGCTTATTAAATAGGCTCAATAAATAGGCTTATTAAATAGGCTCATTAAATACTTATTAAGTAGGCTTATTAAATAGACTTATTAAATAGACTTATTAAATAGGCTTATTAAATAGACTTATTAAATAGGCTTATTAAAAAGGCTTATTAAATAGACTTAATACCTAGGCTCATTAAATTCTTATTAAATAGGTTTATTAAATAGGTGTATTAAATAGGCTTATTAAATAGGCTTATTAAATAGGCTTATTAAATAGGCTTATTAAATAGGCTTATTAAATAGACTATTTGAATAGGCGTATGAAATAGGCTCAATAAATAGGCTTGTTAAATAGGCTCAATAAATAGGCTTATTAAATAGGCTCAATAAATAGGCTTATTAATTAGGCTCAATAAATAGGCTTAGTAAATAGGCTCATTAAATACTTATTAAATAGGCTTATTAAATAGACTTATTAAATAGGCTCAATAAATAGGCTTATTAGATATGCTTATTAAATAGGCTTATTAAATAGGCTTATTAAATAGGCTTATTAAATAGGCTTATTAAATAGACTTATTGAATAGGCTCAATAAATAGGCTTATTAAATAGGCTCAATAAATAGGCTTATTAAATAGGCTCAATAAATAGGCTTATTAAATAGGCTCAATAAATAGGCTTATTAAATATGCTCAATAAATAGGCTTATTAAATAGGCTCAATAAATAGGCTTATTAAATAGGCTCAATAAATAGGCTTATTAAATAGGCTCATTAAATACTTATTAAGTAGGCTTATTAAATAGACTTATTAAATAGACTTATTAAATAGGCTTATTAAATAGACTTATTAAATAGGCTTATTAAAAAGGCTTATTAAATAGACTTAATACGTAGGCTCATTAAATTCTTATTAAATAGGTTTATTAAATAGGCGTATTTAATAGGCTTATTAAATAGGCTTATTAAATAGGCTTATTAAATAGACTATTTGAATAGGCGTATGAAATAGGCTCAATAAATAGGCTTGTTAAATAGGCTCAATAAATAGGCTTATTAAATAGGCTCAATAAATAGGCTTATTAATTAGGCTCAATAAATAGGCTTAGTAAATAGGCTCATTAAATACTTATTAAATAGGCTTATTAAATAGACTTATTTAATAGGCTCAATAAATAGGCTTATTAAATAGGCTCAATAAATAGGCTTATTTAATAGGCTCAATAAATAGGCTTATTAAATAGGCTCAATAAATAGGCTTATTAAATAGGCTCAATAAATAGGCTTATTAAATAGGCTCATTAAATACTTATTAAGTAGGCTTATTAAATAGACTTATTAAATAGACTTATTAAATAGGCTTATTAAATAGACTTATTAAATAGGCTTATTAAAAAGGCTTATTAAATAGACTTAATACCTAGGCTCATTAAATTCTTATTAAATAGGTTTATTAAATAGGTGTATTAAATAGGCTTATTAAATAGGCTTATTAAATAGGCTTATTAAATAGGCTTATTAAATAGGCTTATTAAATAGACTATTTGAATAGGCGTATGAAATAGGCTCAATAAATAGGCTTGTTAAATAGGCTCAATAAATAGGCTTATTAAATAGGCTCAATAAATAGGCTTATTAATTAGGCTCAATAAATAGGCTTAGTAAATAGGCTCATTAAATACTTATTAAATAGGCTTATTAAATAGACTTATTAAATAGGCTCAATAAATAGGCTTATTAGATAGGCTTATTAAATAGGCTTATTAAATAGGCTTATTAAATAGGCTTATTAAATAGGCTTATTAAATAGACTTATTGAATAGGCTCAATAAATAGGCTTATTAAATAGGCTCAATAAATAGGCTTATTAAATAGGCTCAATAAATAGGCTTATTAAATAGGCTCAATAAATAGGCTTATTAAATATGCTCAATAAATAGGCTTATTAAATAGGCTCAATAAATAGGCTTATTAAATAGGCTCAATAAATAGGCTTATTAAATAGGCTCATTAAATACTTATTAAGTAGGCTTATTAAATAGACTTATTAAATAGACTTATTAAATAGGCTTATTAAATAGACTTATTAAATAGGCTTATTAAAAAGGCTTATTAAATAGACTTAATACGTAGGCTCATTAAATTCTTATTAAATAGGTTTATTAAATAGGCGTATTTAATAGGCTTATTAAATAGGCTTATTAAATAGGCTTATTAAATAGACTATTTGAATAGGCGTATGAAATAGGCTCAATAAATAGGCTTGTTAAATAGGCTCAATAAATAGGCTTATTAAATAGGCTCAATAAATAGGCTTATTAATTAGGCTCAATAAATAGGCTTAGTAAATAGGCTCATTAAATACTTATTAAATAGGCTTATTAAATAGACTTATTTAATAGGCTCAATAAATAGGCTTATTAAATAGGCTCAATAAATAGGCTTATTAAATAGGCTCAAGAAATAGGCGTATTAAATAGGCTCAATAAATAGGCTTATTAAATAGGCTCAATAAATAGGCTTATTAAATTGGCTCAATAAATAGGCTTATTAAATAGGCTCATTAAATACTTATTAAGTAGGCTTATTAAATAGGCGTATTAAATAGGCTTATTAAATAGACTTATTAAATAGGCTCAATAAATAGGCTTATTAGATAGGCTTTTAAATAGGCTTATTAAATAGGCTTATTAAATAGGCTTATTAAATAGGCTTATTAAATAGACTTATTGAATAGGCTCAATAAATAGGCTTATTAAATAGGCTCAATAAATAGGCTTATTAAATAGGCTCAATAAATAGGCTTATTAAATAGGCTCAATAAATAGGCTTATTAAATATGCTCAATAAATAGGCTTATTAAATAGGCTCAATAAATAGGCTCAATAAATAGGCTTATTAAATAGGCTCATTAAATACTTATTAAGTAGGCTTATTAAATAGACTTATTAAATAGACTTATTAAATAGGCTTATTAAATAGACTTATTAAATAGGCTTATTAAAAAGGCTTATTAAATAGACTTAATACGTAGGCTCATTAAATTCTTATTAAATAGGTTTATTAAATAGGCGTATTAAATAGGCTTATTAAATAGGCTTATTAAATAGGCTTATTAAATAGGCTTATTAAATAGACTATTTGAATAGGCGTATGAAATAGGCTCAATAAATAGGCTTGTTAAATAGGCTCAATAAATAGGCTTATTAAATAGGCTCAATAAATAGGCTTATTAATTAGGCTCAATAAATAGGCTTAGTAAATAGGCTCATTAAATACTTATTAAATAGGCTTATTAAATAGACTTATTAAATAGGCTCAATAAATAGGCTTATTAAATAGGCTCAATAAATAGGCTTATTAAATAGGCTCAAGAAATAGGCGTATTAAATAGGCTCAATAAATAGGCTTATTAAATAGGCTCAATAAATAGGCTTATTAAATTGGCTCAATAAATAGGCTTATTAAATAGGCTCATTAAATACTTATTAAGTAGGCTTATTAAATAGACTTATTAAATAGGCTTATTAAAAAGGCTTATTAAATAGACTTATTACATGGGCTCATTAAATACTTATTAAATAGGTGTATTAAATAGGCCTATTAAATAGGCTTATTAAATAGACTTATTAAATAGGCTCATTCAATACTTATCAAAATAGGCTATTAAATAGGCTTATTAAATAGACTTATTAAATAGGCTCAATAAATAGGCTTATTAAATAGGCTTATTAAATAGGCTTATTAAATAGGCTTATTAAATAGACTTATTAAATAGGCTCATTAAATAGGCTCAAGAAATAGGCGTATTAAATAGGCTCAATAAATAGGCTTATTAAATAGGCTCAATAAATAGGCTTATTAAATTGGCTCAATAAATAGGCTTATTAAATAGGCTCATTAAATACTTATTAAGTAGGCTTATTAAATAGACTTATTAAATAGGCTTATTAAAAAGGCTTATTAAATAGACTTATTACATGGGCTCATTAAATACTTATTAAATAGGTTTATTAAATAGGCCTATTAAATAGGCTTATTAAATAGACTTATTAAATAGGCTCATTCAATACTTATTAAATAGGCTATTAAATAGGCTTATTAAATAGACTTATTAAATAGGCTCATTAAATAGGCTCAATAAATAGGCTTATTAAATAGGCTTATTAAATAGGCATATTAAATAGGCTTATTAAATAGGTTTATTAAATAGACTAATTAAATAGGCGTATGAAATAGGCTCAATAAATAGGCTTATTAAATAGGCTCAATAAATAGGCTTATTAAATAGGCTCAATAATTAGGCTTATTAAATAGGCTCAATAAATAGGCTTATTAAATAGGCCCATTAAATAATTATTAAATAGGTTTATTAAATAGGCGTATTAAATAGGCTTATTAAATAGGCTTATTTAATAGGCTTATTAAATAGGCTTATTAAATAGACTTATTAAATAGCCTCATTAAATAGGCTTAATTTAGCAACTTAGGCTTATTAAATAGGTTTATTTCAGCAACTTAGACTTATTAAATAGCCTTACTAAGTAGGCTTATTTCAGCAACTTAGGCTTATTAAATAGGCCTATTAAATAGGCTTATTAAATAGACTTATTAAATAGGCTCATTAAACACTTATTAAATAGGCTTATTAAATAGGCTTATTAAATAGACTTATTAAATAGGCTCAATAAATAGGCTTATTAGATAGGCTTATTAAATAGGCTTATTAAATAGGCTTATTAAATAGGCTTATTAAATAGGCTTATTAAATAGACTTATTGAATAGGCTCAATAAATAGGCTTATTAAATAGGCTCAATAAATAGGCTTATTAAATAGGCTCAATAAATAGGCTTATTAAATAGGCTCAATAAATAGGCTCATTAAATACTTATTAAATAGTTTATTAAATAGGCCTATTAAATAGGCTTATTAAATAGACGTATTAAATAGGCTCATTAAATGGGCTCAATAAATAGGCTTATTAAATAGGCTTATTAAATAGACTAATTAAATAGGCGTATGAAATAGGCTCAATAAATAGGCTTATTAAATAGGCTCAATAAATAAGCTTATTAAATAGGCTCAATAAATAGGCTTATTAAATAGGCTCATTAAATACTTATTTAATAGGTTTATTAAATAGCCGTATTAAATAGGCTTATTAAATAGGCTCATTAAATAGGTTTATTAAATAGACTTATTAAATAGCCTCATTAAATAGGCTTATTTTAACAACTTAGGCTTATTAAATAGGTTTATTTCAGCAACTTAGACTTATTAAATAGCCTTACTAAATAGGCTTATTTCAGCAACTTAGGCTTATTAAATAGGCTTATTTCAGCAACTTATGCTGATTAAATTATTAAATAGGCTTATTTCAGCAACTTAGGCTTATTAAATAGGCTTATTTCAGCAACTTAGACTTATTAAATAGGCCTATTAAATAGGCTTATTAAATAGACTTATTAAATAGGCTCATTAAATACTTATTAAATAGGCTTATTAAATAGGTGTATTAAATAGACTTATTAAATAGGCTCAATAAATAGGCTTATTAGATAGGCTTATTAAATAGGCTTATTAAATAGGCTTATTAAATAGGCTTATTAAATAGGCTTATTAAATAGACTTATTGAATAGGCTCAATAAATAGGCTTATTAAATAGGCTCAATAAATAGGCTTATTAAATAGGCTCAATAAATAGGCTTATTAAATAGGCTCAATAAATAGGCTCATTAAATACTTATTAAATAGGTTTATTAAATAGGCCTATTAAATAGGCTTATTAAATAGACGTATTAAATAGGCTCATTAAATGGGCTCAATAAATAGGCTTATTAAATAGGCTTATTAAATAGACTAATTAAATAGGCGTATGAAATAGGCTCAATAAATAGGCTTATTAAATAGGCTCAATAAATAAGCTTATTAAATAGGCTCAATAAATAGGCTTATTAAATAGGCTCATTAAATACTTATTTAATAGGTTTATTAAATAGCCGTATTAAATAGGCTTATTAAATAGGCTCATTAAATAGGTTTATTAAATAGACTTATTAAATAGCCTCATTAAATAGGCTTATTTTAACAACTTAGGCTTATTAAATAGGTTTATTTCAGCAACTTAGACTTATTAAATAGCCTTACTAAATAGGCTTATTTCAGCAACTTAGGCTTATTAAATAGGCTTATTTCAGCAACTTATGCTGATTAAATTATTAAATAGGCTTATTTCAGCAACTTAGGCTTATTAAATAGGCTTATTTCAGCAACTTAGACTTATTAAATAGGCCTATTAAATAGGCTTATTAAATAGACTTATTAAATAGGCTCATTAAATACTTATTAAATAGGCTTATTAAATAGGCTTATTAAATAGACTTATTAAATAGGCTCAATAAATAGGCTTATTAAATAGGCTTATTAAATAGGCTTATTAAATAGGCTTATTAAAAAGGCTTATTAAATAGGCTTATTAAATAGACTTATTAAATAGGCTCAATAAATAGGCTTATTAAATAGGCTCAATAAATAGGCGTATTAAATAGGCTCAATAAATAGGCTTATTAAATAGGCTCAATAAATAGGCGTATTAAATAGGCTCAATAAATAGGCTTATTAAATAGGCTCAATAAATAGACTTATTAAATAGACTTATTAAATAGGCTTATTAAATAGACTTAATAAATAGGCTTATTAAAAAGGCTTATTAAATAGACTTAATACATAGGCTCATTAAATATTTATTAAATAGGTTTATTAAAGAGGCGTATTAAATAGGTTTATTAATTAGGCGTATTAAATAGGCTTATTAAATAGGCTTATTAAATAGGTTTATTAAATAGGCTTATTAAATAGACTTATTAAATACCCTCATTAAATAGGCTTATTTTAGCAACTTAGGCTTATTAAATAGGTTTATTTCAGCAACTTAGACTTATTAAATAGCATTATTAAATAAGCTTATTTCAGCAACTTAGGCTTATTAAATAGGCTTATTTCAGCAACTTATGCTCATTAAATAGCCTTATTAAATAGGGTTATTTCAGCAACTTAGGCTTTTTAAATAGGCTTATTTCAGCAACTTAGACTTATTAAATAGGCCTATTAAATAGACTTATTAAATAGACTTATTAAATAGGCTCATTAAATACTTATTAAATAGGCGTATTAAATAGGCTTATTAAATAGACTTATTAAATAGGCTCAATAAATAGACTTATTAGATAGGCTTATTAAATAGGCTTATTAAATAGGCTTATTAAATAGGCTTATTAAATAGGCTTATTAAATAGACTTATTGAATAGGCTCAATAAATAGGCTTATTAAATAGGCTCAATAAATAGGCTTATTAAATAGGCTCAATAAATAGGCTTATTAAATAGGCTCAATAAATAGGCTTATTAAATATGCTCAATAAATAGGCTTATTAAATAGGCTCAATAAATAGGCTTATTAAATAGGCTCAATAAATAGGCTTATTAAATAGGCTCATTAAATACTTATTAAGTAGGCTTATTAAATAGACTTATTAAATAGACTTATTAAATAGGCTTATTAAATAGACTTATTAAATAGGCTTATTAAAAAGGCTTATTAAATAGACTTAATACGTAGGCTCATTAAATTCTTATTAAATAGATTTATTAAATAGGCGTATTAAATAGGCTTATTAAATAGGCTTATTAAATAGGCTTATTAAATAGGCTTATTAAATAGACTATTTGAATAGGCGTATGAAATAGGCTCAATAAATAGGCTTATTAATTAGGCTCAATAAATAGGCTTAGTAAATAGGCTCATTAAATACTTATTAAATAGGCTTATTAAATAGACTTATTAAATAGGCTCAATAAATAGGCTTATTAAATAGGCTCAATAAATAGGCTTATTAAATAGGCTCAAGAAATAGGCGTATTAAATAGGCTCAATAAATAGGCTTATTAAATAGGCTCAATAAATAGGCTTATTAAATTGGCTCAATAAATAGGCTTATTAAATAGGCTCATTAAATACTTATTAAGTAGGCTTATTAAATAGACTTATTAAATAGGCTTATTAAAAAGACTTATTAAATAGACTTATTACATGGGCTCATTAAATACTTATTAAATAGGTTTATTAAATAGGCCTATTAAATAGGCTTATTAAATAGACTTATTAAATAGGCTCATTCAATACTTATTAAATAGGCTATTAAATAGGCTTATTAAATAGACTTATTAAATAGGCTCAATAAATAGGCTTATTAAATAGGCTTATTAAATAGGCTTATTAAATAGGCTTATTAAATAGACTTATTAAATAGGCTCATTAAATAGGCTCAAGAAATAGGCGTATTAAATAGGCTCAATAAATAGGCTTATTAAATAGGCTCAATAAATAGGCTTATTAAATTGGCTCAATAAATAGGCTTATTAAATAGGCTCATTAAATACTTATTAAGTAGGCTTATTAAATAGACTTATTAAATAGGCTTATTAAAAAGGCTTATTAAATAGGTTTATTAAATAGGCTTATTAAATAGACTTATTAATTAGCCTCATTAAATAGGCTTATTTTAGCAACTTAGGCTTATTAAATATGCTTATTTAAGCAAATTAGGCGTATTAAATAGCATTATTAAATAGGTTTATTTCTGCAACTTAGACTTATTAAATAGCCTTATTAAATAGGCTTATTTCAGCAACTTAGGCTTATTAAATAGGCTTATTTCAGCAACTTATGCTTATTAAATAGCCTTATTAAACAGGTTTATTTCTAGCAATTTAGGCTTATTAAATAGCATTTTTAAATAGGTTTTTTTCAGCAACTTAGACTTATTAAATAGACCTTTTTATATAGGCTTAGTTCACCAACGTAGGCTTATTAAATAGGCTTATTTCAGCAACTTAGGCTTATTAAATAGCCTTATTTCAGCAACTTAGACTTATTAAATAGGCTTATTCAGCAACTTAGGCCTATTAAATAGCCTTATTAAATAGGCTTATTTCAGCAACTTAGGCTTATTAAATAGGCTTATTTCAGCAACTTAGGCTTATTAAATAGGCTTATTTCAGCAACTTATGCTTATTAAATAGCCTTATTAAACAGGTTTATTTCTAGCAATTTAGGCTTATTAAATAGCATTTTTAAATAGTTTTTTTTCAGCAACTTAGACTTATTAAATAGACCTTTTTATATAGGCTTAGTTCACCAACGTAGGCTTATTAAATAGGCTTATTTTAGCAACTTAGGCTTATTAAATAGCCTTATTTCAGCAACTTAGACTTATTAAATAGGCTTATTCAGCAACTTAGGCCTATTAAATAGCCTTATTAAATAGGCTTATTTCAGCAACTTAGGCTTATTAAATAGGCTTATTTCAGCAACTTAGACATATTAAAAAGGCTTATTTCAGCAACTTATGGCTTATGAAATAGGCTTATTCAGCAACTTAGGCTTATTAAATAGGCTTATTCAGCAACTTAGGCTTATTAAATAGGCTTATTAAATAGGCTTATTTCAGCAACTTATGCTTATTAAATAGCCTTATTAAACAGGTTTATTTCAGCAACTTAGACTTATTAAATATACCTTTTTAAATAGGCTTAGTTCAGAAACTTAGGCTTATTAAATAGGCTTATTTCAGCAACTTAGGCTCATTAAATAGCCTTATTAAATAGGCTTATTTCAGCAACTTAGGCTTATTAAATAGTCTTATTAAATAGGCTTATTTCAGCAACTTGGGCAAATTAAATAGGCTTATTTCAGCAACTTACGCTGATTAAATAGGATTATTTCAGCAACTTCAACTTATTAAATAGCCTTATTTCAGCAACTTAGACTTATTAAATAGGCTTATTTCAGTAACGTAGGCTTATTAAATAGGCTTATTCAGCAACTTAGGCTTATTAAATAGGCTTATTAAATAGGCCTTTTTCAGCAACTTAGGCTTATTAAATAGGCTTATTCAGCAACTTAGGCTTATTAAATAGGCTCATTAAATACTAATTAAATAGGCTTATTAAATAGGCTCAATAAATAGGCTTATTAAATAGGCGTATTAAATAGGCTTATTAAATAGACCTATTAAATAGCCTCATTAAATAGGCTTATTTTAGCAACTTAGGCTTATTAAATAGGCTTATTTCAGCAACTTAGACTTATTAAATAGGCTTATTTCAGTAACTTAGGCTTATTAAATAGGCTTATTCAGCAACTTAGGCTTATTAAATAGGCTTATTAAATAGGCCTTTTTCAGCAACTTAGGCTTATTAAATAGGCTTATTCAGCATCTTAGGCTTATTAAATAGGCTCATTAAATACTAATTAAATAGGCTCAATAAATAGGCTTATTAAATAGGCTTATTAAATAGGCTCATTAAATAGGCTTAAAAATAGGCTTATTAAATAGGCTTATTAAATAGGCTTATTAAATAGGCTTATTAAATAGGCTTATTAAATAGGCTTATTAAATAGACTTATTAAATAGACTTATTAAATAGGCGTATGAAATAGGCTTATTAAATAGACTTATTAAATAGCCTCATTAAATAGGCTTATTTTAGCAACTTAGGCTTATTTAATAGGCTTATTCAACAACTTAGGCTTATTAAATTGCCTGATTAAATAGGCTTATTTCATCAACTTAGGCTTATTAAATAGGCTTATTTTAGCAACTTAAACTTATTAAAAAGGCTTATTTCAGCAACTTAGGCTTATGAAATAGGCTTATTCAGCAACTTAGGCTTATTAAATAGGCTTATTTCAGCAACTTAGACTTATTAAATAGGCTATTAAATAGTCTTATTAAATAGACTTATTAAATAGGCTCAATAAATAGGCTTATTAAATAGGCTTATTAAATAGGCTTATTAAATAAGCTTATTAAATACTTATGAAATAGGTTTATGAAATAGGCCTATTAAATAGGCTTATTAAATAGACTAATTAAATAGGCATATGAAATAGGCTCAATAAATAGGCTTATTAAATAGGCTCAATAAATAGGCTTATTAAATAGGCTCAATAAATAGGCTTATTAAATAGGCTCAATAAATAGGCTTATTAAATAGGCTCATTAAATACTTATGAAATAGGTTTATGAAATAGGCGTATTAAATAGGCTTATTAAATAGGCTTATTAAATAGGTTTATTAAATAGGCTTATTAAATAGACTTATTAATTAGCCTCATTAAATAGGCTTATTTTAGCAACTTAGGCTTATTAAATATGCTTATTTAAGCAAATTAGTCGTATTAAATAGCATTATTAAATAGGTTTATTTCTGCAACTTAGACTTATTAAATAGCCTTATTAAATAGGCTTATTTCAGCAACTTAGGCTTATTAAATAGGCTTATTTCAGCAACTTATGCTTATTAAATAGCCTTATTAAACAGGTTTATTTCTAGCAATTTAGGCTTATTAAATAGCATTTTTAAATAGGTTTTTTTCAGCAACTTAGACTTATTAAATAGACCTTTTTATATAGGCTTAGTTCACCAACGTAGGCTTATTAAATAGGCTTATTTCAGCAACTTAGGCTTATTAAATAGCCTTATTTCAGCAACTTAGACTTATTAAATAGGCTTATTCAGCAACTTAGGCCTATTAAATAGCCTTATTAAATAGGCTTATTTCAGCAACTTAGGCTTATTAAATAGGCTTATTTCAGCAACTTAGGCTTATTAAATAGGCTTATTTCAGCAACTTATGCTTATTAAATAGCCTTATTAAACAGGTTTATTTCTAGCAATTTAGGCTTATTAAATAGCATTTTTAAATAGTTTTTTTTCAGCAACTTAGACTTATTAAATAGACCTTTTTATATAGGCTTAGTTCACCAACGTAGGCTTATTAAATAGGCTTATTTCAGCAACTTAGGCTTATTAAATAGCCTTATTTCAGCAACTTAGACTTATTAAATAGGCTTATTCAGCAACTTAGGCCTATTAAATAGCCTTATTAAATAGGATTATTTCAGCAACTTCAACTTATTAAATAGCCTTATTTCAGCAACTTAGACTTATTAAATAGGCTTATTTCAGTAACGTAGGCTTATTAAATAGGCTTATTCAGCAACTTAGGCTTATTAAATAGGCTTATTAAATAGGCCTTTTTCAGCAACTTAGGCTTATTAAATAGGCTCATTAAATACTAATTAAATAGGCTTATTAAATAGGCTTATTCAGCAACTTAGGCTTATTAAATAGGCTCATTAAATACTAATTAAATAGGCTTATTAAATAGGCTCAATAAATAGGCTTATTAAATAGGCGTATTAAATAGGCTTATTAAATAGACCTATTAAATAGCCTCATTAAATAGGCTTATTTTAGCAACTTAGGCTTATTAAATAGGCTTATTTCAGCAACTTAGACTTATTAAATAGGCTTATTTCAGTAACTTAGGCTTATTAAATAGGCTTATTCAGCAACTTAGGCTTATTAAATAGGCTTATTAAATAGGCCTTTTTCAGCAACTTAGGCTTATTAAATAGGCTTATTCAGCAACTTAGGCTTATTAAATAGGCTCATTAAATACTAATTAAATAGGCTCAATAAATAGGCTTATTAAATAGGCTTATTAAATAGGCTCATTAAATAGGCTTAAAAATAGGCTTATTAAATAGGCATATTAAATAGGCTTATTAAATAGGCTTATTAAATAGGCTTATTAAATAGACTTATTAAATAGACTTATTAAATAGGCGTATTAAATAGGCTTATTAAATAGACTTATTAAATAGCCTCATTAAATAGGCTTATTTTAGCAACTTAGGCTTATTTAATAGGCTTATTCAACAACTTAGGCTTATTAAATTGCCTGATTAAATAGGCTTATTTCATCAACTTAGGCTTATTAAATAGGCTTATTTCAGCAACTTAGGCTTATGAAATAGGCTTATTCAGCAACTTAGGCTTATTAAATAGGCTTATTTCAGCAACTTAGACTTATTAAATAGGCCTATTAAATAGGCTTATTAAATAGATTTATTAAATAGGCTCATTAAATACTTATTAAATAGGCTATTAAATAGTCTTATTAAAAAGACTTATTAAATAGGCTCAATAAATAGGCTTATTAAATAGGCTTATTAAATAGGCTTATTAAATAAGCTTATTAAATACTTATGAAATAGGTTTATGAAATAGGCCTATTAAATAGGCTTATTAAATAGACTAATTAAATAGGCATATGAAATAGGCTCAATAAATAGGCTTATTAAATAGGCTCAATAAATAGGCTTATTAAATAGGCTCAATAAATAGGCTTATTAAATAGGCTCAATAAATAGGCTTATTAAATAGGCTCATTAAATACTTATGAAATAGGTTTATGAAATAGGCGTATTAAATAGGCTTATTAAATAGGCTTATTAAATAGGTTTATTAAATAGGCTTATTAAATAGACTTATTAATTAGCCTCATTAAATAGGCTTATTTTAGCAACTTAGGCTTATTAAATATGCTTATTTAAGCAAATTAGGCGTATTAAATAGCATTATTAAATAGGTTTATTTCTGCAACTTAGACTTATTAAATAGCCTTATTAAATAGGCTTATTTCAGCAACTTAGGCTTATTAAATAGGCTTATTTCAGCAACTTATGCTTATTAAATAGCCTTATTAAACAGGTTTATTTCTAGCAATTTAGGCTTATTAAATAGCATTTTTAAATAGGTTTTTTTCAGCAACTTGGACTTATTAAATAGACCTTTTTATATAGGCTTAGTTCACCAACGTAGGCTTATTAAATAGGCTTATTTCAGCAACTTAGGCTTATTAAATAGCCTTATTTCAGCAACTTAGACTTATTAAATAGGCTTATTCAGCAACTTAGGCCTATTAAATAGCCTTATTAAATAGGCTTATTTCAGCAACTTAGGCTTATTAAATAGGCTTATTTCAGCAACTTAGGCTTATTAAATAGGCTTATTTCAGCAACTTATGCTTATTAAATAGCCTTATTAAACAGGTTTATTTCTAGCAATTTAGGCTTATTAAATAGCATTTTAAAATAGTTTTTTTTCAGCAACTTAGACTTATTAAATAGACCTTTTTATATAGGCTTAGTTCACCAACGTAGGCTTATTAAATAGGCTTATTTCAGCAACTTAGGCTTATTAAATAGCCTTATTTCAGCAACTTAGACTTATTAAATAGGCTTATTCAGCAACTTAGGCCTATTAAATAGCCTTATTAAATAGGCTTATTTCAGCAACTTAGGCTTATTAAATAGGCTTATTTCAGCAACTTAGACATATTAAAAAGGCTTATTTCAGCAACTTAGGCTTATGAAATAGGCTTATTCAGCAACTTAGGCTTATTAAATAGGCTTATTCAGCAACTTAGGCTTATTAAATAGGCTTATTAAATAGGCTTATTTCAGCAACTTATGCTTATTAAATAGCCTTATTAAACAGGTTTATTTCAGCAACTTAGACTTATTAAATATACCTTTTTAAATAGGCTTAGTTCAGAAACTTAGGCTTATTAAATAGGCTTATTTCAGCAACTTAGGCTCATTAAATAGCCTTATTAAATAGGCTTATTTCAGCAACTTAGGCTTATTAAATAGTCTTATTAAATAGGCTTATTTCAGCAACTTGGGCTAATTAAATAGGCTTATTTCAGCAACTTACGCTGATTAAATAGGATTATTTCAGCAACTTCAACTTATTAAATAGCCTTATTTCAGCAACTTAGACTTATTAAATAGGCTTATTTCAGTAACGTAGGCTTATTAAATAGGCTTATTCAGCAACTTAGGCTTATAAATAGGCTTATTAAATAGGCCTTTTTCAGCAACTTAGGCTTATTAAATAGGCTTATTCAGCAACTTAGGCTTATTAAATACGCTCATTAAATACTAATTAAATAGGCTTATTAAATAGGCTCAATAAATAGGCTTATTCAATAGGCTTATTAAATAGGCTCATTAAATAGGCTTAAAAATAGGCTTATTAAATAGGCTTATTAAATAGGCTTATTAAATAGGTTTATTAAATAGACTTATTAAATAGGCTTATTAAATAGACTTATTAAATAGGCGTATTAAATAGGCTTATTAAATAGACTTATTAAATAGCCTCATTAAATAGGGTTATTTCAGCAACTTAGGCTTATTAAATAGGCTTATTCAGCAACTTAGGCTTATTAAATTGCCTTATTAAATAGGCTTATTTCAGCAACTTAGGCTTATTAAATAGGCTTATTTCAGCAACTTAGACTTATGAAAAAGGCTTATTTCAGCAACTTAGGCTTATGAAATAGGCTTATTCAGCAACTTAGGCTTATTAAATAGGCTTATTTCAGCAACTTAGACTTATTAAATAGGCCTATTAAATAGACTTATTAAATAGACTTATTAAATAGGCTCATTAAATACTTATTAAATAGGCTATTAAATAGTCTTATTAAATAGACTTATTAAATAGGCTCAATAAATAGGCTTATTAAATAGGCTTATTAAATAGGCTTATTAAATAAGCTTATTAAATAGACTTATTAAATAGGCTCATTAAATAGGCTCAATAAATAGGCTTATTAAATAGGCTTATTAAATAGACTTATTAAATAGGCTCAATAGATAGGCTTATTAAATAGGCTTATTAAATAGGCGTATTAAATAGGCTTATTAAATAGGCTTATTAAATAGACTAATTAAATAGGCGTATGAAATAGGCTCAATAAATAGGTGTTATTAAATAGGCTCAATAAATAGGCTTAATAAATAGGCTCTATAAATAGGCTTATTAAATAGGCTCAATAAATAGGCTTGTTAAATAGGCTCATTAAATACTTATGAAATAGGTTTATTAAATAGGCGTATTAAATAGGCTTATTAAATAGGCTTATTAAATAGGTTTATTAAATAGGCTTATTAAATAGACTTATTAAATAGCCTCATTAAATATGCTTATTTTAGCAATTTAGGCTTATTAAATAGGCTTATTTCAGCAACTTAGACTTATTAAATAGCCTTACCAAATAGGCTTATTTCAGCAACTTAGGTTTATTAAATAGGCTTATTTCAACAACTTATGCTTATTAAATAGCCTTATTAAATAGGCTTATTTCAGCAACTTAGGCTTATTAAATAGGCTTATTTCAGCAACTTAGACTTATTAAATAGGCCTATTAAATAGGCTTATTAATTAGACTTATTAAATAGGCTTATTAAATAGGCTTACTAAATAGGCTTATTAAATAGGCTTATTAAATAGGTGTATTAAATAGACTTATTAAATAGGCTCAAGAAATAGGCGTATTAAATAGGCTCAATAAATAGGCTTATTAAATTATGCTCAATAAATAGGCTTATTAAATAGGCTCATTAAATACTTATTAAGTAGGCTTATTAAATAGACTTATTAAATAGACTTATTAAATAGGCTTATTAAATAGACTTATTAAATAGGCTTTTTAAAAAGGCTTATTAAATAGACTTAATACATGGGCTCATTAAATACTTATTAAATAGGCCTATTAAATAGGGTTATTAAATAGACTTATTAAATAGGCTCATTAAATACTTATTAAATAGGCTATTAAATAGGCTTATTAAATAGACTTATTAAATAGGCTCAATAAATAGGCTTATTAAATAGGCTTATTAAATAGGCTCATTAAATAGGCTTAAAAAATAGGCTTATTAAATAGGCTTATTAAATAGGCTTATTAAATAGTCTTATTAAATAGACTTATTAAATAGGCTTATTAAATAGACTTATTAAATAGACTTATTAAATAGGCGTATTAAATAGGCTTATTAAATAGACTTATTAAATAGCCTCATTAAATAGGCTTATTTTAGCAACTTAGGCTTATTAAATAGGCTTATTCAGCAACTTAGGCTTATTAAATTGCCTTATTAAATAGGCTTATTTCAGCAACTTAGGCTTATTAAATAGGCTTATTTCAGCAACTTAGACTTATTAAAAAGGCTTATTTCAGCAACTTAGACTTATGAAATAGGCTTATTCAGCAACTTAGGCTTATTAAATAGGCTTATTTCAGCAACTTAGACTTATTAAATAGGCCTATTAAATAGGCTTATTAAAAAAACTTATTAAATAGGCTCATTAAATACTTATTAAATAGGCTATTAAATAGTCTTATTAAATAGACTTATTAAATAGGCTCAATAAATAGGCTTATTAAATAGGCTTATTAAATAGGCTTATTAAATAAGCTTATTAAATAGACTTATTAAATAGGCTCATTAAATAGGCTCAATAAATAGGCTTATTAAATAGGCTTATTAAATAGACTTATTAAATAGGCTCAATAAATAGGCTTTTTAAATAGGCTTATTAAATAGGCGTATTAAATAGGCTTATTAAATAGGCTTATTAAATAGACTAATTAAATAGGCGTATGAAATAGGCTCAATAAATAGGCTTATTAACTAGGCTCAATAAATAGGCTTATTAAATAGGCTCAATAAATAGGCTTATTAAATAGGCTCAATAAATAGGCTTATTAAATAGGCTCATTAAATACTTATGAAATAGGTTTATTAAATAGGCGTATTAAATAGGCTTATTAAATAGGCTTATTAAATAGGTTTATTAAATAGGCTTATTAAATAGACTTATTAAATAGCCTAATTAAATATGCTTATTTCAGCAACTTAGGCTTATTAAATAGGCTTATTTCAGCAACTTAGACTTATTAAATAGGCCTATTAAATAGGCTTATTAAATAGACTTATTAAATAGGCTCATTAAATACTTATTAAATAGGCTCATTAAATAGGCTTATTAAAATAGACTTATTAAATAGGCTCAATAAATAGGCTTATTAAATAGGCTTATTAAATAGGCTTATTAAATAGGCTTACTAAATAGGCTTATTAAATAGGCTTATTAAATAGGCGTATTAAATAGACATATTAAATAGGCTCAAGAAATAGGCGTATTAAATAGGCTCAATAAATAGGCTCATTAAATAGGCTCAATAAATAGGCTTATTAAATAGGCTCATTAAATACTTATTAAGTAGGCTTATTAAATAGACTTATTAAATAGACTTATTAAATAGGCTTATTAAATAGGCTTATTAAAAAGGCTTATTAAATAGAGTTAATACATGGGCTCATTAAATACTTATTAAATAGGTTTATTAAATAGGCCTATTAAATAGGCTTATTAAATAGACTAATTAAATAGGCTCATTAAATACTTATTAAATAGGCTATTAAATAGGCTTATTAAAGAGACTTATTAAATAGGCTCAATAAATAGGCTTATTAAATAGGCTTATTAAATAGGCTTATTAAATAGGCTTATTAAATAGACTTATTAAATAGGCTCATTAAATAGGCTCAATAAATAGGCTTATTAAATAGGCTTATTAAATAGGCATATTAAATAGGCTTATTAAATAGGCTTATTAAATAGACTAATTAAATAGGCATATGAAATAAGCTCAATAAATAGGCTTATAAAATAGGCTCAATAAATAGGCTAATTAAATAGGCTCAATAAATAGGCTTATTAAATAGTCTCAATAAATAGGCTTATTAAATAGGCTCATTAAATACTTATTAAATAGGTTTATTAAATAGGCATATTAAATAGGCTTATTAAATAGGCTTATTAAATAGGCTTATTAAATAGACTTATTAAATAGCCTCATTAAATAGGCTTATTTTAGCAACTTAGGCTTATTAAATAGGTTTATTTCAGCAACTTAGACTTATTAAATAGCCTTACTAAATAGGCTTATTTCAGCAACTTAGGCTTATTAAATAGGCTTATTTCAGCAACTTATGCTTATTAAATAGCCTTATTAAATAGGCTTATTTCAGCAACTTAGGCTTATTAAATAGGCTTATTTCAGCAACTTAGACTTATTAAATAGGCCTATTAAATAGGCTTATTAAATAGACTAATTAAATAGGCTCATTAAATATTTATTAAATAGGCTTATTAAATAGGCTTATTAAATAGACTTATTAAATAGGCTCAATAAATAGGCTTATTAAATAGGCTTATTAAATAGGTTTATTAAATAGGCGTATTAAATAGCCTCAATAAATAGGCTTATTAAATAGGCTCAATAAATAGGCTTATTAAATAGGCTCAATAAATAGGCTTATTAAATAGGCTCATTAAATACTTATTAAGTAGGCTTATTAAATAGACTTATTAAATAGACTTATTAAATAGGCTTATTAAAAAGGCTTATTAAATAGACTTAATACATGGGCTCATTAAATACTTATTAAATAGGTTTATTAAATAGGCCTATTAAATAGGCTTATTAAATAGACTTATTAAATAGGCTCATTAAATACTTATTAAATAGGCTATTAAATAGGCTTATTAAAGAGACTTATTAAATAGGCTCAATAAATAGGCTTATTAAATAGGCTTATTAAATAGGCTTATTAAATAGGCTTATTAAATAGACTTATTAAATAGGCTCATTAAATAGGCTCAATAAATAGGCTTATTAAATAGGCTTATTAAATAGGCTTATTAAATAGGCTTATTAAATAGACTTATTAAATAGGCTCATTAAATAGGCTCAATAAATAGGCTTATTAAATAGGCTTATTAAATATGCATATTAAATAGGCTTATTAAATAGGCTTATTAAATAGACTAATTAAATAGGCGTATGAAATAGGCTCAATAAATAGGCTTATTAAATAGGCTCAATAAATAGGTTATTAAATAGGCTCAATAAATAGGCTTATTAAATAGGCTCAATAAATAGGCTTATTAAATAGGCTCATTAAATACTTATGAAATAGGTGTATTAAATAGGCGTATTAAATAGGCTTATTAAATAGGCTTATTAAATAGGTTTATTAAATAGGCTTATTAAATAGACTTATTAAATAGCCTAATTAAATATGCTTATTTCAGCAACTTAGGCTTATTAAATAGGCTTATTTCAACAACTTATGCTTATTAAATAGCCTTATTAAATAGGCTTATTTCAGCAACTTAGGCTTATTAAATAGGCTTATTTTTGCAACTTAGACTTATTAAATAGGCCTATTAAATAGGCTTATTAAATAGACTAATTAAATAGGCTCATTAAATACTTATTAAATAGGCTTATTAAATAGGCTTATTAAATAGACATTAAATAGGCTCAATAAATATGCTTATTAAATAGGCTTATTAAATAGGCTTATTAAATAGGCTTATTAAATAGGCTTATTAAATAGGCTTATTAAATAGGCGTATTAAATAGCCTCAATAAATAGGCTTATTAAATAGGCTCAATAAATAGGCTTATTAAATAGGCTCAATAAATAGGCTTATTAAATAGGCTCATTAAATACTTATTAAGTAGGCTTATTAAATAAACTTATTAAATAGACTTATTAAATAGGCTTATTAAAAAGGCTTATTAAATAGACTTAATACATGGGCTCATTAAATACTTATTAAATAGGTTTATTAAATAGGCCTATTAAATAGGCTTATTAAATAGACTTATTAAATAGGCTCATTAAATACTTATTAAATAGGCTATTAAATAGGCTTATTAAATAGACTTATTAAATAGGCTTATTAAATAGACTTATTAAATAGGCATATTAAATAGGCTTATTAAATAGACTTATTAAATAGCCTCATTAAATAGGCTTATTTTAGCAACTTAGGCTTATTTAATAGGCTTATTCAACAACTTAGGCTTATTAAATTGCCTGATTAAATAGGCTTATTTCAGCAACTTAGGCTTATTAAATAGGCTTATTTCAGCAACTTAAACTTATTAAAAAGGCTTATTTCAGCAACTTAGGCTTATGAAATAGGCTTATTCAGCAACTTAGGCTTATTAAATAGGCTTATTTCAGCAACTTAGACTTATTAAATAGGCATATTAAATAGGCTTATTAAATAGATTTATTAAATAGGCTCATTAAATACTTATTAAATAGGCCTATTAAATAGGCTTATTAAATAGACTTATTAAATAGGCTCAATAAATAGGCTTATTAAATAGGCTCATTAAATAGGCTTATTAAATAAGCTTATTAAATACTTATGAAATAGGTTTATGAAATAGGCTCAATAAATAGGCTTATTAAATAGGCTCAATAAATAGGCTTATTAAATAGGCTCAATAAATAGGCTTATTAAATAGGCTCATTAAATACTTATGAAATAGGTTTATGAAATAGGCGTATTAAATAGGCTTATTAAATAGGCTTATTAAATAGGTTTATTAAATAGGCTTATTAAATAGACTTATTAATTAGCCTCATTAAATAGGCTTATTTTAGCAACTTAGGCTTATTAAATATGCTTATTTAAGCAAATTAGGCGTATTAAATAGCATTATTAAATAGGTTTATTTCTGCAACTTAGACTTATTAAATAGCCTTATTAAATAGGCTTATTTCAGCAACTTAGGCTTATTAAATAGGCTTATTTCAGCAACTTATGCTTATTAAATAGCCTTATTAAACAGGTTTATTTCTAGCAATTTAGGCTTATTAAATAGCATTTTTAAATAGGTTTTTTTCAGCAACTTAGACTTATTAAATAGACCTTTTTATATAGGCTTAGTTCACCAACGTAGGCTTATTAAATAGGCTTATTTCAGCAACTTAGGCTTATTAAATAGCCTTATTTCAGCAACTTAGACTTATTAAATAGGCTTATTCAGCAACTTAGGCCTATTAAATAGCCTTATTAAATAGGCTTATTTCAGCAACTTAGGCTTATTAAATAGGCTTATTTCAGCAACTTAGGCTTATTAAATAGGCTTATTTCAGCAACTTATGCTTATTAAATAGCCTTATTAAACAGGTTTATTTCTAGCAATTTAGGCTTATTAAATAGCATTTTTAAATAGTTTTTTTTCAGCAACTTAGACTTATTAAATAGACCTTTTTATATAGGCTTAGTTCACCAACGTAGGCTTATTAAATAGGCTTATTTCAGCAACTTAGGCTTATTAAATAGCCTTATTTCAGCAACTTAGACTTATTAAATAGGCTTATTCAGCAACTTAGGCCTATTAAATAGCCTTATTAAATAGGCTTATTTCAGCAACTTAGGCTTATTAAATAGGCTTATTTCAGCAACTTAGACATATTAAAAAGGCTTATTTCAGCAACTTATGGCTTATGAAATAGGCTTATTCAGCAACTTAGGCTTATTAAATAGGCTTAGTTCAGAAACTTAGGCTTATTAAATAGGCTTATTTCAGCAACTTAGGCTCATTAAATAGCCTTATTAAATAGGCTTATTTCAGCAACTTAGGCTTATTAAATAGTCTTATTAAATAGGCTTATTTCAGCAACTTGGGCTAATTAAATAGGCTTATTTCAGCAACTTACGCTGATTAAATAGGATTATTTCAGCAACTTCAACTTATTAAATAGCCTTATTTCAGCAACTTCGACTTATTAAATAGGCTTATTTCAGTAACGTAGGCTTATTAAATAGGCTTATTCAGCAACTTAGGCTTATTAAATAGGCTTATTAAATAGGCCTTTTTCAGCAACTTAGGCTTATTAAATAGGCTTATTCAGCAACTTAGGCTTATTAAATAGGCTCATTAAATACTAATTAAATAGGCTTATTAAATAGGCTCAATAAATAGGCTTATTAAATAGGCGTATTAAATAGGCTTATTAAATAGACCTATTAAATAGCCTCATTAAATAGGCTTATTTTAGCAACTTAGGCTTATTAAATAGGCTTATTTCAGCAACTTAGACTTATTAAATAGGCTTATTTCAGTAACTTAGGCTTATTAAATAGGCTTATTCAGCAACTTAGGCTTATTAAATAGGCTTATTAAATAGGCCTTTTTCAGCAACTTAGGCTTATTAAATAGGCTTATTCCGCAACTTAGGCTTATTAAATAGGCTCATTAAATACTAATTAAATAGGCTCAATAAATAGGCTTATTAAATAGGCTTATTAAATAGGCTCATTAAATAGGCTTAAAAATAGGTTTATTAAATAGGCTTATTAAATAGGCTTATTAAATAGGCTTATTAAATAGGCTTATTAAATAGGCTTATTAAATAGACTTATTAAATAGACTTATTAAATAGGCGTATTAAATAGGCTCATTAAATAGACTTATTAAATAGCCTCATTAAATAGGCTTATTTTAGCAACTTAGGCTTATTTAATAGGCTTATTCAACAACTTAGGCTTATTAAATTGCCTGATTAAATAGGCTTATTTCATCAACTTAGGCTTATTAAATAGGCTTATTTCAGCAACTTAAACTTATTAAAAAGGCTTATTTCAGCAACTTAGGCTTATGAAATAGGCTTATTCAGCAACTTAGGCTTATTAAATAGGCTTATTTCAGCAACTTAGACGTATTAAATAGGCCTATTAAATAGGCTTATTAAATAGATTTATTAAATAGGCTCATTAAATACTTATTAAATAGGCTATTAAATAGTCTTATTAAATAGACTTATTAAATAGGCTCAATAAATAGGCTTATTAAATAGGCTTATTAAATAGGCTTATTAAATAAGCTTATTAAATACTTATGAAATAGGTTTATGAAATAGGCCTATTAAATAGGCTTATTAAATAGACTAATTAAATAGGCATATGAAATAGGCTCAATAAATAATCTTATTAAATAGGCTCAATAAATAGGCTTATTAAATAGGCTCAATAAATAGGCTTATTAAATAGGCTCAATAAATAGGCTTATTAAATAGGCTCATTAAATACTTATGAAATAGGTTTATGAAATAGGCGTATTAAATAGGCTTATTAAATAGGCTTATTAAATAGGTTTATTAAATAGGCTTATTAAATAGACTTATTAAATAGCCTAATTAAATATGCTTATTTCAGCAACTTAGGCTTATTAAATAGGCTTATTTCAGCAACTTAGACTTATTAAATAGGCCTATTAAATAGGCTTATTAAATAGACTTATTAAATAGGCTCATTAAATACTTATTAAATAGGCTCATTAAATAGGCTTATTAAAATAGACTTATTAAATAGGCTCAATAAATAGGCTTATTAAATAGGCTTATTAAATAGGCTTATTAAATAGGCTTACTAAAGAGGCTTATTAAATAGGCTTATTAAATAGGCGTATTAAATAGACTTATTAAATAGGCTCAAGAAATAGGCGTATTAAATAGGCTCAATAAATAGGCTTATTAAATAGGCTCAATAAATAGGCTTATTAAATAGGCTCATTAAATACTTATTAAGTAGGCTTATTAAATAGACTTATTAAATAGACTTATTAAATAGGCTTATTAAATAGGCTTATTAAAAAGGCTTATTAAATAGAGTTAATACATGGGCTCATTAAATACTTATTAAATAGATTTATTAAATAGGCCTATTAAATAGGCTTATTAAATAGACTAATTAAATAGGCTCATTAAATACTTATTAAATAGGCTATTAAATAGGCTTATTAAAGAGACTTATTAAATAGGCTCAATAAATAGGCTTATTAAATAGGCTTATTAAATAGGCTTATTAAATAGGCTTATTAAATAGACTTATTAAATAGGCTCATTAAATAGGCTCAATAAATAGGCTTATTAAATAGACTTATTAAATAGCCTCATTAAATAGGCTTATTAAATAGGCTTATTAAATAGACTAATTAAATAGGCATATGAAATAGGCTCAATAAATAGGCTTATAAAATAGGCTCAATAAATAGGCTAATTAAATAGGCTCAATAAATAGGCTTATTAAATAGTCTCAATAAATAGGCTTATTAAATAGGCTCATTAAATACTTATTAAATAGGTTTATTAAATAGGCATATTAAATAGGCTTATTAAATAGGCTTATTAAATAGGCTTATTAAATAGACTTATTAAATAGCCTCATTAAATAGGCTTATTTTAGCAACTTAGGCTTCTTAAATAGGTTTATTTCAGCAACTTAGACTTATTAAATAGCCTTACTAAATAGGCTTATTTCAGCAACTTAGGCTTATTAAATAGGCTTATTTCAGCAACTTATGCTTATTAAATAGCCTTATTAAATAGGCTTATTTCAGCAACTTAGGCTTATTAAATAGGCTTATTTCAGCAACTTAGACTTATTAAATAGGCCTATTAAATAGGCTTATTAAATAGACTAATTAAATAGGCTCATTAAATACTTATTAAATAGGCTTATTAAATAGGCTTATTAAATAGACTTATTAAATAGGCTCAATAAATAGGCTTATTAAATAGGCTTATTAAAGAGGCTTATTAAATAGGCTTATTAAATAGGCTTATTAAATAGGCTTATTAAATAGGCGTATTAAATAGCCTCAATAAATAGGCTTATTAAATAGGCTCAATAAATAGGCTTATTAAATAGGCTCAATAAATAGGCTTATTAAATAGGCTAATTAAATACTTATTAAGTAGGCTTATTAAATAGACTTATTAAATAGACTTATTAAATAGGCTTATTAAAAAGGCTTATTAAATAGACTTAATACATGGGCTCATTAAATACTTATTAAATAGGTTTATTAAATAGGCCTATTAAATAGGCTTATTAAATAGACTTATTAAATAGGCTCATTAAATACTTATTAAATAGGCTATTAAATAGGCTTATTAAAGAGACTTATTAAATAGGCTCAATAAATAGGCTTATTAAATAGGCTTATTAAATAAGCTTATTAAATAGGCTTATTAAATAGACTTATTAAATAGGCTCATTAAATAGGCTCAATAAATAGGCTAATTAAATAGGCTTATTAAATAGGCTTATTAAATAGGCTTATTAAATAGACTTATTAAATAGGCTCATTAAATAGGCTCAATAAATAGGCTTATTAAATAGGCTTATTAAATATGCATATTAAATAGGCTTATTAAATAGGCTTATTAAATAGACTAATTAAATAGGCGTACGAAATAGGCTCAATAAATAGGCTTATTAAATAGGCTCAATAAATAGGTTATTAAATAGGCTCAATAAATAGGCTTATTAAATAGGCTCAATAAATAGGCTTATTAAATAGGCTCATTAAATACTTATTAAATAGGTTTATTAAATAGGCGTATTAAATAGGCTTATTAAATAGGCTTATTAAATAGGCTTATTAAATAGACTTATTAAATAGCCTCATTAAATAGGCTTATTTTAGCAACTTAGGCTTATTAAATAGGTTTATTTCAGCAACTTAGACTTATTAAATAGCCTTACTAAATAGGCTTATTTCAGCAACTTAGGCTTATTAAATAGGCTTATTTCAGCAACTTATGCTTATTAAATAGCCTTATTAAATAGGCTTATTTCAGCAACTTAGGCTTATTAAATAGGCTTATTTCAGCAACTTAGACTTATTAAATAGGCCTATTAAATAGGCTTATTAAATAGACTAATTAAATAGGCTCATTAAATACTTATTACATAGGCTTATTAAATAGGCTTATTAAATAGACGTATTAAATAGGCTCAATAAATAGGCTTATTAAATAGGCTTATTAAATAGGCTTATTAAATAGGCTTATTAAATAGGCTTATTAAATAGGCGTATTAAATAGACTTATTAAATAGGCTCAAGAAATAGGCGTATTAAATAGGCTCAATAAATAGGCTTATTAAATAGGCTCAATAAATAGGCTTATTAAATAGGCTCAATAAATAGGCTTATTAAATAGGCTCATTAAATACTTATTAAGTACGCTTATTAAATAGACTTATTAAATAGACTTATTAAATAGGCTTATTAAATAGACTTATTAAATAGGCTTATTAAAAAGGCTTATTAAATAGACTTAATACATGGGCTCATTAAATACTTATTAAATAGGTTTATTAAATAGGCATATTAAATAGGCTTATTAAATAGGCTTATTAAATAGGCTTATTAAATAGGCTTATGAAATAGGCTTATTAAATAGGCTTATTAAATAGGCGTATGAAATAGGATCAATAAATAGGCTTATTAAATAAGCTTATTAAATAGACTTATTAAATAGGCTCATTAAATAGGCTCAATAAATAGGCGTATTAAATAGGCGTATTAAATAGGCTTATTAAATAGGCTTATTAAATAGACTAATTAAATAGGCATATGAAATAGGCTCAATAAATAGGCTTATTAAATAGGCTCAATAAATAGGCTTATTAAATAGGCTTATTAAATAGGCTCAATAAATAGGCTTATTAAAAAGGCTCGTTAAATACTTATTAAATAGGTTAATTAAATAGGCGTATTAAATAGGCTTATTAAATAGGCTTATTAAATAGGCTTATTAAATAGGCTTATTAAATAGGCTTATTAAATAGGCTTATTAAATAGGCGTATTAAATAGACTTATTAAATATGCTCAAGAAATAGGCGTATTAAATAGGCTCAATAAATAGGCTTATTAAATAGGCTCAATAAATAGACTTATTAAATAGGCTCAATAAATAGGCTTATTAAATAGGCTCATTAAATACTTATTAAGTAGGCTTATTAAATAGACTTATTAAATAGACTTATTAAATAGGCTTATTAAATAGACTTATTATATAGGCTTATTAAAAAGGCTTATTAAATAGACTTAATACATGGGCTCATTAAATACTTATTAAATAGGTTTGTTAAATAGGCGTATTAAATAGGCTTATTAAATAGGCTTATTAAATAGGATCAATAAATAGGCTTATTAAATAGGCTTATTAAATAGACTTATTAAATAGGCTCATTAAATAGGCTCAATAAATAGGCGTATTAAATAGGCGTATTAAATAGGCTTATTAAATAGGCTTATTAAATAGACTAATTAAATAGGCGTATGAAATAGGCTCAATAAATAGGCTTATTAAATAGGCTCAATAAATAGGCTTATTAAATTGGCTCAATAAATAGGCTTATTAAATAGGCTCAATAAATAGGCTTATTAAAAAAACTCATTAAATACTTATTAAATAGGTTTATTAAATAGGCGTATTAAATAGGCTTATTAAATAGACTAATTAAATAGGCTCATTAAATACTTATTAAATAGGTTTATTAAATAGGCCTATTAAATAGGCTTATTAAATAGACTTATTAAATAGGCTCATTCAATACTTATTAAATAGGCTATTAAATAGGCTTATTAAATAGACTTATTAAATAGGCTCATTAAATAGGCTCAATAAATAGGCTTATTAAATAGGCTTATTAAATAGGCATATTAAATAGGCTTATTAAATAGGTTTATTAAATAGACTAATTAAATAGGCGTATGAAATAGGCTCAATAAATAGGCTTATTAAATAGGCTCAATAAATAGGCTTATTAAATAGGCTTATTAAATAGACTTATTAAATAGGCTCAATAAATAGGCTTATTAAATAGGCTTATTAAATAGGCTTATTAAATAGGCTTATTAAATAGGCTTATTAAATAGGCGTATTGAATAGACTTATTAAATAGGCTCAAGAAATAGGCGTATTAAATAGGCTCAATAAATAGGCTTATTAAATAGGCTCAATAAATAGGCTTATTAAATAGGCTCAATAAATAGGCTTATTAAATAGGCTCATTAAATACTTATTAAGTAGGCTTATTAAATAGACTTATTAAATAGACTTATTAAATAGGCTTATTAAATAGACTTATTAAATAGGCTTATTAAAAAGGCTTATTAAATAGACTTAATACATGGGCTCATTAAATACTTATTAAATAGGTTTATTAAATAGGCATATTAAATAGGCTTATTAAATAGGCTTATTAAATAGGCTTATTAAATAGGCTTATGAAATAGGCTTATTAAATAGGCTTATTAAATAGGCGTATGAAATAGGATCAATAAATAGGCTTATTAAATAGGCTTATTAAATAGACTTATTAAATAGGCTCATTAAATAGGCTCAATAAATAGGCGTATTAAATAGGCGTATTAAATAGGCTTATTAAATAGGCTTATTAAATAGACTAATTAAATAGGCGTATGAAATAGGCTCAATAAATAGGCTTATTAAATAGGCTCAATAAATAGGCTTATTAAATAGGCTCAATAAATAGGCTTATTAAATAGGCTCAATAAATAGGCTTATTAAAAAGGCTCGTTAAATACTTATTAAATAGGTTTATTAAATAGGCGTATTAAATAGGCTTATTAAATAGGCTTATTAAATAGGCTTATTAAATAGGCTTATTAAATAGGCTTATTAAATAGGCTTATTAAATAGGCGTATTAAATAGACTTATTAAATATGCTCAAGAAATAGGCGTATTAAATAGGCTCAATAAATAGGCTTATTAAATAGGCTCAATAAATAGACTTATTAAATAGGCTCAATAAATAGGCTTATTAAATAGGCTCATTAAATACTTATTAAGTAGGCTTATTAAATAGACTTATTAAATAGACTTATTAAATAGGCTTATTAAAGAGACTTATTAAATAGGCTTATTAAAAAGGCTTATTAAATAGACTTAATACATGGGCTCATTAAATACTTATTAAATAGGTTTGTTTAATAGGCGTATTAAATAGGCTTATTAAATAGGCTTATTAAATAGGATCAATAAATAGGCTTATTAAATAGGCTTATTAAATAGACTTATTAAATAGGCTCATTAAATAGGCTCAATAAATAGGCATATTAAATAGGCGTATTAAATAGGCTTATTAAATAGGCTTATTAAATAGACTAATTAAATAGGCATATGAAATAGGCTCAATAAATAGGCTTATTAAATAGGCTCAATAAATAGGCTTATTAAATTGGCTCAATAAATAGGCTTATTAAATAGGCTCAATAAATAGGCTTATTAAAAAGGCTCATTAAATACTTATTAAATAGGTTTATTAAATAGGCGTATTAAATAGACTTATTAAATAGAATTATTAAATAGCCACATTAAATAGGCTTATTTTAGCAACTTAGGCTTATTAAATAGGTTTATTTCAGCAACTTAGACTTATTAAATAGCCTTACTAAATAGGCTATTTTCAGCAACTTAGGCTTATTAAATAGGCTTATTTCAGCAACTTATGCTTATTAAATTATTAATCGGCTTATTTTAGCAACTTAGGCTTATTAAATAGGTTTATTTCAGCAACTTATACTTATTAAATAGCCCTATTAAATAGGCTTATTAAATAGACTAATTAAATAGGCTCATTAAATACTTATAAAATAGGCTTATTAAATAGGCTTATTAAATAGGCTTATTAAATAGGCTTATTAAATAGGCTTATTAAATAGGCTTATTAAATAGGCTTATTAAATAGACATTAAATAGGCTTATTAAAAAGGCTTATTAAATAGACTTAATACATAGGCTCATTAAATACTTATTAAATAGGCTTATTAAATAGGCGTATTAAATAGGCTCATTAAATACTTATTAAGTAGGCTTATTAAATAGACTTATTAAATAGACTTATTAAATAGGCTTATTAAATAGGCTCAATAAATAGGCTTATTAAATAAGCTCAATAAATAGGCTTATTAAATAGGCTCAATAAATAGGCTTATTAAAAAGGCTCATTAAATACTTATTAAATAGGTTTATTAAATAGGCGTATTAAATAGGCTTATTAAATAGGCTTATTAAATAGGCTTATTAAATAGGCTTATTAAATAGGCTTATTAAATAGGCTTATTAAATAGGCGTATTAAATAGACTTATGAAATATGCTCAAGAAATAGGCGTCTTAAATAGGCTCAATAAATAGGATTATTAAATAGGCTCAATAAATAGGTTTATTAAATAGGCTCAATAAATAGGCTTATTAAATAGGCTCATTAAATACTTATTAAGTAGGCTTATTAAATAGACTTATTAAATAGACTTATTAAATAGGCTTATTAAATAGACTTATTAAATAGGCTTATTAAAAAGGCTTATTAAATAGACTTAATACATGGGCTCATTAAATACTTATTAAATAGGTTTGTTAAATAGGCGTATTAAATAGGCTCATTAAATAGGCTTATTAAATAGGCTTATTAAATAGGCTTATGAAATAGGCTTATTAAATAGGCTTATTAAATAGGCGTATGAAATAGGATCAATAAATAGGCTTATTAAATAGACTTATTAAATAGGCTCATTAAATAGGCTCAATAAATAGGCGTATTAAATAGGCGTATTAAATAGGCTTATTAAATAGGCTTATTAAATAGACTAATTAAATAGGCGTATGAAATAGGCTCAATAAATAGGCTTATTAAATAGGCTCAATAAATAGGCTTATTAAATTGGCTCAATAAATAGGCTTATTAAATAGGCTCAATAAATAGGCTTATTAAAAAGGCTCATTAAATACTTATTAAATAGGTTTATTAAATAGGCGTATTAAATAGGCTTATTAAATAGACTTATTAAATAGCCACATTAAATAGGCTTATTTTAGCAACTTAGGCTTATTAAATAGGTTTATTTCAGCAACTTAGACTTATTAAATAGCCTTACTAAATAGGCTTATTTCAGCAACTTAGGCTTATTAAATAGGCTTATTTCAGCAACTTATGCTTATTAAATTATTAATAGGCTTATTTTAGCAACTTAGGCTTATTAAATAGGTTTATTTCAGCAACTTATACTTATTAAATAGCCCTATTAAATAGGCTTATTAAATAGACTAATTAAATAGGCTCATTAAATACTTATAAAATAGGCTTATTAAATAGGCTTATTAAATAGGCTTATTAAATAGGCTTATTAAATAGGCTTATTAAATAGGCTTATTAAATAGACATATTAAATAGGCTTATTAAAAAGGCTTATTAAATAGACTTAATACATAGGCTCATTAAATACTTATTAAATAGGTTTATTAAATAGGCATATTAAATAGTCTCATTAAATACTTATTAAGTAGGCTTATTAAATAGACTTATTAAATAGACTTATTAAATAGGCTTATTAAATAGACTTATTAAATAGGCTTATTAAAAAGGCTTATTAAATAGACTTAATACATGGGCTCATTAAATACTTATTAAATAGGTTTATTAAATAGGCATATTAAATAGGCTTATTAAATAGGCTTATTAAATAGGCTTATTAAATAGGCTTATGAAATAGGATCAATAAATAGGCTTATTAAATAGGCTTATTAAATAGACTTATTAAATAGGCTCATTAAATAGGCTCAATAAATAGGCGTATTAAATAGGCGTATTAAATAGGCTTATTAAATAGGCTTATTAAATAGACTAATTAAATAGGCGTATGAAATAGGCTCAATAAATAGGCTTATTAAATAGGCTCAATAAATAGGCTTATTAAATAGGCTCAATAAATAGGCTTATTAAATGGGCTCAATAAATAGGCTTATTAAAAAGGCTCATTAAATACTTATTAAATAGGTTTATTAAATAGGCGTATTAAATAGGCTTATTAAATAGGCTTATTAAATAGGCTTATTAAATAGGCTTATTAAATAGGCGTATTAAATAGGCTTATTAAATAGGCGTATTAAATAGACTTATTAAATATGCTCAAGAAATAGGCGTATTAAATAGGCTCAATAAATAGGCTTATTAAATAGGCTCAATAAATAGGCTTATTAAATAGGCTCAATAAATAGGCTTATTAAATAGGCTCATTAAATACTTATTAAATAGGCTCATTAAATACTTATTAAATAGGCTTAATAAATAGGCTTATTAAATAGGCTTATTAAATAGGCTTATTTCAGCAACTTATGCTTATTAAATAGCCTTATTAAACAGGTTTATTTCAGCAACTTAGGCTCATTAAATAGCATTTTTAAATAGGCTTAGTTCAGAAACTTAGGCTTATTAAATAGGCTTATTTCAGCAACTTAGGCTCATTAAATAGCCTTATTAAATAGGCTTATTTCAGCAACTTAGGCTTATTAAATAGCCTTATTAAATAGGCTTATTTTAGCAACTTATACTTATTAAATCGACTTATTAAATAGACGTTTCAGCAACTTAGGCTCATTAAATATGCTTATGAAATATGTTTATTTAAGCAAATTAGGCGTATTAAATAGCATTATTAAATAGGTTTATTTCTGCAACTTAGACTTATTAAATACCCTTATTAAATAGGTTTATTTCAGCAACTTAGGCTTATTAAATAGGCTTATTTCAGCAACTTATGCTTATTAAATAGCCTTATTAAACAGGTTTATTTCTAGCAATTTAGGCTTATTAAATAGCATTTTTAAATAGGTTTTTTTCAGCAACTTAGACTTATTAAATAGACCTTTTCATATAGGCTTAGTTCACCAACGTACGTTTATTAAATAGGCTTATTTCAGCAACTTAGGCTTATTAAATAGCCTTATTTCAGCAACTTAGACTTATTAAATAGGCTTATTCAGCAACTTAGGCTTATTAAATAGCCTTATTAAATAGGCTTATTTAAGCAACTTAGGCTTATTAAATAGGCTTATTTCAGCAACTTAGACATATTAAAAAGGCTCATTTCAGCAACTTAGGCTTATGAAATAGGCTTATTCAGCAACTTAGGCTTATTAAATAGGCTTATTTCAGCAACTTATGCTTATTAAATAGCCTTATTAAACAGGTTTATTTCAGCAACTTAGGCTTATTAAATAGCATTTTTAAATAGGTTTATTTCAGCAACTTAGACTTATTAAATATACCTTTTTAAATAGGCTTAGTTCAGAAACTTAGACTTATTAAATAGGCTTATTTCAGCAACTTGGGCTAATTAAATAGGCTTATTTCAGCAACTTACGCTGATTAAATAGGATTATTTCAGCAACTTCAACTTATTAAATAGCCTTATTTCAGCAACTTAGACTTATTAAATAGGCTTATTTCAGCAACTTAGGCTTATTAAATAGGCTTATTTCAGCAACTTAGGCTTTTTAAATAGCCTTATTTCAGCAACTTAGACTTATTAAATAGGCTCATTAAATACTAATTAAATAGGCTTATTAAATAGGCTTATTAAATAGAATGAGAATAAAATAATAAATTGATAAAATAAAATAACACAATAATATTCTCACGACGTTTCGGCCACAACACAAGCGGCCTTCATCAGGTGAAGGGAGCGAGACTGTCTGGTAGGACAGCGCTGGAGTGAGAGAGCCACGTTCAGATCACGGCTTTTAAGCTGTGTGAGAGGAACAAAGAGCCTTGACGAAGGAATTAGCATAAAATTTAGCATTGAAAAGGCTGAATGATTAGCTTGTGACTGGTCACAGAAATAGCTATGTTAAAAGTTAAAGCATACACATCCGCAGAGGCACCCATTGTTAAAAGGAATTAGCATAGAATTTAGCATTGAAATAGCTAAATTAAGGCATTCGCTTGTAACTGCTACAGAAATAGTTACGTTGAAGTCAGAGCATACACATTCACCGAGGCACTTAGTACAAATCAAAACAGGAGAATTTAGTATTGAAATAACTAGGCGAATTTAGCATTGAAATAACTGGGTGATTTGCTAGTGACTGGTCACAGAAATGACTACAAATCTGAGCTATTCACAGTACTATATAGTGAACCAATAAAAACTAAAATATAAATTACCTTCATGTTATCAATAAACTCTATATTCTCCAATCAGCTAAGCTACCAACCATAAGTCGTTATATATCACAATGCTATATGGCGAAAAAATGGGTGGATTCTTACCCTCAAATTTCCGTACCACGGATAGCTACGGGCCCCGTTCAGACGGACGAGTTCGTCCATGGTCGGAACAGAGGAGGGGGAGAGAGACAGCTGCGAAGCCCTAGTATACTCCATGTTGTAAACCATACCATTAACCGTGGTGTGAGAGGTATTAAGAGGCAATGCTGGCGAAAGAGCTGCGGTCTGAAGGTCATCGTAAAATTACAATTAATTAAGAACAGAAATGATTTAACACATCTTTCCAGTGGTTACTGAGCCTGAATCCATCTTCTCGGTTGAAATTGTCTCTGTGCTTGTATATGTGAATGGCCTCATGAACGAATCTCTCATGGTAGCCAGTTGGTTTGCAAAGAACCTCCGTCTTGGAGAAGTCAATGTCATGTGAGCCCACTGAATTGTAACAGTGATCTGCCACGGCAGAGGAGTTCGTCTTACCGTGTTTCAAGTCTGCTTTATGTTCGCGGATGCGATCCGAGATATGTCTTTTGGTTTCTCCAAAGCAGCTACTACCACAGAGGCACTTTAGTTTGTAAACGCCCGGGTACTGTATGTCTGGAAGAGCATCTTTTACAGATGGAACTAAATCACGGATTTTGTGTACTGTGTTGAATCGGACCTGGATCTTGTGTTTATTCAGGATTTTGGAGATCTTTTTAGTGACCCCTGCAATGTAGGGTAAGGTGATGGTTTTGAGTGGCTCCACAAGAGGATCCTTCTTCATGACTGGAGTGATGGCTTTGCGGATTGTGTAGTCGGAGTAGCCATTAGCCCTGAGAGCCTGGTGTACGTGTTTGAGTTCACTGGTAATGTGTTCCTGGTCGGAAATGCATTGGGCTCTATGGTATAGAGTCTTGATGAGGCAGTTCTTCTGGGATGGATGGTGGTGGGAATCCGGTTTCAAGTAAGCATCTGTATGGGTAGCTTTCCTGTAGACAGAGTGGCTCATTGAACCATCATGTCTCCTTTTAATTAAGACATCCAGAAAGGGTAGTTTGCCATCTTTTTCGACCTCCATGGTAAATCTGATGGCTGGGTGTATGGAATTGATGTGGTCGCGGAATTGGTCTAGAGCAGGCTGGCCATGTGGCCAGATGACAAAGGTGTCATCAACGTACCTCTTCCATAAGGTCGGGCGTAGAGTGGCAGTCTGGATGGCGTCAGTTTCAAATTTTTCCATGAATACGTTGGCTACAACCGGAGATAGGGGGGAGCCCATTGGGGTGCCCTCATTTTGTTTGTAGAAAGTTCCATTCCAGGTGAAGTATGTGTTGGTTAAGCAATGTCTCACCAGGGGGGTACATCAGTATGCAGTCCTTGATGAACCAGGTCTTCAATGATAGCGATGGTGTCAGGTACCGGGACTTTGGTGAACAAGGACACCACATCAAAACTGACAAGCAGGTCGTTTGGGGACAGGGAAATGTCTTTGATTGTCGATACCAGGTGAGTAGAATTTAGTACCGCAGAGGTGGTTTTTCCAGTGAAAGGTCGCAGTATATCAGCCAGAAAACGTGCCAGTTTGTAGGTGGGGGAGCTGATAGTAGAGACGATGGGACGAAGGGGTGTATCTTCTTTGTGTATCTTTGGTAGGCCATATAATCTTGGTGGTCTGGCAGCAGAGGGTTTCAACAAGAACTGTTTGTTCTCATCAATTAATGCTGTTGAATCAGAGATAATTTTGTTCGTTTTGGTGACCAGGCTGTTGGTGGGATCTCTTTTTATTTTTGTATAGCTGCCATCGTTGAGTAGTTCTTGAATTTTGTTGTTATATTCTGTTTTGTCCATGATGACAGTGGCATTGCCTTTGTCGACTGAGAGAACGACAATATCATCCCTCTTTTTTAATTGAGATAATTCAAAACGTTCGTCTTTGCTGATGTTGCTAGGTGGCAACTTAGCGTTTTTGAGGGTTGCAGCGATTTCAGATCTTGCTACGTCTGCAGAGATGTGACTCAAGCCCTTGAGTGCAACGTCGACATGGGCAATGATATCATTAACCGGTAAGTGTCTCGGTGTGACAGCAAAGTTTAGACCTTTAGCTAAAACGGATTTCAGACCATCAGAAATGGAACTGTTACTGCGATTAATTACGACTTTGTTGACGTCTATCTTTTCGGTGTGTGGATCCGATTTTTTGCTGGAGAGGTGATTGAATTTGGAAATCAAATTGTCCCTACATTTGTTCGACATAGTGGCAGCCGAAGAGGTAGTCATATTGTCTACATGTTCCCAATCCGATGTAGACATTGTTGCTGTCAATTTTAAGTGTGATTTGTAGAGTGTCTTGTCTAACTGATCGAGTTCGGTGCGTGTAAGTCTGATTTTTTCCGAGATAAGAGCGAAGCTAGTTCTAGCTAGAATTCGTTTTGCATTGAGAGAAGTTGCAACAGCAGAGGTTAGTGTAAATGCGGTTGGTATTACCTTAGAGTCGCGGCATCTCTTCAGAAAGGTGAGAGACTCGATTAGTTGAGCCTTCTTATCCCGAAGTCTGTTGAATGATCTTAAGGATGTGTGGAATCCCTCCTCGTAGAGGCGGTTAAATTTCGATTTAAAGCTTTCGTGACTGCAATGATTCATCTTCTTTTATCAATTTATTATTTTATTCTCATTCTACATGACTTTACCGAAAGAACCAAAGAAGATGAATCATTGCAGTCACGAAAGCTTTAAATCGAAAATTATTAAATAGACTTATTAAATAGGCTCAATAAATAGGCTTATTAAATAGGCTTATTAAATAGGCTCATTAAATAGGCTTATTAAATAGGCTTATTAAATAGGCTTATTAAATAGGCTTATTAAATAGGCTTATTAAATAGGCTTATTAAATAGGCTTATTAAATAGGCTTATTAAATAGACATATTAAATAGGCTTATTAAAAAGGCTTATTAAATAGACTTAATACATAGGCTCATTAAATACTTATTAAATAGGTTTATTAAATAGGCGTATTAAATAGGCTTATTAAATAGGCTTATTAAATAGGCTTATTAAATAGGCTTATTAAATAGGCTTATAAAATAGGCTTATTAAATAGACTTATTAAATAGGCTTATTAAAAAGCTTATTAAATAGACTTAATACATAGGCTCATTAAATACTTATTAAATAGGTTTATTAAATAGACTAATTAAATAGGCGTATGAAATAGGCTCAATAAATAGGCTTATTAAATAGGCTCAATAAATAGGCTTATTAAATAGGCTCAATAAATAGGCTTATTAAATAGGCTCAATAAATAGGCTTATTAAATAGGCTCATTAAATACTTATTAAATAGGCTTATTAAATAGACTTATTAAATAGACTCATTAAATAGGCTTATTAAATAGACTTATTAAATAGGTTTATTAAATAGGCTTATTAAATAGACTTATTAAATAGCCTTATTAAATAGGCTTATTTCAGCAACTTAGGCTTATTAAATATGCTTATTTCAGCAACTTAGACTTATTAAATAGCCTTAATAAGACTATTTAATAGCCTATTTAATAAGTATTTAATGAGCCTATTTAATAAGCCTATTTAATATGCCTATTTAATACGCCTATTTAATAAGTCTAAGTTGCTGAAATAAGCCTATTTAATAAGCCTAAGTTGCTGAATAAGCCTATTTCATAAGCCTAAGTTGCTGAAATAAGCCTTTTTAATAAGTTTAAGTTGCTGAAATAAGCCTATTTAATAAGCCTAAGTTGCTGAAATAAGCCTATTTAATAAGGTAATTTAATAAGCCTAAGTTATTAAATAGCCTTATTAAATAGGCTTATTTCAGCAACTTAGGGTTATTAAATAGGCATATTTCAGCAACTCAGGCTTATTAAATAGGCTTATTTCAGCAACTTAGACTTATTAAATAGGCCTATTAAATAGGCTTATTAAATAGTCTTATTAAATAGGCTCATTAAATACTTATTAAATAGGCGTATTAAATAGGCATATTAAATAGACTTATTAAATAGGCTCAATAAATAGGCTTATTAGATAGGCTTATTAAATAGGCTTATTAAATAGGCTTATTAAATAGGCTTATTAAATAGGCTTATTAAATAGGCTTATTAAAAAGGCTCAATAAATAGGCTTATTAAATAGGCTCAAAAAATAGGCTTATTAAATAGGCTCAATAAATAGGCTTATTAAATAGGCTCAATAAATAGGTTTATTAAATAGGCTCAATAAATAGGCTTATTAAATAGGCTCAATAAATAGGCTTATTAAATAGGCTCATTAAATACTTATTAAATAGACTTATTAAATAGACTTATTAAATAGGCTTATTAAAAAGACTTATTAAATAGGCTTATTAAAAAGGCGTATTAAATAGACTTAATACATAGGCTCATTAAATACTTATTAAATAGGTTTATTAAATAGGCGTATTAAATAGGCTTATTAAATAGGCTTATTAAATAGGCTTATTAAATAGGCTTATTAAATAGACTTATTAAATAGCCTCATTAAATAGGCTTATTTTAGCAACTTAGGCTTATTAAATAGGTTTATTTCAGCAACTTAGACTTATTAAATAGCCTTATTAAATAGGCTTATTTCAGCAACTTAGGCTTATTAAATAGGCTTATTTCAGCAACTTATGCTTATTAAATAGCCGTATTAAACAGGTTTATTTCAGCAACTTAGGCTCATTAAATAGCATTTTTTAAATAGGCTTAGTTCAGAAACTTAGGCTTATTAAATAGGCTTATTTCAGCAACTTAGGCTCATTAAATAGCCTTATTAAATAGGCTTTTTTCAGCAACTTAGGCTCATTAAATAGCCTTATTAAATAGGCTTATTTCAGCAACTTAGGCTTATTAAATAGCCTTATTAAATAGGCTTATTTTAGCAACTTAGACTTATTAAATCGACTTATTAAATAGACATTTCAGCAACTTAGGCTCATTAAATATGCTTACGAAATATGTTTATTTAAGCAAATTAGGCGTATTAAATAGCATTATTAAATAGGTTTATTTCTGCAACTTAGACTTATTAAATAGCCTTATTAAATAGGTTTATTTCAGCAACTTAGGCTTATTAAATAGGCTTATTTCAGCAACTTATGCTTATTAAATAGCCTTATTAAACAGGTTTATTTCTAGCAATTTAGGCTTATTAAATAGCATTTTTAAATAGGTTTTTTTCAGCAACTTAGACTTATTAAATAGACCTTTTTCATATAGGCTTAGTTCACCAACGTAGGTTTATTAAATAGGCTTATTTCAGCAACTTAAGCTTATTAAATAGCCTTATTTCAGCAACTTACACTTATTAAATATGCTTATTCAGCAACTTAGGCTTATAAAATAGCCTTTTTAAATAGGCTTATTTCAGCAACTTAGGCTTATTAAATAGGCTTATTTCAGCAACTTAGACATATTAAAAAGGCTCATTTCAGCAACTTAGGCTTATGAAATAGGCTTATTCAGCAACTTAAGCTTATTAAATAGGCTTATTTCAGCAACTTATGCTTATTAAATAGCCTTATTAAACAGGTTTATTTCAGCAACTTAGGCTTATTAAATAGCATTTTAAATAGGTTTATTTCAGCAACTTAGACTTATTAAATAGGCTTATTTCAGCAACTTGGGCTAATTAAATAGGCTTATTTCAGCAACTTCAACTTATTAAATAGCCTTATTTCAGCAACTTAGACTTATTAAATAGGCTTATTTCAGCAACTTAGGCTTATTAAATAGGCTTATTTCAGCAACTTAGGCTTATTAAATAGCCTTATTTCAGCAACTTAGACTTATTAAATAGGCTTATTTCAGTAACTTAGGCTTATTAAATAGGCTTTTTCAGCAACTTAGGCTTATTAAATAGGCTCATTAAATACTAATTAAATAGGCTTATTAAATAGGCTTATTAAATAGACTTATTAAATAGGCTCAATAAATAGGCTTATTAAATAGGCTTATTAAATAGGCTCATTAAATAGGCTTAATAAATAGGCTTATTAAATAGGCTTATTAAATAGGCTTATTAAATAGGCTTATTAAATAGACTTATTAAATAGGCTTATTAAATAGACTGATTAAATAGCCTCATTAAATAGGCTTATTTTAGCAACTTAGGCTTATTAAATAGGCTTATTTCAGCAACTTAGACTTATTAAAAAGGCTTATTTCAGCAACTTAGGCTTATGAAATAGGCTTATTCAGCAAATTAGGCTTATTAAATAGGCTTATTTCAGCAACTTAGACTTATTAAATAGGCCTATTAAATAGGCTTATTAAATAGACTTATTAAATAGGCTCATTAAATACTTATTAAATAGGCTATTAAATAGGCTTATTAAATAGACTTATTAAATAGGCTCAATAAATAGGCTTATTAAATAGGCTCAATAAATAAGCTTATTAAAAAGGCTCATTAAATACTTATTAAATAGGTTTATTAAATAGGCGTATTAAATAGGCTTATTAAATAGACTTATTAAATAGCCACATTAAAGAGGCTTATTTTAGCAACTTAGGCTTATTAAATAGGTTTATTTCAGCAACTTAGACTTATTAAATAGCCTTACTAAGTAGGCTTATTTCAGCAACTTAGGCTTATTAAATAGGCTTATTTCAGCAACTTTTGCTTATTAAATTATTAATAGGCTTATTTTAGCAACTTAGGCTTATTAAATAGGTTTATTTCAGCAACTTATACTTATTAAATAGCCCTATTAAATAGGCTTATTAAATAGACTTATTAAATAGGCTCATTAAATACTTATAAAATAGGCTTATTAAATAGGCTTATTAAATAGGCGTATTAAATAGGCTTATTAAATAGGCTTATTAAATAGGCTTATTAAATAGACATATTAAATAGGCTTATTAAAAAGGCTTATTAAATAGACTTAATACATAGGCTCATTAAATACTTATTAAATAGGTTTATTAAATAGGCGTATTAAATAGGTTTATTAAATAGGCTTATTAAATAGGCTTATTAAATAGGCTTATTAAATAGGCTTATAAAATAGGCTTATTAAATAGACTTATTAAATAGGCTTATTAAAAAGCTTATTAAATAGACTTAATACATAGGCTCATTAAATACTTATTAAATAGGTTTATTAAATAGGCGTATTAAATAGGCTTATTAAATAGGTGTATTAAATAGGCTTATTAAATTGGCTTATTAAATAGGCTTATTAAATAGACTAATTAAATAGGCGTATGAAATAGGCTCAATAAATAGGCTTATTAAATAGGCTCAATAAATAGGCTTATTAAATAGGCTCAATAAATAGGCTTATTAAATAGGCTCAATAAATAGGCTTATTAAATAGGCTCATTAAATACTTATTAAATAGGCTTATTAAATAGACTTATTAAATAGACTCATTAAATAGGCTTATTAAATAGACTTATTAAATAGGTTTATTAAATAGGCTTATTAAATAGACTTATTAAATAGCCTTATTAAATAGGCTTATTTCAGCAACTTAGGCTTATTAAATAGGCTTATTTCAGCAACTTAGACTTATTAAATAGCCTTATTAAATAGGCTTATTTCAGCAACTTAGGGTTATTAAATAGGCTTATTTCAGCAACTCAGGCTTATTAAATAGGCTTATTTCAGCAACTTAGACTTATTAAATAGGCCTATTAAATAGGCTTATTAAATAGTCTTATTAAATAGGCATATTAAATAGACTTATTAAATAGGCTCAATAAATAGGCTTATTAGATAGGCTTATTAAATAGGCTTATTAAATAGGCTTATTAAATAGGCTTATTAAATAGGCTTATTAAATAGGCTTATTAAATAGGCTCAATAAATAGGCTTATTAAATAGGCTCAATAAATAGGCTTATTAAATAGGCTCCATAAATAGGCTTATTAAATAGGCTTAATAAATAGGCTTATTAAATAGGCTCAATAAATAGGCTTATTAAATAGGCTCAATAAATAGACTTATTAAATAGGCTCATTAAATACTTATTAAATAGACTTATTAAATAGACTTATTAAATAGGCTTATTAAATAGACTTATTAAATAGGCTTATTAAAAAGGCATATTAAATAGACTTAATACATAGGCTCATTAAATACTTATTAAATAGGTTTATTAAATAGGCGTAGTAAATAGGCTTATTAAATAGACTTATTAAATAGCCTCATTAAATAGGCTTATTTTAGCAACTTAGGCTTATTAAATAGGCTTATTTCAGCATCTTATGCTTATTAAATAGCCTTATTAAACAGGTTTATTTCAGCAAGATAGGCTCATTAAATAGCATTTTTAAATAGGCTTAGTTCAGAAACTTAGGCTTATTAAATAGGCTTATTTCAGCAACTTAGGCTCATTAAATAGCCTTATTAAATAGTTTTTTTTCAGCAACTTAGGCTCAATAAATAGCCTTATTAAATAGGCTTATTTCAGCAACTTAGGCTTATTAAATAGCCTTATTAAATAGGCTTATTTTAGCAACTTAGACTTATTAAATCGACTTATTAAATAGACATTTCAGCAACTTAGGCTCATTAAATATGCTTATGAAATATGTTTATTTAAGCAAATTAGGCGTATTAAATAGCATTATTAAATAGGTTTATTTCTGCAACTTAGACTTCTTAAATAGCCTTATTAAATAGGTTTATTTCAGCAACTTAGGCTTATTAAATAGGCTTATTTCAGCAACTTATGCTTATTAAATAGCCTTATTAAACAGGTTTATTTCTAGCAATTTAGGCTTATTAAATAGCATTTTTAAATAGGTTTTTTTCAGCAACTTAGACTTATTGAATAGACCTTTTCATATAGGCTTAGTTCACCAATGTAGGTTTATTAAATAGGCTTATTTCAGCAACTTAGGCTTATTAAATAGCCTTATTTCAGCAACTTAGACTTATTAAATAGGCTTATTCAGCAACTTAGGCTTATTAAATAGCCTTATTAAATAGGCTTATTTCAGCAAATTAGGCTTATTAAATAGGCTTATTTCAGCAACTTAGACATATTATAAAGGCTCATTTCAGCAACTTAGGCTTATGAAATAGGCTTATTCAGCAACTTAGGCTTATTAAATAGGCTTATTTCAGCAAATTATGCTTATTAAATAGCCTTATTAAACAGGTTTATTTCAGCAACTTAGGCTTATTAAATAGCATTTTTAAATAGGTTTATTTCAGCAACTTAGACTTATTAAATATACCTTTTTAAATAGGCTTAGTTCAGAAACTTAGGCTTATTAAATAGGCTTATTTCAGCAACTTGGGCTAATTAAATAGGCTTATTTCAGCAACTTATGCTGATTAAATAGGATTATTTCACCAACTTCAACTTATTAAATAGCCTTATTTCAGCAACTTAGACTTATTAAATAGGCTTATTTCATCAACTTAGGCTTATTAAATAGGCTTATTTCAGCAACTTAGGCTTATTAAATAGCCTTATTTCAGCAACTTAGACTAATTAAATAGGCTTTTTTCAGTAAGTTAGGCTTATTAAATAGGCTTATTCAGCAACTTAGGCATGTTAAATAGGCTCATTAAATACTAATTAAATAGGCTTATTAAATAGGCTTATTTAATAGACTTATTAAATAGGCTCAATAAATAGGCTTATTAAATAGGCTTATTAAATAGGCTCATTAAATACTTATTAAATAGGCTTATTAAATAGACTTATTAAATAGACTCATTAAATAGGCTTATTAAATAGACTTATTAAATAGGTTTATTAAATAGGCTTATTAAATAGACTTATTAAATAGCCTTATTAAATAGGCTTATTTCAGCAACTTAGGCTTATTAAATAGGCTTATTTCAGCAACTTAGACTTATTAAATAGCCTTTTTAAATAGGCTTATTTCAGCAACTTAGGGTTATTAAATAGGCTTATTTCAGCAACTCAGGCTTATTAAATAGGCTTATTTCAGCAACTTAGACTTATTAAATAGGCCTATTAAATAGGCTTATTAAATAGTCTTATTAAATAGGCATATTAAATAGACTTATTAAATAGGCTCAATAAATAGGCTTATTAGATAGGCTTATTAAATAGGCTTATTAAATAGGCTTATTAAATAGGCTTATTAAATAGGCTTATTAAATAGGCTTATTAAATAGGCTCAATAAATAGGCTTATTAAATAGGCTCAATAAATAGGCTTATTAAATAGGCTCCATAAATAGGCTTATTAAATAGGCTTAATAAATAGGCTTATTAAATAGGCTCAATAAATAGGCTTATTAAATAGGCTCAATAAATAGACTTATTAAATAGGCTCATTAAATACTTATTAAATAGACTTATTAAATAGACTTATTAAATAGGCTTATTAAATAGACTTATTAAATAGGCTTATTAAAAAGGCATATTAAATAGACTTAATACATAGGCTCATTAAATACTTATTAAATAGGTTTATTAAATAGGCGTAGTAAATAGGCTTATTAAATAGACTTATTAAATAGCCTCATTAAATAGGCTTATTTTAGCAACTTAGGCTTATTAAATAGGCTTATTTCAGCATCTTATGCTTATTAAATAGCCTTATTAAACAGGTTTATTTCAGCAAGATAGGCTCATTAAATAGCATTTTTAAATAGGCTTAGTTCAGAAACTTAGGCTTATTAAATAGGCTTATTTCAGCAACTTAGGCTCATTAAATAGCCTTATTAAATAGTTTTTTTTCAGCAACTTAGGCTCAATAAATAGCCTTATTAAATAGGCTTATTTCAGCAACTTAGGCTTATTAAATAGCCTTATTAAATAGGCTTATTTTAGCAACTTAGACTTATTAAATCGACTTATTAAATAGACATTTCAGCAACTTAGGCTCATTAAATATGCTTATGAAATATGTTTATTTAAGCAAATTAGGCGTATTAAATAGCATTATTAAATAGGTTTATTTCTGCAACTTAGACTTCTTAAATAGCCTTATTAAATAGGTTTATTTCAGCAACTTAGGCTTATTAAATAGGCTTATTTCAGCAACTTATGCTTATTAAATAGCCTTATTAAACAGGTTTATTTCTAGCAATTTAGGCTTATTAAATAGCATTTTTAAATAGGTTTTTTTCAGCAACTTAGACTTATTGAATAGACCTTTTCATATAGGCTTAGTTCACCAATGTAGGTTTATTAAATAGGCTTATTTCAGCAACTTAGGCTTATTAAATAGCCTTATTTCAGCAACTTAGACTTATTAAATAGGCTTATTCAGCAACTTAGGCTTATTAAATAGCCTTATTAAATAGGCTTATTTCAGCAAATTAGGCTTATTAAATAGGCTTATTTCAGCAACTTAGACATATTATAAAGGCTCATTTCAGCAACTTAGGCTTATGAAATAGGCTTATTCAGCAACTTAGGCTTATTAAATAGGCTTATTTCAGCAAATTATGCTTATTAAATAGCCTTATTAAACAGGTTTATTTCAGCAACTTAGGCTTATTAAATAGCATTTTTAAATAGGTTTATTTCAGCAACTTAGACTTATTAAATATACCTTTTTAAATAGGCTTAGTTCAGAAACTTAGGCTTATTAAATAGGCTTATTTCAGCAACTTGGGCTAATTAAATAGGCTTATTTCAGCAACTTATGCTGATTAAATAGGATTATTTCACCAACTTCAACTTATTAAATAGCCTTATTTCAGCAACTTAGACTTATTAAATAGGCTTATTTCATCAACTTAGGCTTATTAAATAGGCTTATTTCAGCAACTTAGGCTTATTAAATAGCCTTATTTCAGCAACTTAGACTAATTAAATAGGCTTTTTTCAGTAAGTTAGGCTTATTAAATAGGCTTATTCAGCAACTTAGGCATGTTAAATAGGCTCATTAAATACTAATTAAATAGGCTTATTAAATAGGCTTATTTAATAGACTTATTAAATAGGCTCAATAAATAGGCTTATTAAATAGGCTTATTAAATAGGCTCATTAAATAGGCTTAATAAATAGGCTTATAAAATAGGCTTATTAAATAGGCTTATTAAATAGGCTTATTAAATAGACTTATTAAATAGGCTTATTAAATAGACTTATTAAATAGCCTCATTAAATAGGCTTATTTTAGCAACTTAGGCTTATTAAATAGGCTTATTTCAGCAACTTAGGCTTATCAAATAGGCTTATTCAGCAACTTAGGCTTATTAAATAGGCTTATTTCAGCAACTTAGACTTATTAAATAGGCCTATTAAATAGGCTTATTAAATAGACTTATTAAATAGGCTCATTAAATACTTATTAAATAGGCTATTAAATAGGCTTATTAAATAGACTTATTAAATAGGCTCAATAAATAGGCTTATTAAATAGGCTTATTAAATAGGCTTATTAAACAGGCTTATTAAATAGACTTATTAAATAGGCTCATTAAATAGGCTCAATAAATAGGCTTATTAAATAGTCTTATTAAATAGACTTATTAAATAGGCTCAATAAATAGGCTTATTAAATAGGCTTATTAAATAGGCGTATTAAATAGGCTTATTAAATAGGCTTATTAAATAGACTAATTAAATAGGCATATGAAATAGGCTCAATAAATAGGCGTATTAAATAGGCTCAATAAATAGGCTTATTAAATAGGCTCAATAAATAGGCTTATTAAATCGGCTCAATAAATAGGCTTATTAAATAGGCTCATTAAATACTTATTAAATAGGTTTATTAAATAGGCGTATTAAATAGGCTTATTAAATAGACTTATTAAATAGCCTCATTAAATAGGCTTATTTCAGCAACTTAGGCTTATTAAATAGGCTTATTTCAGCAACTTATGCTTATTAAATAACCTTATTAAATAGGCTTATTTCAGCAACTTAGGCTAATTAAATAGGCTTATTTCAGCAACTTAGACTTATTAAATAGGCCTATTAAATAGGCTTATTAAATAGGCTTATTAAATAGGCTCATAAATACTTATTAAATAGGCTTATTAAATAGGTTTATTAAATAGACTTATTAAATAGGCTCAATAAATAGGCTTATTAAATAGGCTTATTAAATAGGCTTATTAAATAGGTTTATTAAATAGGCTTATTAAATAGACTTATTAAATAGGCGTATTAAATAGACTTATTAAATAGGCTCATTAAATACTTATTAAATAGGCTTATTAAATAGGCTTATTAAATAGGCTCAATAAATAGGCTTATTTAATAGGCTCAAAAAATAGGCTTATTAAATAGGCTCATTAAATACTTATTAAGTAGGCTTATTAAATAGACTTATTAAATAGACTTATTAAATAGGCTTATTAAATAGACTTATTAAATAGGCTTATTAAAAAGGCTTATTAAAAAGACTTAATACATCGGCTCATTAAATACTTATTAAATAGGTTTATTAAATAGGCGTATTAAATAGGCTTATGAAATAGGCTTATTAAATAGGCTTATTAAATAGGCGTATGAAATAGGATCAATAAATAGGCTCATTAAATAGGCTTATTAAATAGACTTATTAAATAGGCTCATTAAATAGGCTCAATAAATAGGCGTATTAAATAGGCATATTAAATAGGCTTATTAAATAGGCTTATTAAATAGACTAATTAAATAGGCATATGAAATAGGCTCAATAAATAGGCTTATTAAATAGGCTCAATAAATAGGTTTATTAAATAGGCTCAATAAATAGGCTTATTAAATAGGCTCAATAAATAGGCTTATTAAAAAGGCTCATTAAATACTTATTAAATAGGTTTATTAAATAGGCGTATTAAATAGGCTTATTAAATAGACTTATTAAATAGCCTCATTAAATAGGCTTATTTTAGCAACTTAGGCTTATTAAATAGGTTTATTTCAGCAACTTAGACTTATTAAATAGCCTTACTAAATAGGCTTATTTCAGCAACTTAGGCTTATTAAATAGGCTTATTTCAGCAACTTATGCTTTTTAAATTATTAAATAGGCTTATTTTAGCAACTTAGGCTTATTAAATAGGTTTATTTCAGAAACTTAGACTTAATAAATAGCCCTATTAAATAGGCTTATTAAATAGACTTATTAAATAGGCTCATTAAATACTTATAAAATATGCTTATTAAATAGGTTTATTAAATAGGCTTATTAAATAGGCTTATTAAATAGGCTTATTAAATAGGCTTATTAAATAGACTTATTAAATAGGCTTCTTAAAAAGGCTTATTAAATAGACTTAATACATAGGCTCATTAAATACTTATTAAATAGGCTTATTAAATAGGCTAATTAAATTGGCTTATTAAATAGGCTTATTAAATAGGCTTATTAAATAGGCTTATTAAATAGGCTTATTAAATAGACTTATTAAATAGGCTTATTAAAAAGCTTATTAAATAGACTTAATACATAGGCTCATTAAATACTTATTAAATAGGTTTATTAAATAGGCGTATTAAATAGGCTTATTAAATAGGCTTATTAAATAGGCTTATTAAATTGGCTTATTAAATAGGCTTATTAAATAGACTAATTAAATAGGCGTATGAAATAGGCTCAATAAATAGGCTTATTAAATAGGCTCAATAAATAGGCTTATTAAATAGGCTCAATAAATAGGCTTATTAAATAGGCTCAATAAATGAGCTTATTAAATAGGCTCATTAAATACTCATTAAATAGGCTTATTAAATAGACTTATTAAATAGGTTTATTAAACAAGCTTATTAAATAGACTTATTAAATAGCCTCATTAAATAAGCTTATTTTAGCAACTTAGGCTTATTAAATAGGTTTATTTCAGCAACTTAGACTTATTAAATAGCCTTATTAAATAGGCTTATTTCAGCAACTTAGGCTTATTAAATAGGCTTATTTCTGCAACTCAGGCTTATTAAATAGGCTTATTTCAGCAACTTAGACTTATTAAATAGGCCTATTAAATAGGCTTATTAAATAGACTTATTAAATAGTCTCATTAAATACTTATTAAATAGGCGTATTAAATAGGCTTATTAAATAGACTTATTAAATAGTCTAAATAAATAGGCTTATTAGATAGGCTTATTAAATAGGCTTATTAAATAGGCTTATTAAATAGGCTTATTAAATAGGCTCATTAAATAAGCTTATTAAATAGGCTTATTAAATAGGCTCAATAAATAGGCTTATTTAATAGGCTCAATAAATAGGCTTATTAAATAGGCTCAATAAATAGGCTTATTAAATAGGCTCAATAAATAGGCTTATTAAATAGCCTCATTAAATAGGCTTATTTTAACAGCTTAGGCTTATTAAATAGGTTTATTTCAGCAACTTAGACTTATTAAATAGCCTTATTAAATAGGCTTATTTCAGCAACTTAGGCTTATTAAATAGGCTTATTTCAGCAACTTAGGCTTATTAAATATGCTTATTTCAGCAACTTAGACTTATTAAATAGGCCTATTAAATAGGCTTATTAAATAGACTTATTAAATAGGCTCATTACATACTTATTAAATAGGCGTATTAAATAGGCTTATTAAATAGACTTATTAAATAGGCTCAATAAATAGGCTTATTAGATAAGCTTATTAAATAGGCTTATTAAATAGGCTTATTAAATAGGCTTATTAAATAGGCTTATTAAATAAGCTTATTAAATAGGCTTATTAAATAGGCTCAATAAATAGGCTTATTAAATAGGCTTAATAAATAGGCTTATTAAATAGGCTCAATAAATAGGCTTATTAAATAGGCTCAATAAATAGGCTTATTAAATAGGCTCAATAAATAGGCTTATTAAATAGGCTCATTAAATACTTATTAAGTAGGCTTATTAAATAGACTTAATACATAGGCTCATTAAATAATTATTAAATAGGTTTATTAAATAGGCGTATTAAATAGGCTTATTAAATAAGCTTATTAAATAGGTTTATTAAATAGGCTTATTAAATAGGCTTATTAAATAGGCGTATGAAATAGGCTCAATAAATAGGCTTATTAAATACGCTCAATAAATAGGCTTATTAAATAGGCTCAATAAATATGCTTATTAAATAGGCTCAATAAATAGGCTTATTAAATAGGCTCAATAAATAGGCTTATTAAATAGGCTCATTAAATACTTATTAAATAGGCTTATTAAATAGACGTATTAAATAGACTCATTAAATAGGCTTATTAAATAGACTTATTAAATAGCCTCATTAAATAGGCTTATTTTAGCAACTTAGGCTTATTAAATAGGTTTATTTCAGCAACTTAGACTTATTAAATAGCCTTATTAAATAGGCTTACTTCAGCAACTTAGGCTTATTAAATAGGCTTATTTCAGCAACTTAGGCTTATTAAATATGCTTATTTCAGCAACTTAGACTTATTAAATAGGCCTATTAAATAGGCTTATTAAATAGACTTATTAAATAGGCTCATTAAAAACATATTAAATAGGCGTATTAAATAGGCTTATTAAATAGACTTATTAAATAGGCTCAGTAAATAGGCTTATTAGATAGGCTTATTAAATAGGCTTATTGAATAGGCTTATTAAATAAGCTTATTAGATAGGCTTATTAAATAGGCTTATTGAATAGGCTTATTAAATAAGCTTATTAAATAGGCTTATTAAATAGGCGTATGAAATAGGCTCAATAAATAGGCTTATTAAATAGGCTCAATAAATAGGCTTATTAAATAGGCTCAATAAATAGGCTTATTAAATAGGCTCAATAAATAGGCTTATTAAATAGGCTCATTAAATACTTATTAAATAGGCTTATTAAATAGACTTATTAAATAGACTAATTAAATAGGCTTATTAAATAGACTTATTAAATAGGCTTATTAAAAAGGTTTATTAAATAGACTTATTAAATAGGCTCATCAAATACTTATTAAATAGGTTTATTAAATAGGCGTATTAAATAGGTTTATTAAATAGGCGTATTAAATAGGCGTATTAAATAGGCTTATTAAATAGGTTTATTAAATAGGCTTATTAAATAGACTTATTAAATAGCCTTATTAAATAGGCTTATTTCAGCAACTTAGGCTTATTAAATAGGCTTATTTCAGCAACTCATGCTCATTAAATAGCCTTATTAAATAGGCTTATTTCAGCAACTTAGGCTTATTAAATAGGCTTATTTCAGCAACTTAGACTTATTAAATAGGCCTATTAAATAGGCTTATTAAATAGACTTATTAAATAGGCTCATTAAATACTTATTAAATAGGCGGATTAAATAGGGTTATTAAATAGACTTATTAAATAGGCTCAATAATGAGGCTTATTAGATAGGCTTATTAAATAGGCTTATTAAATAGGCTTATTAAATAGGCTTATTAAAAAGACTTATTAAATAGGCTCAATAAATAGGCTTATTAAATAGGCTCAATAAATAGGCTTATTAAATAGGCTCAATAAATAGGCGTATTAAATAGGCTCAAAAAATAGGCTTATTAAATAGGCTCATTAAATACTTATTAAGTAGGCTTATTAAATAGACTTATTAAATAGATTTATTAAATAGGCTTATTAAATAGACTTATTAAATAGGCTTATTAAAAAGGCGTATTAAATAGACTTAATACATAGGCTCATTAAATACTTATTAATAGGTTTATTAAATAGGCATATTAAATAGGCTTATTAAATAGGCTTATTAAATAGGCTTATTAAATAGGCTTGTTAAATAGACTTATTAAATAGACTCATTAAATAGGCTTATTTTAGCAACTTAGGCTTATTAAATAGGTTTATTTCAGCAACTTAGACTTATTAAATAGCCTTATTAAATAGGCTTATTTCAGCAACTTAGGCTTATTAAATAGGCTTATTTCAGCAACTTAGGCTTATTAAATAGGCTTATTTCAGCAACTTAGACTTATTAAATAGGCCTATTAAATAGGCTTATTAAATAGACTTATTAAATTGGCGTATTAAATAGGCTTATTAGATAGGCTTAATAAATAGGCTTATTAAATAGGCTTATTAAATAGGCTTATTAAATAGGCTTAGTAAATAAGCTTATTAAATAGGCGTATTAAATAGGCTCAATAAAGAGGCTTATTAAATAGGCTCAATAAATAGGCTTATTAAAAAGGCTTATTAAATAGACTTATTAAATTGGCGTATTAAATAGGCTTATTAGATAGGCGTATTAAATAGGCGTATTAAATAGGCGTATTAAATAGGCGTATTAAATAGGCTTATTAAATAGGTTTAATAAATAGGCTTATTAAATAGACTTATTAAATAGCCTTATTAAATAGGCTTATTTCAGCAACTTAGGCTTATTAAATAGGCTTATTTCAGCAACTCATGCTCATTAAATAGCCTTATTAAATAGGCTTATTTCAGCAACTTAGGCTTATTAAATAGGCTTATTTCAGCAACTTAGACTTATTAAATAGGCCTATTAAATAGGCTTATTAAATAGGCTTATTAAAAAGACTTATTAAATAGGTTCAATAAATAGGCTTATTAAATAGGCTCAATAAATAGGCTTATTAAATAGGCTCAATAAATAGGCTTATTAAATAGGCTCATTAAATACTTATTAAGTAGGCTTATTAAATAGACTTATTAAATAGACTTATTAAATAGGCTTATTCAATAGACTTATTAAATAGGCTCAATAATGAGGCTTATTAGATAGGCTTATTAAATAGGCTTATTAAATAGGCTTATTAAATAGGCTTATTAAAAAGACTTATTAAATAGGTTCAATAAATAGGCTTATTAAATAGGCTCAATAAATAGGCTTATTAAATAGGCTCAATAAATAGGCGTATTAAATAGGCTCAAAAAATAGGCTTATTAAATAGGCTCATTAAATACTTATTAAGTAGGCTTATTAAATAGACTTATTAAATAGACTTATTAAATAGGCTTATTCAATAGACTTATTAAATAGGCTTATTAAAAAGGCGTATTAAATAGACTTAATACATAGGCTCATTAAATACTTATTAAATAGGTTTATTAAATAGGCGTATTAAATAGGCTTATTAAATAGGCTTATTAAATAGGCTTATTAAATAGGCTTGTTAAATAGACTTATTAAATAGACTCATTAAATAGGCTTATTTTAGCAACTTAGGCTTATTAAATAGGTTTATTTCAGCAACTTAGACTTATTAAATAGCCTTATTAAATAGGCTTATTTCAGCAACTTAGGCTTATTAAATAGGCTTATTTCAGCAACTTAGGCTTATTAAATAGGCTTATTTCAGCAATTAAGACTTATTAAATAGGCCTATTAAATAGGCTTATTAGAGAGGCTTAATAAATAGGCTTATTAAATAGGCTTATTAAATAGGCTTATTAAATAGGCTTATTAAATAAGCTTATTAAATAGGCGTATTAAATAGGCTCAATAAATAGGCTTATTAAATAGGCTCAATGAATAGGCTTATTAAATAGGCTCAATAAATAGGCTTGTTAAATAGGCTCAATAAATAGGCTTATTAAATAGGTTCAATGAATAGGCTTATTAAATAGGCTCAATAAATAGGCTTATTAAATAGGCTCAATAAATAGGCTTATTAAATAGGCTCATTAAATACTTATTAAGTAGGCTTATTAAATAGACTTATTAAATAGACTTATTAAATAGGCTTATTAAATAGGCTTATTAAATAGGCTTATTAAATAGGCTTATTAAATAGGCTTATTAAATAGGCTCAATAAATAGGCTTATTAAATAGGCTCATTGAATACTTATTAAATAGGCTTATTAAATAGATGTATTAAATAGACTCATTAAATAGGCTTATTAAATAGGCTCAATAAATAGGTTTATTAAATAGGCTCAATAAATAGGCTTATTAAATAGGCTCATTAAATACTTATTAAATAGGCTTATTAAATAGACTTATTAAATAGACTCATTAAATAGGCTTATTAAATAGACTTATTAAATAGGCTTATTAAAAAGGCTTATTAAATAAACTTATTAAATAGGCTCATTAAATACTTATTAAAGAGGTTTATTATATAGGCGTATTAAATAGGCTTATTAAATAGGCTTATTAAATAGGCTTATTAAATAGGCTTATTAAATAGGCGCAATAAATAGGCTTATTAAATAGGCTCAATAAATAGGCATATTAAATAGGCTCAATAAATAGGCTTATTAAAAAGGCTCATTAAATACTTATTAAATAGGTTTATTAAAAAGGCGTATTAAATAGGTTTATTAAATAGACTTATTAAATAGCCTCATTAATTAGGCTTATTTTAGCAACTTAGGCTTATTAAATAGGTTTATTTCAGCAACTTAGACTTATTAAATAGCCTTATTAAATAGGCTTATTTCAGCAACTTAGGCTTATTAAATAGGCTTATTTCAGCAACTTATGCTCATTAAATAGCCTTATTAAATAGGCTTATTTCAGCAACTTAGGCTTATTAAATAGGCTTATTCAGCAACTTAGGCTTATTAAATAGGCTTATTAAATAGGCTTATTAAATAGGCTTATTAAATAGACTTATTAAATAGGCTTATTAAATAGGCTTATTAAATAGACTTATTAAATAGACTCATTAAATAGGCTTATTAAATAGGCTCAATAAATAGGCTTATTAAATAGGCTCAATAAATAGGCTTATTAAATAGGCTCATTAAATACTTATTAAATAGGCTTATTAAATAGACTTATTAAATAGACTCATTAAATAGGCTTATTAAATAGACTTATTAAATAGGCTTATTAAAAAGGCTTATTAAATAAACTTATTAAATAGGCTAATTAAATACTTATTAAAGAGGTTTATTAAATAGGTGTATTAAATAGGCTTATTAAATAGGCTTATTAAATAGGTTTATTAAATAGGCTTATTAAATAGACTTATTAAATAGCCTCATTAATTAGGCTTATTTTAGCAACTTAGGCTTATTAAATAGGTTTATTTCAGCAACTTAGACTTATTAAATAGCCTTATTAAATAGGCTTATTTCAGCAACTTAGGCTTATTAAATAGGCTTATTTCAGCAACTTTTGCTCATTAAATAGCCTTATTAAATAGGCTTATTTCAGCAACTTAGGCTTATTAAATAGGCTTATTCAGCAACTTAGGCTTATTAAATAGGCTTATTAAATAGGCTTATTAAATAGGCTTATTAAATAGACTTATTAAATAGGCTTATTAAATAGGCTTATTAAATAGACTTATTAAATAGGCTCAATAAATAGGCTTATTAAATAGGCTTATTAAATAGGCTCATTAAATAGGCTTAATAAATAGGCTTATTAAATAGGCTTATTAAATAGGCTTATTAAATAGGCTTATTAAATAGACTTATCAAATAGGCTTATTAAATAGGCTTATTAAATAGACTCATTAAATAGCCTCATTAAATAGGCTTATTTTAGCAACTTAGGCTTATTAAATAGGCTTATTTCAGCAACTTAAACTTATTCAAAAGGCTTATTTCAGCAACTTAGGCTTATGAAATAGGCTTATTCAGCAACTTAGGCTTATTAAATAGGCTTATTTCAGCAACTAAGACTTATTCAATAGGCCTATTAAATAGGCTTATTAAATAGGCTCAATAAATAGGCTTATTAAATAGGCTTATTAAATAGGCTTATTAAATAGACTTATTAAATAGGCTTATTAAATAGACTTATTAAATAGGCTCAATAAATAGGCATATTAAATAGGCTTATTAAATAGGCTTATTAAATAGGCTTATTAAATAGACTTATTAAATAGGCTTATTAAATAGACTTATTAAATAGGCTCAATAAATAGGCGTATTAAATAGGCTTATTAAATAGGCGTATTGAATAGGCTTATTAAATAGGCTTATTAAATAGACTAATTAAATAGGCGTATGAAATAGGCACAATAAATAGGCGAATTAAATAGGCTCAATAAATAGGCTTATTAAATAGGCTCAATAAATAGGCTTATTAAATCAGCTCAATAAATAGGCTTATTAAATAGGCTCATTAAATACTTATTAAATAGGTTTATTAAATAGGCGTATTAAATAGGCTTATTAAATAGGCTTATTAAATAGGTTTATTAAATAGGCTTATTAAATAGACTTATTAAATAGCCTCATTAAATAGGCTTATTTTAGCAACTTAGGCTTATTAAATAGGTTTATTTCAGCAACTTAGACTTATTAAATAGCCTTACTAAATAGGCTTATTTCAGCAACTTAGGCTTATTAAATAGACTTATTTCAGCAACTTATGCTTATTAAATAGCCTTATTAAATAGGCTTATTTCAGCAACTTAGGCTTATTAAATAGGCTTATTTCAGCAACTTAGACTTATTAAATAGGCCTATTAAATAGGCTTATTAAATAGACTTATTAAATAGGCTCATTAAATACTTATTAAATAGGCTTATTAAATAGGCTTATTAAATAGACTTATTAAATAGGCTCAATAAATAGGCTTATTAAATAGGCTTATTAAATAGGCTTATTAAATAGGCTTATTAAATAGGCTTATTAAATAGGCTTATTAAATAGGCTTATTAAATAGGCGTATTAAATAGACTTATTAAATAGGCTCAAGAAATAGGCGTATTAAATAGGCTCAATAAATAGGCTTATTAAATAGGCTCAATAAATAGGCTTATTAAATAGGCTCACTAAATAGTCTTATTAAATAGGCTCATTAAATACTTATTAAGTAGGCTTATTAAATAGACTTATTAAATAGACTTATTAAATAGGCTTATTAAATAGACTTATTAAATAGGCTTATTAAAAAGGCTTATTAAATAGACTTAATACATGGGCTCATTAAATACTTATTAAATACGTTTATTAAATAGGCGTATTAAATAGGCTTATTAAATAGGCTTATTAAATAGGCTTATTAAATAGGCTTATGAAATTGGATTATTAAATAGGCTTATTAAATAGGCATATGAAATAGGATCAATAAATAGGCTTATTAAATAGGCTTATTAAATAGACTTATTAAATAGGCTCATTAAATAGGCTCAATAAATAGGCGTATTAAATAGGCGTATTAAATAGGCTTATTAAATAGGCGCAATAAATAGGCTTATTAAATAGGCTCAATAAATAGGCATATTAAATAGGCTCAATAAATAGGCTTATTAAAAAGGCTCATTAAATACTTATTAAATAGGTTTATTAAAAAGGCGTATTAAATAGGTTTATTAAATAGACTTATTAAATAGCCTCATTAAATAGGCTTATTTTAGCAACTTAGGCTTATTAAATAGGTTTATTTCAGCAACTTAGACTTATTAAATAGCCTTACTAAATAGGCTTATTTCAGCAACTTAGGCTTATTAAATAGGCTTATTTCAGCAACTTATGCTTATTAAATTATTAAATAGGCTTATTTTAGCAACTTAGGCTTATTAAATAGGTTTATTTCAGCAACTTAGACTTATTAAATAGCCCTATTAAATAGGCTTATTAAATAGACTTATTAAATAGGCTCATTAAATACTTATAAAATAGGCTTATTAAATAGGCTTATTAAATAGGCTTATTAAATAGGCTTATTAAATAGGCTTATTAAATAGGCTTATTAAATAGACTTATTAAATAGGCTTATTAAAAAGGCTTATTAATTAGACTTAATACATAGGCTCATTAAATATTTATTAAATAGGTTTATTAAATAGGTGTATTAAATATTCTTATTAAATAGGCTTATTAAATAGGCTTATTAAATTGGCTTATTAAATAGGCTTATTAAATAGGCTTATTAAATAGGCTTATTAAATAGGCTTATTAAATAGACTTATTAAATAGGCTTAGTAAAAAGCTTATTAAGTAGACTTAATACATAGGCTCATTAAATACTTATTAAATAGGTTTATTAAATAGGCGTATGAAATAGGCTTATTAAATAGGCTTATCAAATAGGCTTATTAAATTGGCTTATTAAATAGACTAATTAAACAGGTGTATGAAATAGGCTCAATAAATAGGCTTATTAAATAGGCTCAATAAATAGGCTTATTAAATAGGCTCAATAAATAGGCTTATTAAATAGGCTCAATAAATAGGCTTATTAAATAGGCTCATTAAATACTTATTAAATAGGCTTATTAAATAGACTTATTAAATAGACTCATTAAATAGGCTTATTAAATAGGCTTATTAAATAGACTTATTAAATAGGCTCAATAAATAGGCTTATTAAATAGGCTTATTAAATAGGCTTATTAAATAGGCTTATTAAATAGGCTTATTAAATAGGCTTATTAAATAGGCTTATTAAATAGGCGTATTAAATAGACTTATTAAATAGGCTCAAGAAATAGGCGTATTAAATAGGCTCAATAAATAGGCTTATTAAATAGGCTCAATAAATAGGCTTATTAAATAGGCTCACTAAATAGTCTTATTAAATAGGCTCATTAAATACTTATTAAGTAGGCTTATTAAATAGACTTATTAAATAGACTTATTAAATAGGCTTATTAAATAGACTTATTAAATAGGCTTATTAAAAAGGCTTATTAAATAGACTTAATACATGGGCTCATTAAATACTTATTAAATACGTTTATTAAATAGGCGTATTAAATAGGCTTATTAAATAGGCTTATTAAATAGGCTTATTAAATAGGCTTATGAAATTGGATTATTAAACAGGCTTATTAAATAGGCATATGAAATAGGATCAATAAATAGGCTTATTAAATAGGCTTATTAAATAGACTTATTAAATAGGCTCATTAAATAGGCTCAATAAATAGGCGTATTAAATAGGCGTATTAAATAGGCTTATTAAATAGGCGCAATAAATAGGCTTATTAAATAGGCTCAATAAATAGGCATATTAAATAGGCTCAATAAATAGGCTTATTAAAAAGGCTCATTAAATACTTATTAAATAGGTTTATTAAAAAGGCGTATTAAATAGGTTTATTAAATAGACTTATTAAATAGCCTCATTAAATAGGCTTATTTTAGCAACTTAGGCTTATTAAATAGGTTTATTTCAGCAACTTAGACTTATTAAATAGCCTTACTAAATAGGCTTATTTCAGCAACTTAGGCTTATTAAATAGGCTTATTTCAGCAACTTATGCTTATTAAATTATTAAATAGGCTTATTTTAGCAACTTAGGCTTATTAAATAGGTTTATTTCAGCAACTTAGACTTATTAAATAGCCTTATTAAATAGGCTTATTTCAGCAACTTAGGCTTATTAAATAGGCTTATTTCAGCAACTCAGGCTTATTAAATAGGCTTATTTCAGCAACTTAGACTTATTAAATAGGCCTATTAAATAGGCTTATTAAATAGACTTATTAAATAGGCTCATTAAATACTTATTAAATAGGCGTATTAAATAGGCTTATTAAATAGACTTATTAAATAGGCTCAATAAATAGGCTTATTAGATAGGCTTATTAAATAGGCTTATTAAATAGACTTATTAAATAGGCTTATTAAATAGGCTTATTAAATAAGCTTATTAAATAGGTTTATTAAATACGCTTATTAAATAGACTTATTAAATAGCCTCATTAAATAGGCTTATTTTAGCAACTTAGGCTTATTAAATAGGTTTATTTCAGCAACTTAGACTTAATAAATAGCCTTATTTCAGCAACTTAGGCTTATTAAATAGCCTTATTAAATAGGTTTATTTCAGCAACTTAGACTTATTAAATAGCCTTATTAAATAGGCTTATTTCAGCAACTTAGGCTTATTAAATAGGCTTATTTCAGCAACTCAGGCTTATTGAAAAGGCTTATTTCTGCAACTTAGACTTATTAAATAGGCCTATTAAATAGGCTTATTAAATAGACTTATTAAATAGGCTCATTAAATATTTATTAAATAGGCGTATTAAATAGGCTTATTAAATAGACTTATTAAATAGGCTCAATAAATAGGCTTATTAGATAGGCTTATTAAATAGGCTTATTAAATAGGCTTATTAAATAGGCTTATTAAATAGGCTTATTAAATAAGCTTATTAAATAGGCTTATTAAATAGGCTCAATAAATGGGCTTATTAAATAGGCTCAATAAATAGGCTTATTAAATAGGCTCAATAAATAGGCTTATTAAATAGGCTCAATAAATAGGCTTATAAAATCGGCTCAATAAATAGGCTTATTAAATAGGCTCAATAAATAGGCTTATTAAATAGGCTCAACAAATAGGCTTATTAAATAGGCTCATTAAATACTTATTAAGTAGGCGTATTAAATAGACTTAATACATAGGCTCATTAAATAATTATTAAATAGGTTTATTAAGTAGGCGTATTAAATAGGCTTATTAAATAGGCTTATTAAATAGGCGTATGAAATAGGCTCAATAAATAGGCTTATTAAATAGGCTCAATAAATAGGCTTATTAAATAGGCTCAATAAATAGGCTTATTAAATAGGCTCAATAAATAGGCTTATTAAATAGGCTCATTAAATAGACTTATTAAATAGACTAATTAAATAGGCTAATTAAATAGACTTATTAAATAGGCTTATTAAAAAGGCTTATTAAATAGACTTATTAAATAGGCTCATCAAACACTTATTAAATAGGTTTATTAAATAGGCGTTTTAAATAGGTTTATTAAATAGGCGTAATAAATTGGCTTATTAAATAGGCTTATTAAATAGGTTTATTAAATAGGCTTATTAAATAGACTTATTAAATAGGCTTATTAAAAAGGCTTATTAAATAGACTTATTAAATAGGCTCATCAAATACTTATTAAATAGGTTTATTAAATAGGCGTTTTAAATAGGTTTATTAAATAGGCGTAATAAATTGGCTTATTAAATAGGCTTATTAAATAGGCTTATTAAATAGGCTTATTAAATAGACTTATTAAATAGCCTCATTAAATAGGCTTATTTTAGCAACTTAGGCTTATTAAATAGGTTTATTTCAGCAACTTAGACTTATTAAATAGCCTTATTAAATAGGCTTATTTCAGCAACTTAGGCTTATTAAATAGGCTTATTTCAGCAACTCATGCTCATTAAATAGCCTTATTAAATAGGCTTATTAAATAGACTTATTAAATAGGCTCATTAAATACTTATTAAATAGGCGTATTAAATAGGTTTATTAAATAGACTTATCAAATAGGCTCAATAATAAGGCTTATTAGATAGGCTTATTAGATAGGCTTATTAAATAGGCTTATTAAATAGGCTTATTAAATAGGCTTATTAAAAAGACTTATTAAATAGGCTCAATAAATAGGCTTATTAAATAGGCTCAATAAATAGGCTTATTAAATAGGCTCATTAAATACTTATCAAATAGGCTTATTAAATAGACGTATTAAATAGACTCATTAAATAGGCTTATTAAATAGACTTATTAAATAGGTTTATTAAATAGGTTTATTAAATAGACTTATTAAATAGCCTCATTAAATAGGCTTATTTTAGCAACTTAGGCTTATTAAATAGGTTTATTTCAGCAACTTAGACTTATTAAATAGCCTTATTAAATAGGCTTATTTCAGCAACTTAGGCTTATTAAATAGGTTTATTTCAGCAACTTAGACTTAATAAATAGCCTTATTTCAGCAACTTAGGCTTATTAAATAGCCTTATTAAATAGGTTTATTTCAGCAACTTAGACTTATTAAATAGCCTTATTAAATAGGCTTATTTCAGCAACTTAGGCTTATTAAATAGGCTTATTTCAGCAACTCAGGCTTATTGAAAAGGCTTATTTCTGCAACTTAGACTTATTAAATAGGCCTATTAAATAGGCTTATTAAATAGACTTATTAAATAGGCTCATTAAATATTTATTAAATAGGCGTATTAAATAGGCTTATTAAATAGACTTATTAAATAGGCTCAATAAATAGGCTTATTAGATAGGCTTATTAAATAGGCTTATTAAATAGGCTTATTAAATAGGCTTATTAAATAGGCTTATTAAATAAGCTTATTAAATAGGCTTATTAAATAGGCTCAATAAATGGGCTTATTAAATAGGCTCAATAAATAGGCTTATTAAATAGGCTCAATAAATAGGCTTATTAAATAGGCTCAATAAATAGGCTTATAAAATCGGCTCAATAAATAGGCTTATTAAATAGGCTCAATAAATAGGCTTATTAAATAGGCTCAACAAATAGGCTTATTAAATAGGCTCATTAAATACTTATTAAGTAGGCGTATTAAATAGACTTAATACATAGGCTCATTAAATAATTATTAAATAGGTTTATTAAGTAGGCGTATTAAATAGGCTTATTAAATAGGCTTATTAAATAGGCGTATGAAATAGGCTCAATAAATAGGCTTATTAAATAGGCTCAATAAATAGGCTTATTAAATAGGCTCAATAAATAGGCTTATTAAATAGGCTCAATAAATAGGCTTATTAAATAGGCTCATTAAATAGACTTATTAAATAGACTAATTAAATAGGCTAATTAAATAGACTTATTAAATAGGCTTATTAAAAAGGCTTATTAAATAGACTTATTAAATAGGCTCATCAAACACTTATTAAATAGGTTTATTAAATAGGCGTTTTAAATAGGTTTATTAAATAGGCGTAATAAATTGGCTTATTAAATAGGCTTATTAAATAGGTTTATTAAATAGGCTTATTAAATAGACTTATTAAATAGGCTTATTAAAAAGGCTTATTAAATAGACTTATTAAATAGGCTCATCAAATACTTATTAAATAGGTTTATTAAATAGGCGTTTTAAATAGGTTTATTAAATAGGCGTAATAAATTGGCTTATTAAATAGGCTTATTAAATAGGCTTATTAAATAGGCTTATTAAATAGACTTATTAAATAGCCTCATTAAATAGGCTTATTTTAGCAACTTAGGCTTATTAAATAGGTTTATTTCAGCAACTTAGACTTATTAAATAGCCTTATTAAATAGGCTTATTTCAGCAACTTAGGCTTATTAAATAGGCTTATTTCAGCAACTCATGCTCATTAAATAGCCTTATTAAATAGGCTTATTAAATAGACTTATTAAATAGGCTCATTAAATACTTATTAAATAGGCGTATTAAATAGGTTTATTAAATAGACTTATCAAATAGGCTCAATAATAAGGCTTATTAGATAGGCTTATTAGATAGGCTTATTAAATAGGCTTATTAAATAGGCTTATTAAATAGGCTTATTAAAAAGACTTATTAAATAGGCTCAATAAATAGGCTTATTAAATAGGCTCAATAAATAGGCTTATTAAATAGGCTCATTAAATACTTATCAAATAGGCTTATTAAATAGACGTATTAAATAGACTCATTAAATAGGCTTATTAAATAGACTTATTAAATAGGTTTATTAAATAGGTTTATTAAATAGACTTATTAAATAGCCTCATTAAATAGGCTTATTTTAGCAACTTAGGCTTATTAAATAGGTTTATTTCAGCAACTTAGACTTATTAAATAGCCTTATTAAATAGGCTTATTTCAGCAACTTAGGCTTATTAAATAGGCTTATTTCAGCAACTTAGGCTTATTAAATATGCTTATTTCAGCAACTTAGACTTATTAAATAGGCCTATTAAATAGGCTTATTAAATATACTTATTAAATAGGCTCATTAAATACTTAATAAATAGGCGTATTAAATAGGCTTATTAAATAGACTTATTAAATAGGCTCAATAAATAGGCTTATTAGATAGGCTTATTATATAGGCTAATTAAATAGGCTTATTAAATAGGCTTATTAAATAGGCTTATTAAATAGGCTTATTAAATAGGCTTATTAAATAAGCTTATTAAATAGGCTTATTAAATAGGCTCAATAAATGGGCTTATTAAATAGGCTCAATAAATAGGCTTATTAAATAGGCTCAATAAATAGGCTTATTAAATAGGCTCAATAAATAGGCTTATAAAATAGGCTCAATAAATAGGCTTATTAAATAGGCTCAATAAATAGGCTTATTAAATAGGCTCAACAAATAGGCTTATTAAATAGGCTCATTAAATACTTATTAAGTAGGCGTATTAAATAGACTTAATACATAGGCTCATTAAATAATTATTAAATAGGTTTATTAAGTAGGCGTATTAAATAGGCTTATTAAATAGGCTTATTAAATAGGCGTATGAAATAGGCTCAATAAATAGGCTTATTAAATAGGCTCAATAAATAGGCTTATTAAATAGGCTCAATAAATAGGCTTATTAAATAGGCTCAATAAATAGGCTTATTAAATAGGCTCATTAAATAGACTTATTAAATAGACTAATTAAATAGGCTAATTAAATAGACTTATTAAATAGGCTTATTAAAAAGGCTTATTAAATAGACTTATTAAATAGGCTCATCAAACACTTATTAAATAGGTTTATTAAATAGGCGTTTTAAATAGGTTTATTAAATAGGCGTAATAAATTGGCTTATTAAATAGGCTTATTAAATAGGTTTATTAAATAGGCTTATTAAATAGACTTATTAAATAGGCTTATTAAAAAGGCTTATTAAATAGACTTATTAAATAGGCTCATCAAATACTTATTAAATAGGTTTATTAAATAGGCGTTTTAAATAGGTTTATTAAATAGGCGTAATAAATTGGCTTATTAAATAGGCTTATTAAATAGGCTTATTAAATAGGCTTATTAAATAGACTTATTAAATAGCCTCATTAAATAGGCTTATTTTAGCAACTTAGGCTTATTAAATAGGTTTATTTCAGCAACTTAGACTTATTAAATAGCCTTATTAAATAGGCTTATTTCAGCAACTTAGGCGTATTAAATAGGCTTATTTCAGCAACTCATGCTCATTAAATAGCCTTATTAAATAGGCTTATTAAATAGACTTATTAAATAGGCTCATTAAATACTTATTAAATAGGCGTATTAAATAGGTTTATTAAATAGACTTATCAAATAGGCTCAATAATAAGGCTTATTAGATAGGCTTATTAGATAGGCTTATTAAATAGGCTTATTAAATAGGCTTATTAAATAGGCTTATTAAAAAGACTTATTAAATAGGCTCAATAAATAGGCTTATTAAATAGGCTCAATAAATAGGCTTATTAAATAGGCTCATTAAATACTTATCAAATAGGCTTATTAAATAGACGTATTAAATAGACTCATTAAATAGGCTTATTAAATAGACTTATTAAATAGGTTTATTAAATAGGTTTATTAAATAGACTTATTAAATAGCCTCATTAAATAGGCTTATTTTAGCAACTTAGGCTTATTAAATAGGTTTATTTCAGCAACTTAGACTTATTAAATAGCCTTATTAAATAGGCTTATTTCAGCAACTTAGGCTTATTAAATAGGCTTATTTCAGCAACTTAGGCTTATTAAATATGCTTATTTCAGCAACTTAGACTTATTAAATAGGCCTATTAAATAGGCTTATTAAATATACTTATTAAATAGGCTCATTAAATAGGCTTATTTTAGCAACTTAGGCTTATTAAATAGGTTTATTTCAGCAACTTAGACTTATTAAATAGCCTTATTAAATAGGCTTATTTCAGCAACTTAGGCGTATTAAATAGGCTTATTTCAGCAACTCATGCTCATTAAATAGCCTTATTAAATAGGCTTATTAAATAGACTTATTAAATAGGCTCATTAAATACTTATTAAATAGGCGTATTAAATAGGTTTATTAAATAGACTTATCAAATAGGCTCAATAATAAGGCTTATTAGATAGGCTTATTAGATAGGCTTATTAAATAGGCTTATTAAATAGGCTTATTAAATAGGCTTATTAAAAAGACTTATTAAATAGGCTCAATAAATAGGCTTATTAAATAGGCTCAATAAATAGGCTTATTAAATAGGCTCATTAAATACTTATCAAATAGGCTTATTAAATAGACGTATTAAATAGACTCATTAAATAGGCTTATTAAATAGACTTATTAAATAGGTTTATTAAATAGGTTTATTAAATAGACTTATTAAATAGCCTCATTAAATAGGCTTATTTTAGCAACTTAGGCTTATTAAATAGGTTTATTTCAGCAACTTAGACTTATTAAATAGCCTTATTAAATAGGCTTATTTCAGCAACTTAGGCTTATTAAATAGGCTTATTTCAGCAACTTAGGCTTATTAAATATGCTTATTTCAGCAACTTAGACTTATTAAATAGGCCTATTAAATAGGCTTATTAAATATACTTATTAAATAGGCTCATTAAATACTTAATAAATAGGCGTATTAAATAGGCTTATTAAATAGACTTATTAAATAGGCTCAATAAATAGGCTTATTAGATAGGCTTATTATATAGGCTAAGTAAATAGGCTTATTAAATAGGCTTATTAAATAGGCTTATTAAATAAGCTTATTAAATAGGCTTATAAAATAGGCTCAATAAATAGGCTTATTAAATAGGCTCAATAAATAGGCTTATTAAATAGGCTCAATAAATAGGCTTATTAAATAGGCTTAATAAATAGGCTTATTAAATAGGCTCTATAAATAGGCTTATTAAATAGGCTCATTAAATACTTATTAAGTAGGCTTATTAAATAGACTTATTAAATAGACTTATTAAATAGGCTTATTAAATAGACTTATTAAATAGGCTTATTAAAAAGGCTTATTAAATAGACTTAATACATAGGCTCATTAAATAATTATTAAATAGGATTATTAAATGGGCGTATTAAATAGGCTTATTAAATAGGCTTATTAAATAGGCTTATTAAATAGGCTTATTAAATAGGCGTATGAAATAGGCTCAATAAATAGGCTTATTAAATAGGCTCAATAAATAGGCTCATTAAATAGGCTCAATAAATAGGCTTATTAAATAGGCTCAATAAATAGGCTTATTAAATAGACTAATTAAATAGGCTTATTAAAAAGGCTTATTAAATAGACTTATTAAATAGGCTCATCAAATACTTATTAAATAGGTTTATTAAATAGGCGTATTAAATAGGTTTATTAAATAGGCGTATTAAATAGGTTTATTAAATAGGCTTATTAAATAGGTTTATTAAATAGGCTTATTAAATAGACTTATCAAATAGCCTCATTAAATGGGCTTATTTTAGCAACTTAGGCTTATTAAATAGGCTTATTTTAGCAACTTAGGCTTATTAAATAGGTTTATTTCAGCAACTTAGACTTATTAAATAGCCTTATTAAATAGGCTTATTTCAGCAACTTAGGCTTATTAAATAGGCTTATTTTAGCAACTTAGGCTTATTAAATAGGTTTATTTCAGCAACTTAAACTTATTAAATAGCCTTATTAAATAGGCTTATTTCAGCAACTTAGGCTTATTACATAGGCTTATTTCAGCAACTTAGACTTATTAAATAGGCCTATTAAATAGGCTTATTAAATAGACTTATTAAATAGGTTCATTAAATACTTATTAAATAGGCGTATTAAATAGGTTTATTAAATAGACTTATTAAATAGGCTCAATAATAAGGCTTATTAGATAGGCTTATTAAATAGGCTTATTAAATAGGCTTATTAAATAGGCTTATTAAATAGGCTTATTAAAAAGACTTATTAAATAGGCTCAATAAATAGGCTTATTAAATAGGCTCAATAAATAGGCTCATTAAATAGGCTCAATAAACAGGCTTATTAAATAGGCTCAATAAATAGGCTTATTAAATAGACTAATTAAATAGGCTTATTAAATAGACTTATTAAATAGGCTTATTAAAAAGGCTTATTAAATAGACTTAATACATAGGCTCATTAAATAATTATTAAATAGGATTATTAAATGGGCGTATTAAATAGGCTTATTAAATAGGCTTATTAAATAGGCTTATTAAATAGGCTTATTAAATAGGCGTATGAAATAGGCTCAATAAATAGGCTTATTAAATAGGCTCAATAAATAGGCTCATTAAATAGGCTCAATAAATAGGCTTATTAAATAGGCTCAATAAATAGGCTTATTAAATAGACTAATTAAATAGGCTTATTAAAAAGGCTTATTAAATAGACTTATTAAATAGGCTCATCAAATACTTATTAAATAGGTTTATTAAATAGGCGTATTAAATAGGTTTATTAAATAGGCGTATTAAATAGGCTTATTAAATAGGCTTATTAAATAGGTTTATTAAATAGGCTTATTAAATAGACTTATCAAATAGCCTCATTAAATGGGCTTATTTTAGCAACTTAGGCTTATTAAATAGGCTTATTTTAGCAACTTAGGCTTATTAAATAGGTTTAATTCAGCAACTTAGACTTATTAAATAGCCTTATTAAATAGGCTTATTTCAGCAACTTAGGCTTATTAAATAGGCTTATTTCAGCAACTCATGCTCATTAAATAGCCTTATTAAATAGGCTTATTTCAGCAACTTAGGCTTATTACATAGGCTTATTTCAGCAACTTAGACTTATTAAATAGGCCTATTAAATAGGCTTATTAAATAGACGTATTAAATAGGTTCATTAAATACTTATTAAATAGGTGTATTAAATAGGTTTATTAAATAGACTTATTAAATAGGCTCAATAATAAGGCTTATTAGATAGGCTTATTAAATAGGCTTATTAAATAGGCTTATTAAATAGGCTTATTAAATAGGCTTATTAAAAAGACTTATTAAATAGGCTCAATAAATAGGCTTATTAAATAGGCTCAATAAATAGGCTCATTAAATAGGCTCAATAAATAGGCTTATTAAATAGGCTCAATAAATAGGCTTATTAAATAGACTAATTAAATAGGCTTATTAAAAAGGCTTATTAAATAGACTTATTAAATAGGCTCATCAAATACTTATTAAATAGGTTTATTAAATAGGCGTATTAAATAGGTTTATTAAATAGGCGTATTAAATAGGCTTATTAAATAGGCTTATTAAATAGGTTTATTAAATAGGCTTATTAAATAGACTTATCAAATAGCCTCATTAAATGGGCTTATTTTAGCAACTTAGGCTTATTAAATAGGCTTATTTTAGCAACTTAGGCTTATTAAATAGGTTTATTTCAGCAACTTAGACTTATTAAATAGCCTTATTAAATAGGCTTATTTCAGCAACTTAGGCTTATTAAATAGGCTTATTTCAGCAACTCATGCTCATTAAATAGCCTTATTAAATAGGCTTATTTCAGCAACTTAGGCTTATTACATAGGCTTATTTCAGCAACTTAGACTTATTAAATAGGCCTATTAAATAGGCTTATTAAATAGACTTATTAAATAGGTTCATTAAATACTTATTAAATAGGCGTATTAAATAGGTTTATTAAATAGACTTATTAAATAGGCTCAATAATAAGGCTTATTAGATAGGCTTATTAAATAGGCTTATTAAATAGGCTTATTAAATAGGCTTATTAAATAGGCTTATTAAAAAGACTTATTAAATAGGCTCAATAAATAGGCTTATTAAATAGGCTCAATAAATAGGCTTATTAAATAGGCTCAATAAATAGGCGTATTAAATAGGCTCAAAAAATAGGCTTATTAAATAGGCTCATTAAATAAACTTATTAAATAGGCTTATTAAAAAGGCGTATTAAATAGACTTATTACATAAGCTCATTAAATACTTATTAAATAGGTTTATTAAATAGGCATATTAAATATGCTTATTAAATAGGCTTATTAAATAGGCTTATTAAATAGCCTCATTAAATAGGCTTATTTTAGCAACTTGTGCTTATTAAATAGGTTTATTTCAGCAACTTAGACTTATTAAATAGCCTTATTAAATAGGCTTATTTAAGCAACTCAGGCTTATTAAATAGACTTATTCAGCAACTTAGGCTTATTAAATAGGCTCATTCAATATTAATTAAATAGGCTTATTAAACAGGCTTATTAAATAGACTTATTAAATAGGCTCAATAAATAGGCTGATTAAATAGGCTTATTAAATAGGCTCATTAAATAGGCTTCATATATAGGCTTATTAAATAGGCTTATTAAATAGGCTTATTAAATAGGCTTATTTAATAGGCTTATTTAATAGGCTTATTAAATAGGCTTATTAAATAGACTTATTAAATAGGCTTATTAAATAGGCTTATTAAATAGACTTATTAAATAGCCTCATTAAATAGGCTTATTTCAGCAACTTAGACTTATTAAAAAGGCTTATTTCAGCAACTTAGGCTTATGAAAAAGGCTTATTCAGCAACTTAGGCTTATTAAATAGGCTTATTTCAGCAACTTAGACTTATTAAATAGGCCTATTAAATAGGCTTATTAAATAGACTTATTAAATAGGCTCATTAAATACTTATTAAATAGGCTATTAAATAGGCTTATTAAATAGACTTATTAAATAGGCTCAATAAATAGGCTTATTAAATAGGCTTATTAAATAGGCTTATTAAATAGGCTTATTAAATAGACTTATTAAATAGGCTCATTAAATAGGCTCAATAAATAGGCTTATTAAATAGGCTTATTAAATAGACTTATTAAATAGGCTCATTAAATAGCCTTATTAAATAGGCTTATTTCAGCAACTTAGGCTTATTACATAGGCTTATTTCAGCAACTTAGACTTATTAAATAGGCCTATTAAATGGGCTTATTAAATAGACTTATTAAATAGGCTCATTAAATACTTATTAAATAGGCATATTAAATAGGTTTATTAAATAGACTTATTAAATAGGCTCAATAATAAGGCTTATTAGATAGGCTTATTAGATAGGCTTATTAAATAGGCTTATTAAATAGGCTTATTAAATAGGCTTATTAAAAAGGCTTATTAAATAGGCTCAATAAATAGGCTTATTAAATAGGCTCAATAAATAGGCTTATTAAATAGGCTCATTAAATACTTATCAAATAGGCTTATTAAATAGACGTATTAAATAGACTCATTAAATAGGCTTATTAAATAGACTTATTAAATAGGTTTATTAAATAGGCTTATTAAATAGACTTATTAAATAGCCTCATTAAATAGGCTTATTTTAGCAACTTAGGCTTATTAAATAGGTTTATTTCAGCAACTTAGACTTATTAAATAGTCTTATTAAATAGGCTTATTTCAGCAACTTAGGCTTATTAAATAGGCTTATTTCAGCAACTTAGGCTTATTAAATATGCTTATTTCAGCAACTTAGACTTATTAAATAGGCCTATTAAATAGGCTTATTAAATAGACTTATTAAATAGGCTCATTAAATACTTATTAAATAGGCATATTAAATAGGCTTATTAAATAGGCATATTAAATAGGCTTATTAAATAGGCTTATTAAATAGGCTTATTAAATAGGCTTATTAAATAGGCTTATTAAATAAGCTTATTAAATAAGCTTATTAAATAGGCTCAATAAATAGGCTTATTAAATAGGCTCAATAAATAGGCTTATTAAATCGGCTCATTAAATACTTATTAAGTAGGCTTATTAAATAGACTTATTAAATAGGCTTATTAAAAAGTCTTATTAAATAGACTTAATACATAGGCTCATTAAATAATTATTAAATAGGTTTATTAAATGGGCGTATTAAATAGGCTTATTAAATAGGCTTATTAAATAGGCTTATTAAATAGGCTTATTAAATAGGCGTATGAAATAGGCTCAATAAATAGGCTTATTAAATAGGCTCAATAAATAGGCTTATTAAATAGGCTCAATAAATAGGCTTATTAAATAGGCTCAATAAATAGGCTTATTAAATAGGCTCGTTAAATACTTATTAAATAGGCTTATTAAATAGACTAATTAAATAGGCTAATTAAATAGACTTATTAAATAGGCTTATTAAAAAGGCTTATTAAATAGACTTATTAAATAGGCTCATCAAATACTTATTAAATAGGTTTATTAAATAGGCGTATTAAATAGGTTTATTAAATATGCGTATTAAATAGGCTTATTAAATAGGCTTATTAAATAGGTTTATTAAATAGGCTTATTAAATAGACTTATTAAATAGCCTCATTAAATAGGCTTATTTTAGCAACTTAGGCTTATTAAATAGGTTTATTTCAGCAACTTAGACTTATTAAATAGCCTTATTAAATAGGCTTATTTCAGCAACTTAGGCTTATTAAATAGGCTTATTTCAGCAACTCATGCTCATTAAATAGCCTTATTAAATAGGCTTATTTCAGCAACTTAGGCTTATTACATAGGCTTATTTCAGCAACTTAGACTTATTAAATAGGCCTATTAAATAGGCTTATTAAATAGACTTATTAAATAGGCTCATTAAATACTTATTAAGTAGGCGTATTAAATAGGTTTATTAAATAGACTTATTAAATAGGCTCAATAATAAGGCTTATTAGATAGGCTTATTAAATAGGCTTATTAAATAGGCTTATTAAATAGGCTTATTAAATAGGCTTATTAAAAAGACTTATTAAATAGGCTCAATAAATAGGCTTATTAAATAGGCTCAATAAATAGGCTTATTAAATAGGCTCAATAAATAGGCGTATTAAATAGGCTCAAAAATAGGCTTATTAAATAGGCTCATTAAATACTTATTAAGTAGGCTTATTAAATAGACTTATTAAATAGACTTATTAAATAGGCTTATTAAATAGACTTAATAAATAGGCTTATTAAAAAGGCGTATTAAATAGACTTAATACATAGGCTCATTAAATACTTATTAAATAGGTTTATTAAATAGGCGTATTAAATATGCTTATTAAATAGGCTTATTGAATAGGCTTATTAAATAGGCTTATTAAATAGACTTATTAAATAGCCTCATTAAATAGGCTTATTTTAGCAACTTGTGCTTATTAAATAGGTTTATTTCAGCAACTTAGACTTATTAAATAGCCTTATTAAATAGGCTTATTTCAGCAACTCAGGCTTATTAAATAGACTTATTCAGCAACTTAGGCTTATTAAATAGGCTTATTAAATATGCCTTTTTCAGCAACTTAGGCGTATTAAATAGGCTTATTCAGCAACTTAGGCTTATTAAATAGGCTCATTAAATATTAATTAAATAGGCTTATTAAACAGGCTTATTAAATAGACTCATTAAATAGGCTCAATAAATAGGCTGATTAAATAGGCTTATTAAATAGGCTCATTAAATAGGCTTAATATATAGGCTTATTAAATAGGCTTATTAAATAGGCTTATTAAATAGGCTTATTTAATAGGCTTATTAAATAGGCTTATTAAATAGGCTTATTAAATAGACTTATTAAATAGGCTTATTAAATAGGCTTATTAAATAGACTTATTAAATAGCCTCATTAAATAGGCTTATTTTAGCAACTTAGGCTTATTAAATAGGCTTATTTCAGCAACTTAGACTTATTAAAAAGGCTTATTTCAGCAACTTAGGCTTATGAAATAGGCTTATTCAGCAACTTAGGCTTATTAAATAGGCTTATTTCAGCAACTTAGACTTATTAAATAGGCCTATTAAATAGGCTTATTAAATAGACTTATTAAATAGGCTCATTAAATACTTATTAAATAGGCTATTAAATAGGCTTATTAAATAGACTTATTAAATAGGCTCAATAAATAGGCTTATTAAATAGGCTTATTAAATAGGCTTATTAAATAGGCTTATTAAATAGACTTATTAAATAGGCTCATTAAATAGGCTCAATAAATAGGCTTATTAAATAGGCTTATTTCAGCAACTTAGACTTATTAAATAGGCCTATTAAATAGGCTTATTAAATAGACTTATTAAATAGGCTCATTAAATACTTATTAAATAGGCTATTAAATAGGCTTATTAAATAGACTTATTAAATAGGCTCAATAAATAGGCTTATTAAATAGGCTTATTAAATAGGCTTATTAAATAGGCTTATTAAATAGACTTATTAAATAGGCTCATTAAATAGGCTCAATAAATAGGCTTATTAAATAGGCTTATTAAATAGACTTATTAAATAGGCTCATTAAATAGCCTTATTAAATAGGCTTATTTCAGCAACTTAGGCTTATTACATAGGCTTATTTCAGCAACTTAGACTTATTAAATAGGCCTATTAAATGGGCTTATTAAATAGACTTATTAAATAGGCTCATTAAATACTTATTAAATAGGCATATTAAATAGGTTTATTAAATAGACTTATTAAATAGGCTCAATAATAAGGCTTATTAGATAGGCTTATTAGATAGGCTTATTAAATAGGCTTATTAAATAGGCTTATTAAATAGGCTTATTAAAAAGGCTTATTAAATAGGCTCAATAAATAGGCTTATTAAATAGGCTCAATAAATAGGCTTATTAAATAGGCTCATTAAATACTTATCAAATAGGCTTATTAAATAGACGTATTAAATAGACTCATTAAATAGGCTTATTAAATAGACTTATTAAATAGGTTTATTAAATAGGCTTATTAAATAGACTTATTAAATAGCCTCATTAAATAGGCTTATTTTAGCAACTTAGGCTTATTAAATAGGTTTATTTCAGCAACTTAGACTTATTAAATAGTCTTATTAAATAGGCTTATTTCAGCAACTTAGGCTTATTAAATAGGCTTATTTCAGCAACTTAGGCTTATTAAATATGCTTATTTCAGCAACTTAGACTTATTAAATAGGCCTATTAAATAGGCTTATTAAATAGACTTATTAAATAGGCTCATTAAATACTTATTAAATAGGCATATTAAATAGGCTTATTAAATAGGCATATTAAATAGGCTTATTAAATAGGCTTATTAAATAGGCTTATTAAATAGGCTTATTAAATAGGCTTATTAAATAAGCTTATTAAATAGGCTTATTAAATAGGCTCAATAAATAGGCTTATTAAATAGGCTCAATAAATAGGCTTATTAAATCGGCTCATTAAATACTTATTAAGTAGGCTTATTAAATAGACTTATTAAATAGACTTATTAAATAGGCTTATTAAATAGACTTATTAAATAGGCTTATTAAAAAGGCTTATTAAATAGACTTAATACATAGGCTCATTAAATAATTATTAAATAGGTTTATTAAATGGGCGTATTAAATAGGCTTATTAAATAGGCTTATTAAATAGGCTTATTAAATAGGCTTATTAAATAGGCGTATGAAATAGGCTCAATAAATAGGCTTATTAAATAGGCTCAATAAATAGGCTTATTAAATAGGCTCAATAAATAGGCTTATTAAATAGGCTCAATAAATAGGCTTATTAAATAGGCTCGTTAAATACTTATTAAATAGGCTTATTAAATAGACTAATTAAATAGGCTAATTAAATAGACTTATTAAATAGGCTTATTAAAAAGGCTTATTAAATAGACTTATTAAATAGGCTCATCAAATACTTATTAAATAGGTTTATTAAATAGGCGTATTAAATAGGTTTATTAAATATGCGTATTAAATAGGCTTATTAAATAGGCTTATTAAATAGGTTTATTAAATAGGCTTATTAAATAGACTTATTAAATAGCCTCATTAAATAGGCTTATTTTAGCAACTTAGGCTTATTAAATAGGTTTATTTCAGCAACTTAGACTTATTAAATAGCCTTATTAAATAGGCTTATTTCAGCAACTTAGGCTTATTAAATAGGCTTATTTCAGCAACTCATGCTCATTAAATAGCCTTATTAAATAGGCTTATTTCAGCAACTTAGGCTTATTACATAGGCTTATTTCAGCAACTTAGACTTATTAAATAGGCCTATTAAATAGGCTTATTAAATAGACTTATTAAATAGGCTCATTAAATACTTATTAAGTAGGCGTATTAAATAGGTTTATTAAATAGACTTATTAAATAGGCTCAATAATAAGGCTTATTAGATAGGCTTATTAAATAGGCTTATTAAATAGGCTTATTAAATAGGCTTATTAAATAGGCTTATTAAAAAGACTTATTAAATAGGCTCAATAAATAGGCTTATTAAATAGGCTCAATAAATAGGCTTATTAAATAGGCTCAATAAATAGGCGTATTAAATAGGCTCAAAAATAGGCTTATTAAATAGGCTCATTAAATACTTATTAAGTAGGCTTATTAAATAGACTTATTAAATAGACTTATTAAATAGGCTTATTAAATAGACTTAATAAATAGGCTTATTAAAAAGGCGTATTAAATAGACTTAATACATAGGCTCATTAAATACTTATTAAATAGGTTTATTAAATAGGCGTATTAAATATGCTTATTAAATAGGCTTATTGAATAGGCTTATTAAATAGGCTTATTAAATAGACTTATTAAATAGCCTCATTAAATAGGCTTATTTTAGCAACTTGTGCTTATTAAATAGGTTTATTTCAGCAACTTAGACTTATTAAATAGCCTTATTAAATAGGCTTATTTCAGCAACTCAGGCTTATTAAATAGACTTATTCAGCAACTTAGGCTTATTAAATAGGCTTATTAAATATGCCTTTTTCAGCAACTTAGGCGTATTAAATAGGCTTATTCAGCAACTTAGGCTTATTAAATAGGCTCATTAAATATTAATTAAATAGGCTTATTAAACAGGCTTATTAAATAGGCTCATTAAATAGGCTTAATATATAGGCTTATTAAATAGGCTTATTAAATAGGCTTATTAAATAGGCTTATTTAATAGGCTTATTAAATAGGCTTATTAAATAGGCTTATTAAATAGACTTATTAAATAGGCTTATTAAATAGGCTTATTAAATAGACTTATTAAATAGCCTCATTAAATAGGCTTATTTTAGCAACTTAGGCTTATTAAATAGGCTTATTTCAGCAACTTAGACTTATTAAAAAGGCTTATTTCAGCAACTTAGGCTTATGAAATAGGCTTATTCAGCAACTTAGGCTTATTAAATAGGCTTATTTCAGCAACTTAGACTTATTAAATAGGCCTATTAAATAGGCTTATTAAATAGACTTATTAAATAGGCTCATTAAATACTTATTAAATAGGCTATTAAATAGGCTTATTAAATAGACTTATTAAATAGGCTCAATAAATAGGCTTATTAAATAGGCTTATTAAATAGGCTTATTAAATAGGCTTATTAAATAGACTTATTAAATAGGCTCATTAAATAGGCTCAATAAATAGGCTTATTAAATAGGCTTATTAAATAGGCTTAATATATAGGCTTATTAAATAGGCTTATTAAATAGGCTTATTAAATAGGCTTATTTAATAGGCTTATTAAATAGGCTTATTAAATAGGCTTATTAAATAGACTTATTAAATAGGCTTATTAAATAGGCTTATTAAATAGACTTATTAAATAGCCTCATTAAATAGGCTTATTTTAGCAACTTAGGCTTATTAAATAGGCTTATTTCAGCAACTTAGACTTATTAAAAAGGCTTATTTCAGCAACTTAGGCTTATGAAATAGGCTTATTCAGCAACTTAGGCTTATTAAATAGGCTTATTTCAGCAACTTAGACTTATTAAATAGGCCTATTAAATAGGCTTATTAAATAGACTTATTAAATAGGCTCATTAAATACTTATTAAATAGGCTATTAAATAGGCTTATTAAATAGACTTATTAAATAGGCTCAATAAATAGGCTTATTAAATAGGCTTATTAAATAGGCTTATTAAATAGGCTTATTAAATAGACTTATTAAATAGGCTCATTAAATAGGCTCAATAAATAGGCTTATTAAATAGGCTTATTAAATAGACTTATTAAATAGGCTCAATAAATAGGCGTATTAAATAGGCTTATTAAATAGGCGTATTAAATAGGCTCATTAAATAGGCTTATTAAATAGACTAATTAAATAGGCGTATGAAATAGGCTCAATAAATAGGCGTATTAAATCGGCTCAATAAATAGGCTTATTAAATAGGCTCATTAAATACTTATTAAATAGGTTTATTAAATAGGCGTATTAAATAGGCTTATTAAATAGGCTTATTAAATAGGTTTATTAAATAGCCTCATTAAATAGGCTTATTTTAGCAACTTAGGCTTATTAAATAGGTTTATTTCAGCAACTTAGACTTATTAAATAGCCTTATTAAATAGGCTTATTTCAGCAACTAAGGCTTATTAAATAGGCTTATTTCAGCAACTTAGGCATATTAAATTAGCTTATTTCAGCAACTTAGACTTATTAAATAGGCCTATTAAATAGGCTTATTAAATAGACTTATTAAATAGGCTCAATAAATAGGCTTATTAGATAGGCTTATTAAATAGGTTTATTAAATAGGCTTATTAAATAGGCTTATTAAATAGGCTTATTAAATAAGCTTATGAAATAGGCTTATTAAATAGGCTCAATATATAGGCTTATTAAATAGGCTTATTAAATAGGTTTATTAAATAGGCTTATTAAATAGACTTATTAAATATCCTCATTAAATAGGCTGATTTTAGCAACTTAGGCTTATTAAATAGGTTTATTTCAGCAACTTAGACTTATTAAATAGCCTTATTAAATAGGCTTATTTCAGCAACTTAGGCTTATTAAATAGGCTTATTTCAGCAACTTAGGCTTATTAAATATGCTTATTTCAGCAACTTAGACTTATTAAATAGGCCTATTAAATAGGCTTATTAAATAGACTTATTAAATAGGCTCATTAAATACTTATTAAATAGGCGTATTAAATAGGCTTATTAAATAGACTTATTAAATAGGCTCAATAAATAGGCTTATTAGATAGGCTTATTAAATAGGCTTATTAAATAGGCTTATTAAATAGGCTTATTAAATAGGCTTATTAAATAAGCTTATTAAATAGGCTTATTAAATAGGCTCAATAAATAGGCTTATTAAATAGGCTCAATAAATAGGCTTATTAAATAGGCTCAATAAATAGGCTTATTAAATAGGCTCAATAAATAGGCTTATTAAATAGGCTCAATAAATAGGCTTATTAAATAGGCTCATTAAATACTTATTAAGTAGGCTTATTAAATAGACTTATTAAATAGACTTATTAAATAGGCTTATTAAATAGACTTATTAAATAGGCATATTAAAAAGGCTTATTAAATAGACTTAATACATAGGCTCATTAAATAATTATTAAATAGGTTTATTAAATGGGCGTATTAAATAGGCTTATTAAATAGGCTTATTAAATAGGCTCATTAAATAGGCTTATTAAATAGGCTCATTAAATAGGCGTATGAAATAGGCTCAATAAATAGGCTTATTAAATAGGCTCAATAAATAGGCTTATTAAATAGGCTCAATAAATAGGCTTATTAAATAGGCTCAATAAATAGGCTTATTAAATAGGCTCAATAAATAGGCTTATTAAATAGGCTCAATAAATAGGCTTATTAAATAGACTAATTAAATAGGCTAATTAAATAGACTTATTAAATAGGCTTATTAAAAAGGCTTATTAAATAGACTTATTAAATAGGCTCATCAAATACTTATTAAATAGGTTTATTAAATAGGCATATTAAATAGGTTTATTAAATAGGCGTATTAAATAGGCTTATTAAATAGGCTTATTAAATAGGTTTATTAAATAGGCTTATTAAAGAGACTTATTAAATAGCCTCATTAAATAGGCTTATTTTAGCAACTTAGGCTTATTAAATAGGTTTATTTCAGCAACTTAGACTTATTAAATAGCCTTATTAAATAGGCTTATTTCAGCAACTTAGGCTTATTAAATAGGCTTATTTCAGCAACTCATGCTCATTAAATAGCCTTATTAAATAGGCTTATTTCAGCAACTTAGGCTTATTACATAGGCTTATTTCAGCAACTTAGACTTATTAAATAGGCCTATTAAATATGCTTATTAAATAGACTTATTAAATAGGCTCATTAAATACTTATTAAATAGGCGTATTAAATAGGTTTATTAAATAGACTTATTAAATAGGCTCAATAATAAGGCTTATTAGATAGGCTTATTAAATAGGCTTATTAAATAGGCTTATTAAATAGGCTTATTAAATAGGCTTATTAAAAAGACTTATTAAATAGGCTCAATAAATAGGTTTATTAAATAGGCTCATTAAATAGGCTTAATATATAGGCTTATTAAATAGGCTTATTAAATAGGCTTATTAAATAGGCTTATTTAATAGGCTTATTAAATAGGCTTATTAAATAGGCTTATTAAATAGACTTATTAAATAGGCTTATTAAATAGGCTTATTAAATAGACTTATTAAATAGCCTCATTAAATAGGCTTATTTTAGCAACTTAGGCTTATTAAATAGGTTTATTTCAGCAACTTAGACTTATTAAATAGCCTTATTAAATAGGCTTATTTCAGCAACTTAGGCTTATTAAATAGGCTTATTTCAGCAACTCATGCTCATTAAATAGCCTTATTAAATAGGCTTATTTCAGCAACTTAGGCTTATGAAATAGGCTTATTCAGCAACTTAGGCTTATTAAATAGGCTTATTTCAGCAACTTAGACTTATTAAATAGGCCTATTAAATAGGCTTATTAAATAGACTTATTAAATAGGCTCATTAAATACTTATTAAATAAGCTATTAAATAGGCTTATTAAATAGACTTATTAAATAGGCTCAATAAATAGGCTTATTAAATAGGCTTATTAAATAGGCTTATTAAATAGACTTATTAAATAGGCTCATTAAATAGGCTCAATAAATAGGCTTATTAAATAGGCATATTAAATAGGCTTATTAAATAGGCTCAATAAATAGGCTTATTAAATAGGCTTATTAAATAGGCTTATTAAAAAGACGTATTAAATAGGCTTATTAAATAGGCTGAATAAATAGGCGTGTTAAATAGGCTTATTAAAAAGGCTTATTAAATAGACTTATTAAATAGGCTCATTAAATACTTATTAAATATGTTTATTAAATAGGCTTATTAAATAGGCTTAATAAATAGGCTTATTAAATAGACTTATTAAATAGCCTCATTAAATATGCTTATTTTAGCAACTTAGGCTTATTAAATAGGTTTATTTCAGCAACTTAGACTTATTAAATAGCCTTATTAAATAGGCTTATTTCAGCAACTTAGGCTTATTAAATAAGCTTATTTCAGCAACTTATGCTTATTAAATATCCTTATTAAACAGGTTTATTTCAGCAACTTAGGCTTATTAAATAGCATTTTTAAATAGGTTTATTTCAGCAACTTAGACTTATTAAATATACCTTTTTAAATAGGCTTAGTTCAGAAACTTAGGCTTATTAAATAGGCTTATTTCAGCAACTTAGGCTCATTAAATAGCCTTATTAAATAAGCTTATTTCAGCAACTTAGGCTTATTAAATAGGCTTATTTCAGCAACTTAAACTTATTAAATAGCCTTATTTCAGCAACTTAGGCTTATTAAATAGCCTTATTTCAGCAACTTAGACTTATTAAATAGGCCTATTAAATAGGCTTATTAAATAGGCTTATTTCAGCAAATTAGACTTATTAAATAGGCCTATTAAATAGGCTTATTAAATAGGCTTATTTCAGCAACTTAGGCTTATTAAATAGGCTTATTAAATAGGCTTATTTCAGCAACTTAGGCTTATTAAATAGGCTTATTTCAGCAACTTAGACTTATTAAATAGCCTTATTTCAGCAACTTACGCATATTAAATAGGCTTATTTCAGCAACTTAGGCTTATTAAATAGGCGTATTAAATAGGCTGATTAAATAGGCTTATTTCAGCAACTTAGACTTATTAAATAGGCCTATTAAATAGGCTTATTAAAAAGACTTATTAAATAGGCTCATTAAATACTTATTAAATAGGCTTATTAAATAGGCTTATTAAATAGACTTATTAAATAGGCTCAATAAATAGGCATATTAAATAGGCTTATTAAATAGGCTCAATAAATAGGCTTATTAAATAGGCTTATTAAATAGGCTTATTAAAAAGACGTATTAAATAGGCTTATTAAATAGGCTCAATAAATAGGCTTATTAAATAGGCTCAATAAATAGGCTTATTAAATAGGCTCAATAAATAGGCTTATTAAATAGGCTCAAAAAATAGGCTTATTAAATAGGCTCATTAAATACTTATTAAATAGGCTTATTAAATAGACTTATTAAATAGACGTATTAAATAGGATTATTAAATAGACTTATTAAATAGGCTTTTTAAAAAGGCTTATTAAATAGACGTATTAAATAGGCTCATTAAATACTTATTAAATATGTTTATTAAATAGGCGTATTAAATAGGCTTATTAATTAGGCTTATTAAATAGGCTTATTAAATAGGCTTATTAAATAGACTTATTAAATAGAATAATTAAATAGGCTTATTTTAGCAACTTAGGCTTATTAAATAGGTTTATTTCAGCAACTTAGACTTATTAAATAGCCTTATTAAATAGGCTTATTTCAGCAACTTAGGCTTATTAAATAAGCTTATTTCAGCAACTTATGCTTATTAAATAGCCTTATTAAACAGGTTTATTTCAGCAACTTAGGCTTATTAAATAGCATTTTTAAATAGGTTTATTTCAGCAACTTAGACTTATTAAATATACCTTTTTAAATAGGCTTAGTTCAGAAACTTAGGCTTATTAAATAGGCTTATTTCAGCAACTTAGGCTCATTAAATAGCCTCATTAAATAGGCTTATTTCAGCAACTTAGGCTTATTAAATAGGCTTATTTCAGCAACTTAAACTTATTAAATAGCCTTATTTCAGCAACGTAGGCTTATTAAATAGCCTTATTTCAGCAACTTAGACTTATTAAATAGGCTTATTCAGCAACTTAGGCTTATTAAATAGCCTTATTAAATCGGCTTATTTCAGCAACTTAGGCTCATTAAATAGCCTCATTAAATAGGCTTATTTCAGCAACTTAGGCTTATTAAATAGGCTTATTTCAGCAACTTAAACTTATTAAATAGCCTTATTTCAGCAACGTAGGCTTATTAAATAGCCTTATTTCAGCAACTTAGACTTATTAAATAGGCTTATTCAGCAACTTAGGCTTATTAAATAGCCTTATTAAATAGGCTTATTTCAGCAACTTAGACTTATTAAATAGGCTTATTTCAGCAACTTAGGCTTATTAAATAGGCTTATTCAGCAACTTAGGCTTATTAAATAGGCTTATTTCAGCAACTTAGACTCATTAAATAGGCCTATTAAATAGGCTTATTAAATAGGCTTATTAAATAGGCTTATTTCAGCAACTTAGGCTTAGTAAATAGGCTTATTAAATAGGCTTATTTCAGCAACTTAGGCTTATTAAATAGGCTTATTTCAGCAACTTAGACTTATTAAATAGCCTTATTTCAGCAACTTACGCTTATTAAATAGGCTTATTTCAGCAACTTAGGCTTATTAAATAGCCTAATTAAGTAGGCTTATTTCAGCAACTTGGGCTTATTAAATAGGCTTATTTCAGCAACTTACGCTGATTAAAAAGGCTGATTTCAGCAACTTTGACTTATTAAATTGCCTTATTTCAGCAACTTAGACTCATTAAATAGGCTTATTTCAGCAACTTATGCTTATTAAATATACTTATTTCAGCAACTTAGGCTTATTAAATAGGCTTATTTCAGGAACTTAGACTTATTAAATAGCCTTATTTCAGCAACTTAGGCTTATTAAATAGGCTTATTTCAGCAACTTAGGCTTATTAAATAGCCTCATTTCAGCAACTTAGACTTATTAAATAGGCTTATTCAGCAACTTACGCTTATTAAATAGCCTTATTAAATAGGCTTATTTCAGCAACTTAGGCTCATTAAATAGCCTCATTAAATAGGATTATTTCAGCAACTTAGGCGTATTAAATAGGCTTATTTCAGCAACTTAAACTTATTAATTAGCCTTATTTCAGCAACGTAGGCTTATTAAATAGCCTTATTTCAGCAACTTAGACTTATTAAATAGGCTTATTCAGCAACTTAGGCTTATTAAATAGCCTTATTAAATAGGCTTATTTCAGCAACTTAGACTTATTAAATAGGCTTATTCAGCAACTTAGGCTTATTAAATAGGCTTATTTCAGCAACTTAGGCTTATTAAATAGGCTCATTCAGCAACTTAGGCTTATTAAATAGGCTTATTTCAGCAACTTAGACTTATTAAATAGGCCTATTAAATAGGCTTATTAAATAGGCTTATTTCAGCAACTTAGACTTATTTAATAGGCCTATTAAATAGGCTTATTAAATACGCTTATTAAATAGGCTTATTTCAGCAACTTAGGCTCATTAAATAGCCTTATTAAATAGGCTTATTAAATAGACTTATTAAATAGGCTCATTAAATACTTATTAAATAGGCTTATTAAATAGGCTTATTAAATAGACTTATTAAATAGGCTCAATAAATAGGCTCAATAAATAGGCTTATTAAATAGGCTCAATAAATAGGCTTATTAAATAGGCTCAATAAATAGGCTTATTAAATAGGCTCATTAAATACTTATTAAGTAGGCTTATTAAATAGACTTATTAAATAGACTTATTAAATAGGCTTATTAAATAGACTTATTAAATAGGCATATTAAAAAGGCTTATTAAATAGACTTAATACATAGGCTCATTAAATAATTATTAAATAGGTTTATTAAATGGGCGTATTAAATAGGCTTATTAAATAGGCTTATTAAATAGGCTCATTAAATAGGCTTATTAAATAGGCTCATTAAATAGGCGTATGAAATAGGCTCAATAAATAGGCTTATTAAATAGGCTCAATAAATAGGCTTATTAAATAGGCTCAATAAATAGGCTTATTAAATAGGCTCAATAAATAGGCTTATTAAATAGGCTCAATAAATAGGCTTATTAAATAGACTTATTAAATAGGCTCATCAAATACTTATTAAATAGGTTTATTAAATAGGCATATTAAATAGGTTTATTAAATAGGCGTATTAAATAGGCTTATTAAATAGGCTTATTAAATAGGTTTATTAAATAGGCTTATTAAAGAGACTTATTAAATAGCCTCATTAAATAGGCTTATTTTAGCAACTTAGGCTTATTAAATAGGTTTATTTCAGCAACTTAGACTTATTAAATAGCCTTATTAAATAGGCTTATTTCAGCAACTTAGGCTTATTAAATAGGCTTATTTCAGCAACTCATGCTCATTAAATAGCCTTATTAAATAGGCTTATTTCAGCAACTTAGGCTTATTACATAGGCTTATTTCAGCAACTTAGACTTATTAAATAGGCCTATTAAATATGCTTATTAAATAGACTTATTAAATAGGCTCATTAAATACTTATTAAATAGGCGTATTAAATAGGTTTATTAAATAGACTTATTAAATAGGCTCAATAATAAGGCTTATTAGATAGGCTTATTAAATAGGCTTATTAAATAGGCTTATTAAATAGGCTTATTAAATAGGCTTATTAAAAAGACTTATTAAATAGGCTCAATAAATAGGTTTATTAAATAGGCTCATTAAATAGGCTTAATATATAGGCTTATTAAATAGGCTTATTAAATAGGCTTATTAAATAGGCTTATTTAATAGGCTTATTAAATAGGCTTATTAAATAGGCTTATTAAATAGACTTATTAAATAGGCTTATTAAATAGGCTTATTAAATAGACTTATTAAATAGCCTCATTAAATAGGCTTATTTTAGCAACTTAGGCTTATTAAATAGGCTTATTTCAGCAACTTAGACTTATTAAAAAGGCTTATTTCAGCAACTTAGGCTTATGAAATAGGCTTATTCAGCAACTTAGGCTTATTAAATAGGCTTATTTCAGCAACTTAGACTTATTAAATAGGCCTATTAAATAGGCTTATTAAATAGACTTATTAAATAGGCTCATTAAATACTTATTAAATAAGCTATTAAATAGGCTTATTAAATAGACTTATTAAATAGGCTCAATAAATAGGCTTATTAAATAGGCTTATTAAATAGGCTTATTAAATAGACTTATTAAATAGGCTCATTAAATAGGCTCAATAAATAGGCTTATTAAATAGGCTTATTAAATAGACTTATTAAATAGGCTCAATAAATAGGCGTATTAAATAGGCTTATTAAATAGGCGTATTAAATAGGCTCATTAAATAGGCTTATTAAATAGACTAATTAAATAGGCGTATGAAATAGGCTCAATAAATAGGCGTATTAAATCGGCTCAATAAATAGGCTTATTAAATAGGCTCATTAAATACTTATTAAATAGGTTTATTAAATGGGCGTATTTAATAGGCTTATTAAATAGGCTTATTAAATAGGCTCATTAAATAGGCTTATTAAATAGGCTTATTAAATAGGCGTATGAAATAGGCTCAATAAATAGGCTTATTAAATAGGCTCAATAAATAGGCTTATTAAATAGGCTCAATAAATAGGCTTATTAAATAGGCTCAATAAATAGGCTTATTAAATAGGCTCATTAAATACTTATTAAAAAGGCTTATTAAATAGACTTAACACATAGGCTCATTAAATAATTATTAAATAGGTTTATTAAATGGGCATATTAAATAGGCTTATTAAATAGGCTTATTAAATAGGCTCATTAAATAGGCTTATTAAATAGGCTTATTAAATAGGCGTATGAAATAGGCTCAATAAATAGGTTTATTAAATAGGCTCAATAAATAGGCTTATTAAATAGGCTCAATAAATAGGCTTATTAAATACGCTCAATAAATAGGCTTATTAAATAGGCTCATTAAATACTTATTAAATAGGCTTATTAAATAGACTAATTAAATAGGCTAATTAAATAGACTTATTAAATAGGCTTATTAAAAAGGCTTATTAAATAGACTTATTAAATAGGCTCATCAAATACTTATTAAATAGGTTTATTAAATAGGCGTATTAAATAGGTTTATTAAATAGGCATATTAAATAGGCTTATTAAATAGGCTTATTAAATAGGTTTATTAAATAGGCTTATTAAATAGACTTATTAAATAGCCTCATTAAATAGGCTTATTTTAGCAACTTAGGCTTATTAAATAGGTTTATTTCAGCAACTTAGGCTTATTAAATATGCTTATTTCAGCAACTTAGACTTATTAAATAGGCCTATTAAATAGGCTTATTAAATAGACTTATTAAATAGGCTCATTAAATACTTATTAAATAGGCTTAATTAAATAGGCTTATTAAATAGACTTATTAAATAGGCTCAATAAATAGGCTTATTAGATAGGCTTATTAAATAGGCTTATTAAATAGGCTTATTAAATAGGCTTATTAAATAGGCTTATTAAATAAGCTTATTAAATAGGCTTATTAAATAGGCTCAATAAATAGGCTTATTAAATAGGCTCAATAAATAGGCTTATTAAATAGGCTCAATAAATAGGCTTATTAAATAGGCTCAATAAATAGGCTTATTAAATAGGCTCAATAAATAGGCTTATTAAATAGGCTCATTAAATACTTATTAAGTAGGCTTATTAAATAGACTTATTAAATAGACTTATTAAATAGGCTTATTAAATAGACTTATTAAATAGGCATATTAAAAAGGCTTATTAAATAGACTTAATACATAGGCTCATTAAATAATTATTAAATAGGTTTATTAAATGGGCGTATTAAATAGGCTTATTAAATAGGCTTATTAAATAGGCTCATTAAATAGGCTTATTAAATAGGCTCATTAAATAGGCGTATGAAATAGGCTCAATAAATAGGCTTATTAAATAGGCTCAATAAATAGGCTTATTAAATAGGCTCAATAAATAGGCTTATTAAATAGGCTCAATAAATAGGCTTATTAAATAGGCTCAATAAATAGGCTTATTAAATAGACTAATTAAATAGGCTAATTAAATAGACTTATTAAATAGGCTTATTAAAAAGGCTTATTAAATAGACTTATTAAATAGGCTCATCAAATACTTATTAAATAGGTTTATTAAATAGGCATATTAAATAGGTTTATTAAATAGGCGTATTAAATAGGCTTATTAAATAGGCTTATTAAATAGGTTTATTAAATAGGCTTATTAAAGAGACTTATTAAATAGCCTCATTAAATAGGCTTATTTTAGCAACTTAGGCTTATTAAATAGGTTTATTTCAGCAACTTAGACTTATTAAATAGCCTTATTAAATAGGCTTATTTCAGCAACTTAGGCTTATTAAATAGGCTTATTTCAGCAACTCATGCTCATTAAATAGCCTTATTAAATAGGCTTATTTCAGCAACTTAGGCTTATTACATAGGCTTATTTCAGCAACTTAGACTTATTAAATAGGCCTATTAAATATGCTTATTAAATAGACTTATTAAATAGGCTCATTAAATACTTATTAAATAGGCGTATTAAATAGGTTTATTAAATAGACTTATTAAATAGGCTCAATAATAAGGCTTATTAGATAGGCTTATTAAATAGGCTTATTAAATAGGCTTATTAAATAGGCTTATTAAATAGGCTTATTAAAAAGACTTATTAAATAGGCTCAATAAATAGGTTTATTAAATAGGCTCATTAAATAGGCTTAATATATAGGCTTATTAAATAGGCTTATTAAATAGGCTTATTAAATAGGCTTATTTAATAGGCTTATTAAATAGGCTTATTAAATAGGCTTATTAAATAGACTTATTAAATAGGCTTATTAAATAGGCTTATTAAATAGACTTATTAAATAGCCTCATTAAATAGGCTTATTTTAGCAACTTAGGCTTATTAAATAGGCTTATTTCAGCAACTTAGACTTATTAAAAAGGCTTATTTCAGCAACTTAGGCTTATGAAATAGGCTTATTCAGCAACTTAGGCTTATTAAATAGGCTTATTTCAGCAACTTAGACTTATTAAATAGGCCTATTAAATAGGCTTATTAAATAGACTTATTAAATAGGCTCATTAAATACTTATTAAATAAGCTATTAAATAGGCTTATTAAATAGACTTATTAAATAGGCTCAATAAATAGGCTTATTAAATAGGCTTATTAAATAGGCTTATTAAATAGACTTATTAAATAGGCTCATTAAATAGGCTCAATAAATAGGCTTATTAAATAGGCTTATTAAATAGACTTATTAAATAGGCTCAATAAATAGGCGTATTAAATAGGCTTATTAAATAGGCGTATTAAATAGGCTCATTAAATAGGCTTATTAAATAGACTAATTAAATAGGCGTATGAAATAGGCTCAATAAATAGGCGTATTAAATCGGCTCAATAAATAGGCTTATTAAATAGGCTTATTTCAGCAACTCATGCTCATTAAATAGCCTTATTAAATAGGCTTATTTCAGCAACTTAGGCTTATTACATAGGCTTATTTCAGCAACTTAGACTTATTAAATAGGCCTATTAAATATGCTTATTAAATAGACTTATTAAATAGGCTCATTAAATACTTATTAAATAGGCGTATTAAATAGGTTTATTAAATAGACTTATTAAATAGGCTCAATAATAAGGCTTATTAGTTAGGCTTATTAAATAGGCTTATTAAATAGGCTTATTAAATAGGCTTATTAAATAGGCTTATTAAAAAGACTTATTAAATAGGCTCAATAAATAGGTTTATTAAATAGGCTCATTAAATAGGCTTAATATATAGGCTTATTAAATAGGCTTATTAAATAGGCTTATTAAATAGGCTTATTTAATAGGCTTATTAAATAGGCTTATTAAATAGGCTTATTAAATAGACTTATTAAATAGGCTTATTAAATAGGCTTATTAAATAGACTTATTAAATAGCCTCATTAAATAGGCTTATTTTAGCAACTTAGGCTTATTAAATAGGCTTATTTCAGCAACTTAGACTTATTAAAAAGGCTTATTTCAGCAACTTAGGCTTATGAAATAGGCTTATTCAGCAACTTAGGCTTATTAAATAGGCTTATTTCAGCAACTTAGACTTATTAAATAGGCCTATTAAATAGGCTTATTAAATAGACTTATTAAATAGGCTCATTAAATACTTATTAAATAAGCTATTAAATAGGCTTATTAAATAGACTTATTAAATAGGCTCAATAAATAGGCTTATTAAATAGGCTTATTAAATAGGCTTATTAAATAGACTTATTAAATAGGCTCATTAAATAGGCTCAATAAATAGGCTTATTAAATAGGCTTATTAAATAGACTTATTAAATAGGCTCAATAAATAGGCGTATTAAATAGGCTTATTAAATAGGCGTATTAAATAGGCTCATTAAATAGGCTTATTAAATAGACTAATTAAATAGGCGTATGAAATAGGCTCAATAAATAGGCGTATTAAATCGGCTCAATAAATAGGCTTATTAAATAGGCTCATTAAATACTTATTAAATAGGTTTATTAAATGGGCGTATTTAATAGGCTTATTAAATAGGCTTATTAAATAGGCTCATTAAATAGGCTTATTAAATAGGCTTATTAAATAGGCGTATGAAATAGGCTCAATAAATAGGCTTATTAAATAGGCTCAATAAATAGGCTTATTAAATAGGCTCAATAAATAGGCTTATTAAATAGGCTCAATAAATAGGCTTATTAAATAGGCTCATTAAATACTTATTAAAAAGGCTTATTAAATAGACTTAATACATAGGCTCATTAAATAATTATTAAATAGGTTTATTAAATGGGCATATTAAATAGGCTTATTAAATAGGCTTATTAAATAGGCTCATTAAATAGGCTTATTAAATAGGCTTATTAAATAGGCGTATGAAATAGGCTCAATAAATAGGCTTATTAAATAGGCTCAATAAATAGGCTTATTAAATAGGCTCAATAAATAGGCTTATTAAATAGGCTCAATAAATAGGCTTATTAAATAGGCTCATTAAATACTTATTAAATAGGCTTATTAAATAGACTAATTAAATAGGCTAATTAAATAGACTTATTAAATAGGCTTATTAAAAAGGCTTATTAAATAGACTTATTAAATAGGCTCATCAAATACTTATTAAATAGGTTTATTAAATAGGCGTATTAAATAGGTTTATTAAATAGGCATATTAAATAGGCTTATTAAATAGGCTTATTAAATAGGTTTATTAAATAGGCTTATTAAATAGACTTATTAAATAGCCTCATTAAATAGGCTTATTTTAGCAACTTAGGCTTATTAAATAGGTTTATTTCAGCAACTTAGACTTATTAAATAGCCTTATTAAATAGGCTTATTTCAGCAACTTAGGCTTATTAAATAGGCTTATTTCAGCAACTCATGCTCATTAAATAGCCTTATTAAATAGGCTTATTCAGCAACTTAGGCTTATTAAATAGGCTTATTTCAGCAACTTAGACTTATTAAATAGGCCTATTAAATAGGCTTATTAAATAGACTTATTAAATAGGCTCATTAAATACTTATTAAATAAGCTATTAAATAGGCTTATTAAATAGACTTATTAAATAGGCTCAATAAATAGGCTTATTAAATAGGCTTATTAAATAGGCTTATTAAATAGACTTATTAAATAGGCTCATTAAATAGGCTCAATAAATAGGCTTATTAAATAGGCTTATTAAATAGACTTATTAAATAGGCTCAATAAATAGGCGTATTAAATAGGCTTATTAAATAGGCGTATTAAATAGGCTCATTAAATAGGCTTATTAAATAGACTAATTAAATAGGCGTATGAAATAGGCTCAATAAATAGGCGTATTAAATCGGCTCAATAAATAGGCTTATTAAATAGGCTCATTAAATACTTATTAAATAGGTTTATTAAATGGGCGTATTTAATAGGCTTATTAAATAGGCTTATTAAATAGGCTCATTAAATAGGCTTATTAAATAGGCTTATTAAATAGGCGTATGAAATAGGCTCAATAAATAGGCTTATTAAATAGGCTCAATAAATAGGCTTATTAAATAGGCTCAATAAATAGGCTTATTAAATAGGCTCAATAAATAGGCTTATTAAATAGGCTCATTAAATACTTATTAAAAAGGCTTATTAAATAGACTTAATACATAGGCTCATTAAATAATTATTAAATAGGTTTATTAAATGGGCATATTAAATAGGCTTATTAAATAGGCTTATTAAATAGGCTCATTAAATAGGCTTATTAAATAGGCTTATTAAATAGGCGTATGAAATAGGCTCAATAAATAGGCTTATTAAATAGGCTCAATAAATAGGCTTATTAAATAGGCTCAATAAATAGGCTTATTAAATAGGCTCAATAAATAGGCTTATTAAATAGGCTCAATAAATAGGCTTATTAAATAGGCTCATTAAATACTTATTAAATAGGCTTATTAAATAGACTAATTAAATAGGCTAATTAAATAGACTTATTAAATAGGCTTATTAAAAAGGCTTATTAAATAGACTTATTAAATAGGCTCATCAAATACTTATTAAATAGGTTTATTAAATAGGCGTATTAAATAGGTTTATTAAATAGGCATATTAAATAGGCTTATTAAATAGGCTTATTAAATAGGTTTATTAAATAGGCTTATTAAATAGACTTATTAAATAGCCTCATTAAATAGGCTTATTTTAGCAACTTAGGCTTATTAAATAGGTTTATTTCAGCAACTTAGGCTTATTAAATATGCTTATTTCAGCAACTTAGACTTATTAAATAGGCCTATTAAATAGGCTTATTAAATAGACTTATTAAATAGGCTCATTAAATACTTATTAAATAGGCTTAATTAAATAGGCTTATTAAATAGACTTATTAAATAGGCTCAATAAATAGGCTTATTAGATAGGCTTATTAAATAGGCTTATTAAATAGGCTTATTAAATAGGCTTATTAAATAGGCTTATTAAATAAGCTTATTAAATAGGCTTATTAAATAGGCTCAATAAATAGGCTTATTAAATAGGCTCAATAAATAGGCTTATTAAATAGGCTCAATAAATAGGCTTATTAAATAGGCTCAATAAATAGGCTTATTAAATAGGCTCAATAAATAGGCTTATTAAATAGGCTCATTAAATACTTATTAAGTAGGCTTATTAAATAGACTTATTAAATAGACTTATTAAATAGGCTTATTAAATAGACTTATTAAATAGGCATATTAAAAAGGCTTATTAAATAGACTTAATACATAGGCTCATTAAATAATTATTAAATAGGTTTATTAAATGGGCGTATTAAATAGGCTTATTAAATAGGCTTATTAAATAGGCTCATTAAATAGGCTTATTAAATAGGCTCATTAAATAGGCGTATGAAATAGGCTCAATAAATAGGCTTATTAAATAGGCTCAATAAATAGGCTTATTAAATAGGCTCAATAAATAGGCTTATTAAATAGGCTCAATAAATAGGCTTATTAAATAGGCTCAATAAATAGGCTTATTAAATAGACTAATTAAATAGGCTAATTAAATAGACTTATTAAATAGGCTTATTAAAAAGGCTTATTAAATAGACTTATTAAATAGGCTCATCAAATACTTATTAAATAGGTTTATTAAATAGGCATATTAAATAGGTTTATTAAATAGGCGTATTAAATAGGCTTATTAAATAGGCTTATTAAATAGGTTTATTAAATAGGCTTATTAAAGAGACTTATTAAATAGCCTCATTAAATAGGCTTATTTTAGCAACTTAGGCTTATTAAATAGGTTTATTTCAGCAACTTAGACTTATTAAATAGCCTTATTAAATAGGCTTATTTCAGCAACTTAGGCTTATTAAATAGGCTTATTTCAGCAACTCATGCTCATTAAATAGCCTTATTAAATAGGCTTATTTCAGCAACTTAGGCTTATTACATAGGCTTATTTCAGCAACTTAGACTTATTAAATAGGCCTATTAAATATGCTTATTAAATAGACTTATTAAATAGGCTCATTAAATACTTATTAAATAGGCGTATTAAATAGGTTTATTAAATAGACTTATTAAATAGGCTCAATAATAAGGCTTATTAGATAGGCTTATTAAATAGGCTTATTAAATAGGCTTATTAAATAGGCTTATTAAATAGGCTTATTAAAAAGACTTATTAAATAGGCTCAATAAATAGGTTTATTAAATAGGCTCATTAAATAGGCTTAATATATAGGCTTATTAAATAGGCTTATTAAATAGGCTTATTAAATAGGCTTATTTAATAGGCTTATTAAATAGGCTTATTAAATAGGCTTATTAAATAGACTTATTAAATAGGCTTATTAAATAGGCTTATTAAATAGACTTATTAAATAGCCTCATTAAATAGGCTTATTTTAGCAACTTAGGCTTATTAAATAGGCTTATTTCAGCAACTTAGACTTATTAAAAAGGCTTATTTCAGCAACTTAGGCTTATGAAATAGGCTTATTCAGCAACTTAGGCTTATTAAATAGGCTTATTTCAGCAACTTAGACTTATTAAATAGGCCTATTAAATAGGCTTATTAAATAGACTTATTAAATAGGCTCATTAAATACTTATTAAATAAGCTATTAAATAGGCTTATTAAATAGACTTATTAAATAGGCTCAATAAATAGGCTTATTAAATAGGCTTATTAAATAGGCTTATTAAATAGACTTATTAAATAGGCTCATTAAATAGGCTCAATAAATAGGCTTATTAAATAGGCTTATTAAATAGACTTATTAAATAGGCTCAATAAATAGGCGTATTAAATAGGCTTATTAAATAGGCGTATTAAATAGGCTCATTAAATAGGCTTATTAAATAGACTAATTAAATAGGCGTATGAAATAGGCTCAATAAATAGGCGTATTAAATCGGCTCAATAAATAGGCTTATTAAATAGGCTTATTTCAGCAACTCATGCTCATTAAATAGCCTTATTAAATAGGCTTATTTCAGCAACTTAGGCTTATTACATAGGCTTATTTCAGCAACTTAGACTTATTAAATAGGCCTATTAAATATGCTTATTAAATAGACTTATTAAATAGGCTCATTAAATACTTATTAAATAGGCGTATTAAATAGGTTTATTAAATAGACTTATTAAATAGGCTCAATAATAAGGCTTATTAGTTAGGCTTATTAAATAGGCTTATTAAATAGGCTTATTAAATAGGCTTATTAAATAGGCTTATTAAAAAGACTTATTAAATAGGCTCAATAAATAGGTTTATTAAATAGGCTCATTAAATAGGCTTAATATATAGGCTTATTAAATAGGCTTATTAAATAGGCTTATTAAATAGGCTTATTAAATAGGCTTATTAAATAGGCTTATTAAATAGGCTTATTAAATAGACTTATTAAATAGGCTTATTAAATAGGCTTATTAAATAGACTTATTAAATAGCCTCATTAAATAGGCTTATTTTAGCAACTTAGGCTTATTAAATAGGCTTATTTCAGCAACTTAGACTTATTAAAAAGGCTTATTTCAGCAACTTAGGCTTATGAAATAGGCTTATTCAGCAACTTAGGCTTATTAAATAGGCTTATTTCAGCAACTTAGACTTATTAAATAGGCCTATTAAATAGGCTTATTAAATAGACTTATTAAATAGGCTCATTAAATACTTATTAAATAAGCTATTAAATAGGCTTATTAAATAGACTTATTAAATAGGCTCAATAAATAGGCTTATTAAATAGGCTTATTAAATAGGCTTATTAAATAGACTTATTAAATAGGCTCATTAAATAGGCTCAATAAATAGGCTTATTAAATAGGCTTATTAAATAGACTTATTAAATAGGCTCAATAAATAGGCGTATTAAATAGGCTTATTAAATAGGCGTATTAAATAGGCTCATTAAATAGGCTTATTAAATAGACTAATTAAATAGGCGTATGAAATAGGCTCAATAAATAGGCGTATTAAATCGGCTCAATAAATAGGCTTATTAAATAGGCTCATTAAATACTTATTAAATAGGTTTATTAAATGGGCGTATTTAATAGGCTTATTAAATAGGCTTATTAAATAGGCTCATTAAATAGGCTTATTAAATAGGCTTATTAAATAGGCGTATGAAATAGGCTCAATAAATAGGCTTATTAAATAGGCTCAATAAATAGGCTTATTAAATAGGCTCAATAAATAGGCTTATTAAATAGGCTCAATAAATAGGCTTATTAAATAGGCTCATTAAATACTTATTAAAAAGGCTTATTAAATAGACTTAATACATAGGCTCATTAAATAATTATTAAATAGGTTTATTAAATGGGCATATTAAATAGGCTTATTAAATAGGCTTATTAAATAGGCTCATTAAATAGGCTTATTAAATAGGCTTATTAAATAGGCGTATGAAATAGGCTCAATAAATAGGCTTATTAAATAGGCTCAATAAATAGGCTTATTAAATAGGCTCAATAAATAGGCTTATTAAATAGGCTCAATAAATAGGCTTATTAAATAGGCTCATTAAATACTTATTAAATAGGCTTATTAAATAGACTAATTAAATAGGCTAATTAAATAGACTTATTAAATAGGCTTATTAAAAAGGCTTATTAAATAGACTTATTAAATAGGCTCATCAAATACTTATTAAATAGGTTTATTAAATAGGCGTATTAAATAGGTTTATTAAATAGGCATATTAAATAGGCTTATTAAATAGGCTTATTAAATAGGTTTATTAAATAGGCTTATTAAATAGACTTATTAAATAGCCTCATTAAATAGGCTTATTTTAGCAACTTAGGCTTATTAAATAGGTTTATTTCAGCAACTTAGACTTATTAAATAGCCTTATTAAATAGGCTTATTTCAGCAACTTAGGCTTATTAAATAGGCTTATTTCAGCAACTCATGCTCATTAAATAGCCTTATTAAATAGGCTTATTCAGCAACTTAGGCTTATTAAATAGGCTTATTTCAGCAACTTAGACTTATTAAATAGGCCTATTAAATAGGCTTATTAAATAGACTTATTAAATAGGCTCATTAAATACTTATTAAATAAGCTATTAAATAGGCTTATTAAATAGACTTATTAAATAGGCTCAATAAATAGGCTTATTAAATAGGCTTATTAAATAGGCTTATTAAATAGACTTATTAAATAGGCTCATTAAATAGGCTCAATAAATAGGCTTATTAAATAGGCTTATTAAATAGACTTATTAAATAGGCTCAATAAATAGGCGTATTAAATAGGCTTATTAAATAGGCGTATTAAATAGGCTCATTAAATAGGCTTATTAAATAGACTAATTAAATAGGCGTATGAAATAGGCTCAATAAATAGGCGTATTAAATCGGCTCAATAAATAGGCTTATTAAATAGGCTCATTAAATACTTATTAAATAGGTTTATTAAATGGGCGTATTTAATAGGCTTATTAAATAGGCTTATTAAATAGGCTCATTAAATAGGCTTATTAAATAGGCTTATTAAATAGGCGTATGAAATAGGCTCAATAAATAGGCTTATTAAATAGGCTCAATAAATAGGCTTATTAAATAGGCTCAATAAATAGGCTTATTAAATAGGCTCAATAAATAGGCTTATTAAATAGGCTCATTAAATACTTATTAAAAAGGCTTATTAAATAGACTTAATACATAGGCTCATTAAATAATTATTAAATAGGTTTATTAAATGGGCATATTAAATAGGCTTATTAAATAGGCTTATTAAATAGGCTCATTAAATAGGCTTATTAAATAGGCTTATTAAATAGGCGTATGAAATAGGCTCAATAAATAGGCTTATTAAATAGGCTCAATAAATAGGCTTATTAAATAGGCTCAATAAATAGGCTTATTAAATAGGCTCAATAAATAGGCTTATTAAATAGGCTCAATAAATAGGCTTATTAAATAGGCTCATTAAATACTTATTAAATAGGCTTATTAAATAGACTAATTAAATAGGCTAATTAAATAGACTTATTAAATAGGCTTATTAAAAAGGCTTATTAAATAGACTTATTAAATAGGCTCATCAAATACTTATTAAATAGGTTTATTAAATAGGCGTATTAAATAGGTTTATTAAATAGGCATATTAAATAGGCTTATTAAATAGGCTTATTAAATAGGTTTATTAAATAGGCTTATTAAATAGACTTATTAAATAGCCTCATTAAATAGGCTTATTTTAGCAACTTAGGCTTATTAAATAGGTTTATTTCAGCAACTTAGACTTATTAAATAGCCTTATTAAATAGGCTTATTTCAGCAACTTAGGCTTATTAAATAGGCTTATTTCAGCAACTCATGCTCATTAAATAGCCTTATTAAATAGGCTTATTTCAGCAACTTAGGCTTATTACATAGGCTTATTTCAGCAACTTAGACTTATTAAATAGGCCTATTAAATATGCTTATTAAATAGACTTATTAAATAGGCTCATTAAATACTTATTAAATAGGCGTATTAAATAGGTTTATTAAATAGACTTATTAAATAGGCTCAATAATAAGGCTTATTAGATAGGCTTATTAAATAGGCTTATTAAATAGGCTTATTAAATAGGCTTATTAAATAGGCTTATTAAAAAGACTTATTAAATAGGCTCAATAAATAGGCTTATTAAATAGGCTCATTAAATAGGCTTAATATATAGGCTCAATAAATAGGCATATTAAATAGGCTCAAAAAATAGGCTTATTAAATAGGCTCATTAAATACTTATTAAGTAGGCTTATTAAATAGACTTATTAAATAGACTTATTAAATAGGCTTATTAAATAGGCTTATTAAATAGGCTTATTAAATAGGCTTATAAAATAGGCTTATTAAATAGACTTATTAAATAGGCTTATTAAATAGGCTTATTAAATAGACTTATTAAATAGCCTCATTAAATAGGCTTATTTTAGCAACTTAGGCTTATTAAATAGGCTTATTTCAGCAACTTAGACTTATTAAAAAGGCTTATTTCAGCAACTTAGACTTATTAAATAGGCCTATTAAATAGGCTTATTAAATAGACTTATTAAATAGGCTCATTAAATACTTATTAAATAGGCTATTAAATAGGCTTATTAAATAGACTTATTAAATAGGCTCAATAAATAGGCTTATTAAATAGGCTTATTAAATAGGCTTATTAAATAGGCTTATTAAATAGACTTATTAAATAGGCTCATTAAATAGGCTCAATAAATAGGCTTATTAAATAGGCTTATTAAATAGACTTATTAAATAGGCTCAATAAATAGGCGTATTAAATAGGCTTATTAAATAGGCGTATTAAATAGGCTCATTAAATAGGCTTATTAAATAGACTAATTAAATAGGCATATGAAATAGGCTCAATAAATAGGCGTATTAAATCGGCTCAATAAATAGGCTTATTAAATAGGCTCATTAAATACTTATTAAATAGGTTTATTAAATAGGCGTATTAAATAGGCTTATTAAATAGGCTTATTAAATAGGTTTATTAAATAGGCTTATTAAATAGACTTATTAAATAGCCTCATTAAATAGGCTTATTTTAGCAACTTAGGCTTATTAAATAGTTTTATTTACGCAACTTAGACTTATTAAATAGCCTTACTAAATAGGCTTATTTAAGCAACTTAGGCTTATTAAATAGGCTTATTTCAGCAATTTATGCTTATTAAATAGCCTTATTAAATAGGCTTATTTCAGCAACTTAGGCTTATTAAATAGGCTTATTTCAGCAACTTAGACTTATTAAATAGGCCTATTAAATAGGCTTATTAAATAGACTTATTAAATAGGCTCATTAAATACTTATTAAATAGGCTATTAAATAGGCTTATTAAATAGACTTATTAAATAGGCTCAATAAATAGTCTTATTAAACAGGCTTATTAAATAGGCTTATTAAATAGGCTTATTAAATAGACTTATTAAATAGGCTCATTAAATAGGCTCAATAAATAGGCTTATTAAATAGGCTTATTAAATAGACTTATTAAATAGGCTCAATAAATAGGCGTATTAAATAGGCTTATTAAATAGGCGTATTAAATAGGCTCATTAAATAGGCTTATTAAATAAACTAATTAAATAGGCGTATGAAATAGGCTCAATAAATAGGCGTATTAAATCGGCTCAATAAATAGGCTTATTAAATAGGCTCATTAAATACTTATTAAATAGGTTTATTAAATGGGCGTATTAAATAGGCTTATTAAATAGGCTTATTAAATAGGCTCATTAAATAGGCTTATTAAATAGGCTTATTAAATAGGCGTATGAAATAGGCTCAATAAATAGGCTTATTAAATAGGCTCAATAAATAGGCTTATTAAATAGGCTCAATAAATAGGCTTATTAAATAGGCTCAATAAATAGGCTTATTAAATAGGCTCATTAAATACTTATTAAAAAGGCTTATTAAATAGACTTAATACATAGGCTCATTAAATAATTATTAAATAGGTTTATTAAATGGGCATATTAAATAGGCTTATTAAATAGGCTTATTAAATAGGCTCATTAAATAGGCTTATTAAATAGGCTTATTAAATAGGCGTATGAAATAGGCTCAATAAATAGGCTTATTAAGTAGGCTCAATAAATAGGCTTATTAAATAGGCTCAATAAATAGGCTTATTAAATAGGCTCAATAAATAGGCTTATTAAATAGGCTCATTAAATACTTATTAAATAGGCTTATTAAATAGACTAATTAAATAGGCTAATTAAATAGACTTATTAAATAGGCTTATTAAAAAGGCTTATTAAATAGACTTATTAAATAGGCTCATCAAATACTTATTAAATAGGTTTATTAAATAGGCGTATTAAATAGGTTTATTAAATAGGCGTATTAAATAGGCTTATTAAATAGGCTTATTAAATAGGTTTATTAAATAGGCTTATTAAATAGACTTATTAAATAGCCTCATTAAATAGGCTTATTTTAGCAACTTAGGCTTATTAAATAGGTTTATTTCAGCAACTTAGACTTATTAAATAGCCTTATTAAATAGGCTTATTTCAGCAACTTAGGCTTATTAAATAGGCTTATTTCAGCAACTCATGCTCATTAAATAGCCTTATTAAATAGGCTTATTTCAGCAACTTAGGCTTATTACATAGGCTTATTTCAGCAACTTAGACTTATTAAATAGGCCTATTAAATATGCTTATTAAATAGACTTATTGAATAGGCTCATTAAATACTTATTAAATAGGCGTATTAAATAGGTTTATTAAATAGACTTATTAAATAGGCTCAATAATAAGGCTTATTAGATAGGCTTATTAAATATGCTTATTAAATAGGCTTATTAAATAGGCTTATTAAATAGGCTTATTAAAAAGACTTATTAAATAGGCTCAATAAATAGGCTTATTAAATAGGCTCATTAAATAGGCTTAATATATAGGCTCAATAAATAGGCGTATTAAATAGGCTCAAAAAATAGGCTTATTAAATAGGCTCATTAAATACTTATTAAGTTGGCTTATTAAATAGACTTATTAAATAGACTTATTAAATAGGCTTATTAAATAGGCTTATTAAATAGGCTTATTAAATAGGCTTATAAAATAGGCTTATTAAATAGACTTATTAAATAGGCTTATTAAATAGGCTTATTAAATAGACTTATTAAATAGCCTCATTAAATAGGCTTATTTTAGCAACTTAGGCTTATTAAATAGGCTTATTTCAGCAACTTAGACTTATTAAAAAGGCTTATTTCAGCAACTTAGACTTATTAAATAGGCCTATTAAATAGGCTTATTAAATAGACTTATTAAATAGGCTCATTAAATACTTATTAAATAGGCTATTAAATAGGCTTATTAAATAGACTTATTAAATAGGCTCAATAAATAGGCTTATTAAATAGGCTTATTAAATAGGCTTATTAAATAGGCTTATTAAATAGGCTTATTAAATAGACTTATTAAATAGGCTCAATAAATAGGCGTATTAAATAGGCTTATTAAATAGGCGTATTAAATAGGCTCATTAAATAGGCTTATTAAATAGACTTATTAAATAGGCTCAATAAATAGGCGTATTAAATAGGCTTATTAAATAGGCGTATTAAATAGGCTCATTAAATAGGCTTATTAAATAGACTAATTAAATAGGCATATGAAATAGGCTCAATAAATAAGCGTATTAAATCGGCTCAATAAATAGGCTTATTAAATAGGCTCATTAAATACTTATTAAATAGGTTTATTAAATAGGCGTATTAAATAGGCTTATTAAATAGGCTTATTAAATAGGTTTATTAAATAGGCTTATTAAATAGACTTATTTAAGCAACTTAGGCTTATTAAATAGGCTTATTTCAGCAATTTATGCTTATTAAATAGCCTTATTAAATAGGCTTATTTCAGCAACTTAGGCTTATTAAATAGGTTTATTTACGCAACTTAGACTTATTAAATAGCCTTACTAAATAGGCTTATTTAAGCAACTTAGGCTTATTAAATAGGCTTATTTCAGCAATTTATGCTTATTAAATAGCCTTATTAAATAGGCTTATTTCAGCAACTTAGGCTTATTAAATAGGCTTATTTCAGCAACTTAGACTTATTAAATAGGCCTATTAAATAGGCTTATTAAATAGACTTATTAAATAGGCTAATTAAATACTTATTAAATAGGCTTATTAAATAGGCTTATTAAATAGACTTATTAAATAGGCTCAATAAATAGGCTTATTAAATAGGCTTATTAAATAGGCTTATTAAATAGGCGTATTAAATAGGCTCAATAAATAGGCGTATTAAATAGGCTCAATAAATAGGCTTATTAAATAGGCTCAATAAATAGGCTTATTAAATAGGCTCAATAAATAGGCTTATTAAATAGGCTCAATAAATAGGCTTATTAAATAGGCTCAATAAATAGGCTTATTAAATAGGCTCATTAAATACTTATCAAATAGGCTTATTAAATAGACGTATTAAATAGACTCATTAAATCGGCTCAATAAATAGGCTTATTAAATAGGCTCATTAAATACTTATTAAATAGGTTTATTAAATAGGCGTATTAAATAGGCTTATTAAATAGGCTTATTAAATAGGTTTATTAAATAGGCTTATTAAATAGCCTTATTAAATAGGCTTATTTCAGCAACTTAGGCTTATTAAATAGGCTTATTTCAGCAACTTAGACTTATTAAATAGGCCTATTAAATAGGCTTATTAAATAGACTTATTAAATAGGCTCATTAAATACTTATTAAATAGGCTATTAAATAGGCTTATTAAATAGACTTATTAAATAGGCTCAATTAATAGGCTTATTAAATAGGCTTATTAAATTCGGCTTATTAAATAGGCTTATTAAATAGACTTATTAAATAGGCTCATTAAATAGGCTCAATAAATAGGCTTATTAAATAGGCTTATTAAATAGACTTATTAAATAGGCTCAATAAATAGGCGTATTAAATAGGCTTATTAAATAGGCGTATTAAATAGGCTCATTAAATAGGCTTATTAAATAGACTAATTAAATAGGCGTATGAAATAGGCTCAATAAATAGGCGTATTAAATCGGCTCAATAAATAGGCTTATTAAATAGGCTCATTAAATACTTATTAAATAGGTTTATTAAATGGGCGTATTAAATAGGCTTATTAAATAGGCTCATTAAATAGGCTTATTAAATAGGCTTATTAAATAGGCGTATGAAATAGGCTCAATAAATAGGCTTATTAAATAGGCTCAATAAATAGGCTTATTAAATAGGCTCAATAAATAGGCTTATTAAATAGGCTCAATAAATAGGCTTATTAAATAGGCTCATTAAATACTTATTAAAAAGGCTTATTAAATAGACTTAATACATAGGCTCATTAAATAATTATTAAATAGGTTTATTAAATGGGCATATTAAATAGGCTTATTAAATAGGCTTATTAAATAGGCTCATTAAATAGGCTTATTAAATAGGCTTATTAAATAGGCGTATGAAATAGGCTCAATAAATAGGCTTATTAAATAGGCTCAATAAATAGGCTTATTAAATAGGCTCAATAAATAGGCTTATTAAATAGGCTCAATAAATAGGCTTATTAAATAGGCTCATTAAATACTTATTAAATAGGCTTATTAAATAGACTAATTAAATAGGCTAATTAAATAGACTTATTAAATAGGCTTATTAAAAAGGCTTATTAAATAGACTTATTAAATAGGCTCATCAAATACTTATTAAATAGGTTTATTAAATAGGCGTATTAAATAGGTTTATTAAATAGGCGTATTAAATAGGCTTATTAAATAGGCTTATTAAATAGGTTTATTAAATAGGCTTATTAAATAGACTTATTAAATAGCCTTATTAAATAGGCTTATTTCAGCAACTTAGGCTTATTAAATAGGCTTATTTCAGTAACTCATGCTCATTAAATAGCCTTATTAAATAGGCTTATTTCAGCAACTTAGGCTTATTACATAGGCTTATTTCAGCAACTTAGACTTATTAAATAGGCCTATTAAATATGCTTATTAAATAGACTTATTGAATAGGCTCATTAAATACTTATTAAATAGGCGTATTAAATAGGTTTATTAAATAGACTTATTAAATAGGCTCAATAATAAGGCTTATTAGATAGGCTTATTAAATAGGCTTATCAAATAGGCTTATTAAATAGGCTTATTAAATAGGCTTATTAAAAAGACTTATTAAATAGGCTCAATAAATAGGCGTATTAAATAGGCTCATTAAATAGGCTTAATATATAGGCTCAATAAATAGGCGTATTAAATAGGCTCAAAAAATAGGCTTATTAAATAGGCTCATTAAATACTTATTAAGTAGGCTTATTAAATAGACTTATTAAATAGACTTATTAAATAGGCTTATTAAATAGGCTTATTAAATAGGCTTATTAAATAGGCTTATAAAATAGGCTTATTAAATAGACTTATTAAATAGGCTTATTAAATAGGCTTATTAAATAGACTTATTAAATAGCCTCATTAAATAGGCTTATTTTAGCAACTTAGGCTTATTAAATAGGCTTATTTCAGCAACTTAGACTTATTAAAAAGGCTTATTTCAGCAACTTAGACTTATTAAATAGGCCTATTAAATAGGCTTATTAAATAGACTTATTAAATAGGCTCATTAAATACTTATTAAATAGGCTATTAAATAGGCTTATTAAATAGACTTATTAAATAGGCTCAATAAATAGGCTTATTAAATAGGCTTATTAAATAGGCTTATTAAATAGGCTTATTAAATAGACTTATTAAATAGGCTCATTAAATAGGCTCAATAAATAGGCTTATTAAATAGGCTTATTAAATAGACTTATTAAATAGGCTCAATAAATAGGCGTATTAAATAGGCTTATTAAATAGGCGTATTAAATAGGCTCATTAAATAGGCTTATTAAATAGACTAATTAAATAGGCATATGAAATAGGCTCAATAAATAGGCGTATTAAATCGGCTCAATAAATAGGCTTATTAAATAGGCTCATTAAATACTTATTAAATAGGTTTATTAAATAGGCGTATTAAATAGGCTTATTAAATAGGCTTATTAAATAGGTTTATTAAATAGGCTTATTAAATAGACTTATTAAATAGCCTCATTAAATAGGCTTATTTTAGCAACTTAGGCTTATTAAATAGGTTTATTTACGCAACTTAGACTTATTAAATAGCCTTACTAAATAGGCTTATTTAAGCAACTTAGGCTTATTAAATAGGCTTATTTCAGCAATTTATGCTTATTAAATAGCCTTATTAAATAGGCTTATTTCAGCAACTTAGGCTTATTACATAGGCTTATTTCAGCAACTTAGACTTATTAAATAGGCCTATTAAATAGGCTTATTAAATAGACTTATTAAATAGGCTCCTTAAATACTTATTAAATAGGCTTATTAAATAGGCTTATTAAATAGACTTATTAAATAGGCTCAATAAATAGGCTTATTAAATAGGCTTATTAAATAGGCTTATTAAATAGGCGTATTAAATAGGCTCAATAAATAGGCGTATTAAATAGGCTCAATAAATAGGCTTATTAAATAGGCTCAATAAATAGGCTTATTAAATAGGCTCAATAAATAGGCTTATTAAATAGGCTCAATAAATAGGCTTATTAAATAGGCTCAATAAATAGGCTTATTAAATAGGCTCATTAAATACTTATCAAATAGGCTTATTAAATAGACGTATTAAATAGACACATTAAATCGGCTCAATAAATAGGCTTATTAAATAGGCTCATTAAATACTTATTAAATAGGTTTATTAAATAGGCGTATTAAATAGGCTTATTAAATAGGCTTATTAAATAGGTTTATTAAATAGGCTTATTAAATAGACTTATTAAATAGCCTCATTAAATAGGCTTATTTTAGCAACTTAGGCTTATTAAATAGGTTTATTTCAGCAACTTAGACTTATTAAATAGCCTTACTAAATAGGCTTATTTAAGCAACTTAGGCTTATTAAATAGGCTTATTTCAGCAACTTATGCTTATTAAATAGCCTTATTAAATAGGTTTATTTCAGCAACTTAGGCTTATTAAATAGGCTTATTTCAGCAACTTAGACTTATTAAATAGGCCTATTAAATAGGCTTATTAAATAGGCTTATTAAATAGACTCATTAAATAGGCTCAATAAATAGGCTTATTAAATAGGCTTATTAAATAGGCTTATTAAATAGGCTTATTAAATAGGCTTATTAAATAGGCTTATTAAATAGGCTTATTAAATAGGCGTATTAAATAGGCTCAATAAATAGGCGTATTAAATAGGCTCAAGAAATAGGCTTTTTAAATAGGCTCATTAAATAGGCTTATTAAATAGGCTCATTAAATACTTATTAAGTAGGCTTATTAAATAGACTTATTAAATAGACTTATTAAATAGGCTTATTAAATAGGCTCAATAAATAGGCTTATTAAATAGGCTCAATAAATAGGCTTATTAAATAGGCTCAATAAATAGGCTTATTAAATAGGCTCAATAAATAGGCTTATTAAATAGACTTATTAAATAGCCTCATTAAATAGGCTTATTTTAGCAACTTAGGCTTATTAAATAGGTTTATTTCAGCAACTTAGACTTATTAAATAGCCTTATTAAATAGGCTTATTTCAGCAACTTAGGCTTATTAAATAGGCTTATTTCAGCAACTTAGGCTTATTAAATATGCTTATTTCAGCAACTTAGACTTATTAAATAGGCTCATTAAATAGGCTTATTAAATAGGCTTATTAAATAGGCTTATTAAATAGGCTTATTAAATAGGCTTATTAAATAGGCTTATTAAATAGGCTTATTAAATAGCCTCATTAAATAGGCTTATTAAATAGACTTATTAAATAGACTAATTAAATAGGCTAATTAAATAGACTTATTAAATAGGCCTATTAAAAGGCGTATTAAATAGACTTATTAAATAGGCTCATCAAATACTTATTAAATAGGTTTATTAAATAGGCGTATTAAATAGGTTTATTAAATAGGCGTATTAAATAGGCTTATTAAATAGGCTTATTAAATAGGTTTATTAAATAGGCTTATTAAATAGACTTATTAAATAGCCTCATTAAATAGGCTTATTTTAGCAACTTAGGCTTATTAAATAGGTTTATTTCAGCAACTTAGACTTATTAAATAGCCTTATTAAATAGGCTTATTTCAGCAACTTAGGCTTATTAAATAGGCTTATTTCAGCAACTCATGCTCATTAAATAGACTTATTAAATAGGCTCATTAAATACTTATTAAATAGGCGTATTAAATAGGTTTATTAAATAGACTTATTAAATAGGCTCAATAATAAGGCTTATTAGATAGGCTTATTAAATAGGCTTATTAAATAGGCTTATTAAATAGGCTTATTAAATAGGCTTATTAAAAAGACTCATTAAATAGGCTCAATAAATAGGCTTATTAAATAGGCTCAATAAATAGGCTTATTAAATAGGCTCAATAAATAGGCGTATTAAATAGGCTAAAAAAATAGGCTTATTAAATAGGCTCATTAAATACTTATTAAGTAGGCTTATTAAATAGACTTATTAAATAGACTTATTAAATAGGCTTATTAAATAGACTTATTAAATAGGCTTATTAAAAAGGCGTATTAAATAGACTTAATACATAGGCTCATTAAATACTTATTAAATAGGTTTATCAAATAGGCGTATTAAATATGCTTATTAAATAGGCGTATTAAATATGCTTATTAAATAGGCTTATTAAATAGGCTTATTAAATAGGCTTATTAAATAGACTTATTAAATAGCCTCATTAAATAGGCTTATTTTAGCAACTTAGGCTTATTAAATAGGTTTATTTCAGCAACTTAGACTTATTAAATAGCCTTACTAAATAGGCTTATTTCAGCAATTTAGGCTTATTAAATAGGCTTATTTCAGCAACTTATGCTTATTAAATAGCCTTATTAAATAGGCTTATTTCAGCAACTTAGGCGTATTAAATAGGCTTATTTCAGCAACTTAGACTTATTAAATAGGCCTATTAAATAGGCTTATTAAATAGACTTTTTAAATAGGCTCATTAAATACTTATTAAATAGGCTTATTAAATAGGCTTATTAAATAGACTTATTAAATAGGCTTATTAAATAGGCTCATTAAATACTTATCAAATAGGCTTATTAAATAGACGTATTAAATAGACTCAATAAATAGGCTTATTAAATAGACTTATTAAATAGGTTTATTAAATAGGCTTATTAAATAGACTTATTAAATAGCCTCATTAAATAGGCTTATTTTAGCAACTTAGGCTTATTAAATAGGTTTATTTCAGCAACTTAGACTTATTAAATAGCCTTACTAAATAGGCTTATTTCAGCAATTTAGGCTTATTAAATAGGCTTATTTCAGCAACTTATGCTTATTAAATAGCCTTATTAAATAGGCTTATTTCAGCAACTTAGGCGTATTAAATAGGCTTATTTCAGCAACTTAGACTTATTAAATAGGCCTATTAAATAGGCTTATTAAATAGACTTTTTAAATAGGCTCATTAAATACTTATTAAATAGGCTTATTAAATAGGCTTATTAAATAGACTTATTAAATAGGCTCAATAAATAGGCTTATTAAATAGGCTTATTAAATAGGCTTATTAAATAGGCTCATTAAATACTTATCAAATAGGCTTATTAAATAGACGTATTAAATAGACTCAATAAATAGGCTTATTAAATAGACTTATTAAATAGGTTTATTAAATAGGCTTATTAAATAGACTTATTAAATAGCCTCATTAAATAGGCTTATTTTAGCAACTTAGGCTTATTAAATAGGTTTATTTCAGCAACTTAGACTTATTAAATAGCCTTATTAAATAGGCTTATTTCAGCAACTTAGGCTTATTTAATAGGCTTATTTCAGCAACTTAGGCTTATTAAATATGCTTATTTCAGCAACTTAGACTTATTAAATAGGCTCATTAAATAGGCTTATTAAATAGGCTTATTAAATAGGCTTATTAAATAGGCTTATTAAATAGGCTTATTAAATAGGCTTATTAAATAGGCTTATTAAATAGCCTCATTAAATAGGCTTATTAAATAGACTTATTAAATAGACTAATTAAATAGGCTAATTAAATAGACTTATTAAATAGGCCTATTAAAAGGCTTATTAAATAGACTTATTAAATAGGCTCATCAAATACTTATTAAATAGGTTTATTAAATAGGCGTATTAAATAGGTTTATTAAATAGGCGTATTAAATAGGCTTATTAAATAGGCTTATTAAATAGGTTTATTAAATAGGCTTATTAAATAGACTTATTAAATAGCCTCATTAAATAGGCTTATTTTAGCAACTTAGGCTTATTAAATAGGTTTATTTCAGCAACTTAGACTTATTAAATAGCCTTATTAAATAGGCTTATTTCAGCAACTTAGGCTTATTAAATAGGCTTATTTCAGCAACTCATGCTCATTAAATAGACTTATTAAATAGGCTCATTAAATACTTATTAAATAGGCGTATTAAATAGGTTTATTAAATAGACTTATTAAATAGGCTCAATAATAAGGCTTATTAGATAGGCTTATTAAATAGGCTTATTAAATAGGCTTATTAAAAAGACTCATTAAATAGGCTCAATAAATAGGCTTATTAAATAGGCTCAATAAATAGGCTTATTAAATAGGCTCAATAAATAGGCGTATTAAATAGGCTAAAAAAATAGGCTTATTAAATAGGCTCATTAAATACTTATTAAATAGGTTTATTAAATAGGCGTATTAAATATGCTTATTAAATAGGCGTATTAAATATGCTTATTAAATAGGCTTATTAAATAGGCTTATTAAATAGGCTTATTAAATAGACTTATTAAATAGCCTCATTAAATAGGCTTATTTTAGCAACTTAGGCTTATTAAATAGGTTTATTTCAGCAACTTAGACTTATTAAATAGCCTTACTAAATAGGCTTATTTCAGCAATTTAGGCTTATTAAATAGGCTTATTTCAGCAACTTATGCTTATTAAATAGCCTTATTAAATAGGCTTATTTCAGCAACTTAGGCGTATTAAATAGGCTTATTTCAGCAACTTAGACTTATTAAATAGACCTATTAAATAGGCTTATTAAATAGACTTATTAAATAGGCTCATTAAATACTTATTAAATAGGCTTATTAAATAGGCTTATTAAATAGACTTATTAAATAGGCTCAATAAATAGGCTTATTAAATAGGCTTATTAAATAGGCTTATTAAATAGGCTTATTAAATAGGCTTATTAAATAGGCTTATTAAATAGGCTTATTAAATAGGCACTTTAAATAGACTTATTAAATAGGCTCAAGAAATAGGCGTATTAAATAGGCTCAATAAATAGGCTTATTAAATAGGCTCAATAAATAGGCTTATTAAATAGGCTCAATAAATAGGCTTATTAAATAGGCTCATTAAATACTTATTAAGTAGGCTTATTAAATCGACTTATTAAATAGACTTATTAAATAGGCTTATTAAATAGGCTCAATAAATAGGCTTATTAAATAGGCTCAATAAATAGGCTTATTAAATAGGCTCAATAAATAGGCTCATTAAATAGGCTCAATAAATAGGCTTATTAAATAGGCTCATTAAATACTTATCAAATAGGCTTATTAAATAGACGTATTAAATAGACTCATTAAATAGGCTTATTAAATAGACTTATTAAATAGGTTTCTTAAATAGGCTTATTAAATAGACTTATTAAATAGCCTCATTAAATAGGCTTATTTTAGCAACTTAGGCTTATTAAATAGGTTTATTTCACCAACTTAGACTTATTAAATAACCTTATTAAATAGGCTTATTTCAGCAACTTAGGCTTATTAAATAGGCTTATTTCAGCAACTTAGGCTTATTAAATATGCTTATTTCAGCAACTTAGACTTATTAAATAGGCCTATTAAATAGGCTTATTAAATATACTTATTAAATAGGCTCATTAAATAGGCTTATTAAATAGGCTTATTAAATAGGCTTATTAAATAAGCTTATTAAATAGGCTTATTAAATAGGCTCAATAAATAGGCTTATTAAATAGGCTCAATAAATAGGCTTATTAAATAGGCTCAATAAATAGGCTTATTAAATAGGCTCAATAAATAGGCTTATTAAATAGGCTCAATAAATAGGCTTATTAAATAGGCTCATTAAATACTTATTAAGTATGCTTATTAAATAGACTTATTAAATAGACTTATTAAATAGACTTATTAAATAGACTTATTAAATAGGCTTATTAAAAAGGCTTATTAAATAGACTTAATACATAGGCTCATTAAATAATTATTAAATAGGTTTATTAAATAGGTGTATTAAATAGGCTTATTAAATAGGCTTATTAAATAGGCTTATTAAATAGGCTTATTAAATAGGCGTATGAAATAGGCTCAATAAATAGGCTTATTAAATAGGCTCAATAAATAGGCTTATTAAATAGGCTCAAAGAATAGGCTTATTAAATAGGCTCAATAAATAGGCTTATTAAATAGGCTCATTAAATACTTATTAAATAGGCTTATTAAATAGACTTATTAAATAGACTAATTAAATAGGCTAATTAAATAGACTTATTAAATAGGCTTATTAAAAAGGCTTATTAAATAGACTTATTAAATAGGCTATTCAAATACTTATTAAATAGGTTTATTAAATAGGCGTATTAAATAGGTTTATTAAATAGGCGTATTAAATAGGCTTATTAAATAGGCTTATTAAATAGGTTTATTAAATAGGCTTATTAAATAGACTTATTAAATAGCCTCATTAAATAGGCTAATTTTAGCAACTTAGGCTTATTAAATAGGTTTATTTCAGCAACTTAGACTTATTAAATAGCCTTATTAAATAGGATTATTTCAGCAACTTAGGCTTATTAAATAGGCTTATTTCAGCAACTCATGCTCATTAAATAGCCTTATTAAATAGGCTTATTTCAGCAACTTAGGCTTATTACATAGGCTTATTTCAGCAACTTAGACTTATTAAATAGGCCTATTAAATAGGCTTATTAAATAGACTTATTAAATAGGCTTATTAAATACTTATTAAATAGGCGTATTAAATAGGTTTATTAAATAGACTTATTAAATAGGCTCAATAATAAGGCTTATTAGATAGGCTTATTAAATAGGCTTATTAAATAGGCTTATTAAATAGGCTTATTAAATAGGCTTATTAAAAAGACTTATTAAATAGGCTCAATAAATAGGCTTATTAAATAGGCTCAATAAATAGGCTTATTAAATAGGCTCAATAAATAGGCGTATTAAATAGGCTCAAAAATAGGCTTATTAAATAGGCTCATTAAATACTTATTAAGTAGGCTTATTAAATAGACTTATTAAATAGACTTATTAAATAGGCTTATTAAATAGACTTATTAAATAGGCTTATTAAAAAGGCGTATTAAATAGACTTAATACATAGGCTCATTAAATACGTATTAAATAGGTTTATTAAATAGGCGTATTAAATATGCTTATTAAATAGGCGTATTAAATATGCTTATTAAATAGGCTTATTAAATAGGCCTTTTCAGCAACTTAGGCTTATTAAATAGGCTTATTCAGCAACTTAGGCTTATTAAATAGGCTCATTAAATATTAATTAAATAGGCTTATTAAACAGGCTTATTAAATAGACTTATTAAATAGGCTCAATAAATAGGCTTATTAAATAGGCTTATTAAATAGGCTCATTAAATAGGCTTAATATATAGGCGTATTAAATAGGCTTATTAAATAGGCTTATTAAATAGGCTTATTAAATAGGCTTATTAAATAGACTTATTAAATAGGCTTATTAAATAGGCTTATTAAATAGACTTATTAAATAGCCTCATTAAATAGGCTTATTAAATAGGCTCATTAAATAGGCTTATTAAATAGGCTTATTAAATAGGCTTATTAAATAGGCTTATTAAATAGGCTTATTAAATAGACTTATTAAATAGGCTTATTAAATAGGCTTATTAAATAGACTTATTAAATAGCCTCATTAAATAGGCTTATTTTAGCAACTTAGGCATATGAAATGGGCTTATTCAGCAACTTAGGCTTATTAAATAGCCTTATTTCAGCAACTTAGACTTATTAAATAGGCCTATTAAATAGGCTTATTAAATAGACTTATTAAATAGGCTCATTAAATACTTATTAAATAGGCTATTAAATAGGCTTATTAAATAGACTTATTAAATAGGCTCAATAAATAGGCTTATTAAATAGGCTTATTAAATAGGCTTATTAAATAGGCTTATTAAATAGACTCATTAAATAGGCTCATTAAATAGGCTCAATAAATAGGCTTATTAAATAGGCTTATTAAATAGACTTATTAAATAGGCTCAATAAATATGCGTATTAAATAGGCTTATTAAATAGGCGTATTAAATAGGCTTATTAAATAGGCTTATTAAATAGACTAATTAAATAGGCGTATGAAATAGGCTCAATAAATAGGCGTATTAAATAGGCTCAATAAATAGGCTTATTAAATAGGCTCAATAAATAGGCTTATTAAATCGGCTCAATAAATAGGCTTATTAAATAGGCTCATTAAATACTTATTAAATAGGTTTATTAAATAGGTGTATTAAATAGGCTTATTAAATAGGCTTATTAAATAGGCTTATTAAATAGGCTTATTAAGTAGGCTTATTAAATAGACTTATTAAATAGCCTCATTAAATAGGCTTATTAAATAGGCTCATTAAATAGGCTTAATAAATAGGCTTATTAAATAGGCTTATTAAATAGGCTTATTAAATAGGCTTATTAAATAGGCTTATTAAATAGACTTATTAAATAGCCTCATTAAATAGGCTTATTTTAGCAACTTAGGCTTATGAAATAGGCTTATTCAGCAACTTAGGTTTATTAAATAGGCTTATTTCAGCAACTTAGACTTATTAAATAGGCCTATTAAATAGGCTTATTAAATAGACTTATTAAATAGGCTCATTAAATACTTATTAAATAGGCTATTAAATAGGCTTATTAAATAGACTTATTAAATAGGCTCAATAAATAGGTTTATTAAATAGGTTTATTAAATAGGCTTATTAAATAGGCTTATTAAATAGACTTATTAAATAGGCTCATTAAATAGGCTCAATAAATAGGCTTATTAAATAGGCTTATTAAATAGACTTATTAAATAGGCTCAATAAATAGGTGTATTAAATAGGCTTATTAAATAGGCGTATTAAATAGGCTTATTAAATAGGCTTATTAAATAGACTAATTAAATAGGCGTATGAAATAGGCTCAATAAATAGGCGTATTAAATAGGCTCAATAAATAGGCTTATCAAATAGGCTCAATAAATAGGCTTATTAAATCGGCTCAATAAATAGGCTTATTAAATAGGCTCATTAAATACTTATTAAATAGGTTTATTAAATAGGCGTATTAAATAGGCTTATTAAATAGGCTTATTAAATAGGCTTATTAAATAGGCTTATTAAATAGGCTTATTAAATAGGCGTATGAAATAGGCTCAATAAATAGGCTAATTAAATAGGCTCAATAAATAGGCTTATTAAATAGGCTCAATAAATAGGCTTATTAAATAGGCTCAATAAATAGGCTTATTAAATAGGCTCATTAAATACTTATTAAATAGGCTTATTAAATAGACTTATTAAATAGACTAATTAAATAGGCTAATTAAATAGACTTATTAAATAGGCTTATTAAAAAGGCTTATTAAATAGACTTATTAAATAGGCTCATCAAATACTTATTAAATAGGTTTATTAAATAGGCGTATTAAATAGGTTTATTAAATAGGCGTATTAAATAGGCTTATTAAATAGGTTTATTAAATAGGCTTATTAAATAGACTTATTAAATAGCCTCATTAAATAGGCTTATTTTAGCAACTTAGGCTTATTAAATAGGTTTATTTCAGCAACTTAGACTTATTAAATAGCCTTATTAAATAGGCTTATTTCAGCAACTTAGGCTTATTAAATAGGCTTATTTCAGCAACTCATGCTCATTAAATAGCCTTATTAAATAGGCTTATTTCAGCAACTTAGGCTTATTAAATAGGCCTATTAAATAGGCTTATTAAATAGACTTGTTAAATAGGCTCATTAAATACTTATTATATTGGCGTATTAAATAGGTTTATTAAATAGACTTATTAAATAGGCTCAATAATAAGGCTTATTAGATAGGCTTATTAAATAGGCTTAATAAATAGGCTTATTAAATAGGCTTATTAAATAGGCTTATTAAAAAGACTTATTAAATAGGCTCAATAAATAGGCCTATTAAATAGGCTCAATAAATAGGCTTATTAAATAGGCTCAATAAATAGGCGTATTAAATAGGCTCAAAAAATAGGCTTATTAAATAGGCTCATTAAATACTTATTAAGTAGGCTTATTAAATAGACTTATTAAATAGACTTATTAAATAAGCTTATTAAATAGACTTATTAAAAAAGGCTTATTAAAAAGGCGTATTAAATAGACTTAATACATAGGCTCATTAAATATTTATTAAATAGGTTTATTAAATAGGCGTATTAAATATGCTTATTAAATAGGCGTATTAAATATGCTTATTAAATAGGCTTATTAAATAGGCTTATTAAATAGGCTTATTAAATAGACTTATTAAATAGCCTCATTAAATAGGCTTATTTTAGCAACTTAGGCTTATTTAATAGGTTTATTTCAGCAACTTAGACTTATTAAATAGCCTTATTAAATAGGCTTATTTCAGCAACTCAGGCTTATTAAATAGGCTTATTCAGCAACTTAGGCTTATTAAATAGGCCTTTTTCAGCAACTTAGGCTTATTAAATAGGCTTATTCAGCAACTTAGGCTTATTAAATAGGCTCATTAAATATTAATTAAATAGGCTTATTAAACAGGCTTATTAAATAGACTTATTAAATAGGCTCAATAAATAGGCTTATTAAATAGGCTTATTAAATAGGCTCATTAAATAGGCTTAATATATAGGCTTATTAAATAGGCTTATTAAATAGGCTTATTAAATAGGCTTATTAAATAGGCTTATTAAATAGACTTATTAAATAGGCTTATTAAATAGACTTATTAAATAGGCTCATTAAATACTTATTAAATAGGCGTATTAAATAGGTTTATTAAATAGACTTATTAAATAGGCTCAATAATAAGGCTTATTAGATAGGCTTATTAAATAGGCTTAATAAATAGGCTTATTAAATAGGCTTATTAAATAGGCTTATTAAAAAGACTTATTAAATAGGCTCATCAAATACTTATTAAATAGGTTCATTAAATAGGCGTATTAAATAGGTTTATTAAATAGGCGTATTAAATAGGCTTATTAAATAGGCTTATTAAATAGACTTATTAAATAGGCTTATTAAATAGGCTCAATAAATAGGCTTATTAAATAGGCTCAATAAATAGGCTTATTAAATAGGCTCAATAAATAGGCTTATTAAATAGGCTCATTAAATACTTATTAAATAGGCTGATTAAATAGACTTATTAAATAGACTTATTAAATAGGCTTATTAAATAGGCTTATTAAATAGGCTTATTAAAAGGCTTATTAAATAGACTTATTAAATAGGCTCATTAAATACTTATTAAATAGGTTTTTTAAATAGGCGTATTAAATAGGCTTATTAAATAGGCTTATTAAATAGGCTTATTAAATAGACTTATTAAATAGCCTCATTAAATAGGCTTATTTTTGCAACTTAGGCTTATTAAATAGGCTTATTACAGCAACTTAGGCTTATTAAATAGCGTTATTAAATAGGCTTATTTCAGCAATTTAGACTTACTAAATAGGTTTATTCAGCAACTTAGGCTTATTAAATAGGCTTATTTCAGCAACTTAGGCTTATTAAATAGGCTCATTCAGAAACGTAGGCTTATTAAATAGGCTTATTTCAGCAACTTAGACTTATTAAATAGTCCTATTAAATAGGCTTATTAAATAGGCTAATTTCATCAACTTAGGCTTATTAAATAGGCTCATTCAGAAACTTAGGCTTATTAAATAGGCTTATTTCAGCAACTTAGACTTAGGCTAATAGGCTAATTAAAAGGCTTATTAAATAGACTTATTAAATAGGCTCATTAAATACTTATTAAATAGGTTTATTAAATAGGCATTTTAAATAGGCTTATTAAATAGGCTTATTAAATAGGCTTATTAAATAGACTTATTAAATAGCCTCATTAAATAGGCTTATTTTAGCAACTTAGGCTTATTAAATAGACTTATTTCAGCAACTTAGGCTTATTAAATAGCGTTATTTCAGCAATTTAGACTTATTAAATAGGCTTATTCAGCAACTTAGGCTTATTAAATAGCCTTATTAAATAGGCTTATTTCAGCAACTTAGGCTTATTAAATAGGCTTATTTCAGCAACTTAGACTTATTACAAAGACTTATTTCAGCAACTTAGGCTTAATAAATAGGCTTATTCAGCAACTTAGGCTTATTAAATAGGCTTATTTCAGCAAATTAGATTATTAAATAGGCCTATTAAATAGGCTTATTAAATAGACTTATTAAATAGGCTCATTAAATACTTATTAAATAGGCTTATTAAATAGGCTTATTAAATAGGCTTATTTCAGCAATTTAGACTTATTAAATAGGTTTATTCAGCAACTTAGGCTTATTAAATAGGCTTATTCAGCAACTTAGGCTTATTAAATAGGCTTATTTCAGCAACTTAGGCTTATTAAATAGGCTCATTTAGAAACTTAGGCTTATTAAATAGGCTTATTTCAGCAACTTAGACTTATTAAATAGGCCTATTAAATAGGCTTATTAAATAGGCTAATTTCATCAACTTAGGCTTATTAAATAGGCTCATTCAGAAACTTAGGCTTATTAAATAGGCTTATTTCAGCAACTTAGACTTATTAAATAGGCTTATTAAAAGGCTTTTTAAATAGACTTATTAAATAGGCTCATTAAATACTTATTAAATAGGTTTATTAAATAGGCATATTAAATAGGCTTATTAAATAGCCTTATTAAATAGGCTTGTTTCAGCAACTTAGGCTTATTAAATAGCGTTATTTCAGCAATTTAGACTTATTAAATAGGCTTATTCAGCAACTTAGGCTTATTAAATAGCCTTATTAAATAGGCTTATTTCAGCAACTTAGGCTTATTAAATAGGCTTATTTCAGCAACTTAGACTTATTAAAAAGGCTTATTTCAGCAACTTAGGCTTATTAAATAGGCTTATTCAGCAACTTAGGCTTATTAAATAGGCTTATTTCAGCAAATTAGACTTATTAAATAGGCCTATTAAATAGGCTTATTAAATAGACTTATGAAATAGGCTCATTAAATACTTATTAAATAGGCTTATTAAATAGGCTTATTAAATAGACTTATTAAATGGGCTCAATAAATAGGCTTATTAAATAGGCGTATTAAATAGGCTCAATAAATAGGCTTATTAAATAGGCTCAATAAATAGGCTTATTAAATAGGCTCAATAAATAGGCTTATTAAATAGGCTCATTAAATACTTATTAAATAGGCTTATTAACTAGACTTATTAAATAGACTTATTAAATAGGCTTATTAAATAGACTTATTCAATAGGCTTATTAAAAATGCTCATTAAATACTTATTAAATGTGTTTATTAAATAGGTGTATTAAATAGGCTTATTAAATAGGCTTATTAAATAGGCTTATTAAATAGACTTATTAAATATCCTCATTAAATAGGCTTATTTTAGCAACTTGGGCTTATTAAATAGGTTTATTTCAGCAACTTAGACTTATTAAAGATCATTATTAAATACGCTTATTTCAGCAACTTGGGCATATTAAATAAGCTTATTTCAGCAACTTTCGCTGATTAAAAAGGCTTATTTCAGCAACTTAGACTTATTAAATAGCCTTATTTCAGCAACTTAGACTTATTAAATAGGCTTATTTCAGCAACTTATGCTTATTAAATATACTTATTTCAGCAACTTAGGCTTATTAAATAGGCTTATTTTAGCAACTTGGATGTATTAAATAGCCTTATTTCAGCAACTTAGGCTTATTAAATAGGCTTATTTCAGCAACTTAGGCTTATTAAATAGGCTTATTCAGCAACTTAGGCTTATTAAATAGGCTTATTAAATAGGTTTATTTCAGCAACTTAGGCTTATTAAATAGGCTTATTCAGCAACTTAGGCTTATTAAATAGGCTCATTCAATACTTATTAAATAGGCTTATTAAACAGGCTTATTAAATAGACTCATTAAATAGGCTCAATAAATAGGCTTATTAAATAGGCTTATTAATTAGGCTTATTAAATAGGCTTATTAAATAGGCTCAATAAATAGGCTTATTAAATAGGCTCAATAAATAGGCTTATTAAATAGGCTCATTAAATACTTATTAAATAGGCTTATTAAATAGACTTATTAAATAGACTTATTAAATAGGCTTATTAAATAGGCTTATTAAATAGGCTTATTAAAAGGCTTATTAAATAGACTTATTAAATAGGCTCATTAAATACTTATTAAATAGGTTTATTAAATAGGCGTATTAAATAGGCTTATTAAATAGGCTTATTTAATAGGCTTATTAAATAGACTTATTAAATAGCCTCATTAAATAGGCTTATTTTAGCAACTTAGGCTTATTAAATAGGCTTATTTCAGCAACTTAGGCTTATTAAATAGCGTTATTAAATAGGCTTATTTCAGCAATTTAGACTTATTAAATAGGTTTATTCAGCAACTTAGGCTTATTAAATAGGCTCATTCAGAAACTTAGGCTTATTAAATAGGCTTATTTCAGCAACTTAGACTTATTAAATAGGCTTATTAAAAGGCTTATTAAATAGACTTATTAAATAGGCTCATTAAATACTTATTAAATAGGTTTATTAAATAGGCATATTAAATAGGCTTATTAAATAGCCTTATTAAATAGGCTTATTAAATAGCCTTATTAAATAGGCTTATTTCAGCAACTTAGACTTATTAAATAGGTTTATTCAGCAACTTAGGCTTATTAAATAGACTTCTTTCAGCAACTTAGGCTTATTAAATAGCGTTATTTCAGCAATTTAGACTTATTAAATAGGCTTATTCAGCAACTTAGGCTTATTAAATAGCCTTATTAAATAGGCTTATTTCAGCAACTTAGGCTTATTAAATAGGCTTATTTCAGCAACTTAGACTTATTAAAAAGGCTTATTTCAGCAACTTAGGCTTATTGAATAGGCTTATTCAGCAACTTAGGCTTATTAAATAGGCTTATTTGAGCAAATTAGACTTATTAAATAGGCCTATTAAATAGGCTTATTAAATAGACTTATTAAATAGGCTCATTAAATACTTATTAAATAGGCTTATTAAATTGGCTTATTAAATAGACTTATTAAATGGGCTCAATAAATAGGCTTATTAAATAGGCGTATTAAATAGGCTCAATAAATAGGCTTATTAAATAGGCTCAATAAATAGGCTTATTAAATAGGCTCAATAAATAGGCTTTTTAAATAGGCTCATTAAATACTTATTAAATAGGCTTATTAACTAGACTTATTAAATAGACTTATTAAATAGGCTTATTAAATAGACTTATTCAATAGGCTTATTAAAAATGCTCATTAAATACTCATTAAATGTGTTTATTAAATAGGTGTATTAAATAGGCTTATTAAATAGGCTTATTAAATAGGCTTATTTTAGCAACTTGGGCTTATTAAATAGGTTTATTTCAGCAACTTAGACTTATTAAAGATCCTTATTAAATAGGCTTATTTCAGCAACTTGGGCTTATTAAATAAGCTTATTTCAGCAACTTTCGCTGATTAAAAAGGCTTATTTCAGCAACTTAGACTTATTAAATAGCCTTATTTCAGCAACTTAGACTTATTAAATAGGCTTATTTCAGCAACTTATGCTTATTAAATATACTTATTTCAGCAACTTAGGCTTATTAAATAGGCTTATTTTAGCAACTTGGATGTATTAAATAGCCTTATTTCAGCAACTTAGGCTTATTAAATAGGCTTATTTCAGCAACTTAGGCTCATTAAATAGCCTTATTTCAGCAACTTAGACTTATTAAATAGGCTTATTTCAGCAACTTAGGCTTATTAAATAGGCTTATGCAGCAACTTAGGCTTATTAAATAGGCTTATTAAATAGGTTTATTTCAGCAACTTAGACTTATTAAAGATCCTTATTAAATAGGCTTATTTCAGAAACTTAGGCTTATTAAATAAGCTTATTTCAGCAACTTTCGCTGATTAAAAAGGCTTATTTCAGCAACTTAGACTTATTAAATAGCCTTATTTCAGCAACTTAGACTTATTAAATAGGCTTATTTCAGCAACTTATGCTTATTAAATATACTTATTTCAGCAACTTAGGCTTATTAAATAGGCTTATTTTAGCAACTTGGACGTATTAAATAGTCTTATTTCAGCAACTTAGGCTTATTAAATAGGCTTATTTCAGCAACTTAGGCTCATTAAATAGCCTTATTTCAGCAACTTAGACTTATTAAATAGGCTTATTTCAGCAAGTTAGGCTTATTAAATAGGCTTATTCAGCAACTTAGGCATATTAAATAGGCTTATTAAATAGGCTTATTTCAGCAACTTAGGCTTATTAAATAGGCTTATTCAGCAACTTAGGCTTATTAAATAGGCTCATTCAATACTTATTAAATAGGCTTATTAAACAGGCTTATTAAATAGACTCATTAAATAGGCTCAATAAATAGGCTTATTAAATAGGCTTATTAATTAGGCTTATTAAATAGGCTTATTAAATAGACTTATTAAATAGGCTTATTAAATAGGCTCAATAAATAAGCTTATTAAATAGGCTCAATAAATAGGCTTATTAAATAGGCTCAATAAATAGGCTTATTAAATAGGCTCAATAAATAGGCTTATTAAATAGGCTCATTAAATACTTATTAAATAGGATTATTAAATAGGCTTATTAAAAGGCTTATTAAATAGACTTATTAAATAGGCTCATTAAATACTTATTAAATAGGTTTATTAAATAGGCGTATTAAATAGGCTTATTAAATAGGCTTATTAAATAGACTTATTAAATAGCCTCATTAAATAGGCTTATTTTAGCAACTTAGGCTTATTAAATACGCTTATGTCAGCAACTTAGGCTTATTAAATAGCATTATTTCAGCAATTTAGACTTATTAAATAGGCTTATTTCAGCAACTTAGACTTATTAAAAAGGCTTATTTCAGCAAATTAGGCTTATTAAATAGGCTTATTCAGCAACTTAGGCTTATTAAATAGGCTTATTTCAGCAACTTAGACTTATTAAATAGGCCTATTAAATAGGCTTATTTAATAGACTTATTAAATAGGCTCATTAAATACTTATTAAATAGGCTTATTAAATAGGCTTATTAAATAGACTTATTAAATGGTCTCAATAAATAGGCTTATTAAATAGGTGTATTAAATAGGCTCAATAAATAGGCTTATTAAATAGGCTCAATAAATAGGCTTATTAAATAGGCTCAATAAATAGGCTTATTAAATAGGCTCATTAAATACTTATTAAATAGGCTTATTAACTAGACTTATTAAATAGGCTTATTAAATAGACTTATTAAATATCCTCATTAAATAGGCTTATTTTAGCAACTTGGGCTTATTAAATAGGTTTATTTCAGCAACTTAGACTTATTAAAAATCCTTATTAAATAGGCTTATTTCAGCAACTTGGGCTTATTAAATAAGCTTATTTCAGCAACTTATGCTCATTAAAAAGGCTTATTTCAGCAACTTAGACTTATTAAATAGCCTTATTTCAGCAACTTAGACTTATTAAATAGGCTTATTTCAGCAACTTATGCTTATTAAATATACTTATTTCAGCAACTTAGGCTTATTAAATAGGCTTATTTTAGCAACTTGGACGTATTAAATAGCCTTATTTCAGCAACTTAGGCTTATTAAATAGGCTTATTTCAGCAACTAAGGCTCATTAAATAGCCTTATTTCAACAACTTAGACTTATTAAATAGGCTTATTTCAGCAACTTAGGCTTATTAAATAGGCTTATTCAGCAACTTAGGCTTATTAAATAGGCTTATTAAATAGGCTTATTTCAGCAACTTAGGCTTATTAAATAGGCTTATTCAGCAACTTAGACTTATTAAATAGGCTCATTCAATACTTATTAAATAGGCTTATTAGACAGGCTTATTAAATAGACTCATTAAATAGGCTCAATAAATATGCTTAATAAATAGGCTTATTAATTAGGCTTATTAAATAGGCTTATTAAATAGACTTATTAAATAGGCTTATTAAATAGGCTCAATAAATCGGCTTATTAAATAGGCTCATTAAATACTTATTAAAAAGGCTTATTAAATAGACTTATTAAATAGACTTATTAAATAGGCTTTTTAAATAGGCTTATTAAATAGGCGTATTAAAAGGCTTATTAAATAGACTTATTAAATAGGCTCATTAAATACTTATTAAATAGGTTTATTAAATAGGCGTATTAAATAGGCTTATTAAATAGGCTTATTAAATAGACTTATTAAATAGCCTCATTAAATAGGCTTATTTTAGCAACTTAGGCTTATTAAATAGGCTTATTTCAGCAACTTATGCTTATTAAATAGCGTTATTTTAGCAATTTAGACTTATTAAATAGGCTTATTCAGCAACTTAGGCTTATTAAATAGCCTTATTAAATAGGGTTATTTCAGCAACTTAGGCTTATTAAATAGGCTTATTTCAGCAACTTAGACTTATTAAATAGGCTTATTCAGCAACTTAGGCTTATTAAATAGGCTTATTTCAGCAACTTAGACTTATTAAATAGGCCTATTAAATAGGCTTATTAAATAGACTTATTAAATAGGCTCATTAAATACTTATTAAATAGGCTTATTAAATAGGCATATTTAATAGACTTATTAAATGGGCTCAATAAATAGGCTTATTAAATAGGCTCAATAAATAGGCTTATTAAATAGGCTCAATAAATAGGCTTATTAAATAGGCTCATTAAATACTTATTAAATAGGCTTATTAACTAGACTTATTAAATAGACTTATTAAATAGGCTTATTAAATAGACTTATTCAATAGGCTTATTAAAAATGCTCATTAAATACTTATTAAATAGGTTTATTAAATAGGCATATTAAATAGGCTTATTAAATAGGCTTATTAAATAGGCTTATTAAATAGACTTATTAAATAGCCTCATTAAATAGGCTTATTTTAGCAACTTAGGCTTATTAAATATACTTATTTCAGCAACTTAGGCTTATTAAATAGCGTTATTTCAGCAATTTAGACTTATTAAATAGGCTTATTCAGCAACTTAGGCTTATTAAATAGCCTTATTAAATAGGCTTATTTCAGCAACTTAGGCTTATTAAATAGGCTTATTTCAGCAATTTAGACTTATTAAAAAGGCTTATTTCAGCAACTTAGGCTTATTAAATAGGCGTTTTCAGCAACTTAGGCTTATTAAATAGGCTTATTTCAGCAAATTAGACTTATTAAATAGGCCTATTAAATAGGCTTATTAAATAGACTTATTAAATAGGCTCATTAAATACTTATTAAATAGTCTTATTAAATAGGCTTATTAAATAGACTTATTAAATGGGCTCAATAAATAGGCTTATTAAATAGGCGTATTAAATAGGCTCAATAAATAGGCTTATTAAATAGGCTCAATAAATAGGCTTATTAAATAGGCTCAATGAATAGGCTTTTTAAATAGGCTCATTAAATACTTATTAAATAGGCTTATTAACTAGACTTATTAAATAGACTTATTAAATAGGCTTATTAAATAGACTTATTCAATAGCCTTATAAAAAAATGCTCATTAAATACTCATTAAATGTGTTTATTAAATAGGTGTATTAAATAGGCTTATTAAATAGGCTTATTAAATAGGCTTATTTTAGCAACTTGGGCTTAATAAATAGGTTTATTTCAGCAACTTAGACTTATTATAGATCCTTATTAAATAGGCTTATTTCAGCAACTTGGGCTTATTAAATAAGCTTATTTCAGCAACTTTCGCTGATTAAAAAGGCTTATTTCAGCAACTTAGACTTATTAAGTAGCTTTATTTCAGCAACTTAGACTTATTAAATAAGCTTATTTCAGCAACTAATGCTTATTAAATATACTTATTTCAGCAACTTGGACGTATTAAATAGCCTTATTTCAGCAACTTAGGCTTATTAAATAGGGTTATTTCAGCAACTTAGGCTCATTAAATAGCCTTATTTCAGCAACTTAGACTTATTAAATAGGCTTATTTCAGCAAATTAGACTTATTAAATAGGCCTATTAAATAGGTTTATTAAATAGGCTTATTTCAGCAACTTAGACTTATTAAACAGGTCTATTAAATAGGCTTATTAAATAGACTTATTAAATAGGCTCATTAAATACTTATTAAATAGGCTTATTAAATAGGCGTATTAAATAGACTTATTAAATAGGCTCAATAAATATGCTTATTAAATAGGCTTATTAAATAGGGTCAATAAATAGGCTTATTAAATAGGCTTATTAAATAGACTCATTAAATAGGCTTATTAAATAGGCTCAATAAATAGGCTTATTAAATAGGCTCAATAAATAGGCTTATTAAATAGGCTCAATAAATAGGCTTATTAAATAGGCTCAATAAATAGGCTTATTAAATAGGCTCATTAAATACTTATTAAATAGGCTTATTAAATAGACTTATTAAATAGACTTATTAAAAAGGCTTATTAAATAGACTTATTAAATAGGCTTATTAAAAAGGCTTATTAAATAGCCTTATTTCAGCAACTTAGGCTTCTTAAATAGCCTTATTAAATAGGCTTATTTCAGCAACTTAGGCTTATTAAATAGGCTTATTTCAGCAACTTAGACTTATTAAAAAGGCTTATTTCAGCAACTTAGGCTTATTAAATAGGCTTATTCAGCAACTTAGGCTTATTAAATAGGCTTTTTTCAGCAACTTAGACTTATTAAATAGGCCTATTAAATAGGCTTATTAAATAGACTTATTAAATAGGCTCATTAAATACATATTAAGTAGGCTTATTAACTAGACTTATTAAATAGACTTATTAAATAGGCTTATTAAATAGACTTATTAAATAGGCTTATTAAAAATGCTCATTAAATACTTATTAAATGTGTTTATTAAATAGGCATATTAAATAGGCTTATTAAATAGGCTTATTAAATAGGCTTATTAAATAGGCTTATTAAATAGGCTCAATAAATAGGCTTATTAAATAGGCTCAATAAATAGGCTTATTAAATAGGCTCAATAAATAGGCTTATTAAATAGGCTCAATAAATAGGCTTATTAAATAGGCTCATTAAATACTTATTAAATAGGCTTATGAAATAGACTTATTAAATAGCCTTATTAAATAGGCTTATTAAATAGACTTATTAAATAGGCTTAATAAAAAGGCTTATTAAATAGACTTATTAAAAAGGCTCATTAAATACTTATTAAATATGTTTATTAAATAGGCGTATTAAATAGGCTTATTAAATAGGCTTATTAAATAGGCTTATTAAATAGGCTTATTAAATAGACTTATTAAATAGCCTCATTAAATAGGCTTATTTTAGCAACTTAGACTTATTAAATAGGTTTATTTCAGCAACTTAGACTTATTAAATAGCCTTATTAAATAGGCTTATTTCAGCAACTTAGGCTTATTAAATAAGCTTATTTCAGCAACTTATGCTTATTAAATAGCCTTATTAAACAGATTTATTTCAGCAACTTAGGCGTATTAAATAGCATTTTTAAATCAGCAACTTAGGCTCATTAAATAGCCTTATTAAATAGGCTTATTTCAGCAACTTAGGCTTATTAAATAGGCTTATTTCAGCAACTTAAACTTATTAAATAGCCTTATTTCAGCAACTTAGGCTTATTAAATAGCCTTATTTCAGCAACTTAGACTTATTAAATAGGCTTATTCAGCAACTTAGGCTTATTAAATAGCCTTATTAAATAGGCTTATTTCAGCAACTTAGACTTATTAAATAGGTTTATTCAGCAACTTAGGCTTATTAAATAGGCTTATTAAGCAACTTAGGCTTATTAAATAGGCTTATTTCAGCAACTTAGGCTTATTAAATAGGCTCATTCAGCAACTTAGGCTTATTAAATAGGCTTATTTCAGCAACTTAGGCTTATTAAATAGCCTTATTAAATAGGCTTATTTCAGCAACTTAGGCTTATTAAATAGGCTTATTTCAGCAACTTAGACTTATTAAAAAGGCTTATTTCAGCAACTTATGCTTATTAAATCGGCTTATTCAGCAACTTAGGCTTATTAAATAGGCTTTTTTCAGCAACTTAGACTTATTAAATAGGCCTATTAAATAGGCTTATTAAAGAGACTTATTAAATAGGCTCATTAAATACATATTAAGTAGGCTTATTAACTAGACTTATTAAATAGACTTATTAAATAGGCTTTTTAAATAGACTTATTAAATAGGCTTATTAAAAATGCTCATTAAATACTTATTAAATGTGTTTATTAAATAGGCGTATTAAATAGGCTTTTTAAATAGGCTTATTAAATAGGCTTATTAAATAGGCTCAATAAATAGGCTTATTAAATAGGCTCAATAAATAGGCTTATTAAATAGGCTCAATAAATAGGCTTATTAAATAGGCTCAATAAATAGGCTTATTAAATAGGCTCATTAAATAGATTTATTAAATAGGCTTAATAAAAAGGCTTATTAAATAGACTTATTAAAAAGGCTCATTAAATACTTATTAAATATGTTTATTAAATAGGCGTATTAAATAGGCTCATTAAATACTTATTAAATAGGCTTATTAAATAGGCTTATTAAATAGGCTCAATAAATAGGCTTATTAAATAGGCTCAATAAATAGGCTTATTAAATAGGCTCAATAAATAGGCTTATTAAATAGGCTCAATAAATAGGCTTATTAAATAGGCTCATTAAATAGATTTATTAAATAGGCTTAATAAAAAGGCTTATTAAATAGACTTATTAAAAAGGCTCATTAAATACTTATTAAATATGTTTATTAAATAGGCGTATTAAATAGGCTCATTAAATACTTATTAAATAGGCTTATTAAATAGGCTTATTAAATAGACTTATTAAATAGGCTCAATAAATAGGCTTATTAAATAGGCTTATTAAGTAGGCTCAATAAATAGGCTTATTAAATAGGCTTATTAAATAGGCTTATTAGATAGACTTATTAAATCGGCTTATTAAATAGGCTCAATAAATAGGCTTATTAAATAGGCTCAATAAATAGGCTTATTAAATAGGCTCAATAAACAGGCTTATTAAATAGGCTCAATAAATAGGCTTATTAAATAGGCTTATTAAATAGGCTCAATAAATAGGCTTATTAAATAGGCTCAATAAACAGGCTTATTTAATAGGCTCAATAAATAGGCTTATTAAATAGGCTCAATAAATAGGCTTATTAAATAGGCTCAATAAATAGGCTTATTAAATAGGCTTATTAAATAGGCTCAATAAATAGGCTTATTAAATAGGCTTATTAAATAGACTTATTAAATAGGCTTATTAAATAGGCTCAATAAATAGGCTTATTAAATAGGCTCAATAAATAGGCTTATTAAATAGGCTCAATAAATAGGCTTATTAAATAGGCTCAATAAATAGGCTTATTAAATAGGCTCATTAAATACTTATTAAATATGTTTATTAAATAGGCGTATTAAATAGGCTTATTAAATAGGCTTATTAAATAGGCTTATTAAATAGCCTCATTAAATACTTATTAAATAGGCTTATTAAATAGGCTTATTAAATAGGCTTATTTCAGCAACTTAGACTTATTAAATAGCCTTATTTCAGCAACTTAGACTCATTAAATAGGCTGATTTCAGCAACTTATGCTTATTAAATATACTTATTTCAGCAACTTAGGCTTATTAAATAGGCTAATTTCAGCAACTTAGACTTATTAAATAGCCTTATTTCAGCAACTTAGGCTTATTAAATAGGCTTATTTCAGCAACTTAGGCTTATTAAATAGCCTTATTTCCGCAACTTAGACTTATTAAATAGGCTTATTTCAGCAACTTAGGCTTATTAAATAGGCTTATTCAGCAATTTAGGCTTATTAAATAGGCTTATTTCAGCAACTTAGGCTTATTAAATAGGCCTATTAAATAGGCTTATTAAATAGGCTTATTAAATAGATTTATTAAATAGGCTTATTAAAATGCTTATTAAATAGACTTATTAAATAGGCTCATTAAATACTTATTAAATATGTTTATTAAATAGGCGTATTAAATAGGCTTATTAAATAGGCTTATTAAATAGGCTTATTAAATAGGCTTATTAAATAGACTTATTAAATAGCCTCATTAAATAGGCTTATTTTAGCAACTTAGGCTTATTAAATAGGTTTATTTCAGCAACTTAGACTTATTAAATAGCCTTATTAAATAGGCTTATTTCAGCAACTTAGACTTATTAAATAGCCTTATTTCAGCAACTTAGACTTATTAAATAGGCTTATTTCAGCAACTTAGGCTTATTAAATAGGCTTATTCAGCAACTTAGGCTTATTAAATAGGCTTATTTCAGCAACTTAGGCTTATTAAATAGGCCTATTAAATAGGCTTATTAAATAGGCTTATTTAAGCAACTTAGACTTATTAAATAGGCCTATTAAATAGGCTTATTAAATAGACTTATTAAATAGGCTCATTAAATACTTATTAAATAGGCTTATTAAATATGCTTATTAAATAGACTTATTAAATAGGCTCAATAAATAGGCTTATTAAATAGGCTTATTAAGTAGGCTCAATAAATAGGCTTATTAAATAGGCTTATTAAATAGGCTTATTAGATAGCCTTATTAAATCGGCTTATTAAATAGGCTCAATAAATAGGCTTATTAAATAGGCTCAATAAATAGGCTTATTAAATAGGCTCAATAAACAGGCTTATTAAATAGGCTCAATAAATAGGCTTATTAAATAGGCTTATTAAATAGGCTTATTAAATAGGCTTTTTAAATAGACTTATTAAATAGCCTCATTAAATAGGCTTATTTTAGCAACTTAGGCTTATTAAATAGGTTTATTTCAGCAACTTAGACTTATTAAATAGCCTTTCTTCAGCAACTTAGACTTATTAAATAGGCTTATTTCAGCAACTTATGATTATTAAATATACTTATTTCAGCAATTTAGGCGTATTAAATAGGCTTATTTCAGCAACTTAGGCTTATTAATTAGCCTTATTTCAGCAACTTAGACTTATTAAATAGGCTTATTTCAGCAACTTAGGCTTATTAAATAGGCCTATTAAATAGGCTTATTAAATAGGCTTATTTCAGCAACTTAGACTTATTAAACAGGTCTATTAAATAGGCTTATTAAATAGACTTATTAAATAGGCTCATTAAATACTTATTAAATAGGCTTATTAAATAGGCTTATTAAATAGACTTATTAAATAGGCTCAATAAATAGGCTTATTAAATAGGCTTATTAAATAGGCTCAATAAATAGGCTTATTAAATAGGCTTATTAAATAGACTTATTAAATAGGCTTATTAAATAGGCTCAATAAATAGGCTCATTAAATAGGCTCAATAAATAGGCTTATTAGATAGGCTCAATAAATAGGCTTATTAAATAGGCTCAATAAATAGGCTTATTAAATAGGCTCATTAAATACTTATTAAATATGTTTATTAAATAGGCGTATTAAATAGGCTTATTAAATAGGCTTATTAAATAGACTTATTAAATAGGCTCAATAAATAGGCGTATTAAATAGGCTTATTAAATAGGCTTATTAAATAGGCTTATTAAATAGCCTCATTAAATACTTATTAAATAGGCTTATTAAATAGGCTTATTAAATAGGCTTATTTCAGCAACTTAGACTTATTAAATAGCCTTATTTCAGCAACTTAGACTCATTAAATAGGCTGATTTCAGCAACTTATGCTTATTAAATATACTTATTTCAGCAACTTAGGCTTATTAAATAGGCTAATTTCAGCAACTTAGACTTATTAAATAGCCTTATTTCAGCAACTTAGGCTTATTAAATAGGCTTATTTCAGCAACTTAGGCTTATTAAATAGCCTTATTTCCGCAACTTAGACTTATTAAATAGGCTTATTTCAGCAACTTAGGCTTATTAAATAGGCTTATTCAGCAATTTAGGCTTATTAAATAGGCTTATTTCAGCAACTTAGGCTTATTAAATAGGCCTATTAAATAGGCTTATTAAATAGGCTTATTAAATAGATTTATTAAATAGGCTTATTAAAATGCTTATTAAATAGACTTATTAAATAGGCTCATTAAATACTTATTAAATATGTTTATTAAATAGGCGTATTAAATAGGCTTATTAAATAGGCTTATTAAATAGGCTTATTAAATAGGCTTATTAAATAGACTTATTAAATAGCCTCATTAAATAGGCTTATTTTAGCAACTTAGGCTTATTAAATAGGTTTATTTCAGCAACTTAGACTTATTAAATAGCCTTATTAAATAGGCTTATTTCAGCAACTTAGACTTATTAAATAGCCTTATTTCAGCAACTTAGACTTATTAAATAGGCTTATTTCAGCAACTTAGGCTTATTAAATAGGCTTATTCAGCAACTTAGGCTTATTAAATAGGCTTATTTCAGCAACTTAGGCTTATTAAATAGGCCTATTAAATAGGCTTATTAAATAGGCTTATTTAAGCAACTTAGACTTATTAAATAGGCCTATTAAATAGGCTTATTAAATAGACTTATTAAATAGGCTCATTAAATACTTATTAAATAGGCTTATTAAATATGCTTATTAAATAGACTTATTAAATAGGCTCAATAAATAGGCTTATTAAATAGGCTTATTAAGTAGGCTCAATAAATAGGCTTATTAAATAGGCTTATTAAATAGGCTTATTAGATAGCCTTATTAAATCGGCTTATTAAATAGGCTCAATAAATAGGCTTATTAAATAGGCTCAATAAATAGGCTTATTAAATAGGCTCAATAAACAGGCTTATTAAATAGGCTCAATAAATAGGCTTATTAAATAGGCTTATTAAATAGGCTTATTAAATAGGCTTTTTAAATAGACTTATTAAATAGCCTCATTAAATAGGCTTATTTTAGCAACTTAGGCTTATTAAATAGGTTTATTTCAGCAACTTAGACTTATTAAATAGCCTTTCTTCAGCAACTTAGACTTATTAAATAGGCTTATTTCAGCAACTTATGCTTATTAAATATACTTATTTCAGCAATTTAGGCGTATTAAATAGGCTTATTTCAGCAACTTAGGCTTATTAATTAGCCTTATTTCAGCAACTTAGACTTATTAAATAGGCTTATTTCAGCAACTTAGGCTTATTAAATAGGCCTATTAAATAGGCTTATTAAATAGGCTTATTTCAGCAACTTAGACTTATTAAACAGGTCTATTAAATAGGCTTATTAAATAGACTTATTAAATAGGCTCATTAAATACTTATTAAATAGGCTTATTAAATAGGCTTATTAAATAGACTTATTAAATAGGCTCAATAAATAGGCTTATTAAATAGGCTTATTAAATAGGCTCAATAAATAGGCTTATTAAATAGGCTTATTAAATAGACTTATTAAATAGGCTTATTAAATAGGCTCAATAAATAGGCTCATTAAATAGGCTCAATAAATAGGCTTATTAGATAGGCTCAATAAATAGGCTTATTAAATAGGCTCAATAAATAGGCTTATTAAATAGGCTCATTAAATACTTATTAAATATGTTTATTAAATAGGCGTATTAAATAGGCTTATTAAATAGGCTTATTAAATAGACTTATTAAATAGGCTCAATAAATAGGCGTATTAAATAGGCTTATTAAATAGGCTTATTAAATAGGCTTATTAAATAGCCTCATTAAATACTTATTAAATAGGCTTATTAAATAGGCTTATTAAATAGGCTTATTTCAGCAACTTAGACTTATTAAATAGCCTTATTTCAGCAACTTAGACTCATTAAATAGGCTGATTTCAGCAACTTATGCTTATTAAATATACTTATTTCAGCAACTTAGGCTTATTAAATAGGCTAATTTCAGCAACTTAGACTTATTAAATAGCCTTATTTCAGCAACTTAGGCTTATTAAATAGGCTTATTTCAGCAACTTAGGCTTATTAAATAGCCTTATTTCCGCAACTTAGACTTATTAAATAGGCTTATTTCAGCAACTTAGGCTTATTAAATAGGCTTATTCAGCAACTTAGGCTTATTAAATAGGCTTATTTCAGCAACTTAGGCTTATTAAATAGGCCTATTAAATAGGCTTATTAAATAGGCTTATTTAAGCAACTTAGACTTATTAAATAGGCCTATTAAATAGGCTTATTAAATAGACTTATTAAATAAGCTCATTAAATACTCATTAAATAGGCTTATTAAATAGGCTTATTAAATAGACTTATCAAATAGGTTCAATAAATAGGCTTATTAAATAGGCTTATTAAGTAGGCTCAATAAATAGGCTTATTAAATAGGCTTATTAAATAGGCTTATTAGATAGACTTATTAAATCAGCTTATTAAATAGGCTCAATAAATAGGCTTATTAAATAGGCTCAATAAATAGGCTTATTATATAGGCTCAATAAACAGGCTTATTAAATAGGCTCAATAAATAGGCTTATTAAATAGGCTTATTAAATAGGCTTATTAAATATTCTTATTAAATAGACTTATTAAATAGCCTCATTAAATAGGCTTATTTTAGCAACTTAGGCTTATTAAATAGGTTTATTTCAGCAACTTAGACTTATTAAATAGCCTTACTTCAGCAACTTAGAATTATTAAATAGGCTTATTTCAGCAACTTATGCTTATTAAATATACTTATTTCAGCAATTTAGGCGTATTAAATAGGCTTATTTCAGCAACTTAGACTTATTAAATAGACTTATTTCAGCAACTTAGGCTTATTAAATAGGCTTATTTCAGCAACTTAGGCTTATTAAATAGGCCTATTAAATAGGCTTATTAAATAGGCTTATTTCAGCAACTTAGATTTATTAAATAGGCCTATTAAATAGGCTTATTAAATAGACTTATTAAATAGGTTCATTAAATAGGCTTATTAAATAGGCTTATTAAATAGGCTCAATAAATAGGCTTATTAAATAGGCTTATTAAATAGACTTATTAAATAGGCTTATTAAATAGGCTCAATAAATAGGCTTATTAAATAGGCTCAATAAATAGGCTTATTAAATAGGCTCAATAAATAGGCTTATTAAATAGGCTCATTAAATACTTATTAAATATGTTTATTAAATAGGCGTATTAAATAGGCTTATTAAATAGGCTTATTAAATAGGCTTATTAAACAGCCTCATTAAATACTTATTAAATAGGCTTATTAAATAGGCTTATTTCAGCAACTTAGACTTATTAAATAGCCTTATTTCAGCAACTTAGACTCATTAAATAGGCTGATTTCAGCAACTTATGCTTATTAAATATACTTATTTCAGCAACTTAGGCTTATTAAATAGGCTTATTTCAGCAACTTAGACTTATTAAATAGCCTTATTTCAGCAACTTAGGCTTATTAAATAGGCTTATTTCAGCAACTTAGGCTTATTAAATAGCCTTATTTCAGCAACTTAGACTTATTAAATAGGCTTATTTCAGCAACTTAGGCTTATTAAATAGGCTTATTCAGCAACTTAGGCTTATTAAATAGGCTTATTTCAGCAACTTAGGCTTATTAAATAGGCCTATTAAATAGGCTTATTAAATAGGCTTATTTAAGCAACTTAGACTTATTAAATAGGCCTATTAAATAGGCTTATTAAATAGACTTATTAAATAGGCTCATTAAATACTTATTAAATAGGCTTATTAAATAGGCTTATTAAATAGACTTATTAAATAGGCTCAATAAATAGGCTTATTAAATAGGCTTATTAAGTAGGCTCAATAAATAGGCTTATTAAATAGGCTTATTAAATAGGCTTATTAGATAGACTTATTAAATCGGCTTATTAAATAGGCTCAATAAATAGGCTTATTAAATAGGCTCAATAAATAGGCTTATTATATAGGCTCAATAAACAGGCTTATTAAATAGGCTCAATAAATAGGCTTATTAAATAGGCTTATTAAATAGGCTTATTAAATATTCTTATTAAATAGACTTATTAAATAGCCTCATTAAATAGGCTTATTTTAGCAACTTAGGCTTATTAAATAGGTTTATTTCAGCAACTTAGACTTATTAAATAGCCTTACTTCAGCAACTTAGAATTATTAAATAGGCTTATTTCAGCAACTTATGCTTATTAAATATACTTATTTCAGCAATTTAGGCGTATTAAATAGGCTTATTTCAGCAACTTAGACTTATTAAATAGACTTATTTCAGCAACTTAGGCTTATTAAATAGGCTTATTTCAGCAACTTAGGCTTATTAAATAGGCCTATTAAATTGGCTTATTAAATAGGCTTATTTCAGCAACTTAGATTTATTAAATAGGCCTATTAAATAGGCTTATTAAATAGACTTATTAAATAGGTTCATTAAATAGGCTTATTAAATAGGCTTATTAAATAGGCTCAATAAATAGGCTTATTAAATAGGCTTATTAAATAGACTTATTAAATAGGCTTATTAAATAGGCTCAATAAATAGGCTTATTAAATAGGCTCAATAAATAGGCTTATTAAATAGGCTCAATAAATAGGCTTATTAAATAGGCTCATTAAATACGTATTAAATATGTTTATTAAATAGGCGTATTAAATAGGCTTATTAAATAGGCTTATTAAATAGGCTTATTAAACAGCCTCATTAAATACTTATTAAATAGGCTTATTAAATAGGCTTATTTCAGCAACTTAGACTTATTAAATAGCCTTATTTCAGCAACTTAGACTCATTAAATAGGCTGATTTCAGCAACTTATGCTTATTAAATATACTTATTTCAGCAACTTAGGCTTATTAAATAGGCTTATTTCAGCAACTTAGACTTATTAAATAGCCTTATTTCAGCAACTTAGGCTTATTAAATAGGCTTATTTCAGCAACTTAGGCTTATTAAATAGCCTTATTTCAGCAACTTAGACTTATTAAATAGGCTTATTTCAGCAACTTAGGCTTATTAAATAGGCTTATTCAGCAACTTAGGCTTATTAAATAGGCTTATTTCAGCAACTTAGGCTTATTAAATAGGCCTATTAAATAGGCTTATTAAATAGGCTTATTTAAGCAACTTAGACTTATTAAATAGGCCTATTAAATAGGCTTATTAAATAGACTTATTAAATAGGCTCATTAAATACTTATTAAATAGGCTTATTAAATAGGCTTATTAAATAGACTTATTAAATAGGCTCAATAAATAGGCTTATTAAATAGGCTTATTAAGTAGGCTCAATAAATAGGCTTATTAAATAGGCTTATTAAATAGGCTTATTAGATAGACTTATTAAATCGGCTTATTAAATAGGCTCAATAAATAGGCTTATTAAATAGGCTCAATAAATAGGCTTATTAAATAGGCTCAATAAACAGGCTTATTAAATAGGCTCAATAAATAGGCTCATTAAATAGGCTTATTAAATAGGCTTATTAAATAGGCTTATTAAATAGACTTATTAAATAGCCTCATTAAATAGGCTTATTTTAGCAACTTAGGCTTATTAAATAGGTTTATTTCAGCAACTTAGACTTATTAAATAGCCTTATTTCAGCAACTTAGACTTATTAAATAGGCTTATTTCAGCGACTTATGCTTATTAAATATACTTATTTCAGCAATTTAGGCGTATTAAATAGGCTTATTTCAGCAACTTAGACTTATTAAATAGCCTTATTTCAGCAACTTAGGCTTATTAAATAGGCTTATTTCAGCAACTTAGGCTTATTAATTAGCCTTATTTCAGCAACTTAGACTTATTAAATAGGCCTATTAAATAGGCTTATTAAATAGGCTTATTTCAGCAACTTAGATTTATTAAATAGGCCTATTAAATAGGCTTAATAAATAGACTTATTAAATAGGCTCAATAAATACGCTTATTAAATAGGCTTATTAAATAGGCTCAATAAATAGGCTTATTAAATAGGCTTATTAAATAGACTTATTAAATAGGCGTATTAAATAGGCTCAATAAATAGGCTTATTAAATAGGCTCAATAAATAGGCTTATTAAATAGGCTCAATAAATAGGCTTATTAAATAGGCTCAATAAATAGGCTTATTAAATAGGCTCATTAAATACTTATTAAATATGTTTATTAAATAGGCGTATTAAATAGGCTTATTAAATAGGCTTATTAAATAGGCTTATTAAATAGGCTTATTTCAGCAACTTAGGCTTATTAAATAGCCTTATTGAATAGGCTTATTTCAGCAACTTAGACTTATTAAATAGGTTTATTCAGCAACTTAGGCTTATTAAATAGGCTTGTTCAGCAACTTAGGCTTATTAAATAAGCTTATTTCAGCAACTTAGGCTTATTAAATAGGCTCATTCAGAAACTTAGGCTTATTAAATAGGCTTATTTCAGCAACTTAGACTTATTAAATAGGCCTATTAAATAGGCTTATTAAATAGGCTTATTTCAGCAACTTAGGCTAATTAAATAGCCTTATTAAATAGGTTTATTAAATAGACTTATTAAATAGGCTCATTAAATACTTATTAAATAGGCTTATTAAATAGGCTTATTAAATAGACTTATTAAATAAGCTCAATAAATAGGCTTATTAAATAGGCTTATGAAATAGGCTCAATAAATAGGCTTATTAAATAGACTTATTAAATAGGCTCAATAAATAGGCTTATTAAATAGGCTCAATAAATAGGCTTATTAAATAGGCTCAATAAATAGGCTTATAAAATAGGCTCAATGAATAGGCTTATTAAATAGGCTTATTAAATAGGCTCATTAAATAATTATTAAATAGGCTTATTAAGTAGGCTTATTAAATAGACTTATTAAATAGGCTCAATAAATAGGCTTATTAAATAGGCTTATTAAATAGGCTTATTAAATAGGCTTATTAAATAGGCTTATTAAATAGACTTATTAAATAGGCTTATTAAATAGGCTCAATAAATAGGCTTATTAAATAGGCTCAATAAATAGGCTTATAAAATAGGCTCAATAAATAGGCTTATTAAATAGGCTCAATAAATAGGCTTATTAAATAGGCTCATTAAATACTTATTAAATAGGCTTATTAAATAGACTTATTAAATAGACTTATTAAATAGGCTTATTAAATAGATTTATTAAATAGGCTTATTAAAAAGGCTTATTAAATAGACTTATTAAATAGGCTCATTAAATACTTATTAAATATGTTTATTAATTAGGTGTATTAAATAGGCTTATTAAATAGGCTTATTAAATAGGCTTATTAAATAGGCTCATTAAATAGACTTATTAAATAGCCTCATTAAATAGGCTTATTTTAGCAACTTAGGCTTATTAAATAGGTTTATTTCAGCAACTTAGACTTATTAAATAGCCTTATTAAATAGGCTTATTTCAGCAACTTAGACTTATTAAATAGCCTTATTTCAGCAACTTAGACTCATTAAATAGGCTTATTTCAGCAACTTATGCTTATTAAATATACTTATTTCAGCAACTTAGGCTTATTAAATAGGCTTATTTCAGCAACTTAGACTTATTAAATAGCCTTATTTCAGCAACTTAGGCTTATTAAATAGGCTTATTTCAGCAACTTAGACTTATTAAATAGGCTTATTTCAGCAACTTAGGCTTATTAAATAGGCTTATTTAGCAACTTAGGCTTATTAAATAGGCTTATTTCAGCAACTTAGGCTTATTAAATAGGCCTATTAAATAGGCTTATTAAATAGGCTTATTTAAGCAACTTAGACTTATTAAATAGGCCTATTAAATAGGCTTATTAAATAGACTTATTAAATAGGCTCATTAAATACTTATTAAATAGGCTTATTAAATAGGCTTATTAAATAGACTTATTAAATAGGCTCAATAAATAGGCTTATTAAATAGGCTTATTAAGTAGGCTCAATAAATAGGCTTATTAAATAGGCTTATTAAATAGGCTTATTAGATAGACTTATTAAATCGGCTTATTAAATAGGCTCAATAAATAGGCTTATTAAATAGGCTCAATAAATAGGCTTATTAAATAGGCTCAATAAACAGGCTTATTAAATAGGCTCAATAAATAGGCTCATTAAATAGGCTTATTAAATAGGCTTATTAAATAGGCTTATTAAATAGACTTATTAAATAGCCTCATTAAATAGGCTTATTTTAGCAACTTAGGCTTATTAAATAGGTTTATTTCAGCAACTTAGACTTATTAAATAGCCTTATTTCAGCAACTTAGACTTATTAAATAGGCTTATTTCAGCGACTTATGCTTATTAAATATACTTATTTCAGCAATTTAGGCGTATTAAATAGGCTTATTTCAGCAACTTAGACTTATTAAATAGCCTTATTTCAGCAACTTAGGCTTATTAAATAGGCTTATTTCAGCAACTTAGGCTTATTAATTAGCCTTATTTCAGCAACTTAGACTTATTAAATAGGCCTATTAAATAGGCTTATTAAATAGGCTTATTTCAGCAACTTAGATTTATTAAATAGGCCTATTAAATAGGCTTAATAAATAGACTTATTAAATAGGCTCAATAAATACGCTTATTAAATAGGCTTATTAAATAGGCTCAATAAATAGGCTTATTAAATAGGCTTATTAAATAGACTTATTAAATAGGCGTATTAAATAGGCTCAATAAATAGGCTTATTAAATAGGCTCAATAAATAGGCTTATTAAATAGGCTCAATAAATAGGCTTATTAAATAGGCTCAATAAATAGGCTTATTAAATAGGCTCATTAAATACTTATTAAATATGTTTATTAAATAGGCGTATTAAATAGGCTTATTAAATAGGCTTATTAAATAGGCTTATTAAATAGGCTTATTTCAGCAACTTAGGCTTATTAAATAGCCTTATTGAATAGGCTTATTTCAGCAACTTAGACTTATTAAATAGGTTTATTCAGCAACTTAGGCTTATTAAATAGGCTTGTTCAGCAACTTAGGCTTATTAAATAAGCTTATTTCAGCAACTTAGGCTTATTAAATAGGCTCATTCAGAAACTTAGGCTTATTAAATAGGCTTATTTCAGCAACTTAGACTTATTAAATAGGCCTATTAAATAGGCTTATTAAATAGGCTTATTTCAGCAACTTAGGCTAATTAAATAGCCTTATTAAATAGGTTTATTAAATAGACTTATTAAATAGGCTCATTAAATACTTATTAAATAGGCTTATTAAATAGGCTTATTAAATAGACTTATTAAATAAGCTCAATAAATAGGCTTATTAAATAGGCTTATGAAATAGGCTCAATAAATAGGCTTATTAAATAGACTTATTAAATAGGCTCAATAAATAGGCTTATTAAATAGGCTCAATAAATAGGCTTATTAAATAGGCTCAATAAATAGGCTTATAAAATAGGCTCAATGAATAGGCTTATTAAATAGGCTTATTAAATAGGCTCATTAAATAATTATTAAATAGGCTTATTAAGTAGGCTTATTAAATAGACTTATTAAATAGGCTCAATAAATAGGCTTATTAAATAGGCTTATTAAATAGGCTTATTAAATAGGCTTATTAAATAGGCTTATTAAATAGACTTATTAAATAGGCTTATTAAATAGGCTCAATAAATAGGCTTATTAAATAGGCTCAATAAATAGGCTTATAAAATAGGCTCAATAAATAGGCTTATTAAATAGGCTCAATAAATAGGCTTATTAAATAGGCTCATTAAATACTTATTAAATAGGCTTATTAAATAGACTTATTAAATAGACTTATTAAATAGGCTTATTAAATAGATTTATTAAATAGGCTTATTAAAAAGGCTTATTAAATAGACTTATTAAATAGGCTCATTAAATACTTATTAAATATGTTTATTAATTAGGTGTATTAAATAGGCTTATTAAATAGGCTTATTAAATAGGCTTATTAAATAGGCTCATTAAATAGACTTATTAAATAGCCTCATTAAATAGGCTTATTTTAGCAACTTAGGCTTATTAAATAGGTTTATTTCAGCAACTTAGACTTATTAAATAGCCTTATTAAATAGGCTTATTTCAGCAACTTAGACTTATTAAATAGCCTTATTTCAGCAACTTAGACTCATTAAATAGGCTTATTTCAGCAACTTATGCTTATTAAATATACTTATTTCAGCAACTTAGGCTTATTAAATAGGCTTATTTCAGCAACTTAGACTTATTAAATAGCCTTATTTCAGCAACTTAGGCTTATTAAATAGGCTTATTTCAGCAACTTAGGCTTATTAAATAGCCTTATTTCAGCAACTTAGACTTATTAAATAGGCTTATTCAGCAACTTAGGCATATTAAATAGGCTTATTTCAGCAACTTAGGCTTATTAAATAGGCATATTAAATAGGCTTATTAAATAGGCTTATTTAAGCAACTTAGACTTATTAAATAGGCCTATTAAATAGGCTTATTAAATAGACTTATTAAATAGGCTCATTAAATACTTATTAAATAGGCTTATTAAATAGGCTTATTAAATAGACTTATTAAATAGGCTCAATAAATAGGCTTATTAAATAGGCTTATTAAGTAGGCTCAATAAATAGGCTTATTAAATAGGCTTATTAAATAGGCTTATTAGATAGACTTATTAAATCGGCTTATTAAATAGGCTCAATAAATAGGCTTATTAAATAGGCTCAATAAACAGGCTTATTAAATAGGCTCAATAAATAGGCTCATTAAATAGGCTTATTAAATAGGCTTATTAAATAGGCTTATTAAATAGACTTATTAAATAGCCTCATTAAATAGGCTTATTTTAGCAACTTAGGCTTATTAAATAGGTTTATTTCAGCAACTTAGACTTATTAAATAGCCTTATTTCAGCAACTTAGACTTATTAAATAGGCTTATTTCAGCGACTTATGCTTATTAAATATACTTATTTCAGCAATTTAGGCGTATTAAATAGGCTTATTTCAGCAACTTAGACTTATTAAATAGCCTTATTTCAGCAACTTAGGCTTATTAAATAGGCTTATTTCAGCAACTTAGGCTTATTAGTTAGCCTTATTTCAGCAACTTAGACTTATTAAATAGGCTTATTTCAGCAACTTAGGCTTATTAAATAGGCCTATTAAATAGGCTTATTAAATAGGCTTATTTCAGCAACTTAGATTTATTAAATAGGCCTATTAAATAGGCTTAATAAATAGACTTATTAAATAGGCTCAATAAATACGCTTATTAAATAGGCTTATTAAATAGGCTCAATAAATAGGCTTATTAAATAGGCTTATTAAATAGACTTATTAAATAGGCGTATTAAATAGGCTCAATAAATAGGCTTATTAAATAGGCTCAATAAATAGGCTTATTAAATAGGCTCAATAAATAGGCTTATTAAATAGGCTCAATAAATAGGCTTATTAAATAGGCTCATTAAATACTTATTAAATATGTTTATTAAATAGGCGTATTAAATAGGCTTATTAAATAGGCTTATTAAATAGGCTTATTAAATAGCCTCATTAAATACTTATTAAATAGGCTTATTAAATAGCCTTATTAAATAGGCTTATTTAAGCAACTTAGACTTATTAAATAGATTTAATTAAATAGGCTCAATAAATAGGCTTATTAAATAGGCTTATTAAGTAGGCTCAATAAATAGGCTTATTAAATAGGATTATTAAATAGGCTTATTAGATAGACTTATTAAATCGGCTTATTAAATAGGCTCAATAAATAGGCTTATTAAATAGGCTCAATAAATAGGCTTATTAAATAGGCTCAATAAACAGGCTTATTAAATAGGCTCAATAAATAGGCTTATTAAATAGGCTTATTAAATAGGCTCAATAAATAGGCTTATTAAATAGGCTCAATAAACAGGCTTATTAAATAGGCTCAATAAATAGGCGTATTAAATAGGCTTATTAAATAGGCTTATTAAATAGGCTTATTAAATAGCCTCATTAAATACTTATTAAATAGGCTTATTAAATAGGCTTATTAAATATGCTTATTTCTGCAACTTAGGCTTATTAAATAGCCTTATTGAATAGGCTTATTTCAGCAACTTAGACTTATTAAATAGGTTTATTCAGCAACTTAGGCTTATTAAATAGGCTTGTTCAGCAACTTAGGCTTATTAAATAAGCTTATTTCAGCAACTTAGGCTTATTAAATAGGCTCATTCAGAAACTTAGGCTTATTAAATAGGCTTATTTCAGCAACTTAGACTTATTAAATAGGCCTATTAAATAGGCTTATTAAATAGGCTTATTTCAGCAACCTAGGCTAATTAAATAGCCTTATTAAATAGGCTTATTAAATAGACTTATTAAATAGGCTCATTAAATACTTATTAAATAGGCTTATTAAATAGGCTTATTAAATAGACTTATTAAATAAGTACAATAAATAGGCTTATTAAATAGGCTTATTAAATAGGCTCAATAAATAGGCTTATTAAATAGACTTATTAAATAGGCTCAATAAATAGGCTTATTAAATAGGCTCAATAAATAGGCTTATTAAATAGGCTCAATAAATAGGCTTATAAAATAGGCTCAATGAATAGGCTTATTAAATAGGCTTATTAAATAGGCTCATTAAATAATTATTAAATAGGCTTATTAAGTAGGCTTATTAAATAGACTTATTAAATAGGCTCAATAAATAGGCTTATTAAATAGGCTTATTAAATAGGCTTATTAAATAGGCTTATTAAATAGGCTTATTAAATAGACTTATTAAATAGGCTTATTAAATAGGCTCAATAAATAGGCTCATTAAATAGGCTCAATAAATAGGCTTATAAAATAGGCTCAATAAATAGGCTTATTAAATAGGCTCAATAAATAGGCTTATTAAATAGGCTCATTAAATACTTATTAAATAGGCTTATTAAATAGACTTATTAAATAGACTTATTAAATAGGCTTATTAAATAGATTTATTAAATAGGCTTATTAAAAAGGCTTATTAAATAGACTTATTAAATAGGCTCATTAAATACTTATTAAATATGTTTATTAATTAGGCGTATTAAATAGGCTTATTGAAAAAGGCTTATTAAATAGGCTTATTAAATAGGCTCATTAAATAGACTTATTAAATAGCCTCATTAAATAGGCTTATTTTAGCAACTTAGGCTTATTAAATAGGTTTATTTCAGCAACTTAGACTTATTAAATAGCCTTATTAAATAGGCTTATTTCAGCAACTTAGACTTATTAAATAGCCTTATTTCAGCAACTTAGACTCATTAAATAGGCTTATTTCAGCAACTTATGCTTATTAAATATACTTATTTCAGCAACTTAGGCTTATTAAATAGGCTTATTTCAGCAACTTAGACTTATTAAATAGCCTTATTTCAGCAACTTAGGCTTATTAAATAGGCTTATTTCAGCAACTTAGGCTTATTAAATAGCCTTATTTCAGCAACTTACACTTATTAAATAGGCTTATTTCTGCAACTTAGGCTTATTAAATAGGCTTATTCAGCAACTTAGGCATATTAAATAGGCTTATTTCAGCAACTTAGGCTTATTAAATAGGCCTATTAAATAGGCTTATTAAATAGGCTTATTTAAGCAACTTAGACTTATTAAATAGGCCTATTAAATAGGCTTATTAAATAGACTTCTTAAATAGGCTCATTAAATACTTATTAAATAGGCTTATTAAATAGGCTTATTAAATAGACTTATTAAATAGGCTCAATAAATAGGCTTATTAAATAGGCTTATTAAGTAGGCTCAATAAATAGGCTTATTAAATAGGCTTATTAAATAAGCTTATTAGATAGACTTATTAAATCGGCTTATTAAATAGGCTCAATAAATAGGCTTATTAAATAGGCTCAATAAATAGGCTTATTAAATAGGCTCAATAAACAGGCTTATTAAATAGGCTCAATAAATAGGCTTATTAAATAGGCTTATTAAATAGGCTTATTAAATAGGCTTATTAAATAGACGTATTAAATAGCCTCATTAAATAGGCTTATTTTAGCAACTTAGGCTTATTAAATAGGTTTATTTCAGCAACTTAGACTTATTAAATAGCCTTATTTCAGCAACTTAGACTTATTAAATAGGCTTATTTCAGCAACTTATGCTTATTAAATATACTTATTTCAGCAATTTAGGCGTATTAAATAGGCTTATTTCAGCAACTTAGACTTATTAAATAGCCTTATTTCAGCAACTTAGGCTTATTAAATAGGCTTATTTCAGCAACTTAGGCTTATTAATTAGCCTTATTTCAGCAACTTAGACTTATTAAATAGGCTTATTTCAGCAACTTAGGCTTATTAAATAGGCCTATTAAATAGGCTTATTAAATAGGCTTATTTCAGCAACTTAGATTTATTAAATAGGCCTATTAAATAGGCTTATTAAATAGACTTATTAAATAGGCTCATTAAATACTTATTAAATAGGCTTATTAAATAGCCTTATTAAATATACTTATTAAATAGGCTCAATAAATAGGCTTATTAAATAGGCTTATTAAATAGGCTCAATAAATAGGCTTATTAAATAGGCTCATTAAATAGACTTATTAAATAGGCTTATTAAATAGGCTCAATAAATAGGCTTATTAAATAGGCTCAATAAATAAGCTTATTAAATAGGCTCAATAAATAGGCTTATTAAATAGGCTCAATAAATAGGCTTATTAAATAGGCTCATTAAATACTTATTAAATATGTTTATTAAATAGGCGTATTAAATAGGCTTATTAAATAGGCTTATTAAATAGGCTTATTAAATAGCCTCATTAAATACTTATTAAATAGGCTTATTAAATAGGCTTATTAAATAGGCTTATTTCAGCAACTTAGGCTTATTAAATAGCCTTATTGAATAGGCTTATTTCAGCAACTTAGACTTATTAAATAGGTTTATTCAGCAACTTAGGCTTATTAAATAGGCTTGTTCAGCAACTTAGGCTTATTAAATAAGCTTATTTCAGCAACTTAGGCTTATTAAATAGGCTCATTCAGAAACTTAGGTTTATTAAATAGGCTTATTTCAGCAACTTAGACTTATTAAATAGGCCTATTAAATAGGCTTATTAAATAGGCTTATTTCAGCAACTTAGGATAATTAAATAGCCTTATTAAATAGGGTTATTAAATAGACTTATTAAATAGGCTCATTAAATACTTATTAAATAGGCGTATTAAATAGGCTTATTAAATAGACTTATTAAATAGGCTCAATAAATAGGCTTATTAAATAGGCTTATTAAATAGGCTCAATAAATAGGCTTATTAAATAGACTTATTAAATAGGCTCAATAAATAGGCTTATTAAATAGGCTCAATAAATAGGCTTATTAAATAGGCTCAATAAATAGGCTTGTAAAATAGGCTCAATGAATAGGCTTATTAAATAGGCTTATTAAATAGGCTCATTAAATACTTATTAAATAGGCTTATTAAATAGACTTATTAACTAGACTTATTAAATAGGCTTATTAAATAGACTTATTAAATAGGCTTATTAAAAAGGCTTATTAAATAGACTTATTAAATAGGCTCATTATATACTTATTAAATATGTTTATTAAATAGGCATATTAAATAGGCTTATTAAATAGGCTTATCAAATAGGCTTATTAAATAGGCTTATTAAGTAGACTTATTAAATAGCCTCATTAAATAGGCTTATTTTATCAACTTAGGCTTATTAAATAGGTTTATTTCAGCAACTTAGACTTATTAAAAAGCCTTATTAAATAGGCTTATTTCAGCAACTTAGGCTTATTAAACAGGTTTATTTCAGCAACTTAGGCTTATTAAATAGCATTTTAAATAGGTTTATTTCAGCAACTTAGACTTATTAAATACACCTTTTTAAATAGGCTTAGTTCAGAAACTTAGGCTTATTAAATAGGCTTATTTCAGCAACTTAGGCTCATAAAATAGCCTTATTAAATAGGCTTATTTCAGCAACTTAGGCTTATTAAATAGGCTTATTTCAGCAACTTAAACTTATTAAATCGCCTTATTTCAGCAACTTAGGCTTATTAAATAGCCTTATTTCAGCAACTTAGACTTATTAAATAGGCTTATTCAGCAACTTAGGCTTATTAAATAGCCTTATTAAATAGGCTTATTTCAGCAACTTAGACTTATTAAATAGGTTTATTCAGCAACGTAGGCTTATTAAATAGGCTTATTCAGCAACTTAGGCTTATTAAATAGGCTTATTTCAGCAACTTAGGCTTATTAAATAGGCTCATTCAGCAACTTAGGCTTATTAAATAGGCTTATTTCAGCAACTTAGACTTATTAAATAGGCCTATTAAATAGGCTTATTAAATAGGCTTATTTCAGCAACTTAGGCTTATTAAATAGGCTTATTAAATGGGCTTATTTCAGCAACTTAGGCTTATTAAATAGGCTTATTTCAGCAACTTACGCTTATTAAATAGGCTTATTTCAGCAACTTAGGCTTATTAAATCGCCTAATTAAGTAGGCTTATTTCAGCAACTTGGGTTTATTATATAGGCTTATTTCAGCAACTTACGCTGATTAAATAGGCTTATATCAGCAACTTAGACTTATTAAATAGCCTTATTTCAGCAACTTCGACTCATTAAATGGGCTTATTTCAGCAACTTAGGCTTATTAAATCGCCTAATTAAGTAGTCTTATTTCAGCAACTTGGGGTTATTATATAGGCTTATTTCAGCAACTTACGCTGATTAAATAGGCTTATATCAGCAACTTAGACTTATTAAATAGCCTTATTTCAGCAACTTCGACTCATTAAATGGGCTTATTTCAGCAACTTATGCTTATTAAATAGGCTTATTTCAGCAACGTAGGCTTATTAAATAGCCTTATTTCAGCAACTTAAACTTATTAAACAGGCTTATTTCAGCAACTTAGGCTTATTAAATAGGCTTATTCAGCAACTTAGGCGTATTAAATAGGCTTATTTCAGCAACTTAGGCTTATCAAATAGGCTCATTTAGAAACTTAGGCTTATTAAATAGGCTTATTTCAGCAACTTAGACTTATTTAATAGGCCTATTAAATAGGCTTATTAAATAGGCTTATTTCAGCAACTTAGACTTATTAAATAGGCCTATTAAATAGGCTTATTAAATAGGCTTATTTCAGCAACTTAGGCTTATTAAATAGGCTTATTAAATGGGCTTATTTCAGCAACTTAGGCTTATTAAATAGGCTTATTTCAGCAACTTACGCTTATTAAATAGGCTTATTTCAGCAACTTAGACTTATTAAATCGCCTAATTAAGTAGGCTTATTTCAGCAACTTGGGTTTATTATATAGGCTTATTTCAGCAACTTACGCTGATTAAATAGGCTTATATCAGCAACTTAGACTTATTAAATAGCCTTATTTCAGCAACTTCGACTCATTAAATGGGCTTATTTCAGCAACTTAGGCTTATTAAATCGCCTAATTAAGTAGTCTTATTTCAGCAACTTGGGGTTATTATATAGGCTTATTTCAGCAACTTACGCTGATTAAATAGGCTTATATCAGCAACTTAGACTTATTAAATAGCCTTATTTCAGCAACTTCGACTCATTAAATGGGCTTATTTCAGCAACTTATGCTTAATAAATAGGCTTATTTCAGCAACGTAGGCTTATTAAATAGCCTTATTTCAGCAACTGAAACTTATTAAACAGGCTTATTTCAGCAACTTAGGCTTATTAAATAGGCTTATTCAGCAACTTAGGCGTATTAAATAGGCTTATTTCAGCAACTTAGGCTTATCAAATAGGCTCATTTAGAAACTTAGGCTTATTAAATAGGCTTATTTCAGCAACTTAGACTTATTTAATAGGCCTATTAAATAGGCTTATTAAATAGGCTTATTTCAGCAACTTAGACTTATCAAATAGGCCTATTAAATAGGCTTATTAAATAGACTTATTAAATAGGCTCATTAAATACTTATTAATTAGGCCTATTAAATAGGCTTAATAAATAAACTTATTAAATAGGCTCAATAAATAGGCGTATTAAATAGGCTTATTAAATAGGCACAATAAATAGGCTTATTAAATAGGCTTATTAAATAGGCTCAATAAATAGGCTTATTAAATAGGCTCAATAATTAGGCTTATAAAATAGGCTCAATAAATAGGCTTATTAAATAGGCTCAATAAATAGGCTTATTAAATAGGCTCATTAAATACTTATTAAATAGGCTTATTAAATAGACTTATTAAATAGACTTATTAAATAGGCTTTTTAAATAGACTTATTAAATAGGCTTATTAAAAAGGCTTATTAAATAGACTTATTAAATAGGCTCATTAAATACTTATTAAATATGTTTATTAAATAGGCGTATTAAATAGGCTTATTAAATAGGCTTATCAAATAGGCTTATTAAATAGGCTTATTAAGTAGACTTATTAAATAGCCTCATTAAATAGGCTTATATTATCAACTTAGGCTTATTAAATAGGTTTATTTCAGCAACTTAGACTTATTAAATAGCTTTATTAAATAGGCTTATTTCAGCAACTTAGGCTTATTAAACAGGTTTATTTCAGCAACTTAGGCTTATTAAATAGCATTTTTAAATAGGTTTATTTCAGCAACTTAGACTTATTAAATATACCTTTTTAAATAGGCTTAGTTCAGAAACTTAGGTTTATTAAATAGGCTTATTTCAGCAACTTAGGCTCATTGAATAGCCTTATTAAATCGCCTTATTTCAGCAACTTAGGCTTATTAAATAGCCTTATTTCAGCAACTTAGACTTATTAAATAGGCTTATTCAGCAACTTAGGCTTATTAAATAGCCTTATTAAATAGGCTTATTTCAGCAACTTAGACTTATTAAATAGGTTTATTCAGCAACTTAGGCTTATTAAATAGGCTTATTCAGCAACTTAGGCTTATTAAATAGGCTTATTTCAGCAACTTAGGCTTATTAAATAGGCTCATTCAGCAACTTAGGCTTATTAAATAGGCTTATTTCAGCAACTTAGACTTATTAAATAGGCCTATTAAATAGGCTTATTAAATAGGCTTATTTCAGTAACTTAGACTTATTAAATAGGCCTTTTAAATAGGCTTATTAAATAGGCTTATTAAATAGGCTTATTTCAGCAACTTAGGCTTATTAAATAGGCTTATTAAATGGGCTTATTTCAGCAACTTAGGCTTATTAAATAGGCTTATTTCAGCAACTTACGCTTATTAAATAGGCTTATTTCAGCAACTTAGGCTTATTAAATCGCCTAATTAAGTAGGCTTATTTCAGCAACTTGGGTTTATTATATAGGCTTATTTCAGCAACTTACGCTGATTAAATAGGCTTATATCAGCAACTTAGACTTATTAAATAGCCTTATTTCAGCAACTTCGACTCATTAAATGGGCTTATTTCAGCAACTTAGGCTTATTAAATCGCCTAATTAAGTAGTCTTATTTCAGCAACTTGGGGTTATTATATAGGCTTATTTCAGCAACTTACGCTGATTAAATAGGCTTATATCAGCAACTTAGACTTATTAAATAGCCTTATTTCAGCAACTTCGACTCATTAAATGGGCTTATTTCAGCAACTTATGCTTATTAAATAGGCTTATTTCAGCAACGTAGGCTTATTAAATAGCCTTATTTCAGCAACTTAAACTTATTAAACAGGCTTATTTCAGCAACTTAGGCTTATTAAATAGGCTTATTCAGCAACTTAGGCGTATTAAATAGGCTTATTTCAGCAACTTAGGCTTATCAAATAGGCTCATTTAGAAACTTAGGCTTATTAAATAGGCTTATTTCAGCAACTTACACTTATTTAATAGGCCTATTAAATAGGCTTATTAAATAGGCTTATTTCAGCAACTTAGACTTATCAAATAGGCCTATTAAATAGGCTTATTAAATAGACTTATTAAATAGGCTCATTAAATACTTATTAATTAGGCCTATTAAATAGGCTTAATAAATAGACTTATTAAATAGGCTCAATAAATAGGCGTATTAAATAGGCTTATTAAATAGGCACAATAAATAGGCTTATTAAATAGGCTTATTAAATAGGCTCAATAAATAGGCTTATTAAATAGGCTCAATAATTAGGCTTATAAAATAGGCTCAATAAATAGGCTTATTAAATAGGCTCAATAAATAGGCTTATTAAATAGGCTCATTAAATACTTATTAAATAGGCTCATTAAATACTTATTAAATAGGCTTATTAAATAGACTTATTAAATAGACTTATTAAATAGGCTTTTTAAATAGACTTATTAAATAGGCTTATTAAAAAGGCTTATTAAATAGACTTATTAAATAGGCTCATTAAATATCTATTAAATATGTTTATTAAATAGGCATATTAAATAGGCGTATTAAATAGGCTTATCAAATAGGCTTATTAAATAGGTTTATTAAGTAGACTTATTAAATAGCCTCATTAAATAGGCTTATATTATCAACTTAGGCTTATTAAATAAGTTTATTTCAGCAACTTAGACTTATTAAATAGCCTTATTAAATAGGCTTATTTCAGCAACTTAGGCTTATTAAACAGGTTTATTTCAGCAACTTAGGCTTATTAAATAGCATTTTTAAATAGGTTTATTTCAGCAACTTAGACTTATTAAATATACCTTTTTAAATAGGCTTAGTTCAGAAACTTAGGCTTATTAAATAGGCTTATTTCAGCAACTTAGGCTCATTAAATAGCCTTATTAAATAGGCTTATTTCAGCAACTTAGGCTTATTAAATAGCCTTATTTCAGCAACTTAGACTTATTAAATAGGCTTATTCAGCAACTTAGGCTTATTAAATAGCCTTATTAAATAGGCTTATTTCAGCAACTTAGACTTATTAAATAGGTTTATTCAGCAACTTAGGCTTATTAAATAGGTTTATTCAGCAACTTAGGCTTATTAAATAGGCTTATTTCAGCAACTTAGGCTTATTAAATAGGCTCATTCAGCAACTTAGGCTTATTAAATAGGCTTATTTCAGCAACTTAGACTTATTAAATAGGCCTATTAAATAGGCTTATTAAATAGGCTTATTTCAGTAACTTAGACTTATTAAATAAGCCTTTTAAATAGGCTTATTAAATAGGCTTATTAAATAGGCTTATTTCAGCAACTTAGGCTTATTAAATAGGCTTATTAAATGGGCTTATTTCAGCAACTTAGGCTTATTAAATAGGCTTATTTCAGCAACTTACGCTTATTAAATAGGCTTATTTCAGCAACTTAGGCTTATTAAATCGCCTAATTAAGTAGGCTTATTTCAGCAACTTGGGTTTATTATATAGTCTTATTTCAGCAACTTACGCTGATTAAATAGGCTTATATCAGCAACTTAGACTTATTAAATAGCCTTATTTCAGCAACTTCGACTCATTAAATGGGCTTATTTCAGCAACTTAGGCTTATTCAATCGCCTAATTAAGTAGTCTTATTTCAGCAACTTGGGGTTATTATATAGGCTTATTTCAGCAACTTATGCTTATTAAATAGGCTTATTTCAGCAACGTAGGCTTATTAAATAGCCTTATTTCAGCAACTTAAACTTATTAAACAGGCTTATTTCAGCAACTTAGGCTTATTAAATAGGCTTATTCAGCAACTTAGGCGTATTAAATAGGCTTATTTCAGCAACTTAGGCTTATCAAATAGGCTCATTTAGAAACTTAGGCTTATTAAATAGGCTTATTTCAGCAACTTAGACTTATTTAATAGGCCTATTAAATAGGCTTATTAAATAGGCTTATTTCAGCAACTTAGACTTATTAAATAGGCCTATTAAATAGGCTTATTAAATAGACTTATTAAATAGGCTCATTAAATACTTATTAATTAGGCCTATTAAATAGGCTTAATAAATAGACTTATTAAATAGGCTCAATAAATAGGCGTATTAAATAGGCTTATTAAATAGGCTCAATAAATAGGCTTATTAAATAGGCTTATTAAATAGGCTCAATAAATAGGCTTATTAAATAGGCTCAATAAATAGGCTTATTAAATAGGCTCAATAAATAGGCTTATAAAATAGGCTCAATAAATAGGCTTATTAAATAGGCTCAATAAATAGGCTTATTAAATAGGCTCATTAAATACTTATTAAATAGGCTTATTAAATAGACTTATTAAATAGACTTATTAAATAGGCTTTTTAAATAGACTTATTAAATAGGCTTATTAAAAAGGCTTATTAAATAGACTTATTAAATAGGCTCATTAAATACTTATTAAATATGTTTATTAAATAGGCATATTAAATAGGCTTATTAAATAGGCTTATCAAATAGGCTTATTAAATAGGTTTATTAAGTAGACTTATTAAATAGCCTCATTAAATAGGCTTATATTATCAACTTAGGCTTATTAAATAAGTTTATTTCAGCAACTTAGACTTATTAAATAGCCTTATTAAATAGGCTTATTTCAGCAACTTAGGCTTATTAAACAGGTTTATTTCAGCAACTTAGGCTTATTAAATAGCATTTTTAAATAGGTTTATTTCAGCAACTTAGACTTATTAAATATACCTTTTTAAATAGGCTTAGTTCAGAAACTTAGGCTTATTAAATAGGCTTATTTCAGCAACTTAGGCTCATTAAATAGCCTTATTAAATAGGCTTATTTCAGCAACTTAGGCTTATTAAATAGGCTTATTTCAGCAACTTAAACTTATTAAATAGCCTTATTTCAGCAACTTAGGCTTATTAAATAGCCTTATTTCAGCAACTTAGACTTATTAAATAGCCTTATTAAATAGGCTTATTTCAGCAACTAAGACTTATTAAATAGGTTTATTCAGCAACTTAGGCTTATTAAATAGGCTTATTCAGCAACTTAGGCTTATTAAATAGGCTTATTTCAGCAACTTAGGCTTATTAAATAGGCTCATTCAGCAACTTAGGCTTATTAAATAGGCTTATTTCAGCAACTTAGACTTATTAAATAGGCCTATTAAATAGGCTTATTAAATAGGCTTATTTAAGCAACTTAGACTTATTAAATAGGCTTATTAAATGGGCTTATTTCAGCAACTAAGGCTTATTAAATAGGCTTATTTCAGCAACTTAGACTTATTAAATAGCCTTATTTCAGCAACTTATGCTTATTAAATAGGCTTATTTCAGCAACTTAGGCTTATTAAATAGGCTTATTAAATAGGCTCAATAAATAGGCTTATTAAATAGGCTTATTAAATATGCTTATTTCAGCAACTTAGGCTTATTAAATAGCCTTATTGAATAGGCTTATTTCAGCAACTTACACTTATTAAATAGGTTTATTCAGCAACTTAGGCTTATTAAATAGGCTTGTTCAGCAACTTAGGCTTATTAAATAAGCTTATTTCAGCAACTTAGGCTTATTAAATAGGCTCATTCAGAAACTTAGGTTTATTAAATAGGCTTATTTCAGCAACTTAGACTTATTAAATAGGCCTATTAAATAGGCTTATTAAATAGGCTTATTTCAGCAACTTAGGATAATTAAATAGCCTTATTAAATAGGCTTATTAAATAGACTTATTAAATAGGCTCATTAAATACTTATTAAATAGGCGTATTAAATAGGCTTATTAAATAGACTTATTAAATAGGCTCAATAAATAGGCTTATTAAATAGGCTTATTAAATAGGCTCAATAAATAGGCTTATTAAATAGACTTATTAAATAGGCTCAATAAATAGGCTTATTAAATAGGCTCAATAAATAGGCTTATTAAATAGGCTCAATAAATAGGCTTGTAAAATAGGCTCAATGAATAGGCTTATTAAATAGGCTTATTAAATAGGCTCATTAAATACTTATTAAATAGGCTTATTAAATAGACTTATTAAATAGACTTATTAAATAGGCTTATTAAATAGACTTATTAAATAGGCTTATTAAAAAGGCTTATTAAATAGACTTATTAAATAGGCTCATTAAATACTTATTAAATATGTTTATTAAATAGGCATATTAAATAGGCTTATTAAATAGGCTTATCAAATAGGCTTATTAAATAGGCTTATTAAGTAGACTTATTAAATAGCCTCATTAAATAGGCTTATTTTATCAACTTAGGCTTATTAAATAGGTTTATTTCAGCAACTTAGACTTATTAAAAAGCCTTATTAAATAGGCTTATTTCAGCAACTTAGACTTATTAAACAGGTTTATTTCAGCAACTTAGGCTTATTAAATAGCATTTTAAATAGGTTTATTTCAGCAACTTAGACTTATTAAATACATCTTTTTAAATAGGCTTAGTTCAGAAACTTAGGCTTATTAAATAGGCTTATTTCAGCAACTTAGGCTCATTAAATAGCCTTATTAAATAGGCTTATTTCAGCAACTTAGGCTTATTAAATAGGCTTATTTCAGCAACTTAAACTTATTAAATCGCCTTATTTCAGCAACTTAGGCTTATTAAATAGCCTTATTTCAGCAACTTAGACTTATTAAATAGGCTTATTCAGCAACTTAGGCTTATTAAATAGCCTTATTAAATAGGCTTATTTCAGCAACTTAGACTTATTAAATAGGTTTATTCAGCAACGTAGGCTTATTAAATAGGCTTATTCAGCAACTTAGGCTTATTAAATAGGCTTATTTCAGCAACTTAGGCTTATTAAATAGGCTCATTCAGCAACTTAGGCTTATTAAATAGGCTTATTTCAGCAACTTAGACTTATTAAATAGGCCTATTAAATAGGCTTATTTCAGCAACTTAGGCTTATTAAATAGGCTTATTAAATGGGCTTATTTCAGCAACTTAGGCTTATTAAATAGGCTTATTTCAGCAACTTACGCTTATTAAATAGGCTTATTTCAGCAACTTAGGCTTATTAAATCGCCTAATTAAGTAGGCTTATTTCAGCAACTTGGGTTTATTATATAGGCTTATTTCAGCAACTTACGCTGATTAAATAGGCTTATATCAGCAACTTAGACTTATTAAATAGCCTTATTTCAGCAACTTCGACTCATTAAATGGGCTTATTTCAGCAACTTAGGCTTATTAAATCGCCTAATTAAGTAGTCTTATTTCAGCAACTTGGGGTTATTATATAGGCTTATTTCAGCAACTTACGCTGATTAAATAGGCTTATATCAGCAACTTAGACTTATTAAATAGCCTTATTTCAGCAACTTCGACTCATTAAATGGGCTTATTTCAGCAACTTATGCTTATTAAATAGGCTTATTTCAGCAACGTAGGCTTATTAAATAGCCTTATTTCAGCAACTTAAACTTATTAAACAGGCTTATTTCAGCAACTTAGGCTTATTAAATAGGCTTATTCAGCAACTTAGGCGTATTAAATAGGCTTATTTCAGCAACTTAGGCTTATCAAATAGGCTCATTTAGAAACTTAGGCTTATTAAATAGGCTTATTTCAGCAACTTAGACTTATTTAATAGGCCTATTAAATAGGCTTATTAAATAGGCTTATTTCAGCAACTTAGACTTATTAAATAGGCCTATTAAATAGGCTTATTAAATAGACTTATTAAATAGGCTCATTAAATACTTATTAATTAGGCCTATTAAATAGGCTTAATAAATAGACTTATTAAATAGGCTCAATAAATAGGCGTATTAAATAGGCTTATTAAATAGGCTCAATAAATAGGCTTATTAAATAGGCTTATTAAATAGGCTCAATAAATAGGCTTATTAAATAGGCTCAATAAATAGGCTTATTAAATAGGCTCAATAAATAGGCTTATAAAATAGGCTCAATAAATAGGCTTATTAAATAGGCTCAATAAATAGGCTTATTAAATAGGCTCATTAAATACTTATTAAATAGGCTTATTAAATAGACTTATTAAATAGACTTATTAAATAGGCTTTTTAAATAGACTTATTAAATAGGCTTATTAAAAAGGCTTATTAAATAGACTTATTAAATAGGGTCATTAAATACTTATTAAATATGTTTATTAAATAGGCATATTAAATAGGCTTATTAAATAGGCTTATCAAATAGGCTTATTAAATAGGTTTATTAAGTAGACTTATTAAATAGCCTCATTAAATAGGCTTATATTATCAACTTAGGCTTATTAAATAAGTTTATTTCAGCAACTTAGACTTATTAAATAGCCTTATTAAATAGGCTTATTTCAGCAACTTAGGCTTATTAAACAGGTTTATTTCAGCAACTTAGGCTTATTAAATAGCATTTTTAAATAGGTTTATTTCAGCAACTTAGACTTATTAAATATACCTTTTTAAATAGGCTTAGTTCAGAAACTTAGGCTTATTAAATAGGCTTATTTCAGCAACTTAGGCTCATTAAATAGCCTTATTAAATAGGCTTATTTCAGCAACTTAGGCTTATTAAATAGGCTTATTTCAGCAACTTAAACTTATTAAATAGCCTTATTTCAGCAACTTAGGCTTATTAAATAGCCTTATTTCAGCAACTTAGACTTATTAAATAGCCTTATTAAATAGGCTTATTTCAGCAACTAAGACTTATTAAATAGGTTTATTCAGCAACTTAGGCTTATTAAATAGGCTTATTCAGCAACTTAGGCTTATTAAATAGGCTTATTTCAGCAACTTAGGCTTATTAAATAGGCTCATTCAGCAACTTAGGCTTATTAAATAGGCTTATTTCAGCAACTTAGACTTATTAAATAGGCCTATTAAATAGGCTTATTAAATAGGCTTATTTAAGCAACTTAGACTTATTAAATAGGCTTATTAAATGGGCTTATTTCAGCAACTTAGGCTTATTAAATAGGCTTATTTCAGCAACTTAGACTTATTAAATAGCCTTATTTCAGCAACTTATGCTTATTAAATAGGCTTATTTCAGCAACTTAGGCTTATTAAATAGGCTTATTAAATAGGCTCAATAAATAGGCTTATTAAATAGGCTTATTAAATATGCTTATTTCAGCAACTTAGGCTTATTAAATAGCCTTATTGAATAGGCTTATTTCAGCAACTTACACTTATTAAATAGGTTTATTCAGCAACTTAGGCTTATTAAATAGGCTTGTTCAGCAACTTAGGCTTATTAAATAAGCTTATTTCAGCAACTTAGGCTTATTAAATAGGCTCATTCAGAAACTTAGGTTTATTAAATAGGCTTATTTCAGCAACTTAGACTTATTAAATAGGCCTATTAGATAGGCTTATTAAATAGGCTTATTTCAGCAACTTAGGATAATTAAATAGCCTTATTAAATAGGCTTATTAAATAGACTTATTAAATAGGCTCATTAAATACTTATTAAATAGGCGTATTAAATAGGCTTATTAAATAGACTTATTAAATAGGCTCAATAAATAGGCTTATTAAATAGGCTTATTAAATAGGCTCAATAAATAGGCTTATTAAATAGACTTATTAAATAGGCTCAATAAATAGGCTTATTAAATAGGCTCAATAAATAGGCTTATTAAATAGGCTCAATAAATAGGCTTGTAAAATAGGCTCAATGAATAGGCTTATTAAATAGGCTTATTAAATAGGCTCATTAAATACTTATTAAATAGGCTTATTAAATAGACTTATTAAATAGACTTATTAAATAGGCTTATTAAATAGACTTATTAAATAGGCTTATTAAAAAGGCTTATTAAATAGACTTATTAAATAGGCTCATTAAATACTTATTAAATATGTTTATTAAATAGGCATATTAAATAGGCTTATTAAATAGGCTTATCAAATAGGCTTATTAAATAGGCTTATTAAGTAGACTTATTAAATAGCCTCATTAAATAGGCTTATTTTATCAACTTAGGCTTATTAAATAGGTTTATTTCAGCAACTTAGACTTATTAAAAAGCCTTATTAAATAGGCTTATTTCAGCAACTTAGGCTTATTAAACAGGTTTATTTCAGCAACTTAGGCTTATTAAATAGCATTTTAAATAGGTTTATTTCAGCAACGTAGACTTATTAAATACACCTTTTTAAATAGGCTTAGTTCAGAAACTTAGGCTTATTAAATAGGCTTATTTCAGCAACTTAGGCTCATTAAATAGCCTTATTAAATAGGCTTATTTCAGCAACTTAGGCTTATTAAATAGGCTTATTTCAGCAACTTAAACTTATTAAATCGCCTTATTTCAGCAACTTAGGCTTATTAAATAGCCTTATTTCAGCAACTTAGACTTATTAAATAGGCTTATTCAGCAACTTAGGCTTATTAAATAGCCTTATTAAATAGGCTTATTTCAGCAACTTAGACTTATTAAATAGGTTTATTCAGCAACGTAGGCTTATTAAATAGGCTTATTCAGCAACTTAGGCTTATTAAATAGGCTTATTTCAGCAACTTAGGCTTATTAAATAGGCTCATTCAGCAACTTAGGCTTATTAAATAGGCTTATTTCAGCAACTTAGACTTATTAAATAGGCCTATTAAATAGGCTTATTAAATAGGCTTATTTCAGCAACTTAGGCTTATTAAATAGGCTTATTAAATGGGCTTATTTCAGCAACTTAGGCTTATTAAATAGGCTTATTTCAGCAACTTACGCTTATTAAATAGGCTTATTTCAGCAACTTAGGCTTATTAAATCGCCTAATTAAGTAGGCTTATTTCAGCAACTTGGGTTTATTATATAGGCTTATTTCAGCAACTTACGCTGATTAAATAGGCTTATATCAGCAACTTAGACTTATTAAATAGCCTTATTTCAGCAACTTCGACTCATTAAATGGGCTTATTTCAGCAACTTATGCTTATTAAATAGGCTTATTTCAGCAACGTAGGCTTATTAAATAGCCTTATTTCAGCAACTTAAACTTATTAAACAGGCTTATTTCAGCAACTTAGGCTTATTAAATAGGCTTATTCAGCAACTTAGGCGTATTAAATAGGCTTATTTCAGCAACTTAGGCTTATCAAATAGGCTCATTTAGAAACTTAGGCTTATTAAATAGGCTTATTTCAGCAACTTAGACTTATTTAATAGGCCTATTAAATAGGCTTATTAAATAGGCTTATTTCAGCAACTTAGACTTATTAAATAGGCCTATTAAATAGGCTTATTAAATAGACTTATTAAATAGGCTCATTAAATACGTATTAATTAGGCCTATTAAATAGGCTTAATAAATAGACTTATTAAATAGGCTCAATAAATAGGCGTATTAAATAGGCTTATTAAATAGGCTCAATAAATAGGCTTATTAAATAGGCTTATTAAATAGGCTCAATAAATAGGCTTATTAAATAGGCTCAATAAATAGGCTTATTAAATAGGCTCAATAAATAGGCTTATAAAATAGGCTCAATAAATAGGCTTATTAAATAGGTTCAATAAATAGGCTTATTAAATAGGCTCATTAAATACTTATTAAATAGGCTTATTAAATAGACTTATTAAATAGACTTATTAAATAGGCTTTTTAAATAGACTTATTAAATAGGCTTATTAAAAAGGCTTATTAAATAGACTTATTAAATAGGCTCATTAAATACTTATTAAATATGTTTATTAAATAGGCGTATTAAATAGGCTTATTAAATAGGCTTATCAAATAGGCTTATTAAATAGGCATATTAAGTAGACTTATTAAATAGCCTCATTAAATAGGCTTATATTATCAACTTAGGCTTATTAAATAGGTTTATTTCAGCAACTTAGACTTATTAAATAGCCTTATTAAATAGGCTTATTTCAGCAACTTAGGCTTATTAAACATGTTTATTTCAGCAACTTAGGCTTATTAAATAGCATTTTTAAATAGGTTTATTTCAGCAACTTAGACTTATTAAATATACCTTTTTAAATAGGCTTAGTTCAGAAACTTAGGCTTATTAAATAGGCTTATTTCAGCAACTTAGGCTCATTGAATAGCCTTATTAAATCGCCTTATTTCAGCAACTTAGGCTTATTAAATAGCCTTATTTCAGCAACTTAGACTTATTAAATAGGCTTATTCAGCAACTTAGGCTTATTAAATAGCCTTATTAAATAGGCTTATTTCAGCAACTTAGACTTATTAAATAGGTTTATTCAGCAACTTAGGCTTATTAAATAGGCTTATTCAGCAACTTAGGCTTATTAAATAGGCTTATTTCAGCAACTTAGGCTTATTAAATAGGCTCATTCAGCAACTTAGGCTTATTAAATAGGCTTATTTCAGCAACTTAGACTTATTAAATAGGCCTATTAAATAGGCTTATTAAATAGGCTTATTTCAGTAACTTTGACTTATTAAATAGGCCTTTTAAATAGGCTTATTAAATAGGCTTATTAAATAGGCTTATTTCAGCAACTTAGGCTTATTAAATAGGCTTATTAAATGGGCTTATTTCAGCAACTTAGGCTTATTAAATAGGCTTATTTCAGCAACTTACGCTTATTAAATAGGCTTATTTCAGCAACTTAGGCTTATTAAATCGCCTAATTAAGTAGGCTTATTTCAGCAACTTGGGTTTATTATATAGGCTTATTTCAGCAACTTACGCTGATTAAATAGGCTTATATCAGCAACTTAGACTTATTAAATAGCCTTATTTCAGCAACTTCGACTCATTAAATGGGCTTATTTCAGCAACTTAGGCTTATTAAATCGCCTAATTAAGTAGTCTTATTTCAGCAACTTGGGGTTATTATATAGGCTTATTTCAGCAACTTACGCTGATTAAATAGGCTTATATCAGCAACTTAGACTTATTAAATAGCCTAATTTCAGCAACTTCGACTCATTAAATGGGCTTATTTCAGCAACTTATGCTTATTAAATAGGCTTATTTCAGCAACGTAGGCTTATTAAATAGCCTTATTTCAGCAACTTAAACTTATTAAACAGGCTTATTTCAGCAACTTAGGCTTATTAAATAGGCTTATTCAGCAACTTAGGCGTATTAAATAGGCTTATTTCAGCAACTTAGGCTTATCAAATAGGCTCATTTAGAAACTTAGGCTTATTAAATAGGCTTATTTCAGCAACTTAGACTTATTTAATAGGCCTATTAAATAGGCTTATTAAATAGGCTTATTTCAGCAACTTAGACTTATTAAATAGGCCTATTAAATAGGCTTATTAAATAGACTTATTAAATAGGCTCATTAAATACTTATTAATTAGGCCTATTAAATAGGCTTAATAAATAGACTTATTAAATAGGCTCAATAAATAGGCGTATTAAATAGGCTTATTAAATAGGCTCAATAAATAGGCTTATTAAATAGGCTTATTAAATAGGCTCAATAAATAGGCTTATTAAATAGGCTCAATAAATAGGCTTATAAAATAGGCTCAATAAATAGGCTTATTAAATAGGCTCAATAAATAGGCTTATTAAATAGGCTCATTAAATACTTATTAAATAGGCTTATTAAATAGACTTATTAAATAGACTTATTAAATAGGCTTTTTAAATAGACTTATTAAATAGGCTTATTAAAAAGGCTTATTAAATAGACTTATTAAATAGGCTCATTAAATACTTATTAAATATGTTTATTAAATAGGCGTATTAAATAGGCTTATTAAATAGGCTTATCAAATAGGCTTATTAAATAGGTTTATTAAGTAGACTTATTAAATAGCCTCATTAAATAGGCTTATATTATCAACTTAGGCTTATTAAATAAGTTTATTTCAGCAACTTAGACTTATTAAATAGCCTTATTAAATAGGCTTATTTCAGCAACTTAGGCTTATTAAACATGTTTATTTCAGCAACTTAGGCTTATTAAATAGCATTTTTAAATAGGTTTATTTCAGCAACTTAGACTTATTAAATATACCTTTTTAAATAGGCTTAGTTCAGAAACTTAGGCTTATTAAATAGGCTTATTTCAGCAACTTAGGCTCATTGAATAGCCTTATTAAATCGCCTTATTTCAGCAACTTAGGCTTATTAAATAGCCTTATTTCAGCAACTTAGACTTATTAAATAGGCTTATTCAGCAACTTAGGCTTATTAAATAGCCTTATTAAATAGGCTTATTTCAGCAACTTAGACTTATTAAATAGGTTTATTCAGCAACTTAGGCTTATTAAATAGGCTTATTCAGCAACTTAGGCTTATTAAATAGGCTTATTTCAGCAACTTAGGCTTATTAAATAGGCTCATTCAGCAACTTAGGCTTATTAAATAGGCTTATTTCAGCAACTTAGACTTATTAAATAGGCCTATTAAATAGGCTTATTAAATAGGCTTATTTCAGTAACTTTGACTTATTAAATAGGCCTTTTAAATAGGCTTATTAAATAGGCTTATTAAATAGGCTTATTTCAGCAACTTAGGCTTATTAAATAGGCTTATTAAATGGGCTTATTTCAGCAACTTAGGCTTATTAAATAGGCTTATTTCAGCAACTTACGCTTATTAAATAGGCTTATTTCAGCAACTTAGGCTTATTAAATCGCCTAATTAAGTAGGCTTATTTCAGCAACTTGGGTTTATTATATAGGCTTATTTCAGCAACTTACGCTGATTAAATAGGCTTATATCAGCAACTTAGACTTATTAAATAGCCTTATTTCAGCAACTTCGACTCATTAAATGGGCTTATTTCAGCAACTTAGGCTTATTAAATCGCCTAATTAAGTAGTCTTATTTCAGCAACTTGGGGTTATTATATAGGCTTATTTCAGCAACTTACGCTGATTAAATAGGCTTATATCAGCAACTTAGACTTATTAAATAGCCTAATTTCAGCAACTTCGACTCATTAAATGGGCTTATTTCAGCAACTTATGCTTATTAAATAGGCTTATTTCAGCAACGTAGGCTTATTAAATAGCCTTATTTCAGCAACTTAAACTTATTAAACAGGCTTATTTCAGCAACTTAGGCTTATTAAATAGGCTTATTCAGCAACTTAGGCGTATTAAATAGGCTTATTTCAGCAACTTAGGCTTATCAAATAGGCTCATTTAGAAACTTAGGCTTATTAAATAGGCTTATTTCAGCAACTTAGACTTATTTAATAGGCCTATTAAATAGGCTTATTAAATAGGCTTATTTCAGCAACTTAGACTTATTAAATAGGCCTATTAAATAGGCTTATTAAATAGACTTATTAAATAGGCTCATTAAATACTTATTAATTAGGCCTATTAAATAGGCTTAATAAATAGACTTATTAAATAGGCTCAATAAATAGGCGTATTAAATAGGCTTATTAAATAGGCTCAATAAATAGGCTTATTAAATAGGCTTATTAAATAGGCTCAATAAATAGGCTTATTAAATAGGCTCAATAAATAGGCTTATAAAATAGGCTCAATAAATAGGCTTATTAAATAGGCTCAATAAATAGGCTTATTAAATAGGCTCATTAAATACTTATTAAATAGGCTTATTAAATAGACTTATTAAATAGACTTATTAAATAGGCTTTTTAAATAGACTTATTAAATAGGCTTATTAAAAAGGCTTATTAAATAGACTTATTAAATAGGCTCATTAAATACTTATTAAATATGTTTATTAAATAGGCGTATTAAATAGGCTTATTAAATAGGCTTATCAAATAGGCTTATTAAATAGGTTTATTAAGTAGACTTATTAAATAGCCTCATTAAATAGGCTTATATTATCAACTTAGGCTTATTAAATAAGTTTATTTCAGCAACTTAGACTTATTAAATAGCCTTATTAAATAGGCTTATTTCAGCAACTTAGGCTTATTAAACAGGTTTATTTCAGCAACTTAGGCTTATTAAATAGCATTTTTAAATAGGTTTATTTCAGCAACTTAGACTTATTAAATATACCTTTTTAAATAGGCTTAGTTCAGAAACTTAGGCTTATTAAATAGGCTTATTTCAGCAACTTAGGCTTATTAAATAGCATTTTTAAATAGGTTTATTTCAGCAACTTAGACTTATTAAATATACCTTTTTAAATAGGCTTAGTTCAGAAACTTAGGCTTATTAAATAGGCTTATTTCAGCAACTTAAACTTATTAAATAGCCTTATTTCAGCAACTTAGGCTTATTAAATAGCCTTATTTCAGCAACTTAGACTTATTAAATAGCCTTATTAAATAGGCTTATTTCAGCAACTAAGACTTATTAAATAGGTTTATTCAGCAACTTAGGCTTATTAAATAGGCTTATTCAGCAACTTAGGCTTATTAAATAGGCTTATTTCAGCAACTTAGGCTTATTAAATAGGCTCATTCAGCAACTTAGGCTTATTAAATAGGCTTATTTCAGCAACTTAGACTTATTAAATAGGCCTATTAAATAGGCTTATTAAATAGGCTTATTTAAGCAACTTAGACTTATTAAATAGGCTTATTAAATGGGCTTATTTCAGCAACTTAGGCTTATTAAATAGGCTTATTTCAGCAACTTATACTTATTAAATAGCCTTATTTCAGCAACTTATGCTTATTAAATAGGCTTATTTCAGCAACTTAGGCTTATTAAATAGGCTTATTAAATAGGCTCAATAAATAGGCTTATTAAATAGGCTCAATAAATAGGCTTATTAAATAGGCTCAATAAATAGGCTTATTAAATAGGCTCAATAAGTAGGCTTATTAAATAGGTGCATTAAATACTTATTAAATAGGCTTATTAAATAGACTTATTAAATAGACTTATTAAATATGCTTATTAAATAGACTTATTAAATAGGCTTATTAAAAAGGCTTATTAAATAGACTTAATAAATAGGCTCATTAAATACTTATTAAATATGTTTATTAAATAGGCGTATTAAATAGGCTTATTAAATAGGCTTATTAAATAGCCTCATTAAATACTTATTAAATAGGCTTATTAAATAGGCTTATTAAATAGGCTTATTTCAGCAAATTAGGCTTATTAAATAGCCTTATTGAATAGGCTTATTTCAGCAACTTAGACTTATTAAATAGGTTTATTCAGTAACTTAGGCTTATTAAATAGGCTCATTCAGAAACTTAGGCTTATTAAATAGGCTTATTTCAGCAACTTAGACATATTAAATAGGCCTATTAAATAGGCTTATTAAATAGGCTTATTTCAGCAACTTAGGCTCATTAAATAGCCTTATTAAATAGGCTTATTAAATAGACGTATTAAATAGGCTCATTAAATACTTATTAAATAGGCTTATTAAATAGGCTTATTAAATAGACTTATTAAATAGGCTCAATAAATAGGCTTATTAAATAGGCTTATTAAATAGGCTCAATAAATTGGCTTATTAAATAGGCTTATTAAATAGGCTTATTAAATAGACTTATTAAATAGGCTTATTAAATAGGCTCAATAAATAGGCTTATTAAATAGGCTCAATAAATAGGCTTATTAAATAGGCTCAATAAATAGGCTTATTAAATAGGCTCAATAAATAGGCTTATTAAATAGGCACATTAAATACTTATTAAATAGGCTTATTAAATAGACTTATTAAATAGACTTATTAAATAGGCTTATTAAATAGACTTATTAAATAGGCTTATTAAAAAGGCTTATTAAATAGACTTATTAAATAGGCTCATTAAATACTTATTAAATATGTTTATTAAATAGGCGTATTAAATAGGCTTATTAAATAGGCTTATTAAATAGGCTTATTTCAGCAACTTAGACTTATTAAATAGGTTTATTCAGCAACTTAGGCTTATTAAATAGGCTTATTCAGCAACTTAGGCTTATTAAATAAGCTTATTTCAGCAACTTAGGCTTATTAAATAGGCTCATTCAGAAACTTAGGCTTATTAAATAGGCTTATTTCAGCAACTTAGACTTATTAAATAGGCCTATTAAATAGGCTTATTAAATAGGCTTATTTCAGCAACTTAGGCTCATTAAATAGCCTTATTAAATAGGCTTATTAAATAGACGTATTAAATAGGCTCATTAAATACTTATTAAATAGGCTTATTAAATAGGCTTATTAAATAGACTTATTAAATAAGCTCAATAAATAGGCTTATTAAATAGGCTTATTAAATAGGCTCAATAAATAGGCTTATTAAATAGGCTTATTAAATAGGCTTATTAAATAGACTTATTAAATAGGCTTATTAAATAGGCTCAATAAATATGCTTATTAAATAGGCTCAATAAATAGGCTTATAAAATAGGCTCAATAAATAGGCTTATTAAATAGGCTCAATAAATAGGCTTATTAAATAGGCTCATTAAATACTTATTAAATAGGCTTATTAAATAGACTTATTAAATAGACTTATTAAATAGGCTTATTAAATAGACTTATTAAATAGGCTTATTAAAAAGGCTTATTAAATAGGCTCATTAAATACTTATTAAATATGTTTATTAAATAGGCATATTAAATAGGCTTATTAAATAGGCTTATCAAATAGGCTTATTAAATAGGCTTATTAAGTAGACTTATTAAATAGCCTCATTAAATAGGCTTATTTTATCAACTTAGGCTTATTAAATAGGTTTATTTCAGCAACTTAGACTTATTAAAAAGCCTTATTAAATAGGCTTATTTCAGCAACTTAGGCTTATTAAACAGGTTTATTTCAGCAACTTAGGCTTATTAAATAGCATTTTAAATAGGTTTATTTCAGCAACTTAGACTTATTAAATATACCTTTTTAAATAGGCTTAGTTCAGAAACTTAGGCTTATTAAATAGGCTTATTTCAGCAACTTAGGCTCATTAAATAGCCTTATTTAATAGGCTTATTTCAGCAACTTAGGCTTATTAAATAGGCTTATTTCAGCAACTTAAACTTATTAAATCGCCTTATTTCAGCAACTTAGGCTTATTAAATAGCCTTATTTCAGCAACTTAGACTTATTAAATAGGCTTATTCAGCAACTTAGGCTTATTAAATAGCCTTATTAAATAGGCTTATTTCAGCAACTTAGACTTATTAAATAGGTTTATTAAGCAACTTAGGCTTATTAAATAGGCTTATTCAGCAAATTAGGCTTATTAAATAGGCTTATTTCAGCAACTTAGGCTTATTACATAGGCTCATTCAGCAACTTAGGCTTATTAAATAGGCTTATTTCAGCAACTTAGACTTATTAAATAGGCCTATTAAATAGGCTTATTAAATAGGCTTATTTCAGTAACTTAGACTTATTAAATAGGCCTTTTAAATAGGCTTATTAAATAGGCTTATTAAATAGGCTTATTTCAGCAACTTAGGCTTATTAAATAGGCTTATTAAATGGGCTTATTTCAGCAACTTAGGCTTATTAAATAGGCTTATTTCAGCAACTTACGCTTATTAAATAGGCTTATTTCAGCAACTTAGGCTTATTAAATCGCCTAATTAAGTAGGCTTATTTCAGCAACTTGGGCTTATTAAATAGGCTTATTTCAGCAACTTACGCTGATTAAAAATGCTTATATCAGCAACTTAGACTTATTAAATAGCCTTATTTCAGCAACTTAGACTCATTAAATGGGCTTATTTCAGCAACTTATGCTTATTAAATAGGCTTATTTCAGCAATGTAGGCTTATTAAATAGCCTTATTTCAGCAACTTAAACTTATTAAATAGGCTTATTTCAGCAACTTAGGCATATTAAATAGGCTTATTCAGCAACTTAGGCGTATTAAATAGGCTTATTTCAGCAACTTAGGCTTATCAAATAGGCTCATTTAGAAACTTAGGCTTATTAAATAAGCTTATTTCAGCAACTTAGACTTATTTAATAGGCCTATTAAATAGGCTTATTAAATAGGCTTATTTCAGCAACTTAGACTTATTAAATAGGCCTATTAAATAGGCTTATTAAATAGAATTATTAAATAGGCTCATTAAATACTTATTAATTAGGCCTATTAAATAGGCTTAATAAATAGACTTATTAAATAGGCTCAATAAATAGGCTTATTAAATAGGCTTATTAAATAGGCTCAATAAATAGGCTTATTAAATAGGCTTATTAAATAGGCTCAATAAATAGGCTTATTAAATAGGCTCAATAAATAGGCTTATTAAATAGGCTCAATAAATAGGCTTATAAAATAGGCTCAATAAATAGGCTTATTAAATAGGCTCAATAAATAGGCTTATTAAATAGGCTCATTAAATACTTATTAAATAGGCTTATTAAATAGACATATTAAATAGACTTATTAAATAGGCTTTTTAAATAGACTTATTAAATAGGCTTATTAAAAAGGCTTATTAAATAGACTTATTAAATAGGCTCATTAAATACTTATTAAATATGTTTATTAAATAGGCGTATTAAATAGGCTTATTAAATAGGCTTATCAAATAGGCTTATTAAATAGGCTTATTAAGTAGACTTATTAAATAGCCTCATTAAATAGGCTTATATTATCAACTTAGGCTTATTAAATAGGTTTATTTCAGCAACTTAGACTTATTAAATAGCCTTATTAAATAGGCTTATTTCAGCAACTTAGGCTTATTAAACAGGTTTATTTCAGCAACTTAGGCGTATTAAATAGCATTTTTAAATAGGTTTATTTTAGCAACTTAGACTTATTAAATATACCTTTTTAAATAGGCTTAGTTCAGAAACTTAGGCTTATTAAATAGGCTTATTTCAGCAACTTAGGCTCATTAAATAGCCTTATTAAATAGGCTTATTTCAGCAACTTAGACTTATTAAATAGGCTTATTTCAGCAACTTAAACTTATTAAATAGCCTTATTTCAGCAACTTAGGCTTATTAAATAGCCTTATTTCAGCAACTTAGACTTATTAAATAGGCTTATTCAGCAACTTAGGCTTATTAAATAGCCTTATTAAATAGGCTTATTTCAGCAACTAAGACTTATTAAATAGGTTTATTCAGCAACTTAGGCTTATTAAATAGGCTTATTCAGCAACTTAGGCTTATTAAATAGGCTTATTTCAGCAACTTAGGCTTATTAAATAGGCTCATTCAGCAACTTAGGCTTATTAAATAGGCTTATTTCAGCAACTTAGACTTATTAAATAGGCCTATTAAATAGGCTTATTAAATAGGCTTATTTAAGCAACTTAGACTTATTAAATAGGCTTATTAAATGGGCTTATTTCAGCAACTTATGCTTATTAAATAGGCTTATTTCAGCAACTTAGGCTTATTAAATAGGCTTATTTCAGCAACTTAGGCTTATTAAATAGGCTTATTAAATAGGCTCAATAAATAGGCTTATTAAATAGGCTCAATAAATAGGCTTATTAAATAGCATTTTTAAATAGGTTTATTTCAGCAACTTAGACTTATTAAATATACCTTTTTTAAATAGGCTTAGTTCAGAAACTTAGGCTTATTAAATAGGCTTATTTCAGCAACTTAGGCTCATTAAATAGCCTTATTAAATAGGCTTATTTCAGCAACTTAGGCTTATTAAATAGGCTTATTTCAGCAACTTAAACTTATTAAATAGCCTTATTTCAGCAACTTAGGCTTATTAAATAGGCTTATTCAGCAACTTAGGCTTATTAAATAGGCTTATTTCAGCAACTTAGGCTCATTAAATAGCCTTATTAAATAGGCTTATTTCAGCAACTTAGGCTTATTAAATAGGCTTATTTCAGCAACTTAAACTTATTAAATAGCCTTATTTCAGCAACTTAGACTTTTTAAATAGCCTTATTAAATAGGCTTATTTCAGCAACTAAGACTTATTAAATAGGTTTATTCAGCAACTTAGGCTTATTAAATAGGCTTATTCAGCAACTTAGGCTTATTAAATAGGCTTATTTCAGCAACTTAGGCTTATTAAATAGGCTCATTCAGCAACTTAGGCTTATTAAATAGGCTTATTTCAGCAACTTAGGCTTATTAAATAGGCCTATTAAATAGGCTTATTAAATAGGCTTATTTCAGCAACTTAGACTTATTAAATAGGCCTATTAAATAGGCTTATTAAATAGACTTATTAAATAGGCTCAATAAATAGGCTTATTAAATAGGCTTATTAAGTAGACTCAATAAATAGGCTTATTAAATAGGCTTATTAAATAGGCTTATTAAATAGACTTATTAAATAGGCTTATTAAATAGGCTCAATAAATAGGCTTATTAAATAGGCTCAATAAATAGGCTTATTAAATAGGCTCAATAAACAGGCTTATAAAATAGGCTCAATAAATAGGCTTATTAAATAGGCTCATTAAATGCTTATTAAATAGACTTATTAAATAGACTTATTAAATAGGCTTATTAAATAGGCTTATTAAATAGGCTTATTAAATAGGCTTATTAAATAGACTTATTAAATAACCTCATTAAATAGGCTTATGTTAGCAACTTAGGCTTATTAAATAGGTTTATTTCAGCAACTTAGACTTATTAAATAGCCTTATTTCAGCAACTTAGACTTATTAAATAGGCTTATTTCAGCAACTTATGCTTATTAAATATACTTATTTCAGCAACTTAGGCTTATTAAATAGGCTTATTTCAGCAACTTAGGCTTATTAATTAGCCTTATTTCAGCAACTTAGACTTATTAAATAGGCTTATTTCAGCAACTTAGACTTATTAAATAGGCCTATTAAATAGGCTTATTAAATAGACTTATTAAATAGGCTCATTAAATACTTATTAAATAGGCTTATTAAATAGGCTTATTAAATAGACTTATTAAATAGGGTCAATAAATAGGCTTATTAAATAGGCCTATTAAATAGCCTCAATAAATAGGCTTATTAAATAGGCTTATTAAATAGGCTTATTAAATAGACTTATTAAATAGGCTTATTAAATAGGCTCAATAAATAGGCTTATTAAATAGGCTCAATAAATAGGCTTATTAAATAGGCTCAATAAACAGGCTTATAAAATAGGCTCAATAAATAGGCTTATTAAATAGGCTCATTAAATGCTTATTAAATAGACTTATTAAATAGACTTATTAAATAGGCTTATTAAATAGGCTTATTAAATAGGCTTATTAAATAGGCTTATTAAAAAGGCTTATTAAATAGCCTTATTAAATAGGCTCATTAAATACTTATTAAATATGTTTATTAAATAGGCGTATTAAATAGGCTTATTAAATAGGCTTATTAAATAGGCTTATTAAATAGGCTTATTAAATAGACTTATTAAATAGCCTCATTAAATAGGCTTATTTCAGCAACTTAGACTTATTAAATAGGCTTATTTCAGCAACTTAGACTTATTAAATAGCCTTATTTCAGCAACTTATACTTATTAAATAGCCTTATTTCAGCAACTTAGGCTTATTAAATAGGCTTATTAAATAGACTTATTAAATAGGCTTTTTAAATAGACTTATTAAATAGGCTTATTAAAAAGGCTTATTAAATAGACTTATTAAATAGGCTCATTAAATACTTATTAAATATGTTTATTAAATAGGCGTATTAAATAGGCTTATTAAATAGGCTTATCAAATAGGCTTATTAAATAGGTTTATTAAGTAGACTTATTAAATAGCCTCATTAAATAGGCTTATATTATCAACTTAGGCTTATTAAATAAGTTTATTTCAGCAACTTAGACTTATTAAATAGCCTTATTAAATAGGCTTATTTCAGCAACTTAGGCTTATTAAACAGGTTTATTTCAGCAACTTAGGCTTATTAAATAGCATTTTTAAATAGGCTTATTAAATAGGCTCAATAAATAGGCTTATTAAATAGGTGCATTAAATACTTATTAAATAGGCTTATTAAATAGACTTATTAAATAGACTTATTAAATAGGCTTATTAAATAGACTTATTAAATAGGCTTATTAAAAAGGCTTATTAAATAGACTTAATAAATAGGCTCATTAAATACTTATTAAATATGTTTATTAAATAGGCGTATTAAATAGGCTTATTAAATAGGCTTATTAAATAGGCTTATTAAATAGCCTCATTAAATACTTATTAAATAGGCTTATTAAATAGGCTTATTAAATAGGCTTATTTCAGCAACTTAGGCTTATTAAATAGCCTTATTGAATAGGTTTATTTCAGCAACTTAGACTTATTAAATAGGTTTATTCAGCAACTTAGGCTTATTAAATAGGCTTGTTCAGCAACTTAGGCTTATTAAATAGGCTCATTCAGAAACTTAGGCTTATTAAATAGGCTTATTTCACCAACTTAGACTTATTAAATAGGCCTATTAAATAGGCTTATTAAATAGGCTTATTTCAGCAACTTAGACTCATTAAATAGCCTTATTAAATAGGTTTATTAAATATACTTATTAAATAGGCTCATTAAATACTTATTAAATAGGCTTATTAAATAGGCTTATTAAATAGGCTTATTAAATAGACTTATTAAACAGGCTCATTAAATACTTATTAAATAGACTTATTAAATAGGCTTATTAAATAGGCTCAATAAATAGGCTTATTAAATAGGCTCAATAAATAGGCTTATTAAATAGGCTCAATAAATAGGCTTATTAAATAGGCTCAATAAATAGGCTTATTAAATAGGCTCATTAAATACTTATTAAATAGGCTTATTAAATAGACTTATTAAATAGACTTATTAAATAGGCTTATTAAATAGACTTATTAAATAGGCTTATTAAAAAGGCTTATTAAATAGCCTTATTAAATAGGCTCATTAAATACTTATTAAATATGTTTATTAAATAGGCGTATTAAATAGGCTTATTAAATAGGCTTATTAAATAGGCTTATTAAATAGGCTTATTAAATAGACTTATTAAATAGCCTCATTAAATAGGCTTATTTCAGCAACTTAGACTTATTAAATAGGCTTATTTCAGCAACTTAGACTTATTAAATAGCCTTATTTCAGCAACTTATACTTATTAAATAGCCTTATTTCAGCAACTTAGGCTTATTAAATAGGCTTATTTCAGCAACTTAGGCTTATTAAATAGCCTTATTTCAGTAACTTAGACTTATTAAATAGGCTTATTTCAGCAACTTAGGCTTATTAAATAGGCCTATTAAATAGGCTTATTAAATAGGCTTATTTCAGCAACTTAGACTTATTAAATAGGCCTATTAAATAGGCTTATTAAATAGACTTATTAAATAGGCTCATTAAATACTTATTAAATAGGCTTATTAAATAGGCTTATTAAATAGACTTATTAAATAGGCTCAATAAATAGGCTTATTAAATAGGCTTATTAAGTAGGCTCAATAAATAGGCTTATTAAATAGGCTTATTAAATAGGCTTATTAAATAGACTTATTAAATAGGCTTATTAAATAGACTTATTAAATAGGCTTATTAAAAAGGCTTATTAAATAGCCTTATTAAATAGGCTCATTAAATACTTATTAAATATGTTTATTAAATAGGCGTATTAAATAGGCTTATTAAATAGGCTTATTAAATAGGCTTATTAAATAGGCTTATTAAATAGACTTATTAAATAGCCTCATTAAATAGGCTTATTTCAGCAACTTAGACTTATTAAATAGGCTTATTTCAGCAACTTAGACTTATTAAATAGCCTTATTTCAGCAACTTATACTTATTAAATAGCCTTATTTCAGCAACTTAGGCTTATTAAATAGGCTTATTTCAGCAACTTAGGCTTATTAAATAGCCTTATTTCAGTAACTTAGACTTATTAAATAGGCTTATTTCAGCAACTTAGGCTTATTAAATAGGCCTATTAAATAGGCTTATTAAATAGGCTTATTTCAGCAACTTAGACTTATTAAATAGGCCTATTAAATAGGCTTATTAAATAGACTTATTAAATAGGCTCATTAAATACTTATTAAATAGGCTTATTAAATAGGCTTATTAAATAGACTTATTAAATAGGCTCAATAAATAGGCTTATTAAATAGGCTTATTAAGTAGGCTCAATAAATAGGCTTATTAAATAGGCTTATTAAATAGGCTTATTAAATAGACTTATTAAATAGGCTTATTAAATAGGCTCAATAAATAGGCTTATTAAATAGGCTCAATAAATAGGCTTATTAAATAGGCTCAATAAACAGGCTTATTAAATAGGCTCAATAAATAGGCTTATTAAATAGACTTATTAAATAAGCTTATTAAATAGGCTTATTAAATAGACTTATCAAATAGCCTCATTAAATAGGCTTATTTTAGCAACTTAGGCTTATTAAATAGGTTTATTTCAGCAACTTAGACTTATTAAATAGCCTTATTTCAGCAACTTAGACTTATTAAATAGGCTTATTTCAGCAACTTATGCTTATTAAATATACTTATTTCAGCAATTTTGGCTTATTAAATAGGCTTATTTCAGCAACTTAGACTTATTAAATAGCCTTATTTCAGCAACTTAGGCTTATTAAATAGGCTTATTTCAGCAACTTCGGCATATTAATTAGCCTTATTTCAGCAACTTAGACTTATTAAATAGGCTTATTTCAGCAACTTAGGCTTATTAAGTAGGCCTATTAAATAGGCTTATTAAATAGGCTTATTTCAGCAACTTAGACTTATTAAATAGGCCTATTAAATAGGCTTATTAAATAGACTTATTAAATAGGCTCATTAAACACTTATTAAATAGGCTTATTAAATAGGCTTATTAAATATACTTATTAAATAGGCTCAATAAATAGGCTTATTAAATAGGCTTATTAAATAGGCTCAATAAATAGGCTTATTAAATAGGCTTATTAAATAGGCTCAATAAAAAGGCTTATTAAATAGGCTCATTAAATACTTATTAAATATGTTTATTAAATAGGCGTATTAAATAGGCTTATTAAATAGGCTTATTAAATAGGCTTATTAAATAGCCTCATTAAATACTTATTAAATAGGCTTATTAAATAGGCTCAATAAATAGACTTATTAAATAGGCTTATTAAATAGGCTTATTAAATAGGCTTATTTCAGCAACTTAGACTTATTAAATAGGCCTATTAAACAGGCTTATTAAATAGACTTATTAAATAGGCTCATTAAACACTTATTAAATAGGCTTATTAAATAGGCTTATTATATAGACTTATTAAATAGGCTCAATAAATAGGCTTATTAAATAGGCTTATTAAATAAGCACAATAAATAGGCTTATTAAATAGGCTCAATAAATAGGCTTATTAAATAGGCTTATTAAATAGGCTCAATAAATAGGCTTATTAAATAGGCTTATTAAATAGGCTTATTAAATAGACTTATTAAATAGGCTTATTAAATAGGCTCAATAAATAGGCTTATTAAATAGGCTCAATAAATAGGCTTATTAAATAGGCTCAATAAATAGGCTTATTAAATAGGCTCAATAAATAGGCTTATTAAATAGGCTCATTAAATACTTATTAAATATGTTTATTAAATAGGCGTATTAAATAGGCTTATTAAATAGGCTTATTAAATAGCCTCATTAAATACTTATTAAATAGGCTTATTAAATAGGCTTATTAAATAGGCTTATTTCAGCAACTTAGGCTTATTAAATAGCCTTATTGAATAGGTTTATTTCAGCAACTTAGACTTATTAAATAGGTTTATTCAGCAACTTAGGCTTATTAAATAGGCTTGTTCAGCAACTTAGGCTTATTAAATAGGCTCATTCAGAAACTTAGGCTTATTAAATAGGCTTATTTCACCAACTTAGACTTATTAAATAGGCCTATTAAATAGGCTTATTAAATAGGCTTATTTCAGCAACTTAGACTCATTAAATAGCCTTATTAAATAGGCTTATTAAATAGACTTATTAAATAGGCTCATTAAATACTTATTAAATAGGCTTATTAAATAGGCTTATTAAATAGGCTTATTAAATAGACTTATTAAACAGGCTCATTAAATACTTATTAAAAAGACTTATTAAATCGGCTTATTAAATAGGCTCAATAAATAGGCTTATTAAATAGGCTCAATAAATAGGCTTATTAAATAGGCTCAATAAATAGGCTTATTAAATAGGCTCATTAAATACTTATTAAATAGGCTTATTAAATAGACTTATTAAATAGACTTATTAAATAGGCTTTTTAAATAGACTTATTAAATAGGCTTATTAAAAAGGCTTATTAAATAGACTTATTATATAGGCTCATTAAATACTTATTAAATATGTTTATTAAATAGGCGTATTAAATAGGCTTATTAAATAGGCTTATCAAATAGGCTTATTAAATAGGTTTATTAAGTAGACTTATTAAATAGCCTCATTAAATAGGCTTATATTATCAACTTAGGCTTATTAAATAAGTTTATTTCAGCAACTTAGACTTATTAAATAGCCTTATTAAATAGGCTTATTTCAGCAACTTAGGCTTATTAAACAGGTTTATTTCAGCAACTTAGGCTTATTAAATAGCATTTTTAAATAGGTTTATTTCAGCAACTTAGACTTATTAAATATACCTTTTTAAATAGGCTTAGTTCAGAAACTTAGGCTTATTAAATAGGCTTATTTCAGCAACTTAGGCTCATTAAATAGCCTTATTAAATAGGCTTATTTCAGCAACTTAGGCTTATTAAATAGGCTTATTTCAGCAACTTAAACTTATTAAATAGCCTTATTTCAGCAACTTAGGCTTATTAAATAGCCTTATTTCAGCAACTTAGACTTATTAAATAGCCTTATTAAATAGGCTTATTTCAGCAACTAAGACTTATTAAATAGGTTTATTCAGCAACTTAGGCTTATTAAATAGGCTTATTCAGCAACTTAGGCTTATTAAATAGGCTTATTTCAGCAACTTAGGCTTATTAAATAGGCTCATTCAGCAACTTAGGCTTATTAAATAGGCTTATTTCAGCAACTTAGACTTATTAAATAGGCCTATTAAATAGGCTTATTAAATAGGCTTATTTAAGCAACTTAGACTTATTAAATAGGCTTATTAAATGGGCTTATTTCAGCAACTTAGGCTTATTAAATAGGCTTATTTCAGCAACTTAGACTTATTAAATAGCCTTATTTCAGCAACTTATGCTTATTAAATAGGCTTATTTCAGCAACTTAGGCTTATTAAATAGGCTTATTAAATAGGCTCAATAAATAGGCTTATTAAATAGGCTCAATAAATAGGCTTATTAAATAGGCTCAATAAATAGGCTTATTAAATAGGCTCAATAAATAGGCTTATTAAATAGGTGCATTAAATACTTATTAAATAGGCTTATTAAATAGACTTATTAAATAGACTTATTAAATAGGCTTATTAAATAGACTTATTAAATAGGCTTATTAAAAAGGCTTATTAAATAGACTTAATAAATAGGCTCATTAAATACTTATTAAATATGTTTATTAAATAGGCGTATTAAATAGGCTTATTAAATAGGCTTATTAAATAGCCTCATTAAATACTTATTAAATAGGCTTATTAAATAGGCTTATTAAATAGGCTTATTTCAGCAACTTAGGCTTATTAAATAGCCTTATTGAATAGGCTTATTTCAGCAACTTAGACTTATTAAATAGGTTTATTCAGTAACTTAGGCTTATTAAATAGGCTCATTCAGAAACTTAGGCTTATTAAATAGGCTTATTTCACCAACTTAGACTTATTAAATAGGCCTATTAAATAGGCTTATTAAATAGGCTTATTTCAGCAACTTAGACTCATTAAATAGCCTTATTAAATAGGTTTATTAAATATACTTATTAAATAGGCTCATTAAATACTTATTAAATAGGCTTATTAAATAGGCTTATTAAATAGGCTTATTAAATAGACTTATTAAACAGGCTCATTAAATACTTATTAAATAGACTTATTAAATAGGCTTATTAAATAGGCTCAATAAATAGGCTTATTAAATAGGCTCAATAAATAGGCTTATTAAATAGGCTCAATAAATAGGCTTATTAAATAGGCTCAATAAATAGGCTTATTAAATAGGCTCATTAAATACTTATTAAATAGGCTTATTAAATAGACTTATTAAATAGACTTATTAAATAGGCTTATTAAATAGACTTATTAAATAGGCTTATTAAAAAGGCTTATTAAATAGCCTTATTAAATAGGCTCATTAAATACTTATTAAATATGTTTATTAAATAGGCGTATTAAATAGGCTTATTAAATAGGCTTATTAAATAGGCTTATTAAATAGGCTTATTAAATAGACTTATTAAATAGCCTCATTAAATAGGCTTATTTCAGCAACTTAGACTTATTAAATAGGCTTATTTCAGCAACTTAGACTTATTAAATAGCCTTATTTCAGCAACTTATACTTATTAAATAGCCTTATTTCAGCAACTTAGGCTTATTAAATAGGCTTATTTCAGCAACTTAGGCTTATTAAATAGCCTTATTTCAGTAACTTAGACTTATTAAATAGGCTTATTTCAGCAACTTAGGCTTATTAAATAGGCCTATTAAATAGGCTTATTAAATAGGCTTATTTCAGCAACTTAGACTTATTAAATAGGCCTATTAAATAGGCTTATTAAATAGACTTATTAAATAGGCTCATTAAATACTTATTAAATAGGCTTATTAAATAGGCTTATTAAATAGACTTATTAAATAGGCTCAATAAATAGGCTTATTAAATAGGCTTATTAAGTAGGCTCAATAAATAGGCTTATTAAATAGGCTTATTAAATAGGCTTATTAAATAGACTTATTAAATAGGCTTATTAAATAGACTTATTAAATAGGCTTATTAAAAAGGCTTATTAAATAGCCTTATTAAATAGGCTCATTAAATACTTATTAAATATGTTTATTAAATAGGCGTATTAAATAGGCTTATTAAATAGGCTTATTAAATAGGCTTATTAAATAGGCTTATTAAATAGACTTATTAAATAGCCTCATTAAATAGGCTTATTTCAGCAACTTAGACTTATTAAATAGGCTTATTTCAGCAACTTAGACTTATTAAATAGCCTTATTTCAGCAACTTATACTTATTAAATAGCCTTATTTCAGCAACTTAGGCTTATTAAATAGGCTTATTTCAGCAACTTAGGCTTATTAAATAGCCTTATTTCAGTAACTTAGACTTATTAAATAGGCTTATTTCAGCAACTTAGGCTTATTAAATAGGCCTATTAAATAGGCTTATTAAATAGGCTTATTTCAGCAACTTAGACTTATTAAATAGGCCTATTAAATAGGCTTATTAAATAGACTTATTAAATAGGCTCATTAAATACTTATTAAATAGGCTTATTAAATAGGCTTATTAAATAGACTTATTAAATAGGCTCAATAAATAGGCTTATTAAATAGGCTTATTAAGTAGGCTCAATAAATAGGCTTATTAAATAGGCTTATTAAATAGGCTTATTAAATAGACTTATTAAATAGGCTTATTAAATAGGCTCAATAAATAGGCTTATTAAATAGGCTCAATAAATAGGCTTATTAAATAGGCTCAATAAACAGGCTTATTAAATAGGCTCAATAAATAGGCTTATTAAATAGACTTATTAAATAAGCTTATTAAATAGGCTTATTAAATAGACTTATCAAATAGCCTCATTAAATAGGCTTATTTTAGCAACTTAGGCTTATTAAATAGGTTTATTTCAGCAACTTAGACTTATTAAATAGCCTTATTTCAGCAACTTAGACTTATTAAATAGGCTTATTTCAGCAACTTATGCTTATTAAATATACTTATTTCAGCAATTTTGGCTTATTAAATAGGCTTATTTCAGCAACTTAGACTTATTAAATAGCCTTATTTCAGCAACTTAGGCTTATTAAATAGGCTTATTTCAGCAACTTCGGCATATTAATTAGCCTTATTTCAGCAACTTAGACTTATTAAATAGGCTTATTTCAGCAACTTAGGCTTATTAAGTAGGCCTATTAAATAGGCTTATTAAATAGGCTTATTTCAGCAACTTAGACTTATTAAATAGGCCTATTAAATAGGCTTATTAAATAGACTTATTAAATAGGCTCATTAAACACTTATTAAATAGGCTTATTAAATAGGCTTATTAAATATACTTATTAAATAGGCTCAATAAATAGGCTTATTAAATAGGCTTATTAAATAGGCTCAATAAATAGGCTTATTAAATAGGCTTATTAAATAGGCTCAATAAAAAGGCTTATTAAATAGGCTCATTAAATACTTATTAAATATGTTTATTAAATAGGCGTATTAAATAGGCTTATTAAATAGGCTTATTAAATAGGCTTATTAAATAGCCTCATTAAATACTTATTAAATAGGCTTATTAAATAGGCTCAATAAATAGACTTATTAAATAGGCTTATTAAATAGGCTTATTAAATAGGCTTATTTCAGCAACTTAGACTTATTAAATAGGCCTATTAAACAGGCTTATTAAATAGACTTATTAAATAGGCTCATTAAACACTTATTAAATAGGCTTATTAAATAGGCTTATTATATAGACTTATTAAATAGGCTCAATAAATAGGCTTATTAAATAGGCTTATTAAATAAGCACAATAAATAGGCTTATTAAATAGGCTCAATAAATAGGCTTATTAAATAGGCTTATTAAATAGGCTCAATAAATAGGCTTATTAAATAGGCTTATTAAATAGGCTTATTAAATAGACTTATTAAATAGGCTTATTAAATAGGCTCAATAAATAGGCTTATTAAATAGGCTCAATAAATAGGCTTATTAAATAGGCTCAATAAATAGGCTTATTAAATAGGCTCAATAAATAGGCTTATTAAATAGGCTCATTAAATACTTATTAAATATGTTTATTAAATAGGCGTATTAAATAGGCTTATTAAATAGGCTTATTAAATAGCCTCATTAAATACTTATTAAATAGGCTTATTAAATAGGCTTATTAAATAGGCTTATTTCAGCAACTTAGGCTTATTAAATAGCCTTATTGAATAGGTTTATTTCAGCAACTTAGACTTATTAAATAGGTTTATTCAGCAACTTAGGCTTATTAAATAGGCTTGTTCAGCAACTTAGGCTTATTAAATAGGCTCATTCAGAAACTTAGGCTTATTAAATAGGCTTATTTCACCAACTTAGACTTATTAAATAGGCCTATTAAATAGGCTTATTAAATAGGCTTATTTCAGCAACTTAGACTCATTAAATAGCCTTATTAAATAGGCTTATTAAATAGACTTATTAAATAGGCTCATTAAATACTTATTAAATAGGCTTATTAAATAGGCTTATTAAATAGGCTTATTAAATAGACTTATTAAACAGGCTCATTAAATACTTATTAAAAAGACTTATTAAATCGGCTTATTAAATAGGCTCAATAAATAGGCTTATTAAATAGGCTCAATAAATAGGCTTATTAAATAGGCTCAATAAATAGGCTTATTAAATAGGCTCATTAAATACTTATTAAATAGGCTTATTAAATAGACTTATTAAATAGACTTATTAAATAGGCTTTTTAAATAGACTTATTAAATAGGCTTATTAAAAAGGCTTATTAAATAGACTTATTATATAGGCTCATTAAATACTTATTAAATATGTTTATTAAATAGGCGTATTAAATAGGCTTATTAAATAGGCTTATCAAATAGGCTTATTAAATAGGTTTATTAAGTAGACTTATTAAATAGCCTCATTAAATAGGCTTATATTATCAACTTAGGCTTATTAAATAAGTTTATTTCAGCAACTTAGACTTATTAAATAGCCTTATTAAATAGGCTTATTTCAGCAACTTAGGCTTATTAAACAGGTTTATTTCAGCAACTTAGGCTTATTAAATAGCATTTTTAAATAGGTTTATTTCAGCAACTTAGACTTATTAAATATACCTTTTTAAATAGGCTTAGTTCAGAAACTTAGGCTTATTAAATAGGCTTATTTCAGCAACTTAGGCTCATTAAATAGCCTTATTAAATAGGCTTATTTCAGCAACTTAGGCTTATTAAATAGGCTTATTTCAGCAACTTAAACTTATTAAATAGCCTTATTTCAGCAACTTAGGCTTATTAAATAGCCTTATTTCAGCAACTTAGACTTATTAAATAGCCTTATTAAATAGGCTTATTTCAGCAACTAAGACTTATTAAATAGGTTTATTCAGCAACTTAGGCTTATTAAATAGGCTTATTCAGCAACTTAGGCTTATTAAATAGGCTTATTTCAGCAACTTAGGCTTATTAAATAGGCTCATTCAGCAACTTAGGCTTATTAAATAGGCTTATTTCAGCAACTTAGACTTATTAAATAGGCCTATTAAATAGGCTTATTAAATAGGCTTATTTAAGCAACTTAGACTTATTAAATAGGCTTATTAAATGGGCTTATTTCAGCAACTTAGGCTTATTAAATAGGCTTATTTCAGCAACTTAGACTTATTAAATAGCCTTATTTCAGCAACTTATGCTTATTAAATAGGCTTATTTCAGCAACTTAGGCTTATTAAATAGGCTTATTAAATAGGCTCAATAAATAGGCTTATTAAATAGGCTCAATAAATAGGCTTATTAAATAGGCTCAATAAATAGGCTTATTAAATAGGCTCAATAAATAGGCTTATTAAATAGGTGCATTAAATACTTATTAAATAGGCTTATTAAATAGACTTATTAAATAGACTTATTAAATAGGCTTATTAAATAGACTTATTAAATAGGCTTATTAAAAAGGCTTATTAAATAGACTTAATAAATAGGCTCATTAAATACTTATTAAATATGTTTATTAAATAGGCGTATTAAATAGGCTTATTAAATAGGCTTATTAAATAGCCTCATTAAATACTTATTAAATAGGCTTATTAAATAGGCTTATTAAATAGGCTTATTTCAGCAACTTAGGCTTATTAAATAGCCTTATTGAATAGGCTTATTTCAGCAACTTAGACTTATTAAATAGGTTTATTCAGTAACTTAGGCTTATTAAATAGGCTCATTCAGAAACTTAGGCTTATTAAATAGGCTTATTTCAGCAACTTAGACATATTAAATAGGCCTATTAAATAGGCTTATTAAATAGGCTTATTTCAGCAACTTAGGCTCATTAAATAGCCTTATTAAATAGGCTTATTAAATAGACGTATTAAATAGGCTCATTAAATACTTATTAAATAGGCTTATTAAATAGGCTTATTAAATAGACTTATTAAATAGGCTCAATAAATAGGCTTATTAAATAGGCTTATTAAATAGGCTCAATAAATTGGCTTATTAAATAGGCTCATTAAATAGGCTTATTAAATAGACTTATTAAATAGGCTTATTAAATAGGCTCAATAAATAGGCTTATTAAATAGGCTCAATAAATAGGCTTATTAAATAGGCTCAATAAATAGGCTTATTAAATAGGCTCAATAAATAGGCTTATTAAATAGGCACATTAAATACTTATTAAATAGGCTTATTAAATAGACTTATTAAATAGACTTATTAAATAGGCTTATTAAATAGACTTATTAAATAGGCTTATTAAAAAGGCTTATTAAATAGACTTATTAAATAGGCTCATTAAATACTTATTAAATATGTTTATTAAATAGGCGTATTAAATAGGCTTATTAAATAGGCTTATTAAATAGGCTTATTTCAGCAACTTAGACTTATTAAATAGGTTTATTCAGCAACTTAGGCTTATTAAATAGGCTTATTCAGCAACTTAGGCTTATTAAATAAGCTTATTTCAGCAACTTAGGCTTATTAAATAGGCTCATTCAGAAACTTAGGCTTATTAAATAGGCTTATTTCAGCAACTTAGACTTATTAAATAGGCCTATTAAATAGGCTTATTAAATAGGCTTATTTCAGCAACTTAGGCTCATTAAATAGCCTTATTAAATAGGCTTATTAAATAGACGTATTAAATAGGCTCATTAAATACTTATTAAATAGGCTTATTAAATAGGCTTATTAAATAGACTTATTAAATAAACTCAATAAATAGGCTTATTAAATAGGCTTATTAAATAGGCTCAATAAATAGGCTTATTAAATAGGCTTATTAAATAGGCTTATTAAATAGACTTATTAAATAGGCTTATTAAATAGGGTCAATAAATATGCTTATTAAATAGGCTCAATAAATAGGCTTATAAAATAGGCTCAATAAATAGGCTTATTAAATAGGCTCAATAAATAGGCTTATTAAATAGGCTCATTAAATACTTATTAAATAGGCTTATTAAATAGACTTATTAAATAGACTTATTAAATAGGCTTATTAAATAGACTTATTAAATAGGCTTATTAAAAAGGCTTATTAAATAGGCTCATTAAATACTTATTAAATATGTTTATTAAATAGGCATATTAAATAGGCTTATTAAATAGGCTTATCAAATAGGCTTATTAAATAGGCTTATTAAGTAGACTTATTAAATAGCCTCATTAAATAGGCTTATTTTATCAACTTAGGCTTATTAAATAGGTTTATTTCAGCAACTTAGACTTATTAAAAAGCCTTATTAAATAGGCTTATTTCAGCAACTTAGGCTTATTAAACAGGTTTATTTCAGCAACTTAGGCTTATTAAATAGCATTTTAAATAGGTTTATTTCAGCAACTTAGACTTATTAAATATACCTTTTTAAATAGGCTTAGTTCAGAAACTTAGGCTTATTAAATAGGCTTATTTCAGCAACTTAGGCTCATTAAATAGCCTTATTTAATAGGCTTATTTCAGCAACTTAGGCTTATTAAATAGGCTTATTTCAGCAACTTAAACTTATTAAATCGCCTTATTTCAGCAACTTAGGCTTATTAAATAGCCTTATTTCAGCAACTTAGACTTATTAAATAGGCTTATTCAGCAACTTAGGCTTATTAAATAGCCTTATTAAATAGGCTTATTTCAGCAACTTAGACTTATTAAATAGGTTTATTAAGCAACTTAGGCTTATTAAATAGGCTTATTCAGCAAATTAGGCTTATTAAATAGGCTTATTTCAGCAACTTACGCTGATTAAAAAGGCTTATTTCAGCAACTTAGACTTATTAAATAGGCTTATTCAGCAACTTAGGCTTATTAAATAGCCTTATTAAATAGGCTTATTTCAGCAACTTAGACTTATTAAATAGGTTTATTAAGCAACTTAGGCTTATTAAATAGGCTTATTCAGCAACTTAGGCTTATTAAATAGGCTTATTTCAGCAACTTAGACTTATTATTAGGCCTATTAAATAGGCTTATTAAATAGGCTTATTTCAGTAACTTAGACTTATTAAATAGGCCTTTTAAATAGGCTTATTAAATAGGCTTATTAAATAGGCTTATTTCAGCAACTTAGGCTTATTAAATAGGCTTATTAAATGGGCTTATTTCAGCAACTTAGGCTTATTAAATAGGCTTATTTCAGCAACTTACGCTTATTAAATAGGCTTATTTCAGCAACTTAGGCTTATTAAATCGCCTAATTAAGTAGGCTTATTTCAGCAACTTGGGCTTATTAAATAGGCTTATTTCAGCAACTTACGCTGATTAAAAATGCTTATATCAGCAACTTAGACTTATTAAATAGCCTTATTTCAGCAACTTAGACTCATTAAATGGGCTTATTTCAGCAACTTATGCTTATTAAATAGGCTTATTTCAGCAACGTAGGCTTATTAAATAGCCTTATTTCAGCAACTTAAACTTATTAAATAGGCTTATTTCAGCAACTTAGGCATATTAAATAGGCTTATTCAGCAACTTAGGCGTATTAAATAGGCTTATTTCAGCAACTTAGGCTTATCAAATAGGCTCATTTAGAAACTTAGGCTTATTAAATAAGCTTATTTCAGCAACTTAGACTCATTTAATAGGCCTATTAAATAGGCTTATTAAATAGGCTTATTTCAGCAACTTAGACTTATTAAATAGGCCTATTAAATAGGCTTATTAAATAGAATTATTAAATAGGCTCATTAAATACTTATTAATTAGGCCTATTAAATAGGCTTAATAAATAGACTTATTAAATAGGCTCAATAAATAGGCTTATTAAATAGGCTTATTAAATAGGCTCAATAAATAGGCTTATTAAATAGGCTTATTAAATAGGCTCAATAAATAGGCTTATTAAATAGGCTCAATAAATAGGCTTATTAAATAGGCTCAATAAATAGGCTTATAAAATAGGCTCAATAAATAGGCTTATTAAATAGGCTCAATAAATAGGCTTATTAAATAGGCTCATTAAATACTTATTAAATAGGCTTATTAAATAGACATATTAAATAGACTTATTAAATAGGCTTTTTAAATAGACTTATTAAATAGGCTTATTAAAAAGGCTTATTAAATAGACTTATTAAATAGGCTCATTAAATACTTATTAAATATGTTTATTAAATAGGCGTATTAAATAGGCTTATTAAATAGGCTTATCAAATAGGCTTATTAAATAGGCTTATTAAGTAGACTTATTAAATAGCCTCATTAAATAGGCTTATATTATCAACTTAGGCTTATTAAATAGGTTTATTTCAGCAACTTAGACTTATTAAATAGCCTTATTAAATAGGCTTATTTCAGCAACTTAGGCTTATTAAACAGGTTTATTTCAGCAACTTAGGCGTATTAAATAGCATTTTTAAATAGGTTTATTTCAGCAACTTAGACTTATTAAATATACCTTTTTAAATAGGCTTAGTTCAGAAACTTAGGCTTATTAAATAGGCTTATTTCAGCAACTTAGGCTCATTAAATAGCCTTATTAAATAGGCTTATTTCAGCAACTTAGACTTATTAAATAGGCTTATTTCAGCAACTTAAACTTATTAAATAGCCTTATTTCAGCAACTTAGGCTTATTAAATAGCCTTATTTCAGCAACTTAGACTTATTAAATAGGCTTATTCAGCAACTTAGGCTTATTAAATAGCCTTATTAAATAGGCTTATTTCAGCAACTAAGACTTATTAAATAGGTTTATTCAGCAACTTAGGCTTATTAAATAGGCTTATTCAGCAACTTAGGCTTATTAAATAGGCTTATTTCAGCAACTTAGGCTTATTAAATAGGCTCATTCAGCAACTTAGGCTTATTAAATAGGCTTATTTCAGCAACTTAGACTTATTAAATAGGCCTATTAAATAGGCTTATTAAATAGGCTTATTTAAGCAACTTAGACTTATTAAATAGGCTTATTAAATGGGCTTATTTCAGCAACTTAGGCTTATTAAATAGGCTTATTTCAGCAACTTAGACTTATTAAATAGCCTTATTTCAGCAACTTATGCTTTTTAAATAGGCTTATTTCAGCAACTTAGGCTTATTAAATAGGCTTATTAAATAGGCTCAATAAATAGGCTTATTAAATAGGCTCAATAAATAGGCTTATTAAATAGGCTCAATAAATAGGCTTATTAAATAGGCTCAATAAATAGGCTTATTAAATAGGCTCATTAAATACTTATTAAATAGGATTATTAAATAGACTTATTAAATAGACTTATTAAATAGGCTTATTAAATAGACTTATTAAATAGGCTTATTAAAAAGGCTTATTAAATAGGCTCATTAAATACTTATTAAATATGTTTATTAAATAGGCGTATTAAATAGGCTTATTAAATAGGCTTATTAAATAGGCTTATTCAATATGCTTATTAAATAGACTTATTAAATAGCCTCATTAAATAGGCTTATTTTAGTAACTTAGGCTTATTAAATAGGTTTATTTCAGCAACTTAGACTTATTAAATAGCCTTATTAAATAGGCTTATTTCAGCAACTTATGCTTATTAAATAGCCTTGTTAAACAGGTTTATTTCAGCAACTTAGGCTTATTAAATAGCATTTTTAAATAGGTTTATGTCAGCAACTTAGACTTATTAAATATACCTTTTTAAATAGGCTTAGTTCAGAAACTTAGGCTTATTAAATAGGCTTATTTCAGCAACTTAGGCTCATTAAATAGCCTTATTAAATAGGCTTATTTCAGCAACTAAGGCTTATTAAATAGGCTTATTCAGCAACTTAGGCTTATTAAATAGCCTTATTAAATAGGCTTATTTCAGCAACTTAGACTTATTAAATAGGTTTATTCAGCAAATTAGGCTTATTTAATAGGCTTATTCAGCAACTTAGGCTTATTAAATAGGCTCATTCAGCAACTTAGGCTTATTAAATAGGCTTATTTCAGCAACTTAGACTTATTAAATAGGCCTATTAAATAGGCTTATTAAATAGGCTTATTAAATAGGCTTATTTCAGCAACTTAGGCTTATTAAATAGGCTTATTGAATGGGCTTATTTCAGCAACTTAGGCTTATTAAATAGGCTTATTTCAGCAACTTAGACTTATTAAATAGCTTTATTTCAGCAACTTACGCTTATTAAATAGGCTTATTTCAGCAACTTAGGCTTATTAAATAGCCTTATTTCAGCAACTTAGACTTATTAAATAGGCTTATTTCAGCAACTTAGGCTTATTAAATAGGCCTATTAAATAGGCTTATTAAATAGGCTTATTTCAGCAACTTAGACTTATTAAATAGGCCTATTAAATAGGCTTATTAAATAGACTTATTAAATAGGCTCAATAAATAGGCTTATTAAATAGGCTTATTAAGTAGACTCAATAAATAGGCTTATTAAATAGGCTTATTAAATAGGCTTATTAAATCGACTTATTAAATAGGCTTATTAAATAGGCTCAATAAATAGGCTTATTAAATAGGCTCAATAAATAGGCTTATTAAATAGGCTCAATAAACAGGCTTATAAAATAGGCTCAATAAATAGGCTTATTAAATAGGCTCATTAAATACTTATTAAATAGACTTATTAAATAGACTTATTAAATAGGCTTATTAAATAGGCTTATTAAATAGGCTTATTAAATAGGCTTATTAAATAGACTTATTAAATAACCTCATTAAATAGGCTTATGTTAGCAACTTAGGCTTATTAAATAGGTTTATTTCAGCAACTTAGACTTATTAAATAGCCTTATTTCAGCAACTTAGACTTATTAAATAGGCTTATTTCAGCAACTTATGCTTATTAAATATACTTATTTCAGCAACTTAGGCTTATTAAATAGGCTTATTTGAGCAACTTAGGCTTATTAATTAGCCTTATTTCAGCAACTTAGACTTATTAAATAGGCTTATTTCAGCAACTTAGACTTATTAAATAGGCCTATTAAATAGGCTTATTAAATAGACTTATTAAATAGGCTCATTAAATACTTATTAAATAGGCTTATTAAATAGGCTTATTAAATAGACTTATTAAATAGGGTCAATAAATAGGCTTATTAAATAGGCCTATTAAATAGCCTCAATAAATAGGCTTATTAAATAGGCTTATTAAATAGGCTTATTAAATAGACTTATTAAATAGGCTTATTAAATAGGCTCAATAAATAGGCTTATTAAATAGGCTCAATAAATAGGCTTATTAAATAGGCTCAATAAATAGGCTTATTAAATAGGCTCAATAAATAGGCTTATTAAATAGGCTCATTAAATACTTATTAAATAGGCTTATTAAATAGACTTATTAAATAGACTTATTAAATAGGCTTATTAAATAGACTTATTAAATAGGCTTATTAAAAAGGCTTATTAAATAGCCTTATTAAATAGGCTCATTAAATACTTATTAAATATGTTTATTAAATAGGCGTATTAAATAGGCTTATTAAATAGGCTTATTAAATAGGCTTATTAAATAGGCTTATTAAATAGACTTATTAAATAGCCTCATTAAATAGGCTTATTTCAGCAACTTAGACTTATTAAATAGGCTTATTTCAGCAACTTAGACTTATTAAATAGCCTTATTTCAGCAACTTATACTTATTAAATAGCCTTATTTCAGCAACTTAGGCTTATTAAATAGGCTTATTTCAGCAACTTAGGCTTATTAAATAGCCTTATTTCAGTAACTTAGACTTATTAAATAGGCTTATTTCAGCAACTTAGGCTTATTAAATAGGCCTATTAAATAGGCTTATTAAATAGGCTTATTTCAGCAACTTAGACTTATTAAATAGGCCTATTAAATAGGCTTATTAAATAGACTTATTAAATAGGCTCATTAAATACTTATTAAATAGGCTTATTAAATAGGCTTATTAAATAGACTTATTAAATAGGCTCAATAAATAGGCTTATTAAATAGGCTTATTAAGTAGGCTCAATAAATAGGCTTATTAAATAGGCTTATTAAATAGGCTTATTAAATAGACTTATTAAATAGGCTTATTAAATAGGCTCAATAAATAGGCTTATTAAATAGGCTCAATAAATAGGCTTATTAAATAGGCTCAATAAACAGGCTTATTAAATAGGCTCAATAAATAGGCTTATTAAATAGGCTTATTAAATAAGCTTATTAAATAGGCTTATTAAATAGACTTATCAAATAGCCTCATTAAATAGGCTTATTTTAGCAACTTAGGCTTATTAAATAGGTTTATTTCAGCAACTTAGACTTATTAAATAGCCTTATTTCAGCAACTTAGACTTATTAAATAGGCTTATTTCAGCAACTTATGCTTATTAAATATACTTATTTCAGCAATTTTGGCTTATTAAATAGGCTTATTTCAGCAACTTAGACTTATTAAATAGCCTTATTTCAGCAACTTAGGCTTATTAAATAGGCTTATTTCAGCAACTTAGGCTTATTAATTAGCCTTATTTCAGCAACTTAGACTTATTAAATAGGCTTATTTCAGCAACTTAGGCTTATTAAATAGGCCTATTAAATAGGCTTATTAAATAGGCTTATTTCAGCAACTTAGACTTATTAAATAGGCCTATTAAATAGGCTTATTAAATAGACTTATTAAATAGGCTCATTAAACACTTATTAAATAGGCTTATTAAATAGGCTTATTAAATATACTTATTAAATAGGCTCAATAAATAGGCTTATTAAATAGGCTTATTAAATAGGCTCAATAAATAGGCTTATTAAATAGGCTTATTAAATAGGCTCAATAAATAGGCTTATTAAATAGGCTCATTAAATACTTATTAAATTTGTTTATTAAATAGGCGTATTAAATAGGCTTATTAAATAGGCTTTTTAAATAGGCTTATTAAATAGTCTCATTAAATACTTATTAAATAGGCTTATTAAATAGGCTCAATAAATAGACTTATTAAATAGGCTTATTAAATAGGCTTATTAAATAGGCTTATTTCAGCAACTTAGACTTATTAAATAGGCCTATTAAACAGGCTTATTAAATAGACTTATTAAATAGGCTCATTAAACACTTATTAAATAGGCTTATTAAATAGGCTTATTATATAGACTTATTAAATAGGCTCAATAAATAGGCTTATTAAATAGGCTTATTAAATAGACACAATAAATAGGCTTATTAAATAGGCTCAATAAATAGGCTTATTAAATAGGCTGATTAAATAGGCTCAATAAATAGGCTTATTAAATAGGCTTATTAAATAGGCTTATTAAATAGACTTATTAAATAGGCTTATTAAAAAGGCTATTTAATAAGCATAAGTTGCTGAAATAAGCCTATTTAATAAGCCTAAGTTGCTGAAATAAGCCTATTTAATAAGGCTATTTAATAAGTCTAAGTTGCAGAAATAAACCTATTTAATAATGCTATTTAATACGCCTAATTTGCTTAAATAAGCATATTTAATAAGCCTAAGTTGCTAAAATAAGCCTATTTAATAGGCCTATCTAATAAGTCTAAGTTGCACAAATAAGCATATTTCATAAGCATATTTAATGAGCCTAAGTTGCTGAAATGTCTATTTAATAAGTCGATTTAATAAGTCTAAGTTGCTAAAATAAGCCTATTTAATAAGGCTATTTAATAAGCCTAAGTTGCTGAAACAAGCCTATTTAATAAGGCTATTTAATGAGCCTAAGTTCCTGAAAAAAGCCTATTTAATAAGGCTATTAAATGAGCCTAAGTTGCTGAAATAAGCCTATTTAATAAGCCTAAGTTTCTGAACTAAGCCTATTTAAAAATGCTATTTAATAAGCCTAAGTTGCTGAAATAAACCTGTTTAATAAGGCTATTTAATAATCATAAGTTGCTGAAATAAGCCTATTTAATAAGCCTAAGTTGCTGAAATAAGCCTATTTAATAAGGCTATTTAATAAGTCTATTTAATAAGCCTATTTAATAAGCCTATTTAATAAGCCTATTAATAAGCCTATTTAATACACCTATTTAATAAGCCTATTTAATAAGCCTATTTAATAAGCCTATTTTTTGAGCCTATTTAATAAGCCTATTTAATAAGCCTATTTAATAAGTCTATTTAATAAGCCTATTTAATAAGTCTATTTAATAAGTCTATTTAATAAGCCTATTTAATAAGTATTTAATGAGCCTATTTAATAAGCCTATTTATTGAGCCTATTTAATAAGCCTATTTATTGAGCCTATTTAATAAGCCTATTTAATAAGCCTATTTAATAAGCCTATTTATTGAGCCTATTTAATAAGTCTTTGTAATAAGCCTATTTAATAAGCCTATTTAATAAGCCTATTTAATAAGCCTATTTATTGAGCCTATTTAATAATCCTATTTAATAAGCCTATTTAATAAGCCTCTTTATTGAGCCTATTTAATAAGTCTATTTAATAAGCCTATTTAATAAGCCTATTTAATAAGTATTTCATGAGCCTATTTAATCAGTCTATTTAATAAGCCTATTTAATAGGCCTATTTAATAAGTCTAAGTTGCTGAAATAAGCCTATTTAATAAGACTAAATTGCTGAATAAGCCTATTTCATGAGCCTAAGTTGCAGAAATAAGGCTATTTAATAAGCCTAAGTTGCTGTAATAAGGCTATTTAATAAGTCTAAGTTGCTGAAAAAAGCCTAATTAATAAGCCTAAGTTGCTAAAATAAGCCTATTTAATGAGGCTATTTAATAAGTCTATTTAATAAGCCTATTTAATAAGCCTATTTAATAAGCCTATTTAATAAGCATATTGAAAACGTCTATTTAATAAGTCTATTTAATAAGCCTATTTTATAGGCCTATTTAATAAGCCTATTTATTGAGCCTATTTAATAAGCCTATTTTATAGGCCTATTTAATAAGCCTATTTATTGAGCCTATTTAATAAGTCTATTTAATAAGCCTATTTAATAGGCCTATTTAATAAGTCTAAGTTGCTGAAATAAGCCTATTTAATAATCCTAAGTTGCTGAAATAAGCCTATTTAATAAGGCTATTTAATAAGCATAAGTTGCTGAAATAAACCTATTTAATAAGCCTAAGTTGCTAAAATAAGCCTATTCAATAAGCCTAAGTTGCTGAAATAAGCCTATTTAATAACCTTAAGTTGCTGTAATAAGGCTATTTAATAAGTCTAAGTTGCTGAAATAAGCCTATTTAATAAGGCTGTTTAATAAGCATAAGTTGCTGAATAAGCCTATTTAATAAGCCTAAGTTGCTGAAATAAGCCTATTTAATAAGCCTAAGTTGCTGAAATAAGCCTATTTAATAAGCCTAAGTTGCTGTAATAAGGCTATTTAATAAGTCTAAGTTGCTGAAAAAAGCCTAATTAATAAGCCTAAGTTGCTAAAATAAGCCTATTTAATGAGGCTATTTAATAAGTCTATTTAATACGCCTATTTAATAAACCTATTTAATAAGTATATAATGAGCCTATTTAATAAGTCTATTTAATAAGTCTATTTAATAAGCCTATTTAATGAGCCTATTTAATATGCCTATTTAATAAACCTATTTAATAAGTATATAATGAGCCTATTTAATAAGTCTATTTAATAAGCCTTTTTAATAAGCCTATTTAATAAGTCTATTTAATGAGCCTATTTAATAAGTCTATTTAATAAGACTATTTAATAAGCCTATTTTTTGAGCCTATTTAATAAGCCTATTTAATAAGCCTATTTAATAAGCCTATTTATTGAGCCTATTTAATAAGCCTATTTAATAAGCCTATTTAATAAGCCTCTTTATTGAGCCTATTTAATAAGTCTATTTAATAAGCCTATTTAATAAGCCTATTTAATAAGTATTTAATGAGCCTATTTAATCAGTCTATTTAATAAGCCTATTTAATAGGCCTATTTAATAAGTCTAAGTTGCTGAAATAAGCCTATTTAATAAGACTAAATTGCTGAATAAGCCTATTTAATAAGCCTAAGTTGCTGAAATAAGCCTATTTAATAAGCCTAAGTTGCTGAAATAAGCCTATTTAATAAGCCTAAGTTGCTGAAATAAGCCTATTTAATAAGTCTAAGTTGCTGAAATAAGGCTATTTAATTAGTTGAAGTTACTGAAATAATTCTATTTAATCAGCGTAAGTTGCTGAAATAAGCCTATTTAATTAGCCCAAGTTGCTGAAATAAGCCTATTTAATAAGACTATTTAATAAGCCTAAGTTGCTGAAATAAGCCTATTTAATAAGGCTATTTAATGAGCCTAAGTTGCTGAAATAAGCCTATTTAATAAGCCTAAGTTTCTGAACTAAGCCTATTTAAAAAGGTATATTTAATAAGTCTAAGTTGCTGAAATAAACCTATTTAAAAATGCTATTTAATAAGCCTAAGTTGCTGAAATAAACCTGTTTTATAAGGCTATTTAATAAGCATAAGTTGCTGAAATAAGCCTATTTAATAAGCCTAAGTTGCTGAATAAGCCTATTTCATAAGCCTAAGTTGCTGAAATAAGCCTTTTTAATATATCTAAGTTGCTGAAATAAGCCTATTTAATAAGCCTAAGTTGCTGAAATAAGCCTATTTAATAAGGCTATTTAATAAGCCTAAGTTGCTGAATAAGCCTATTTAATAAGTCTAAGTTGCTGAAATAAGGCTATTTAATAAGCCTAAGTTGCTGAAATAAGCCTATTTAATAAGCCTACGTTGGTGAACTAAACCTATATAAAAAGGTCTATTTAATAAGTCTAAGTTGCTGAAAAAAACCTATTTAAAAATGCTATTTAATAAGCCTAAATTGCTAGAAATAAACCTGTTTAATAAGGCTATTTAATAAGCATAAGTTGCTGAAATAAGCCTATTTAATAAGCCTAAGTTGCTGAAATAAGCCTATTTAATAAGGCTATTTAATAAGTCTAAGTTGCAGAAATAAACCTATTTAATAATGCTATTTAATACGCCTAATTTGCTTAAATAAGCATATTTAATAAGCCTAAGTTGCTAAAATAAGCCTATTTAATAGGCCTATCTAATAAGTCTAAGTTTCACAAATAAGCATATTTCATAAGCATATTTAATGAGCCTAAGTTGCTGAAATGTCTATTTAATAAGTCGATTTAATAAGTCTAAGTTGCTAAAATAAGCCTATTTAATATGGCTATTTAATAAGCCTAAGTTGCTGAAACAAGCCTATTTAATAAGGCTATTTAATGAGCCTAAGTTCCTGAAAAAAGCCTATTTAATAAGGCTATTAAATGAGCCTAAGTTGCTGAAATAAGCCTATTTAATAAGCCTAAGTTTCTGAACTAAGCCTATTTAAAAATGCTATTTAATAAGCCTAAGTTGCTGAAATAAACCTGTTTAATAAGGCTATTTAATAATCATAAGTTGCTGAAATAAGCCTATTTAATAAGCCTAAGTTGCTGAAATAAGCCTATTTAATAAGGCTATTTAATAAGTCTATTTAATAAGCCTATTTAATAAGCCTATTTAATAAGCCTATTAATAAGCCTATTTAATACACCTATTTAATAAGCCTATTTAATAAGCCTATTTAATAAGCCTATTTTTGAGCCTATTTAATAGGCCTATTTAATAAGTCTAAGTTGCTGAAATAAGCCTATTTAATAATCCTAAGTTGCTGAAATAAGCCTATTTAATAAGGCTATTTAATAAGCATAAGTTGCTGAAATAAACCTATTTAATAAGCCTAAGTTGCTAAAATAAGCCTATTTAATAAGCCTAAGTTGCTGAAATAAGCCTATTTAATAACCTTAAGTTGCAGTAATAAGGCTATTTAATAAGTCTAAGTTGCTGAAATAAGCCTATTTAATAAGGCTGTTTAATAAGCATAAGTTGCTGAATAAGCCTATTTAATAAGCCTAAGTTGCTGAAATAAGCCTATTTAATAAGCCTAAGTTGCTGAAATAAGCCTATTTAATAAGCCTAAGTTGCTGTAATAAGGCTATTTAATAAGTCTAAGTTGCTGAAAAAAGCCTAATTAATAAGCCTAAGTTGCTAAAATAAGCCTATTTAATGAGGCTATTTAATAAGTCTATTTAATACGCCTATTTAATAAACCTATTTAATAAGTATATAATGAGCCTATTTAATAAGTCTATTTAATAAGTCTATTTAATAAGCCTATTTAATGAGCCTATTTAATACGCCTATTTAATAAACCTATTTAATAAGTATATAATGAGCCTATTTAATAAGTCTATTTAATAAGCCTTTTTAATAAGCCTATTTAATAAGTCTATTTAATGAGCCTATTTAATAAGTCTATTTAATAAGACTATTTAATAAGCCTATTTTTTGAGCCTATTTAATAAGCCTATTTAATAAGCCTATTTAATAAGCCTATTTATTGAGCCTATTTAATAAGCCTATTTAATAAGCCTATTTAATAAGCCTCTTTATTGAGCCTATTTAATAAGTCTATTTAATAAGCCTATTTAATAAGCCTATTTAATAAGTATTTAATGAGACTATTTAATCAGTCTATTTAATAAGCCTATTTAATAGGCCTATTTAATAAGTCTAAGTTGCTGAAATAAGCCTATTTAATAAGACTAAATTGCTGAATAAGCCTATTTAATAAGCCTAAGTTGCTGAAATAAGCCTATTTAATAAGCCTAAGTTGCTGAAATAAGCCTATTTAATAAGCCTAAGTTGCTGAAATAAGCCTATTTAATAAGTCTAAGTTGCTGAAATAAGGCTATTTAATTAGTTGAAGTTACTGAAATAATTCTATTTAATCAGCGTAAGTTGCTGAAATAAGCCTATTTAATTAGCCCAAGTTGCTGAAATAAGCCTATTTAATAAGGCTATTTAATAAGCCTAAGTTGCTGAAATAAGCCTATTTAATAAGGCTATTTAATGAGCCTAAGTTGCTGAAATAAGCCTATTTAATAAGCCTAAGTTTCTGAACTAAGCCTATTTAAAAAGGTATATTTAATAAGTCTAAGTTGCTGAAATAAACCTATTTAAAAATGCTATTTAATAAGCCTAAGTTGCTGAAATAAACCTGTTTTATAAGGCTATTTAATAAGCATAAGTTGCTGAAATAAGCCTATTTAATAAGCCTAAGTTGCTGAATAAGCCTATTTCATAAGCTTAAGTTGCTGAAATAAGCCTTTTTAATATATCTAAGTTGCTGAAATAAGCCTATTTAATAAGCCTAAGTTGCTGAAATAAGCCTATTTAATAAGGCTATTTAATAAGCCTAAGTTGCTGAATAAGCCTATTTAATAAGTCTAAGTTGCTGAAATAAGGCTATTTAATAAGCCTAAGTTGCTGAAATAAGCCTATTTAATAAGCCTACGTTGGTGAACTAAACCTATATAAAAAGGTCTATTTAATAAGTCTAAGTTGCTGAAAAAAACCTATTTAAAAATGCTATTTAATAAGCCTAAATTGCTAGAAATAAACCTGTTTAATAAGGCTATTTAATAAGCATAAGTTGCTGAAATAAGCCTATTTAATAAGCCTAAGTTGCTGAAATAAGCCTATTTAATAAGGCTATTTAATAAGTCTAAGTTGCAGAAATAAACCTATTTAATAATGCTATTTAATACGCCTAATTTGCTTAAATAAGCATATTTAATAAGCCTAAGTTGCTAAAATAAGCCTATTTAATAGGCCTATCTAATAAGTCTAAGTTGCACAAATAAGCATATTTCATAAGCATATTTAATGAGCCTAAGTTGCTGAAATGTCTATTTAATAAGTCGATTTAATAAGTCTAAGTTGCTAAAATAAGCCTATTTAATAAGGCTATTTAATAAGCCTAAGTTGCTGAAACAAGCCTATTTAATAAGGCTATTTAATGAGCCTAAGTTCCTGAAAAAAGCCTATTTAATAAGGCTATTAAATGAGCCTAAGTTGCTGAAATAAGCCTATTTAATAAGCCTAAGTTTCTGAACTAAGCCTATTTAAAAATGCTATTTAATAAGCCTAAGTTGCTGAAATAAACCTGTTTAATAAGGCTATTTAATAATCATAAGTTGCTGAAATAAGCCTATTTAATAAGCCTAAGTTGCTGAAATAAGCCTATTTAATAAGGCTATTTAATAAGTCTATTTAATAAGCCTATTTAATAAGCCTATTTAATAAGCCTATTAATAAGCCTATTTAATACACCTATTTAATAAGCCTATTTAATAAGCCTATTTAATAAGCCTATTTTTTGAGCCTATTTAATAAGCCTATTTAATAAGCCTATTTAATAAGCATATTGAAAACGTCTATTTAATAAGTCTATTTAATAAGCCTATTTTATAGGCCTATTTAATAAGCCTATTTATTGAGCCTATTTAATAAGTCTATTTAATAAGCCTATTTAATAGGCCTATTTAATAAGTCTAAGTTGCTGAAATAAGCCTATTTAATAATCCTAAGTTGCTGAAATAAGCCTATTTAATAAGGCTATTTAATAAGCATAAGTTGCTGAAATAAACCTATTTAATAAGCCTAAGTTGCTAAAATAAGCCTATTTAATAAGCCTAAGTTGCTGAAATAAGCCTATTTAATAACCTTAAGTTGCTGTAATAAGGCTATTTAATAAGTCTAAGTTGCTGAAATAAGCCTATTTAATAAGGCTGTTTAATAAGCATAAGTTGCTGAATAAGCCTATTTAATAAGCCTAAGTTGCTGAAATAAGCCTATTTAATAAGCCTAAGTTGCTGAAATAAGCCTATTTAATAAGCCTAAGTTGCTGTAATAAGGCTATTTAATAAGTCTAAGTTGCTGAAAAAAGCCTAATTAATAAGCCTAAGTTGCTAAAATAAGCCTATTTAATGAGGCTATTTAATAAGTCTATTTAATACGCCTATTTAATAAACCTATTTAATAAGTATATAATGAGCCTATTTAATAAGTCTATTTAATAAGCCTTTTTAATAAGCCTATTTAATAAGTCTATTTAATGAGCCTATTTAATAAGTCTATTTAATAAGACTATTTAATAAGCCTATTTTTTGAGCCTATTTAATAAGCCTATTTATTGAGCCTATTTAATAAGCCTAATTATTGAGCCTATTTCATAAGCCTATTTAATAAGTCTATTTAATAAGCCTAATTAATAAGCCTATTTAATAAGCCTATTCAATTACTCTATTTAATAAGTCTATTTAATAAGCCTATTTAATAAGTATTTAATGAGCCTATTTAAAAAGCCTATTTATTGAGCCTATTTAATAAGCCTATTTATTGAGCCTATTTAATGAGCCTATTTAATAAGCCTATTTATTGAGCCTATTTAATAAGTCTATTTAATAAGCCTATTTATTCAGCCTATTTAATGAGCCTATGTATTGAGCCTATTTAATAAGACTATTTAATGAGTCTATTTAATAAGCCTATTTAATAAGCCTATTTAATACGCCTATTTAATAAGCCTATTTATTAAGCCTATTAAAAGAGCCTATTCAATAAGCCCATTTGATAAGCCTATTTATTGAGCCTATTTAATAAGCCTATTTAATACGCCTATTTAATAAACCTATTTAATAAGTATTTAATGAGCCTGTTTAATAAGTCTATTTAATAAGCCTTTTTAATAAGCCTATTTAATAAGTCTATTTAATAAGCCTATTTAATAAGTATTTAATGAGCCTATTTAATAAGCCTATTTATTGAGCCTATTTAAAAAGCCTATTTATTGAGCCTATTTAATAAGCCTATTTATTGAGCCTATTTAATAAGCCTATTTAATAAGCCTATTTATTGAGCCTATTTAATAAGTCTATTTAATAAGCCTATTTAATAAGCCTATTTATTGAGCCTATTTAATAAGCCTATTTAATAAGTCTATTTAATAAGCCTATTTAATAAGCCTAAGTTGCTGAAATAAGCCTATTTAATAAGCCTAAGTTTCTGAACTAAGCCTATTTAAAAAGGTATATTTAATAAGTCTAAGTTGCTGAAATAAACCTATTTAAAAATGCTATTTAATAAGCCTAAGTTGCTGAAATAAACCTGTTTTATAAGGCTATTTAATAAGCATAAGTTGCTGAAATAAGCCTATTTAATAAGCCTAAGTTGCTGAATAAGCCTATTTCATAAGCCTAAGTTGCTGAAATAAGCCTTTTTAATATATCTAAGTTGCTGAAATAAGCCTATTTAATAAGCCTAAGTTGCTGAAATAAGCCTATTTAATAAGGCTATTTAATAAGCCTAAGTTGCTGAATAAGCCTATTTAATAAGTCTAAGTTGCTGAAATAAGGCTATTTAATAAGCCTAAGTTGCTGAAATAAGCCTATTTAATAAGCCTACGTTGGTGAACTAAACCTATATAAAAAGGTCTATTTAATAAGTCTAAGTTGCTGAAAAAAACCTATTTAAAAATGCTATTTAATAAGCCTAAATTGCTAGAAATAAACCTGTTTAATAAGGCTATTTAATAAGCATAAGTTGCTGAAATAAGCCTATTTAATAAGCCTAAGTTGCTGAAATAAGCCTATTTAATAAGGCTATTTAATAAGTCTAAGTTGCAGAAATAAACCTATTTAATAATGCTATTTAATACGCCTAATTTGCTTAAATAAGCATATTTAATAAGCCTAAGTTGCTAAAATAAGCCTATTTAATAGGCCTATCTAATAAGTCTAAGTTGCACAAATAAGCATATTTCATAAGCATATTTAATGAGCCTAAGTTGCTGAAATGTCTATTTAATAAGTCGATTTAATAAGTCTAAGTTGCTAAAATAAGCCTATTTAATAAGGCTATTTAATAAGCCTAAGTTGCTGAAACAAGCCTATTTAATAAGGCTATTTAATGAGCCTAAGTTCCTGAAAAAAGCCTATTTAATAAGGCTATTAAATGAGCCTAAGTTGCTGAAATAAGCCTATTTAATAAGCCTAAGTTTCTGAACTAAGCCTATTTAAAAATGCTATTTAATAAGCCTAAGTTGCTGAAATAAACCTGTTTAATAAGGCTATTTAATAATCATAAGTTGCTGAAATAAGCCTATTTAATAAGCCTAAGTTGCTGAAATAAGCCTATTTAATAAGGCTATTTAATAAGTCTATTTAATAAGCCTATTTAATAAGCCTATTTAATAAGCCTATTAATAAGCCTATTTAATACACCTATTTAATAAGCCTATTTAATAAGCCTATTTAATAAGCCTATTTTTGAGCCTATTTAATAGGCCTATTTAATAAGTCTAAGTTGCTGAAATAAGCCTATTTAATAATCCTAAGTTGCTGAAATAAGCCTATTTAATAAGGCTATTTAATAAGCATAAGTTGCTGAAATAAACCTATTTAATAAGCCTAAGTTGCTAAAATAAGCCTATTTAATAAGCCTAAGTTGCTGAAATAAGCCTATTTAATAACCTTAAGTTGCTGTAATAAGGCTATTTAATAAGTCTAAGTTGCTGAAATAAGCCTATTTAATAAGGCTGTTTAATAAGCATAAGTTGCTGAATAAGCCTATTTAATAAGCCTAAGTTGCTGAAATAAGCCTATTTAATAAGCCTAAGTTGCTGAAATAAGCCTATTTAATAAGCCTAAGTTGCTGTAATAAGGCTATTTAATAAGTCTAAGTTGCTGAAAAAAGCCTAATTAATAAGCCTAAGTTGCTAAAATAAGCCTATTTAATGAGGCTATTTAATAAGTCTATTTAATACGCCTATTTAATAAACCTATTTAATAAGTATATAATGAGCCTATTTAATAAGTCTATTTAATAAGTCTATTTAATAAGCCTATTTAATGAGCCTATTTAATACGCCTATTTAATAAACCTATTTAATAAGTATATAATGAGCCTATTTAATAAGTCTATTTAATAAGCCTTTTTAATAAGCCTATTTAATAAGTCTATTTAATGAGCCTATTTAATAAGTCTATTTAATAAGACTATTTAATAAGCCTATTTTTTGAGCCTATTTAATAAGCCTATTTAATAAGCCTATTTAATAAGCCTATTTATTGAGCCTATTTAATAAGCCTATTTAATAAGCCTATTTAATAAGCCTCTTTATTGAGCCTATTTAATAAGTCTATTTAATAAGCCTATTTAATAAGCCTATTTAATAAGTATTTAATGAGACTATTTAATCAGTCTATTTAATAAGCCTATTTAATAGGCCTATTTAATAAGTCTAAGTTGCTGAAATAAGCCTATTTAATAAGACTAAATTGCTGAATAAGCCTATTTAATAAGCCTAAGTTGCTGAAATAAGCCTATTTAATAAGCCTAAGTTGCTGAAATAAGCCTATTTAATAAGCCTAAGTTGCTGAAATAAGCCTATTTAATAAGTCTAAGTTGCTGAAATAAGGCTATTTAATTAGTTGAAGTTACTGAAATAATTCTATTTAATCAGCGTAAGTTGCTGAAATAAGCCTATTTAATTAGCCCAAGTTGCTGAAATAAGCCTATTTAATAAGGCTATTTAATAAGCCTAAGTTGCTGAAATAAGCCTATTTAATAAGGCTATTTAATGAGCCTAAGTTGTTGAAATAAGCCTATTTAATAAGCCTAAGTTTCTGAACTAAGCCTATTTAAAAAGGTATATTTAATAAGTCTAAGTTGCTGAAATAAACCTATTTAAAAATGCTATTTAATAAGCCTAAGTTGCTGAAATAAACCTGTTTTATAAGGCTATTTAATAAGCATAAGTTGCTGAAATAAGCCTATTTAATAAGCCTAAGTTGCTGAATAAGCCTATTTCATAAGCTTAAGTTGCTGAAATAAGCCTTTTTAATATATCTAAGTTGCTGAAATAAGCCTATTTAATAAGCCTAAGTTGCTGAAATAAGCCTATTTAATAAGGCTATTTAATAAGCCTAAGTTGCTGAATAAGCCTATTTAATAAGTCTAAGTTGCTGAAATAAGGCTATTTAATAAGCCTAAGTTGCTGAAATAAGCCTATTTAATAAGCCTACGTTGGTGAACTAAACCTATATAAAAAGGTCTATTTAATAAGTCTAAGTTGCTGAAAAAAACCTATTTAAAAATGCTATTTAATAAGCCTAAATTGCTAGAAATAAACCTGTTTAATAAGGCTATTTAATAAGCATAAGTTGCTGAAATAAGCCTATTTAATAAGCCTAAGTTGCTGAAATAAGCCTATTTAATAAGGCTATTTAATAAGTCTAAGTTGCAGAAATAAACCTATTTAATAATGCTATTTAATACGCCTAATTTGCTTAAATAAGCATATTTAATAAGCCTAAGTTGCTAAAATAAGCCTATTTAATAGGCCTATCTAATAAGTCTAAGTTGCACAAATAAGCATATTTCATAAGCATATTTAATGAGCCTAAGTTGCTGAAATGTCTATTTAATAAGTCGATTTAATAAGTCTAAGTTGCTAAAATAAGCCTATTTAATAAGGCTATTTAATAAGCCTAAGTTGCTGAAACAAGCCTATTTAATAAGGCTATTTAATGAGCCTAAGTTCCTGAAAAAAGCCTATTTAATAAGGCTATTAAATGAGCCTAAGTTGCTGAAATAAGCCTATTTAATAAGCCTAAGTTTCTGAACTAAGCCTATTTAAAAATGCTATTTAATAAGCCTAAGTTGCTGAAATAAACCTGTTTAATAAGGCTATTTAATAATCATAAGTTGCTGAAATAAGCCTATTTAATAAGCCTAAGTTGCTGAAATAAGCCTATTTAATAAGGCTATTTAATAAGTCTATTTAATAAGCCTATTTAATAAGCCTATTTAATAAGCCTATTAATAAGCCTATTTAATACACCTATTTAATAAGCCTATTTAATAAGCCTATTTAATAAGCCTATTTTTTGAGCCTATTTAATAAGCCTATTTAATAAGCCTATTTAATAAGCATATTGAAAACGTCTATTTAATAAGTCTATTTAATAAGCCTATTTTATAGGCCTATTTAATAAGCCTATTTATTGAGCCTATTTAATAAGTCTATTTAATAAGCCTATTTAATAGGCCTATTTAATAAGTCTAAGTTGCTGAAATAAGCCTATTTAATAATCCTAAGTTGCTGAAATAAGCCTATTTAATAAGGCTATTTAATAAGCATAAGTTGCTGAAATAAACCTATTTAATAAGCCTAAGTTGCTAAAATAAGCCTATTTAATAAGCCTAAGTTGCTGAAATAAGCCTATTTAATAACCTTAAGTTGCTGTAATAAGGCTATTTAATAAGTCTAAGTTGCTGAAATAAGCCTATTTAATAAGGCTGTTTAATAAGCATAAGTTGCTGAATAAGCCTATTTAATAAGCCTAAGTTGCTGAAATAAGCCTATTTAATAAGCCTAAGTTGCTGAAATAAGCCTATTTAATAAGCCTAAGTTGCTGTAATAAGGCTATTTAATAAGTCTAAGTTGCTGAAAAAAGCCTAATTAATAAGCCTAAGTTGCTAAAATAAGCCTATTTAATGAGGCTATTTAATAAGTCTATTTAATACGCCTATTTAATAAACCTATTTAATAAGTATATAATGAGCCTATTTAATAAGTCTATTTAATAAGCCTTTTTAATAAGCCTATTTAATAAGTCTATTTAATGAGCCTATTTAATAAGTCTATTTAATAAGACTATTTAATAAGCCTATTTTTTGAGCCTATTTAATAAGCCTATTTATTGAGCCTATTTAATAAGCCTAATTATTGAGCCTATTTCATAAGCCTATTTAATAAGTCTATTTAATAAGCCTAATTAATAAGCCTATTTAATAAGCCTATTCAATTACTCTATTTAATAAGTCTATTTAATAAGCCTATTTAATAAGTATTTAATGAGCCTATTTAAAAAGCCTATTTATTGAGCCTATTTAATAAGCCTATTTATTGAGCCTATTTAATGAGCCTATTTAATAAGCCTATTTATTGAGCCTATTTAATAAGTCTATTTAATAAGCCTATTTATTCAGCCTATTTAATGAGCCTATGTATTGAGCCTATTTAATAAGACTATTTAATGAGTCTATTTAATAAGCCTATTTAATAAGCCTATTTAATACGCCTATTTAATAAGCCTATTTATTAAGCCTATTAAAAGAGCCTATTCAATAAGCCCATTTGATAAGCCTATTTATTGAGCCTATTTAATAAGCCTATTTAATACGCCTATTTAATAAACCTATTTAATAAGTATTTAATGAGCCTGTTTAATAAGTCTATTTAATAAGCCTTTTTAATAAGCCTATTTAATAAGTCTATTTAATAAGCCTATTTAATAAGTATTTAATGAGCCTATTTAATAAGCCTATTTATTGAGCCTATTTAAAAAGCCTATTTATTGAGCCTATTTAATAAGCCTATTTATTGAGCCTATTTAATAAGCCTATTTAATAAGCCTATTTATTGAGCCTATTTAATAAGTCTATTTAATAAGCCTATTTAATAAGCCTATTTATTGAGCCTATTTAATAAGCCTATTTAATAAGTCTATTTAATAAGCCTATTTAATAAGCCTATTTAATAAGCCTATTTAATAAGCCTATTTATTGAGCCTATTTAATAAGTCTATTTAATAAGCCTATTTAATAAGCCTATTTAATAAGTATTTAATAAGTCTATTTAATAAGCCTATTTAATAAGCCTATTTAATAAGCCTATTTAATAAGCATATTTAATACGTCTATTTAATAAGTCTATTTAATATGCCTATTTAATAAGCCTATTTATTAAGCCTATTTAATGAGCCTTTTTAATAAGCCCATTTAATAAGCCTATTTATTGAGCCTATTTAATAAGCCTATTTAATACGCCTATTTAATAAACCTATTTAATAAGTATTTAATGAGCCTGTTTAATAAGTCTATTTAATAAACCTTTTTAATAAGCCTATTTAATAAGTCTATTTAATAAGCCTATTTAATAAGTCTATTTAATAAGTCTATTTAATAAGCCTATTTAATAAGTATTTAATGAGCCTATTTAATAAGCCTATTTATTGAGCCTATTTAAAAAGCCTATTTATTGAGCCTATTTAATAAGCCTATTTATTGAGCCTATTTAATAAGCCTATTTAATAAGCCTATTTATTGAGCCTATTTAATAAGTCTATTTAATAAGCCTATTTAATAAGCCTATTTATTGAGCCTATTTAATAAGCCTATTTAATAAGTCTATTTAATAAGCCTATTTAATAAGCCTATTTAATAAGCCTATTTAATAAGCCTATTTATTGAGCCTATTTAATAAGTCTATTTAATAAGCCTATTTAATAAGCCTATTTAATAAGTATTTAATAAGTCTATTTAATAAGCCTATTTAATAAGCCTATTTAAAAAGCCTATTTAATAAGCATATTTAATACGTCTATTTAATAAGTCTATTTAATAAGCCTATTTATTGAGCCTATTTAATGAGCCTATGTATTGAGCCTATTTAATAAGACTATTTAATGAGTCTATTTAATAAGCCTATTTAATAAGCCTATTTAATACACCTATTTAATAAGCCTATTTATTAAGCCTATTAAAAGAGCCTATTTAATAAGCCCATTTGATAAGCCTTTTTATTGAGCCTATTTAATAAGCCTATTTAATACGCCTATTTAATAAACCTATTTAATAAGTATTTAATGAGCCTGTTTAATAAGTCTATTTAATAAGCCTTTTTAATAAGCCTATTTAATAAGTCTATTTAATAAGCCTATTTAATAAGTCTATTTAATAAGTCTATTTAATAAGCCTATTTAATAAGTATTTAATGAGCCTATTTAATAAGCCTATTTATTGAGCCTATTTAATAAGCCTATTTATTGAGCCTATTTAATAAGCCTATTTATTGAGCGTATTTAATAAGCCTATTTATTGAGCCTATTTAATAAGCCTATTTAATAAGTCTATTTAATACGCATATTTAATAAGCCTATTTAATAAGCCTATTTAATAAGCCTATTTAATAAGCCTATTTAATACGCCTATTTATTGAGCCTATTTAATCAGTCTATTTAATAAGCCTATTTAATAAGCCTATTTAATAAGTATTTAATGAGCCTATTTAATAAGTCCATTTAATAAGCCTATTTAATAGGCCTATTTAATAAGTCTAAGTTGCTGAAATAAGCCTATTTAATAATCCTAAGTTGCTGAAATAAGCCTATTTAATAAGGCTATTTAATAAGCCTAAGTTGCTGAAATAAGCATATTTAATATGGCGATTTAATAAGTCTAAGTTGCTGAAATAAACCTATTTAATAAGCCTAAGTTGCTAAAATAAGCCTATTTAATGAGGCTATTTAATAAGTCTATTTAATAAGCCTATTTATTAAGCCTATTTAATAAGCCTATTTAATAAGCCTATTTAAGCCTAAGTTGCTGAATAATCCTATTTAATAAGTCTAAGTTGCTGAAATAAGGCTATTTAATAAGCCTAAGTTGCTGAAATAAGCCTGTTTAATAATCCTAAGTTGCTGAAATAAGCCTATTTAATAAGCCTAAGTTGCTGAAATAAGCCTATTTAATAAGCCTAAGTTGCTGTAATAAGGCTGTTTAATAAGTCTAAGTTGCTGAAAAAAGCCTAATTATTAAGCCTAAGTTGCTAAAATAAGCCTATTTAATGAGGCTATTTAATAAGTCTATTTAATAAGCCTATTTAATAAGCCTATTTCATAAGCATATTTAATACGTCTATTTAATAAGTCTATTTAATAAGCCTATTTAATAAGTATATAATGAGCCTATTTAATAAGCCTATTTATTGAGCCTATTTAATAAGCCTAAATATTGAGCCTATTTAATAAGCCTATTTATTGAGCCTATTTAATGAGCCTATTTATTGAGCCTATTTAATAAGCCTATTTAATGAGTCTATTTAATAAGCCTATTTAATAAGCCTATTTAATACGCCTATTTAATAAGCCTATTTATTATGCCTATTTAATTAGCCTATTTAATAAGCCCATTTAATAAGCCTATTTATTGAGCCTATTTAATAAGCCTATTTAATACGCCTATTTAATAAACCTATTTAATAAGTATTTAATGAGCCTGTTTAATAAGTCTATTTAATAAGCCTTTTTAATAAGCCTATTTAATAAGCCTATTTAATAAGCCTATTTAATAAGCCTATTTAATACGCCTATTTATTGAGCCTATTTAATCAGTCTATTTAATAAGCCTATTTAATAAGCCTATTTAATAAGTATTTAATGAGCCTATTTAATACGTCCATTTAATAAGCCTATTTAATAGGCCTATTTAATAAGTCTAAGTTGCTGAAATAAGCCTATTTAATAATCCTAAGTTGCTGAAATAAGCCTATTTAATAAGGCTATTTAATAAGCCTAAGTTGCTGAAATAAGCATATTTAATATGGCGATTTAATAAGTCTAAGTTGCTGAAATAAACCTATTTAATAAGCCTAAGTTGCTAAAATAAGCCTATTTAATGAGGCTATTTAATAAGTCTATTTAATAAGCCTATTTATTAAGCCTATTTAATAAGCCTATTTAATAAGCCTATTTAAGCCTAAGTTGCTGAATAATCCTATTTAATAAGTCTAAGTTGCTGAAATAAGGCTATTTAATAAGCCTAAGTTGCTGAAATAAGCCTGTTTAATAATCCTAAGTTGCTGAAATAAGCCTATTTAATAAGCCTAAGTTGCTGAAATAAGCCTATTTAATAAGCCTAAGTTGCTGTAATAAGGCTGTTTAATAAGTCTAAGTTGCTGAAAAAAGCCTAATTAATAAGCCTAAGTTGCTAAAATAAGCCTATTTAATGAGGCTATTTAATAAGTCTATTTAATAAGCCTATTTAATAAGCCTATTTCATAAGCATATTTAATACGTCTATTTAATAAGTCTATTTAATAAGCCTATTTAATAAGTATATAATGAGCCTATTTAATAAGCCTATTTATTGAGCCTATTTAATAAGCCTAATTATTGAGCCTATTTAATAAGCCTATTTATTGAGCCTATTTAATGAGCCTATTTATTGAGCCTATTTAATAAGCCTATTTAATGAGTCTATTTAATAAGCCTATTTAATAAGCCTATTTAATACGCCTATTTAATAAGCCTATTTATTATGCCTATTTAATTAGCCTATTTAATAAGCCCATTTAATAAGCCTATTTATTGAGCCTATTTAATAAGCCTATTTAATACGCCTATTTAATAAACCTATTTAATAAGTATTTAATGAGCCTGTTTAATAAGTCTATTTAATAAGCCTTTTTTAATAAGGCTATTTAATAAGTCTATTTAATAAGCCTATTTAATAAGTCTATTTAATAAGTCTCTTTAATAAGCCTATTTAATAAGTATTTAATGAGCCTATTTAATAAGCCTATTTATTGAGCCTATTTAATAAGCCTATTTATTGAGCCTATTTAATAAGCCTATTTATTGAGCCTATTTAATAAGCATATTTATTGAGCCTATTTAATAAGCCTATTTAATAAGTCTATTTAATACGCATATTTAATAAGCCTATTTAATAAGCCTATATAATAAGCCTATTTAATAAGCCTATTTAATACGCCTATTTATTGAGCCTATTTAATAAGTATTTAATGAGCCTTTTTAATAAGTCTATTTAATAAGTCTATTTAATAGGCCTATTTAATAAGTCTAAGTTGCTGAAATAAGCCTTTTTAATAATCCTAATGTTGCTGAAATAAGCCTATTTAATAAGGCTATTTAATAAGCATAAGCTGCTGAAATATGCCTATTTAATAAGCCTAAGTTGCTGAAATAAGCATATTTAATATGGCTATTTAATAAGCATAAGTTGCTAAAATAAGCCTATTTAATGAGGCTATTTAATAAGTTTATTTAATAAGCCTATTTAATAAGCCTATTTAATAAGCCTATTTAATAAGCCTATTTAAGCGTAAGTTGCTGAATAAGCCTATTTAATAAGTCTAAGTTGCTGAAATAAGGCTATTTAATAAGCCTAAGTTGCTGAAATAAGCCTATTTAATAAGCCTAAGTTGCTGAAATAAGGCTATTTAATAAGTCTAAGTTGCTGAAATAAGCCTATTTAATAAGCCTAAGTTGCTAAAATAAGCCTATTTAATTAGGCTATTTAATAAGTCTATTTAATAAGCCTATTTAATAAGCCTATTTAATAAGCCTATTTAATATGTATTTAATGAGCCTATTTAATCAGTCTATTTAATAAGCCTATTTAATAGGCCTATTTAATAAGTCTAAGTTGCTGAAATAAGCCTATTTAATAAGCCTAAGTTGCTGAATAAGCCTATTTCATAAGCCTAAGTTGCTGAAATAAGCATTTTTAATATGTCTAAGTTGCTGAAATAAGCCTATTTAATAAGCCTAAGTTGCTGAAATAAGCCTATTTAATAAGGCTATTTAATAAGCCTAAGTTGCTGAATAAGCCTATTTAATAAGTCTAAGTTGCTGAAATAAGGCTACTTAATGAGCCTACGTTGGTGAACTAAACCTATATAAAAAGGTCTATTTAATAAGTCTAAGTTGCTGAAAAAAACGTATTTAAAAATGCTATTTAATAAACCTAAATTTCTAGAAATAAACCTGATTAATAAGGCTATTTAATAAGCATAAGTTGCTGAAATAAGCCTATTTAATAAGCTTAAGTTGCTGAAATAAGCCTATTTAATAAGGCTATTTAATAAGTCTAAGTTGCAGAAATAAACCTATTTAATAATGCTATTTAATACGCCTAATTTGCTTAAATAAGCATATTTAATAAGCCTAAGTTGCTAAAATAAGCCTATTTAATAAGGCTATTTAATAAGCCTAAGTTGCTGAAATAAGCCTATTTAATAAGACTATTTAATGAGCCTAAGTTCCTGAAAAAAGCCTATTTAATAAGGCTATTTAATGAGCCTAAGTTGCTGAAATAAGCCTATTTAATAAGCCTAAGTTTCTGAACTAAGCCTATTTAAAAATGCTATTTAATAAGCCTAAGTTGCTGAAATAAACCTGTTTAATAAGGCTATTTAATAAGCATAAGTTGCTGAAATAAGCCTATTTAATAAGCCTAAGTTGCTGAAATAAGCCTATTTAATAAGGCTATTTAATAAGTCTAAGTTGCTGAAATAAACCTATTTAATAAGCCTAAGTTGCTAAAATAAGCCTATTTAATGAGGCTATTTAATAAGTCTATTTAATAAGCCTATTTAATAAGCCTATTTAATAAGCCTATTAATAAGCCTATTTAATACGCCTATTTAATAAGCCTATTTAATACGCCTATTTATTAAGCCTATTTATTGAGCCTATTTAATAAGCCCATTTAATAAGCCTATTTAATAAGTCTATTTAATAAGCCTATTTAATAAGTCTATTTAATAAGTCTATTTAATAAGCCTATTTAATAAGTATTTAATGAGCCTATTTAATAAGCCTATTTATTGAGCTTATTTAATAAGCCTATTTATTGAGCCTATTTCATGAGCCTATTTAATAAGCCTATTTATTGAGCCTATTTAATAAGCCTATTTAATAAGCCTATTTAATAAGCCTCTTTATTGAGCCTATTTAATAAGTCTATTTAATAAGCCTATTTAATAAGCCTATTTATTGAGCCTATTTAATAAGCCTATTTATTGAGCCTATTTAATAAGCCTATTTAATAAGTCTATTTAATAAGCCTATTTAATAAGCCTATTTATTGAGCCTATTTAATAAGCCTATTGATTGAGCCTATTTAATAAGCCTATGTAATAAGTCTATTTAATAAGCCTATATAATAGGCCTATTTAATAAGCATATTTAATATATCTATTTAATAAGTCTATTTAATTAGCCTATTTAATAAGTATATAATGAGCCTATTTAATAAGCCTATTTATTGCGCCTATTTAATAAGCCTAATTATTGAGCCTATTTAATAAGCCTATTTATTGAGCCTATTTAATGAGCCTATTATTGAGCCTATTTAATAAGACTATTTAATGAGCCTATTTAATAAGCCTATTTAATAAGTCTATTTAATACGCCTATTTAATAAGCCTATTTAATAAGCCGATTTAATAAGCCTATTTATGAAGCCTATTTAATGAGCCTATTTAATAGGCCTATTTATTGAGCCTGTTTAATAAGTCTATTTAATAAGCCTGTTTAATAAGCCTATTTAATAAGTATTTAATGAGCCTATTTAATAAGCCTAAGTTGCTGAATAAGCCTATTTAATAAGCCTAAGTTCCTGAAAAAAGCCTATTTAATAAGCCTAAGTTGCTGAATAAGCCTATTTAATAAGCCTAAGTTTCTGAACTAAGCCTATTTAAAAATGCTATTTAATAAGCCTAAGTTGCTGAAATAAACCTGTTTAATAAGGCTAGTTAATAAGCATAAGTTGCTGAAATAAGCCTATGTAATAAGCCTAAGTTGCTGAAATAAGCCTATTTAATAAGCCTATTTAATAAGCCTAAGTTGCTAAAGTAAGCCTATTTAATGATTCTATTTAATAAGTCTATTTAATAAGCCTATTTAATAAGCCTATTAATAAGCCTATTTAATACGCCTATTTAATAAGCCTATTTAATACGCCTATTTATTAAGCCTATTTAATAAGCCTATTTAATAAGCCTATTTAATAAGTCTATTTAATAAGCCTATTTAATAAGTCTATTTAATAAGTCTATTTAATAAGCCGATTTAATAAGTATTTAATGAGCCTATTTAATAAGCCTATTCATTGAGCCTATTTAATAAGCCTATTTATTGAGCCTATTTCATAAGCCTATTTAATAAGCGTATTTAATAAGCCTATTTATTGAGCCTATTTAATAAGTTTATGTAATAAGCCTATTTAATAAGCCTATTTAATAAGCCTATTTAATAAGCCTATTTATTGAGCCTATTTAATAAGCCTATTTAATAAGCCTATTTAATAAGCCTCTTTATTGAGCCTATTTAATAAGTCTATTTAATAAGCCTATTTAATAAGCCTATTTATTGAGCCTATTTAATAAGCCTATTTATTGAGCCTATTTAATAAGCCTATTTAATAAGTCTATTTAATAAGCCTATTTAATAGGCCTATTTAATAAGTCTAAGTTGCTGAAATAAGCCTATTTAATAAGACTAAATTGCTGAATAAGCCTATTTCATAAGCCTAAGTTGCAGAAATAAGCCTTTTTAATAAGTCTAAGTTGCTGAAATAAGCCTATTTAATAAGCCTTGGTTGCTCAAATAAGCCTATTTAATAAGGCTATTTAATAAGCCTAAGTTGCTGAAATAAGCCTATTTAATAAGCCTAAGTTGCTGAAATACGCCTATTTAAAAAGCTTAAGTTGCCGTAATAAGGCTATTTAATAAGTCTAAGTTGCTGAAAAAAGCCTAATTAATAAGCCTAAGTTGCTAAAATAAGCCTATTTAATGAGGCTATTTAATAAGTCTATTTAATAAGCCTATTTAATAAGCCTATTTAATAGGCCTATTTAATAAGTCTAAGTTGCTGAAATAAGCCTATTTAATAATCCTAAGTTGCTGAAATAAGCCTATTTAATAGGCCTATTTAATAAGTCTAAGTTGCTGAAATAAACCTATTTAATAAGCCTAAGTTGCTAAAATAAGCCTATTTAATAAGCCTAAGTTGCTGAAATAAGCCTATTTAATAAGCTTAAGTTGCTGTAATAAGGCTATTTAATAAGTCTAAGTTGCTAAAATAAGGCTATTTAATAAGGCTATTTAATAAGCCTAAGTTGCTGAATAAGCCTATTTAATAAGCCTAAGTTGCTGAAATAAGCCTATTTAATAAGCCTAAGTTGCTGAAAAAAGCCTAATTAATAAGCCTAAGTTGCTAAAATAAGCCTATTTAATGAGGCTATTTAATAAGTCTATTTAATAAGCCTATTTAATAAGCCTATTTAATAAGTCTATTTAATAAACATATTTAATACGTCTATTTAATAAGTCTATTTAATTAGCCTATTTAATAAGTATATAATGAGCCTATTTAATAAGCCTATTTATTGAGCCTATTTAATAAGCCTAATTAAGCCTAAGTTGCTGAATAAGCCTATTTAATAAGCCTAAGTTGCTGAAATAAGGCTATTTAATAAGTCTAAGTTGCTGAAATAAGCCTATTTAATAAGCCTAAGTTGCTGTAATAAGGCTATTTAATAAGTCTAAGTTGCTGAAAAAAGCCTAATTAATAAGCCTAAGTTGCTAAAATAAGCCTATTTAATGAGGCTATTTAATAAGTCTATTTAATACGCCTATTTAATAAACCTATTTAATAAGTATATAATGAGCCTATTTAATAAGTCTATTTAATAAGTCTATTTAATAAGCCTATTTAATGAGCCTATTTAATATGCCTATTTAATAAACCTATTTAATAAGTATATAATGAGCCTATTTAATAAGTCTATTTAATAAGCCTTTTTAATAAGCCTATTTAATAAGTCTATTTAATGAGCCTATTTAATAAGTCTATTTAATAAGACTATTTAATAAGCCTATTTTTTGAGCCTATTTAATAAGCCTATTTAATAAGCCTATTTAATAAGCCTATTTATTGAGCCTATTTAATAAGCCTATTTAATAAGCCTATTTAATAAGCCTCTTTATTGAGCCTATTTAATAAGTCTATTTAATAAGCCTATTTAATAAGCCTATTTAATAAGTATTTAATGAGCCTATTTAATCAGTCTATTTAATAAGCCTATTTAATAGGCCTATTTAATAAGTCTAAGTTGCTGAAATAAGCCTATTTAATAAGACTAAATTGCTGAATAAGCCTATTTAATAAGCCTAAGTTGCTGAAATAAGCCTATTTAATAAGCCTAAGTTGCTGAAATAAGCCTATTTAATAAGCCTAAGTTGCTGAAATAAGCCTATTTAATAAGTCTAAGTTGCTGAAATAAGGCTATTTAATTAGTTGAAGTTACTGAAATAATTCTATTTAATCAGCGTAAGTTGCTGAAATAAGCCTATTTAATTAGCCCAAGTTGCTGAAATAAGCCTATTTAATAAGGCTATTTAATAAGCTAAGTTGCTGAAATAAGCCTATTTAATAAGGCTATTTAATGAGCCTAAGTTGCTGAAATAAGCCTATTTAATAAGCCTAAGTTTCTGAACTAAGCCTATTTAAAAAGGTATATTTAATAAGTCTAAGTTGCTGAAATAAACCTATTTAAAAATGCTATTTAATAAGCCTAAGTTGCTGAAATAAACCTGTTTTATAAGGCTATTTAATAAGCATAAGTTGCTGAAATAAGCCTATTTAATAAGCCTAAGTTGCTGAATAAGCCTATTTCATAAGCCTAAGTTGCTGAAATAAGCCTTTTTAATATATCTAAGTTGCTGAAATAAGCCTATTTAATAAGCCTAAGTTGCTGAAATAAGCCTATTTAATAAGGCTATTTAATAAGCCTAAGTTGCTGAATAAGCCTATTTAATAAGTCTAAGTTGCTGAAATAAGGCTATTTAATAAGCCTAAGTTGCTGAAATAAGCCTATTTAATAAGCCTACGTTGGTGAACTAAACCTATATAAAAAGGTCTATTTAATAAGTCTAAGTTGCTGAAAAAAACCTATTTAAAAATGCTATTTAATAAGCCTAAATTGCTAGAAATAAACCTGTTTAATAAGGCTATTTAATAAGCATAAGTTGCTGAAATAAGCCTATTTAATAAGCCTAAGTTGCTGAAATAAGCCTATTTAATAAGGCTATTTAATAAGTCTAAGTTGCAGAAATAAACCTATTTAATAATGCTATTTAATACGCCTAATTTGCTTAAATAAGCATATTTAATAAGCCTAAGTTGCTAAAATAAGCCTATTTAATAGGCCTATCTAATAAGTCTAAGTTGCACAAATAAGCATATTTCATAAGCATATTTAATGAGCCTAAGTTGCTGAAATGTCTATTTAATAAGTCGATTTAATAAGTCTAAGTTGCTAAAATAAGCCTATTTAATAAGGCTATTTAATAAGCCTAAGTTGCTGAAACAAGCCTATTTAATAAGGCTATTTAATGAGCCTAAGTTCCTGAAAAAAGCCTATTTAATAAGGCTATTAAATGAGCCTAAGTTGCTGAAATAAGCCTATTTAATAAGCCTAAGTTTCTGAACTAAGCCTATTTAAAAATGCTATTTAATAAGCCTAAGTTGCTGAAATAAACCTGTTTAATAAGGCTATTTAATAATCATAAGTTGCTGAAATAAGCCTATTTAATAAGCCTAAGTTGCTGAAATAAGCCTATTTAATAAGGCTATTTAATAAGTCTATTTAATAAGCCTATTTAATAAGCCTATTTAATAAGCCTATTAATAAGCCTATTTAATACACCTATTTAATAAGCCTATTTAATAAGCCTATTTAATAAGCCTATTTTTTGAGCCTATTTAATAAGCCTATTTAATAAGCCTATTTAATAAGCATATTGAAAACGTCTATTTAATAAGTCTATTTAATAAGCCTATTTTATAGGCCTATTTAATAAGCCTATTTATTGAGCCTATTTAATAAGTCTATTTAATAAGCCTATTTAATAGGCCTATTTAATAAGTCTAAGTTGCTGAAATAAGCCTATTTAATAATCCTAAGTTGCTGAAATAAGCCTATTTAATAAGGCTATTTAATAAGCATAAGTTGCTGAAATTAACCTATTTAATAAGCCTAAGTTGCTAAAATAAGCCTATTTAATAAGCCTAAGTTGCTGAAATAAGCCTATTTAATAACCTTAAGTTGCTGTAATAAGGCTATTTAATAAGTCTAAGTTGCTGAAATAAGCCTATTTAATAAGGCTGTTTAATAAGCATAAGTTGCTGAATAAGCCTATTTAATAAGCCTAAGTTGCTGAAATAAACCTGTTTAATAAGGCTATTTAATAATCATAAGTTGCTGAAATAAGCCTATTTAATAAGCCTAAGTTGCTGAAATAAGCCTATTTAATAAGGCTATTTAATAAGTCTATTTAATAAGCCTATTTAATAAGCCTATTTAATAAGCCTATTAATAAGCCTATTTAATACACCTATTTAATAAGCCTATTTAATAAGCCTATTTAATAAGCCTATTTTTTGAGCCTATTTAATAAGCCTATTTAATAAGCCTATTTAATAAGCATATTGAAAACGTCTATTTAATAAGTCTATTTAATAAGCCTATTTTATAGGCCTATTTAATAAGCCTATTTATTGAGCCTATTTAATAAGTCTATTTAATAAGCCTATTTAATAGGCCTATTTAATAAGTCTAAGTTGCTGAAATAAGCCTATTTAATAATCCTAAGTTGCTGAAATAAGCCTATTTAATAAGGCTATTTAATAAGCATAAGTTGCTGAAATTAACCTATTTAATAAGCCTAAGTTGCTAAAATAAGCCTATTTAATAAGCCTAAGTTGCTGAAATAAGCCTATTTAATAACCTTAAGTTGCTGTAATAAGGCTATTTAATAAGTCTAAGTTGCTGAAATAAGCCTATTTAATAAGGCTGTTTAATAAGCATAAGTTGCTGAATAAGCCTATTTAATAAGCCTAAGTTGCTGAAATAAGCCTATTTAATAAGCCTAAGTTGCTGAAATAAGCCTATTTAATAAGCCTAAGTTGCTGTAATAAGGCTATTTAATAAGTCTAAGTTGCTGAAAAAAGCCTAATTAATAAGCCTAAGTTGCTAAAATAAGCCTATTTAATGAGGCTATTTAATAAGTCTATTTAATACGCCTATTTAATAAACCTATTTAATAAGTATATAATGAGCCTATTTAATAAGTCTATTTAATAAGTCTATTTAATAACCTATTTAATGAGCCTATTTAATACGCCTATTTAATAAACCTATTTAATAAGTATATAATGAGCCTATTTAATAAGTCTATTTAATAAGCCTTTTTAATAAGCCTATTTAATAAGTCTATTTAATGAGCCTATTTAATAAGTCTATTTAATAAGACTATTTAATAAGCCTATTTTTTGAGCCTATTTAATAAGCCTATTTATTGAGCCTATTTAATAAGCCTAATTATTGAGCCTATTTCATAAGCCTATTTAATAAGTCTATTTAATAAGCCTAATTAATAAGCCTATTTAATAAGCCTATTCAATTACTCTATTTAATAAGTCTATTTAATAAGCCTATTTAATAAGTATTTAATGAGCCTATTTAAAAAACCTATTTATTGAGCCTATTTAATAAGCCTATTTATTGAGCCTATTTAATGAGCCTATTTAATAAGCCTATTTATTGAGCCTATTTAATAAGTCTATTTAATAAGCCTATTTATTCAGCCTATTTAATGAGCCTATGTATTGAGCCTATTTAATAAGACTATTTAATGAGTCTATTTAATAAGCCTATTTAATAAGCCTATTTAATACGCCTATTTAATAAGCCTATTTATTAAGCCTATTAAAAGAGCCTATTCAATAAGCCCATTTGATAAGCCTATTTATTGAGCCTATTTAATAAGCCTATTTAATACGCCTATTTAATAAACCTATTTAATAAGTATTTAATGAGCCTGTTTAATAAGTCTATTTAATAAGCCTTTTTAATAAGCCTATTTAATAAGTCTATTTAATAAGCCTATTTAATAAGTATTTAATGAGCCTATTTAATAAGCCTATTTATTGAGCCTATTTAAAAAGCCTATTTATTGAGCCTATTTAATAAGCCTATTTATTGAGCCTATTTAATAAGCCTATTTAATAAGCCTATTTATTGAGCCTATTTAATAAGTCTATTTAATAAGCCTATTTAATAAGCCTATTTATTGAGCCTATTTAATAAGCCTATTTAATAAGTCTATTTAATAAGCCTATTTAATAAGCCTATTTAATAAGCCTATTTAATAAGCCTATTTATTGAGCCTATTTAATAAGTCTATTTAATAAGCCTATTTAATAAGCCTATTTAATAAGTATTTAATAAGTCTATTTAATGAGCCTATTTAATAAGCCTATTTAATAAGCCTATTTAATAAGCATATTTAATACGTCTATTTAATAAGTCTTTTTAATATGCCTATTTAATAAGCCTATTTATTAAGCCTATTTAATGAGCCTTTTTAATAAGCCCATTTAATAAGCCTATTTATTGAGCCTATTTAATAAGCCTATTTAATACGCCTATTTAATAAACCTATTTAATAAGTATTTAATGAGCCTGTTTAATAAGTCTATTTAATAAACCTTTTTAATAAGCCTATTTAATAAGTCTATTTAATAAGCCTATTTAATAAGTCTATTTAATAAGTCTATTTAATAAGCCTATTTAATAAGTATTTAATGAGCCTATTTAATAAGCCTATTTATTGAGCCTATTTAAAAAGCCTATTTATTGAGCCTATTTAATAAGCCTATTTATTGAGCCTATTTAATAAGCCTATTTAATAAGCCTATTTATTGAGCCTATTTAATAAGTCTATTTAATAAGCCTATTTAATAAGCCTATTTATTGAGCCTATTTAATAAGCCTATTTAATAAGTCTATTTAATAAGCCTATTTAATAAGCCTATTTAATAAGCCTATTTAATAAGCCTATTTATTGAGCCTATTTAATAAGTCTATTTAATAAGCCTATTTAATAAGCCTATTTAATAAGTATTTAATAAGTCTATTTAATAAGCCTATTTAATAAGCCTATTTAAAAAGCCTATTTAATAAGCATATTTAATACGTCTATTTAATAAGTCTATTTAATAAGCCTATTTATTGAGCCTATTTAATGAGCCTATGTATTGAGCCTATTTAATAAGACTATTTAATGAGTCTATTTAATAAGCCTATTTAATAAGCCTATTTAATACACCTATTTAATAAGCCTATTTATTAAGCCTATTAAAAGAGCCTATTTAATAAGCCCATTTGATAAGCCTTTTTATTGAGCCTATTTAATAAGCCTATTTAATACGCCTATTTAATAAACCTATTTAATAAGTATTTAATGAGCCTGTTTAATAAGTCTATTTAATAAGCCTTTTTAATAAGCCTATTTAATAAGTCTATTTAATAAGCCTATTTAATAAGTCTATTTAATAAGTCTATTTAATAAGCCTATTTAATAAGTATTTAATGAGCCTATTTAATAAGCCTATTTATTGAGCCTATTTAATAAGCCTATTTATTGAGCCTATTTAATAAGCCTATTTATTGAGCGTATTTAATAAGCCTATTTATTGAGCCTATTTAATAAGCCTATTTAATAAGTCTATTTAATACGCATATTTAATAAGCCTATTTAATAAGCCTATTTAATAAGCCTATTTAATAAGCCTATTTAATACGCCTATTTATTGAGCCTATTTAATCAGTCTATTTAATAAGCCTATTTAATAAGCCTATTTAATAAGTATTTAATGAGCCTATTTAATAAGTCCATTTAATAAGCCTATTTAATAGGCCTATTTAATAAGTCTAAGTTGCTGAAATAAGCCTATTTAATAATCCTAAGTTGCTGAAATAAGCCTATTTAATAAGGCTATTTAATAAGCCTAAGTTGCTGAAATAAGCATATTTAATATGGCGATTTAATAAGTCTAAGTTGCTGAAATAAACCTATTTAATAAGCCTAAGTTGCTAAAATAAGCCTATTTAATGAGGCTATTTAATAAGTCTATTTAATAAGCCTATTTATTAAGCCTATTTAATAAGCCTATTTAATAAGCCTATTTAAGCCTAAGTTGCTGAATAATCCTATTTAATAAGTCTAAGTTGCTGAAATAAGGCTATTTAATAAGCCTAAGTTGCTGAAATAAGCCTGTTTAATAATCCTAAGTTGCTGAAATAAGCCTATTTAATAAGCCTAAGTTGCTGAAATAAGCCTATTTAATAAGCCTAAGTTGCTGTAATAAGGCTGTTTAATAAGTCAAAGTTGCTGAAAAAAGCCTAATTATTAAGCCTAAGTTGCTAAAATAAGCCTATTTAATGAGGCTATTTAATAAGTCTATTTAATAAGCCTATTTAATAAGCCTATTTCATAAGCATATTTAATACGTCTATTTAATAAGTCTATTTAATAAGCCTATTTAATAAGTATATAATGAGCCTATTTAATAAGCCTATTTATTGAGCCTATTTAATAAGCCTAATTATTGAGCCTATTTAAAAAGCCTATTTATTGAGCCTATTTAATGAGCCTATTTATTGAGCCTATTTAATAAGCCTATTTAATGAGTCTATTTAATAAGCCTATTTAATAAGCCTATTTAATACGCCTATTTAATAAGCCTATTTATTATGCCTATTTAATTAGCCTATTTAATAAGCCCATTTAATAAGCCTATTTATTGAGCCTATTTAATAAGCCTATTTAATACGCCTATTTAATAAACCTATTTAATAAGTATTTAATGAGCCTGTTTAATAAGTCTATTTAATAAGCCTTTTTAATAAGCCTATTTAATAAGCCTATTTAATAAGCCTATTTAATAAGCCTATTTAATACGCCTATTTATTGAGCCTATTTAATCAGTCTATTTAATAAGCCTATTTAATAAGCCTATTTAATATGTATTTAATGAGCCTATTTAATACGTCCATTTAATAAGCCTATTTAATAGGCCTATTTAATAAGTCTAAGTTGCTGAAATAAGCCTATTTAATAATCCTAAGTTGCTGAAATAAGCCTATTTAATAAGGCTATTTAATAAGCCTAAGTTGCTGAAATAAGCATATTTAATATGGCGATTTAATAAGTCTAAGTTGCTGAAATAAACCTATTTAATAAGCCTAAGTTGCTAAAATAAGCCTATTTAATGAGGCTATTTAATAAGTCTATTTAATAAGCCTATTTATTAAGCCTATTTAATAAGCCTATTTAATAAGCCTATTTAAGCCTAAGTTGCTGAATAATCCTATTTAATAAGTCTAAGTTGCTGAAATAAGGCTATTTAATAAGCCTAAGTTGCTGAAATAAGCCTGTTTAATAATCCTAAGTTGCTGAAATAAGCCTATTTAATAAGCCTAAGTTGCTGAAATAAGCCTATTTAATAAGCCTAAGTTGCTGTAATAAGGCTGTTTAATAAGTCTAAGTTGCTGAAAAAAGCCTAATTAATAAGCCTAAGTTGCTAAAATAAGCCTATTTAATGAGGCTATTTAATAAGTCTATTTAATAAGCCTATTTAATAAGCCTATTTCATAAGCATATTTAATACGTCTATTTAATAAGTCTATTTAATAAGCCTATTTAATAAGTATATAATGAGCCTATTTAATAAGCCTATTTATTGAGCCTATTTAATAAGCCTAATTATTGAGCCTATTTAATAAGCCTATTTATTGAGCCTATTTAATGAGCCTATTTATTGAGCCTATTTAATAAGCCTATTTAATGAGTCTATTTAATAAGCCTATTTAATAAGCCTATTTAATACGCCTATTTAATAAGCCTATTTATTATGCCTATTTAATTAGCCTATTTAATAAGCCCATTTAATAAGCCTATTTATTGAGCCTATTTAATAAGCCTATTTAATACGCCTATTTAATAAACCTATTTAATAAGTATTTAATGAGCCTGTTTAATAAGTCTATTTAATAAGCCTTTTTAATAAGGCTATTTAATAAGTCTATTTAATAAGCCTATTTAATAAGTCTATTTAATAAGTCTCTTTAATAAGCCTATTTAATAAGTATTTAATGAGCCTATTTAATAAGCCTATTTATTGAGCCTATTTAATAAGCCTATTTATTGAGCCTATTTAATAAGCCTATTTATTGAGCCTATTTAATAAGCATATTTATTGAGCCTATTTAATAAGCCTATTTAATAAGTCTATTTAATACGCATATTTAATAAGCCTATTTAATAAGCCTATATAATAAGCCTATTTAATAAGCCTATTTAATACGCCTTTTTATTGAGCCTATTTAATAAGTATTTAATGAGCCTTTTTAATAAGTCTATTTAATAAGTCTATTTAATAGGCCTATTTAATAAGTCTAAGTTGCTGAAATAAGCCTTTTTAATAATCCTAATGTTGCTGAAATAAGCCTATTTAATGAGGCTATTTAATAAGTTTATTTAATAAGCCTATTTAATAAGCCTATTTAATAAGGCTATTTAATAAGCCTATTTAAGTGTAAGTTGCTGAATAAGCCTATTTAATAAGTCTAAGTTGCTGAAATAAGGCTATTTAATAAGCCTAAGTTGCTGAAATAAGCCTATTTAATAAGCCTAAGTTGCTGAAATAAGGCTATTTAATAAGTCTAAGTTGCTGAAATAAGCCTATTTAATAAGCCTAAGTTGCTAAAATAAGCCTATTTAATTAGGCTATTTAATAAGTCTATTTAATAAGCCTATTTAATAAGCCTATTTAATATGTATTTAATGAGCCTATTTAATCAGTCTATTTAATAAGCCTATTTAATAGGCCTATTTAATAAGTCTAAGTTACTGAAATAAGCCTATTTAATAAGCCTAAGTTGCTGAATAAGCCTATTTCATAAGCCTAAGTTGCTGAAATAAGCATTTTTAATATGTCTAAGTTGCTGAAATAAGCCTATTTAATAAGCCTAAGTTGCTGAAATAAGCCTATTTAATAAGGCTATTTAATAAGCCTAAGTTGCTGAATAAGCCTATTTAATAAGTCTAAGTTGCTGAAATAAGGCTATTTAATGAGCCTACGTTGGTGAACTAAACCTATATAAAAAGGTCTATTTAATAAGTCTAAGTTGCTGAAAAAAACGTATTTAAAAATGCTATTTAATAAGCCTAAATTTCTAGAAATAAACCTGATTAATAAGGCTATTTAATAAGCATAAGTTGCTGAAATAAGCCTATTTAATAAGCTTAAGTTGCTGAAATAAGCCTATTTAATAAGGCTATTTAATAAGTCTAAGTTGCAGAAATAAACCTATTTAATAATGCTATTTAATACGCCTAATTTGCTTAAATAAGCATATTTAATAAGCCTAAGTTGCTAAAATAAGCCTATTTAATAAGGCTATTTAATAAGCCTAAGTTGCTGAAATAAGCCTATTTAATAAGACTATTTAATGAGCCTAAGTTCCTGAAAAAAGCCTATTTAATAAGGCTATTTAATGAGCCTAAGTTGCTGAAATAAGCCTATTTAATAAGCCTAAGTTTCTGAACTAAGCCTATTTAAAAATGCTATTTAATAAGCCTAAGTTGCTGAAATAAACCTGTTTAATAAGGCTATTTAATAAGCATAAGTTGCTGAAATAAGCCTATTTAATATGCCTAAGTTGCTGAAATAAGCCTATTTAATAAGGCTATTTAATAAGTCTAAGTTGCTGAAATAAACCTATTTAATAAGCCTAAGTTGCTAAAATAAGCCTATTTAATGAGGCTATTTAATAAGTCTATTTAATAAGCCTATTTAATAAGCCTATTTAATAAGCCTATTAATAAGCCTATTTAATACGCCTATTTAATAAGCCTATTTAATACGCCTATTTATTAAGCCTATTTATTGAGCCTATTTAATAAGCCCATTTAATAAGCCTATTTAATAAGTCTATTTAATAAGCCTATTTAATAAGTCTATTTAATAAGTCTATTTAATAAGCCTATTTAATAAGTATTTAATGAGCCTATTTAATAAGCCTATTTATTGAGCTTATTTAATAAGCCTATTTATTGAGCCTATTTCATGAGCCTATTTAATAAGCCTATTTATTGAGCCTATTTAATAAGCCTATTTAATAAGCCTATTTAATAAGCCTCTTTATTGAGCCTATTTAATAAGTCTATTTAATAAGCCTATTTAATAAGCCTATTTATTGAGCCTATTTAATAAGCCTATTTATTGAGCCTATTTAATAAGCCTATTTAATAAGTCTATTTAATAAGCCTATTTAATAGGCCTATTTAATAAGTCTAATTTGCTGAAATAAGCCTATTTAATAAGACTAAATTGCTGAATAAGCCTATTTCATAAGCCTAAGTTGCAGAAATAAGTCTTTTTAAAAAGTCTAAGTTGCTGAAATAAGCCTATTTAATAAGCCTTGGTTGCTGAAATAAGCCTATTTAATAAGGCTATTTAATAAGCCTAAGTTGCTGAATAAGCCTATTTAATAAGCCTAAGTTGCTGAAATACGCCTATTTAATAAGCTTAAGTTGCTGTAATAAGGCTATTTAATAAGTCTAAGTTGCTGAAAAAAGCCTAATTAATAAGCCTAAGTTGCTAAAATAAGCCTATTTAATGAGCCTATTTAATAAGTCTATTTAATAAGCCTATTTAATAAGCCTATTTAATAAGCCTATTTAATAAGCATATTGAATACGTCTATTTAATAAGTCTATTTAATAAGCATATTGAATACGTCTATTTAATAAGTCTATTTAATAAGCCTATTTTATAGGCCTATTTAATAAGCCTATTTTTTGAGCCTATTTAATAAGTCTATTTAATGAGCCTATTTAATAAGCATATTTAATAAGTATTTAATGAGCCTATTTAATAAGTCTATTTAATAAGCCTATTTAATAGGCCTATTTAAAAGTGTCTAAGTTGCTGAAATAAGCCTATTTGATAATCCTAAGTTGCTGAAATAAGCCTATTTAATAAGGCTATTTAATAAGCATAAGTTGCTGAAATAAACCTATTTAATAAGCCTAAGTTGCTGAAATAAGCCTATTTAATAAGCCTAAGTTGCTGAAATAAGCCTATTTAATAAGCCTAAGTTGCTGTAATAAGGCTATTTAATAAGTCTAAGTTGCTGAAAAAAGCCTAATTAATAAGCCTAAGTTGCTAAAATAAGCCTATTTAATGAGGCTATTTAATAAGTCTATTTAATAAGCCTATTTAATAAGCCTATTTAATAAGCCTATTTAATAAGCATATTTAATACGTCTATTTAATAAGTCTATTTAATTAGCCTATTTAATAATTATATAATGAGCCTATTTAATAAGCCTATTTATTGTGCCTATTTAATAAGCCTAATTATTGAGCCTATTTAATAAGCCTATTTATTGAGCCTATTTAATGAGCCTATTTATTGAGCCTATTTAATAAGACTATTTAATGAGCCTATGTAATAAGCCTATTTAATAAGTCTATTTAATACACCTATTTAATAAGCCTATTTAATAAGCCGATTTAATAAGCCTATTTATGAAGCCTATTTAATGAGCCTATTTAATAGGCCTATTTATTGAGCCTGTTTAATAAGTCTATTTAATAAGCCTGTTTAATAAGCCTATTTAATAAGTATTTAATGAGCCTATTTAATAAGCCTAAGTTGCTGAATAAGCCTATTTAATAAGCCTAAGTTCCTGAAAAAAGCCTATTTAATAAGCCTATTTAATAAGCCTAAGTTGCTGAACTAAGCCTATTTAAAAAGGTATATTTAATAAGTCTAAGTTACTGAAATAAACCTATTTAAAAATGCTATTTAATAAGCCTAAGTTGCTGAAATAAACCTGTTTTATAAGGCTATTTAATAAGCATAAGTTGCTGAAATAAGCCTATTTAATAAGCCTAAGTTGCTGAATAAGCCTATTTCATAAGCCTAAGTTGCTGAAATAAGCATTTTTAATATGTCTAAGTTGCTGAAATAAGCCTATTTAATAAGCCTAAGTTGCTGAAATAAGCCTATTTAATAAGGCTATTTAATAAGCCTAAGTTGCTGAATAAGCCTATTTAATAAGTCTAAGTTGCTGAAATAAGGCTATTTAATAAGCCTAAGTTGCTGAAATAAGCCTATTTAATAAGCCTACGTTGGTGAACTAAACCTATATAAAAAGGTATATTTAATAAGTCTAAGTTGCTGAAAAAACGTATTTAAAAATGCTATTTAATAAGCCTAAATTTCTAGAAATAAACCTGATTAATAAGGCTATTTAATAAGCATAAGTTGCTGAAATAAGCCTATTTAATAAGGCTATTTAATAAGTCTAAGTTGCAGAAATAAACCTATTTAATAATGCTATTTAATACGCCTAATTTGCTTAAATAAGCATATTTAATAAGCCTAAGTTGCTAAAATAAGCCTATTTAATAAGGCTATTTAATAAGCCTAAGTTGCTGAAATAAGCCTATTTAATAAGACTATTTAATGAGCCTAAGTTCCTGAAAAAATCCTATTTAATAAAGCTATTTAATGAGCCTAAGTTGCTGAAATAAGCCTATTTAATAAGCCTAAGTTTCTGAACTAAGCCTATTTAAAAATGCTATTTAATAAGCCTAAGTTGCTGAAATAAACCTATTTAATAAGGCTATTTAATAAGTCTAAGTTGCTGAAATAAACCTATTTAATAAGCCTAAGTTGCTAAAATAAGCCTATTTAATGAGGCTATTTAATAAGTCTATTTAATAAGCCTATTTAATAAGCCTATTTAATAAGCCTATTAATATGCCTATTTAATACGCCTATTTAATAAGCCTATTTAATACGCCTATTTATTAAGCCTATTTATTGAGCCTATTTAATAAGCCTATTTAATAAGCCTATTTAATAAGTCTATTTAATAAGCCTATTTAATAAGTCTATTTAATAAGTCTATTTAATAAGCCTATTTAATAAGTATTTAATGAGCCTATTTAATAAGCCTATTTATTGAGCTTATTTAATAAGCCTATTTATTGAGCCTATTTCATGAGCCTATTTAATAAGCCTATTTATTGAGCCTATTTAATAAGCCTATTTAATAAGCCTATTTAATAAGCCTCTTTATTGAGCCTATTTAATAAGTCTATTTAATAAGCCTATTTAATAAGCCTATTTATTGAGCCTATTTAATAAGCCTATTTATTGAGCCTATTTAATAAGCCTATTTAATAAGTCTATTTAATAAGCCTATTTAATAGGCCTATTTAATAAGTCTAATTTGCTGAAATAAGCCTATTTAATAAGACTAAATTGCTGAATAAGCCTATTTCATAAGCCTAAGTTGCAGAAATAAGTCTTTTTAATAAGTCTAAGTTGCTGAAATAAGCCTATTTAATAAGCCTTGGTTGCTGAAATAAGCCTATTTAATAAGGCTATTTAATAAGCCTAAGTTGCTGAATAAGCCTATTTAATAAGCATAAGTTGCTGAAATACGCCTATTTAATAAGCTTAAGTTGCTGTAATAAGGCTATTTAATAAGTCTAAGTTGCTGAAAAAAGCCTAATTAATAAGCCTAAGTTGCAAAAATAAGCCTATTTAATGAGGCTATTTAATAAGTCTATTTAATAAGCCTATTTAATAAGCCTATTTAATAAGCCTATTTAATAAGCATATTGAATGCGTCTATTTAATAAGTCTATTTAATAAGCCTATTTTATAGGCCTATTTAATAAGCCTATTTATTGAGCCTATTTAATAAGTCTATTTAATGAGCCTATTTAATAAGCATATTTAATAAGTATTTAATGAGCCTATTTAATAAGTCTATTTAATAAGCCTATTTAATAGGCCTATTTAATAAGTCTAAGTTGCTGAAATAAGCCTATTTGATAATCCTAAGTTGCTGAAATAAGCCTATTTAATAAGGCTATTTAATAAGCATAAGTTGCTGAAATAAACCTATTTAATAAGCCTAAGTTGCTGAATAAGCCGATTTAATAAGCCTAAGTTGCTGAAATAAGCCTATTTAATAAGCCTAAGTTGCTGAAATAAGCCTATTTAATAAGCCTAAGTTGCTGTAATAAGGCTATTTAATAAGTCTAAGTTGCTGAAAAAAGCCTAATTAATAAGCCTAAGTTGCTAAAATAAGCCTATTTAATGAGGCTATTTAATAAGTCTATTTAATAAGCCTATTTAATAAGCCTATTTAATAAGCATATTTAATACGTCTATTTAATAAGTCTATTTAATTAGCCTATTTAATAAGTATATAATGAGCCTATTTAATAAGCCTATTTATTGAGCCTATTTAATAAGCCTAATTATTGAGCCTATTTAGTAAGCCTATTTATTGAGCCTATTTAATGCGCCTATTTATTGAGCCTATTTAATAAGACTATTTAATGATCCTATTTAATGAGCCTATTTAATAAGCCTATTTATTGAGCTTATTTAATAAGCCTATTTATTGAGCCTATTTCATGAGCCTATTTAATAAGCCTATTTATTGAGCCTATTTAATAAGCCTATTTAATAAGCCTATTTAATAAGCCTCTTTATTGAGCCTATTTAATAAGTCTATTTAATAAGCCTATTTAATAAGCCTATTTATTGAGCCTATTTAATAAGCCTATTTATTGAGCCTATTTAATAGGCCTATTTAAAAGTGTCTAAGTTGCTGAAATAAGCCTATTTGATAATCCTAAGTTGCTGAAATAAGCCTATTTAATAAGGCTATTTAATAAGCATAAGTTGCTGAAATAAACCTATTTAATAAGCCTAAGTTGCTGAAATAAGCCTATTTAATAAGCCTAAGTTGCTGAAATAAGCCTATTTAATAAGCCTAAGTTGCTGTAATAAGGCTATTTAATAAGTCTAAGTTGCTGAAAAAAGCCTAATTAATAAGCCTAAGTTGCTAAAATAAGCCTATTTAATGAGGCTATTTAATAAGTCTATTTAATAAGCCTATTTAATAAGCCTATTTAATAAGCCTATTTAATAAGCATATTTAATACGTCTATTTAATAAGTCTATTTAATTAGCCTATTTAATAATTATATAATGAGCCTATTTAATAAGCCTATTTATTGTGCCTATTTAATAAGCCTAATTATTGAGCCTATTTAATAAGCCTATTTATTGAGCCTATTTAATGAGCCTATTTATTGAGCCTATTTAATAAGACTATTTAATGAGCCTATGTAATAAGCCTATTTAATAAGTCTATTTAATACACCTATTTAATAAGCCTATTTAATAAGCCGATTTAATAAGCCTATTTATGAAGCCTATTTAATGAGCCTATTTAATAGGCCTATTTATTGAGCCTGTTTAATAAGTCTATTTAATAAGCCTGTTTAATAAGCCTATTTAATAAGTATTTAATGAGCCTATTTAATAAGCCTAAGTTGCTGAATAAGCCTATTTAATAAGCCTAAGTTCCTGAAAAAAGCCTATTTAATAAGCCTATTTAATAAGCCTAAGTTGCTGAACTAAGCCTATTTAAAAAGGTATATTTAATAAGTCTAAGTTACTGAAATAAACCTATTTAAAAATGCTATTTAATAAGCCTAAGTTGCTGAAATAAACCTGTTTTATAAGGCTATTTAATAAGCATAAGTTGCTGAAATAAGCCTATTTAATAAGCCTAAGTTGCTGAATAAGCCTATTTCATAAGCCTAAGTTGCTGAAATAAGCATTTTTAATATGTCTAAGTTGCTGAAATAAGCCTATTTAATAAGCCTAAGTTGCTGAAATAAGCCTATTTAATAAGGCTATTTAATAAGCCTAAGTTGCTGAATAAGCCTATTTAATAAGTCTAAGTTGCTGAAATAAGGCTATTTAATAAGCCTAAGTTGCTGAAATAAGCCTATTTAATAAGCCTACGTTGGTGAACTAAACCTATATAAAAAGGTATATTTAATAAGTCTAAGTTGCTGAAAAAACGTATTTAAAAATGCTATTTAATAAGCCTAAATTTCTAGAAATAAACCTGATTAATAAGGCTATTTAATAAGCATAAGTTGCTGAAATAAGCCTATTTAATAAGGCTATTTAATAAGTCTAAGTTGCAGAAATAAACCTATTTAATAATGCTATTTAATACGCCTAATTTGCTTAAATAAGCATATTTAATAAGCCTAAGTTGCTAAAATAAGCCTATTTAATAAGGCTATTTAATAAGCCTAAGTTGCTGAAATAAGCCTATTTAATAAGACTATTTAATGAGCCTAAGTTCCTGAAAAAATCCTATTTAATAAAGCTATTTAATGAGCCTAAGTTGCTGAAATAAGCCTATTTAATAAGCCTAAGTTTCTGAACTAAGCCTATTTAAAAATGCTATTTAATAAGCCTAAGTTGCTGAAATAAACCTATTTAATAAGGCTATTTAATAAGTCTAAGTTGCTGAAATAAACCTATTTAATAAGCCTAAGTTGCTAAAATAAGCCTATTTAATGAGGCTATTTAATAAGTCTATTTAATAAGCCTATTTAATAAGCCTATTTAATAAGCCTATTAATATGCCTATTTAATACGCCTATTTAATAAGCCTATTTAATACGCCTATTTATTAAGCCTATTTATTGAGCCTATTTAATAAGCCTATTTAATAAGCCTATTTAATAAGTCTATTTAATAAGCCTATTTAATAAGTCTATTTAATAAGTCTATTTAATAAGCCTATTTAATAAGTATTTAATGAGCCTATTTAATAAGCCTATTTATTGAGCTTATTTAATAAGCCTATTTATTGAGCCTATTTCATGAGCCTATTTAATAAGCCTATTTATTGAGCCTATTTAATAAGCCTATTTAATAAGCCTATTTAATAAGCCTCTTTATTGAGCCTATTTAATAAGTCTATTTAATAAGCCTATTTAATAAGCCTATTTATTGAGCCTATTTAATAAGCCTATTTATTGAGCCTATTTAATAAGCCTATTTAATAAGTCTATTTAATAAGCCTATTTAATAGGCCTATTTAATAAGTCTAATTTGCTGAAATAAGCCTATTTAATAAGACTAAATTGCTGAATAAGCCTATTTCATAAGCCTAAGTTGCAGAAATAAGTCTTTTTAATAAGTCTAAGTTGCTGAAATAAGCCTATTTAATAAGCCTTGGTTGCTGAAATAAGCCTATTTAATAAGGCTATTTAATAAGCCTAAGTTGCTGAATAAGCCTATTTAATAAGCATAAGTTGCTGAAATACGCCTATTTAATAAGCTTAAGTTGCTGTAATAAGGCTATTTAATAAGTCTAAGTTGCTGAAAAAAGCCTAATTAATAAGCCTAAGTTGCAAAAATAAGCCTATTTAATGAGGCTATTTAATAAGTCTATTTAATAAGCCTATTTAATAAGCCTATTTAATAAGCCTATTTAATAAGCATATTGAATGCGTCTATTTAATAAGTCTATTTAATAAGCCTATTTTATAGGCCTATTTAATAAGCCTATTTATTGAGCCTATTTAATAAGTCTATTTAATGAGCCTATTTAATAAGCATATTTAATAAGTATTTAATGAGCCTATTTAATAAGTCTATTTAATAAGCCTATTTAATAGGCCTATTTAATAAGTCTAAGTTGCTGAAATAAGCCTATTTGATAATCCTAAGTTGCTGAAATAAGCCTATTTAATAAGGCTATTTAATAAGCATAAGTTGCTGAAATAAACCTATTTAATAAGCCTAAGTTGCTGAATAAGCCGATTTAATAAGCCTAAGTTGCTGAAATAAGCCTATTTAATAAGCCTAAGTTGCTGAAATAAGCCTATTTAATAAGCCTAAGTTGCTGTAATAAGGCTATTTAATAAGTCTAAGTTGCTGAAAAAAGCCTAATTAATAAGCCTAAGTTGCTAAAATAAGCCTATTTAATGAGGCTATTTAATAAGTCTATTTAATAAGCCTATTTAATAAGCCTATTTAATAAGCATATTTAATACGTCTATTTAATAAGTCTATTTAATTAGCCTATTTAATAAGTATATAATGAGCCTATTTAATAAGCCTATTTATTGAGCCTATTTAATAAGCCTAATTATTGAGCCTATTTAGTAAGCCTATTTATTGAGCCTATTTAATGCGCCTATTTATTGAGCCTATTTAATAAGACTATTTAATGATCCTATTTAATGAGCCTATTTAATAAGCCTATTTATTGAGCTTATTTAATAAGCCTATTTATTGAGCCTATTTCATGAGCCTATTTAATAAGCCTATTTATTGAGCCTATTTAATAAGCCTATTTAATAAGCCTATTTAATAAGCCTCTTTATTGAGCCTATTTAATAAGTCTATTTAATAAGCCTATTTAATAAGCCTATTTATTGAGCCTATTTAATAAGCCTATTTATTGAGCCTATTTAATAAGCCTATTTAATAAGTCTATTTAATAAGCCTATTTAATAGGCCTATTTAATAAGTCTAATTTGCTGAAATAAGCCTATTTAATAAGACTAAATTGCTGAATAAGCCTATTTCATAAGCCTAAGTTGCAGAAATAAGTCTTTTTAATAAGTCTAAGTTGCTGAAATAAGCCTATTTAATAAGCCTTGGTTGCTGAAATAAGCCTATTTAATAAGGCTATTTAATAAGCCTAAGTTGCTGAATAAGCCTATTTAATAAGCATAAGTTGCTGAAATACGCCTATTTAATAAGCTTAAGTTGCTGTAATAAGGCTATTTAATAAGTCTAAGTTGCTGAAAAAAGCCTAATTAATAAGCCTAAGTTGCAAAAATAAGCCTATTTAATGAGGCTATTTAATAAGTCTATTTAATAAGCCTATTTAATAAGCCTATTTAATAAGCCTATTTAATAAGCATATTGAATACGTCTATTTAATAAGTCTATTTAATAAGCCTATTTTATAGGCCTATTTAATAAGCCTATTTATTGAGCCTATTTAATAAGTCTATTTAATGAGCCTATTTAATAAGCATATTTAATAAGTATTTAATGAGCCTATTTAATAAGTCTATTTAATAAGCCTATTTAATAGGCCTATTTAATAAGTCTAAGTTGCTGAAATAAGCCTATTTGATAATCCTAAGTTGCTGAAATAAGCCTATTTAATAAGGCTATTTAATAAGCATAAGTTGCTGAAATAAACCTATTTAATAAGCCTAAGTTGCTGAATAAGCCGATTTAATAAGCCTAAGTTGCTGAAATAAGCCTATTTAATAAGCCTAAGTTGCTGAAATAAGCCTATTTAATAAGCCTAAGTTGCTGTAATAAGGCTATTTAATAAGTCTAAGTTGCTGAAAAAAGCCTAATTAATAAGCCTAAGTTGCTAAAATAAGCCTATTTAATGAGGCTATTTAATAAGTCTATTTAATAAGCCTATTTAATAAGCCTATTTAATAAGCATATTTAATACGTCTATTTAATAAGTCTATTTAATTAGCCTATTTAATAAGTATATAATGAGCCTATTTAATAAGCCTATTTATTGAGCCTATTTAATAAGCCTAATTATTGAGCCTATTTAGTAAGCCTATTTATTGAGCCTATTTAATGAGCCTATTTATTGAGCCTATTTAATAAGACTATTTAATGATCCTATTTAATAAGCCTATTTAATAAGTCTATTTAATACGCCTATTTAATAAGCCTGTTTAATAAGCCTATTTAATAAGTATTTAATGAGCCTATTTAATAAGCCTAAGTTGCTGAAAAAGCCTATTTAATAAGCCTAAGTTCCTGAAAAAGCCTATTTAATAAGCCTATTTAATAAGCCTAAGTTGCTGAACTAAGCCTATTTAAAAAGGTATATTTAATAAGTCTAAGTTGCTGAAATAAACCTATTTAAAAATGCTATTTAATAAGCCTAAGTTGCTGAAATAAACCTGTTTTATAAGGCTATTTAATAAGCATAAGTTGCTGAAATAAGCCTATTTAATAAGCCTAAGTTGCTGAATAAGCCTATTTCATAAGCCTAAGTTGCTGAAATAAGCATTTTTAATATGTCTAAGTTGCTGAAATAAGGCTATTTAATAAGCCTAAGTTGCTGAAATAAGCCTATTTAATAAGCCTACGTTGGTGAACTAAACCTATATAAAAAGGTCTATTTAATAAGTCTAAGTTGCTGAAAAAAACGTATTTAAAAATGCTATTTAATAAGCCTAAATTTCTAGAAATAAACCTGATTAATAAGGCTATTTAATAAGCATACGTTGCTGAAATAAGCCTATTTAATAAGCCTAAGTTGCTGAAATAAGCCTATTTAATAAGGCTATTTAATAAGTCTAAGTTGCAGAAATAAACCTATTTAATAATGCTATTTAATACGCCTAATTTGCTTAAATAAGCATATTTAATAAGCCTAAGTTGCTAAAATAAGCCTATTTAATAAGGCTATTTAATAAGCCTAAGTTGCTGAAATAAGCCTATTTAATAAGACTATTTAATGAGCCTAAGTTCCTGAAAAAAGCCTATTTAATAAGGCCATTTAATGAGCCTAAGTTGCTGAAATAAGCCTATTTAATAAATCTAAGTTTCTGAACTAAGCCTATTTAAAAATGCTATTTAATAAGCCTAAGTTGCTGAAATAAACCTGTTTAATAAGGCTATTTAATAAGCATAAGTTGCTGAAATAAGCCTATTTAATAAGCCTAAGTTGCTGAAATAAGCCTATTTAATAAGGCTATTTAATAAGTCTAAGTTGCTGAAATAAACCTATTTAATAAGCCTAAGTTGCTAAAATAAGCCTATTTAATGAGGCTATTTAATAAGTCTATTTAATAAGCCTATTTAATAAGCCTATTTAATAAGCCTATTAATAAGCCTATTTAATACGCCTATTTAATAAGCCTATTTAATACGCCTATTTATTAAGCCTATTTATTGAGCCTATTTAATAAGCCTATTTAATAAGCCTATTTAATAAGTCTATTTAATAAGCCTATTTAATAAGTCTATTTAATAAGTCTATTTAATAAGCCTATTTAATAAGTCTATTTAATAAGCCTATTTAATAAGCCTATTTATTGAGCCTATTTAATAAGCCTATTTATTGAGCCTATTTAATAAGCCTATTTACTAAGTCTATTTAATAAGCCTATTTAATAGGCCTATTTAATAAGTCTAATTTGCTGAAATAAGCCTATTTAATAAGACTAAATTGCTGAATAAGCCTATTTCATAAGCCTAAGTTGCAGAAATAAGTCTTTTTAATAAGTCTAAGTTGCTGAAATAAGCCTATTTAATAAGCCTTGGTTGCTGAAATAAGCCAATTTAATAAGGCTATTTAATAAGCCTAAGTTGCTGAATAAGCCTATTTAATAAGCCTAAGTTGCTGAAATACGCCTATTTAATAAGCTTAAGTTGCTGAATTAAGTTTATTTAATAAGTCTAAGTTGCTGAAAAAAGCCTAATTAATAAGCCTAAGTTGCTAAAATAAGCCTATTTAATGAGGCTATTTAATAAGTCTATTTAATAAGCCTATTTAATAAGCCTATTTAATAAGCCTATTTAATAAGCATATTGAATACGTCTATTTAATAAGTCTATTTAATAAGCCTATTTTATAGGCCTATTTAATAAGCCTATTTATTGAGCCTATTTAATAAGTCTATTTAATGAGCCTATTTAATAAGCATATTTAATAAGTATTTAATGAGCCTATTTAATAAGTCTATTTAATAAGCCTATTTAATAGGCCTATTTAATAAGTCTAAGTTGCTGAAATAAGCCTATTTGATAATCCTAAGTTGCTGAAATAAGCCTATTTAATAAGGCTATTTAATAAGCATAAGTTGCTGAAATAAACCTATTTAATAAGCCTAAGTTGCTAAAATAAGCCTGTTTAATAAGCCTAAGTTGCTGAAATAAGCCTATTTAATAAGCTTAAGTTGCTGTAATAAGGCTATTTAATAAGTCTAAGTTGCTGAAATAAGGCTATTTAATAAGGCTATTTAATAAGCCTAAGTTGCTGAATAAGCCTATTTAATAAGCCTAAGTTGCTGAAATAAGCCTATTTAATAAGCCTAAGTTGCTGAAATAAGCCTATTTAATAAGCCTAAGTTGCTGTAATAAGGCTATTTAATAAGTCTAAGTTGCTGAAAAAAGCCTAATTAATAAGCCTAAGTTGCTAAAATAAGCCTATTTAATGAGGCTATTTAATAAGTCTATTTAATAAGCCTATTTAATAAGCCTATTTAATAAGCCTATTTAATAAGCATATTTAATACGTCTATTTAATAAGTCTATTTAATTAGCCTATTTAATAAGTATATAATGAGCCTATTTAATAAGCCTATTTATTGAGCCTATTTAATAAGCCTAATTATTGAGCCTATTTAATAAACCTATTTATTGAGCCTTTTTAATGAGCCTATTTATTGAGCCTATTTAATAAGACTATTTAATGAGCCTATTTAATAAGCCTATTTAATAAGCCTATTTAATGAGCCTATTTATTGAGCCTATTTAATAAGCCTATTTAATAAGCCTATTTAATAAGCCTCTTTATTGAGCCTATTTAATAAGTCTATTTAATAAGCCTATTTAATAAGCCTATTTATTGAGCCTATTTAATAAGCCTATTTATTGAGCCTATTTAATAAGCCTATTTAATAAGTCTATTTAATAAGCCTATTTAATAGGCCTATTTAATAAGCATATTTAATACGTCTATTTAATAAGTCTATTTAATTAGCCTATTTAATAAGTAGATAATGAGCCTATTTAATAAGCCTATTTATTGAACCTATTTAATAAGCCTAATTATTGAGCCTATTTAATAAGCCTATTTATTGAGCCTATTTAATGAGCCTATTTATTGAGCCTATTTAATAAGACTATTTAATGAGCCTATTTAATAAGCCTATTTAATGAGTCTATTTAATACGCCTATTTAATAAGCCTATTTAATAAGCCGATTTAATAAGCCTATTTATGAAGCCTATTTAATGAGCCTATTTAATAGGCCTATTTATTGTGCCTGTTTAATAAGTCTATTTAATAAGCCTGTTTAATAAGCCTATTTAATAAGTATTTAATGAGCCTATTTAATAAGCCTAAGTTGCTGAATAAGCCTATTTAATAAGCCTAAGTTCCTGAAAAAACCTATTTAATAAGCCTATTTAATAAGCCTAAGTTGCTGAATAAGCCTATTTAATAAGCCTAAGTTTCTGAACTAAGCCTATTTAAAAATGCTATTTAATAAGCCTAAGTTGCTGAAATAAACCTGTTTAATAAGGCTAGTTAATAAGCATAAGTTGCTGAAATAAGCCTATTTAATAAGCCTAAGTTGCTGAAATAAGCCTATTTAATAAGGCTATTTAATAAGTCTAAGTTGCTGAAATAAACCTATTTAATAAGCCTAAGTTGCTAAAGTAAGCCTATTTAATGAGGCTATTTAATACGTCTATTTAATAAGCCTATTTAATAAGCCTATTAATAAGCCTATTTAATACGCCTATTTAATAAGCCTATTTAATACGCCTATTTATTAAGCCTATTTATTGAGCCTATTTAATAAGCCTATTTAATAAGCCTATTTAAAAAGTCTATTTAATAAGCCTATTTAATAAGTCTATTTAATAAGTCTATTTAATAAGCCGATTTAATAAGTATTTAATGAGCCTATTTAATAAGCCTATTCATTGAGCCTATTTAATAAGCCTATTTATTGAGCCTATTTCATAAGCCTATTTAATAAGCCAATTTAATAAGCCTATTTATTGAGCCTATTTAATAAGTCTATGTAATAAGCCTATTTAATAAGCCTATTTAATAAGCCTATTTAATAAGCCTATTTATTGAGCCTATTTAATAAGCCTATTTAATAAGCCTATTTAATAAGCCTCTTTATTGAGCCTATTTAATAAGTCTATTTAATAAGCCTATTTAATAAGCCTATTTATTGAGCCTATTTAATAAGCCTATTGATTGAGCCTATTTAATAAGCCTATGTAATAAGTCTATTTAATAAGCCTATATAATAGGCCTATTTAATAAGCATATTTAATACATCTATTTAATAAGTCTATTTAATTAGCCTATTTAATAAGTATATAATGAGCCTATTTAATAAGCCTATTTATTGCGCCTATTTAATAAGCCTAATTATTGAGCCTATTTAATAAGCCTATTTATTGAGCCTATTTAATGAGCCTATTATTGAGCCTATTTAATAAGACTATTTAATGAGCCTATTTAATAAGCCTATTTAATAAGTCTATTTAATACGCCTATTTAATAAGCCTATTTAATAAGCCGATTTAATAAGCCTATTTATGAAGCCTATTTAATGAGCCTATTTAATAGGCCTATTTATTGAGCCTGTTTAATAAGTCTATTTAATAAGCCTGTTTAATAAGCCTATTTAATAAGTATTTAATGAGCCTATTTAATAAGCCTAAGTTGCTGAATAAGCCTATTTAATAAGCCTAAGTTCCTGAAAAAAGCCTATTTAATAAGCCTAAGTTGCTGAATAAGCCTATTTAATAAGCCTAAGTTTCTGAACTAAGCCTATTTAAAAATGCTATTTAATAAGCCTAAGTTGCTCAAATAAACCTGTTTAATAAGGCTAGTTAATAAGCATAAGTTGCTGAAATAAGCCTATGTAATAAGCCTAAGTTGCTGAAATAAGCCTATTTAATAAGGCTATTTAATAAGTCTAAGTTGCTGAAATAAACCTATTTAATAAGCCTAAGTTGCTAAAGTAAGCCTATTTAATGATTCTATTTAATAAGTCTATTTAATAAGCCTATTTAATAAGCCTATTAATAAGCCTATTTAATACGCCTATTTAATAAGCCTATTTAATAAGTCTATTTAATAAGCCTATTTAATAAGTCTATTTAATAAGTCTATTTAATAAGCCGATTTAATAAGTATTTAATGAGCCTATTTAATAAGCCTATTCATTGAGCCTATTTAATAAGCCTATTTATTGAGCCTATTTCATAAGCCTATTTAATAAGCGTATTTAATAAGCCTATTTATTGAGCCTATTTAATAAGTTTATGTAATAAGCCTATTTAATAAGCCTATTTAATAAGCCTATTTAATAAGCCTATTTATTGAGCCTATTTAATAAGCCTATTTAATAAGCCTATTTAATAAGCCTCTTTATTGAGCCTATTTAATAAGTCTATTTAATAAGCCTATTTAATAAGCCTATTTATTGAGCCTATTTAATAAGCCTATTTATTGAGCCTATTTAATAAGCCTATTTAATAAGTCTATTTAATAAGCCTATTTAATAGGCCTATTTAATAAGTCTAAGTTGCTGAAATAAGCCTATTTAATAAGACTAAATTGCTGAATAAGCCTATTTCATAAGCCTAAGTTGCAGAAATAAGCCTTTTTAATAAGTCTAAGTTGCTGAAATAAGCCTATTTAATAAGCCTTGGTTGCTCAAATAAGCCTATTTAATAAGGCTATTTAATAAGCCTAAGTTGCTGAAATAAGCCTATTTAATAAGCCTAAGTTGCTGAAATACGCCTATTTAATAAGCTTAAGTTGCCGTAATAAGGCTATTTAATAAGTCTAAGTTGCTGAAAAAAGCCTAATTAATAAGCCTAAGTTGCTAAAATAAGCCTATTTAATGAGGCTATTTAATAAGTCTATTTAATAAGCCTATTTAATAAGCCTATTTAATAGGCCTATTTAATAAGTCTAAGTTGCTGAAATAAACCTATTTAATAAGCCTAAGTTGCTAAAATAAGCCTATTTAATAAGCCTAAGTTGCTGAAATAAGCCTATTTAATAAGCTTAAGTTGCTGTAATAAGGCTATTTAATAAGTCTAAGTTGCTAAAATAAGGCTATTTAATAAGGCTATTTAATAAGCCTAAGTTGCTGAATAAGCCTATTTAATAAGCCTAAGTTGCTGAAATAAGCCTATTTAATAAGCCTAAGTTGCTGAAAAAAGCCTAATTAATAAGCCTAAGTTGCTAAAATAAGCCTATTTAATGAGGCTATTTAATAAGTCTATTTAATAAGCCTATTTAATAAGCCTATTTAATAAGTCTATTTAATAAACATATTTAATACGTCTATTTAATAAGTCTATTTAATTAGCCTATTTAATAAGTATATAATGAGCCTATTTAATAAGCCTATTTATTGAGCCTATTTAATAAGCCTAATTAAGCCTAAGTTGCTGAATATGCCTATTTAATAAGCCTAAGTTGCTGAAATAAGGCTATTTAATAAGTCTAAGTTGCTGAAATAAGCCTATTTAATAAGCCTAAGTTGCTAAAATAAGCCTAATTAATGAGGCTATTTAATAAGTCTATTTAATAAGCCTATTTAATAAGCCTATTTAATAAGCCTATTTAATATGTATTTAATGAGCCTATTTAATCAGTCTATTTAATAAGCCTATTTAATAGGCCTATTTAATAAGTCTAAGTTGCTGAAATAAGGCTATTTAATAAGCCTAAGTTGCTGAAATAAGCCTATTTAATAAGCCTAAGTTGCTGAAATAAGGCTATTTAATAAGTCTAAGTTGCTGAAATAAGCCATTTAATAAGCCTAAGTTGCTAAAATAAGCCTATTTAATGAGGCTATTTAATAAGTCTATTTAATAAGCCTATTTAATAAGCCTATTTAATAAGCCTATTTAATATGTATTTAATGAGCCTATTTAATCAGTCTATTTAATAAGCCTATTTAATAGGCCTATTTAATAAGTATAATTTGCTGAAATAAGCCTATTTAATAAGACTAAATTGCTGAATAAGCCTATTTCATAAGCCTAAGTTGCAGAAATAAGTCTTTTTAATAAGTCTAAGTTGCTGAAATAAGCCTATTTAATAAGCCTTGGTTGCTGAAATAAGCCTATTTAATAAGGCTATTTAATAAGCCTAAGTTGCTGAATAAGCCTATTTAATAAGCCTAAGTTGCTGAAATACGCCTATTTAATAAGCTTAAGTTGCTGAATTAAGTTTATTTAATAAGTCTAAGTTGCTGAAAAAAGCCTAATTAATAAGCCTAAGTTGCTAAAATAAGCCTATTTAATGAGGCTATTTAATAAGTCTATTTAATAAGCCTATTTAATAAGCCTATTTAATAAGCCTATTTAATAAGCATATTGAATACGTCTATTTAATAAGTCTATTTAATAAGCCTATTTTATAGGCCTATTTAATAAGCCTATTTATTGAGCCTATTTAATAAGTCTATTTAATGAGCCTATTTAATAAGCATATTTAATAAGTATTTAATGAGCCTATTTAATAAGTCTATTTAATAAGCCTATTTAATAGGCCTATTTAATAAGTCTAAGTTGCTGAAATAAGCCTATTTGATAATCCTAAGTTGCTGAAATAAGCCTATTTAATAAGGCTATTTAATAAGCATAAGTTGCTGAAATAAACCTATTTAATAAGCCTAAGTTGCTAAAATAAGCCTGTTTAATAAGCCTAAGTTGCTGAAATAAGCCTATTTAATAAGCTTAAGTTGCTGTAATAAGGCTATTTAATAAGTCTAAGTTGCTGAAATAAGGCTATTTAATAAGGCTATTTAATAAGCCTAAGTTGCTGAATAAGCCTATTTAATAAGCCTAAGTTGCTGAAATAAGCCTATTTAATAAGCATAAGTTGCTGAAATAAGCCTATTTAATAAGCCTAAGTTGCTGTAATAAGGCTATTTAATAAGTCTAAGTTGCTGAAAAAAGCCTAATTAATAAGCCTAAGTTGCTAAAATAAGCCTATTTAATGAGGCTATTTAATAAGTCTATTTAATAAGCCTATTTAATAAGCCTATTTAATAAGCCTATTTAATAAGCATATTTAATACGTCTATTTAATAAGTCTATTTAATTAGCCTATTTAATAAGTATATAATGAGCCTATTTAATAAGCCTATTTATTGAGCCTATTTAATAAGCCTAATTATTGAGCCTATTTAATAAACCTATTTATTGAGCCTATTTAATGAGCCTATTTATTGAGCCTATTTAATAAGACTATTTAATGAGCCTATTTAATAAGCCTATTTAATAAGTCTATTTAATACGCCTATTTAATAAGCCTATTTAATAAGCCGATTTAATAAGCCTATTTATGAAGCCTATTTAATGAGCCTATTTAATAGGCCTATTTATTGAGCCTGTTTAATAAGTCTATTTAATAAGCCTGTTTAATAAGCCTATTTAATAAGTATTTAATGAGCCTATTTAATAAGCCTAAGTTGCTGAATAAGCCTATTTAATAAGCCTAAGTTCCTGAAAAAAGTCTATTTAATAAGCCTATTTAATAAGCCTAAGTTGCTGAATAAGCCTATTTAATAAGCCTAAGTTTCTGAACTAAGCCTATTTAAAAATGCTATTTAATAAGCCTAAGTTGCTGAAATAAACCAGTTTAATAAGGCTAGTTAATAAGCATAAGTTGCTGAAATAAGCCTATTTAATAAGCCTAAGTTGCTGAAATATGCCTATTTAATAAGGCTATTTAATAAGTCTAAGTTGCTGAAATAAACCTATTTAATAAGCCTAAGTTGCTAAAGTAAGCCTATTTAATGAGGCTATTTAATAAGTCTATTTAATAAGCCTATTTAATAAGCCTATTTAATAAGCCTATTAATAAGCCTATTTAATACGCCTATTTAATAAGCCTATTTAATACGCCTATTTATTAAGCCTATTTATTGAGCCTATTTAATAAGCCTATTTAATAAGCCTATTTAATAAGTCTATTTAATAAGCCTATTTAATAAGTCTATTTAATAAGTCTATTTAATAAGCCGATTTAATAAGTATTTAATGAGCCTATTTAATAAGCCTATTCATTGAGCCTATTTAATAAGCCTATTTATTGAGCCTATTTCATAAGCCTATTTAATAAGCCTATTTAATAAGCCTATTTATTGAGCCTATTTAATAAGTCTATGTAATAAGCCTATTTAATAAGCCTATTTAATAAGCCTATTTAATGAGCCTATTTATTGAGCCTATTTAATAAGCCTATTTAATAAGCCTATTTAATAAGCCTCTTTATTGAGCCTATTTAATAAGTCTATTTAATAAGCCTATTTAATAAGCCTATTTATTGAGCCTATTTAATAAGCCTATTTATTGAGCCTATTTAATAAGCCTATTTAATAAGTCTATTTAATAAGCCTATTTAATAGGCCTATTTAATAAGCATATTTAATACGTCTATTTAATAAGTCTATTTAATTAGCCTATTTAATAAGTATATAATGAGCCTATTTAATAAGCCTATTTATTGAACCTATTTAATAAGCCTAATTATTGAGCCTATTTAATAAGCCTATTTATTGAGCCTATTTAATGAGCCTATTTATTGAGCCTATTTAATAAGACTATTTAATGAGCCTATTTAATAAGCCTATTTAATGAGTCTATTTAATACGCCTATTTAATAAGCCTATTTAATAAGCCGATTTAATAAGCCTATTTATGAAGCCTATTTAATGAGCCTATTTAATAGGCCTATTTATTGAGCCTGTTTAATAAGTCTATTTAATAAGCCTGTTTAATAAGCCTATTTAATAAGTATTTAATGAGCCTATTTAATAAGCCTAAGTTGCTGAATAAGCCTATTTAATAAGCCTAAGTTCCTGAAAAAACCTATTTAATAAGCCTATTTAATAAGCCTAAGTTGCTGAATAAGCCTATTTAATAAGCCTAAGTTTCTGAACTAAGCCTATTTAAAAATGCTATTTAATAAGCCTAAGTTGCTGAAATAAACCTGTTTAATAAGGCTAGTTAATAAGCATAAGTTGCTGAAATAAGCCTATTTAATAAGCCTAAGTTGCTGAAATAAGCCTATTTAATAAGGCTATTTAATAAGTCTAAGTTGCTGAAATAAACCTATTTAATAAGCCTAAGTTGCTAAAGTAAGCCTATTTAATGAGGCTATTTAATAAGTCTATTTAATAAGCCTATTTAATAAGCCTATTAATAAGCCTATTTAATACGCCTATTTAATAAGCCTATTTAATACGCCTATTTATTAAGCCTATTTATTGAGCCTATTTAATAAGCCTATTTAATAAGCCTATTTAAAAAGTCTATTTAATAAGCCTATTTAATAAGTCTATTTAATAAGTCTATTTAATAAGCCGATTTAATAAGTATTTAATGAGCCTATTTAATAAGCCTATTCATTGAGCCTATTTAATAAGCCTATTTATTGAGCCTATTTCATAAGCCTATTTAATAAGCCAATTTAATAAGCCTATTTATTGAGCCTATTTAATAAGTCTATGTAATAAGCCTATTTAATAAGCCTATTTAATAAGCCTAGTTAATAAGCCTATTTATTGAGCCTATTTAATAAGCCTATTTAATAAGCCTATTTAATAAGCCTCTTTATTGAGCCTATTTAATAAGTCTATTTAATAAGCCTATTTAATAAGCCTATTTATTGAGCCTATTTAATAAGCCTATTGATTGAGCCTATTTAATAAGCCTATGTAATAAGTCTATTTAATAAGCCTATATAATAGGCCTATTTAATAAGCATATTTAATACATCTATTTAATAAGTCTATTTAATTAGCCTATTTAATAAGTATATAATGAGCCTATTTAATAAGCCTATTTATTGCGCCTATTTAATAAGCCTAATTATTGAGCCTATTTAATAAGCCTATTTATTGAGCCTATTTAATGAGCCTATTATTGAGCCTATTTAATAAGACTATTTAATGAGCCTATTTAATAAGCCTATTTAATAAGTCTATTTAATACGCCTATTTAATAAGCCTATTTAATAAGCCGATTTAATAAGCCTATTTATGAAGCCTATTTAATAGGCCTATTTATTGAGCCTGTTTAATAAGTCTATTTAATAAGCCTGTTTAATAAGCCTATTTAATAAGTATTTAATGAGCCTATTTAATAAGCCTAAGTTGCTGAATAAGCCTATTTAATTAGCCTAAGTTCCTGAAAAAAGCCTATTTAATAAGCCTAAGTTGCTGAATAAGCCTATTTAATAAGCCTAAGTTTCTGAACTAAGCCTATTTAAAAATGCTATTTAATAAGCCTAAGTTGCTGAAATAAACCTGTTTAATAAGGCTAGTTAATAAGCATAAGTTGCTGAAATAAGCCTATGTAATAAGCCTAAGTTGCTGAAATAAGCCTATTTAATAAGGCTATTTAATAAGTCTAAGTTGCTGAAATAAACCTATTTAATAAGCCTAAGTTGCTAAAGTAAGCCTATTTAATGATTCTATTTAATAAGTCTATTTAATAAGCCTATTTAATAAGCCTATTAATAAGCCTATTTAATACGCCTATTTAATAAGCCTATTTAATACGCCTATTTATTAAGCCTATTTAATAAGCCTATTTAATAAGCCTATTTAATAAGTCTATTTAATAAGCCTATTTAATAAGTCTATTTAATAAGTCTATTTAATAAGCCGATTTAATAAGTATTTAATGAGCCTATTTAATAAGCCTATTCATTGAGCCTATTTAATAAGCCTATTTATTGAGCCTATTTCATAAGCCTATTTAATAAGCGTATTTAATAAGCCTATTTATTGAGCCTATTTAATAAGTTTATGTAATAAGCCTATTTAATAAGCCTATTTAATAAGCCTATTTAATAAGCCTATTTATTGAGCCTATTTAATAAGCCTATTTAATAAGCCTATTTAATAAGCCTCTTTATTGAGCCTATTTAATAAGTCTATTTAATAAGCCTATTTAATAAGCCTATTTATTGAGCCTATTTAATAAGCCTATTTATTGAGCCTATTTAATAAGCCTATTTAATAAGTCTATTTAATAAGCCTATTTAATAGGCCTATTTAATAAGTCTAAGTTGCTGAAATAAGCCTATTTAATAAGACTAAATTGCTGAATAAGCCTATTTCATAAGCCTAAGTTGCAGAAATAAGCCTTTTTAATAAGTCTAAGTTGCTGAAATAAGCCTATTTAATAAGCCTTGGTTGCTCAAATAAGCCTATTTAATAAGGCTATTTAATAAGCCTAAGTTGCTGAAATATGCCTATTTAATAAGCCTAAGTTGCTGAAATACGCCTATTTAATAAGCTTAAGTTGCCGTAATAAGGCTATTTAATAAGTCTAAGTTGCTGAAAAAAGCCTAATTAATAAGCCTAAGTTGCTAAAATAAGCCTATTTAATGAGGCTATTTAATAAGTCTATTTAATAAGCCTATTTAATAAGCCTATTTAATAGGCCTATTTAATAAGTCTAAGTTGCTGAAATAAGCCTATTTAATAATCCTAAGTTGCTGAAATAAGCCTATTTAATAGGCCTATTTAATAAGTCTAAGTTGCTGAAATAAACCTATTTAATAAGCCTAAGTTGCTAAAATAAGCCTATTTAATAAGCCTAAGTTGCTGAAATAAGCCTATTTAATAAGATTAAGTTGCTGTAATAAGGCTATTTAATAAGTCTAAGTTGCTAAAATAAGGCTATTTAATAAGGCTATTTAATAAGCCTAAGTTGCTGAAAAAAGCCTAATTAATAAGCCTAAGTTGCTAAAATAAGCCTATTTAATGAGGCTATTTAATAAGTCTATTTAATAAGCCTATTTAATAAGCCTATTTAATAAGTCTATTTAATAAACATATTTAATACGTCTATTTAATAAGTCTATTTAATTAGCCTATTTAATAAGTATATAATGAGCCTATTTAATAAGCCTATTTATTGAGCCTATTTAATAAGCCTAATTAAGCCTAAGTTGCTGAATAAGCCTATTTAATAAGCCTAAGTTGCTGAAATAAGGCTATTTAATAAGTCTAAGTTGCTGAAATAAGCCTATTTAATAAGCCTAAGTTGCTAAAATAAGCCTAATTAATGAGGCTATTTAATAAGTCTATTTAATAAGCCTATTTAATAAGCCTATTTAATAAGCCTATTTAATATGTATTTAATGAGCCTATTTAATCAGTCTATTTAATAAGCCTATTTAATAGGCCTATTTAATAAGTCTAAGTTGCTGAAATAAGGCTATTTAATAAGCCTAAGTTGCTGAAATAAGCCTATTTAATAAGCCTAAGTTGCTGAAATAAGGCTATTTAATAAGTCTAAGTTGCTGAAATAAGCCATTTAATAAGCCTAAGTTGCTAAAATAAGCCTATTTAATGAGGCTATTTAATAAGTCTATTTAATAAGCCTATTTAATAAGCCTATTTAATAAGCCTATTTAATATGTATTTAATGAGCCTATTTAATCAGTCTATTTAATAAGCCTATTTAATAGGCCTATTTAATAAGTCTAAGTTGCTGAAATAAACCTATTTAATAAGCCTAAGTTGCTAAAATAAGCCTATTTAATAAGCCTAAGTTGCTGAAATAAGCCTATTTAATAAGCTTAAGTTGCTGTAATAAGGCTATTTAATAAGTCTAAGTTGCTAAAATAAGGCTATTTAATAAGGCTATTTAATAAGCCTAAGTTGCTGAATAAGCCTATTTAATAAGCCTAAGTTGCTGAAATAAGCCTATTTAATAAGCCTAAGTTGCTGAAAAAAGCCTAATTAATAAGCCTAAGTTGCTAAAATAAGCCTATTTAATGAGGCTATTTAATAAGTCTATTTAATAAGCCTATTTAATAAGCCTATTTAATAAGTCTATTTAATAAACATATTTAATACGTCTATTTAATAAGTCTATTTAATTAGCCTATTTAATAAGTATATAATGAGCCTATTTAATAAGCCTATTTATTGAGCCTATTTAATAAGCCTAATTAAGCCTAAGTTGCTGAATAAGCCTATTTAATAAGCCTAAGTTGCTGAAATAAGGCTATTTAATAAGTCTAAGTTGCTGAAATAAGCCTATTTAATAAGCCTAAGTTGCTAAAATAAGCCTATTTAATGAGGCTATTTAATAAGTCTATTTAATAAGCCTATTTAATAAGCCTATTTAATAAGCCTATTTAATAAGCCTATTTAATATGTATTTAATGAGCCTATTTAATCAGTCTATTTAATAAGCCTATGTAATAGGCCTATTTAATAAGTCTAAGTTGCTGAAATAAGGCTATTTAATAAGCCTAAGTTGCTGAAATAAGCCTATTTAATAAGCCTAAGTTGCTGAAATAAGGCTATTTAATAAGTCTAAGTTGCTGAAATAAGCCATTTAATAAGCCTAAGTTGCTAAAATAAGCCTATTTAATGAGGCTATTTAATAAGTCTATTTAATAAGCCTATTTAATAAGCCTATTTAATAAGCCTATTTAATATGTATTTAATGAGCCTATTTAATCAGTCTATTTAATAAGCCTATTTAATAGGCCTATTTAATAAGTCTAAGTTGCTGAAATAAGCCTATTTAATAAGCCTAAGTTGCTGAATAAGCCTATTTCATAAGCCTAAGTTGCTGAAATAAGTCTTTTTAATAAGTCTAAGTTGCTGAAATAAGCCTATTTAATAAGCCTAAGTTGCTGAAATAAGGCTATTTAATAAGGCTTTTTAATAAGCCTAAGTTGCTGAATAAGCCTATTTAATAAGCCTAAGTTTCTGAAATAAGGCTATTTAATAAGCCTAAGTTGCTGAAATAAGCCTATTTAATAAGCTTAAGTTGCTGTAATAAGGCTATTTAATAAGTCTAAGTTGCTGAAAAAAGCCTAATAATAAGCCTAAGTTGCTAAAATAAGCAGATTTAATAAGCCTAAGTTTCTGAACTAAGCCTATTTAAAAAGGTATATTTAATAAGTCTAAGTTGCTGAAATAAACCTATTTAAAAATGCTATTTAATTAGCCTAAGTTGCTGAAATAAACCTGTTTTATAAGGCTATTTAATAAGCATAAGTTGCTGAAATAAGCCTATTTAATAAGCCTAAGTTGCTGAATAAGCCTATTTCATAAGCCTAAGTTGCTGAAATAAGCCTTTTTAATATGTCTAAGTTGCTGAAATAAGCCTATTTAATAAGCCTAAGTTGCTGAAATAAACCTATTTAATAAGGCTATTTAATAAGCCTAAGTTGCTGAATAAGCCTATTTAATAAGTCTAAGTTGCTGAAATAAGGCTATTTAATAAGCCTAAGTTGCTGAAATAAGCCTCTTTAATAAGCCTACGTTGGTGAACTAAACCTATATAAAAAGGTCTATTTAATAAGTCTAAGTTGCTGAAAAAAAACTATTTAAAAATGCTATTTAATAAGCCTAAATTGCTAGAAATAAACCTGTTTAATAAGGCTATTTAATAAGCATAAGTTGCTGAAATAAGCCTATTTAATAAGCCTAAGTTGCTGAAATAAGCCTATTTAATAAGACTATTTAATAAGTCTAAGTTGCAGAAATAAACCTATTTAATAATGCTATTTAATACGCCTAATTTGCTTAAATAAGCATATTTAATAAGCCTAAGTTGCTAAAATAAGCCTATTTAATAGGCCTATCTAATAAGTCTAAGTTGCACAAATAAGCATATTTCATAAGCATATTTAATGAGCCTAAGTTGCTGAAATGTCTATTTAATAAGTCGATTTAATAAGTCTAAGTTGCTAACATAAGCCTATTTAATAAGGCTATTTAATAAGCCTAAGTTGCTGAAATAAGCCTATTTAATAAGGCTATTTAATGAGCCTAAGTTCCTGAAAAAAACCTATTTAATAAGGCTATTTAATGAGCCTAAGTTGCTGAAATAAGCCTATTTAATAAGCCTAAAGTTTCTGAACTAAGCCTATTTAAAAATGCTATTTAATAAGCCTAAGTTGCTGAAATAAACCTGTTTAATAAGGCTATTTAATAAGCATAAGTTGCTGAAATAAGCCTATTTAATAAGCCTAAGTTGCTGAAATAAGCCTATTTAATAAACCTATTTAATAAGCCTAAGTTGCTAAAATAAGCCTATTTAATGAGGCTATTTAATAAGTCTATTTAATAAGCCTATTTAATAAGCCTATTTAATAAGCCTATTAATAAGCCTATTTAATACGCCTATTTAATAAGCCTATTTAGTACGCCTATTTATTAAGACTATTTATTGAGCCTATTTAATAAGCCTATTTAATAAGCCTATTTAATAAGTCTATTTAATAAGCCTATTTAATAAGTCTATTTAATAAGTCTATTTAATAAGCCTATTTAATAAGTATTTAATGAGCCTATTTAATAAGCCTATTTATTGAGCCTATTTAATAAGCCTATTTATTGAGCCTATTTCATAAGCCTATTTAATAAGCCTATTTAATAAGCCTATTTATTGAGCCTATTTAATAAGTCTATGTAATAAGCCTATTTAATAAGCCTATTTAATAAGCCTATTTAATAAGCCTATTTATTGAGCCTATTTAATAAGCCTATTTAATAAGCCTATTTAATAAGCCTCTTTATTGAGCCTATTTAATGAGTCTATTTAATAAGCCTATTTAATAAGCCTCTTTATTGAGCCTATTTAATAAGCCTATTTAATAAGTCTATTTAATAATCCTATTTAATAGGCCTATTTAATAAGTCTAAGTTGCTGAAATATGCCTATTTAATAAGACTAAATTGCTGAATAAGCCTATTTCATAAGCCTAAGTTGCATAAATAAGTCTTTTAAATAAGTCTAAGTTGCTGAAATAAGCCTATTTAATAAGCCTTGGTTGCTGAAATAAGCCTATTTAATAAGGCTATTTAATAAGCCTAAGTTGCTAAAATAAGCCTATTTAATAAGACTAAATTGCTGAATAAGCCTATTTCATGAGCCTAAGTTGCAGAAATAAGGCTATTTAATAGGCCTAAGTTGCTGAATAAGCCTATTTAATAAGCCTAAGTTGCTGAAATAAGCCTATTTAATAAGCCTAAGTTGCTGAAATACGCCTATTTAATAAGCTTAAGTTGCTGTAATAAGGCTATTTAATAAGTCTAAGTTGCTGAAAAAAGCCTAATTAATAAGCCTAAGTTGCTAAAATAAGCCTATTTAATGAGGCTATTTAATAAGTCTATTTAATAAGCCTATTTAATAAGCCTATTTAATAAGCCTATTTAATAAGCATATTGAATACGTCTATTTAATAAGTCTATTTAATAAGCCTATTTTATAGGCCTATTTAATAAGCCTATTTATTGAGCCTATTTAATAAGTCTATTTAATGAGCCTATTTAATAAGCATATTTAATAAGTATTTAATGAGCCTATTTAATAAGTCTATTTAATAAGCCTATTTAATACGCCTATTTAATAAGTCTAAGTTGCTGAAATAAGCCTATTTAATAATCCTAAGTTGCTGAAATAAGCCTATTTAATAAGGCTATTGAATAAGCATAAGTTGCTGAAATAAACCTATTTAATAAGCCTAAGTTGCTAAAATAAGCCTATTTAATAAGCCTAAGTTGCTGAAATAAGCCTATTTAATAAGCTTAAGTTGCTGTAATAAGGATATTTAATAAGTCTAAGTTGCTGAAATAAGGCTATTTAATAAGGCTATTTAATAAGCCTAAGTTGCTGAATAAGCCTATTTAATAAGCCTAAGTTGCTGAAATAAGCCTATTTAATAAGCCTAAGTTGCTGAAATAAGCCTATTTAATAAGCCTAAGTTGCTGTAATAAGGCTATTTAATAAGGCTATTTAATAAGCATAAGTTGCTGAAATAAACCTATTTAATAAGCTTAAGTTGCTAAAATAAGCCTATTTAATAAGCCTAAGTTGCTGAAATAAGCCTATTTAATAAGCTTAAGTTGCTGTAATAAGGCTATTTAATAAGTCTAAGTTGCTGAAATAAGGCTATTGAATAAGGCTATTTAATAAGCCTAAGTTGCTGAATAAGCCTATTTAATAAGCCTAAGTAGCTGAAATAAGCCTATTTAATAAGCCTAAGTTGCTGAAATAAGCCTATTTAATAAGCCTAAGTTGCTGTAATAAGGCTATTTAATAAGTTTAAGTTGCTGAAAAAAGCCTAATTAATAAGCCTAAGTTGCTAAAATAAGCCTATTTAATGAGGCTATTTAATAAGTCTATTTAATAAGCCTATTTAATAAGCCTATTTAATAAGCCTATTTAATAAGCATATTTAATACGTCTATTTAATAAGTCTATTTAATTAGCCTATTTAATAAGTATATAATGAGCCTATTTAATAAGCCTATTTATTGAGCCTATTTAATAAGCCTAATTATTGAGCCTATTTAATAAGCCTATTTATTGAGCCTATTTAATGAGCCTATTTATTGAGCCTATTTAATAAGACTATTTGATGAGCCTATTTAATAAGCCTATTTAATAAGTCTATTTAATACGCCTATTTAATAAGCCTATTTAATAAGCCGATTTAATAAGCCTATTTATTAAGCCTATTTAATGAGCCTATTTAATAGGCCTTTTTATTGAGCCTGTTTAATAAGTCTATTTAAGAAGCCTGTTTAATAAGCCTATTTAATAAGTATTTAATGACCCTATTTAATAAGCCTAAGTTGCTGAATAAGCCTATGTAATAAGCCTAAGTTCCTGAAAAAAGCCTATTTAATAAGCCTATTTAATAAGCCTAAGTTGCTGAATAAGCCTATTTAATAAGCCTAAGTTTCTGAACTAAGCCTATTTAAAAATGCTATTTAATAAGTCTAAGTTGCTGAAATAAACCTGTTTAATAAGGCTATTTAATAAGCATAAGTTGCTGAAATAAGCCTATTTAATAAGCCTAAGTTGCTGAAATAAGCCTATTTAATAAGGCTATTTAATACGTCTATTTAATAAGCCTATTTAATAAGCCTATTTAATAAGCCTATTAATAAGCTTATTTAATACGCCTATTTAATAAGCCTATTTAATACGCCTATTTATTAAGCCTATTTATTGAGCCTATTTAATAAGCCTATTTAATAAGCCTATTTAATGAGTCTATTTAATAAGCCTATTTAATAAGTCTATTTAATAAGTCTATTTCATAAGCCTATTTAATAAGCCTATTTAATAAGCCTATTTATTGAGCCTATTTAATAAGTCTATGTAATAAGCCTATTTAATAAGCCTATTTAATAAGCCTATTTAATAAGCCTATTTATTGAGCCTCTTTATTGATCCTATTTAATAAGTCGATTTAATAAGCCTATTTAATAAGCCTATTTATTGAGCCTATTTAATAAGCCTATTTATTGAGCCTATTTAATAAGCCTATTTAATAAGTCTATTTAATAAGCCTATTCAATAGGCCTATTTAATAAGTCTAAGTTGCTGAAATAAGCCTATTTAATAAGACTAAATTGCTGAATAAGCCTATTTCATAAGCCTAAGTTGGAGAAATAAGTCTTTTTAATAAGTCTAAGTTGCTGAAATAAGCCTATTTTATAAGCCTTGGTTGCTGAAATAAGCCTATTTAATAAGGCTATTTAATAAGCCTAAGTTGCTAAATAAGCCTATTTAATAAGCCTAAGTTGCTGAAATATGCCTATTTAATAAGCCTAAGTTGCTGAAATACGCCTATTTAATAAGCTTAAGTTGCTGTAATAAGGCTATTTATTAAATCTAAGTTGCTGAAAAAAGCCTAATTAATAAGCCTAAGTTGCTAAAATAAGCCTATTTAATGAGGCTATTTAATAAGTCTATTTAATAAGCCTATTTAATAAGCCTATTTAATAAGCATATTGAATACGTCTATTTAATAAGTCTATTTAATAAGCCTATTTAATAGGCCTATTTAATAAGCCTATTTATTGAGCCTATTTAATAAGTCTATTTAATGAGCCTATTTAATAAGCATATTTAATAAGTATTTAATGAGCCTATTTAATAAGTCTATTTAATAAGCCTATTTAATAGGCCTATTTAATAAGTCTAAGTTGCTGAAATAAGCCTATTTAATAATCCTAAGTTGCTGAAATAAGCCTATTTAATAAGGCTATTTAATAAGCATAAGTTGCTGAAATAAGCCTATTTAATAAGCTTAAGTTGGTGTAATAAGGCTATTTAATAAGTCTAAGTTGCTAAAATAAGCCTATTTAATAAGCCTAAGTTGCTGAAATAAGCCTATTTAATAAGCTTAAGTTGCTGTAATAAGGCTATTTAATAAGTCTAAGTTGCTGAAATAAGCCTATTTAATAAGGCTATTTAATAAGCCTAAGTTGCTAAAATAAGCCTATTTAATAAGCCTAAGTTGCTGAAATAAGCCTATTTAATAAGCTTAAGTTGCTGTAAAAAGGCTATTTAATAAGTCTAAGTTGCTGAAATAAGGCTATTTAATAAGGCTATTTAATACGCCTAAGTTGCTGAATAAGCCTATTTAATAAGCCTAAGTTGCTGAATAAGCCTATTTAATAAGCCTAAGTTTCTGAAATAAGGCTATTTAATAAGCCTAAGTTGCTGAAATAAGCCTATTTAATAAGCTTAAGTTGCTGTAATAAGGCTATTTAATAAGTCTAAGTTGCTGAAAAAAGCCTAATTAATAAGCCTAAGTTGCTAAAATAAGCAGATTTAATAAGCCTAAGTTTCTGAACTAAGCCTATTTAAAAAGGTATATTTAATAAGTCTAAGTTGCTGAAATAAACCTATTTAAAAATGCTATTTAATAAGCCTAAGTTGCTGAAATAAACCTGTTTTATAAGGCTATTTAATAAGCATAAGTTGCTGAAATAAGCCTATTTAATAAGCCTAAGTTGCTGAATAAGCCTATTTCATAAGCCTAAGTTGCTGAAATAAGCCTTTTTAATATGTCTAAGTTGCTGAAATAAGCCTATTTAATAAGGCTAAGTTGCTGAAATAAACCTATTTAATAAGGCTATTTAATAAGCCTAAGTTGCTGAATAAGCCTATTTAATAAGTCTAAGTTGCTGAAATAAGGCTATTTAATAAGCCTAAGTTGCTGAAATAAGCCTCTTTAATAAGCCTACGTTGGTGAACTAAACCTATATAAAAAGGTCTATTTAATAAGTCTAAGTTGCTGAAAAAAAACTCTTTAAAAATGCTATTTAATAAGCCTAAATTGCTAGAAATAAACCTGTTTAATAAGGCTATTTAATAAGCATAAGTTGCTGAAATTAGCCTATTTAATAAGGCTATTTAATAAGTCTAAGTTGCAGAAATAAACCTATTTAATAATGCTATTTAATACGCCTAATTTGCTTAAATAAGCATATTTAATAAGCCTAAGTTGCTAAAATAAGCCTATTTAATAGGCCTATCTAATAAGTCTAAGTTGCACAAATAAGCATATTTCATAAGCATATTTAATGAGCCTAAGTTGCTGAAATGTCTATTTAATAAGTCGATTTAATAAGTCTAAGTTGCTAACATAAGCCTATTTAATAAGGCGATTTAATAAGCCTAAGTTGCTGAAATAAGCCTATTTAATAAAGCTATTTAATGAGCCTAAGTTCCTGAAAAAAGCCTATTTAATATGGCTATTTAATGAGCCTAAGTTGCTGAAATAAGCCTATTTAATAAGCCTAAGTTTCTGAACTAAGCCTATTTAAAAATGCTATTTAATAAGCCTAAGTTGCTGAAATAAACCTGTTTAATAACGCTATTTAATAAGCATAAGTTGCTGAAATAAGCCTATTTAATAAGCCTAAGTTGCTGAAATAAGCCTATTTAATAAGGCTATTTAATAAGTCTAAGTTGCTGAAATAAACCTATTTAATAAGCCTAAGTTGCTAAAATAAGCCTATTTAATGAGGCTATTTAATAAGTCTATTTAATAAGCCTATTTAATAAGCCTATTTAATAAGCCTATTAATAAGACTATTTAATACGCCTATTTAATAAGCCTATTTAATACACCTATTTATTAAGCCTATTTATTGAGCCTACTTAATAAGTCTATTTAATAAGCCTATTTAATAAGTCTATTTAATAAGTCTATTTAATAAGCCTATTTAATAAGTATTTAATGAGCCTATTTAATAAGCCTATTTATTGAGCCTATTTAATAAGCCTATTTATTGAGCCTATTTCATAAGCCTATTTAATAAGCCTATTTATTGAGCCTATTTAATAAGTCTATGTAATAAGCCTATTTAATAAGCCTATTTAATAAGCCTATTTAATAAGCCTATTTATTGAGCCTATTTAATAAGCCTATTTAATAAGCCTATTTAATAAGCCTCTTTATTGAGCCTATTTAATGAGTCTATTTAATAAGCCTATTTAATAAGCCTATTTATTGAGCCTATTTAATAAGCCTATTTATTGAGCCTATTTAATAACCCTATTTAATAAGTCTATTTAATAAGCCTATTTAATAGGCCTATTTAATAAGTCTAAGTTGCTGAAATAAGCCTATTTAATAAGACTAAATTGCTGAATAAGCCTATTTCATAAGCCTAAGTTGCAGAAATAAGCCTATTTAATAAGCCTAAGTTGCTGAATAAGCCTATTTAATAAGCCTAAGTTGCTGAAATAAGCCTATTTAATAAGCCTAAGTTGCTGAAATACGCCTATTTAATAAGCTTAAGTTGCTGTAATAAGGCTATTTAATAAGTCTAAGTTGCTGAAAAAAGCCTAATTAATAAGCCTAAGTTGCTAAAATAAGCCTATTTAATGAGGCTATTTAATAAGTCTATTTAATAAGCCTATTTAATAAGCCTATTTAATAAGCCTATTTAATAAGCATATTGAATACGTCTATTTAATAAGTCTATTTAATAAGCCTATTTTATAGACCTATTTAATACGCCTATTTATTGAGCCTATTTAATAAGTCTATTTAATGAGCCTATTTAATAAGCATATTTAATAAGTATTTAATGAGCCTATTTAATAAGTCTATTTAATAAGCCTATTTAATAGGCCTATTTAATAAGCCTAAGTTGCTGAAATAAGCCTATTTAATAAGCTTAAGTTGCTGTAATAAGGCTATTTAATAAGTCTAAGTTGCTGAAATAAGGCAATTTAATAAGGCTATTTAATAAGCCTAAGTTGCTGAATAAGCCTATTTAATAAGCCTAAGTTGCTGAAATAAGCCTATTTAATAAGTCTAAGTTGCTGAAATAAGCCTATTTAATAAGCCTAAGTTGCTGTAATAAGGCTATTTAATAAGGCTATTTAATAAGCCTAAGTTGCTGAATAAGCCTATTTAATAAGCCTAAGTTGCTGAAATAAGCCGATTTAATAAGCCTAAGTTGCTGAAATAAGCCTATTTAATAAGTTTAAGTTGCTGAAAAAAGCCTAATTAATAAGCCTAAGTTGCTAAAATAAGCCTATTTAATGAGGCTATTTAATAAGTCTATTTAATAAGCCTATTTAATAAGCCTATTTAATAAGCCTATTTAATAAGCATATTTAATACGTCTATTTAATAAGTCTATTTAATTAGCCTATTTAATAAGTATATAATGAGCCTATTTAATAAGCCTATTTATTGAGCCTATTTAATAAGCCTAATTATTGAGCCTATTTGATGAGCCTATTTAATAAGCCTATTTAATAAGTCTATTTAATACGCCTATTTAATAAGCCTATTTAATAAGCCGATTTAATAAGCCTATTTATGAAGCCTATTTAATGAGCCTATTTAATAGGCCTATTTATTGAGCCTGTTTAATAAGTCTATTTAATAAGCCTGTTTAATAAGCCTATTTAATAAGTATTTAATGACCCTATTTAATAAGCCTAAGTTGCTGAATAAGCCTATGTAATAAGCCTAAGTTCCTGAAAAAAGCCTATTTAATAAGCCTATTTAATAAGCCTAAGTTGCTGAATAAGCCTATTTAATAAGCCTAAGTTTCTGAACTAAGCCTATTTAAAAATGCTATTTAATAAGTCTAAGTTGCAGAAATAAACCTGTTTAATAAGGCTATTTAATAAGCATAAGTTGCTGAAATAAGCCTATTTAATAAGCCTAAGTTGCTGAAATAAGCCTATTTAATAAGGCTATTTAATAAGTTTAAGTTGCTGAAATAAACCTATTTAATAAGCCTAAGTTGCTAAAATAAGCCTATTTAATGAGGCTATTTAATAAGTCTATTTAATAAGCCTATTTAATAAGCCTATTTAATAAGCCTATTAATAAGCCTATTTAATACGCCTATTTAATAAGCCTATTTAATACGCCTATTTATTAAGCCTATTTATTGAGCCTATTTAATAAGCCTATTTAATAAGCCTATTTAATAAGTCTATTTAATAAGCCTATTTAATAAGTCTATTTAATAAGTCTATTTAATAAGCCTATTTAATAAGTATTTAATGAGCCTATTTAATAAGCCTATTTATTGAGCCTATTTAATAAGCCTATTTATTGAGCCTATTTCATAAGCCTATTTAATAAGCCTATTTAATAAGCCTATTTATTGAGCCTATTTAATAAGCCTATTTATTGAGCCTATTTAATAAGCCTATTTATTGAGCCTATTTAATAAGCCTATTTAATACGTCTATTTAATAAGCCTATTTAATAGGCCTATTTAATAAGTCTAAGTTGCTGAAATAAGCCTATTTAATAAGACTAAATTGCTGAATAAGCCTATTTCATAAGCCTAAGTTGCAGAAATAAGTCTTTTTAATAAGTCTAAGTTGCTGAAATAAGCCTATTTAATAAGCCTTGGTTGCTGAAATAAGCCTATTTAATAAGGCTATTTAATAAGCCTAAGTTGCTGAATAAGCCTATTTAATAAGCCTAAGTTGCTGAAATAAGCCTATTTAATAAGCCTAAGTTGCTGAAATACGCCTATTTAATAAGCTTAAGTTGCTGTAATAAGGCTATTTAATAAGTCTAAGTTGCTGAAAAAAGCCTAATTAATAAGCCTAAGTTGCTGAAATAAGCCTATTTAATAAGCTTAAGTTGCTGTAATAAGGCTATTTAATAAGTCTAAGTTGCTGAAATAAGGCTATTTAATAAGGCTATTTAATAAGCCTAAGTTGCTGAATAAGCCTATTTAATAAGCCTAAGTTTCTGAAATAAGGCTATTTAATAAGCCTAAGTTGCTGAAATAAGCCTATTTAATAAGCCTAAGTTGCTGAAATAAGCCTATTTAATAAGCTTAAGTTGCTGTAATAAGGCTATTTAATAAGTCTAAGTTGCTGAAATAAGCCTATTTAATAAGGCTATTTAATAAGCCTAAGTTGCTAAAATAAGCCTATTTAATAAGCCTAAGTTGCTGAAATAAGCCTATTTAATAAGCTTAAGTTGCTGTAAAAAGGCTATTTAATAAGTCTAAGTTGCTGAAATAAGGCTATTTAATAAGGCTATTTAATACGCCTAAGTTGCTGAATAAGCCTATTTAATAAGCCTAAGTTGCTGAATAAGCCTATTTAATAAGCCTAAGTTTCTGAAATAAGGCTATTTAATAAGCCTAAGTTGCTGAAATAAGCCTATTTAATAAGCTTAAGTTGCTGTAATAAGGCTATTTAATAAGTCTAAGTTGCTGAAAAAAGCCTAATTAATAAGTCTAAGTTGCTAAAATAAGCAGATTTAATAAGCCTAAGTTTCTGAACTAAGCCAATTTAAAAAGGTATATTTAATAAGTCTAAGTTGCTGAAATAAACCTATTTAAAAATGCTATTTAATAAGCCTAAGTTGCTGAAATAAACCTGTTTTATAAGGCTATTTAATAAGCATAAGTTGCTGAAATAAGCCTATTTAATAAGCCTAAGTTGCTGAATAAGCCTATTTCATAAGCCTAAGTTGCTGAAATAAGCCTTTTTAATATGTCTAAGTTGCTGAAATAAGCCTATTTAATAATCCTAAGTTGCTGAAATAAACCTATTTAATAAGGCTATTTAATAAGCCTAAGTTGCTGAATAAGCCTATTTAATAAGTCTAAGTTGCTGAAATAAGGCTATTTAATAAGCCTAAGTTGCTGAAATAAGCCTCTTTAATAAGCCTACGTTGGTGAACTAAACCTATATAAAAAGGTCTATTTAATAAGTCTAAGTTGCTGAAAAAAAACTCTTTAAAAATGCTATTTAATAAGCCTAAATTGCTAGAAATAAACCTGTTTAATAAGGCTATTTAATAAGCATAAGTTGCTGAAATAAGCCTATTTAATAAGCCTAAGTTGCTGAAATTAGCCTATTTAATAAGGCTATTTAATAAGTCTAAGTTGCAGAAATAAACCTATTTAATAATGCTATTTAATACGCCTAATTTGCTTAAATAAGCATATTTAATAAGCCTAAGTTGCTAAAATAAGCCTATTTAATAGGCCTATCTAATAAGTCTAAGTTGCACAAATAAGCATATTTCATAAGCATATTTAATGAGCCTAAGTTGCTGAAATGTCTATTTAATAAGTCGATTTAATAAGTCTAAGTTGCTAACATAAGCCTATTTAATAAGGCTATTTAATAAGCCTAAGTTGCTGAAATAAGCCTATTTAATAAGGCTATTTAATGAGCCTAAGTTCCTGAAAAAAGCCTATTTAATAAGGCTATTTAATGAGCCTAAGTTGCTGAAATAAGCCTATTTAATAAGCCTAAGTTTCTGAACTAAGCCTATTTAAAAATGCTATTTAATAAGCCTAAGTTGCTGAAATAAACCTGTTTAATAAGGCTATTTAATAAGCATAAGTTGCTGAAATAAGCCTATTTAATAAGCCTAAGTTGCTGAAATAAGCCTATTTAATAAGGCTATTTAATAAGTCTAAGTTGCTGAAATAAACCTATTTAATAAGCCTAAGTTGCTAAAATAAGCCTATTTAATGAGGCTATTTAATAAGTCTATTTAATAAGCCTATTTAATAAGCCTATTTAATAAGCCTATTAATAAGCCTATTTAATACGCCTATTTAATAAGCCTATTTAATACGCCTATTTATTAAGCCTATTTATTGAGCCTACTTAATAAGTCTATTTAATAAGCCTATTTAATAAGTCTATTTAATAAGTCTATTTAATAAGCCTATTTAATAAGTATTTAATGAGCCTATTTAATAAGCCTATTTATTGAGCCTATTTAATAAGCCTATTTATTCAGCCTATTTCATAAGCCTATTTAATAAGCCTATTTATTGAGCCCATTTAATAAGTCTATGTAATAAGCCTATTTAATAAGCCTATTTAATAAGCCTATTTAATAAGCCTATTTATTGAGCCTATTTAATAAGCCTATTTAATAAGCCTATTTAATAAGCCTCTTTATTGAGCCTATTTAATGAGTCTATTTAATAAGCCTATTTAATAAGCCTATTTATTGAGCCTATTTAATAAGCCTATTTATTGAGCCTATTTAATAACCCTATTTAATAAGTCTATTTAATAATCCTATTTAATAGGCCTATATAATAAGTCTAAGTTGCTGAAATAAGCCTATTTAATAAGACTAAATTGCTGAATAAGCCTATTTCATAAGCCTAAGTTGCAGAAATAAGCCTATTTAATAAGCCTAAGTTGCTGAATAAGCCTATTTAATAAGCCTAAGTTGCTGAAATAAGCCTATTTAATAAGCCTAAGTTGCTGAAATACGCCTATTTAATAAGCTTAAGTTGCTGTAATAAGGCTATTTAATAAGTCTAAGTTGCTGAAAAAAGCCTAATTAATAAGCCTAAGTTGCTAAAATAAGCCTATTTAATGAGGCTATTTAATAAGTCTATTTAATAAGCCTATTTAATAAGCCTATTTAATAAGCCTATATAATAAGCATATTGAATACGTCTATTTAATAAGTCTATTTAATAAGCCTATTTTATAGGCCTATTTAATACGCCTATTTATTGAGCCTATTTAATAAGTCTATTTAATGAGCCTATTTAATAAGCATATTTAATAAGTATTTAATGAGCCTATTTAATAAGTCTATTTAATAAGCCTATTTAATAGGCCTATTTAATAAGCCTAAGTTGCTGAAATAAGCCTATTTAATAAGCTTAAGTTGCTGTAATAAGGCTATTTAATAAGTCTAATTTGCTGAAATAAGGCTATTTAATAAGGCTATTTAATAAGCCTAAGTTGCTGAATAAGCCTATTTAATAAGCCTAAGTTGCTGAAATAAGCCTATTTAATAAGCCTAAGTTGCTAAAATAAGCCTATTTAATAAGCCTAAGTTGCTGAAATAAGCCTATTTAATAAGCTTACGTTGCTGTAATAAGGCTATTTAATAAGTCTAAGTTGCTTAAATAAGGCTATTTAATAAGGCTATTTAATAAGCCTAAGTTGCTGAATAAGCCTATTTAATAAGCCTAAGTTGCTGAAATAAGCCGATTTAATAAGCCTAAGTTGCTGAAATAAGCCTATTTAATAAGTTTAAGTTGCTGAAAAAAGCCTAATTAATAAGCCTAAGTTGCTAAAATAAGCCTATTTAATGAGGCTATTTAATAAGTCTATTTAATAAGCCTATTTAATAAGCCTATTTAATAAGCCTATTTAATAAGCATATTTAATACGTCTATTTAATAAGTCTATTTAATTAGCCTATTTAATAAGTATATAATGAGCCTATTTAATAAGCCTATTTATTGAGCCTATTTAATAAGCCTAATTATTGAGCCTATTTGATGAGCCTATTTAATAAGCCTATTTAATAAGTCTATTTAATACGCCTATTTAATAAGCCTATTTAATAAGCCGATTTAATAAGCCTATTTATGAAGCCTATTTAATGAGCCTATTTAATAGGCCTATTTATTGAGCCTGTTTAATAAGTCTATTTAATAAGCCTGTTTAATAAGCCTATTTAATAAGTATTTAATGACCCTTTTTAATAAGCCTAAGTTGCTGAATAAGCCTATGTAATAAGCCTAAGTTCCTGAAAAAAGCCTATTTAATATGCCTATTTAATAAGCCTAAGTTGCTGAATAAGCCTATTTAATAAGCCTAAGTTTCTGAACTAAGCCTATTTAAAAATGCTATTTAATAAGTCTAAGTTGCAGAAATAAACCTGTTTAATAAGGCTATTTAATAAGCATAAGTTGCTGAAATAAGCCTATTTAATAAGCCTAAGTTGCTGAAATAAGCCTATTTAATAAGGCTATTTAATAAGTTTAAGTTGCTGAAATAAACCTATTTAATAAGCCTAAGTTGCTAAAATAAGCCTATTTAATGAGGCTATTTAATAAGTCTATTTAATAAGCCTATTTAATAAGCCTATTTAATAAGCCTATTAATAAGCCTATTTAATACGCCTATTTAATAAGCCTATTTAATACGCCTATTTATTAAGCCTATTTATTGAGCCTATTTAATAAGCCTATTTAATAAGCCTATTTAATAAGTCTATTTAATAAGCCTATTTAATAAGTCTATTTAATAAGTCTATTTAATAAGCCTATTTAATAAGTATTTAATGAGCCTATTTAATAAGCCTATTTATTGAGCCTATTTAATAAGCCTATTTATTGAGCCTATTTCATAAGCCTATTTAATAAGCCTATTTAATAAGCCTATTTATTGAGCCTATTTAATAAGCCTATTTATTGAGCCTATTTAATAAGCCTATTTATTGAGCCTATTTAATAAGCCTATTTAATAAGTCTATTTAATAAGCCTATTTAATAGGCCTATTTAATAAGTCTAAGTTGCTGAAATAAGCCTATTTAATAAGACTAAATTGCTGAATAAGCCTATTTCATAAGCCTAAGTTGCAGAAATAAGTCTTTTTAATAAGTCTAAGTTGCTGAAATAAGCCTATTTAATAAGCCTTGGTTGCTGAAATAAGCCTATTTAATAAGGCTATTTAATAAGCCTAAGTTGCTGAATAAGCCTATTTAATAAGCCTAAGTTGCTGAAATAAGCCTATTTAATAAGCCTAAGTTGCTGAAATACGCCTATTTAATAAGCTTAAGTTGCTGTAATAAGGCTATTTAATAAGTCTAAGTTGCTGAAAAAAGCCTAATTAATAAGCCTAAGTTGCTAAAATAAGCCTATTTAATGAGGCTATTTAATAAGTCTATTTAATAAGCCTATTTAATAAGCCTATTTAATAAGCATATTGAATACGTCTATTTAATAAGTCTATTTAATAAGCCTATTTTATAGGCCTATTTAATAAGCCTATTTATTGAGCCTATTTAATAAGTCTATTTAATGAGCCTATTTAATAAGCATATTTAATAAGTATTTAATGAGCCTATTTAATAAGTCTATTTAATAAGCCTATTTAATAGGCCTATTTAATAAGTCTAAGTTGCTGAAATAAGCCTATTTAATAATCCTAAGTTGCTGAAATAAGCCTATTTAATAAGGCTATTTAATAAGCATAAGTTGCTGAAATAAACCTATTTAATAAGCCTAAGTTGCTAAAATAAGCCTATTTAATAAGCCTAAGTTGCTGAAATAAGCCTATTTAATAAGCTTAAGTTGCTGTAATAAGGCTATTTAATAAGTCTAAGTTGCTGAAATAAGGCTATTTAATAAGGCTATTTAATAAGCCTAAGTTGCTGAATAAGCCTATTTAATAAGCCTAAGTTGCTGAAATAAACCTATTTAATAAGCCTAAGTTGCTGAAATAAGCCTATTTAATAAGTCTAAGTTGCTGAAATAAGGCTATTTAATAAGGCTATTTAATAAGCCTAAGTTGCTGAAATAAGCCTATTTAATAAGCCTAAGTTGCTGAAATACGCCTATTTAATAAGCTTAAGTTGCTGTAATTAGGCTATTTAATAAGTCTAAGTTGCTGAAAAAAGCCTAATTAATAAGCCTAAGTTGCTGAAATAAGCCTATTTAATAAGCTTAAGTTGCTGTAATAAGGCTATTTAATAAGTCTAAGTTGCTGAAATAAGGCTATTTAATAAGGCTATTTAATAAGCCTAAGTTGCTGAATAAGCCTATTTAATAAGCCTAAGTTTCTGAAATAAGGCTATTTAATAAGCCTAAGTTGCTGAAATAAGCCTATTTAATAAGCTTAAGTTGCTGTAATAAGGCTATTTAATAAGTCTAAGTTGCTGAAAAAAGCCTAATTAATAAGCCTAAGTTGCTAAAATAAGCAGATTTAATAAGCCTAAGTTTCTGAACTAAGCCAATTTAAAAAGGTATATTTAATAAGTCTAAGTTGCTGAAATAAACCTTTTTAAAAATGCTATTTAATAAGCCTAAGTTGCTGAAATAAACCTGTTTTATAAGGCTATTTAATAAGCATAAGTTGCTGAAATAAGCCTATTTAATAAGCCTAAGTTGCTGAATAAGCCTATTTCATAAGCCTAAGTTGCTGAAATAAGCCTTTTTAATATGTCTAAGTTGCTGAAATAAGCCTATTTAATAATCCTAAGTTGCTGAAATAAACCTATTTAATAAGGCTATTTAATAAGCCTAAGTTGCTGAATAAGCCTATTTAATAAGTCTAAGTTGCTGAAATAAGGCTATTTAATAAGCCTAAGTTGCTGAAATAAGCCTCTTTAATAAGCCTACGTTGGTGAACTAAACCTATATAAAAAGGTCTATTTAATAAGTCTAAGTTGCTGAAAAAAAACTCTTTAAAAATGCTATTTAATAAGCCTAAATTGCTAGAAATAAACCTGTTTAATAAGGCTATTTAATAAGCATAAGTTGCTGAAATAAGCCTATTTAATAAGCCTAAGTTGCTGAAATTAGCCTATTTAATAAGGCTATTTAATAAGTCTAAGTTGCAGAAATAAACCTATTTAATAATGCTATTTAATACGCCTAATTTGCTTAAATAAGCATATTTAATAAGCCTAAGTTGCTAAAATAAGCCTATTTAATAGGCCTATCTAATAAGTCTAAGTTGCACAAATAAGCATATTTCATAAGCATATTTAATGAGCCTAAGTTGCTGAAATGTCTATTTAATAAGTCGATTTAATAAGTCTAAGTTGCTAACATAAGCCTATTTAATAAGGCTATTTAATAAGCCTAAGTTGCTGAAATAAGCCTATTTAATAAGGCTATTTAATGAGCCTAAGTTCCTGAAAAAAGCCTATTTAATAAGGCTATTTAATGAGCCTAAGTTGCTGAAATAAGCCTATTTAATAAGCCTAAGTTTCTGAACTAAGCCTATTTAAAAATGCTATTTAATAAGCCTAAGTTGCTGAAATAAACCTGTTTAATAAGGCTATTTAATAAGCATAAGTTGCTGAAATAAGCCTATTTAATAAGCCTAAGTTGCTGAAATAAGCCTATTTAATACGGCTATTTAATAAGACTATTTTGCTGAAATAAACCTATTTAATAAGCCTAAGTTGCTAAAATAAGCCTATTTAATGAGGCTATTTAATAAGTCTATTTAATAAGCCTATTTAATAAGCCTATTTAATAAGCCTATTAATAAACCTATTTAATACGCCTATTTAATAAGCCTATTTAATACGCCTATTTATTAAGCCTATTTATTGAGCCTACTTAATAAGTCTATTTAATAAGCCTATTTAATAAGTCTATTTAATAAGTCTATTTAATAAGCCTATTTAATAAGTATTTAATGAGCCTATTTAATAAGCCTATTTATTGAGCCTATTTAATAAGCCTATTTATTGAGCCTATTTCATAAGCCTATTTAATAAGCCTATTTATTGAGCCTATTTAATAAGTCTATGTAATAAGCCTATTTAATAAGCCTATTTAATAAGCCTATTTAATAAGCCTATTTATTGAGCCTATTTAATAAGCCTATTTAATAAGCCTATTTAATAAGCCTCTTTATTGAGCCTATTTAATGAGTCTATTTAATAAGCCTATTTAATAAGCCTATTTATTGAGCCTATTTAATAAGCCTATTTATTGAGCCTATTTAATAACCCTATTTAATAAATCTATTTAATAAGCCTATTTAATAGGCCTATTTAATAAGTCTAAGTTGCTGAAATAAGCCTATTTAATAAGACTAAATTGCTGAATAAGCCTATTTCATAAGCCTAAGTTGCAGAAATAAGCCTAATTAATAAGCCTAAGTTGCTGAATAAGCCTATTTAATAAGCCTAAGTTGCTGAAATAAGCCTATTTAATAAGCCTAAGTTGCTGAAATACGCCTATTTAATAAGCTTAAGTTGCTGTAATAAGGCTATTTAATAAGTCTAAGTTGCTGAAAAAAGCCTAATTAATAAGCCTAAGTTGCTAAAATAAGCCTATTTAATGAGGCTATTTAATAAGTCTATTTAATAAGCCTATTTAATAAGCCTATTTAATAAGCCTATATAATAAGCATATTGAATACGTCTATTTAATAAGTCTATTTAATAAGCCTATTTAATAGGCCTATTTAATACGCCTATTTATTGAGCCTATTTAATAAGTCTATTTAATGAGCCTATTTAATAAGCATATTTAATAAGTATTTAATGAGCCTATTTAATAAGTCTATTTAATAAGCCTATTTAATAGGCCTATTTAATAAGCCTAAGTTGCTGAAATAAGCCTATTTAATAAGCTTAAGTTGCTGTAATAAGGCTATTTAATAAGTCTAAGTTGCTGAAATAAGGCTATTTAATAAGGCTATTTAATAAGCCTAAGTTGCTGAATAAGCCTATTTAATAAGCCTAAGTTGCTGAAATAAGCCTATTTAATAAGCCTAAGTTGCTGAAATAAGCCTATTTAATAAGCCTAAGTTGCTGTAATAAGGCTATTTAATAAGGCTATTTAATAAGCATAAGTTGCTGAAATAAACCTATTTAATAAGCCTAAGTTGCTAAAATAAGCCTATTTAATAAGCCTAAGTTGCTGAAATAAGCCTATTTAATAAGCTTAAGTTGCTGTAATAAGGCTATTTAATAAGTCTAAGTTGCTGAAATAAGGCTATTTAATAAGGCTATTTAATAAGCCTAAGTTGCTGAATAAGCCTATTTAATAAGCCTAAGTTGCTGAAATAAGCCGATTTAATAAGCCTAAGTTGCTGAAATAAGCCTATTTAATAAGTTTAAGTTGCTGAAAAAAGCCTAATTAATAAGCCTAAGTTGCTAAAATAAGCCTATTTAATGAGGCTATTTAATAAGTCTATTTAATAAGCCTATTTAATAAGCCTATTTAATAAGCCTATTTAATAAGCATATTTAATACGTCTATTTAATAAGTCTATTTAATTAGCCTATTTAATAAGTATATAATGAGCCTATTTAATAAGCCTATTTATTGAGCCTATTTAATAAGCCTAATTATTGAGCCTATTTGATGAGCCTATTTAATAAGCCTATTTAATAAGTCTATTTAATACGCCTATTTAATAAGCCTATTTAATAAGCCGATTTAATAATCCTATTTATGAAGCCTATTTAATAGGCCTATTTATTGAGCCTGTTTAATAAGTCTATTTAATAAGCCTGTTTAATAAGCCTATTTAATAAGTATTTAATGACCCTATTTAATAAGCCTAAGTTGCTGAATAAGCCTATGTAATAAGCCTAAGTTCCTGAAAAAAGCCTATTTAATAAGCCTATTTAATAAGCCTAAGTTGCTGAATAAGCCTATTTAATAAGCCTAAGTTTCTGAACTAAGCCTATTTAAAAATGCTATTTAATAAGTCTAAGTTGCAGAAATAAACCTGTTTAATAAGGCTATTTAATAAGCATAAGTTGCTGAAATAAGCCTATTTAATAAGCCTAAGTTGCTGAAATAAGCCTATTTAATAAGGCTATTTAATAAGTTTAAGTTGTTGAAATAAACCTATTTAATAAGCCTAAGTTGCTAAAATAAGCCTATTTAATGAGGCTATTTAATAAGTCTATTTAATAAGCCTATTTAATAAGCCTATTTAATAAGCCTATTAATATGCCTATTTAATACGCCTATTTAATAAGCCTATTTAATACGCCTATTTATTAAGCCTATTTATTGAGCCTATTTAATAAGCCTATTTAATAAGCCTATTTAATAAGTCTATTTAATAAGCCTATTTAATAAGTCTATTTAATAAGTCTATTTAATAAGCCTATTTAATAAGTATTTAATGAGCCTATTTAATAAGCCTATTTATTGAGCCTATTTAATAAGCCTATTTATTGAGCCTATTTCATAAGCCTATTTAATAAGCCTATTTAATAAGCCTATTTATTGAGCCTATTTAATAAGCCTATTTATTGAGCCTATTTAATAAGCCTATTTATTGAGCCTATTTAATAAGCCTATTTAATAAGTCTATTTAATAAGCCTAATAGGCCTATTTAATAAGTCTAAGTTGCTGAAATAAGCCTATTTAATAAGACTAAATTGCTGAATAAGCCTATTTCATAAGCCTAAGTTGCAGAAATAAGTCTTTTTAATAAGTCTAAGTTGCTGAAATAAGCCTATTTAATAAGCCTTGGTTGCTGAAATAAGCCTATTTAATAAGGCTATTTAATAAGCCTAAGTTGCTGAATAAGCCTATTTAATAAGCCTAAGTTGCTGAAATAAGCCTATTTAATAAGCCTAAGTTGCTGAAATACGCCTATTTAATAAGCTTAAGTTGCTGTAATAAGGCTATTTAATAAGTCTAAGTTGCTGAAAAAAGCCTAATTAATAAGCCAAAGTTGCTAAAATAAGCCTGTTTAATGAGGCTATTTAATAAGTCTATTTAATAAGCCTATTTAATAAGCCTATTTAATAAGCATATTGAATACGTCTATTTAATAAGTCTATTTAATAAGCCTATTTTATAGGCCTATTTAATAAGCCTATTTATTGAGCCTATTTAATAAGTCTATTTAATGAGCCTATTTAATAAGCATATTTAATAAGTATTTAATGAGCCTATTTAATAAGTCTATTTAATAAGCCTATTTAATAGGCCTATTTAATAAGTCTAAGTTGCTGAAATAAGCCTATTTAATAATCCTAAGTTGCTGAAATAAGCCTATTTAATAAGGCTATTTAATAAGCATAAGTTGCTGAAATAAACCTATTTAATAAGCCTAAGTTGCTAAAATAAGCCTATTTAATAAGTCTAAGTTGCTGAAATAAGGCTATTTAATAAGGCTATTTAATAAGCCTAAGTTGCTAAAATAAGCCTATTTAATAAGCCTAAGTTGCTGAAATAAGCCTATTTAATAAGCTTAAGTTGCTGTAATAAGGCTATTTAATAAGTCTAAGTTGCTGAAATAAGGCTATTTAATAAGGCTATTTAATAAGCCTAAGTTGCTGAATAAGCCTATTTAATAAGCCTAAGTAGCTGAAATAAGCCTATTTAATAAGCCTAAGTTGCTGAAATAACCCTATTTAATAAGCCTAAGTTGCTGTAATAAGGCTATTTAATAAGTTTAAGTTGCTGAAAAAAGCCTAATTAATAAGCCTAAGTTGCTAAAATAAGCCTATTTAATGAGGCTATTTAATAAGTCTATTTAATAAGCCTATTTAATAAGCCTATTTAATAAGCCTATTTAATAAGCATATTTAATACGTCTATTTAATAAGTCTATTTAATTAGCCTATTTAATAAGTATATAATGAGCCTATTTAATAAGCCTATTTATTGAGCCTATTTAATAAGCCTAATTATTGAGCCTATTTAATAAGCCTATTTATTGAGCCTATTTAATGAGCCTATTTATTGAGCCTATTTAATAAGACTATTTGATGAGCCTATTTAATACGCCTATTTAATAAGCCTATTTAATAAGCCGATTTAATAAGCCTATTTATGAAGCCTATTTAATGAGCCTATTTAATAGGCCTATTTATTGAGCCTGTTTAATAAGTCTATTTAATAAGCCTGTTTAATAAGCCTATTTAATAAGTATTTAATGACCCTATTTAATAAGCCTAAGTTGCTGAATAAGCCTATGTAATAAGCCTAAGTTCCTGAAAAAAGCCTATTTAATAAGCCTATTTAATAAGCCTAAGTTGCTGAATAAGCCTATTTAATAAGCCTAAGTTTCTGAACTAAGCCTATTTAAAAATGCTATTTAATAAGTCTAAGTTGCTGAAATAAACCTGTTTAATAAGGCTATTTAATAAGCATAAGTTGCTGAAATAAGCCTATTTAATAAGCCTAAGTTGCTGAAATAAGCCTATTTAATAAGGCTATTTAATAAGTCTATTTAATAAGCCTATTTAATAAGCCTATTTAATAAGCCTATTAATAAGCTTATTTAATACGCCTATTTAATAAGCCTATTTAATACGCCTATTTATTAAGCCTATTTATTGAGCCTATTTAATAAGCCTATTTAATAAGCCTATTTAATAAGTCTATTTAATAAGCCTATTTAATAAGTCTATTTAATAAGTCTATTTAATAAGCCTATTTAATAAATATTTAATGAGCCTATTTAATAAGCCTATTTATTGAGCCTATTTAATAAGCCTATTTATTGAGCCTATTTCATAAGCCTATTTAATAAGCCTATTTAATAAGCCTATTTATTGAGCCTATTTAATAAGTCTATGTAATAAGCCTATTTAATAAGCCTATTTAATAAGCCTATTTAATAAGCCTATTTAATAAGTCTATTTAATAAGCCTATTTAATAGGCCTATTTAATAAGTCTAAGTTGCTGAAATAAGCCTATTTAATAAGACTAAATTGCTGAATAAGCCTATTTCATAAGCCTAAGTTGCAGAAATAAGTCTTTTTAATAAGTCTAAGTTGCTGAATATGCCTATTTAATAAGCCAAAGTTGCTGAAATAAGACTATTTAATAAGCCTATTTAATAAGCCTAAGTTGCTGAATAAGCCTATTTAATAAGCCTAAGTTGCTGAAATAAGCCTATTTAATAAGCCTAAGTTGCTGAAATACGCCTATTTAATAAGCTTAAGTTGCTGTAATAAGGCTATTTAATATGTCTAAGTTGCTGAAAAAAGCCTAATTAATAAGCCTAAGTTGCTAAAATAAGCCTATTTAATGAGGCTATTTAATAAGTCTATTTAATAAGCCTATTTAATAAGCCTATTTAATAAGCATATTGAATACGTCTATTTAATAAGTCTATTTAATAAGCCTATTTTATAGGCCTATTTAATAAGCCTATTTATTGAGCCTATTTAATAAGTCTATTTAATGAGCCTATTTAATAAGCATATTTAATAAGTATTTAATGAGCCTATTTAATAAGTCTATTTAATAAGCCTATTTAATAGGCCTATTTAATAAGTCTAAGTTGCTGAAATAAGCCTATTTAATAATCCTAAGTTGCTGAAATAAGCGTATTTAATAAGGCTATTTAATAAGCATAAGTTGCTGAAATAAACCTATTTAATAAGCCTAAGTTGCTAAAATAAGCCTATTTAATAAGCCTAAGTTGCTGAAATAAGCCTATTTAATAAGCTTAAGTTGCTGTAATAAGGCTATTTAATAAGTCTAAGTTGCTGAAATAAGGCTATTTAATAAGGCTATGTAATAAGCCTAAGTTGCTGAATAAGCCTATTTAATAAGCCTAAGTTGCTGAAATAAGCCTATTTAATAAGCCTAAGTTGCTGAAATAAGCCTATTTAATAAACCTAAGTTGCTGTAATAAGGCTATTTAATAAGGCTATTTAATAAGCATAAGTTGCTGAAATAAACCTATTTAATAAGCCTAAGTTGCTAAAATAAGCCTATTTAATAAGCCTAAGTTGCTGAAATAAACCTATTTAATAAGCTTAAGTTGCTGTAATAAGGCTATTTAATAAGTCTAAGTTGTTGAAATAAGGCTATTTAATAAGGCTATTTAATAAGCCTAAGTTGCTGAATAAGCCTATTTAATAAGCCTAAGTAGCTGAAATAAGCCTATTTAATAAGCCTAAGTTGCTGAAATAAGCCTATTTAATAAGCCTAAGTTGCTGTAATAAGGCTATTTAATAAGTTTAAGTTGCTGAAAAAAGCCTAATTAATAAGCCTAAGTTGCTAAAATAAGCCTATTTAATGAGGCTATTTAATAAGTCTATTTAATAAGCCTATTTAATAAGCCTATTTAATAAGCCTATTTAATAAGCATATTTAATACGTCTATTTAATAAGTCTATTTAATTAGCCTATTTAATAAGTATATAATGAGCCTATTTAATAAGCCTATTTATTGAGCCTATTTAATAAGCCTAATTATTGAGCCTATTTAATAAGCCTATTTATTGAGCCTATTTAATGAGCCTATTTATTGAGCCTATTTAATAAGACTATTTGATGAGCCTATTTAATACGCCTATTTAATAAGCCTATTTAATAAGCCGATTTAATAAGCCTATTTATGAAGCCTATTTAATGAGCCTATTTAATAGGCCTATTTATTGAGCCTGTTTAATAAGTCTATTTAATAAGCCTGTTTAATAAGCCTATTTAATAAGTATTTAATGACCCTATTTAATAAGCCTAAGTTGCTGAATAAGCCTATGTAATAAGCCTAAGTTCCTGAAAAAAGCCTATTTAATAAGCCTATTTAATAAGCCTAAGTTGCTGAATAAGCCTATTTAATAAGCCTAAGTTTCTGAACTAAGCCTATTTAAAAATGCTATTTAATAAGTCTAAGTTGCTGAAATAAACCTGTTTAATAAGGCTATTTAATAAGCATAAGTTGCTGAAATAAGCCTATTTAATAAGCCTAAGTTGCTGAAATAAGCCTATTTAATAAGGCTATTTAATAAGTCTATTTAATAAGCCTATTTAATAAGCCTATTTAATAAGCCTATTAATAAGCTTATTTAATACGCCTATTTAATAAGCCTATTTAATACGCCTATTTATTAAGCCTATTTATTGAGCCTATTTAATAAGCCTATTTAATAAGCCTATTTAATAAGTCTATTTAATAAGCCTATTTAATAAGTCTATTTAATAAGTCTATTTAATAAGCCTATTTAATAAGTATTTAATGAGCCTATTTAATAAGCCTATTTATTGAGCCTATTTAATAAGCCTATTTATTGAGCCTATTTCATAAGCCTATTTAATAAGCCTATTTAATAAGCCTATTTATTGAGCCTATTTAATAAGTCTATGTAATAAGCCTATTTAATAAGCCTATTTAATAAGCCTATTTAATAAGCCTATTTATTGAGCCTCTTTATTGAGCCTATTTAATAAGTCTATTTAATAAGCCTATTTAATAAGCCTATTTATTGAGCCTATTTAATAAGCCTATTTATTGAGCCTATTTAATAAGCCTATTTAATAAGTCTATTTAATAAGCCTATTCAATAGGCCTATTTAATAAGTCTAAGTTGCTGAAATAAGCCTATTTAATAAGACTAAATTGCTGAATAAGCCTATTTCATAAGCCTAAGTTGGAGAAATAAGTCTTTTTAATAAGTCTAAGTTGCTGAAATAAGCCTATTTTATAAGCCTTGGTTGCTGAAATAAGCCTATTTAATAAGGCTATTTAATAAGCCTAAGTTGCTAAATAAGCCTATTTAATAAGCCTAAGTTGCTGAAATATGCCTATTTAATAAGCCTAAGTTGCTGAAATACGCCTATTTAATAAGCTTAAGTTGCTGTAATAAGGCTATTTATTAAGTCTAAGTTGCTGAAAAAAGCCTAATTAATAAGCCTAAGTTGCTAAAATAAGCCTATTTAATGAGGCTATTTAATAAGTCTATTTAATAAGCCTATTTAATAAGCCTATTTAATAAGCATATTGAATACGTCTATTTAATAAGTCTATTTAATAAGCCTATTTAATAGGCCTATTTAATAAGCCTATTTATTGAGCCTATTTTAATAAGTCTATTTAATGAGCCTATTTAATAAGCATATTTAATAAGTATTTAATGAGCCTATTTAATAAGTCTATTTAATAAGCCTATTTAATAGGCCTATTTAATAAGTCTAAGTTGCTGAAATAAGCCTATTTAATAATCCTAAGTTGCTGAAATAAGCCTATTTAATAAGGCTATTTAATAAGCATAAGTTGCTGAAATAAGCCTATTTAATAAGCTTAAGTTGCTGTAATAAGGCTATTTAATAAGTCTAAGTTGCTAAAATAAGCCTATTTAATAAGCCTAAGTTGCTGAAATAAGCCTATTTAATAAGCTTAAGTTGCTGTAATAAGGCTATTTAATAAGTCTAAGTTGCTGAAATAAGGCTATTTAATAAGGCTATTTAATAAGCCTAAGTTGCTGAATAAGCCTATTTAATAAGCCTAAGTTTCTGAAATAAGGCTATTTAATAAGCCTAAGTTGCTGAAATAAGCCTATTTAATAAGCTTAAATTGCTGTAATAAGGCTATTTAATAAGTCTAAGTTGCTGAAAAAAGCCTATTTAATAAGCCTAAGTTGCTAAAATAAGCAGATTTAATAAGCCTAAGTTTCTGAACTAAGCCTATTTAAAAAGGTATATTTAATAAGTCTAAGTTGCTGAAATAAACCTATTTAAAAATGCTATTTAATAAGCCTAAGTTGCTGAAATAAACCTGTTTTATAAGGCTATTTAATAAGCATAAGTTGCTGAAATAAGCCTATTTAATAAGCCTAAGTTGCTGAATAAGCCTATTTCATAAGCCTAAGTTGCTGAAATAAGCCTTTTTAATATGTCTAAGTTGCTGAAATAAGCCTATTTAATAAGCCTAAGTTGCTGAAATAAACCTATTTAATAAGGCTATTTAATAAGCCTAAGTTGCTGAATAAGCCTATTTAATAAGTCTAAGTTGCTGAAATAAGGCTATTTAATAAGCCTAAGTTGCTGAAATAAGCCTCTTTAATAAGCCTACGTTGGTGAACTAAACCTATATAAAAAGGTCTATTTAATAAGTCTAAGTTGCTGAAAAAAACCTCTTTAAAAATGCTATTTAATAAGCCTAAATTGCTAGAAATAAACCTGTTTAATAAGGCTATTTAATAAGCATAAGTTGCTGAAATAAGCCTATTTAATAAGCCTAAGTTGCTGAAATTAGCCTATTTAATAAGGCTATTTAATAAGTCTAAGTTGCAGAAATAAACCTATTTAATAATGCTATTTAATACGCCTAATTTGCTTAAATAAGCATATTTAATAAGCCAAAGTTGCTAAAATAAGCCTATTTAATAGGCCTATCTAATAAGTCTAAGTTGCACAAATAAGCATATTTCATAAGCATATTTAATGAGCCTAAGTTGCTGAAATATCTATTTAATAAGTCGATTTAATAAGTCTAAGTTGCTAACATAAGCCTATTTAATAAGGCTATTTAATAAGCCTAAGTTGCTGAAATAAGCCTATTTAATAAGGCTATTTAATGAGCCTAAGTTCCTGAAAAAAGCCTATTTAATAAGGCTATTTAATGAGCCTAAGTTGCTGAAATAAGCTTATTTAATAAGCCTAAGTTTCTGAACTAAGCCTATATAAAAATGCTATTTAATAAGCCTAAGTTGCTGAAATAAACCTGTTTAATAAGGCTATTTAATAAGCATAAGTTGCTGAAATAAACCTATTTAATAAGCCTAAGTTGCTAAAATAAGCCTATTTAATGAGGCTATTTAATAAGTCTATTTAATAAGCCTATTTAATAAGCCTATTTAATAAGCCTATTAATAAGCCTATTTAATACGCCTATTTAATAAGCCTATTTAATACGCCTATTTATTAAGCCTATTTTTTGAGCCTACTTAATAAGTCTATTTAATAAGCCTATTTAATAAGTCTATTTAATAAGTCTATTTAATAAGCCTATTTAATAAGTATTTAATGAGCCTATTTAATAAGCCTATTTATTGAGCCTATTTAATAAGCCTATTTATTGAGCCTATTTCATAAGCCTATTTAATAAGCCTATTTATTGAGCCTATTTAATAAGTCTATGTAATAAGCCTATTTAATAAGCCTATTTAATAAGCCTATTTAATAAGCCTATTTATTGAGCCTATTTAATAAGCCTATTTAATAAGCCTATTTAATAAGCCTCTTTATTGAGCCTATTTAATGAGTCTATTTAATAAGCCTATTTAATAAGCCTATTTATTGAGCCTATTTAATAAGCCTATTTATTGAGCCTATTTAATAAGCCTATTTAATAAGTCTATTTAATAAGCCTATTTAATAGGCCTATTTAATAAGTCTAAGTTGCTGAAATAAGCCTATTTAATAAGACTAAATTGCTGAATAAGCCTATTTCATAAGCCTAAGTTGCAGAAATAAGTCTTTTTAATAAGTCTAAGTTGCTGAAATAAGCCTATTTAATAAGCCTTGGTTGCTGAAATAAGCCTATTTAATAAGGCTATTTAATAAGCCTAAGTTGCTGAATAAGCCTATTTAATAAGCCTAAGTTGCTGAAATAAGCCTATTTAATAAGCCTAAGTTGCTGAAATACGCCTATTTAATAAGCTTAAGTTGCTGTAATAAGGCTATTTAATAAGTCTAAGTTGCTGAAAAAAGCCTAATTAATAAGCCTAAGTTGCTAAAATAAGCCTATTTAATGAGCCTATTTAATAAGTCTATTTAATAAGCCTATTTAATAGGCCTATTTAATAAGCCTAAGTTGCTGAAATAAGCCTATTTAATAAGCTTAAGTTGCTGTAATAAGGCTATTTAATAAGTCTAAGTTGCTGAAATAAGGCTATTTAATAAGGCTATTTAATAAGCCTAAGTTGCTGAATAAGCCTATTTAATAAGCCTAAGTTGCTGAAATAAGCCTATTTAATAAGCCTAAGTTGCTGAAATAAGCCTATTTAATAAGCCTAAGTTGCTGTAATAAGGCTATTTAATAAGGCTATTTAATAAGCATAAGTTGCTGAAATAAACCTATTTAATAAGCCTAAGTTGCTAAAATAAGCCTATTTAATAAGCCTAAGTTGCTGAAATAAGCCTATTTAATAAGCTTAAGTTGCTGTAATAAGGCTATTTAATAAGTCTAAGTTGCTGAAATAAGGCTATTTAATAAGGCTATTTAATAAGCCTAAGTTGCTGAATAAGCCTATTTAATAAGCCTAAGTTGCTGAAATAAGCCGATTTAATAAGCCTAAGTTGCTGAAATAAGCCTATTTAATAAGTTTAAGTTGCTGAAAAAAGCCTAATTAATAAGCCTAAGTTGCTAAAATAAGCCTATTTAATGAGGCTATTTAATAATTCTATTTAATAAGCCTATTTAATAAGCCTATTTAATAAGCCTATTTAATAAGCATATTTAATACGTCTATTTAATAAGTCTATTTAATTAGCCTATTTAATAAGTATATAATGAGCCTATTTAATAAGCCTATTTATTGAGCCTATTTAATAAGCCTAATTTTTGAGCCTATTTGATGAGCCTATTTAATAAGCCTATTTAATAAGTCTATTTAATACGCCTATTTAATAAGCCTATTTAATAAGCCGATTTAATAAGCCTATTTATGAAGCCTATTTAATGAGCCTATTTAATAGGCCTATTTATTGAGCCTGTTTAATAAGTCTATTTAATAAGCCTGTTTAATAAGCCTATTTAATAAGTATTTAATGACCCTATTTAATAAGCCTAAGTTGCTGAATAAGCCTATGTAATAAGCCTAAGTTCCTGAAAAAAGCCTATTTAATAAGCCTATTTAATAAGCCTAAGTTGCTGAATAAGCCTATTTAATAAGCCTAAGTTTCTGAACTAAGCCTATTTAAAAATGCTATTTAATAAGTCTAAGTTGCTGAAATAAACCTGTTTAATAAGGCTATTTAATAAGCATAAGTTGCTGAAATAAGCCTATTTAATAAGCCTAAGTTGCTGAAATAAGCCTATTTAATAAGGCTATTTAATAAGTTTAAGTTGCTGAAATAAACCTATTTAATAAGCCTAAGTTGCTAAAATAAGCCTATTTAATGAGGCTATTTAATAAGTCTATTTAATAAGCCTATTTAATAAGCCTATTTAATAAGCCTATTAATAAGCCTATTTAATACGCCTATTTAATAAGCCTATTTAATACGCCTATTTATTAAGTCTATTTATTGAGCCTATTTAATAAGCCTATTTAATAAGCCTATTTAATAAGTCTATTTAATAAGCCTATTTAATAAGTCTATTTAATAAGTCTATTTAATAAGCCTATTTAATAAGTATTTAATGAGCCTATTTAATAAGCCTATTTATTGAGCCTATTTAATAAGCCTATTTATTGAGCCTATTTCATAAGCCTATTTAATAAGCCTATTTAATAAGCCTATTTATTGAGCCTATTTAATAAGTCTATGTAATAAGCCTATTTAATAAGCCTATTTAATAAGCCTATTTAATAAGCCTGTTTATTGAGCCTATTTAATAAGCCTATTTAATAAGCCTATTTAATAAGCCTCTTTATTGAGCCTATTTAATAAGTCTATTTAATAAGCCTATTTAATAAGCCTATTTATTGAGCCTATTTAATAAGCCTATTTATTGAGCCTATTTAATAAGCCTATTTAATAAGTCTATTTAATAAGCCTATTTAATAGGCCTATTTAATAAGTCTAAGTTGCTGAAATAAGCCTATTTAATAAGACTAAATTGCTGAATAAGCCTATTTCATAAGCCTAAGTTGCAGAAATAAGTCTTTTTAATAAGTCTAAGTTGCTGAAATAAGCCTATTTAATAAGCCTTGGTTGCTGAAATAAGCCTATTTAATAAGGCTATTTAATAAGCCTAAGTTGCTGAATAAGCCTATTTAATAAGTCTAAGTTGCTGAAATATGCCTATTTAATAAGCCTAAGTTGCTGAAATACGCCTATTTAATAAGCTTAAGTTGCTGTAATAAGGATATTTATTAAGTCTAAGTTGCTGAAAAAAGCCTAATTAATAAGCCTAAGTTGCTAAAATAAGCCTATTTAATGAGGCTATTTAATAAGTCTATTTAATAAGCCTATTTAATAAGAGTATTTAATAAGCCTATTTAATAAGCATATTGAATACGTCTATTTAATAAGTCTATTTAATAAGCCTATTTTATAGGCCTATTAAATAAGCCTATTTATTGAGCCTATTTAATAAGTCTATTTAATGAGCCTATTTAATAGGCCTATTTAATAAGTCTAAGTTGCTGCAATAAGCCTATTTAATAATCCTAAGTTGCTGAAATAAGCCTATTTAATAAGGCTATTTAATAAGCATAAGTTGCTGAAATAAGCCTATTTAATAAGCTTAAGTTGCTAAAATAAGCCTATTTAATAAGCTTAAGTTGCTGTAATAAGGCTATTTAATAAGTCTAAGTTGCTGAAATAAGGCTATTTAATAAGGCTATTTAATAAGCCTAAGTTGCTGAATAAGCCTATTTAATAAGCCTAAGTTGCTGAAATAAGCCTATTTAATAAGCCTAAGTTGCTGAAAAAAGCCTAATTAATAAGCCTAAGTTGCTAAAATAAGCCTATTTAATGAGGCTATTTAATAAGTCTATTTAATAAGCCTATTTAATGAGCCTATTTAATAAGCCTATTTAATAAGCATATTTAATACGTCTATTTAATAAGTCTATTTAATTAGCCTATTTAATGAGTATATAATGAGCCTATTTAATAAGCCTATTTATTGAGCCTATTTAATAAGCCTAATTATTGAGCCTATTTAATAAGCCTATTTATTGAGCCTATTTAATGAGCCTATTTATTGAGCCTATTTAATAAGACTATTTAATGAGCCTATTTAATAAGCCTATTTAATAAGTCTATTTAATACGCCTATTTAATAAGCCTATTTAATAAGCCAATTTAATAAGCCTGTTTATGATGCCTATTTAATGAGCCTATTTAATAGGCCTATTTATTGAGCCTGTTTAATAAGTCTATTTAATAAGCCTGTTTAATAAGCCTATTTAATAAGTATTTAATGAGCCTATTTAATAAGCCTAAGTTGCTGAATATGCCTATTTAATAAGCCAAAGTTGCTGAAATAAGACTATTTAATAAGCCTATTTAATAAGCCTAAGTTGCTGAATAAGCCTATTTAATAAGCCTAAGTTGCTGAAATAAGCCTATTTAATAAGTCTAAGTTGCTGAAATACGCCTATTTAATAAGCTTAAGTTGCTGTAATAAGGCTATTTAATAAGTCTAAGTTGCTGAAAAAAGCCTAATTAATAAGCCTAAGTTGCTAAAATAAGCCTATTTAATGAGGCTATTTAATAAGTCTATTTAATAAGCCTATTTAATAAGCCTATTTAATAAGCATATTGAATACGTCTATTTAATAAGTCTATTTAATAAGCCTATTTTATAGGCCTATTTAATAAGCCTATTTATTGAGCCTATTTAATAAGTCTATTTAATGAGCCTATTTAATAAGCATATTTAATAAGTATTTAATGAGCCTATTTAATAAGTCTATTTAATAAGCCTATTTAATAGGCCTATTTAATAAGTCTAAGTTGCTGAAATAAGCCTATTTAATAATCCTAAGTTGCTGAAATAAGCCTATTTAATAAGGCTATTTAATAAGCATAAGTTGCTGAAATAAGCCTATTTAATAAGCTTAAGTTGCTGTAATAAGGCTATTTAATAAGTCTCAGTTGCTAAAATAAGCCTATTTAATAAGCCTAAGTTGCTGAAATAAGCCTATTTAATAAGCTTAAGTTGCTGTAATAAGGCTATTTAATAAGTCTAAGTTGCTGAAATAAGGCTATTTAATAAGGCTATTTAATAAGCCTAAGTTGCTAAATAAGCCTATTTAATAAGCCTAAGTTGTTGAAATAAGCCTATTTAATAAGTCTAAGTTGCTGAAATACGCCTATTTAATAAGCTTAAGTTGCTGTAATAAGGCTATTTAATAAGTCTAAGTTGCTGAAAAAAGCCTAATTAATAAGCCTAAGTTGCTAAAATAAGCCTATTTAATGAGGCTATTTAATAAGTCTATTTAATAAGCCTATTTAATAAGCCTATTTAATAAGCATATTGAATACGTCTATTTAATAAGTCTATTTAATAAGCCTATTTTATAGGCCTATTTAATAAGCCTATTTATTGAGCCTATTTAATAAGTCTATTTAATGAGCCTATTTAATAAGCATATTTAATAAGTATTTAATGAGCCTATTTAATAAGTCTATTTAATAAGCCTATTTAATAGGCCTATTTAATAAGTCTAAGTTGCTGAAATAAGCCTATTTAATAATCCTAAGTTGCTGAAATAAGCCTATTTAATAAGGCTATTTAATAAGCATAAGTTGCTGAAATAAGCCTATTTAATAAGCTTAAGTTGCTGTAATAAGGCTATTTAATAAGTCTAAGTTGCTAAAATAAGCCTATTTAATAAGCCTAAGTTGCTGAAATAAGCCTATTTAATAAGCTTAAGTTGCTGTAATAAGGCTATTTAATAAGTCTAAGTTGCTGAAATAAGGCTATTTAATAAGGCTATTTAATAAGCCTAAGTTGCTAAATAAGCCTATTTAATAAGCCTAAGTTGCTGAAATAAGCCTATTTAATAAGCCTAAGTTGCTGAAAAAAGCCTAATTAATAAGCCTAAGTTGCTAAAATAAGCCTATTTAATGAGGCTATTTAATAAGTCTATTTAATAAGCCTATTTAATGAGCCTATTTAATAAGCCTATTTAATAAGCATATTTAATACGTCTATTTAATAAGTCTATTTAATTAGCCTATTTAATGAGTGTATAATGAGCCTATTTAATAAGACTATTTATTGAGCCTATTTAATAAGCCTAATTATTGAGCCTATTTAATAAGTCTATTTAATACGCCTATTTAATAAGCCTATTTAATAAGCCGATTTAATAAGCCTATTTATGATGCCTATTTAATGAGCCTATTTAATAGGCCTATTTATTGAGCCTGTTTAATAAGTCTATTTAATAAGCCTGTTTAATAAGCCTATTTAATAGGCCTATTTATTGAGCCTGTTTAATAAGCCTATTTAATAAGCCTATTTATTGAGCCTATTTAATAAGCCTAATTATTGAGCCTATTTAATAAGCCTATTTATTGAGCCTATTTAATGAGCCTATTTATTGAGCCTATTTAATAAGACTATTTGATGAGCCTATTTAATAAGCCTATTTAATAAGTCTATTTAATACGCCTATTTAATAAACCTATTTAATAAGCCGATTTAATAAGCCTATTTATGAAGCCTATTTAATGAGCCTATTTAATAGGCCTATTTATTGAGCCTGTTTAATAAGTCTATTTAATAAGCTTGTTTAATAAGCCTATTTAATAAGTATTTAATGACCCTATTTAATAAGCCTAAGTTGCTGAATAAGCCTATGTAATAAGCCTAAGTTCCTGAAAAAAGCCTATTTAATAAGCCTATTTAATAAGCCTAAGTTGCTGAATAAGCCTATTTAATAAGCCTAAGTTTCTGAACTAAGCCTATTTAAAAATGCTATTTAATAAGTCTAAGTTGCTGAAATAAACCTGTTTAATAAGGCTATTTAATAAGCATAAGTTGCTGAAATAAGCCTATTTAATAAGCCTAAGTTGCTGAAATAAGCCTATTTAATAAGGCTATTTAATAAGTTTAAGTTGCTGAAATAAACCTATTTAATAAGCCTAAGTTGCTAAAATAAGCCTATTTAATGAGGCTATTTAATAAGTCTATTTAATAAGCCTATTTAATAAGCCTATTTAATAAGCCTATTAATAAGCCTATTTAATACGCCTATTTAATAAGCCTATTTAATACGCCTATTTATTAAGCCTATTTATTGAGCCTATTTAATAAGCCTATTTAATAAGCCTATTTAATAAGTCTATTTAATAAGCCTATTTAATAAGTCTATTTAATAAGTCTATTTAATAAGCCTATTTAATAAGTATTTAATGAGCCTATTTAATAAGCCTATTTATTGAGCCTATTTAATAAGCCTATTTATTGAGCCTATTTAATAAGTATTTATTGAGCCTATTTAATAAGCCTATTTATTGAGCCTATTTAATAAGTCTATGTAATAAGCCTATTTAATAAGCCTATTTAATAAGCCTATTTAATAAGCCTGTTTATTGAGCCTATTTAATAAGCCTATTTAATAAGCCTATTTAATAAGCCTCTTTATTGAGCCTATTTAATAAGTCTATTTAATAAGCCTATTTAATAAGCCTATTTATTGAGCCTATTTAATACGCCTATTTATTGAGCCTATTTAATAAGCCTATTTAATAAGTCTTTTTAATAAGCCTATTTAATAGGCCTATTTAATAAGTCTAAGTTGCTGAAATAAGCCTATTTAATAAGACTAAATTGCTGAATAAGCCTATTTCATAAGCCTAAGTTGCAGAAATAAGTCTTTTTAATAAGTCTAAGTTGCTGAAATAAGCCTATTTAATAAGCCTTGGTTGCTGAAATAAGCCTATTTAATAAGGCTATTTAATAAGCCTAAGTTGCTGAATAAGCCTATTTAATAAGCCTAAGTTGCTGAAATATGCCTATTTAATAAGCCTAAGTTGCTGAAATACGCCTATTTAATAAGCTTAAGTTGCTGTAATAAGGCTATTTATTAAGTATAAGTTGCTGAAAAAAGCCTAATTAATAAGCCTAAGTTGCTAAAATAAGCCTATTTAATGAGGCTATTTAATAAGTCTATTTAATAAGCCTATTTAATAAGCCTATTTAATAAGCCTATTTAATAAGCATATTGAATACGTCTATTTAATAAGTCTATTTAATAAGCCTATTTTATAGGCCTATTTAATAAGCCTATTTATTGAGCCTATTTAATAAGTCTATTTAATGAGCCTATTTAATAAGCATATTTAATAAGTATTTAATGAGCCTATTTAATATGTCTATTTAATAAGCCTATTTAATAGGCCTATTTAATAAGTCTAAGTTGCTGAAATAAGCCTATTTAATAATCCTAAGTTGCTGAAATAAGCCTATTTAATAAGGCTATTTAATAAGCATAAGTTGCTGAAATAAGCCTATTTAATAAGCTTAAGTTGCTGTAATAAGGCTATTTAATAAGTCTAAGTTGCTAAAATAAGCCTATTTAATAAGCCTAAGTTGCTGAAATAAGCCTATTTAATAAGCTTAAGTTGCTGTAATAAGGCTATTTAATAAGTCAAAGTTGCTGAAATAAGGCTACTTAAAAAGGCTATTTAATAAGCCTAAGTTGCTGAATAAGCCTATTTAATAAACCTAAGTTGCTGAAATAAGCCTATTTACTAAGCCTAAGTTGCTGAAAAAAGCCTAATTAATAAGCCTAAGTTGCTAAAATAAGCCTATTTAATGAGGCTATTTAATAAGTCTATTTAATAAGCCTATTTAATGAGCCTATTTAATAAGCCTATTTAATAAGCATATTTAATACGTCTATTTAATGTCTATTTAATTAGCCTATTTAATGAGTATATAATGAGCCTATTTAATAAGCCTATTTATTGAGCCTATTTAATAAGCCTAATTATTGAGCCTATTTAATAAGCCTATTTATTGAGCCTATTTAATGAGCCTATTTATTGAGCCTATTTAATAAGACTATTTAATGAGCCTATTTAATAAGCCTATTTAATAAGTCTATTTAATACGCCTATTTAATAAGCCTATTTGATAAGCTGATTTAATAAGCATATTTATGATGCCTATTTAATGAGCCTATTTAATAGGCCTATTTATTGAGCCTGTTTAATAAGTCTATTTAATAAGCCTGTTTAATAAGCCTATTTAATAAGTATTTAATGAGCCTATTTAATAAGCCTAAGTTGCTGAATAAGCCTATTTAATAACTCAAAGTTGCTGAAATAAGCCTATTTAATAAGCCTATTTAATAAGCCTAAGTTGCTGAATAAGCCTATTTACTAAGCCTAAGTTGCTGAAATAAGCCTATTTAATAAGTCTAAGTTGCTGAAATAAGGCTATTTAATAAGCCTAAGTTGCTGAAATAAGCCTATTTAATAAGCCTAAGTTGCTGAAATAAGGCTATTTAATAAGTCTAAGTTGCTGAAATAAGCCTATTTAATAAGCCGAAGTTGCTGAAATAAGTATATTTAATAAGCATAAGTTGCTGAAATAAGCCTATTTAATAAGTCTAAGTTGCTGAGATAAGGCTATTTAATAAGTCTAAGTTGCTGAAATAAGCCTATTTAATCAGCGTAAGTTGCTGAAATAAGCCTATTTAATAAGCCCAAGTTGCTGAAATAAGTCTATTTAAAAAGGCTATTTAATACGCCTAAGTTGCTGAAATAAGCCTATTTAATAAGAGTAAGTTGCTGAAATACGGCTATTTAATAAGCCTAAGTTGCTGAAATAAGCCTATTTAATAAGCATAAGTTGCTGAAATAAGCCTATTTAATAAGCCTAAGTTGCTGAAATAAGTCTATTTAAAAAGGCTATTTAATAAGCATAAGTTGCTGAAATACGAGAATTTAATAAGCCTAAGTTGCTGAAATAAGCCTATTTAATATGGCTATTTAATAAGTCTAAGTTGCTGAAATAAACCATTTTAATAAGCCTAAGTTGCTAAAATAAGCCTATTTAATGAGGCTATTTAATAAGTCTATTTAATAAGCCTATTTAATAAGCCTATTTAATAAGCCTATTTAATAAGCCTATTTAATACGCCTATTTAATAAACCTATTTAATAAGTATTTAATGAGCCTATTTAATAAGTCTATTTAATAAGCCTTTTTAATAAGCCTATTTAATAAGTCTATTTAATAAGCCTATTTAATAAGTCTATTTAATAAGTCTATTTAATAAGCCTATTTAATAAGTATTTAATGTGCCTATTTAATAAGCCTATTTATTGAGCCTATTTAAAAAGCCTATTTTTTAGCCTATTTAATAGCCTATTTATTGAGCCTATTTAATAAGCTTAATAATTGAGCCTATTTCATAAGCCTATTTAATAAGTCTATTTATTAAGCCTAGTTCATAAGCCTATTTAATAAGCCTATTCAATAACTCTATTTAATAAGTCTATTTAATAAGCCTATTTAATAAGTATTTAATGAGCCTAATTAATAAGCCTATTTATTGAGCCTATTTAATAAGCCCATTTATTGAGCCTATTTAAAAAGCCTATTTAATAAGCCTATTTATTGAGCCTATTTAATCAACTTAGGCTGATTAAAAAGGCTTATTTCAGCAATTTAGGCTTATTAAATAGGCTTATTCAGCAACTTAGGCTTATTAAATAGCCTTATTAAATAGGCTTATTTCAGCAACTTAGGCTTATTAAATAGGCTTATTTCAGCAACTTAGACTTATTAAAAATACTTATTTCAGCAACTTAGGCTTATGAAATAGACTTATTCAGCAACTTAGGCTTATTAAATAGTCTTATTTCAGCAACTTAGACTTATTAAATAGGCCTATTAAATAGGCTTATTAAATAGACTTATTAAATAGGCTCATTAAATACTTATTAAATAGGCTTATTAAATAGGCTTATTAAAATAGACTTATTAAATAGGCTCAATAAATAGGCTTATTAAATAGGCTTATTAAATAGGCTTAATAAATAGGCTTATTAAATAGACTTAATAAATAGACTTATTAAATAGGCACAATAAATAGGCTTATTAAATAGGCTTATTAAATATACTTATTAAATAGGCTCAATAAATAGGCTTATTAAATAGGCTCAATAAATGGGCTTATTAAATAGGCTCAATAAATAGGCTTATTAATTAGGCTCATTAAATACTTATTAAATAGGCTTATTAAATAGACTTATTAAATAGAGTTATTGAATAGGCTTATTAAATAGGCTTATGAAATAGGCTTATTAAATAGACTTATTAAATAGGCTTATGAAATAGGCTCAATTATTAAGCTTATTAAATAGGCTCAATAAATAGGCTTATTAAATAGGCTCAAAAAATAGGCTTTTTAAATAGGCTCAATAAATAGGCTTATTAAATAGGCTCATTAAATACTTATTAAATAGGCTTATTAAATAGACTTATTAAATATACTTATTAAATAGGCTTATTAAATAGACATATTAAATAGGCTTATTAAAAAGGCTTATTAAATAGACTTATTAAATAGGCTCATTAAATACTTATTAAATAGGTTTATAAATAGGCGTATTAAATAGGCTTATTAAATAGCCTCATTAAATAGGCTTATTAAATAGACTTATTAAATAGCCTCATTAAATAGGCTTATTTTAGCAACTTAGGCTTATTAAAATGGTTTATTTCAGCAACTTAGACTTATTAAATTGCCATATTAAATAGGCTTATTTCAGCAACTTAGGCTTATTAAATTGGCGTATTTCAGCAACTTATGCTTATTAAATAGCCTTTTTAAATAGGCTTATTTCAGCAACTTAGGCTTATTAAATAGGCTTATTTCAGCAACGTATGCTTATTAAATTGGCTTATTTCAGCAACTTAGACTTATTAATAGCCTTATCTCAGCAACTTAGACTTATTAAATAGGCTTATTTCAGCAACTTATGCTTATTAAATAGGCTTATTTCAGCAACTTAGACTTATTAAATAGCCTTATTTCAGCAACTTAGACTTATTAAATAGGCTTATTTCAGCAACTTATGCTTATTAAATAGGCTTATTTCAGCAACTTAGACTTATTAAATAGCCTTATTTCAGCAACTTAGGCTTATTAAATAGGCTTATTTCAGCAACTTAGGCTAATTAAATAGGCTTATTCAGCAACTTAGGCTTATTAAATAGGCTTATTAAACAGGCTTATTAAATAGACTTATTAAACAGGCTCAATAAATAGGCCTATTAAATAGGCTCATTAAATAGGCTACCTAAATAGGCTTATTAAATCGGCTTATTAAATAGGCTTATGAAATAGGCTCATTAAATAGGCTTATTAAATAGCCTAATTAAATAGGCTTATTTTAGCAACTTAGGCTTATTTCAGTAACTTAGACTTATTAAATAGCCTTATTTCAGCAACTTAGGCTTATTAAATATGCTTATTTCAGCAACTTAGGCTTATTAAATAGCCTTATTTCAGCAACTTAGACTTATTAAATAGGCTTATTCATCAACTTAGGCTTAAATAGGCTTATTAAATAGGGTTATTAAATAGGCTTATTAAATAGGCTTATTAAATAAACTTATTAAATAGCCTCATTAAATAGGCTTATTTTAGCAACTTAGGCTTATTAAATAGGTTTATTTCAGCAACTTAGACTTATTAAATAGCCATATTAAATATGCTTATTTCAGCCACTTATGCTTATTAAATAGGCTTATTTCAGCAACTTATGCTTATTAAATAGCCTTATAAAATAGGCTTATTTCAGCAACTTAGGATTATTAAATAGGCTTATTTCAGCAACTTAGACTTATTAAATAGGCCTATGAAATATGCTTATTAAATAGACTTATTAAATAGGCTCATTAAATACTTATTAAATATGCTTATTAAATAGGCTTATTAAATAGACTTATTAAATAGGCTCAATAAATAGGCTTATTAAATAGGCCTATTAAATAGGCTTATTAAATAGACTTATTAAATAGACGTATTCAATATGCTTATTAAATAGGCTTATTAAATAGGCTTATTAAATAGGCTTATTAAATAGACTTATTAAATAGCCTCATTAAATAGGCTTATTTTAGCAACTTAGGCTTATTAATTAGGCTTTTTTCAGCAACTTAGGACTTATTAAATAGCCTTATTACAGCAACTTAAGCTTATTAAATAGGCTTATTTCAGCAACTTAGGCTTATTAAATAGGCTTATTTCAGAAACTTAGGCTTAAATAGGCTTATTAAATAGGGTTATTAAATAGGCTTATTAAATAGGCTTATTAAATAAACTTATTAAATAGCCTCATTAAATAGGCTTATTTTAGCAACTTAGGCTTATTAAATAGGTTTATTTCAGCAACTTAGACTTATTAAATAGCCATATTAAATATGCTTATTTCAGCCACTTAGGCTTATTAAATAGGCCTATTTCAGCAACTTATGCTTATTAAATAGCCTTATTAAATAGGCTTATTTCAGCAAGTTAGGATTATTAAATAGGCTTATTTCAGCAACTTAGACTTATTAAATAGGCCTATGAAATAGGCTTATTAAATAGACTTATTAAATAGGCTCATTAAATACTTATTAAATATGCTCATTAAATAGGCTTATTAAATAGACTTATTAAATAGGCTCAATAAATAGGCTTATTAAATAGGCCTATTAAATAGGCTTATTAAATAGACTTATTAAATAGACGTATTCAATATGCTTATTAAATAGGCTTATTAAATAGGCTTATTAAATAGGCTTATTAAATAGACTTATTAAATAGCCTCATTAAATAGGCTTATTTTAGCAACTTAGGCTTATTAATTAGGCTTTTTCAGCAACTTAGGACTTATTAAATAGCCTTATTACAGCAACTTAAGCTTATTAAATAGGCTTATTTCAGCAACTTAGGCTTATTAAATAGGCTTATTTCAGAAACTTAGGCTTATTAAATAGGCTTATTCAGCAACTTAGGCTTATTAAATAGCCTTATTAAATAGGCTTATTTCAGCAACTTAGGCTTATTAAATAGGCTTATTTCAGCAACTTAGACTTATTAAAAAGACTTATTTCAGCAACTTAGGCTTATGAAATAGGCTTATTCAGCAACTTAGCTTATTAAATAGGCTTATTTCAGCAACTTAGACTTATTAAATAGGCCTATTAAATAGGCTTATTAAATAGACTGATTAAATAGGCTCATTAAATACATATTAAATAGGCTTATTAAATAGATTTATTAATTAGACTTATTAAATAGGCTTATTAAATAGGCTTATTAAATAGGCTCATTAAATAGACTTATTAAATAGCCTCATTAAATAGTCTTATTTTAGCAACTTAGGCTTATTAAATAGGCTTATTTAAGCAACTTAGACTTATTAAATAGACTTATTTCAGCAACTTAGGCTTATTAAATAGGCTTATTTCAGCAACTTAGGCATATTAAATAGGCTTATTTCAGCAACTTAGACTTTTTAAATAGGCTTATTCAGCAACTTAGGCTTAAATAGGCTTATTAAATAGGCTTATTAAATAGGCTTATTAAATAGGCTTATTAAATAAACTTATTAAATAGCCTCATTAAATAGGCTTATTTTAGCAACATTAGGATTATTAAATAGGCTTATTTCAGCAACTTAGACTTATTAAATAGGCCTATTAAATAGGCTTATTAAATAGACTTATTAAATAGGCTCATTAAATACTTATTTAATAGGCTTATTAAATAGGCTTATTAAATAGACTTATTAAATAGGCTCAATAAATAGGCGTATTAAATAGGCTTATTAAATAGGCTTATTAAATAGGCTTATTAAATAGGCTTATTAAATATGCGTATTAAATAGACTTATTAAATAGGCTTATTAAATAGGCTCAATAAATAGGCTCATTAAATAGGCTCAATAAATAGGCTTATTAAATAGGCTCAATAAATAGGCTTATTAAATAGGCTTATTTCAGCAACTTATGCTTATTAAATATACTTATTTCAGCAACTTAGGCTTATTAAATAGGCTTATTTCAGCAACTTAGACTTATTAAATAGCCTTATTTCAGCAACTTAGGCTTATTAAATAGGCTTATTTCAGCAACTTAGGCTAATTAAATAGGCTTATTCAGCAACTTAGGCTTATTAAATAGGCTTATTAAACAGGCTTATTAAATAGACTTATTAAACAGGCTCAATAAATAGGCCTATTAAATAGGCTCATTAAATAGGCTTCCTAAATAGGCTTATTAAATCGGCTTATTAAATAGGTTTATTAAATAGGCGTATTAAATAGACTTATTAAATAGGCTTATTAAATAGGCTCAATAAATAGGCCTATTAAATAGGCTCAATAAATAGGCTAATTAAATAGGCTCAATAAATAGGCTCATTAAATAGACTCAATAAATAGGCTTATTAAATAGGCTCATTAAATACTTATTAAATAGGCTTATTAAATAGACTTATTAAATAGACTTATTAAATAGGCTTATTAATAGACTTATTAAATAGGCTTATTAAAAAGGCTTATTAAATAGACTTATTAAATAGGCTCATCAAATACTTACTAAATAGGTTCATTAAATAGGCGTATTAAATAGGCTTATTAAATAGGCTCAATAAATAGGCTTATTAAATAGGCTCAATAAATAGGCTTATTAAATAGCCTCAATAAATAGGCTCATTAAATAGGCTCAATAAATAGGCTTATTAAATAGGCTCATTAAATACTTATTAAATAGGCTTATTAAATAGATTTATTAATTAGACTTATTAAATAGGCTTATTAAGTAGGCTCATTAAATAGGCTTATTAAATAGCCTAATTAAATAGGCTTATTTTAGCAACTTAGGCTTATTTCAGTAACTTAGACTTATTAAATAGCCTTATTTCAGCAACTTAGGCTTATTAAATAGGCTTATTTCAGCAACTTAGGCTTATTAAATAGCCTTATTTCAGCAACTTAGACTTATTAAATAGGCTTATTCAGCAACTTAGGCTTAAATAGGCTTATTAAATAGGGTTATTAAATAGGCTTATTAAATAGGCTTATTAAATAAACTTATTAAATAGCCTCATTAAATAGGCTTATTTTAGCAACTTAGGCTTATTAAATAGGTTTATTTCAGCAACTTAGACTTATTAAATAGCCATATTAAATATGCTTATTTCAGCCACTTAGGCTTATTAAATAGGCTTATTTCAGCAACTTATGCTTATTAAATAGCCTTATTAAATAGGCTTATTTCAGCAACTTAGACTTATTAAATAGGCCTATGAAATAGGCTTATTAAATAGACTTATTAAATAGGCTCATTAAATACTTATTAAATATGCTTATTAAATAGGCTTATTAAATAGACTTATTAAATAGGCTCAATAAATAGGCTTATTAAATAGGCCTATTAAATAGGCTTATTAAATAGACTTATTAAATAGACGTATTCAATATGCTTATTAAATAGGCTTATTAAATAGGCTTATTAAATAGGCTTATTAAATAGACTTATTAAATAGCCTCATTAAATAGGCTTATTTTAGCAACTTAGGCTTATTAATTAGGCTTTTTTCAGCAACTTAGGACTTATTAAATAGCCTTATTACAGCAACTTAAGCTTATTAAATAGGCTTATTTCAGCAACTTAGGCTTATTAAATAGGCTTATTTCAGAAACTTAGGCTTAAATAGGCTTATTAAATAGGGTTATTAAATAGGCTTATTAAATAGGCTTATTAAATAAACGTATTAAATAGCTTCATTAAATAGGCTTATTTTAGCAACTTAGGCTTATTAAATAGGTTTATTTCAGCAACTTAGACTTATTAAATAGCCATATTAAATATGCTTATTTCAGCCACTTAGGCTTATTAAATAGGCTTATTTCAGCAACTTATGCTTATTAAATAGCCTTATTAAATAGGCTTATTTCAGCAAGTTAGGATTATTAAATATGCTTATTTCAGCAACTTAGACTTATTAAATAGGCCTATTAAATAGGCTTATTAAATAGACTTATTAAATAGGCTCATTAAATACTTATTAAATATGCTCATTAAATAGGCTTATTAAATAGACTTATTAAATAGGCTCAATAAATAGGCTTATTAAATAGGCCTATAAAATAGGCTTATTAAATAGACTTATTAAATAGACGTATTCAATATGCTTATTAAATGGGCTTATTAAATAGGCTTATTAAATAGGCTTATTAAATAGACTTATTAAAATAGCCTCATTAAATAGGCTTATTTTAGCAACTTAGGCTTATTAATTAGGCTTTTTCAGCAACTTAGACTTATTAAATAGCCTTATTACAGCAACTTAAGCTTATTAAATAGGCGTATTTCAGCAACTTAGGCTTATTAAATAGGCTTATTTCAGCAACTTAGGCTTATTAAATAGGCTTATTCAGCAACTTAGGCTTATTAAATAGCCTTATTAAATAGGCTTATTTCAGCAACCAAGGCTTATTAAATAGGCTTATTTCAGCAACTTAGACTTATTAAAAAGACTTATTTCTGCAACTTAGGCTTATGAAATAGGCTTATTCAGCAATTTAGTCTTATTAAATAGGCTTATTTCAGCAACTTAGACTTATTAAATAGGCCTATTAAATAGGCTTATTAAATAGACTGATTAAATAGGCTCATGAAATACTTATTAAATAGGCTTATTAAATAGGCTTATTAAATAGACTTATTAAATAGGCTCAATAAAGAGGCTTATTAAATAGGCTTATTAAAAAGGCTTATTAAATAGGCTCAATAAATAGGCTTATTAAATAGGCTTATTAAATAGGCTTATTAAATAGGCTTATTACATAGACTTATTAAATAGGCTCAATAAATAGGCTTATTAAATAGGCTTATTAAATAGGCTTATTAAATAGGCTCAATAAATAGGCTTATTAAATAGGCTCAATAAATAGGCTTATTGAATAGGCTCATTAAATACTTATTAAATAGGCTTATTAAATAGACTTATTAAATAGGCTCAATAAATAGGCTTATTAAATAGGCTTATTAAATAGGCGTAGTAAATAGGCTTATTAAATAGACTTATTAAATAGACTTATTAAATAGGCTTATTAATAGACTTATTAAATAGGCTTATTAAAAAGGCTTATTAAATAGACTTATTAAATAGGCTTATTAAAAATGCTCATTAAATACTTATTAAATGTGTTTATTAAATAGGCGTATTAAATAGGCTTATTAAATAGGCTTATTAAATAGGCTTATTAAATAGACTTATTAAATATCCTCATTAAATAGGCTTATTTTAGCAACTTGGGCTTATTAAATAGGTTTATTTCAGCAACTTAGACTTATTAAAGAGCCTTATAAAATAGGCTTATTTCAGCAACTTAGGCTTATTAAATAAGCTTATTTCAGCAACTTATGCTTATTAAATAGCCTTATTTCAGCAACTTAGACTTATTAAATAGGTTTATTTCAGCAACTTAGGCTTATTAAATATACCTTTTTAAATAGGCTTAGTTCAGAAACACAGGCTTATTAAATAGTCGTATTTCAGCAACTTAGGCTCATTAAATAGCCTTATTAAATAGGCTTATTTCAGCAACTTAGGCTTATTAAATAGGCTTATTTCAGCAACTTAGACTTATTAAATAGCCTTATTTCAGCAACTTAGGCTTATTAAATAGCCTTATTAAATAGGCTTATTTCAGCAACTTAGACTTATTAAATAGGTTTATTCAGCAACTTAGGCTTATTAAATAGGCTTATTCAGCAACTTAGGCTCATTAAATAGGCTTATTTCAGCAACTTAGACTTATTAAATAGGTTTATTCAGCAACTTAGGCTTATTAAATAGGCTCATTCAGAAACTTAGGCTTATTAAACAGGCTTATTTCAGCAACTTAGACTTATTAAATAGGCCTATTAAATAGACTGATTAAATAGGCTCATTAAATACTTATGAAATAGGCTTATTAAATAGACTTATTAAATAGGCTCAATAAAGAGGCTTATTAAATAGGCTTATTAAATAGATTTATTAAATAGGCTCAATAAATAGGCTTATTAAATAGGCTTATTAAATAGGCCTATTAAATAGGCCTATTAAATAGACTTATTAAATAGGCTCAATAAATAGGCTTATTAAATAGGCTTATTAAATAGGCTTATTAAATAGACTTATTAAATAGGCTTATTAAAAATGCTCATTAAATACTTATTAAATGTGTTTATTAAATAGGAGTATTAAATAGGCTTATTAAATAGGCTTATTAAATAGGCTTATTAAATAGACTTATTAAATATCCTCATTAAATAGGCTTATTTTAGCAACTTGGGCTTATTAAATAGGTTTATTTCAGCAACTTAGACTTATTAAAGAGCCTTATAAAATAGGCTTATTTCAGCAACTTAGGCTTATTAAATAAGCTTATTTCAGCAACTTATGCTTATTAAATAGCCTTATTAAACAGGTTTATTTCAGCAACTTAGGCTTATTAAATAGCATTTTTAAATAGGTTTATTTCAGCAACTTAGACTTATTAAATATACCTTTTTAAATAGGCTTAGTTCAGAAACACAGGCTTATTAAATAGTCTTATTTCAGCAACTTAGGCTCATTAAATAGCCTTATTAAATAGGCTTATTTCAGCAACTTAGACTTATTAAATAGCCTTATTTCAGCAACTTAGGCTTATTAAATAGCCTTATTAAATAGGCTTATTTCAGCAACTTAGACTTATTAAATAGGTTTATTCAGCAACTTAGGCTTATGAAATAGGCTTATTCAGCAACTTAGGCTCATTAAATAGGCTTATTTCAAACAACTTAGACTTATTAAATAGGTTTATTCAGCAACTTAGGCTTATTAAATAGGCTCATTCAGAAACTTAGACTTATTAAACAGGCTTATTTCAGCAACTTAGACTTATTAAATAGGCCTATTAAATAGACTTATTAAATAGGCTCAATAAATAGGCTTATTAAATAGGCTTATTAAATAGGCTTATTAAATAGGCTTATTAAATAGGCTCAATAAATAGGCTTATTAAATAGGCTCAATAAATAGGCTTATTAAATAGGCTCATTAAATACTTATTAAATAGGCTGATTAAATAGGCTTATTAAATAGGCTTATTAAATAGGCTTATTAAATAGGCATATTAAATAGGCTTATTAAATAGGCTTATTAAATAGACTTATTAAATAGCCTCATTAAATAGGCTTATTTTAGCAACTTAGGCTTATTAAATAGGTTTATTTCAGCAACTTAGACTTATTAAATAGCCTTATTAAATAGGCTTATTTCAGCAACTCAGGCTTATTAAATAGGCTTATTTCAGCAACTTATGCTTATTAAATAGCCTCATTAAACAGGTTTATTTCAGCAACTTAGGCTTATTAAATAGCCTCATTAAACAGGTTTATTTCAGCAACTTAGGCTTATTAAATAGTATTTTTAAATAGGCTTAGTTCAGAAACTTAGGCTTATTAAATAGGCTTATTCAGCAACTTAGGCTTATTAAATAGGCTTATTTCAGCAACTTAGGCTTATTAAATAGGCTCATTCAGAAACTTAGGCTTATTAAATAGGCTTATTTCAGCAACTTAGACTTATTAAATAGGCCTATTAAATAGACTGATTAAATAGGCTCATTAAATACTTATGAAATAGGCTTATTAAATAGACTTATTAAATAGGCTCAATAAAGAGGCTTATTAAATAGGAATATTAAATTGGCTTATTAAATAGGCTCAATAAATAGGCTTATTAAATAGGCTTATTAAATAGGCTTATTAAATAGGCTTATCAAATAGGCTTATTAAATAGACTTATTAAATAGCCTCATTAAATAGGCTTATTTTAGCAACTTAGGCTTATTAAATAGGTTTATTTCAGCAACTTAGACTTATTAAATAGCCTTATTAAATAGGCTTATTTCAGCAACTCAGGCTTATTAAATAGGCTTATTTCAGCAACTTATGCTTATTAAATAGCCTCATTAAACAGGTTTATTTCAGCAACTTAGGCTTATTAAATAGTATTTTAAATAGGCTTAGTTCAGAAACTTAGGCTTATTAAATAGGCTTATTTAAGCAACTTAGGCTCATTAAATAGCCTTATTAAATAGGCTTATTTCAGCAAATTAGGCTTATTAAATAGCCTTATTTCAGCAACTTAGGCTTATTAAATAGCCTTATTCAATAGGCTTATTTCAGCAACTTAGACTTATTAAATAGGTTTATTCAGCAACTTAGGCTTGTTAAATAGGCTTATTCAGCAACTTAGGCTTATTAAATAGGCTTATTTCAGCAACTTAGGCTTATTAAATAGGCTCATTCAGAAACTTAGGCTTATTAAATAGGCTTATTTCAGCAACTTAGACTTATTAAATAGGCCTATTAAATAGACTGATTAAATAGGCTAATTAAATATTTATGAAATAGGCTTATTAAATAGACTTATTAAATAGGCTCAATAAAGAGGCTTATTAAATAGGCTTATTAAATAGGCTTATTAAATAGGCTCAATAAATAGGCTTATTAAATAGGCTTATTAAATAGGCTTATTAAATAGGCCTATTAAATAGACTCATTAAATAGGCTCAATAAATAGGCTTATTAAATAGGCTTATTAAATAGGCTTATTAAATAGGCTCAATAAATAGGCTTATTAAATAGGCTCAATAAATAGGCTTATTAAATAGGCTCATTAAATACTTATTAAATAGGCTTATTAAATAGACGTATTAAATAGACTTATTAAATAGGCTTATTAAATAGACCTATTAAATAGGCTTATTAAAAAGGCTTATTAAATAGACTTAATGCATAGGCTAATTAAATACTTATTAAATAGGTGTATTAAATAGGTGTATTAAATAGGCTTATTAAATAGGCTTATTAAATAGACTTATTAAATAGCCTAATTAAATAGGCTTATTTTAGCAACTTAGGCTTATTAAATAGGTTTATTTCAGCAACTTAGACTTATTAAATAGCCTTATTAAATAGGCTTATTTCAGCAACTCAGGCTTATTAAATAGGCTTATTTCAGCAACTTATGCTTATTAAATAGCCTTATTAAACAGGTTTATTTCAGCAACTTAGGCTTATTAAATAGTATTTTTAAATAGGCTTAGTTCAGAAACTTAGGCTTATTAAATAGCCTTATTAAATAGGCTTATTTCAGCAACTTAGACTCATTAAATAGCTTATGAAATAGGCTTTTTTCAGCAACTTAAGCTCATTAAATAGGCTTATTTCAGCAACTTAGGCTTATTAAATAGCCTTATTAAATAGGCTTATTTTAGCAACTTAGACTTATTAAATCGACTTATTAAATAGACATTTCAGCAACTTAGGCTCATTAAATATGCTTATGAAATATGCTTATTTCTGCAACTTAGACTTATTAGATAGGCCTATTAAATAGGCTTATTTGAGCAACTTAGGCTTATTAAATATGCTTATTTAAGCAAATTAGGCGTATTAAATAGCATTATTAAATAATTTTATTTCTGCAACTTAGACTTATTAAATAGCCTTATTAAATAGGCTTATTTCAGCAACTTAGGCTTATTAAATAGGCTTATTTCAGCAACTTATGCTTATTAAATAGCCTTATTTCAGCAATTTAGACTTATTAAATAGGCTTATTCAGCAACATAGGCTTATTAAATAGCCTATTTAAATAGGCTTATTTCAGCAACTTAGGCTTATTAAATAGGCTTATTTCAGCAACTGAGACATATTAAAAAGGCTTATTTCAGCAACTTAGGCTTATGAAATAGGCTTATTCAGCAACTTAGGCTTATTAAATAGGCTTATTTCAGCAACTTATGCTTATTAAATAGCCTTATTAAACAGGTTTATTTCAGCAACTTAGGCTTATTAAATAGCATTTTTAAATAGGTTTATTTCAGCAACTTAGACTTATTAAATAAACCTTTTTAAATAGGCTTAGTTCAGAAACTTAGGCTTATTAAGTAGACTTATTTCAGCAACTTAGGCTCATTAAATAGCCTTATTAAATAGGCTTATTTCAGCAACTTAGGCTTATTAAATAGGCTTATTTCAGCAACTTAAACTTATTAAATAGCCTTATTTCAGCAACTTAGGCTTATTAAATACCCTTATTTCAGCAACTTAGACTTATTAAATAGGCTTATTCAGCAACTTGGGCTTATTAAATAGCCTTATTAAATAGGCTTATTTCAGCAACTTAGACTTATTAAATAGGCCTATTAAATAGACTTATTAAATAGACTTATTAAATAGGCTCATTAAATACTTATTAAGTAGGCATATTAACTAGACATATTAAATAGACTTATTAAATAGACTTTTTAAATAGGCTGATTAAAAATGCTCATTAAATACTTATTAAATGTGTTTATTAAATAGGCGTATTAAATAGGCTTATTAAATAGGCTTATTAAATAGGCTTATTAAATAGACTTATTAAAGAGCCTTATTAAATAGGCTTATTTCAGCAACTTGGGCTTATTAAATAAGCTTATTTCAGCAACTTATGCTTATTAAATAGCCTTATTAAACAGGTTTATTTCAGCAACTTAGGCTTATTAAATAGCATTTTTAAATAGGTTTATTTCAGCAACTTAGACTTATTAAATATACCTTTTTAAATAGGCTTAGTTCAGAAACTCAGGCTTATTAAATAGTCTTATTTCAGCAACTTAGGCTCATTAAATAGCCTTATTAAATAGGCTTATTTCAGCAACTTAGGCTTATTAAATAGGCTTATTTCAGCAACTTAGACTTATTAAATAGTCTTATTTCAGCAACTTAGGCTTATTAAATAGCCTTATTTCAGAAACTTAGACTTATTAAATAGGCTTATTCAGCAACTTAGGCTTATTAAATAGCCTTATTAAATAGGCTTATTTCAGCAAATTAGACTTATTAAATAGGTTTATTCAGCAACTTAGGCTTATTAAATAGGCTTATTCAGCAACTTAGGCTTATTAAATAGGCTTATTTCAGCAACTTAGGCTTATTAAATAGGCTCATTCAGAAACTTACGCTTATTAAATAGGCTTATTTCAGCAACTTAGACTTATTAAATAGGCCTATTAAATAGACTGATTAAATAGGCTCATTAAATACTTATTAAATAGGCTTATTAAATAGACTTATTAAATAGGCTCAATAAAGAGGCTTATTAAATAGGCTTATTAAATAGACTTATTAAATAGGCTCAATAAATAGGCTTATTAAATAGGCTTATTAAATAGGCTTATTAAATAGGCGTATTAAATAGACTTATTAAATAGGCTCAATAAATAGGCTTATTAAATAGGCTTATTAAATAGTCTTATTAAATAGGCTCAATAAATAGGCTTATTAAATAGGCTCAATAAATAGGCTTATTAAATAGGTTCATTAAATACTTATTAAATAGGCTTATTAAAATGGCTTATTAAATAGACTTAATACATAGGCTCATTAAATACTTATTAAATAGGTGTATTAAATAGGCGTATTAAATAAGCTTATTAATAGGCATATTAAATAGGCTTATTAAATAGGCTCATTAAATAGACTTATTAAATAGGCGTATTAAAAAGGCTTATTAAATAGACTTAAAACATAGGCTCATTAAATACTTATTAAATAGGTGTATTAAATAGGCGTATTAAATAGGCTTATTAATAGGCGTATTAAATAGGCTTATTAAATAGGCTTATTAAATAGGCTTATTTCAGCAACTCAGGCTTATTAAATAGGCTTATTTCAGCAACTTATGCTTATTAAATAGCCTTATTAAACAGGTTTATTTCAGCAACTTAGGCTTATTAAATAGTATTTTTAAATAGGCTTAGTTCAGAAACTTAGGCTTATTAAATAGGCTTATTTCAGCAACTTAGGCTCATTAAATAGCCTTATTAAATAGGCTTTTTTCAGCAACTTAGGCTCATTAAATAGCCTTATTAAATAGGCTTATTTCAGCAACTTAGGCTTATTAAATAGCCTTATTAAATAGGCTTATTTTAGCAACTTAGACTTATTAAACCGACTTATTAAATAGACATTTCAGCAACTTAGGCTCATTAAATATGCTTATGAAATATGCTTATTTCTGCAACTTAGACTTATTAGATAGGCCTATTAAATAGGCTTATTTTAGCAACTTAGGCTTATTAAATATGCTTTTTTAAGCAAATTAGGCGTATTAAATAGCATTATTAAATAGGTTCATTTCTGCAACTTAGACTTATTAAATAGCCTTATTAAATAGGCTTATTTCAGCAACTTAGGCTTATTAAATAGGCTTATTTCAGCAACTTATGCTTATTAAATAGCCTTATTAAACAGGTTTATTTCTAGCAATTTAGGCTTATTAAATAGCATTTTTAAATAGGTTTTTTTCAGCAACTTAGACTTATTAAATAGACCTTTTTATATAGGCTTAGTTCACCAACGTAGGCTTATTAAATAGGCTTATTTCAGCAACTTAGGCTTATTAAATAGCCTTATTTCAGCAACTTAGACTTATTAAATAGGCTTATTCAGCAACTTACGCTTATTAAATAGCCTTATTAAATAGGATTATTTCAGCAACTTAGGCTTATTAAATAGCCTTATTAAATAGGCTTATTTTAGCAACTTATATTTATTAAACCGACTTATTAAATAGACATTTCAGCAACTTAGGCTCATTAAATATGCTTTTGAAATATGCTTATTTCTGCAACTTAGACTTATTAGATAGGCCTATTAAATAGGCTTATTTTAGCAACTTAGGCTTATTAAATATGCTTATTTAAGCAAATTAGGCGTATTAAATAGCATTATTAAATAGGTTCATTTCTGCATCTTAGACTTATTAAATAGCCTTATTAAATAGGCTTATTTCAGCAACTTAGGCTTATTAAATAGGCTTATTTCAGCAACTTATGCTTATTAAATAGCCTTATTAAACAGGTTTATTTCTAGCAATAGGTTTTTTTCAGCAACTTAGACTTATTAAATAGACCTTTTTATATAGGCTTAGTTCACCAACGTAGGCTTATTAAATAGGCTTATTTCAGCAACTTATGCTTATTAAATAGCCTTTTACAGCAACTTAGGCTTATTAAATAGGCTTATTTCAGAAACTTAGGCTTATTAAATAGGCTTATTCAGCAACTTAGACTTATTAAATAGCCTTATTAAATAGGCTTATTTCAGCAACTTAGGCTTATTAAATAGGCTTATTTCAGCAACTTAGACTTATTAAATAGCCTTATTTCAGCAACTTAGGCTTATTAAATAGGCTTATTTCAGCAGCTTATGCTTATTAAATAGCCTTATTAAATAGGCTTATTTCATCAACTTAGGATTATTAAATAGGCTTATTTCAGCAACTTAGACATATTAAAAAGGCTTATTTCAGCAACTTAGGCTTATGAAATAGGCTTATTCAGCAACTTAGGCTTATTAAATAGGCTTATTTCAGCAACTTATGCTTATTAAATAGCCTTATAAAACAGGTTTATTTCAGCAACTTAGGCTTATTAAATAGCATTTTTAAATAGGTTTATTTCAGCAACTTAGACTTATTAAATATACCTTTTTAAATAGGCTTAGTTCAGAAACTTAGGCTTATTAAATAGGCTTATTTTAGCAATGTAGGCTTATTAATTAGGCTTTTTTCAGCAACTTAGACTTATTAAATAGCCTTATTACAGCAACTTAAGCTTATTAAATAGGCTTATTTCAGCAACTTAGGCTTATTAAATAGGCTTATTTCAGAAACTTAGGCTTATTAAATAGGCTTATTCAGCAACTTAGGCTTATTAAATAGCCTTATTAAATAGGCTTATTTCAGCAACTTAGGCTTATTAAATAGGCTTATTTCAGCAACTTAGACTTATTAAATAGCCTTATTTCAGCAACTTAGGCTTATTAAATAGGCTTATTTCAGCAACTTAGACTTATTAAATAGCCCTATTAAATAGGCTTATTAAATAGACTTATTAAATAGGCTCAATAAATAGGCGTATTAAATAGGCTTATTAAATAGGCTTATTAAATATACTTATTAAATAGGCTTATTAAAAAGGCTTATTAAATAGACTTGTTAAACAGGCTCATTTAATACTTATTAAATAGGTTTATTAAATAGGCGTATTAAATAGGCTTATTAAATAGGCTCAATAAATAGGCTTATTAAATGGGCTTATTAAATAGGCTCATTAAATAGGCTCAATAATTCGGCTTAGTAAATAGGCTCAATAAATAGGCTTATTAAATAGGCTCATTATATACTTATTAAATAGGCTTATTAAATAGACTTATTAAATAGACGTATTAAATATGCTTATTAAATAGGCTTATTAAATAGGCTTATTAAATAGGCTTATTAAATAGGCTTATTAAATAGACTTTTTAAATAGCCTCATTAAATAGGCTTATTTGAGCAACTTAGGCTTATTAATTAGTCTTTTTTCAGCAACTTAGACTTGTTAAATAGCCTTATTACAGCAACTTAGGCTTATTAAATAGGCTTATTTCAGCAACTTAGGCTTATTAAATAGGCTTATTTCAGCAACTTAGGCTTATTAAATAGGCTTATTTCAGCAACTTAGGCGTATTAAATAGCCTTATTTCAGCAACTTAGACTTATTAAATAGGATTATTCAGCAACTTAGGCTTAAATAGGCTTATTAAATAGGCTTATAAAATAGGCTTATTAAATAGGCTTATTAAATAGACTTTTTAAATAGCCTCATTAAATAGGCTCATTTTAGCAACTTAGGCTTATTAAATAGCCATCTTAAATATGCTTATTTCAGCAACTTAGGCTTATTAAATGGGCTTATTTCAGCAGCTTATGCTTATTAAATAGCCTTATTAAATAGGCTTATTTCAGCAACATTAGGATTATTAAATAGGCTTATTTCAGCAACTTAGACTTATTAAATAGGCCTATTAAATAGGCTTATTAAATAGACTTATTAAATAGGCTCATTAAATACTTATTAAATAAGCTTATTAAATAGGCTTATTAAATAGACTTATTAAATAGGCTCAATAAATAGGCATATTAAATAGGCTTATTAAATAGGCTTATTAAATAGGCTTATTAAATAGGCTTATTAAATATGCGTATTAAATAGACTTATTAAATAGGCTTATTAAATAGGCTCAATAAATAGGCTTATTAAATAGGCTCAATAAATAGGATTATTAAATAGGCTCAATAAATAGGCTTATTAAATAGGCTCAATAAATAGGCGTATTAAATAGGCTTATTAATAGGCGTATTAAATAGGCTTATTAAATAGGCTTATTAAATAGGCTTATTTCAGCAACTCAGGCTTATTAAATAGGCTTATTTCAGCAACTTATGCTTATTAAATAGCCTTATTAAACAGGTTTATTTCAGCAACTTAGGCTTATTAAATAGTATTTTTAAATAGGCTTAGTTCAGAAACTTAGGCTTATTAAATAGGCTTATTTCAGCAACTTAGGCTCATTAAATAGCCTTATTAAATAGGCTTTTTTCAGCAACTTAGGCTCATTAAATAGCCTTATTAAATAGGCTTATTTCAGCAACTTAGGCTTATTAAATAGCCTTATTAAATAGGCTTATTTTAGCAACTTAGACTTATTAAACCGACTTATTAAATAGACATTTCAGCAACTTAGGCTCATTAAATATGCTTATGAAATATGCTTATTTCTGCAACTTAGACTTATTAGATAGGCCTATTAAATAGGCTTATTTTAGCAACTTAGGCTTATTAAATATGCTTATTTAAGCAAATTAGGCGTATTAAATAGCATTATTAAATAGGTTCATTTCTGCAACTTAGACTTATTAAATAGCCTTATTAAATAGGCTTATTTCAGCAACTTAGGCTTATTAAATAGGCTTATTTCAGCAACTTATGCTTATTAAATAGCCTTATTAAACAGGTTTATTTCTAGCAATTTAGGCTTATTAAATAGCATTTTTAAATAGGTTTTTTTCAGCAACTTAGACTTATTAAATAGACCTTTTTATATAGGCTTAGTTCACCAACGTAGGCTTATTAAATAGGCTTATTTCAGCAACTTAGGCTTATTAAATAGCCTTATTTCAGCAACTTAGACTTATTAAATAGGCTTATTCAGCAACTTACGCTTATTAAATAGCCTTATTAAATAGGATTATTTCAGCAACTTAGGCTTATTAAATAGCCTTATTAAATAGGCTTATTTTAGCAACTTATATTTATTAAACCGACTTATTAAATAGACATTTCAGCAACTTAGGCTCATTAAATATGCTTTTGAAATATGCTTATTTCTGCAACTTAGACTTATTAGATAGGCCTATTAAATAGGCTTATTTTAGCAACTTAGGCTTATTAAATATGCTTATTTAAGCAAATTAGGCGTATTAAATAGCATTATTAAATAGGTTCATTTCTGCATCTTAGACTTATTAAATAGCCTTATTAAATAGGCTTATTTCAGCAACTTAGGCTTATTAAATAGGCTTATTTCAGCAACTTATGCTTATTAAATAGCCTTATTAAACAGGTTTATTTCTAGCAATTTAGGCTTATTAAATAGCATTTTTAAATAGGTTTTTTTCAGCAACTTAGACTTATTAAATAGACCTTTTTATATAGGCTTAGTTCACCAACGTAGGCTTATTAAATAGGCTTATTTCAGCAACTTAGGCTTATTAAATAGCCTTATTTCAGCAACTTAGACTTATTAAATAGGCTTATTCAGCAACTTACGCTTATTAAATAGCCTTATTAAATAGGATTATTTCAGCAACTTAGGCTTATTAAATAGCCTTATTAAATAGGCTTATTTTAGCAACTTATATTTATTAAACCGACTTATTAAATAGACATTTCAGCAACTTAGGCTCATTAAATATGCTTTTGAAATATGCTTATTTCTGCAACTTAAACTTATTAGATAGGCCTATTAAATAGGCTTATTTTAGCAACTTAGGCTTATTAAATATGCTTATTTAAGCAAATTAGGCGTATTAAATAGCATTATTAAATAGGTTCATTTCTGCATCTTAGACTTATTAAATAGCCTTATTAAATAGGCTTATTTCAGCAACTTAGGCTTATTAAATAGGCTTATTTCAGCAACTTATGCTTATTAAATAGCCTTATTAAACAGGTTTATTTCTAGCAATAGGTTTTTTTCAGCAACTTAGACTTATTAAATAGACCTTTTTATATAGGCTTAGTTCACCAACGTAGGCTTATTAAATAGGCTTATTTCAGCAACTTATGCTTATTAAATAGCCTTTTACAGCAACTTAGGCTTATTAAATAGGCTTATTTCAGAAACTTAGGCTTATTAAATAGGCTTATTCAGCAACTTAGACTTATTAAATAGCCTTATTAAATAGGCTTATTTCAGCAACTTAGGCTTATTAAATAGGCTTATTTCAGCAACTTAGACTTATTAAATAGCCTTATTTCAGCAACTTAGGCTTATTAAATAGGCTTATTTCAGCAGCTTATGCTTATTAAATAGCCTTATTAAATAGGCTTATTTCATCAACTTAGGATTATTAAATAGGCTTATTTCAGCAACTTAGACATATTAAAAATGCTTATTTCAGCAACTTAGGCTTATGAAATAGGCTTATTCAGCAACTTAGGCTTATTAAATAGGCTTATTTCAGCAACTTATGCTTATTAAATAGCCTTATAAAACAGGTTTATTTCAGCAACTTAGGCTTATTAAATAGCATTTTTAAATAGGTTTATTTCAGCAACTTAGACTTATTAAATATACCTTTTTAAATAGGCTTAGTTCAGAAACTTAGGCTTATTAAATAGGCTTATTTTAGCAATGTAGGCTTATTAATTAGGCTTTTTTCAGCAACTTAGACTTATTAAATAGCCTTATTACAGCAACTTAAGCTTATTAAATAGGCTTATTTCAGCAACTTAGGCTTATTAAATAGGCTTATTTCAGAAACTTAGGCTTATTAAATAGGCTTATTCAGCAACTTAGGCTTATTAAATAGCCTTATTAAATAGGCTTATTTCAGCAACTTAGGCTTATTAAATAGGCTTATTTCAGCAACTTAGACTTATTAAATAGCCTTATTTCAGCAACTTAGGCTTATTAAATAGGCTTATTTCAGCAACTTAGACTTATTAAATAGCCCTATTAAATAGGCTTATTAAATAGACTTATTAAATAGGCTCAATAAATAGGCGTATTAAATAGGCTTATTAAATAGGCTTATTAAATATACTTATTAAATAGGCTTATTAAAAAGGCTTATTAAATAGACTTGTTAAACAGGCTCATTTAATACTTATTAAATAGGTTTATTAAATAGGCGTATTAAATAGGCTTATTAAATAGGCTCAATAAATAGGCTTATTAAATGGGCTTATTAAATAGGCTCATTAAATAGGCTCAATAATTCGGCTTAGTAAATAGGCTCAATAAATAGGCTTATTAAATAGGCTCATTATATACTTATTAAATAGGCTTATTAAATAGACTTATTAAATAGACGTATTAAATATGCTTATTAAATAGGCTTATTAAATAGGCTTATTAAATAGGCTTATTAAATAGGCTTATTAAATAGACTTTTTAAATAGCCTCATTAAATAGGCTTATTTGAGCAACTTAGGCTTATTAATTAGTCTTTTTTCAGCAACTTAGACTTGTTAAATAGCCTTATTACAGCAACTTAGGCTTATTAAATAGGCTTATTTCAGCAACTTAGGCTTATTAAATAGGCTTATTTCAGCAACTTAGGCTTATTAAATAGGCTTATTTCAGCAACTTAGGCGTATTAAATAGCCTTATTTCAGCAACTTAGACTTATTAAATAGGATTATTCAGCAACTTAGGCTTAAATAGGCTTATTAAATAGGCTTATAAAATAGGCTTATTAAATAGGCTTATTAAATAGACTTTTTAAATAGCCTCATTAAATAGGCTCATTTTAGCAACTTAGGCTTATTAAATAGCCATCTTAAATATGCTTATTTCAGCAACTTAGGCTTATTAAATGGGCTTATTTCAGCAGCTTATGCTTATTAAATAGCCTTATTAAATAGGCTTATTTCAGCAACATTAGGATCATTAAATAGGCTTATTTCAGCAACTTAGACATATTAAAAATGCTTATTTCAGCAACTTAGGCTTATGAAATAGGCTTATTCAGCAACTTAGGCTTATTAAATAGGCTTATTTCAGCAACTTATGCTTATTAAATAGCCTTATAAAACAGGTTTATTTCAGCAACTTAGGCTTATTAAATAGCATTTTTAAATAGGTTTATTTCAGCAACTTAGACTTATTAAATATACCTTTTTAAATAGGCTTAGTTCAGAAACTTAGGCTTATTAAATATGCTTATTTTAGCAACGTAGGCTTATTAATTAGGCTTTTTTCAGCAACTTAGACTTATTAAATAGCCTTATTACAGCAACTTAAGCTTATTAAATAGGCTTATTTCAGCAACTTAGGCTTATTAAATAGGCTTATTTCAGAAACTTAGGCTTATTAAATAGGCTTATTCAGCAACTTAGACTTATTAAATAGCCTTATTAAATAGGCTTATTTCAGCAACTTAGGCTTATTAAATAGGCTTATTTCAGCAACTTAGACTTATTAAATAGCCCTATTAAATAGGCTTATTAAATAGACTTATTAAATAGGCTCAATAAATAGGCGTATTAAATAGGCTTATTAAATAGGCTTATTAAATAGGCTTATTAAATAGGCTTATTAAATATGCGTATTAAATAGACTTATTAAATAGGCTTATTAAATAGACTTATTAAACAGGCTCATTAAATACTTATTAAATAGGTTTATTAAATAGGCGTATTAAATAGGCTTATTAAATAGGCTCAATAAATAGGCTTATTAAATGGGCTTATTAAATGGGCTCATTAAATAGGCTTAATAAATAGGCTTATTAAATAGGCGTATTAAATAGGCTTATTAAATAGGCTTATTAAATAGACTCATTAAATAGGCTTATTAAATAGGCTCAATAAATAGGCTCATTAAATAGGCTCAATAAATAGGCTTATTAAATAGGCTCAATAATTAGGCTTATTAAATAGGCTCAATAAATAGGCTTATTAAATAGTCTCATTATATACTTATTAAATAGGCTTATTAAATAGACTTATTAAAAAGACGTATTAAATATGCTTATTAAATAGGCTTATTAAATAGGCTTATTAAATAGGCTTTTTAAATAGACTTATTAAATAGCCTCATTAAATAGGCTTATTTTAGCAACTTAGGCTTATTAATTAGGCTTTTTTCAGCAACTTAGACTTATTAAATAGCCTTATTACAGCAACATAGGCTTATTAAATAGGCTTATTTCTGCAACTTAGGCTTATTTCAGCAACTTAGGCTTATTAAATAGGCTTATTAAATAGGCTTATTAAATAAACTTATTAAATAGCCTCATTAAATAGGCTTATTTTAGCAACTTAGGCTTATTAAATAGGTTTATTTCAGCAACTTAGACTTATTAAATAGCCATATTAAATATGCTTATTTCAGCAACTTAGGCTTATTAAATAGGCTTATTTCAGCAGCTTATGCTTATTAAATAGCCTTATTAAATAGGCTTATTTCATCAACTTAGGATTATTAAATAGGCTTATTTCAGCAACTTAGACATATTAAAAATGCTTATTTCAGCAACTTAGGCTTATGAAATAGGCTTATTCAGCAACTTAGGCTTATTAAATAGGCTTATTTCAGCAACTTATGCTTATTAAATAGCCTTATAAAACAGGTTTATTTCAGCAACATAGGCTTATTAAATAGCATTTTTAAATAGGTTTATTTCAGCAACTTAGACTTATTATATATACCTTTTTAAATAGGCTTAGTTCAGAAACTTAGGCTTATTAAATAGGCTTATTTTAGCAACGTAGGCTTATTAATTAGGCTTTTTTCAGCAACTTAGACTTATTAAATAGGCTTATTTCAGCAACTTAGGCTTATTAAATAGGCTTATTTCAGAAACTTAGGCTTATTAAATAGGCTTATTCAGCAACTTAGACTTATTAAATAGCCTTATTAAATAGGCTTATTTCAGCAACTTAGGCTTATTAAATAGGCTTATTTCAGCAACTTAGACTTATTAAATAGCCTTATTTCAGCAACTTAGGCTTATTAAATAGGCTTATTTCAGCAACTTAGACTTATTAAATAGCCCTATTAAATAGGCTTATTAAATAGACTTATTAAATAGGCTCAATAAATAGGCGTATTAAATAGGCTTATTAAATAGGCTTATTAAATAGGCTTATTAAATAGGCTTATTAAATATGCGTATTAAATAGACTTATTAAATAGGCTTATTAAATAGGCTCAATAAATAGGCTCATTAAATAGGCTCAATAAATAGGCTTATTAAATAGGCTCAATAAATAGGCTTATTAAACAGGCTCAATAATAAACTTATTAAATAGGCTCATTAAATACTTATTAAATAGGCTTATTAAATAGACTTATTAAATAGACTTATTAAATAGGCTTATTAAATATACTTATTAAATAGGCTTATTAAAAAGGGTTATTAAATAGACTTATTAAACAAGCTCATTAAATACTTATTAAATAGGTTTATTAAATAGGCGTATTAAATAGGCTTATTAAATAGGCTCAATAAATAGGCTTATTAAATGGGCTTATTAAATAGGCTCATTAAATAGGCTTAATAAATAGACTTATTAAATAGACGTATTAAATATGCTTACTAAATAGGCTTATTAAATAGGCTTATTAAATAGGCTTATTAAATAGACTTATTAAATAGCCTCATTAAATAGGCTTATTTTAGCAACTTGGGCTTTTTAATTAGGCTTTTTTCAGCAACTTAGACTTATTAAATAGCCTTATTACAGCAACTTAGGCTTATTAAATAGGCTTATTTCAGCATCTTAGGCTTATTAAATAGGCTTATTTCAGCAACTTAGGCGTATTAAATAGGCTTATTTCAGCAATTTAGGCTTATTAAATAGCCTTATTTCAGCAACTTAGACTTATTAAATAGGATTATTCAGCAACTTAGGCTTAAATAGGCTTATTAAATAGGCTTATTAAATAGGCTTATTAAATAGGCTTATTAAATAAACTTATTAAATAGCCTCATTAAATAGGCTTATTTTAGCAGCTTAGGCTTATTAAATAGCCATATTAAATATGCTTATTTCAGCAACATTAGGATTATTAAATAGGCTTATTTCAGCAACTTAGACTTATTAAATAGCCCTATTAAATAGGAGTATTAAATAGACTTATTAAATAGGCTCATTAAATACTTATTAAATAGGCTTATTAAATAGGCTTATTAAATAGACTTATTAAATAGGCTCAATAAATAGGCGTATTAAATATGCTTATTAAATAGGCTTATTAAATAGGCTTATTAAATAGGCTTATTAAATATGCGTATTAAATAGACTTATTAAATAGGCTTATTAAATAGGCTCAATAAATAGGCTTATTAAATAGGCTCAATAAATAGGCTTATTAAATAGGCTCAATAAATAGGCTTATTAAATAGGCTCAATAATAAACTTATTAAATAGGCTCATTAAATACTTATTAAATAGGCTTATTAAATAGACTTATTAAATAGACTTATTAAATAGGCTTATTAAATATACTTATTAAATAGGCTTATTAAAAAGGCTTATTAAATAGACATTAAACAGGCTCATTAAATACTTATTAAATAGGTTTATTAAATAGGTGTATTAAATAGGCTTATTAAATAGGCTCCATAAATAGGCTTATTAAATGGGCTTATTAAATAGGCTCATTAAATAGGCTTAATAAATAGGCTTATTAAATAGGCATATTAAATAGGCTTATTAAATAGGCTTATTAAATAGACTCATTAAATAGGCTAATTAAATAGGCTCAATAAATAGGCTCATTAAATAGGCTCAATAAATAGGCTTATTAAATAGGCTCAATAATTATGATTATTAAATAGGCTCAATAAATAGGCTTATTAAATAGGCTCATTATATACTTATTAAATAGGCTTATTAAATAGACTTATTAAATAGACGTATTAAATATGCTTATTAAATAGGCTTATTAAATAGGCTTATTAAATAGGCTTATTAAATAGACTTATTAAATAGCCTCATTAAATAGGCTTATTTTAGCAACTTAGGCTTATTAATTAGGCTTTTTTCAGCAACTTAGACTTATTAAATAGCCTTATTACAGCAACTTAGGCTTATTAAATAGGCTTATTTCAGCAACTTAGGCTTATTAAATAGGCTTATTTCAGCAACTTAGGCTTATTAAATAGGCTTGTTTCAGCAACTTACGCTTATTAAATAGCCTTATTTCAGCAACTTAGACTTATTAAATAGGATTATTCAGCAACTTAGGCTTAAATAGGCTTATTAAATAGGCTTATTAAATAGGCTTATTAAATAGGCTTATTAAATAAACTTATTAAATAGCCTCATTAAATAGGCTTATTTTAGCAACTTAGGCTTATTAAATAGGTTTATTTCAGCAACTTAGACTTATTAAATAGCCATATTAATTATGCTTATTTCAGCAACTTAGGATTATTAAATAGGCTTATTTCAGCAACTTAGACTTATTCAATAGGCCTATTAAATAGGCTTATTAAATAGACTTATTAAATAGGCTCATTAAATACTTATTAAATAGGCTTATTAAATAGGCTCAATAAATAGGCTTATTAAATGGGCTTATTAAATAGGCTCATTAAATAGGCTTAATAAATAGACTTATTAAATAGGCTTATTAAATAGACTTATTAAATAGGCTCAATAAATAGGTGTATTAAATAGGCTTATTAAATAGGCTTATTAAATAGGCTTATTAAATAGGCTTATTAAATATGCATATTAAATAGACTTATTAAATAGGCTTATTAACTAGACTTATTAAATAGACTTATTAAAAAGGCTTATTAAATAGACTTATTAAACAGGCTCATTAAATACTTATTAAATAGTTTTATTAAATAGGCGTATTAAATAGGCTTATTAAATAGGCACAATAAATAGGTTTATCAAATGGGCTTATTAAATAGGCTCTTTTAATAGGATTAATAAATAGGCTTATTAAATAGGCGTATTAAATAGGCTTATTAAATAGGCTTATTAAATAGACTCATTAAATAGTCTTATTAAATAGGCTCAATAAATAGGCTCATTAAATAAGCTCAATAAATAGGCTTATTAAATAGGCTCAACAATTATGCTTATTAAATAAGCTCAATAAATAGGCTTATTAAATAGGCTCATTATATACTTATGAAAAGGCTTATTAAATAGACTTATTAAATAGATGTATTACATATGCTTATTAAATAGGCTTATTAAATAGGCTTATTAAATAGGCTTATTAAATAGACTTATTAAATAGCCTCATTAAATAGGCTTATTTTAGCAACTTAGGCTTATTAATTAGGCTTATTTCAGCAACTTAGGATTATTAAATAGGCTTATTTCAGCAACTTAGACTTATTCAATAGGCCTATTAAATAGGCTTATTAAATAGACTTATTAAATAGGCTCATTAAATACTTATTAAATAGGCTTATTAAATAGGCTTATTAAATAGACTGATTAAATAGGCTCAATAAATAGGCGTATTAAATAGGCTTATTAAATAGGCTTATTAAATAGGCTTATTAAATAGGCTTATTAAATATGCATATTAAATAGACTTATTAAATAGGCTTATTAACTAGACTTATTAAATAGACTTATTAAAAAGGCTTATTAAATAGACTTATTAAACAGGCTCATTAAATACTTATTAAATAGTTTTATTAAATAGGCGTATTAAATAGGCTTATTAAATAGGCACAATAAATAGGTTTATCAAATGGGCTTATTAAATAGGCTCTTTTAATAGGATTAATAAATAGGCTTATTAAATAGGCGTATTAAATAGGCTTATTAAATAGGATTATTAAATAGACTCATTAAATCCTCTTATTAAATAGGCTCAATAAATAGGCTCATTAAATAAGCTCAATAAATAGGCTTATTAAATAGGCTCATCAATTATGCTTATTAAATAAGCTCAATAAATAGGCTTATTAAATAGGCTCATTATATACTTATGAAAAGGCTTATTAAATAGACTTATTAAATAGATGTATTAAATATGCTTATTAAATAGGCTTATTAAATAGGCTTATTAAATAGGCTTATTAAATAGACTTATTAAATAGCCTCATTAAATAGGCTTATTTTAGCAACTTAGGCTTATTAATTAGGCTTTTTTCAGCAACTTAGACTTATTAAATAGCCTTATTACAGCAACTTATCTTATTAAATAGGCTTATTTCAGCAACTTAGGCTTATTAAATAGGCTTATTTCAGAAACTTAGGCTTATTAAATAGGCTTATTTCAGCAGCTTATGCTTATTAAATAGCCTCATTAAATAGGCTTATTTCAGCAACATTAGGATTATTAAATAGGCTTATTTCAGCAACTTAGACTTATTAAATAGCCCTATTAAATAGGAGTATTAAATAGACTTATTAAATAGGCTCATTAAATACTTATTAAATAGGCTTATTAAATAGGCTCAATAAATAGGCTTATTAAATGGGCTTATTAAATAGGCTCATTAAATAGGCTTAATAAATAGACTTATTAAATAGACGTATTAAATATGCTTATTAAATATGCTTATTAAATAGGCTTATTAAATAGGCTTATTAAATAGGCTTATTAAATAGACTTATTAAATAGCCTCATTAAATAGGCTTATTTTAGCAACTTAGGCTTATTAATTAGGCTTTTTTCAGCAACTTAGACTTATTAAATAGCCTTATTACAGCAACTTAGGCTTATTAAATAGGCTTATTTCAGCAACTTAGGATTATTAAATAGGCTTATTTCAGCAACTTAGGCGTATTAAATAGGCTTATTTCAGCAATTTAGGCTTATTAAATAGCCTTATTTCAGCAACTTAGACTTATTAAATAGGATTATTCAGCAACTTAGGCTTAAATAGGCTTATTAAATAGGCTTATTAAATAGGCTTATTAAATAGGCTTATTAAATAAACTTATTAAATAGCCTCATTAAATAGGCTTATTTTAGCAGCTTAGGCTTATTAAATAGCCATATTAAATATGCTTATTTCAGCAACGTAGGCTTATTAAATAGGCTTATTTCAGCAGCTTATGCTTATTGAATAGCCTTATTAAATAGGCTTATTTCAGCAACATTAGGATTATTAAATAGGCTTATTTCAGCAACTTAGACTTATTAAATAGCCCTATTAAATAGGAGTATTAAATAGACTTATTAAATAGGCTCATTAAATACTTATTAAATAGGCTTATTAAATAGGCTTATTAAATAGACTTATTAAATAGGCTCAATAAATAGGCGTATTAAATAGGCTTATTAAATAGGCTTATTAAATAGGCTTATTAAATAGGCTTATTAAATATGCGTATTAAATAGACTTATTAAATAGGCTTATTAAATAGGCTCAATAAATAGGCTTATTAAATAGGCTCAATAAATAGGCTTATTAAATAGGCTCAATAAATAGGCTTATTAAATAGGCTCAATAATAAACTTATTAAATAGGCTCATTAAATACTTATTAAATAGGCTTATTAAATAGACTTATTAAATAGACTTATTAAATAGGCTTATTAAATATACTTATTAAATAGGCTTATTAAAAAGGCTTATTAAATAGACTTATTAAACAGGCTCATTAAATACTTATTAAATAGGTTTATTAAATAGGTGTATTAAATAGGCTTATTAAATAGGCTCCATAAATAGGCTTATTAAATGGGCTTATTAAATAGGCTCATTAAATAGGCTTAATAAATAGGCTTATTAAATAGGCGTATTAAATAGGCTTATTAAATAGACTCATTAAATAGGCTAATTAAATAGGCTCAATAAATAGGATCATTAAATAGGCTCAATAAATAGGCTTATTAAATAGGCTCAATAATTAGGCTTATTAAATAGGCTCAATAAATAGGCTTATTAAATAGGCTCATTATATACTTATTAAATAGGCTTATTAAATAGACTTATTAAATAGCCTCATTAAATAGGCTTATTTTAGCAACTTAGGCTTATTAATTAGGCTTTTTTCAGCAACTTAGACTTATTAAATAGCCTTATTACAGCAACTTAGGCTTATTAAATAGGCTTATTTCAGCAACTTAGGCTTATTAAATAGGCTTATTTCAGCAACTTAGGCGTATTAAATAGGCTTATTTCAGCAATTTAGGCTTATTAAATAGCCTTATTTCAGCAACTTAGACTTATTAAATAGGCTTATTTCAGCAACTTAGGCTTATTAAATAGGCTTATTCAGCAACTTAGGCTTATTAAATAGGCTTATTAAATAGGCTTATTAAATAGGCTTATTAAATAGGCTTATTAAATAGGCTTATTAAATAAACTTATTAAATAGCCTCATTAAATAGGCTTATTTTAGCAGCTTAGGCTTATTAAATAGCCATATTAAATATGCTTATTTCAGCAACGTAGGCTTATTAAATAGGCTTATTTCAGCAGCTTATGCTTATTAAATAGCCTTATTAAATAGGCTTATTTCAGCAACATTAGGATGATTAAATAGGCTTATTTCAGCAACTTAGACTTATTAAATAGCCCTATTAAATAGGAGTATTAAATAGACTTATTAAATAGGCTCATTAAATACTTATTAAATAGGCTTATTAAATAGGCTTATTAAATAGACTTATTAAATAGGCTCAATAAATAGGCGTATTAAATAGGCTTATTAAATAGGCTTATTAAATAGGCTTATTAAATAGGCTTATTAAATATGCGTATTAAATAGACTTATTAAATAGGCTTATTAAATAGGCTCAATAAATAGGCTTATTAAATAGGCTCAATAAATAGGCTTATTAAATAGGCTCAATAAATAGGCTTATTAAATAGGCTCAATAATAAACTTATTAAATAGGCTCATTAAATACTTATTAAATAGGCTTATTAAATAGACTTATTAAATAGACTTATTAAATAGGCTTATTAAATATACTTATTAAATAGGCTTATTAAAAAGGCTTATTAAATAGACTTATTAAACAGGCTCATTAAATACTTATTAAATAGGTTTATTAAATAGGTGTATTAAATAGGCTTATTAAATAGGCTCCATAAATAGGCTTATTAAATGGGCTTATTAAATAGGCTCATTAAATAGGCTTAATAAATAGGCGTATTAAATAGGCGTATTAAATAGGCTTATTAAATAGGCTTATTAAATAGACTCATTAAATAGGCTAATTAAATAGGCTCAATAAATAGGCTCATTAAATAGGCTAAATAAATAGGCTTATTAAATAGGCTCAATAATTAGGCTTATTAAATAGGCTGAATAAATAGGCTTATTAAATAGGCTCATTATATACTTATTAAATAGGCTTAATAAATAGACTTATTAAATAGACGTATTAAATATGCTTATTAAATAGGCTTATTAAATAGGCTTATTAAATAGGCTTATTAAATAAACTTATTAAATAGCCTCATTAAATAGGCTTATTTTAGCAACTTAGGCTTATTAATTAGGCTTTTTTCAGCAACTTAGACTTATTAAATAGCCTTATTACAGCAACTTAGGCTTATTAAATAGGCTTATTTCAGCAACTTAGGCTTATTAAATAGGCTTATTTCAGCAACTTAGGCTTATTAAATAGGCTTGTTTCAGCAACTTAGGCTTATTAAATAGCCTTATTTCAGCAACTTAGACTTATTAAATAGGATTATTCAGCAACTTAGGCTTAAATAGGCTTATTAAATAGGCTTATTAAATAGGCTTATTAAATAGGCTTATTAAATAAACTTATTAAATAGCCTCATTAAATAGGCTTATTTTAGCAACTTAGGCTTATTAAATAGGTTTATTTCAGCAACTTAGACTTATTAAATAGCCATATTAATTATGCTTATTTCAGCAACTTAGGTTTATTAAATAGGCTTATTTCAGCAGCTTATGCTTATTAAATAGCCTTATTAAATAGGCTTATTTCAGCAACTTAGGATTATTAAATAGGCTTATTTCAGCAACTTAGACTTATTCAATAGGCCTATTAAATAGGCTTATTAAATAGACTTATTAAATAGGCTCATTAAATACTTATTAAATAGGCTTATTAAATAGGCTTATTAAATAGACTGATTAAATAGGCTCAATAAATAGGCGTATTAAATAGGCTTATTAAATAGGCTTATTAAATAGGCTTATTAAATAGGCTTATTAAATATGCATATTAAATAGACTTATTAAATAGGCTTATTAACTAGACTTATTAAATAGACTTATTAAAAAGGCTTATTAAATAGACTTATTAAACAGGCTCATTAAATACTTATTAAATAGTTTTATTAAATAGGCGTATTAAATAGGCTTATTAAATAGGCGCAATAAATAGGTTTATCAAATGGGCTTATTAAATAGGCTCTTTTAATAGGATTAATAAATAGGCTTATTAAATAGGCGTATTAAATAGGCTTATTAAATAGGCTTATTAAATAGACTCATTAAATAGTCTTATTAAATAGGCTCAATAAATAGGCTCATTAAATAAGCTCAATAAATAGGCTTATTAAATAGGCTCAACAATTATGCTTATTAAATAAGCTCAATAAATAGGCTTATTAAATAGGCTCATTATATACTTATGAAAAGGCTTATTAAATAGACTTATTAAATAGATGTATTAAATATGCTTATTAAATAGGCTTATTAAATAGGCTTATTAAATAGGCTTATTAAATAGACTTATTAAATAGCCTCATTAAATAGGCTTATTTTAGCAACTTAGGCTTATTAATTAGGCTTATTTCAGCAACTTAGGATTATTAAATAGGCTTATTTCAGCAACTTAGACTTATTAAATAGGCCTATTAAATAGGCTTATTAAATACTTATTAAATAGGCTTATTAAATAGGCTTATTAAATAGACTGATTAAATAGGCTCAATAAATAGGCGTATTAAATAGGCTTATTAAATAGGCTTATTAAATAGGCTTATTAAATAGGCTTATTAAATATGCATATTAAATAGACTTATTAAATAGGCTTATTAACTAGACTTATTAAATAGACTTATTAAAAAGGCTTATTAAATAGACTTATTAAACAGGCTCATTAAATACTTATTAAATAGTTTTATTAAATAGGCGTATTAAATAGGCTTATTAAATAGGCGCAATAAATAGGTTTTTCAAATGGGCTTATTAAATAGGCTCTTTTAATAGGATTAATAAATAGGCTTATTAAATAGGCGTATTAAATAGGCTTATTAAATAGGCTTATTAAATAGACTCATTAAATAGTCTTATTAAATAGGCTCAATAAATAGGCTCATTAAATAAGCTCAATAAATAGGCTTATTAAATAGGCTCAACAATTATGCTTATTAAATAAGCTCAATAAATAGGCTTATTAAATAGGCTCATTATATACTTATGAAAAGGCTTATTAAATAGACTTATTAAATAGATGTATTAAATATGCTTATTAAATAGGCTTATTAAATAGGCTTATTAAATAGGCTTATTAAATAGACTTATTAAATAGCCTCATTAAATAGGCTTATTTTAGCAACTTAGGCTTATTAATTAGGCTTTTTTCAGCAACTTAGACTTATTAAATAGCCTTATTACAGCAACTTAAGCTTATTAAATAGGCTTATTTCAGCAACTTAGGCTTATTAAATAGGCTTATTTCAGAAACTTAGGCTTATTAAATAGGCTTATTTCAGCAGCTTATGCTTATTAAATAGCCTTATTAAATAGGCTTATTTCAGCAACATTAGGATTATTAAATAGGCTTATTTCAGCAACTTAGACTTATTAAATAGCCCTATTAAATAGGAGTATTAAATAGACTTATTAAATAGGCTCATTAAATACTTATTAAATAGGCTTATTAAATAGGCTCAATAAATAGGCTTATTAAATGGGCTTATTAAATAGGCTCATTAAATAGGCTTAATAAATAGACTTATTAAATAGACATATTAAATATGCTTATTAAATATGCTTATTAAATAGGCTTATTAAATAGGCTTATTAAATAGGCTTATTAAATAGACTTATTAAATAGCCTCATTAAATAGGCTTATTTTAGCAACTTAGGCTTATTAATTAGGCTTTTTTCAGCAACTTAGACTTATTAAATAGCCTTATTACAGCAACTTAGGCTTATTAAATAGGCTTATTTCAGCAACTTAGGATTATTAAATAGGCTTATTTCAGCAACTTAGGCGTATTAAATAGGCTTATTTCAGCAATTTAGGCTTATTAAATAGCCTTATTTCAGCAACTTAGACTTATTAAATAGGATTATTCAGCAACTTAGGCTTAAATAGGCTTATTAAATAGGCTTATTAAATAGGCTTATTAAATAGGCTTATTAAATAAACTTATTAAATAGCCTCATTAAATAGGCTTATTTTAGCAGCTTAGGCTTATTAAATAGCCATATTAAATATGCTTATTTCAGCAACGTAGGCTTATTAAATAGGCTTATTTCAGCAGCTTATGCTTATTAAATAGCCTTATTAAATAGGCTTATTTCAGCAACATTAGGATTATTAAATAGGCTTATTTCAGCAACTTAGACTTATTAAATAGCCCTATTAAATAGGAATATTAAATAGACTTATTAAATAGGCTCATTAAATACTTATTAAATAGGCTTATTAAATAGGCTTATTAAATAGACTTATTAAATAGGCTCAATAAATAGGCGTATTAAATAGGCTTATTAAATAGGCTTATTAAATAGGCTTATTAAATAGGCTTATTAAATATGCGTATTAAATAGACTTATTAAATAGGCTTATTAAATAGGCTCAATAAATAGGCTTATTAAATAGGCTCAATAAATAGTTTTATTAAATAGGCGTATTAAATAGTCTTATTAAATAGGCTCAATAAATAGGCTCATTAAATAAGCTCAATAAATAGGCTTATTAAATAGGCTCAACAATTATGCTTATTAAATAAGCTCAATAAATAGGCTTATTAAATAGGCTCATTATATACTTATGAAAAGGCTTATTAAATAGACTTATTAAATAGATGTATTAAATATGCTTATTAAATAGGCTTATTAAATAGGCTTATTAAATAGGCTTATTAAATAGACTTATTAAATAGCCTCATTAAATAGGCTTATTTTTAGCAACTTAGGCTTATTAATTAGGCTTATTTCAGCAACTTAGGATTATTAAATAGGCTTATTTCAGCAACTTAGACTTATTCAATAGGCCTATTAAATAGGCTTATTAAATAGGCGCAATAAATAGGTTTTTCAAATGGGCTTATTAAATAGGCTCTTTTAATAGGATTAATAAATAGGCTTATTAAATAGGCGTATTAAATAGGCTTATTAAATAGGCTTATTAAATAGACTCATTAAATAGTCTTATTAAATAGGCTCAATAAATAGGCTCATTAAATAAGCTCAATAAATAGGCTTATTAAATAGGCTCAACAATTATGCTTATTAAATAAGCTCAATAAATAGGCTTATTAAATAGGCTCATTATATACTTATGAAAAGGCTTATTAAATAGACTTATTAAATAGATGTATTAAATATGCTTATTAAATAGGCTTATTAAATAGGCTTATTAAATAGGCTTATTAAATAGACTTATTAAATAGCCTCATTAAATAGGCTTATTTTAGCAACTTAGGCTTATTAATTAGGCTTTTTTCAGCAACTTAGACTTATTAAATAGCCTTATTACAGCAACTTAAGCTTATTAAATAGGCTTATTTCAGCAACTTAGGCTTATTAAATAGGCTTATTTCAGAAACTTAGGCTTATTAAATAGGCTTATTTCAGCAGCTTATGCTTATTAAATAGCCTTATTAAATAGGCTTATTTCAGCAACATTAGGATTATTAAATAGGCTTATTTCAGCAACTTAGACTTATTAAATAGCCCTATTAAATAGGAGTATTAAATAGACTTATTAAATAGGCTCATTAAATACTTATTAAATAGGCTTATTAAATAGGCTCAATAAATAGGCTTATTAAATGGGCTTATTAAATAGGCTCATTAAATAGGCTTAATAAATAGACTTATTAAATAGACGTATTAAATATGCTTATTAAATATGCTTATTAAATAGGCTTATTAAATAGGCTTATTAAATAGGCTTATTAAATAGACTTATTAAATAGCCTCATTAAATAGGCTTATTTTAGCAACTTAGGCTTATTAATTAGGCTTTTTTCAGCAACTTAGACTTATTAAATAGCCTTATTACAGCAACTTAGGCTTATTAAATAGGCTTATTTCAGCAACTTAGGATTATTAAATAGGCTTATTTCAGCAACTTAGGCGTATTAAATAGGCTTATTTCAGCAATTTAGGCTTATTAAATAGCCTTATTTCAGCAACTTAGACTTATTAAATAGGATTATTCAGCAACTTAGGCTTAAATAGGCTTATTAAATAGGCTTATTAAATAGGCTTATTAAATAGGCTTATTAAATAAACTTATTAAATAGCCTCATTAAACAGGCTTATTTTAGCAGCTTAGGCTTATTAAATAGCCATATTAAATATGCTTATTTCAGCAACGTAGGCTTATTAAATAGGCTTATTTCAGCAGCTTATGCTTATTAAATAGCCTTATTAAATAGGCTTATTTCAGCAACATTAGGATTATTAAATAGGCTTATTTCAGCAACTTAGACTTATTAAATAGCCCTATTAAATAGGAATATTAAATAGACTTATTAAATAGGCTCATTAAATACTTATTAAATAGGCTTATTAAATAGGCTTATTAAATAGACTTATTAAATAGGCTCAATAAATAGGCGTATTAAATAGGCTTATTAAATAGGCTTATTAAATAGGCTTATTAAATAGGCTTATTAAATATGCGTATTAAATAGACTTATTAAATAGGCTTATTAAATAGGCTCAATAAATAGGCTTATTAAATAGGCTCAATAAATAGGCTTATTAAATAGGCTCAATAAATAGGCTTATTAAATAGGCTCAATAATAAACTTATTAAATAGGCTCATTAAATACTTATTAAATAGGCTTATTAAATAGACTTATTAAATAGACTTATTAAATAGGCTTATTAAATATACTTATTAAATAGGCTTATTAAAAAGGCTTATTAAATAGACTTATTAAACAGGCTCATTAAATACTTATTACATAGGTTTATTAAATAGGTGTATTAAATAGGCTTATTAAATAGGCTCCATAAATAGGCTTATTAAATGGGCTTATTAAATAGGCTCATTAAATAGGCTTAATAAATAGGCTTATTAAATAGGCGTATTAAATAGGCTTATTAAATAGACTCATTAAATAGGCTAATTAAATAGGCTCAATAAATAGGATCATTAAATAGGCTCAATAAATAGGCTTATTAAATAGGCTCAATAATTAGGCTTATTAAATAGGCTGAATAAATAGGCTTATTAAATAGGCTCATTATATACTTATTAAATAGGCTTATTAAATAGACTTATTAAATAGACGTATTAAATATGCTTATTAAATAGGCTTATTAAATAGGCTTATTAAATAGGCTTATTAAATAGACTTATTAAATAGCCTCATTAAATAGGCTTATTTTAGCAACTTAGGCTTATTAATTAGGCTTTTTTCAGCAACTTAGACTTATTAAATAGCCTTATTACAGCAACTTAGGCTTATTAAATAGGCTTATTTCAGCAACTTAGGCTTATTAAATAGGCTTATTTCAGCAACTTAGGCTTATTAAATAGGCTTGTTTCAGCAACTTAGGCTTATTAAATAGGCTTATTTCAGCAACTTAGACTTATTCAATAGGCCTATTAAATAGGCTTATTAAATAGACTTATTAAATAGGCTCATTAAATACTTATTAAATAGGCTCATTATATACTTATGAAAAGGCTTATTAAATAGACTTATTAAATAGATGTATTAAATATGCTTATTAAATAGGCTTATTAAATAGGCTTATTAAATAGGCTTATTAAATAGACTTATTAAATAGCCTCATTAAATAGTCTTCTTTTAGCAACTTAGGCTTATTAATTAGGCTTTTTTCAGCAACTTAGACTTATTAAATAGCCTTATTACAGCAACTTAAGCTTATTAAATAGGCTTATTTCAGCAACTTAGGCTTATTAAATAGGCTTATTTCAGAAACTTAGGCTTATTAAATAGGCTTATTCAGCAACTTATGCTTATTAAATAGCCTTATTAAATAGGCTTATTTCAGCAACATTAGGATTATTAAATAGGCTTATTTCACCAAATTAGACTTATTAAAAAGACTTATTTCAGCAACTTAGGCTTATGAAATAGGCTTATTCAGCAACTTAGGCTTATTAAATAGGCTTATTTCAGCAACTTAGACTTATTAAATAGGCCTATTAAATAGGTTTATTAAATAGACTGATTAAATAGGCTCATTAAATACATATTAAATAGGCTTATTAAATATATTAATTAATTAGACTTATTAAATAGGCTTATTAAATAGGCTTATTAAATAGGCTCAATAAATAGGCTTATTAAATAGGCTCAATAATAAACTTATTAAATAGGCTCATTAAATACTTATTAAATAGGCTTATTAAATAAACTTATTAAATAGACTTATTAAATAGGCTTATTAAATATACTTATTAAATAGGCTTATTAAAAAGGCTTATTAAATAGACTTATTAAACAATCTCATTAAATACTTATTAAATAGGTTTATTAAATAGGCGTATTAAATAGGCTTATTAAATAGGCTCAATAAATAGGCTTATTAAATGGGCTTATTAAATAGGCTCATTAAATAGGCTTAATAAATAGACTTATTAAATAGACGTATTAAATATGCTTATTAAATAGGCTTATTAAATAGGCTTATTAAATAGGCTTATTCAATAGGCTTATTAAATAGACTTATTAAATAGCCTCATTAAATAGGCTTATTTTAGCAACTTAGGCTTATAAATTATTCTTTTTTCAGCAACTTAGACTTATTAAATAGCCTTATTACAGCAACTTAGGCTTATTAAATAGGCTTATTTCAGCAACTTAGGCTTATTAAATAGGCTTATTTCAGCAACTTAGGCGTATTAAATAGGCTTATTTCAGCAATTTAGGCTTATTAAATAGCCTTATTTCAGCAACTTAGACTTATTAAATAGGATTATTCAGCAACTTAGGCTTAAATAGGCTTATTAAATAGGCTTATTAAATAGGCTTATTAAATAGGCTTATTAAATAAACTTATTAAATAGCCTCATTAAATAGGCTTATTTTAGCAGCTTAGGCTTATTAAATAGCCATATTAAATATGCTTATTTCAGCAACTTAGGCTTATTAAATAGGCTTATTTCAGCAGCTTATGCTTATTAAATAGCCTTATTAAATAGGCTTATTTCAGCAACATTAGGATTATTAAATAGGCTTATTTCAGCAACTTAGACTTATTAAATAGCCCTATTAAATAGGAGTATTAAATAGACTTATTAAATAGGCTCATTAAATACTTATTAAATAGGCTTATTGAATAGGCTTATTAAATAGACTTATTAAATAGGCTCAATAAATAGGCGTATTAAATAGGCTTATTAAATAGGCTTATTAAATAGGCTTATTAAATAGGCTTATTAAATATGCGTATTAAATAGACTTATTAAATAGGCTTATTAAATAGGCTCAATAAATAGGCTCATTAAATAGGCTCAATAAATAGGCTTATTAAATAGGCTCAATAAATAGGCTTATTAAATAGGCTCAATAATAAACTTATTAAATAGGCTCATTAAATACTTATTAAATAGGCTTATTAAATAGACTTATTAAATAGACTTATTAAATAGGCTTATTAAATATACTTATTAAATAGGCTTATTAAAAAGGCTTATTAAATAGACTTATTAAACAGGCTCATTAAATACTTATTAAATAGGTTTATTAAATAGGTGTATTAAATAGGCTTATTAAATAGGCTCCATAAATAGGCTTATTAAATGGGCTTATTAAATAGGCTCATTAAATAGGCTTAATAAATAGGCTTATTAAATAGGCGTATTAAATAGGCTTATTAAATAGGCTTATTAAATAGACTCATTAAATAGGCTAATTAAATAGGCTCAATAAATAGGCTCATTAAATAGGCTCAATAAATAGGCTTATTAAATAGGCTCAATAATTAGGCTTATTAAATAGGCTCAATAAATAGGCTTATTAAATAGGCTCATTATATACTTATTAAATAGGCTTATTAAATAGACTTATTAAATAGACGTATTAAATATGCTTAATAAATAGGCTTATTAAATAGGCTTATTAAATAGGCGCAATAAATAGGTTTATCAAATGGGCTTATTAAATAGGCTCTTTTAATAGGATTAATAAATAGGCTTATTAAATAGGCGTATTAAATAGGCTTATTAAATAGCCATATTAAATAGACTCATTAAATAGTCTTATTAAATAGGCTCAATAAATAGGCTCATTAAATAGGTTCAATAAATAGGCTTATTAAATAGGCTCAACAATTAGGCTTATTAAATAAGCTCAATAAATAGGCTTATTAAATAGGCTCATTATATACTTATGAAAAGGCTTATTAAATAGACTTATTAAATAGATGTATTAAATATGCTTATTAAATAGGCTTATTAAATAGGCTTATTAAATAGGCTTATTAAATAGACTTAATAAGCCTATTTAATAAGCCTATTTAATAAGCCTATTTAATGAGCCTATTTATTGAGCCTATTTAGTAAGTCTATTTAATAAGCCTATTTAATAAGCCTATTTAATAAGTATTTAATGAGCCTATTTAATAAGTATATTTAATAAGCCTATTTAATAGGCCTATTTAATAAGTCTAAGTTGCTGAAATAAGCCTATTTAATAAGACTAAGTTGCTGAATAAGCCTATTTCATAAGCCTAAGTTGCTGAAATAAGCCTTTTTAATAAATCTAAGTTGCTGAAATAAGCCTATTTAATAAAGCTATTTAATAAGCCTAAGTTGCTGAATAAGTCTATTTACTAAGTCTAAGTTGCTGAAATAAGGCAATTTAATAAGCCTAAGTTGCTGAAATAAGCCTATTTAATAAGCCTAATTTGCTGAAAAAAGGCTATTTAATAAGTCTAAGTTGCTGAAATAAGCCTATTTAATAAGCCTAAGTTGCTAAAATAAGCATATTTTAATTAGGCTATTTAATAAGTCTATTTAATAAGCCTATTTAATAAGCCTATTTAATAAGCCTATTTAATAAGCCTATTAAATAAGTCTAATTAATAAATCTATTTAATAAGCCTATTTAATAAGTATTTAATGAGCTATTTAATAAGCCTATTTATTGAGCCTATTTAATAAGCCTATTTATTGAGCCTATTTAATAAGCCAATTTTTGAGCCTATTTAATAAGACTATTTATTAAGCCTATTTAATGAGCCTATTTAATAAGCCTATTAAATAAGCCTATTTAATGAGGCTATTTAATAAGTCTATTTAATAAGCCTATTTAATAAGCCTATTTAATAAGCCTATTTAATAAGTCTAATTCATACATCTATTTAATAAGCCTATTTAATAAGCCTATTTATTGAGCCTATTTAATAAGCCTATTTATTGATCCTATTTAATAAGCCTATTTATTAAGCCTATTTAATGAGCCTATTTAATAAGCCTATTTAATAAGCCTATTTATTGAGCCTATTTAATATGCCTATTTAATACGCCTATTTAATAAACCTATTTAATAAGTATTTAATGAGCCTATTTAATAAGTCTATTTAATAAGCCTTTTTAATAAGCCTATTTAATAAGTCTATTTAATAAGCCTATTTAATAAGTCTATTTAATAAGTCTATTTAATAAGCCTATTTAATAAATATTTAATGAGCCTACTTAATAAGCCTATTTATTGAGCCTATTTAATAAGCCTATTTAATAAGTCTATTTAATACGCCTATTTAATAAGCCTATTTAATAAGCCTATTTAATAAGCCTATTTATGAAGCCTATTTAGTGAGCCTATTTAATAAGCCTATTTATTGAGCCTATTTAATAAGTCCATTTAATAAGCCTGTTTAATAAGCCTATTTAATAAGTATTTAATGAGCCTATTTAATAAGCCTAAGTTGCTGAATAAGCCTATTTAATAAGCCAAAGTTCCTGAAATAAGCCTATTTAATAAGCCAATTTAATAAGCCTAAGTTGCTGAACAAGCCTATTTAATATGCCTAAGTTGCTGAAATAAGCCTATTTAATAAGTCTAAGTTGCTGAAATAAGGCTATTTAATAAGCCTAAGTTGCTGAAATAAGCCTATTTAATAAGGCTAAGTTGCTGAAATAAGGCTATTTAATAAGTCCAGGTTGCTGAAATAAGCCTATTTAATAAGCCTAAGTTGCTGAAATAAGTATATTTAATAAGCATAAGTTGCTGAAATAAGCCTATTTAATAAGTCTAAGTTGCTGAGATAAGGCTATTTAATGAGTCTAAGTTGCTGAAATAAGCCTATTTAATAAGCCTAAGTTGCTGAAATAAGGCTATTTAATAAGTCTAAGTTGCTGAAATAAGCCTATTTAATAAGCCTAAGTTGCTAAAATAGCCTATTTAATGAGGCTATTTAATAAGTCTATTTAATAAGCCTATTTAATAAGCCTATTTAATAAGCCTATTTAATAAGTTTAATTCATAAATCTATTTAATAAGCCTATTTAATAAGCCTATTTATTGAGCCTATTTAATAAGCCTATTTATTGATCCTATTTAATAAGCCTATTTATTAAACCTATTTAATGAGCCTATTTAATAAGCCTATTTAATAAGCCTATTTATTGAGCCTATTTAATAAGCCTATTTAATACGCCTATTTAATAAACCTATTTAATAAGTATTTAATGAGCCTATTTAATAAGTCTATTTAATAAGCCTTTTTAATAAGCCTATTTAATAAGTCTATTTAATAAGCCTATTTAATAAGTCTATTTAATAAGTCTATTTAATAAGCCTATTTAATAAGTATTTAATGAGCCTACTTAATAAGCCTATTTATTGAGCCTATTTAATAAGCCTATTTATTGAGCCTATTTAATTAGCTTTTTTATTGAGCCTATTTAATAAGCCTATTTATTGAGCCTATTTAATAAGCCTATTTAATAAGTCTATTTAATACGCCTATTTAATAAGCCTGTTTAATAAGCCGATTTAATAAGCCTATTTATGAAGCCTATTTAATGTGCCTATTTAATAAGTCCATTTAATAAGCCTGTTTAATAAGCCTATTTAATAAGTATTTAATGAGCCTATTTAATAAGCCTAAGTTGCTGAATAAGCCTATTTAATAAGCAAAAGTTGCTGAAATAAGCCTATTTAATTAGCCAATTTAATAAGCCTAAGTTGCTGAATAAGCCTATTTAATAAGCCTAAGTTGCTGAAATAAGCCTATTTAATAAGTCTAAGTTTCTGAAATAAGGCTATTTAATAAGCCTAATTTGCTGAAATAAGGCTATTTAATCAGCGTAAGTTGCTGAAATAAGCCTATTTAATAAGGCTATTTAATATGCCTAAGTTGCTGAGATAAGGCTATTTAATAAGTCTAAGTTGCTGAAATAAGCCTATTTAATCAGCGTAAGTTGCTGAAATAAGCCTATTTAATAAGGCTATTTAATACGCCTAAGTTGCTGAAATAAGCCTATTTAATAAGCGTAAGTTGCTGAAATACGGCTATTTAATAAGTCTAAGTTGCTGAAATAAGCCTATTTAATAAGCATAAGTTGCTGAAATAAGCCTATTTAATAAGCCTAAGTTGCAAAATAAGCCTATTTAATAAGGCTATTTAATAAGCATAAGTTGCTGAAATACGCCAATTTAATAAGCCTAAGTTGCTGAAATAAGCCTATTTAATATGGCTATTTAATAAGTCTAAGTTGCTGAAATAAACCTATTTAATAAGCCTAAGTTGCTAAAATAAGCCTATTTAATGAGGCTATTTAATAAGTCTATTTAATAAGCCTATTTAATAAGCCTATTTAATAAGCCTATTTAATAAGCCTATTTAATACGCCTATTTAATGAAACTATTTAATAAGTATTTAATGAGCCTATTTAATAAGTCTATTTAATAAGCCTTTTTAAAAAGCCTATTTAATAAGTCTATTTAATAAGCCTATTTAATAAGTATTTCATGAGCCTATTTAATACGCCTATTTATTGAGCCTATTTAATAAGCCTATTTTTTGAGCCTATTTAATAAGCCTATTTATTGAGCCTATTTAATCAGCCTAATTATTGAGCATAATTAATAAGCCTATTTAATAAGTCTATTTAATAAGCTTATTTAATAAGCCTATTTAATAAGCCTATTCAATAACTATATTTAATATGTGTATTTAATAATCATATTTAATAAGTATTTTAATGAGCCTATTTAATAAGCCTATTTATTGAGCCTATTTAATAAGCCTATTTATTGAGCCTATTTAATAAGCCTATTTAATAAGCCTATTTATTGAGCCTATTTAATAAGTCTATTTAATAAGCCTATTTAATAAGCCTATTTATTGAGCCTATTTAATAAGCCTATTTAATAAGCCTATTTAATAAGCCTATTTAATAAGCCTATTTAATGAGCCTATTTATTGAGCCTATTTAGTAAGTCTATTTAATAAGCCTATTTAATAAGCCTATTTAATAAGTATTTAATGAGCCTATTTAATAAGTCTATTTAATAAGCCTATTTAATAGGCCTATTTAATAAGTCTAAGTTGCTGAAATAAGACTATTTAATAAGCCTAAGTTGCTGAATAAGCCTATTTCATAAGCCTAAGTTGCTGAAATAAGCCTTTTTAATAAATCTAAGTTGCTGAAATAAGCCTATTTAATAAAGCTATTTAATAAGCCTAAGTTGCGGAATAAGTCTATTTACTAAGTCTAAGTTGCTGAAATAAGGCAATTTAATAAGCCTAAGTTGCTGAAATAAGCCTATTTAATAAGCCTAATTTGCTGAAAAAAGGCTATTTAATAAGTCTAAGTTGCTGAAATAAGCCTATTTAATAAGCATAAGTTGCTAAAATAAGCATATTTTAATTAGGCTATTTAATAAGTCTATTTAATAAGCCTATTTAATAAGCCTATTTAATAAGCCTATTTAATAAGCCTATTAAATAAGTCTAATTAATACATCTATTTAATAAGCCTATTTAATAAGTATTTAATGAGCTATTTAATAAGCCTATTTATTGAGCCTATTTAATAAGCCTATTTATTGAGCCTATTTAATAAGCCTATTTTTGAGCCTATTTAATAAGCCTATTTATTAAGCCTATTTAATGAGCCTATTTAATAAGCCTATTAAATAAGCCTATTTATTGAGCCTATTTAATAAGCCTATTTAATGCGCCTATTTAATAAACCTATTTAATAAGTATTTAATGAGCCTATTTAATAAGTCTATTTAATAAGCCTATTTAATGAGGCTATTTAATAAGTCTATTTAATAAGCCTATTTAATAAGCCTATTTAATAAGCCTATTTAATAAGTCTAATTCATAAATCTATTTAATAAGCCTATTTAATAAGCCTATTTATTGAGCCTATTTAATAAGCCTATTTATTGATCCTATTTAATAAGCCTATTTATTAAGCCTATTTAATGAGCCTATTTAATAAGCCTATTTAATAAGCCTATTTATTGAGCCTATTTAATAAGCCTATTTAATACGCCTATTTAATAAACCTATTTAATAAGTATTTAATGAGCCTATTTAATAAGTCTATTTAATAAGCCTTTTTAATAAGCCTATTTAATAAGTCTATTTAATAAGCCTATTTAATAAGTCTATTTAATAAGTCTATTTAATAAGCCTATTTAATAAGTATTTAATGAGCCTACTTAATAAGCCTATTTATTGAGCCTATTTAATAAGCCTATTTATTGAGCCTATTTAATCAGCTTTTTTATTGAGCCTATTTAATAAGCCTATTTATTGAGCCTATTTAATAAGCCTATTTAATAAGTCTATTTAATACGCCTATTTAATAAGCCTATTTAATAAGCCGATTTAATAAGCCTATTTATGAAGCCTATTTAATGTGCCTATTTAATAAGTCCATTTAATAAGCCTGTTTAATAAGCCTATTTAATAAGTATTTAATGAGCCTATTTAATAAGCCTAAGTTGCTGAATAAGCCTATTTAATAAGCAAAAGTTGCTGAAATAAGCCTATTTAATTAGCCAATTTAATAAGCCTAAGTTGCTGAATAAGCCTATTTAATAAGCCTAAGTTGCTGAAATAAGCCTATTTAATAAGTCTAAGTTTCTGAAATAAGGCTATTTAATAAGCCTAATTTGCTGAAATAAGGCTATTTAATAAGTCTAAGTTGCTGAAATAAGCCTATTTAATCAGCGTAAGTTGCTGAAATAAGCCTATTTAATAAGGCTATTTAATATGCCTAAGTTGCTGAAATAAGCCTATTTAATAAGCGTAAGTTGCTGAAATAAGCCTATTTAATAAGTCTAAGTTGCTGAGATAAGGCTATTTAATAAGTCTAAGTTGCTGAAATAAGCCTATTTAATCAGCGTAAGTTGCTGAAATAAGCCTATTTAATAAGGCTATTTAATACGCCTAAGTTGCTGAAATACGGCTATTTAATAAGTCTAAGTTGCTGAAATAAGCCTATTTAATAAGCATAAGTTGCTGAAATAAGCCTATTTAATAAGCCTAAGTTGCAAAATAAGCCTATTTAATAAGGCTATTTAATAAGCATAAGTTGCTGAAATACGCCAATTTAATAAGCCTAAGTTGCTGAAATAAGCCTATTTAATATGGCTATTTAATAAGTCTAAGTTGCTGAAATAAACCTATTTAATAAGCCTAAGTTGCTAAAATAAGCCTATTTAATGAGGCTATTTAATAAGTCTATTTAATAAGCCTATTTAATAAGCCTATTTAATAAGCCTATTTAATAAGCCTATTTAATACGCCTATTTAATGAACCTATTTAATAAGTACTTAATGAGCCTATTTAATAAGTCTATTTAATAAGCCTTTTTAAAAAGCCTATTTAATAAGTCTATTTAATAAGCCTATTTAATAAGTATTTCATGAGCCTATTTAATACGCCTATTTATTGAGCCTATTTAATAAGCCTATTTTTTGAGCCTATTTAATAAGCCTATTTATTGAGCCTATTTAATCAGCCTAATTATTGAGCATAATTAATAAGCCTATTTAATAAGTCTATTTAATAAGCTTATTTAATAAGCCTATTTAATAAGCCTATTCAATAACTATATTTAATATGTGTATTTAATAATCATATTTAATAAGTATTTTAATGAGCCTATTTAATAAGCCTATTTATTGAGCCTATTTAATAAGCCTATTTATTGAGCCTATTTAATAAGCCTATTTAATAAGCCTATTTATTGAGCCTATTTAATAAGTCTATTTAATAAGCCTATTTAATAAGCCTATTTATTGAGCCTATTTAATAAGCCTATTTAATAAGCCTATTTAATAAGCCTATTTAATAAGCCTATTTATTGAGCCTATTTAGTAAGTCTATTTAATAAGCCTATTTAATAAGCCTATTTAATAAGTATTTAATGAGCCTATTTAATAAGTCTATTTAATAAGCCTATTTAATAGGCCTATTTAATAAGTCTAAGTTGCTGAAATAAGACTATTTAATAAGCCTAAGTTGCTGAATAAGCCTATTTCATAAGCCTAAGTTGCTGAAATAAGCCTTTTTAATAAATCTAAGTTGCTGAAATAAGCCTATTTAATAAAGCTATTTAATAAGCCTAAGTTGCTGAATAAGTCTATTTACTAAGTCTAAGTTGCTGAAATAAGGCAATTTAATAAGCCTAAGTTGCTGAAATAAGCCTATTTAATAAGCCTAATTTGCTGAAAAAAGGCTATTTAATAAGTCTAAGTTGCTGAAATAAGCCTATTTAATAAGCCTAAGTTGCTAAAATAAGCATATTTTAATTAGGCTATTTAATAAGTCTATTTAATAAGCCTATTTAATAAGCCTATTTAATAAGCCTATTAAATAAGTCTAATTAATAAATCTATTTTATAAGCCTATTTAATAAGTATTTAATGAGCTATTTAATAAGCCTATTTATTGAGCCTATTTAATAAGCCTATTTATTGAGCCTATTTAATAAGCCTATTTTTGAGCCTATTTAATAAGCCTATTTATTAAGCCTATTTAATGAGCCTATTTAATAAGCCTATTAAATAAGCCTATTTATTGAGCTTATTTAATAAGCCTATTTAATGCGCCTATTTAATAAACCTATTTAATAAGTATTTAATGAGCCTATTTAATAAGTCTATTTAATAAGCCTTTTTAATAAGCCTATTTATTAAGCCTATTTAATGAGCCTATTTAATAAGCCTATTAAATAAGCCTATTTATTGAGCCTATTTAATAAGCCTATTTAATGCGCCTATTTAATAAACCTATTTAATAAGTATTTAATGAGCCTATTTAATAAGTCTATTTAATAAGCCTATTTAATAAGTATTTAATGATCCTATTTAATAAGCCTATATATTGAGCCTATTTAATAAGCCTATTTATTGAGCCTATTTAATTAGCCTATTTATTGAGCCTATTTAATAAGCCTATTTATTGGGCCTATTTAATAAGCCTATTTAATAAGTCTATTTAATACGCCTATTTAATAAGCCTATTTAATAAGCCGATTTAATAAGCCTATTTATGAAGCCTATTTAATGAGCCTACTTAATAGGCCTATTTATTGAGCCTATTTAATAAGTCTATTTAATAAGCCTATTTAATAAGCCTATTTAATAAGTATTTAATGAGCCTATTTAATAAGCCTAAGTTGCTGAATTAGCCTATTTAATAAGCCAAAGTTGCTGAAATAAGCCTCTTTAATAAGCCTATTTAATAAGCCTAAGTTGCTGAATACGCCTATTTAATAAGCCTAAGTTGCTGAAATAAGCCTATTTAATAAGTCTAAGTTGCTGAAATAAGGCTATTTAATAAGCCTAAGTTGCTGAAATAAGCCTATTTAAAAAGCCTAAGTTGCTGAAATAAGGCTATTTAATGAGTCTAAGTTGCTGAAATAAGCCTATTTAATAAGCCTAAGTTGCTGAAATAAGTATATTTAATAAGCATAAGTTGCTGAAATTAGCCTATTTAATAAGTCTAAGTTGCTGAGATAAGGCTATTTAATAAGTATAAGTTGCTGAAATACGCCAATTTAATAAGCCTAAGTTGCTGAAATAAGCCTATTTAATATGACTATTTAATAAGTCTAAGTTGCTGAAATAAACCTACTTAATAAGCCTAAGTTGCTAAAATAAGCCTATTAAATGAGGCTATTTAATAAGTCTATTTAATAAGCCTATTTAATAAGCCTAAGTTCCTGAATAAGCCTATTTAATAAGTCTAAGTTGCTGAGATAAGGCTATTTAATAAGTCTAAGTTGCTGAAATAAGCTTTTTTAATCAGCGTAAGTTGCTGAAATAAGCCTATTTAATAAGCCCAAGTTGCTGAAATAAGCCTATTTAATAAGGCTATTTAATACGCCTAAGTTGCTGAAATAAGCCTATTTAATAAGAGAAAGTTGCTGAAATACGGCTATTTAATAAGCCTACGTTGCTGAAATAAGCCTATTTAATAAGCCTATTTAATAAGCCTAAGTTGCTAAAATAAGCCTATTAAATGAGGCTATTTAATAAGTCTATTTAATAAGCCTATTTAATAAGCCTATTTAATAAGCCTATTTAATAAGCCTATTTAATACGCCTATTTAATAAACCTATTTAATAAGTATTTAATGAGCCTATTTAATAAGTCTATTTAATAAGCCTTTTTAATAAGCCTATTTAATAAGTCTATTTAATAAGCCTATTTAATAAGTCTATTTAATAAGTCTCTTTAATAAGTATTCAATGAGCCTATTTAATAAGCCTATTTATTGAGCCTATTTAAAAAGCCTATTTTTTTTGCCTATTTAATAAGCCTATTTATTGAGCCTATTTAATAAGCTTAATAATTGAGCCTATTTCATAAGCCTATTTAATAAGTCTATTTAATAAGCCTATTTCATAAGCCTATCTAATAAGCCTATTCAATAAATCTATTTAATAAGTCTATTTAATAAGCCTATTTAATAAGTATTTAATGAGCCTATTTAATAAGCTTATTTATTGAGCCTATTTAATAAGCCCATTTATTGAGCCTATTTAATAAGCCTATTTAATAAGCCTATTTATTGAGTCTATTTAATAAATCTATTTAATAAGCATATTTAATAAGCCTATTTATTGAGCCTATTTAATAAGTCTATTTATTAAGTCTATTTAATAAGCCTATTTATTAAGCCTATTTAATAAGCCTATTTAATAAACCTATTGATTGAGCCTATTTAATAAGTCTATTTTAATAAGCCTATTTAATGAGCCTAATTAATGAGTATTTAATGAGCATATTTAATAAGTCTATTTAATAAGCCTATTTAATAGGCCTATTTAATAAGTTTAAGTTGCTGAAATAAGACTATTTAATAAGCCTAAGTTTTTGAATAAACCTATTTCATAAGCCTAAGTTGCTGAAATAAGCCTTTTTAATAAGTCTAAGTTGCTGAAATAAGCCTATTTAATAAGCCTAAGTTGCTGAAATTAGCCTATTTAATAAAGCTATTTAATAAGCCTAAGTTGCTGAATAAGTCTATTTAATAAGTCTAAGTTGCTGAAATAAGGCTATTTAATAAGCCTAAGTTGCTGAAATAAGCCTGTTTAATAAGCCTAAGTTGCTGAAATAAGGCTATTTAATAAGTCTAAGTTGCTGAAATAAGCCTATTTAATAAGCCTAAGTTGCTAAAATAAGCCTATTTAATGAGGCTATTTAATAAGTCTATTTAATAAGCCTATTTAATAAGCCTATTTAATAAGCCTATTTAATAAGCCTATTTAATAAGTCTAATTCATAAATCTATTTAATAAGCCTATTTAATAAGTATTTAATGAGCCTATTTAATAAGCCTATTTATTGAGCCTATTTAATAAGCCTATTTATTGAGCCTATTTAATAAGCCTATTTATTGAGCCTATTTAATAAGCCTATTTAGTAAGCCTATTTAATGAGCCTATTTAATAAGCCTATTTAATAAGCCTATTTATTGAGCCTATTTAATAAGCCTATTTAATACGCCTATTTAATAAACCTATTTAATAAGTATTTAATGAGCCTATTTAATAAGTCTATTTAATAAGCCTTTTTAATGAGCCTATTTAATAAGTCTATTTAATAAGCCTATTTAATAAGTCTATTTAATAAGTCTATTTAATAAGCCTATTCAATAAGTATTTAATGAGCCTATTTAATAAGCCTATTTATTGAGCCTATTTAATAAGCCTATTTAATGAGCCTATTTAATTAGCCTATTTATTGAACCTATTTAATAAGCCTATTTATTGAGCCTATTTAACAAGCCTATTTAATAAGTCTATTTAATACGCCTATTTAATAAGCCTATTTAATAAGCCAATTAAATAAGCCTATTTATGAAGCCTATTTAATGAGCCTATTTAATAAGCCTATTTATTGAGCCTATTTAATAAGTCCATTTAATAAGCCTGTTTAATAAGCCTATTTAATAAGTATTTAATGAGCCTATTTAATAAGCCTAAGTTGCTGAATAAGCCTATTTAATAAGCCAAAGTTGCTGAAATAAGCCTATTTAATAAGCCAATTTAATAAGCCTAAGTTGCTGAATAAACCTATTTAATAAGCCTAAGTTGCTGAAATAAGCCTATTTAATATGGCTATTTAATAAGTCTAAGTTGCTGAAATAAGCCTATTTATTGAGCCTATTTAATAAGCCTATTTAATAAGCCTATTTAATAAGCCTATTTATTGAGCCTATTTAATAAGCCTATTTAATAAGCCTATTTAATAAGCCTATTTAATAAGCCTATTTAATAAGCCTATTTAATAAGTCTAATTCATAAATCTATTTAATAAGCCTATTTAATAAGTATTTAATGAGCCTATTTAATAAGCCTATTTATTGAGCCTATTTAATAAGCCTATTTATTGAGCCTATTTAATAAGCCTATTTATTGAGCCTATTTAATAAGCCTATTTAGTAAGCCTATTTAATGAGCCTATTTAATAAGCCTATTTAATAAGCCTATTTATTGAGCCTATTTAATAAGCCTATTTAATACGCCTATTTAATAAACCTATTTAATAAGTATTTAATGAGCCTATTTAATAAGTCTATTTAATAAGCCTTTTTAATGAGCCTATTTAATAAGTCTATTTAATAAGCCTATTTAATAAGTCTATTTAATAAGTCTATTTAATAAGCCTATTCAATAAGTATTTAATGAGCCTATTTAATAAGCCTATTTATTGAGCCTATTTAATAAGCCTATTTAATGAGCCTATTTAATTAGCCTATTTATTGAACCTATTTAATAAGCCTATTTATTGAGCCTATTTAACAAGCCTATTTAATAAGTCTATTTAATACGCCTATTTAATAAGCCTATTTAATAAGCCAATTAAATAAGCCTATTTATGAAGCCTATTTAATGAGCCTATTTAATAAGCCTATTTATTGAGCCTATTTAATAAGTCCATTTAATAAGCCTGTTTAATAAGCCTATTTAATAAGTATTTAATGAGCCTATTTAATAAGCCTAAGTTGCTGAATAAGCCTATTTAATAAGCCAAAGTTGCTGAAATAAGCCTATTTAATAAGCCAATTTAATAAGCCTAAGTTGCTGAATAAACCTATTTAATAAGCCTAAGTTGCTGAAATAAGCCTATTTAATATGGCTATTTAATAAGTCTAAGTTGCTGAAATAAGCCTATTTATTGAGCCTATTTAATAAGCCTATTTAATAAGCCTATTTAATAAGCCTATTTATTGAGCCTATTTAATAAGCCTATTTAATAAGCCTATTTATTGAGCCTATTTAATAAGTCTATTTAATAAGCCTATTTAATAAGCCTATTTAATAAGTATTTAATGAGCCTATTTAATAAGTCTATTTAATAAGCCTATTTAATAAGCCTATTTAATAAGCCTATTTATTGAGCCTATTTAATAAGCCTATTTAATAAGCCTATTTAATAAGCCTATTTATTGAGCCTATTTAATAAGTCTATTTAATAAGCCTATTTAATAAGCCTATTTAATAAGTATTTAATGAGGCTATTTAATAAGCCTATTTAATAAGCCTATTTAATAAGCCTATTTAATAAGCCTATTTAATACGCCTATTTAATAAACATATTTAATAAGTATTTAATGAGCCTATTTAATAAGTCTATTTAATAAGCCTTTTTAATAAGCCTATTTAATAAGTCTATTTAATAAGTATTTAATGAGCCTATTTAATAAGCCTATTTATTGAGCCTATTTAATAAGCCTATTTATTGAGCCTATTTAATAAGCCTATTTATTGAGCCTATTTAATAAGCTTATTTATTGAGCCTATTTAATAAGCCTATTTAATAAGTCTATTTAATAAGCCTATTTAATAAGCCTATTTATTGAGCCTATTTAATAAGCCTATTTAATAAGTCTATTTAATAAGCCTATTTAATAAGCCTATTTAATAAGCCTATTTATTGAGCCTATTTAATAAGCCTATTTAATAAGCCTATTTATTGAGCCTATTTAATAAGTCTATTTAATAAGCCTATTTAATAAGTCTAAGTTGCTGAAATAAGACTATTTAATAAGCCTAAGTTGCTGAATAAGCCTATTTCATAAGCCTAAGTTGCTGAAATAAGCCTTTTTAATAAGTCTAAGTTGCTGAAATAAGCCTAAGTTGCTGAAATAAGCCTATTTAATAAAGCTATTTAATAAGCCTAAGTTGCTGAATAAGTCTATTTAATAAGTCTAAGTTGCTGAAATAAGGCTATTTAAAAAGCCTAAGTTGCTGAAATAAGCCTATTTAATAAGCCTAAGTTGCTGAAATAAGGCTATTTAATAAGTCTAAGTTGCTGAAATAAGCCTAGTTAATAAGCCTAAGTTGCTAAAATAAGCCTATTTAATGAGGCTATTTAATAAGTCTATTTAATAAGCCAATTTAATAAGCCTATTTAATAAGCCTATTTAATAAGTCTAATTCATAAATCTATTTAATAAGCCTATTTAATACGCATTTAATGAGCCTATTTAATAAGCCTATTTATTGAGCCTATTTAATAAGCCTATTTATTGAGCCTATTTATTGAGCCTATTTAATAAGTCGATTTAATAAGCCTATTTAATAAGTATTTAATGAGCCTATTTAATAAGTCTATTTAATAAGCCTATTTAATAGGCCTATTTAATAAGTCTAAGTTGCTGAAATAAGACTATTTAATAAGCCGAAGTTGCTGAATAAGCCTATTTCATAAGCCTAAGTTGCTGAAATAAGCCTTTTTAATAAGTCTAAGTTGCTGAAATAAGCCTAAGTTGCTGAAATAAGCCTATTTAATAAAGCTATTTAATGAGCCTAAGTTGCTGAATAAGTCTATTTAATAAGTCTAAGTTGCTGAAATAAGGCTATTTAAAAAGCCTAAGTTGCTGAAATAAGCCTATTTAATAAGCCTAAGTTGCTGAAATAAGGCTATTTAATAAGTCTAAGTTGCTGAAATAAGCCTATTTAATAAGCCTAAGTTGCTAAAATAAGCCTATTTAATGAGGCTATTTAATAAGTCTATTTAATAAGCCTATTTAATAAGCCTATTTAATAAGCCTATTTAATAAGTCTAATTCATAAATCTATTTAATAAGCCTATTTAATAAGTATTTAATGAGCCTATTTAATAAGCCTATTTATTGAGCCTATTTAATAAGCCTATTTATTGTGCCTATTTAATAAGCCTATTTATTGATCCTATTTAATAAGCCTATTTATTAAGCCTATTTAATGAGCCTATTTAATAAGCCTATTTATTGAGCTTATTTAATAAGCCTATTTAATAAGCCTTTTTAATAAGCCTATTTAATAAGTCTATTTAATAAGCCTATTTAATAAGTCTATTTAATAAGTCTATTTAATAAGCCTATTTAATAAGTATTTAATGAGCCTATTTAATAAGTCTATTTAATAAGCCTATTTAATAGGCCTATTTAATAAGTCTAAGTTGCTGAAATAAGACTATTTAATAAGCCTAAGTTGCTGAATAAGCCTATTTCATAAGCCTAAGTTGCTGAAATAAGCCTTTTCAATAAGTCTAAGTTGCTGAAATAAGTCTAAGTTGCTGAAATAAGACTATTTAATAAGCCTAAGTTGCTGAATAAGCCTATTTCATAAGCCTAAGTTGCTGAAATAAGCCTTTTTAATAAGTCTAAGTTGCTGAAATAAGCCTAAGTTGCTGAAATAAGCCTATTTAATAAAGCTATTTAATAAGCCTAAGTTGCTGAATAAGTCTATTTAATAAGTCTAAGTTGCTGAAATAAGGCTATTTAAAAAGCCTAAGTTGCTGAAATAAGCCTATTTAATAAGCCTAAGTTGCTGAAATAAGGCTATTTAATAAGTCTAAGTTGCTGAAATAAGCCTAGTTAATAAGCCTAAGTTGCTGAAATAAGCCTATTTAATGAGGCTATTTAATAAGTCTATTTAATAAGCCAATTTAATAAGCCTATTTAATAAGCCTATTTAATAAGTCTAATTCATAAATCTATTTAATAAGCCTATTTAATACGCATTTAATGAGCCTATTTAATAAGCCTATTTATTGAGCCTATTTAATAAGCCTATTTATTGAGCCTATTTATTGAGCCTATTTAATAAGTCGATTTAATAAGCCTATTTAATAAGTATTTAATGAGCCTATTTAATAAGTCTATTTAATAAGCCTATTTAATAGGCCTATTTAATAAGTCTAAGTTGCTGAAATAAGACTATTTAATAAGCCGAAGTTGCTGAATAAGCCTATTTCATAAGCCTAAGTTGCTGAAATAAGCCTTTTTAATAAGTCTAAGTTGCTGAAATAAGCCTAAGTTGCTGAAATAAGCCTATTTAATAAAGCTATTTAATGAGCCTAAGTTGCTGAATAAGTCTATTTAATAAGTCTAAGTTGCTGAAATAAGGCTATTTAAAAAGCCTAAGTTGCTGAAATAAGCCTATTTAATAAGCCTAAGTTGCTGAAATAAGGCTATTTAATAAGTCTAAGTTGCTGAAATAAGCCTATTTAATAAGCCTAAGTTGCTAAAATAAGCCTATTTAATGAGGCTATTTAATAAGTCTATTTAATAAGCCTATTTAATAAGCCTATTTAATAAGCCTATTTAATAAGTCTAATTCATAAATCTATTTAATAAGCCTATTTAATAAGTATTTAATGAGCCTATTTAATAAGCCTATTTATTGAGCCTATTTAATAAGCCTATTTATTGTGCCTATTTAATAAGCCTATTTATTGATCCTATTTAATAAGCCTATTTATTAAGCCTATTTAATGAGCCTATTTAATAAGCCTATTTATTGAGCTTATTTAATAAGCCTATTTAATAAGCCTTTTTAATAAGCCTATTTAATAAGTCTATTTAATAAGCCTATTTAATAAGTCTATTTAATAAGTCTATTTAATAAGCCTATTTAATAAGTATTTAATGAGCCTATTTAATAAGTCTATTTAATAAGCCTATTTAATAGGCCTATTTAATAAGTCTAAGTTGCTGAAATAAGACTATTTAATAAGCCTAAGTTGCTGAATAAGCCTATTTCATAAGCCTAAGTTGCTGAAATAAGCCTTTTCAATAAGTCTAAGTTGCTGAAATAAGCCTAAGTTGCTGAAATAAGCCTATTTAATAAAGCTATTTAATAAGCCTAAGTTGCTGAATAAGTCTATTTAATAAGTCTAAGTTGCTGAAATAAGGCTATTTAAAAAGCCTAAGTTGCTGAAATAAGCCTATTTAATAAGCCTAAATTGCTGAAATAAGGCTATTTAATAAGTCTAAGTTGCTGAAATAAGCCTATTTAATAAGCCTAAGTTGCTAAAATAAGCCTATTTAATGAGGCTATTTAATAAGTCTATTTAATAAGCCTATTTAATAAGCCTATTTAATAAGCCTATTTAATAAGTCTAATTCATAAATCTATTTAATAAGCCTATTTAATAAGTATTTAATGAGCCTATTTAATAAGACGATTTATTGAGCCTATTTAATAAGCCTATTTATTGATCCTATTTAATAAGCCTATTTATTAAGCCTATTTAATGAGCATATTTAATAAGCCTATTTATTGAGCCTATTTAATAAGCCTATTTAATACGCCTATTTAATAAACCTATTTAATAAGTATTTAATGAGCCTATTTAATAAGTCTATTTAATAAGCCTTTTTAATAAGCCTATTTAATAAGTCTATTTAATAAGCCTATTTAATAAGTCTATTTAATAAGTCTATTTAATAAGCCTATTTAATAAATATTTAATGAGCCTACTTAATAAGCCTATTTATTGAGCCTATTTAATAAGCCTATTTAATAAGTCTATTTAATTATGCCTATTTAATAAGCCTATTTAATAAGTCGATTTAATAAGCCTATTTATGAAGCCTATTTAATGAGCCTATTTAATAAGCCTATTTATTGAGCCTATTTAATAAGTCAATTTAATAAGCCTGTTTAATAAGCCTATTTAATAAGTATTTAATGAGCTTATTTAATAAGCCTAAGTTGCTGAATAAGCCTATTTAATAATCCAAAGTTCCTGAAATAAGCCTATTTAATAGGCCAATTTAATAAGCCTAAGTTGCTGAACAAGCCTATTTAATATGCCTAAGTTGCTGAAATAAGCCTATTTAATAAGTCTAAGTTGCTGAAATAAGGCTATTTAATAAGCCTAAGTTGCTGAAATAAGCCTATTTAATAAGGCTATTTAATACGCCTAAGTTGCTGAAATAAGCCTATTTAATAAGCGTAAGTTGCTGAAATACGGCTATTTAATAAGCCTAAGTTGCTGAATAAGCCTATTTCATAAGCCTAAGTTGCTGAAATAAGCCTTTTTAATAAGTCTAAGTTGCTGAAATAAGCCTAAGTTGCTGAAATAAGCCTATTTAATAAGTCTAAGTTGCTGAAATAAGCCTAAGTTGCTGAAATAAGCCTATTTCATAAAGCTATTTAATAAGCCTAAGTTGCTGAATAAGTCTATTTAATAAGTCTAAGTTGCTGAAATAAGGCTATTTAAAAAGCCTAAGTTGCTGAAATAAGCCTATTTAATAAGCCTAAGTTGCTGAAATAAGGCTATTTAATAAGTCTAAGTTGCTGAAATAAGCCTAGTTAATAAGCCTAAGTTGCTAAAATAAGCCTATTTAATGGGGCTATTTAATAAGTCTATTTAATAAGCCAATTTAATAAGCCTATTTAATAAGCCTATTTAATAAGTCTAATTCATAAATCTATTTAATAAGCCTATTTAATACACATTTAATGAGCCTATTTAATAAGCCTATTTATTGAGCCTATTTAATAAGCCTATTTATTGAGCCTATTTATTGAGCCTATTTAATAAGTCGATTTAATAAGCCTATTTAATAAGTATTTAATGAGCCTATTTAATAAGTCTATTTAATAAGCCTATTTAATAGGCCTATTTAATAAGTCTAAGTTGCTGAAATAAGACTATTTAATAAGCCTAAGTTGCTGAATAAGCCTATTTCATAAGCCTAAGTTGCTGAAATAAGCCTTTTTAATAAGTCTAAGTTGCTGAAATAAGCCTAAGTTGCTGAAATAAGCCTATTTAATAAAGCTATTTAATGAGCCTAAGTTGCTGAATAAGTCTATTTAATAAGTCTAAGTTGCTGAAATAAGGCTATTTAAAAAGCCTAAGTTGCTGAAATAAGCCTATTTAATAAGCCTAAGTTGCTGAAATAAGGCTATTTAATAAGTCTAAGTTGCTGAAATAAGCCTATTTAATAAGCCTAAGTTGCTAAAATAAGCCTATTTAATGAGGCTATTTAATAAGTCTATTTAATAAGCCTATTTAATAAGCCTATTTAATAAGCCTATTTAATAAGTCTAATTCATAAATCTATTTAATAAGCCTATTTAATAAGTATTTAATGAGCCTATTTAATAAGCCTATTTATTGAGCCTATTTAATAAGCCTATTTATTGTGCCTATTTAATAAGCCTATTTATTGATCCTATTTAATAAGCCTATTTATTAAGCCTATTTAATGAGCCTATTTAATAAGCCTATTTATTGAGCCTATTTAATAAGCCTATTTAATAAGCCTTTTTAATAAGCCTATTTAATAAGTCTATTTAATAAGCCTATTTAATAAGTCTATTTAATAAGTCTATTTAATAAGCCTATTTAATAAGTATTTAATGAGCCTATTTAATAAGTCTATTTAATAAGCCTATTTAATAGGCCTATTTAATAAGTCTAAGTTGCTGAAATAAGACTATTTAATAAGCCTAAGTTGCTGAATAAGCCTATTTCATAAGCCTAAGTTGCTGAAATAAGCCTTTCAATAAGTCTAAGTTGCTGAAATAAGCCTAAGTTGCTGAAATAAGCCTATTTAATAAAGCTATTTAATAAGCCTAAGTTGCTGAATAAGTCTATTTAATAAGTGTAAGTTGCTGAAATAAGGCTATTTAAAAAGCCTAAGTTGCTGAAATAAGCCTATTTAATAAGCCTAAGTTGCTGAAATAAGGCTATTTAATAAGTCTAAGTTGCTGAAATAAGCCTATTTAATAAGCCTAAGTTGCTAAAATAAGCCTATTTAATGAGGCTATTTAATAAGTCTATTTAATAAGCCTATTTAATAAGCCTATTTAATAAGCCTATTTAATAAGTCTAATTCATAAATCTATTTAATAAGCCTATTTAATAAGTATTTAATGAGCCTATTTAATAAGACGATTTATTGAGCCTATTTAATAAGCCTATTTATTGATCCTATTTAATAAGCCTATTTATTAAGCCTATTTAATGAGCATATTTAATAAGCCTATTTATCGAGCCTATTTAATAAGCCTATTTAATACGCCTATTTAATAAACCTATTTAATAAGTATTTAATGAGCCTATTTAATAAGTCTATTTAATAAGCCTTTTTAATAAGCCTATTTAATAAGTCTATTTAATAAGCCTATTTAATAAGTCTATTTAATAAGCCTATTTAATAAATATTTAATGAGCCTACTTAATAAGCCTATTTATTGAGCCTATTTAATAAGCCTATTTAATAAGTCTATTTAATTATGCCTATTTAATAAGCCTATTTAATAAGCCGATTTAATAAGCCTATTTATGAAGCCTATTTAATGAGCCTATTTAATAAGCCTATTTATTGAGCCTATTTAATAAGTCAATTTATTAAGCCTGTTTAATAAGCCTATTTAATAAGTATTTAATGAGCTTATTTAATAAGCCTAAGTTGCTGAATAAGCCTATTTAATAAGCCAAAGTTCCTGAAATAAGCCTATTTAATAGGCCCATTTAATAAGCCTAAGTTGCTGAACAAGCCTATTTAATATGCCTAAGTTGCTGAAATAAGCCTATTTAATAAGTCTAAGTTGCTGAAATAAGGCTATTTAATAAGCCTAAGTTGCTGAAATAAGCCTATTTAATAAGGCTATTTAATACGCCTAAGTTGCTGAAATACGCCTATTTAATAAGCGTAAGTTGCTGAAATACGGCTATTTAATAAGTCTAAGTTGCTGAAATAAGCCTTTTTAATAAGCATAAGTTGCTGAAATAAGCCTATTTAATAAGCCTAAGTTGAAAAATAAGCCTATTTAATAAGGCTATTTAATAAGCATAAGTTGCTGAAATACGCCAATTTAATAAGCCTAAGTTGCTGAAATAAGCCTATTTAATATGGCTATTTAATAAGTCTAAGTTGCTGAAATAAACCTATTTAATAAGCCTAAGTTGCTAAAATAAGCCTATTTAATGAGGCTATTTAATAAGTCTATTTAATAAGCCTATTTAATAAGCCTATTTAATAAGCCTATTTAATAAGCCTATTTAATACGCCTATTTAATAAACCTATTTAATAAGTATTTAATGAGCCTATTTAATAGGTCTATTTAATAAGCCTTTTTAAAAAGCCTATTTAATAAGTCTATTTAATAAGCCTATTTAATAAGTCTATTTAATAAGTCTATTTAATAAGCCTATTTAATAAGTATTTCATGAGCCTATTTAATATGCCTATTTATTGAGCCTATTTAATAAGCCTATTTTTTGAGCCTATTTAATAAGCCTATTTATTGAGCCTATTTAATCAGCCTAATTATTGAGCATAATTAATAAGCCTATTTAATAAGTCTATTTAATAAGCTTATTTAATAAGCCTATTTAATAAGCCTATTCAATAACTCTATTTAATATGTGTATTTAATAATCCTATTTAATAAGTATTTTAATGAGCCTATTTAATAAGCCTATTTATTGAGCCTATTTAATAAGCCTATTTATTGAGCCTATTTAATAAGTCTATTTAATAAGCCTATTTAATAAGCCTATTTATTGAGCCTATTTAATAAGCCTATTTAATAAGCCTATTTAATAAGCCTATTTAATGAGCCTATTTATTGAGCCTATTTAGTAAGTCTATTTAATAAGCCTATTTAATAAGCCTATTTAATAAGCCTATTTAATAAGCCTATTTAATACGCCTATTTAATAAACCTATTTAATAAGTATTTAATGAGCCTATTTAATAGGTCTATTTAATAAGCCTTTTTAAAAAGCCTATTTAATAAGTCTATTTAATAAGCCTATTTAATAAGTCTATTTAATAAGTCTATTTAATAAGCCTATTTAATAAGTATTTCATGAGCCTATTTAATATGCCTATTTATTGAGCCTATTTAATAAGCCTATTTTTTGAGCCTATTTAATAAGCCTATTTATTGAGCCTATTTAATCAGCCTAATTATTGAGCATAATTAATAAGCCTATTTAATAAGTCTATTTAATAAGCTTATTTAATAAGCCTATTTAATAAGCCTATTCAATAACTCTATTTAATATGTGTATTTAATAATCCTATTTAATAAGTATTTTAATGAGCCTATTTAATAAGCCTATTTATTGAGCCTATTTAATAAGCCTATTTATTGAGCCTATTTAATAAGTCTATTTAATAAGCCTATTTAATAAGCCTATTTATTGAGCCTATTTAATAAGCCTATTTAATAAGCCTATTTAATAAGCCTATTTAATGAGCCTATTTATTGAGCCTATTTAGTAAGTCTATTTAATAAGCCTATTTAATAAGCCTATTTAATAAGTATTTAATGAGCCTATTTAATAAGTCTATTTAATAAGCCTATTTAATAGGCCTATTTAATAAGTCTAAGTTGCTGAAATAAGACTATTTAATAAGCCTAAGTTGCTGAATAAGCCTATTTCATAAGCCTAAGTTGCTGAAATAAGCCTTTTTAATAAATATAAGTTGCTGAAATAAGCCTATTTAATAAAGCTATTTAATAAGCCTAAGTTGCTGAATAAGTCTATTTAATAAGTCTAAGTTGCTGAAATAAGGCAATTTAATAAGCCTAAGTTGCTGAAATAAGCCTATTTAATAAGCCTAAGTTGCTGAAAAAAGGCTATTTAATAAGTCTAAGTTGCTGAAATAAGCCTATTTAATAAGCCTAAGTTGCAAAATAAGCCTATTTAATAAGGCTATTTAATAAGCATAAGTTGCTGAAATACGCCAATTTAATAAGCCTAAGTTGCTGAAATAAGCCTATTTAATATGGCTATTTAATAAGTCTAAGTTGCTGAAATAAACCTATTTAATAAGCCTAAGTTGCTAAAATAAGCCTATTTAATGAGGCTATTTAATAAGTCTATTTAATAAGCCTATTTAATAAGCCTATTTAATAAGTCTATTTAATAAGCCTATTTAATACGCCTATTTAATAAACCTATTTAATAAGTATTTAATGAGCTTATTTAATAGGTCTATTTAATAAGCCTTTTTAAAAAGCCTATTTAATAAGTCTATTTAATAAGCCTATTTAATAAGTCTATTTAATAAGTCTATTTAATAAGCCTATTTAATAAGTATTTCATGAGCCTATTTAATATGCCTATTTATTGAGCCTATTTAATAAGCCTATTTTTTGAGCCTATTTAATAAGCCTATTTATTGAGCCTATTTAATCAGCCTAATTATTGAGCATAATTAATAAGCCTATTTAATAAGTCTATTTAATAAGCTTATTTAATAAGCCTATTTAATAAGCCTATTCAATAACTCTATTTAATATGTGTATTTAATAATCCTATTTAATAAGTATTTTAATGAGCCTATTTAATAAGCCTATTTATTGAGCCTATTTATTAAGCCTATTTATTGAGCCTATTTAATAAGCCTATTTAATAAGCCTATTTATTGAGCCTATTTAATAAGTCTATTTAATAAGCCTATTTAATAAGCCTATTTATTGAGCCTATTTAATAAGCCTATTTAATAAGCCTATTTAATACGCCTATTTAATGAGCCTATTTATTGAGCCTATTTAGTAAGTCTATTTAATAAGCCTATTTAATAAACCTATTTAATAAGTATTTAATGAGCCTATTTAATAAGTCTATTTAATAAGCCTATTTAATAGGCCTATTTAATAAGTCTAAGTTGCTGAAATAAGACTATTTAATAAGCCTAAGTTGCTGAATAAGCCTATTTCATAAGCCTAAGTTGCTGAAATAAGCCTTTTTAATAAATATAAGTTGCTGAAATAAGCCTATTTAATAAAGCTATTTAATAAGCCTAAGTTGCTGAATAAGTCTATTTAATAAGTCTAAGTTGCTGAAATAAGGCAATTTAATAAGCCTAAGTTGCTGAAATAAGCCTATTTAATAAGCCTAAGTTGCTGAAAAAAGGCTATTTAATAAGTCTAAGTTGCTGAAATAAGCCTATTTAATAAGCCTAAGTTGCTAAAATAAGCATATTTTAATTAGGCTATTTAATAAGTCTATTTAATAAGCCTATTTAATAAGCCTATTTAATAAGCCTATTTAATAAGCCTATTTAATAAGTCTAATTAATAAATCTATTTAATAAGCCTATTTAATAAGTATTTAATGAGCTATTTAATAAGCCTATTTATTGAGCCTATTTAATAAGCCTATTTATTGAGCCTATTTAATAAGCCTATTTTTGAGCCTATTTAATAAGCCTATTTATTAAGCCTATTTAATGAGCCTATTTAATAAGCCTATTAAATAAGCCTATTTATTGAGCCTATTTAATAAGCCTATTTATTGAGCCTATTTAATAAGCCTATTTTTAAGCCTATTTAATAAGCCTATTTATTAAGCCTATTTAATGAGCCTATTTAATAAGCCTATTAAATAAGCCTATTTATTGAGCCTATTTAATAAGCCTATTTAATGCGCCTATTTAATAAACCTATTTAATAAGTATTTAATGAGCCTATTTAATAAGTCTATTTAATAAGCCTTTTTAATAAGCCTATTTAATAAGTCGATTTAATAAGCCTATTTAATACGTCTATTTAATAAGTCTATTTAATACGCCTATTTAATAAGTATTTAATGATCCTATTTAATAAGCCGATTTAATAAGCCTATTTATGAAGCCTATTTAATGAGCCTACTTAATAGGCCTATTTATTGAGCCTATTTAATAAGTCTATTTAATAAGCCTGTTTAATAAGCCTATTTAATAAGTATTTAATGAGCCTATTTAATAAGCCTAAGTTGCTGAATAAGCCTATTTAATAAGCCAAAGTTGCTGAAATCATCCTATTTAATAAGCCTATTTAATAAGCCTAAGTTGCTGAATAAGCCTATTTAATATGCCTAAGTTGCTGAAATAAGCCTATTTAATAAGTCTAAGTTGCTGAAATAAGGCTATTTAATAAGCCTAAGTTGCTGAAATAAGCCTATTTAAAAAGCCTAAGTTGCTGAAATAAGGCTATTTAATGAGTCTAAGTTGCTGAAATAAGCCTATTTAATAAGCCTAAGTTGCTAAAATAAGTATATTTAATAAGCATAAGTTGCTGAAATCAGCCTATTTAATAAGTCTAAGTTGCTGAGATAAGGCTATTTAATAAGCATAAGTTGCTGAAATACGCCAATTTAATAAGCCTAAGTTGCTGAAATAAGCCTATTTAATATGGCTATTTAATAAGTCTAAGTTGCTGAAATAAACCTATTTAATAAGCCTAAGTTGCTAAAATAAGCCTATTAAATGAGGCTATTTAATAAGTCTATTTAATAAGCCTATTTAATAAGCCTAAGTTGCTGAATAAGCCTATTTAATAAGTCTAAGTAGCTGAGATAAGGCTATTTAATAAGTCTAAGTTGCTGAAATAAGCCTATTTAATCAGCGTAAGTTGCTGAAATAAGCCTATTTAATAAGCCCAAGTTGCTGAAATAAGCCTATTTAATAAGGCTATTTAATACGCCTAAGTTGCTGAAATAAGCCTATTTAATAAGCCTAAGTTGCTGAAATAAGCCTATTTAATAAGGCTATTTAATAAGCATAAGTTGCTGAAATACGCCAATTTAATAAGCCTAAGTTGCTAAAATAAGCCTATTAAATGAGGCTATTTAATAAGTCTATTTAATAAGCCTATTTAATAAGCCTATTTAATAAGCCTATTTAATAAGCCTATTTAATACGCCTATTTAATAAACCTATTTAATAAGTATTTAATGAGCCTATTTAATAAGTCTATTTAATAAGCCTTTTTAATAAGCCTATTTAATAAGTCTATTTAATAAGCCTATTTAATAAGTATTCAATGAGCCTATTTAATAAGCCTATTTATTGAGCCTATTTAAATAGCCTATTTTTTTAGCCTATTTAATAAGCCTATTTATTGAGCCTATTTAATAAGCTTAATAATTGAGCCTATTTCATAAGCCTATTTAATAAGTCTATTTAATAAGCCTATTTAATAAGTATTTAATGAGCCTATTTAATAAGCCTATTTATTGAGCCTATTTAATAAGCCCATTTATTGAGCCTATTTAATAAGCCTATTTAATAAGCCTATTTATTGAGTCTATTTAATAAATCTATTTAATAAGCATATTCAATAAGCCTATTTATTGAGCCTATTTAATAAGTCTATTTATTAAGTCTATTTAATAAGCCTATTTATTAAGCCTATTTAATAAGCCTATTTAATAAACCTATTTATTGAGCCTATTTAATAAGTCTATTTTAATAAGCCTATTTAATGAGCCTATTTAATGAGTATTTAATGAGCCTATTTAATAAGTCTATTTAATAAGCATATTTAATAGGCCTATTTAATATGTCTAAGTTGCTGAAATAAGACTATTTAATAAGCCTAAGTTGCTGAATAAGCCTATTTCATAAGACTAAGTTGCTGAAATAAGCCTTTTTAATAAGTCTAAGTTGCTGAAATAAGGCTATTTAATAAGCCTAAGTTGCTGAAATTAGCCTATTTAATAAAGCTATTTAATAAGCCTAAGTTGCTGAATAAGTCTATTTAATAAGTCTAAGTTGCTGAAATAAGGCTATTTAATAAGCCTAAGTTGCTGAAATAAGCCTGTTTAATAAGCCTAAGTTGCTGAAATAAGGCTATTTTAATTAGGCTATTTAATAAGTCTATTTAATAAGCCTATTTAATAAGCCTATTTAATAAGCCTATTTAATAAGCCTATTTAATAAGTCTAATTAATAAATCTATTTAATAAGCCTATTTAATAAGTATTTAATGAGCTATTTAATAAGCCTATTAAATAAGCCTATTTATTGAGCCTATTTAATAAGCCTATTTAATGCGCCTATTTAATAAACCTATTTAATAAGTATTTAATGAGCCTATTTAATAAGTCTATTTAATAAGCCTTTTTAATAAGCCTATTTAATAAGTCGATTTAATAAGCCTATTTAATACGTCTATTTAATAAGTCTATTTAATACGCCTATTTAATAAGTATTTAATGATCCTATTTAATAAGCCGATTTAATAAGCCTATTTATGAAGCCTATTTAATGAGCCTACTTAATAGGCCTATTTATTGAGCCTATTTAATAAGTCTATTTAATAAGCCTGTTTAATAAGCCTATTTAATAAGTATTTAATGAGCCTATTTAATAAGCCTAAGTTGCTGAATAAGCCTATTTAATAAGCCAAAGTTGCTGAAATAATCCTATTTAATAAGCCTATTTAATAAGCCTAAGTTGCTGAATAAGCCTATTTAATAAGCCTAAGTTGCTGAAATAAGCCTATTTAATAAGTCTAAGTTGCTGAAATAAGGCTATTTAATAAGCCTAAGTTGCTGAAATAAGCCTATTTAAAAAGCCTAAGTTGCTGAAATAAGGCTATTTAATGAGTCTAAGTTGCTGAAATAAGCCTATTTAATAAGCCTAAGTTGCTAAAATAAGTATATTTAATAAGCATAAGTTGCTGAAATTAGCCTATTTAATAAGTCTAAGTTGCTGAGATAAGGCTATTTAATAAGCATAAGTTGCTGAAATACGCCAATTTAATAAGCCTAAGTTGCTGAAATAAGCCTATTTAATAAGCCTAAGTTGCTGAAATAAGCCTATTTAATAAGGCTATTTAATAAGCATAAGTTGCTGAAATACGCCAATTTAATAAGCCTAAGTTGCTAAAATAAGCCTATTAAATGAGGCTATTTAATAAGTCTATTTAATAAGCCTATTTAATAAGCCTATTTAATAAGCCTATTTAATAAGCCTATTTAATACGCCTATTTAATAAACCTATTTAATAAGTATTTAATGAGCCTATTTAATAAGTCTATTTAATAAGCCTTTTTAATAAGCCTATTTAATAAGTCTATTTAATAAGCCTATTTAATAAGTATTCAATGAGCCTATTTAATAAGCCTATTTATTGAGCCTATTTAAAAAGCCTATTTTTTTAGCCTATTTAATAAGCCTATTTATTGAGCCTATTTAATAAGCTTAATAATTGAGCCTATTTCATAAGCCTATTTAATAAGTCTATTTAATAAGCCTATTTAATAAGTATTTAATGAGCCTATTTAATAAGCCTATTTATTGAGCCTATTTAATAAGCCCATTTATTGAGCCTATTTAATAAGCCTATTTAATAAGCCTATTTATTGAGTCTATTTAATAAATCTATTTAATAAGCATATTCAATAAGCCTATTTATTGAGCCTATTTAATAAGTCTATTTATTAAGTCTATTTAATAAGCCTATTTATTAAGCCTATTTAATAAGCCTATTTAATAAACCTATTTATTGAGCCTATTTAATAAGTCTATTTTAATAAGCCTATTTAATGAGCCTATTTAATGAGTATTTAATGAGCCTATTTAATAAGTCTATTTAATAAGCATATTTAATAGGCCTATTTAATATGTCTAAGTTGCTGAAATAAGACTATTTAATAAGCCTAAGTTGCTGAATAAGCCTATTTCATAAGACTAAGTTGCTGAAATAAGCCTTTTTAATAAGTCTAAGTTGCTGAAATAAGGCTATTTAATAAGCCTAAGTTGCTGAAATTAGCCTATTTAATAAAGCTATTTAATAAGCCTAAGTTGCTGAATAAGTCTATTTAATAAGTCTAAGTTGCTGAAATAAGGCTATTTAATAAGCCTAAGTTGCTGAAATAAGCCTGTTTAATAAGCCTAAGTTGCTGAAATAAGGCTATTTTAATTAGGCTATTTAATAAGTCTATTTAATAAGCCTATTTAATAAGCCTATTTAATAAGCCTATTTAATAAGCCTATTTAATAAGTCTAATTAATAAATCTATTTAATAAGCCTATTTAATAAGTATTTAATGAGCTATTTAATAAGCCTATTAAATAAGCCTATTTATTGAGCCTATTTAATAAGCCTATTTAATGCGCCTATTTAATAAACCTATTTAATAAGTATTTAATGAGCCTATTTAATAAGTCTATTTAATAAGCCTTTTTAATAAGCCTATTTAATAAGTCGATTTAATAAGCCTATTTAATACGTCTATTTAATAAGTCTATTTAATACGCCTATTTAATAAGTATTTAATGATCCTATTTAATAAGCCGATTTAATAAGCCTATTTATGAAGCCTATTTAATGAGCCTACTTAATAGGCCTATTTATTGAGCCTATTTAATAAGTCTATTTAATAAGCCTGTTTAATAAGCCTATTTAATAAGTATTTAATGAGCCTATTTAATAAGCCTAAGTTGCTGAATAAGCCTATTTAATAAGCCAAAGTTGCTGAAATAATCCTATTTAATAAGCCTATTTAATAAGCCTAAGTTGCTGAATAAGCCTATTTAATAAGCCTAAGTTGCTGAAATAAGCCTATTTAATAAGTCTAAGTTGCTGAAATAAGGCTATTTAATAAGCCTAAGTTGCTGAAATAAGCCTATTTAAAAAGCCTAAGTTGCTGAAATAAGGCTATTTAATGAGTCTAAGTTGCTGAAATAAGCCTATTTAATAAGCCTAAGTTGCTAAAATAAGTATATTTAATAAGCATAAGTTGCTGAAATTAGCCTATTTAATAAGTCTAAGTTGCTGAGATAAGGCTATTTAATAAGCATAAGTTGCTGAAATACGCCAATTTAATAAGCCTAAGTTGCTGAAATAAGCCTATTTAATAAGCCTAAGTTGCTGAAATAAGCCTATTTAATAAGGCTATTTAATAAGCATAAGTTGCTGAAATACGCCAATTTAATAAGCCTAAGTTGCTAAAATAAGCCTATTAAATGAGGCTATTTAATAAGTCTATTTAATAAGCCTATTTAATAAGCCTATTTAATAAGCCTATTTAATAAGCCTATTTAATACGCCTATTTAATAAACCTATTTAATAAGTATTTAATGAGCCTATTTAATAAGTCTATTTAATAAGCCTTTTTAATAAGCCTATTTAATAAGTCTATTTAATAAGCCTATTTAATAAGTATTCAATGAGCCTATTTAATAAGCCTATTTATTGAGCCTATTTAAAAAGCCTATTTTTTTAGCCTATTTAATAAGCCTATTTATTGAGCCTATTTAATAAGCTTAATAATTGAGCCTATTTCATAAGCCTATTTAATAAGTCTATTTAATAAGCCTATTTAATAAGTATTTAATGAGCCTATTTAATAAGCCTATTTATTGAGCCTATTTAATAAGCCCATTTATTGAGCCTATTTAATAAGCCTATTTAATAAGCCTATTTATTGAGTCTATTTAATAAATCTATTTAATAAGCATATTCAATAAGCCTATTTATTGAGCCTATTTAATAAGTCTATTTATTAAGTCTATTTAATAAGCCTATTTATTAAGCCTATTTAATAAGCCTATTTAATAAACCTATTTATTGAGCCTATTTAATAAGTCTATTTTAATAAGCCTATTTAATGAGCCTATTTAATGAGTATTTAATGAGCCTATTTAATAAGTCTATTTAATAAGCATATTTAATAGGCCTATTTAATATGTCTAAGTTGCTGAAATAAGACTATTTAATAAGCCTAAGTTGCTGAATAAGCCTATTTCATAAGACTAAGTTGCTGAAATAAGCCTTTTTAATAAGTCTAAGTTGCTGAAATAAGGCTATTTAATAAGCCTAAGTTGCTGAAATTAGCCTATTTAATAAAGCTATTTAATAAGCCTAAGTTGCTGAATAAGTCTATTTAATAAGTCTAAGTTGCTGAAATAAGGCTATTTAATAAGCCTAAGTTGCTGAAATAAGCCTGTTTAATAAGCCTAAGTTGCTGAAATAAGGCTATTTTAATTAGGCTATTTAATAAGTCTATTTAATAAGCCTATTTAATAAGCCTATTTAATAAGCCTATTTAATAAGCCTATTTAATAAGTCTAATTAATAAATCTATTTAATAAGCCTATTTAATAAGTATTTAATGAGCTATTTAATAAGCCTATTAAATAAGCCTATTTATTGAGCCTATTTAATAAGCCTATTTAATGCGCCTATTTAATAAACCTATTTAATAAGTATTTAATGAGCCTATTTAATAAGTCTATTTAATAAGCCTTTTTAATAAGCCTATTTAATAAGTCGATTTAATAAGCCTATTTAATACGTCTATTTAATAAGTCTATTTAATACGCCTATTTAATAAGTATTTAATGATCCTATTTAATAAGCCGATTTAATAAGCCTATTTATGAAGCCTATTTAATGAGCCTACTTAATAGGCCTATTTATTGAGCCTATTTAATAAGTCTATTTAATAAGCCTGTTTAATAAGCCTATTTAATAAGTATTTAATGAGCCTATTTAATAAGCCTAAGTTGCTGAATAAGCCTATTTAATAAGCCAAAGTTGCTGAAATAATCCTATTTAATAAGCCTATTTAATAAGCCTAAGTTGCTGAATAAGCCTATTTAATAAGCCTAAGTTGCTGAAATAAGCCTATTTAATAAGTCTAAGTTGCTGAAATAAGGCTATTTAATAAGCCTAAGTTGCTGAAATAAGCCTATTTAAAAAGCCTAAGTTGCTGAAATAAGGCTATTTAATGAGTCTAAGTTGCTGAAATAAGCCTATTTAATAAGCCTAAGTTGCTAAAATAAGTATATTTAATAAGCATAAGTTGCTGAAATTAGCCTATTTAATAAGTCTAAGTTGCTGAGATAAGGCTATTTAATAAGCATAAGTTGCTGAAATACGCCAATTTAATAAGCCTAAGTTGCTGAAATAAGCCTATTTAATATGGCTATTTAATAAGTCTAAGTTGCTGAAATAAACCTATTTAATAAGCCTAAGTTGCTAAAATAAGCCTATTAAATGAGGCTATTTAATAAGTCTATTTAATAAGCCTATTTAATAAGCCTAAGTTGCTGAATAAGCCTATTTAATAAGTCTAAGTAGCTGAGATAAGGCTATTTAATAAGTCTAAGTTGCTGAAATAAGCCTATTTAATCAGCGTAAGTTGCTGAAATAAGCCTATTTAATAAGCCCAAGTTGCTGAAATAAGCCTATTTAATAAGGCTATTTAATACGCCTAAGTTGCTGAAATAAGCCTATTTAATAAGAGAAAGTTGCTGAAATACGGCTATTTAATAAGCCTAAGTTGCTGAAATAAGCCTATTTAATAAGCCTAAGTTGCTGAAATAAGCCTATTTAATAAGCCTAAGTTGCTGAAATAAGCCTATTTAATAAGGCTATTTAATAAGCATAAGTTGCTGAAATACGCCAATTTAATAAGCCTAAGTTGCTAAAATAAGCCTATTAAATGAGGCTATTTAATAAGTCTATTTAATAAGCCTATTTAATAAGCCTATTTAATAAGCCTATTTAATAAGCCTATTTAATACGCCTATTTAATAAACCTATTTAATAAGTATTTAATGAGCCTATTTAATAAGTCTATTTAATAAGCCTTTTTAATAAGCCTATTTAATAAGTCTATTTAATAAGCCTATTTAATAAGTATTCAATGAGCCTATTTAATAAGCCTATTTATTGAGCCTATTTAAAAAGCCTATTTTTTTAGCCTATTTAATAAGCCTATTTATTGAGCCTATTTAATAAGCTTAATAATTGAGCCTATTTCATAAGCCTATTTAATAAGCCTATTTATTGAGCCTATTTAAAAAGCCTATTTTTTTAGCCTATTTAATAAGCCTATTTATTGAGCCTATTTAATAAGCCCATTTATTGAGCCTATTTAATAAGCCTATTTAATAAGCCTATTTATTGAGTCTATTTAATAAATCTATTTAATAAGCATTTTCAATAAGCCTATTTATTGAGCCTATTTAATAAGTCTATTTATTAAGTCTATTTAATAAGCCTATTTATTAAGCCTATTTAATAAGCCTATTTAATAAACCTATTTATTGAGCCTATTTAATAAGTCTATTTTAATAAGCCTATTTAATGAGCCTATTTAATGAGTATTTAATGAGCCTATTTAATAAGTCTATTTAATAAGCATATTTAATAGGCCTATTTAATATGTCTAAGTTGCTGAAATAAGACTATTTAATAAGCCTAAGTTGGTGAATAAGCCTATTTCATAAGACTAAGTTGCTGAAATAAGCCTTTTTAATAAGTCTAAGTTGCTGAAATAAGGCTATTTAATAAGCCTAAGTTGCTGAAATTAGCCTATTTAATAAAGCCATTTAATAAGCCTAAGTTGCTGAATAAGTCTATTTAATAAGTCTAAGTTGCTGAAATAAGGCTATTTAATAAGCCTAAGTTGCTGAAATAAGCCTGTTTAATAAGCCTAAGTTGCTGAAATAAGGCTATTTAATAAGTCTAAGTTGCTGAAATATGCCTATTTAATAAGCCTAAGTTGCTAAAATAAGCCTATTTAATGAGGCTATTTAATAAGTCTATTTAATAAGCCTATTTAATAACCCTATTTAATAAGTATTTAATGAGCATATTTAATAAGCCTATTTATTGAGCCTATTTAATAAGCCTATTTATTGAGCCTATTTAATAAGCCAATTTAGTAAGCCTATTTAATGAGCCTATTTAATAAGCCTATTTAATAAGCCTATTTATTGAGCCTATTTAATAAGCCTATTTAATACGCCTATTTAATAAACCTATTTAATAAGTATTTAATGAGCCTATTTAATAAGTCTATTTAATAAGCCTTTTTAATAAGCCTATTTAATAAGTCTATTTAATAAGCCTATTTAATAAGTCTATTTAATAAGTCTATTTAATAAGCCTATTCAATAAATATTTAATGAGCCTATTTAATAAGCCTATTTATTGAGCCTATTTAATAAGCCTATTTAATGAGCCTATTTAATTAGCCTATTTATTGAACCTATTTAATAAGCCTATTTATTGAGCCTATTTAACAAGCCTATTTAATAAGTCTATTTAATACGCCTATTTAATAAGCCTATTTAATAAGCCGATTAAATAAGCCTATTTATGAAGCCTATTTAATGAGCCTATTTAATAAGCCTATTTATTGAGCCTATTTAATATGTCCAATTAATAAGCCTGTTTAATAAGCCTATTTAATAAGTATTTAATTAGCCTATTTAATAAGCCTAAGTTGCTGAATAAGCCTATTTAATAAGCCTAAGTTGCTGAAATAAGCCTATTTAATAAGTCTAAGTTGCTGAAATAAGGCTATTTAATAAGCCTAAGTTGCTGAAATAAGCCTATTTAAAAAGCTTAAGTTGCTGAAATAAGGCTATTTAATGAGTCTAAGTTGCTGAAATAAGCCTATTTAATAAGCCTAAGTTGCTAAAATAAGTATATTTAATAAGCATAAGTTGCTGAAATTAGCCTATTTAATAAGTCTAAGTTGCTGAGATAAGGCTATTTAATAAGCATAAGTTGCTGAAATACGCCAATTTAATAAGCCTAAGTTGCTGAAATAAGCCTATTTAATATGGCTATTTAATAAGTCTAAGTTGCTGAAATAAACCTATTTAATAAGCCTAAGTTGCTAAAATAAGCCTATTAAATGAGGCTATTTAATAAGTCTATTTAATAAGCCTATTTAATAAGCCTAAGTTGCTGAATAAGCCTATTTAATAAGTCTAAGTAGCTGAGATAAGGCTATTTAATAAGTCTAAGTTGCTGAAATAAGCCTATTTAATCAGCGTAAGTTGCTGAAATAAGCCTATTTAATAAGCCCAAGTTGCTGAAATAAGCCTATTTAATAAGGCTATTTAATACGCCTAAGTTGCTGAAATAAGCCTATTTAATAAGAGAAAGTTGCTGAAATACGGCTATTTAATAAGCCTAAGTTGCTGAAATAAGCCTATTTAATAAGCCTAAGTTGCTGAAATAAGCCTATTTAATAAGCCTAAGTTGCTGAAATAAGCCTATTTAATAAGGCTATTTAATAAGCATAAGTTGCTGAAATACGCCAATTTAATAAGCCTAAGTTGCTAAAATAAGCCTATTAAATGAGGCTATTTAATAAGTCTATTTAATAAGCCTATTTAATAAGCCTATTTAATAAGCCTATTTAATACGCCTATTTAATAAACCTATTTAATAAGTATTTAATGAGCCTATTTAATACGTCTATTTAATAAGCCTTTTTAATAAGCCTATTTAATAAGTCTATTTAATAAGCCTATTTAATAAGTCTATTTAATAAGTCTATTTAATAAGCCTATTTAATAAGTATTCAATGAGCCTATTTAATAAGCCTATTTATTGAGCCTATTTAAAAAGCCTATTTTTTAGCCTATTTAATAAGCCTATTTATTGAGCCTATTTAATAAGCTTAATAATTGAGCCTATTTCATAAGCCTATTTAATAAGTCTATTTAATAAGCCTATTTAATAAGTATTTAATGAGCCTATTTAATAAGCCTATTTATTGAGCCTATTTAATAAGCCCATTTATTGAGCCTATTTAATAAGCCTATTTAATAAGCCTATTTATTGAGTCTATTTAATAAATCTATTTAATAAGCATATTCAATAAGCCTATTTATTGAGCCTATTTAATAAGTCTATTTATTAAGTCTATTTAATAAGCCTATTTATTAAGCCTATTTAATAAGCCTATTTAATAAACCTATTTATTGAGCCTATTTAATAAGTCTATTTTAATAAGCCTATTTAATGAGCCTATTTAATGAGTATTTAATGAGCCTATTTAATAAGTCTATTTAATAAGCCTATTTAATAGGCCTATTTAATAAGTCTAAGTTGCTGAAATAAGACTATTTAATAAGCCTAAGTTGCTGAATAAGCCTATTTCATAAGACTAAGTTGCTGAAATAAGCCTTTTTAATAAGTCTAAGTTGCTGAAATAAGGCTATTTAATAAGCCTAAGTTGCTGAAATTAGCCTATTTAATAAAGCTATTTAATAAGCCTAAGTTGCTGAATAAGCCTATTTAATAAGTCTAAGTTGCTGAAATAAGGCTATTTAATAAGCCTAAGTTGCTGAAATAAGCCTGTTTAATAAGCCTAAGTTGCTGAAATAAGGCTATTTAATAAGTCTAAGTTGCTGAAATATGCCTATTTAATAAGCCTAAGTTGCTAAAATAAGCCTATTTAATGAGGCTATTTAATAAGTCTATTTAATAAGCCTATTTAATAAGCCTATTTAATAAGTATTTAATGAGCATATTTAATAAGCCTATTTATTGAGCCTATTTAATAAGCCTATTTATTGAGCCTATTTAATAAGCCAATTTAGTAAGCCTATTTAATGAGCCTATTTAATAAGCCTATTTAATAAGCCTATTTATTGAGCCTATTTAATAAGCCTATTTAATACGCCTATTTAATAAACCTATTTAATAAGTATTTAATGAGCCTATTTAATAAGTCTATTTAATAAGCCTTTTTAATAAGCCTATTTAATAAGTCTATTTAATAAGCCTATTTAATAAGTCTATTTAATAAGTCTATTTAATAAGCCTATTCAATAAATATTTATTGAGCCTATTTAATAAGCCTATTTATTGAGCCTATTTAATAAGCCTATTTAATGAGCCTATTTAATTAGCCTATTTATTGAACCTATTTAATAAGCCTATTTATTGAGCCTATTTAACAAGCCTATTTAATAAGTCTATTTAATACGCCTATTTAATAAGCCTATTTAATAAGCCGATTAAATAAGCCTATTTATGAAGCCTATTTAATGAGCCTATTTAATAAGCCTATTTATTGAGCCTATTTAATATGTCCAATTAATAAGCCTGTTTAATAAGCCTATTTAATAAGTATTTAATTAGCCTATTTAATAAGCCTAAGTTGCTGAATAAGCCTATTTAATAAGCCTAAGTTGCTGAAATAAGCCTATTTAATAAGTCTAAGTTGCTGAAATAAGGCTATTTAATAAGCCTAAGTTGCTGAAATAAGCCTATTTAAAAAGCCTAAGTTGCTGAAATAAGGCTATTTAATGAGTCTAAGTTGCTGAAATAAGCCTATTTAATAAGCCTAAGTTGCTAAAATAAGTATATTTAATAAGCATAAGTTGCTGAAATTAGCCTATTTAATAAGTCTAAGTTGCTGAGATAAGGCTATTTAACAAGCATAAGTTGCTGAAATACGCCAATTTAATAAGCCTAAGTTGCTGAAATAAGCCTATTTAATATGGCTATTTAATAAGTCTAAGTTGCTGAAATAAACCTATTTAATAAGCCTAAGTTGCTAAAATAAGCCTATTAAATGAGGCTATTTAATAAGTCTATTTAATAAGCCTATTTAATAAGCCTAAGTTGCTGAATAAGCCTATTTAATAAGTCTAAGTAGCTGAGATAAGGCTATTTAATAAGTCTAAGTTGCTGAAATAAGCCTATTTAATCAGCGTAAGTTGCTGAAATAAGCCTATTTAATAAGCCCAAGTTGCTGAAATAAGCCTATTTAATAAGGCTATTTAATACGCCTAAGTTGCTGAAATAAGCCTATTTAATAAGAGAAAGTTGCTGAAATACGGCTATTTAATAAGCCTAAGTTGCTGAAATAAGCCTATTTAATAAGCCTAAGTTGCTGAAATAAGCCTATTTAATAAGCCTAAGTTGCTGAAATAAGCCTATTTAATAAGGCTATTTAATAAGCATAAGTTGCTGAAATACGCCAATTTAATAAGCCTAAGTTGCTAAAATAAGCCTATTAAATGAGGCTATTTAATAAGTCTATTTAATAAGCCTATTTAATAAGCCTATTTAATAAGCCTATTTAATACGCCTATTTAATAAACCTATTTAATAAGTATTTAATGAGCCTATTTAATACGTCTATTTAATAAGCCTTTTTAATAAGCCTATTTAATAAGTATATTTAATAAGCCTATTTAATAAGTCTATTTAATAAGTCTATTTAATAAGCCTATTTAATAAGTATTCAATGAGCCTATTTAATAAGCCTATTTATTGAGTTTATTTAAAAAGCCTATTTTTTAGCCTATTTAATAAGCCTATTTATTGAGCCTATTTAATAAGCTTAATAATTGAGCCTATTTCATAAGCCTATTTAATAAGTCTATTTAATAAGCCTATTTAATAAGTATTTAATGAGCCTATTTAATAAGCCTATTTATTGAGCCTATTTAATAAGCCCATTTATTGAGCCTATTTAATAAGCCTATTTAATAAGCCTATTTATTGAGTCTATTTAATAAATCTATTTAATAAGCATATTCAATAAGCCTATTTATTGAGCCTATTTAATAAGTCTATTTATTAAGTCTATTTAATAAGCCTATTTATTAAGCCTATTTAATAAGCCTATTTAATAAACCTATTTATTGAGCCTATTTAATAAGTCTATTTTAATAAGCCTATTTAATGAGCCTATTTAATGAGTATTTAATGAGCCTATTTAATAAGTCTATTTAATAAGCCTATTTAATAGGCCTATTTAATAAGTCTAAGTTGCTGAAATAAGACTATTTAATAAGCCTAAGTTGCTGAATAAGCCTATTTCATAAGACTAAGTTGCTGAAATAAGCCTTTTTAATAAGTCTAAGTTGCTGAAATAAGGCTATTTAATAAGCCTAAGTTGCTGAAATTAGCCTATTTAATAAAGCTATTTAATAAGCCTAAGTTGCTGAATAAGTCTATTTAATAAGTCTAAGTTGCTGAAATAAGGCTATTTAATAAGCCTAAGTTGCTGAAATAAGCCTGTTTAATAAGCCTAAGTTGCTGAAATAAGGCTATTTAATAAGTCTAAGTTGCTGAAATAAGCCTATTTAATAAGCCTAAGTTGCTAAAATAAGCCTATTTAATGAGGCTATTTAATGAGTCTATTTAATAAGCCTATTTAATAAGCCTATTTAATAAGCCTATTTAATAAGCCTATTTAATACGTCTAATTCATAAATCTATTTAATAAGCCTATTTAATAAGTATTTAATGAGCATATTTAATAAGCCTATTTATTGAGCCTATTTAATAAGCCTATTTATTGAGCCTATTTAATAAGCCTATTTATTGAGCCTATTTAATAAGCCAATTTAGTAAGCCTATTTAATGAGCCTATTTAATAAGCCTATTTATTGAGCCTATTTAATAAGCCTATTTAATACGCCTATTTAATAAACCTATTTAATAAGTATTTAATGAGCCTATTTAATAAGTCTATTTAATAAGCCTATTTAATAAGTATATTTAATAAGTCTATTTAATAAGCCTATTCAATAAATATTTAATGAGCCTATTTAATAAGCCTATTTATTGAGCCTATTTAATAAGCCTATTTAATGAGCCTATTTAATTAGCCTATTTATTGAACCTATTTAATAAGCCTATTTATTGAGCCTATTTAATAAGCCTATTTATTGAGCCTATTTAATAAGTCCATTTAATAAGCCTGTTTAATAAGCCTATTTAATAAGTATTTAATGAGCCTATTTAATAAGCCTAAGTTGCTGAATAAGCCTATTTAATAAGCCAAAGTTGCTGAAATAAGCCTATTTAATAAGCCAATTTAATAAGCCTAAGTTTCTGAATAAACCTATTTAATAAGCCTAAGTTGCTGAAATAAGGCTATTTAATAAGCCTAAGTTGCTGAAATAAGCCTATTTAATATGGCTATTTAATAAGTCTAAGTTGCTGAAATAAACCTATTTAATAAGCCTAAGTTGCTAAAATAAGCCTATTTATTGAGCCTATTTAATAAGCCTATTTAATAAGCCTATTTAATAAGCCTATTTAATAAGCCTATTTATTGAGCCTATTTAATAAGCCTATTTAATAAGCCTATTTATTGAGCCTATTTAATAAGTCTATTTAATCAGCCTATTTAATAAGCCTATTTAATAAGTATTTAATGAGCCTATTTAATAAGTCTATTTAATAAGCCTATTTAATAGGCCTATTTAATAAGTCTAAGTTGTTGAAATAAGCCTATTTAATAGGCCTATTTAATAAGCCTATTTAATAAGTATTTAATGAGGCTATTTAATAAGCCTATTTAATAAGCCTATTTAATAAGCCTATTTAATAAGCCTATTTAATAAGCCTATTTAATAAGCCTATTTATTGAGCCTATTTAATAAGCCTATTTAATAAGCCTATTTAATAAGTATTTAATGAGCCTAGTTAATAAGCCTATTTAATAAGCCTATTTAATAGGCCTATTTAATAAGTCTAAGTTGCTGAAATAAGCCTATTTAATAAGCCTAAGTTTCTGAATGAGCCTATTTAATAAGCCTAAGTTGCTGAAATAAGTCTATTTAATAAGCCTAAGTTGCTGAATAAGCATATTTAATAAGCCTAAGTTGCTAAAATAAGCCTATTAAATGAGGCTATTTAATAAGTCTATTTAATAAGCCTATTTAATAAGCCTATTTAATAAGCCTATTTAATACGCCTATTTAATAAACCTATTTAATAAGTATTTAATGAGCCTATTTAATACGTCTATTTAATAAGCCTTTTTAATAAGCCTATTTAATAAGTATATTTAATAAGCCTATTTAATAAGTCTATTTAATAAGTCTATTTAATAAGCCTATTTAATAAGTATTCAATGAGCCTATTTAATAAGCCTATTTATTGAGCCTATTTAAAAAGCCTATTTTTTAGCCTATTTAATAAGCCTATTTATTGAGCCTATTTAATAAGCTTAATAATTGAGCCTATTTCATAAGCCTATTTAATAAGTCTATTTAATAAGCCTATTTAATAAGTATTTAATGAGCCTATTTAATAAGCCTATTTATTGAGCCTATTTAATAAGCCCATTTATTGAGCCTATTTAATAAGCCTATTTAATAAGCCTATTTATTGAGTCTATTTAATAAATCTATTTAATAAGCATATTCAATAAGCCTATTTATTGAGCCTATTTAATAAGTCTATTTATTAAGTCTATTTAATAAGCCTATTTATTAAGCCTATTTAATAAGCCTATTTAATAAACCTATTTATTGAGCCTATTTAATAAGTCTATTTTAATAAGCCTATTTAATGAGCCTATTTAATGAGTATTTAATGAGCCTATTTAATAAGTCTATTTAATAAGCCTATTTAATAGGCCTATTTAATAAGTCTAAGTTGCTGAAATAAGACTATTTAATAAGCCTAAGTTGCTGAATAAGCCTATTTCATAAGACTAAGTTGCTGAAATAAGCCTTTTTAATAAGTCTAAGTTGCTGAAATAAGGCTATTTAATAAGCCTAAGTTGCTGAAATTAGCCTATTTAATAAAGCTATTTAATAAGCCTAAGTTGCTGAATAAGTCTATTTAATAAGTCTAAGTTGCTGAAATAAGGCTATTTAATAAGCCTAAGTTGCTGAAATAAGCCTGTTTAATAAGCCTAAGTTGCTGAAATAAGGCTATTTAATAAGTCTAAGTTGCTGAAATAAGCCTATTTAATAAGCCTAAGTTGCTAAAATAAGCCTATTTAATGAGGCTATTTAATGAGTCTATTTAATAAGCCTATTTAATAAGCCTATTTAATAAGCCTATTTAATAAGCCTATTTAATACGTCTAATTCATAAATCTATTTAATAAGCCTATTTAATAAGTATTTAATGAGCATATTTAATAAGCCTATTTATTGAGCCTATTTAATAAGCCTATTTATTGAGCCTATTTAATAAGCCTATTTATTGAGCCTATTTAATAAGCCAATTTAGTAAGCCTATTTAATGAGCCTATTTAATAAGCCTATTTATTGAGCCTATTTAATAAGCCTATTTAATACACCTATTTAATAAACCTATTTAATAAGTATTTAATGAGCCTATTTAATAAGTCTATTTAATAAGCCTATTTAATAAGTATATTTAATAAGTCTATTTAATAAGCCTATTCAATAAATATTTAATGAGCCTATTTAATAAGCCTATTTATTGAGCCTATTTAATAAGCCTATTTAATGAGCCTATTTAATTAGCCTATTTATTGAACCTATTTAATAAGCCTATTTATTGAGCCTATTTAATAAGCCTATTTATTGAGCCTATTTAATAAGTCCATTTAATAAGCCTGTTTAATAAGCCTATTTAATAAGTATTTAATGAGCCTATTTAATAAGCCTAAGTTGCTGAATAAGCCTATTTAATAAGCCAAAGTTGCTGAAATAAGCCTATTTAATAAGCCAATTTAATAAGCCTAAGTTTCTGAATAAACCTATTTAATAAGCCTAAGTTGCTGAAATAAGGCTATTTAATAAGCCTAAGTTGCTGAAATAAGCCTATTTAATATGGCTATTTAATAAGTCTAAGTTGCTGAAATAAACCTATTTAATAAGCCTAAGTTGCTAAAATAAGCCTATTTATTGAGCCTATTTAATAAGCCTATTTAATAAGCCTATTTAATAAGCCTATTTAATAAGCCTATTTATTGAGCCTATTTAATAAGCCTATTTAATAAGCCTATTTATTGAGCCTATTTAATAAGTCTATTTAATCAGCCTATTTAATAAGCCTATTTAATAAGTATTTAATGAGCCTATTTAATAAGTCTATTTAATAAGCCTATTTAATAGGCCTATTTAATAAGTCTAAGTTGTTGAAATAAGCCTATTTAATAGGCCTATTTAATAAGCCTATTTAATAAGTATTTAATGAGGCTATTTAATAAGCCTATTTAATAAGCCTATTTAATAAGCCTATTTAATAAGCCTATTTAATAAGCCTATTTAATAAGCCTATTTATTGAGCCTATTTAATAAGCCTATTTAATAAGCCTATTTAATAAGTATTTAATGAGCCTAGTTAATAAGCCTATTTAATAAGCCTATTTAATAGGCCTATTTAATAAGTCTAAGTTGCTGAAATAAGCCTATTTAATAAGCCTAAGTTTCTGAATGAGCCTATTTAATAAGCCTAAGTTGCTGAAATAAGTCTATTTAATAAGCCTAAGTTGCTGAATAAGCATATTTAATAAGCCTAAGTTGCTAAAATAAGCCTATTAAATGAGGCTATTTAATAAGTCTATTTAATAAGCCTATTTAATAAGCCTATTTAATAAGCCTATTTAATACGCCTATTTAATAAACCTATTTAATAAGTATTTAATGAGCCTATTTAATACGTCTATTTAATAAGCCTTTTTAATAAGCCTATTTAATAAGTATATTTAATAAGCCTATTTAATAAGTCTATTTAATAAGTCTATTTAATAAGCCTATTTAATAAGTATTCAATGAGCCTATTTAATAAGCCTATTTATTGAGCCTATTTAAAAAGCCTATTTTTTAGCCTATTTAATAAGCCTATTTATTGAGCCTATTTAATAAGCTTAATAATTGAGCCTATTTCATAAGCCTATTTAATAAGTCTATTTAATAAGCCTATTTAATAAGTATTTAATGAGCCTATTTAATAAGCCTATTTATTGAGCCTATTTAATAAGCCCATTTATTGAGCCTATTTAATAAGCCTATTTAATAAGCCTATTTATTGAGTCTATTTAATAAATCTATTTAATAAGCATATTCAATAAGCCTATTTATTGAGCCTATTTAATAAGTCTATTTATTAAGTCTATTTAAGAAGCCTATTTATTAAGCCTATTTAATAAGCCTATTTAATAAACCTATTTATTGAGCCTATTTAATAAGTCTATTTTAATAAGCCTATTTAATGAGCCTATTTAATGAGTATTTAATGAGCCTATTTAATAAGTCTATTTAATAAGCCTATTTAATAGGCCTATTTAATAAGTCTAAGTTGCTGAAATAAGACTATTTAATAAGCCTAAGTTGCTGAATAAGCCTATTTCATAAGACTAAGTTGCTGAAATAAGCCTTTTTAATAAGTCTAAGTTGCTGAAATAAGGCTATTTAATAAGCCTAAGTTGCTGAAATTAGCCTATTTAATAAAGCTATTTAATAAGCCTAAGTTGCTGAATAAGTCTATTTAATAAGTCTAAGTTGCTGAAATAAGGCTATTTAATAAGCCTAAGTTGCTGAAATAAGCCTGTTTAATAAGCCTAAGTTGCTGAAATAAGGCTATTTAATAAGTCTAAGTTGCTGAAATAAGCCTATTTAATAAGCCTAAGTTGCTAAAATAAGCCTATTTAATGAGGCTATTTAATGAGTCTATTTAATAAGCCTATTTAATAAGCCTATTTAATAAGCCTATTTAATAAGCCTATTTAATACGTCTAATTCATAAATCTATTTAATAAGCCTATTTAATAAGTATTTAATGAGCATATTTAATAAGCCTATTTATTGAGCCTATTTAATAAGCCTATTTATTGAGCCTATTTAATAAGCCTATTTATTGAGCCTATTTAATAAGCCAATTTAGTAAGCCTATTTAATGAGCCTATTTAATAAGCCTATTTATTGAGCCTATTTAATAAGCCTATTTAATACGCCTATTTAATAAACCTATTTAATAAGTATTTAATGAGCCTATTTAATAAGTCTATTTAATAAGCCTATTTAATAAGTATATTTAATAAGTCTATTTAATAAGCATATTCAATAAATATTTAATGAGCCTATTTAATAAGCCTATTTATTGAGCCTATTTAATAAGCCTATTTAATGAGCCTATTTAATTAGCCTATTTATTGAACCTATTTAATAAGCCTATTTATTGAGCCTATTTAATAAGCCTATTTATTGAGCCTATTTAAAAAGTCCATTTAATAAGCCTGTTTAATAAGCCTATTTAATAAGTATTTAATGAGCCTATTTAATAAGCCTAAGTTGCTGAATAAGCCTATTTAATAAGCCAAAGTTGCTGAAATAAGCCTATTTAATAAGCCAATTTAATAAGCCTAAGTTGCTGAATAAACCTATTTAATAAGCCTAAGTTGCTGAAATAAGGCTATTTAATAAGCCTAAGTTGCTGAAATAAGCCTATTTAATATGGCTATTTAATAAGTCTAAGTTGCTGAAATAAACCTATTTAATAAGCCTAAGTTGCTAAAATAAGCCTATTTATTGAGCCTATTTAATAAGCCTATTTAATAAGCCTATTTAATAAGCCTATTTAATAAGCCTATTTATTGAGCCTATTTAATAAGCCTATTTAATAAGCCTCTTTATTGAGCCTATTTAATAAGTCTATTTAATCAGCCTATTTAATAAGCCTATTTAATAAGTATTTAATGAGCCTATTTAATAAGTCTATTTAATAAGCCTATTTAATAGGCCTATTTAATAAGTCTAAGTTGTTGAAATAAGCCTATTTAATAGGCCTATTTAATAAGCCTATTTAATAAGTATTTAATGAGGCTATTTAATAAGCCTATTTAATAAGCCTATTTAATAAGCCTATTTAATAAGCCTATTTAATAAGCCTATTTAATAAGCCTATTTATTGAGCCTATTTAATAAGCCTATTTAATAAGCCTATTTAATAAGTATTTAATGAGCCTAGTTAATAAGCCTATTTAATAAGCCTATTTAATAGGCCTATTTAATAAGTCTAAGTTGCTGAAATAAGCCTATTTAATAAGCCTAAGTTTCTGAATGAGCCTATTTAATAAGCCTAAGTTGCTGAAATAAGTCTATTTAATAAGCCTAAGTTGCTGAATAAGCATATTTAATAAGCCTAAGTTGCTGAATAAACCTATTTAATAAGCCTAAGTTGCTGAAATAAACCTATTTAAAAATGCTATTTAATAAGCCTAAGTTGTTGAAATAAACCTGTTTAATAAGGCTATTTAATAAGCATAAGTTGCTGAAATAAGCTTATTTAATAAGCCTAAGTTGCTGAAATAAGCCTATTTAATAAGGCTATTTAATAAGCCTAAGTTGCTGAATAAGCCTATTTAATAAGTCTAAGTTGCTGAAATAAGGCTATTTAATAAGCCTAAGTTGCTGAATAAGCCTTTTTAATAAGCCTAAGTTGCTGAAATAAGCCTATTTAATAAATAGGCTTATTAAATAGGCTTATTAAATAGACTTATTAAATAGGCTTATGAAATAGGCTCAATAATTAAGCTTATTAAATAGGCTCAAAAAATAGGCTTTTTAAATAGGCTCAATAAATAGGCTTATTAAATAGGCTCATTAAATACTTATTAAATAGGCTTATTAAATAGACTTATTAAATAGACTTATCAAATAGGCTTATTAAATAGGCTTATTAAAAAGGCTTTTTAAATAGACTTATTAAATAGGCTCATTAAATATTTATTAAATATGTTTATTAAATAGGCGTATTAAATAGGCTTATTAAATAGGCTTATTAAATAGGCTTATTAAATAGACTTATTAAATAGCCTCATTAAATAGGCTTATTTTAGCAACTTAGGCTTATTAAATAGGTTTATTTCAGCAACTTAGACTTATTAAATAGCCTTATTAAATAGGCTTATTTCAGCAACTTAGGCTTATTAAATAAGCTTATTTCAGCAACTTATGCTTATTAAATAGCCTTATTAAACAGGTTTATTTCAGCAACTTAGGCTTATTAAATAGCATTTTTAAATAGGTTTATTTCAGCAACTTATACTTATTAAATATACCTTTTTAAATAGGCTTAGTTCAGAAACTTAGGCTTATTAAATAGTCTTATTTCAGCAACTTAGGCTCATTAAATAGCCTCATTAATTAGGCTTATTCAGCAACTTAGGCTTATTAAATAGCCTTATTAAGAAGGCTTATTTCAGCAAGTTAGACTTATTAATTAGGTTTATTCAGCAACTTAGGCTTATTAAATAAGCTTATTCAGCAACTTAGGCTTATTAAATAGGCTTATTTCAGCAACTTAGGCTTATTAAATATGCTCATTCAGAAACTTAGGCTTATTAAATAGGCTTATTTCAGCAACTTAGGCTTATTAAATAGGCTTATTCAGCAACTTAGGCTTATTAAATAGCCTTATTTCAGCAACTTAGACTTATTAAATAGGCTTATTCAGCAACTTAGGCTTATTAAATAGCCTTATTAAATAGGCTTATTTCAGCAACTTAGGCTTATTAAATAAGCTTATTTCAGCAACTTGTGCTTATTAAATAGCCTTATTAAACAGGTTTATTTCAACAACTTAGGCATATTAAATAGCATTTTAAATAGGTTTATTTCAGCAACTTAGGCTTATTAAATAGGTTTATTCAGCAACTTAGGCTTATTAAATAGGCTTATTCAGCAACTTAGGCTTATTAAATAGTCTTATTTCAGCAACTTAGGCATATTAAATAGGCTCATTCAGAAACTTAGGCTTATTAAATAGGCTTATTTCAGCAACTTAGACTTATTAAATAGGCCTATTAAATAGGCTTATTAAATAGGCTTATTAACTAGGCTAATTAAATACTTATTAAATAGGCTTATTAAATAGGCTTATTAAATAGACTTATTAAATAGGCTCAATAAATAGGCTTATTAAATAGGCTTATTAAATAGGCTCAATAAATAGGCTTATTAAATAGGCTTATTAAATAGGCTTATTAAATAGACTTATTAAATAGGCTTATTAAATATGCTCAATAAATAGGCCTATTAAATAGGCTTATTAAATAGACTTATTAAATAGGCTTATTAAATAGGCTCAATAAATAGGCTTATTAAATAGGCTCAATAAATAGGCTTATTAAATAGGCTCAATAAATAGGCTTATTAAATAGGCTCAATAAATAGGCTTATTAAATAGGCTCATTAAATACTTATTAAATAGGCTTATTAAATAGACCTATTAAATAGACTTATTAAATAGGCTTATTAAATAGACTTATTAAATAGGCTTATTAAAAAGGCTTATTAAATAGACTTATTAAATAGGCTCATTAAATACTTATTAAATTTGTTTATTAAATAGGCGTATTAAATAGGCTTATTAAATAGGCTTATTAAATAGGCTTATTAAATAGGCTTATTAAATAGGCTTATTAAATAGGCTTATTAAATAGGCTTATTTCAGCAACTTAGGCTTATTAAATAGCCTCATTAAATAGGCTTATTTCAGCAACTTAGACTTATTAAATAGGTTTATTCAGAAACTTAGGCTTATTACATAGGCTTATTTCAGCAACATAGACTTATTAAATAGGCCTATTAAATAGGCTTATTTCAACAACTTAGACTTATTAAATAGGCCTATTAAATAGGCTTATTAAATAGACTTATTAAATAGGCTCATTAAATACTTATTAAATAGGCTTATTAAATAGGCTTATTAAATAGACTTATTAAATAGGCTCAATAAATAGGCTTATTAAATAGGCTTATTAAATAGGCGTATTAAATAGCCTCATTAAATAGGCTTATTAAATAGGCTTATTAAATAGGCTCAATAATTAGGCGTATTAAATAGGCTCAATAAATAGGCTTATTAAATAGGCTCAATAAATAGGCTTATTAAATAGGCTCAATAAATAGTCTTATTAAATAGGCTCAATAAAAAGGCTTATTAAATAGGCTTATTAAATAGGCTTATTAAATAGGCTTATTAAATAGGCTTATTAAATAGGCTCAATAAATAGGCTTATTAAATAGGCTCAATAAATAGGCTTATTAAATAGGCTTATTAAATAGGCTTATTAAATAGACTTATTAAATAGGCTTATTAAATAGGCTCAATAAATAGGCTTATTAAATAGGCTCAATAAATAGGCTTATTAAATAGGCTCAATAAATAGGCTTACTAAATAGGCTCAATAAATAGGCTTATTAAATAGGCTCATTAAATACTTATTAAATAGGCTTATTAAATAGACTTATTAAATATACTTATTAAATAGGCTTATTAAATAGACTTATTAAATAGGCTTATTAAAAAAGGCTTATTAAATAGACGTATTAAATAGGCTCATTAAATACTTATTAAATATGTTTATTAAATAGGCGTATTAAATAGGCTTATTAAATAGGCTTATTAAATAGGCTTATTAAATAGCCTCATTAAATACTTATTAAATAGGCTTATTAAATAGGCTTATTAAATAGGCTTATTTCAGCAACTTAGGCTTATTGAATAGCCTTATTAAATAAGCTTATTTCAGCAACTTAGACTTATTAAATAGGTTTATTCAGAAACTTAGGCTTATTAAATAGGCTTATTTCAGCAACTTAGACTTATTAGATAAGCCTATTAAATAGGCTTATTAAATAGGCTTATTTCAACATCTTAGACTTATTAAATAGGCCTATTAAATAGGCTTATTAAATAGGCTTATTAAATAGTCTTATTAAATAGACCTATTAAATAGACTTATTAAATAGGCTTATTAAATAGACTATTAAATAGGCTTATTAAAAAGGCTTATTAAATAGACTTATTAAATAGGCTCATTAAATACTTATTAAATATGTTTATTAAATAGGCGTATTAAATAGGCTTATTAAATAGGCTTATTAAATAGCCTCATTAAATACTTATTAAATAGGCTTATTAAATAGGCTTATTAAATAGGCTTATTTCAGCAACTTAGGCTTATTAAATAGCCTCATTAAATAGGCTTATTTCAGCAACTTAGACTTATTAAATAGGTTTATTCAGAAACTTAGGCTTATTACATAGGCTTATTTCAGCAACATAGACTTATTAAATAGGCCTATTAAATAGGCTTATTTCAACAACTTAGACTTATTAAATAGGCCTATTAAATAGGCTTATTAAATAGACTTATTAAATAGGCTCATTAAATACTTATTAAATAGGCTTATTAAATAGGCTTATTAAATAGACTTATTAAATAGGCTCAATAAATAGGCTTATTAAATAGGCTTATTAAATAGGCGTATTAAATAGCCTCATTAAATAGGCTTATTAAATAGGCTTATTAAATAGGCTCAATAATTAGGCGTATTAAATAGGCTCAATAAATAGGCTTATTAAATAGGCTCAATAAATAGGCTTATTAAATAGGCTCAATAAATAGTCTTATTAAATAGGCTCAATAAAAAGGCTTATTAAATAGGCTTATTAAATAGGCTTATTAAATAGGCTTATTAAATAGGCTTATTAAATAGGCTCAATAAATAGGCTTATTAAATAGGCTCAATAAATAGGCTTATTAAATAGGCTTATTAAATAGGCTTATTAAATAGGCTCAATAAATAGGCTTATTAAATAGGCTCAATAAATAGGCTTATTAAATAGGCTCAATAAATAGGCTTATTAAATAGGCTCAATAAATAGGCTTATTAAATAGGCTCATTAAATACTTATTAAATAGGCTTATTAAATAGACTTATTAAATATACTTATTAAATAGGCTTATTAAATAGACTTATTAAATAGGCTTATTAAAAAAGGCTTATTAAATAGACGTATTAAATAGGCTCATTAAATACTTATTAAATATGTTTATTAAATAGGCGTATTAAATAGGCTTATTAAATAGGCTTATTAAATAGGCTTATTAAATAGCCTCATTAAATACTTATTAAATAGGCTTATTAAATATGCTTATTAAATAGGCTTATTTCAGCAACTTAGGCTTATTGAATAGCCTTATTAAATAGGCTTATTTCAGCAACTTAGACTTATTAAATAGGTTTATTCAGAAACTTAGGCTTATTAAATAGGCTTATTTCAGCAACTTAGACTTATTAAATAGGCTTATTCAGCAACTTAGGCTTATTAAATAGCCTTATTAAATAGGCTTATTTCAGCAACTTAGGCTTATTAAATAAGCTTATTTCAGCAACTTGTGCTTATTAAATAGCCTTATTAAACAGGTTTATTTCAACAACTTAGGCATATTAAATAGCATTTTAAATAGGTTTATTTCAGCAACTTAGGCTTATTAAATAGGTTTATTCAGCAACTTAGGCTTATTAAATAGGCTTATTCAGCAACTTAGGCTTATTAAATAGGCTTATTTCAGCAACTTAGGCATATTAAATAGGCTCATTCAGAAACTTAGGCTTATTAAATAGGCTTATTTCAGCAACTTAGACTTATTAAATAGGCCTATTAAATAGGCTTATTAAATAGGCTTATTAACTAGGCTAATTAAATACTTATTAAATAGGCTTATTAAATAGGCTTATTAAATAGACTTATTAAATAGGCTCAATAAATAGGCTTATTAAATAGGCTTATTAAATAGGCTCAATAAATAGGCTTATTAAATAGGCTTATTAAATAGGCTTATTAAATAGACTTAGTAAATAGGCTTATTAAATATGCTCAATAAATAGGCCTATTAAATAGGCTTATTAAATAGACTTATTAAATAGGCTTATTAAATAGGCTCAATAAATAGGCTTATTAAATAGGCTCAATAAATAGGCTTATTAAATAGGCTCAATAAATAGGCTTATTAAATAGGCTCAATAAATAGGCTTATTAAATAGGCTCATTAAATACTTATTAAATAGGCTTATTAAATAGACCTATTAAATAGACTTATTAAATAGGCTTATTAAATAGACTTATTAAATAGGCTTATTAAAAAGGCTTATTAAATAGACTTATTAAATAGGCTCATTAAATACTTATTAAATATGTTTATTAAATAGGCGTATTAAATAGGCTTATTAAATAGGCTTATTAAATAGGCTTATTAAATAGGCTTATTAAATAGGCTTATTAAATAGGCTTATTAAATAGGCTTATTTCAGCAACTTAGGCTTATTAAATAGCCTCATTAAATAGGCTTATTTCAGCAACTTAGACTTATTAAATAGGTTTATTCAGAAACTTAGGCTTATTACATAGGCTTATTTCAGCAACATAGACTTATTAAATAGGCCTATTAAATAGGCTTATTTCAACAACTTAGACTTATTAAATAGGCCTATTAAATAGGCTTATTAAATAGACTTATTAAATAGGCTCATTAAATACTTATTAAATAGGCTTATTAAATAGGCTTATTAAATAGACTTATTAAATAGGCTCAATAAATAGGCTTATTAAATAGGCTTATTAAATAGGCGTATTAAATAGCCTCATTAAATAGGCTTATTAAATAGGCTTATTAAATAGGCTCAATAATTAGGCGTATTAAATAGGCTCAATAAATAGGCTTATTAAATAGGCTCAATAAATAGGCTTATTAAATAGGCTCAATAAATAGTCTTATTAAATAGGCTCAATAAAAAGGCTTATTAAATAGGCTTATTAAATAGGCTTATTAAATAGGCTTATTAAATAGGCTTATTAAATAGGCTCAATAAATAGGCTTATTAAATAGGCTCAATAAATAGGCTTATTAAATAGGCTTATTAAATAGGCTTATTAAATAGACTTATTAAATAGGCTTATTAAATAGGCTCAATAAATAGGCTTATTAAATAGGCTCAATAAATAGGCTTATTAAATAGGCTCAATAAATAGGCTTACTAAATAGGCTCAATAAATAGGCTTATTAAATAGGCTCATTAAATACTTATTAAATAGGCTTATTAAATAGACTTATTAAATATACTTATTAAATAGGCTTATTAAATAGACTTATTAAATAGGCTTATTAAAAAAGGCTTATTAAATAGACGTATTAAATAGGCTCATTAAATACTTATTAAATATGTTTATTAAATAGGCGTATTAAATAGGCTTATTAAATAGGCTTATTAAATAGGCTTATTAAATAGCCTCATTAAATACTTATTAAATAGGCTTATTAAATAGGCTTATTAAATAGGCTTATTTCAGCAACTTAGGCTTATTGAATAGCCTTATTAAATAAGCTTATTTCAGCAACTTAGACTTATTAAATAGGTTTATTCAGAAACTTAGGCTTATTAAATAGGCTTATTTCAGCAACTTAGACTTATTAGATAAGCCTATTAAATAGGCTTATTAAATAGGCTTATTTCAACATCTTAGACTTATTAAATAGGCCTATTAAATAGGCTTATTAAATAGGCTTATTAAATAGTCTTATTAAATAGACCTATTAAATAGACTTATTAAATAGGCTTATTAAATAGACTATTAAATAGGCTTATTAAAAAGGCTTATTAAATAGACTTATTAAATAGGCTCATTAAATACTTATTAAATATGTTTATTAAATAGGCGTATTAAATAGGCTTATTAAATAGGCTTATTAAATAGCCTCATTAAATACTTATTAAATAGGCTTATTAAATAGGCTTATTAAATAGGCTTATTTCAGCAACTTAGGCTTATTAAATAGCCTCATTAAATAGGCTTATTTCAGCAACTTAGACTTATTAAATAGGTTTATTCAGAAACTTAGGCTTATTACATAGGCTTATTTCAGCAACATAGACTTATTAAATAGGCCTATTAAATAGGCTTATTTCAACAACTTAGACTTATTAAATAGGCCTATTAAATAGGCTTATTAAATAGACTTATTAAATAGGCTCATTAAATACTTATTAAATAGGCTTATTAAATAGGCTTATTAAATAGACTTATTAAATAGGCTCAATAAATAGGCTTATTAAATAGGCTTATTAAATAGGCGTATTAAATAGCCTCATTAAATAGGCTTATTAAATAGGCTTATTAAATAGGCTCAATAATGAGGCGTATTAAATAGGCTCAATAAATAGGCTTATTAAATAGGCTCAATAAATAGGCTTATTAAATAGGCTCAATAAATAGTCTTATTAAATAGGCTCAATAAAAAGGCTTATTAAATAGGCTTATTAAATAGGCTTATTAAATAGGCTTATTAAATAGGCTTATTAAATAGGCTCAATAAATAGGCTTATTAAATAGGCTCAATAAATAGGCTTATTAAATAGGCTTATTAAATAGGCTTATTAAATAGACTTATTAAATAGGCTTATTAAATAGGCTCAATAAATAGGCTTATTAAATAGGCTCAATAAATAGGCTTATTAAATAGGCTCAATAAATAGGCTTATTAAATAGGCTCAATAAATAGGCTTATTAAATAGGCTCATTAAATACTTATTAAATAGGCTTATTAAATAGACTTATTAAATATACTTATTAAATAGGCTTATTAAATAGACTTATTAAATAGGCTTATTAAAAAGGGCTTATTAAATAGACGTATTAAATAGGCTCATTAAATACTTATTAAATATGTTTATTAAATAGGCGTATTAAATAGGCTTATTAAATAGGCTTATTAAATAGGCTTATTAAATAGCCTCATTAAATACTTATTAAATAGGCTTATTAAATAGGCTTATTAAATAGGCTTATTTCAGCAACTTAGGCTTATTGAATAGCCTTATTAAATAGGCTTATTTCAGCAACTTAGACTTATTAAATAGGTTTATTCAGAAACTTAGGCTTATTAAATAGGCTTATTTCAGCAACTTAGACTTATTAGATAAGCCTATTAAATAGGCTTATTAAATAGGCTTATTTCAACATCTTAGACTTATTAAATAGGCCTATTAAATAGGCTTATTAAATAGGCTTATTAAATAGACTTATTAAATAGGCTCAATAAATAGGCTTATTAAATAGGCTTATTAATTAGGCTCAATAAATAGGCTTATTAAATAGGCTTATTAAATAAGCTTATTAAATAGGCTTATTAAATAGGCTCATTAAATACTTATTAAATAGGCTTATTAAATAGGCTTATTAAATAGACTTATTAAATAGGCTTATTAAATAGGTTTATTAAATAGGCTTATTAAATAGGCTCAATAAATAGGCTTATTAAATAGGCTCATTAAATACTTATTAAATAGGCTTATTAAATAGGCTTATTAAATAGGCTCAATAAATAGGCTTATTAAATAGGCTCATTAAATACTTATTAAATAGGCTTATTAAATAGACTTATTAAATATACTTATTAAATAGGCTTATTAAATAGACTTATTAAATAGGCTTATTAAAAAAGGCTTATTAAATAGACGTATTAAATAGGCTCATTAAATACTTATTAAATATGTTTATTAAATAGGCGTATTAAATAGGCTTATTAAATAGGCTTATTAAATAGCCTCATTAAATACTTATTAAATAGGCTTATTAAATAGGCTTATTAAATAGGCTTATTTCAGCAACTTAGGCTTATTGAATAGCCTTATTAAATAGGCTTATTTCAGCAACTTAGACTTATTAGATAAGCCTATTAAATAGGCTTATTAAATAGGCTTATTTCAACATCTTAGACTTATTAAATAGGCATATTAAATAGGCTTATTAAATAGGCTTATTAAATAGGCTCAATAAATAGGCTTATTAAATAGGCTTATTAAATAAGCTTATTAAATAGGCTTATTAAATAGGCTCATTAAATACTTATTAAATAGGCTTATTAAATAGGCTTATTAAATAGGCTCAATAAATAGGCTTATTAAATAGGCTCATTAAATACTTATTAAATAGGCTTATTAAATAGGCTTATTAAATAGGCTTATTAAATAGGCTTATTAAATAGGTTTATTAAATAGGCTTATTAAATAGGCTCAATAAATAGGCTTATTAAATAGGCTTATTAAATAAGCTTATTAAATAGGCTTATTAAATAGGCTCATTAAATACTTATTAAATAGGCTTATTAAATAGGCTTATTAAATAGACTTATTAAATAGGCTTATTAAATAGGTTTATTAAATAGGCTTATTAAATAAGCTTATTAAATAGGCTTATTAAATAGGCTCATTAAATACTTATTAAATAGGCTCATTAAATAGGCTTATTAAATAGGTTTATTAAATAGGCTTATTAAATAGGTTTATTAAATAGGCTTATTAAATAGGCTCAATAAATAGGCTTATTAAATAGGCTCAATAAATTGGCTTATTAAATAGGCTCAATAAATAGGCTTATTAAATAGGCTTATTAATTAGGCTCAATAAATAGGCTTATTAAATAGGCTTATTAAATAAGCTTATTAAATAGGCTTATTAAATAGGCTCATTAAATACTTATTAAATAGGCTTATTAAATAGGCTTATTAAATAGACTTATTAAATAGGCTTATTAAATAGGTTTATTAAATAGGCTTATTAAATAGGCTCAATAAATAGGCTTATTAAATAGGCTCATTAAATACTTATTAAATAGGCTTATTAAATAGGCTTATTAAATAGGCTCAATAAATAGGCTTATTAAATAGGCTCATTAAATACTTATTAAATAGGCTTATTAAATAGACTTATTAAATATACTTATTAAATAGGCTTATTAAATAGACTTATTAAATAGGCTTATTAAAAAAGGCTTATTAAATAGACGTATTAAATAGGCTCATTAAATACTTATTAAATATGTTTATTAAATAGGCGTATTAAATAGGCTTATTAAATAGGCTTATTAAATAGCCTCATTAAATACTTATTAAATAGGCTTATTAAATAGGCTTATTAAATAGGCTTATTTCAGCAACTTAGGCTTATTGAATAGCCTTATTAAATAGGCTTATTTCAGCAACTTAGACTTATTAGATAAGCCTATTAAATAGGCTTATTAAATAGGCTTATTTCAACATCTTAGACTTATTAAATAGGCATATTAAATAGGCTTATTAAATAGGCTTATTAAATAGGCTCAATAAATAGGCTTATTAAATAGGCTTATTAAATAAGCTTATTAAATAGGCTTATTAAATAGGCTCATTAAATACTTATTAAATAGGCTTATTAAATAGGCTTATTAAATAGGCTCAATAAATAGGCTTATTAAATAGGCTCATTAAATACTTATTAAATAGGCTTATTAAATAGGCTTATTAAATAGGCTTATTAAATAGGCTTATTAAATAGGTTTATTAAATAGGCTTATTAAATAGGCTCAATAAATAGGCTTATTAAATAGGCTTATTAAATAAGCTTATTAAATAGGCTTATTAAATAGGCTCATTAAATACTTATTAAATAGGCTTATTAAATAGGCTTATTAAATAGACTTATTAAATAGGCTTATTAAATAGGTTTATTAAATAGGCTTATTAAATAAGCTTATTAAATAGGCTTATTAAATAGGCTCATTAAATACTTATTAAATAGGCTCATTAAATAGGCTTATTAAATAGGTTTATTAAATAGGCTTATTAAATAGGTTTATTAAATAGGCTTATTAAATAGGCTCAATAAATAGGCTTATTAAATAGGCTCAATAAATTGGCTTATTAAATAGGCTCAATAAATAGGCTTATTAAATAGGCTCAATAAATAGGCTTATTAAATAGGCTCATTAAATAAGCTTATTAAAAAGGCTTATTAAATAGACTTATTAAATAGGCTCATTAAATACTTATTAAATAGGTTTATTAAATAGTCTTATAAAATATGCTTATTAAATAGGCTTATTAAATAGGCTCAATAAATAGGATTATTAAATAGGCTCAATAAATAGGCTCATTAAATACTTATTAAATAGGCTTATTAAATAGGCTTATTAAATAGGCTCAATAAATAGGCTTATTAAATAGGCTCATTAAATACTTATTAAATAGGCTTATTAAATAGGCTTATTAAATAGGCTTATTAAATAGGCTTATTAAATAGGTTTATTAAATAGGCTTATTAAATAGGCTCAATAAATAGGCTTATTAAATAGGCTTATTAAATAAGCTTATTAAATAGGCTTATTAAATAGGCTCATTAAATACTTATTAAATAGGCTTATTAAATAGGCTTATTAAATAGACTTATTAAATAGGCTTATTAAATAGGTTTATTAAATAGGCTTATTAAATAAGCTTATTAAATAGGCTTATTAAATAGGCTCATTAAATACTTATTAAATAGGCTCATTAAATAGGCTTATTAAATACGTTTATTAAATAGGCTTATTAAATAGGTTTATTAAATAGGCTTATTAAATAGGCTCAATAAATAGGCTTATTAAATAGGCTCAATAAATTGGCTTATTAAATAGGCTCAATAAATAGGCTTATTAAATAGGCTCAATAAATAGGCTTATTAAATAGGCTCATTAAATAAGCTTATTAAAAAGGCTTATTAAATAGACTTATTAAATAGGCTCATTAAATACTTATTAAATAGGTTTATTAAATAGTCTTATAAAATATGCTTATTAAATAGGCTTATTAAATAGGCTCAATAAATAGGATTATTAAATAGGCTCAATAAATAGGCTTATTAAATAAGCTTATTAAATAGGCTTATTAAATAGACTTATTAAATAGACTTATTAAATAGGCTTATTAAATAGGCATATTAAATAAGCTTATTAAAAAGGCTTATTAAATAGACTTATTAAATAGGCTCATTACATACTTATTAAATAGGTTTATTAAATAGGCGTATTAAATAGGCTTATTAAATAGGCTTATTAAAAATAGGCTTATTAAATAGACTTATTAAATAGCCTCATTAAATAGGCTTATTTCAGCAACTTAGACTTATTAAAAAGCCTTATTTCAGCAAGTTAGGCTTATTAAATAGGCTTATTTCAGCAACTTAGGCTTATTAAATAGGCTTATTTCAGCAACTTAGGCTTATTGAATAGCCTTATTAAATAGGCTTATTTCAGCAACTTAGACTTATTAAATAGGTTTATTCAGAAACTTAGGCTTATTAAATAGGCTTATTTCAGCAACTTAGACTTATTAGATAAGCCTATTAAATAGGCTTATTAAATAGGCTTATTTCAACATCTTAGACTTATTAAATAGGCCTATTAAATAGGCTTATTAAATAGACTTATTAAATAGGCTCATTAAATACTTATTAAATAGGCTTATTAAATAGGCTTATTAAATAGACTTATTAAATAGGCTCAATAAATAGGCTTATTAAATAGGCTTATTAAATAGGCTCAATAAATAGGCTTATTAAATAGGCTTATTAAATAAGCTTATTAAATAGGCTTATTAAATAGGCTCATTAAATACTTATTAAATAGGCTTATTAAATAGGCTTATTAAATAGACTTATTAAATAGGTTTATTAAATAGGTTTATTAAATAGGCTTATTAAATAGGCTCAATAAATAGGCTTATTAAATAGGCTCATTAAATACTTATTAAATAGTCTTATTAAATAGGCTTATTAAATAGGCTTATTAAATAGGCTTATTAAATAGGTTTATTAAATAGGCTTATTAAATAGGCTCAATAAATAGGCTTATTAAATAGGCTCAATAAATTGGCTTATTAAATAGGCTCAATAAATAGGCTTATTAAATAGGCTCAATAAATAGGCTTCTTAAATAGGCTCATTAAATAAGCTTATTAAAAAGGCTTATTAAATAGACTTATTAAATAGGCTCATCAAATACTTACTAAATAGGTTTATTAAATAGGCTTATTAAATAGGCTTATTAAATAGGCTTATTAAATAGGCTCAATAAATAGGATTATTAAATAGGCTCAATAAATAGGCTTATTAAATAGGCTTATTAAATAGGCTTATTAAATAGACTTATTAAATAGACTTTTTAAATAGGCTTATTAAATAGGCATATTAAATAAGCTTATTAAAAAGGCTTATTAAATAGACTTATTAAATAGGCTCATTAAATACTTATTAAATAGGTTTATTAAATAGGCATATTAAATAGGCTTATTAAATAGGCTTATTAAAAATAGGCTTATTAAATAGACTTATTAAATAGCCTCATTAAATAGGCTTATTTTAGCAACTTAGGCTTATTAAATAGGCTTATTTCAGCAACTTAGACTTATTAAATAGCCTTATTTCAGCAAGTTAGGCTTATTAAATAGGCTTATTTCAGCAACGTAGGCTTATTAAATAGGCTTATTTCAGCAACTTAGACTTATTAAATAGGCTTATTTCAGCAACTTAGGCTTATTAAGTAGGCTTATTCAGCAACTTAGGCTTATTAAATAGGCTTATTTCAGCAACTTAGGCTTATTAAATAGGCTCATTCAGAAACTTAGGCTTATTAAATAGGCTTATTTCAGCAACTTAGACTTATTAAATAGACGTATTAAATAGGCTCATTAAATACTTATTAAATAGGCTTATTAAATAGGCTTATTAAATAGACTTATTAAATAGGCTCAATAAATAGGCATATTAAATAGGTTTATTAAATAGGCTCAATGAATAGGCTTATTAAATAGGCTTATTAAATAGGCTCAATAAATAGGCTTATTAAATAGGCTTATTAAATAAGCTTATTAAATAGGCTTATTAAATAGGCTCATTAAATACTTATTAAATAGACTTATTAAATAGGCTCAATAAATAGGCATATTAAATAGGTTTATTAAATAGGCTCAATGAATAGGCTTATTAAATAGGCTTATTAAATAGGCTTATTAAATAGGCTTATTAAATATACTTATTAAATAGGCTCAATAAATAGGCTTATTAAATAGGCTTATTAAATAGGCTCAATAAATAGGCTTATTAAATAGGCTTATTAAATAAGCTTATTAAATAGGCTTATTAAATAGGCTCATTAAATACTTATTAAATAGGCGTATTAAATAGGCTTATTAAATAGACTTATTAAATAGGTTTATTAAATAGGTTTATTAAATAGGCTTATTAAATAGGCTCAATAAATAGGCTTATTAAATAGGCTCATTAAATACTTATTAAATAGTCTTATTAAATAGGCTTATTAAATAGGCTTATTAAATAGGCTTATTAAATAGGTTTATTAAATAGGCTTATTAAATAGGCTCAATAAATAGGCTTATTAAATAGGCTCAATAAATTGGCTTATTAAATAGGCTCAATAAATAGGCTTATTAAATAGGCTCAATAAATAGGCTTCTTAAATAGGCTCATTAAATAAGCTTATTAAAAAGGCTTATTAAATAGACTTATTAAATAGGCTCATCAAATACTTACTAAATAGGTTTATTAAATAGGCTTATTAAATAGGCTTATTAAATAGGCTTATTAAATAGGCTCAATAAATAGGATTATTAAATAGGCTCAATAAATAGGCTTATTAAATAGGCTTATTAAATAGGCTTATTAAATAGACTTATTAAATAGACTTATTAAATAGGCTTATTAAATAGGCATATTAAATAAGCTTATTAAAAAGGCTTATTAAATAGACTTATTAAATAGGCTCATTAAATACTTATTAAATAGGTTTATTAAATAGGCATATTAAATAGGCTTATTAAATAGGCTTATTAAAAATAGGCTTATTAAATAGACTTATTAAATAGCCTCATTAAATAGGCTTATTTTAGCAACTTAGGCTTATTAAATAGGCTTATTTCAGCAACTTAGACTTATTAAATAGCCTTATTTCAGCAAGTTAGGCTTATTAAATAGGCTTATTTCAGCAACTTAGGCTTATTAAATAGGCTTATTTCAGCAACTTAGACTTATTAAATAGGCTTATTTCAGCAACTTAGGCTTATTAAGTAGGCTTATTCAGCAACTTAGGCTTATTAAATAGGCTTATTTCAGCAACTTAGGCTTATTAAATAGCTCATTCAGAAACTTAGGCTTATTAAATAGGCTTATTTCAGCAACTTAGACTTATTAAATAGGTTTATTCAGAAACTTAGGCTTATTAAATAGGCTTATTTCAGCAACTTAGACTTATTAGATAAGCCTATTAAATAGGCTTATTAAATAGGCTTATTTCAACATCTTAGACTTATTAAATAGGCCTATTAAATAGGCTTATTAAATAGGCTTATTAAATAGACTTATTAAATAGGCTCAATAAATAGGCTTATTAAATAGGCTTATTAAATAGGCTCAATAAATAGGCTTATTAAATAGGCTTATTAAATAAGCTTATTAAATAGGCTTATTAAATAGGCTCATTAAATACTTATTAAATAGGCTTATTAAATAGGCTTATTAAATAGACTTATTAAATAGGCTTATTAAATAGGTTTATTAAATAGGCTTATTAAATAGGCTCAATAAATAGGCTTATTAAATAGGCTCATTAAATACTTATTAAATAGGCTTATTAAATAGGCTTATTAAATAGGCTTATTAAATAGGTTTATTAAATAGGCTTATTAAATAGGCTTATTAAATAGGCTTATTAAATAGGCTCAATAAATAGGCTTATTAAATAGGCTCATTAAATACTTATTAAATAGGCTTATTAAATAGACTTATTAAATATACTTATTAAATAGGCTTATTAAATAGACTTATTAAATAGGCTTATTAAAAAAGGCTTATTAAATAGACGTATTAAATAGGCTCATTAAATACTTATTAAATATGTTTATTAAATAGGCGTATTAAATAGGCTTATTAAATAGGCTTATTAAATAGGCTTATTAAATAGCCTCATTAAATACTTATTAAATAGGCTTATTAAATAGGCTTATTAAATAGGCTTATTTCAGCAACTTAGGCTTATTGAATAGCCTTATTAAATAGGCTTATTTCAGCAACTTAGACTTATTAGATAAGCCTATTAAATAGGCTTATTAAATAGGCTTATTTCAACATCTTAGACTTATTAAATAGGCCTATTAAATAGGCTTATTAAATAGGCTTATTAAATAGGCTCAATAAATAGGCTTATTAAATAGGCTTATTAAATAAGCTTATTAAATAGGCTTATTAAATAGGCTCATTAAATACTTATTAAATAGGCTTATTAAATAGGCTTATTAAATAGGCTCAATAAATAGGCTTATTAAATAGGCTCATTAAATACTTATTAAATAGGCTTATTAAATAGGCTTATTAAATAGGCTTATTAAATAGGCTTATTAAATAGGTTTATTAAATAGGCTTATTAAATAGGCTCAATAAATAGGCTTATTAAATAGGCTTATTAAATAAGCTTATTAAATAGGCTTATTAAATAGGCTCATTAAATACTTATTAAATAGGCTTATTAAATAGGCTTATTAAATAGACTTATTAAATAGGCTTATTAAATAGGTTTATTAAATAGGCTTATTAAATAAGCTTATTAAATAGGCTTATTAAATAGGCTCATTAAATACTTATTAAATAGGCTCATTAAATAGGCTTATTAAATAGGCTTATTAAATAGGCTTATTAAATAGGTTTATTAAATAGGCTTATTAAATTGGCTCAATAAATAGGCTTATTAAATAGGCTCAATAAATTGGCTTATTAAATAGGCTCAATAAATAGGCTTATTAAATAGGCTCATTAAATAAGCTTATTAAAAAGGCTTATTAAATAGACTTATTAAATAGGCTCATTAAATACTTATTAAATAGGTTTATTAAATAGTCTTATAAAATATGCTTATTAAATAGGCTTATTAAATAGGCTCAATAAATAGGATTATTAAATAGGCTCAATAAATAGGCTTATTAAATAAGCTTATTAAATAGGCTTATTAAATAGACTTATTAAATAGACTTATTAAATAGGCTTATTAAATAGGCATATTAAATAAGCTTATTAAAAAGGCTTATTAAATAGACTTATTAAATAGGCTCATTACATACTTATTAAATAGGTTTATTAAATAGGCGTATTAAATAGGCTTATTAAATAGGCTTATTAAAAATAGGCTTATTAAATAGACTTATTAAATAGCCTCATTAAATAGGCTTATTTCAGCAACTTAGACTTATTAAAAAGCCTTATTTCAGCAAGTTAGGCTTATTAAATAGGCTTATTTCAGCAACTTAGGCTTATTAAATAGGCTTATTTCAGCAACTTAGGCTTATTGAATAGCCTTATTAAATAGGCTTATTTCAGCAACTTAGACTTATTAAATAGGTTTATTCAGAAACTTAGGCTTATTAAATAGGCTTATTTCAGCAACTTAGACTTATTAGATAAGCCTATTAAATAGGCTTATTAAATAGGCTTATTTCAACATCTTAGACTTATTAAATAGGCCTATTAAATAGGCTTATTAAATAGACTTATTAAATAGGCTCATTAAATACTTATTAAATAGGCTTATTAAATAGGCTTATTAAATAGACTTATTAAATAGGCTCAATAAATAGACTTATTAAATAGGCTTATTAAATAGGCTCAATAAATAGGCTTATTAAATAGGCTTATTAAATAAGCTTATTAAATAGGCTTATTAAATAGGCTCATTAAATACTTATTAAATAGGCTTATTAAATAGGCTTATTAAATAGACTTATTAAATAGGTTTATTAAATAGGTTTATTAAATAGGCTTATTAAATAGGCTCAATAAATAGGCTTATTAAATAGGCTCATTAAATACTTATTAAATAGTCTTATTAAATAGGCGTATTAAATAGGCTTATTAAATAGGCTTATTAAATAGGTTTATTAAATAGGCTTATTAAATAGGCTCAATAAATAGGCTTATTAAATAGGCTCAATAAATTGGCTTATTAAATAGGCTCAATAAATAGGCTTATTAAATAGGCTCAATAAATAGGCTTATTAAATAGACTTATTAAATAGCCTCATTAAATAGGCTTATTTTAGCAACTTAGGCTTATTAAATAGGTTTATTTCAGCAACTTAGACTTATTAAATAGCATTTTAAATAGGTTTATTTCAGCAACTTAGACTTATTAAATATACCTTTTTAAATAGGCTTAGTTCAGAAACTTAGGCTTATTAAATAGTCTTATTTTAGCAACTTAGGCTCATTAAATAGCCTTATTAAATAGGCTTATTCAGCAACTTAGGCTTATTAAATAGCCTTATTAAATAGGCTTATTTCAGCAACTTAGACTTATTAAATAGGTTTATTCAGCAACTTAGGCTTATTAAATAGGCTTATTCAGCAACTTAGGCTTATTAAATAGGCTTATTTCAGCAACTTAGGCTTATTAAATAGGCTCATTCAGAAACTTAGGCTTATTACATAGGCTTATTTCAGCAACTTAGACTTATTAAATAGGCCTATTAAATAGGCTTATTAAATAAGCTTATTAAAAATGCTTATTAAATAGACTTATTAAATAGGCTCATTAAATACTTATTAAATAGTTTTCTTAAATAGGCGTATTAAATAGGCTTATTAAATAGGCTTATTAAATTGGCTTATAAAATAGACTTATTAAATAGCCTCATTAAATAGGCTTATTTTAGCAACTTAGGCTTATTAAATAGGCTTATTTCAGCAACTTAGACTTATTAAATAGCCTTATTTCAGCAACTTAGGCTTATTAAATAGGCTTATTTCAGCAACTTAGGCTTATTAAATAGCCTTATTTCAGCAACTTAGACTTATTAAATAGGCTTATTTCAGCAACTTAGGCTTATTAAATAGGCTTATTCAGCAACTTAGACTTATTAAATAGGTTTATCCAGCAACTTACGATTATTAACTAGGCTTATTCAGCAACTTAGGCTTATTAAATAGGCTTATTTCAGCAACTTAGGCTTATTAAATAGGCTCATTCAGAAACTTAGGCTTATTAAATAGGCTTATTTCAGCAACTTAGACTTATTAAATAGGCATATCAAATAGGCTTATTAAATAGGCTTATTTCAGCAACTTAGGCTCATTAAATATACCTTTTTAAATAGGCTTAGTTCAGAAACTTAGGCTTATTAAATAGTCTTATTTTAGCAACTTAGGCTCATTAAATAGCCTTATTAATTAGGCTTATTCAGCAACTTAGGCTTATTAAATAGCCTTATTAAATAGGCTTATTTCAGCAACTTAGACTTATTAAATAGGTTTATTCAGCAACTTAGGCTTATTAAATAGGCTTATTCAGCAACTTAGGCTTATTAAATAGGCTTATTTCAGCAACTTAGACTTATTAAATAGGCTCATTCAGAAACTTAGGCTTATTACATAGGCTTATTTCAGCAACTTAGACTTATTGAATAGGCCTATTAAATAGTCTTATTAAATAAGCTTATTAAAAATGCTTATTAAATAGACTTATTAAATAGGCTCATTAAATACTTATTAAATAGTTTTCTTAAATAGGCGTATTAAATAGGCTTATTAAATAGGCTTATTAAATTGGCTTATAAAATAGACTTATTAAATAGCCTCATTAAATAGGCTTATTTTAGCAACTTAGGCTTATTAAATAGGCTTATTTCAGCAACTTAGACTTATTAAATAGCCTTATTTCAGCAACTTAGGCTTATTAAATAGGCTTATTTCAGCAACTTAGGCTTATTAAATAGCCTTATTTCAGCAACTTAGACTTATTAAATAGGCTTATTTCAGCAACTTAGGCTTATTAAATAGGCTTATTCAGCAACTTAGACTTATTAAATAGGTTTATTCAGCAACTTACGCTTATTAACTAGGCTTATTCAGCAACTTAGGCTTATTAAATAGGCTTATTTCAGCAACTTAGGCTTATTAAATAGGCTCATTCAGAAACTTAGGCTTATTAAATAGGCTTATTTCAGCAACTTAGACTTATTAAATAGCATTTTAAATAGGTTTATTTCAGCAACTTAGACTTATTAAATATACCTTTTTAAATAGGCTTAGTTCAGAAACTTAGGCTTATTAAATAGTCTTATTTTAGCAACTTAGGCTCATTAAATAGCCTTATTAAATAGGCTTATTCAGCAACTTAGGCTTATTAAATAGCCTTATTAAATAGGCTTATTTCAGCAACTTAGACTTATTAAATAGGTTTATTCAGCAACTTAGGCTTATTAAATAGGCTTATTCAGCAACTTAGGCTTATTAAATAGGCTTATTTCAGCAACTTAGGCTTATTAAATAGGCTCATTCAGAAACTTAGGCTTATTACATAGGCTTATTTCAGCAACTTAGACTTATTAAATAGGCCTATTAAATAGGCTTATTAAATAAGCTTATTAAAAATGCTTATTAAATAGACTTATTAAATAGGCTCATTAAATACTTATTAAATAGTTTTCTTAAATAGGCGTATTAAATAGGCTTATTAAATAGGCTTATTAAATTGGCTTATAAAATAGACTTATTAAATAGCCTCATTAAATAGGCTTATTTTAGCAACTTAGGCTTATTAAATAGGCTTATTTCAGCAACTTAGACTTATTAAATAGGCCTATTAAATAGGCTTATTAAATAGACTTATTAAATAGGCTCATTAAATACTTATTAAATAGGCTTATTAAATAGGCTTATTAAATAAACTTATTAAATAGGCTCAATAAATAGGCATATTAAATAGGCGTATTAAATAGGCTCAATAAATAGGCTTATTAAATAGGCTTATTAAATAGGCTTATTAAAAAGACGTATTAAATAGGCTTATTAAATAGGCTCAATAAATAGGCTTATTAAATAGGCTCAATAAATAGGCTTATTAAATAGGCTCAATAAATAGGCTTATTAAATAGGCTCAATAAATAGGCTTATTAAATAGGCTCATTAAATACTTATTAAATAGGCTTATTAAATAGACTTATTAAATAGACGTATTAAATAGGCTTATTAAATAGACTTATTAAATACAACTTAGGCTTATTAAATAGGCTTATTAAATAGGCTTATTTCAGCAACTTAAGCTTATTAAATAGGCTTATTTCAGCAACTTAGACTTATTAAATAGCCTTATTTCAGCAACTTACGCTTATTAAATAGGCTTATTTCAGCAACTTAGGCTCATTAAATAGCCTAATTAAGTAGGCTTATTTCAGCAACTTGGGCTTATTAAATAGGCTTATTTCAGTAACTTACGCTGATTAAAAAGGCTTATTTCAGCAACTTAGACTTATTAAATAGGCGTATTAAATAGGCTGATTAAATAGACTTATTAAATAGGCTCATTAAATACTTATTAAATAGGCTTATTAAATAGGCTTATTAAATAAACTTATTAAATAGGCTCAATAAATAGGCATATTAAATAGGCTCAATAAATAGGCTTATTAAATAGGCTTATTAAATAGGCTTATTAAAAAGACGTATTAAATAGGCTTATTAAATAGGCTCAATAAATAGGCTTATTAAATAGGCTCAATAAATAGGCTTATTAAATAGGCTTATTAAATAGGCTTATTTCAGCAACTTAGGCTCATTAAATAGCCTAATTAAGTAGGCTTATTTCAGCAACTTGGGCTTATTAAATAGGCTTATTTCAGCAACTTACGCTGATTAAAAAGGCTAATTTCAGCAACTTAGACTTATTAAATAGGCGTATTAAATAGGCTGATTAAATAGGCTTATTTCAGCAACTTAGACTTATTAAATAGGCCTATTAAATAGGCTTATTAAATAGACTTATTAAATAGGCTCATTAAATACTTATTAAATAGGCTTATTAAATAGGCTTATTAAATAAACTTATTAAATAGGCTCAATAAATAGGCATATTAAATAGGCTTATTAAATAGGCTCAATAAATAGGCTTATTAAATAGGCTTATTAAATAGGCTTATTAAAAAGACGTATTAAATAGGCTTATTAAATAGGCTCAATAAATAGGCTTATTAAATAGGCTCAATAAATAGGCTTATTAAATAGGCTCAATAAATAGGCTTATTAAATAGGCTCAATAAATAGGCTTATTAAATAGGCTCATTAAATACTTATTAAATAGGCTTATTAAATAGACTTATTAAATAGACGTATTAAATAGGCTTATTAAATAGACTTATTAAATAGGCTTTTTAAAAAGGCTTATTAAATAGACGTATTAAATAGGCTCATTAAATACTTATTAAATATGTTTATTAAATAGGCGATTTAAATAGGCTTATTAAATAGGCTTATTAAATAGGCTTATTAAATAGGCTTATTAAATTGACTTATTAAATAGACTAATTAAATAGGCTTATTTTAGCAACTTAGGCTTATTATATAGGTTTATTTCAGCAACTTAGACTTATTAAATAGCCTTATTAAATAGGCTTATTTCAGCAACTTAGGCTTATTAAATAAGCTTATTTCAGCAACTTATGCTTATTAAATAGCCTTATTAAACAGGTTTATTTCAGCAACTTAGGCTTATTAAATAGCATTTTTAAATAGGTTTATTTCAGCAACTTAGACTTATTAAATATACCTTTTTAAATAGGCTTAGTTCAGAAACTTAGGCTTATTAAATAGGCTTATTTCAGCAAATTAGGCTCATTAAATAGCCTTATTAAATAGGCTTATTTCAGCAACTTAGGCTTATTAAATAGGCTTATTTCAGCAACTTAAACTTATTAAATAGCCTTATTTCAGCAACTTAGGCTTATTAAATAGCCTTATTTCAGCAACTTAGACTTATTAAATAGGCTTATTCAGCAACTTAGGCTTATTAAATAGCCTTATTAAATAGGCTTATTTCAGCAACTTAGACTTATTAAATAGGTTTATTCAGCAACTTAGGCTTATTAAATAGGCTTATTCAGCAACTTAGGCTTATTAAATAGGCTTATTTCAGCAACTTAGGCTTATTAATTAGGCTCATTCAGCAACTTAGGCTTATTAAATAGGCTTATTTCAGCAACTTAGACTTATTAAATAGGCCTATTAAATAGGCTTATTAAATAGGCTTATTTCAGCAAATTAGACTTATTAAATAGGCCTATTAAATAGGCTTATTAAATAGGCTTATTTCAGCAACTTAGGCTTATTAAATAGGCTTATTAAATAGGCTTATTTCAGCAACTTAGGCTCATTAAATAGCCTAATTAAGTAGGCTTATTTCAGCAACTTGGGCTTATTAAATAGGCTTATTTCAGCAACTTACGCTGATTAAAAAGGCTTATTTCAGCAACTTAGACTTATTAAATAGGCGTATTAAATAGGCTGATTAAATAGGCTTATTTCAGCAACTTAGACTTATTAAATAGGCCTATTAAATAGGCTTATTAAATAGACTTATTAAATAGGCTCATTAAATACTTATTAAATAGGCTTATTAAATAGGCTTATTAAATAAACTTATTAAATAGGCTCAATAAATAGGCATATTAAATAGGCTTATTAAATAGGCTCAATAAATAGGCTTATTAAATAGGCTTATTAAATAGGCTTATTAAAAAGACGTATTAAATAGGCTTATTAAATAGGCTCAATAAATAGGCTTATTAAATAGGCTCAATAAATAGGCTTATTAAATAGGCTCAATAAATAGGCTTATTAAATAGGCTCAATAAATAGGCTTATTAAATAGGCTCATTAAATACTTATTAAATAGGCTTATTAAATAGACTTATTAAATAGACGTATTAAATAGGCTTATTAAATAGACTTATTAAATAGGCTTTTTAAAAAGGCTTATTAAATAGACGTATTAAATAGGCTCATTAAATACTTATTTAATATGTTTATTAAATAGGCGATTTAAATAGGCTTATTAAATAGGCTTATTAAATAGGCTTATTAAATAGGCTTATTAAATAGACTTATTAAATAGACTAATTAAATAGGCTTATTTTAGCAACTTAGGCTTATTAAATAGGTTTATTTCAGCAACTTAGACTTATTAAATAGCCTTATTAAATAGGCTTATTTCAGCAACTTAGGCTTATTAAATAAGCTTATTTCAGCAACTTATGCTTATTAAATAGCCTTATTAAACAGGTTAATTTCAGCAACTTAGGCTTATTAAATAGGCGTATTAAATAGGCTGATTAAATAGGCTTATTTCAGCAACTTAGACTTATTAAATAGGCCTATTAAATAGGCTTATTAAATAGACTTATTAAATAGGCTCATTAAATACTTATTAAATAGGCTTATTAAATAGGCTTATTAAATAAACTTATTAAATAGGCTCAATAAATGGGCATATTAAATAGGCTTATTAAATAGGCTCAATAAATAGGCTTATTAAATAGGCTTATTAAATAGACTTATTAAAAAGACGTATTAAATAGGCTTATTAAATAGGCTCAATAAATAGGCTTATTAAATAGGCTCAATAAATAGGCTTATTAAATTGGCTCAATAAATAGGCTTATTAAATAGGCTCAATAAATAGGCTTATTAAATAGACTTATTAAATAGACGTATTAAATAGGCTTATTAAATAGACTTATTAAATAGGCTTTTTAAAAAGGCTTATTAAATAGACTATTAAATAGGCTCATTAAATACTTATTAAATATGTTTATTAAATAGGCGATTTAAATAGGCTTATTAAATAGGCTTATTAAATAGGCTTATTAAATAGGCTTATTAAATAGACTTATTAAATAGACTAATTAAATAGGCTTATTTTAGCAACTTAGGCTTATTAAATAGGTTTATTTCAGCAACTTAGACTTATTAAATAGCCTTATTAAATAGGCTTATTTCAGCAACTTAGGCTTATTAAATAGGCTTATTTCAGCAACTTAAACTTATTAAATAGCCTTATTTCAGCAACGTAGACTTATTAAATAGCATTATTTCAGCAACTTAGACTTATTAAATAGGCTTATTCAGCAACTTAGGCTTATTAAATAGCCTTATTAAATAGGCTTATTTCAGCAACTTAGACTAATTAAATAGGCTTATTCAGCAACTTAGGCTTATTAAATAGGCTTATTTCAGCAACTTAGGCTTATTAAATAGGCTCCTTCAGCAACTTAGGCTTATCAAATAGGCTTATTTCAGCAACTTAGACTTATTAAATAGGCCTATTAAATAGGCTTATTAAATAGGCTTATTTCAGCAACTTAGACTTATTAAATAGGCCTATTAAATAGGCTTATTAAATAGGCTTATTAAATAGGCTTATTTCAGCAACTTAGGCTTAGTAAATAGGCTTATTAAATAGGCTTATTTCAGCAACTTAGGCTTATTAAATAGGCTTATTTCAGCAACTTAGACTTATTAAATAGCCTTATTTCAGCAACTTACGCTTATTAAATAGGCTTATTTCAGCAACTTAGGCTTATTAAATAGCCTAATTATGTAGGCTTATTTAAGCAACTTGGGCTTATTAAATAGGCTTATTTCAGCAACTTACGCTGATTAAAAAGGCTTATTTCAGCAACTTATGCTTATTAAATATACTTATTTCAACAACTTAGGCTTATTAAATAGGCTTATTTCAGGAACTTAGACTTATTAAATAGCCTTATTTCAGCAACTTAGGCTTATTAAATAGGCTTATTTCAGCAACTTAGGCTTATTAAATAGCCTCATTTCAGCAACTTAGACTTATTAAATAGGCTTATTTCAGCAACTTAGGCTTATTAAATGGGCTTATTCAGCAACTTAGGCTTATTAAATAGGCTTATTTCAGCAACTTAGGCTTATTAAATAGTCCTATTAAATAGGCTTATTAAATAGACTTATTAAATAGGCTCATTAAATACTTATTAAATAGGCTTATTAAATAGGCTTATTAAATAGACTTATTAAATAGGCTCAATAAATAGGCTTATTAAATAGGCTTATTAAATAGGCTCAATAAATCGGCTTATTAAATAGGCTTATTATTTAGGCTTATTAAATAGACTTATTAAATAGGCTTATTAAATAGGCTCAATAAATAGGCTTATTAAATAGGCTCAATAAATAGGCTTATTAAATAGGCTCAATAAATAGGCTTATTAAATAGGCTCAATAAATAGGCTTATTAAATAGGCTCATTAAATACTTATTAAATAGGCTTATTAAATAGACTTATTAAATAGGCTTATTAAATAGGCTTATTAAATAAACTTATTAAAAATGCTTATTAAATAGACTTTTTAAATAGGCTCATTAAATACTTATTAAATAGTTTTCTTAAATAGGCGTATTAAATAGGCTTATTAAATAGGCTTATTAAATTGGCTTATAAAATAGACTTATTAAATAGCCTCATTAAATAGGCTTATTTTAGCAACTTAGGCTTATTAAATAGGCTTATTTCAGCAACTTAGACTTATTAAATAGCCTTATTTCAGCAACTTAGGCTTATTAAATAGGCTTATTTCAGCAACTTAGGCTTATTAAATAGCCTTATTTCAGCAACTTAGACTTATTAAATAGGCTTATTTCAGCAACTTAGGCTTATTAAATAGGCTTATTCAGCAACTTAGACTTATTAAATAGGTTTATTCAGCAACTTACGCTTATTAACTAGGCTTATTCAGCAACTTAGGCTTATTAAATAGGCTTATTTCAGCAACTTAGGCTTATTAAATAGGCTCATTCAGAAACTTAGGCTTATTAAATAGGCTTATTTCAGCAACTTAGACTTATTAAATAGGCATATCAAATAGGCTTATTAAATAGGCTTATTTCAGCAACTTAGGCTCATTAAATAGCCTTATTAAATAGGCTTATTAAATAGATGCATTAAATAGGCTCATTAAATACTTATTAAATAGGCTTATTAAATAGACTTATTAAATAGGCTCAATAAATAGGCTTATTAAATAGGCTTATTAAATAGGCTCAATAAATAGGCGTATTAAATAGGGTTATTAAATAGGCTTATTAAATAGGCTTATTTCAGCAACTTAGGCTTATTAAATAGGCTTATTTCAGCAACTTAGACTTATTAAATAGCCTTATTTCAGCAACTTACGCTTATTAAATAGGCTTATTTCAGCAACTTAGGCTTATTAAATAGCCTAATTAAGTAGGCTTATTTCAGCAACTTGGGCTTATTAAATAGGCCTATTTCAGCAACTTACGCTGATTAAAAAGGCTTATTTCAGCAACTTAGACTTATTAAATAGGCCTATTAAATAGGCTTATTAAATAGGCTTATTTCAGCAACTTAGACTTATTAAATAGGCCTATTAAATAGGCTTATTAAATAGACTTATTAAATAGGCTCATTAAATACTTATTAAATAGGCTTATTAAATAGGCTTATTAAATAGACTTATTAAATAGGTTCAATAAATAGGCATATTAAATAGGCTCAATAAATAGGCTCAATAAATAGGCTCATTAAATAGGCGTATTAAATAGGCTTATTAAATAGACTTATTAAATAGGCTTATTAAATAGGCTCAATAAATAGGCTTATTAAATAGGCTCAATAAATAGGCTTATTAAATAGGCTCAATAAATAGGCGTATTAAATAGGCTCAATAAATAGGCTTATTAAATAGGCTCATTAAATACTTATTAAATAGGCGTATTAAATAGACTTATTAAATAGGCTCAATAAATAGACTTATTAAATAGGCTTATTAAATAGGCTCAATAGATAGGCTTATTAAATAGGCTTATTAAATAGGCTTATTAAATAGACTTATTAAATAGGCTTATTAAATAGGCTTATTAAATAGGCTTAATAAATAGGCTTATTAAATAGGCTCAATAAATAGCCTCATTAAATAGGCTTATTTTAGCAACTTAGGCTTATTAAATAGGTTTATTTCAGCAACTTAGACTTATTAAAGAGCCTTATTTAATAGGCTTATTTCAGCAACTTAGGCTTATTAAATAGCATTTTAAATAGGTTTATTTCAGCAACTTAGACTTATTAAATATACCTTTTTAAATAGGCTTAGTTCAGAAACTTAGACTTATTAAATAGGTTTATTCAGCAACTTAGGCTTATTAAATAGGCTTATTCAGCAACTTAGGCTTATTAAATAGGCTTATTTCAGCAACTTAGGCTTATTAAATAGGCTCATTCAGAAACTTAGGCTTATTACATAGGCTTATTTCAGCAACTTAGACTTATTAAATAGGCCTATTAAATAGGCTTATTAAATAGGCTTATTTCAGAAACTTAGGCTCATTAAATAACCTTACTAAATAGGCTTATTAAATAGACTTATTAAATAGGCTCATTAAATACTTATTAAATAGGCTTATTAAATAGGCTTATTAAATAGACTTATTAAATAGGCTCAATAAATAGGCTTATTAAATAGGCTTATTAAATAGGCTCAATAAATAGGCTTATTAAATAGGCTTATTAAATAGGCTTATTAAATAGGCTTATTAAATAGACTTATTAAATAGGCTTATTAAATAGGCTCAATAAATAGGCTTATTAAATAGGCTCAATAAATAGGCTTATTAAATAGGCTCAATAAATAGGCGTATTAAATAGGCTCAATAAATAGGCTTATTAAATAGGCTCATTAAATACTTATTAAATAGGCTTATTAAATAGACGTATTAAATAGACTTATTAAATAGGCTTATTAAATAGGCTTATTAAATAGGCTTATTAAATAGGCTTATTAAAGAGACTTATTAAATAGCCTCATTAAATAGGCTTATTTTAGCAACTTAGGCTTATTAAATAGGTTTATTTCATCAACTTAGACTTATTAAATAGCCTTATTAAATAGGCTTATTTCAGCAACTTAGGCGTATTAAATAAGCTTATTTCAGCAACTTATGCTTATTAAATAGACTAATTAAACAGGTTTATTTCAGCAACTTAGACTTATTAAATATACCTTTTTAAATAGGCTTAGTTCAGAAACTTAGGCTTATTAAATAGGCTTATTTCAGCTACTTAGGCTCATTAAATAGCCTTATTAAATAGGCTTATTTCAGCAACTTAGGCTTATTAAATAGGCTTATTTCAGCAACTTAAACTTATTAAATAGCCTTATTTCAGCAAATTAGGCTTATTAAATAGCCTTATTTCAGCAACTTAGACTTATTAAATAGGCTTATTCAGCAACTTAGGCTTATTAAATAGCCTTATTAAATAGGCTTATTTCAGCAACTTAGACTTATTAAATAGGTTTATTCAGCAACTTAGCCTTATTAAATAGGCTTATTCAGCAACTTAGGCTTATTAAATAGGCTTATTTCAGCAACTTAGGCTTATTAATTAGGCTCATTCAGCAACTTAGGCTTATTAAATAGGCTTATTTCAGCAACTTAGACTTATTAAATAGGCCTATTAAATAGGCTTATTAAATAGGCTTATTTCAGCAAATTAGACTTATTAAATAGGCCTATTAAATACGCTTATTAAATAGGCTTATTTCAGCAACTTAGGCTTATTAAATAGGCTTATTAAATAGGCTTATTTCAGCAACTTAGGCTTATTAAATAGGCTTATTTCAGCAACTTAGACTTATTAAATAGCCTTATTTCAGCAACTTACGCTTATTAAATAGGCTTATTTCAGCAACTTAGGCTTATTAAATAGCCTAATTAAGTAGGCTTATTTCAGCAACTTGGGCTTATTAAATAGGCTTATTTCAGCAACTTAAGCTGATTAAAAAGGCTTATTTCAGCAACTTAGACTTATTAAATAGGCGTATTAAATAGGCTGATTAAATAGGCTTATTTCAGCAACTTAGACTTATTAAATAGGCCTATTAAATAGGCTTATTAAATAGACTTATTAAATAGGCTCATTAAATACTTATTAAATAGGCTTATTAAATAGGCTTATTAAATAGACTTATTAAATAGGCTCAATAAATAGGCATATTAAATAGGCTTATTAAATAGGCTCAATAAATAGGCTTATTAAATAGGCTTATTAAATAGGCTTATTAAAAAGACGTATTAAATAGGCTTATTAAATAGGCTCAATAAATAGGCTTATTAAATAGGCTCAATAAATAGGCTTATTAAATAGGCTCAATAAATAGGCTTATTAAATAGGCTCATTAAATACTTATTAAATAGGCTTATTAAATAGACTTATTAAATAGACGTATTAAATAGGCTCATTAAATACTTATTAAATATGTTTATTAAATAGGCGATTTAAATAGGCTTATTAAATAGGCTTATTAAATAGACTTATTAACTATACTAATTAAATAGGCTTATTTTAGCAACTTAGGCTTATTAAATAGGTTTATTTCAGCAACTTAGACTTATTAAATAGCCTTATTAAATAGGCTTATTTCAGCAACTTAGGCTTATTAAATAAGCTTATTTCAGCAACTTATGCTTATTAAATAGCCTTATTAAACAGGTTTATTTCAGCAACTTAGGCTTATTAAATAGCATTTTTAAATAGGTTTATTTCAGCAACTTAGACTTATTAAATATACCTTTTTAAATAGGCTTAGTTCAGAAACTTAGGCTTATTAAATAGGCTTATTTCAGCAACTTAGGCTCATTAAATAGCCTAATTAAATAGGCTTATTTCAGCAACTTAGGCTTATTAAATAGGCTTATTTCAGCAATTTAAACTTATTAAATAGCCTTATTTCAGCAACGTAGGCTTATTAAATAGCCTTATTTCAGCAACTTAGACTTATTAAATAGCCTTATTAAATAGGCTTATTTCAGCAACTTAGACTTATTAAATAGGCTTATTCAGCAACTTAGGCTTATTAAACAGGCTTATTTCAGCAACTTAGGCTTATTAAATAGGCTCATTCAGCAACTTAGGCTTATTAAATAGGCTTATTTCAGCAACTTAGACTTATTAAATAGGCCTATTAAATAGGCTTATTAAATAGGCTTATTTCAGCAACTTAGACTTATTAAATAGGCCTATTAAATAGGCTTATTAAATAGGCTTATTAAATAGGCTTATTTCAGCAACTTAGGCTTAGTAAATAGGCTTATTAAATAGGCTTATTTCAGCAACTTAGGCTTATTAAATAGGCTTATTTCAGCAACTTAAACTTATTAAATAGCCTTATTTCAGCAACTTACGCTTATTAAATAGGCTTATTTCAGCAACTTAGGCTTATTAAATAGCCTAATTAAGTAGGCTTATTTCAGCAACTTGGGCTTATAAAATAGGCTTATTTCAGCAACTTACGCTGATTAAAAAGGCTTATTTCAGCAACTTATGCTTATTAAATATACTTATTTCAGCAACTTAGGCTTATTAAATAGGCTTATTTCAGGAACTTAGACTTATGAAATAGCCTTATTTCAGCAACTTAGTCTTATTAAATAGGCTTATTTCAGCAACTTAGGCTTATTAAATAGCCTCATTTCAGCAACTTAGACTTATTAAATAGGCTTATTTCAGCAACTTAGGCTTATTAAATTAGCTTATTCAGCAACTTAGGCTTATTAAATAGGCTTATTTCAGCAACTTAGGCTTATTAAATAGGCCTATTAAATAGGCTTATTAAATAGACTTATTAAATAGGCTCATTAAATAATTATTAAATAGGCTTATTAAATAGGCTTATTAAATAGATTATTAAATAGGCTCAATAAATAGGCTTATTAAATAGGCTCAATAAATAGGCATATTAAATAGGCTTATTAAATAGGCTCAATAAATAGGCTTATTAAATAGGCTTATTAAATAGGCTTATTAAAAAGACGTATTAAATAGGCTTATTAAATAGGCTCAATAAATAGGCTTATTAAATAGGCTCAATAAATAGGCTTATTAAATAGGCTCAATAAATAGGCTTATTAAATAGGCTCATTAAATACTTATTAAATAGGCTTATTAAATAGACTTATTAAATAGACGTATTAAATAGGCTCATTAAATACTTATTAAATATGTTTATTAAATAGGCGATTTAAATAGGCTTATTAAATAGGCTTATTAAATAGACTAATTAACTAGACTAATTAAATAGGCTTATTTCAGCAACTTATGCTTATTAAATAGCCTTATTAAACAGGTTTATTTCAGCAACTTAGGCTTATTAAATAGCATTTTTAAATAGGTTTATTTCAGCAACTTAGACTTATTAAATATACCTTTTTAAATAGGCTTAGTTCAGAAACTTAGGCTTATTAAATAGGCTTATTTCAGCAACTTAGGCTCATTAAATAGCCTCATTAAATAGGCTTATTTCAGCAACTTAGGCTTATTAAATAGGCTTATTTCAGCAACTTAAACTTATTAAATAGCCTTATTTCAGCAACGTAGGCTTATTAAATAGCCTTATTTCAGCAACTTAGACTTATTAAATAGGCTTATTCAGCAACTTAGGCTTATTAAATAGCCTTATTAAATAGGCTTATTTCAGCAACTTAGACTTATTAAATAGGCTTATTCAGCAACTTAGGCTTATTAAACAGGCTTATTTCAGCAACTTAGGCTTATTAAATAGGCTCATTCAGCAACTTAGGCTTATTAAATAGGCTTATTTCAGCAACTTAGACTTATTAAATAGGCCTATTAAATAGGCTTATTAAATAGGCTTATTTCAGCAACTTAGACTTATTAAATAGGCCTATTAAATAGGCTTATTAAATAGGCTTATTAAATAGGCTTATTTCAGCAACTTAGGCTTAGTAAATAGGCTTATTAAATAGGCTTATTTCAGCAACTTAGGCTTATTAAATAGGCTTATTTCAGCAACTTAGACTTATTAAATAGCCTTATTTCAGCAACTTACGCTTATTAAATAGGCTTATTTCAGCAACTTAGGCTTATTAAATAGCCTAATTAAGTAGGCTTATTTCAGCAACTTGGGCTTATAAAATAGGCTTATTTCAGCAACTTACGCTGATTAAAAAGGCTTATTTCAGCAACTTATGCTTATTAAATATACTTATTTCAGCAACTTAGGCTTATTAAATAGGCTTATTTCAGGAACTTAGACTTATGAAATAGCCTTATTTCAGCAACTTAGGCTTATTAAATAGGCTTATTTCAGCAACTTAGGCTTATTAAATAGCCTCATTTCAGCAACTTAGACTTATTAAATAGGCTTATTTCAGCAACTTAGGCTTATTAAATAGGCTTATTCAGCAACTTAGGCTTATTAAATAGGCTTATTTCAGCAACTTAGGCTTATTAAATAGGCCTATTAAATAGGCTTATTAAATAGACTTATTAAATAGGCTCATTAAATACTTATTAAATAGGCTTATTAAATAGATTATTAAATAGGCTCAATAAATAGGCTTATTAAATAGGCTCAATAAATAGGCTTATTAAATAGGCTCAATAAATAGGCTTATTAAATAGGCTCAATAAATAGGCTTATTAAATAGGCTCATTAAATACTTATTAAATAGTTTTCTTAAATAGGCGTATTAAATAGGCTTATTAAATAGGCTTATTAAATAAGCTTATAAAATAGACTTATTAAATAGCCTCATTAAATAGGCTTATTTTAGCAACTTAGGCTTATTAAATAGGCTTATTTCAGCAACTTAGACTTATTAAATAGCCTTATTTCAGCAACTTAGGCTTATTAAATAGGCTTATTTCAGCAACTTAGGCTTATTAAATAGCCTTATTTCAGCAACTTAGACTTATTAAATAGGCTTATTTCAGCAACTTAGGCTTATTAAATAGGCTTATTCAGCAACTTAGGCTTATTAAATAGCCTTATTTCAGCAACTTAGGCTTATTAAATAGACTTATTAAATAGGCTCATTAAATACTTATTAAATAGGCTTATTAAATAGGCTTATTAAATAGACTTATTAAATAGGCTCAATAAATAGGCATATTAAATAGGCTTATTAAATAGGATCAATAAATAGGCTTATTAAATAGGCTTATTAAATAGGCTTATTAAAAAGACGTATTAAATAGGCTTATTAAATAGGCTCAATAAATAGGCTTATTAAATAGGCTCAATAAATAGGCTTATTAAATAGGCTCAATAAATAGGCTTATTAAATAGGCTCATTAAATACTTATTAAATAGGCTTATTAAATAGACTTATTAAATAGACGTATTAAATAGGCTCATTAAATACTTATTAAATATGTTTATTAAATAGGCGATTTAAATAGGCTTATTAAATAGGCTTATTAAATAGACTTATTAACTATACTAATTAAATAGGCTTATTTTAGCAACTTAGGCTTATTAAATAGGTTTATTTCAGCAACTTAGACTTATTAAATAGCCTTATTAAATAGGCTTATTTCAGCAACTTAGGCTTATTAAATAAGCTTATTTCAGCAACTTATGCTTATTAAATAGCCTTATTAAACAGGTTTATTTCAGCAACTTAGGCTTATTAAATAGCATTTTTAAATAGGTTTATTTCAGCAACTTAGACTTATTAAATATACCTTTTTAAATAGGCTTAGTTCAGAAACTTAGGCTTATTAAATAGGCTTATTTCAGCAACTTAGGCTCATTAAATGGCCTCATTAAATAGGCTTATTTCAGCAACTTAGGCTTATTAAATAGGCTTATTTCAGCAACTTAAACTTATTAAATAGCCTTATTTCAGCAACGTAGGCTTATTAAATAGCCTTATTTCAGCAACTTAGACTTATTAAATAGCCTTATTAAATAGGCTTATTTCAGCAACTTAGACTTATTAAATAGGCTTATTCAGCAACTGAGGCTTATTAAACAGGCTTATTTCAGCAACTTAGGCTTATTAAATAGGCTCATTCAGCAACTTAGGCTTATTAAATAGGCTTATTTCAGCAACTTAGACTTATTAAATAGGCCTATTAAATAGGCTTATTAAATAGGCTTATTTCAGCAACTTAGACTTATTAAATAGGCCTATTAAATAGGCTTATTAAATAGGCTTATTAAATAGGCTTATTTCAGCAACTTAGGCTTAGTAAATAGGCTTATTAAATAGGCTTATTTCAGCAACTTAGGCTTATTAAATAGGCTTATTTCAGCAACTTAGACTTATTAAATAGCCTTATTTCAGCAACTTACGCTTATTAAATAGGCTTATTTCAGCAACTTAGGCTTATTAAATAGCCTAATTAAGTAGGCTTATTTCAGCAACTTGGGCTTATAAAATAGGCTTATTTCAGCAACTTACGCTGATTAAAAAGGCTTATTTCAGCAACTTATGCTTATTAAATATACTTATTTCAGCAACTTAGGCTTATTAAATAGGCTTATTTCAGGAACTTAGACTTATGAAATAGCCTTATTTCAGCAACTTAGGCTTATTAAATAGGCTTATTTCAGCAACTTAGGCTTATTAAATAGCCTCATTTCAGCAACTTAGACTTATTAAATAGGCTTATTTCAGCAACTTAGGCTTATTAAATAGGCTTATTCAGCAACTTAGGCTTATTAAATAGGCTTATTTCAGCAACTTAGGCTTATTAAATAGGCCTATTAAATAGGCTTATTAAATAGACTTATTAAATAGGCTCATTAAATACTTATTAAATAGGCTTATTAAATAGGCTTATTAAATAGATTATTAAATAGGCTCAATAAATAGGCTTATTAAATAGGCTCAATAAATAGGCATATTAAATAGGCTTATTAAATAGGCTCAATAAATAGGCTTATTAAATAGGCTTATTAAATAGGCTTATTAAAAAGACGTATTAAATAGGCTTATTAAATAGGCTCAATAAATAGGCTTATTAAATAGGCTCAATAAATAGGCTTATTAAATAGGCTCAATAAATAGGCTTATTAAATAGGCTCATTAAATACTTATTAAATAGGCTTATTAAATAGACTTATTAAATAGACGTATTAAATAGGCTCATTAAATACTTATTAAATATGTTTATTAAATAGGCGATTTAAATAGGCTTATTAAATAGGCTTATTAAATAGACTAATTAACTAGACTAATTAAATAGGCTTATTTCAGCAACTTATGCTTATTAAATAGCCTTATTAAACAGGTTTATTTCAGCAACTTAGGCTTATTAAATAGCATTTTTAAATAGGTTTATTTCAGCAACTTAGACTTATTAAATATACCTTTTTAAATAGGCTTAGTTCAGAAACTTAGGCTTATTAAATAGGCTTATTTCAGCAACTTAGGCTCATTAAATAGCCTCATTAAATAGGCTTATTTCAGCAACTTAGGCTTATTAAATAGGCTTATTTCAGCAACTTAAACTTATTAAATAGCCTTATTTCAGCAACGTAGGCTTATTAAATAGCCTTATTTCAGCAACTTAGACTTATTAAATAGGCTTATTCAGCAACTTAGGCTTATTAAATAGCCTTATTAAATAGGCTTATTTCAGCAACTTAGACTTATTAAATAGGCTTATTCAGCAACTTAGGCTTATTAAACAGGCTTATTTCAGCAACTTAGGCTTATTAAATAGGCTCATTCAGCAACTTAGGCTTATTAAATAGGCTTATTTCAGCAACTTAGACTTATTAAATAGGCCTATTAAATAGGCTTATTAAATAGGCTTATTTCAGCAACTTAGACTTATTAAATAGGCCTATTAAATAGGCTTATTAAATAGGCTTATTAAATAGGCTTATTTCAGCAACTTAGGCTTAGTAAATAGGCTTATTAAATAGGCTTATTTCAGCAACTTAGGCTTATTAAATAGGCTTATTTCAGCAACTTAGACTTATTAAATAGCCTTATTTCAGCAACTTACGCTTATTAAATAGGCTTATTTCAGCAACTTAGGCTTATTAAATAGCCTAATTAAGTAGGCTTATTTCAGCAACTTGGGCTTATAAAATAGGCTTATTTCAGCAACTTACGCTGATTAAAAAGGCTTATTTCAGCAATTTATGCTTATTAAATATACTTATTTCTGCAACTTAGGCTTATTAAATAGGCTTATTTCAGGAACTTAGACTTATGAAATAGCCTTATTTCAGCAACTTAGGCTTATTAAATAGGCTTATTTCAGCAACTTAGGCTTATTAAATAGCCTCATTTCAGCAACTTAGACTTATTAAATAGGCTTATTTCAGCAACTTAGGCTTATTAAATAGGCTTATTCAGCAACTTAGGCTTATTAAATAGGCTTATTTCAGCAACTTAGGCTTATTAAATAGGCCTATTAAATAGGCTTATTAAATAGACTTATTAAATAGGCTCATTAAATACTTATTAAATAGGCTTATTAAATAGATTATTAAATAGGCTCAATAAATAGGCTTATTAAATAGGCTCAATAAATAGGCTTATTAAATAGGCTCAATAAATAGGCTTATTAAATAGGCTCAATAAATAGGCTTATTAAATAGGCTCATTAAATACTTATTAAATAGTTTTCTTAAATAGGCGTATTAAATAGGCTTATTAAATAGGCTTATTAAATAGGCTTATAAAATAGACTTATTAAATAGCCTCATTAAATAGGCTTATTTTAGCAACTTAGTCTTATTAAATAGGCTTATTTCAGCAACTTAGACTTATTAAATAGCCTTATTTCAGCAACTTAGGCTTATTAAATAGGCTTATTTCAGCAACTTAGGCTTATTAAATAGCCTTATTTCAGCAACTTAGACTTATTAAATAGGCTTATTTCAGCAACTTAGGCTTATTAAATAGGCTTATTCAGCAACTTAGACTTATTAAATAGGTTTATTCAGCAACTTAGGCTTATTAAATAGGCTTATTTCAGCAACTTAGGCTTATTAAATAGCCTTATTTCAGCAACTTAGGCTTATTAAATAGGCCTATCAAATAGGCTTATTAAATAGGCTTATTTCAGCAACTTAGGCTCATTAAATAGCCTTATTAAATAGGCTTATTAAATTGACGCATTAAATAGGCTCATTAAATACTTATTAAATAGGCTTATTAAATAGACTTATTAAATAGGCTCAATAAATAGGCTTATTAAATAGGCTTATTAAATAGGCTCAATAAATAGGTGTATTAAATAGGCTTATTAAATAGGCTTATTAAATAGACTAATTAAATAGGCTTATTAAATAGGCTCAATAAATAGGCTTATTAAATAGGCTCAATAAATAGGCTTTTTAAATAGGCTCAATAAATAGGCTTATTAAATAGGCTCAATAAATAGGCTTATTAAATAGGCTCATTAAATACTTATTAAATAGGCTTATTAAATAGACTTATTAAATAGACTTATTAAATAGGCTTATTAAATAGACTTATTAAATAGGCTTATTAAAAAGGCTTATTAAATAGACTTATTAAATAGGCCCATTAAATACTTATTAAATAGGTTTATTAAATAGGCGTATTAAATAGGCTTATTAAATAGGCTTATTAAATAGGCTTATTAAATATACTTATTAAATAGCCTCATTAAATAGGCTTATTTTAGCAACTTAGGCTTATTAAATAGGCTTATTTCAGCAACTTAGACTTATTAAATAGCCTTATTTCAGCAATTTATGCTTATTAAATAGGCTTATTTCAGCAACTTAGGCTTATTAAATAGCCTTATTTCAGCAACTTAGACTTATTAAATAGGCTTATTTCAGCAACTTAGGCTTATTAAATAGGCTTATTCAGCAACTTAGGCTTATTAAATAGGCTTATTTCAGCAACTTAGGCTTATTAAATAGGCTCATTCAGAAACTTAGGCTTATTGAATAGGCTTATTCAGCAACTTAGACTTATTAAATAGGCCTATTAAATAGGCTTATTAAATAGGCTTATTTCAGCAACTTAGGCTTATTAAATAGCCTTATTTCAGCAACTTAGACTTATTAAATAGGCTTATTTCAGCAACTTAGGCTTATTAAATAGGCTTATTCAGCAACTTAGGCTTATTAAATAGGCTTATTTCAGCAACTTAGGCTCATTAAATAGCCTCATTAAATAGGCTTATTTCAGCAACTTAGGCTTATTAAATATGCTTATTTCAGCAACTTAGGCTTATTAAATAGGCTCATTCAGAAACTTAGGCTTATTAAATAGGCTTATTTCAGCAACTTAGACTTATTAAATAGGCCTATTAAATAGGCTTATTAAATAGGCTTATTTCAGCAACTTAGACCTATTAAATAGGCCTATTAAATAGGCTTATTAAATAGACTTATTAAGTAGGCTCATAAAATACTTATTAAATAGGCTTATTAAATAGGCTTATTAAATAGAATTATTAAAAAGGCTCAATAAATAAGCTTATTAAATTGGCTTATTAAATAGGCTCAATAAATAGGCTTATTAAATAGGCTTATTAAATAGGCTTATTAAATAGACTTATTAAATAGGCTTATTAAATAGGATCAATAAATAGGCTTATTAAATAGGCTCAATAAATAGGCTAATTAAATAGGCTCAATAAATAGGCTCATTAAATAGGCTCATTAAATACTTATTAAATAGGCTTATTAAATAGACTTATTAAATAGACTTATTAAATAGGCTTATTAAATAGACTTATTAAATAGGCTTATTAAACAGGCTTATTAAATAGACTTATTAAATAGGCTCATTAAATACTTATTAAATATGTTTATTAAATAGGTGTATTAAATAGGCTTATTAAATAGGCTTATTAAATAGGCTTATTAAATAGCCTCATTAAATACTTATTAAATAGGCCTATTAAATAGGCTTATTAAATAGGCTTATTTCAGCAACTTAGGCTTATTAAATAGCCTTATTAAATAGGCTTATTTCAGCAACTTAGACTTATTAAATAGGTTTGTTCAGCAACTTAGGCTTATTAAATAGGCGTATTCAGCAACTTAGGCTTATTAAATAGTCTTATTTCAGCAACTTAGGCTTATTAAGTAGGATCATTCAGAAACTTAGGCTTATTAAATAGGCTTATTTCAGCAACTTAGACTTATTAAATAGGCCTATTAAATAGGCTTATTAAATAGGCTTATTTCAGCAACTTAGACTTTTTAAATAGGCCTATTACATAGGCTTATTAAAAAGACTTATTAAATAGGCTCATTAAATACTTATTAAATAGGCTTATTAAATAGACTTATTAAATAGGCTCAATAAATAGGCTTATTAAATAGGCTTATTAAATAGGCTCAATAAATAGGCGTATTAAATAGGATTATTAAATAGGCTTATTAAATAGACTTATTAAATAGGCTTATTAAATAGGCTCAATAAATAGGCTTATTAAATCGGCTCAATAAATAGGCTTATTAAATAGGCTCAATAAATAGGCTTATTAAATAGGCTCAATAAATAGGCTTATTAAATATACTTATTAAATAGCCTCATTAAATAGGCTTATTTTAGCAACTTAGGCTTATTAAATAGGCTTATTTCAGCAACTTAGACTTATTAAATAGCCTTATTTCAGCAACTTATGCTTATTAAATAGGCTTATTTCAGCAACTTAGGCTTATTAAATAGCCTTATTTCAGCAACTTAGACTTATTAAATAGGCTTATTTCAGCAACTTAGGCTTATTAAATAGGCTTATTCAGCAACTTAGGCTTATTAAATAGGCTTATTTCAGCAACTTAGGCTTATTAAATAGGCTCATTCAGAAACTTAGGCTTATTAAATAGGCTTATTCAGCAACTTAGACTTATTAAATAGGCCTATTAAATAGGCTTATTAAATAGGCTTATTTAAGCAACTTAGGCTTATTAAATAGCCTTATTTCAGCAACTTAGACTTATTAAATAGGCTTATTTCAGCAATTTAGGCTTATTAAATAGGCTTATTCAGCAATTTAGGCTTATTAAATAGGCTTATTTCAGCAACTTAGGCTCATTAAATAGCCTCATTAAATAGGCTTATTTCAGCAACTTAGGCTTATTAAATAGGCTTATTTCAGCAACTTAGGCTTATTAAATAGGCTCATTCAGAAACTTAGGCTTATTAAATAGGCTTATTTCAGCAACTTAGACTTATTAAATAGGCCTATTAAATAGGCTTATTAAATAGGCTTATTTCAGCAACTTAGACTTATTAAATAGGCCTATTAAATAGGCTTATTAAATAGACTTATTAAATAGGCTCATAAAATACTTATTAAATAGGCTTATTAAATAGGCTTATTAAATAGAAGTATTAAAAAGGCTCAATAAATAGGCTTATTAAATTGGCTTATTAAATAGGCTCAATAAATAGGCTTATTAAATAGGCTTATTAAATAGACTTATTAAATAGGCTTATTAAATAGGATCAATAAATAGGCTTATTAAATAGGCTCAATAAATAGGCTTATTAAATAGGCTCAATAAATAGGCTCATTAAATAGGCTCAATAAATAGGCTTATTAAATAGGCACATTAAATACTTATTAAATAGGCTGATTAAATAGACTTATTAAATAGACTTATTAAATAGGCTTATTAAATAGACTTATTAAATAGGCTTATTAAACAGGCTTATTAAATAGACTTATTAAATAGGCTCATTAAATACTAATTAAATATGTTTATTAAATAGGTGTATTAAATAGGCTTATTAAATAGGCTTATTAAATAGGCTTATTAAATAGGCTTATTAATTAGCCTCATTAAATACGTATTAAATAGGCCTATTAAATAGGCTTATTAAATAGGCTTATTTCAGCAACTTCGGCTTATTAAATAGCCTTATTAAATAGGCTTATTTCAGCAACTTAGACTTATTAAATAGGTTTGTTCAGCAACTTAGGCTTATTAAATAGGCGTATTCAGCTACTTAGGCTTATTAAATAGGCTTATTTCAGCAACTTAGGCTTATTAAGTAGGATCATTCAGAAACTTAGGCTTATTAAATAGGCTTATTTCAGCAACTTAGACTTATTAAATAGGCCTATTAAATAGGCTTATTAAATAGGCTTATTTCAGCAACTTAGACCTATTAAATAGGCCTATTAAATAGGCTTATTAAATAGACTTATTAAGTAGGCTCATAAAATACTTATTAAATAGGCTTATTAAATAGGCTTATTAAATAGAATTATTAAAAAGGCTCAATAAATAAGCTTATTAAATTGGCTTATTAAATAGGCTCAATAAATAGGCTTATTAAATAGGCTTATTAAATAGGCTTATTAAATAGACTTATTAAATAGGCTTATTAAATAGGATCAATAAATAGGCTTATTAAATAGGCTCAATAAATAGGCTAATTAAATAGGCTCAATAAATAGGCTCATTAAATAGGCTCAATAAATAGGCTTATTAAATAGGCTCATTAAATACTTATTAAATAGGCTTATTAAATAGACTTATTAAATAGACTTATTAAATAGGCTTATTAAATAGACTTATTAAATAGGCTTATTAAACAGGCTTATTAAATAGACTTATTAAATAGGCTCATTAAATACTTATTAAATATGTTTATTAAATAGGTGTATTAAATAGGCTTATTAAATAGGCTTATTAAATAGGCTTATTAAATAGGCTTATTAAATAGGCGTATTAAATAGCCTCATTAAATACTTATTAAATAGGCCTATTAAATAGGCTTATTAAATAGGCTTATTTCAGCAACTTAGGCTTATTAAATAGCCTTATTAAATAGGCTTATTTCAGCAACTTAGACTTATTAAATAGGTTTGTTCAGCAACTTAGGCTTATTAAATAGGCGTATTCAGCAACTTAGGCTTATTAAATAGGCTTATTTCAGCAACTTAGGCTTATTAAGTAGGATCATTCAGAAACTTAGGCTTATTAAATAGGCTTATTTCAGCAACTTAGACTTATTAAATAGGCCTATTAAATAGGCTTATTAAATAGGCTTATTTCAGCAACTTAGACTTTTTAAATAGGCCTATTACATAGGCTTATTAAAAAGACTTATTAAATAGGCTCATTAAATACTTATTAAATAGGCTTATTAAATAGACTTATTAAATAGGCTCAATAAATAGGCTTATTAAATAGGCTTATTAAATAGGCTCAATAAATAGGCGTATTAAATAGGCTTATTAAATAGGCTTATTAAATAGACTTATTAAATAGGCTTATTAAATAGGCTCAATAAATAGGCTTATTAAATCGGCTCAATAAATAGGCTTATTAAATAGGCTCAATAAATAGGCTTATTAAATAGGCTCAATAAATAGGCTTATTAAATATACTTATTAAATAGCCTCATTAAATAGGCTTATTTTAGCAACTTAGGCTTATTAAATAGGCTTATTTCAGCAACTTAGACTTATTAAATAGCCTTATTTCAGCAACTTATGCTTATTAAATAGGCTTATTTCAGCAACTTAGGCTTATTAAATAGCCTTATTTCAGCAACTTAGACTTATTAAATAGGCTTATTTCAGCAACTTAGGCTTATTAAATAGGCTTATTCAGCAACTTAGGCTTATTAAATAGGCTTATTTCAGCAACTTAGGCTTATTAAATAGGCTCATTCAGAAACTTAGGCTTATTAAATAGGCTTATTTCAGCAACTTAGACTTATTAAATAGGCCTATTAAATAGGCTTATTAAATAGGCTTATTTCAGCAACTTAGACCTATTAAATAGGCCTATTAAATAGGCTTATTAAATAGACTTATTAAGTAGGCTCATAAAATATTTATTAAATAGGCTTATTAAATAGGCTTATTAAATAGAATTATTAAAAAGGCTCAATAAATAAGCTTATTAAATTGGCTTATTAAATAGGCTCAATAAATAGGCTTATTAAATAGGCTTATTAAATAGGCTTATTAAATAGACTTATTAAATAGGCTTATTAAATAGGATCAATAAATAGGCTTATTAAATAGGCTCAATAAATAGGCTAATTAAATAGGCTCAATAAATAGGCTCATTAAATAGGCTCAATAAATAGGCTTATTAAATAGGCTCATTAAATACTTATTAAATAGGCTTATTAAATAGACTTATTAAATAGACTTATTAAATAGGCTTATTAAATAGACTTATTAAATAGGCTTATTAAACAGGCTTATTAAATAGACTTATTAAATAGGCTCATTAAATACTTATTAAATATGTTTATTAAATAGGTGTATTAAATAGGCTTATTAAATAGGCTTATTAAATAGGCTTATTAAATAGCCTCATTAAATACTTATTAAATAGGCCTATTAAATAGGCTTATTAAATAGGCTTATTTCAGCAACTTAGGCTTATTAAATAGCCTTATTAAATAGGCTTATTTCAGCAACTTAGACTTATTAAATAGGTTTGTTCAGCAACTTAGGCTTATTAAATAGGCGTATTCAGCAACTTAGGCTTATTAAATAGGCTTATTTCAGCAACTTAGGCTTATTAAGTAGGATCATTCAGAAACTTAGGCTTATTAAATAGGCTAATTTCAGCAACTTAGACTTATTAAATAGGCCTATTAAATAGGCTTATTAAATAGGCTTATTTCAGCAACTTAGACTTTTTAAATAGGCCTATTACATAGGCTTATTAAAAAGACTTATTAAATAGGCTCATTAAATACTTATTAAATAGGCTTATTAAATAGACTTATTAAATAGGCTCAATAAATAGGCTTATTAAATAGGCTTATTAAGTAGGCTCAATAAATAGGCGTATTAAATAGGCTTATTAAATAGGCTTATTAAATAGACTTATTAAATAGGCTTATTAAATAGGCTCAATAAATAGGCTTATTAAATCGGCTCAATAAATAGGCTTATTAAATAGGCTCAATAAATAGGCTTATTAAATAGGCTCAATAAATAGGCTTATTAAATATACTTATTAAATAGCCTCATTAAATAGGCTTATTTTAGCAACTTAGGCTTATTAAATAGGCTTATTTCAGCAACTTAGACTTATTAAATAGCCTTATTTCAGCAACTTATGCTTATTAAATAGGCTTATTTCAGCAACTTAGACTTTTTAAATAGGCCTATTACATAGGCTTATTAAAAAGACTTATTAAATAGGCTCATTAAATACTTATTAAATAAGCTTATTAAATAGACTTATTAAATAGGCTCAATAAATAGGCTTATTAAATAGGCTTATTAAGTAGGCTCAATAAATAGGCATATTAAATAGGCTTATTAAATAGGCTTATTAAATAGACTTATTAAATAGGCTTATTAAATAGGCTCAATAAATAGGCTTATTAAATCGGCTCAATAAATAGGCTTATTAAATAGGCTCAATAAATAGGCTTATTAAATAGGCTCAATAAATAGGCTTATTAAATATACTTATTAAATAGCCTCATTAAATAGGCTTATTTTAGCAACTTAGGCTTATTAAATAGGCTTATTTCAGCAACTTAGACTTATTAAATAGCCTTATTTCAGCAACTTAGGCTTATTAAATAGGCTTATTCAGCAACTTAGGCTTATTAAATAGGCTTATTTCAGCAACTTAGGCTTATTAAATAGGCTCATTCAGAAACTTAGGCTTATTAAATAGGCTTATTCAGCAACTTAGACTTATTAAATAGGCCTATTAAATAGGCTTATTAAATAGGCTTATTTCAGCAACTTAGGCTTATTAAATAGCCTTATTTCAGCAACTTAGACTTATTAAATAGGCTTATTTCAGCAATTTAGGCTTATTAAATAGGCTTATTCAGCAACTTAGGCTTATTAAATAGGCTTATTTCAGCAACTTAGGCTCATTAAATAGCCTCATTAAATAGGCTTATTTCAGCAACTTAGGCTTATTAAATAGGCTTATTTCAGCAACTTAGGCTTATTAAATAGGCTCATTCAGAAACTTAGGCTTATTAAATAGGCTTATTTCAGCAACTTAGACTTATTAAATAGGCCTATTAAATAGGCTTATTAAATAGGCTTATTTCAGCAACTTAGACTTATTAAATAGGCCTATTAAATAGGGTTATTAAATAGACTTATTAAATAGGCTCATAAAATACTTATTAAATAGGCTTATTAAATAGGCTTATTAAATAGAATTATTAAAAAGGCTCAATAAATAGGCTTATTAAATTGGCTTATTAAATAGGCTCAATAAATAGGCTTATTAAATAGGCTTATTAAATAGGCTTATTAAATAGACTTATTAAATAGGCTTATTAAATAGGATCAATAAATAGGCTTATTAAATAGGCTCAATAAATAGGCTTATTAAATAAGCTCAATAAATAGGCTCATTAAATAGGCTCAATAAATAGGCTTATTAAATAGGCACATTAAATACTTATTAAATAGGCTGATTAAATAGACTTATTAAATAGACTTATTAAATAGGCTTATTAAATAGACTTATTAAATAGGCTTATTAAACAGGCTTATTAAATAGACTTATTAAATAGGCTCATTAAATACTAATTAAATATGTTTATTAAATAGGTGTATTAAATAGGCTTATTAAATAGGCTTATTAAATAGGCTTATTAAATAGGCTTATTAATTAGCCTCATTAAATACGTATTAAATAGGCCTATTAAATAGGCTTATTAAATAGGCTTATTTCAGCAACTTAGGCTTATTAAATAGCCTTATTAAATAGGCTTATTTCAGCAACTTAGACTTATTAAATAGGTTTGTTCAGCAACTTAGGCTTATTAAATAGGCGTATTCAGCTACTTAGGCTTATTAAATAGGCTTATTTCAGCAACTTAGGCTTATTAAGTAGGATCATTCAGAAACTTAGGCTTATTAAATAGGCTTATTTCAGCAACTTAGACTTATTAAATAGGCCTATTAAATAGGCTTATTAAATAGGCTTATTTCAGCAACTTAGACTTTTTAAATAGGCCTATTACATAGGCTTATTAAAAAGACTTATTAAATAGGCTCATTAAATACTTATTAAATAGGCTTATTAAATAGGCTTATTAAATAGATTTATTAAATAGGCTCAATAAATAGGCTTATTAAATAGGCTTATTAAATAGGCTCAATAAATAGGCTTATTAAATAGGCTTATTAAATAGGCTTATTAAATAGGCTTATGAAATAGGCTTATTAAATAGGCTCAATAAATAGGCTTATTAAATAGGCTCAATAAATTGGCTTATTGAATAGGCTCAATAAATAGGCTTATTAAATAGGCTCAATAAATAGGCTTATTAAATAGGCTCATTAAATACTTATTAAATAGGCTTATTAAATAGACTTATTAAATAGACTTATTAAATAGGCTTATTAAATAGACTTATTAAATAGGCTTATTAAAAAGGCTTATTAAAAAGACATTAAATAGGCTCATTAAATACTTATTAAATATGTTTATTAAATAGGCGTATTAAATAGGCTTATTAAATAGGCTTATTAAATAGACTTATTAAATAGCCTCATTAAATAGGCTTATTTTAGCAACTTAGGCTTATTAAATAGGTTTATTTCAGCAACTTAGGCTTATTAAATAGCCTTATTAAATAGGCTTATTTCAGCAACTTAGGCTTATTAAATAAGCTTATTTCAGCAACTTATGCTTATTAAATAGCCTTATTAAACAGGTTCATTTCAGCAACTTAGGCTTATTAAATATCATTTTTAAATAGGTTTATTTCAGCAACTTAGACTTATTAAATATACCTTTTAAAATAGGCTTAGTTCAGAAACTTAGGCTTATTAAATAGTCTTATTTCAGCAACTTAGGCTCATTAAATAGCCTTATTAAATAGGCTTATTCAGCAACTTAGGCTTATTAAATAGCCTTATTAAATAGGCTTATTTCATCAACTTAGACTTATTAAATAGGTTTATTCAGCAACTTAGGCTTATTAAATAGGCTTATTCAGCAACTTAGGCTTATTAAATAGGCTTATTTCAGCAACTTAGGCTTATTAAATAGGCTCATTCAGAAACTTAGGATTATTACATAGGCTTATTTCAGCAACTTAGACTTATTAAATAGGCCTATTAAATAGGCTTATTAAATAGGCTTATTTCAGCAACTTAGGCTCATGAAATAGCCTTATTAAATAGGCTTATTAAATAGACTTATTAAATAGGCTCATTAAATACTTATTAAATAGGCTTATTAAACAGGCTTATTAAATAGACTTATTAAATAGGCTCAATAAATAGGCTTATTAAATAGGCTTATTAAATAGGCTCAATAAATAGGCTTATTAAATAGGCTTATTAAATAGGCTTATTAAATAGGCTTATTAAATAGACTTATTAAATAGGCTTATTAAATAGGCTCAATAAATAGGCTTATTAAAAGGCTCAATAAATAGGCTTATTAAATAGGCTCAATAAATAGGCTTATTAAATAGGCTCAATAAATAGGCTTATTAAATAGGCTCATTAAATACTTATTAAATAGGCTTATTAAATAGACTTATTAAATAGACTTATTAAATAGGCTTATTAAATAGGCTTATTAAATAGGCTTATTAAATAGGCTTATTAAATAGACTTATTAAATAGGCTTATTTCAGCAACTTAGACTTATTAAATAGGTTTGTTCAGCAACTTAGGCTTATTAAATAGGCGTATTCAGCTACTTAGGCTTATTAAATAGGCTTATTTCAGCAACTTAGGCTTATTAAGTAGGATCATTCAGAAACTTAGGCTTATTAAATAGGCTTATTTCAGCAACTTAGACTTATTAAATAGGCCTATTAAATAGGCTTATTAAATAGGCTTATTTCAGCAACTTAGACTTTTTAAATAGGCCTATTACATAGGCTTATTAAAAAGACTTATTAAATAGGCTCATTAAATACTTATTAAATAGGCTTATTAAATAGGCTTATTAAATAGATTTATTAAATAGGCTCAATAAATAGGCTTATTAAATAGGCTTATTAAATAGGCTCAATAAATAGGCTTATTAAATAGGCTTATTAAATAGGCTTATTAAATAGGCTTATGAAATAGGCTTATTAAATAGGCTCAATAAATAGGCTTATTAAATAGGCTCAATAAATTGGCTTATTGAATAGGCTCAATAAATAGGCTTATTAAATAGGCTCAATAAATAGGCGTATTAAATAGGCTCATTAAATACTTATTAAATAGGCTTATTAAATAGACTTATTAAATAGACTTATTAAATAGGCTTATTAAATAGACTTATTAAATAGGCTTATTAAAAAGGCTTATTAAAAAGACATTAAATAGGCTCATTAAATACTTATTAAATATGTTTATTAAATAGGCGTATTAAATAGGCTTATTAAATAGGCTTATTAAATAGACTTATTAAATAGCCTCATTAAATAGGCTTATTTTAGCAACTTAGGCTTATTAAATAGGTTTATTTCAGCAACTTAGGCTTATTAAATAGCCTTATTAAATAGGCTTATTTCAGCAACTTAGGCTTATTAAATAAGCTTATTTCAGCAACTTATGCTTATTAAATAGCCTTATTAAACAGGTTCATTTCAGCAACTTAGGCTTATTAAATATCATTTTTAAATAGGTTTATTTCAGCAACTTAGACTTATTAAATATACCTTTTTAAATAGGCTTAGTTCAGAAACTTAGGCTTATTAAATAGTCTTATTTCAGCAACTTAGGCTCATTAAATAGCCTTATTAAATAGGCTTATTCAGCAACTTAGGCTTATTAAATAGCCTTATTAAATAGGCTTATTTCATCAACTTAGACTTATTAAATAGGTTTATTCAGCAACTTAGGATTATTAAATAGGCTTATTCAGCAACTTAGGCTTATTAAATAGGCTTATTTCAGCAACTTAGGCTTATTAAATAGGCTCATTCAGAAACTTAGGATTATTACATAGGCTTATTTCAGCAACTTAGACTTATTAAATAGGCCTATTAATTAGGCTTATTAAATAGGCTTATTTCAGCAACTTAGGCTCATGAAATAGCCTTATTAAATAGGCTTATTAAATAGACTTATTAAATAGGCTCATTAAATACTTATTAAATAGGCTTATTAAACAGGCTTATTAAATAGACTTATTAAATAGGCTCAATAAATAGGCTTATTAAATAGGCTTATTAAATAGGCTCAATAAATAGGCTTATTAAATAGGCTTATTAAATAGGCTTATTAAATAGGCTTATTAAATAGACTTATTAAATAGGCTTATTAAATAGGCTCAATAAATAGGCTTATTAAAAGGCTCAATAAATAGGCTTATTAAATAGGCTCAATAAATAGGCTTATTAAATAGGCTCAATAAATAGGCTTATTAAATAGGCTCATTAAATACTTATTAAATAGGCTTATTAAATAGACTTATTAAATAGACTTATTAAATAGGCTTATTAAATAGGCTTATTAAATAGGCTTATTAAATAGGCTTATTAAATAGACTTATTAAATAGCCTCATTAAATAGGCTTATTTTAGCAACTTAGGCTTATTAAATAGGTTTATTTCATCAACTTAGACTTATTAAATAGCCTTATTAAATAGGCTTATTTCAGCAACTTAGGCTTATTAAATAAGCTTATTTCAGCAACTTATGCTTATTAAATAGACTTATTAAACAGGTTTATTTCAGCAACTTAGACTTATTAAATATACCTTTTTAAATAGGCTTAGTTCAGAAACTTAGGCTTATTAAATAGGCTATTTTCAGCAACTTAGGCTCATTAAATAGCCTTATTAAATAGGCTTATTTCAGCAACTTAAACTTATTAAATAGCCTTACTTCAGCAACTTAGGCTTATTAAATAGCCTTATTTCAGCAACTTAGACTTATTAAATAGGCTTATTCAGCAACTTAGGCTTATTAAATAGCCTTATTAAATAGGCTTATTTCAGCAACTTAGACTTATTAAATAGGTTTATTCAGCAACTTAGGCTTATTAAATAGGCTTATTCAGCAACTTAGGCTTATTAAATAGGCTTATTTCAGCAACTTAGGCTTATTAAATAGCCTTATTTCAGCAACTTAGACTTATTAAATAGGCTTATTTCAGCAACTTATGCTTATTAAATAGGCTTATTCAGCAACTTAGACTTATTAAATAGGCTTATTTCAGCAACTTAGGCTTATTAAATAGGCTCATTCAGAAACTTAGGCTTATTAAATAGGCTTATTTCAGCAACTTAGACTTATTAAATAGGCCTATTAAATAGGCTTATTAAATAGGCTTATTTCAGCAACTTAGACTTATTAAATAGGCCTATTAAATAGGCGTATTAAATAGACTTATTTCAGCAACTTAGACTTATTAAATAGGCCTATTAATTAGGCTTATTAAATAGGCTTATTAAATAGGCTTATTTCAGCAACTTAGGCTTAGTAAATAGGCTTATTAAATAGGCTTATTTCAGCAACTTAGGCTTATTAAATAGGCTTATTTCAGCAACTTAGACTTATTAAATAGCCTTATTTCAGCAACTTACGCTTATTAAATAGGCTTATTTCAGCAACTTAGGCTTATTAAATAGCCTAATTAAGTAGGCTTATTTCAGCAACTTGGGCTTATAAAATAGGCTTATTTCAGCAACTTACGCTGATTAAAAAGGCTTATTTCAGCAACTTATGCTTATTAAATATACTTATTTCAGCAACTTAGGCTTATTGAATAGGCTTATTTCAGGAACTTAGACTTATTAAATAGCCTTATTTCAGCAACTTAGGCTTATTAAATAGGCTTATTTCAGCAACTTAGGCTTATTAAATAGCCTCATTTCAGCAACTTAGACTTATTAAATAGGCTTTTTTCAGCAAATTAGGCTTATTAAATAGGCTTATTCAGCAACTTAGGCTTATTAAATAGGCTTATTTCAGCAACTTAGGCTTATTAAATAGGCTTATTAAATAGGCTTATTAAATATACTTATTAAATAGGCTCATTAAATAGGCTCAATAAATAGGCTTATTAAATAGGCTCAATAAATAGGCTTATTAAATAGGCTCAATAAATAGGCTTATTAAATAGGCTCAATAAATAGGCTTATTAAATAGGCTCATTAAATACTTATTAAATAGGCTTATTAAATAGACTTATTAAATAGGCTTATTAAATAGGCTTATTAAATAAGCGTATTAAAAATGCTTATTAAATAGACTTATTAAATAGGCTCATTAAATACTTATTAAATAGTTTTCTTAAATAGGCGTATTAAATAGGCTTATTAAATATGCTTATTAAATAGGCTTATAAAATAGACTTATTAAATAGCCTCATTAAATAGGCTTATTTTAGCAACTTAGGCTTATTAAATAGGCTTATTTCAGCAACTTAGGCTTATTAAATAGCCTTATTTCAGCAACTTAGACTTATTAAATAGGCTTATTTCAGCAACTTAGGCTTATTAAATAGGCTTATTCAGCAACTTAGACTTATTAAATAGGTTTATTCAGCAACTTAGGCTTATTAACTAGGCTTATTCAGCAACTTAGGCTTATTAAATAGGCTTATTTCAGCAACTTAGGCTTATTAAATAGGCTCATTCAGAAACTTAGGCTTATTAAATAGGCTTATTTCAGCAACTTAGACTTATTAAATAGGCCTATCAAATAGGCTTATTAAATAGGCTTATTTCAGCAACTTAGGCTCATTAAATAGCCTTATTAAATAGGCTTATTAAATAGACGCATTCAATAGGCTCATTAAATACTTATTAAATAGGCTTATTAAATAGACTTATTAAATAGGCTCAATAAATAGGCTTATTAAATAGGCTTATTAAATAGGCTCAATAAATAGGCGTATTAAATAGGCTTATTAAATAGGCTTATTAAATAGACTTATTAAATAGGCTTATTAAATAGGCTCAATAAATAGGCTTATTAAATAGGCTCAATAAATAGGCTTTTTAAATAGGCTCAATAAATAGGCTTATTAAATAGGCTCAATAAATAGGCTTATTAAATAGGCTCATTAAATACTTATTAAATAGACTTATTAAATAGACTTATTAAATAGACTTATTAAATAGGCTTATTAAATAGACTTATTAAATAGGCTTATTAAAAAGGCTTATTAAATAGACTTATTAAATAGGCCCATTAAATACTTATTAAATAGGTTTATTAAATAGGCGTATTAAATAGGCTTATTAAATAGGCTTATTAAATAGGCTTATTAAATATACTTATTAAATAGCCTCATTAAATAGGCTTATTTTAGCAACTTAGGCTTATTAAATAGCCTTATTTCAGCAACTTAGACTTATTAAATAGGCTTATTTCAGCAACTTAGGCTTATTAAATAGGCTTATTCAGCAACCTAGGCTTATTAAATAGGCTTATTTCAGCAACTTAGGCTTATTAAATAGGCTCATTCAGAAACTTAGGCTTATTAAATAGGCTTATTCAGCAACTTAGACTTATTAAATAGGCCTATTAAATAGGCTTATTAAATAGGCTTATTTCAGCAACTTAGCCTTATTAAATAGCCTTATTTCAGCAACTTAGACTTATTAAATAGGCTTATTTCAGCAACTTAGGCTTATTAAATAGGCTTATTCAGCAACTTAGGCTTATTAAATAGGCTTATTTCAGCAACTTAGGCTCATTAAATAGCCTCATTAAATATGCTTATTTCAGCAACTTAGGCTTATTAAATAGGCTTATTTCAGCAACTTAGGCTTATTAAATAGGCTCATTCAGAAACTTAGGCTTATTAAATAGGCTTATTTCAGCAACTTAGACTTATTAAATAGGCCTATTAAATAGGCTTATTAAATAGGCTTATTTCAGCAACTTAGACTTATTAAATAGGCCTATTAAATAGGCTTATTAAATAGACTTATTAAATAGGCTCATAAAATACTTATTAAATAGGCTTATTAAATAGGCTTATTAAATAGGCTTATTAAATAGAATTATTAAAAAGGCTCAATAAATAGGCTTATTAAATTGGCTTATTAAATAGGCTCAATAAATAGGCTTATTAAATAGGCTTATTAAATAGGCTTATTAAATAGACTTATTAAATAGGCTTATTAAATAGGATCAATAAATAGGCTTATTAAATAGGCTCAATAAATAGGCTTATTAAATAGGCTCAATAAATAGGCTCATTAAATAGGCTCAATAAATAGGCTCATTAAATAGGCTTATTAAATAGGCTTATTAAATAGGCTTATTAAATAGACTTATTAAATAGGCTTATTTCAGCAACTTAGACTTATTAAATAGGTTTGTTCAGCAACTTAGGCTTATTAAATAGGCGTATTCAACTACTTAGGCTTATTAAATAGGCTTATTTCAGCAACTTAGGCTTATTAAGTAGGATCATTCAGAAACTTAGGCTTATTAAATAGGCTTATTTCAGCAACTTAGATTTATTAAATAGGCCTATTAAATAGGCTTATTAAATAGGCTTATTTCAGCAACTTAGACTTTTTAAATAGGCCTATTACATAGGCTTATTAAAAAGACTTATTAAATAGGCTCATTAAATACTTATTAAATAGGCTTATTAAATAGGCTTATTAAATAGATTTATTAAATAGGCTCAATAAATAGGCTTATTAAATAGGCTTATTAAATAGGCTCAATAAATAGGCTTATTAAATAGGCTTATTAAATAGGCTTATTAAATAGGCTTATGAAATAGGCTTATTAAATAGGCTCAATAAATAGGCTTATTAAATAGGCCCAATAAATTGGCTTATTGAATAGGCTCAATAAATAGGCTTATTAAATAGGCTCAATAAATAGGCTTATTAAATAGGCTCATTAAATACTTATTAAATAGGCTTATTAAATAGACTTATTAAATAGACTTATTAAATAGGCTTATTAAATAGACTTATTAAATAGGCTTATTAAAAAGGCTTATTAAAAAGACATTAAATAGGCTCATTAAATACTTATTAAATATGTTTATTAAATAGGCGTATTAAATAGGCTTATTAAATAGGCTTATTAAATAGACTTATTAAATAGCCTCATTAAATAGGCTTATTTTAGCAACTTAGGCTTATTAAATAGGTTTATTTCAGCAACTTAGGCTTATTAAATAGCCTTATTAAATAGGCTTATTTCAGCAACTTAGGCTTATTAAATAAGCTTATTTCAGCAACTTATGCTTATTAAATAGCCTTATTAAACAGGTTCATTTCAGCAACTTAGGCTTATTAAATATCATTTTTAAATAGGTTTATTTCAGCAACTTAGACTTATTAAATATACCTTTTTAAATAGGCTTAGTTCAGAAACTTAGGCTTATTAAATAGTCTTATTTCAGCAACTTAGGCTCATTAAATAGCCTTATTAAATAGGCTTATTCAGCAACTTAGGCTTATTAAATAGCCTTATTAAATAGGCTTATTTCATCAACTTAGACTTATTAAATAGGTTTATTCAGCAACTTAGGCTTATTAAATAGGCTTATTCAGCAACTTAGGCTTATTAAATAGGCTTATTTCAGCAACTTAGGCTTATTAAATAGGCTCATTCAGAAACTTAGGATTATTACATAGGCTTATTTCAGCAACTTAGACTTATTAAATAGGCCTATTAAATAGGCTTATTAAATAGGCTTATTTCAGCAACTTAGGCTCATGAAATAGCCTTATTAAATAGGCTTATTAAATAGACTTATTAAATAGGCTCATTAAATACTTATTAAATAGGCTTATTAAACAGGCTTATTAAATAGACTTATTAAATAGGCTCAATAAATAGGCTTATTAAATAGGCTTATTAAATAGGCTCAATAAATAGGCTTATTAAATAGGCTTATTAAATAGGCTTATTATATAGGCTTATTAAATAGACTTATTAAATAGGCTTATTAAATAGGCTCAATAAATAGGCTTATTAAAAGGCTCATTAAATAGGCTTATTAAATAGGCTCAATAAATAGGCTTATTAAATAGGCTCAATAAATAGGCTTATTAAATAGGCTCATTAAATACTTATTAAATAGGCTTATTAAATAGACTTATTAAATAGACTTATTAAATAGGCTTATTAAATAGGCTTATTAAATAGGCTTATTAAATAGGCTTATTAAATAGACTTATTAAATAGCCTCATTAAATAGGCTTATTTTAGCAACTTAGGCTTATTAAATAGGTTTATTTCATCAACTTAGACTTATTAAATAGCCTTATTAAATAGGCTTATTTCAGCAACTTAGGCTTATTAAATAAGCTTATTTCAGCAACTTATGCTTATTAAATAGACTTATTAAACAGGTTTATTTCAGCAACTTAGACTTATTAAATATACCTTTTTAAATAGGCTTAGTTCAGAAACTTAGGCTTATTAAATAGGCTTATTTCAGCAACTTAGGCTCATTAAATAGCCTTATTAAATAGGCTTATTTCAGCAACTTAAACTTATTAAATAGCCTTATTTCAGCAACTTAGGCTTATTAAATAGCCTTATTTCAGCAACTTAGACTTATTAAATAGGCTTATTCAGCAACTTAGGCTTATTAAATAGCCTTATTAAATAGGCATATTTCAGCAACTTAGACTTATTAAATAGGTTTATTCAGCAACTTAGGCTTATTAAATAGGTTTATTCAGCAACTTAGGCTTATTAAATAGGCTTATTTCAGCAACTTAGGCTTATTAAATAGCCTTATTTCAGCAACTTAGGCTTATTAAGTAGGATCATTCAGAAACTTAGGCTTATTAAATAGGCTTATTTCAGCAACTTAGACTTATTAAATAGGCCTATTAAATAGGCTTATTAAATAGGCTTATTTCAGCAACTTAGACTTTTTAAATAGGCCTATTACATATGCTTATTAAAAAGACTTATTAAATAGGCTCATTAAATACTTATTAAATAGGCTTATTAAATAGGCTTATTAAATAGATTTATTAAATAGGCTCAATAAATAGGCTTATTAAATAGGCTTATTAAATAGGCTCAATAAATAGGCTTATTAAATAGGCTTATTAAATAGGCTTATTAAATAGGCTTATGAAATAGGCTTATTAAATAGGCTCAATAAATAGGCTTATTAAATAGGCTCAATAAATTGGCTTATTGAATAGGCTCAATAAATAGGCTTATTAAATAGGCTCAATAAATAGACTTATTAAATAGGCTCATTAAATACTTATTAAATAGGCTTATTAAATAGACTTATTAAATAGACTTATTAAATAGGCTTATTAAATAGACTTATTAAATAGGCTTATTAAAAAGGTTTATTAAAAAGACATTAAATAGGCTCATTAAATACTTATTAAATATGTTTATTAAATAGGCGTATTAAATAGGCTTATTAAATAGGCTTATTAAATAGACTTATTAAATAGCCTCATTAAATAGGCTTATTTTAGCAACTTAGGCTTATTAAATAGGTTTATTTCAGCAACTTAGGCTTATTAAATAGCCTTATTAAATAGGCTTATTTCAGCAACTTAGGCTTATTAAATAAGCTTATTTCAGCAACTTATGCTTATTAAATAGCCTTATTAAACAGGTTCATTTCAGCAACTTAGGCTTATTAAATATCATTTTTAAATAGGTTTATTTCAGCAACTTAGACTTATTAAATATACCTTTTTAAATAGGCTTAGTTCAGAAACTTAGGCTTATTAAATAGTCTTATTTCAGCAACTTAGGCTCATTAAATAGCCTTATTAAATAGGCTTATTCAGCAACTTAGGCTTATTAAATAGCCTTATTAAATAGGCTTATTTCATCAACTTAGACTTATTAAATAGGTTTATTCAGCAACTTAGGCTTATTAAATAGGCTTATTCAGCAACTTAGGCTTATTAAATAGGCTTATTTCAGCAACTTAGGCTTATTAAATAGGCTCATTCAGAAACTTAGGATTATTACATAGGCTTATTTCAGCAACTTAGACTTATTAAATAGGCCTATTAAATAGGCTTATTAAATAGGCTTATTTCAGCAACTTAGGCTCATGAAATAGCCTTATTAAATAGGCTTATTAAATAGACTTATTAAATAGGCTCATTAAATACTTATTAAATAGGCTTATTAAACAGGCTTATTAAATAGACTTATTAAATAGGCTCAATAAATAGGCTTATTAAATAGGCTTATTAAATAGGCTCAATAAATAGGCTTATTAAATAGGCTTATTAAATAGGCTTATTAAATAGGCTTATTAAATAGACTTATTAAATAGGCTTATTAAATAGGCTCAATAAATAGGCTTATTAAAAGGCTCAATAAATAGGCTTATTAAATAGGCTCAATAAATAGGCTTATTAAATAGGCTCAATAAATAGGCTTATTAAATAGGCTCATTAAATACTTATTAAATAGGCTTATTAAATAGACTTATTAAATAGACTTATTAAATAGGCTTATTAAATAGGCTTATTAAATAGGCTTATTAAATAGGCTTATTAAATAGACTTATTAAATAGCCTCATTAAATAGGCTTATTTTAGCAACTTAGGCTTATTAAATAGGTTTATTTCATCAACTTAGACTTATTAAATAGCCTTATTAAATAGGCTTATTTCAGCAACTTAGGCTTATTAAATAAGCTTATTTCAGCAACTTATGCTTATTAAATAGACTTATTAAACAGGTTTATTTCAGCAACTTAGGTTCATTAAATAGCCTTATTAAATAGCTTATTTCAGCAACTTAAACTTATTAAATAGCCTTACTTCAGCAACTTAGGCTTATTAAATAGCCTTATTTCAGCAACTTAGACTTATTAAATAGGCTTATTCAGCAACTTAGGCTTATTAAATAGCCTTATTAAATAGGCTTATTTCAGCAACTTAGACTTATTAAATAGGTTTATTCAGCAACTTAGGCTTATTAAATAGGCTTATTCAGCAACTTAGGCTTATTAAATAGGCTTATTTCAGCAACTTAGGCTTATTAAATAGCCTTATTTCAGCAACTTAGACTTATTAAATAGGCTTATTTCAGCAACTTATGCTTATTAAATAGGCTTATTCAGCAACTTAGACTTATTAAATAGGCTTATTTCAGCAACTTAGGCTTATTAAATAGGCTCATTCAGAAACTTAGGCTTATTAAATAGGCTTATTTCAGCAACTTAGACTTATTAAATAGGCCTATTAAATAGGCTTATTAAATAGGCTTATTTCAGCAACTTAGACTTATTAAATAGGCCTATTAAATAGGCGTATTAAATAGACTTATTTCAGCAACTTAGACTTATTAAATAGGCCTATTAAATAGGCTTATTAAATAGGCTTATTAAATAGGCTTATTTCAGCAACTTAGGCTTAGTAAATAGGCTTATTAAATAGGCTTATTTCAGCAACTTAGGCTTATTAAATAGGCTTATTTCAGCAACTTAGACTTATTAAATAGCCTTATTTCAGCAACTTACGCTTATTAAATAGGCTTATTTCAGCAACTTAGGCTTATTAAATAGCCTAATTAAGTAGGCTTATTTCAGCAACTTGGGCTTATAAAATAGGCTTATTTCAGCAACTTACGCTGATTAAAAAGGCTTATTTCAGCAACTTATGCTTATTAAATATACTTATTTCAGCAACTTAGGCTTATTGAATAGGCTTATTTCAGGAACTTAGACTTATTAAATAGCCTTATTTCAGCAACTTAGGCTTATTAAATAGGCTTATTTCAGCAACTTAGGCTTATTAAATAGCCTCATTTCAGCAACTTAGACTTATTAAATAGGCTTATTTCAGCAAATTAGGCTTATTAAATAGGCTTATTCAGCAACTTAGGCTTATTAAATAGGCTTATTTCAGCAACTTAGGCTTATTAAATAGGCCTATTAAATAGGCTTATTAAATAGACTTATTAAATAGGCTCATTAAATACTTATTAAATAGGCTTATTAAATAGGCTTATTAAATAGATTATTAAATAGGCTCAATAAATAGGCTTATTAAATAGGCTTATTAAATAGGCTCAATAAATAGGCTTATTAAATAGGCTTATTAAATAGGCTTATTAAATATACTTATTAAATAGGCTCATTAAATAGGCTCAATAAATAGGCTTATTAAATAGGCTCAATAAATAGGCTTATTAAATAGGCTCAATAAATAGGCTTATTAAATAGGCTCAATAAATAGGCTTATTAAATAGGCTCATTAAATACTTATTAAATAGGCTTATTAAATAGACTTATTAAATAGGCTTATTAAATAGGCTTATTAAATAAGCTTATTAAAAATGCTTATTAAATAGACTTATTAAATAGGCTCATTAAATACTTATTAAATAGTTTTCTTAAATAGGCGTATTAAATAGGCTTATTAAATAGGCTTATTAAATAGGCTTATAAAATAGACTTATTAAATAGCCTCATTAAATAGGCTTATTTTAGCAACTTAGGCTTATTAAATAGGCTTATTTCAGCAACTTAGACTTATTAAATAGCCTTATTTCAGCAACTTAGGCGTATTAAATAGGCTTATTTCAGCAACTTAGGCTTATTAAATAGGCTTATTCAGCAAATTAGACTTATTAAATAGGTTTATTCAGCAACTTAGGCTTAGTAAATAGGCTTATTAAATAGGCTTATTTCAGCAACTTAGGCTTATTAAATAGGCTTATTTCAGCAACTTAGACTTATTAAATAGCCTTATTTCAGCAACTTACGCTTATTAAATAGGCTTATTTCAGCAACAAAGGCTTATTAAATAGCCTAATTAAGTAGGCTTATTTCAGCAACTTGGGCTTATTAAATAGGCTTATTTCAGCAACTTACGCTGATTAAAAAGGCTTATTTCAGCAACTTAGACTTATTAAATAGCCTTATTTCAGCAACTTAGACTCATTAAATAGGCTTATTTCAGCAACTTATGCTTATTAAATATACTTATTTCAGCAACTTAGGCTTATTAAATAGGCTTATTTCAGGAACTTAGACTTATTAAGTAGCCTTATTTCAGCAACTTAGGCTTATTAAATAGGCTTATTTCAGCAACTTAGGCTTATTAAATAGCCTCATTTCAGCAACTTAGACTTATTAAATAGGCTTATTTCAGCAACTTAGGCTTATTAAATAGGCTTATTCAGCAACTTAGGCTTATTAAATAGGCTTATTCAGCAACTTAGACTTATTAAATAGGCCTATTAAATAGGCTTATTAAATAGGCTTATTAAATAGACTTATTAAATAGGCTCAATAAATAGGCTTATTAAATAGGCTTATTAAATAGGCTCAATAGATAGGCTTATTAAATAGGCTTATTAAATAGGCTCAATAAATAGGCTTATTAAATAGGCTCAATAAATAGGCTTATTAAATAGGCTCAATAAATAGGCTTATTAAATAGGCTCAATAAATAGGCTTATTAAATAGGCTCATTAAATACTTATTAAATAGGCTTATTAAATAGACTTATTAAATAGGCTTATTAAATAGGCTTATTAAATAAGCTTATTAAAAATGCTTATTAAATAGACTTATTAAATAGGCTCATTAAATACTTATTAAATAGTTTTCTTAAATAGGCGTATTAAATAGGCTTATTAAATAGGCTTATTAAATAGGCTTATAAAATAGACTTATTAAATAGCCTCATTAAATAGGCTTATTTTAGCAACTTAGGCTTATTAAATAGGCTTATTTCAGCAACTTAGACTTATTAAATAGCCTTATTTCAGCAACTTAGGCTTATTAAATAGGCTTATTTCAGCAACTTAGGCTTATTAAATAGCCTTATTTCAGCAACTTAGACTTATTAAATAGGCTTATTTCAGCAACTTAGGCTTATTAAATAGGCTTATTCAGCAAATTAGACTTATTAAATAGGTTTATTCAGCAACTTAGGCTTAGTAAATAGGCTTATTAAATAGGCTTATTTCAGCAACTTAGGCTTATTAAATAGGCTTATTTCAGCAACTTAGACTTATTAAATAGCCTTATTTCAGCAACTTACGCTTATTAAATAGGCTTATTTCAGCAACTTAGGCTTATTAAATAGCCTAATTAAGTAGGCTTATTTCAGCAACTTGGGCTTATTAAATAGGCTTATTTCAGCAACTTACGCTGATTAAAAAGGCTTTTTTCAGCAACTTAGACTTATTAAATAGCCTTATTTCAGCAACTTAGACTCATTAAATAGGCTTATTTCAGCAACTTATGCTTATTAAATATACTTATTTCAGCAACTTAGGCTTATTAAATAGGCTTATTTCAGGAACTTAGACTTATTAAGTAGCCTTATTTCAGCAACTTAGGCTTATTAAATAGGCTTATTTCAGCAACTTAGGCTTATTAAATAGCCTCATTTCAGCAACTTAGACTTATTAAATAGGCTTATTTCAGCAACTTAGGCTTATTAAATAGGCTTATTCAGCAACTTAGGCTTATTAAATAGGCTTATTCAGCAACTTAGACTTATTAAATAGGCCTATTAAATAGGCTTATTAAATAGGCTTATTAAATAGACTTATTAAATAGGCTCAATAAATAGGCTTATTAAATAGGCTTACTAAATAGGCTCAATAGATAGGCTTATTAAATAGGCTTATTAAATAGGCTCAATAAATAGGCTTATTAAATAGGCTCAATAAATAGGCTTATTAAATAGGCTCAATAAATAGGCTTATTAAATAGGCTCAATAAATAGGCTTATTAAATAGGCTCATTAAATACTTATTAAATAGGCTTATTAAATAGACTTATTAAATAGGCTTATTAAATAGGCTTATTAAATAAGCTTATTAAAAAGGCTTATTAAATAGACTTATTAAATAGGCTAATTTCAGCAACTTAGACTTATTAAATAGGCGTATTAAATAGGCTGATTAAATAGGCTTATTTCAGCAACTTAGACTTATTAAATAGGCCTATTAAATAGGCTTATTAAATAGACATATTAAATAGGCTCATTAAATACGTATTAAATAGGCTTATTAAATAGGCTTATTAAATATACTTATTAAATAGGCTCAATAAATAGGCTCAATAAATAGGCTTATTAAATAGGCTCAATAAATAGGCTTATTAAATAGGCTCAATAAATAGGCTTATTAAATAGGCTAAATAAATAAGCTTATTAAATAGGCTCATTAAATACTTATTAAATAGGCTTATTAAATAGACTTATTAAATAGACGTATTAAATAGGCTTATTAAATAGACTTATTAAATAGGCTTTTAAAAAGGCTTATTAAATAGACGTAGTAAATAGGCTCATTAAATACTTATTAAATATGTTTATTAAATAGGCGATTTAAATAGGCTTATTAAATAGGCTTATTAAATAGGCTTATTAAATAGGCTTATTAAATAGACTTATTAAATAGACTAATTAAATAGGCTTATTTTAGCAACTTAGGCTTATTAAATAGGTTTATTTCAGCAACTTAGACTTATTAAATAGCCTTATTAAATAGGCTTATTTCAGCAACTTAGGCTTATAAAATAAGCTTATTTCAGCAACTTAGGCTTATTAATTAGGCTTATTTCAGCAACTTAAACCTATTAAATAGCCTTATTTCAGCAATGTAGGCTTATTAAATAGCCTTATTTCAGCAACTTAGACTTATTAAATAGGCTTATTCAGCAACTTAGGCTTATTAAATAGCCTTATTAAATAGGCTTATTTCAGCAACTTAGACTTATTAAATAGGCTTATTCAGCAACTTAGGCTTATTAAATAGGCTTATTTCAGCAACTTATGCTTATTAAATAGGCTCATTCAGCAACTTAGGCTTATCAAATAGTCTTATTTCAGCAACTTAGACTTATTAAATAGGCCTATGAAATAGGCTTATTAAATAGGCTTATTTCAGCAACTTAGACTTATTAAATAGGCCTATTAAATAGGCTTATTAAATAGGCTTATTAAATAGGCTTATTTCAGCAACTTAGGCTTATTAAATAGGCTTATTTCAGCAACTTAGACTTATTAAATAGCCTTATTTCAGCAACTTACGCTTATTAAATAGGCTTATTTCAGCAACTTAGGCTTATTAAATAGCCTAATTAAGTAGGCTTATTTCAGCAACTTGGGTTTATTAAATAGGCTTATTTCAGCAACTTACGCTGATTAAAAAGGCTTATTTCAGCAACTTAGACTTATTAAATAGCCTTATTTCAGCAACTTAGACTCATTAAATAGGCTTATTTCAGCAACTTATGCTTATTAAATATACTTATTTCAGCAACTTAGGCTTATTAAATAGGCTTATTTCAGGAACTTAGACTTATTAAGTAGCCTTATTTCAGCAACGTAGGCTTATTAAATAGGCTTATTTCAGCAACTTAGGCTTATTAAATAGCCTCATTTCAGCAACTTAGACTTATTAAATAGGCTTATTTCAGCAACTTAGGCTTATTAAATAGGCTTATTCAGCAACTTAGGCTTATTAAATAGGCTTATTCAGCAACTTAGACTTATTAAATAGGCCTATTAAATAGGCTTATTAAATAGACTTATTAAATAGGCTCATTAAATACTTATTAAATAGGCTTATTAAATAGGCTTATTAAATAGACTTATTAAATAGGCTCAATAAATAGGCTTATTAAATAGGCTTATTAAATAGGCTCAATAGATAGGCTTATTAAATAGGCTTATTAAATAGGCTCAATAAATAGGCTTATTAAATAGGCTCAATAAATAGGCTTATTAAATAGGCTCAATAAATAGGCTAATTAAATAGGCTCATTAAATACTTATTAAATAGGCTTATTAAATAGACTTATTAAATAGGCTTATTAAATAGCCTTATTAAATAAGCTTATTAAAAAGGCTTATTAAATAGACTTATTAAATAGGCTAATTTCAGCAACTTAGACTTATTAAATAGGCATATTAAATAGGCTGATTAAATAGGCTTATTTCAGCAACTTAGACTTATTAAATAGGCCTATTAAATAGGCTTATTAAATAGACATATTAAATAGGCTCATTAAATACTTATTAAATAGGCTTATTAAATAGGCTTATTAAATAGACTTATTAAATAGGCTCAATAAATAGGCTCAATAAATAGGCTTATTAAATAGGCTCAATAAATAGGCTTATTAAATAGGCTCAATAAATAGGCTTATTAAATAGGCTCAATAAATAGGCTTATTAAATAGGCTCATTAAATACTTATTAAATAGGCTTATTAAATAGACTTATTAAATAGACGTATTAAATAGGCTTATTAAATAGACTTATTAAATAGGCTTTTTAAAAAGGCTTATTAAATAGACGTATTAAATAGGCTCATTAAATACTTATTAAATATGTTTATTAAATAGGCGATTTAAATAGGCTTATTAAATAGGCTTATTAAATAGGCTTATTAAATAGGCTTATTAAATAGACTTATTAAATAGACTAATTAAATAGGCTTATTTTAGCAACTTAGGCTTATTAAATAGGTTTATTTCAGCAACTTAGACTTATTAAATAGCCTTATTAAATAGGCTTATTTCAGCAACTTAGGCTTATAAAATAAGCTTATTTCAGCAACTTATGCTTATTAAATAGCCTTATTAAACAGGTTTATTTCAGCAACTTAGGCTTATTAAATAGCATTTTTAATTAGGTTTATTTCAGCAACTTAGACTTATTAAATATACCTTTTTAAATAGGCTTAGTTCAGAAACTTAGGCTTATTAAATAGGCTTATTTCAGCAACTTAGGCTCATTAAATAGCCTCATTAAATAGGCTTATTTCAGCAACTTAGGCTTATTAATTAGGCTTATTTCAGCAACTTAAACTTATTAAATAGCCTTATTTCAGCAACGTAGGCTTATTAAATAGCCTTATTTCAGCAACTTAGGCTTATTAAATAGCCTTATTTCAGCAACTTAGACTTATTAAATAGGCTTATTCAGCAACTTAGGCTTATTAAATAGCCTTATTAAATAGGCTTATTTCAGCAACTTAGACTTATTAAATAGGCTTATTCAGTAACTTAGGCTTATTAAATAGGCTTATTTCAGCAACTTAGGCTTATTAAATAGGCTCATTCAGCAACTTAGGCTTATCAAATAGGCTTATTTCTGCAACTTAGACTTATTAAATAGGCCTATTAAATAGGCTTATTAAATAGGCTTATTTCAGCAACTTAGACTTATTAAATAGGCCTATTAAATAGGCTTATTAAATAGGCTTATTAAATAGGCTTATTTCAGCAACTTAGGCTTATTAAATAGGCTTATTTCAGTAACTTAGACTTATTAAATAGCCTTATTTCAGCAACTTACGCTTATTAAATAGGCTTATTTCAGCAACTTAGGCTTATTAAATAGCCTAATTAAGTAGGCTTATTTCAGCAACTTGGGTTTATTAAATAGGCTTATTTCAGCAACTTACGCTGATTAAAAGGCTTATTTCAGCAACTTAGACTTATTAAATAGCCTTATTTCAGCAACTTAGACTCATTAAATATGCTTATTTCAGCAACTTATGCTTATTAAATATACTTATTTCAGCAACTTAGGCTTATTAAATAGGCTTATTTCAGGAACTTAGACTTATTAAGTAGCCTTATTTCAGCAACTTAGGCTTATTAAATAGGCTTATTTCAGCAACTTAGGCTTATTAAATAGCCTCATTTCAGCAACTTAGACTTATTAAATAGGCTTATTTCAGCAACTTAGGCTTATTAAATAGGCTTATTCAGCAACTTAGGCTTATTAAATAGGCTTATTCAGCAACTTAGACTTATTAAATAGGCCTATTAAATAGGCTTATTAAATAGACTTATTAAATAGGCTCATTAAATACTTATTAAATAGGCTTATTAAATAGGCTTATTAAATAGACTTATTAAATAGGCTCAATAAATAGGCTTATTAAATAGGCTTATTAAATAGGCTCAATAGATAGGCTTATTAAATAGGCTTATTAAATAGGCTCAATAAATAGGCTTATTAAATAGGCTCAATAAATAGGCTTATTAAATAGGCTCAATAAATAGGCTAATTAAATAGGCTCATTAAATACTTATTAAATAGGCTTATTAAATAGACTTATTAAATAGGCTTATTAAATAGCCTTATTAAATAAGCTTATTAAAAAGGCTTATTAAATAGACTTATTAAATAGGCTAATTTCAGCAACTTAGACTTATTAAATAGGCGTATTAAATAGGCTGATTAAATAGGCTTATTTCAGCAACTTAGACTTATTAAATAGGCCTATTAAATAGGCTTATTAAATAGACATATTAAATAGGCTCATTAAATACTTATTAAATAGGCTTATTAAATAGGCTTATTAAATAGACTTATTAAATAGGCTCAATAAATAGGCTCAATAAATAGGCTTATTAAATAGGCTCAATAAATAGGCTTATTAAATAGGCTCAATAAATAGGCTTATTAAATAGGCTCAATAAATAGGCTTATTAAATAGGCTCATTAAATACTTATTAAATAGGCTTATTAAATAGACTTATTAAATAGACGTATTAAATAGGCTTATTAAATAGACTTATTAAATAGGCTTTTTAAAAAGGCTTATTAAATAGACGTATTAAATAGGCTCATTAAATACTTATTAAATATGTTTATTAAATAGGCGATTTAAATAGGCTTATTAAATAGGCTTATTAAATAGGCTTATTAAATAGGCTTATTAAATAGACTTATTAAATAGACTAATTAAATAGGCTTATTTTAGCAACTTAGGCTTATTAAATAGGTTTATTTCAGCAACTTAGACTTATTAAATAGCCTTATTAAATAGGCTTATTTCAGCAACTTAGGCTTATAAAATAAGCTTATTTCAGCAACTTATGCTTATTAAATAGCCTTATTAAACAGGTTTATTTCAGCAACTTAGGCTTATTAAATAGCATTTTTAATTAGGTTTATTTCAGCAACTTAGACTTATTAAATATACCTTTTTAAATAGGCTTAGTTCAGAAACTTAGGCTTATTAAATAGGCTTATTTCAGCAACTTAGGCTCATTAAATAGCCTCATTAAATAGGCTTATTTCAGCAACTTAGGCTTATTAATTAGGCTTATTTCAGCAACTTAAACTTATTAAATAGCCTTATTTCAGCAACGTAGGCTTATTAAATAGCCTTATTTCAGCAACTTAGGCTTATTAAATAGCCTTATTAAATATGCTTATTTCAGCAACTTAGACTTATTAAATAGGCTTATTCAGCAACTTAGGCTTATTAAATAGCCTTATTAAATAGGCTTATTTCAGCAACTTAGACTTATTAAATAGGCTTATTCAGCAACTTAGGCTTATTAAATAGGCTTATTTCAGCAACTTAGGGTTATTAAATAGGCTCATTCAGCAACTTAGGCTTATCAAATAGGCTTATTTCTGCAACTTAGACTTATTAAATAGGCCTATTAAATAGGCTTATTAAATAGGCTTATTTCAGCAACTTAGACTTATTAAATAGGCCTATTAAATAGGCTTATTAAATAGGCTTATTAAATAGGCTTATTTCAGCAACTTAGGCTTATTAAATAGGCTTATTTCAGCAACTTAGACTTATTAAATAGCCTTATTTCAGCAACTTACGCTTATTAAATAGGCTTATTTCAGCAACTTAGGCTTATTAAATAGCCTAATTAAGTAGGCTTATTTCAGCAACTTGGGCTTATTAAATAGGCTTATTTCAGCAACTTACGCTGATTAAAAAGGCTTATTTCAGCAACTTAGACTTATTAAATAGCCTTATTTCAGCAACTTAGACTCATTAAATAGGCTTATTTCAGCAACTTATGCTTATTAAATATACTTATTTCAGCAACTTAGGCTTATTAAATAGGCTTATTTCAGGAACTTAGACTTATTAAGTAGCCTTATTTCAGCAACTTAGGCTTATTAAATAGGCTCAATAAATAGGCTTATTAAATAGGCTCAATAAATAGGCTTATTAAATAGGCTCAATAAATAGGCTTATTAAATAGGCTCATTAAATACTTATTAAATAGGCTTATTAAATAGACTTATTAAATAGACGTATTAAATAGGCTTATTAAATAGACTTATTAAATAGGCTTTTTAAAAAGGCTTATTAAATAGACGTATTAAATAGGCTCATTAAATACTTATTAAATATGTTTATTAAATAGGCGATTTAAATAGGCTTATTAAATAGGCTTATTAAATAGGCTTATTAAATAGGCTTATTAAATAGACTTATTAAATAGACTAATTAAATAGGCTTATTTTAGCAACTTAGGCTTATTAAATAGGTTTATTTCAGCAACTTAGACTTATTAAATAGCCTTATTAAATAGGCTTATTTCAGCAACTTAGGCTTATAAAATAAGCTTATTTCAGCAACTTATGCTTATTAAATAGCCTTATTAAACAGGTTTATTTCAGCAACTTAGGCTTATTAAATAGCATTTTTAATTAGGTTTATTTCAGCAACTTAGACTTATTAAATATACCTTTTTAAATAGGCTTAGTTCAGAAACTTAGGCTTATTAAATAGGCTTATTTCAGCAACTTAGGCTCATTAAATAGCCTCATTAAATAGGCTTATTTCAGCAACTTAGGCTTATTAATTAGGCTTATTTCAGCAACTTAAACTTATTAAATAGCCTTATTTCAGCAACGTAGGCTTATTAAATAGCCTTATTTCAGCAACTTAGACTTATTAAATAGGCTTATTCAGCAACTTAGGCTTATTAAATAGCCTTATTAAATATGCTTATTTCAGCAACTTAGACTTATTAAATAGGCTTATTCAGCAACTTAGGCTTATTAAATAGCCTTATTAAATAGGCTTATTTCAGCAACTTAGACTTATTAAATAGGCTTATTCAGCAACTTAGGCTTATTAAATAGGCTTATTTCAGCAACTTAGGCTTATTAAATAGGCTCATTCAGCAACTTAGGCTTATCAAATAGGCTTATTTCTGCAACTTAGACTTATTAAATAGGCCTATTAAATAGGCTTATTAAATAGGCTTATTTCAGCAACTTAGACTTATTAAATAGGCCTATTAAATAGGCTTATTAAATAGGCTTATTAAATAGGCTTATTTCAGCAACTTAGGCTTATTAAATAGGCTTATTTCAGCAACTTAGACTTATTAAATAGCCTTATTTCAGCAACTTACGCTTATTAAACAGGTTTATTTCAGCAACTTAGGCTTATTAAATAGCATTTTTAATTAGGTTTATTTCAGCAACTTAGACTTATTAAATATACCTTTTTAAATAGGCTTAGTTCAGAAACTTAGGCTTATTAAATAGGCTTATTTCAGCAACTTAGGCTCATTAAATAGCCTCATTAAATAGGCTTATTTCAGCAACTTAGGCTTATTAATTAGGCTTATTTCAGCAACTTAAACTTATTAAATAGCCTTATTTCAGCAACGTAGGCTTATTAAATAGCCTTATTTCAGCAACTTAGGCTTATTAAATAGCCTTATTAAATATGCTTATTTCAGCAACTTAGACTTATTAAATAGGCTTATTCAGCAACTTAGGCTTATTAAATAGCCTTATTAAATAGGCTTATTTCAGCAACTTAGACTTATTAAATAGGCTTATTCAGCAACTTAGGCTTATTAAATAGGCTTATTTCAGCAACTTAGGGTTATTAAATAGGCTCATTCAGCAACTTAGGCTTATCAAATAGGCTTATTTCTGCAACTTAGACTTATTAAATAGGCCTATTAAATAGGCTTATTAAATAGGCTTATTTCAGCAACTTAGACTTATTAAATAGGCCTATTAAATAGGCTTATTAAATAGGCTTATTAAATAGGCTTATTTCAGCAACTTAGGCTTATTAAATAGGCTTATTTCAGCAACTTAGACTTATTAAATAGCCTTATTTCAGCAACTTACGCTTATTAAATAGGCTTATTTCAGCAACTTAGGCTTATTAAATAGCCTAATTAAGTAGGCTTATTTCAGCAACTTGGGCTTATTAAATAGGCTTATTTCAGCAACTTACGCTGATTAAAAAGGCTTATTTCAGCAACTTAGACTTATTAAATAGCCTTATTTCAGCAACTTAGACTCATTAAATAGGCTTATTTCAGCAACTTATGCTTATTAAATATACTTATTTCAGCAACTTAGGCTTATTAAATAGGCTTATTTCAGGAACTTAGACTTATTAAGTAGCCTTATTTCAGCAACTTAGGCTTATTAAATAGGCTCAATAAATAGGCTTATTAAATAGGCTCAATAAATAGGCTTATTAAATAGGCTCAATAAATAGGCTTATTAAATAGGCTCATTAAATACTTATTAAATAGGCTTATTAAATAGACTTATTAAATAGACGTATTAAATAGGCTTATTAAATAGACTTATTAAATAGGCTTTTTAAAAAGGCTTATTAAATAGACGTATTAAATAGGCTCATTAAATACTTATTAAATATGTTTATTAAATAGGCGATTTAAATAGGCTTATTAAATAGGCTTATTAAATAGGCTTATTAAATAGGCTTATTAAATAGACTTATTAAATAGACTAATTAAATAGGCTTATTTTAGCAACTTAGGCTTATTAAATAGGTTTATTTCAGCAACTTAGACTTATTAAATAGCCTTATTAAATAGGCTTATTTCAGCAACTTAGGCTTATAAAATAAGCTTATTTCAGCAACTTATGCTTATTAAATAGCCTTATTAAACAGGTTTATTTCAGCAACTTAGGCTTATTAAATAGCATTTTTAATTAGGTTTATTTCAGCAACTTAGACTTATTAAATATACCTTTTTAAATAGGCTTAGTTCAGAAACTTAGGCTTATTAAATAGGCTTATTTCAGCAACTTAGGCTCATTAAATAGCCTCATTAAATAGGCTTATTTCAGCAACTTAGGCTTATTAATTAGGCTTATTTCAGCAACTTAAACTTATTAAATAGCCTTATTTCAGCAACGTAGGCTTATTAAATAGCCTTATTTCAGCAACTTAGACTTATTAAATAGGCTTATTCAGCAACTTAGGCTTATTAAATAGCCTTATTAAATATGCTTATTTCAGCAACTTAGACTTATTAAATAGGCTTATTCAGCAACTTAGGCTTATTAAATAGCCTTATTAAATAGGCTTATTTCAGCAACTTAGACTTATTAAATAGGCTTATTCAGCAACGTAGGCTTATTAAATAGGCTTATTTCAGCAACTTAGGCTTATTAAATAGGCTCATTCAGCAACTTAGGCTTATCAAATAGGCTTATTTCTGCAACTTAGACTTATTAAATAGGCCTATTAAATAGGCTTATTAAATAGGCTTATTTCAGCAACTTAGACTTATTAAATAGGCCTATTAAATAGGCTTATTAAATAGGCTTATTAAATAGGCTTATTTCAGCAACTTAGGCTTATTAAATAGGCTTATTTCAGCAACTTAGACTTATTAAATAGCCTTATTTCAGCAACTTACGCTTATTAAACAGGTTTATTTCAGCAACTTAGGCTTATTAAATAGCATTTTTAATTAGGTTTATTTCAGCAACTTAGACTTATTAAATATACCTTTTTAAATAGGCTTAGTTCAGAAACTTAGGCTTATTAAATAGGCTTATTTCAGCAACTTAGGCTCATTAAATAGCCTCATTAAATAGGCTTATTTCAGCAACTTAGGCTTATTAATTAGGCTTATTTCAGCAACTTAAACTTATTAAATAGCCTTATTTCAGCAACGTAGGCTTATTAAATAGCCTTATTTCAGCAACTTAGGCTTATTAAATAGCCTTATTAAATATGCTTATTTCAGCAACTTAGACTTATTAAATAGGCTTATTCAGCAACTTAGGCTTATTAAATAGCCTTATTAAATAGGCTTATTTCAGCAACTTAGACTTATTAAATAGGCTTATTCAGCAACTTAGGCTTATTAAATAGGCTTATTTCAGCAACTTAGGGTTATTAAATAGGCTCATTCAGCAACTTAGGCTTATCAAATAGGCTTATTTCTGCAACTTAGACTTATTAAATAGGCCTATTAAATAGGCTTATTAAATAGGCTTATTTCAGCAACTTAGACTTATTAAATAGGCCTATTAAATAGGCTTATTAAATAGGCTTATTAAATAGGCTTATTTCAGCAACTTAGGCTTATTAAATAGGCTTATTTCAGCAACTTAGACTTATTAAATAGCCTTATTTCAGCAACTTACGCTTATTAAATAGGCTTATTTCAGCAACTTAGGCTTATTAAATAGCCTAATTAAGTAGGCTTATTTCAGCAACTTGGGCTTATTAAATAGGCTTATTTCAGCAACTTACGCTGATTAAAAAGGCTTATTTCAGCAACTTAGACTTATTAAATAGCCTTATTTCAGCAACTTAGACTCATTAAATAGGCTTATTTCAGCAACTTATGCTTATTAAATATACTTATTTCAGCAACTTAGGCTTATTAAATAGGCTTATTTCAGGAACTTAGACTTATTAAGTAGCCTTATTTCAGCAACTTAGGCTTATTAAATAGGCTCAATAAATAGGCTTATTAAATAGGCTCAATAAAATAGGCTTATTAAATAGGCTCAATAAATAGGCTTATTAAATAGGCTCATTAAATACTTATTAAATAGGCTTATTAAATAGACTTATTAAATAGACGTATTAAATAGGCTTATTAAATAGACTTATTAAATAGGCTTTTTAAAAAGGCTTATTAAATAGACGTATTAAATAGGCTCATTAAATACTTATTAAATATGTTTATTAAATAGGCGATTTAAATAGGCTTATTAAGTAGGCTTATTAAATAGGCTTATTAAATAGGCTTATTAAATAGACTTATTAAATAGACTAATTAAATAGGCTTATTTTAGCAACTTAGGCTTATTAAATAGGTTTATTTCAGCAACTTAGACTTATTAAATAGCCTTATTAAATAGGCTTATTTCAGCAACTTAGGCTTATAAAATAAGCTTATTTCAGCAACTTATGCTTATTAAATAGCCTTATTAAACAGGTTTATTTCAGCAACTTAGGCTTATTAAATAGCATTTTTAATTAGGTTTATTTCAGCAACTTAGACTTATTAAATATACCTTTTTAAATAGGCTTAGTTCAGAAACTTAGGCTTATTAAATAGGCTTATTTCAGCAACTTAGGCTCATTAAATAGCCTCATTAAATAGGCTTATTTCAGCAACTTAGGCTTATTAATTAGGCTTATTTCAGCAACTTAAACTTATTAAATAGCCTTATTTCAGCAACGTAGGCTTATTAAATAGCCTTATTTCAGCAACTTAGACTTATTAAATAGGCTTATTCAGCAACTTAGGCTTATTAAATAGCCTTATTAAATATGCTTATTTCAGCAACTTAGACTTATTAAATAGGCTTATTCAGCAACTTAGGCTTATTAAATAGCCTTATTAAATAGGCTTATTTCAACAACTTAGACTTATTAAATAGGCTTATTCAGCAACTTAGGCTTATTAAATAGGCTTATTTCAGCAACTTAGGCTTATTAAATAGGCTCATTCAGCAACTTAGGCTTATCAAATAGGCTTATTTCTGCAACTTAGACTTATTAAATAGGCCTATTAAATAGGCTTATTAAATAGGCTTATTTCAGCAACTTAGACTTATTAAATAGGCCTATTAAATAGGCTTATTAAATAGGCTTATTAAATAGGCTTATTTCAGCAACTTAGGCTTATTAAATAGGCTTATTTCAGCAACTTAGACTTATTAAATAGCCTTATTTCAGCAACTTACGCTTATTAAATAGGCTTATTTCAGCAACTTAGGCTTATTAAATAGCCTAATTAAGTAGGCTTATTTCAGCAACTTGGGCTTATTAAATAGGCTTATTTCAGCAACTTACGCTGATTAAAAAGGCTTATTTCAGCAACTTAGACTTATTAAATAGCCTTATTTCAGCAACTTAGACTCATTAAATAGGCTTATTTCAGCAACTTATGCTTATTAAATATACTTATTTCAGCAACTTAGGCTTATTAAATAGGCTTATTTCAGGAACTTAGACTTATTAAGTAGCCTTATTTCAGCAACTTAGGCTTATTAAATAGGCTTATTTCAGCAACTTAGGCTTATTATATAGCCTCATTTCAGCAACTTAGACTTATTAAATAGGCTTATTTCAGCAACTTAGGCTTATTAAATAGGCTTATTCAGCAACTTAGGCTTATTAAATAGGCTTATTCAGCAACTTAGACTTATTAAATAGGCCTATTAAATAGGCTTATTAAATAGACTTATTAAATAGGCTCATTAAATACTTATTAAATATGTTTATTAAATAGGCGATTTAAATAGGCTTATTAAATAGGCTTATTAAATAGGCTTATTAAATAGGCTTATTAAATAGACTTATTAAATAGACTAATTAAATAGGCTTATTTTAGCAACTTAGGCTTATTAAATAGGTTTATTTCAGCAACTTAGACTTATTAAATAGCCTTATTAAATAGGCTTATTTCAGCAACTTAGGCTTATAAAATAAGCTTATTTCAGCAACTTATGCTTATTAAATAGCCTTATTAAACAGGTTTATTTCAGCAACTTAGGCTTATTAAATAGCATTTTTAATTAGGTTTATTTCAGCAACTTAGACTTATTAAATATACCTTTTTAAATAGGCTTAGTTCAGAAACTTAGGCTTATTAAATAGGCTTATTTCAGCAACTTAGGCTCATTAAATAGCCTCATTAAATAGGCTTATTTCAGCAACTTAGGCTTATTAATTAGGCTTATTTCAGCAACTTAAACTTATTAAATAGCCTTATTTCAGCAACGTAGGCTTATTAAATAGCCTTATTTCAGCAACTTAGACTTATTAAATAGGCTTATTCAGCAACTTAGGCTTATTAAATAGCCTTATTAAATATGCTTATTTCAGCAACTTAGACTTATTAAATAGGCTTATTCAGCAACTTAGGCTTATTAAATAGCCTTATTAAATAGGCTTATTTCAGCAACTTAGACTTATTAAATAGGCTTATTCAGCAACTTAGGCTTATTAAATAGGCTTATTTCAGTAACTTAGGCTTATTAAATAGGCTCATTCAGCAACTTAGGCTTATCAAATAGGCTTATTTCTGCAACTTAGACTTATTAAATAGGCCTATTAAATAGGCTTATTAAATAGGCTTATTTCAGCAACTTAGACTTATTAAATAGGCCTATTAAATAGGCTTATTAAATAGGCTTATTAAATAGGCTTATTTCAGCAACTTAGGCTTATTAAATAGGCTTATTTCAGCAACTTAGACTTATTAAATAGCCTTATTTCAGCAACTTACGCTTATTAAATAGGCTTATTTCAGCAACTTAGGCTTATTAAATAGCCTAATTAAGTAGGCTTATTTCAGCAACTTGGGCTTATTAAATAGGCTTATTTCAGCAACTTACGCTGATTAAAAAGGCTTATTTCAGCAACTTAGACTTATTAAATAGCCTTATTTCAGCAACTTAGACTCATTAAATAGGCTTATTTCAGCAACTTATGCTTATTAAATATACTTATTTCAGCAACTTAGGCTTATTAAATAGGCTTATTTCAGGAACTTAGACTTATTAAGTAGCCTTATTTCAGCAACTTAGGCTTATTAAATAGGCTTATTTCAGCAACTTAGGCTTATTAAATAGCCTCATTTCAGCAACTTAGACTTATTAAATCGGCTTATTTCAGCAACTTAGGCTTATTAAATAGGCTTATTCAGCAACTTAGGCTTATTAAAAAGGCTTATTCAGCAACTTAGACTTATTAAATAGGCCTATTAAATAGGCTTATTAAATAGGCTTATTAAATAGGCTCAATAGATAGGCTTATTAAATAGGCTTATTAAATAGGCTCAATAAATAGGCTTATTAAATAGGCTCAATAAATAGGCTTATTAAATAGGCTCAATAAATAGGCTTATTAAATAGGCTCATTAAATACTTATTAAATAGGCTTATTAAATAGACTTATTAAATAGGCTTATTAAATAGCCTTATTAAATAAGCTTATTAAAAAGGCTTATTAAATAGACTAATTAAATAGGCGTATTTTAGCAACTTAGGCTTATTAAATAGGTTTATTTCAGCAACTTAGACTTATTAAATAGCCTTATTAAATAGGCTTATTTCAGCAACTTAGGCTTATAAAATAAGCTTATTTCAGCAACTTATGCTTATTAAATAGCCTTATTAAACAGGTTTATTTCAGCAACTTAGGCTTATTAAATAGCATTTTTAATTAGGTTTATTTCAGCAACTTAGTCTTATTAAATATACCTTTTTAAATAGGCTTAGTTCAGAAACTTAGGCTTATTAAATAGGCTTATTTCAGCAACTTAGGCTCATTAAATAGCCTCATTAAATAGGCTTATTTCAGCAACTTAGGCTTATTAATTAGGCTTATTTCAGCAACTTAAACTTATTAAATAGCCTTATTTCAGCAACGTAGGCTTATTAAATAGCCTTATTTCAGCAACTTAGACTTATTAAATAGGCTTATTCAGCAACTTAGGCTTATTAAATAGCCTTATTAAATATGCTTATTTCAGCAACTTAGACTTATTAAATAGGCTTATTCAGCAACTTAGGCTTATTAAATAGGCTTATTTCAGCAACTTAGGCTTATTAAATAGGCTCATTCAGCAACTTAGGCTTATCAAATAGGCTTATTTCTGCAACTTAGACTTATTAAATAGGCCTATTAAATAGGCTTATTAAATAGGCTTATTTCAGCAACTTAGACTTATTAAATAGGCCTATTAAATAGGCTTATTAAATAGGCTTATTAAATAGGCTTATTTCAGCAACTTAGGCTTATTAAATAGGCTTATTTCAGCAACTTAGACTTATTAAATAGCCTTATTTCAGCAACTTACGCTTATTAAATAGGCTTATTTCAGCAACTTAGGCTTATTAAATAGCCTAATTAAGTAGGCTTATTTCAGCAACTTGGGCTTATTAAATAGGCTTATTTCAGCAACTTACGCTGATTAAAAAGGCTTATTTCAGCAACTTAGACTTATTAAATAGCCTTATTTCAGCAACTTAGACTCATTAAATAGGCTTATTTCAGCAACTTATGCTTATTAAATATACTTATTTCAGCAACTTAGGCTTATTAAATAGGCTTATTTCAGGAACTTAGACTTATTAAGTAGCCTTATTTCAGCAACTTAGGCTTATTAAATAGGCTTATTTCAGCAACTTAGGCTTATTAAATAGCCTCATTTCAGCAACTTAGACTTATTAAATAGGCTTATTTCAGCAACTTAGGCTTATTAAATAGGCTTATTCAGCAACTTAGGCTTATTAAATAGGCTTATTCAGCAACTTAGACTTATTAAATAGGCCTATTAAATAGGCTTATTAAATAGACTTATTAAATAGGCTCATTAAATATTTATTAAATAGGCTTATTAAATAGGCTTATTAAATAGACTTATTAAATAGGCTCAATAAATAGGCTTATTAAATAGGCTTATTAAATAGTCTCAATAGATAGGCTTATTAAATAGGCTTATTAAATAGGTTCAATAAATAGGCTTATTAAATAGGCTCAATAAATAGGCTTATTAAATAGGCTCAATAAATAGGCTTATTAAATAGGCTCAATAAATAGGCTTATTAAATAGGCTTATTAAATAGGCTCAATAGATAGGCTTATTAAATAGGCTTATTAAATAGGCTAATTAAATACTTATTAAATAGGCTTATTAAATAGACTTATTAAATAGGCTTATTAAATAGGCTTATTAAATAAGCTTATTAAAAAGGCTTATTAAATAGACGTATTAAATAGGCTCATTAAATACTTATTAAATAGTTTTCTTAAATAGGCGTATTAAATAGGCTTATTAAATAGGCTTATTAAATAGGCTTATAAAATAGACTTATTAAATAGCCTCATTAAATAGGCTTATTTTAGCAACTTAGGCTTATTAAATAGGCTTATTTCAGCAACTTAGACTTATTAAATAGCCTTATTTCAGCAACTTAGGCTTATTAAATAGGCTTATTTCAGCAACTTAGGCTTATTAAATAGCCTTATTTCAGCAACTTAGACTTATTAAATAGGCTTATTTCAGCAACTTAGGCTTATTAAATAGGCTTATTCAGCAACTTAGACTTATTAAATAGGTTTATTCAGCAACTTAGGCTTATTAACTAGGCTTATTCAGCAACTTAGGCTTATTAAATAGGCTTATTTCAGCAACTTAGGCTTATTAAATAGGCTCATTCAGAAACTTAGGCTTATTAAATAGGCTTATTTCAGCAACTTAGACTTATTAAATAGGCCTATCAAATAGGCTTATTAAATAGGCTTATTTCAGCAACTTAGGCTCATTAAATAGCCTTATTAAATAGGCTTATTAAATAGACGCATTAAATAGGCTCATTAAATACTTATTAAATAGGCTTATTAAATAGACTTATTAAATAGGCTCAATAAATAGGCTTATTAAATAGGCTTATTAAATAGGTGCAATAAATAGGCGTATTAAATAGGCTTATTAAATAGACTCATTTTAAAAGGCTCATTAAATACTTATTAAATAGGCTTATTAAATAGGCTTATTAAATAGACTTATTAAATAGGCTCAATAAATAGGCTTATTAAATAGGCTTATTAAATAGGCTCAATAAATAGGCTTATTAAATAGGCTCAATAAATAGGCTTATTAAATAGGCTCAATAAATAGGCTTATTGAATAGGCTCAATAAATAGGTTTATTAAATAGGCTCAATAAATAGGCTTATTAAATAGGCTCAATAAATAGGCTTATTAAATAGGCTCATTAAATACTTATTAAATAGGCTTATTAAATAGACTTATTAAATAGACTTATTAAATAGGCTTATTAAATAGACTTATTAAATAGGCTTATTAAAAAGGCTTATTAAAAAGAATGATTAAATAGGCTCATTAAATACTTATTAAATATGTTTATTAAATAGGCGTATTAAATAGGCTTATTAAATAGGCTTATTAAATAGGCTTATTAAATAGACTTTTTAAATAGCCTCATTAAATAGGCTTATTTTAGCAACTTAGGCTTATTAAATAGGTTTATTTCAGCAACTTAGGCTTATTAAATAGCCTTATTAAATAGGCTTATTTCAGCAACTTAGGCTTATTAAATAAGCTTATTTCAGCAACTTATGCTTATTAAATAGCCTTATTAAACAGGTTTATTTCAGCAACTTAGGCTTATTAAATATCATTTTTAAATAGGCTTATTTCAGCAACTTAGGCTCATTAAATAGCCTCATTAAATATGCTTATTTCAGCAACTTAGGCTTATTAAATAGGCTTATTTCAGCAACTTAAACTTATTAAATAGCCTTATTTCAGCAAATTAGGCTTATTAAATGGCCTTATTTCAGCAACTTACACTTATTAAATAGGCTTATTCGCAACTTAGGCTTATTAAATTGCCTTATTAAATAGGCTTATTTCAGCAACTTAGACTTATTAAATAGGTTTATTCAGCAACTTAGGCTTATTAAAAAGGCTTATTCAGCAACTTAGGCTTATTAAATAGGCTTATTTCAGCAACTTAGGCTTATTAAATAGGCTCATTCAGCAACTTACGCTTATTAAATAGGCTTATTTCAGCAACTTAGACTTATTAAATAGGCCTATTAAATAGGCTTATTAAATAGGCTTATTTCAGCAAATTAGATGTATTAAATAGGCCTATTAAATAGGCTTATTAAATAGGCTTATTTCAGCAACTTAGGCTTATTAAATAGGCTTGTTTCAGCAAGTTAGACTTATTAAATAGCCTTTTTCAGCAACTTACGCTTATTAAATAGGCTTATTTCAGCAACTTAGGCTTATTAAATAGCCTAATTAAGTAGGCTTATTTCAGCAACTTGGGCTTATTAAATAGGCTTATTTCAGCAACTTTCCCTGATTAAAAAGGCTTATTTCAGCAACTTAGACTTATTAAATAGGCGTATTAAATAGGCTGATTAAATAGGCTTATTTCAGCAACTTAGACTTATTAAATAGTCCTATTAAATAGGCTTATTAAATAGACATATTAAATAGGCTCATTAAATACTTATTAAATAGGCTTATTAAATAGGTTTATTAAATAGACTTATTAAATAGGCTCAATAAATAGGCTCAGTAAATAGGCTTATTAAATAGGCTCAATACATAGGCTTATTAAATAGGCTCAATAAATAGGCTTATTAAATAGGCTCAATAAATAGGCTTATTAAATAGGCTCATTAAATACTTATTAAATAGGCTTATTAAATAGACTTATTAAATAGACGTATTAAATAGGCTTATTAAATAGACTTATTAAATAGGCTTTTTAAAAAGGCTTATTAAATAGACGTATTAAATAGGCTCATTAAATACTTATTAAATTTGTTTATTAAATAGGCGATTTAAATAGGCTTATTAAATAGGCTTATTAAATAGGCTTATTAAATAGGCTTATTAAATAGACTTATTAAATAGACTAATTAAATAGGCTTATTTTAGCAACTTAGGCTTATTAAATAGGTTTATTTCAGCAACTTAGACTTATTAAATAGCCTTATTAAATAGGCTTATTTCAGCAACTTAGGCTTATAAAATAAGCTTATTTCAGCAACTTATGCTTATTAAATAGCCTTATTAAACAGGTTTATTTCAGCAACTTAGGCTTATTAAATAGCATTTTTAAATAGGTTTATTTCAGCAACTTAGACTTATTAAATATACCTTTTTAAATAGGCTTAGTTCAGAAACTTAGGCTTATTAAATAGGCTTATTTCAGCAACTTAGGCTCATTAAATAGCCTCATTAAATAGGCTTATTTCAGCAACTTAGGCTTATTAATTAGGCTTATTTCAGCAACTTAAACTTATTAAATAGCCTTATTTCAGCAACGTAGGCTTATTAAATAGGCTTATTTCAGCAACTTAGACTTATTAAATAGGCTTATTCAGCAACTTAGGCTTATTAAATAGCCTTATTAAATAGGCTTATTTCAGCAACTTAGACTTATTAAATAGGCTTATTCAGCAACTTAGGCTTATTAAATAGGCTTATTTCAGCAACTTAGGCTTATTAAATAGGCTCATTCAGCAACTTAGGCTTATCAAATAGGCTTATTTCTGCAACTTAGACTTATTAAATAGGCCTATTAAATAGGCTTATTAAATAGGCTTATTTCAGCAACTTAGACTTATTAAATAGGCCTATTAAATAGGCTTATTAAAAAGGCTTATTAAATAGGCTTATTTCAGCAACTTAGGCTTATTAAATAGGCTTATTTCAGCAACTTACACTTATTAAATAGCCTTATTTCAGCAACTTACACTTATTAAATAGGCTTATTTCAGCAACTTAGGCTTATTAAATATCCTAATTAAGTAGGCTTATTTCAGCAACTTGGGCTTATTAAATAGGCTTATTTCAGCAACTTACGCTGATTAAAAAGGCTTATTTCAGCAACTTAGACTTATTAAATAGCTTTTTTTCAGCAACTTAGACTTATTAAATAGGCGTATTTCAGCAACTTATGCTTATTAAATATACTTATTTCAGCAACTTAGGCTTATTAAATAGGCTTATTTCAGCAACTTAGACTTATTAAACAGCCTTATTTCAGCAACTTAGGCTTATTAAATAGGCTTATTTCAGTAACTTAGGCTTTTTAAATAGCCTTATTTCAGCAACTTAGACTTATTAAATAGGCTTATTTCAGCAACTTAGGCTTATTAAATAGGCCTATTAAATAGGCTCAATAAATAGACTTATTAAATAAGCTCATTAAATATTTATTAAATAGGCTTATTAAATAGACTTATTAAATAGACTTATTAAATAGGCTTATTAAATAGACTTATTAAATAGGCTTATTAAAAAGGCTTATTAAATAGGCTTATTTCAGCAACTCAGGCTTATTAAATAGCCTTATTAAATAGGCTTATTTCAGCAACCTAGACTTATTAAATAGGTTTATTCAGCAACTTAGGCTTATTAAATAGGCTTATTCAGCAACTTAGGCTTATTAAATAGGCTTATTTCAGCAACTTATGCTTATTAAATAGGCTTATTCAGAAACTTAGGCTTATTAAATAGGCTTATTTCAGCAACTTAGACTTATTAAATAGGCCTATTAAATAGGCTTATTAAATAGGCTTATTTCAGCAACTTAGGCTCATTAAATAGCCTTATTAAATAGGCTCATTAAACACTTATTAAATAGGCTTATTAAATAGGCTTATTAAATAGACTTATTAAATAGGCTCAATAAATAGGCTTATTAAATAGGCTTATTAAATAGGCTCAATAAATAGGTTTTTATATAGGCTTATTAAATAGGCTTATTAAATAGACTTATTAAATAGGCTTATTAAATAGCTTCAATAAATAGGCGTATTAAATAGGCTCATTAAATAGGCTTATTAAATAGGCTCAATAAATAGGCTTATTAAATAGGCTCAATAAATACTTATTAAATAGGCTTATTAAATAGACTTATTGAATAGACTTATTAAAAGGCTTATTAAATAGACTTATTAAATAGGCTCATTAAATACTTATTAAATATGTTTATTAAATAGGCGTATTAAATAGGCTTATTAAATAGGCTTATTAAATAGGCTTATTAAATAGGCTTATTAAATAGACTTATTAAATAGCCTCATTAAATAGGCTTATTTCAGCAACTTAGACTTATTAGATAGGTTTATTCAGCAACTTAAGCTTATTAAATAGGCTTATTCAGCAACTTAGGCTTATTAAATAGGCTTATTTCAGCAACTTAGGCTTATTAAATAGGCTCATTCAGAAACTTAGGCTTATTAAATAGGCTTATTTCAGCAACTTAGACTTATTAAATAGGCCTATTAAATAGGCTTATTAAATAGGCTTATTTCAGCAACTTAGACTTATTTAATAGGCCTATTAAATAGGCGTATTAAATAGACTTATTAAATAGGCTCATTAAATACTTATTAAATAGGCTTATTAAATAGGCTTATTAATTAGACTTATTAAAAAGGCTCAATAAATAGACTTATTAAATTGGCTTATTAAATAGGCTCAATAAATAGGCTTATTAAATAGGCTTATTAAATTGGCTTATTAAATAGACTTATTAAATAGGCTTATTAAATAGGCTCAATAAATAGGCTTATTAAATAGGCTCAATAAATAGGCATATTAAATAGGCTCAATAAATAGGCTTATTAAATAGGCTCAATAAATAGGCTTATTAAATAGGCTCATTAAATACTTATTAAATAGGCTTATTAAATAGACTTATTAAATAGACGTATTAAATAGGCTTATTAAATAGACTTATTAAATAGGCTTTTTAAAAAGGCTTATTAAATAGACGTATTAAATAGGCTCATTAAATACTTATTAAATTTGTTTATTAAATAGGCGATTTAAATAGGCTTATTAAATAGGCTTATTAAATAGGCTTATTAAATAGGCTTATTAAATAGACTTATTAAATAGACTAATTAAATAGGCTTATTTTAGCAACTTAGGCTTATTAAATAGGTTTATTTCAGCAACTTAGACTTATTAAATAGCCTTATTAAATAGGCTTATTTCAGCAACTTAGGCTTATAAAATAAGCTTATTTCAGCAACTTATGCTTATTAAATAGCCTTATTAAACAGGTTTATTTCAGCAACTTAGGCTTATTAAATAGCATTTTTAAATAGGTTTATTTCAGCAACTTAGACTTATTAAATATACCTTTTTAAATAGGCTTAGTTCAGAAACTTAGGCTTATTAAATAGGCTTATTTCAGCAACTTAGGCTCATTAAATAGCCTCATTAAATAGGCTTATTTCAGCAACTTAGGCTTATTAATTAGGCTTATTTCAGCAACTTAAACTTATTAAATAGCCTTATTTCAGCAACGTAGGCTTATTAAATAGGCTTATTTCAGCAACTTAGACTTATTAAATAGGCTTATTCAGCAACTTAGGCTTATTAAATAGCCTTATTAAATAGGCTTATTTCAGCAACTTAGACTTATTAAATAGGCTTATTCAGCAACTTAGGCTTATTAAATAGGCTTATTTCAGCAACTTAGGCTTATTAAATAGGCTCATTCAGCAACTTAGGCTTATCAAATAGGCTTATTTCTGCAACTTAGACTTATTAAATAGGCCTATTAAATAGGCTTATTAAATAGGCTTATTTCAGCAACTTAGACTTATTAAATAGGCCTATTAAATAGGCTTATTAAAAAGGCTTATTAAATAGGCTTATTTCAGCAACTTAGGCTTATTAAATAGGCTTATTTCAGCAACTTACACTTATTAAATAGCCTTATTTCAGCAACTTACACTTATTAAATAGGCTTATTTCAGCAACTTAGGCTTATTAAATATCCTAATTAAGTAGGCTTATTTCAGCAACTTGGGCTTATTAAATAGGCTTATTTCAGCAACTTACGCTGATTAAAAAGGCTTATTTCAGCAACTTAGACTTATTAAATAGCTTTTTTTCAGCAACTTAGACTTATTAAATAGGCGTATTTCAGCAACTTATGCTTATTAAATATACTTATTTCAGCAACTTAGGCTTATTAAATAGGCTTATTTCAGCAACTTAGACTTATTAAACAGCCTTATTTCAGCAACTTAGGCTTATTAAATAGGCTTATTTCAGTAACTTAGGCTTTTTAAATAGCCTTATTTCAGCAACTTAGACTTATTAAATAGGCTTATTTCAGCAACTTAGGCTTATTAAATAGGCCTATTAAATAGGCTCAATAAATAGACTTATTAAATAAGCTCATTAAATATTTATTAAATAGGCTTATTAAATAGACTTATTAAATAGACTTATTAAATAGGCTTATTAAATAGACTTATTAAATAGGCTTATTAAAAAGGCTTATTAAATAGGCTTATTTCAGCAACTCAGGCTTATTAAATAGCCTTATTAAATAGGCTTATTTCAGCAACCTAGACTTATTAAATAGGTTTATTCAGCAACTTAGGCTTATTAAATAGGCTTATTCAGCAACTTAGGCTTATTAAATAGGCTTATTTCAGCAACTTATGCTTATTAAATAGGCTTATTCAGAAACTTAGGCTTATTAAATAGGCTTATTTCAGCAACTTAGACTTATTAAATAGGCCTATTAAATAGGCTTATTAAATAGGCTTATTTCAGCAACTTAGGCTCATTAAATAGCCTTATTAAATAGGCTCATTAAACACTTATTAAATAGGCTTATTAAATAGGCTTATTAAATAGACTTATTAAATAGGCTCAATAAATAGGCTTATTAAATAGGCTTATTAAATAGGCTCAATAAATAGGTTTTTATATAGGCTTATTAAATAGGCTTATTAAATAGACTTATTAAATAGGCTTATTAAATAGCTTCAATAAATAGGCGTATTAAATAGGCTCATTAAATAGGCTTATTAAATAGGCTCAATAAATAGGCTTATTAAATAGGCTCAATAAATACTTATTAAATAGGCTTATTAAATAGACTTATTGAATAGACTTATTAAAAGGCTTATTAAATAGACTTATTAAATAGGCTCATTAAATACTTATTAAATATGTTTATTAAATAGGCGTATTAAATAGGCTTATTAAATAGGCTTATTAAATAGGCTTATTAAATAGGCTTGTTAAATAGACTTATTAAATAGCCTCATTAAATAGGCTTATTTCAGCAACTTAGACTTATTAGATAGGTTTATTCAGCAACTTAAGCTTATTAAATAGGCTTATTCAGCAACTTAGGCTTATTAAATAGGCTTATATCAGCAACTTAGGCTTATTAAATAGGCTCATTCAGAAACTTAGGCTTATTAAATAGGCTTATTTCAGCAACTTAGACTTATTAAATAGGCCTATTAAATAGGCTTATTAAATAGGCTTATTTCAGCAACTTAGACTTATTAAATAGGCCTATTAAATAGGCGTATTAAATAGACTTATTAAATAGGCTCATTAAATACTTATTAAATAGGCTTATTAAATAGGCTTATTAATTAGACTTATTAAAAAGGCTCAATAAATAGACTTATTAAATTGGCTTATTAAATAGGCTCAATAAATAGGCTTATTAAATAGGCTTATTAAATTGGCTTATTAAATAGACTTATTAAATAGGCTTATTAAATAGGCTCAATAAATAGGCTTATTAAATAGGCTCAATAAATAGGCATATTAAATAGGCTCAATAAATAGGCTCATTAAATAGGCTCAATAAATAGGCTTATTAAATAGGCTCATTAAATACTTATTAAATAGGCTTATTAAATAGACCTCTTAAATAGACTTATTAAATAGGCTTATTAAATAGACTTATTAAATAGGCTTATTAAACGGGCTTATTAAATAGACTTATTAAATAGGCTCATTAAATACTTATTAAATATGTTTATTAAATAGGCGTATTAAATAGGCTTATTAAATAGGCTTATTAAATAGGCTTATTAAATAGGCTTATTAAATAGCCTCATTAAATACTTATTAAATAGGCTTATTAAATAGGCTTATTAAATAGGCTTATTTCAGCAACTTAGGCTTATTAAATAGCCTTATTAAATAGGCTTATTTCAGCAACTTAGACTTATTAAATAGGTTTATTCAGCAACTTAAACTTATTAAATAGGCTTATTCAGCAACTTAGGCTTATTAAATAGGCTTATTTAAGCAACTTAGGCTTATTAAATAGGATCATTCAGAAACTTAGGCTTATTAAATAGGCTTATTTCAGCAACTTAGACTTTTTAAATAGGCCTATTAAATAGGCTTATTAAATAGACTTATTAAATAGGCTCATTAAATACTTATTAAATAGGCTTATTAAATAGGCTTATTAAATAGACTTATTAAATAGGCTCAATAAATAGGCTTATTAAATAGGCTTATTAAATAGGCTCAATAAATAGGCTTATTAAATATGCTTATTAAATAGGCTTATTAAATAGGCTTATGAAATAGGCTTATTAAATAGGCTCAATAAATAGGCTTATTAAATAGGCTCAATAAATAGGCTTATTGAATAGGCTCAATAAATAGGCTTATTAAATAGGCTCAATAAATAGGCTTATTAAAAAGGCTTATTAAATAGACTTATTAAATAGGCTCATTAAATACTTATTAAATATGTTTATTAAATAGGCGTATTAAATAGGCTTATTAAATAGGTTTATTAAATAGGCTTATTAAATAGGCTTATTAAATAGACTTATTAAATAGCCTTATTAAATAGGCTTATTTTAGCAACTTAGGCTTATTAAATAGGTTTATTTCAGCAACTTAGGCTTATTAAATAGCCTTATTAAATAGGCTTATTTCAGCAACTTAGGCTTATTAAATAAGCTTATTTCAGCAACTTATGCTTATTAAATAGCCTTATTAAACAGGTTTATTTCAGCAACTTAGGCTTATTAAATATCATTTTTAAATAGGTTTATTTCAGCAACTTAGACTTATTAAATATACCTTTTAAAATAAGCTTAGTTCAGAAACTTAGGCTTATTAAATAGGCTTATTTCAGCAACTTAGGCTCATTAAATAGCCTTATTAAATAGGCTTATTTCAGCAACTTAAACTTATTAAATAGCCTTATTTCAGCAACTTAGACTTATTAAATAGGCTTATTCAGCAACTTAGGCTTATTAAATAGCCTTATTAAATAGGCTTATTTCAGAAACTTAGACTTATTAAATAGGTTTATTCAGCAACTTAGGCTTATTAAATAGGCTTATTCAGCAACTTAGGCTTATTAAATAGGCTTATTTCAGCAACTTAGGCTTATTAAATGGGCTCATTCAGCAACTTAGGCTTATTAAATAGGCTTATTTCAGCAACTTAGACTTATTAAATATGCCTATTAAATATGCTTATTAAATAGGCTTATTTCAGCAACTTAGACTTATTAAATAGGCCTATTAAATATACTTATTTCAGCAACTTAGGCTTATTAAATAGACTTATTTCAGCAACTTACGCTGATTTAAAAGGCTTATTTCAGCAACTTAGACTTATTAAATAGCCTTATTTCAGCAACTTAGACTTATTAAATAGGCTTATTTCAGCAACTTATGCTTATTAAATATACTTATTTCAGCAACTTAGGCTTATTAAATAGGCTTATTTCAGCAACTTAGACTTATTAAACAGCCTTATTTCAGCAACTTAGGCTTATTAATTAGACTTATTAAAAAGGCTCAATAAATAGACTTATTAAATTGGCTTATTAAATAGGCTCAATAAATAGGCTTATTAAATAGGCTTATTAAATTGGCTTATTAAATAGACTTATTAAATAGGCTTATTAAATAGGCTCAATAAATAGGCTTATTAAATAGGCTCAATAAATAGGCTTATTAAATAGGCTCAATAAATAGGCTCATTAAATAGGCTCAATAAATAGGCTTATTAAATAGGCTCATTAAATACTTATTAAATAGGCTTATTAAATAGACCTCTTAAATAGACTTATTAAATAGGCTTATTAAATAGACTTATTAAATAGGCTTATTAAACAGGCTTATTAAATAGACTTATTAAATAGGCTCATTAAGTACTTATTAAATATGTTTTTTAAATAGGCGTATTAAATAGGCTTATTAAATAGGCTTATTAAATAGGCTTATTAAATAGGCTTATTAAATAGCCTCATTAAATACTTATTAAATAGGCTTATTAAATAGGCTTATTAAATAGGCTTATTTCAGCAACTTAGGCTTATTAAATAGCCTTATTAAATAGGCTTATTTCAGCAACTTAGACTTATTAAATAGGTTTATTCAGCAACTTAAACTTATTAAATAGGCTTATTCAGCAACTTAGGCTTATTAAATAGGCTTATTTAAGCAACTTAGGCTTATTAAATAGGATCATTCAGAAACTTATTAAATAGGCTTATTCAGCAACTTAGGCTTATTAAATAGCCTTATTAAATAGGCTTATTTCAGAAACTTAGACTTATTAAATAGGTTTATTCAGCAACTTAGGCTTATTAAATAGGCTTATTCAGCAACTTAAGCTTATTTAATAGGCTTATTTCAGCAACTTAGGCTTATTAAATGGGCTCATTCAGCAACTTAGGCTTATTAAATAGGCTTATTTCAGCAACTTCGACTTATTAAATAGGCCTATTAAATAGGCTTATTAAATAGGCTTATTTCAGCAACTTAGACTTTTTAAATAGGCCTATTAAATAGGCTTATTAAATAGACTTATTAAATAGGCTCATTAAATACTTATTAAATAGGCTTATTAAATAGGCTTATTAAATAGACTTATTAAATAGGCTCAATAAATAGGCTTATTAAATAGGCTTATTAAATAGGCTCAATAAATAGGCTTATTAAATATGCTTATTAAATAGGCTTATTAAATAGGCTTATGAAATAGGCTTATTAAATAGGCTCAATAAATAGGCTTATTAAATAGGCTCAATAAATAGGCTTATTGAATAGGCTCAATAAATAGGCTTATTAAATAGGCTCAATAAATAGGCTTATTAAATAGGCTCATTAAATACTTATTAAATAGGCTTATTAAATAGACTTATTAAATAGACTTATTAAATAGGCTTATTAAATGGACTTATTAAATAGGCTTATTAAAAAGGCTTATTAAATAGACTTATTAAATAGGCTCATTAAATACTTATTAAATATGTTTATTAAATAGGCGTATTAAATAGGCTTATTAAATAGGTTTATTAAATAGGCTTATTAAATAGGCTTCTTAAATAGACTTATTAAATAGCCTTATTAAATAGGCTTATTTTAGCAACTTAGGCTTATTAAATAGGTTTATTTCAGCAACTTAGGCTTATTAAATAGCCTTATTAAATAGGCTTATTTCAGCAACTTAGGCTTATTAAATAAGCTTATTTCAGCAACTTATGCTTATTAAATAGCCTTATTAAACAGGTTTATTTCAGCAACTTAGGCTTATTAAATATCATTTTTAAATAGGTTTATTTCAGCAACTTAGACTTATTAAATATACCTTTTAAAATAAGCTTAGTTCAGAAACTTAGGCTTATTAAATAGGCTTATTTCAGCAACTTAGGCTCATTAAATAGCCTTATTAAATAGGCTTATTTCAGCAACTTAAACTTATTAAATAGCCTTATTTCAGCAACTTAGACTTATTAAATAGGCTTATTCAGCAACTTAGGCTTATTAAATAGCCTTATTAAATAGGCTTATTTCAGAAACTTAGACTTATTAAATAGGTTTATTCAGCAACTTAGGCTTATTAAATAGGCTTATTCAGCAACTTAGGCTTATTAAATAGGCTTATTTCAGCAACTTAGGCTTATTAAATGGGCTCATTCAGCAACTTAGGCTTATTAAATAGGCTTATTTCAGCAACTTAGGCTCATTAAATAGCCTTATTAAATAGGCTTATTTCAGCAACTTAAACTTATTAAATAGCCTTATTTCAGCAACTTAGACTTATTAAATAGGCTTATTCAGCAACTTAGGCTTATTAAATAGCCTTATTAAATAGGCTTATTTCAGAAACTTAGACTTATTAAATAGGTTTATTCAGCAACTTAGGCTTATTAAATAGGTTTATTCAGCAACTTAGGCTTATTAAATAGGCTTATTCAGCAACTTAGGCTTATTAAATAGGCTTATTTCAGCAACTTAGGCTTATTAAATGGGCTCATTCAGCAACTTAGGCTTATTAAATAGGCTTATTTCAGCAACTTAGACTTATTAAATATGCCTATTAAATATGCTTATTAAATAGGCTTATTTCAGCAACTTAGACTTATTAAATAGGTTTATTAAATATACTTATTTCAGCAACTTAGGCTTATTAAATAGACTTATTTCAGCAACTTACGCTGATTTAAAAGGCTTATTTCAGCAACTTAGACTTATTAAATAGCCTTATTTCAGCAACTTAGACTTATTAAATAGGCTTATTTCAGCAACTTATGCTTATTAAATATACTTATTTCAGCAACTTAGGCTTATTAAATAGGCTTATTTCAGCAACTTAGACTTATTAAACAGCCTTATTTCAGCAACTTAGGCTTATTAAATAGGCTTATTTCAGCAACTTAGGCTTTTTAAATAGCCTTATTTCAGCAACTTAGACTTATTAAATAGGCTTATTTCAGCAACTTAAGCTTATTAAATAGGCCTATTAAATAGGCCTATTAAATAGGCTTATTTCAGCAACTTAGACTTATTAAATAGGCTTATTAAATAGGCTCAATAAATAGACTTATTAAATAGGCTCATTAAATATTTATTAAATAGGCTTATTAAATAGACTTATTAAATAGACTTATTAAATAGGCTTATTAAATAGACTTATTAAATAGGCTTATTAAAAAGGCTTATTAAATAGGCTTATTTCAGCAACTTAGGCTTATTAAATAGCCTTATTAAATAGGCTTATTTCAGCAACTTAGACTTATTAAATAGGTTTATTCAGCAACTTAGGCTTATTAAATAGGCTTATTCAGCAACTTAGGCTTATTAAATAGGCTTATTTCAGCAACTTATGCTTATTAAATAGGCTCATTCAGAAACTTAGGCTTATTAAATAGGCTTATTTCAGCAACTTAGACTTATTAAATAGGCCTATTAAATAGGCTTATTAAATAGGCTTATTTCAGCAACTTAGGCTCATTAAATAGCCTTATTAAACAGGCTTATTAAATAGACTTATTAAATAGGCTCATTAAACACTTATTAAATAGGCTTATTAAATAGGCTTATTAAATAGACTTATTAAATAGGCTCAATAAATAGGCTTATTAAATAGGCTTATTAAATAGGCTCAATAAATAGGTTTTTATATAGGCTTATTAAATAGGCTTATTAAATAGGCTCAATAAATAGGCTTATTAAATAGGCTCAATAAATACTTATTAAATAGGCTTATTAAATAGACTTATTGAATAGACTTATTAAATAGGCTTATTAAATAGACTTATTAAATAGGCTTATTAAAAGGCTTATTAAATAGACTTATTAAATAGGCTCATTAAATACTTATTAAATATGTTTATTAAATAGGCGTATTAAATAGGCTTATTAAATATGCTTATTAAATAGGCTTATTAAATAGACTTATTAAACAGGTTTATTTCAGCAACTTGGGCTTATTAAGTAGCATTTTTAAATAGGTTTATTTCAGAAACTTAGACTTATTAAATATACCTTTTTAAATAGGCTTAGTTCAGAAACTTAGGCTTATTAAATAGGCTTATTTCAGCAACTTAGGCTCATTAAATAGCCTTATTAAATAGGCTTATTTCAGCATCTTAGGCTTATTAAATAGGCTTATTTCAGCAACTTAAACTTATTAAATAGCCTTATTTCAGCAACTTAGGCTTATTAAATAGCCTTATTTCAGAAACTTAGACGTATTAAATAGGCTTATTTCAGCAACTTAGGCTTATTAAATAGGTTCATTCAGAAACTTAGGCCTATTAAATAGGCTTATTTCAGCAACTTAGACTTATTAAATAGGCCTATTAAATACGCTTATTAAATAGGCTTATTTCAGCAACTTAGACTTTTTAAATAGGCCTATTAAATAGGCTTATTAAATAGACTTATTAAATAGGCTCATTAAATACTTATTAAATAGGCTTATTAAATAGGCTTATTAAATAGACTTATTAAATAGGATCAATAAATAGGCTTATTAAATAGGCTTATTAAATAGGCTCAATAAATAGGCTTATTAAATAGGCTTATTAAATAGGCTTATGAAATAGGCTTATTAAATAGGCTCAATAAATAGGCTTATTAAATAGGCTCAATAAATAGGCTTATTGAATAGGTGCAATAAATAGGCTTATTAAATAGGCTCAATAAATAGGCTTATTAAATAGGCTCATTAAATACTTATTAAATAGGCTTATTAAATAGACTTATTAAATAGACTTATTAAATAGGCTTATTAAATAGACTTATTAAATAGGCTTATTAAAAAGGCTTATTAAATAGACTCATTAAATAGGCTCATTAAATACTTATTAAATATGTTTATTAAATAGGCGTATTAAATAGGCTTATTAAATAGGCTTATTAAATAGGCTTATTAAATAGGCTTATTAAATAGCCTCATTAAATACTTATTAAATAGGCTTATTAAATAGGCTTATTAAATAGGCTTATTTCAGCAACTTAGGCTTATTAAATAGCCTTATTAAATAGGCTTATTTCAGCAACTTAGACTTATTAAATAGGTTTATTCAGCAACTTAAACTTATTAAATAGGCTTATTCAGCAACTTAGGCTTATTAAATAGGCTTATTTAAGCAACTTAGGCTTATTAAATAGGATCATTCAGAAACTTATTAAATAGGCTTATTCAGCAACTTAGGCTTATTAAATAGCCTTATTAAATAGGCTTATTTCAGAAACTTAGACTTATTAAATAGGTTTATTCAGCAACTTAGGCTTATTAAATAGGCTTATTCAGCAACTTAGGCTTATTTAATAGGCTTATTTCAGCAACTTAGGCTTATTAAATGGGCTCATTCAGCAACTTAGGCTTATTAAATAGGCTTATTTCAGCAACTTAGACTTATTAAATAGGCCTATTAAATAGGCTTATTAAATAGGCTTATTTCAGCAACTTAGACTTTTTAAATAAGCCTATTAAATAGGCTTATTAAATAGACTTATTAAATAGGCTCATTAAATACTTATTAAATAGGCTTATTAAATAGGCTTATTAAATAGACTTATTAAATAGGCTCAATAAATAGGCTTATTAAATAGGCTTATTAAATAGGCTCAATAAATAGGCTTATTAAATATGCTTATTAAATAGGCTTATTAAATAGGCTTATGAAATAGGCTTATTAAATAGGCTCAATAAATAGGCTTATTAAATAGGCTCAATAAATAGGCTTATTGAATAGGCTCAATAAATAGGCTTATTAAATAGGCTCAATAAATAGGCTTATTAAATAGGCTCATTAAATACTTATTAAATAGGCTTATTAAATAGACTTATTAAATAGACTTATTAAATAGGCTTATTAAATGGACTTATTAAATAGGCTTATTAAAAAGGCTTATTAAATAGACTTATTAAATAGGCTCATTAAATACTTATTAAATATGTTTATTAAATAGGCGTATTAAATAGGCTTATTAAATAGGTTTATTAAATAGGCTTATTAAATAGGCTTATTAAATAGACTTATTAAATAGCCTTATTAAATAGGCTTATTTTAGCAACTTAGGCTTATTAAATAGGTTTATTTCAGCAACTTAGGCTTATTAAATAGCCTTATTAAATAGGCTTATTTCAGCAACTTAGGCTTATTAAATAAGCTTATTTCAGCAACTTATGCTTATTAAATAGCCTTATTAAACAGGTTTATTTCAGCAACTTAGGCTTATTAAATATCATTTTTAAATAGGTTTATTTCAGCAACTTAGACTTATTAAATATACCTTTTAAAATAAGCTTAGTTCAGAAACTTAGGCTTATTAAATAGGCTTATTTCAGCAACTTAGGCTCATTAAATAGCCTTATTAAATAGGCTTATTTCAGCAACTTAAACTTATTAAATAGCCTTATTTCAGCAACTTAGACTTATTAAATAGGCTTATTCAGCAACTTAGGCTTATTAAATAGCCCTATTAAATAGGCTTATTTCAGAAACTTAGACTTATTAAATAGGTTTATTCAGCAACTTAGGCTTATTAAATAGGCTTATTCAGCAACTTAGGCTTATTAAATAGGCTTATTTCAGCAACTTAGGCTTATTAAATGGGCTCATTCAGCAACTTAGGCTTATTAAATAGGCTTATTTCAGCAACTTAGACTTATTAAATATGCCTATTAAATATGCTTATTAAATAGGCTTATTTCAGCAACTTAGACTTATTAAATAGGCTTATTAAATATACTTATTTCAGCAACTTAGGCTTATTAAATAGACTTATTTCAGAAACTTACGCTGATTTAAAAGGCTTATTTCAGCAACTTAGACTTATTAAATAGCCTTATTTCAGCAACTTAGACTTATTAAATAGGCTTATTTCAGCAACTTATGCTTATTAAATATACTTATTTCAGCAACTTAGGCTTATTAAATAGGCTTATTTCAGCAACTTAGACTTATTAAACAGCCTTATTTCAGCAACTTAGGCTTATTAAATAGGCTTATTTCAGCAACTTAGGCTTTTTAAATAGCCTTATTTCAGCAACTTAGACTTATTAAATAGGCTTATTTCAGCAACTTAAGCTTATTAAATAGGCCTATTAAATAGGCCTATTAAATAGGCTTATTTCAGCAACTTAGACTTATTAAATAGGCTTATTAAATAGGCTCAATAAATAGACTTATTAAATAGGCTCATTAAATATTTATTAAATAGGCTTATTAAATAGACTTATTAAATAGACTTATTAAATAGGCTTATTAAATAGACTTATTAAATAGGCTTATTAAAAAGGCTTATTAAATAGGCTTATTTCAGCAACTTAGGCTTATTAAATAGCCTTATTAAATAGGCTTATTTCAGCAACTTAGACTTATTAAATAGGTTTATTCAGCAACTTAGGCTTATTAAATAGGCTTATTCAGCAACTTAGGCTTATTAAATAGGCTTATTTCAGCAACTTATGCTTATTAAATAGGCTCATTCAGAAACTTAGGCTTATTAAATAGGCTTATTTCAGCAACTTAGACTTATTAAATAGGCCTATTAAATAGGCTTATTAAATAGGCTTATTTCAGCAACTTAGGCTCATTAAATAGCCTTATTAAACAGGCTTATTAAATAGACTTATTAAATAGGCTCATTAAACACTTATTAAATAGGCTTATTAAATAGGCTTATTAAATAGACTTATTAAATAGGCTCAATAAATAGGCTTATTAAATAGGCTTATTAAATAGGCTCAATAAATAGGTTTTTATATAGGCTTATTAAATAGGCTTATTAAATAGGCTCAATAAATAGGCTTATTAAATAGGCTCAATAAATACTTATTAAATAGGCTTATTAAATAGACTTATTGAATAGACTTATTAAATAGGCTTATTAAATAGACTTATTAAATAGGCTTATTAAAAGGCTTATTAAATAGACTTATTAAATAGGCTCATTAAATACTTATTAAATATGTTTATTAAATAGGCGTATTAAATAGGCTTATTAAATATGCTTATTAAATAGGCTTATTAAATAGACTTATTAAACAGGTTTATTTCAGCAACTTAGGCTTATTAAGTAGCATTTTTAAATAGGTTTATTTCAGCAACTTAGACTTATTAAATATACCTTTTTAAATAGGCTTAGTTCAGAAACTTAGGCTTATTAAATAGGCTTATTTCAGCAACTTAGGCTCATTAAATAGCCTTATTAAATAGGCTTATTTCAGCATCTTAGGCTTATTAAATAGGCTTATTTCAGCAACTTAAACTTATTAAATAGCCTTATTTCAGCAACTTAGGCTTATTAAATAGCCTTATTTCAGAAACTTAGACGTATTAAATAGGCTTATTTCAGCAACTTAGGCTTATTAAATAGGTTCATTCAGAAACTTAGGCTTATTAAATAGGCTTATTTCAGCAACTTAGACTTATTAAATAGGCCTATTAAATAGGCTTATTAAATAGGCTTATTTAAGCAACTTAGACTTTTTAAATAGGCCTATTAAATAGGCTTATTAAATAGACTTATTAAATAGGCTCATTAAATACTTATTAAATAGGCTTTTTAAATAGGCTTATTAAATAGACTTATTAAATAGGCTCAATAAATAGGCTTATTAAATAGGCTTATTAAATAGGCTCAATAAATAGGCTTATTAAATAGGCTTATTAAATAGGCTTATGAAATAGGCTTATTAAATAGGCTCAATAAATAGGCTTATTAAATAGGCTCAATAAATAGGCTTATTGAATAGGTGCAATAAATAGGCTTATTAAATAGGCTCAATAAATAGGCTTATTAAATAGGCTCATTAAATACTTATTAAATAGGCTTATTAAATAGACTTATTAAATAGACTTATTAAATAGGCTTATTAAATAGACTTATTAAATAGGCTTATTAAAAAGGCTTATTAAATAGACTTATTAAATAGGCTCATTAAATACTTATTAAATATGTTTATTAAATAGGCGTATTAAATAGGCTTATTAAATAGGCTTATTAAATAGGCTTATTAAATAGGCTTATTAAATAGACTTATTAAATAGCCTCATTAAATAGGCTTATTTTAGCAACTTAGGCTTATTAAATAGGTTTATTTCAGCAACTTAGGCTTATTAAATAGCCTTATTAAATAGGCTTATTTCAGAAACTTAGGCTTATTAAATAAGTTTATTTCAGCAACTTATGCTTATTAAATAGCCTTATTAAACAGGTTTATTTCAGCAACTTAGGCTTATTAAATATCATTTTTAAATAGGTTTATTTCAGCAACTTAGACTTATTAAATATACCTTTTTAAATAGGCTTAGTTCAGAAACTTAGGCTTATTAAATAGGCTTATTTCAGCAACTTAGGCTCATTAAATAGCCTTATTAAATAGGCTTATTTCAGCAACTTAAACTTATTAAATAGCCTTATTTCAGCAACTTAGACTTATTAAATAGGCTTATTCAGCAACTTAGGCTTATTAAATAGCCTTATTAAATAGGCTTATTTCAGAAACTTAGACTTATTAAATAGGTTTATTCAGCAACTTAGGCTTATTAAATAGGCTTATTCAGCAACTTAGGCTTATTTAATAGGCTTATTTCAGCAACTTAGGCTTATTAAATGGGCTCATTCAGCAACTTAGGCTTATTAAATAGGCTTATTTCAGCAACTTAGACTTATTAAATAGGCCTATTAAATATGCTTATTAAATAGGCTTATTTCAGCAACTTAGACTTATTAAATATGCCTATTAAATAGGCTTATTAAATACGCTTACTTCAGCAACTTAGGCTTATTAAATAGGCTTATTAAATAAGCTTATTTCAGCAACTTAGGCTTATTAAATAGGCTTATTTCAGCAACTTAGACTTATTAAATAGCCTTATTTCAGCAACTTACGCTTATTAAATAGGCTTATTTCAGCAACTTAGGCTTATTAAATAGCCTAATTAAGTAGGCTTATTTCAGCAACTTGGGCTTATTAAATAGGCTTATTTCAGCAACTTACGCTGATTAAAAAGGCTTATTTCAGCAACTTAGACTTATTAAATAGCTTTATTTCAGCAACTTAGACTTATTAAATAGGCTTATTTCAGCAACTTATGCTTATTAAATATACTTATTTCAGCAACTTAGGCTTATTAAATAGGCTTATTTCAGCAACTTACGCTGATTTAAAAGGCTTATTTCAGCAACTTAGACTTATTAAATAGCCTTATTTCAGCAACTTAGACTTATTAACTAGGCTTATTTCAAAAACTTATGCTTATTAAATATACTTATTTCAGCAACTTAGGCTTATTAAATAGGCTTATTTCAGCAACTTAGACTTATTAAACAGCCTTATTTCAGCAACTTAGGCTTATTAAATAGGCTTATTTCAGCAACTTAGGCTTTTTAAATAGCCTTATTTCAGCAACTTAGACTTATTAAATAGGCTTATTTCAGCAACTTAGGCTTATTAAATAGGCCTATTAAATAGGCCTATTAAATAGGCTTATTTCAGCAACTTAGACTTATTAAATAGGCCTATTAAATAGGCTCAATAAATAGACTTATTAAATAGGCTCATTAAATACTTATTAAATAGGTTTATTAAATAGACTTATTAAATACACCTATTAAATAGGCTTATTAATTAGACTTATTAAATTGGCTTATTAAAAAGGCTTATTAAATAGGCTTATTTCAGCAACTTAGGCTTATTAAATAGCCTTATTAAATAGGCTTATTTCAGCAACTTAGACTTATTCAATAGGTTTATTCAGCAACTTAGGCTTATTAAATAGGCTTATTCAGCAACTTAGGCTTATTAAATAGCCTTATTTCAGAAACTTAGACTTATTAAATAGGCTTATTTCAGCAACTTAGGCTTATTAAATAAGCTTATTCAGCAACTTAGGCTTATTAAATAGGCTTATTTCAGCAACTTAGACTTATTAAATAGGACTATTAAATAGGCTTATTAAATAGGCTTATTTAATAGGCTTATTTCAGCAACTTAGGCTTATTAAATAGGCTTATTAAATAGGCTTATTTCAGCAACTTAGGCTTATTAAATAGGCTTATTTCAGCAACTTAGTCTTATTAAATAGCCTTATTTCAGCAACTTACGCTTATTAGCAGGATTCCATCTTGTAAGATCGGATCGTGACATAGCACTCTCCGGCAAGACGAAAGGCGGTGGTATTTGTTTTTACATTATCAGTGGCTGGTGTGTAGATGTCACAGTGATTCTGCAACATTGTTCTCCACTCCTTGAATCAATTTTTATAACCTGTAAACCGTTTTACTCGCCTCGCGAGTTCGCGTCGCTCATTTTGGTCGGAGTTTATTTGCCGCCTTGTCCTCAGGTTAAAGAGGCCCAACGCATGCTCGCCGATCAGATTCTGAGTGTGGAGCGAGCAAATCCAGATTCGTTGGTTATCGTACTTGGCGACTTTAACAAAGGTAATCTCAGCCACGAACTCCCCAAATACATACAATTCATTAAATGCCCAACCAGAGAAGGGAACACTCTGGATCACTGCTACACTACAGTCAGTAGAGCCTACCACGCCGTCCCCCGAGCAGCACTAGGACACTCTGACCATGCCATGGTCCACCTGATTCCTGCATACAGGCAGAAACTAAAACTCTGTAAACCTGCTGTGAGGACATCTAAACAGTGGACCAGTGAGGCTGTGGAAGATTTGCGGGCGTGCTTAGACTGTACTGACTGGGCTATGTTCACGACTGCTACCAATAGTCTGGATGAACTCACAGAGGCTGTGACGTCCTACATCAGCTTCTGTGAGGACTGCTGTATCCCAACACGTACCAGGGTGAACTTTAACAACAATAAGCCCTGGTTCTCAGCAAAGCTCAGAAGGTTGAGGTTGGAGAAGGAGGAAGCGTTTAGGAGTGGAGATAGAGACAGATTCAAGGAGTCGAAGAACAGGTTTAGCAAAGCGGTGAGAGAGGCTAAACGACTGTACTCAGAGAGACTAAAACACCAGTTCTCTACAAACGACGCTGCTTCTGTCTGGAGAGGGCTCAGGCAGATCACCAACTACAAACCCAGAGCCCCCCACACCACTAACGACTCCCGCCTAGCCAACGACCTGAACGAGTTCTACTGTAGATTTGAAAGACAATTGGACTGTCCTGAACCACCCCTTCCAACCCAAGAGGCCCCACCCCCCACCAATACTACAGAGACGACTATCTCCTTTCAGGAGGGAGAAGTTAATAGACTTTTCAAGAGGCAGAATCCACGCAAAGCAGCCGGGCCGGACTCTGTCTCTCCAGCCACCCTCAGGCACTGCGCTGACCAGCTGTCTCCGGTGTTCACCAACATCTTTAACACCTCCCTGGAGACATGCCATGTACCAGCCTGTCTCAAGTCCTCCACCATCATCCCTGTGCCCAAAAAGCTAAGGCCAACATGACTAAATGATTACAGACCGGTTGCCCTTACATCTGTGGTAATGAAGTCTTTTGAGCGCCTGGTCCTGGCACACCTCAAAGCCATCACAGACCCTCTCCTGGACCCCCTTCAGTTTGCCTACAGAGCCAACAGGTCTGTGGACGATGCAGTTAACATGGCCCTCCACTTCACCCTACAGCATCTGGACGCCCCAGCATCCTACGCCAGGATCCTGTTTGTGGACTTCAGCTCTGCCTTCAACACCATCATCCCTGCCCTGCTTCAGGACAAGCTCTTCCAGCTGAACGTGCCATACACCACCTGTAAATGGATCACAGACTTCCTGTCTGACAGGAAGCAGTGCGTTAAGCTGGGAACACAAGTCTCTGGCTCCAGGTCCATCAGCACCGGAACTCCTCAGGGCTGCGTCCTTTCCCCTCTGCTCTTCTCCCTGTATACCAACAGCTGCACCTCCAATCATCTGTCCGTCAAACTATTGAAGTTTGCGGATGACACCACCCTCATTGGGCTGATCTCTGGTGGGGATGAGTCTGACTATAGGTGGGAAGCTGACAATCTGGTGACCTGGTGTAGCCAGAACAACTTAGAGCTAAATGCTCTAAAGACAGTTGAGATGGTTGTGGACTTCAGGAAGAATACAGCACCACTCACCCCCATCACCCTGTTAGACTCCCCAGTCAAAATTGTAGAGTCCTTCCGCTTCCTGGGCACTATTCTTTCCCGGGACCTCAAGTGGGAATTGAACATCAGCTCCCTCACCAAGAAAGCTCAACAGAGGATGTACTTTCTACGGCAGCTGAAGAAATTCAACCTGCCAAAGACAATGATGGTGCAATTCTATACAGCGATCATTGAATCCATCCTCACCTCCTCCATAACCGTCTGGTACGCTGCTGCCACTGCCAAGGACAAGAGCAGACTGCAGCGTATCATCCACACTGCTGAGAAGGTAATTGCCTGCAATCTACCGACCCTCGAGGACCTGCACACGACAAGGTCTATGAGGCGAGCGAGGAAGATTATGGCTGATTTCTCCCACCCTGGACACTCTCTGTTTCAGCTACTCCCCTCCGGCAGAAGGCTTCGGTCCATCAGGACCAAAACCTCACGCCATAAAACAGTTTCTTCCCATCTGCTGCTGGCCTGTTAAACAAGGCCAAGGGCTAACACTGTTTTTAACATTTGATCTACATAACGACACGTTGCTGATATTAACTATGTTTCCCTATTTGTATTTTTAAATTATATCTTAAAGCTATTTTATATTCGATATTTATTTAATTTTATATACTTCAGCCCCTTAGTGTTAGACTTTTAACCCTTATTATAGTAAGACTTGTTTAAAACTTATTTAAGATTTTAGATTCCTATATGTTGAATGTATGCACCATCCTGCCAAAGTAAATTCCGTGTCGGTGTGAACTTACATGGCGAATAAAACCCTTTCTGATTCTGATTCTGATTCTAAATAGGCTTATTTCAGCAACTTAGGCTTATTAAATAGCCTAATTAAGTAGGCTTATTTCAGCAACTTGGGCTTATTAAATAGGCTTATTTCAGCAACTTACGCTGATTAAAAAGGCTTATTTCAGCAACTTAGACTTATTAAATAGCCTTATTTCAGCAACTTAGACTCATTAAATAGGCTTATTTCAGCAACTTATGCTTATTAAATATACTTATTTCAGCAACTTAGGCTTATTAAATAGGCTTATTTCAGCAACTTAGACTTATTAAATAGCCTTATTTCAGCAACTTAGGCTTATTAAATAGGCTTATTTCAGCAACTTAGGCTTATTAAATAGGCTTATTCAGCAACTTAGGCTTATTAAATAGGCTTATTTCAGCAACTTAGGCTTATTAAATAGGCCTATTAAATAGGCTTATTAAATAGGCTTATTTCAGCAACTTAGACTTATTAAATAGGCCTATTAAATAGGCTTATTAAATAGACTTATTAAATAGGCTCATTAAATACTTATTAAATAGGCTCAATAAATAGGCTTATTAAATAGGCTTATTAAGTAGGCTCAATAAATAGGCTTATTAAATAGGCTTATTAAATAGGCTTATTAAATAGACTTATTAAATAGGCTTATTAAATAGGCTCAATAAATAGGCTTATTAAATAGGCTCAATAAATAGGCTTATTAAATAGGCTCAATAAACAGGCTTATTAAATAGGCTCAATAAATAGGCTTATTAAATAGGCTCATTAAATAGGCTTATTAAATAGGCTTATTAAATAGACTTATTAAATAGCCTCATTAAATAGGCTCATTTTAGCAACGTAGGCTTATTAAATAGGTTTATTTCAGCAACTTAGACTTATTAAAGAGCCTTATTAAATAGGCTTATTTCAGCAACTTAGGCTTATTAAATAAGCTTATTTCAGCAACTTATGCTTATTAAATAGCCTTATTAAACAGGTTAATTTCAGCAACTTAGGCTTATTAAATAGCATTTTTAAATAGGTTTATTTCAGCAACTTAGACTTATTAAATATACCTTTTTAAATAGGTTTAGTTCAGAAACTTAGGCTTATTAAATAGGCTTATTTCAGCAACTTAGGCTCATTAAATAGCTTTATTCAATAGGCTTATTTCAGCAACTTAGGCTTATTAAATAGGCTTATTTCAGCAACTTAGGCTTATTAAATAGCCTTATTTCAGCAACTTAGGCTTATTAAATAGCCTTATTTCAGAAACTTAGACTTATTAAATAGGCTTATTTCAGCAACTTAGGCTTATTAAATAAGCTTATTCAGCAACTTAGGCTTATTAAATAGGCTTATTTCAGCAACTTAGACTTATTAAATAGGACTATTAAATAGGCTTATTAAATAGGCTTATTAAATAGGCTTATTTCAGCAACTTAGGCTTATTAAATAGGCTTATTAAATAGGCTTATTTCAGCAACTTAGGCTTATTAAATAGGCTTATTTCAGCAACTTAGTCTTATTAAATAGCCTTATTTCAGCAACTTACGCTTATTAGCAGGATTCCATCTTGTAAGATCGGATCGTGACATAGCACTCTCCGGCAAGACGAAAGGCGGTGGTATTTGTTTTTACATTATCAGTGGCTGGTGTGTAGATGTCACAGTGATTCTGCAACATTGTTCTCCACTCCTTGAATCAATTTTTATAACCTGTAAACCGTTTTACTCGCCTCGCGAGTTCGCGTCGCTCATTTTGGTCGGAGTTTATTTGCCGCCTTGTCCTCAGGTTAAAGAGGCCCAACGCATGCTCGCCGATCAGATTCTGAGTGTGGAGCGAGCAAATCCAGATTCGTTGGTTATCGTACTTGGCGACTTTAACAAAGGTAATCTCAGCCACGAACTCCCCAAATACATACAATTCATTAAATGCCCAACCAGAGAAGGGAACACTCTGGATCACTGCTACACTACAGTCAGTAGAGCCTACCACGCCGTCCCCCGAGCAGCACTAGGACACTCTGACCATGCCATGGTCCACCTGATTCCTGCATACAGGCAGAAACTAAAACTCTGTAAACCTGCTGTGAGGACATCTAAACAGTGGACCAGTGAGGCTGTGGAAGATTTGCGGGCGTGCTTAGACTGTACTGACTGGGCTATGTTCACGACTGCTACCAATAGTCTGGATGAACTCACAGAGGCTGTGACGTCCTACATCAGCTTCTGTGAGGACTGCTGTATCCCAACACGTACCAGGGTGAACTTTAACAACAATAAGCCCTGGTTCTCAGCAAAGCTCAGAAGGTTGAGGTTGGAGAAGGAGGAAGCGTTTAGGAGTGGAGATAGAGACAGATTCAAGGAGTCGAAGAACAGGTTTAGCAAAGCGGTGAGAGAGGCTAAACGACTGTACTCAGAGAGACTAAAACACCAGTTCTCTACAAACGACGCTGCTTCTGTCTGGAGAGGGCTCAGGCAGATCACCAACTACAAACCCAGAGCCCCCCACACCACTAACGACTCCCGCCTAGCCAACGACCTGAACGAGTTCTACTGTAGATTTGAAAGACAATTGGACTGTCCTGAACCACCCCTTCCAACCCAAGAGGCCCCACCCCCCACCAATACTACAGAGACGACTATCTCCTTTCAGGAGGGAGAAGTTAATAGACTTTTCAAGAGGCAGAATCCACGCAAAGCAGCCGGGCCGGACTCTGTCTCTCCAGCCACCCTCAGGCACTGCGCTGACCAGCTGTCTCCGGTGTTCACCAACATCTTTAACACCTCCCTGGAGACATGCCATGTACCAGCCTGTCTCAAGTCCTCCACCATCATCCCTGTGCCCAAAAAGCTAAGGCCAACAGGACTAAATGATTACAGACCGGTTGCCCTTACATCTGTGGTAATGAAGTCTTTTGAGCGCCTGGTCCTGGCACACCTCAAAGCCATCACAGACCCTCTCCTGGACCCCCTTCAGTTTGCCTACAGAGCCAACAGGTCTGTGGACGATGCAGTTAACATGGCCCTCCACTTCACCCTACAGCATCTGGACGCCCCAGCATCCTACGCCAGGATCCTGTTTGTGGACTTCAGCTCTGCCTTCAACACCATCATCCCTGCCCTGCTTCAGGACAAGCTCTTCCAGCTGAACGTGCCATACACCACCTGTAAATGGATCACAGACTTCCTGTCTGACAGGAAGCAGTGCGTTAAGCTGGGAACACAAGTCTCTGGCTCCAGGTCCATCAGCACCGGAACTCCTCAGGGCTGCGTCCTTTCCCCTCTGCTCTTCTCCCTGTATACCAACAGCTGCACCTCCAATCATCTGTCCGTCAAACTATTGAAGTTTGCGGATGACACCACCCTCATTGGGCTGATCTCTGGTGGGGATGAGTCTGACTATAGGTGGGAAGCTGACAATCTGGTGACCTGGTGTAGCCAGAACAACTTAGAGCTAAATGCTCTAAAGACAGTTGAGATGGTTGTGGACTTCAGGAAGAATACAGCACCACTCACCCCCATCACCCTGTTAGACTCCCCAGTCAAAATTGTAGAGTCCTTCCGCTTCCTGGGCACTATTCTTTCCCGGGACCTCAAGTGGGAATTGAACATCAGCTCCCTCACCAAGAAAGCTCAACAGAGGATGTACTTTCTACGGCAGCTGAAGAAATTCAACCTGCCAAAGACAATGATGGTGCAATTCTATACAGCGATCATTGAATCCATCCTCACCTCCTCCATAACCGTCTGGTACGCTGCTGCCACTGCCAAGGACAAGAGCAGACTGCAGCGTATCATCCACACTGCTGAGAAGGTAATTGCCTGCAATCTACCGACCCTCGAGGACCTGCACACGACAAGGTCTATGAGGCGAGCGAGGAAGATTATGGCCGATTTCTCCCACCCTGGACACTCTCTGTTTCAGCTACTCCCCTCCGGCAGAAGGCTTCGGTCCATCAGGACCAAAACCTCACGCCATAAAACAGTTTCTTCCCATCTGCTGCTGGCCTGTTAAACAAGGCCAAGGGCTAACACTGTTTTTAACATTTGATCTACATAACGACACGTTGCTGATATTAACTATGTTTCCCTATTTGTATTTTTAAATTATATCTTAAAGCTATTTTATATTCGATATTTATTTAATTTTATATACTTCAGCCCCTTAGTGTTAGACTTTTAACCCTTATTATAGTAAGACTTGTTTAAAACTTATTTAAGATTTTAGATTCCTATATGTTGAATGTATGCACCATCCTGCCAAAGTAAATTCCGTGTCGGTGTGAACTTACATGGCGAATAAAACCCTTTCTGATTCTGATTCTGATTCTAAATAGGCTTATTTCAGCAACTTAGGCTTATTAAATAGCCTAATTAAGTAGGCTTATTTCAGCAACTTGGGCTTATTAAATAGGCTTATTTCAGCAACTTACGCTGATTAAAAAGGCTTATTTCAGCAACTTAGACTTATTAAATAGCCTTATTTCAGCAACTTAGACTCATTAAATAGGCTTATTTCAGCAACTTATGCTTATTAAATATACTTATTTCAGCAACTTAGGCTTATTAAATAGGCTTATTTCAGCAACTTAGACTTATTAAATAGCCTTATTTCAGCAACTTAGGCTTATTAAATAGGCTTATTTCAGCAACTTAGGCTTATTAAATAGGCTTATTCAGCAACTTAGGCTTATTAAATAGGCTTATTTCAGCAACTTAGGCTTATTAAATAGGCCTATTAAATAGGCTTATTAAATAGGCTTATTTCAGCAACTTAGACTTATTAAATAGGCCTATTAAATAGGCTTATTAAATAGACTTATTAAATAGGCTCATTAAATACTTATTAAATAGGCTCAATAAATAGGCTTATTAAATAGGCTTATTAAGTAGGCTCAATAAATAGGCTTATTAAATAGGCTTATTAAATAGGCTTATTAAATAGACTTATTAAATAGGCTTATTAAATAGGCTCAATAAATAGGCTTATTAAATAGGCTCAATAAATAGGCTTATTAAATAGGCTCAATAAACAGGCTTATTAAATAGGCTCAATAAATAGGCTTATTAAATAGGCTCATTAAATAGGCTTATTAAATAGGCTTATTAAATAGACTTATTAAATAGCCTCATTAAATAGGCTCATTTTAGCAACGTAGGCTTATTAAATAGGTTTATTTCAGCAACTTAGACTTATTAAAGAGCCTTATTAAATAGGCTTATTTCAGCAACTTAGGCTTATTAAATAAGCTTATTTCAGCAACTTATGCTTATTAAATAGCCTTATTAAACAGGTTAATTTCAGCAACTTAGGCTTATTAAATAGCATTTTTAAATAGGTTTATTTCAGCAACTTAGACTTATTAAATATACCTTTTTAAGTAGGCTTAGTTCAGAAACTTAGGCTTATTAAATAGTCTTATTTCAGCAACTTAGGCTCATTAAATAGCCTTATTAAATAGGCTTATTCAGCAACTTAGGCTTATTAAATAGCCTTATTAAATAGGCTTATTTCAGCAACTTAGACTTATTAAATAGGTTTATTCAGCAACTTAGGCTTATTAAATAGGCTTATTCAGCAACGTAGGCTTATTAAATAGGCTTATTTCAGCAACTTAGGCTTATTAAATAGGCTTATTTCAGCAACTTAGACTTATTAAATAGGCCTATTAAATAGGCTTATTAAATAGACTTATTAAATAGGCTCATTAAATACTTATTAAATAGGCTTATTAAATAGACTTATTAAAAAGGCTCAATAAATATGCTTATTAAATTGGCTTATTAAATAGGCTCAATAAATAGGCTTATTAAATAGGCTTATTAAATAGACTTTTTAAATAGGCTTATTAAATAGGCTCAATAAATAGGCTTATTAAATAGGCTCAATAAATAGGCTTATTAAATAGGCTCAATAAATAGGCTTATTAAATAGGCTCATTAAATACTTATTAAATAGGCTTATTAAATAGACTTATTAAATAGACTTATTAAATAGGCTTATTAAATAGGCTCAATAAATAGGCTCATTAAATAGGCTCAATAAATAGGCTTATTAAATAGGCTCATTAAATACTTATTAAATAGGCTTATTAAATAGACTTATTAAATAGACTTATTAAATAGGCTTATTAAATAGACTTATTAAATAGGCTTATTAAACAGGCTTATTAAATAGACTTATTAAATAGGCTCATTAAATACTTATTAAATATGTTTATTAAATAGGCATATTAAATAGGCTTATTAAATAGGCTTATTAAATAGGCTTATTAAATAGGCTTATTAAATAGACTTATTAAATAGCCTCATTAAATAGGCTTATTTTAGCAACTTAGGCTTATTAAATAGGTTTATTTCAGCAACTTACGCTTATTAAATAGCCTTATTAAATAGGCTTATTTCAGCAACTTAGGCTTATTAAATAAGCTTATTTCAGCAACTTATGCTTATTAAATAGCCTTATTAAACAGGTTTATTTCAGCAACTTAGGCTTATTAAATATCATTTTTAAATAGGTTTATTTCAGCAACTTAGGCTCATTAAATAGCCTTATTAAATAGGCTTATTTCAGCAACTTAAACTTAATAAATAGCCTTATTTCAGCAACTTAGACTTATTAAATAGCCTTATTTCAGCAACTTAGACTTATTAAATAGGCTTATTCAGCAACTTAGGCTTATTAAATAGGCTTATTTCAGCAACTTAGGCTTATTAAATAGGCTCATTCAGCAACTTAGGCTTATTAAATAGGCTTATTTCAGCAACTTAGACTTATTAAATAGGACTATTAAATATGCTTATTAAATAGGCTTATTTCAGCAACTTAGACTTATTAAATATGCCTATTAAATAGGCGTATTAAATAGGCTTATTAAATAGGCTTACTTCAGCAACTTAGGCTTATTAAATAGGCTTATTAAATAGGCTTATTTCAGCAACTTAGGCTTATTAAATAGGCTTATTTCAGCAACTTAGACTTATTAAATAGCCTTATTTCAGCAACTTACGCTTGTTAAATAGGCTTATTTCAGCAACTTAGGCTTATTAAATAGCCTAATTAAGTAGGCTTATTTCAGCAACTTGGGCTTATTAAATAGGCTTATTTCAGCAACTTACGCTGATTTAAAAGGCTTATTTCAGCAACTTAGACTTATTAAATAGCCTTATTTCAGCAACTTATGCTTATTAAATATACTTATTTCAGCAACTTAGGCTTATTAAATAGGCTTATTTCAGCAACTTAGACTTATTAAACAGCCTTATTTCAGCAACTTAGGCTTATTAAATAGGCTTATTTCAGCAACTTAGGCTTTTTAAATAGCCTTATTTCAGCAACTTAGACTTATTAAATAGGCTTATTTCAGCAACTTAGGCTTATTAAATAGGCCTATTAAATAGGCCTATTAAATAGGCTTATTTCAGCAACTTAAACTTATTAAATAGGCCTATTAAATAGGCTTATTAAATAGACTTATTAAATAGGCTCATTAAATACTTATTAAATAGGCTTATTAAATAGGCTTATTAAATAGACTCATTAAATAGGCTCAATAAATAAGCTTATTAAATAGGCTTATTAAATACGTTTCGATTTAAAGCTTTCGTGACTGCAATGATTCATCTTCTTTGGTTATTTCGGTAAAGTCACGTAGAATGAGAATAAAATAATAAATTGATAAAATAAAATAACACAATAATATTCTCACGACGTTTCGGCCACAACACAAGCAGCCTTCATCAGGTGAAGGGGGCGAGACTGTCTGGTAGGACAGCACTGTCGAAACGTCGTGAGAATATTATTGTGTTATTTTATTTTATCAATTTATTATTTTATTCTCATTCTACGTGACTTTAACGAAAGAAACAAAGAAGGTTATTAAATAGGCTCAATAAATAGGCTTATTAAATAGGCTTATTAAATAGGCTTATTAAATAGACTTATTAAATAGGATTATTAAATAGGCTCAATAAATAGGCTTATTAAATAGGCTCAATAAATAGGCTTAATAAAATAGGCTCAATAAATAGGCTTATTAAATAGGCTCAATAAATAGGCTTATTAAATAGGCTCATTAAATACTTATTAAATAGGCTTATTAAATAGACTTATTAAATAGACTTATTAAATAGGCTTATTAAATAGACTTATTAAATAGGCTTTTAAAAAGGCTTATTAAATAGGCTTATTTCAGCAACTTAGGCTTATTAAATAGCCTTATTAAATAGGCTTATTTCAGCAACTTAGACTTATTAAATAGGTTTATTCAGCAACTTAGGCTTATTAAATAGGCTTATTCAGCAACTTAGGCTTATTAAATAGGCTTATTTCAGCAACTTATGCTTATTAAATAGGCACATTCAGAAACTTAGGCTTATTAAATAGGCTTATTTCAGCAACTTAGACTTATTAAATACGCCTATTAAATAGGCTTATTAAATAGGCTTATTTCAGCAACTTAGGCTCATTAAATAGCCTTATTAAACAGGCTTATTAAATAGACTTATTAAATAGGCTCATTAAACACTTATTAAATAGGCTTATTAAATAGGCTTATTAAATAGACTTATTAAATAGGCTCAATAAATAGGCTTATTAAATAGGCTTATTAAATAGGCTCAATAAATAGGCTTTTTAAATAGGCTTATTAAATAGGCTTATTAAATAGACTTATTAAATAGGCTTATTAAATAGGTACAATAAATAGGCTTATTAAATAGGCTCAATAAATAGGCTTATTAAATAGGCTCAATAAATAGGCTTATTAAATAGGCTCAATAAATAGGCTTATTAAATAGGCTCATTAAATACTTATTAAATAGGCTTATTAAAGAGACTTATTGAATAGACTTATTAAATAGGCTTATTAAATAGACTTATTAAATAGGCTTATTAAAAAGGCTTATTAAATAGACTTATTAAATAGGCTCAATAAATACTTATTAAATATGTTTATTACATAGGCGTATTAAATAGGCTTATTAAATAGGCTTATTAAATAGGCTTATTAAATAGACTTATTAAATAGCCTCATTAAATAGGCTTATTTCAGCAACTTAGGCTTATTAAATAAGCTTATTTCAGCAACTTATGCTTATTAAATAGCATTTTTAAACAGGTTTATTTCAGCAACTTAGACTTATTAAATATACCTTTTTAAATAGGCTTAGTTCAGAAACTTAGGCTTATTAAATAGGCTTATTTCAGCAACTTAGGCTCATTAAATAGCCTTATTAAATAGGCTTATTTCAGCAACTTAGGCTTATTAAATAGGCTTATTTCAGCAACTTAAACTTATTAAATAGCCTTATTTCAGCAACTTAGGCTTATTAAATAGCCTTATTTCAGAAACTTAGGCTTATTAAATAGGCTTATTTCAGCAACTTATGCTTATTAAATAGGCTCATTCAGAAACTTAGGCTTATTAAATAGGCTTATTTCAGCAACTTAGACTTATTAAATACGCCTATTAAATAGGCTTATTAAATAGGCTTATTTCAGCAACTTAGGCTCATTAAATAGCCTTATTAAACAGGCTTATTAAATAGACTTATTAAATAGGCTCATTAAACACTTATTAAATAGGCTTATTAAATAGGCTTATTAAATAGGCTTATTAAATAGACTTATTAAATAGCCTCATTAAATAGGCTTATTTTAGCAACGTAGGCTTATTAAATAGGTTTATTTCAGCAACTTAGACTTATTAAAGAGCCTTATTAAATAGGCTTATTTCAGCAACTTAGGCTTATTAAATAAGCTTATTTCAGCAACTTATGCTTATTAAATAGCCTTATTAAACAGGTTAATTTCAGCAACTTAGGCTTATTAAATAGCATTTTTAAATAGGTTTATTTCAGCAACTTAGACTTATTAAATATACCTTTTTAAGTAGGCTTAGTTCAGAAACTTAGGCTTATTAAATAGTCTTATTTCAGCAACTTAGGCTCATTAAATAGCCTTATTAAATAGGCTTATTCAGCAACTTAGGCTTATTAAATAGCCTTATTAAATAGGCTTATTTCAGCAACTTAGACTTATTAAATAGGTTTATTCAGCAACCTAGGCTTATTAAATAGGCTTATTCAGCAACGTAGCCTTATTAAATAGGCTTATTTCAGCAACTTAGGCTTATTAAATAGGCTCATTCAGAAACTTAGGCTTATTAAATAGGCTTATTTCAGCAACTTAGACTTATTAAATAGGCCTATTAAATAGGCTTATTAAATAGGCTTATTTCAGCAACTTAGACTTATTAAATAGGCCTATTAAATAGGCTTATTAAATAGACTTATTAAATAGGCTCATTAAATACTTATTAAATAGGCTTATTAAATAGACTTATTAAAAAGGCTCAATAAATATGCTTATTAAATTGGCTTATTAAATAGGCTCAATAAATAGGCTTATTAAATAGGCTTATTAAATAGACTTTTTAAATAGGCTTATTAAATAGGCTCAATAAATAGGCTTATTAAATAGGCTTATTAAATGGGCTTATTAAATAGACTTATTAAATAGGCTCATTAAATAGGCTCAATAAATAGGCTTATTAAATAGGCTCAATAAATAGGCTTATTAAATAGGCTCAATAAATAGGCTTATTAAATAGGCTCAATAAATAGGCTTATTAAATAGGCTCATTAAATACTTATTAAATAGGCTTATTAAATAGACTTATTGAATAGACTTATTAAATAGGCTTATTAAATAGACTTATTAAATAGGCTTTTTAAAAAGGCTTATTAAATAGACTTATTAAATAGGCTCATTAAATACTTATTAAATATGCTTATTAAATAGGCTTATTAAATAGGCTTATTAAATAGACTTATTAAATAGCCTCATTAAATAGGCTTATTTTAGCAACTTAGGCTTATTAAAAAGGTTTATTTCAGCAACTTAGACTTATTAAATAGCCTCATTAAATAGGCTTATTTCAGCAACTTAGGCTTATTAAATAAGCTTATTTCAGCAAGTTATGCTTATTAAATAGCCTTATTAAACAGGTTTATTTCAGCAATGTAGGCTTATTAAATAGCATTTTTAAATAGGTTTATTTCAGCAACTTAGACTTATTAAATATACCTTTTTAAATAGGCTTAGTTCAGAAACTTAGGCTTATTAAATAGGCTTATTTCAGCAACTTAGGCTCATTAAATAGCCTTATTAAATAGGCTTATTTCTGCAACTTAGGCTTATTAAATAGGCTTATTTCAGAAACTTAGACTTATTAAATAGGCTTATTTCAGCAACTTAGGCTTATTAAATAGGCTTATTTCAGAAACTTGGACTTATTAAATAGGCTTATTTCAGCAACTTAGGCTTATTAAATAGGCTTATTCAGCAACTTAGGCTTATTAAATAGGCTTATTTCAGCAACTTAGACTTATAAAATAGGCCTATCAAATAGGCTTATTAAATAGGCTTATTAAATAGGCTTATTTCAGCAACTTAGGCTTATTAAATAGGCTTATTAAATAGGCTGATTTCAGCAACTTAGGCTTATTAAATTGCCTTATTTCAGCAACTTATGCTTATTAAATAGGCTTATTTCAGCAACTTAGGCTCATTAAATAGCCTTATTAAACAGGCTTATTAAATGGACTTATTAAATAGGCTCATTAAACACTTATTAAATAGGCTTATTAAATAGGCTCATTAAATAGACTTATTAAATAGGCTCAATAAATAGGCTTATTAAATAGGCTTATTAAATAGGCTCAATAAATAGGCTTATTAAATAGGCTTATTAAATGGGCTTATTAAATAGACTTATTAAATAGGCTCATTAAATAGGCTCAATAAATAGGCTTATTAAATAGGCTCAATAAATAGGCTTATTAAATAGGCTCAATAAATAGGCTTATTAAATAGGCTCATTAAATACTTATTAAATAGGCTTATTAAATAGACTTATTGAATAGACTTATTAAATAGGCTTATTAAATAGACTTATTAAATCGGCTTTTTAAAAAGGCTTATTAAATAGACTTATTAAATAGGCTCATTAAATACTTATTAAATATGTTTATTAAATAGGCATATTAAATAGGCTTATTATATATGCTTATTAAATAGGCTTATTAAATAGGCTTATTAAATAAACTTATTAAATAGCCTCATTAAATAGGCTTATTTTAGCAACTTAGGCTTATTAAAAAGGTTTATTTCAGCAACTTAGGCTCATTAAATAGCCTTATTAAACAGGCTTATTAAATGGACTTATTAAATAGGCTCATTAAACACTTATTAAATAGGCTTATTAAATAGGCTCATTAAATAGACTTATTAAATAGGCTCAATAAATAGGCTTATTAAATAGGCTTATTAAATAGGCTCAATAAATAGGCTTATTAAATAGGCTTATTAAATGGGCTTATTAAATAGACTTATTAAATAGGCTCATTAAATAGGCTCAATAAATAGGCTTATTAAATAGGCTCAATAAATAGGCTTATTAAATAGGCTCAATAAATAGGCTTATTAAATAGGCTCAATAAATAGGCTTATTAAATAGGCTCATTAAATACTTATTAAATAGGCTTATTAAATAGACTTATTGAATAGACTTATTAAATAGGCTTATTAAATAGACTTATTAAATCGGCTTTTTAAAAAGGCTTATTAAATAGACTTATTAAATAGGCTCATTAAATACTTATTAAATATGTTTATTAAATAGGCATATTAAATAGGCTTATTAAATATGCTTATTAAATAGGCTTATTAAATAGGCTTATTAAATAAACTTATTAAATAGCCTCATTAAATAGGCTTATTTTAGCAACTTAGGCTTATTAAAAAGGTTTATTTCAGCAACTTAGACTTATTAAATAGCCTCATTAAATAGGCTTATTTCAGCAACTTAGGCTTATTAAATAAGCTTATTTCAGCAAGTTATGCTTATTAAATAGCCTTATTAAACAGGTTTATTTCAGCAATGTAGGCTTATTAAATAGCATTTTTAAATAGGTTTATTTCAGCAACTTAGACTTATTAAATATACCTTTTTAAATAGGCTTAGTTCAGAAACTTAGGCTTATTAAATAGGCTTATTTCAGCAACTTAGGCTCATTAAATAGCCTTATTAAATAGGCTTATTTCTGCAACTTAGGCGTATTAAATAGGCTTATTCAGCAACTTAGGCTTATTAAATAGGCTTATTTCAGCAACTTAGACTTATTAAATAGGCCTATCAAATAGGCTTATTAAATAGGCTTATTAAATAGGCTTATTTCAGCAACTTAGGCTTATTAAATAGGCTTATTAAATAGGCTTATTTCAGCAACTTAGGCTTATTAAATTGCCTTATTTCAGCAACTTATGCTTATTAAATAGGCTTATTTCAGCAACTTAGGCTTATTAAATAGGCTTATTCAGCAACTTAGGCTTATTAAATAGGCTTATTTCAGCAACTTAGGCTTATTAAATAGGCTTATTTCAGCAACTTAGTCTTATTAAATAGCCTTATTTCAGCAACTTAGGCTTATTAAATAGGCTTATTCAGCAACTTAGGCTTATTAAATAGGCTTATTTCGGCAACTTAGGCTTATTAAATAGGCCTATTAAATAGGCTTATTAAATAGGTTTATTTCAGCAACTTAGACTTATTAAATAGGCCTATTAAATAGGCTTATTAAATAGACTTATTAAATAGGCACATTAAATACTTATTAAATAGGCTTATTAAATAGGCTTATTAAATAGACTTACTAAATAGGCTCAATAAATAGGCTTATTAAATAGGCTTATTAAGTAGGCTCAATAAATAGGCTTATTAAATAGGCTTATTAAATAGGCTTATTAAATAGACTCATTAAATAGGCTTATTAAGTAGGCTCAATAAATAGGCTTATTAAATAGGCTCAATAAATAGGCTTATTAAATAGGCTCAATAAACAGGCTTATTAAATAGGCTCAATAAATAGGCTTATTAAATAGGCTCATTAAATACTTATTAAATAGGCTTATTAAATAGACTTATTAAATAGACTTATTAAATAGGCTCATGAAATACTTATTAAATATGTTTATTAAATAGGCTTATTAAATAGGCTTATTAAATAGGCTTATTAAATAGCCTCATTAAATAGCATCATTAATTACTTATTAAATAGGCTTATTAAATAGGCTTATTAAATAGGCTTATTTCAGCAACTTAGGCTTATTAAATAGCCTTATTGAATAGGCTTATTTCAGCAACTTAGACTTATTAAATAGGCTCATTAAATAGGCTCAATAAATAGGCTTATTAAATAGGCTCAATAAATAGGCTTATTAAATAGGCTCAATAAATAGGCTTATTAAATAGGCTCAATAAATAGGCTTATTAAATAGGCTCATTAAATACTTATTAAATAGGCTTATTAAATAGACTTATTGAATAGACTTATTAAATAGGCTTATTAAATAGACTTATTAAATCGGCTTTTTAAAAAGGCTTATTAAATAGACTTATTAAATAGGCTCATTAAATACTTATTAAATATGTTTATTAAATAGGCATATTAAATAGGCTTATTAAATATGCTTATTAAATAGGCTTATTAAATAGGCTTATTAAATAAACTTATTAAATAGCCTCATTAAATAGGCTTATTTTAGCAACTTAGGCTTATTAAAAAGGTTTATTTCAGCAACTTAGACTTATTAAATAGCCTCATTAAATAGGCTTATTTCAGCAACTTAGGCTTATTAAATAAGCTTATTTCAGCAAGTTATGCTTATTAAATAGCCTTATTAAACAGGTTTATTTCAGCAATGTAGGCTTATTAAATAGCATTTTTAAATAGGTTTATTTCAGCAACTTAGACTTATTAAATATACCTTTTTAAATAGGCTTAGTTCAGAAACTTAGGCTTATTAAATAGGCTTATTTCAGCAACTTAGGCTCATTAAATAGCCTTATTAAATAGGCTTATTTCTGCAACTTAGGCGTATTAAATAGGCTTATTTCAGAAACTTAGACTTATTAAATAGGCTTATTTCAGCAACTTAGGCTTATTAAATAGCCTTATTTCAGAAACTTGGACTTATTAAATAGGCTTATTTCAGCAACTTAGGCTTATTAAATAGGCTTATTCAGCAACTTAGGCTTATTAAATAGGCTTATTTCAGCAACTTAGACTTATTAAATAGGCCTATCAAATAGGCTTATTAAATTGGCTTATTAAATAGGCTTATTTCAGCAACTTAGGCTTATTAAATAGGCTTATTAAATAGGCTTATTTCAGCAACTTAGGCTTATTAAATTGCCTTATTTCAGCAACTTATGCTTATTAAATAGGCTTATTTCAGCAACTTAGGCTTATTAAATAGGCTTATTCAGCAACTTAGGCTTATTAAATAGGCTTATTTCAGCAACTTAGGCTTATTAAATAGGCTTATTTCAGCAACTTAGTCTTATTAAATAGCCTTATTTCAGCAACTTAGGCTTATTAAATAGCATTTTTAAATAGGTTTATTTCAGCAACTTAGACTTATTAAATATATCTTTTTTTAATAGGCTTAGTTCAGAAACTTGGGCTTATTAAATAGGCTTATTTCAGCAACTTAGGCTCATTAAATAGCCTTATTAAATAGGCTTATTTCAGCAACTTAGGCTTATTAAATAGGCTTATTTCAGAAACTTAGACTTATTAAATAGGCTTATTTCAGCAACTTAGGCTTATTAAATAGCCTTATTTCAGAAACTTAGACTTATTAAATAGGCTTATTTCAGCAACTTAGGCTTATTAAATAGGCTTATTCAGCAACTTAGGCTTATTAAATAGGCTTATTTCAGCAACTTAGACTTATTAAATAGGCCTATCAAATAGGCTTATTAAATAGGCTTATTAAATAGGCTTATTTCAGCAACTTAGGCTTATTAAATAGGCTTATTAAATAGGCTTATTTCAGCAACTTAGGCTTATTAAATTGCCTTATCTCAGCAACTTATGCTTATTAAATAGGCTTATTTCAGCAACTTAGGCTTATTAAATAGGCTTATTCAGCAACTTAGGCTTATTAAATAGGCTTATTTCAGAAACTTCGGCTTATTAAATAGGCCTATTAAATAGGCTTATTAAATAGGCTTATTTCAGCAACTTAGACTTATTAAATAGGCCTATTAAATAGTCTTATTAAATAGACTTATTAAATAGGCTCATTAAATACTTATTAAATAGGCTTATTAAATAGGCTTATTAAATAGACTTATTATATAGGTTCAATAATGAGGCTTATTAAATAGGCATATTAAGTAGGCTCAATAAATAGGCTTATTAAATAGGCTTATTAAATAGGCTTATTAAATAGACTTATTAAATAGGCTTATTAAATAGGCTCAATAAATAGGCTTATTAAATAGGCTTATGAAATAGGCTCAATAAATAGGCTTATTAAATAGGCTTATTAAATGGGCTTATTAAATAGACTTATTAAATAGGCTTATTAAATAGGCTCAATAAATAGGCTTATTAAATAGGCTCAATAAATAGGCTTTTTAAATAGGCTCAATAAATAGGCTCATAAAAAGGCTTATTAAATAGACTTATTAAATAGGCTCATTAAATACTTATTAAATATGTTTATTAAATAGGCATATTAAATAGGCTTATTAAATAGGCTTATTAAATAGGCTTATTAAATAGACTGATTAAATAGCCTCATTAAATAGGCTTATTTTAGCAACTTAGGCTTATTAAAAAGGTTTATTTCAGCAACTTAGGCTTATTAAATAGCCTTATTTCAGAAACTTAGACTTATTAAATAGGCTTATTTCAGCAACTTAGGCTTATTAAATAGGCTTATTCAGCAACCTAGGCTTATTAAATAGGCTTATTTCAGCAACTTAGACTTATTAAATAGGCCTATCAAATAGGCTTATTAAATAGGCTTATTACATAGGCTTATTTCAGCAACTTAGGCTTATTAAATAGGCTCATTAAATAGACTTATTAAATAGGCTCAATAAATAGGCTTATTAAATAGGCTTATTAAATAGGCTCAATAAATAGGCTTATTAAATAGGCTTTTTAAATGGGCTTATTAAATAGACTTATTAAATAGGCTTATTAAATAGGCTCAATAAATAGGCTTATTAAATAGGCTCAATAAATAGGCTTATTAAATAGGCTCAATAAATAGGCTTATTAAATAGGCTCAATAAATAGGCTTATTAAATAGGCTCATTAAATACTTATTAAATAGGCTTATTAAATAGACTTATTGAATAGACTTATTAAATAGGCTTATTAAATAGACTTATTAAATAGGCTTATTAAAAAGGCTTATTAAATAGACTTAGTAAATAGGCTCATTAAATACTTATTAAATATGTTTATTAAATAGGCATATTAAATAGGCTTATTAAATAGGCTTATTAAATAGACTTATTAAATAGCCTCATTAAATAGGCTTATTTTAGCAACTTAGGCTTATTAAAAAGGTTTATTTCAGCAACTTAGACTTATTAAATAGCCTTATTAAATATGCTTATTTCAGCAACTTAGGCGTATTAAATAAGCTTATTTCAGCAACTTATGCTTATTAAATAGCCTTATTAAACAGGTTTATTTCAGCAACTTAGGCTTATTAAATAGCATTTTTAAATAGGTTTATTTCAGCAACTTAGACTTATTAAATATACCTTTTTTAATAGGCTTAGTTCAGAAACTTAGGCTTATTAAATAGACTTATTTCAGCAACTTAGGCTCATTAAATAGCCTTATTAAATAGGCTTATTTCAGCAACTTAGGCTTATTAAATAGGCTTATTTCAGAAACTTAGACTTATTAAATAGGCTTATTTCAGCAACTTAGGCTTATTAAATAGCCTTATTTCAGAAACTTAGACTTATTAAATAGGCTTATTTCAGCAACTTAGGCTTATTAAATAGGCTTATTCAGCAACTTAGGCTTATTAAATAGGCTTATTTCAGCAACTTAGACTTATTAAATAGGCCTATCAAATAGGCTTATTAAATAGGATTATTAAATAGGCTTATTTCAGCAACTTAGGCTTATTAAATAGGCTTATTAAATAGGCTTATTTCAGCAACTTAGGCTTATTAAATTGCCTTATTTCAGCAACTTATGCTTATTAAATAGGCTTATTTCAGCAACTTAGGCTTATTAAATAGGCTTATTCAGCAACTTAGGCTTATTAAATAGGTTTATTTCAGCAACTTAGGCTTATTAAATAGGCCTATTAAATAGGCTTATTAAATAGGCTTATTTCAGCAACTTAGAATTATTAAATAGGCCTATTAAATAGACTTATTAAATAGACTTATTAAATAGGCTCATTAAATACTTATTAAATAGGCTTATTAAATAGGCTTATTAAATAGACTTATTAAATAGGCTCAATAAATAGGCTTATTAAATAGGCTTATTAAGTCGGCTCAATAAATAGGCATATTAAATAGGCTTATTAAATAGGCTTATTAAATAGACTTATTAAATAGGCTTATTAAATAGGCTCAATAAATAGGCTTATTAAATAGGCTTATTAAATAGGCTCAATAAATAGGCTTATTAAATAGGCTTATTAAATGGGCTTATTAAATAGACTTATTAAATAGGCTTATTAAATAGGCTCAATAAATAGGCTTATTAAATAGGCTCAATAAATAGGCTTATTAAATAGGCTCAATAAATAGGCTTATTAAATAGGCTCAATAAATAGGCTTATTAAATAGGCTCATTAAATAGACTTATTAAATAGCCTCATTAAATAGGCTTATTTTAGCAACTTAGGCTTATTAAAAAGGTTTATTTCAGCAACTTAGACTTATTAAATAGCCTTATTAAATATGCTTATTTCAGCAACTTAGGCTTATTAAATAAGCTTATTTCAGCAACTTATGCTTATTAAATAGCCTTATTAAACAGGTTTATTTCAGCAACTTAGGCTTATTAAATAGCATTTTTAAATAGGTTTATTTCAGCAACTTAGACTTATTAAATATACCTTTTTTAATAGGCTTAGTTCAGAAACTTAGGCTTATTAAATAGGCTTATTTCAGCAACTTAGGCTCATTAAATAGCCTTATTAAATAGGCTTATTTCAGCAACTTAGGCTTATTAAATAAGCTTATTTCAGAAACTTAGACTTATTAAATAGGCTTATTTCAGCAACTTAGGCTTATTAAATAGCCTTATTTCAGAAACTTAGACTTATTAAATAGGCTTATTTCAGCAACTTAGGCTTATTAAATAGGCTTATTCAGCAACTTAGGCTTATTAAATAGGCTTATTTCAGCAACTTAGACTTATTAAATAGGCCTATCAAATAGGCTTATTAAATAACCTTATTAAATAGGCTTATTTCAGCAACTTAGGATTATTAAATAGGCTTATTAAATAGGCTTATTTCAGCAACTTAGGCTTATTAAATAGGCTTATTCAGCAACTTAGGCTTATTAAATAGGCTTATTTCAGCAACTTAGGCTTATTAAATAGGCCTATTAAATAGGCTTATTAAATAGGCTTATTTCAGCAACTTAGACTTATTAAATAGGCCTATTAAATAGGCTTATTAAATAGACTTATTAAATAGGCTCATTAAATACTTATTAAATAGGCTTATTAAATAGGCTTATTAAATAGACTTATTAAATAGGCTCAATAAATAGGCTTATTAAATAGGCTTATTAAGTAGGCTCAATAAATAGGCTTATTAAATAGGCTTATTAAATAGGCTTATTAAATAGACTTATTAAATAGGCTTATTAAATAGGCCCAATAAATAGGCTTATTAAATAGGCTTATTAAATAGGCTCAATAAATAGGCTTATTAAATAGGCTTTTTAAATGGGCTCATTAAATAGACTTATTAAATAGGCTTATTAAATAGGCTCAATAAATAGGCCTATTAAATAGGCTCATTAAATACTTATTAAATAGGCTTATTAAATAGACTTATTGAACAGACTTATTAAATAGGCTTATTAAATAGACTTATTAAATAGGCTTATTAAATAGGCTCAATAAATAGGCTTATTAAATAGGCTTTTTAAATGGGCTCATTAAATAGACTTATTAAATAGGCTTATTAAATAGGCTCAATAAATAGGCTTATTAAATAGGCTCAATAAATAGGCTTATTAAATAGGCTCAATAAATAGGCTTATTAAATAGGCTTATTAAAAAGTCTTATTAAATAGACTTATTAAATAGGCTCATTAAATACTTATTAAATATGTTTATTAAATAGGCATATTAAATAGGTTTATTAAATAGGCTTATTAAATAGGCTTATTAAATAGGCTTATTAAATAGACTTATTAAATAGCCTCATTAAATAGGCTTATTTTAGCAACTTAGGCTTATTAAAAAGGTTTATTTCAGCAACTTAGACTTATTAAATAGCCTTATTAAATATGCTTATTTCAGCAACTTAGGCTTATTAAATAGGCTTATTTCAGAAACTTAGACTTATTAAATAGGCTTATTTCAGCAACTTAGGCTTATTAAATAGCCTTATTTCAGAAACTTAGACTTATTAAATAGGCTTATTTCAGCAACTTAGGCTTATTCAGCAACCTAGGCTTATTAAATAGGCTTATTTCAGCAACTTAGACTTATTAAATAGGCCTATTAAATAGGCTTATTAAATAGACTTATTAAATAGGCTCATTAAATACTTATTAAATAGGCTTATTAAACAGGCTTATTAAATAGACTTATTAAATAGGCTCAATAAATAGGCTTATTAAATAGGCTTATTAAGTAGGCTCAATAAATAGGCTTATTAAATAGGCTTATTAAATAGGCTTATTAAATAGACTTATTAAATAGGCTTATTAAATAGGCCCAATAAATAGGATTATTAAATAGGCTTATTAAATAGGCTCAATAAATAGGCTTATTAAATAGGCTTATTAAATAGGCTCAATAAATAGGCTTATTAAATAGGCTTTTTAAATGGGCTCATTAAATAGACTTATTAAATAGGCTTATTAAATAGGCTCAATAAATAGGCTTATTAAATAGGCTCAATAAATAGGCTTATTAAATAGGCTCAATAAATAGGCTTATTAAATAGGCTCAATAAATAGGCTTATTAAATAGGCTCATTAAATACTTATTAAATAGGCTTATTAAATAGACTTATTGAACAGACTTATTAAATAGGCTTATTAAATAGACTTATTAAATAGGCTTATTAAAAAGTCTTATTAAATAGACTTATTAAATAGGCTCATTCAATACTTATTAAATATGTTTATTAAATAGGCATATTAAATAGGTTTATTAAATAGGCTTATTAAATAGGCTTATTAAATAGGCTTATTAAATAGACTTATTAAATAGCCTCATTAAATAGGCTTATTTTAGCAACTTAGGCTTATTAAAAAGGTTTATTTCAGCAACTTAGACTTATTAAATAGCCTTATTAAATATGCTTATTTCAGCAACTTAGGCTTATTAAATAGGCTTATTTCAGAAACTTAGACTTATTAAATAGGCTTATTTCAGCAACTTAGGCTTATTAAATAGCCTTATTTCAGAAACTTAGACTTATTAAATAGGCTTATTTCAGCAACTTAGGCTTATTAAATAGGCTTATTCAGCAACCTAGGCTTATTAAATAGGCTTATTTCAGCAACTTAGACTTATTAAATAGGCCTATTAAATAGGCTTATTAAATAGACTTATTAAATAGGCTCATTAAATACTTATTAAATAGGCTTATTAAACAGGCTTATTAAATATACTTATTAAATAGGCTCAATAAATAGGCTTATTAAATAGGCTTATTAAGTAGGCTCAATAAATAGGCTTATTAAATAGGCTTATTAAATAGGCTTATTAAATAGACTTATTAAATAGGCTTATTAAATAGGCCCAATAAATAGGATTATTAAATAGGCTTATTAAATAGGCTCAATAAATAGGCTTATTAAATAGGCTTATTAAATAGGCTCAATAAATAGGCTTATTAAATAGGCTTTTTAAATGGGCTCATTAAATAGACTTATTAAATAGGCTTATTAAATAGGCTCAATAAATAGGCTTATTAAATAGGCTCAATAAATAGGCTTATTAAATAGGCTCAATAAATAGGCTTATTAAATAGGCTCAATAAATAGGCTTATTAAATAGGCTCATTAAATACTTATTAAATAGGCTTATTAAATAGACTTATTGAACAGACTTATTAAATAGGCTTATTAAATAGACTTACTAAATAGGCTTATTAAAAAGTCTTATTAAATAGACTTATTAAATAGGCTCATTAAATACTTATTAAATATGTTTATTAAATAGGCATATTAAATAGGTTTATTAAATAGGCTTATTAAATAGGCTTATTAAATAGGCTTATTAAATAGACTTATTAAATAGCCTCATTAAATAGGCTTATTTTAGCAACTTAGGCTTATTAAAAAGGTTTATTTCAGCAACTTAGACTTATTAAATAGCCTTATTAAATATGCTTATTTCAGCAACTTAGGCTTATTAAATAGGCTTATTTCAGAAACTTAGACTTATTAAATAGGCTTATTTCAGCAACTTAGGCTTATTAAATAGCCTTATTTCAGAAACTTAGACTTATTAAATAGGCTTATTTCAGCAACTTAGGCTTATTAAATAGGCTTATTTCAGCAACTTAGACTTATTAAATAGGCCTATCAAATAGGCTTATTAAATAGGCTTATTAAATAGGCTTATTTCAGCAACTTAGGCGTATTAAATAGGCTCATTAAATAGACTTATTAAATAGGCTCAATAAATAGGCTTATTAAATAGGCTTATTAAATAGGCTCAATAAATAGGCTTATTAAATAGGCTTTTTAAATGGGCTTATTAAATAGACTTATTAAATAGGCTTATTAAATAGGCTCAATAAATAGGCTTATTAAATAGGCTCAATAAATAGGCTTATTAAATAGGCTCAATAAATAGGCTTATTAAATAGGCTCAATAAATAGGCTTATTAAATAGGCTCATTAAATACTTATTAAATAGGCTTATTAAATAGACTTATTGAATAGACTTATTAAATAGGCTTATTAAATAGACTTATTAAATAGGCTTATTAAAAAGGCTTATTAAATAGACTTATTAAATAGGCTCATTAAATACTTATTAAATATGTTTATTAAATAGGCATATTAAATAGGCTTATTAAATAGGCTTATTAAATAGGCGTATTAAATAGGCTTATTAAATAGACTTATTAAATAGCCTCATTAAATAGGCTTATTTTAGCAACTTAGGCTTATTAAAAAGGTTTATTTCAGCAACTTAGACTTATTAAATAGCCTTATTAAATATGCTTATTTCAGCAACTTAGGCTTATTAAATAAGCTTATTTCAGCAACTTATGCTTATTAAATAGCCTTATTAAACAGGTTTATTTCAGCAACTTAGGCTTATTAAATAGCATTTTTAAATAGGTTTATTTCAGCAACTTAGACTTATTAAATATACCTTTTTTAATAGGCTTAGTTCAGAAACTTAGGCTTATTAAATAGGCTTATTTCAGCAACTTAGGCTCATTAAAAAGCCTTATTAAATAGGCTTATTTCAGCAACTTAGGCTTATTAAATAAGCTTATTTCAGAAACTTAGACTTATTAAATAGGCTTATTTCAGCAACTTAGGCTTATTAAATAGCCTTATTTCAGAAACTTAGACTTATTAAATAGGCTTATTTCAGCAACTTAGGCTTATTAAATAGGCTTATTCAGCAACTTAGGCTTATTACATAGGCTTATTTCAGCAACTTAGACTTATTAAATAGGCCTATCAAATAGGCTTATTAAATAAGCTTATTTCAGAAACTTAGACTTATTAAATAGGCTTATTTCAGCAACTTAGGCTTATTAAATAGCCTTATTTCAGAAACTTAGACTTATTAAATAGGCTTATTTCAGCAACTTAGGCTTATTAAATAGGCTTATTCAGCAACTTAGGCTTATTAAATAGGCTTATTTCAGCAACTTAGACTTATTAAATAGGCCTATCAAATAGGCTTATTAAATAGGCTTATTAAATAGGCTTATTTCAGCAACTTAGGCTTATTAAATAGGCTCATTAAATAGACTTATTAAATAGGCTCAATAAATAGGCTTATTAAATAGGCGTATTAAATAGGCTCAATAAATAGGCTTATTAAATAGGCTTTTTAAATGGGCTTATTAAATAGACTTATTAAATAGGCTTATTAAATAGGCTCAATAAATAGGCTTATTAAATAGGCTCAATAAATAGGCTTATTAAATAGGCTCAATAAATAGGCTTATTAAATAGGCTCAATAAATAGGCTTATTAAATAGGCTCATTAAATACTTATTAAATAGGCTTATTAAATAGACTTATTGAATAGACTGATTAAATAGGCTTATTAAATAGACTTATTAAATAGGCTTATTAAAAAGGCTTATTAAATAGACTTATTAAATAGGCTCATTAAATACTTATTAAATATGTTTATTAAATAGGCATATTAAATAGGCTTATTAAATAGGCTTATTAAATAGGCGTATTAAATAGGCTTATTAAATAGACTTATTAAATAGCCTCATTAAATAGGCTTATTTTAGCAACTTAGGCTTATTAAAAAGGTTTATTTCAGCAACTTAGACTTATTAAATAGCCTTATTAAATATGCTTATTTCAGCAACTTAGGCTTATTAAATAAGCTTATTTCAGCAACTTATGCTTATTAAATAGCCTTATTAAACAGGTTTATTTCAGCAACTTAGGCTTATTAAATAGCATTTTTAAATAGGTTTATTTCAGCAACTTAGACTTATTAAATATACCTTTTTTAATAGGCTTAGTTCAGAAACTTAGGCTTATTAAATAGGCTTATTTCAGCAACTTAGGCTCATTAAAAAGCCTTATTAAATAGGCTTATTTCAGCAACTTAGGCTTATTAAATAAGCTTATTTCAGAAACTTAGACTTATTAAATAGGCTTATTTCAGCAACTTAGGCTTATTAAATAGCCTTATTTCAGAAACTTAGACTTATTAAATAGGCTTATTTCAGCAACTTAGGCTTATTAAATAGGCTTATTCAGCAACTTAGGCTTATTAAATAGGCTTATTTCAGCAACTTAGACTTATTAAATAGGCCTATCAAATAGGCTTATTAAATAGGCTTATTAAATAGGCTTATTTCAGCAACTTAGGATTATTAAATAGGCTTATTAAATATGCTTATTTCAGCAACTTAGGCTTATTAAATTGCCTTATTTCAGAAACTTATGCTTATTAAATAGGCTTATTTCAGCAACTTAGGCTTATTAAATAGGCTTATTCAGCAACTTAGGCTTATTAAATAGGCTTATTTCAGCAACTTAGGCTTATTAAATAGGCCTATTAAATAGGCTTATTAAATAGGCTTATTTCAGCAACTTAGACTTATTAAATAGGCCTATTAAATAGGCTTATTAAATAGACTTATTAAATAGGCTCATTAAATACTTATTAAATAGGCTTATTAAATAGGCTTATCAAATAGACTTATTAAATAGGCTCAATAAATAGGCTTATTAAATAGGCTTATTAAGTAGGCTCAATAAATAGGCTTATTAAATAGGCTTATTAAATAGGCTTATTAAATAGACTTATTAAATAGGCTTATTAAATAGGCCCAATAAATAGGCTTATTAAATAGGCTTATTAAATAGGCTCAATAAATAGGCTTATTAAATAGGCTTATTAAATAGGCTCAATAAATAGGCTTATTAAATAGGCTTTTTAAATGGGCTCATTAAATAGACTTATTAAATAGGCTTATTAAATAGGCTCAATAAATAGGCTTATTAAATAGGCTCAATAAATAGGCTTATTAAATAGGCTCAATAAATAGGCTTATTAAATAGGCTCAATAAATAGGCTTATTAAATAGGCTCATTAAATACTTATTAAATAGGCTTATTAAATAGACTTATTGAACAGACTTATTAAATAGGCTTATTAAATAGACTTATTAAATAGGCTTATTAAAAAGTCTTATTAAATAGACTTATTAAATAGGCTCATTAAATACTTATTAAATATGTTTATTAAATAGGCATATTAAATAGGTTTATTAAATAGGCTTATTAAATAGGCTTATTAAATAGGCTTATTAAATAGACTTATTAAATAGCCTCATTAAATAGGCTTATTTTAGCAACTTAGGCTTATTAAAAAGGTTTATTTCAGCAACTTAGACTTATTAAATAGCCTTATTAAATATGCTTATTTCAGCAACTTAGGCTTATTAAATAGGCTTATTTCAGAAACTTAGACTTATTAAATAGGCTTATTTCAGCAACTTAGGCTTATTAAATAGCCTTATTTCAGAAACTTAGACTTATTAAATAGGCTTATTTCAGCAACTTAGGCTTATTACATAGGCTTATTCAGCAACCTAGGCTTATTAAATAGGCTTATTTCAGCAACTTAGACTTATTAAATAGGCCTATCAAATAGGCTTATTAAATAGGCTTATTAAATAGGCTTATTTCAGCAACTTAGGCTTATTAAATAGGCTCATTAAATAGACTTATTAAATAGGCTCAATAAATAGGCTTATTAAATAGGCTTATTAAATAGGCTCAATAAATAGGCTTATTAAATAGGCTTTTTAAATGGGCTTATTAAATAGACTTATTAAATAGGCTTATTAAATAGGCTCAATAAATAGGCTTATTAAATAGGCTCAATAAATAGGCTTATTAAATAGGCTCAATAAATAGGCTTATTAAATAGGCTCAATAAATAGGCTTATTAAATAGGCTCATTAAATACTTATTAAATAGGCTTATTAAATAGACTCATTGAATAGACTTATTAAATAGGCTTATTAAATAGACTTATTAAATAGGCTTATTAAAAAGGCTTATTAAATAGACGTATTAAATAGGCTCATTAAATACTTATTAAATATGTTTATTAAATAGGCATATTAAATAGGCTTATTAAATAGGCTTATTAAATAGGCGTATTAAATAGGCTTATTAAATAGACTTATTAAATAGCCTCATTAAATAGGCTTATTTTAGCAACTTAGGCTTATTAAAAAGGTTTATTTCAGCAACTTAGACTTATTAAATAGCCTTATTAAATATGCTTATTTCAGCAACTTAGGCTTATTAAATAAGCTTATTTCAGCAACTTATGCTTATTAAATAGCCTTATTAAACAGGTTTATTTCAGCAACTTAGGCTTATTAAATAGCATTTTTAAATAGGTTTATTTCAGCAACTTAGACTTATTAAATATACCTTTTTTAATAGGCTTAGTTCAGAAACTTAGGCTTATTAAATAGGCTTATTTCAGCAACTTAGGCTCATTAAATAGCCTTATTAAATAGGCTTATTTCAGCAACTTAGGCTTATTAAATAGGCTTATTTCAGAAACTTAGACTTATTAAATAGGCTTATTTCAGCAACTTAGGCTTATTAAATGGCCTTATTTCAGAAACTTAGACTTATTAAATAGGCTTATTTCAGCAACTTAGGCTTATTAAATAGGCTTATTCAGCAACTTAGGCTTATTAAATAGGCTTATTTCAGCAACTTAGACTTTTTAAATAGGCCTATCAAATAGGCTTATTAAATAGGTTTATTAAATAGGCTTATTTCAGCAACTTAGGCTTATTAAATAGGCTTATTAAATAGGCTTATTTCAGCAACTTAGGCTTATTAAATTGCCTTATTTCAGCAAGTTAGGCTTATTAAATAGGCTTATTCAGCAACTTAGGCTTATTAAATAGGCTTATTTCAGCAACTTAGGCTTATTAAATAGGCCTATTAAATAGGCTTATTAAATAGGCTGTTTTCAGCAACTTAGACTTATTAAATAGGCTTATTAAATAGACTTATTAAATAGGCTCATTAAATACTTATTAAATAGGCTTATTAAATAGACTTATTAAATAGGCTCAATAAATAGGCTTATTAAATAGGCTTATTAAGTAGGCTCAATAAATAGGCTTATTAAATAGGCTTATTAAATAGGCTTATTAAATAGACTTATTAAATAGGCTTATTAAATAGGCTCAATAAATAGGCTTATTAAATAGGCTTATTAAATAGGCTCAATAAATAGGCTTATTAAATAGGCTTATTAAATGGGCTTATTAAATAGACTTATTAAATAGGCTTATTAAATAGGCTCAATAAATAGGCTTATTAAATAGGCTCAATAAATAGGCTTATTAAATAGGCTCAATAAATAGGCTTATTAAATAGGCTCAATAAATAGGCTTATTAAATAGGCTCATTAAATGGGCTTATTAAATAGACTTATTAAATAGGCTTATTAAATAGGCTCAATAAATAGGCTTATTAAATAGGCTCAATAAATAGGCTTATTAAATAGGCTCAATAAATAGGCTTATTAAATAGGCTCAATAAATAGGCTTATTAAATAGGCTCATTAAATACTTATTAAATAGGCTTATTAAATAGACTTATTGAATAGACTGATTAAATAGGCTTATTAAATAGACTTATTAAATAGGCTTATTAAAAAGGCTTATTAAATAGACTTATTAAATAGGCTCATTAAATACTTATTAAATATGTTTATTAAATAGGCATATTAAATAGGCTTATTAAATAGGCTTATTAAATAGGCGTATTAAATAGGCTTATTAAATAGACTTATTAAATAGCCTCATTAAATAGGCTTATTTTAGCAACTTAGGCTTATTAAAAAGGTTTATTTCAGCAACTTAGACTTATTAAATAGCCTTATTAAATATGCTTATTTCAGCAACTTAGGCTTATTAAATAAGCTTATTTCAGCAACTTATGCTTATTAAATAGCCTTATTAAACAGGTTTATTTCAGCAACTTAGGCTTATTAAATAGCATTTTTAAATAGGTTTATTTCAGCAACTTAGACTTATTAAATATACCTTTTTTAATAGGCTTAGTTCAGAAACTTAGGCTTATTAAATAGGCTTATTTCAGCAACTTAGGCTCATTAAAAAGCCTTATTAAATAGGCTTATTTCAGCAACTTAGGCTTATTAAATAAGCTTATTTCAGAAACTTAGACTTATTAAATAGGCTTATTTCAGCAACTTAGGCTTATTAAATAGCCTTATTTCAGAAACTTAGACTTATTAAATAGGCTTATTTCAGCAACTTAGGCTTATTAAATAGGCTTATTCAGCAACTTAGGCTTATTAAATAGGCTTATTTCAGCAACTTAGACTTATTAAATAGGCCTATCAAATAGGCTTATTAAATAGGCTTATTAAATAGGCTTATTTCAGCAACTTAGGATTATTAAATAGGCTTATTAAATATGCTTATTTCAGCAACTTAGGCTTATTAAATTGCCTTATTTCAGAAACTTATGCTTATTAAATAGGCTTATTTCAGCAACTTAGGCTTATTAAATAGGCTTATTCAGCAACTTAGGCTTATTAAATAGGCTTATTTCAGCAACTTAGGCTTATTAAATAGGCCTATTAAATAGGCTTATTAAATAGGCTTATTTCAGCAACTTAGACTTATTAAATAGGCCTATTAAATAGGCTTATTAAATAGACTTATTAAATAGGCTCATTAAATACTTATTAAATAGGCTTATTAAATAGGCTTATCAAATAGACTTATTAAATAGGCTCAATAAATAGGCTTATTAAATAGGCTTATTAAGTAGGCTCAATAAATAGGCTTATTAAATAGGCTTATTAAATAGGCTTATTAAATAGACTTATTAAATAGGCTTATTAAATAGGCCCAATAAATAGGCTTATTAAATAGGCTTATTAAATAGGCTCAATAAATAGGCTTATTAAATAGGCTTATTAAATAGGCTCAATAAATAGGCTTATTAAATAGGCTTTTTAAATGGGCTCATTAAATAGACTTATTAAATAGGCTTATTAAATAGGCTCAATAAATAGGCTTATTAAATAGGCTCAATAAATAGGCTTATTAAATAGGCTCAATAAATAGGCTTATTAAATAGGCTCAATAAATAGGCTTATTAAATAGGCTCATTAAATACTTATTAAATAGGCTTATTAAATAGACTTATTGAACAGACTTATTAAATAGGCTTATTAAATAGACTTATTAAATAGGCTTATTAAAAAGTCTTATTAAATAGACTTATTAAATAGGCTCATTAAATACTTATTAAATATGTTTATTAAATAGGCATATTAAATAGGTTTATTAAATAGGCTTATTAAATAGGCTTATTAAATAGGCTTATTAAATAGACTTATTAAATAGCCTCATTAAATAGGCTTATTTTAGCAACTTAGGCTTATTAAAAAGGTTTATTTCAGCAACTTAGACTTATTAAATAGCCTTATTAAATATGCTTATTTCAGCAACTTAGGCTTATTAAATAGGCTTATTTCAGAAACTTAGACTTATTAAATAGGCTTATTTCAGCAACTTAGGCTTATTAAATAGCCTTATTTCAGAAACTTAGACTTATTAAATAGGCTTATTTCAGCAACTTAGGCTTATTACATAGGCTTATTCAGCAACCTAGGCTTATTAAATAGGCTTATTTCAGCAACTTAGACTTATTAAATAGGCCTATCAAATAGGCTTATTAAATAGGCTTATTAAATAGGCTTATTTCAGCAACTTAGGCTTATTAAATAGGCTCATTAAATAGAATTATTAAATAGGCTCAATAAATAGGCTTATTAAATAGGCTTATTAAATAGGCTCAATAAATAGGCTTATTAAATAGGCTTTTTAAATGGGCTTATTAAATAGACTTATTAAATAGGCTTATTAAATAGGCTCAATAAATAGGCTTATTAAATAGGCTCAATAAATAGGCTTATTAAATAGGCTCAATAAATAGGCTTATTAAATAGGCTCAATAAATAGGCTTATTAAATAGGCTCATTAAATACTTATTAAATAGGCTTATTAAATAGACTCATTGAATAGACTTATTAAATAGGCTTATTAAATAGACTTATTAAATAGGCTTATTAAAAAGGCTTATTAAATAGACGTATTAAATAGGCTCATTAAATACTTATTAAATATGTTTATTAAATAGGCATATTAAATAGGCTTATTAAATAGGCTTATTAAATAGGCGTATTAAATAGGCTTATTAAATAGACTTATTAAATAGCCTCATTAAATAGGCTTATTTTAGCAACTTAGGCTTATTAAAAAGGTTTATTTCAGCAACTTAGACTTATTAAATAGCCTTATTAAATATGCTTATTTCAGCAACTTAGGCTTATTAAATAAGCTTATTTCAGCAACTTATGCTTATTAAATAGCCTTATTAAACAGGTTTATTTCAGCAACTTAGGCTTATTAAATAGCATTTTTAAATAGGTTTATTTCAGCAACTTAGACTTATTAAATATACCTTTTTTAATAGGCTTAGTTCAGAAACTTAGGCTTATTAAATAGGCTTATTTCAGCAACTTAGGCTCATTAAATAGCCTTATTAAATAGGCTTATTTCAGCAACTTAGGCTTATTAAATAGGATTATTTCAGAAACTTAGACTTATTAAATAGGCTTATTTCAGCAACTTAGGCTTATTAAATGGCCTTATTTCAGAAACTTAGACTTATTAAATAGGCTTATTTCAGCAACTTAGGCTTATTAAATAGGCTTATTCAGCAACTTAGGCTTATTAAATAGGCTTATTTCAGCAACTTAGACTTTTTAAATAGGCCTATCAAATAGGCTTATTAAATAGGTTTATTAAATAGGCTTATTTCAGCAACTTAGGCTTATTAAATAGGCTTATTAAATAGGCTTATTTCAGCAACTTAGGCTTATTAAATTGCCTTATTTCAGCAAGTTAGGCTTATTAAATAGGCTTATTCAGCAACTTAGGCTTATTAAATAGGCTTATTTCAGCAACTTAGGCTTATTAAATAGGCCTATTAAATAGGCTTATTAAATAGGCTGTTTTCAGCAACTTAGACTTATTAAATAGGCCTATTAAATAGGCTTATTAAATAGACTTATTAAATAGGCTCATTAAATACTTATTAAATAGGCTTATTAAATAGACTTATTAAATAGGCTCAATAAATAGGCTTATTAAATAGGCTTATTAAGTAGGCTCAATAAATAGGCTTATTAAATAGGCTTATTAAATAGGCTTATTAAATAGACTTATTAAATAGGCTTATTAAATAGGCTCAATAAATAGGCTTATTAAATAGGCTTATTAAATAGGCTCAATAAATAGGCTTATTAAATAGGCTTATTAAATGGGCTTATTAAATAGACTTATTAAATAGGCTTATTAAATAGGCTCAATAAATAGGCTTATTAAATAGGCTCAATAAATAGGCTTATTAAATAGGCTCAATAAATAGGCTTATTAAATAGGCTCAATAAATAGGCTTATTAAATAGGCTCATTAAATAGACTTATTAAATAGCCTCATTAAATAGGCTTATTTTAGCAACTTAGGCTTATTAAAAAGGTTTATTTCAGCAACTTAGACTTATTAAATAGCCTTATTAAATATGCTTATTTCAGCAACTTAGGCTTATTAAATAAGCTTATTTCAGCAACTTATGCTTATTAAATAGCCTTATTAAACAGGTTTATTTCAGCAACTTAGGCTTATTAAATAGCATTTTTAAATAGGTTTATTTCAGCAACTTAGACTTATTAAATATGCCTTTTTTAATAGGCTTAGTTCAGAAACTTCGGCTTATTAAATAGGCTTATTTCAGCAACTTAGGCTCATTAAATAGCCTTATTAAATAGGCTTATTTCAGCAACTTAGGCTTATTAAATAGGCTTATTTCAGAAACTTAGACTTATTAAATAGGCTTATTTCAGCAACTTAGGCTTATTAAATAGCCTTATTTCAGAAACTTAGACTTATTAAATAGGCTTATTTCAGCAACTTAGGCTTATTAAATAGGCTTATTCAGCAACTTAGGCTTATTAAATAGGCTTATTTCAGCAACTTAGACTTATTAAATAGCCTTATTTCAGCAACTTACGCTTATTAAATAGGCTTATTTCAGCAACTTAGGCTTATTAAATAGCCTAATTAAGTAGGCTTATTTCAGCAACTTGGGCTTATTAAATAGGCTTATTTCAGCAACTTACGCTGATTAAAAAGGCTTATTTCAGCAACTTAGACTTATTAAATAGGCGTATTAAATAGGCTGATTAAATAGGCTTATTTCAGCAACTTAGACTTATTAAGTAGGCCTATTAAATAGGCTTATTAAATAGACTTATTAAATAGGCTCATTAAATACTTATTAAATAGGCTTATTAAATAGGCTTATTAAATAGATTTATTAAATAGGCTTATTAAATAGGCTTATTTCAGCAACTTAGGCTTATTAAATAGGCTTATTTCAGCAACTTAGTCTTATTAAATAGCCTTATTTCAGCAACTTAGGCTTATTAAATAGCCTAATTAAGTAGGCTTATTTCAGCAACTTGGGCTTATTAAATAGGCTTATTTCAGCAACTTACGCTGATTAAAAAGGCTTATTTCAGCAACTTAGACTTATTAAATAGGCGTATTAAATAGGCTGATTAAATAGGCTTATTTCAGCAACTTAGACTTATTAAATAGGCCTATTAAATAGGCTTATTAAATAGACTTATTAAATAGGCTCATTAAATACTTATTAAATAGGCTTATTAAATAGGCTTATTAAATAGACTTATTAAATAGGCTTATTAAATAGGCTTATTTCAGCAACTTGGGCTTATTAAATAGCCTAATTAAGTAGGCTTATTTCAGCAACTTGGGCTTATTAAATAGGCTTATTTCAGCAACTTACGCTGATTAAAAAGGCTTATTTCAGCAACTTAGACTTATGAAATAGCTTTATTTCAGCAACTTAGACTCATTAAATTGGCTTATTTCAGCAACTTACGCTTATTAAATATACTTATTTCAGCAACTTAGGCTTATTAAATAGGCTTATTTCAGTAACTTAGACTTATTAAATAGCCTTATTTCAGCAACTTAGGCTTATTAAATAGGCTTATTTCAGCAACTTAGGCTTATTAAATAGCCTCATTTCAGCAACTTAGACTTATTAAATAGGCTTATTTCAGCAACTTAGGCTTATTAAATAGGCTCATTCAGAAACTTAGGCTTATTAAATAGGCTTATTTCAGAAACTTAGACTTATTAAATAGGCATATTAAATACGCTTATTAAATAGGCTTATTTCAGCAACTTAGGCTTATTAAATAGGCTTATTTCAGAAACTTAGACTTATTAAATAGGCATATTAAATACGCTTATTAAATAGGCTTATTTCAGCAACTTAGGCTCATTAAATAGCCTTATTAAATAGGCTTATTAAATAGACTTATTAAATAGGCTCATTAAATACTCATTAAATAGGCTTATTAAGTAGGCTTATTAAATAGACTTATTAAATAGGCTCAATAAATAGGCTTATTAAATATGCTTATTAAATAGGCTCAAAAAATAGGCTCATTAAATAGACTTATTAAATAGGCTCAATAAATAGGCTTATTAAATAGGCTTATTAAATAGGTTTCGATTTAAAGCTTTCGTGACTGCAATGATTCATCTTCTTTGGTTCTTTCGGTAAAGTCACGTAGAATGAGAATAAAATAATAAATTGATAAAATAAAATAACACAATAATATTCTCACGACGTTTCGGCCACAACACAAGCGGCCTTCATCAGGTGAAGGGGGCGAGACTGTCTGGTAGGACAGCACTGTCGAAACGTCGTGAGAATATTATTGTGTTATTTTATTTTATCAATTTATTATTTTATTCTCATTCTACGTGACTTTACCGAAAGAAACAAAGAAGGTTATTAAATAGGCTCAATAAATAGGCTTATTAAATAGGCTTATTAAATAGGCTCAATAAATAGGCTTATTAAATAGGATCAATAAATAGGCTTATTAAATAAGCTCAATAAATAGGCTTATTAAATAGGCTCAATAAATAGGCTTATTAAATAGGCTCATTAAATACTTATTAAATAGGCTTATTAAATAGACGTATTGAATAGACTTATTAAATAGGCTTATTAAATAGACTTATTAAATAGGCTTATTAAAAAGGCTTATTAAATAGACTTATTAAATAGGCTCATTAAATACTTATTAAATATGTTTATTAAATAGGCGTATTAAATAGGCTTATTAAATATGCTTATTAAATAGGCTTATTAAATAGGCTTATTAAATAGACTTATTAAATAGCCTCATTAAATAGGCTTATTTCAGCAACTTAGGCTTATTAAATAAGCTTATTTCAGCAACTTATGCTTATTAAATAGCCTTATTTCAGCAACTTAGGCTTAATAAATAGCCTTATTTCAGAAACTTAGACTTATTAAATAGGCTTATTTCAGCAACTTAGGCTTATTAAATAGGCTTATTCAGCAACTTAGGCTTATTAAATAGGCTTATTTCAGCAAACTTAGACTTATTAAATAGGCCTATTAAATAGGCTTATTAAATAGGCTTATTAAATAGGCTTATTTCAGCAACTTAGGCTTATTAAATAGGCTTATTAAATAGGCTTATTTCAGCAACTTAGGCTTATTAAATAGGCTTATTTCAGCAACTTAGTCTTATTAAATAGCCTTATTTCAGCAACTTACGCTTATTAAATAGACTTATTTCAGCAACTTAGTCTTATTAAATAGCCTAATTAAGTAGGCTTATTTCAGCAACTTGGGCTTATTAAATAGGCTTATTTCAGCAACTTGGGCTTATTAAATAGGCTTATTCAGCAACTTAGGCTTATTAAATAGGCTTATTTCAGCAACTTAGGCTTATTAAATAGGCTTATTTCAGCAACTTAGGCTTATTAAATTGCCTTATTTCAGCAACTTATGCTTATTAAATAGGCTTATTTCAGCAACTTAGGCTTATTAAATAGGCTTATTCAGCAACTTAGGCTTATTAAATAGGCTTATTTCAGCAACTTAGGCTTATTAAATAGGCTTATTTCAGCAACTTAGGCTTATTAAATTGCCTTATTTCAGCAACTTATGCTTATTAAATAGGCTTATTTCAGCAACTTAGGCTTATTAAATAGGCTTATTCAGCAACTTAGGCTTATTAAATAGGCTTATTTCAGCAACTTAGGCTTATTAAATAGGCCTATTAAATAGGCCTATTAAATAGGCTTATTAAATAGACTTATTAAATAGGCTCATTAAATACTTATTAAATAGGCTCATTAAATAGGCTTATTAAATAGACTTATTAAATAGGCTCAATAAATAGGCTTATTAAATAGGCTTATTAAGTAGGCTCAATAAATAGGCTTATTAAATAGGCTTATTAAATAGGCTTATTAAATAGACTTATTAAATAGGTTTATTAAATAGGCTCAATAAATAGGCTTATTAAATAGGCTTATTAAATAGGCTCAATAAATAGGCTTATTAAATAGGCTTATTAAATAGGCTCAATAAATAGGCTTATTAAATAGGCTCATTAAATACTTATTAAATAGGCTTATTAAATAGACTTATTGAATAGACTTATTAAATAGGCTTATTAAATAGACTTATTAAATAGGCTTATTAAAAAGGCTTATTAAATAGACTTATTAAATAGGCTCATTAAATACTTATTAAATATGTTTATTAAATAGGCATATTAAATAGGCTTATTAAATAGGCTTATTAAATAGACTTATTAAATAGCCTCATTAAATAGGCTTATTTTAGCAACTTAGGATTATTAAAAAGGTTTATTTCAGCAACTTAGACTTATTAAATAGCCTTATTAAATATGCTTATTTCAGCAACTTAGGCTTATTAAATAAGCTTATTTCAGCAACTTATGCTTATTAAATAGCCTTATTAAACAGGTTTATTTCAGCAACTTAGGCTTATTAAATATACCTCTTTTAATAGGCTTAGTTCAGAAACTTAGGCTTATTAAATAGGCTTATTTCAGCAACTTAGGCTCATTAAATAGCCTTATTAAATAGGCTTATTTCAGCAACTTAGGCTTATTAAATAGGCTTATTTCATAAACTTAGGCTTATTAAATAGGCTTATTCAGCAACTTAGGCTTATTAAATAGGCTTATTTCAGCAACTTAGGCTTATTAAATAGGCTTATTTCAGCAACTTAGGCTTATTAAATTGCCTTATTTCAGCAACTTATGCTTATTAAATAGGCTTATTTCAGCAACTTAGGCTTATTAAATAGGCTTATTCAGCAACTTAGGCTTATTAAATAGGCTTATTTCAGCAACTTAGGCTTATTAAATAGGCCTATTAAATAGGCCTATTAAATAGGCTTATTAAATAGACTTATTAAATAGGCTCATTAAATACTTATTAAATAGGCTCATTAAATAGGCTTATTAAATAGACTTATTAAATAGGCTCAATAAATAGGCTTATTAAATAGGCTTATTAAGTAGGCTCAATAAATAGGCTTATTAAATAGGCTTATTAAATAGGCTTATTAAATAGACTTATTAAATAGGTTTATTAAATAGGCTCAATAAATAGGCTTATTAAATAGGCTTATTAAATAGGCTCAATAAATAGGCTTATTAAATAGGCTTATTAAATAGGCTCAATAAATAGGCTTATTAAATAGGCTCATTAAATACTTATTAAATAGGCTTATTAAATAGACTTATTGAATAGACTTATTAAATAGGCTTATTAAATAGACTTATTAAATAGGCTTATTAAAAAGGCTTATTAAATAGACTTATTAAATAGGCTCATTAAATACTTATTAAATATGTTTATTAAATAGGCATATTAAATAGGCTTATTAAATAGGCTTATTAAATAGACTTATTAAATAGCCTCATTAAATAGGCTTATTTTAGCAACTTAGGATTATTAAAAAGGTTTATTTCAGCAACTTAGACTTATTAAATAGCCTTATTAAATATGCTTATTTCAGCAACTTAGGCTTATTAAATAAGCTTATTTCAGCAACTTATGCTTATTAAATAGCCTTATTAAACAGGTTTATTTCAGCAACTTAGGCTTATTAAATATACCTCTTTTAATAGGCTTAGTTCAGAAACTTAGGCTTATTAAATAGGCTTATTTCAGCAACTTAGGCTCATTAAATAGCCTTATTAAATAGGCTTATTTCAGCAACTTAGGCTTATTAAATAGGCTTATTTCATAAACTTAGACTTATTAAATAGGCTTATTTCAGCAACTTAGACTTATTAAATATACCTCTTTTAATAGGCTTAGTTCAGCAACTTAGGCGTATTAAATAGGCTTATTCAGCAACTTAGGCTTATTAAATAGGCCTATCAAATAGGCTTATAAAATAGGCTTATTAAATAGGCTTATTTCAGCAACTTAGGCTTATTAAATAGGCTTATTAAATAGGCTTAGTTCAGCAACTTAGGCTTATTAAATAGGCTTATTTCAGCAACTTAGTCTTATTAAATAGCCTTATTTCAGCAACTTACGCTTATTAAATAGGCTTATTTCAGCAACTTAGGCTTATTAAATAGCCTAATTAAGTAGGCTTATTTCAGCAACTTGGGCTTATTAAATAGGCTTATTTCAGCAACTTACGCTGATTAAAAAGGCTTATTTCAGCAACTTAGACTTATTAAATAGCTTTATTTCAGCAACTTTGACTCATTAAATAGGCTTATTTCAGCAACTTATGCTTATTAAATAGGCTTATTTCAGCAACTTAGGCTTATTAAATAGCCTTATTTCAGCAACTTAGACTTATTAAATAGGCTTATTTCAGCAACTTAGGCTTATTAAATAGGCTCATTCAGAAACTTAGGCTTATTAAATAGGCTTATTTCAGCAACTTAGACTTATTAAATAGGCCTATTAAATAGGCTTATTAAATAGACTTATTAAATAGGCTCATTAAATACTTATTTAATAGGCTTATTAAATAGGCTTATTAAATAAGACTTATTAAATAGGCTTATTAAATAGGCTTATTTCAGCAACTTAGGCTTATTAAATAGCCTAATTAAGTAGGCTTATTTCAGCAACTTGGGCTTATTAAATAGGCTTATTTCAGCAACTTACGCTGATTAAAAAGGCTTATTTCAGCAACTTAGACTCATTAAATAGCTTTATTTCAGCAACTTAGACTCATTAAATAGGCTTATTTCAGCAACTTATGCTTATTAAATATACTTATTTCAGCAACTTAGGCTTATTAAATAGGCTTATTTCAGAAACTTAGGCTTATTAAATAGGCTTATTTCAGAAACTTAGACTTATTAAATAGGCATATTAAATACGCTTATTAAATAGGCTTATTTCAGCAACTTAGGCTCATTAAATAGCCTTATTAAATAGGCTTATTAAATAGACTTATTAAATAGGCTCATTAAATACTTATTAAATAGGCTTATTAAGTAGGCTTATTAAATAGACTTATTAAATAGGCTCAATAAATAGGCTTATTAAATAGGCTTATTAAATAGGCTCAATAAATAGGCTTATTAAATAGACTTATTAAATAGGCTCAATAAATAGGCTTATTAAATAGGCTTATTAAATAGGTTTCGATTTAAAGCTTTCGTGACTGAAATGATTCATCTTCTTTGGTTCTTTCGGTAAAGTCACGTAGAATGAGAATAAAATAATAAATTGATAAAATAAAATAACACAATAATATTCTCACGACGTTTCGGCCACAACACAAGCGGCCTTCATCAGGTGAAGGGGGCGAGACTGTCTGGTAGGACAGCACTGTCGAAACGTCGTGAGAATATTATTGTGTTATTTTATTTTATCAATTTATTATTTTATTCTCATTCTACGTGACTTTACCGAAAGAAACAAAGAAGGTTATTAAATAGGCTCAATAAATAGCCTTATTAAATAGGCTTATTAAATAGGCTCAATAAATAGGCTTATTAAATAGGCTCAATAAATAGGCTTATTAAATAGGCTCAATAAATAGGCTTATTAAATAGGCTCATTAAATACTTATTAAATAGGCTTATTAAATAGACTTATTGAATAGACTTATTAAATAGGCTTATTAAATAGACTTATTAAATAGACTTATTAAAAAGGCTTATTAAATAGACTTATTAAATAGGCTCATTAAAGACTTATTAAATATGTTTATTAAATAGGCGTATTAAATAGGCTTATTAAATATGCTTATTAAATAGGCTTATTAAATAGGCTTATTAAATAGACTTATTAAATAGCCTCATTAAATAGGATTATTTCAGCAACTTAGGCTTATTAAATAAGCTTATTTCAGCAACTTATGCTTATTAAATAGCCTTATTAAACAGGTTTATTTCAGCAACTTAGGCTTATTAAATAGCATTTTTAAATAGGTTTATTTCAGCAACTTAGACTTATTAAATATACCTTTTTAAATAGGCTTAGTTCAGAAACTTAGGCTTATTAAATAGGCTTATTTCAGCAACTTAGGCTCATTAAATAGCCTTATTAAATAGGCTTATTTCAGCAACTTAGGCTTATTAAATAGGCTTATTTCAGCAACTTAAACTTATTAAATAGCCTTATTTCAGCAACTTAGGCTTAATAAATAGCCTTATTTCAGAAACTTAGACTTATTAAATAGGCTTATTTCAGCAACTTAGGCTTATTAAATAGGCTTATTCAGCAACTTAGGCTTATTAAATAAGCTTATTTCAGCAAACTTAGACTTATTAAATAGGCCTATTAAATAGGCTTATTAAATAGGCTTATTAAATAGGCTTATTTCAGCAACTTAGGCTTATTAAATAGGCTTATTAAATAGGCTTATTTCAGCAACTTAGGCTTATTAAATAGGCTTATTTCAGCAACTTAGTCTTATTAAATAGCCTTATTTCAGCAACTTACGCTTATTAAATAGGCTTATTTCAGCAACTTAGGCTTATTAAATAGCCTAATTAAGTAGGCTTATTTCAGCAACTTGGGCTTATTAAATAGGCTTATTTCAGCAACTTACGCTGATTAAAAAGGCTTATTTCAGCAACTTAGACTTATTAAATAGCCTTATTTCAGCAACTTAGGCTTATTAAATAGGCTTATTTCAGCAACTTAGGCTTATTAAATAGGCTTATTTCAGCAACTTAGGCTTATTAAATTGCCTTATTTCAGCAACTTATGCTTATTAAATAGGCTTATTTCAGCAACTTAGGCTTATTAAATTGCCTTATTTCAGCAACTTATGCTTATTAAATAGGCGTATTTCAGCAACTTAGGCTTATTAAATAGGCTTATTCAGCAACTTAGGCTTATTAAATAGGCTTATTTCAGCAACTTACGCTTATTAAACAGGCTTATTTCAGCAACTTAGGCTTATTAAATTGCCTTATTTCAGCAACTTATGCTTATTAAATAGGCTTATTTCAGCAACTTAGGCTTATTAAATAGGCTTATTCAGCAACTTAGGCTTATTAAATAGGCTTATTTCAGCAACTTAGGCTTATTAAATAGGCCTATTAAATAGGCCTATTAAATAGGCTTATTAAATAGACTTATTAAATAGGCTCATTAAATACTTATTAAATAGGCTTATTAAATAGGCTTATTAAATAGACTTATTAAATAGGCTCAATAAATAGGCTTATTAAATAGGCTTATTAAGTAGGCTCAATAAATAGGCTTATTAAATAGGCTTATTAAATAGGCTTATTAAATAGACTTATTAAATAGGCTTATTAAATAGGCTCAATAAATAGGCTTATTAAATAGGCTTATTAAATAGGCTCAATAAATAGGCTTATTAAATAGGCTTATTAAATAGGCTCAATAAATAGGCTTATTAAATAGGCTCATTAAATACTTATTAAATAGGCTTATTAAATAGACTTATTGAATAGACTTATTAAATCGGCTTATTAAATAGACGTATTAAATAGGCTTATTAAAAAGGCTTATTAAATAGACTTATTAAATAGGCTCATTAAATACTTATTAAATATGTTTATTAAATAGGCATATTAAATAGGCTTATTAAATAGGCTTATTAAATAGGCTTATTAAATAGACTTATTAAATAGCCTCATTAAATAGGCTTATTTTAGCAACTTAGGCTTATTAAAAAGGTTTATTTCAGCAACTTAGACTTATTAATTAGCCTTATTAAATATGCTTATTTCAGCAACTTAGGCTTATTAAATAAGCTTATTTCAGCAACTTATGCTTATTAAATAGCCTTATTAAACAGGTTTATTTCAGCAACTTAGGCTTATTAAATAGCATTTTTAAATAGGTTTATTTCAGCAACTTAGACTTATTAAATATACCTCTTTTAATAGGCTTAGTTCAGAAACTTAGGCTTATTAAATAGGCTTATTTCAGCAACTTAGGCTCATTAAATAGCCTTATTAAATAGGCTTATTTCAGCAACTTAGGCTTATTAAATAGGCTTATTTCAGAAACTTAGACTTATTAAATAGGCTTATTTCAGCAACTTAGGCTTATTAAATAGCCTTATTTCAGAAACTTAGACTTATTAAATAGGCTTATTTCAGCAACTTAGGCTTATTAAATAGGCTTATTCAGCAACTTAGGCTTATTAAATAGGCCTATCAAATAGGCTTATTAAATAGGCTTATTAAATAGGCTTATTTCAGCAACTTAGGCTTATTAAATAGGCTTATTAAATAGGCTTATTTCAGCAACTTAGGCTTATTAAATAGGCTTATTTCAGCAACTTAGTCTTATTAAATAGCCTTATTTCAGCAACTTACGCTTATTAAATAGGCTTATTTCAGCAACTTAGGCTTATTAAATAGCCTAATTAAGTAGGCTTATTTCAGCAACTTGGGCTTATTAAATAGGCTTATTTCAGCAACTTACGCTGATTAAAAAGGCTTATTTCAGCAACTTAGACTTATTAAATAGCTTTATTTCAGCAACTTAGACTCATTAAATAGGCTTATTTCAGCAACTTATGCTTATTAAATAGGCTTATTTCAGCAACTTAGGCTTATTAAATAGCCTTATTTCAGCAACTTAGACTTATTAAATAGGCTTATTTCAGCAACTTAGGCTTATTAAATAGGCTTATTCAGAAACTTAGGCTTATTAAATAGGCTTATTTCAGCAACTTAGACTTATTAAATAGGCCTATTAAATAGGCTTATTAAATAGGCGTATTTCAGCAACTTAGGCTCATTAAATAGCCTTATTAAATAGGCTTATTAAATAGACTTATTAAATAGGCTCATTAAATACTTATTAAATAGGCTTATTAAGTAGGCTTATTAAATAGACTTATTAAATAGGCTCAATTAATAGGCTTATTAAATAGGCTTATTAAATAGGCTCAATAAATAGGCTTATTAAATAGGCTTATTAAATAGGTTTCGATTTAAAGCTTTCGTGACTGCAATGATTCATCTTCTTTGGTTCTTTCGGTAAAGTCACGTAGAATGAGAATAAAATAATAAATTGATAAAATAAAATAACACAATAATATTCTCACGACGTTTCGGCCACAACACAAGCGGCCTTCATCAGGTGAAGGGGGCGAGACTTTCTGGTAGGACAGCACTGTCGAAACGTTGTGAGAATATTATTGTGTTATTTTATTTTATCAATTTATTATTTTATTCTCATTCTACGTGACTTTACCGAAAGAAACAAAGAAGGTTATTAAATAGGCTCAATAAATAGGCTTATTAAATAGGCTTATTAAATAGGCTCAATAAATAGGCTTATTAAATAGGCTCAATAAATAGGCTTATTAAATAAGCTCAATAAATAGGCTTATTAAATAGGCTCAATAAATAGGCTTATTAAATAGGCTCATTAAATACTTATTAAATAGGCTTATTAAATAGACTTATTGAATAGACTTATTAAATAGGCTTATTAAATAGACTTATTAAATAGGCTTATTAAATAGACTTATTAAATAGGCTCAATAAATAGGCTTATTAAATAGGCTTATTAAATAGGCTCAATAAATAGGCTTATTAAATAGGCTTATTAAATGGGCTTATTAAATAGACTTATTAAATAGGCTTATTAAATAGGCTCAATAAATAGGCTTATTAAATAGGCTCAATAAATAGGCTTATTAAATAGGCTCAATAAATAGGCTTATTAAATAGGCTCAATAAATAGGCTTATTAAATAGGCTCAATAAATAGGCTTATTAAATAGGCTCATTAAATACTTATTAAATTGGCTTATTAAATAGACTCATTGAATAGACTTATTAAATAGGCTTATTAGATAGACTTATTAAATAGGCTTATTAAAAAGGCTTATTAAATAGACTTATTAAATAGGCTCATTAAATACTTATTAAATATGTTTATTAAATAGGCATATTAAATAGGCTTATTAAATAGGCTTATTAAATAGGCTTATTAAATAGGCTTATTAAATAGACTTATTAAATAGCCTCATTAAATAGGCTTATTTTAGCAACTTAGGCTTATTAAAAAGGTTTATTTCAGCAACTTAGACTTATTAAATAGCCTTATTAAATATGCTTATTTCAGCAACTTAGGCTTATTAAATAAGCTTATTTCAGCAACTTATGCTTATTAAATAGTCTTATTAAACAGGTTTATTTCAGCAACTTAGGCTTATTAAATAGCATTTTAAATAGGTTTATTTCAGCAACTTAGACTTATTAAATATACCTTTTTTTAATAGGCTTAGTTCAGAAACTTAGGCTTATTAAATAGGCTTATTTCAGCAACTTAGGCTCATTAAATAGCCTTATTAAATAGGCTTATTTCAGCAACTTAGGCTTATTAAATAGGCTTATTTCAGAAACTTAGACTTATTAAATAGGCTTATTTCAGCAACTTAGGCTTATTAAATAGCCTTATTTCAGAAACTTAGACTTATTAAATAGGCTTATTTCAGCAACTTAGGCTTATTAAATAGGCTTATTCAGCAACTTAGGCTTATTAAATAGGCTTATTTCAGCAACTTAGACTTATTAAATAGGCCTATCAAATAGGCTTATTAAATAGGCTTATTAAATAGGCTTATTTCAGCAACTTAGGCTTATTAAATAGGCTTATTAAATAGGCTTATTTCAGCAACTTAGGCTTATTAAATAGGCTTATTTCAGCAACTTAGTCTTATTAAATAGCCTTATTTCAGCAACTTACGCTTATTAAATAGGCTTATTTCAGCAACTTAGGCTTATTAAATAGCCTAATTAAGTAGGCTTATTTCAGCAACTTGGGCTTATTAAATAAGCTTATTTCAGCAACTTACGCTGATTAAAAAGGCTTATTTCAGCAACTTAGACTTATTAAATAGCTTTATTTCAGCAACTTAGACTCATTAAATAGGCTTATTTCAGCAACTTATGCTTATTAAATATACTTATTTCAGCAACTTAGGCTTATTAAATAGGCTTATTTCAGCAACTTAGACTTATTAAATAGCCTTATTTCAGCAACTTAGGCTTATTAAATAGGCTTATTTCAGCAACTTAGGCTTATTAAATAGCCTTATTTCAGCAACTTAGACTTATTAAATAGGCTTATTTCAGCAACTTAGGCTTATTAAATAGGCTCATTCAGAAACTTAGGCTTATTAAATAGGCTTATTTCAGCAACTTAGACTTATTAAATAGGCCTATTAAATAGGCTTATTAAAAAGGCTTATTTCAGCAACTTAGGCTCATTAAATAGCCTTATTAAATAGGATTATTAAACAGACTTATTAAATAGGCTCAATAAATAGGCTTATTAAATAGGCTTATTAAATAGGCTCAATAAATAGGTTTATTAAATAGACTTATTAAATAGGCTCAATAAATAGGCTTATTAAATAGGTTTATTAAATAGGTTTCGATTTAAAGCTTTCGTGACTGCAATGATTCATTTTCTTTGGTTCTTTCGGTAAAGTCACGTCGAATGAGAATAAAATAATAAATTGATAAAATAAAATAACACAATAATATTCTCACGACGTTTCGGCCACAACACAAGCGGCCTTCATCAGGTGAAGGGGGCGAGACTGTCTGGTAGGACAGCACTGTCGAAACGTCGTGAGAATATTATTGTGTTATTTTATTTTATCAATTTATTATTTTATTCTCATTCTACGTGACTTTACCGAAAGAAACAAAGAAGGTTATTAAATAGGCTCAATAAATAGGCTTATTAAATAGGCTTATTAAATAGGCTCAATAAATAGGCTTATTAAATAGGCTCAATAAATAGGCTTATTAAATAAGCTCAATAAATAGGCTTATTAAATAGGCTCAATAAATAGGCTTATTAAATAGGCTCATTAAATACTTATTAAATAGGCTTATTAAATAGACTTATTGAATAGACTTATTAAATAGGCTTATTAAATAGACTTATTAAATAGGCTTATTAAAAAGGCTTATTAAATAGACTTATTAAATAGGCTCATTAAATACTCATTAAATATGTTTATTAAATAGGCGTATTAAATAGGCTTATTAAATATGCTTATTAAATAGGATTATTAAATAGGCTTATTAAATAGACTTATTAAATAGCCTCATTAAATAGGCTTATTTCAGCAACTTAGGCTTATTAAATAAGCTTATTTCAGCAACTTATGCTTATTAAATAGCCTTATTAAACAGGTTTATTTCAGCAATGTAGGCTTATTAAATAGCATTTTTAAACAGGTTTATTTCAGCAACTTAGACTTATTAAATATACCTTTTTAAATAGGCTTAGTTCAGAAACTTAGGCTTATTAAATAGGCTTATTTCAGCAACTTAGGCTCATTAAATAGCCTTATTAAATAGGCTTATTTCAGCAACTTAGGCTTATTAAATAGGCTTATTTCAGCAACTTAAACTTATTAAATTGCCTCATTTCAGCAACTTAGGCTTAATAAATAGCCTTATTTCAGAAACTTAGACTTATTAAATAGGCTTATTTCAGCAACTTAGGCTTATTAAATAGGCTTATTCAGCAACTTAGTCTTATTAAATAGCCTTATTCCAGCAACTTACGCTTATTAAATAGCCTAATTAAGTAGGCTTATTTCAGCAACTTGGGCTTATTAAATAGGCTTATTTCAGCAACTTACGCTGATTAAAAAGGCTTATTTCAGCAACTTAGACTTATTAAATAGCCTTATTTCAGCAACTTAGACTCATTAAATAGGCTTATTTCAGCAACTTATGCTTATTAAAAATACTTATTTCAGCAACTTAGGCTTATTAAATAGGCTTATTTCAGCAACTTAGACTTATTAAATAGCCTTTTTTCAGCAACTTAGGCTTATTAAATAGGCTTATTTCAGCAACTTAGGCTTATTAAATTGCCTTATTTCAGCAACTTATGCTTATTAAATAGGCTTATTTCAGCAACTTAGGCTTATTAAATAGGCTTATTCAGCAACTTAGGCTTATTAAATAGGCTTATTTCAGCAACTTAGGCTTATTAAATAGGCCTATTAAATAGGCTTATTAAATAGGATTATTTCAGCAACTTAGACTTATTAAATAGGCCTATTAAATAGGCTTATTAAATAGACTTATTAAATAGGCTCATTAAATACTTATTAAATAGGCTTATTAAATAGACTTATTGAATAGACTTATTAAATAGGCTTATTAAATAGACTTATTAAATAGGCTTATTAAAAAGGCTTATTAAATAGACTTATTAAATAGGCACATTAAATACTCATTAAATATGTTTATTAAATAGGCGTATTAAATAAGCTTATTAAATATGCTTATTAAATAGGATTATTAAATAGGCTTATTAAATAGACTTATTAAATAGCCTCATTAAATAGGCTTATTTCAGCAACTTAGGCTTATTAAATAAGCTTATTTCAGCAACTTATGCTTATTAAATAGCCTTATTAAACAGGTTTATTTCAGCAATGTAGGCTTATTAAATAGCATTTTTAAACAGGTTTATTTCAGCAACTTAGACTTATTAAATATACCTTTTTAAATAGGCTTAGTTCAGAAACTTAGGCTTATTAAATAGGCTTATTTCAGCAACTTAGGCTCATTAAATAGCCTTATTAAATAGGCTTATTTCAGCAACTTAGGCTTATTAAATAGGCTTATTTCAGCAACTTAAACTTATTAAATAGCCTTATTTCAGCAACTTAGGCTTAATAAATAGCCTTATTTCAGAAACTTAGACTTATTAAATAGGCTTATTTCAGCAACTTAGGCTTATTAAATAGGCTTATTCAGCAACTTAGTCTTATTAAATAGCCTTATTTCAGCAACTTACGCTTATTAAATAGGCTTATTAAGTAGGCTTATTTCAGCAACTTGGGCTTATTAAATAGGCTTATTTCAGCAACTTACGCTGATTAAAAAGGCTTATTTCAGCAACTTAGACTTATTAAATAGCCTTATTTCAGCAACTTAGACTCATTAAATAGGCTTATTTCAGCAACTTATGCTTATTAAAAATACTTATTTCAGCAACTTAGGCTTATTAAATAGGCTTATTTCAGCAACTTAGACTTATTAAATAGCCTTATTTCAGCAACTTAGGCTTATTAAATAGGCTTATTTCAGCAACTTAGGCTTATTAAATTGCCTTATTTCAGCAACTTATGCTTATTAAATAGGCTTATTTCAGCAACTTAGGCTTATTAAATAGGCTTATTCAGCAACTTAGGCTTATTAAATAGGCTTATTTCAGCAACTTAGGCTTATTAAATAGGCCTATTAAATAGGCTTATTAAATAGGCTTATTTCAGCAACTTAGACTTATTAAATAGGCCTATTAAATAGGCTTATTAAATACACTTATTAAATAGGCTCATTAAATACTTATTAAATAGGCTTATTAAATAGGCTTATTAAATAGACTTATTAAATAGGCTCAATAAATAGGCTTATTAAATAGGCTTATTAAGTAGGCTCAATAAATAGGCTTATTAAATAGGCTTATTAAATAGGCTTATTAAATAGACTTATTAAATAGGCTTATTAAATAGGCTAAATAAATAGGCTTATTTTATCAACTTAGGCTTATTAAAAAGGTTTATTTCAGCAACTTAGACTTATTAAATAGCCTTATTAAATATGCTTATTTCAGCAACTTAGGCTTATTAAATAAGCTTATTTCAGCAACTTATGCTTATTAAATAGCCTTATTATACAGGTTTATTTCACAACTTAGGCTTATTAAATAGCATTTTTAAATAGGTTTATTTCAGCAACTTGGACTTATTAAATATACCTTTTTTAATAGGCTTAGTTCAGAAACTTAGGCTTATTAAATAGGCTTATTTCAGCAACTTAGGCTCATTAAATAGCCTTATTAAATAGGCTTATTTCAGCAACTTAGGCTTATTAAATAGGCTTATTTCAGCAACTTAGGCTCATTAAATAGGCTTATTTCAGCAACTTAGGCTTATTAAATAGCCTTATTTCAGAAACTTAGACTTATTAAATAGGCTTATTTCAGCAACTTATGCTTATTAAATAGGCTTATTCAGCAACTTAGGCTTATTAAATAGGCTTATTTCAGCAACTTAGACTTATTAAATAGGCCTATCAAATAGGCTTATTAAATAGGCTTATTAAATAGGCTGTTTTCAGCAACTTAGGCTTATTAAATAGGCTTATTAAATAGGCTTTTTTCAGCAACTTAGGCTTATTAAATAGGCTTATTTCAGCAACTTAGTCTTATTAAATAGCCTTATTTCAGCAACTTATGCTTATTAAATAGGCTTATTTCAGAAACTTAGGCTTATTAAATAGCCTAATTAAGTAGGCTTATTTCAGCAACTTGGGCTTATTAAATAGGCTTATTTCAGCAACTTACGCTGATTAAAAAGGCTTATTTCAGCAACTTAGACTTATTAAATAGCTTTATTTCAGCAACTTAAACTCATTAAATAGGCTTATTTCAGCAACTTATGCTTATTAAATATACTTATTTCAGCAACTTAGGCTTATTAAATAGGCTTATTTCAGCAACTTAGACTTATTAAATAGCCTTATTTCAGCAACTTAGGCTTATTAAATAGGCTTATTTCAGCAACTTAGGCTTATTAAATAGCCTTATTTCAGCAACTTAGACTTATTAAATAGGCATATTTCAGCAACTTAGGCTTATTAAATAGGCTCATTCAGAAACTTAGGCTTATTAAATAGGCTTATTTCAGCAACTTAGACTTATTAAATAGGCCTATTAAATAGGCTTATTAAATAGGCTTATTTCAGCAACTTAGGCTCATTAAATAGCCTTATTAAATAGGCTTATTAAATAGACTTATTAAATAGGCTCATTAAATACTTATTAAATAGGCTTATTAAGTAGGCTTATTAAATAGACTTATTAAATAGGCTCAATAAATAGACTTATTAAATAGGCTTATTAAATAGGCTCAATAAATAGGCATATTAAATAGACTTATTAAATAGGCTCAATAAATAGGTTTATTAAATAGACTTATTAAATAGGCTCAATAAATAGGCTTATTAAATAGGTTTATTAAATAGGTTTCGATTTAAAGCTTTCGTGACTGCAATGATTCATCTTCTTTGGTTCTTTCGGTAAAGTCACGTAGAATGAGAATAAAATAATAAATTGATAAAATAAAATAACACAATAATATTCTCACGACGTTTCGGCCACAACACAAGCGGCCTTCATCAGGTGAAGGGGGCGAGACTGTCTGGTAGGACAGCACTGTCGAAACGTCGTGAGAATATTATTGTGTTATTTTATTTTATCAATTTATTATTTTATTCTCATTCTACGTGACTTTACCGAAAGAAACAAAGAAGGTTATTAAATAGGCTCAATAAATAGGCTTATTAAATAGGCTTATTAAATAGGCTCAATAAATAGGCTTATTAAATAGGCTCAATAAATAGGCTTATTAAATAAGCTCAATAAATAGGCTTATTAAATAGGCTCAATAAATAGGCTTATTAAATAGGCTCATTAAATACTTATTAAATAGGCTTATTAAATAGACTTATTGAATAGACTTATTAAATAGGCTTATTAAATAGACTTATTAAATAGGCTTATTAAAAAGGCTTATTAAATAGACTTATTAAATAGGCTCATTAAATACTCATTAAATATGTTTATTAAATAGGCGTATTAAATAGGCTTATTAAATATGCTTATTAAATAGGATTATTAAATAGGCTTATTAAATAGACTTATTAAATAGCCTCATTAAATAGGCTTATTTCAGCAACTTAGGCTTATTAAATAAGCTTATTTCAGCAACTTATGCTTATTAAATAGCCTTATTAAACAGGTTTATTTCAGCAATGTAGGCTTATTAAATAGCATTTTTAAACAGGTTTATTTCAGCAACTTAGACTTATTAAATATACCTTTTTAAATAGGCTTAGTTCAGAAACTTAGGCTTATTAAATAGGCTTATTTCAGCAACTTAGGCTCATTAAATAGCCTTATTAAATAGGCTTATTTCAGCAACTTAGGCTTATTAAATAGGCTTATTTCAGCAACTTAAACTTATTAAATTGCCTAATTTCAGCAACTTAGGCTTAATAAATAGCCTTATTTCAGAAACTTAGACTTATTAAATAGGCTTATTTCAGCAACTTAGGCTTATTAAATAGGCTTATTCAGCAACTTAGTCTTATTAAATAGCCTTATTTCAGCAACTTACGCTTATTAAATAGCCTAATTAAGTAGGCTTATTTCAGCAACTTGGGCTTATTAAATAGGCTTATTTCAGCAACTTACGCTGATTAAAAAGGCTTATTTCAGCAACTTAGACTTATTAAATAGCCTTATTTCAGCAACTTAGACTCATTAAATAGGCTTATTTCAGCAAGTTATGCTTATTAAAAATACTTATTTCAGCAACTTAGGCTTATTAAATAGGCTTATTTCAGCAACTTAGACTTATTAAATAGCCTTATTTCAGCAACTTAGGCTTATTAAATAGGCTTATTTCAGCAACTTAGGCTTATTAAATTGCCTTATTTCAGCAACTTATGCTTATTAAATAGGCTTATTTCAGCAACTTAGGCTTATTAAATAGGCTTATTCAGCAACTTAGGCTTATTAAATAGGCTTATTTCAGCAACTTAGGCTTATTAAATAGGCCTATTAAATAGGCTTATTAAATAGGCTTATTTCAGCAACTTAGACTTATTAAATAGGCCTATTAAATAGGCTTATTAAATAGACTTATTAAATCGGCTCATTAAAGACTTATTAAATAGGCTTATTAAATAGACTTATTGAATAGACTTATTAAATAGGCTTATTAAATAGACTTATTAAATAGGCTTATTAAAAAGGCTTATTAAATAGACTTATTAAATAGGCTCATTAAATACTCATTAAATATGTTTATTAAATAGGCGTATTAAATAAGCTTATTAAATATGCTTATTAAATAGGATTATTAAATAGGCTTATTAAATAGACTTATTAAATAGCCTCATTAAATAGGCTTATTTCAGCAACTTAGGCTTATTAAATAAGTTTATTTCAGCAACTTATGCTTATTAAATAGCCTTATTAAACAGGTTTATTTCAGCAATGTAGGCTTATTAAATAGCATTTTTAAACAGGTTTATTTCAGCAACTTAGACTTATTAAATATACCTTTTTAAATAGGCTTAGTTCAGAAACTTAGGCTTATTAAATAGGCTTATTTCAGCAACTTAGGCTCATTAAATAGCCTTATTAAATAGGCTTATTTCAGCAACTTAGGCTTATTAAATAGGCTTATTTCAGCAACTTAAACTTATTAAATAGCCTTATTTCAGCAACTTAGGCTTAATAAATAGCCTTATTTCAGAAACTTAGACTTATTAAATAGGCTTATTTCAGCAACTTAGGCTTATTAAATAGGCTTATTCAGCAACTTAGTCTTATTAAATAGCCTTATTTCAGCAACTTACGCTTATTAAATAGGCTTATTTCAGCAACTTAGGCTTATTAAATAGCCTAATTAAGTAGGCTTATTTCAGCAACTTGGGCTTATTAAATAGGCTTATTTCAGCAACTTACGCTGATTAAAAAGGCTTATTTCAGCAACTTAGACTTATTAAATAGCCTTATTTCAGCAACTTAGACTCATTAAATAGGCTTATTTCAGCAACTTATGCTTATTAAAAATACTTATTTCAGCAACTTAGGCTTATTAAATAGGCTTATTTCAGCAACTTAGACTTATTAAATAGCCTTATTTCAGCAACTTAGGCTTATTAAATAGGCTTATTTCAGCAACTTAGGCTTATTAAATTGCCTTATTTCAGCAACTTATGCTTATTAAATAGGCTTATTTCAGCAACTTAGGCTTATTAAATAGGCTTATTCAGCAACTTAGGCTTATTAAATAGGCTTATTTCAGCAACTTAGGCTTATTAAATAGGCTTATTAAATAGGCTTATTAAATAGGCTTATTTCAGCAACTTAGACTTATTAAATAGGCCTATTAAATAGGCTTATTAAATAGACTTATTAAATAGGCTCATTAAATAGACTTATTAAATAGGCTCAATAAATAGGCTTATTAAATAGGCTTATTAAGTAGGCTCAATAAATAGGCTTATTAAATAGGCTTATTAAATAGGCTTATTAAATAGACTTATTAAATAGGCTTATTAAATAGGCTAAATAAATAGGCTTATTTTATCAACTTAGGCTTATTAAAAAGGTTTATTTCAGCAACTTAGACTTATTAAATAGACTTATTAAATATGCTTATTTCAGCAACTTAGGCTTATTAAATAAGCTTATTTCAGCAACTTATGCTTATTAAATAGCCTTATTATACAGGTTTATTTCACAACTTAGACTTATTAAATAGCATTTTTAAATAGGTTTATTTCAGCAACTTGGACTTATTAAATATACCTTTTTTAATAGGCTTAGTTCAGAAACTTAGGCTTATTAAATAGCCTTATTTCAGCAACTTAGACTCATTAAATAGGCTTATTTCAGCAACTTATGCTTATTAAAAATACTTATTTCAGCAACTTAGGCTTATTAAATAGGCTTATTTCAGCAACTTAGACTTATTAAATAGCCTTATTTCAGCAACTTAGGCTTATTAAATAGGCTTATTTCAGCAACTTAGGCTTATTAAATTGCCTTATTTCAGCAACTTATGCTTATTAAATAGGCTTATTTCAGCAACTTAGGCTTATTAAATAGGCTTATTCAGCAACTTAGGCTTATTAAATAGGCTTATTTCAGCAACTTAGGCTTATTAAATAGGCTTATTAAATAGGCTTATTAAATAGGCTTATTTCAGCAACTTAGACTTATTAAATAGGCCTATTAAATAGGCTTATTAAATAGACTTATTAAATAGGCTCATTAAATAGACTTATTAAATAGGCTCAATAAATAGGCTTATTAAATAGGCTTATTAAGTAGGCTCAATAAATAGGCTCAATAAATAGGCTTATTAAATAGGCTTATTAAATAGACTTATTAAATAGGCTTATTAAATAAGCTAAATAAATAGGCTTATTTTATCAACTTAGGCTTATTAAAAAGGTTTATTTCAGCAACTTAGACTTATTAAATAGACTTATTAAATATGCTTATTTCAGCAACTTAGGCTTATTAAATAAGCTTATTTCAGCAACTTATGCTTATTAAATAGCCTTATTATACAGGTTTATTTCACAACTTAGACTTATTAAATAGCATTTTTAAATAGGTTTATTTCAGCAACTTGGACTTATTAAATATACCTTTTTTAATAGGCTTAGTTCAGAAACTTAGGCTTATTAAATAGGCTTATTTCAGCAACTTAGGCTCATTAAATAGCCTTATTAAATAGGCTTATTTCAGCAACTTAGGCTTATTAAATAGGCTTATTTCAGCAACTTAGGCTCATTAAATATGCTTATTTCAGCAACTTAGGCTTATTAAATAGCCTTATTTCAGAAACTTAGACTTATTAAATAGGCTTATTTCAGCAACTTAGGCTTATTAAATAGGCTTATTCAGCAACTTAGGCTTATTAAATAGGCTTATTTCAGCAACTTAGACTTATTAAATAGGCCTATCAAATAGGCTTATTAAATAGGCTTATTAAATAGGCTGTTTTCAGCAACTTAGGCTTATTAAATAGGCTTATTAAATAGGCTTTTTTCAGCAACTTAGGCTTATTAAATAGGCTTATTTCAGCAACTTAGTCTTATTAAATAGCCTTATTTCAGCAACTTACGCTTATTAAATAGGCTTATTTCAGCAACTTAGGCTTATTAAATAGCCTAATTAAGTAGGCTTATTTCAGCAACTTGGGCTTATTAAATAGGCTTTTTTCAGCAACTTACGCTGATTAAAAAGGCTTATTTCAGCAACTTAGACTTATTAAATAGCTTTATTTCAGCAACTTAGACTCATTAAATAGGCTTATTTCAGCAACTTATGCTTATTAAATATACTTATTTCAGCAACTTAGGCTTATTAAATAGGCTTATTTCAGCAACTTAGACTTATTAAATAGCCTTATTTCAGCAACTTAGGCTTATTAAATAGGCTTATTTCAGCAACTTAGGCTTATTAAATAGCCTTATTTCAGCAACTTAGACTTATTAAATAGGCATATTTCAGCAACTTAGGCTTATTAAATAGGCTCATTCAGAAACTTAGGCTTATTAAATAGGCTTATTTCAGCAACTTAGACTTATTAAATAGGCCTATTAAATAGGCTTATTAAATAGGCTTATTTCAGCAACTTAGGCTCATTAAATAGCCTTATTAAATAGGCTTATTAAATAGACTTATTAAATAGGCTCATTAAATACTTATTAAATAGGCTTATTAAGTAGGCTTATTAAATAGACTTATTAAATAGGCTCAATAAATAGGCTTATTAAATAGGCTTATTAAATAGGCTCAATAAATAGGCATATTAAATAGACTTATTAAATAGGCTCAATAAATAGGCTTACTAAATAGGCATATTAAATAGGTTTCGATTTAAAGCTTTCGTGACTGCAATGATTCATCTTCTTTGGTTCTTTCGGTAAAGTCACGTAGAATGAGAATAAAATAATAAATTGATAAAATAAAATAACACAATAATATTCTCACGACGTTTCGGCCACAACACAAGCGGCCTTCATCAGGTGAAGGGGGCGAGACTGTCTGGTAGGACAGCACTGTCGAAACGTCGTGAGAATATTATTGTGTTATTTTATTTTATCAATTTATTATTTTATTCTCATTCTACGTGACTTTACCGAAAGAAACAAAGAAGGTTATTAAATAGGCTCAATAAATAGGCTTATTAAATAGGCTTATTAAATAGGCTCAATAAATAGGCTTATTAAATAGGCTCAATAAATAGGCTTATTAAATAAGCTCAATAAATAGGCTTATTAAATAGGCTCAATAAATAGGCTTATTAAATATGCTCATTAAATACTTATTAAATAGGCTTATTAAATAGACTTATTGAATAGACTTATTAAATAGGCTTATTAAATAGACTTATTAAATAGGCTTATTAAAAAGGCGTATTAAATAGACTTATTAAATAGGCTCATTAAATACTTATTAAATATGTTTATTAAATAGGTGTATTAAATAGGCTTATTAAATATGCTTATTAAATAGGCTTATTAAATAGGATTATTAAATAGACTTATTAAATAGCCTCATTAAATAGGCTTATTTTAGCAACTTAGGCTTATTAAATAAGCTTATTTCAGCAACTTATGCTTATTAAATAGCCTTATTAAACAGGTTTATTTCAGCAACTTAGGCTTATTAAAGAGCATTTTTAAACAGGTTTATTTCAGCAACTTAGACTTATTAAATATACCTTTTTAAATAGGCTTAGTTCAGAAACTTAGGCTTATTAAATAGGCTTATTTCAGCAACTTAGGCTCATTAAATAGGCTTATTTCAGCAACTTAGGCTTATTAAATTGCCTTATTTCAGCAACTTATGCTTATTAAATAGGCTTATTTCAGCAACTTAGGCTTATTAAATAGGCTTATTCAGCAACTTAGGCTTATTAAATAGGCTTATTTCAGCAACTTAGGCTTATTAAATAGGCTTATTCAGCAACTTAGGCTTATTAAATAGGCTTATTTCAGCAACTTAGGCTTATTAAATAGGCCTATTAAATAGGCTTATTAAATAGGCTTATTTCAGCAACTTAGACTTATTAAATAGGCCTATTAAATAGGCTTATTAAATAGACTTATTAAATAGGCTCATTAAATACTTATTAAATAGGCTTATTAAATAGGCTTATTAAATAGACTTATTAAATAGGCTCAATAAATAGGCTTATTAAATAGGCTTATTAAGTAGGCTCAATAAATAGGCTTATTAAATAGGCTTATTAAATAGGCTTATTAAATAGACTTGTTAAATAGGCTTATTAAATAGGCTCAATAAATAAGCTTATTAAATAGGCTCAATAAATAGGCTTATTAAATAGGCTCAATAAATAGGCTTATTAAATAGGCTCAATAAATAGGCTTATTAAATAGGCTCATTAAATACTTATTAAATAGGCTTATTAAATAGACTTATTGAATAGACTTATTAAATAGGCTTATTAAATAGACTTATTAAATAGGCTTATTAAAAAGGCTTATTAAATAGACTTATTAAATAGGCTCATTAAATACTTATTAAATATGTTTATTAAATAGGCATATTAAATAGGCTTATTAAATAGGCTTATTAAATAGGCTTATTAAATAGGGTTATTAAATAAACTTATTAAATAGCCTTATTAAATATGCTTTTTTCAGCAACTTAGGCTTATTAAATAAGCTTATTTCAGCAACTTATGCTTATTAAATAGCCTTATTAAACAAGTTTATTTCAGCAACTTAGGCTTATTAAATAGCATTTTTAAATAGGTTTATTTCAGCAACTTAGACATATTAAATATACCTTTTTTAATAGGCTTAATTCAGAAACTTAGGCTTATTAAATAGGCTTATTTCAGCAACTTAGGCTCATTAAATAGCCTTATTAAATAGGCTTATTTCAGCAACTTAGGCTTATTAAATAGGCTTATTTCAGAAACTTAGACTTATTAAATAGGCTTATTTCAGCAACTTAGGCTTATTAAATAGCCTTATTTCAGAAACTTAGACTTATTAAATAGGCTTATTTCAGCAACTTAGGCTTATTAAATAGGCTTATTCAGCAACTTAGGCGTATTAAATAGGCTTATTTCAGCAACTTAGACTTATTAAATAGGCCTATCAAATAGGCTTATTAAATAGGCTTATTAAATAGGCTTATTTCAGCAACTTAGGCTTATTAAATAGGCTTATTAAATAAGCTTATTTCAGCAACTTAGGCTTATTAAATAGGCTTATTTCAGCAACTTAGTCTTATTAAATAGCCTTATTTCAGCAACTTACGCTTATTAAATAGGCTTATTTCAGCAACTTAGGCTTATTAAATAGCCTAATTAAGTAGGCTTATTTCAGCAACTTGGGCTTATTAAATACGCTTATTTCAGCAACTTACGCTGATTAAAAAAGCTTATTTCAGCAACTTAGACTTATTAAATAGCTTTATTTCAGCAACTTAGACTCATTAAATAGGCTTATTTCAGCAACTTATGCTTATTAAATATACTTATTTCAGCAACTTAGGCTTATTAAATAGGCTTATTTCAGCAACTTAGACTTATTAAATAGCCTTATTTCAGCAACTTAGGCTTATTAAATAGGCTTATTTCAGCAACTTAGGCTTATTAAATAGCCTTATTTCAGCAACTTAGACTTATTAAATAGGCATATTTCAGCAACTTAGGCTTATTAAATAGGCTCATTCAGAAACTTAGGCTTATTAAATAGGCTTATTTCAGCAACTTAGACTTATTAAATAGGCCTATTAAATAGGCTTATTAAATAGGCTTATTTCAGCAACTTAGGCTCATTAAATAGCCTTATTAAATAGGCATATTAAATAGACTTATTAAATAGGCTAATTAAATACTTATTAAATAGGCTTATTAAGTAGGCTTATTAAATAGACTTATTAAATAGGCTCAATAAATAGGCTTATTAAATAGGCTTATTAAATAGGCTCAATAAATAGGCTTATTAAATAGACTTATTAAATAGGCTCAATAAATAGGCTTATTAAATAGGCTTATTAAATAGGTTTCGATTTAAAGCTTTCGTGACTGCAATGATTCATCTTCTTTGGTTCTTTCGGTAAAGTCACGTAGAATGAGAATAAAATTATAAATTGATAAAATAAAATAACACAATAATATTCTCACGACGTTTCGGCCACAACACAAGCGGCCTTCATCAGGTGAAGGGGGCGAGACTGTCTGGTAGGACAGCACTGTCGAAACGTCGTGAGAATATTATTGTGTTATTTTATTTTATCAATTTATTAATTTATTCTCATTCTACGTGACTTTACCGAAAGAAACAAAGAAGGTTATTAAATAGGCTCAATAAATAGGCTTATTAAATAGGCTTATTAAATAGGCTCAATAAATAGGCTTATTAAATAGGCTCAATAAATAGGCTTATTAAATAAGCTCAATAAATAGGCTTATTAAATAGGCTCAATAAATAGGCTTATTAAATAGGCTCATTAAATACTTATTAAATAGGCTTATTAAATAGACTTATTGAATAGACTTATTAAATAGGCTTATTAAATAGACTTATTAAATAGGCTTATTAAAAAGGCTTATTAAATAGACTTATTAAATAGGCTCATTAAATACTTATTAAATATGTTTATTAAATAGGCGTATTAAATAGGCTTATTAAATAGCCTCATTAAATAGGCTTATTTCAGCAACTTAGGCTTATTAAATAAGCTTATTTCAGCAACTTATGCTTATTAAATAGCCTTATTAAACAGGTTTATTTCAGCAATGTAGGCTTATTAAATAGCATTTTTAAACAGGTTTATTTCAGCAACTTAGACTTATTAAATATACCTTTTTAAAATAGGCTTAGTTCAGAAACTTAGGCTTATTAAATAGGCTTATTTCAGCAACAAAGGCTCATTAAATAGCCTTATTAAATAGGCTTATTTCAGCAACTTAGGCTTATTAAATAGGCTTATTTCAGCAACTTAAACTTATTAAATAGCCTTATTTCAGCAACTTAGGCTTAATAAAGAGCCTTATTTCAGAAACTTAGACTTATTAAATAGGCTTATTTCAGCAACTTAGGCTTATTAAATAGCCTTATTCAGCAACTTAGGCTTATTAAATAGGCTTATTTCAGCAACTTAGACTTATTAAATAGGCCTATTAAATAGGCTTATTAAATAGGCTTATTAAATAGGCTTATTTCAGCAACTTAGGCTTATTAAAAAGGCTTATTAAATAGGCTTATTTCAGCAACTTAGGCTTATTAAATAGGCTTATTTCAGCAACTTAGTCTTATTAAATAGCCTTATTTCAGCAACTTACGCTTACTAAATAGGCTTATTTCAGCAACTTAGGCTTATTAAATAGCCTAATTAAGTAGGTTTATTTCAGCAACTTGGGCTTATTAAATAGGCTTATTTCAGCAACTTACGCTGATTAAATTGCCTTATTTCAGCAACTAATGCTTATTAAATAGGCTTATTTCAGCAACTTAGGCTTATTAAATTGCCTTATTTCAGCAACTTATGCTTATTAAATAGCCTTATTTCAGCAACTTACGCTTACTAAATAGGCTTATTTCAGCAACTTAGGCTTATTAAATAGCCTAATTAAGTAGGTTTATTTCAGCAACTTGGGCTTATTAAATAGGCTTATTTCAGCAACTTACGCTGATTAAATTGCCTTATTTCAGCAACTAATGCTTATTAAATAGGCTTATTTCAGCAACTTAGGCTTATTAAATTGCCTTATTTCAGCAACTTATGCTTATTAAATAGGCTTATTTCAGCAACTTAGGCTTATTAAATAGGCTTATTCAGCAACTTAGGCTTATTAAATAGGCTTATTTCAGCAACTTAGGCTTATTAAATAGGCCTATTAAATAGGCTTATTAAATAGGCTTATTTCAGCAACTTAGACTTATTAAATAGGCCTATTAAATAGGCTTATTAAATAGACTTATTAAATAGGCTCATTAAATACTTATTAAATAGGCTTATTAAATAGGCTTATTAAATAGACTTATTAAATAGGCTCAATAAATAGGCTTATTAAATAGGCTTATTAAGTAGGCTCAATAAATAGGCTTATTAAATAGGCTTATTAAATAGGCTTATTAAATAGACTTATTAAATAGGCCTATTAAATAGGCTCAATAAATAGGCTTATTAAATAGGCTTATTAAATAGGCTCAATAAATAGGCTTATTAAATAGGCTTATTAAATAGGCTTATTAAATAGACTTATTAAATAGGCTTATTAAATAGGCTCAATAAATAGGCTTATTAAATAGGCTTATTTCAGCAACTTAGGCTTATTAAATAGGCTTATTTCAGAAACTTAGACTTATTAAATAGGCTTATTTCAGCAACTTAGGCTTATTAAATAGCCTTATTTCAGAAACTTAGACTTATTAAATAGGCTTATTTCAGCAACTTAGGCTTATTAAATAGGCTTATTCAGCAACTTAGGCGTATTAAATAGGCTTATTTCAGCAACTTAGACTTATTAAATAGGCCTATCAAATAGGCTTATTAAATAGGCTTATTAAATAGGCTTATTTCAGCAACTTAGGCTTATTAAATAGGCTTATTAAATAGGCTTATTTCAGCAACTTAGGCTTATTAAATAGGCTTATTTCAGCAACTTAGTCTTATTAAATAGCCTTATTTCAGCAACTTACGCTTATTAAATAGGCTTATTTCAGCAACTTAGGCTTATTAAATAGCCTAATTAAGTAGGCTTATTTCAGCAACTTGGGCTTATTAAATACGCTTATTTCAGCAACTTACGCTGATTAAAAAAGCTTATTTCAGCAACTTAGACTTATTAAATAGCTTTATTTCAGCAACTTAGACTCATTAAATAGGCTTATTTCAGCAACTTATGCTTATTAAATATACTTATTTCAGCAACTTAGGCTTATTAAATAGGCTTATTTCAGCAACTTAGACTTATTAAATAGCCTTATTTCAGCAACTTAGGCTTATTAAATAGGCTTATTTCAGCAACTTAGGCTTATTAAATAGCCTTATTTCAGCAACTTAGACTTATTAAATAGGCATATTTCAGCAACTTAGGCTTATTAAATAGGCTCATTCAGAAACTTAGGCTTATTAAATAGGCTTATTTCAGCAACTTAGACTTATTAAATAGGCCTATTAAATAGGCTTATTAAATAGGCTTATTTCAGCAACTTAGGCTCATTAAATAGCCTTATTAAATAGGCATATTAAATAGACTTATTAAATAGGCTAATTAAATACTTATTAAATAGGCTTATTAAGTAGGCTTATTAAATAGACTTATTAAATAGGCTCAATAAATAGGCTTATTAAATAGGCTTATTAAATAGGCTCAATAAATAGGCTTATTAAATAGACTTATTAAATAGGCTCAATAAATAGGCTTATTAAATAGGCTTATTAAATAGGTTTCGATTTAAAGCTTTCGTGACTGCAATGATTCATCTTCTTTGGTTCTTTCGGTAAAGTCACGTAGAATGAGAATAAAATTATAAATTGATAAAATAAAATAACACAATAATATTCTCACGACGTTTCGGCCACAACACAAGCGGCCTTCATCAGGTGAAGGGGGCGAGACTGTCTGGTAGGACAGCACTGTCGAAACGTCGTGAGAATATTATTGTGTTATTTTATTTTATCAATTTATTAATTTATTCTCATTCTACGTGACTTTACCGAAAGAAACAAAGAAGGTTATTAAATAGGCTCAATAAATAGGCTTATTAAATAGGCTTATTAAATAGGCTCAATAAATAGGCTTATTAAATAGGCTCAATAAATAGGCTTATTAAATAAGCTCAATAAATAGGCTTATTAAATAGGCTCAATAAATAGGCTTATTAAATAGGCTCATTAAATACTTATTAAATAGGCTTATTAAATAGACTTATTGAATAGACTTATTAAATAGGCTTATTAAATAGACTTATTAAATAGGCTTATTAAAAAGGCTTATTAAATAGACTTATTAAATAGGCTCATTAAATACTTATTAAATATGTTTATTAAATAGGCGTATTAAATAGGCTTATTAAATATGCTTATTAAATAGGCTTATTAAATAGGCTTATTAAATAGACTTATTAAATAGCCTCATTAAATAGGCTTATTTCAGCAACTTAGGCTTATTAAATAAGCTTATTTCAGCAACTTATGCTTATTAAATAGCCTTATTAAACAGGTTTATTTCAGCAATGTAGGCTTATTAAATAGCATTTTTAAACAGGTTTATTTCAGCAACTTAGACTTATTAAATATACCTTTTTAAAATAGGCTTAGTTCAGAAACTTAGGCTTATTAAATAGGCTTATTTCAGCAACAAAGGCTCATTAAATAGCCTTATTAAATAGGCTTATTTCAGCAACTTAGGCTTATTAAATAGGCTTATTTCAGCAACTTAAACTTATTAAATAGCCTTATTTCAGCAACTTAGGCTTAATAAAGAGCCTTATTTCAGAAACTTAGACTTATTAAATAGGCTTATTTCAGCAACTTAGGCTTATTAAATAGCCTTATTCAGCAACTTAGGCTTATTAAATAGGCTTATTTCAGCAACTTAGACTTATTAAATAGGCCTATTAAATAGGCTTATTAAATAGGCTTATTAAATAGGCTTATTTCAGCAACTTAGGCTTATTAAAAAGGCTTATTAAATAGGCTTATTTCAGCAACTTAGGCTTATTAAATAGGCTTATTTCAGCAACTTAGTCTTATTAAATAGCCTTATTTCAGCAACTTACGCTTACTAAATAGGCTTATTTCAGCAACTTAGGCTTATTAAATAGCCTAATTAAGTAGGTTTATTTCAGCAACTTGGGCTTATTAAATAGGCTTATTTCAGCAACTTACGCTGATTAAATTGCCTTATTTCAGCAACTAATGCTTATTAAATAGGCTTATTTCAGCAACTTAGGCTTATTAAATTGCCTTATTTCAGCAACTTATGCTTATTAAATAGCCTTATTTCAGCAACTTACGCTTACTAAATAGGCTTATTTCAGCAACTTAGGCTTATTAAATAGCCTAATTAAGTAGGTTTATTTCAGCAACTTGGGCTTATTAAATAGGCTTATTTCAGCAACTTACGCTGATTAAATTGCCTTATTTCAGCAACTAATGCTTATTAAATAGGCTTATTTCAGCAACTTAGGCTTATTAAATTGCCTTATTTCAGCAACTTATGCTTATTAAATAGGCTTATTTCAGCAACTTAGGCTTATTAAATAGGCTTATTCAGCAACTTAGGCTTATTAAATAGGCTTATTTCAGCAACTTAGGCTTATTAAATAGGCCTATTAAATAGGCTTATTAAATAGGCTTATTTCAGCAACTTAGACTTATTAAATAGGCCTATTAAATAGGCTTATTAAATAGACTTATTAAATAGGCTCATTAAATACTTATTAAATAGGCTTATTAAATAGGCTTATTAAATAGACTTATTAAATAGGCTCAATAAATAGGCTTATTAAATAGGCTTATTAAGTAGGCTCAATAAATAGGCTTATTAAATAGGCTTATTAAATAGGCTTATTAAATAGACTTATTAAATAGGCCTATTAAATAGGCTCAATAAATAGGCTTATTAAATAGGCTTATTAAATAGGCTCAATAAATAGGCTTATTAAATAGGCTTATTAAATAGGCTTATTAAATAGACTTATTAAATAGGCTTATTAAATAGGCTCAATAAATAGGCTTATTAAATAGGCTTATTTCAGCAACTTAGGCTTATTAAATAGGCTTATTTCAGAAACTTAGACTTATTAAATAGGCTTATTTCAGCAACTTAGGCTTATTAAATAGCCTTATTTCAGAAACTTAGACTTATTAAATAGGCTTATTTCAGCAACTTAGGCTTATTAAATAGGCTTATTCAGCAACTTAGGCGTATTAAATAGGCTTATTTCAGCAACTTAGACTTATTAAATAGGCCTATCAAATAGGCTTATTAAATAGGCTTATTAAATAGGCTTATTTCAGCAACTTAGGCTTATTAAATAGGCTTATTAAATAGGCTTATTTCAGCAACTTAGGCTTATTAAATAGGCTTATTTCAGCAACTTAGTCTTATTAAATAGCCTTATTTCAGCAACTTACGCTTATTAAATAGGCTTATTTCAGCAACTTAGGCTTATTAAATAGCCTAATTAAGTAGGCTTATTTCAGCAACTTGGGCTTATTAAATACGCTTATTTCAGCAACTTACGCTGATTAAAAAAGCTTATTTCAGCAACTTAGACTTATTAAATAGCTTTATTTCAGCAACTTAGACTCATTAAATAGGCTTATTTCAGCAACTTATGCTTATTAAATATACTTATTTCAGCAACTTAGGCTTATTAAATAGGCTTATTTCAGCAACTTAGACTTATTAAATAGCCTTATTTCAGCAACTTAGGCTTATTAAATAGGCTTATTTCAGCAACTTAGGCTTATTAAATAGCCTTATTTCAGCAACTTAGACTTATTAAATAGGCATATTTCAGCAACTTAGGCTTATTAAATAGGCTCATTCAGAAACTTAGGCTTATTAAATAGGCTTATTTCAGCAACTTAGACTTATTAAATAGGCCTATTAAATAGGCTTATTAAATAGGCTTATTTCAGCAACTTAGGCTCATTAAATAGCCTTATTAAATAGGCATATTAAATAGACTTATTAAATAGGCTAATTAAATACTTATTAAATAGGCTTATTAAGTAGGCTTATTAAATAGACTTATTAAATAGGCTCAATAAATAGGCTTATTAAATAGGCTTATTAAATAGGCTCAATAAATAGGCTTATTAAATAGACTTATTAAATAGGCTCAATAAATAGGCTTATTAAATAGGCTTATTAAATAGGTTTCGATTTAAAGCTTTCGTGACTGCAATGATTCATCTTCTTTGGTTCTTTCGGTAAAGTCACGTAGAATGAGAATAAAATTATAAATTGATAAAATAAAATAACACAATAATATTCTCACGACGTTTCGGCCACAACACAAGCGGCCTTCATCAGGTGAAGGGGGCGAGACTGTCTGGTAGGACAGCACTGTCGAAACGTCGTGAGAATATTATTGTGTTATTTTATTTTATCAATTTATTAATTTATTCTCATTCTACGTGACTTTACCGAAAGAAACAAAGAAGGTTATTAAATAGGCTCAATAAATAGGCTTATTAAATAGGCTTATTAAATAGGCTCAATAAATAGGCTTATTAAATAGGCTCAATAAATAGGCTTATTAAATAAGCTCAATAAATAGGCTTATTAAATAGGCTCAATAAATAGGCTTATTAAATAGGCTCATTAAATACTTATTAAATAGGCTTATTAAATAGACTTATTGAATAGACTTATTAAATAGGCTTATTAAATAGACTTATTAAATAGGCTTATTAAAAAGGCTTATTAAATAGACTTATTAAATAGGCTCATTAAATACTTATTAAATATGTTTATTAAATAGGCGTATTAAATAGGCTTATTAAATATGCTTATTAAATAGGCTTATTAAATAGGCTTATTAAATAGACTTATTAAATAGCCTCATTAAATAGGCTTATTTCAGCAACTTAGGCTTATTAAATAAGCTTATTTCAGCAACTTATGCTTATTAAATAGCCTTATTAAACAGGTTTATTTCAGCAATGTAGGCTTATTAAATAGCATTTTTAAACAGGTTTATTTCAGCAACTTAGACTTATTAAATATACCTTTTTAAAATAGGCTTAGTTCAGAAACTTAGGCTTATTAAATAGGCTTATTTCAGCAACAAAGGCTCATTAAATAGCCTTATTAAATAGGCTTATTTCAGCAACTTAGGCTTATTAAATAGGCTTATTTCAGCAACTTAAACTTATTAAATAGCCTTATTTCAGCAACTTAGGCTTAATAAAGAGCCTTATTTCAGAAACTTAGACTTATTAAATAGGCTTATTTCAGCAACTTAGGCTTATTAAATAGCCTTATTCAGCAACTTAGGCTTATTAAATAGGCTTATTTCAGCAACTTAGACTTATTAAATAGGCCTATTAAATAGGCTTATTAAATAGGCTTATTAAATAGGCTTATTTCAGCAACTTAGGCTTATTAAAAAGGCTTATTAAATAGGCTTATTTCAGCAACTTAGGCTTATTAAATAGGCTTATTTCAGCAACTTAGTCTTATTAAATAGCCTTATTTCAGCAACTTACGCTTACTAAATAGGCTTATTTCAGCAACTTAGGCTTATTAAATAGCCTAATTAAGTAGGTTTATTTCAGCAACTTGGGCTTATTAAATAGGCTTATTTCAGCAACTTACGCTGATTAAATTGCCTTATTTCAGCAACTAATGCTTATTAAATAGGCTTATTTCAGCAACTTAGGCTTATTAAATAGCATTTTTAAACAGGTTTATTTCAGCAACTTAGACTTATTAAATATACCTTTTTAAATAGGCTTAGTTCAGAAACTTAGGCTTATTAAATAGGCTTATTTCAGCAACTTAGGCTCATTAAATAGGCTTATTTCAGCAACTTAGGCTTATTAAATTGCCTTATTTCAGCAACTTATGCTTATTAAATAGGCTTATTTCAGCAACTTAGGCTTATTAAATAGGCTTATTCAGCAACTTAGGCTTATTAAATAGGCTTATTTCAGCAACTTAGGCTTATTAAATAGGCTTATTCAGCAACTTAGGCTTATTAAATAGGCTTATTTCAGCAACTTAGGCTTATTAAATAGGCCTATTAAATAGGCTTATTAAATAGGCTTATTTCAGCAACTTAGACTTATTAAATAGGCCTATTAAATAGGCTTATTAAATAGACTTATTAAATAGGCTCATTAAATACTTATTAAATAGGCTTATTAAATAGGCTTATTAAATAGACTTATTAAATAGGCTCAATAAATAGGCTTATTAAATAGGCTTATTAAGTAGGCTCAATAAATAGGCTTATTAAATAGGCTTATTAAATAGGCTTATTAAATAGACTTGTTAAATAGGCTTATTAAATAGGCTCAATAAATAAGCTTATTAAATAGGCTCAATAAATAGGCTTATTAAATAGGCTCAATAAATAGGCTTATTAAATAGGCTCAATAAATAGGCTTATTAAATAGGCTCATTAAATACTTATTAAATAGGCTTATTAAATAGACTTATTGAATAGACTTATTAAATAGGCTTATTAAATAGACTTATTAAATAGGCTTATTAAAAAGGCTTATTAAATAGACTTATTAAATAGGCTCATTAAATACTTATTAAATATGTTTATTAAATAGGCATATTAAATAGGCTTATTAAATAGGCTTATTAAATAGGCTTATTAAATAGGGTTATTAAATAAACTTATTAAATAGCCTTATTAAATATGCTTTTTTCAGCAACTTAGGCTTATTAAATAAGCTTATTTCAGCAACTTATGCTTATTAAATAGCCTTATTAAACAAGTTTATTTCAGCAACTTAGGCTTATTAAATAGCATTTTTAAATAGGTTTATTTCAGCAACTTAGACATATTAAATATACCTTTTTTAATAGGCTTAATTCAGAAACTTAGGCTTATTAAATAGGCTTATTTCAGCAACTTAGGCTCATTAAATAGCCTTATTAAATAGGCTTATTTCAGCAACTTAGGCTTATTAAATAGGCTTATTTCAGAAACTTAGACTTATTAAATAGGCTTATTTCAGCAACTTAGGCTTATTAAATAGCCTTATTTCAGAAACTTAGACTTATTAAATAGGCTTATTTCAGCAACTTAGGCTTATTAAATAGGCTTATTCAGCGACTTAGGCGTATTAAATAGGCTTATTTCAGCAACTTAGACTTATTAAATAGGCCTATCAAATAGGCTTATTAAATAGGCTTATTAAATAGGCTTATTTCAGCAACTTAGGCTTATTAAATAGGCTTATTAAATAGGCTTATTTCAGCAACTTAGGCTTATTAAATAGGCTTATTTCAGCAACTTAGTCTTATTAAATAGCCTTATTTCAGCAACTTACGCTTATTAAATAGGCTTATTTCAGCAACTTAGGCTTATTAAATAGCCTAATTAAGTAGGCTTATTTCAGCAACTTGGGCTTATTAAATACGCTTATTTCAGCAACTTACGCTGATTAAAAAAGCTTATTTCAGCAACTTAGACTTATTAAATAGCTTTATTTCAGCAACTTAGACTCATTAAATAGGCTTATTTCAGCAACTTATGCTTATTAAATATACTTATTTCAGCAACTTAGGCTTATTAAATAGGCTTATTTCAGCAACTTAGACTTATTAAATAGCCTTATTTCAGCAACTTAGGCTTATTAAATAGGCTTATTTCAGCAACTTAGGCTTATTAAATAGCCTTATTTCAGCAACTTAGACTTATTAAATAGGCATATTTCAGCAACTTAGGCTTATTAAATAGGCTCATTCAGAAACTTAGGCTTATTAAATAGGCTTATTTCAGCAACTTAGACTTATTAAATAGGCCTATTAAATAGGCTTATTAAATAGGCTTATTTCAGCAACTTAGGCTCATTAAATAGCCTTATTAAATAGGCATATTAAATAGACTTATTAAATAGGCTAATTAAATACTTATTAAATAGGCTTATTAAGTAGGCTTATTAAATAGACTTATTAAATAGGCTCAATAAATAGGCTTATTAAATAGGCTTATTAAATAGGCTCAATAAATAGGCTTATTAAATAGACTTATTAAATAGGCTCAATAAATAGGCTTATTAAATAGGCTTATTAAATAGGTTTCGATTTAAAGCTTTCGTGACTGCAATGATTCATCTTCTTTGGTTCTTTCGGTAAAGTCACGTAGAATGAGAATAAAATTATAAATTGATAAAATAAAATAACACAATAATATTCTCACGACGTTTCGGCCACAACACAAGCGGCCTTCATCAGGTGAAGGGGGCGAGACTGTCTGGTAGGACAGCACTGTCGAAAAGTCGTGAGAATATTATTGTGTTATTTTATTTTATCAATTTATTAATTTATTCTCATTCTACGTGACTTTACCGAAAGAAACAAAGAAGGTTATTAAATAGGCTCAATAAATAGGCTTATTAAATAGGCTTATTAAATAGGCTCAATAAATAGGCTTATTAAATAGGCTCAATAAATAGGCTTATTAAATAAGCTCAATAAATAGGCTTATTAAATAGGCTCAATAAATAGGCTTATTAAATAGGCTCATTAAATACTTATTAAATAGGCTTATTAAATAGACTTATTGAATAGACTTATTAAATAGGCTTATTAAATAGACTTATTAAATAGGCTTATTAAAAAGGCTTATTAAATAGACTTATTAAATAGGCTCATTAAATACTTATTAAATATGTTTATTAAATAGGCGTATTAAATAGGCTTATTAAATAGCCTCATTAAATAGGCTTATTTCAGCAACTTAGGCTTATTAAATAAGCTTATTTCAGCAACTTATGCTTATTAAATAGCCTTATTAAACAGGTTTATTTCAGCAATGTAGGCTTATTAAATAGCATTTTTAAACAGGTTTATTTCAGCAACTTAGACTTATTAAATATACCTTTTTAAAATAGGCTTAGTTCAGAAACTTAGGCTTATTAAATAGGCTTATTTCAGCAACAAAGGCTCAGTAAATAGCCTTATTAAATAGGCTTATTTCAGCAACTTAGGCTTATTAAATAGGCTTATTTCAGCAACTTAAACTTATTAAATAGCCTTATTTCAGCAACTTAGGCTTAATAAAGAGCCTTATTTCAGAAACTTAGACTTATTAAATAGGCTTATTTCAGCAACTTAGGCTTATTAAATAGCCTTATTCAGCAACTTAGGCTTATTAAATAGGCTTATTTCAGCAACTTAGACTTATTAAATAGGCCTATTAAATAGGCTTATTAAATAGGCTTATTAAATAGGCTTATTTCAGCAACTTAGGCTTATTAAAAAGGCTTATTAAATAGGCTTATTTCAGCAACTTAGGCTTATTAAATAGGCTTATTTCAGCAACTTAGTCTTATTAAATAGCCTTATTTCAGCAACTTACGCTTACTAAATAGGCTTATTTCAGCAACTTAGGCTTATTAAATAGCCTAATTAAGTAGGTTTATTTCAGCAACTTGGGCTTATTAAATAGGCTTATTTCAGCAACTTACGCTGATTAAATTGCCTTATTTCAGCAACTAATGCTTATTAAATAGGCTTATTTCAGCAACTTAGGCTTATTAAATTGCCTTATTTCAGCAACTTATGCTTATTAAATAGGCTTATTTCAGCAACTTAGGCTTATTAAATAGGCTTATTCAGCAACTTAGGCTTATTAAATAGGCTTATTTCAGCAACTTAGGCTTATTAAATAGGCCTATTAAATAGGCTTATTAAATAGGCTTATTTCAGCAACTTAGACTTATTAAATAGGCCTATTAAATAGGCTTATTAAATAGACTTATTAAATAGGCTCATTAAATACTTATTAAATAGGCTTATTAAATAGGCTTATTAAATAGACTTATTAAATAGGCTCAATAAATAGGCTTATTAAATAGGCTTATTAAGTAGGCTCAATAAATAGGCTTATTAAATAGGCTTATTAAATAGGCTTATTAAATAGACTTATTAAATAGGCCTATTAAATAGGCTCAATAAATAGGCTTATTAAATAGGCTTATTAAATAGGCTCAATAAATAGGCTTATTAAATAGGCTTATTAAATGGGCTTATTAAATAGACTTATTAAATAGGCTTATTAAATATGCTCAATAAATAGGCTTATTAAATAGGCTTATTTCAGCAACTTAGGCTTATTAAATAGGCTTATTTCAGAAACTTAGACTTATTAAATAGGCTTATTTCAGCAACTTAGGCTTATTAAATAGCCTTATTTCAGAAACTTAGACTTATTAAATAGGCTTATTTCAGCAACTTAGGCTTATTAAATAGGCTTATTCAGCAACTTAGGCGTATTAAATAGGCTTATTTCAGCAACTTAGAATTATTAAATAGGCCTATCAAATAGGCTTATTAAATAGGCTTATTAAATAGGCTTATTTCAGCAACTTAGGCTTATTAAATAGGCTTATTAAATAGGCTTATTTCAGCAACTTAGGCTTATTAAATAGGCTTATTTCAGCAACTTAGTCTTATTAAATAGCCTTATTTCAGCAACTTACGCTTATTAAATAGGCTTATTTCAGCAACTTAGGCTTATTAAATAGCCTAATTAAGTAGGCTTATTTCAGCAACTTGGGCTTATTAAATACGCTTATTTCAGCAACTTACGCTGATTAAAAAAGCTTATTTCAGCAACTTAGACTTATTAAATAGCTTTATTTCAGCAACTTAGACTCATTAAATAGGCTTATTTCAGCAACTTATGCTTATTAAATATACTTATTTCAGCAACTTAGGCTTATTAAATAGGCTTATTTCAGCAACTTAGACTTATTAAATAGCCTTATTTCAGCAACTTAGGCTTATTAAATAGGCTTATTTCAGCAACTTAGGCTTATTAAATAGCCTTATTTCAGCAACTTAGACTTATTAAATAGGCATATTTCAGCAACTTAGGCTTATTAAATAGGCTCATTCAGAAACTTAGGCTTATTAAATAGGCTTATTTCAGCAACTTAGACTTATTAAATAGGCCTATTAAATAGGCTTATTAAATAGGCTTATTTCAGCAACTTAGGCTCATTAAATAGCCTTATTAAATAGGCATATTAAATAGACTTATTAAATAGGCTAATTAAATACTTATTAAATAGGCTTATTAAGTAGGCTTATTAAATAGACTTATTAAATAGGCTCAATAAATAGGCTTATTAAATAGGCTTATTAAATAGGCTCAATAAATAGGCTTATTAAATAGACTTATTAAATAGGCTCAATAAATAGGCTTATTAAATAGGCTTATTAAATAGGTTTCGATTTAAAGCTTTCGTGACTGCAATGATTCATCTTCTTTGGTTCTTTCGGTAAAGTCACGTAGAATGAGAATAAAATTATAAATTGATAAAATAAAATAACACAATAATATTCTCACGACGTTTCGGCCACAACACAAGCGGCCTTCATCAGGTGAAGGGGGCGAGACTGTCTGGTAGGACAGCACTGTCGAAACGTCGTGAGAATATTATTGTGTTATTTTATTTTATCAATTTATTAATTTATTCTCATTCTACGTGACTTTACCGAAAGAAACAAAGAAGGTTATTAAATAGGCTCAATAAATAGGCTTATTAAATAGGCTTATTAAATAGGCTCAATAAATAGGCTTATTAAATAGGCTCAATAAATAGGCTTATTAAATAAGCTCAATAAATAGGCTTATTAAATAGGCTCAATAAATAGGCTTATTAAATAGGCTCATTAAATACTTATTAAATAGGCTTATTAAATAGACTTATTGAATAGACTTATTAAATAGGCTTATTAAATAGACTTATTAAATAGGCTTATTAAAAAGGCTTATTAAATAGACTTATTAAATAGGCTCATTAAATACTTATTAAATATGTTTATTAAATAGGCGTATTAAATAGGCTTATTAAATATGCTTATTAAATAGGCTTATTAAATAGGCTTATTAAATAGACTTATTAAATAGCCTCATTAAATAGGCTTATTTCAGCAACTTAGGCTTATTAAATAAGCTTATTTCAGCAACTTATGCTTATTAAATAGCCTTATTAAACAGGTTTATTTCAGCAATGTAGGCTTATTAAATAGCATTTTAAACAGGTTTATTTCAGCAACTTAGACTTATTAAATATACCTTTTTAAAATAGGCTTAGTTCAGAAACTTAGGCTTATTAAATAGGCTTATTTCAGCAACAAAGGCTCATTAAATAGCCTTATTAAATAGGCTTATTTCAGCAACTTAGGCTTATTAAATAGGCTTATTTCAGCAACTTAAACTTATTAAATAGCCTTATTTCAGCAACTTAGGCTTAATAAAGAGCCTTATTTCAGAAACTTAGACTTATTAAATAGGCTTATTTCAGCAACTTAGGCTTATTAAATAGCCTTATTCAGCAACTTAGGCTTATTAAATAGGCTTATTTCAGCAACTTAGACTTATTAAATAGGCCTATTAAATAGGCTTATTAAATAGGCTTATTAAATAGGCTTATTTCAGCAACTTAGGCTTATTAAAAAGGCTTATTAAATAGGCTTATTTCAGCAACTTAGGCTTATTAAATAGGCTTATTTCAGCAACTTAGTCTTATTAAATAGCCTTATTTCAGCAACTTACGCTTACTAAATAGGCTTATTTCAGCAACTTAGGCTTATTAAATAGCCTAATTAAGTAGGTTTATTTCAGCAACTTGGGCTTATTAAATAGGCTTATTTCAGCAACTTACGCTGATTAAATTGCCTTATTTCAGCAACTAATGCTTATTAAATAGGCTTATTTCAGCAACTTAGGCTTATTAAATTGCCTTATTTCAGCAACTTATGCTTATTAAATAGGCTTATTTCAGCAACTTAGGCTTATTAAATAGGCTTATTCAGCAACTTAGGCTTATTAAATAGGCTTATTTCAGCAACTTAGGCTTATTAAATAGGCCTATTAAATAGGCTTATTAAATAGGCTTATTTCAGCAACTTAGACTTATTAAATAGGCCTATTAAATAGGCTTATTAAATAGACTTATTAAATAGGCTCATTAAATACTTATTAAATAGGCTTATTAAATAGGCTTATTAAATAGACTTATTAAATAGGCTCAATAAATAGGCTTATTAAATAGGCTTATTAAGTAGGCTCAATAAATAGGCTTATTAAATAGGCTTATTAAATAGGCTTATTAAATAGACTTATTAAATAGGCCTATTAAATAGGCTCAATAAATAGGCTTATTAAATAGGCTTATTAAATAGGCTCAATAAATAGGCTTATTAAATAGGCTTATTAAATGGGCTTATTAAATAGACTTATTAAATAGGCTTATTAAATAGGCTCAATAAATAGGCTTATTAAATAGGCTTATTTCAGCAACTTAGGCTTATTAAATAGGCTTATTTCAGAAACTTAGACTTATTAAATAGGCTTATTTCAGCAACTTAGGCTTATTAAATAGCCTTATTTCAGAAACTTAGACTTATTAAATAGGCTTATTTCAGCAACTTAGGCTTATTAAATAGGCTTATTCAGCAACTTAGGCTTATTAAATAGGCTTATTTCAGCAACTTAGACTTATTAAATAGGCCTATCAAATAGGCTTATTAAATAGGCTAATTAAATAGGCTTATTTCAGCAACTTAGGCTTATTAAATAGGCTCATTAAATAGACTTATTAAATAGGCTCAATAAATAGGCTTATTAAATAGGCTTATTAAATAGGCTCAATAAATAGGCTTATTAAATAGGCTTATTAAATGGGCTTATTAAATAGACTTATTAAATAGGCTTATTAAATAGGCACAATATATAGGCTTATTAAATAGGCTTATTAAATAGGCTCAATAAATAGGCTTATTAAATAGGCTTATTAAATGGGCTCAATAAATAGGCTTATTAAATAAGCTTATTAAATGGGCTTATTAAATAGACTTATTAAATAGGCTTATTAAATAGGCTCAATAAATAGGCTTATTAAATAGGCTCAATAAATAGGCTTATTAAATAGGCTCAATAAATAGGCTTATTAAATAGGCTCAATAAATAGGCTTATCAAATAGGCTCATTAAATACTTATTAAATAGGCTTATTAAATAGACTTATTGAATAGACTTATTAAATAGGCTTATTAAATAGACTTATTAAATAGGCTTATTAAAAAGGCTTATTAAATAGACTTATTAAATAGGCTCATTAAATACTTATTAAATATGTTTATTAAATAAGCATATTAAATAGGCTTATTAAATAGGCTTATTAAATAGGCTTATTAAATAGGCTTATTAAATAGACTTATTAAATAGCCTCATTAAATAGGCTTATTTTAGCAACTTAGGCTTATTAAAAAGGTTTATTTCAGCAACTTAGACTTATTAAATAGCCTTATTAAATATGCTTATTTTAAGCAACTTAGGCTTATTAAATAAGCTTATTTCAGCAACTTATGCTTATTAAATAGCCTTATTAAACAGGTTTATTTCAGCAACTTAGGCTTATTAAATAGCATTTTTAAATAGGTTTATTTCAGCAACTTAGACTTATTAAATATACCTTTTTTAATAGGCTTAGTTCAGAAACTTAGGCTTATTAAATAGGCTTATTTCAGAAACTTAGGCTCATTAAATAGCCTTATTAAATAGGCTTATTTCAGCAACTTAGGCTTATTAAATAGGCTTATTTCAGAAACTTAGACTTATTAAATAGGCTTATTTCAGCAACTTAGGCTTATTAAATAGCCTTATTTCAGAAACTTAGACTTATTAAATAGGCTTATTTCAGCAACTTAGGCTTATTAAATAGGCTTATTCAGCAACTTAGGCTTATTAAATAGGCTTATTTCAGCAACTTAGACTTATTAAATAGGCCTATCAAATAGGCTTATTAAATAGGCTTATTAAATAGGCTTATTTCAGCAACTTAGGCTTATTAAATAGGCTTATTAAATAGGCTTATTTCAGCAACTTAGGCTTATTAAATAGGCTTATTTCAGCAACTTAGTCTTATTAAATAGCCTTATTTCAGCAACTTACGCTTATTAAATAGGCTTATTTCAGCAACTTAGGCTTATTAAATAGCCTAATTAAGTAGGCTTATTTCAGCAACTTGGGCTTATTAAATAGGCTTATTTCAGCAACTTACGCTGATTAAAAAGGCTTATTTCAGCAACTTAAGCTTATTAAATAGCCTTATTTCAGCAACTTAGACTTATTAAATAGGCTTATTTCAGCAACTTAGGCTTATTAAATAGGCTCATTCAGAAACTTAGGCTTATTAAATAGGCTTATTTCAGCAACTTAGACTTATTAAATAGGCCTATTAAATAGGCTTATTAAATAGGCTTATTTCAGCAACTTAGGCTCATTAAATAGCCTTATTAAATAGGCTTATTAAATAGACTTATTAAATAGGCTCATTAAATACTTATTAAATAGGCTTATTAAGTAGGCTTATTAAATAGACTTATTAAATAGGCTCAATAAATAGGCTTATTAAATAGGCTTATTAAATAGGCTCAATAAATAGGCTTATTAAATAGACTTATTAAATAGGCTCAATAAATAGGCTTATTAAATAGGCTTATTAAATAGGTTTCGATTTAAAGCTTTCGTGACTGCAATGATTCATCTTCTTTGGTTCTTTCGGTAAAGTCACGTAGAATGAGAATAAAATAATAAATTGATAAAATAAAATAACACAATAATATTCTCACGACGTTTCGGCCACAACACAAGCGGCCTTCATCAGGTGAAGGGGGCGAGACTGTCTGGTAGGACAGCACTGTCGAAACGTCGTGAGAATATTATTGTGTTATTTTATTTTATCAATTTATTATTTTATTCTCATTCTACGTGACTTTACCGAAAGAAACAAAGAAAGTTATTAAATAGGCTCAATAAATAGGCTTATTAAATAGGCTTATTAAATAGGCTCAATAAATAGGCTTATTAAATAGGCTCAATAAATAGGCTTATTAAATAAGCTCAATAAATAGGCTTATTAAATAGGCTCAATAAATAGGCTTATTAAATAGGCTCATTAAATACTTATTAAATAGGCTTATTAAATAGAATTATTAAATAGACTTATTAAATAGGCTTATTAAATAGACTTATTAAATAGGCTTTTTTAAAAAGGCTTATTAAATAGACTTATTAAATAGGCTCATTAAATGCTTATTAAATATGTTTATTAAATAGGCGTATTAAATAGGCTTATTAAATAGGCTTATTAAATAGGCTTATTAAATAGGCTTATTAAATAGGCTTATTTCAGCAACTTAGGCTTATTAAATAGCCTTATTAAATAGGCTTATTTCAGCAACTTAGACTTATTAAATAGGTTTATTCAGCAACTTAGGCTTATTAAATAGGCTTATTCAGCAACTTAGGCTTATTAAATAGGCTTATTTCAGCAACTTATGCTTATTAAATAGGCTCATTCAGAAACTTAGGCTTATTAAATAGGCTTATTTCAGCAACTTAGACTTATTAAATAGGCCTATTAAATAGGCTTATGAAATAGGCTTATTTCAGCAACTTAGGCTCATTAAATAGCCTTATTAAACAGGCTTATTAAATAGACTTATTAAATAGGCTCATTAAACACTTATTAAATAGGCTTATTAAATAGGCTTATTAAATAGACTTATTAAATAGGCTCAATAAATAGGCTTATTAAATAGGCTTATTAAATTGGCTCAATAAATAGGCTTTTTAAATAGGCGTATTAAATAGGCTTATTAAATATACTTATTAAATAGGCTTATTAAATAGGCTCAATAAATAGGCTTATTAAATAGGCTCAATAAATAGGCTTATTAAATAGGCTCAATAAATAGGCTTATTAAATAGGCTCAATAAATAGGCTTATTAAATAGGCTCATTAAATACTTATTAAATAGGCTTATTAAATAGACTTATTGAATAGACTTATTAAATAGGCTTATTAAATAGACTTATTAAATAGGCTTATTAAAAAGGCTTATTAAATAGACTTATTAAATAGGCACATTAAATACTTATTAAATATGTTTATTAAATAGGCGTATTAAATAGGCTTATTAAATATGCTTATTAAATAGGCTTATTAAATAGGCTTATTAAATAGACTTATTAAATAGCCTCATTAAATAGGCTTATTTCAGCAACTTAGGCTTATTAAATAAGCTTATTTCAGCAACTTATGCTTATTAAATAGCCTTATTAAACTGGTTTATTTCAGCAATGTAGGCTTATTAAATAGCATTTTTAAACAGGTTTATTTCAGCAACTTAGACTTATTAAATATACCTTTTTAAATAGGCTTAGTTCAGAAACTTAGGCTTATTAAATAGGCTTATTTCAGCAACTTAGGCTCATTAAATAGCCTTATTAAATAGGCTTATTTCAGCAACTTAGGCTTATTAAATAGGCTTATTTCAGCAACTTAAACTTATTAAATAGCCTTATTTCAGCAACTTAGGCTTAATAATAGCCTTATTTCAGAAACTTAGACTTATTAAATAGGCTTATTTCAGCAACTTAGGCTTATTAAATAGGCTTATTCAGCAACTTAGGCTTATTAAATAGGCTTATTTCAGCAACTTAGACTTATTAAATAGGCCTATTAAATAGGCTTATTAAATAGGCTTATTAAATAGGCTTATTTCAGCAACTTAGGCGTATTAAATAGGCTTATTTCAGCAACTTAGACTTATTAAATAGCCTTATTTCAGCAACTTAGGCTTATTAAATAGGCTTATTTCAGCAACTTAAGCTTATTAAATAGCCTTATTTCAGCAACTTAGACTTATTAAATAGGCTTATTTCAGCAACTTAGGCTTATTAAATAGGCTCATTCAGAAACTTAGGCTTATTAAATAGGCTTATTTCAGCAACTTAGACTTATTAAATAGGCCTATTAAATAGGCTTATTAAATAGGCTTATTTCAGCAACTTAGGCTCATTAAATAGCCTTATTAAATAGGCTTATTAAATAGACTTATTAAATAGGCTCATTAAATACTTATTAAATAGGCTTATTAAGTAGGCTTATTAAATAGACTTATTAAATAGGCTCAATAAATAGGCTTATTAAATAGGCTTATTAAATAGGCTCAATAAATAGGCTTATTAAATAGACTTATTAAATAGGCTCAATAAATAGGCTTATTAAATAGGCTTATTAAATAGGTTTCGATTTAAAGCTTTCGTGACTGCAATGATTCATCTTCTTTGGTTCTTTCGGTAAAGTCACGTAGAATGAGAATAAAATAATAAATTGATAAAATAAAATAACACAATAATATTCTCACGACGTTTCGGCCACAACACAAGCGGCCTTCATCAGGTGAAGGGGGCGAGACTGTCTGGTAGGACAGCACTGTCGAAACGTCGTGAGAATATTATTGTGTTATTTTATTTTATCAATTTATTATTTTATTCTCATTCTACGTGACTTTACCGAAAGAAACAAAGAAAGTTATTAAATAGGCTCAATAAATAGGCTTATTAAATAGGCTTATTAAATAGGCTCAATAAATAGGCTTATTAAATAGGCTTATTAAATAAGCTCAATAAATAGGCTTATTAAATAGGCTCAATAAATAGGCTTATTAAATAGGCTCATTAAATACTTATTAAATAGGCTTATTAAATAGAATTATTAAATAGACTTATTAAATAGGCTTATTAAATAGACTTATTAAATAGGCTTTTTTAAAAAGGCTTATTAAATAGACTTATTAAATAGGCTCATTAAATGCTTATTAAATATGTTTATTAAATAGGCGTATTAAATAGGCTTATTAAATAGGCTTATTAAATAGGCTTATTAAATAGGCTTATTAAATAGGCTTATTAAATAGGCTTATTTCAGCAACTTAGGCTTATTAAATAGCCTTATTAAATAGGCTTATTTCAGCAACTTAGACTTATTAAATAGGTTTATTCAGCAACTTAGGCTTATTAAATAGGCTTATTCAGCAACTTAGGCTTATTAAATAGGCTTATTTCAGCAACTTATGCTTATTAAATAGGCTCATTCAGAAACTTAGGCTTATTAAATAGGCTTATTTCAGCAACTTAGACTTATTAAATAGGCCTATTAAATAGGCTTATGAAATAGGCTTATTTCAGCAACTTAGGCTCATTAAATAGCCTTATTAAACAGGCTTATTAAATAGACTTATTAAATAGGCTCATTAAACACTTATTAAATAGGCTTATTAAATAGGCTTATTAAATAGACTTATTAAATAGGCTCAATAAATAGGCTTATTAAATAGGCTTATTAAATTGGCTCAATAAATAGGCTTTTTAAATAGGCGTATTAAATAGGCTTATTAAATATACTTATTAAATAGGCTTATTAAATAGGCTCAATAAATAGGCTTATTAAATAGGCTCAATAAATAGGCTTATTAAATAGGCTCAATAAATAGGCTTATTAAATAGGCTCAATAAATAGGCTTATTAAATAGGCTCATTAAATACTTATTAAATAGGCTTATTAAATAGACTTATTGAATAGACTTATTAAATAGGCTTATTAAATAGACTTATTAAATAGGCTTATTAAAAAGGCTTATTAAATAGACTTATTAAATAGGCACATTAAATACTTATTAAATATGTTTATTAAATAGGCGTATTAAATAGGCTTATTAAATATGCTTATTAAATAGGCTTATTTAATAGGCTTATTAAATAGACTTATTAAATACCCTCATTAAATAGGCTTATTTCAGCAACTTAGGCTTATTAAATAAGCTTATTTCAGCAACTTATGCTTATTAAATAGCCTTATTAAACTGGTTTATTTCAGCAATGTAGGCTTATTAAATAGCATTTTTAAACAGGTTTATTTCAGCAACTTAGACTTATTAAATATACCTTTTTAAATAGGCTTAGTTCAGAAACTTAGGCTTATTAAATAGGCTTATTTCAGCAACTTAGGCTCATTAAATAGCCTTATTAAATAGGCTTATTTCAGCAACTTAGGCTTATTAAATAGGCTTATTTCAGCAACTTAAACTTATTAAATAGCCTTATTTCAGCAACTTAGGCTTAATAATAGCCTTATTTCAGAAACTTAGACTTATTAAATAGGCTTATTTCAGCAACTTAGGCTTATTAAATAGGCTTATTCAGCAACTTAGGCTTATTAAATAGGCTTATTTCAGCAACTTAGACTTATTAAATAGGCCTATTAAATAGGCTTATTAAATAGGCTTATTAAATAGGCTTATTTCAGCAACTTAGGCTTATTAAATAGGCTTATTAAATAGGATTATTTCAGCAACTTAGGCTTATTAAATAGGCTTATTTCAGCAACTTAGTCTTATTAAATAGCCTTATTTCAGCAACTTACGCTTATTAAATAGGCTTATTTCAGCAACTTAGGCTTATTAAATAGCCTAATTAAGTAGGCTTATTTCAGCAACTTGAGCTTATTAAATAGCCTTATTTCAGCAACTTAGACTTATTAAATAGGCTTATTTCAGCAACTTAGGCTTATTAAATAGGCTCATTCAGAAACTTAGGCTTATTAAATAGGCTTATTTCAGCAACTTAGACTTATTAAATAGGCCTATTAAATAGGCTTATTAAATAGGCTTATTTCAGCAACTTAGGCTCATTAAATAGCCTTATTAAATAGGCTTATTAAATAGACTTATTAAATAGGCTCATTAAATACTTATTAAATAGGCTTATTAAGTAGGCTTATTAAATAGACTTATTAAATAGGCTCAATAAATAGGCTTATTAAATAGGCTTATTAAATAGGCTCAATAAATAGGCTTATTAAATAGACTTATTAAATAGGCTCAATAAATAGGCTTATTAAATAGGCTTATTAAATAGGTTTCGATTTAAAGCTTTCGTGACTGCAATGATTCATCTTCTTTGGTTCTTTCGGTAAAGTCACGTAGAATGAGAATAAAATAATAAATTGATAAAATAAAATAACACAATAATATTCTCACGACGTTTCGGCCACAACACAAGCGGCCTTCATCAGGTGAAGGGGGCGAGACTGTCTGGTAGGACAGCACTGTCGAAACGTCGTGAGAATATTATTGTGTTATTTTATTTTATCAATTTATTATTTTATTCTCATTCTACGTGACTTTACCGAAAGAAACAAAGAAGGTTATTAAATAGGCTCAATAAATAGGCTTATTAAATAGGCTTATTAAATAGGCTCAATAAATAGGCTTATTAAATAGGCTCAATAAATAGGCTTATTAAATAAGCTCAATAAATAGGCTTATTAAATAGGCTCAATAAATAGGCTTATTAAATAGGCTCATTAAATACTTATTAAATAGGCTTATTAAATAGAATTATTAAATAGACTTATTAAATAGGCTTATTAAATAGACTTATTAAATAGGCTTTTTTAAAAAGGCTTATTAAATAGACTTATTAAATAGGCTCATTAAATGCTTATTAAATATGTTTATTAAATAGGCGTATTAAATAGGCTTATTAAATAGGCTTATTAAATAGGCTTATTAAATAGGCTTATTAAATAGGCTTATTTCAGCAACTTAGGCTTATTAAATAGCCTTATTAAATAGGCTTATTTCAGCAACTTAGACTTATTAAATAGGTTTATTCAGCAACTTAGGCTTATTAAATAGGCTTATTCAGCAACTTAGGCTTATTAAATAGGCTTATTTCAGCAACTTATGCTTATTAAATAGGCTCATTCAGAAACTTAGGCTTATTAAATAGGCTTATTTCAGCAACTTAGACTTATTAAATAGGCCTATTAAATAGGCTTATGAAATAGGCTTATTTCAGCAACTTAGGCTCATTAAATAGCCTTATTAAACAGGCTTATTAAATAGACTTATTAAATAGGCTCATTAAACACTTATTAAATAGGCTTATTAAATAGGCTTATTAAATAGACTTATTAAATAGGCTCAATAAATAGGCTTATTAAATAGGCTTATTAAATTGGCTCAATAAATAGGCTTTTTAAATAGGCGTATTAAATAGGCTTATTAAATATACTTATTAAATAGGCTTATTAAATAGGCTCAATAAATAGGCTTATTAAATAGGCTCAATAAATAGGCTTATTAAATAGGCTCAATAAATAGGCTTATTAAATAGGCTCAATAAATAGGCTTATTAAATAGGCTCATTAAATACTTATTAAATAGGCTTATTAAATAGACTTATTGAATAGACTTATTAAATAGGCTTATTAAATAGACTTATTAAATAGGCTTATTAAAAAGGCTTATTAAATAGACTTATTAAATAGGCACATTAAATACTTATTAAATATGTTTATTAAATAGGCGTATTAAATAGGCTTATTAAATATGCTTATTAAATAGGCTTATTAAATAGGCTTATTAAATAGACTTATTAAATAGCCTCATTAAATAGGCTTATTTCAGCAACTTAGGCTTATTAAATAAGCTTATTTCAGCAACTTATGCTTATTAAATAGCCTTATTAAACTGGTTTATTTCAGCAATGTAGGCTTATTAAATAGCATTTTTAAACAGGTTTATTTCAGCAACTTAGACTTATTAAATATACCTTTTTAAATAGACTTAGTTCAGAAACTTAGGCTTATTAAATAGGCTTATTTCAGCAACTTAGGCTCATTAAATAGCCTTATTAAATAGGCTTATTTCAGCAACTTAGGCTTATTAAATAGGCTTATTTCAGCAACTTAAACTTATTAAATAGGCTTATTTCAGCAACTTAGGCTTAATAATAGCCTTATTTCAGAAACTTAGACTTATTAAATAGGCTTATTTCAGCAACTTAGGCTTATTAAATAGGCTTATTCAGCAACTTAGGCTTATTAAATAGGCTTATTTCAGCAACTTAGACTTATTAAATAGGCCTATTAAATAGGCTTATTAAATAGGCTTATTAAATAGGCTTATTTCAGCAACTTAGGCTTATTAAATAGGCTTATTAAATAGGATTATTTCAGCAACTTAGGCTTATTAAATAGGCTTATTTCAGCAACTTAGTCTTATTAAATAGCCTTATTTCAGCAACTTACGCTTATTAAATAGGCTTATTTCAGCAACTTAGGCTTATTAAATAGCCTAATTAAGTAGGCTTATTTCAGCAACTTGGGCTTATTAAATAGGCTTATTTCAGCAACTTACGCTGATTAAAAAGGCTTATTTCAGCAACTTAGACTTATTAAATAGCCTTATTTCAGCAACTTAGACTCATTAAATAGGTTTATTTCAGCAACTTATGCTTATTAAAAATACTTATTTCAGCAACTTAGGCTTATTAAATAGGCTTATTTCAGCAACTTAGACTTATTAAATAGCCTTATTTCAGCAACTTAGGCTTATTAAATAGGTTTATTTCAGCAACTTAGGCTTATTAATTTGCCTTATGTCAGCAACTTATGCTTATTAAATAGGCTTATTTCAGCAACTTAGGCTTATTAAATAGGCTTATTCAGCAACTTAGGCTTATTAAATAGGCTTATTTCAGCAACTTAGGCTTATTAAATAGGCCTATTAAATAGGCTTATTAAATAGGCTTATTTCAGCAACTTAGACTTATTAAATAGGCCTATTAAATAGGTTTATTAAATAGAATTATTAAATAGGCTCAATAAATAGGCTTATTAAATAGGCTTATTAAATAGACTTATTAAATAGGCTCAATAAATAGGCTTATTAAATAGGCTTATTAAGTAGGCTCAATAAATAGGCTTATTAAATAGGCTTATTAAATATGCTTATTAAATAGACTTATTAAATAGGCTTATTAAATAGGCTCAATAAATAGGCTTATTAAATAGGCTCAATAAAAAGGCTTATTAAATAGGCTCAATAAACAGGCTTATTAAATAGGCTCAATAAATAGGCTTATTAAATAGGCTCATTAAATACTTATTAAATAGGCTCATGAAATACTTATTAAATATGTTTATTAAATAGGCTTATTAAATAGGCTTATTAAATAGGCTTATTAAATAGGCTTATTTCAGCAACTTAGGCTTATTAAATAGCCTTATTAAATAGGCTTATTTCAGCAACTTAGACTTATTAAATAGGTTTATTCAGCAACTTAGGCTTATTAAATAGGCTTATTCAGCAACTTAGGCTTATTAAATAGGCTTATTTCAGCAACTTATGCTTATTAAATAGGCTCATTCAGAAACTTAGGCTTATTAAATAGGCTTATTTCAGCAACTTAGACTTATTAAATAGGCCTATTAAATAGGCTTATTAAATAGGCTTATTTCAGCAACTTAGGCTCATTAAATAGCCTTATTAAACAGGCTTATTAAATAGACTTATTAAATAGGCTCATTAAACACTTATTAAATAGGCTTATTAAATAGGCTTATTAAATAGACTTATTAAATAGGCTCAATAAATAGGCTTATTAAATAGGCTTATTAAATTGGCTCAATAAATATGCTTTTTAAATAGGCGTATTAAATAGGCTTATTAAATAGGATTATTTCAGCAACTTAGGCTTATTAAATAGGCTTATTTCAGCAACTTAGTCTTATTAAATAGCCTTATTTCAGCAACTTACGCTTATTAAATAGGCTTATTTCAGCAACTTAGGCTTATTAAATAGCCTAATTAAGTAGGCTTATTTCAGCAACTTGAGCTTATTAAATAGGCTTATTTCAGCAACTTACGCTGATTAAAAAGGCTTATTTCAGCAACTTAGACTTATTAAATAGCCTTATTTCAGCAACTTAGACTCATTAAATAGGTTTATTTCAGCAACTTATGCTTATTAAAAATACTTATTTCAGCAACTTAGGCTTATTAAATAGGCTTATTTCAGCAACTTAGACTTATTAAATAGCCTTATTTCAGCAACTTAGGCTTATTAAATAGGTTTATTTCAGCAACTTAGGCTTATTAATTTGCCTTATGTCAGCAACTTATGCTTATTAAATAGGCTTATTTCAGCAACTTAGGCTTATTAAATAGGCTTATTCAGCAACTTAGGCTTATTAAATAGGCTTATTTCAGCAACTTAGGCTTATTAAATAGGCCTATTAAATAGGCTTATTAAATAGGCTTATTTCAGCAACTTAGACTTATTAAATAGGCCTATTAAATAGGCTTATTAAATAGACTTATTAAATAGGCTCAATAAATAGGCTTATTAAATAGGCTTATTAAATAGACTTATTAAATAGGCTCAATAAATAGGCGTATTAAATAGGCTTATTAAGTAGGCTCAATAAATAGGCTTATTAAATAGGCTTATTAAATATGCTTATTAAATAGACTTATTAAATAGGCTTATTAAATAGGCTCAATAAATAGGCTTATTAAATAGGCTCAATAAAAAGGCTTATTAAATAGGCTCAATAAACAGGCTTATTAAATAGGCTCAATAAATAGGCTTATTAAATAGGCTCATTAAATACTTATTAAATAGGCTTATTAAATAGACTTATTAAATAGACTTATTAAATAGGCTCATTAAATACTTATTAAATATGTTTATTAAATAGGCTTATTAAATAGGCTTATTAAATAGGCTTATTTCAGCAACTTAGGCTTATTAAATAGCCTTATTAAATAGGCTTATTTCAGCAACTTAGACTTATTAAATAGGCCTATTAAATAGGTTTATTAAATAGAATTATTAAATAGGCTCAATAAATAGGCTTATTAAATAGGCTTATTAAATAGACTTATTAAATAGGCTCAATAAATAGGCTTATTAAATAGGCTTATTAAGTAGGCTCAATAAATAGGCATATTAAATAGGCTTATTAAATATGCTTATTAAATAGACTTATTAAATAGGCTTATTAAATAGGCTCAATAAATAGGCTTATTAAATAGGCTCAATAAAAAGGCTTATTAAATAGGCTCAATAAACAGGCTTATTAAATAGGCTCAATAAATAGGCTTATTAAATAGGCTCATTAAATACTTATTAAATAGGCTTATTAAATAGACTTATTAAATAGACTTATTAAATAGGCTCATGAAATACTTATTAAATATGTTTATTAAATAGGCTTATTAAATAGGCTTATTAAATAGGCTTATTAAATAGGCTTATTTCAGCAACTTAGGCTTATTAAATAGCCTTATTAAATAGGCTTATTTCAGCAACTTAGACTTATTAAATAGGTTTATTCAGCAACTTAGGCTTATTAAATAGGCTTATTCAGCAACTTAGGCTTATTAAATAGGCTTATTTCAGCAACTTATGCTTATTAAATAGGCTCATTCAGAAACTTAGGCTTATTAAATAGGCTTATTTCAGCAACTTAGACTTATTAAATAGGCCTATTAAATAGGCTTATTAAATAGGCTTATTTCAGCAACTTAGGCTCATTAAATAGCCTTATTAAACAGGCTTATTAAATAGACTTATTAAATAGGCTCATTAAACACTTATTAAATAGGCTTATTAAATAGGCTTATTAAATAGACTTATTAAATAGGCTCAATAAATAGGCTTATTAAATAGGCTTATTAAATTGGCTCAATAAATATGCTTTTTAAATAGGCGTATTAAATAGGCTTATTTAATAGGATTATTTCAGCAACTTAGGCTTATTAAATAGGCTTATTTCAGCAACTTAGTCTTATTAAATAGCCTTATTTCAGCAACTTACGCTTATTAAATAGGCTTATTTCAGCAACTTAGGCTTATTAAATAGCCTAATTAAGTAGGCTTATTTCAGCAACTTGGGCTTATTAAATAGGCTTATTTCAGCAACTTACGCTGATTAAAAAGGCTTATTTCAGCAACTTAGACTTATTAAATAGCCTTATTTCAGCAACTTAGACTCATTAAATAGGTTTATTTCAGCAACTTATGCTTATTAAAAATACTTATTTCAGCAACTTAGGCTTATTAAATAGGCTTATTTCAGCAACTTAGACTTATTAAATAGCCTTATTTCAGCAACTTAGGCTTATTAAATAGGTTTATTTCAGCAACTTAGGCTTATTAATTTGCCTTATGTCAGCAACTTATGCTTATTAAATAGGCTTATTTCAGCAACTTAGGCTTATTAAATAGGCTTATTCAGCAACTTAGGCTTATTAAATAGGCTTATTTCAGCAACTTAGGCTTATTAAATAGGCCTATTAAATAGGCTTATTAAATAGGCTTATTTCAGCAACTTAGACTTATTAAATAGGCCTATTAAATAGGATTATTAAATAGACTTATTAAATAGGCTCAATAAATAGGCTTATTAAATAGGCTTATTAAATAGACTTATTAAATAGGCTCAATAAATAGGCGTATTAAATAGGCTTATTAAGTAGGCTCAATAAATAGGCTTATTAAATAGGCTTATTAAATATGCTTATTAAATAGACTTATTAAATAGGCTTATTAAATAGGCTCAATAAATAGGCTTATTAAATAGGCTCAATAAAAAGGATTATTAAATAGGCTCAATAAACAGGCTTATTAAATAGGCTCAATAAATAGGCTTATTAAATAGGCTCATTAAATACTTATTAAATAGGCTTATTAAATAGACTTATTAAATAGACTTATTAAATAGGCTCATTAAATACTTATTAAATATGTTTATTAAATAGGCTTATTAAATAGGCTTATTAAATAGGCTTATTTCAGCAACTTAGGCTTATTAAATAGCCTTATTAAATAGGCTTATTTCAGCAACTTAGACTTATTAAATAGGTTTATTCAGCAACTTAGGCTTATTAAATAGGCTTATTCAGCAACTTAGGCTTATTAAATAGGCTTATTTCAGCAACTTATGCTTATTAAATAGGCTCATTCAGAAACTTAGGCTTATTAAATAGGCTTATTTCAGCAACTTAGACTTATTAAATAGGCCTATTAAATAGGCTTATTAAATAGGCTTATTTCAGCAACTTAGGCTCATTAAATAGCCTTATTAAACAGGCTTATTAAATAGACTTATTAAATAGGCTCATTAAACACTTATTAAATAGGCTTATTAAATAGGCTTATTAAATAGACTTATTAAATAGGCTCAATAAATAGGCTTATTAAATAGGCTTATTAAATTGGCTCAATAAATAGGCTTTTTAAATAGGCGTATTAAATAGGCTTATTAAATATACTTATTAAATAGGCTTATTAAATAGGCTCAATAAATAGGCTTATTAAATAGGCTCAATAAATAGGCTTATTAAATAGGCTCAATAAATAGGCTTATTAAATAGGCTCATTAAATACTTATTAAATAGGCTTATTAAATAGACTTATTGAATAGACTTATTAAATAGGCTTATTAAATAGACTTATTAAATAGGCTTATTAAAAAGGCTCATTAAATAGACTTATTAAATAGGCTCATTAAATACTTATTAAATATGTTTATTAAATAGGTGTATTAAATAGGCTTATTAAATATGCTTATTAAATAGGCTTATTAAATAGACTTATTAAATAGCTTCATTAAATAGGCTTATTTCAGCAACTTAGGCTTATTAAATAAGCTTATTTCAGCAACTTATGCTTATTAAATAGCCTTATTAAACAGGTTTATTTCAGCAATGTAGGCTTATTAAATAGCATTTTTAAACAGGTTTATTTCAGCAACTTAGACTTATTAAATATACCTTTTTAAATAGGCTTAGTTCAGAAACTTAGGCTTATTAAATAGGCTTATTTCAGCAACTTAGGCTCATTAAATAGCCTTATTAAATAGGCTTATTTCAGCAACTTAGGCTTATTAAATAGGCTTATTTCAGCAACTTAAACTTATTAAATAGCCTTATTTCAGCAACTTAGGCTTAATAATAGCCTTATTTCAGAAACTTAGACTTATTAAATAGGCTTATTTCAGCAACTTAGGCTTATTAAATAGGCTTATTCAGCAACTTAGGCTTATTAAATAGGCTTATTTCAGCAACTTAGACTTATTAAATAGGCCTATTAAATAGGCTTATTAAATAGGCTTATTAAATAGGCTTATTTCAGCAACTTAGGCTTATTAAATAGGCTTATTAAATAGGATTATTTCAGCAACTTAGGCTTATTAAATAGGCTTATTTCAGCAACTTAGTCTTATTAAATAGCCTTATTTCAGCAACTTACGCTTATTAAATAGGCTTATTTCAGCAACTTAGGCTTATTAAATAGCCTAATTAAGTAGGCTTATTTCAGCAACTTGGGCTTATTAAATAGGCTTATTTCAGCAACTTACGCTGATTAAAAAGGCTTATTTCAGCAACTTAGACTTACTAAATAGCCTTATTTCAGCAACTTAGACTCATTAAATAGGTTTTTTCAGCAACTTATGCTTATTAAAAATACTTATTTCAGCAACTTAGGCTTATTAAATAGGCTTATTTCAGCAACTTAGACTTATTAAATAGCCTTATTTCAGCAACTTAGGCTTATTAAATAGGCTTATTTCAGCAACTTAGGCTTATTAAATTGCCTTATGTCAGCAACTTATGCTTATTAAATAGGCTTATTTCAGCAACTTAGGCTTATTAAATAGGCTTATTCAGCAACTTAGGCTTATTAAATAGGCTTATTTCCGCAACTTAGGCTTATTAAATAGGCCTATTAAATAGGCTTATTAAATAGGCTTATTTCAGCAACTTAGACTTATTAAATAGGCCTATTAAATAGGCTTATTAAATAGACTTATTAAATAGGCTCAATAAATAGGCTTATTAAATAGGCTTATTAAATAGACTTATAAAATAGGCTCAATAAATAGGCTTATTAAATAGGCTTATTAAGTAGGCTCAATAAATAGGCTTATTAAATAGGCTTATTAAATATGCTTATTAAATAGACTTATTAAATAGGCTTATTAAATAGGCTCAATAAACAGGCTTATTAAATAGGCTCAATAAATAGGCTTATTAAATAGGCTCATTAAATACTTATTAAATAGGCTTATTAAATAGGCTTATTAAATAGGCTTATTAAATAGGCTTATTAAATAGCCTCATTAATTACTTATTAAATAGGCTTATTAAATAGGCTTATTAAATAGGCTTATTTCAGCAACTTAGGCTTATTAAATAGCCTTATTAAATAGGCTTGTTCAGCAACTTAGGCTTATTAAATAAGCTCATTTCAGCAACTTATGCTTATTAAATAGGCTCATTCAGAAACTTAGGCTTATTAAATAGGCTTATTTCAGCAACTTAGACTTATTAAATAGGCCTATTAAATAGGCTTATTAAATAGGCTTATTTCAGCAACTTAGGCTCATTAAATAGCCTTATTAAATAGGCTTATTAAATAGACTTATTAAATAGGCTCATTAAATACTTATTAAATAGGCTTATTAAGTAGGCTTATTAAATAGACTTATTAAATAGGCTCAATAAATAGGCTTATTAAATAGGCTCAATAAATAGGCTTATTAAATAGGCTTATTAAATAGGCTTATTAAATCGACTTATTAAATAGGCTTATTAAATAGCCTCAATAAATAGGCTTATTAAATAGGCTCAATAAATAGGCTTATTAAATAGGCTCATTAAATACTTATTAAATAGGCTTATTAAATAGATTATTAAATAGACTTATTAAATAGGCTTATTAAATAGACTTATTAAATAGGCTTATTAAAAAGGCTTATTAAATAGACTTATTAAATAGGCTCATTAAATACTTATTAAATTTGTTTATTAAATAGGCGTATTAAATAGGCTTATTAAATAGGCTTATTAAATAGACTTATTAAATAGCCTCATTAAATAGGCTTATTTTAGCAACTTAGGCTTATTAAATAGGTTTATTTCAGCAACTTAGACTTATTAAATAGGCCTATTAAATAGGCTTATTAAATAGGCTTATTTCAGCAACTTAGGCTCATTAAATAGCCTTATTAAACAGGCTTATTAAATAGACTTATTAAATAGGCTCATTAAACACTTATTAAATAGGCTTATTAAATAGGCTTATTAAATAGACTTATTAAATAGGCTCAATAAATAGGCTTATTAAATAGGCTTATTAAATTGGCTCAATAAATAGGCTTTTTAAATAGGCGTATTAAATAGGCTTATTAAATATACTTATTAAATAGGCTTATTAAATAGGCTCAATAAATAGGCTTATTAAATAGGCTCAATAAATAGGCTTATTAAATAGGCTCAATAAATAGGCTTATTAAATAGGCTCATTAAATACTTATTAAATAGGCTTATTAAATAGACTTATTGAATAGACTTATTAAATAGGCTTATTAAATAGACTTATTAAATAGGCTTATTAAAAAGGCTCATTAAATAGACTTATTAAATAGGCTCATTAAATACTTATTAAATATGTTTATTAAATAGGTGTATTAAATAGGCTTATTAAATATGCTTATTAAATAGGCTTATTAAATAGACTTATTAAATAGCTTCATTAAATAGGCTTATTTCAGCAACTTAGGCTTATTAAATAAGCTTATTTCAGCAACTTATGCTTATTAAATAGCCTTATTAAACAGGTTTATTTCAGCAATGTAGGCTTATTAAATAGCATTTTTAAACAGGTTTATTTCAGCAACTTAGACTTATTAAATATACCTTTTTAAATAGGCTTAGTTCAGAAACTTAGGCTTATTAAATAGGCTTATTTCAGCAACTTAGGCTCATTAAATAGCCTTATTAAATAGGCTTATTTCAGCAACTTAGGCTTATTAAATAGGCTTATTTCAGCAACTTAAACTTATTAAATAGCCTTATTTCAGCAACTTAGGCTTAATAATAGCCTTATTTCAGAAACTTAGACTTATTAAATAGGCTTATTTCAGCAACTTAGGCTTATTAAATAGGCTTATTCAGCAACTTAGGCTTATTAAATAGGCTTATTTCAGCAACTTAGACTTATTAAATAGGCCTATTAAATAGGCTTATTAAATAGGCTTATTAAATAGGCTTATTTCAGCAACTTAGGCTTATTAAATAGGCTTATTAAATAGGATTATTTCAGCAACTTAGGCTTATTAAATAGGCTTATTTCAGCAACTTAGTCTTATTAAATAGCCTTATTTCAGCAACTTACGCTTATTAAATAGGCTTATTTCAGCAACTTAGGCTTATTAAATAGCCTAATTAAGTAGGCTTATTTCAGCAACTTGGGCTTATTAAATAGGCTTATTTCAGCAACTTACGCTGATTAAAAAGGCTTATTTCAGCAACTTAGACTTACTAAATAGCCTTATTTCAGCAACTTAGACTCATTAAATAGGTTTTTTCAGCAACTTATGCTTATTAAAAATACTTATTTCAGCAACTTAGGCTTATTAAATAGGCTTATTTCAGCAACTTAGACTTATTAAATAGCCTTATTTCAGCAACTTAGGCTTATTAAATAGGCTTATTTCAGCAACTTAGGCTTATTAAATTGCCTTATGTCAGCAACTTATGCTTATTAAATAGGCTTATTTCAGCAACTTAGGCTTATTAAATAGGCTTATTCAGCAACTTAGGCTTATTAAATAGGCTTATTTCCGCAACTTAGGCTTATTAAATAGGCCTATTAAATAGGCTTATTAAATAGGCTTATTTCAGCAACTTAGACTTATTAAATAGGCCTATTAAATAGGCTTATTAAATAGACTTATTAAATAGGCTCAATAAATAGGCTTATTAAATAGGCTTATTAAATAGACTTATAAAATAGGCTCAATAAATAGGCTTATTAAATAGGCTTATTAAGTAGGCTCAATAAATAGGCTTATTAAATAGGCTTATTAAATATGCTTATTAAATAGACTTATTAAATAGGCTTATTAAATAGGCTCAATAAACAGGCTTATTAAATAGGCTCAATAAATAGGCTTATTAAATAGGCTCATTAAATACTTATTAAATAGGCTTATTAAATAGGCTTATTAAATAGGCTTATTAAATAGGCTTATTAAATAGCCTCATTAATTACTTATTAAATAGGCTTATTAAATAGGCTTATTAAATAGGCTTATTTCAGCAACTTAGGCTTATTAAATAGCCTTATTAAATAGGCTTGTTCAGCAACTTAGGCTTATTAAATAAGCTCATTTCAGCAACTTATGCTTATTAAATAGGCTCATTCAGAAACTTAGGCTTATTAAATAGGCTTATTTCAGCAACTTAGACTTATTAAATAGGCCTATTAAATAGGCTTATTAAATAGGCTTATTTCAGCAACTTAGGCTCATTAAATAGCCTTATTAAATAGGCTTATTAAATAGACTTATTAAATAGGCTCATTAAATACTTATTAAATAGGCTTATTAAGTAGGCTTATTAAATAGACTTATTAAATAGGCTCAATAAATAGGCTTATTAAATAGGCTCAATAAATAGGCTTATTAAATAGGCTTATTAAATAGGCTTATTAAATCGACTTATTAAATAGGCTTATTAAATAGCCTCAATAAATAGGCTTATTAAATAGGCTCAATAAATAGGCTTATTAAATAGGCTCATTAAATACTTATTAAATAGGCTTATTAAATAGATTATTAAATAGACTTATTAAATAGGCTTATTAAATAGACTTATTAAATAGGCTTATTAAAAAGGCTTATTAAATAGACTTATTAAATAGGCTCATTAAATACTTATTAAATTTGTTTATTAAATAGGCGTATTAAATAGGCTTATTAAATAGGCTTATTAAATAGACTTATTAAATAGCCTCATTAAATAGGCTTATTTTAGCAACTTAGGCTTATTAAATAGGTTTATTTCAGCAACTTAGACTTATTAAATAGCCTTATTAAATAGGCTTATTTCAGCAAATTAGGCTTATTAAATAGGCTTATTCAGCAACTTAGGCTTATTAAATAGGCTTATTTCAGCAACTTATGCTTATTAAATAGGCTCATTCAGAAACGTAGGCTTATTAAATAGGCTTATTTCAGCAACTTAGACTTATTAAATAGGCCTATTAAATAGGCTTATTAAATAGGCTTATTTCAGCAACTTAGGCTCATTTAATAGCCTTATTAAACAGGCTTATTAAATGGACTTATTAAATAGGCTCATTAAACACTTATTAAATAGGCTTATTAAATAGGCTCATTAAATAGACTTATTAAATAGGATCAATAAATAGGCTTATTAAATAAGCTTATTAAATAGGCTCAATAAATAGGCTTATGAAATAGGCTTATTAAATGGGCTTATTAAATAGACTTATTAAATAGGCTTATTAAATAGGCTCAATAAATAGGCTTATTAAATAGGCTCAATAAATAGGCTTATTAAATAGGCTCAATAAATAGGCTTATTAAATAGGCTCAATAAATAAGCTTATTAAATAGGCTCATTAAATACTTATTAAATAGGCTTATTAAATAGACTTATTGAATAGACTTATTAAATAGGCTTATTAAATAGACTTATTAAATAGGCTTATTAAAAAGGCTTATTAAATAGACTTATTAAATAGGCTCATTAAATACTTATTAAATATGTTTATTAAATAGGCATATTAAATAGGCTTATTAAATATGCTTATTAAATAGGCTTATTAAATAGACTTATTAAATAGCCTCATTAATTAGGCTTATTTTAGCAACTTAGGCTTATTAAAAAGGTTTATTTCAGCAACTTAGACTTATTAAATAGCCTTATTAAATATGCTTATTTCAGCAACTTAGGCTTATTAAATAAGCTTATTTCAGCAACTTATGCTTATTAAATAGCCTTATTAAACAGGTTTATTTCAGCAACTTAGGCTTATTAAATAGCATTTTTAAATAGGTTTATTTCAGCAACTTAGACTTATTAAATATACCTTTTTTAATAGGCTTAGTTCAGAAACTTAGGCTTATTAAATAGTCTTATTTCAGCAACTTAGGCTCATTAAATAGCCTTATTAAATAGGCGTATTTCAGCAACTTAGGCTTATTAAATAGGCTTATTTCAGAAACTTAGACTTATTGAATAGGCTTATTTCAGCAACTTAGGCTTATTAAATAGCCTTATTTCAGAAACTTAGACTTATTAAATAGGCTTATTTCAGCAACTTAGGCTTATTAAATAGGCTTATTCAGCAACTTAGGCTTATTAAATAGGCTTATTTCCGCAACTTAGGTTTATTAAATAGGCCTATTAAATAGGCTTATTAAATAGGCTTATTTCAGCAACTTAGACTTATTAAATAGGCCTATTAAATAGGCTTATTAAATAGACTTATTAAATAGGCTCAATAAATAGGCTTATTAAATAGGCTTATTAAATAGACTTATAAAATAGGCTCAATAAATAGGCTTATTAAATAGGCTTATTAAGTAGGCTCAATAAATAGGCTTATTAAATAGGCTTATTAAATATGCTTATTAAATAGACTTATTAAATAGGCTTATTAAATAGGCTCAATAAATAGGCTTATTAAATAGGCTTATTAAATAGGCTTATTTCAGCAACTTAGACTTATTAAATAGGCCTATTAAATAGGCTTATTAAATAGACTTATTAAATAGGCTCAATAAATAGGCTTATTAAATAGGCTTATTAAATAGACTTATAAAATAGGCTCAATAAATAGGCTTATTAAATAGGCTTATTAAGTAGGCTCAATAAATAGGCTTATTAAATAGGCTTATTAAATATGCTTATTAAATAGACTTATTAAATAGGCTTATTAAATAGGCTCAATAAATAGGCTTATTAAATAGGCTCAATAAATAGGCTTATTAAATAGGCTCAATAAACAGGCTTATTAAATAGGCTCAATAAATAGGCTTATTAAATAGGCTCATTAAATACTTATTAAATACTTATAGACTTATAAAATAGGCTCAATAAATAGGCTTATTAAATAGGCTTATTAAGTAGGCTCAATAAATAGGCTTATTAAATAGGCTTATTAAATATGCTTATTAAATAGACTTATTAAATAGGCTTATTAAATAGGCTCAATAAATAGGCCTATTAAATAGGCTTATTAAATAGGCTTATTTCAGCAACTTAGACTTATTAAATAGGCCTATTAAATAGGCTTATTAAATAGACTTATTAAATAGGCTCAATAAATAGGCTTATTAAATAGGCTTATTAAATAGACTTATAAAATAGGCTCAATAAATAGGCTTATTAAATAGGCTTATTAAGTAGGCTCAATAAATAGGCTTATTAAATAGGCTTATTAAATATGCTTATTAAATAGACTTATTAAATAGGCTTATTAAATAGGCTCAATAAATAGGCTTATTAAATAGGCTCAATAAATAGGCTTATTAAATAGGCTCAATAAACAGGCTTATTAAATAGGCTCAATAAATAGGCTTATTAAATAGGCTCATTAAATACTTATTAAATAGGCTTATTAAATAGACTTATTAAATAGACTTATTAAATAGGCTCATGAAATACTTATTAAATATGTTTATTAAATAGGCTTATTAAATGGACTTATTTCAGCAACTTACGCTTATTAAATAGGCTTATTTCAGCAACTTAGGCTTATTAAATAGGCTTATTTCAGAAACTTAGACTTATTAAATAGGCTTATTTCAGCAACTTAGGCTTATTAAATAGCCTTATTTCAGAAACTTAGACTTATTAAATAGGCTTATTTCAGCAACTTAGGCTTATTAAATAGGCTTATTCAGCAACTTAGGCGTATTAAATAGGCTTATTTCAGCAACTTAGACTTATTAAATAGGCCTATCAAATAGGCTTATTAAATAGGCTTATTAAATAGGCTTATTTCAGCAACTTAGGCTTATTAAATAGGCTTATTAAATAGGCTTATTTCAGCAACTTAGGCTTATTAAATAGGCTTATTTCAGCAACTTAGTCTTATTAAATAGCCTTATTTCAGCAACTTACGTTTATTAAATAGGCTTATTTCAGCAACTTAGGCTCATTAAATAGCCTTATTAAATAGGCGTATTTCAGCAACTTAGACTCATTAAATAGGCTTATTTCAGCAACTTATGCTTATTAAATATACTTATTTCAGCAACTTAGGCTTATTAAATAGGCTTATTTCAGCAACTTAGACTTATTAAATAGCCTTATTTCAGCAACTTAGGCTTATTAAATAGGCTAATTTCAGCAACTTAGGCTTATTAAATAGCCTTATTTCAGCAACTTAGACTTATTAAATAGGCTTGTTTCAGCAACTTAGGCTTATTAAATAGGCTTATTTCAGCAACTTAGGCTTATTAAATAGCCTTATTTCAGCAACTTAGACTTATTAAATAGGCTTATTTCAGCAACTTAGACTTATTAAATAGGCCTATTAAATAGGCTTATTAAATAGGCTTATTTCAGCAACTTAGGCTCATTAAATAGCCTTATTAAATAGGCTTATTAAATAGACTTATTAAATAGGCTCATTAAATACTTATTAAATAGGCTTATTAAGTAGGCTTATTAAATAGACTTATTAAATAGGCTCAATAAATAGGCTTATTAAATAGGCTTATTAAATAGGCTCAATAAATAGGCTTATTAAATAGACTCATTAAATAGGCTCAATAAATAGGCTTATTAAATAGGCTTATTAAATAGGTTTCGATTTAAAGCTTTCGTGACTGCAATGATTCATCTTCTTTGGTTCTTTCGGTAAAGTCACGTAGAATGAGAATAAAATAATAAATTGATAAAATAAAATAACACAATAATATTCTCACGACGTTTCGGCCACAACACAAGCGGCCTTCATCAGGTGAAGGGGGTGAGACTGTCTGGTAGGACAGCACTGTCGAAACGTCGTGAGAATATTATTGTGTTATTTTATTTTATCAATTTATTATTTTATTCTCATTCTACGTGACTTTACCGAAAGAAACAAAGAAGGTTATTAAATAGGCTCAATAAATAGGCTTATTAAATAGGCTTATTAAATAGGCTCAATAAATAGGCTTATTAAATAGGCTCAATAAATAGGCTTATTAAATAAGCTCAATAAATAGGCTTATTAAATAGGCTCAATAAATAGGCTTATTAAATAGGCTCATTAAATACTTATTAAATAGGCTTATTAAATAGAATTATTAAATAGACTTATTAAATAGGCTTATTAAATAGACTTATTAAATAGGCTTATTAAAAAGGCTTATTAAATAGACTTATTAAATAGGCTCATTAAATGCTTATTAAATATGTTTATTAAATAGGCGTATTAAATAGGCTTATTAAATATGCTTATTAAATAGACTTATTAAATAGGCTTATTAAATAGGCTCAATAAATAGGCTTATTAAATAGGCTCAATAAATAGGCTTATTAAATAGGCTCAATAAACAGGCTTATTAAATAGGCTCAATAAATAGGCTTATTAAATAGGCTCATTAAATACTTATTAAATAGGCTTATTAAATAGACTTATTAAATAGACTTATTAAATAGGCTCATGAAATACTTATTAAATATGTTTATTAAATAGGCTTATTAAATAGGCTTATTAAATAGGCTTATTAAATAGGCTTATTAAATAGCCTCATTAATTACTTATTAAATAGGCTTATTAAATAGGCTTATTTCAGCAACTTAGGCTTATTAAATAGCCTTATTAAATAGGCTTGTTCAGCAACTTAGGCTTATTAAATAAGCTCATTTCAGCAACTTATGCTTATTAAATAGGCTCATTCAGAAACTTAGGCTTATTAAATAGGCTTATTTCAGCAACTTAGACTTATTAAATAGGCCTATTAAATAGGCTTATTAAATAGGCTTATTTCAGCAACTTAGGCTCATTAAATAGCCTTATTAAATAGGCTTATTAAATAGACTTATTAAATAGGCTCATTAAATACTTATTAAATAGGCTTATTAAGTAGGCTTATTAAATAGACTTATTAAATAGGCTCAATAAATAGGCTTATTAAATAGGCTTATTAAATAGGCTCAATAAATAGGCTTATTAAATAGGCTTATTAAATAGGCTTATTAAATAGACTTATTAAATAGGCTTATTAAATAGCCTCAATAAATAGGCTTATTAAATAGGCTCAATAAATAGGCTTATAAAATAGGCTCAATAAATAGGCTATTAAATAGGCTCAATAAATAGGCTTATTAAATAGGCTCATTAAATACTTATTAAATAGGCTTATTAAATAGATTATTAAATAGACTTATTAAATAGGCTTATTAAATAGACTTATTACATAGGCTTATTAAAAAGGCTTATTAAATAGACTTATTAAATAGGCTCATTAAATACTTATTAAATATGTTTATTAAATAGGCGTATTAAATAGGCTTATTAAATAGGCTTATTAAATAGGCTTATTAAATAGGCTCAATAAATAGGCTTATTAAATAGGCTCAATAAATAGGCTTATTAAATAGGCTCAATAAATAGGCTTATTAAATAGGCTCAATAAATAGGCTTATTAAATAGGCTCATTAAATACTTATTAAATAGGCTTATTAAATAGACTTATTGAATAGACTTATTAAATAGGCTTATTAAATAGACTTATTAAATAGGCTTTTTAAAAAGGCTTATTAAATAGACTTATTAAATAGGCTCATTAAATACTTATTAAATATGTTTATTAAATAGGCATATTAAATAGGCTTATTAAATAGGCTTATTAAATATGCTTATTAAATAGGCTTATTAAATAGACTTATTAAATAGCCTCATTAAATAGGCTTATTTTAGCAACTTAGGCTTATTAAAAAGGTTTATTTCAGCAACTTAGACTTATTAAATAGCCTTATTAAATATGCTTATTTCAGCAACTTAGGCTTATTAAATAGCATTTTTAAATAGGTTTATTTCAGCAACTTAGACTTATTAAATATACCTTTTTTAATAGGCTTAGTTCAGAAACTTAGGCTTATTAAATAGGCTTATTTCAGCAACTTAGGCTCATTAAATAGCCTTATTAAATAGGCGTATTTCAGCAACTTAGGCTTATTAAATAGGCTTATTTCAGAAACTTAGACTTATTAAATAGGCTTATTTCAGCAACTTAGGCTTATTAAATAGGCTTATTCAGCAACTTAGGCTTATTAAATAGGCTTATTTCAGCAACTTAGACTTATTAAATAGGCCTATCAAATAGGCTTATTAAATAGGCTTATTAAATAGGCTTATTTCAGCAACTTAGGCGTATTAAATAGGCTTATTAAATAGGCTTATTTCAGCAACTTAGGCTTATTAAATAGGCTTATTTCAGCAACTTAGTCTTATTAAATAGCCTTATTTCAGCAACTTACGCTTATTAAATAGGCTTATTTCAGCAACTTAGGCTTATTAAATAACCTAATTAAGTAGGCTTATTTCAGCAACTTGGGCTTATTAAATAGGCTTATTTCAGCAACTTATGCTGATTAAAAAGGCTTATTTCAGCAACTTAGACTTATTAAATAGCTTTATTTCAGCAACTTAGACTCATTAAATAGTCTTATTTCAGCAACTTATGCTTATTAAATATACTTATTTCAGCAACTTAGGCTTATTAAATAGGCTTATTTCAGCAACTTAGACTTATTAAATAGCCTTATTTCAGCAACTTAGGCTTATTAAATAGGCTTATTTCAGCAACTTAGGCTTATTAAATAGCCTTATTTCAGCAACTTAGACTTATTAAATAGGCTTATTTCAGCAACTTAGGCTTATTAAATAGGCTTATTTCAGCAACTTAGGCTTATTAAATAGCCTTATTTCAGCAACTTAGACTTATTAAATAGGCTTATTTCAGCAACTTTGACTTATTAAATAGGTCTATTAAATAGGCTTATTAAATAGGCTTATTTCAGCAACTTAGGCTCATTAAATAGCCTTATTAAATAGGCTTATTAAATAGACTTATTAAATAGGCTCATTAAATACTTATTAAATAGGCTTATTAAGTAGGCTTATTAAATAGACTTATTAAATAGGCTCAATAAATAGGCTTATTAAATAGGCTTATTAAATAGGCTCAATAAATAGGCTTATTAAAAGGCTCAATAAATAGGCTTATTAAATAAGCTCAATAAATAGGCTTATTAAATAGGCTCAATAAATAGGCTTATTAAATAGGCTCATTAAATACTTATTAAATAGGCTTATTAAATATAATTATTAAATAGACTTATTAAATAGGCTTATTAAATAGACTTATTAAATAGGCTTATTAAAAAGGCTTATTAAATAGACTTATTAAATAGGCTCATTAAATGCTTATTAAATATGTTTATTAAATAGGCGTATTAAATAGGCTTATTAAATAGGCTTATTAAATATGCTTATTAAATAGACTTATTAAATAGGCTCAATAAATAGGCTTATTAAAAGGCTCAATAAATAGGCTTATTAAATAGACTTATTAAATAGGCTCAATAAATAGGCTTATTAAAAGGCTCAATAAATAGGCTTATTAAATAAGCTCAATAAATAGGCTTATTAAATAGGCTCAATAAATATGTTTATTAAATAGGCTTATTAAATAGGCTTATTAAATAGGCTTATTAAATAGAATTATTAAATAGACTTATTAAATAGGCTTATTAAATAGACTTATTAAATAGGCTTATTAAAAAGGCTTATTAAATAGACTTATTAAATAGGCTCATTAAATGCTTATTAAATATGTTTATTAAATAGGCATATTAAATAGGCTTATTAAATAGGCTTATTAAATATGCTTATTAAATAGACTTATTAAATAGGCTTATTAAATAGGCTCAATAAATAGGCTTATTAAATAGGCTCAATAAATAGGCTTATTAAATAGGCTCAATAAACAGGCTTATTAAATAGGCTCAATAAATAGGCTTATTAAATAGGCTAATTAAATACTTATTAAATAGGCTTATTAAATAGACTTATTAAATAGACTTATTAAATAGGCTTATTAAATAGACTTATTACATAGGCTTATTAAAAAGGCTTATTAAATAGACTTATTAAATAGGCTCATTAAATACTTATTAAATATGTTTATTAAATAGGCGTATTAAATAGGCTTATTAAATAGGCTTATTAAATAGGCTTATTAAATAGGCTTATTAAATAGGCTCATTAAATACTTATTAAATATGTTTATTAAATAGGCGTATTAAATAGGCGTATTAAATAGGCTTATTAAATAGGCTTATTAAATAGGCTTATTAAATAGGCTCAATAAATAGGCTTATTAAATAGGCTCAATAAATAGGCTTATTAAATAGGCTCAATAAATAGGCTTATTAAATAGGCTCAATAAATAGGCTTATTAAATAGGCTCATTAAATACTTATTAAATAGGCTTATTAAATAGACTTATTGAATAGACTTATTAAATAGGCTTATTAAATAGACTTACTAAATAGGCTTATTAAAAAGGCTTATTAAATAGACTTATTAAATAGGCTCATTAAATACTTATTAAATATGTTTATTAAATAGGCATATTAAATAGGCTTATTAAATAGGCTTATTAAATATGCTTATTAAATAGGCTTATTAAATAGACTTATTAAATAGCCTCATTAAATAGGCTTATTTTAGCAACTTAGGCTTATTAAATAAGCTTATTTCAGCAACTTAGACTTATTAAATAGCCTTATTAAATATGCTTATTTCAGCAACTTAGGCTTATTAAATAAGCTTATTTCAGCAACTTATGCTTATTAAATAGCCATATTAAACAGGTTTATTTCAGCAACTTAGGCTTATCAAATAGCATTTTTAAATAGGTTTATTTCAGCAACTTAGACTTATTAAATATACCTTTTTTAATAGGCTTAGTACAGAAACTAAGGCTTATTAAATAGGCTTATTTAAGCAACTTAGGCTCATTAAATAGCCTTATTAAATAGGCGTATTTCAATAACTTAGGCTTATTAAATAGGCTTATTTCAGAAACTTAGACTTATTAAATAGGCTTATTTCAGCAACTTAGGCTTATTAAATAGGCGTATTCAGCAACTTAGGCTTATTAAATAGGCTTATTTCAGCAACTTAGACTTATTAAATAGGCCTATCAAATAGGCTTATTAAATAGGCTTATTAAATAGGCTTATTTCAGCAACTTAGGCTTATTAAATAGGCTTATTAAATAGGCTTATTTCAGCAACTTAGGCTTATTAAATAGGCTTATTTCAGCAACTTAGTCTTATTAAATAGCCTTATTTCAGCAACTTACGCTTATTAAATAGGCTTATTTCAGCAACTTAGGCTTATTAAATAACCTAATTAAGTAGGCTTATTTCAGCAACTTGGGCTTATTAAATAGGCTTATTTCAGCAACTTATGCTGATTAAAAAGGCTTATTTCAGCAACTTAGACTTATTAAATAGCTTTATTTCAGCAACTTAGACTCATTAAATAGGCTTATTTCAGCAACTTATGCTTATTAAATATACTTATTTCAGCAACTTAGGCTTATTAAATAGGCTTATTTCAGCAACTTAGACTTATTAAATAGCCTTATTTCAGCAACTTAGGCTTATTAAATAGGCTTATTTCAGCAACTTAGGCTTATTAAATAGCCTTATTTCAGCAACTTAGACTTATTAAATAGGCTTATTTCAGCAACTTAGACTTATTAAATAGGCCTATTAAATAGGCTTATTAAATAGGGTTATTTCAGCAACTTAGGCTCATTAAATAGCCTTATTAAATAGGCTTATTAAATAGACTTATTAAATAGGCTCATTAAATACTTATTAAATAGGCTTATTAAGTAGGCTTATTAAATAGACTTATTAAATAGGCTCAATAAATAGGCTTATTAAATAGGCTTATTAAATAGGCTCAATAAATAGGCTTATTAAAAGGCTCAATAAATAGGCTTATTAAATAAACTCAATAAATAGGCTTATTAAATAGGCTCAATAAATAGGCTTATTAAATAGGCTCATTAAATACTTATTAAATAGGCTTATTAAATATAATTATTAAATAGACTTATTAAATAGGCTTATTAAATAGACTTATTAAATAGGCTTATTAAAAAGGCTTATTAAATAGACTTATTAAATAGGCTCATTAAATGCTTATTAAATATGTTTATTAAATAGGCGTATTAAATAGGCTTATTAAATAGGCTTATTAAATATGCTTATTAAATAGACTTATTAAATAGGCTTATTAAATAGGCTCAATAAATAGGCTTATTAAATAGACTTATTAAATAGGCTCAATAAATAGGCTTATTAAAAGGCTCAATAAATAGGCTTATTAAATAAGCTCAATAAATAGGCTTATTAAATAGGCTCAATAAATATGTTTATTAAATAGTCTTATTAAATAGGCTTATTAAATAGGCTTATTAAATAGAATTATTAAATAGACTTATTAAATAGGCTTATTAAATAGACTTATTAAATAGGCTTATTAAAAAGGCTTATTAAATAGACTTATTAAATAGGCTCATTAAATGCTTATTAAATATGTTTATTAAATAGGCGTATTAAATAGGCTTATTAAATAGGCTTATTAAATATGCTTATTAAATAGACTTATTAAATAGGCTTATTAAATAGGCTCAATAAATAGGCTTATTAAATAGGCTCAATAAATAGGCTTATTAAATAGGCTCAATAAACAGGCTTATTAAATAGGCTCAATAAATAGGCTTATTAAATAGGCTAATTAAATACTTATTAAATAGGCTTATTAAATAGACTTATTAAATAGACTTATTAAATAGGCTTATTAAATAGACTTATTACATAGGCTTATTAAAAAGGCTTATTAAATAGACTTATTAAATAGGCTCATTAAATACTTATTAAATATGTTTATTAAATAGGCGTATTAAATAGGCTTATTAAATAGGCTTATTAAATAGGCTTATTAAATAGGCTTATTAAATAGGCTCAATAAATAGGCTCAATAAATAGGCTTATTAAATAGGCTCAATAAATAGGCTTATTAAATAGGCTCAATAAATAGGCTTATTAAATAGGCTCATTAAATACTTATTAAATAGGCTTATTAAATAGACTTATTGAATAGACTTATTAAATAGGCTTATTAAATAGACTTATTAAATAGGCTTTTTAAAAAGGCTTATTAAATAGACTTATTAAATAGGCTCATTAAATACTTATTAAATATGTTTATTAAATAGGCATATTAAATAGGCTTATTAAATAGGCTTATTAAATATGCTTATTAAATAGGCTTATTAAATAGACTTATTAAATAGCCTCATTAAATAGGCTTATTTTAGCAACTTAGGCTTATTAAATAAGCTTATTTCAGCAACTTAGGCTTATTAAATAGCATTTTTAAATAGGTTTATTTCAGCAACTTAGACTTATTAAATATACCTTTTTTAATAGGCTTAGTTCAGAAACTTAGGCTTATTAAATAGGCTTATTTCAGCAACTTAGGCTCATTAAATAGCCTTATTAAATAGGCGTATTTCAGCAACTTAGGCTTATTAAATAGGCTTATTTCAGAAACTTAGACTTATTAAATAGGCTTATTTCAGCAACTTAGGCTTATTAAATAGGCTTATTCAGCAACTTAGGCTTATTAAATAGGCTTATTTCAGCAACTTAGACTTATTAAATAGGCCTATCAAATAGGCTTATTAAATAGGCTTATTAAATAGGCTTATTTCAGCAACTTAGGCTTATTAAATAGGCTTATTAAATAGGCTTATTTCAGCAACTTAGGCTTATTAAATAGGCTTATTTCAGCAACTTAGTCTTATTAAATAGCCTTATTTCAGCAACTTACGCTTATTAAATAGGCTTATTTCAGCAACTTAGGCTTATTAAATAACCTAATTAAGTAGGCTTATTTCAGCAACTTGGGCTTATTAAATAGGCTTATTTCAGCAACTTATGCTGATTAAAAAGGCTTATTTCAGCAACTTAGACTTATTAAATAGCTTTATTTCAGCAACTTAGACTCATTAAATAGGCTTATTTCAGCAACTTATGCTTATTAAATATACTTATTTCAGCAACTTAGGCTTATTAAATAGGCTTATTTCAGCAACTTAGACTTATTAAATAGCCTTATTTCAGCAACTTAGGCTTATTAAATAGGCTTATTTCAGCAACTTAGGCTTATTAAATAGCCTTATTTCAGCAACTTAGACTTATTAAATAGGCTTATTTCAGCAACTTAGGCTTATTAAATAGGCTTATTTCAGCAACTTAGGCTTATTAAATAGCCTTATTTCAGCAACTTAGACTTATTAAATAGGCTTGTTCAGCAACTTAGGCTTATTAAATAAGCTCATTTCAGCAACTTATGCTTATTAAATAGGCTCATTCAGAAACTTAGGCTTATTAAAAAGGCTTATTTCAGCAACTTAGACTTATTAAATAGGCCTATTAAATAGGCTTATTAAATAGGCTTATTTCAGCAACTTAGGCTCATTAAATAGCCTTATTAAATAGGCTTATTAAATAGACTTATTAAATAGGCTCATTAAATACTTATTAAATAGGCTTATTAAGTAGGCTTATTAAATAGACTTATTAAATAGGCTCAATAAATAGGCTTATTAAATAGGCTTATTAAATAGGCTCAATAAATAGGCTTATAAAATAGGCTCAATAAATAGGCTATTAAATAGGCTCAATAAATAGGCTTATTAAATAGGCTCATTAAATACTTATTAAATAGGCTTATTAAATAGATTATTAAATAGACTTATTAAATAGGCTTATTAAATAGACTTATTACATAGGCTTATTAAAAAGGCTTATTAAATAGACTTATTAAATAGGCTCATTAAATACTTATTAAATATGTTTATTAAATAGGCGTATTAAATAGGCTTATTAAATAGGCTTATTAAATAGGCTTATTAAATAGGCTTATTAAATAGGCTCATTAAATACTTATTAAATATGTTTATTAAATAGGCGTATTAAATAGGCGTATTAAATAGGCTTATTAAATAGGCTTATTAAATAGGCTTATTAAATAGGCTCAATAAATAGGCTTATTAAATAGGCTCAATAAATAGGCTTATTAAATAGGCTCAATAAATAGGCTTATTAAATAGGCTCAATAAATAGGCTTATTAAATAGGCTCATTAAATACTTATTAAATAGGCTTATTAAATAGACTTATTGAATAGACTTATTAAATAGGCTTATTAAATAGACTTACTAAATAGGCTTATTAAAAAGGCTTATTAAATAGACTTATTAAATAGGCTCATTAAATACTTATTAAATATGTTTATTAAATAGGCATATTAAATAGGCTTATTAAATAGGCTTATTAAATATGCTTATTAAATAGGCTTATTAAATAGACTTATTAAATAGCCTCATTAAATAGGCTTATTTTAGCAACTTAGGCTTATTAAATAAGCTTATTTCAGCAACTTATGCTTATTAAATAGCCATATTAAACAGGTTTATTTCAGCAACTTAGGCTTATTAAATAGCATTTTTAAATAGGTTTATTTCAGCAACTTAGACTTATTAAATATACCTTTTTTAATAGGCTTAGTTCAGAAACTTAGGCTTATTAAATAGGCTTATTTCAGCAACTTAGGCTCATTAAATAGCCTTATTAAATAGGCGTATTTCAGCAACTTAGGCTTATTAAATAGGCTTATTTCAGAAACTTAGACTTATTAAATAGGCTTATTTCAGCAACTTAGGCTTATTAAATAGGCTTATTCAGCAACTTAGGCTTATTAAATAGGCTTATTTCAGCAACTTAGACTTATTAAATAGGCCTATCAAATAGGCTTATTAAATAGGCTTATTAAATAGGCTTATTTCAGCAACTTAGGCTTATTAAATAGGCCTATCAAATAGGCTTATTAAATAGGCTTATTAAATAGGCTTATTTCAGCAACTTAGGCTTATTAAATAGGCTTATTAAATAGGCTTATTTCAGCAACTTAGGCTTATTAAATAGGCTTATTTCAGCAACTTAGTCTTATTAAATAGCCTTATTTCAGCAACTTACGCTTATTAAATAGGCTTATTTCAGCAACTTAGGCTTATTAAATAACCTAATTAAGTAGGCTTATTTCAGCAACTTGGGCTTATTAAATAGGCTTATTTCAGCAACTTATGCTGATTAAAAAGGCTTATTTCAGCAACTTAGACTTATTAAATAGCTTTATTTCAGCAACTTAGACTCATTAAATAGGCTTATTTCAGCAACTTATGCTTATTAAATATACTTATTTCAGCAACTTAGGCTTATTAAATAGGCTTATTTCAGCAACTTAGACTTATTAAATAGCCTTATTTCAGCAACTTAGGCTTATTAAATAGGCTTATTTCAGCAACTTAGGCTTATTAAATAGCCTTATTTCAGCAACTTAGACTTATTAAATAGGCTTATTTCAGCAACTTAGACTTATTAAATAGGCCTATTAAATAGGCTTATTAAATAGGCTTATTTCAGCAACTTAGGCTCATTAAATAGCCTTATTAAATAGGCTTATTAAATAGACTTATTAAATAGGCTCATTAAATACTTATTAAATAGGCTTATTAAGTAGGCTTATTAAATAGACTTATTAAATAGGCTCAATAAATAGGCTTATTAAATAGGCTTATTAAATAGGCTCAATAAATAGGCTTATTAAAAGGCTCAATAAATAGGCTTATTAAATAAGCTCAATAAATAGGCTTATTAAATAGGCTCAATAAATAGGCTTATTAAATAGGCTCATTAAATACTTATTAAATAGGCTTATTAAATATAATTATTAAATAGACTTATTAAATAGGCTTATTAAATAGACTTATTAAATAGGCTTATTAAAAAGGCTTATTAAATAGACTTATTAAATAGGCTCATTAAATGCTTATTAAATATGTTTATTAAATAGGCGTATTAAATAGGCTTATTAAATAGGCTTATTAAATATGCTTATTAAATAGACTTATTAAATAGGCTTATTAAATAGGCTCAATAAATAGGCTTATTAAATAGACTTATTAAATAGGCTCAATAAATAGGCTTATTAAAAGGCTCAATAAATAGGCTTATTAAATAAGCTCAATAAATAGGCTTATTAAATAGGCTCAATAAATATGTTTATTAAATAGTCTTATTAAATAGGCTTATTAAATAGGCTTATTAAATAGAATTATTAAATAGACTTATTAAATAGGCTTATTAAATAGACTTATTAAATAGGCTTATTAAAAAGGCTTATTAAATAGACTTATTAAATAGGCTCATTAAATGCTTATTAAATATGTTTATTAAATAGGCGTATTAAATAGGCTTATTAAATAGGCTTATTAAATATGCTTATTAAATAGACTTATTAAATAGGCTTATTAAATAGGCTCAATAAATAGGCTTATTAAATAGGCTCAATAAATAGGCTTATTAATTAGGCTCAATAAACAGGCTTATTAAATAGGCTCAATAAATAGGCTTATTAAATAGGCTAATTAAATACTTATTAAATAGGCTTATTAAATAGACTTATTAAATAGACTTATTAAATAGGCTTATTAAATAGACTTATTACATAGGCTTATTAAAAAGGCTTATTAAATAGACTTATTAAATAGGCTCATTAAATACTTATTAAATATGTTTATTAAATAGGCGTATTAAATAGGCTTATTAAATAGGCTTATTAAATAGGCTTATTAAATAGGCTCAATAAATAGGCTTATTAAATAGGCTCAATAAATAGGCTTATTAAATAGGCTCAATAAATAGGCTTATTAAATAGGCTCAATAAATAGGCTTATTAAATAGGCTCATTAAATACTTATTAAATAGGCTTATTAAATAGACTTATTGAATAGACTTATTAAATAGGCTTATTAAATAGACTTATTAAATAGGCTTTTTAAAAAGGCTTATTAAATAGACTTATTAAATAGGCTCATTAAATACTTATTAAATATGTTTATTAAATAGGCATATTAAATAGGCTTATTAAATAGGCTTATTAAATATGCTTATTAAATAGGCTTATTAAATAGACTTATTAAATAGCCTCATTAAATAGGCTTATTTTAGCAACTTAGGCTTATTAAATAAGCTTATTTCAGCAACTTAGGCTTATTAAATAGCATTTTTAAATAGGTTTATTTCAGCAACTTAGACTTATTAAATATACCTTTTTTAATAGGCTTAGTTCAGAAACTTAGGCTTATTAAATAGGCTTATTTCAGCAACTTAGGCTCATTACATAGCCTTATTAAATAGGCGTATTTCAGCAACTTAGGCTTATTAAATAGGCTTATTTCAGAAACTTAGACTTATTAAATAGGCTTATTTCAGCAACTTAGGCTTATTAAATAGGCTTATTCAGCAACTTAGGCTTATTAAATAGGCTTATTTCAGCAACTTAGACTTATTAAATAGGCCTATCAAATAGGCTTATTAAATAGGCTTATTAAATAGGCTTATTTCAGCAACTTAGGCTTATTAAATAGGCTTATTAAATAGGCTTATTTCAGCAACTTAGGCTTATTAAATAGGCTTATTTCAGCAACTTAGTCTTATTAAATAGCCTTATTTCAGCAACTTACGCTTATTAAATAGGCTTATTTCAGCAACTTAGGCTTATTAAATAACCTAATTAAGTAGGCTTATTTCAGCAACTTGGGCTTATTAAATAGGCTTATTTCAGCAACTTATGCTGATTAAAAAGGCTTATTTCAGCAACTTAGACTTATTAAATAGCTTTATTTCAGCAACTTAGACTCATTAAATAGGCTTATTTCAGCAACTTATGCTTATTAAATATACTTATTTCAGCAACTTAGGCTTATTAAATAGGCTTATTTCAGCAACTTAGACTTATTAAATAGCCTTATTTCAGCAACTTAGGCTTATTAAATAGGCTTATTTCAGCAACTTAGGCTTATTAAATAGCCTTATTTCAGCAACTTAGACTTATTAAATAGGCCTATTAAATAGGCTTATTAAATAGGCTTATTTCAGCAACTTAGGCTCATTAAATAGCCTTATTAAATAGGCTTATTAAATAGACTTATTAAATAGGCTCATTAAATACTTATTAAATAGGCTTATTAAGTAGGCTTATTAAATAGACTTATTAAATAGGCTCAATAAATAGGCTTATTAAATAGGCTTATTAAATAGGCTCAATAAATAGGCTTATTAAAAGGCTCAATAAATAGGCTTATTAAATAAGCTCAATAAATAGGCTTATTAAATAGGCTCAATAAATAGGCTTATTAAATAGGCTCATTAAATACTTATTAAATAGGCTTATTAAATATAATTATTAAATAGACTTATTAAATAGGCTTATTAAATAGACTTATTAAATAGGCTTATTAAAAAGGCTTATTAAATAGACTTATTAAATAGGCTCATTAAATGCTTATTAAATATGTTTATTAAATAGGCGTATTAAATAGGCTTATTAAATAGGCTTATTAAATATGCTTATTAAATAGACTTATTAAATAGGCTTATTAAATAGGCTCAATAAATAGGCTTATTAAATAGACTTATTAAATAGGCTCAATAAATAGGCTTATTAAAAGGCTCAATAAATAGGCTTATTAAATAAGCTCAATAAATAGGCTTATTAAATAGGCTCAATAAATATGTTTATTAAATAGGCTTATTAAATAGGCTTATTAAATAGGCTTATTAAATAGAATTATTAAATAGATTTATTAAATAGGCTTATTAAATAGACTTATTAAATAGGCTTATTAAAAAGGCTTATTAAATAGACTTATTAAATAGGCTCATTAAATGCTTATTAAATATGTTTATTAAATAGGCGTATTAAATAGGCTTATTAAATAGGCTTATTAAATATGCTTATTAAATAGACTTATTAAATAGGCTTATTAAATAGGCTCAATAAATAGGCTTATTAAATAGGCTCAATAAATAGGCTTATTAAATAGGCTCAATAAACAGGCTTATTAAATAGGCTCAATAAATAGGCTTATTAAATAGGCTCATTAAATACTTATTAAATAGGCTTATTAAATAGACTTATTAAATAGACTTATTAAATAGGCTCATGAAATACTTATTAAATATGTTTATTAAATAGGCTTATTAAATAGGCTTATTAAATAGGCTTATTAAATAGGCTTATTAAATAGCCTCATTAATTACTTATTAAATAGGCTTATTAAATAGGCTTATTAAATAGGCTTATTTCAGCAACTTAGGCTTATTAAATAGCCTTATTAAATAGGCTTGTTCAGCAACTTAGGCTTATTAAATAAGCTCATTTCAGCAACTTATGCTTATTAAATAGGCTCATTCAGAAACTTAGGCTTATTAAAAAGGCTTATTTCAGCAACTTAGACTTATTAAATAGGCCTATTAAATAGGCTTATTAAATAGGCTTATTTCAGCAACTTAGGCTCATTAAATAGCCTTATTAAATAGGCTTATTAAATAGACTTATTAAATAGGCTCATTAAATACTTATTAAATAGGCTTATTAAGTAGGCTTATTAAATAGACTTATTAAATAGGCTCAATAAATAGGCTTATTAAATAGGCTTATTAAATAGGCTCAATAAATAGGCTTAGAAAATAGGCTCAATAAATAGGCTATTAAATAGGCTCAATAAATAGGCTTATTAAATAGGCTCATTAAATACTTATTAAATAGGCTTATTAAATAGATTATTAAATAGACTTATTAAATAGGCTTATTAAATAGACTTATTACATAGGCTTATTAAAAAGGCTTATTAAATAGACTTATTAAATAGGCTCATTAAATACTTATTAAATATGTTTATTAAATAGGCGTATTAAATAGGCTTATTAAATAGGCTTATTAAATAGGCTTATTAAATAGGCTTATTAAATAGGCTCATTAAATACTTATTAATTATGTTTATTAAATAGGCGTATTAAATAGGCGTATTAAATAGGCTTATTAAATAGGCTTATTAAATAGGCTTATTAAATAGGCTCAATAAATAGGCTTATTAAATAGGCTCAATAAATAGGCTTATTAAATAGGCTCAATAAATAGGCTTATTAAATAGGCTCAATAAATAGGCTTATTAAATAGGCTCATTAAATACTTATTAAATAGGCTTATTAAATAGACTTATTGAATAGACTTATTAAAGAGGCTTATTAAATAGACTTACTAAATAGGCTTATTAAAAAGGCTTATTAAATAGACTTATTAAATAGGCTCATTAAATACTTATTAAATATGTTTATTAAATAGGCATATTAAATAGGCTTATTAAATAGGCTTATTAAATATGCTTATTAAATAGGCTTATTAAATAGACTTATTAAATAGCCTAATTAAATAGGCTTATTTTAGCAACTTAGGCTTATTAAAAAGGTTTATTTCAGCAACTTAGACTTATTAAATAGCCTTATTAAATATGCTTATTTCAGCAACTTAGGCTTATTAAATAAGCTTATTTCAGCAACTTATGCTTATTAAATAGCCTTATTAAACAGGTTTATTTCAGCAACTTAGGCTTATTAAATAGCATTTTTAAATAGGTTTATTTCAGCAACTTAGACTTATTAAATATACCTTTTTTAATAGGCTTAGTTCAGAAACTTAGGCTTATTAAATAGGCTTATTTCAGCAACTTAGGCTCATTAAATAGCCTTATTAAATAGGCGTATTTCAGCAACTTAGGCTTATTAAATAGGCTTATTTCAGAAACTTAGACTTATTAAATAGGCTTATTTCAGCAACTTAGGCTTATTAAATAGCGTTATTTCAGAAAATTAGACTTATTAAATAGGCTTATTTCAGCAACTTAGGCTTATTAAATAGGCTTATTCAGCAACTTAGGCTTATTAAATAGGCTTATTTCAGCAACTTAGACTTATTAAATAGGCCTATCAAATAGGCTTATTAAATAGGCTTATTAAATAGGCTTATTTCAGCAACTTAGGCTTATTAAATAGGCTTATTAAATAGGCTTATTTCAGCAACTTAGGCTTATTAAATAGGCTTATTTCAGCAACTTAGTCTTATTAAATAGCCTTATTTCAGCAACTTACGCTTATTAAATAGGCTTATTTCAGCAACTTAGGCTTATTAAATAGGCTTATTTCAGCAACTTAGACTTATTAAATAGCCTTATTTCAGCAACTTAGGCTTATTAAATAGGCTTATTTCAGCAACTTAGGCTTATTAAATAGCCTTATTTCAGCAACTTAGAATTATTAAATAGGCTTATTTCAGCAACTTAGGCTTATTAAATAGGCTTATTTCAGCAACTTAGGCTTATTAAATAGCCTTATTTCAGCAACTTAGACTTATTAAATATGCTTATTTCAGCAACTTAGACTTATTAAATAGGCCTATTAAATAGGCTTATTAAATAGGCTTATTTCAGCAACTTAGGCTAATTAAATAGCCTTATTAAATAGGCTTATTAAATAGACTTATTAAATAGGCTCATTAAATACTTATTAAATAGGCTTATTAAGTAGGCTTATTAAATAGACTTATTAAATAGGCTCAATAAATAGGCTTATTAAATAGGCTTATTAAATAGGCTCAATAAATAGGCTTATTAAATAGACTTATTAAATAGGCTCAATAAATAGGCTTATTAAATAGGCTTATTAAATAGGTTTCGATTTAAAGCTTTCGTGACTGCAATGATTCATCTTCTTTGGTTCTTTCGGTAAAGTCACGTAGAATGAGAATAAAATAATAAATTGATAAAATAAAATAACACAATAATATTCTCACGACGTTTCGGCCACAACACAAGCGGCCTTCATCAGGTGAAGGGGGTGAGACTGTCTGGTAGGACAGCACTGTCGAAACGTCGTGAGAATATTATTGTGTTATTTTATTTTATCAATTTATTATTTTATTCTCATTCTACGTGACTTTACCGAAAGAAACAAAGAAGGTTATTAAATAGGCTCAATAAATAGGCTTATTAAATAGGCTTATTAAATAGGCTCAATAAATAGGCTTATTAAAAGGCTCAATAAATAGGCTTATTAAATAAGCTCAATAAATAGGCTTATTAAATAGGCTCAATAAATAGGCTTATTAAATAGGCTCATTAAATACTTATTCAATAGGCTTATTAAATAGAATTATTAAATAGACTTATTAAATAGGCTTATTAAATAGACTTATTAAATAGGCTTATTAAAAAGGCTTATTAAATAGACTTATTAAATAGGCTCATTAAATGCTTATTAAATATGTTTATTAAATAGGCGTATTAAATAGGCTTATTAAATAGGCTTATTAAATATGCTTATTAAATAGACTTATTAAATAGGCTTATTAAATAGGCTCAATAAATAGGCTTATTAAATAGGCTCAATAAATAGGCTTATTAAATAGGCTCAATAAACAGGCTTATTAAATAGGCTCAATAAATAGGCTTATTAAATAGGCTCATTAAATACTTATTAAATAGGCTTATTAAATAGACTTATTAAATAGACTTATTAAATAGGCTCATGAAATACTTATTAAATATGTTTATTAAATAGGCTTATTAAATAGGCTTATTAAATAGGCTTATTAAATAGGCTTATTAAAAAGCCTAATTAATTACTTATTAAATAGGCTTATTAAATAGGCTTATTTCAGCAACTTAGGCTTATTAAATAGCCTTATTAAATAGTCTTGTTCAGCAATTTAGGCTTATTAAATAAGCTCATTTCAGCAACTTATGCTTATTAAATAGGCTCATTCAGAAACTTAGGCTTATTAAATAGGCTTATTTCAGCAACTTAGACTTATTAAATAGGCCTATTAAATAGGCTTATTAAATAGGCTTATTTCAGCAACTTAGGCTCATTAAATAGCCTTATTAAATAGGCTTATTAAATAGACTTATTAAATAGGCTCATTAAATACTTATTAAATAGGCTTATTAAGTAGGCTTATTAAATAGACTTACTAAATAGGCTCAATAAATAGGCTTATTAAATAGGCTTATTAAATAGGCTCAATAAATACTCTTATTAAATAGGCTTATTAAATAGGCTTATTAAATAGACTTATTAAATAGGCTTATTAAATAGCCTCAATAAATAGGCTTATTAAATAGGCTCAATAAATAGGCTTATAAAATAGGCTCAATCAATAGGCTATTAAATAGGCTCAATAAATAGGCTTATTAAATAGGCTCATTAAATACTTATTAAATAGGCTTATTAAATAGATTATTAAATAGACTTATTAAATAGGCTTATTAAATAGACTTATTAAATAGGCTTATTAAAAAGGCTTATTAAATAGACTTATTAAATAGGCTCATTAAATACTCATTAAATATGTTTATTAAATAGGCGTATTAAATAGGCTTATTAAATAGGCTTATTAAATAGGCTTATTAAATAGGCTTATTAAATAGACTTATTAAATAGCCTCATTAAATAGGCTTATTTTAGCAACTTAGGCTTATTAAATAGGTTTATTTCAGCAACTTAGACTTATTAAATAGCCTTATTAAATAGGCTTATTTCAGCAAATTAGGCTTATTAAATAGGCTTATTCAGCAACTTAGGCTTATTAAATAGGCTTATTTCAGCAACTTATGCTTATTAAATAGGCTCATTCAGAAACGTAGGCTTATTAAATAGGCTTATTTCAGCAACTTAGACTTATTAAATAGGCCTATTAAATAGGCTTATTAAATAGGCTTATTTCAGCAACTTAGGCTCATTAAATAGCCTTATTAAACAGGCTTATTAAATGGACTTATTAAATAGGCTCATTAAACACTTATTAAATAGGCTTATTAAATAGGCTCATTAAATAGACTTATTAAATAGGCTCAATAAATAGGCTTATTAAATAGGCTTATTAAATAGGCTCAATAAATAGGCTTATTAAATAGGCTTATTAAATGGGCTTATTAAATAGACTTATTAAATAGGCTTATTAAATAGGTTCAATAAATAGGCTTATTAAATAGGCTTATTTCAGCAACTTAGGCTTATTAAATAACCTAATTAAGTAGGCTTATTTCAGCAACTTGGGCTTATTAAATAGGCTTATTTCAGCAACGTATGCTGATTAAAAAGGCTTATTTCAGCAACTTAGACTTATTAAATAGCTTTATTTCAGCAACTTAGACTCATTAAATAGCCTTATTTCAGCAACTTAGGCTTATTAAATAGGCTTATTTCAGCAACTTAGGCTTATTAAATAGCCTTATTTCAGCAACTTAGACTTATTAAACAGGCTTATTTCAGCAACTTAGGCTTATTAAATAGGCTTATTTCAGCAAATTAGGCTTATTAAATAGCCTTATTTCAGCAACTTAGACTTATTAAATAGGCTTATTTCAGCAACTTAGACTTATTAAATAGGCCTATTAAATAGGCTTATTAAATAGGCTTATTTCAGCAACTTAGGCTCATTAAATAGCCTTATTAAATAGGCTTATTAAATAGACTTATTAAATAGGCTCATTAAATACTTATTAAATAGGCTTATTAAGTAGGCTTATTAAATAGACTTATTAAATAGGCTCAATAAATAGGCTTATTAAATAGACTTATTAAATAGGCTCATTAAATACTTATTAAATATGTTTATTAAATAGGCATATTAAATAGGCTTATTAAATAGGCTTATTAAATATGCTTATTAAATAGGCTTATTAAATAGACTTATTAAATAGCCTCATTAAATAGGCTTATTTTAGCAACTTAGGCTTATTAAAAAGGTTTATTTCAGCAACTTAGACTTATTAAATAGCCTTATTAAATATGCTTATTTCAGCAACTTAGGCTTATTAAATAAGCTTATTTCAGCAACTTATGCTTATTAAATAGCCTTATTAAACAGGTTTATTTCAGCAACTTAGGCTTATTAAATAGCATTTTAAATAGGTTTATTTCAGCAACTTAGACTTATTAAATATACCTTTTTTAATAGGCTTAGTTCAGAAACTTAGGCTTATTAAATAGGCTTATTTCAGCAACTTAGGCTCATTAAATAGCCTTATTAAATAGGCGTATTTCAGCAACTTAGGCTTATTAAATAGGCTTATTTCAGAAACTTAGACTTATTAAATAGGCTTATTTCAGCAACTTAGGCTTATTAAATAGCGTTATTTCAGAAAATTAGACTTATTAAATAGGCTTATTTCAGCAACTTAGGCTTATTAAATAGGCTTATTCAGCAACTTAGGCTTATTAAATAGGCTTATTTCAGCAACTTAGACTTATTAAATAGGCCTATCAAATAGGCTTATTAAATAGGCTTATTAAATAGGCTTATTTCAGCAACTTAGGCTTATTAAATAGGCTTATTAAATAGGCTTATTTCAGCAACTTAGGCTTATTAAATAGGCTTATTTCAGCAACTTAGTCTTATTAAATAGCCTTATTTCAGCAACTTACGCTTATTAAATAGGCTTATTTCAGTAACTTAGGCTTATTAAATAACCTAATTAAGTAGGCTTATTTCAGCAACTTGGGCTTATTAAATAGGCTTATTTCAGCAACTTAGACTTATTAAATAGCTTTATTTCAGCAACTTAGACTCATTAAATAGGCTTATTTCAGCAACTTATGCTTATTAAATATACTTATTTCAGCAACTTAGGCTTATTAAATAGGCTTATTTCAGCAACTTAGACTTATTAAATAGCCTTATTTCAGCAACTTAGGCTTATTAAATAGGCTTATTTCAGCAACTTAGGCTTATTAAATAGCCTTATTTCAGCAACTTAGACTTATTAAATAGGCTTATTTCAGCAACTTAGGCTTATTAAATAGGCTTATTTCAGCAACTTAGGCTTATTAAATAGCCTTATTTCAGCAACTTAGACTTATTAAATATGCTTATTTCAGCAACTTAGACTTATTAAATAGGCCTATTAAATAGGCTTATTAAAGAGGCTTATTTCAGCAACTTAGGCTCATTAAATAGCCTTATTAAATAGGCTTATTAAATAGACTTATTAAATAGGCTCATTAAATACTTATTAAATAGGCTTATTAAGTAGGCTTATTAAATAGACTTATTAAATAGGCTCAATAAATAGGCTTATTAAATAGGCTTATTAAATAGGCTCAATAAATAGGCTTATTAAATAGACTTATTAAATAGGCTCAATAAATAGGCTTATTAAATAGGCTTATTAAATAGGTTTCGATTTAAAGCTTTCGTGACTGCAATGATTCATCTTCTTTGGTTCTTTCGGTAAAGTCACGTAGAATGAGAATAAAATAATAAATTGATAAAATAAAATAACACAATAATATTCTCACGACGTTTCGGCCACAACACAAGCGGCCTTCATCAGGTGAAGGGGGTGAGACTGTCTGGTAGGACAGCACTGTCGAAACGTCGTGAGAATATTATTGTGTTATTTTATTTTATCAATTTATTATTTTATTCTCATTCTACGTGACTTTACCGAAAGAAACAAAGAAGGTTATTAAATAGGCTCAATAAATAGGCTTATTAAATAGGCTTATTAAATAGGCTCAATAAATAGGCTTATTAAAAGGCTCAATAAATAGGCTTATTAAATAAGCTCAATAAATAGGCTTATTAAATAGGCTCAATAAATAGGCTTATTAAATAGGCTCATTAAATACTTATTAAATAGGCTTATTAAATAGAATTATTAAATAGACTTATTAAATAGGCTTATTAAATAGACTTATTAAATAGGCTTATTAAAAAGGCTTATTAAATAGACTTATTAAATAGGCTCATTAAATGCTTATTAAATATGTTTATTAAATAGGCGTATTAAATAGGCTTATTAAATAGGCTTATTAAATATGCTTATTAAATAGACTTATTAAATAGGCTCAATAAACAGGCTTATTAAATAGGCTCAATAAATAGGCTTATTAAATAGGCTCATTAAATACTTATTAAATAGGCTTATTAAATAGACTTATTAAATAGACTTATTAAATAGGCTCATGAAATACTTATTAAATATGTTTATTAAATAGGCTTATTAAATAGGCTTATTAAATAGGCTTATTAAATAGGCTTATTAAAAATCCTCATTAATTACTTATTAAATAGGCTTATTAAATAGGCTTATTTCAGCAACTTAGGCTTATTAAATAGCCTTATTAAATAGTCTTGTTCAGCAACTTAGGCTTATTAAATAAGCTCATTTCAGCAACTTATGCTTATTAAATAGGCTCATTCAGAAACTTAGGCTTATTAAATAGGCTTATTTCAGCAACTTAGACTTATTAAATAGGCCTATTAAATAGGCTTATTAAATAGGCTTATTTCAGCAACTTAGGCTCATTAAATAGCCTTATTAAATAGGCTTATTAAATAGACTTATTAAATAGGCTCATTAAATACTTATTAAATAGGCTTATTAAGTAGGCTTATTAAATAGACTTACTAAATAGGCTCAATAAATAGGCTTATTAAATAGGCTTATTAAATAGGCTCAATAAATAGGCTTATTAAATAGGCTTATTAAATAGGCTTATTAAATAGACTCATTAAATAGGCTTATTAAATAGCCTCAATAAATAGGCTTATTAAATAGGCTCAATAAATAGGCTTATAAAATAGGCTCAATCAATAGGCTATTAAATAGGCTCAATAAATAGGCTTATTAAATAGGCTCATTAAATACTTATTAAATAGGCTTATTAAATAGATTATTAAATAGACTTATTAAATAGGCTTATTAAATAGACTTATTAAATAGGCTTATTAAAAAGGCTTATTAAATAGACTTATTAAATAGGCTCATTAAATACTCATTAAATATGTTTATTAAATAGGCGTATTAAATAGGCTTATTAAATAGGCTTATTAAATAGGCTTATTAAATAAACTTATTAAATAGCCTCATTAAATAGGCTTATTTTAGCAACTTAGGCTTATTAAATAGGTTTATTTCAGCAACTTAGACTTATTAAATAGCCTTATTAAATAGGCTTATTTCAGCAAATTAGGCTTATTAAATAGGCTTATTCAGCAACTTAGGCTTATTAAATAGGCTTATTTCAGCAACTTATGCTTATTAAATAGGCTCATTCAGAAACGTAGGCTTATTAAATAGGCTTATTTCAGCAACTTAGACTTATTAAATAGGCCTATTAAATAGGCTTATTAAATAGGCTTATTTCAGCAACTTAGGCTCATTAAATAGCCTTATTAAACAGGCTTATTAAATGGACTTATTAAATAGGCTCATTAAACACTTATTAAATAGGCTTATTAAATAGGCTCATTAAATAGACTTATTAAATAGGCTCAATAAATAGGCTTATTAAATAGGCTTATTAAATAGGCTCAATAAATAGGCTTATTAAATAGGCTTATTAAATGGGCTTATTAAATAGACTTATTAAATAGGCTTATTAAATAGGCTCAATAAATAGGCTTATTAAATAGGCTTATTTCAGCAACTTAGGCTTATTAAATAACCTAATTAAGTAGGCTTATTTCAGCAACTTGGGCTTATTAAATAGGCTTATTTCAGCAACGTATGCTGATTAAAAAGGCTTATTTCAGCAACTTAGACTTATTAAATAGCTTTATTTCAGCAACTTAGACTCATTAAATAGCCTTATTTCAGCAACTTAGGCTTATTAAATAGGCTTATTTCAGCAACTTAGGCTTATTAAATAGCCTTATTTCAGCAACTTAGACTTATTAAATAGGCTTATTTCAGCAACTTAGACTTATTAAATAGGCTTATTTCAGCAACTTAGACTTATTAAATAGGCTTATTTCAGCAACTTAGACTTATTAAATAGGCCTATTAAATATGCTTATTAAATAGGCTTATTTCAGCAACTTAGGCTCATTAAATAGCCTTATTAAATAGGCTTATTAAATAGACTTATTAAATAGGCTCATTAAATACTTATTAAATAGGCTTATTAAGTAGGCTTATTAAATAGACTTATTAAATAGGCTCAATAAATAGGCTTATTAAATAGGCTTATTAAATAGGCTCAATAAATAGGCTTATTAAATAGACTTATTAAATAGGCTCAATAAATAGGCTTATTAAATAGGCTTATTAAATAGGTTTCGATTTAAAGCTTTCGTGACTGCAATGATTCATCTTCTTTGGTTCTTTCGGTAAAGTCACGTAGAATGAGAATAAAATAATAAATTGATAAAATAAAATAACACAATAATATTCTCACGACGTTTCGGCCACAACACAAGCGGCCTTCATCAGGTGAAGGGGGTGAGACTGTCTGGTAGGACAGCACTGTCGAAACGTCGTGAGAATATTATTGTGTTATTTTATTTTATCAATTTATTATTTTATTCTCATTCTACGTGACTTTACCGAAAGAAACAAAGAAGGTTATTAAATAGGCTCAATAAATAGGCTTATTAAATAGGCTTATTAAATAGGCACAATAAATAGGCTTATTAAAAGGCTCAATAAATAGGCTTATTAAATAAGCTCAATAAATAGGCTTATTAAATAGGCTCAATAAATAGGCTTATTAAATAGGCTCATTAAATACTTATTAAATAGGCTTATTAAATAGAATTATTAAATAGACTTATTAAATAGGCTTATTAAATAGACTTATTAAATAGGCTTATTAAAAAGGCTTATTAAATAGACTTATTAAATAGGCTCATTAAATGCTTATTAAATATGTTTATTAAATAGGCGTATTAAATAGGCTTATTAAATAGGCTTATTAAATATGCTTATTAAATAGACTTATTAAATAGGCTTATTAAATAGGCTCAATAAATAGGCTTATTAAATAGGCTCAATAAATAGGCTTATTAAATAGGCTCAATAAACAGGCTTATTAAATAGGCTCAATAAATAGGCTTATTGAATAGGCTCATTAAATACTTATTAAATAGGCTTATTAAATAGACTTATTAAATAGACGTATTAAATAGGCTCATGAAATACTTATTAAATATGTTTATTAAATAGGCTTATTAAATAGGCTTATTCAATAGGCTTATTAAATAGGCTTATTAAATAGCCTCATTAATTACTTATTAAATAGGCTTATTAAATAGGCTTATTAAATAGGCTTATTTCAGCAACTTAGGCTTATTAAATAGCCTTATTAAATAGTCTTGTTCAGCAACTTAGGCTTATTAAATAAGCTCATTTCAGCAACTTATGCTTATTAAATAGGCCTATTAAATAGGCTTATTAAATAGGCTTATTTCAGCAACTTAGGCTCATTAAATAGCCTTATTAAATAGGCTTATTAAATAGACTTATTAAATAGGCTCATTAAATACTTATTAAATAGGCTTATTAAGTAGGCTTATTAAATAGACTTATTAAATAGGCTCAATAAATACGCTTATTAAATAGGCTTATTAAATAGGCTCAATAAATAGGCTTATTAAATAGGCTTATTAAATAGGCTTATTAAATAGACTTATTAAATAGGCTTATTAAATAGCCTCAATAAATAGGCTTATTAAATAGGCTCAATAAATAGGCTTATAAAATAGGCTCAATCAATAGGCTATTAAATAGGCTCAATAAATAGGCTTATTAAATAGGCTCATTAAATACTTATTAAATAGGCTTATTAAATAGATTATTAAATAGACTTATTAAATAGGCTTATTAAATAGACTTATTAAATAGGCTTATTAAAAAGGCTTATTAAATAGACTTATTAAATAGCCTCATTAAATAGGCTTATTTTAGCAACTTAGGCTTATTAAATAGGCTTATTTCAGCAAATTAGGCTTATTAAATAGGCTTATTCAGCAACTTAGGCTTATTAAATAGGCTTATTTCAGCAACTTATGCTGATTAAATAGGCTCATTCAGAAACGTAGGCTTATTAAATAGGCTTATTTCAGCAACTTAGACTTATTAAATAGGCCTATTAAATAGGCTTATTAAATAGGCTTATTTCAGCAACTTAGGCTCATTAAATAGCCTTATTAAACAGGCTTATTAAATGGACTTATTAAATAGGCTCATTAAACACTTATTAAATAGGCTTATTAAATAGGCTCATTAAATAGACTTATTAAATAGGCTCAATAAATAGGCTTATTAAATAGGCTTATTAAATAGGCTCAATAAATAGGCTTATTAAATAGGCTTATTAAATGGGCTTATTAAATAGACTTATTAAATAGGCTTATTAAATAGGCTCAATAAATAGGCTTATTAAATAGGCTCAATAAATAGGCTTATTAAATAGGCTCAATAAATAGGCTTATTAAATAGGCTCAATAAATAGGCTTATTAAATAGGCTCATTAAATACTTATTAAATAGGCTTATTAAATAGACTTATTGAATAGACTTATTAAATAGGCTTATTAAATAGACTTATTAAATAGGCTTATTAAAAAGGCTTATTTTCTAGACTTATTAAATAGGCTCATTAAATACTTATTAAATATGTTTATTAAATAGGCATATTAAATAGGCTTATTAAATAGGCTTATTAAATATGCTTATTAAATAGGCTTATTAAATAGACTTATTAAATAGCCTCATTAAATAGGCTTATTTTAGCAACTTAGGCTTATTAAAAAGGTTTATTTTAGCAACTTAGACTTATTAAATAGCCTTATTAAATATGCTTATTTCAGCAACTTAGGCTTATTAAATAAGCTTATTTCAGCAACTTATGCTTATTAAATAGCCTTATTAAACAGGTTTATTTCAGCAACTTAGGCTCATTAAATAGCCTTATTAAATAGGATTATTTCAGCAACTTAGGCTTATTAAATAGGCTTATTTCAGAAACTTAGACTTATTAAATATTCTTATTTCAGCAACTTAGGCTTATTAAATAGGCTTATTCAGCAACTTAGGCTTATTAAATAGGCTTATTTCAGCAACTTAGACTTATTAAATAGGCCTATCAAATAGGCTTATTAAATAGGCTTATTAAATAGGCTTATTTCAGCAACTTAGGCTTATTAAATAGCCTTATTAAATAGTCTTGTTCAGCAACTTAGGCTTATTAAATAAGCTCATTTCAGCAACTTATGCTTATTAAATAGGCTCATTCAGAAACTTAGGCTTATTAAATAGGCTTATTTCAGCAACTTAGACTTATTAAATAGGCCTATTAAATAGGCTTATTAAATAGGCTTATTTCAGCAACTTAGGCTCATTAAATAGCCTTATTAAATAGGCTTATTAAATAGACTTATTAAATAGGCTCATTAAATACTTATTAAATAGGCTTATTAAGTAGGCTTATTAAATAGACTTATTAAATAGGCTCAATAAATAGGCTTATTAAATAGGCTTATTAAATAGGCTCAATAAATAGGCTTATTAAATAGGCTTATTAAATAGGCTTATTAAATAGACTTATTAAATAGGCTTATTAAATAGCCTCAATAAATAGGCTTATTAAATAGGCTCAATAAATAGGCTTATAAAATAGGCTCAATCAATAGGCTATTAAATAGGCTCAATAAATAGGCTTATTAAATAGGCTCATTAAATACTTATTAAATAGGCTTATTAAATAGATTATTAAATTGACTTATTAAATAGGCTTATTAAATAGACTTATTAAATAGGCTTATTAAAAAGGCTTATTAAATAGACTTATTAAATAGCCTCATTAAATAGGCTTATTTTAGCAACTTAGGCTTATTAAATAGGCTTATTTCAGCAAATTAGGCTTATTAAATAGGCTTATTCAGCAACTTAGGCTTATTAAATAGGCTTATTTCAGCAACTTATGCTTATTAAATAGGCTCATTCAGAAACGTAGGCTTATTAAATAGGCTTATTTCAGCAACTTAGACTTATTAAATAGGCCTATTAAATAGGCTTATTAAATAGGCATATTTCAGCAACTTAGGCTCATTAAATAGCCTTATTAAACAGGCTTATTAAATGGACTTATTAAATAGGCTCATTAAACACTTATTAAATAGGCTTATTAAATAGGCTCATTAAATAGACTTATTAAATAGGCTCAATAAATAGGCTTATTAAATAGGCTTATTAAATAGGTTCAATAAATAGGCTTATTAAATAGGCTTATTAAATGGGCTTATTAAATAGACTTATTAAATAGGCTTATTAAATAGGCTCAATAAATAGGCTTATTAAATAGGCTCAATAAATAGGCTTATTAAATAGGCTCAATAAATAGGCTTATTAAATAGGCTCAATAAATAGGCTTATTAAATAGGCTCATTAAATACTTATTAAATAGGCTTATTAAATAGACTTATTGAATAGACTTATTAAATAGGCTTATTAAATAGACTTATTAAATAGGCTTATTAAAAAGGCTTATTAAATAGACTTATTAAATAGGCTCATTAAATACTTATTAAATATGTTTATTAAATAGGCATATTAAATAGGCTTATTAAATAGGCTTATTAAATATGCTGATTAAATAGGCTTATTAAATAGACTTATTAAATAGCCTCATTAAATAGGCTTATTTTAGCAACTTAGGCTGATTAAAAAGGTTTATTTCAGCAACTTAGACTTATTAAATAGCCTTATTAAATATGCTTATTTCAGCAACTTAGGCTTATTAAATAAGCTTATTTCAGCAACTTATGCTTATTAAATAGCCTTATTAAACAGGTTTATTTCAGCAACTTAGGCTTATTAAATAGCATTTTTAAATAGGTTTATTTCAGCAACTTAGACTTATTAAATATACCTTTTTAATAGGCTTAGTTCAGAAACTTAGGCTTATTAAATAGGCTTATTTCAGCAACTTAGGCTCATTAAATAGCCTTATTAAATAGGATTATTTCAGCAACTTAGGCTTATTAAATAGGCTTATTTCAGAAACTTAGACTTATTAAATAGGCTTATTTCAGCAACTTAGGCTTATTAAATAGGCTTATTCAGCAACTAAGGCTTATTAAATAGGCTTATTTCAGCAACTTAGACTTATTAAATAGGCCTATCAAATAGGCTTATTAAATAGGCTTATTAAATAGGCTTATTTCAGCAACTTAGGCTTATTAAATAGCCTAATTAAGTAGGCTTATTTCAGCAACTTGGGCTTATTAAATAGGCTTATTTCAGCAACTTACGCTGATTAAAAAGGCTTATTTCAGCAACTTAGACTTATTAAATAGCTTTATTTCAGCAACTTAGACTCATTAAATAGGCTTATTTCAGCAACTTATGCTTATTAAATATACTTATTTCAGCAACTTAGGCTTATTAAATAGGCTTATTTCAGCAACTTAGACGTATTAAATAGCCTTATTTCAGCAACTTAGGCTTATTAAATAGGCTTATTTCAGCAACTTAGGCTTATTAAATAGGCTTATTTCAGCAACTTAGACTTATTAAATAGGTCTATTAAATAGGCTTATTAAATAGGCTTATTTCAGCAACTTAGGCTCATTAAATAGCCTTATTAAATAGGCTTATTAAATAGACTTATTAAATAGGCTCATTAAATACTTATTAAATAGGCTTATTAAGTAGGCTTATTAAATAGACTTATTAAATAGGCTCAATAAATAGGCTTATTAAATAGGCTTATTAAATAGGCTCAATAAATAGGCTTATTAAATAGACTTATTAAATAGGCTCAATAAATAGGCTTATTAAATAGGCTTATTAAATAGGTTTCGATTTAAAGCTTTCGTGACTGCAATGATTCATCTTCTTTGGTTCTTTCGGTAAAGTCACGTAGAATGAGAATAAAATAATAAATTGATAAAATAAAATAACACAATAATATTCTCACGACGTTTCGGGCACAACACAAGCGGCCTTCATCAGGTGAAGGGGGCGAGACTGTCTGGTAGGACAGCACTGTCGAAACGTCGTGAGAATATTATTGTGTTATTTTATTTTATCAATTTATTATTTTATTCTCATTCTACGTGACTTTACTGAAAGAAACAAAGAAGGTTATTAAATAGGCTCAATAAATAGGCTTATTAAATAGGCTTATTAAATAGGCTCAATAAATAGGCTTATTAAATAGGCTCAATAAATAGGCTTATTAAATAAGCTCAATAAATAGGCTTATTAAATAGGCTCAATAAATAGGCTTATTAAATAGGCTCATTAAATACTTATTAAATAGGCTTATTAAATAGAATTATTAAATAGACTTATTAAATAGGCTTATTAAATAGACTTATTAAATAGGCTTATTAAAAAGGCTTATTAAATAGACTTATTAAATAGGCTCATTAAATGCATATTAAATATGTTTATTAAATAGGCATATTAAATAGGCTTATTAAATAGGCTTATTAAATAGGCTTATTTCAGCAACTTAGGCTTATTAAATAGCCTTATTAAATAGGCTTATTTCAGCAACTTAGACTTATTAAATAGGTTTATTCAGCAACTTAGGCTTATTAAATAGGATTATTCAGCAACTTAGGCTTATTAAATAGGCTTATTTCAGCAACTTATGCTTATTAAATAGGCTCATTCAGAAACTTAGGCTTATTAAATAGGCTTATTTCAGCAACTTAGGCTCATTAAATAGCCTTATTAAATAGGCTTATTTCAGCAACTTAGGCTTATTAAATAGGCTTATTTCAGCAACTTAAACTTATTAAATAGCCTTATTTCAGCAACTTAGGCTTATTAAATAGCCTTATTTCAGAAACTTAGACTTATTAAATGGGCTTATTTCAGCAACTTAGGCATATTAAATAGGCTTATTCAGCAACTTAGACTTATTAAATAGGCCTATTAAATAGGCTTATTAAATAGGCTTATTAAATAGGCTTATTTCAGCAACTTAGGCTTATTAAAGAGCCTTATTAAATAGGCTTATTTCAGCAACTTAGACTTATTAAATACGTTTATTCAGCAACTTAGGCTTATTAAATAGGCTTATTCAGCAACTTAGGCTTATTAAATAGGCTTATTTCAGCAACTTATGCTTATTAAATAGGCTCATTCAGAAACTTAGGCTTATTAAATAGGCTTATTTCAGCAACTTAGACTTATTAAATAGGCCTATTAAATAGGCTTATTAAATAGGCTTATTTCAGCAACTTAGGCTCATTAAATAGCCTTATTAAACAGGCTTATTAAATAGACTTATTAAATAGGCTCATTAAACACTTATTAAATAGGCTTATTAAATAGGCTTATTAAATAGACTTATTAAATAGGCTCAATAAATAGGCTTATTAAATAGGCTCATTAAATACTTATTAAATAGGCTTATTAAATAGACTTATTAAATAGGCTTATTAAAAAGGTTTATTAAATAGACTTATTAAATAGGCTCATTAAATACTTATTAAATATGTTTATTAAATAGGCGTATTAAATAGTCTTATTAAATAGGCTTATTAAATAGGCTTATTAAAAAGGCTTATTAAATAGACTTATTAAATAGCCTCATTAAATAGGTTTATTTTAGCAACTTAGGCTTATTAAATAGGTTTATTTCAGCAACTTAGACTTATTAAATAGCCTTATTAAATAGGCTTATTTCATCAACTTAGGCTTATTAAATAAGCTTATTTCAGCAACTTATGCTTATTAAAAAGCCTTATTAAACAGGTTTATTTCAGCAACTTAGGCTTATTAAATAGCATTTTTAAATAGGTTTATTTCAGCAACTTAGACGTATTAAATATACCTTTTTAAATAGGCTTAGTTCAGAAACTTAGGCTTATTAAATAGGCTTATTTCAGCAACTTAGGCTCATTAAATAGCCTTATTAAATAGGCTTATTTCAGCAACTTAGGCTTATTAAATAGGCTTATTTCAGCAACTTAAACTTATTAAATAGCCTAATTTCAGCAACTTAGGCTTATTAAATAGCCTTATTTCAGAAACTTAGACTTATTAAATAGGCTTATTTCAGCAACTTAGGCATATTAAATAGGCTTATTCAGCAACTTAGGCTTATTAAATAGGCTTATTTCAGCAACTTATGCTTATTAAATAGGCTCATTCAGAAACTTATGCTTATTAAATAGGCTTATTTCAGCAACTTAGACTTATTAAATAGGCCTATTAAATAGGCTTATTAAATAGGCTTATTTCAGCAACTTAGGCTCATTAAATAGCCTTATTAAACAGGCTTATTAAATAGACTTATTAAATAGGCCCATTAAACACTTATTAAATAGGCTTATTAAATAGGCTTATTAAATAGACTTATTAAATAGGCTCAATAAATAGGCTTATTAAATAGGCTTATTAAATTGGCTCAATAAATAGGCTTTTTAAATAGGCTTATTAAATAGGCTTATTAAATAGGCTTATTAAATAGGCTTATTAAATAGGCTCAATAAATAAGCTTATTAAATAGGCTCAATAAATAGGCTTATTAAATAGGCTCAATAAATAGGCTTATTAAATAGGCTCAATAAATAGGCTTATTAAATAGGCTCATTAAATACTTATTAAATAGGCTTATTAAATAGACTTATTGAATAGACTTATTAAATAGGCTTATTAAATAGACTTATTAAATAGGCTTATTAAAAAGGCTTATTAAATATACTTATTAAATAGGCTCATTAAATACTTATTAAATATGTTTATTAAATAGGCGTATTAAATAGGCTTATTAAATAGGCTTATTAAATAGGCTTATTAAAAAGGCTTATTAAATAGACTTATTAAATAGCCTCATTAAATAAGCTTATTTTAGCAACTTAGGATTATTAAATAGGTTTATTTCAGCAACTTAGACTTATTAAATAGCCTTATTAAATAGGCTTATTTCAGCAACTTAGGCTTATTAAATAAGCTTATTTCAGCAACTTATGCTTATTAAATAGCCTTATTAAACAGGTTTATTTCAGCAACTTAGGCTTATTAAATAGCATTTTTAAATAGGTTTATTTCAGCAACTTAGACTTATTAAATAGACCTTTTTAAATAGGCTTAGTTCAGAAACTTAGGCTTATTAAATAGGCTTATTTCAGCAACTTAGGCTCATTAAATAACCTTATTAAATAGGCTTATTTCAGCAACTTAGGTTTATTAAATAGGCTTATTTCAGCAACTTAAACTTATTAAATAGCCTTATTTCAGCAACTTAGGCTTATTAAATAGCCTTATTTCAGAAACTTAGACTTATTAAATAGGCTTATTTCAGCAACTTAGGCATATTAAATAGGCTTATTCAGCAACTTAGGCTTATTCAATAGGCTTATTTCAGCAACTTAGACTTATTAAATAGGCCTATTAAATAGTCTTATTAAATAGGCTTATTAAATAGGCTTATTTCAGCAACTTAGGCTTATTAAATAGGCTTATTAAATAGGTTTATTTCAGCAACTTAGGCTTATTAAATAGCCTTATTTCAGCAACTTACGCTTATTAAATAGGCTTATTTCAGCAATTTAGGCTTATTAAATAGCCTAATTAAGTAGGCTTATTTCAGCAACTTGGGCTTATTAAATCTGCTTATTTCAGCAACTTATGCTGATTAAAAAGGCTTATTTCAGCAACTTAGACTTATTAAATAGCCTTATTTCAGCAACTTAGACTCATTAAATAGGCTTATTTCAGCAACTTATGCTTATTAAATATACTTATTTCAGCAACTTAGGCTTATTAAATAGGCTTATTTCAGCAACTTAGACTTATTAAATAGCCTTATTTCAGCAACTTAGTCTTATTAAATAGGCTTATTTCAGCAACTTAGGCTTATTAAATAGCCTTATTTCAGCAACTTAGACTTATTAAATAGGCTTATTTCAGCAACTTAGGCTTATTGAATAGGCTCATTCAGAAACTTAGGCTTATTAAATAGGCTTATTTCAGCAACTTAGACTTATTAAATAGGCCTATTAAATAGGCTTATTAAATAAACTTATTAAATAGGCTCATTAAATACTTATTAAATAGGCTTATTAAGTAGGCTTATTAAATAGACATATTAAATAGGCTCAATAAATAGGCTTATTAAATAGGCTCAATAAATAGGCTTATTAAATAGGCTTATTAAATAGACTCATTAAATAGGCTTATTAAATAGGCTCAATAAATAGGCTTATTAAATAGGCTCAATAAATAGGCTTATAAAATAGGCTCAATAAATAGGCTTATTAAATAGGCTCATTAAATACTTATTAAATAGGCTTATTAAATAGACTTATTAAATAGACTTATTAAATAGGCTTATTAAAAAGGCTTATTAAATAGACTTATTAAATAGGCTCATTAAATACTTAATAAATATGTTTATTAAATAGGCGTATTAAATAGGCTTATTAAATAGGCTTATTAAATAGGCTTATTAAATAGGCTTATTAAATAGACTTATTAAATAGCCTCATTAAATAGGCTTATTTTAGCAACTTAGGCTTATTAAATAGGTTTATTTCAGCAACTTATGCTTATTAAATAGGCTCATTCAGAAACTTAGGCTTATTAAATAGGCTTATTTCAGCAACTTAGGCATATTAAATAGGCTTATTCAGCAACTTAGGCTTATTCAATAGGCTTATTTCAGCAACTTAGACTTATTAAATAGGCCTATTAAATAGTCTTATTAAATAGGCTTATTAAATAGGCTTATTTCAGCAACTTAGGCTTATTAAATAGGCTTATTAAATAGGTTTATTTCAGCAACTTAGGCTTATTAAATAGCCTTATTTCAGCAACTTACGCTTATTAAATAGGCTTATTTCAGCAATTTAGGCTTATTAAATAGCCTAATTAAGTAGGCTTATTTCAGCAACTTGGGCTTATTAAATCTGCTTATTTCAGCAACTTATGCTGATTAAAAAGGCTTATTTCAGCAACTTAGACTTATTAAATAGCCTTATTTCAGCAACTTAGACTCATTAAATAGGCTTATTTCAGCAACTTATGCTTATTAAATATACTTATTTCAGCAACTTAGGCTTATTAAATAGGCTTATTTCAGCAACTTAGACTTATTAAATAGCCTTATTTCAGCAACTTAGTCTTATTAAATAGGCTTATTTCAGCAACTTAGGCTTATTAAATAGCCTTATTTCAGCAACTTAGACTTATTAAATAGGCTTATTTCAGCAACTTAGGCTTATTGAATAGGCTCATTCAGAAACTTAGGCTTATTAAATAGGCTTATTTCAGCAACTTAGACTTATTAAATAGGCCTATTAAATAGGCTTATTAAATAAACTTATTAAATAGGCTCATTAAATACTTATTAAATAGGCTTATTAAGTAGGCTTATTAAATAGACATATTAAATAGGCTCAATAAATAGGCTTATTAAATAGGCTCAATAAATAGGCTTATTAAATAGGCTTATTAAATAGACTCATTAAATAGGCTTATTAAATAGGCTCAATAAATAGGCTTATTAAATAGGCTCAATAAATAGGCTTATAAAATAGGCTCAATAAATAGGCTTATTAAATAGGCTCATTAAATACTTATTAAATAGGCTTATTAAATAGACTTATTAAATAGACTTATTAAATAGGCTTATTAAAAAGGCTTATTAAATAGACTTATTAAATAGGCTCATTAAATACTTAATAAATATGTTTATTAAATAGGCGTATTAAATAGGCTTATTAAATAGGCTTATTAAATAGGCTTATTAAATAGGCTTATTAAATAGACTTATTAAATAGCCTCATTAAATAGGCTTATTTTAGCAACTTAGGCTTATTAAATAGGTTTATTTCAGCAACTTATGCTTATTAAATAGGCTCATTCAGAAACTTAGGCTTATTAAATAGGCTTATTTCAGCAACTTAGGCATATTAAATAGGCTTATTCAGCAACTTAGGCTTATTCAATAGGCTTATTTCAGCAACTTAGACTTATTAAATAGGCCTATTAAATAGTCTTATTAAATAGGCTTATTAAATAGGCTTATTTCAGCAACTTAGGCTTATTAAATAGGCTTATTAAATAGGTTTATTTCAGCAACTTAGGCTTATTAAATAGCCTTATTTCAGCAACTTACGCTTATTAAATAGGCTTATTTCAGCAATTTAGGCTTATTAAATAGCCTAATTAAGTAGGCTTATTTCAGCAACTTGGGCTTATTAAATCTGCTTATTTCAGCAACTTATGCTGATTAAAAAGGCTTATTTCAGCAACTTAGACTTATTAAATAGCCTTATTTCAGCAACTTAGACTCATTAAATAGGCTTATTTCAGCAACTTATGCTTATTAAATATACTTATTTCAGCAACTTAGGCTTATTAAATAGGCTTATTTCAGCAACTTAGACTTATTAAATAGCCTTATTTCAGCAACTTAGTCTTATTAAATAGGCTTATTTCAGCAACTTAGGCTTATTAAATAGCCTTATTTCAGCAACTTAGACTTATTAAATAGGCTTATTTCAGCAACTTAGGCTTATTGAATAGGCTCATTCAGAAACTTAGGCTTATTAAATAGGCTTATTTCAGCAACTTAGGCTCATTAAATAGCCTTATTAAATAGGCTTATTAAATAAACTTATTAAATAGGCTCATTAAATACTTATTAAATAGGCTTATTAAGTAGGCTTATTAAATAGACATATTAAATAGGCTCAATAAATAGGCTTATTAAATAGGCTCAATAAATAGGCTTATTAAATAGGCTTATTAAATAGACTCATTAAATAGGCTTATTAAATAGGCTCAATAAATAGGCTTATTAAATAGGCTCAATAAATAGGCTTATAAAATAGGCTCAATAAATAGGCTTATTAAATAGGCTCATTAAATACTTATTAAATAGGCTTATTAAATAGACTTATTAAATAGACTTATTAAATAGGCTTATTAAAAAGGCTTATTAAATAGACTTATTAAATAGGCTCATTAAATACTTAATAAATATGTTTATTAAATAGGCGTATTAAATAGGCTTATTAAATAGGCTTATTAAATAGGCTTATTAAATAGGCTTATTAAATAGACTTATTAAATAGCCTCATTAAATAGGCTTATTTTAGCAACTTAGGCTTATTAAATAGGTTTATTTCAGCAACTTCGGCTTATTAAATAGGCTCATTCAGAAACTTAGGCTTATTAAATAGGCTTATTTCAGCAACTTAGGCTCATTAAATAGCCTTATTAAACAGGCTTATTAAATAGACTTATTAAATAGGCTCATTAAACACTTATTAAATAGGCTTATTAAATAGACTTATTAAATAGACTTATTAAATAGGCTTATTAAAAAGGCTTATTAAATAGACTTATTAAATAGGCTCATTAAATACTTAATAAATATGTTTATTAAATAGGCGTATTAAATAGGCTTATTAAATAGGCTTATTAAATAGGCTTATTAAATAGGCTTATTAAATAGACTTATTAAATAGCCTCATTAAATAGGCTTATTTTAGCAACTTAGGCTTATTAAATAGGTTTATTTCAGCAACTTATGCTTATTAAATAGGCTCATTCAGAAACTTAGGCTTATTAAATAGGCTTATTTCAGCAACTTAGGCTCATTAAATAGCCTTATTAAACAGGCTTATTAAATAGACTTATTAAATAGGCTCATTAAACACTTATTAAATAGGCTTATTAAATAGGCTTATTAAATAGACTTATTATATAGGCTCAACAAATAGGCTTATTAAATAGGCTTATTAAATAGGCTCATTAAATACTTATTAAATATGTTTATTAAATAGGCGTATTAAATAGGCTTATTAAATAGGCTTATTAAATAGGCTTCTTAAATAGGCTTATTAAATAGACTTATTAAATAGCCTCATTAAATAGGCTTATTTTAGCAACTTAGGCTTATTAAATAGGTTTATTTCAGCAATTTAGACTTATTAAATAGCCTTATTAAATAGGCTTATTTCAGCAACTTAGGCTTATTAAATAAGTTTATTTCAGCAACTTATGCTTATTAAATAGCCTTATTAAACAGGTTTATTTCAGCAACTTAGGCTTATTAAATAGCATTTTTAAATAGGTTTATTTCAGCAACTTAGACTTATTAAATATACCTTTTTAAATAGGCTTAGTTCAGAAACTTAGGCTTATTAAATAGGCTTATTTCAGCAACTTAGGCTCATTAAATAGCCTTATTAAATAGGCTTATTTCAGCAACTTAGTCTTATTAAATAGCCTTATTTCAGCAACTTACGCTTATTAAATAGGCTTATTTCAGCAATTTAGGCTTATTAAATAGCCTAATTAAGTAGGCTTATTTCAGCAACTTGGGCTTATTAAATCGGCTTATTTCAGCAACTTACGCTGATTAAAAAGGCTTATTTTAGCAATTTAGACTTATTAAATGGCCTTATTTCAGCAACTTAGACTCATTAAATAGGCTTATTTCAGCAACTTATGCTTATTAAATATACTTATTTCAGCAACTTAGGCTTATTAAATAGGCTTATTTCAGCAACTTAGACTTATTAAATAGGCTTATTTCAGCAACTTAGGCTTATTAAATAGCCTTATTTCAGCAACTTAGACTTATTAAATAGGCTTATTTCAGCAACTTAGGCTTATTAAATAGGCTCATTCAGAAACTTAGGCTTATTAAATAGGCTTATTTCAGCAACTTAGACTTATTAAATAGGCCTATTAAATAGGCTTATTAAATAGGCTTATTTCAGCAACTTAGGCTCATTAAATAGCCTTATTAAATAGGCTTATTAAATAAACTTATTAAATAGGCTCATTAAATACTTATTAAATAGGCTTATTAAGTAGGCTTATTAAATAGACTTATTAAATAGGCTCATTAAACACTTATTAAATAGGCTTATTAAATAGGCTTATTAAATAGACTTATTATATAGGCTCAACAAATAGGCTTATTAAATAGGCTTATTAAATAGGCTCATTAAATACTTATTAAATATGTTTATTAAATAGGCGTATTAAATAGGCTTATTAAATAGGCTTATTAAATAGGCTTCTTAAATAGGCTTATTAAATAGACTTATTAAATAGCCTCATTAAATAGGCTTATTTTAGCAACTTAGGCTTATTAAATAGGTTTATTTCAGCAATTTAGACTTATTAAATAGCCTTATTAAATAGGCTTATTTCAGCAACTTAGGCTTATTAAATAAGTTTATTTCAGCAACTTATGCTTATTAAATAGCCTTATTAAACAGGTTTATTTCAGCAACTTAGGCTTATTAAATAGCATTTTTAAATAGGTTTATTTCAGCAACTTAGACTTATTAAATATACCTTTTTAAATAGGCTTAGTTCAGAAACTTAGGCTTATTAAATAGGCTTATTTCAGCAACTTAGGCTCATTAAATAGCCTTATTAAATAGGCTTATTTCAGCAACTTAGTCTTATTAAATAGCCTTATTTCAGCAACTTACGCTTATTAAATAGGCTTATTTCAGCAATTTAGGCTTATTAAATAGCCTAATTAAGTAGGCTTATTTCAGCAACTTGGGCTTATTAAATCGGCTTATTTCAGCAACTTACGCTGATTAAAAAGGCTTATTTTAGCAATTTAGACTTATTAAATGGCCTTATTTCAGCAACTTAGACTCATTAAATAGGCTTATTTCAGCAACTTATGCTTATTAAATATACTTATTTCAGCAACTTAGGCTTATTAAATAGGCTTATTTCAGCAACTTAGACTTATTAAATAGGCTTATTTCAGCAACTTAGGCTTATTAAATAGCCTTATTTCAGCAACTTAGACTTATTAAATAGGCTTATTTCAGCAACTTAGGCTTATTAAATAGGCTCATTCAGAAACTTAGGCTTATTAAATAGGCTTATTTCAGCAACTTAGACTTATTAAATAGGCCTATTAAATAGGCTTATTAAATAGGCTTATTTCAGCAACTTAGGCTCATTAAATAGCCTTATTAAATAGGCTTATTAAATAAACTTATTAAATAGGCTCATTAAATACTTATTAAATAGGCTTATTAAGTAGGCTTATTAAATAGACTTATTAAATAGGCTCAATAAATAGGCTTCTAAAAAATAGGCTCAATAAATAGGCTTATTAAATAGGCTTATTAAATAGGCTTATTAAATAGACTCATTAAATAGGCTTATTAAATAGGCTCAATAAATAGGCTTATAAAATAGGCTCAATAAATAGGCTTATTAAATAGGCTCAATAAATAGGCTTATTAAATAGGCTCATTAAATACTTATTAAATAGGCTTATTAAATAGACTTATTAAATAGACTTATTAAATAGGCTTATTAAAAAGGCTTATTAAATAGACTTATTAAATAGGCTCATTAAATACTTATTAAATATGTTTATTAAATAGGCATATTAAATAGGCTTATTAAATAGGCTTATTAAATAGGCTTATTAAATAGGCTTATTAAATAGACGTATTAAATAGCCTCATTAAATAGGCTTATTTTAGCAACTTAGGCTTATTAAATAGGTTTATTTCAGCAACTTAGACTTATTAAACAGCCTTATTAAATAGGCTTATTTCAGCAACTTAGGCTTATTAAATAGGCTTATTCAGCAACTTAGGCTTATTAAATAGGCTTATTTCAGCAACTTATGCTTATTAAATAGGCTCATTCAGAAACTTAGGCTTATTAAATAGGCTTATTTCAGCAACTTAGGCTCATTAAATAGCCTTATTAAACAGGCTTATTAAATAGACTTATTAAATAGGCTCATTAAACACTTATTAAATAGGCTTATTAAATAGGCTTATTAAATAGACTTATTAAATAGGCTCAATAAATAGGCTTCTAAAAAATAGGCTCAATAAATAGGCTTATTAAATAGGCTTATTAAATAGGCTTATTAAATAGACTCATTAAATAGGCTTATTAAATAGGCTCAATAAATAGGCTTATAAAATAGGCTCAATAAATAGGCTTATTAAATAGGCTCAATAAATAGGCTTATTAAATAGGCTCATTAAATACTTATTAAATAGGCTTATTAAATAGACTTATTAAATAGACTTATTAAATAGGCTTATTAAAAAGGCTTATTAAATAGACTTATTAAATAGGCTCATTAAATACTTATTAAATATGTTTATTAAATAGGCATATTAAATAGGCTTATTAAATAGGCTTATTAAATAGGCTTATTAAATAGGCTTATTAAATAGACGTATTAAATAGCCTCATTAAATAGGCTTATTTTAGCAACTTAGGCTTATTAAATAGGTTTATTTCAGCAACTTAGACTTATTAAACAGCCTTATTAAATAGGCTTATTTCAGCAACTTAGGCTTATTAAATAGGCTTATTCAGCAACTTAGGCTTATTAAATAGGCTTATTTCAGCAACTTATGCTTATTAAATAGGCTCATTCAGAAAGTTAGGCTTATTAAATAGGCTTATTTCAGCAACTTAGGCTCATTAAATAGCCTTATTAAACAGGCTTATTAAATAGACTTATTAAATAGGCTCATTAAACACTTATTAAATAGGCTTATTAAATAGGGTTATTAAATAGACTTATTATATAGGCTCAATAAATAGGCTTATTAAATAGGCTTATTAAATAGGCTCATTAAATACTTATTAAATATGTGTATTAAATAGGCGTATTAAATAGGCTTATTAAATAGGCTTATTAAATAGGCTTCTTAAATAGGCTTATTAAATAGACTTATTAAATAGCCTCATTAAATAGGCTTATTTTAGCAACTTTGGCTTATTAAGTAGGTTTATTTTAACAACTTAGACTTATTAAATAGCCTTATTAAATAGGCTTATTTCAGCAACTTAGGCTTATTAAATAAGCTTATTTCAGCAACTTATGCTTATTAAATAGCCTTATTAAACAGGTTTATTTCAGCAACTTAGGCATATTAAATAGCATTTTTAAATAGGTTTATTTCAGCAACTTAGACTTATTAAATATACCTTTTTAAATAGGCTTAGTTCAGAAACTTAGGCTTATTAAATAGGCTTATTTCAGCAACTTAGGCTCATTAAATAGCCTTATTAAATAGGCTTATTTCAGCAACTTAGGCTTATTAAATAGGCTTATTTCAGCAACTTAAACTTAATAAATAGCCTTATTTCAGCAACTTAGGCTTATTAAATAGCCTTATTTCAGAAACTTAGACTTATTAAATAGGCTTATTTCAGCAACTTAGGCTTATTAAATAGGCTTATTCAGCAACTTAGGCTTATTAAATAGGCTTATTTCAGCAACTTAGACTTATTAAATAGGCTTATTAAATAGGCTTATTTCAGCAACTTAGGTTTATTAAATAGGCTTATTTCAGCAACTTAGTCTTATTAAATAGCCTTATTTCAGCAACTTACACTTATTAAACAGGCTTATTTCAGCAACTTAGGCTTATTAAATAGGCTTATTAAATAGGCTTATTTCAGCAACTTAGGTTTATTAAATAGGCTTATTTCAGCAACTTAGTCTTATTAAATAGCCTTATTTCAGCAACTTACACTTATTAAACAGGCTTATTTCAGCAACTTAGGCTTATTAAATAGCCTAATTAAGTAGGCTTATTTCAGCAACTTAGGCTTATTAAATAGCATTTTTAAATAGCTTTATTTCAGCAACTTAGACTTATTAAATATACCTTTTTAAATAGGCTTAGTTCAGAAACTTAGGCTTATTAAATAGGCTTATTTCAGCAACTTAGGCTCATTAAATAGCCTTATTAAATAGGCTTATTTCAGCAACTTAGGCTTATTAAATAGGCTTATTTCAGCAACTTAAACTTATTAAATAGGCTTATTTCAGCAACTTAGGCTTATTAAATAGCCTTATTTCAGAAACTTAGACTTATTAAATAGGCTTATTTCAGCAACTTAGGCTTATTAAATAGGCTTATTCAGCAACTTTGGGCTTATTAAATAGGCTTATTTCAGCAACTTAGACTTATTAAATAGGCCTATTAAATAGGTTTATTAAATAGGCTTATTAAATAGGCTTATTTCAGCAACTTAGGCTCATTAAATAGCCTTATTAAATAGGCTTATTTCAGCAACTTAGGCTTATTAAATAGGCTTATTTCAGCAACTTAAACTTATTAAATAGGCTTATTTCAGCAACTTAGGCTTATTAAATAGCCTTATTTCAGAAACTTAGACTTATTAAATAGGCTTATTTCAGCAACTTAGGCTTATTAAATAGGCTTATTCAGCAACTTTGGGCTTATTAAATAGGCTTATTTCAGCAACTTAGACTTATTAAATAGGCCTATTAAATAGGTTTATTAAATAGGCTTATTAAATAGGCTTATTTCAGCAACTTAGGCTTATTAAATAGGCTTATTAAATAGGCTTATTTCAGCAACTTAGACTTATTAAATAGGCTTATTTCAGCAACTTAGGCTTATTAAATAGCCTTATTTCAGCAACTTAGACTTATTAAATAGGCTTATTTCAGCAACTTAGGCTTATTAAATAGGCTCATTCAGAAACTTAGGCTTATTAAATAGGCTTATTTCAGCAACTTAGACTTATTAAATAGGCCTATTAAATAGGCTTATTAAATAGGCTTATTTCAGCAACTTAGGCTCATTAAATAGCCTTATTAAATAGGCTTATTAAATAAACTTATTAAATAGGCTCATTAAATACTTATTAAATAGGCTTATTAAGTAGGCTTATTAAATAGACTTATTAAATAGGCTCAATAAATAGGCTTCTAAAAAATAGGCTCAATAAATAGGCTTATTAAATAGGCTTATTAAATAGGCTTATTAAATAGACTCATTAAATAGGCTTATTAAATAGGCTCAATAAATAGGCTTATAAAATAGGCTCAATAAATAGGCTTATTAAATAGGCTCAATAAATAGGCTTATTAAATAGGCTCATTAAATACTTATTAAATAGGCTTATTAAATAGACTTATTAAATAGACTTATTAAATAGGCTTATTAAAAAGGCTTATTAAATAGACTTATTAAATAGGCTCATTAAATACTTATTAAATATGTTTATTAAATAGGCATATTAAATAGGCTTATTAAATAGGCTTATTAAATAGGCTTATTAAATAGGCTTATTAAATAGACGTATTAAATAGCCTCATTAAATAGGCTTATTTTAGCAACTTAGGCTTATTAAATAGGTTTATTTCAGCAACTTAGACTTATTAAACAGCCTTATTAAATAGGCTTATTTCAGCAACTTAGGCTTATTAAATAGGCTTATTCAGCAACTTAGGCTTATTAAATAGGCTTATTTCAGCAACTTATGCTTATTAAATAGGCTCATTCAGAAAGTTAGGCTTATTAAATAGGCTTATTTCAGCAACTTAGGCTCATTAAATAGCCTTATTAAACAGGCTTATTAAATAGACTTATTAAATAGGCTCATTAAACACTTATTAAATAGGCTTATTAAATAGGGTTATTAAATAGACTTATTATATAGGCTCAATAAATAGGCTTATTAAATAGGCTTATTAAATAGGCTCATTAAATACTTATTAAATATGTGTATTAAATAGGCGTATTAAATAGGCTTATTAAATAGGCTTATTAAATAGGCTTCTTAAATAGGCTTATTAAATAGACTTATTAAATAGCCTCATTAAATAGGCTTATTTTAGCAACTTTGGCTTATTAAGTAGGTTTATTTTAACAACTTAGACTTATTAAATAGCCTTATTAAATAGGCTTATTTCAGCAACTTAGGCTTATTAAATAAGCTTATTTCAGCAACTTATGCTTATTAAATAGCCTTATTAAACAGGTTTATTTCAGCAACTTAGGCATATTAAATAGCATTTTTAAATAGGTTTATTTCAGCAACTTAGACTTATTAAATATACCTTTTTAAATAGGCTTAGTTCAGAAACTTAGGCTTATTAAATAGGCTTATTTCAGCAACTTAGGCTCATTAAATAGCCTTATTAAATAGGCTTATTTCAGCAACTTAGGCTTATTAAATAGGCTTATTTCAGCAACTTAAACTTAATAAATAGCCTTATTTCAGCAACTTAGGCTTATTAAATAGCCTTATTTCAGAAACTTAGACTTATTAAATAGGCTTATTTCAGCAACTTAGGCTTATTAAATAGGCTTATTCAGCAACTTAGGCTTATTAAATAGGCTTATTTCAGCAACTTAGACTTATTAAATAGGCTTATTAAATAGGCTTATTTCAGCAACTTAGGTTTATTAAATAGGCTTATTTCAGCAACTTAGTCTTATTAAATAGCCTTATTTCAGCAACTTACACTTATTAAACAGGCTTATTTCAGCAACTTAGGCTTATTAAATAGGCTTATTAAATAGGCTTATTTCAGCAACTTAGGTTTATTAAATAGGCTTATTTCAGCAACTTAGTCTTATTAAATAGCCTTATTTCAGCAACTTACACTTATTAAACAGGCTTATTTCAGCAACTTAGGCTTATTAAATAGCCTAATTAAGTAGGCTTATTTCAGCAACTTAGGCTTATTAAATAGCATTTTTAAATAGCTTTATTTCAGCAACTTAGACTTATTAAATATACCTTTTTAAATAGGCTTAGTTCAGAAACTTAGGCTTATTAAATAGGCTTATTTCAGCAACTTAGGCTCATTAAATAGCCTTATTAAATAGGCTTATTTCAGCAACTTAGGCTTATTAAATAGGCTTATTTCAGCAACTTAAACTTATTAAATAGGCTTATTTCAGCAACTTAGGCTTATTAAATAGCCTTATTTCAGAAACTTAGACTTATTAAATAGGCTTATTTCAGCAACTTAGGCTTATTAAATAGGCTTATTCAGCAACTTTGGGCTTATTAAATAGGCTTATTTCAGCAACTTAGACTTATTAAATAGGCCTATTAAATAGGTTTATTAAATAGGCTTATTAAATAGGCTTATTTCAGCAACTTAGGCTCATTAAATAGCCTTATTAAATAGGCTTATTTCAGCAACTTAGGCTTATTAAATAGGCTTATTTCAGCAACTTAAACTTATTAAATAGGCTTATTTCAGCAACTTAGGCTTATTAAATAGCCTTATTTCAGAAACTTAGACTTATTAAATAGGCTTATTTCAGCAACTTAGGCTTATTAAATAGGCTTATTCAGCAACTTTGGGCTTATTAAATAGGCTTATTTCAGCAACTTAGACTTATTAAATAGGCCTATTAAATAGGTTTATTAAATAGGCTTATTAAATAGGCTTATTTCAGCAACTTAGGCTTATTAAATAGGCTTATTAAATAGGCTTATTTCAGCAACTTAGACTTATTAAATAGGCTTATTTCAGCAACTTAGGCTTATTAAATAGCCTTATTTCAGCAACTTAGACTTATTAAATAGGCTTATTTCAGCAACTTAGGCTTATTAAATAGGCTCATTCAGAAACTTAGGCTTATTAAATAGGCTTATTTCAGCAACTTAGACTTATTAAATAGGCCTATTAAATAGGCTTATTAAATAGGCTTATTTCAGCAACTTAGGCTCATTAAATAGCCTTATTAAATAGGCTTATTAAATAAACTTATTAAATAGGCTCATTAAATACTTATTAAATAGGCTTATTAAGTAGGCTTATTAAATAGACTTATTAAATAGGCTCAATAAATAGGCTTCTAAAAAATAGGCTCAATAAATAGGCTTATTAAATAGGCTTATTAAATAGGCTTATTAAATAGACTCATTAAATAGGCTTATTAAATAGGCTCAATAAATAGGCTTATAAAATAGGCTCAATAAATAGGCTTATTAAATAGGCTCAATAAATAGGCTTATTAAATAGGCTCATTAAATACTTATTAAATAGGCTTATTAAATAGACTTATTAAATAGACTTATTAAATAGGCTTATTAAAAAGGCTTATTAAATAGACTTATTAAATAGGCTCATTAAATACTTATTAAATATGTTTATTAAATAGGCATATTAAATAGGCTTATTAAATAGGCTTATTAAATAGGCTTATTAAATAGGCTTATTAAATAGACGTATTAAATAGCCTCATTAAATAGGCTTATTTTAGCAACTTAGGCTTATTAAATAGGTTTATTTCAGCAACTTAGACTTATTAAACAGCCTTATTAAATAGGCTTATTTCAGCAACTTAGGCTTATTAAATAGGCTTATTCAGCAACTTAGGCTTATTAAATAGGCTTATTTCAGCAACTTATGCTTATTAAATAGGCTCATTCAGAAAGTTAGGCTTATTAAATAGGCTTATTTCAGCAACTTAGGCTCATTAAATAGCCTTATTAAACAGGCTTATTAAATAGACTTATTAAATAGGCTCATTAAACACTTATTAAATAGGCTTATTAAATAGGGTTATTAAATAGACTTATTATATAGGCTCAATAAATAGGCTTATTAAATAGGCTTATTAAATAGGCTCATTAAATACTTATTAAATATGTGTATTAAATAGGCGTATTAAATAGGCTTATTAAATAGGCTTATTAAATAGGCTTCTTAAATAGGCTTATTAAATAGACTTATTAAATAGCCTCATTAAATAGGCTTATTTTAGCAACTTTGGCTTATTAAGTAGGTTTATTTTAACAACTTAGACTTATTAAATAGCCTTATTAAATAGGCTTATTTCAGCAACTTAGGCTTATTAAATAAGCTTATTTCAGCAACTTATGCTTATTAAATAGCCTTATTAAACAGGTTTATTTCAGCAACTTAGGCATATTAAATAGCATTTTTAAATAGGTTTATTTCAGCAACTTAGACTTATTAAATATACCTTTTTAAATAGGCTTAGTTCAGAAACTTAGGCTTATTAAATAGGCTTATTTCAGCAACTTAGGCTCATTAAATAGCCTTATTAAATAGGCTTATTTCAGCAACTTAGGCTTATTAAATAGGCTTATTTCAGCAACTTAAACTTAATAAATAGCCTTATTTCAGCAACTTAGGCTTATTAAATAGCCTTATTTCAGAAACTTAGACTTATTAAATAGGCTTATTTCAGCAACTTAGGCTTATTAAATAGGCTTATTCAGCAACTTAGGCTTATTAAATAGGCTTATTTCAGCAACTTAGACTTATTAAATAGGCTTATTAAATAGGCTTATTTCAGCAACTTAGGTTTATTAAATAGGCTTATTTCAGCAACTTAGTCTTATTAAATAGCCTTATTTCAGCAACTTACACTTATTAAACAGGCTTATTTCAGCAACTTAGGCTTATTAAATAGGCTTATTAAATAGGCTTATTTCAGCAACTTAGGTTTATTAAATAGGCTTATTTCAGCAACTTAGTCTTATTAAATAGCCTTATTTCAGCAACTTACACTTATTAAACAGGCTTATTTCAGCAACTTAGGCTTATTAAATAGCCTAATTAAGTAGGCTTATTTCAGCAACTTAGGCTTATTAAATAGCATTTTTAAATAGCTTTATTTCAGCAACTTAGACTTATTAAATATACCTTTTAAAATAGGCTTAGTTCAGAAACTTAGGCTTATTAAATAGGCTTATTTCAGCAACTTAGGCTCATTAAATAGCCTTATTAAATAGGCTTATTTCAGCAACTTAGGCTTATTAAATAGGCTTATTTCAGCAACTTAAACTTATTAAATAGGCTTATTTCAGCAACTTAGGCTTATTAAATAGCCTTATTTCAGAAACTTAGACTTATTAAATAGGCTTATTTCAGCAACTTAGGCTTATTAAATAGGCTTATTCAGCAACTTTGGGCTTATTAAATAGGCTTATTTCAGCAACTTAGACTTATTAAATAGGCCTATTAAATAGGTTTATTAAATAGGCTTATTAAATAGGCTTATTTCAGCAACTTAGGCTTATTAAATAGGCTTATTAAATAGGCTTATTTCAGCAACTTAGGTTTTTTAAATAGGCTTATTTCAGCAACTTAGTCTTATTAAATAGCCTTATTTCAGCAACTTACACTTATTAAACAGGCTTATTTCAGCAACTTAGGCTTATTAAATAGGCTTATTTCAGCAACTTAGACTTATTAACTAGCCTTATTAAATAGGCTTTTTTCAGCAACTTAGGCTTATTAAATAAGCTTATTTCAGCAACTTATGCTTATTAAATAGCCTTATTAAACAGGTTTATTTCAGCAACTTAGGCTTATTAAATAGCATTTTTAAATAGGTTTATTTCAGCAACTTAGACTTATTAAGTATACCTTTTTAAATAGGTTTAGTTCTGAAACTTAGGCTTATTAAATAGGCTTATTTCAGCAACTTAGGCTCATTAAATAGCCTTATTAAATAGGCTTATTTCAGCAACTTAGGCTTATTAAATAGGCTTATTTCAGCAACTTAGGCTTATTAAATAGCCTTATTTCAGAAACTTAGACTTATTAAATAGCCTTATTTCAGCAACTTAGGCTTAGTAAATAGCCTTATTTCAGAAGCTTAGACTTATTAAATAGGCTTATTTCCGCAACTTAGGCTTATTAAATAGGCTTATTCAGCAACTTAGGCTTATTAAATAGGCTTATTTCAGCAACTTAGACTTATTAATAGGCCTATTAAATAGGCTTATTAAATAGGCTTATTAAATAGGCTTATTTCAGCAACTTAGGCTTATTAAATAGGCTTATTAAATAGGCTTATTTCAGCAACTTAGTCTTATTAAATAGCCTTATTTCAGCAACTTACGTTTATTAAATAGGCTTATTTCAGCAACTTAGGCTTATTAAATAGCCTAATTAAGTAGACTTATTTCAGCAACTTGGGCTTATTAAATCGGCTTATTTCAGCAACTTACGCTGATTAAAAAGGCTTATTTCAGCAACTTAGACGTATTAAATAGCCTTATTTCAGCAACTTAGACTCATTAAATAGGCTTATTTCAGCAACTTATGCTTATTAAATATACTTATTTCAGCAACTTAGGCTTATTAAATAGGCTTATTTCAGCAACTTAGACTTATTAAATCGCCTTATTTCAGCAACTTAGGCTTATTAAATAGGCTTATTTCAGCAACTTAGGCTTATTAAATAGCCTTATTTCAGCAACTTAGACTTATTAAATAGCCTTATTTCAGCAACTTAGGCTTATTAAATAGGCTTATTTCAGCAACTTAGGCTTATTAAATAGCCTTATTTCAGAAACTTAGACTTATTAAATAGGCTTATTTCAGCAACTTAGGCTTATTAAATAGGCTTATTCAGCAACTTTGGGCTTATTAAATAGGCTTATTTCAGCAACTTAGACTTATTAAATAGGCCTATTAAATAGGTTTATTAAATAGGCTTATTAAATAGGCTTATTTCAGCAACTTAGGCTTATTAAATAGGCTTATTAAATAGGCTTATTTCAGCAACTTAGGTTTTTTAAATAGGCTTATTTCAGCAACTTAGTCTTATTAAATAGCCTTATTTCAGCAACTTACACTTATTAAACAGGCTTATTTCAGCAACTTAGGCTTATTAAATAGGCTTATTTCAGCAACTTAGACTTATTAACTAGCCTTATTAAATAGGCTTATTTCAGCAACTTAGGCTTATTAAATAAGCTTATTTCAGCAACTTATGCTTATTAAATAGCCTTATTAAACAGGTTTATTTCAGCAACTTAGGCTTATTAAATAGCATTTTTAAATAGGTTTATTTCAGCAACTTAGACTTATTAAGTATACCTTTTTAAATAGGTTTAGTTCTGAAACTTAGGCTTATTAAATAGGCTTATTTCAGCAACTTAGGCTCATTAAATAGCCTTATTAAATAGGCTTATTTCAGCAACTTAGGCTTATTAAATAGGCTTATTTCAGCAACTTAGGCTTATTAAATAGCCTTATTTCAGAAACTTAGACTTATTAAATAGCCTTATTTCAGCAACTTAGGCTTAGTAAATAGCCTTATTTCAGAAACTTAGACTTATTAAATAGGCTTATTTCCACAACTTAGGCTTATTAAATAGGCTTATTCAGCAACTTAGGCTTATTAAATAGGCTTATTTCAGCAACTTAGACTTATTAATAGGCCTATTAAATAGGCTTATTAAATAGGCTTATTAAATAGGCTTATTTCAGCAACTTAGGCTTATTAAATAGGCTTATTAAATAGGCTTATTTCAGCAACTTAGTCTTATTAAATAGCCTTATTTCAGCAACTTACGTTTATTAAATAGGCTTATTTCAGCAACTTAGGCTTATTAAATAGCCTAATTAAGTAGACTTATTTCAGCAACTTGGGCTTATTAAATCGGCTTATTTCAGCAACTTACGCTGATTAAAAAGGCTTATTTCAGCAACTTAGACGTATTAAATAGCCTTATTTCAGCAACTTAGACTCATTAAATAGGCTTATTTCAGCAACTTATGCTTATTAAATATAGTTATTTCAGCAACTTAGGCTTATTAAATAGGCTTATTTCAGCAACTTAGACTTATTAAATCGCCTTATTTCAGCAACTTAGGCTTATTAAATAAGCTTATTTCAGCAACTTATGCTTATTAAATAGCCTTATTAAACAGGTTTATTTCAGCAACTTAGGCATATTAAATAGCATTTTTAAATAGGTTTATTTCAGCAACTTAGACTTATTAAATATACCTTTTTAAATAGGCTTAGTTCAGAAACTTAGGCTTATTAAATAGGCTTATTTCAGCAACTTAGGCTCATTAAATAGCCTTATTAAATAGGCTTATTTCAGCAACTTAGGCTTATTAAATAGGCTTATTTCAGCAACTTAAACTTAATAAATAGCCTTATTTCAGCAACTTAGGCTTATTAAATAGCCTTATTTCAGAAACTTAGACTTATTAAATAGGCTTATTTCAGCAACTTAGGCTTATTAAATAGGCTTATTCAGCAACTTAGGCTTATTAAATAGGCTTATTTCAGCAACTTAGACTTATTAAATAGGCTTATTAAATAGGCTTATTTCAGCAACTTAGGTTTATTAAATAGGCTTATTTCAGCAACTTAGTCTTATTAAATAGCCTTATTTCAGCAACTTACACTTATTAAACAGGCTTATTTCAGCAACTTAGGCTTATTAAATAGGCTTATTAAATAGGCTTATTTCAGCAACTTAGGTTTATTAAATAGGCTTATTTCAGCAACTTAGTCTTATTAAATAGCCTTATTTCAGCAACTTACACTTATTAAACAGGCTTATTTCAGCAACTTAGGCTTATTAAATAGCCTAATTAAGTAGGCTTATTTCAGCAACGTAGGCTTATTAAATAGCATTTTTAAATAGCTTTATTTCAGCAACTTAGACTTATTAAATATACCTTTTTAAATAGGCTTAGTTCAGAAACTTAGGCTTATTAAATAGGCTTATTTCAGCAACTTAGGCTCATTAAATAGCCTTATTAAATAGGCTTATTTCAGCAACTTAGGCTTATTAAATAGGCTTATTTCAGCAACTTAAACTTATTAAATAGGCTTATTTCAGCAACTTAGGCTTATTAAATAGCCTTATTTCAGAAACTTAGACTTATTAAATAGGCTTATTTCAGCAACTTAGGCTTATTAAATAGGCTTATTCAGCAACTTTGGGCTTATTAAATAGGCTTATTTCAGCAACTTAGACTTATTAAATAGGCCTATTAAATAGGTTTATTAAATAGGCTTATTAAATAGGCTTATTTCAGCAACTTAGGCTTATTAAATAGGCTTATTAAATAGGCTTATTTCAGCAACTTAGGTTTTTTAAATAGGCTTATTTCAGCAACTTAGTCTTATTAAATAGCCTTATTTCAGCAACTTACACTTATTAAACAGGCTTATTTCAGCAACTTAGGCTTATTAAATAGGCTTATTTCAGCAACTTAGACTTATTAACTAGCCTTATTAAATAGGCTTATTTCAGCAACTTAGGCTTATTAAATAAGCTTATTTCAGCAACTTATGCTTATTAAATAGCCTTATTAAACAGGTTTATTTCAGCAACTTAGGCTTATTAAATAGCATTTTTAAATAGGTTTATTTCAGCAACTTAGACTTATTAAGTATACCTTTTTAAATAGGTTTAGTTCTGAAACTTAGGCTTATTAAATAGGCTTATTTCAGCAACTTAGGCTCATTAAATAGCCTTATTAAATAGGCTTATTTCAGCAACTTAGGCTTATTAAATAGGCTTATTTCAGCAACTTAGGCTTATTAAATAGCCTTATTTCAGAAACTTAGACTTATTAAATAGCCTTATTTCAGCAACTTAGGCTTAGTAAATAGCCTTATTTCAGAAACTTAGACTTATTAAATAGGCTTATTTCTGCAACTTAGGCTTATTAAATAGGCTTATTCAGCAACTTAGGCTTATTAAATAGGCTTATTTCAGCAACTTAGACTTATTAATAGGCCTATTAAATAGGCTTATTAAATAGGCTTATTAAATAGGCTTATTTCAGCAACTTAGGCTTATTAAATAGGCTTATTAAATAGGCTTATTTCAGCAACTTAGTCTTATTAAATAGCCTTATTTCAGCAACTTACGTTTATTAAATAGGCTTATTTCAGCAACTTAGGCTTATTAAATAGCCTAATTAAGTAGACTTATTTCAGCAACTTGGGCTTATTAAATCGGCTTATTTCAGCAACTTACGCTGATTAAAAAGGCTTATTTCAGCAACTTAGACGTATTAAATAGCCTTATTTCAGCAACTTAGACTCATTAAATAGGCTTATTTCAGCAACTTATGCTTATTAAATATACTTATTTCAGCAACTTAGGCTTATTAAATAGGCTTATTTCAGCAACTTAGACTTATTAAATCGCCTTATTTCAGCAACTTAGGCTTATTAAATAGGCTTATTTCAGCAACTTAGGCTTATTAAATAGCCTTATTTCAGCAACTTAGACTTATTAAATAGCCTTATTTCAGCAACTTAGGCTTATTAAATAGGCTTATTTCAGCAACTTAGGCTTATTAAATAGCCTTATTTCAGAAACTTAGACTTATTAAATAGGCTTATTTCAGCAACTTAGGCTTATTAAATAGGCTTATTCAGCAACTTTGGGCTTATTAAATAGGCTTATTTCAGCAACTTAGACTTATTAAATAGGCCTATTAAATAGGTTTATTAAATAGGCTTATTAAATAGGCTTATTTCAGCAACTTAGGCTTATTAAATAGGCTTATTAAATAGGCTTATTTCAGCAACTTAGGTTTTTTAAATAGGCTTATTTCAGCAACTTAGTCTTATTAAATAGCCTTATTTCAGCAACTTACACTTATTAAACAGGCTTATTTCAGCAACTTAGGCTTATTAAATAGGCTTATTTCAGCAACTTAGACTTATTAAATAGCCTTATTTCAGCAACTTAGGCTTATTAAATAGGCTTATTTCAGCAACTTAGGCTTATTAAATAGCCTTATTTCAGAAACTTAGACTTATTAAATAGGCTTATTTCAGCAACTTAGGCTTATTAAATAGGCTTATTCAGCAACTTTGGGCTTATTAAATAGGCTTATTTCAGCAACTTAGACTTATTAAATAGGCCTATTAAATAGGTTTATTAAATAGGCTTATTAAATAGGCTTATTTCAGCAACTTAGGCTTATTAAATAGGCTTATTAAATAGGCTTATTTCAGCAACTTAGGTTTTTTAAATAGGCTTATTTCAGCAACTTAGTCTTATTAAATAGCCTTATTTCAGCAACTTACACTTATTAAACAGGCTTATTTCAGCAACTTAGGCTTATTAAATAGGCTTATTTCAGCAACTTAGACTTATTAACTAGCCTTATTAAATAGGCTTATTTCAGCAACTTAGGCTTATTAAATAAGCTTATTTCAGCAACTTATGCTTATTAAATAGCCTTATTAAACAGGTTTATTTCAGCAACTTAGGCTTATTAAATAGCATTTTTAAATAGGTTTATTTCAGCAACTTAGACTTATTAAGTATACCTTTTTAAATAGGTTTAGTTCTGAAACTTAGGCTTATTAAATAGGCTTATTTCAGCAACTTAGGCTCATTAAATAGCCTTATTAAATAGGCTTATTTCAGCAACTTAGGCTTATTAAATAGGCTTATTTCAGCAACTTAGGCTTATTAAATAGCCTTATTTCAGAAACTTAGACTTATTAAATAGCCTTATTTCAGCAACTTAGGCTTAGTAAATAGCCTTATTTCAGAAACTTAGACTTATTAAATAGGCTTATTTCCACAACTTAGGCTTATTAAATAGGCTTATTCAGCAACTTAGGCTTATTAAATAGGCTTATTTCAGCAACTTAGACTTATTAATAGGCCTATTAAATAGGCTTATTAAATAGGCTTATTAAATAGGCTTATTTCAGCAACTTAGGCTTATTAAATAGGCTTATTAAATAGGCTTATTTCAGCAACTTAGTCTTATTAAATAGCCTTATTTCAGCAACTTACGTTTATTAAATAGGCTTATTTCAGCAACTTAGGCTTATTAAATAGCCTAATTAAGTAGACTTATTTCAGCAACTTGGGCTTATTAAATCGGCTTATTTCAGCAACTTACGCTGATTAAAAAGGCTTATTTCAGCAACTTAGACGTATTAAATAGCCTTATTTCAGCAACTTAGACTCATTAAATAGGCTTATTTCAGCAACTTATGCTTATTAAATATAGTTATTTCAGCAACTTAGGCTTATTAAATAGGCTTATTTCAGCAACTTAGACTTATTAAATCGCCTTATTTCAGCAACTTAGGCTTATTAAATAAGCTTATTTCAGCAACTTATGCTTATTAAATAGCCTTATTAAACAGGTTTATTTCAGCAACTTAGGCATATTAAATAGCATTTTTAAATAGGTTTATTTCAGCAACTTAGACTTATTAAATATACCTTTTTAAATAGGCTTAGTTCAGAAACTTAGGCTTATTAAATAGGCTTATTTCAGCAACTTAGGCTCATTAAATAGCCTTATTAAATAGGCTTATTTCAGCAACTTAGGCTTATTAAATAGGCTTATTTCAGCAACTTAAACTTAATAAATAGCCTTATTTCAGCAACTTAGGCTTATTAAATAGCCTTATTTCAGAAACTTAGACTTATTAAATAGGCTTATTTCAGCAACTTAGGCTTATTAAATAGGCTTATTCAGCAACTTAGGCTTATTAAATAGGCTTATTAAATAGGCTTATTTCAGCAACTTAGTCTTATTAAATAGCCTTATTTCAGCAACTTACGTTTATTAAATAGGCTTATTTCAGCAACTTAGGCTTATTAAATAGCCTAATTAAGTAGACTTATTTCAGCAACTTGGGCTTATTAAATCGGCTTATTTCAGCAACTTACGCTGATTAAAAAGGCTTATTTCAGCAACTTAGACGTATTAAATAGCCTTATTTCAGCAACTTAGACTCATTAAATAGGCTTATTTCAGCAACTTATGCTTATTAAATATACTTATTTCAGCAACTTAGGCTTATTAAATAGGCTTATTTCAGCAACTTAGACTTATTAAATCGCCTTATTTCAGCAACTTAGGCTTATTAAATAGGCTTATTTCAGCAACTTAGGCTTATTAAATAGCCTTATTTCAGCAACTTAGACTTATTAAATAGCCTTATTTCAGCAACTTAGGCTTATTAAATAGGCTTATTTCAGCAACTTAGGCTTATTAAATAGCCTTATTTCAGAAACTTAGACTTATTAAATAGGCTTATTTCAGCAACTTAGGCTTATTAAATAGGCTTATTCAGCAACTTTGGGCTTATTAAATAGGCTTATTTCAGCAACTTAGACTTATTAAATAGGCCTATTAAATAGGTTTATTAAATAGGCTTATTAAATAGGCTTATTTCAGCAACTTAGGCTTATTAAATAGGCTTATTAAATAGGCTTATTTCAGCAACTTAGGTTTTTTAAATAGGCTTATTTCAGCAACTTAGTCTTATTAAATAGCCTTATTTCAGCAACTTACACTTATTAAACAGGCTTATTTCAGCAACTTAGGCTTATTAAATAGGCTTATTTCAGCAACTTAGACTTATTAACTAGCCTTATTAAATAGGCTTATTTCAGCAACTTAGGCTTATTAAATAAGCTTATTTCAGCAACTTATGCTTATTAAATAGCCTTATTAAACAGGTTTATTTCAGCAACTTAGGCTTATTAAATAGCATTTTTAAATAGGTTTATTTCAGCAACTTAGACTTATTAAGTATACCTTTTTAAATAGGTTTAGTTCTGAAACTTAGGCTTATTAAATAGGCTTATTTCAGCAACTTAGGCTCATTAAATAGCCTTATTAAATAGGCTTATTTCAGCAACTTAGGCTTATTAAATAGGCTTATTTCAGCAACTTAGGCTTATTAAATAGCCTTATTTCAGAAACTTAGACTTATTAAATAGCCTTATTTCAGCAACTTAGGCTTAGTAAATAGCCTTATTTCAGAAACTTAGACTTATTAAATAGGCTTATTTCCACAACTTAGGCTTATTAAATAGGCTTATTCAGCAACTTAGGCTTATTAAATAGGCTTATTTCAGCAACTTAGACTTATTAATAGGCCTATTAAATAGGCTTATTAAATAGGCTTATTAAATAGGCTTATTAAATAGGCTTATTTCAGCAACTTAGGCTTATTAAATAGGCTTATTAAATAGGCTTATTTCAGCAACTTAGTCTTATTAAATAGCCTTATTTCAGCAACTTACGTTTATTAAATAGGCTTATTTCAGCAACTTAGGCTTATTAAATAGCCTAATTAAGTAGACTTATTTCAGCAACTTGGGCTTATTAAATCGGCTTATTTCAGCAACTTACGCTGATTAAAAAGGCTTATTTCAGCAACTTAGACGTATTAAATAGCCTTATTTCAGCAACTTAGACTCATTAAATAGGCTTATTTCAGCAACTTATGCTTATTAAATATAGTTATTTCAGCAACTTAGGCTTATTAAATAGGCTTATTTCAGCAACTTAGACTTATTAAATCGCCTTATTTCAGCAACTTAGGCTTATTAAATAAGCTTATTTCAGCAACTTATGCTTATTAAATAGCCTTATTAAACAGGTTTATTTCAGCAACTTAGGCATATTAAATAGCATTTTTAAATAGGTTTATTTCAGCAACTTAGACTTATTAAATATACCTTTTTAAATAGGCTTAGTTCAGAAACTTAGGCTTATTAAATAGGCTTATTTCAGCAACTTACGCTGATTAAAAAGGCTTATTTCAGCAACTTAGACGTATTAAATAGCCTTATTTCAGCAACTTAGACTCATTAAATAGGCTTATTTCAGCAACTTATGCTTATTAAATATAGTTATTTCAGCAACTTAGGCTTATTAAATAGGCTTATTTCAGCAACTTAGACTTATTAAATCGCCTTATTTCAGCAACTTAGGCTTATTAAATAAGCTTATTTCAGCAACTTATGCTTATTAAATAGCCTTATTAAACAGGTTTATTTCAGCAACTTAGGCATATTAAATAGCATTTTTAAATAGGTTTATTTCAGCAACTTAGACTTATTAAATATACCTTTTTAAATAGGCTTAGTTCAGAAACTTAGGCTTATTAAATAGGCTTATTTCAGCAACTTAGGCTCATTAAATAGCCTTATTAAATAGGCTTATTTCAGCAACTTAGGCTTATTAAATAGGCTTATTTCAGCAACTTAAACTTAATAAATAGCCTTATTTCAGCAACTTAGGCTTATTAAATAGCCTTATTTCAGAAACTTAGACTTATTAAATAGGCTTATTTCAGCAACTTAGGCTTATTAAATAGGCTTATTCAGCAACTTAGGCTTATTAAATAGGCTTATTTCAGCAACTTAGACTTATTAAATAGGCTTATTAAATAGGCTTATTTCAGCAACTTAGGTTTATTAAATAGGCTTATTTCAGCAACTTAGTCTTATTAAATAGCCTTATTTCAGCAACTTACACTTATTAAACAGGCTTATTTCAGCAACTTAGGCTTATTAAATAGGCTTATTAAATAGGCTTATTTCAGCAACTTAGGTTTATTAAATAGGCTTATTTCAGCAACTTAGTCTTATTAAATAGCCTTATTTCAGCAACTTACACTTATTAAACAGGCTTATTTCAGCAACTTAGGCTTATTAAATAGCCTAATTAAGTAGGCTTATTTCAGCAACGTAGGCTTATTAAATAGCATTTTTAAATAGCTTTATTTCAGCAACTTAGACTTATTAAATATACCTTTTTAAATAGGCTTAGTTCAGAAACTTAGGCTTATTAAATAGGCTTATTTCAGCAACTTAGGCTCATTAAATAGCCTTATTAAATAGGCTTATTTCAGCAACTTAGGCTTATTAAATAGGCTTATTTCAGCAACTTAAACTTATTAAATAGGCTTATTTCAGCAACTTAGGCTTATTAAATAGCCTTATTTCAGAAACTTAGACTTATTAAATAGGCTTATTTCAGCAACTTAGGCTTATTAAATAGGCTTATTCAGCAACTTTGGGCTTATTAAATAGGCTTATTTCAGCAACTTAGACTTATTAAATAGGCCTATTAAATAGGTTTATTAAATAGGCTTATTAAATAGGCTTATTTCAGCAACTTAGGCTTATTAAATAGGCTTATTAAATAGGCTTATTTCAGCAACTTAGGTTTTTTAAATAGGCTTATTTCAGCAACTTAGTCTTATTAAATAGCCTTATTTCAGCAACTTACACTTATTAAACAGGCTTATTTCAGCAACTTAGGCTTATTAAATAGGCTTATTTCAGCAACTTAGACTTATTAACTAGCCTTATTAAATAGGCTTATTTCAGCAACTTAGGCTTATTAAATAAGCTTATTTCAGCAACTTATGCTTATTAAATAGCCTTATTAAACAGGTTTATTTCAGCAACTTAGGCTTATTAAATAGCATTTTTAAATAGGTTTATTTCAGCAACTTAGACTTATTAAGTATACCTTTTTAAATAGGTTTAGTTCTGAAACTTAGGCTTATTAAATAGGCTTATTTCAGCAACTTAGGCTCATTAAATAGCCTTATTAAATAGGCTTATTTCAGCAACTTAGGCTTATTAAATAGGCTTATTTCAGCAACTTAGGCTTATTAAATAGCCTTATTTCAGAAACTTAGACTTATTAAATAGCCTTATTTCAGCAACTTAGGCTTAGTAAATAGCCTTATTTCAGAAACTTAGACTTATTAAATAGGCTTATTTCTGCAACTTAGGCTTATTAAATAGGCTTATTCAGCAACTTAGGCTTATTAAATAGGCTTATTTCAGCAACTTAGACTTATTAATAGGCCTATTAAATAGGCTTATTAAATAGGCTTATTAAATAGGCTTATTTCAGCAACTTAGGCTTATTAAATAGGCTTATTAAATAGGCTTATTTCAGCAACTTAGTCTTATTAAATAGCCTTATTTCAGCAACTTACGTTTATTAAATAGGCTTATTTCAGCAACTTAGGCTTATTAAATAGCCTAATTAAGTAGACTTATTTCAGCAACTTGGGCTTATTAAATCGGCTTATTTCAGCAACTTACGCTGATTAAAAAGGCTTATTTCAGCAACTTAGACGTATTAAATAGCCTTATTTCAGCAACTTAGACTCATTAAATAGGCTTATTTCAGCAACTTATGCTTATTAAATATACTTATTTCAGCAACTTAGGCTTATTAAATAGGCTTATTTCAGCAACTTAGACTTATTAAATCGCCTTATTTCAGCAACTTAGGCTTATTAAATAGGCTTATTTCAGCAACTTAGGCTTATTAAATAGCCTTATTTCAGCAACTTAGACTTATTAAATAGCCTTATTTCAGCAACTTAGGCTTATTAAATAGGCTTATTTCAGCAACTTAGGCTTATTAAATAGCCTTATTTCAGAAACTTAGACTTATTAAATAGGCTTATTTCAGCAACTTAGGCTTATTAAATAGGCTTATTCAGCAACTTTGGGCTTATTAAATAGGCTTATTTCAGCAACTTAGACTTATTAAATAGGCCTATTAAATAGGTTTATTAAATAGGCTTATTAAATAGGCTTATTTCAGCAACTTAGGCTTATTAAATAGGCTTATTAAATAGGCTTATTTCAGCAACTTAGGTTTTTTAAATAGGCTTATTTCAGCAACTTAGTCTTATTAAATAGCCTTATTTCAGCAACTTACACTTATTAAACAGGCTTATTTCAGCAACTTAGGCTTATTAAATAGGCTTATTTCAGCAACTTAGACTTATTAACTAGCCTTATTAAATAGGCTTATTTCAGCAACTTAGGCTTATTAAATAAGCTTATTTCAGCAACTTATGCTTATTAAATAGCCTTATTAAACAGGTTTATTTCAGCAACTTAGGCTTATTAAATAGCATTTTTAAATAGGTTTATTTCAGCAACTTAGACTTATTAAGTATACCTTTTTAAATAGGTTTAGTTCTGAAACTTAGGCTTATTAAATAGGCTTATTTCAGCAACTTAGGCTCATTAAATAGCCTTATTAAATAGGCTTATTTCAGCAACTTAGGCTTATTAAATAGGCTTATTTCAGCAACTTAGGCTTATTAAATAGCCTTATTTCAGAAACTTAGACTTATTAAATAGCCTTATTTCAGCAACTTAGGCTTAGTAAATAGCCTTATTTCAGAAACTTAGACTTATTAAATAGGCTTATTTCCACAACTTAGGCTTATTAAATAGGCTTATTCAGCAACTTAGACTTATTAAATAGGCTTATTTCAGCAACTTAGACTTATTAATAGGCCTATTAAATAGGCTTATTAAATAGGCTTATTAAATAGGCTTATTTCAGCAACTTAGGCTTATTAAATAGGCTTATTAAATAGGCTTATTTCAGCAACTTAGTCTTATTAAATAGCCTTATTTCAGCAACTTACGTTTATTAAATAGGCTTATTTCAGCAACTTAGGCTTATTAAATAGCCTAATTAAGTAGACTTATTTCAGCAACTTGGGCTTATTAAATCGGCTTATTTCAGCAACTTACGCTGATTAAAAAGGCTTATTTCAGCAACTTAGACGTATTAAATAGCCTTATTTCAGCAACTTAGACTCATTAAATAGGCTTATTTCAGCAACTTATGCTTATTAAATATACTTATTTCAGCAACTTAGGCTTATTAAATAGGCTTATTTCAGCAACTTAGACTTATTAAATCGCCTTATTTCAGCAACTTAGGCTTATTAAATAGGCTTATTTCAGCAACTTAGGCTTATTAAATAGCCTTATTTCAGCAACTTAGACTTATTAAATAGGCTTATTTCAGCAACTTAGGCTTATTAAATAGGCTCATTCAGAAACTTAGGCTTATTAAATAGGCCTATTTCAGCAACTTAGACTTATTAAATAGCCTTATTAAATAGGCTTATTAAATAGACTTATTAAATAGGCTCATTAAATACTTATTAAATAGGCTTATTAAGTAGGCTTATTAAATAGACTTATTAAATAGGCTCAATAAATAGGCTTATTAAATAGGCTTATTAAATAGGCTCATTAAATACTTATTAAATATGTGTATTAAATAGGCGTATTAAATAGGCTTATTAAATAGGCTTATTAAATAGGCTTCTTAAATAGGCTTATTAAATAGACTTATTAAATAGCTTCATTAAATAGGCTTATTTTAGCAACTTAGGCTTATTAAATAGGTTTATTTCAACAACTTAGACTTATTAAATAGCCTTATTAAATAGGCTTATTTCAGCAACTTAGGCTTATTAAATAAGCTTATTTCAGCAACTTATGCTTATTAAATAGCCTTATTAAACAGGTTTATTTCAGCAACTTAGGCATATTAAATAGCATTTTTAAATAGGTTTATTTCAGCAACTTTAACTTATTAAATATACCTTTTTAAATAGGCTTAGTTCAGAAACTTAGGCTTATT